>NC_140581.1:898748022-903548022 GCF_964204655.1 Triturus cristatus
AGGTGAGACACAGACCAAGGTAGGTGTAGTTTGCATAGTTGAACCCTGAGAGAATGACATCCCTGACCAGTGTGCCTTTGAGATGAAAAAGAAGTGTTTTCTTAGCAGGAAGCCATGGTAACCACACAATTTAACTAGCTGTTTATAGGTGTTGCAAATAAAGGATTGTCATAGACAAGACAGGTTGAGATTAATCATGGTTAAAAGTAAATAACGTCATGTCTGGCATGGAATAGCTGCTTTCTGGGGAAGAACGACATTTAGGAATTCGCTCTTTTGTCTAATAAGCGAGAGTATTATGAACCATCCAGGCTTTGATTACTTTGAGACAGCCACTGAGCATTGAAGATGACTGGTTTGAGTTAGCGCCATCCAGGCGCCCATTGAGCTGAAATGGGTTTATCAAAACTTGTCAGTTGATGTCGGCTGGGATGAGACCTCTGGGCTGGGACTACTAGCTTGGCCTGGTTGGATCAGTCAAGGTTAAGTGTTCTGCTCGCCTCCTAAACATGTTTACAGCGGCACAGTTCATTTTTTGTTTTCATTGCTTAAGGCACTGCTTAATCATTTGCCTTCTACGAAAAATGTGTCCATGGGACAGCTGTAAACACTGCAGCATGGCATAAAAGCTGCTTTTATCATATTTCACCCCAACCCCAAATAGGCAGCTGAGTTCCTCTGTAACGATCCCAGAGCAACAAGAGAAAGGCACTAATCTCCATCACAGGGCTAATAAAATACAAAGACAGTGATCTGGTTTAAAAAAAAGATTGAAATTAGAAAAGTGCATAACATTAAGGGCCAGATGTGCAAAAAGAGGAATACCGATTTCCCAATAGCGATTTTATCCGAATTGCTATTCCTTATGTGTGAAACGTTTTGTTTCATACTTGCGATTCCTAGTGTGTCGCAAATTGACCTACCTCATGAATGTTAATGAGGTAGGTCACAGTTTGTGACCCATTAGGAATGCCTGCCATCACAGTAATAGTAGCCTGCTGAGGTCAGCAGACCACCATGTCTGTGATTGCCTTTGATTAAAGCTTTTTTGTTGTTGTTGAAATGCTACCCGTAACCCGTTGTCCTTAAAGGAAAACGGGATGCGTTTCAACAATAAAATATTTAAGAGCAGGCAGTGGTCCGTAGCTCTCAATTTTTCCCCCCCCAACATTCACAGAGGGGAAGGGGTCCCACGGGAACTCCTTCCAATTAACGAATGAATTACTACCAACTTTGAGTTGGTGGTAAAATATAGAGGTTTTGCGACCGCATTTCAGTTGCAAAACCTTGATACATAACACTGAAAATCACTGTTTTGAACGGAGGCCCTTAACACTCCCCTTCCAAACAGCGATTTCTACACCCAAACTGCAATTCTGGAGAATCACAGTTTAGGTGTTTGTACATTTGGAAAAGCATTTTTGCTGTCACAAACGGCCCGATTTTATGAATTGGAATGTTTGCAATGGCAAAAATGCTTCGTACATGTGGCCTTAAAAACCCAATATTAGAAGCACATGGTTTTATTTTTTTAGTTGGGAGTTAACCACTCCTAAGTGCAGTAAGTGGAAAAAGAAATACAGTGTCCTGATATAACGAGTTTGAAGCACTAAATAAATGCCATATCAAAACATGCACAAAATATCCATCTGTGTATATTTAGGCATAGCTGCCTTCTACAGGGAACTAAAGTTCCTGCTCCAATTCCAGCAGTGTCATCTCTGGTTTTCATTCTTCAAGGACAGATACTGTGGGTATGACTACGGACCATTTACGGTCCTGCAAAACTGTAAAATAACCTGTAGAAAGCGCTACGCAGAACACAATTGATACATTAATAAAAATGGAAAAACAGGTTTCAAGAAAATTTAAGGATGCATACTACAACACCTGTAAATAAAAAATCTCAAAAGTACTAAAAGGAATCATTTACATGTATTTGGGGTAATGGTGGGCATTCGGAATTAGACAAAGGGTTCTATGTTTTTATTCGAAAGTACCTTAATTGATGCTCTTCAGAATTTTTACCATATATATTTATTACGTGCCATTGTCTACACCATTGTTCCATTAACTCTAGTTTAAAACTTTTCAGTACACGACTTTCAGTGAGTGAGGCGCAGATTACAATTAGACCAGTTAATTCCGATATGTACCATAAATCCTATTATGGCACATATCAAAATGACAAGTTTTGTCGCAAGCATCCAAATCTCCCAATTTTCCATATTTAAACTTTGGCTGGCAACACTGTTGATGCTATTTATCGCGCATGATAAATTCAGGTTCCTGAGGTCTAAGATTTTATTAAGTGGGAGGAATGGTAGTAGAGACTGAATATGTGTCCTTTTCCATGTTTGTTTAGAAGAGGAAATTAACCTACAATATTGCTTTTCCTGAATGGGCATGGCTTTTTGATGGTGTTTTCTTTGTATGCGATAATTTGCCTGATGTAAATGCAGAGCTAATATTGTTATTCTGTGAATAGACTTTCACTGATCGAAATGTATACTCTTGTTTACATTAATAGACTAAAATGTACTTTGGTTGTTAAAATGTTCATTGCTTATGATTAATTTAAATGATCTTTCTCAATTAACATTTGATCAGGCCGAGTTTGACCTGTAACAACTTCCATTGCGTTGTGGTTGATTTATTTTATAGTGTAATACCTTTGATGGGGCTCTGGAGCACTTCTTGGTGAATGGGTAGCAAGCAACTCCAGTAGTAGTGCTTTGCTGGAAGAGGAAGGGTTTATAGGGTAACCTGGATAGAAAAAAGTTTAAGTTTTGAGTGAAGCGCAGATAAATGAGAAATGTAGTTATTAACACTCACTGTACCACTGTTGTGCATAGTTGGTTGGTTTATAGTGCGACCTACTGGGATCGGTTGGTGTGGGGCACGAAAAGCAGAGGGGTGCTCTTATCATCTTGCAGCAATATTGCAGATGCACTTAAGCTTGATATGCGTATACCTACTATCTGTATCTAGTTGACTGATGTGGCTCTTTGGGACTGTTAGGGTGTGGAATTGGCTTTCATTATGGATGTCACAAAGTGCTGTCTGCCAGAAGAGATGGCCTTGTGGTTTCAGGATGGAGGTTGCTGTGGGACTTACTTCCGAGATAGCATCCCAGACCATCAGTTTTCAGGATAAGCTGGTCTACAAGGGCCTCACAGAGGGTGGTAGATTGTTCTTATTAGTGGTGTACACTGTGTTATGGACTTCTGGGAGAAGCCTGTTTTTAAGCTTTGAGAAAAATATTGTGGTGCTGACAAGACTTCCACTCCATTTGTCAATAGGTAGTGTACACATGCGCATCAACCAGGTAACGTGAGGGGGAAAAGGGGAAGGAGGAAAAGAGGCACCCAATTTAATTGTCTGCTTTTTGGGTTCAGCAATGAGGTTGATAAGCTAGGTAGTGGATGTGATTCTTAGTGACAAAGAAATATGCATAAGCCTGATGTGCTGCAGTGACAGACGAATAACCAACTAAGTAGTGAATATTGAGTCTGTCTTACCTGACTCCATGGCGGATGTGCTGTAATGAGCTCCACAAGGACCAGGATACAGGCGTGGAACCCTATGCTGCCAGGAGAGTCAAAGGTGGTGTCAAAGGTAAGGAAGCACAGGACAAGTGCAATAGCAAGGACCCTGCCTAACTCTGCTAACACAAAGTAACAGAAAAAGATTAGTAGGAAATGACAGTTTTTTGCATAATGTACCCCAAGATTTTTCCCTGTCTGATTTTGCCAGCTGTGCCTTTTACCCCTGCTAACCAGCGGTGAAGTGCCTGTGCTCCTCTTTTTAGTATGATGAAATTGTTATACTCCCAATTGGCATTTTTAGCTTGGCTATAAGTCCCTAATATATTGTACAAAGTGTACCCAAGGCCAGTAAGTTAAATGACACTAAAAGATTTTAGTACCTATAGCGCCATCCACTACGTGACAGTATAAAACATGGCTTGAGGCCTACAAGTTTTTCGTGACTAATACAGCTATCTGAAAGAGACACGTTAGTGATAGATTCCTTACCTTAGAATATCCCCAGGCGTCAGCCTGGATCCGGAAAGTTTTCATCAGCAGTACCCCTGTGCTTCGGAAGGTGGCGTTGTGTGACTCCGCGTCCGCCGTAGGCATCGTGATCGCCGGGATGACGTCGCGGCAGCTACTTAGACGTCGCCCTCGCGTGCTGACGTCAGTTGTTTCTTTTTCCGCGCCAGCAAGCGCAGATCCGGTGAGAGCGGTACCCCCAGTCAATTTTTGACTGAGTTTTTAGAGACTATTTGTCTCTGTTCTTTTTAGTCTTTGACTCCTTGTGTATAGGGATGCCCGGTTTTAAGTCTTGCGAGGCTTGTCCCCGCATGATGTCGGTGACAAACCCGCACCGCAAGTGTCTCTACTGCCTAGGGCGCGACCACGACCCCTTGTCGTGCCCCGACTGCCAGGCCATGGCTCCGAAAACTTTGTGGGAGTGGTCCCGAAAGTTGCTTGAGGCCCGGGAGTCGGCTCAGCGCTGTTCAAGGTCCTGGTCCCATGGGAGGCTGAGGTACCGGTCGCGGAGCCGCCACTAACGTTCGACAAAGTCTTCCCAATCGGGGTCACGCAAGACAAAGCACAAGAAGTCGAAGAAGCGGCTTCGCTCTTCGCCTTCTCGTAGCCTGTGTGCGACGGCTGAGGGTGTGGTTGGTGCCTACCCACCTTTCTCGTGTCCATCGGTGACTCCGGTCCAGCTGCAGGAATTCTGCTCTACTATGGCCCTCCTATTTGGCCCGTCGGGCCCCGCCGGCGCGCCTTCGGGTCCCGCCAGCCCGACTGGGGGTCCTTGCCTTCCTTTGTCGCCTGCTCCGGCCCCTATGTCATTGCCGGCTCCGGCCTCAGCGCTGCAAGACCCCAATGGATTCATGCCTGGATCAGAGCTGATGCCGGTTGACCTCATTCGACCTCCACCGACATAGACACCGCCGGCCCCCCGGCCGACGCCGTCCCCGGCTTCCACCCCAACGTGGAGACGGTGCTGGACCGGTGTCGACCGACGCCGATTCCAAAACCGATGGGGAATTTCTATCCCTTTCTCCATCCACATTCTTTCCCACCTGCTCTGCAGGTTACGGAGGACTGGGAGGGGTCTGAAGACCCTCTCGCAGCCCCAAGTTAGAGCTGGACTGGTAAGAGGATATGGAGGACGCAGGTGGACTGGATTTTTCTCCAGAACCTGGCGCACTATCTCCTTCTACCGTGACTACGGAGGAGGATGGTACTTATTCAGAGGTGTTGCGTAGGGCGTCAGAGGCTCTCCACCTCTTCCTCTGCGGAGCAACTGCTGTCCTTCAATTACGCACTTTCAGACGTTCTTTTGGGCACCTGGTCCAGGCCCAACACAGGGGCTCACCTGAATAGGAACGTGGCCCGACGCCATCGCTCGGCCCCAGGCGACCCCATTTTCCTCTCCCAACATTCTACCCCTGAGAGCTTGGTTGTCCAAGCCTCTGCGTCCCCCAGCGCATTCCCTTCCGCACCTCCGGATAGGGAATCCGAGAAACTGGAGCAATTTGGGAAGAAGATTTTCTCTTCCACCAGTTCAGGGTTGCGGTCTGTGAATACCGCATGCCTCTTGGGCCGTTATTCCCACTCTGTGTGGGATACGGTGGCGCAGGTGCTGCCTCAGTGTCCGGAGGAGGCCCGGACTGTGCTCTCTCAAGCTATTGCTGAGGGTAGAGATGCAGCAAAGTTCACGATTCGTTGTGACCTTGACACCGCCGACTCACTGGGCAGAGCGATTACCACGACATTGGCGCCATGCCGTCACGCCTGCTGAGGACGACTGGCTTTTCAGGGGATGTCCAGAGCACTCTGATGGACATGCCCTTTGATGGTACTCACCTTTTTGGCGACAAGGCGGATAGTGCGTTGGAGCGCTTTAAGGACTCGCGAGCTATGGCTAAGTCCTTAGGCCTGTCGGCTACACGCACTCCTATGGCTTCTGCCTTTTGCTCCTTTTGGGGTCAAGGAAGGGGCGCCCAAACACGTTCATTTCAGAGCCACAGGCCTGCGCAACAACAGTCTCAGTGCAGCCGCGGGACCCGCCGGGGTGGGTCACGGGGCCAGCAGGCAGGTCAGTCCACCAGCTCCCCTGTCACCACTTCCTCCAAACCTTCCAAGTCCGGTCTTTCAGGCCCACCAAACGCCAGTGGGCGGCAGGATTCTCCATCACCTGCCCCACTGGCGCACCATCACTTCAGACAGGTGGGTTTTACAGAAAGTCCGAAGGAGCTACTCCCTCCCCTTCGAGGCTACCCCTCCAGCCATGCCACCTCAGTACCACCGCATGTCAGGGATCACTTGGCACTTCTCCAGCAGGAAGTTGCGGCCCTCTTGGCCAAGGGGGCCATCGAGCGCGTTCCTGCGCCAGAAGTAGGTTGTGGTTGTTATTCCCAATGCTTCTTGATTTGAAAGAAGGACAAGGGCCTGCGTCCTATCTTAGACTTTCGGAACGTCAATCGCTTCCTCCGGAAGGAGAAGTTCAAGATGCTCACACTTGCTCAGGTCTTGTCTGCCCTAGACCCGCAAGACTTTCATATCCTCGTCCTGCCGACCTACCGGCGTTACCTGCGGTTCACGGTAGGCCACGAGCACTTGCAGTTCACCGTGCTCCCTTTTGGCCTTACCAGCGCCCCTCGGGTGTTCACGAAAGTGATGGCGGTGGTCGCAGTTCATCTGCGCACATCCGGGGTTTCGGTCTTCCCCTATCTCGACGATTGGTTGTTGAAGGCGTGCTCGCCCCAGGCAGTTGTCTCCCACCTCCAGACTACGGCCGACCTTCTGCATTTGCTGGGGTTGCCGAAGTCGCACCTGATTCCCTCCCAGAAGCTTCTCTTCATCGGAGCGGTTCTGGACACGGCGCAGTTTCAGGTTTATCCTCCCGAACAGCGAGTCCAGGACATTTGGGCTATGATTTCGATCTTTCAGCCCTGGGTTTCGGTCAAGACGACCTTGAGGCTGCTGGGACTCATGGCCTCCTGCATCCTGCTGACCGACCATGCCAGGTGGCACATGCGGGCTCTGCAGTGGGACCTGAAGTTCCAGTGGGCGCAGCATCAGGGGAACCTGTCCAACTACGTCCAGATCTCAACAATTGCAGTGATGGCTCATGAATCAGCATTGGGTCAGCAGCAGATCCCTCTCCCTTCCCCAACCGGAGCACACAGTGGTGACGGATTCGTCCCTCCTGGGATGGGGCGGCCACATGAGAGAGGCGGAGATCAGAGGCCTCTGGTCTCCGGCGGAGTCCCGGCTCCATATCATCCTTCTGGAGCTTCGGGCGTTCCTTCCCTCTGTCAGGGGTAAGGTAGTGCAGGTGCTCACGGACAACACCACCGCCATGTGGTATTGCAACAAACAGGGCGGGGTGGGGTCATGGACCCTATGTCAGGAGGCTCTATGCCTCTGGACATGGCTGGAACGTCACGGCATTTCCTTGACGGTTCAACACCTGGCGGATTTTTTGAACTCCAGGGCGGACAAACTCAGCCGCCGGTGTCTGATGGATCACGAATGGCGTCTTCACTCTGAAGTGGCGCAAGGTATCTTTCAACAATGGGGAGAGCCTTGGTTAGATCTATTCTCCACAGAAGAGAACACGCGATGTCCGAAGTTCTGCGCGTTGGAATTTCCATGGCGGCACTCGCTCGCGACGCTTTTTGTCGCGAGTGGAGCGGTGATCTGTTGTACACCTTTCCGCCTATACCTCTTCTACCCAGAGTGCTGAAGAAAATCGGGCACGACCAGGCCCAAGTCATCCTCGTGGCTCCGGACTGGGCTTGAAGAGTTTGGTATCCCGAGCTACTCAGTATGAGCCTGGATCCCCCGATCCGACTGCCTCTGCGGGAGGATCTTCTGTCGCCGCAGCAGGGGACGGTTCTCCACCCGAACCTGTCCAAACTCCACCTACATGCGTGGGGATTGAGCGGCAACTTGCCTCCCGAAGTTTGTGATGTCATTCTGGCAGCCAGGCGTCCCTCCACTAAATCGGTATACGCCTGCAGGTGGAACAAATTTGTGGCATGGTGCACAGCCAAGACTGTGGACCCCCTTTTTATCCCTCTTTTTGAGGGCCTTTTGTTCCTTCTTTCTCTGGCCCGGCAGGGCTCTGCTCTGGGCACTATCAAGGGCTACCTTTCGGCCATTTGAGCCTTTCTGAGGCTTCCAGATCAGCCTTCTCTTTTCAAGTCCCCTGTTGTACAGAGATTCTTAAAAGGCGTTACGCATATGTTCCCTTTCATAATGCCTCAGTGGGACTTGAATCTTGTTTTGACTTATCTCATGTGTGCTCCCTTTGAGCCGCTTCACAATTGTCCTTTACGTCTTTTGACTTTGAAAACTGACTTCCTGGTGGCTATCACCTCTGCCAGGAGAGTAAGTGAGCTTCAGGCTCTTTCTTGTAAGCCTCCTTTTCAGTCGGTTCATCCGAACAAGGTTGTGCTTCACACTCGTCCTTCATTCTTGCCAAAGGTTGTCTCTGCCTTCCACATCGGGCAGACTATCACCTTGGCCACTTTCTTTCTGCCTCCGGAACCCTTCCAGAGAGGAAGAGAGGCTCCACCGTCTGGACTCAAAACGTGCACTCTCCTTTTACCTGAATCGCAAACAAGCATTCTGGGTGGATGACCAGCTCTTTGTTGGCTACGCAGGCGCCAAGAAAGGCCGGGCTGTTCACAAGAGGACTATCTCCCGCTGGGTCGTCTTGTGTATCAAGGCCTGTTATTCTATGGCTAAAAAGGAACCTCCGGTGGGGCTGTGAGCCCATTCTACCAGGGCGGCAGCAGCTACTACTGCATTGGGACGCGGTGTCCCCCTGCAGGACATCTGTCAGGCTGCCACGTGGGCTTCGCTGCACACTTTTACAAAGCATTATTGCCTTGACAGTTCGGTCCAGAGAGACGGCTTCTTTGGCCGTTCTGTTCTCCGTGACTTTCTGGTGTAATCTTGTTCGCAGACCCACCACCGGGGTTGCTATTGCTGGGGTATCTATTCTAAGGTAAAGAATCTATCACTAACGTGTCTCTTTCAGATGCACAAGTTACTACTTGTGTAACGATATATCTGTAAGAGACATTAGTTAGTGATAGATTCCTTACCGCCCCACCCATCCTCCCTGTTCTGCGAACTGATTTCTAGGGTTAAGGTCATCCTTTCGGGCCCTAGTTTCTATGGACCAGTGGTCAGTATCTTAAATGACTCTGCGTTCCTGTTGCGGAAAGTTATGTATAGAACTGACCTAAGCGTGCGTTGGTGTCGTCTTAGTAGCTCCAGTGACGTCATCTCGGTGAATACGACGCCAGGGACGCACGCGGAGCTGTACAACGACACCAATCGACGCGCAGGGGTACTGCTGACGAAAGCTTTCCGGATTCAGTCTGACACCTGGGGATATTCTAAGGTAAGGAATCTATCACTAACTAATGTCTCTTCCAGATATATCGTTACACAAGTAGTGACTTTCGATATTATTCTGAAATAAAATTTTACGTAATATTTTAACATTACTTTGGCATGCTTTTAAGATAATTGAAAGTTCCGTTCTATGGTTTGAAAAACTGCTTTGTAAAGGTGTGCAAATATTTGATTTTTATGTATTACTGTAGTTATGGTATGTTTGTTTCTGATGGATACATCTGCCTGTGGATTCCTCACCTTATGAATATCCCCTGCGCCAGCATTCCACAGAAATTTGTCCTAGCTCCCTGCGCCGATGAGGTCGTCTCAGCGTCATGGCTCCGCACGCGGCTCCGCATGACGTCTTCGAAGCCATAAGAAGACCATGTCGGCGTGATGACGTCAGTTCCCTTTTTTCCGCACTGTCGATGCTAAATGTTTTTTCTGGGACTCTCCTTACTTCGTCATGATACTTTGTATTTTGGATTGTATCGTTTTCTTCTTTTGTCATGTCTGCTCCGAGGAAGTCAGGCTTTAAGCCATGCAGAGAATGCAGTAAACATATGTCAATTACTGACCCGCATGAGGATTGCCTCTGGTGTTTGTCTTCAGACCATGACGTCGAGTGATGCTCTTCGTGCAGGAAGATGAATCCAAAGGTGTTAACGAAGCGAGAAGCCAAACTTTACATGGCCAAGGCAAGAAAAGAAAAAAGGGGTCGAAAAAGGTCAAAGTCCAGGTCTTCGATGTCGCGCGACTCCAAGAGGAAGCATAAGAAGAAGAGGAGACATGCTTCTCGATGTTGGTCGTTGAAGCCGGTGGTGTCGAGGTCGCCTTCTCCTGCTCCTCGACGTCGAGAGAAGGACTTTGTTTCACCTTCAGAGTCTCCTCAGGTGACTCTGGCTCAATATCCTTCCTATAATGGGACTCCAGAGCAGGCTACGACGCCGAGATTCTCACCGACGAATTCCGGCTGATGAAGAGGTTCCTTCGGCTGCGGCTGTTCCTCCTGTGACTCCAGCAGCGCCGACTCCAGAGGTACCTCGATCGGATCCGGAACGGCTTCCTACCTTCAGTTTCCGACGCCAGGTTCTGATCCGTCGCATTTCCTTAATGCCATGTATGGTGTGTTCACCAGTGCATCGTACCCCTCTGGAGCACCTTCGGGTCCCATGGGTCCCTTGGCATATACTTTGGGTGTGCCTCATCAGTATCCTCAGGCCCCCTTTATGCCGTTCATGCCAGCGGCATCATCCTGGTCTTTTCCGGCTCTGAGGATGTTGAAGCTGTATGGTCAGTCCCCGGCTCCATCCAGTAAAGCCACTCGGATTCGATCGTCGCCGGCTATGGATCCACCTTCGACTCCGCTCCCGGAGCCGTTGACGCCCCGCGTGGCACCGCCGACGCCACAACCGAAGATGCGTTCGAGGAGAGAAGCGCAGAGGTTAGTGGAAGAGGAGAAGTACCAGGCTGAAGAGAGGGAGGAAGGAGAGGTGTATGATACAGAGGATGTGTTTGAGGACTTGTGTGAGGCAAGTGGCCTTGACACTTCTCCTGAGTGGGACTCTGTTTCTCAAAAGGCTTCCACCTCTAAGGATGTTGCTCCATACCATACAGTTATTAGGAAGGCTGCGGAACTTTTGGACATACAGCTTCCTGTAGCAGAGTATAAGCCTAATCTTCTCACTGAAGTTCTTCACTCTCCATCTTCGGTTGTTGAGCCACTGTTACCATTTAATGATGCACTGACTGAGCCAATACTTGAGTTGTGGCACAATCCTCTTTCAGCTCCTGCAGTTTCGAGAACAGTCTCAAGAAGGTATAGACCTGCTCCTGGAGATCTGTTTTTTTCTTTCCTCTCACCCTTCTTCTGAAAGTCTAGTGGGGCAGGCTTCTTGCTCGAAGCAGTCATCAGGGGCGTTTTCGCAGGCTCCTGCAGATAGAGATTCTAAGAAGTTGGAGCAATCTGCGAAGAAAGTCTTTTCTGCGGTCAGTATGTCACTAAAATCTACCAACGCCACTTGTCTCTTGGGCAGATACATTCATGCTTTAATGGACTCTGCGAAACAGATTCTCTCTAAGTTGTCTGAGGAGGACAAGGGGAATCTAAATGAGGTGTTGGTGGATGCTCAAGCGGCTGCTCGCCTGGGTATCCAGTCTGGTCTGGATACAGCGGATTCTATTGCTAGAATAATGGGCTCGTCAATTGCGACAAGGAGGCATGCATGGTTAAAATCTTCTGGGTTCTCTCCTGATGTGCAGGCTGCTCTTATTGATTTACCATTTGATGGTTCCAAGCTTTTTGGTGAAAAGGCAGACTCTGCCCTGCAGAGATTTAAGGACAGTAAGGCAACGGCGAGGTCTTTGGGTCTGCAGACTCAGTCAAGAGGCTATGGATATAAAAGATACCGTGGCTTTGGGAATTCTTCCTTTCGTGGGTCCAGACAGCCTCAGCAGCAGCAGCAGCAACAAAACCCCTTGTATAAGAGCTACAGGGGTAAAGGCAGAGGTCGCCTTCATGGAGCCGTACGTCATCCCTCTTCCTCCTCCTCCTCTACTTCCCCAGTCCCTTCTGGTAATGCAGGAGAGCAGCCCTAGATCTGCCATCCTGGATCATGTGGGTCCTGTGGGAGGTCGGCTTAACCATTCTCTACAGGATTGTTAATCAATTTAATCAGTTCGGACCTTTGGGTTTTAGATCTTGTAGAGAATGGGTATGCCCTTCCCTGCAGGGAATTCCCTCCTCCTTACCCTCCTTGCCAGGGGTTTTGCACGGAGGACTATTTGCTTCTCCTTCAGAAGGAAGTTCTTTCCCTGTTACAAAAGGGTGCGATAGAGGTGGCTCCTGAGCAGGAAAGGGGTCAGGGGTGCTACTCCCAGTTTTTCCTGATCCCCAAGAAGGATGGCAGGTTACGTCCTATCCTGGACCTCTGAATCTTGAATATGTTTCTCAAGCAGGAGAGATTCAAGATGCTCACCCTGGCGCAGGTTCTTCAGGCACTGCAACAGGAGGACTGGATGGTGTCCATTGATTTGCAGGATGCGTATTTCCATATCCCAATCTTGAAGTCGCACAGGAAGTATCTCCATTTTACTGTTGGGTCGCAACACTTTGCGGTCCTTCCGTTTGGTCTTACTACTGCACCTCGAGTCTTCACCAAGGTGATGGCAGTGGTGGCTGCCCATCTCAGGAGGTCGGGGATTCCTGTTTTCCCCTACCTGGATGACTGGCTTCTGAAGGCGGTGTCGCCAGAGATGGTGCTTCATCATCTGCAAGTTACAACCCAGCTGTTGTACAAATTGGGTTTTTCAATAAATGTACCCAAGTCTCACCTGGTGCCCTCTCAGCGCAACCTGTTCATAGGGGCAGTATTGGATACCACTGTGTGTTGAGCATTCCCTCCTCCCCAAAGGATTCTCATTCAGGAAATGATTCCCTTGTTTTACAATGGAGCGGTTGTTCCGGTTCTGAAGGTCCTTCGCCTACTAGGTCTGTTCGCGTCCTGCATTCTGTTGGTCAACCATGCATGCTGGCACATGAGGGCACTCCAGTGGTGCCTCCGCAGGCAGTGGTATCAACACAACGGAGATCTCAGGGAGTCAGTCAGGATCTCCAGAGAAGCTGCAGCGGATCTATCTTGGTGGAGCGTGGAGGGCAATCAGACTCAAGGAAAGCCCTTTCATCTTCCTCCATCTGTGGCCACAGTGATAACGGATGCCTCTACCCAAGGGTGGGGTGCTCATCTGGGGGATCTGGAGATCAAGGGTCTTTGGTCTCCAGAGGGAAGAATGTCTCATATCAATCTTCTGGAATTGCGGACTATACGTTTGGCGCTCAAGGCCTTTCTCCCTTCCATTCGCGGTCAGTCGGTTCAAGTGCTGACGGACAACACTGCCGCGATGTAGTATGTCAGCAAGCAGGGAGGAGCAGGGTCGTGCCGTCTCTGCAGAGAGGCGTTGCGGCTCTGGTCCTGGGCTCAGGACCATCGGATTTCCTTGATGGCAAATCATCTGGTTGGGGTGTTGAACATGCTTGCGGACAGTCTCAGTCGGCAGTTCTCCACCGACCACGAGTGGAGGCTTCATCCAGAGGTAGTTCGACACATCTTCCGGACGTGAGGGACTCCTCGGGTGGACCTGTTTACCACTTTCGAGAATACGCACTGCCCGTCATTCTGCAGTCTCCAGTTTCCGACGCAGGGAGCGTTGGGGGACGCGTTTCAGTTAAATTGGAGCTCACAACTCCTTTACGCGTTTCCTCCCATACCCTTGATTCCTCGGGTTCTGTGGAAGATTCGCCAAGACCGGGCCCAAGTTATATTGATCGCTCCGGACTGGCCAAGAAGGGTGTGGTACACGGACCTTCTTGACCTCTCGTCGCACCCTCCGCTCCGTCTCCCTCTCAGGGCAGACCTCGTCTCTCAGATGGAGAGGCAGGTTCTACACCCCCATCTCCAGAGCCTGCACTTCATGCCTGGAGATTGAACGGGGCAACCTGAATTCTTCTTCTCTCCCGCCTGACGTGGTGGAGGTTACTTTATCAGCCAGGCGATACTCCACCAAATCTATCTACTCCTACAGGTGGTCGAAATTTGTTAGATGGTGTGGAGAGAAATCTATTGATCCTCTGAAAGCGCATCCTTCTGATGTTCTTTGTTTTTCACTTCATTTGGCTCAGCAGGGTTGTGCTGTAGCCACTGTTCCAGGATATTTGTCGGCTTTGTCGGCATTTCTTTGTTTGCCCGATCAGCCTTCTCTTTTTAAGTCTCCAATAGTCTTAAGGTTCATTAAGGGGCTTACTAACATGTTTCCACCCACTCCTTTTATTATGCCCCAGTGGGTTTTAAATCTGGTGTTGACTTTTTTAATGGGTTCTACGTTTGAACCTATGCATAGTTGTCCATTGAGACTTCTGACATTTAAAACGGTCTTTGTAGTGGCTATCACTTTGGCTAGGAGGGTGAGTGAGCTCCAGCTCCAGGCTTTGAGTTCAAAGCCTCCTTTTCTGACCATACATGCTGAAAGGATGGTACTCAGGACCAGGGCTGCTTTTCTGCCTAAGGTGATAACTCCCTTCCACCTAGGACAGTCAATTACCCTCCCTGCTTTCTATCCTCCCCCTCACCCTTCCAAGGAGGAGGAGAGGCTCCAACTTCTGATGGATACATCTGCCAGTGGATTCCTCACCTTGTGAATATCCCCTGCGCCAGCAACATTCGGAAACTTTTGTAGCAGTCCACGCCGAGGAGGTCGAAGACGACGTCACAGAGATACGACTCCACTGGCGACTCCGCTGACGTCACCGGCTCCATAAGAAGACCTTGTCGGCGTAATGACATCGGTTCCCTTTTTCCGCGCCGTCGACGCCAACGGATTTTGGGAATCGCTGTTGGTAGCTTTACTGTTACTTTGTGTTTCTTCTGGGTTTCTCTGTTTCTTCTTCGAGAAAGATGTCGACAAAGAAATCGGGCTTCAAGCCCTGTCGAGAATGTGGCAAACACATGTCGATCACGGATCCACACGACAACTGTGTATGGTGTTTGTCATCTGACTATGATGTGGATGGTTGTTCTTGCTGTCGCAAGATGAGCTCCAAGGCTCTCAAAGAAAGGGAGGCGAAACTCTTCATCGCAAGGATGAAAAAGGAGAAGAGAGGAAGAAGGAAGTCGAGGACGAGGTCGAGGTCACGATCGAGGTCGGCGTTGAAGTCGACTTCGGGGCATGCTTCATGTTCCAAGAAGCACATGAAGAAGAGGAGGCATTCAACTCGACATCACTCTGACAAGAGTTCGGCTCCGAAGTCGAAGTCTCCAACTTGGATCCAAAGAGGGCGATTAGCTTCTATTTGGATAGAACAAAAGACTTCCGTCAAGATGATCAGCTCTTTGTTGGATATGCTGGTGGTATGAAGGGCAAGGCAGTGCACAAGTGCACTTTATCCAGGTGGATCATCTTGTGCATCAAGATATGCTACTTGTAACGCCCTGAACGTCTCAGGATCGTTTAACAGACACGATAATGAGAACGCAACCACTTGTGAAGGTTTAGTTATTTTAATGAAGGCAAAAATAATACAAGGAATAAACAAAGGTTATAGTCACTGGAATCCTCCAGGCTAAGTACGTTACCAGCCCACAGCACGGATGGTCCTAACCGTCCTCTGCATATACGCCGATCCCGGCGTATGCCAACAGAGGGCAGAAATGAAATGGCCGACAATGCCAATCGGTAGGCTGTGAGGGGCACGAAGAGTGTTGGGGAGAATCGAGGAGTCAGGGAAACACCCAGCCGGGGTCTCTACCTGAAGGGAGCAGCCGCTCAACCTCTTCCTCAGACTGCACCGGGACGCGGAGTCACCTCCTGGTGATGCGTCACCGATACCCCAATCACAAGCAAAGAAGACTGAACCGAGAGCAGCCGCTCGATCGATCCTGTGGACTTCCGAGTCTGTAACGCGGCAAACACCTCCTGGTGTGCGTTACAGCTGGCAGTCCCTGTATCTCTGGTCGGGCTGGGAGTTACGACTCCAACCAGCAAAAGCGCCACTGCGCTTTGACTCAGCCGAGTCAAAAAGCGAAGCTCAATGGTTATCCGGTAGAGCTTCCGGGTCCTTCACAGGTGACGATGGGGCAAGACACGGCCCAGGGAGTAACGACTCGACCTACCTCCGTTCTTGCCTTACTGGAGCACCACTCCGGAACACTGCTCTTCACTAAGCAGGTACGTCGGTTGTAAACACAATATCCGACAGCGTTGTACCTCCCGGTTCCTCCCTTTATAGGGCGTTGTTTTCCTTGAGTTATGTAACAGCTCTCCTGTTTACATAAGGGCGTGTTTTCCTTGAGTTATGTAACAGCTCTCCTGTTTACATAAGGGCGTGTTTTCCTTGAGTTATGTAACAGCTCTCCTGTTTACATAAGGGCGTGTTTTCCTTGAGTTATGTAACAGCTCTCCTGTTTTACATCAGGGCGTGTTTTCCTCCCCTCGCATGACAGGAATTCTTGACACTACTCCTTGGCCGGTTAGGAGCCTCCTGTAGGGATTTGAACTCATTCCACCATGGCTAAGTCGTCTACTTCTGCCTTGTCCGGGGTGTTCCTGTATTGGACATCTGTAGAGCAGCAACTTGGGCCTCCCTCCACACTTTTGCAAAGCATTACGGCTTGGATTCCGAGGTGAGGAGGGATGGTAATTTTGCGCGCTCTTTTTTGCAAGATTTTTTGGTATAGAAGGGTGGACACCCTCCTCCGGGGGTTGGACTGCTGTGGGATTCTATTCATAAGGTGAGGAATCCACAGGCAGATGTATCCATCAGAAGAACAAGTTACTTACCTTCGGTAACGCTTTTTCTGGTGGATACAGTATCTGCCTGTGGATTCCTCACTAACCCACCCACCTCCCCGTTGTTCACCCTTTTATACCTTAAAAAATGAGGTATTGGTTATTTGATGTTTTTGTGTACTCAGGATTTTATTACCTCTATTTGTCCACGGTTGACTTATTTGAAATGTGAGCTTATAGGAAATGTTTACTTTCCTTTTTCACTTTACACTGTGTGTATTTTTGTGAATACTGTGTATTATGTATGCATTGACTCTAAGGTCGGCCCGCCCGTTTTGCCTCGGTGGCATGGAAAAAATGGGTGGAACTGACATCATCATGCCGACGTGGTCTTCTTATGGCTCCGGTGACGTCATGCGGAGTCGCGTGCGGAGCCATGACACTGAGACGACCTCGTTGGCACGGGGAGATAGGAAAAATTTCCGTGGAATGCTGGCGCAGGGGATATTCATAAAGTGAGGAATACACAGGCAGATACTGTATCCACTAGAAAAAGCGTTACCGAAGGTAAGTAACTTGTTCTTTAGCACCTTTCCACGATGGCGTTCTGTAGCCGTCGAGGAGGCGATCGACGTCAAGGAGGCGATTGGCGTCAAGGAGGCGATTGGCGTCAAGGAGGCGATCGACGTCAAGGAGGCGATCGACGTCGAAGAGGGATTCATCGACGTCGAGGAGGCGCAGGGGGCGCCCGGACGCCAGGAGTCCCTCGACGGAGTCCCCGGGCTCGCGATACTCAGTGGTGTATATGCCGCCTCCTCCTCCGCCACCGCCGCCACCACCACCGCCGCCGCCTCCTCCTCCTCCTCCTCCTCCTCCTCCTGCTATTCCGCCTCGCAGGCCTTCGGGCCCACCAGCGGTTCCGACACGATCGGTCTCGTTGCCCAGGTATCCGACGCCGCCGCAGGGAACGCCTAGGCCGCGGCGCCAGGGTAAGCCACCGTCCCCGGGCCCGGCGAGGCTGGCGGACAGACAGAAGCCAAGGAGATCGCGCTCCCGCTCCGGACAGAGAGGGAGATCGCGGAGCCGTGGGCGTTCGTCGTCAACATCGAGGCGACGCCACAGGAGGCGCAGATCCAGATCACGCACTCGATCATCTGCCAGGGACTTCTCACCGACGCTGTCGGACTCGCCCGGGACGAGGGTGTCGCCGGTTGACGATCTAGTCTCCTTCCAGGAGGTACTACTGAGGGGTGCAGCCAAGTTGGGAATCACGGTGACGGTACCGACACCTACGACGGCCGTGATATTCGAGATGCTGCACAAGAAGCACCTGTCTCGCCCCCTGCTGCCTCTAGTGCCGGGACTGGTGGAGCCCGCTATGGAGTTGTTCCTCACTCCGGCGGTGACGAAATCCGCCCCCTCCCGGCTCATGAAGAAGTATCGGGCCCCGGACTCGGACCTGACCTTTTTGAGGATGGACCCTAAGTCGGATTCAGTCATTGTGACGGCGGCGAGGAAGCAGCATGCTACCACCCCTTCATCGACAGTTCCGCCCGACAAGGAGAGCCGATGGCTAGATTCGGCGGGCAGGAAGGTCTGTGGGACGGCTGCTACCACCATGAAGGCGGCACGTGCCGGGGCTCTGTTGGGGCGTTACGACCGTGCCCTGTTGTTGAAAACTAAAACGACGATATGATTAAGCATTTACTAAAGACATGAATTCTCCTTCCTTAGAACATGTTTCTTGTCTTATGTTGACTAATGTCTGGACTCCATTTTGTATTGTCATGTCTCCACGTGCTTCGCACGAGAAGAGTCCTTCCTTCTTGTTAGTTGTTCTTGTAATCTGCCTAGTAACAGTCTATAAATAGCTCCTTTGTCCGTCTGGCTAATGCCCAGACTTGACCACATCTGTTATCAGTTAGTCCTTGCTTGACCATGTTTTCGCGGGCTCAGGAAATTGCTGTCTCCGCCCACATATTGATTCTGTATCGAAAATGTCCATAAAAGGTAAAGAACTTTGCTTCATGTTGTATCCACCCACTTATGAGCCCCTCTGTTGTGTATAAAAGGGGACCGTGTACGCAAGTTCTTTGTGCTACTCTATGCAATACTGAAGAGTGTTGTATAGGTTGTAGGACCACCCTTAAGGGTTAATAAACTTTGTCTTTGTATTTGCAGTTTTCGTGCCAACTTCCTTCTAGTTTTCGTTACAGAAGAGCGAACACTTGTATTCTGCGGGCCTAGCTGGGGCCTGTATTCTTCAATTGGCGCCCGTCACGTGGGGCTCATCGGCGACTCGGATGCTCGAAGGACTGGTCGTGACGAAGGTGAGGAATTTGGCCGGGGATGTGATCACTGTCAGCGGCGGTTTTAGTCCTGGCATCCCGAGGTTTCTTCCTTCCCTTCCGAACTGACCTTCTGGGTGGCGCCGGTCCTCGACTGAGACCTCTTCTGTCGGTTTGCCGCGACAGCCGTTTGGGCGAATTTTGGAACTTGGCAGTTGGAATCTGGACACTCTTGATTGGTAAGAACCGTTGTACGGTACTTGTTCCGAGTTTTGAAGCCTGGGTTGGCTATTTGAGTTTGATTTGTGATGACCGGTCATATTTTGTATTGATTACTGTGAGAATATATGCGTTGCAACACATATAGGCAGGTAATGTGGAGATATTTCTCCGGAGTTGTGTAAATCTGAACGGCGCAAAGTTTAAGTGCCATTTTTTGATAATACTGCATATTTTGCATTATTTTTGAGCATGCCTGCTTTTAGCGCACTCCGTAAGTGGTGCTGTTGTTTTGGAAACCGGTTAAATCTCGAGGAATCTGCTCCAGCCCCCCCAGAGGGGACTCCTAATAGGGATATGTATGTGAAGCATGGTCTTTCCTCTATAATGTACAGCACAGTGTGGAGGAAATACACCAAAAAGGATCCTGAGTTGCGATGGCCTTTGTATGGATCGTTTGATATGCGTAAGATTGAGTATGTGGAACAGTGTATGTGTAAACGGCGTGCTCGGCAAGACATGTTTGAATGTGTACGGTTATGGGTGAAGGAAGTGCGTGAACGAGAGAAACGTGAGAAAGCGCTGTTTGATAAAGAGCAACGGAAAAATGATCATGTGAGAGCACAGGAAGCGAAGCGTCGGGAAGAAAAAGAACTGACGGAGAGACAAGAGAAAGAGCGTAGGTTGCAAGTCTCGGGTCAATATGCTGTCCGCCAGCCACTTTATCCTGTCCTTACTAATCTTGAAGATGATTTTTATTTATTAGATCGCTCTCCGCCCCCTTATGTTGGCGCGTCCGCCCCGAGATCGCAGGATTCTGGATCGGTATCGGATAAGGTAGACACGCGGTCCATGTTATCAGTTGAGCGTATGGGTGAGCTTCGGAAAATTTCTTTGCGTGCGCTTAAAGGCAAGCTATCCCTTGCTGAAGTGTTGGAATCTTTGGGAAGTTGGCAGGATAGAGAGAAGCTGTATTTTGCGGCAGTTTTTTCTGATGAAGTGATTACTGCCTTTCGGAAATATTCTGATGTTTTCGAACCTGATGCTGTAGTCTCAGATGCTAGAGCATTACGTAACGGTGTTTTTTCTCCCTCTAAGGTACCCGATGCGGTCCGACGGCTGTTTGCATTGCGGGACGCGGCGTTTGAACTTAAAGAGAAAGCGCACCTAAAGGCAGGGGAGACGGAGCAATCGGATTCACGTACCGGCGGCGACCAATCATCTACCTCCCATTCAGATAAGAGTGAACTAGTGCATGCTAAACCGATGCGAGAGGCGGCACCTTTGTATGTTCCTCCTAAAGGAGCAGGAACTAGTTCAGACATGTCTTCCCCTGATGCTAGGGGATATTTTGTGTATAATTGGGTTTATACTCCCTGGCATAGGGCTGATGTTATGGCATTAAAGAATGCATTGCCTGACCCCCGCAAGAATCCAGCGGCCTTTTACGAAGAGGTCGAAGGGGCTTTGAATTCTTGTACTATGACTTTAGCAGATATAGATTTGTTCTTTGGGCTTATTTTACCACCGGATATGTGGCGATCTGTGCGGAAGGTGGATGATCAAGCCGCTTTTAAGGCCAAATGGTCTGAGATTGAGGATGTGGATAGGGAGAGAAAACCCGCGCAAAAACCACCCCAGCTTATTTTAGATCTTCCCACTGCTATTTTGACTAAATTGAAAACAATTATCCCCCCTAAAAAGATTGATTGGAATATGTTAGCCTCGTGTAAACAGAAGGTTGATGAATCAGTTTCAGACTTCTTTACACGTTTTGAGGAGACATTTCATGATTTCAGTGGTCAGTCACTTACGGATGATACGGGTCGACATCTTTTTGTCGATAAATATGTGGCGAATTTATTACCGGGAATAGCAGCTCGTTTAAAAGCGAGTGAAAGTTCTTGGTCTACCTCGTCTCCAGCATCCCTCCTGACTATGGCTCAGTATTACGAGCGTCAGGAACAAGAAGCGAAGGGGCATGAGGAGAAGAAATCGAAAGATTTGAAAACTAAGGTGATGTTGGCACAAGTGTATGGTCCGCCTCGTCGGGGTGTCGACAGAGGTAGAGGAGGATTCTATGGTCCCCCTTCCGGTCGGTCAGATGTTAATAGAAACCAATGTGCGTATTGTAAACAGTCGGGTCATTGGGCTAGAGATTGTCCGGTATTATATGCATCTCGTCAGGGACGTGGTCAGGGACCACCGAGAGGTAGAGGGGGCTTTTCGAATTTCAGAGGGAATTCCAATGATCGTGCTCGCTTTGAGCCTAACGCGCAGCAACGAGATAGACCTAATGTATTTGATCGGCAAAATCAGTATCAAATGGCTGGGAATGACCGCCCTGGGTATCATGATTCGCAGCATGCATAGGATTGCGTTGGATGGGGGTTGGAATCAGTTGAAGTACCGGTTGATCAGAAGGGTCCTTATGTTTCAGCAAGCGTTTTGGGTTCTACTGATCGGTTCCTAGTTGATACCGGAGCTACTCGCAGTGCACTGTCCAAACAATTGGTTCCGAGGGCTCCCCCATCTGGCTTAATGGTTACATCGGTAGGGTTTGATGGTACACTCTCTCGCAGCCCTCTTTCCCGACCCCTTGCCTTCCATGTTGACCACTTTTCTGCACCCTGTCCGTTTTTGCTCGCTCCGAACACGCCAGATAACATTATGGGTCTTGATATGCTTAAGCACTTCCGAGCTACGATCCGTTGCTCCCCTATTGGAGTACGTGTGATTTTAAACGATAATCACCCCCTGACAGACCGGATGTGTGTGGTTGCGGAGGATACTGCATTAGCTTCCCTCCCTCATTCTTTGTGGGCCACTTCGGATACTGATGTGGGACAGATGGTGATTCTGCCTGTCCACATTAGTGTCCAGGAGGGTGCGGTGTTACCTCGCCTCCCTCAGTATCGTATTTCCCAGGAGGGGGAGGAGGCACTCATAAAAATTGTGCAGGATTTGATTAAGGTGGGAGTAGTGGAGGAAGTTCCCTATAATGTTTGCAACAGTCCTATTTTACCCATTTTGAAGAAAGATACCGATACCAGGGTTTATCGTTTTATCATTGACTTAAGGGAAGTGAATAAGATAATGATACCTCAGTATCCAGTGGTTTCTGATATCACGATGTTACTCACTTTGGTCCCGCCAACGGCGACCACGTTTTCAGTTATTGATTTGAAAAATGCTTTCTTTTCGATTCCTATTCATCCTGATAGCCGATATCTTTTCGGCTTCACTTTCAATAATAGGTCTTATAGATTTTGTAGAGTACCTCAGGGTTATACAGAGAGACCTAGTATTTACAGTCAAGCATTGAAAAGGCAATTGGATTCCTTTGTTCTGCCTGAGGGTGTCGCCCTCATACAATATGTCGATGACATCTTGTTGGCGGCTGACACTCCTGAGTTGTGTGAGCAGACTACGTTATCTTTGCTTTCCTTTTTGGCATCTCACAATCACAAAGTGTCGAGGAAGAAATTGCAATTCTGTAGACCAAAGGTGACTTATTTGGGTCACCTTTTGTCTAAGGAGGGGCGTGCACTCACACCAGATCGTATTCAAGCAATTTTGGACACGCCAGTACCTTCCACACAGAAGGATGTGCGTGCATTCTTGGGTCTTGCCTCTTTCTGTAGGCAATGGATATTGGGGTTCTCACACATAGCTAAGCCATTGTTAGCACTTTTGACAAAAGACACTCCGATTCCTCTTCCCTGGTCAAATGAGTGTGAAATTGCCTTCCAGCAATTACGGCAAGCCCTTTGTTCAGCACCAGTGTTAGGTACCCCTGATTATACGAAGCCCTTTTCACTGTATGTGCATGAGAAAGATGGATGTGCATTATCAGTTTTAGTGCAGATGCACGGCGACAAGCAGCGCCCTTGTGCATATTTTTCGGCTGTACTTGATCCTGTTGCCCGAGCATTACCAGGGTGTTTTCGCTCGGTTGCGGCGACAGCTGTATCAATACGCCAAAGCGAGGGAATCGTGTTATCTCACAAACTGTTGGTATTAGTTCCCCATGCTGTGGATGCCCTGCTTAATCAGACAAAGACGCAGCATTTGACCAGTGCTCGTTTAACGGGATATGAGTTGACGCTTCTGGCTCCTCATATTACGTTAAAGAGGTGTGCAACGTTAAATCCAGCCACATTGTTGCCGTTCCCGGAAACTCAGTCTGAAGCACGGAAAGCACATGATTGTATTCTTGTGACTGAGGAACAGACAAAGGGTCGTATTGATCTCCAGGATACGCCCTTTACAGATGTAGATGGAGAACTATGGGTGGACGGATCATGCCTGAAGCTACCAGATGGTACGACTTCAGCAGCGTATGCAATTACCACATTACAAACAATAGTGGAGACAGCACGCATACCGCAGAAATCAGCTCAAGCAGCGGAACTGATAGCATTAACACGAGCATGTGAGCTCAGTGCAGGATTGTGTGTGAATGTTTATACAGATAGCCGCTATGCCTTCGGAGTAGCGCACAATTTCGGCCTTCTCTGGAAGGAGAGAGGGTTTCTAACGTCACATGGAGCACAGATAATGTATGGAGAGTTAGTTCACAACCTTTTGACTGCACTAACATATCCAAAGAAGATTGCTATAGTTAAATGTAGTGCCCATAAGAAGGTGGTTGATAAAATTGGAGAAGGGAATGCGTTAGCAGACCGGGTGGCACGAGAGACTGCGATGCAGCCTGGTGCTACTGCAATGTATGTTGTGAAATCGCAGACAGAAAGATGGCACGATGCCAGGAGAGAAGTGTTGGAGATACAGAGGACCGCTTCCGATAAGGAACGGGAGCAATGGTCCAATGATGGATAATTAGATGATGAAGGGTGTTGGAGAAGTAAGCAGATGGATAAATGGAAGTTACCCACAGCCTTCGTACAACCTATGGTTCAGATGGCACATGGACTAGCGCATGTCGGAGCTTCCGCAATTGTCAAATTACTCACACGAGTTTGGGAGCATCCGGAGATCGCTAGTACGGCAAAGAGGGTAGTGCAGACCTGTATGATTTGCCTAAGGTACAACCCAGGAAAGGGTACACGAACTCCAGCAGGAGGATTTGCAACACTTACTGCACCCTTCGAGGTTTTGCAGATGGATTACATTCAACTTGAGCGCTGTAACAATCTGAAGTATGTTCTAGTAGTGGTTTGTGCCTTCAGTAAATGGGTGGAGGCATACCCTACGAAAGACAATACTGCAATGACTACAGCCAAGATGCTATTGAAGGAGTTTTTCCCTCGATATGGTGTTTGCACATTATTGTGGAGTGATAACTGACCTCATTTTATAGCAGACGTTATCAAGTATGTCCTGAAAGGCCTAGGCGTTACTCAGAAGTTCCATGCAGTGTTTCACCCACAGTCTGCGGGACTGGTTGAGAAATATAACGGTACTTTGAAGCTTAAGATCGCGAAGATCCAAGCTTCAACTTCTTTGACTTGGCCAGATGCTTTACCGCTGGCATTATTGTCAATTAGATCGATACCGCATTCTCGGACCGGTCTCACACCTTACGAGATTGTGTTCGGACGCCCAATGAATATTTGGGGTCCACCAAAACCGCAGTTAGTGTATGATGTACCTTGTGTAATGATGAGTGATTATCTGGCACAGTTAACGGATAATTTGGTTTCTATTCATCAACAGGTTCGAGAAGCGCTCCCTGATCGGTCCACAGGTGAAGGTCATAACCTCCGACCTGGCGATCAGGTCATGATTAAGGTGTTCGAAAGGACGAACAGTCTGGAGCTGAGATGGGTTGGTCCTGAGCAAGTCTTGCTCGCAACGAGGACAGCTGTGCGAGTTTCCAATCGGAAGAACTGGATCCCCTCCTTGCACTGTCGTAAAGTGCCGCCTGGATTGGTGGAGCCTGCTGTGTTGACCGACCATCGAGAAATCTTGACTGCGGAGAAAGGCCGTGCTGTGGAACCGAATGACACTGAGGAGCTCTTCCTGGACCAAGCGATCCCTGGAGGAGGAAGATATCATCTTCGACCGAGGAAGTGATTTTTTTTCCCCTGTACCCAGATACGTTGTCAGAACGGCCCTTAGGTTAGTGAAACTGAGAGCCAATGAGGCAAGGGGGGGGGGGATCAGCCCTGCATTAGTGTAGTGACACCCGTCTTGGCCCGCTGGTGAAGAAATCAACGGCTGCCTAAGGGGAAGAGTTCTGAGAACCTTTTAGTTTCAGGAAGATAGTGACTTTTTACTACAAGATGGAAAAGAAGAAGATTCTTTGTGCGACAAGCTTTATTATCATTGTAGCTATTGTTGGTATAACCACATGGTTTGTTGAGGATGTGACTCCTGCCCGTGAGTTGCTTGTTTTGACCACTCCAGTGCCTGAGGAGCACTACTTTTATACCCTTCCGTATCAAGAATTGAAGCATCGTCAGTCTTATTTGAATAACACTTTCATCCAGATGCTGCATCATACCCATGTTGCTACGAATGCTACGAACTGTTGGATATGTGGTATGATGCCAGCTCATCAGAAGAAAGGAGGAACGCCGTTCATACCTCTTCCTTTCTCTCATAATGGCTCTTGTAGAGCATGGTATACTCTGCTTTTCGCCACGCGGAAACCCACAGTGGGACGATTACTTTTCAGACTTAATAGGGAATGTCATCAAGATAAAGATGGCTACCCACAAGCGAATGGTACAATATGGGAATGGGAAGAATATCGACCAGACAATGAATCGATCCCCTACATTTTCACGAATACCAGAGACACTGTAGGGAAGGAACGGTTTGTGATTCAAGTGGCACAAGCTCAAGCGGACCTGTGTGTCCAAAGTGTGGGTTATATTCCTGTTGGTGTTAGTGACTGCATTATTACACTGAACATCGATGGATTAAATAATAGTACTTTCTTAGCCTCCCATAACACATACTTCGTATGTGGGAATAAGGGCTATTATCGCTTACCAGCCGGCTGGTCTGGAGTATGTTATGTAGCGTTTTTATTACCTCCTGTATTCTTAGCACCCGCGTCCTATCATAAAGATTTGAAGTTGTTGAATAATGTGACTGTAAATAGGTATAAACGTACTCTATCCATTGATGATGTTGATCAAACTGATACTAGCCTACAGCAGTATGTCGATTTTAATTTAGGATTGTTTTTCTTTGTTGGAGCTGCCCTAAATAGTAGGAAGGTTCGAAGATTGACAAGAGTCGTAGAGGCTGTGACGAATCAAACCGCTGCTGCTATTGGGAATCTTACGGAAGAATTACAAATTACTAGAATTGTTGCATTACAGAATCGTATGGTATTAGATGTTATGTTAGCTGATAGAGGTGGAGCATGTAAAATTATCGGAAGTAGTTGCTGTGTGTTCATTCCTGATCATACGCCATCAGTTTATAACGCTATTAATAAATTGCATAAAATCGCAGCTGAGATTCATACAGAAAATGGCACTTGGACCTTTTCTGGATGGTTTTGGGCATTGATCACTACATGGGGATGGAAGGTTTTAACTGGTCTCTGCATTATTGTAGCAGTTCTGTTTTCCTGTTGCATCTGTGTCCAGTATGGTCCTTTACTCTGTTGTGTGTCATTTTGTATTCCTGATAAGAAAGCTATTGCCAATGTCACCCATCAGAAACATTTGAACAAAGAGGTGGAAGAGATGATGAAAATTGACATATATGATGATTATCCTAATAAGCCGAATGTCTTCAGTAAATGCTGAAAGGGTCGTCTGTTGAAAACTAAAACGGCGATATGATTAAGCATTTACTAAAGACATGAATTCTCCTTCCTTAGAACATGTTTCTTGTCTTATGTTGACTAATGTCTGGACTCCATTTTGTATTGTCATTTCTCCACGTGCTTCGCACGAGAAGAGTCCTTCCTTCTTGTTAGTTGTTCTTGTAATCTGCCTAGTAACAGTCTATAAATAGCTCCTTTGTCCGTCTGGCGCATGCCCAGACTTGACCACATCTGTTATCAGTTAGTCCTTGCTTGACCATGTTTTCGCGGGCTCAGGAAATTGCTGTCTCCGCCCACATATTGATTCTGTATCGAAAATGTCCATAAAAGGTAAAGAACTTTGCTTCATGTTGTATCCACCCACTTATGAGCCCCTCTGTTGTGTATAAAAGGGGACCGTGTACGCAAGTTCTTTGTGCTACTCTATGCAATACTGAAGAGTGTTGTATAGGTTGTAGGACCACCCTTAAGGGTTAATAAACTTTGTCTTTGTATTTGCAGTTTCCGTGCCAACTTCCTTCTAGTTTTCGTTACAGAAGAGCGAACCCTTGTATTCTGCGGGCCTAGCTGGGCCTAGCTGGGGCCTGTATTCTTCACTGTGGGAGTCTCTCCAGCAGTACGCGGAGCTGCTGCCTCGCGACAAGAGGGAGGACTTCTTGGAGACTTCGCGCGAGGGGATGCTGGTCTCAAACCAGGTTATCAGTGCGGCAGCGGATGTGTCTCTGCTGGCGCCGCATGGGTACTGTCATGGCGTCCACCAACGACGTCACGCGTGGCTTCGCCTTACCTCGCTCAAGCAGGAGGCTCAACATAGAGCGGCCAATCTGCCTTTCTCGGGGGAAACCCTGTTCGGCCAGCATGCGGACGACGAAATGGCCCGCATGACGACGGAGGCAGAGACCCTGACGGCTGTCGGGTTGGAGAAGCCAGAAAAGAAGAAGCGCCCGTTCCAGAGACGGTTCGGGTCTGCGGGCAGAGGGCGTGGGCAGGCCTCGGGACAGCAGCAACACCAGCAGCAGCAGTTCCGTAAACCCTTCCAGAAACGCCAGAAGGGTAGAGGGGGCCAGCAGTCCGCTACTGCTACCAAGGGCCCGGCCGGGTCTCGGCCCTGAGCGTCTACTTCCCCTGCAACCGTTACCCACTCCAGGTGGGGCAAGCATTCAATTTTTTCCGGCAGAGTGGAGAAAATTTACTCAGGACAAGTGGGTGCTGAATATTGTTTGCAATGGATACAGTCTTCGGTTCATCAGGCCGCCTCCAGCGATTCCGCCGGTAAGCTCGCGGTATCAACTGCGAGAGCTCCAAGCAGAGGGAGACATCCTGTTACGAAAAAAGGCGGTGGAAGACGTACCTCTGTCTCAAAGGGGAAGAGGTCTGTACTCTCGTTTCTTCCTGGTCCGCAAGAAGGACAAGAACGAGTTCAGGCCCATTCTGGATTTGCGGCAAGCAAACAAATGGATTCGCAGAGAGAAGTTTCGCATGTTGTCGTTGCATCCGATTTACCCTCAGCTGCAACGGGGAGACTGGCTCTGTGCCATAGACCTACAGGATGCGTACTTCCATGTGCCCATTGCACGAAAACACAGGAAGTTCCTGCGATTCCAAGTCTGCGCCAATCATTATCAATACACAGTACTGCCATTCGGGCTAAAGTCTGCGCCCAGGACCTTCTCGAAGTGGTAGCGGCGCACCTGCGGAGGAACAAGGTGTTTGTCTACCCGTACCTGGACGACTGGTTGATCAAGGCCTCATCTTTCTCGGAAGCACAGGCGCACTTCCGGAGGACGTGCGCTCTCTTGAACAAGCTGGGGTTACACATCAACATGTCCAAATCTGTCCCGACTCCGGTCCAGTGCATATAGTACTTGGGGGCCTCCATCGATACACGGTCAGCAAGCGTGTCTCCTTCTGAGGAGAGACGGTTATCGCTCCTTCGGAAGGCTCAGGACCTCATGGCCGCTCCATCGGCGACAGTGAGGAAGGTGTCTTAGCTGCTGGGGTCGATGGCCTCCTGTATCTTCCTCACTCCGCATGCACGGCTGCACATGAGACCACTGCAGGAGTGCTTGGAGGATCAGTGGGATCAGAGGACAGGTTCTTGGGACGACAAGATACGGCTGTCTCTAAAAGCTCTTCAGTCTCTGAGATGGTGGTGTTCGGCGGAGAATCTCCTCAGGGGGGTTCCCTTCCACAAGGACATTCCCGAGACGAGTATCGTGACGGATGCGTCTCTCCAAGGCTGGGGAGCGCACTCCGGAGACTTACAGATACAAGGAAAGTGGTCCCTGTTGGAGTCTACGTACCACATCAATTTCCTGGAACTCAGAGCCGTTTACTTGGCATTGAAGGCCTTCCATCCGTCCTTCCAGACCAACTCGTTGCTGATACAGACAGACAATACAACCACGATGTATTACCTCAACAAGCAAGGGGGGTCGAGATCGCGCACTCTGTCGCAGGAGGCGCAGGCGATCTGGCACTGGCTTCTGGCCCGGGGACTGATGATCACGGCCACGCATCTGCCGGGGATGCAAAATGTTCAGGCGGACGCACTGAGCAGGCTGCTTCAGGAGAACCACGAATGGGTCATAAACGACGAGGTGCTAGGAGAAGTCTTCGCAAGGTGGGGAACTCCAGACGTAGATCTGTTCGCCACCGCCGAAAACAGCAAATGCCGAGACTTCGCATCCAGGTACTACCAGAAGGGGACGCTGGGGAATGCGCTATGGATCGACTGGTCGAACAGCTTTCTGTACGCTTTTCCACCCATTCCCCTGATTCCGGCGGTGCTCATCAAACTGTCCAAGTCCGGGGCGCGGATGATCCTGATTGCCCCGGAATGGCCCAGGCAGTGGTGGTTCACGGACCTGCTTCACCGGTCTCTCCTTCCTCACATGCGGCTGCCGTGCAGGCCGGACCTTCTCACGAAGTTCGGGGGGGCGGATGGTGCATCCCAACCTCTCGTCTTTGAGTTTGGCGGCATGGCTCCTGAGATAGTGCAATATGGCCATTTGAATCTACCAGAAGATTGTATGGACATACTGAAGGAGGCTAAACGTCCTTCCACTAGGACTTCCTATGCTTACAAGTGGAAGTGATTCTGCATCTGATGCAAATCCAAGAACTTTGACCCGACGACCTGTAAGGAAGATGTCATCCTTCCATATCTTTTACATTTGGCGCAGTCTGGCCTTAATTTCCACTCCATTAAGGTTCACCTCGCTGCTTTGACTGCTTACAGGAAATGCCCTTCACAGACTTCCTTCTTTCAGATCCCTGTGGTCAAGGATTTTTTGGAAGGTTTGAAGAAGGTGTTCCCTCCTGTCAGACTTCCCTCGCCTTCCGGGGAATTGAATGTGGTGCTGTCCAGATTGATGAAGGAGCCTTTTGAGCCTATTCACAAGGCTTCGTTGCAGCACCTGTCCTGGACGCGGCGTTCCTAGTGGCCATTACATCGGCCCGCAGGGTGAGTGAACTTCAGGCGTTGTGTTGCCGAGAACCTTATACTGTATTTCATGGTGCTAAGGTTGTTATGCGTACTCACCCTAAATTTCTTCGTAAGGTTATATCTGATTTTCAAGTCAACCAGACCATAACTTTACCTACGTTTTTTCAGAATCCTTCTTCTCCAGCGGAAAGGTCTCTACATTCCCTGGACGTTAGGAGGGTGTTGAAGTTTTATCTTGATAAGACCAAAGATATTCGTAGGCCAGACCAATTGTTTATCAATTATGGATCAGTCAGGATCGGTCTTGCTACCTCCAAACAGTCCATCTCACGGTGGATTGTGTCCTGTATACAGTTGCGTTACCAAAAGGCTAATAAGACGTTAGGGGGTAAGCCTAAGGCTCATTCCACCAGGGGCAAAGCTGCCACAACTGCTTTGCTGCGTAATGTTCTGATTGCAGAAATCTGCAAGGCGGCCACTTGGAAGTCGGTCCATACCTTTGCTGCGCATTACTGTCTGGACACGGATGCCAGGGCAGATGCTTAGGTTGGGCAGGCTTCGCTGCGAAATTTGTTTGCACAGTAGTGGTATTATTTTGTAATCTTCTCCACCGCCGTTTTTGTGTGGGGATGGGCTTGCCATTCTATTCACTAGATTATGACTATACACAGAGATCCCCTACTACAGAAGGAGTAGTTTCTTTTCTGTAACTCCAGTTCTGTAGTAGGGGTATCTCTGTTATAGTCATAAGCGCCCGCCCTCCTCCCCGGTGGAGAGATGAATGTTAATATAAGGAATGCTACAGGTCTGGCGTGCTACGCCTTCAAAAAGAACTGAAAGTAAAACGGACCTGCTGTGCATTCTGGGATACTGGAAAAGTTCTGGAAAGTTTTCTTAAAGGCACAGTATCCTGTTCTGAGCCACATAATGGCAGTCTATGGGGCTTGTCTGTCCATTCCTTCCTCTCTATCATTCCAGAGGCTTTTGCTGGAAGAGGCAGGTTTTTCTCTGTGGAAAAAGCTGGGCAGGCAGTGCTGTTGGTGGTTGTTGGTGGAATTTTTCTAGTTGAAGTACTGGACAGTGTAGCCTGTGGATATAGGCTGCATTATCTGTCTTTGAAATTCTCTCTTAAGTGTAGATGCAGGTCTGCATGGCTTGACAATTTAAGAGATTATTTTTATTGCTCCGGGGTCCACGCACATGGGCGGGACTATTCACTATATTATGACTATAACAGAGATACCCCTACTACAGAACTGGAGTTTCAGAAAAGAAACTACTCCTTCTCCACAAAGTGAGTAAGTCTAGATAGAGCTAAGTCCTACTGGAGAAAACTGGTCAGTTAATATACATTCCTTATTACAACCCCTACTGATTTAAAGAAACCCTGGGAGAGTATGGGCTGGTAAACGCAAGTGCACTGAAGACTGTTCCCTTTTCAGTTTAAAACATGTGGGGTGGAAATCTGCTCATTAATGAGTAGGAGTTGGACAAAGTGTAGTGAATGTTATTGGCAATATGCAGTGACTAAATAAGGTACACAGCTCGTACTAGAGGTTGGCAAGAACTGAAAGCTGAAAGGACTGAAAGCATGATGTGCCTTTGCTGTGACTCAGCTTGAGGTCATCTTGGACCATCGAGCCCAAAGCGAGTCGAGCCTTAATGTGGCTTTTGCTTAGCACCCACGCCTAAACCTCATGACCCAAAAAATTGAAGAGAAAGTGTTAACTTTTCACTTAAAACTGTGCCTTCCATGCAGCGTGAGGTTGACAAAACACTGAAGCAAATCTGCACATACTTGGACACCTGGTCCTATGCCTTTTGGCAATTAATCAAGGTATCAATCAATTTCTGACAAAACAATAATTATTACTAATGTGCTTACATATTCATTTATTGGATGGCTTTTTCTCCGACAGCATATTAATTATGTCTCCCGCCATTAAGTTACCACAAACTTTGATGTCTTTAATGGCTAATGTAATGTAATGGATAATGTGCCGCATGGCTAAACACTTATAAGGTCCCAAAGGCGAGTCCTATTGGCTATGCCAATGCTTGTTATATTCGCACCAGTCACAATGCTGCACTCTTTCCTGGGTTCAAAACTCTGTAATTCAGAAGCATTCGCCATTTCTTTCTCCCACTTATTCGACCATACAAAATCAACTCCCGTCTTTAACAAATTGTCAATCTCACCAGTCTTACTTGCTATCCCATCTATACATTTTGCATAAAATTCCACCATACTAAGGAAAGTAGCTATTTCTTCCTTACTAGTAGGCGACTCAGTCAAACTAGAGTTTAATGCAGCTTTTTGACATTGAATGTCCTAAGTACTCAATTTCTTTATTCCTAAACTTGCACTTAGTTTCTTTTACGTTCAAACTATTCTCCTTTAGTAGCTCCAACACAGTTTTAACTCACAAGTCATGTTCAGGTTTATTAAATTTAAATATCATCCTGATAGAACTTGACACCTGTACTCTTGCTCCGCAATTTGCTTATGACTTTTAATAACGTAGAAGAAGCGAAAATCCACATAAATGGCATCCTTATGAGTCTGTAAGTTCCTAAAGTGGTCACAAATGCTGTAAAATAATTTGAATCATCATGGAGACAAGTGTTGAGCGTGATGTGATAAATTGAATCTCCTTGTTATGTACAGAACAACTGCCAAGGTCAAGAATGATAATATAATCTTGTCCCACATGGTAATATCTCAGGAAACAAGGGATGTCCTCTATCTCCAATGCTTTTTGCATTGGAAATAGAGCTCTTCACTATCCTCTCCAGAGATTAAGGCAAAGGGAGGGGACTGCGCCTGGCTGATGGAGTGCATACAATTTACTTATAAGCAAATGACCCCTTATTTTTCTTGAATAATTGTGAATCAGACCTGAACCCATGATGAATAACCTCCAAGCACCTGTCCATCATTGTGACCTCAGTGCCAGTTAGAACAAAGTATGTGCATTTCCTCTCGCTCCGTCCTCTGATATGGGAAACAACCTTTACTACGCGGATTTTACACCGCAATACAATCACAACGCAGTCGTTACAACAACTGTGTTGTTACCATGCAGTGCTATTATAACGCAAGTTGTTACAACAACCTACTCTAGATGGCGCTCTAGACTAAGGAATAGTATGTTTTACTATTCCAACACCTTCCCTACTGTTGCACACACTGGGGTTGGAATATTAAATCATACTATTCCTAAGTCCAGTGCGCCATCTAGCGCAAGTCGTTGTAACGACTTGCGTTGCAATGGCACTGCGTGGTAACAACGCGGTCGTTGAAACGACCGCGTTGTGATTGTATTGCGGTGTAAAATCCGCGTAGTAATGGTATATATTCTCTGATACTGGCCCAACAAGTCTGGCAAACAGGGACATTATCTTGGAGCCAGGTTAATTCAGATACTTGGGAATACATATATTTAATTCAGACTGGTTTGCTGACTCTGTACTTGGGGGGGGTGGGGGCCAGGGGGACTTGGAAATCTCTGATGGGGTGTGCAAACTTCGAAAACACTCTACCCATCGCTGTAATGGGAGAAATAGCTCTCGCCGAAATGGTAATATTGTCTTGCCTTCTGTATTACTTCACCATTCTGCCAATGCGCGTTCCCGGATCACTGTTCAGGGAATGAGGTTTCTTATCGGTTCTGCTGATATGGGGCTTTGGCACACACCAGGTAGCACTTGCTCTGTTTAAACTCCCTATACCTGAAGCCTGCCTTGGTGCACTGGATTTTTAACACTATTACTTTGCTGCACAACTGCAGTGGATAGTGGGGGTGTGGGCTCCTTCAAGAAAGAGGGTTACTTGGGAGTGTCATGAGGGAGGGAGGAATTCCTGACCACCTCCTGAAACGGTGGAGTGTAATAACTCCTGCGACTCAACTACTATGAATAGTGTTAAAATGTTGGAAAAGGAGTGCATTGTTGACAAATTCTCCCCAGTACATTTCCTCCTGTTGACATGCTTGCCGACACCTCCAGGCCACTTCACAGCCAAACAGCATGAACATGGACAAGATATCAAATAGAGACAGTGTGCAAGAGTTGTATCTCATTGGCACTAAAAACCTTGCAACAACAGATAGAGGAGGGTGACTTACCGACCAGTCAATTTCTGATCTACGGCACTGTTACTAGAGTCATGTGTGGACAATGGAACAGTGGAGAGGAGGAACCTCAATACACATACTACATGGGCTCGGCAGGCACCAACGCTTAAAGGCAGGCGAACGGCGTTTGCTGGGCAGACATTCGTCTAAGAATATATATAAATTCACTGAAAAAACCATAGGTTTCACACATGTTATAGTTAGCGGAAATTTTACTGATAAAAAACCAATGAAATTCCCCCGTTATAGTTAGTGCAGGCAACTATAACTCACGCGACCGCAATCCTCTGCTGATGCTAATACTGTATTTAGACACTTATTTACCCATGTCTTCTTCCATACATTTTTAGCTATACATATATTACAAATATTTTCTTTTCATAAAGACACATATGTCATCAGCAGAAGATTGCGGTCGCGTGAGTTATAGTTGCCTGCACTAACTATAACGGGGGAATTTCATTGGTTTTTTATCAGTAAAATTTCCGCTAACTATAACATGTGTGAAACCTATGGTTTTTTCAGTGAATTTGCAAGGTTTTTTAAATGCTAATTCCTAACTATAACGTGTGTGAAACCTATGGTTTTTTCAGTGAATTTGTACGGTTTTTTAAATGCTAAGTTACTTTACGCCATTCGTGGCGTGCGCGCCCACTTAACGCAGTTTGTTCCGTGCGCGCACGGTGCGCTTCGCGCACCGCGCGACCACTTTACGCAGTTAGTGCCGTGCACGCACGGTGGGCACGCGGTGCGCGTACGCACGATGCGCTTCGCGCACCTTGCGCACATGGAGGACATATGATGCACTTCGTTTTTAAAGGTAATATTTTAATGTTTCGCAGTAGTTATAAGCCATGCACAAATGGTGCCCTTCGGGCACCATTTGCACACGGGGTGGAGAGAGTGTGAATAATTTTTTTTTTTTATATTTTTTTTTTTAATCTTTTCGTTTTTTACTTATGTGATAAGCCATGCACAATTGGTGACCTTCGGTAACCAATTGCACACGGGGTGGGGTTAGTGTGGATATTTTATTTTTTTTTATATTTTTTTACCGTACGCGTACGGTAAGCGTAATCGGCGAAATTAGCGAAAAAATAAAAATTCGGTTTTTGGCCTTGGGGGATCTTTGGGGACTCCCTGTACATGGCTATGTGTGTGGGAGCTGTCAAAACAGCCCCTTTAAATGTTTTTGTGCTTTGTTTCTTAATCATCTCTCTCAGTGCGAGAGAGAAAATGGCGGCCGCCGCTTCCTGGTTTCGGCTGATTCGAATGTTTACTAAGATCTAAGAGCCAATCAGAATCGCGCTCGCGCACGCCACTGTACGCGTACGGTAAGCGTACCGTAAGCGCACCGTAAGCTGGCTCAGATATATATATTGATTTAAAGGCTATTTTCTCAGAATCTACTGAACAGATTTACACCAAACCTACAAAAGGCACTTCCTTGACCTGAGGACTACCTCTCTGCCAAATTTCTAGTAATTCTGTTCAGCCGTTCGGGCTGTAGCCCTGTCTAAAGGTCCTATGGAAAAATGCATGGGAAAAACGCGTTTTGGGACCCCCCTTTTATCTCAGCCCCCGCTTGACGAATCCCCCCGAGACTTTCAGGGTAGGAGCGGAGCGTAGCGCCCCACCTATTTTGAAAAATTCGCGAGGATTCGTCGACCGGCGCCAAAGTTATTCAAAATAGAATGTTGCGGATTTCCTATGGAAACGTGGTCCTAACTATAACTACCTACTGGCGACCGCCAGTAGGTAATATATATATAAATATATATATATATATATATATATATATATATATATATATCTGTCTTGGTGTTCACTGTTGCCCACACCACTACAAGTACAATTAATTGATTACAAGTAATTAGGAACAAAATTAGCACATGGTTGCATGTGATTCTTTCACTCACCCCGTTAGTCGTGGTTAGGTTTTTTTGCACCCGGATTTATTGAGTGTGGAAGAACCTCGTCTTCAAGAGGTTGTGGCTGTAGCAATTATCAAGTCTCATTCTGTTTCTTCTTTCTTAACAGGAGGAAGCATATAACGCCTCAACCAGCAAAAATAACCTGCCCTTCCCTACTCCTCCAACCCAGTGCTCCACCCCTCGAATCTGTCGCTATTTAATGGTCTAGGATGGAACCAGAGAAATTTCTTTTGAGGCTTAATGCTTCTCCACAATCTGTGTGGACTACACTTACCAGCATGCATCTGCTCGGCAAGGTGTGAGCGTGAGGGGCTAGCACACCTTCCATTGGAGGAGGAACGCGATGACATCAAAATGGGAGCGGTCTAATTCACAGCTGCATCTCGTTTGACCCCCTGAGAGAGCGCGGAGTTCATGGAACCGGCACTGAAGAGAGCCATTGGAGGCTTGAAATGCGTCTGCCTGAGCGTTTCAGGGACTTTTAGCATCACGCTCCTTTTTTAATCAATAAAGCCACTTGCCAGAAACCCCGGAGTTGTATCGTGCCTTTCCTTTCCTGGGAGCAGGCGTTGGTTCATATTTCGTCAGCAAGCAGGTCGCTGACTTGCGATACACCGTCTCGTTCAGGTGCACCGTGGTGAGACCAGCACCTTGTGGACTTTTGCATTGGACTGCAAAACACGGCGCCCCCCCAGCGGTTCGGATTGCCATTATGGTTTGAGGTGCGGCGAGGGGAGAGAGGAGGCGATATTCATCGCCTGAGTTAAGGGGCTGACAACAGGCTTTGTTTCATTTTGCTGGGCACCTGAGCTGGCGTGTGGCCCATAACCAGCCAGTTGGGACATCACTTGATGTTAAGAGTAATACTGTCACCGAACAGACACTCTGTGTGGACTACACTTACCAGCATGCATCTGCTCGGCAAGGTGTGAGCGTGAGGGGCTAGCACACCTTCCATTGGAGGAGGAACGCGATGACATCAAAATGGGAGCGGTCTAATTCACAGCTGCATCTCGTTTGACCCCCTGAGAGAGCACGGAGTTCATGGAACCGGCACTGAAGAGAGCCATTGGAGGCTTGAAACGCGTCTGCCTGAGCATTTCAGGGACTTTTAGCATCACGCTCCTTTTTTAATCCATAAAGCCACTTGCCAGAAACCCCGGAGTTGTATCGTGCCTTTCCTTTCCTGGGAGCAGGCGTTGGTTCATATTTCGTCAGCAAGCAGGTCGCTGACTTGCGATACACCCTCTCATTCAGGTGCACCGTGGTGAGACCAGCACCTTGTGGACTTTTGCAATGGACTGCAAAACACGGCGCCCCCCCCCAGCGGTTCGGATTGCCATTATGGTTTGAGGTGCGGCGAAGGGAGAGAGGAGGCGATATTCATCGCCTGAGTTAAGGGGCTGACAACAGGCTTTGTTTCATCTTGCTGGGCACCTGAGCTGCCGTGTGGCCCATAACCAGCCAGTTGGGACATCACTTGATGTTAGGAGTAATTCTGTCACTGAACAGACACACTGTGTGGACTACACTTACCAGCATGCATCTGCTCGGCAAGGTGTGAGCGTGAGGGGCTAGCACACCTTCCATTGGAGGAGGAACGCGATGACATCAAAATGGGAGCGGTCTAATTCACAGCTGCATCTCGTTTGACCCCCTGAGAGAGCGCGGAGTTCATGGAACCGGCACTGAAGAGAGCCATTGGAGGCTTGAAACGCGTCTGCCTGAGCGTTTCAGGGACTTTTAGCATCACGCTCCTTTTTTAATCAATAAAGCCACTTGCCAGAAACCCCGGAGTTGTATCGTGCCTTTCCTTTCCTGGGAGTAGGCGTTGGTTTATATTTCGTCAGCAAGCAGGTCGCTGACTTGCGATACACCCTCTCGTTCAGGTGCACCGTGGTGAGACCAGCACCTTGTGGAATTTTGCATTGGACTGCAAAACACGGCGCCCCCCCAGCGGTCCGGACTGCCATTATGGTTTGAGGTGCGGCGAGGGGAGAGAGGAGGCGATATTCATCGCCTGAGTTAAGGGGCTGACAACAGGCTTTGTTTCATCTTGCTGGGCACCTGAGCTGGCGTGTGGCCCATAACCAGCCAGTTGGAACATCACTTGATGTTAGGAGTAATACTGTCACTGAACAGACACTCTGTGTGGACTACACTTACCAGCATGCATCTGCTCGGCAAGGTGTGAGCGTGAGGGGCTAGCACACCTTCCATTTGAGGAGGAACGCGATGACATCAAAATAGGAGCGGTCTAATTCACAGCTGCATCTCGTTTGACCCCCTGAGAGAGCGCGGAGTTCATGGAACCGTCACTGAAGAGAGCCATTGGAGGCTTGAAACGCGTCTGCCTGAGCGTTTCAGGGACTTTTACCATCACGCTCCTTTTTTTAATCAATAAAGCCACTTGCCAGAAACCCCGGAGTTGTATTGTGCCTTTCCTTTCCTAGGAGCAGGCGTTGGTGTATGTATATATGTATATGTACATATATATGTATGTATATATATCTATATATATATCTATCTATCTATCTATATATCTATCTATCTCTGTCTTGGTGTTCACTGTTGCCCACACCACTACAAGTACAATTAATTGATTACAAGTAATTAGGAACGAATTTAGCACATGGTTGCATGCGATTCTTTCACTCACCCCGTTAGTCGTGGTTAGGTTTTTTTGCACCCGGATTTATTGGGTGTGGAAGAACCTCGTCTGCAAGAGGTTGTGGCTGTAGCAATTATCAAGTCTCATTCTGTTTCTTCTTTCTTAACAGGAGGAAGCCTATAACGCTTCAACCAGCAAAAATGACCTACCCTTCCCTACTCCTCCCACCCAGTGCTCCACCCCTCAAATCTGTCGCTATTTAATGGTCTAGGATGGAACCAGAGAAATTTCTTTTGAGGCTTTATGCTTCTCCACAATCTGAACGTTTTGCTGGTTCTATAATTCTCCAGTATAGAATCTTTTATAGATTCACATGCTTGAATCATCTCCGTCGTCGTATTGGGAGTCCCACGGTATCATTATGAAAGCAGTAGATAATACTATCATAGGCTACAATGCAATGAACAGGGACTGCAATAGCCTATCTACCTTCTTTTGTAAAAAAGAACCCAACTTGAACAGCAACCAATAAGGCGAAAGCACCCTGTAGAACACTCCCAAGAGAGGCTGAGTTCCTCCGATTTCTACTGCATATTGTGTGACAGGGAGTCTTCCTGACCTCTGCTCAGTTTTTTTCCTTTAAACTTCACATTTCTTCTAGAAAATGTCTGATTTATCAAAGAAAGATCTCCTCAGGTCGTGTGGGACATACGGTAAGAAGAGGCTCCATGCTGAAGATCCCCAAAATAACTGTATTTGCTGTTTGTATCCCCAGCATAAAGTAAAGGACTGCAAGATTTGCTGAACTTTCTCACCCAAAACCCTAAAAGATAGAGAGGGTAGGTTGTTGATTTGGTTGCAGAGACTTAAAAGTAATTCTGATGTTGCCTCTGAGTATGAGGAAAGCTCTACCTCACATCCCTCTTTGTAAAAATCTAAAAGGCGAGAGAGGTCACAGAACTCTCCTTAGGCAATAAAAAAGCTTCTCAAAATCTTGTCTTGAAGCCTCAGGCCCCTCACAAAAAGGAACGCATTAATTTCCTGCTGAGGCGAAGGCCCATCTGGCCTCAGAGTTTGAGAAACCCTCTTTAGAGCATCTACTATAAAGATCACTGTTTCTAAAAAGCTTGTGTCGTTGATGGCACCGTCCTCTTGGCCCCGATCGACACAGAAATCACCACCAGGGCATGTTACCTCTCCATTGTCGTCTACGAACTCATCGTAAAAAAAAACACAGTCAACGAAGGTTTCCAGTGCACCATCGACAGCTGCTCTTTCGACAATATCTTCACAGTTGACGACGACTTTCTCGTCGATGTCTACCTCCTCGTCGACGATGCTTGTTCTGTCAACGACCACCTCTTCGTCGATGATAACAGTGTGTGCATCGACGGCGATATTTCCGTTGTCGATTCCCATTATGTCTTCATCAACGACACAGACACCTCTGCCGGCGACAAAGCTGACGACGATGCATGCTACGTCCAGACTTAAAAGACTGTCGACGTTACAGCTTGCTCCCCTTTATCCCTCAATGACCTTCTTATCAACGACACCGTCGACTAGGCATTTTTTTCAAAATCTGTCAATGATTTCACCTTTACCTCCTCCAACATTTTTGGAAGAGTCAGATGAGGATGATATGTTTGGCCCTACTCACAGTACTTCTCAGCTTCATGTCAAGATAATGATGAAGATGACTATGAGGGCTGTTATCAACAGGACTTTCACACTCCACATGCTAAACCGCAATACATGTAACTTGTTCCTGAGCCCATGGTCCACCTTCCTGTTGCATTAATTCAGGATTATCGTACTTGTTTTCCTTCATTGACTAGTGCACCTCCACCTCCTCAGGCATCTCCGCCATGCATGTCTGAACCTTCATCTAAAATGTCTCCAGGAACAGACAGTGTTCTACCTCCACAGCACCATGACACTTCTGATGATGAAGATGTAGCAGAAGGCAAAATTCAAGGTGGTAGACCAGCTAGCAATGAGTGGGAAGACTACATCATCTTGACACATGCTTCTCCATCTCCTCAAACAGCGAATTCTCCTCCGGAAGACATTCGTGTTTTCTACGCATTGATAGAGAGAGAAGTCTCTCGGTTTCAGTTACCAATGACAGTCAAGCAGTCTGACTGCTTTTTTTATGAATTTAAAGACCAATCTAGGAAGAGTGTGAAAGTAATCCCTATAATAGACCATATTTGGGAGATAAGTGTGAAAGTCACAAGAACACCTGCTACAGTGATCGCAGTTTTGCCTGGAATAGACCAGAAGTACAAGGCTCCTGATGATGTGCCAGCTTGTCTGGTAGGACACCCGAAACCAGAGTTTCTAATTACTCAAGCTGCAAAACGAAGGTCAAAGAATCCTTCAGCGCCTATCACCGCTCCACCAGACAAAGAAGGTAGGTGCCTTGATAACATCGGCAAGGGGTTTACCACCACCTCAGCTACTACTGTGCACGCGGCCAACGTGCAAGCGATATTAGGTAGATGTGACTGCCAAAAGTGGTCCCATATCACCCCATACATGGATCTTCTTCCAGAAGACAAGAGGCTAGAGGCGAGAAAGATTCTTTTAGAGGGAGAAAGATCTGCCTCAGGGATCATTGATGCGTCCATGGATGTGGCCTGGCTTTTCGTCAGCTCGCTGGAGCAGCCATCCTTAGACGTCAGGGTTGATTGAGGGCAATAACATTCCTCCCTGAGGTGCAAAGTAAGGTCCTAGACATGCCTTTTAATGGCGATGCGCTTTACGGTAAGCATAATGATGACTCCTTACAGGCCATTAATGCGGACACCGAGGTTGCTAAAGCTTTGGGCACGCTTCAATATAGGAAGGCCCCCTTTCGTGAAGCTTGTGGTAGAGGAGCCTATTCATTTAGTGGTGGTTACCAGAGATACCAACCTCAGACGTATCAGTCATTTCGCCCTTCCTACCAGCAGCAACAGGCCTATCGTGCACCACCGCAGGCTGCATACTCCAGCCAACCCAGATGTAAACAACCAGTACAGTCCAGAGAAGCTGTTAGAAAACAGTGACGATGTCTTGGTGCCTGCCGCATTCTCCCCTATCATACCATCCAGAGGAGCACGCATCACTTATTATTTCAATCAATGGCATAAAATTACCACAAACAAATGGGTCCTGGATATAATAAAGTAGGGCCATACCCTGGAGTTTGTCACAGTGCCACCTCCTCATCCACCACAAAAATCTCTACCATCCCATCTTCAGTTACTCAGGAAGGAGGCATTCGTCATGCTACAAAAAGGAGCCATAGAGAGAGAGTGCCACGCTCTCAAAGGGGAATGGAGTTCTACTCCCGTTTTTTTCTTGTGAAGAAAAAGTCGGCAGAATGGCGTCCCATTCTGGACCTCAGAAAGCTCAACAAATACCTCCGCATGGTTACTCTCCAGGAGATTTTGCAACTTCTGAACCATTCGGATATTCTAGCCAGCCTCGATTTGCAGGATGCATATTTCCATATTCCTATTAATCCCAAACACCAACGGTTTCTCCATTTTACTGTCGCAGGTGTGCACTATCAATTCAAGTCCCTCCCCTTCGGCCTCCGCTCAGCTCCTCGGGTATTTACTGAATGTCTCGCTCCCGTTGCAGCACATCTACGATTAAGGGGCTGCAGATTTTCCTGTATCTAGACGATTGGCTAGAGACGGCTCCTTCTCATCACCGGGCTGTGAAAGCCATATCGATCTGCCTCCAACTGTTTCGCTCTACAGGGCTTTCAGTCACCTACCAGATGTCCGTTCTCACACCCTGTCAACGGATAACTTTTCTCGGAGCAACTTTGGATACACTCCAAAACAAGGCATTCTTATCCGCAGATAGGCAAAACACCATATTATCGCTGGCTCACAGTCTCGCCAAAAAAGAGTTTGCTTCTCTTCGTCTCCTCAAATCATTTCTCGGTATAATGCCCTCAGCCATCCTCATGATGCCCCACGCACGTCTCCGAATGAGACCTTTCCATGAGCAGTTGGACAGGCAATGGCTTCAGGTAACCCGGTCATTCGAGGACATTATTCCGAACACTCCGATCATGAAAAAAGCACTTCCTTGGTGGCAGTCAATCAACAATCTCTTTGTGGGTCTGACCCTCCTCTCTCCACTTTGAGTTTGTTCTGACCACGGATGCCTCATTGGAAGGCTGGGGAGCCCACCTTTAATACCTCCTAGTAAGTGGCAATTGGAAACACTCTCTCTCCAATATGCACATCAACTTCCTGGAATTGAGGGCAATTTTCCTAGCTCTTCAGTCATTTCTCCCAAGAATACGTACATCCTCTAGCCTCACTGGTGCAGACAACACCACTTGCATGCACTGTCTCAACAAGCAGGGAGGAATGAGGTCTCAGATTCTATCCTTAGAAGCCCAAAAGATATGGTAATGGGCATTGCTACACCGAATCTTCATCAAAGCGGAACATCTTCCAGTAGTGAGAAACAACCTAGCAGGCACCTTGAGCAGAATAGGTCAAACATGTCACAAGTGGAACTCGATTAGCCAATTCTGGACTCCAGCTTCCGGAAATGGGGAACACCCAACTTAGACCTCTTTGCTACTCAAGAGAACCGAAAATGCCAGTTCTTCGCCAGCTGGGAACCTCAGAGAGGGTCATGGGGGAATGCATTTTTGATAAGATGGTCAAGAATCTTTGCTTATGCTTACCCCCCATGCCCTCTAATCTCCAGAGTTCTAATGAAGATGAAAAGAGAACCGTGCCGGATGATCCTCATTGCTCCGTGTTGGCCCCGCCAGCATTAGTTCACAGAGCTACTCCTACTCTCGGAGTCCAAATCTTATTGCCTTCCAGTGATTACAGCTCTACTGACCACGAGCAAGGGACAAATCCTGCACACACATCCAGCCTCTCTTCAGTTCCATGCTTGGCACCTGAATTCAAAGATTTAAACATCCTCCAGGACTGTAGGGATGTTTTCTCGAGAGCCAGAGCTGAGTCCACCAATAAAACGTAAGGATTAAAATGGAAGCGTTTTTGTTCTTGGTGCCTTTGGAACGACACCCACCCTCTTCTCTCATCTCCGGAACAAGTTTTGCCTTATTTACTCTCTCTGACAAAGTCAGGTCTGGTGTACGCATTTGTGAGAGTCCACCTCGCAGCCATCTCCCGATACAGGCGTACTTCTGCTGATGTTTCCACCCTTTGTTCCTCTTGTATCATCAAACAATTCTTGAAAGGATTATTCAGGACTTTTCCTCCCATTCGGCCTCCCCGACCTGAATGGCGTCTCAACATAGTCCTATCTCAACTGATGAAACCACCGTATGAGCCAATTCACAAAATAGAACTCCAGTTCCTGAATTGGAAGGTGCATTACTTCTGGCTCTTACCTCTGCAAGGAGAGTAAGTGAAATCCAAGCTTTCACTATTAGAGAACCCTATCTACGATTCACAGAGGACTAAGTTTTACTGAGAACAAACCCTAAATTCATCCCGAAGGTTTCAGCTCATTTTCACCTTAATGTGCCTGGCCTTTCAAAAAATGTACTTGTAATAACAAACATAGCAAACCCAATCGTCTTCAAGGGGAGTTCCTACCATTCTAAGTTGGGTGTCTATGCGGCTATACCCTGTCACGCAACCCTCTGTCATCTTAGGATGAAGGGGGCATTCTTGACCAGGGAGGGCTGTGGGGGGGAGCCCGGGGGTGACCTCACCCCACCGCCTCCCACCTCCGCGTTCAGGTTTGGGCTCTGGGGCATAAATAGGCATGTGACCCATTTCGCACAAACATTTGTGAGCATTAGATAGCTCTGTTCCGAGCATTCACCAACGTGTAGTCCCTGTATTCCTCTGTGTCTGCTAGAAGTTCTTGCCAGTCCTATACTTACTTCATTGTCAGTGGCACCTTCCAAGTCCTCAGTTGGCCTTTCCTAGTTCCCCTGTGTCTCTGACCACAAGCTTGCAATGGGGCGCCTACGCACTCCTCTGTTATCTTCTCTAATGAGGGCTCTCTCTTCCGTCCTGGCCCATGTCGCAACAACCCACACCCAGTAGTCTAATCGTGAGCCTGCTTCCGATTTTCAGACTAGCGCTATTCGTCTCCTTGCCAGGGCAAGGGCCAGGTCTATAAATCTAGAACCCACTCTCCTCGTCTAGGGAACAAGCAAGTGAGCGTCCGAGGGTACCAGTCAGTCTACGCATCACCTCATCCCAAAATGGGCACAGTCTGGAGCTGCTTCAAATGATGTGCTTGAAGTCTGTTTCCAAAACTGCACATCTAGGACACAATTGCATGTCACCCCCATAGATGGCTTAAGGAATCCTAGAACTCTACTCCACTCGTGCTTCAACAGTTCGCTCCTCAATAGGGCATCCTACTTTGTCTTCACGGCTGTAAGAGGCTGTCTAGTCATGTCCAGCAGTGCTCTATAGAACCATTTCACCGGGTGTCTGGCGTCTCCCATAGTCAACAATAAGTGTAGTACCCCATGTGTCTCTGTTCCGTCCCTACCGTTAGACCACATGTCGTTAAATTATCTCGTAAGGGTTTCTTAGGTTGGAAATTGACCTGGGGGCAACTCATAGTGTTCCAACAGGTCCTCTAGTGGAATCAGCGTCCCCAGTGGAAAGCAGTCGCACACCGTGAGTAGTCCTGTTTCCGTCCATACCGTCAGTTGCTGAACCCTATAGAACGTAGTTGGTTCTCCATGTGAGAACCCCACCAGTGGCAATGCCAGGGCATACAGTGGGCTCCCAGCTATAAGCACTGTTTCCAACAATCTATCACTACAGACAGTAACACCCCCAGTTGTGGCAAGTCAACCTTCAGGGACAATGAAGGTTATATTACATTAACGCCTCCTGGGGACTCAGTCATCTTTTCCGGCCCATCTCCTCACATCCCGAGTCTGCTAACCAGTGTGCCACCCATTGTAACTGAGCCAATAGATGATAAAGCTCGAAATCTGGAACTCCCTGGCCTCCACCCCCAGGTGGACGTCGAAGTATCTCTAGTGCTACTCTATGTCAACCACTGTCCCACACCACCTCTCTAAGGAGGGTGTCCAGTTGTCTAAACCAGGACCTAGGTATCTTGGCCAGAAGATTGGTTAAAGAAGTACAAGAGCCGAAGTAACATGACCATTTTGGACAATGAGATTCACATCATAACAGGCAACTTCAGTGACCTCTTAAATGGGCTTCAAGACTTTAGAAAATGAAGGGCACCTCCCAGATTCCCTTCCCGCAGATCGTCCATTGTGTGAAAGACTTGTATTCCCAGATATTTAAACGTGTTCGGGGACCAACTCAAACCATGCGGCATGGTGTCAGGCCCTCAACTGTTGCCCACCACAGGTAACAAGCAGGCCTTAGCTGTATTGACTTGGAGAACCGAGTACAGAGCTAATCCCTCTAACAAGTCCATCACGTGTGGCACCTCCCACTGAGGATAAAGCAATAAGTCATCTGCGTACAATATTATGACATGCTCCCTACCCTCCGCTTGTATACCATATCCCGAGTCTTCCCTTCGAAAGAGGTCAACCAACGGTTCAATGGCTAAAGTGAACAAGAGGGGTGACAGCAGGCATCCCTGTCTCATGCCTCTATGAATTTTATATCTTGTAGAGATACTCTGGCTAATATTAACCTTTGCAGTGGGAAACTAATCTAATAGTCAGATCCAATTCACCCACTTCTCTCCTAGCTGCATCTGGAGCATTACCTCATGAAGATAATCCCACCTGACAGAGTTAAAAGCCTTCTCCAGGTCAATCAACATAATGGTAGTATGAGGGAGTGCAAACACGTCTTGGTGGAATAAAACATGGTACAATCTACGGAGCTTTAGTGATGTGCTACTTTCAGGTATAAATCCATTTTGATCACAGTGGATTAATGTTGGCATATAAGGTAATAATCGCATTACGAAGACTTTGCTGAGGATGTTAAAATCCTTATTTAACATGAATAAGTAGCAGAACGCAGAGACAGGGGCATCTTGGTCTTTGGTCTTAGGTAGTGGGATAACTATGGCTTCTCAGGCAGTGAACCCCTCAGTGACGATTCAGCGTATAGAGCCTCCATCCTAGGGGCCAGGGATCTAGCAAAGTGTTACAGCAAACAAATGAAAGACGGAATGCTGATAATGCAAACATTCTCCCCCAGTCAAAAGATCTGGGTTAAATACATCGTTCTTTTGCCCACTACGCCACCCCAGCTTGGCCCAGTCATATGCAAATCAGTCTTGACCCTGTGCCCCATGGGAATAGTCCAGACCGAACTGCCAGGTCAAGTCCTCCCTGGACTGGAAACAAGCATCCTGGGACCGGTTTCAGGTATGTCACCCTTCTTCAACCAGGCTAGCTTGAATCCAGTGGCACAGTGAGCAAGGGACCCACGTCTGGGCATACCCATTCCACTTAGGGCGAAAAGTGTTACAGCAAACAAATGAAAGACGGAATGCTGTCAATGCAAACATTCTCACCCAGTCAAAAGATCTGGGTTAAATCCATCGTTCTTTTGCCCACTACGCCACCCCTTTTTGGACCCAGCCATATGCAAATCAGTCTTGTCCCTGTGCCCCATGGGAACAGTCCAGACCGCACAGCCAGGCCGGGTCCTCCCTGGACCGAAAACAAGCATCCTGTGACCGGTTTGAGCTATCCTGGCTGAAGAAGGGTGACATACCCTGAAACCGGTTCCAGGATGCTTGTTTCCGGTCCAAGGAGGACCTGGCCTGGCAGTTCGGTCTGGACTGTTCCCATGAGGCACAGGGACAAGACTGATTTGCATATGGCTGGGTCCAAACTGGGGTGGCGTAGTGGGCAAAAGAACGATGGATTTAACCCAGATCTTTTGACTGGGGGAGAATGTTTGCATTGTCAATATTCCATCCATCATTTGTTTGCTGTAACACAGGGATCCTGCAAAGGCAGCTTAAAATAGCTTTGATGGCCGTACGTATCTCCTGAATGGATGTTGGGCCATCCAGCTCCACCCTAGCTGCCTGGTCAAGGTCCCGCAGAGGCTTTCTCCCTAAAAAGGTGACCAAGCCTTCCATGTCCTTCGGATCCGGCTGCCTGTACAGAGATTCATAATATTCCCAAAATGCTTTGTTGATCTCCCCAGGTGCATATGGCAGTGTGTCATCTCCTGAACGGATCTGGGTAGTGGGTATCCCCCGGGATTCAGGTCTAACAAGCCATGTCAGCAATCTACCAGGTCTACCCTCCTCGTCATGCGCCCTCGCCACATATTCCTTATAGTCGTGTTACAGTTATTAGATGTGCAATGCTTAACCATCTATTTCTCAATGAAGTTGTAACAATAAGGCCAAATAGTGTTACTCAGAAGTAATGTGCCTCCGATAATTATACATTTTGAATTGCTTTGCACATCTCTACCAATAAAACGCTGATGTACAGTGAAGAAACAATTTCTTCTTGGTGAGGTGTGGTCATTGCTGATTGTTAAAGTGTATGCATACATTTTGTTAAGGAAAGGACTGTGAAAGCCTCCAAAATGGCCACCAAGTTAAGTTATGTTTGTGTTCTCATGTAATGTGGTTCCAAGACTGTGGGTCAGAAGTCAGGTTATGTCTTACACATCACCACACACCTTATGTGTGTGTCTACTGGTTCAGTGATGCTCACATGTAAACCATAACTTGATACTACTTTTTCTCTGGCAATTATGAAAAGTTCCACTGGTCACCAGTGTGAAATTCAGGAATGAACCGTAAAAAACACCTGTTCAGTAAGGTGCAACTGTTCTTTATTGAAGCATCTCAACCACAGGATCAATCACAACTCATCTTGATAGAACGCTGTTCAAAACATAAACAGCAGCTTAGAATGCAGAAGATGGAATGCAGAATGAGAACACAGGGGACTCAGCATGGAACACCTAACCAGGAGACATAGCAAATATGTAAGTGAAACCGGATGCTACCATACTGTATGCTAACTTCTCATTCCCTAATAACCACTCTGCAGATGGAACCAAAACCAAAGCTCAGTGACTAATCTCCATGAGGGTAGAATCACCTTTTCTGCTGGATACATCTGCCTGTGGATTCCTCACCTTTTGTCAGGAACCTAGTGAACGTCATTTCTGTAATGAAGAATCAAGATTGGAAACATAGGGTTATTGTGAAACCCTCTAGTTGCAATTGCTGGGTAAATGTTTAAGGCAGTGATTGACCCTTTTAAGATGGCCGCCCTATTTGCCAGCTCCCCTGATGTACTAGTAGTGAAGGAGTGGATCTCGCGTGATTCGAGATTTCTTCCTCGGTGCGCGCGCGTTCTACTGCGCACTTCAATTTGAATCCTGACTAGAGTAGAAGTTGTTTCCTGTGTCGCACTACCGTTCGCCAAAATTTGGTAGCGCCTCTCGTAGTTTTCCCACGCTATCACTCTGTACCGTTGGGAAGTCATTTGAACTAGAAATATTTAACCAGTTCCAGAGTTCGGCAGTATAGACAAGAGCACTGTCTGCAACTAGAGCTGCCACTTCAGCAAGTGAATTCAGAAGGCTAATCATTTCGCAGTAATCCTGAGAAGCAGCCCGCCGTTTCACCGCTCCGGTAGGCTTACCGTTGAGCCCAAGGTGATCGAGTGGGTTATATCTTAGCCGCCCACAGACAAGTAAGCGCAAAGACTGTTATTAAGAGTTCATTGTGAACTAAAGAATTTACAAGGCAACTTTTACCATTCATGCTCAGCCTCCTCTACCGCTCCTTCCATGCGTGCTACCCTATTCTGTCCTCCCACCTTTTCTCCTTACCTGGTTTCCTTTTTGTGCGTAAATCCTCAGGAGCTGAGCATAAGGATATCTCTTCAAACTTGAACTAATCTTGAGATTAGAAATCCGTCGAGGAACAAGAGAACAGTTGGTTACTATCGCCAAGAAGTCAAAAAGAAACCAATTGCTGACTACCTTATAAACATTCATTTCTTTTTGGAAAGACTCAGTGTAGTTAAATGGTATGAAGATAGACCCATTGAAGTAGTAGAGTAGAAGGATAGGAAGGGAGTTTTAACTGCCACTTTTCTCTCCTATGTGCATTAGGAAGTAGCAGTCACTCAATCCCAGCTGCTATCACCATTACACCAGAAGAGAAGCAATTACTCACGCCGAACCTGGTAGGAATGTGAAGGGAGTGAGTTCAAAAAGGAAGAAGAAAGTAGAAGCAGGTTCAAGTGTTTAGAATTGAAGTGTTCTCTCCCTCTGTGCATTAGGTGCTCCAGTTACCATCTAAGAAAGGCGAAGAAGGAGTTCAGGTCCAGCACAAGTGTCTCTTCTCTGTCTACTCCCCTTTCCCCCGGCCTGGAGAAGCTGCTATACGCAGTGAGCTCTGGGAGGAGGGCATTGGGAAATAGCGACATTCTGCCTCTGTGGAGATTCCAGTGCACCCTTGACACCTTTTTAATTACCCCTGCGCCAGCATTCCACGGAAATTATTTTCCTAGCTCTCCCACGTCGAAGAGGACGTCATAATGACACGGCTCTGCTCGCAACTCTGTATGATGTCATCGGAGCCATAAGAAGACCTCGTCGGCGTGCTGACTTCGGTTCCTTTTTTTCCGCGCCGTCGACGCGTAACGGTTTTTTTCGGAGACTCTCCATTTCATCGAGATTACTTTGTTTCTTCATGTCTTCTTTGTGATTCTGTAGAAATGGTTACTTTGAAGAAGTCAGGTTTCAAGCCCTGCAGGGAGTGTGGGGGCCATATGTCTATTACAGACCCTCACGACGACTGTCTTTGGTGTCTTTCTTCGGACCAGGACGTCAAAGGGTTTTTGTGTTGTCGAAAGATGCATCCTAATGCATTGAAGGAGCATGAAGTGAAACTCTTCATGGCGAAGGCGAAGAAAGAAAAGAGGGGTCATAAGCGCTCAAAGTCGTCGACCTCGCATACTTCTAAGTCTAAGAAGCATAAGAAGTCAAAGAGGAAATACGGTCCTCGACGTTGCTCTTCGAAGGGCAAGGCTTCAAGGTCGTCTTCACCAGTTCAGCGATGCCGGGAAAAGGACTTTATTTCTCCATTGCCTTCTCCTTCTCCGCAGGTGACTCCGATCCACTTGCTGACTCCGAGGCGTTTGCCGGCGTCCAGAGGCTCTTCGACGCCCAGAGGTTCTCCGGCGCCCAGAGGTTCTCCAGCGCCCAGAGAGTCTTCTCCTGTACCTGTGACTTCACCTGTGTGGGCGCTGGTCTCACCGGCTTCGCAGCCTCAGCCTCCAGTTCGGCCTCGGATGGATCCAGACCAAGAAGGCCCGGATCCTTACCCTCCTTTTCCAGGACCAGGAGCGAATCCCTCGCATTTCCTAAATGCGATGTTTGGCATGTTTGCCAGGGCATCCTACTCTTCCAGTGCGCCATCTGGCCCTGTGGGTCTGCTTGCCTTTAACTTGGGTGTCCCCCAGCAGTATGCCCAGGCGCCTTTCGTGCCTTTTATGCCGACTGTTCCATCTTGGCTGTTTCCGGCGCTGAGGTTTTCGAGTCCGAATCCTCAAACTCCATCTGAAGTCGAATCGGCGCCGTCTCCAATTCGTTTGACGCCGCTGCCTGTTTTGGAAGGTCCTCCTTTGACACCGACCCCATTGTCATCGGCACTACGGCTGGTGCTGCCGACGCCGATCCTGAAGCAGCTTTCCAGGAGGGAAGCACAAAGGCTGCTAGAAGAGGATGAGTACCGGCAGGAGCAAGAGGATGGGGAGATACTCGACTCCGTGGACAAATTCGAGGGTCTGCAAGAGGCCAGTGGTTGAGACACTTCCCGGAGTGGGAGCTCTCTTCACCAAAGACTGTCCTCTCGCAGGATGTCGCCCCTTATCATGTGGTGATTAGGAAAGCTGCTGAGTTGTTGGATCTTCAGTAGCCTTCAGCAGAAGTTAAGTCAAATATTTTGACTGAAGTGCCTAATACTACTTCTTCAGTTAGTGAGCCTCTACTGCCTTTCAATGAGGCCTTACCTGAGCCTATATTGGAGGTGTGGCGAAAGCCCTTGACTGTTCCTGCAGTGTCCAGATCAACTGCAAAGAGATATAGACCAGCTCCTGGTGATCCAGCTTTTTTTCTGCCCACCTATCTTCTGAAAGCTTTGTGGTTCAGGCTTCTTGCTCCAAGCAGTCGTCTGGGTCCTTTCCTACCACCCCGGGGGATAGGGATTCTAAAAAGATGGAACAGTCGGCCAAGAAGGTGTTTTCCTCAGCAAGTATGGCGCTGAAGTCGACGAACGCCACTTGCTTGCTTGGGAGGTACATTCATGCCCTTATGGACTCTGTTAAGTAATTGGCCCCTAAACTTCCTGAGGAAGATCGGGTTTATTTTCTTGAGGCTCTTTCTGATTCTCAAGCAGCTGCCCGACCTGTCATTCAGTCGGGTTTGGACCTGCAGACTCGGTTGCCCAGGTAATGGGTTCTTCAGTTGCTACAAGGAGGCATGCCTGCCTCCGATCTTCTGGTTTTTCGCCAGATGTTCAGGCTAGTCTATTGGATCTGCCTTTCGATGGTTCAAGATTGTTTGGTACCAAAGCGGGCTCTGCTCTGTAGCATTTTAAAGATAGTAGAGCTACTGCAAGATATTTGGGCCTGCAGTCTCAGCCTTTCGTGGCTGTCAGCAGCCTCAGCAGCAACAGCAGCAAAATCCTCTGTACTGGGGAAAAAATAGAGGTCGTCTTCGAGGAGCTGCTCGGCAGCAGTACTCCTCCTCCTACTCTTCTCCTGTCCCCCCCACTGGTACCACGGGAAAGCAGCTCTAGATCCCCCATCTTGGAGCATGTTGGTCCTGTAGGGGGTCGAGTGTCCCATTTTCTATGAGATTGGAAATCGGTTAACTCAGACCGTTGGGTTTTGAATCTTGTGGAAAATGGGTACACCCTTCCTTTTCTAGAGTTATCACCTCCTTACGCTCCTCGCCAGGATTGGTGTTCAGAGGACCATTTACTACTCTTACAACAGGAGGTTCTTGTCTTGTTGAAGAAAGGGGCAATAGAGGTGGTTCCAGAGCAGGGTCAGGGATGTTACTCCCATTATTTCCTGATTCCCAAGAAGGAATGTTGGTTGAGGCCGATCCTGGACCTCAGGATTTTGAATTTTTACCTCCAAATGTTGACCTTGGCTCAGGTTCTTCTAGCGCTGCAACAGGAAGACTGGATGGTGTCTATCAATTTGCAGGATGCGTATTTTCCCATCCTGAAGTCGCATCGGTAGTATCTCCGGTATTTGGTAGGGTCGCAGCACTACCAGTTTGCGGTCCTTCCGTTCAGTCTCACTTCCGCACCTCAGGTCTTCACAAAGGTGATGGCAGTGGTGGCAGCACATCTCAGAAGGTCAGGGGTTCCTGTTTTCTCCAGAGATGGTGTTGCGCCACTTGCAAGCAACAACGCAATTGTAGTTCAACTTGAGTTTCTTGATAAATGTGCCCAAATCTCACCTGGTGCCTTCTCACCGCAGCCTGTTCATAGGAGCGATACTGGACACTACTGTGTGTGTCGAGCATTTCTGCCTCCGCAGAGGATTCTTAACATACAGGAGATGATTCCTTTGTTTCACGATGGAGCGGTTGTTCCAGTCCTGAAGGTCCTACGCCTGCTCGGTCTGTTTGCTTCCTGCATACTGTTGGTCAGTCATGCACGCTGTCATATGAAGGCACTCCAGTGGTACTTCCGCAGGCAGTGGTATCAACACAACGGAGATCTCAGGGAGAACATCAGAATCTCTAGAGACACTACAGCGGAGCTGTCTTGGTGGAGTGTGCAGGGCAACCTGTCTCAAGGAAATCCCTTTCAGCCTCAACCTCCTGGGGCCACAGTTATCTCGATGCCTCCACTCTGGGGTGGAGTGCTCATCTGGGAGATCTGGAGGTCAAAGGTCTTTGGTCTCCAGAGGAAAGGTTGCTTCACATAAACCTTCTGGAATTGCGGGCGATATGTTTGGCACTAGAGCCCTTCCTTCCATCCCTTTACGGTCAGTCAGTTCAGGTCCTGACGGACAACACTACTGCGATGTGGTACATCAACAAACAGGGAGGTGTAGGGTCATATCTTCTCTGCAGAGAGGCTCTGCGACTCTGGTCCTGGGCTCAGTACCATCAGATTTGTGTAATGGCAAATCATCTGGTCGGTTTGCTAAATGTACGTGCGGACAGTCTCAGTCGGCATTAGTCGGCCGATCACGAGCCGCAGGTTCATCCGGAGATGGTCGTTCTCGTCTTCATGATGTGAGGATTTCCTTGGTTGGACCTCTTTGCCGCTCGCGAGAACGCGCACTGCCCGTTGTTCTGCAGTCTCCAGTTTCCGAGGCAGTGAGCGTTGGGGGACGCGTTTCAATCGGATTGGAGTTCGCAGCTCCTTTACGCGTTTCCCCCCATACTCTTGATTCCTCGAGTTCTGAGGAAGGTTCGCCAAGACCGGGCCCAAGTCATATTGATTGCCCCGGATTGGCTAAGAAGGGTGTGGTACACAGATCTACTTCATCTCTCATCGCACCCTCCGCTCTCTCTCCCTCTCAGGGCAGACCTCCTCTCGCAATCGCATGGGCAGGTTCTACACCCCCACCTCCAGAGCCTGCCCCTTCATGCCTGGAGATTGAATGCGGCAACCTGAGTTCTTTCTCTCTCCCACCGGATGTGGTGGATGTTATTTTATCATCCAGGAGACACTCCACCAAATCTATTTATTCCTTCAGCTGGTCCAAATTTGTGAATTGGTGTGAAGAGAGGTCTATTGATCCTTTGAAGGCACATTTCTCTGATGTGCTCTGTTTTTCTCTTTCCTTGGCTCAGCGGGGCTGTGCTGTAGCTACAGTTAAAGGTTATTTGTCGGCTTTACTTCGTTTGCCGGACCAGCCGTCTTTGTTTAAATCTCCTATTGTTATAAGGTTCATTAAGGGCCTTTCCAGTAAGTTTCCTCCCACTCCTTTCATCATGCCTCAGTGGGATTTGAATCTTGTTCTTATTTTTCTAATGGGTTCTCCATTTCAGCCTCTTCATAGTTGTCCTTTCAGGCTTCGTTCTTTCAAGACTGTCTTTTTGATCGCTATTAACTCGGCCAGGAGGGTAAGTGAGCTTCAGGTTCTTAGTTCTAAACTCTATTCTTGACCATTCATGCAGAAAAGATGGTTCTTAGGACCAGGGCTGCTTTCCTGCCTAAGGTGGTTACTCCTTTCCATTTAGGACAGTCTATTACATTACCTACCTTTTATCCCCCCCTTCCAAAGAGGAGGAGAGACTTTATCGTCTGGACCCTAAGAGAGTGGTCAGTTTTTAACTGGACAGGACCAGGGAACTAAGGCTCGATGATCAGCTCTTCGTGGGCTACATTGGTCGGATGAAAGGAAAAGCTGTTCACAAACGTACACGCTCCAGGTGGATTATCTTGTGTATCAAGATCTGCTACTCCCTGGTCAAGAAGGAGCAGCCTGAATGTATTCGAGTTCATTCCACTAGAGCTTAGTCTGCTTCTTCTGCTTTGGCGAGAGGTGTTACTGTTGTTGATATTTTGTGTGTGACAGTGAAAAAGAAAGGTGGAGAACGTGAAAAGGGGGCAAGGTAGAGAGTTCCTGACCCCCTAGCCTTTGTCAGGGGGTCCCTGAAGGACCCCGAAGGGTGAAAAAAACATTTTATTTTTTTTCAAAAAAACGTGGCGTGCGCACACCGTGCGAGCACCGTGCGCGCACGGTACGCGCACCAAATGTCCGCGAGCGTAATCCTGATTGGTGGTTAGATGTCAGTCAACATTCGAATCGGTCGAAATCAGGAAGTGCCGGATGCCATTTTGTGTGTGACAGTGAAAAAGAAAGGTGGAGAACGTGAAAAGGGGGCAGGGTAGAGAGTTCCTGACCCCCTAGCCTTTGTCAGGGGGTCCCTGAAGGACCCCGAAGGGTGAAAAAAACATTTTATTTTTTTTCAAAAAAACGTGGCGTGCGCGCACCGTGCGCGCACCAAATGTCCGCGAGCGTAATTCTGATTGTTGGTTAGATGTCAGTCAACATTTGAATCGGTCGAAATCAGGAAGTGTTGGATGCCATTTTGTGTGTGACAGTGAAAAAGAAAGGTGGAGAACGTGAAAAGGGGGCAGGGTAGAGAGTTCCTGACACCCTAGCCTTTGTCAGGGGGTCCCTGAAGGACCCCGAAGGGTGAAAAAAACATTTTATTTTTTTTCAAAAAAACGTGACATGCGCACACCGTGCGAGCACCGTGCGCGCACGGTGCGCGCACCAAATGTCCGCAAGCATAATTCTGATTGGTGGTTAGATGTCAGTCAACATTCGAATCGGTCGAAATCAGGAAGTGTCGGATGCCATTTTGTGTGTGACAGTGAAAAAGAAAGGTGGAGAACGTGAAAAGGGGGCAGGGTAGAGAGTTCCTGACCCCCTAGCCTTTGTCAGGGGGTCCCTGAAAGACCCCGAAGGGGGAAAAAAACAATTTAATTTTTTTTCAAAAAATCGCGGCGTGCGCGCACCGTGAAAAACCCTTACAAAAAAAAAAAAACATTTTAAACTGTTTATAAGTTTATAGAAGATATTAACTATGCTGTTCAACTTTATCCAAATTCAAAATAAAAGAGCTGAGCCATTCCATATTAAACAATACAGTCAATCTAGAACTATATACATAGGTAGTTTATTGTAAAATAAATATATAAAAAATATAATAATACATACATAAATTAGCATTTAAAATACCTTACAAATTCACTAAAAAAAAACCATAGGTTTCACACACGTTATAGTTAGTAATTAGCATTTAAAAAAATTTGCAAATTCACTGAAAAAACCATAGGTTTCACACATGTTATAGTTAGCTGGACATTTCACTCGTAAAAAACCATTGAAATTGCCGTTATAGTTAGTTCAGATAACTATAACTTGCGCGACCGCAATCCACTGCTGATGACGTCACATATTACATCACTCATGACATGGTCAGTGACATCACTCATGACATCACTAATGACATCTCAAATGACATCACTGATGACATCACTGATGACATCATCCAGTGAATGTGTCTTTCTGAAAAATAAATATTTTTTATATATGTATATCTAAAGGTTAATGGAAGAATAAATGGGTAAATAAGTGTCTAAATGGATGTTTTTTTTGGTAAAATTAATTGTATAACTGACTTATTAACAGTATCTTAGTGAATACAGTGATGTAATATGTGACGTCATCAGCAGTGGATTGCGGTCGCGCGAGATATAGTTATCTGAACTAACTATAACAGGGGAATTTCAATATCCAGCTAACTATTACATGTGTGAAACCTAAGGTTTTTTCAGTGATTTTATATATATATATATATTATGTATACTGTGTGTACATTGTGGAAATGTTGTCGGTCCGCCTGTTTGCCTCGAGGGAACGGAAAAAATGGGTGGAACTGATGTCAGCATGCCGACGAGGTCCTCTTATGGCTCCGATGATGTCATACGTAGTTGCGAGCGGAGCCGTGCTATTATGCCGTCCTCGTCGACGTAGGAGAGCTAGGAAAATAATTTCTGTGAAATGCTGGCGCAGGGGTAATTCAAAAGGTGAGGAATGCATAGGCAGATACTGTATCCACCAGAAAAAGCGTTAACGGAGGTAAGTAACTTGTTCTTTTGCACCCAGTAGAAGATGAGGGATTATCTTTCCCCTGACAGACCAGAGATGGTAGATTTCGGCCGACCCAAGATAACTATTTTGAGACTGCATTCTATTTCTTTCATTGTCACCTTACTGATTCCTTCCTGTAGTTAACACCCCTCCCAAATTGTTAACACTTTGGGCATGACAATAATTTGTTTATGATAGTGCCTGCGTTTCCACAGCCCCTCCAACATTACTTTTATTTAATTTGTGTTTCATGAGCTGTGTCATCTCAAAATGGTCTTGTATGTTGCTTCTTTCTGCCTTGGAGTGTCTTGCTTAATTGTTTGCTCCTTTAAGGATATCAGCATGAAGAGCATGCAGTCTCTTGCATCTCCTCTCCTGGTTTCTGGGTGCTAATTTTGAGCTGGTGGTATACAGGAGTTATGACAGCTACCACAGGTGGTGCTGTTTGTCTAATTTTAAGATGAGCTCAACAACAGAGAGTTTATTAACACAATAGACATTAAAAATGAATAATACCTGCCACCCAATTCATTCTTATAACTTTGGGTTGAGTAGAATAGTCTGAATTGTCACGTAGTAGGAGTGTAATGGTTTGGTAGTTGTGTTGGTACGGTCATCGGCAGCGCTGTCAGGGGCAATGGGTGGTGCAATCGCGGTGGCCGGCTCTTACTTTTTTCCCTTTTTATTTTATTTTATGTTTTTACAAATTAAGCACTGACATTATCTCAGTTGTAAATATCAAATCTCATCTTTTTTCATAGTTTTGAAAATGTAATTGTCCCATTGCTGAACAGGTCACATAGTCTGAAGAACCCTTGATTTCTCCATTTCTGGAAGATGAGCCTATCCACCCTGTGAGAAAAATCAGTGTTGCCAAATATAATGGCAAAAGACGGTTTGGAAGGTGGCCAGTTCTTCTCTGTGGGCTTGGTGGTCCCATGTGTTTGGTGAATAGGGATATGTATAGGTTTTGGCCTTAGGGACCCAGGGAACTTTGGTGTGGGTGACCACATTCTTATCTAAGAAGCAACCTAGTTTGTCTGTCTTGCTCCATACCCATTTTTCCATATACTGTAGTTATGAAAGGAAGGGCACCACCAGTTTTCCTTGAGCTGAGCATTTAGTATATTATTTTCAGGTTAGCCTAGGTCTTTTACCTGACCAGGTAGATATGAGTGGCACAACTCCTGAAGTTGGGCGATTTTACAATATTTAAGGGTTAAAGTGAGGGCCTGGAACATACATTGAGTTTTCACAAGAAACATAATTTTGAGGACAAAACCGTTAAGAGCGTGTGCATCCACCAAAACATGAGACTAATTTTTACTTCCCTTGGCAAGTCTGCAAAGTTATCATTCGCACTGAAACATTGGTGTAGAGTGTGATACCTAGGTACTGTATACTCGCCATTGAACATTTAAAGGGACTTATGAATTGTAGATACAAATCTCTGCCCCCTCCTGCCAGAACCAGATCCTCAGACTTACTGAGATTTATCTCTAACCCTGTTATTTTCCGGAAAGCCTCATATTCTGCAATCTGTTCGTTTAGAGATTGACATGGCTTCTGTGACTGCAGCAAGTTTGAATGTGTGGAGGCACAGATGAATCCTATTAATCAGGTGTTAGCCCTGATGTTTTGTAAAATGCTGTGCCTAGAGCACAATAAGTAGAGATGAGAGGGGGCAGCCCAGACGCACCCCATACCCTTCCCCCATGGATGCCAACCCGAGTGTAATCCATTCATTCTAATCCTGGCCTAGGGGTAGTTTATTGCTTTTTCCATGTCAAGAGACGGAGGACTGTTCCTCTGCTGCATTTTCTTGCTATATCAATCAAGTGGAAGGCCTTTTAGGTATTGTGACCACCATTGCACCCCTGAATGACTCCTGCTTGATCTACATGTCAAGGCCATAATCCCATCCAGCCAATTGATGAAGGTTTTTGTGAGCTTTCGTTTTGGGATATTTCATAGCAATATTGAACAGAGTTGGAAGAGAGCGTGGCATAGTTTCCCAGTTTAGTGTTTACAGAGATTGCTGCCTCTGTCTTGGAGTATGTTACTCCTTGGGTGTTGCTAAACCAGTTGAAAACTTTAATCAGCTGGGGACCAGTTTATAGGGGGAGGGACACCGTTTTTGTAAAAGACATATGTGTGTTGCTTCTTGTCTGTTTCTAGCCTTCCCATTGTCCTCAGCACTTCCACTTTGTTTATTGGCTAATCATGATGTTCTGCTACTCGCTAAGTGAGTCGAGGTAGGGACATGGAGTCTAGTATATATCTCTGGTCTGCCGACTCGGGTATCTTGTCCATACAGCTCATAATTTATTGCCTTGAATGCCTATAGTTTTCCCTTCTTTGGACCATCTGATGCCTTCATCAGTTGGTCAGTATGAATCTGCCAGCTGTGTTCCCAGCATCGAGGACGTGTGCTTTAAGTCTGGCTATCATACATTAGGCATTACCATTCTCGGTGTTCAATCTCAGTTTTTCTTGGAGGGATTGGATTATTTTTTTGCTCAAGCTCCTGAAGTTCTTGAATCAGCTGTTTAAACAGTGCTATCCACATCAGTTTGAGAAAGGCTGCATCCAAAATTAGTGAACCTTGATAACCACTTTCAAAGTATCCTATACTACTTTCCCTACGTCATTATGTGATATTTATACTTTGTGATTCATTTTCTAATCAACTCTAAGACCACTGGCTCCTTTAACAGAGAGTCATTCATGTGCCAGCATCCCACCGGGTCTTGGTCTCTCCATAGCCCCAGTGCTGCTTATAGTGGGTGGTGGCGTGATAGTATCTGCAGGCCCTGGTCTTTCTTCTGCACTATATTTAACAGGCGTTTGTCTAGCATTAAATAGTTGATTCTCATCGAGATTTAGTGTACTGGTGAGAAATATGAGTAATCTTTCTCGTAGGGGTAACGGTGTCGCCAGGCATCCACTAATCCTAAGTTATCAAGTCACGATTTCCCTTTTGCTGGGATCTTGGGTGTCCCCTCTATACAGGGCAGGGACTTGTGCTCAGGGGCATGCATTACAACGTTGAAATTGCCCCGGGGAAACTTCTACAATCCATTGCATAGCCTTTTCAGGAACTTCTCTTGGCGTTGCTTAGGGGCATGTATCGCGGCCAGCGATTGAGGATGACTTTCCCACATACCATTATCCTCAACCCATCACACTACTTTCTGTTCTGGTGGCGAATTCTACAAACAAATTTTGTGGGCTCATCAGAATCCCGACTCTAGCTTTTTTGGTGAGTGCAGATGCATTGTACTGATTAGAGGAGAGTAGAAGTTGCATTCTAAACTAAACTGCATAGACAAGGTGCAGTTTCAGCAGGCAGGAAATATCCACCTTCAGGGAAGCTGGTTCCTGCAGTACGCTTAAATGTTTAGTTGGGTTGTTTAATCAGCAGACATCGTAGGGGGTAGCCCTTAGTTTTTGTGCCTCAGGTGTTATGAGCTGTCATTCGCCGACTATTGTCTGGTTGGCTTGCCATTGTTTCCTAAAATGGTGGTGCTTGCACGGTTAAAGGGTCCTACCCCTCACTCTCCCCCTTTTCTGCCATTTAAAACCTTAAACATCTCTAACTAAACCTTAACTGCGGAACCAACGCAGCTTAGTGCTTCCCTCCAAATGTCTAAGTCATATGAACCATTGTCCAATCTTCCAGGTCTCTCCTACTATTTTTTTTAACCTTTTTATTGGGTTTTGCATTTTAAACAAAAGTATTTTATGACTTTTTACAGCTTATGGCAACAATGCAAAGTAAAAGAGAGGTGTTCGTACATATAAGCACATTCACATCAGATGGAGTTGATGTGCTGGACACACTTTGGCATGCAGGTCTGCCTTGCTTTTGGATGCCTAGTGCTGATGGCCTGCCATAGCTGGTGCCGTCAGAGGGACTGAGTGGGTAAGGTGGCAGGTGGGTTTCGGTGCAGTGGTAGCTGCAAATTGTGTGGTTCTAGGTAGGGGATGGAGTGGGTGAGTGCCTCAGCTAGTTTATAGCGTGTAGGGAGGGAATAAGGGGCTAGTGAGTGGCTTGTGTTGGAAAATCTGGTCCCAGGAAAGGGGTTTTACATGAGTGGAGAAATGCTAGTCCATTCATGAGGGCAGGTTGTCATTGCCTGCCACCTGGCGGAAGTGCTTGAGCAGGGTATCCCACTGTGGGAATATGGGTTGCCGGTGTATCGTACGGACTACCTCCTGTCGGAGGGTGTCCTCCGCCATGCCCCATTTGCGCGTTGCTCCTCTCCGCTCCTCTACCGGGGGCCGTTGGAGACCCCAGTGAAGTGTAATTGTGCGCTTAGTGAGTAGCAGAGCCAGGGCTGCGAAGCGGTCTTTATTTTATGTTGCTTCTTGTGGTTGATTAAGGGTAGGGAGCATGCCTTCCAAGTGTATATGTCTGGGAGCTCTGTGACCTCACGTAGTGTGATATGGATGGCATGCCAAAAGTTTTGAAGGGCGGGGTATGACCACAGCATGTGTGAATGTTGCGTCTGAGATTTGTCAGTGGGGGCTTTCAAACTGTGTCTCGGAGAAGTAGCTGTGCAGCTGAGCAGGGTTAAGGTAGGCCAAATACAAAATGAAGAACTGTATGTTCTTGAACCGTGAGTTGCGGAAACCTTATTTGGGAACTCAAGTGCCCGTTCCCACTCCCTATCATGGGCACCCTCCCGAACTCGTCCTCCCATTTTTGGCGAAGTGCTGTGAGAGGGATGATTGTGAGTCCGTGTATTGCTTTGTACAACCAGGTGATAAGGTGACGGCCTGGCCCCATAGTCAGTGTGGTCCGAAGAACCGAATGTGTCACAGGTTACTGTCCATGAGAGATTTCAGAGGGCATGGCAGGTGTGGCTGTGGAGGAGGAACTGCCCTGGTGGGAGACCACTCTCCTCGAGCAGTTTATCAAAGGGAAGGAGATGACCATGGAGAGGTCGCCCACCTTGAACAGGAAATGGTCAGTACAGACCAGTAGCTCCCCGGTGGTGGGGAAGGCTAACCAGGTGCGAATTTGGGGTATAGAGTGGAGTCTCCCTGAAGGGGTGGTGTATCCTGGCCATACAAGTGTTCGCTACAGTCAGTTCGAGGGGCCAGGGGGTTGTGGATTGTGCCCCTGGGAGGAGTAGGCGTTGGATCGCAGACATCGGTAAGGACCCAAGGTCTGAGTTGGCCTCGTCCAGGTGGCACCCAGCCGTCCAGCTGAACAACCATTGAAGCTGTCCCGCCAGAAAGTATGCTTCAAAGGATGGAGCTCCCAAGCCTCCCTGGTCCAATGGCAGCTGTAGTTTAGTCAGGGAGACTCGCCGACGACCAGATCCTCATATGAGAGAGCGGAGGAGTGTTCCCAACTCCGTAAAGAAGGAGTGGGGTGATATAATCGGAATATTTACAAAACAATATAGAAGACAGGACAGATTAACCATTTTTGCCAAGGCGAATTCGCCAATAGGAGCCTGGTGGAGGGACCGCCAACAGTGTACTTGGAAGTTAATGCTGCCAAGGCCCTGCGGAGGTTCAATTCACCAAATTCAAGGCACACGCCAATACAATCAAAACTGAAATTCGTAATTATTAATTTAGACACAAAATGATGCTGGTATTCTTGTTCTTCTGCATGTTCTTTTATTTCTTTTTAGCCATACGCCAATGCATTTCATCACAGTGGGAATATTATCCTTACGACTTCCTCAGGGCTGCTAAACTTCAGATGATTCAAAGGGGATCTTCCTCAGATCGAGTACGATTTTGGCAGCATTTAACACCGTTAGATTATAGGAACTCTGTGATGAGCCTGACAATGTGTTGTTTCATCAAAATTGCTGGAAAAGCTGTAAATGGGACACTTATGTCGATTTAGACATGATGGTCACTTTGTTTAGGAAGACGTGTACTCTTACTAGCACAGTCGTTTGGGCCACTCTTTAAACCATGTCTAGCTTGAATGCTTTTCCTTCCTATCTTTATGGGATGGCATTGAATAGGTCGATACATATTGGTGAATATCGCCTGTGCCCACTTTGCATGGCGGCCTTCGAATGCAGATATTATTTCACCAGGAACCATTCTCCAGGTCCTCGCATGTCGCCTGTAGAGTAATGTGATGTTCTTCCAGTTGGAGTACATGCATTTGAAAGCGTTCATAGTCATCAGCCCGTTTGTTGAGGCTTCCTTCAAGTTTGTTCACTCGGTCTTTCAATTCGTTAATATCCTTCCACATTTCTTTCAGGTTGTGGTATACATCCATCTTAACCTCCTTTTATTCCTCCTTAATTTCCTGGAAGGCTTGAATCAGTAAGTTCGTAACAACTATCTTGTTGGCTTCCTAAGTCTTTTGATCCACTCCCAGGTCCATCTTTTTGCCTCTCTTCGATCGCTGCAAGTCTAAGAGTGGGCACCCTGTTGTATGACGTCTTTGATACTTGAATGTAGTTTTGCCTTTGCTGACAGTCATGACAGTGTAGAGAAGTCCAGAGTTCGACTAGGGCAGTCTCACAGTACCTGAAGGGCTGGTTTGACAGATCAGTGTGTGCTATTTAATGCTCTGGTGGGTCGATTTTTACTCTTCATTACCCTGATTTCATCACAAACATTGCCTGTAGCAAGCACAAATGTGTGCACTCTCCCATACTCTGCAAAACATCTTTACAGTTTGTTTACAAGTGCAAAGATGCCCGACTTGCAGAATGCAGGCCAGTTTTTTAGCTGTCTGATTTGCTAACATAGAACACTTTTATTTTGCTGCCTCTGCCTGTTTTCTGTGCTGTTCTACCCTGGAGAGGTCAGAGTTTTCTAGGGAAGCCAGGCAACGCTGACCAGTTATCAATCTTTCTGGAATTTGCCTCTTTGGGCATAGTCTACCATTTGGAAAGGGTTAGTGGGACCCACTCTATGGGCTCCTTTCCTCTCTTCTTTCAGTAACTCAAATTTCTTTCTTATTTCTGTGAGAGGTTGTTATGTATTTTTGGTTTGCCCCCTAGACTGTTTTGTGTAAAGGTCGGCACCTGATGTCTCAAATGCTCTCCTCTGCCTAACGATGAGTCTCAGTCTCTTCTTGTGAGTCATAATCAATGTGCTTTTGGGTAGCAGTGAGTGACGTTTGTGAACAAACCTTTACATTCAAGCCCTTCCTTCTGTTGATGAAATAGGTCAGTGGTTCTCAAACCCTCCAGGGGTCCGTGACACATTCCCAGGGGGTCTTCAGGCAGCAGTTTGATAAGCACTGCAAAGTTCCTTGTATAATCAGCAGTTTTCGGGCAACAATAAAAGTGTCAGGATAACTCTGGTGATTAATGTACCTGCTGGAGAGAGATGGGAGTTTTGTCCAGTGGCAGCTTTGACTCATCTAAGGTAGCGCCTATTGTTAATATGCCTGCTGCAAAGAATGTGTGCCATGCAAGAACAGTATTTTATGTTCATAGCTCAGTGGGTTACTGCTTTTTTCACAGAGGTTCTTTTGTTACTGTGCAGTTCATAAATTACAATCGCAATCTAGCACAGTGCGCTGTGAACTGCAATCAAAGAACTGCATGATAACTGCATGGTACAAGTTAGTAAGTTATGTTTTTTCCCAGTTTCATTATCCTGATGCTGTTAAAAACATTTGTTTGGGTCGAAATATATTCTTATTGATAAAGTCAACCCTAACCACTGTGTTATGTTCTGAATCCTGAGTTTGTTTTTCTCCAGACCAAACACTCTGGAATAAATGCCTACTAGTATGGATGACATGTGACTCCTACACCTTGAAGTCCCCTTTGCCTTATGTAGCATTTTCTATACGCTGATTTACACACCTATGATACATTATGTCTGTATGTGTTGCAAAGCAGATTAAGGACTCGGACAATTCCCCAAAAGAAACTTTTAAGATAGTTCAAGGCTTTATAAAACCTCAGGCCTTGAAGAGCACTATTCCCCCATCTTTGGCTCTCTGTGAAGAACTAGCTATTTTCTTCCAGAATAAAATTTCAACCATTTATTCTTCCTTTCCTGTATCAGGTACTTCTGATATTGCAACTTATCCCATGTCAGATAAATGGTCAGCCTTTTGCCCTTTTGAGATGGAGGCGTCATTGAGGAAACTAATGAAAATAAAATCAGGCTCTCCACTGGACCCCTGTCCAGCCAGATTTTTTAAGCTATTAGCACCTTGGCTTAATGGCATCTTGAATCCAATTTGGAACACCTCTTTGGAGACTGGGATTTTCACAGCCGGCTGGAAAAAGGCCTATGTCCGGCCTATCCTCAAGAAAGAGGATGCTGATCCAGCAGAGCTAAAAAAAAAATCAGGCCTATCTCTCTTCTTCCGGCACCTGCCAAAATTTTAGAAAAAGAGGTCCAGAGACAACTCTCGGACTTCCTAGAATCGAATAACCATCTTCATGATTCTCAGTCTGGGTTTAGGACAGGTTACAGTACGGAGACAGCTCTTCTGGAGGTGGCCGAATCGATCCGGGAAACCTTAGACCAGGGAAGCTGTGCAATGTTGGTGCTGCTGGACTTGTCCGCAGCCTTTGACACGGTTTCCCACAGGATCCTCCTGAATAGACTTCACCATTTAGGAGTAACAGGAACTGTTTTGACATGGTTTCGTTCATTTCTTGAGGGTCGTTCGCAACAAGTATTTCTGCATCGCTATGTTTCCTGTTCTTGCCCATGTTATATGGGGTTCCTGAGGGCTCTGCTTTGAGCCCCACGCTTTTTAATGTTTATTTGACTCCCCTTGCGGCAATTGTAAAAAAATGTGGGGGAAGGTTGTCTCGTATGCAGATGATACACAACTGGTGTTCTCTTTTAAAGAACACAACGAGACAGCCTTCGTCAATTTTAGACAGTGTCTCTTAAATATCTCATCATGGATGACGGACAGCTGCCTAAAATTGAACACTGATAAGACGGAGGTTTTATTTTTTAACCAACCGACTCCTCCATGTACTGCGCTGTGGTGGCCAACCAAGTTAAACCCGCCTCTGCTACCAGTGTCCTCTGCCAGGAATTTGGGTTTCAAGTTTGAAGCCCAACTCATGGGCAAGACAGAAATTGCTCATGTCTCCTCTCAGTGCTTTTGGAAACTTAAGGCTCTGCGCAGATTTCTTCACTTCCTGCCGATGGAGTGCAGGAAGTCAATAGTGTATGCTTTAATTACCTCTCAACTCGACTATGCCAATAGCCTTTATATTGGTCTTCCTGAGTATCTGATGAGACTACAGCTTATACAAAATGCGGCAGCTAGGCTGATCAGGAATGTGCCACTGCAACATCATATTACCCCCATTTACGCAGCCACATCGGCTCCCAGTTAGGAGAAGAGTACAGTTCAAAACCCTAGTACTTGCACACAGAGCAATCAGAGGGACCGGTCCTCAATATCTGAAGCGGAGACTTCAGATATACAACCAGGCTAGGGCACTCAGATCTAATAGTTGTAACTTTCTGGTTATTCCTCGTTTCATGAAGGCAATGACCGGTGGCCCAATCACCTGAGAAAAATAGATGCGGAAATCCTGTTCAGGAGAGCCCTGAAGACTTGGCTTTTCGGCCTGCCCTAGATATGGTGGTCTTCTCTGCTTTCCTCTTCTCTTAGGTAGGATGCTAGCGCTGGGACACTTCCGTTGGAGGTAGCCGTGCGCTCTACAAGCTTCAATAATAATAATAATGTGTGTGATGTAAAATGCTCTGACACCCTAAACTGGTATTAGAGGTGCTATAAAACAAATGATGTACATGTGACAGGGAGCAATGGAGAGATGAGAGGCACTGTTGGAGGGTGATAGTGAGGGATTCATTGAAGCCCTAACAAAGATTATCGTATCCCGGTGCACAGTAGGGTCACCATTTACTACGCTTTAAAAGCTAATACAATTCAATATATAATGAAAAATGTGTTGTCGAATGCAACCATTTATTCCCAAATTTTCTTTGGGGGTGGAGCCCCCCAGAGCCCACTTAGTAGTGGTCAGGCTCTTTCACTGCACTTGGTATGCACCATACGGGGGCTGGCCTGACACCATTTGCCAGGGCTGCTTTGGGTTCCCAGTCCGGCCTTGGCAGGAGCAGGAACCTCGTACCGCGAAATAAAATCAAACATTAGTCACCGAGATGCAGCACCAACCTTCTCATTAAATGTTTTCGATGTTTGCAATTTTTTTTAATATATCCAAATAATAAAATCTTTAGTAATTGGAGTATTTGTTTGGTGTGCACTGGTTTGTGTATGTTTTGCGAATTACTGTTTTAATGTTTGAAATTTAAAATCGTATAAATTGCTTGGTGATCCCCAGCTTCCAGTAGTGACTCAACGGGGGTCCTCAGGAGTCAAAAGGTTGGGAACCGAGCCGACAACATTGTTAGTTGTGAGGGCCTCTTGCTGTCATTTCCCTTGTTTCCTTTCACGATACCTTCACAGTTGTATTTGTTTTGCTCTCAGTCCCACAGAGCTTTGCAATCTGCCCCCCAGGCCTGGGACTCTGCTGCCCCACCCAGGCCAGGCTTCGGATAGACTTCTCTGGTGTGCTGAGGTGAGGGAGGGCACTGTATCTACAGGTGTCTGTACCTAGCCATATTAGGCATGTGGCCCCCATGCTCCAAAACCACTCCAGGTGGCCTGATTATGTATGCTGAGGGCTTCCTGCTGTCCTTGAAGAGTCACTCCATGTCCGGTCCTGGCTGCTCCCCCCCTCCAGGATCCCGCCTTCAGGCCGATGCCCGGCCTGCGTCTCATTACGCAGCTCTCAACTGCTCATGCTCATTTGCTTTAGGCCCTCTCCGTGAAGTCATGGTCACAGGCCGTTAGGAATCTCCAGCACGTAGTCCGGGACCACAGCAGTGCCAGAGGCGGTTGCTTATCAGCTGCCACTTACACTGAGGGGGTACCCTTTCGAAGTGCTGCGTGGTCTCTGCCTTATGCCTCTGTTCCCGCAGGCCTCTGTCAGTAAGAGCATGGCTCGAGCTGGCTAGATAGATACACGGTGGCTTTCGAAACCCCCCCCCTCTCCCTTCCTTCCCCCCAAAAAAGAGATTTTCAGCCTGCCTATGATCGCCAATTCCATGCCTGGCAATGCCCCCTTTATAAATGATTTGTAATATTAAGTTTAGGTGGTAACTCTACAACCCCTTAAGCACTTTCTTCCGGGGCAGGATGGAGGCAATGTTGTGAGGTGGAGCTGTTATAATTAAAGCCCAGTTTATAGGTTATGGAAAATAAGTCGGTTGTAATGATTCTATTGTTGCCAGAACCTTTGCATCAACTTTAAATGTACCTGGTTAGACATGGCCTCTGGTGACCGAGAGAGTGAGAATCTGTTTCCTTTTGTTAGAAAAACAGTATAATGCTAGTACTAAAATGAAAGTGGGAAGCTGATTAATCCACGGTCTTAGTAGAATCAGGTAACCAAATTAAAGGTTATTGACAGAAAAATGGGAGCTCGCTGAAGTGATAGAGGTAATCTAGAGCTATAGACTCATACTTCTGAAATGGCTAAAAAGCTGCACGTCCGAGGCATTTTTATCGTATACATTTGTCATTACAGTTGGACAAAAATGTGTTACAATCTCTCTGAGGTTTTAGCTGTATTATGATTCTGATAAAACGTTACATATATTTTAAACACTGGATATTATGAATGAAAATATGTAAATTAGAAGAGTCACTTATGTTCAAGTTGTCTAACACCTGTTTTCCTGAACTTCAGGTTACATGAACTGTGCATTGCGCACATTACGTTTGTTTAGTTTTAAGGAGTCCAACAAGTTCTTGATTTGTCTTTACTTTTTCAGTTGAAAATATTTCGTACTGTCACTTCTGCCTACACACCCTTTTGTGAAAACTGGATGCTATTACAGGTGGCTTATTTTGGCTCAACGCAGATGAGTTGAAATGTTTGAGACTTACAAGAATGAATGTTTGTGAATAATCACAGTTAAAACTGATTTTTTTGGTCAACACATTCTCAAAGGATTTTCCTGACCAATCCAGGAACATATGTCTAAAATGCTCACTGGTGTAATTTGTTGGAAACAACAGGTTTGTGTTGTCCATATGATTGAGTAGCCAATGTCTCAGATATCACAGACATGTATGCCCTTTTAATGCCTTGCAACTCAAAAATAAATTGCATATGCAGAAAATCTAAACATTTCCTAGCTAAAGTCACTTTGCATGTCAACAATCCTTTATGAATTAAAGAAGCATTAATGTTTCATATCTGAATCTGAATTTGGATTTTTGTATTCTGCTATGTGAAACAACAGCACTTGCTTTTTTAAATTGCTTTGTGCTTATTCGTGTGTGGGAATTGCAAATGTTTATCTTCTTTCATTTAATTGCTAGGAACCACTTTTCTAGAAGTTCCATTGCTACTGGTGGCCAGAAAGGGAAGTCGTATTATACCATGACATTTACTGTGAACTTTTCCCACAAAGATGACGTCTGCTACTTTGCTTACCACTATCCATATACATACTCTACACTAAGGGTGAGAAAACGTTAATTTATGTTGTATGGTAAAATACTGAAAAATGGAGATACAAGTAAAATTACTTAATTGAATTTGTCTCTGAGTAGTTTAGTGCAAATGTTGAATATATTGTATTTAGTCCACTGCAATTTTTTAAGGAGCAAATTAAATTGAAACAGGACTTTGGGTAGTGCTAAGTTTGATTTCCTACATTAACATTTAATGGTTTCAAAATATATGTATATTTTTTTTGCAATAATTGGAAAAAGTAGATGATGAAGTATAAAGTTGATGTTGAGATTTTGTAGCAAGTTGAGTGCTTTGTTTCAAAAGGAGCACATGATTTTGAACTTACAATATTGGTTTTAGATTGTGTTTATAGTTCTTTTATCTTGTGTTTTTCATCTGAAAGCCAAAAGATGACCTAGCCTATTGAATGATTGTTTGGCTTGCCTGCAGTTTTTTAGCAGAATTAAAATGTGCATAATTCTTTTGAGCAAGGTAATTTTCCTTTCCCGGATGTTTATTGGTATTGAGCACAAAACTGAATTTATAAGTGTAGCCAGCGATAATGCCGCATACACTAGAGTTGTGTTCTGTAACTTGATGCTTGTTTAGAAGTTTAGACTGAGCTTAACTATGTGACTGGTTTGCCATTAAGGTAATATTGAGTTTTCTTTTCAGAGGTGTATTGTTTGTATATGTGTACAATAAAAAAGTGAAATGGCTGAATTAATCTTAGCCACTTGTAGTTACTCTGGGTCACATTCCAGTCCATGGCTTTTTTGCCCACAGTAAGCCTTCTCATAAGAACCATCCGTATGCAATTCTCTATTGGATCTGCTCCAATAGGTGTAGTTTAGCCCAAACTGCTAGGCCTGTGACAAGGAAACCAGCAACCCAGACTTGTTTTCTCATATTTGGGCCACGCCAGACAAAAAACACCCTCATTCAAATTAGGCCTGCCTTCAGTCACAATGAAGGAGCTCTGTATGCTACAATGACTTCAGCGTGCACCAATTCCTCAAGAGATTTCAACATTCATCATTAGGAAGAAGAATCAGAAGGTAATTACAGGTTCTTACTACCAAGTGCAAAACCAAGCAACCTTTCTGCCATTGAGGCCTACCCATTAGGAACCCTCTGCCTCCCAAATGGAGGTTGCCGTCATTGGGCCGTACAAGTGCAGCAAGTAACCTGAGAGAGGCGAAAGAGCCTTGTCACAAGACTGTTGTGTCCTTGGCAGCAAACAAATTGTTTCAGCCAATCACTACTGTGAAGGTCCAAGGAAAGGGCATGAAGCACCAAGAAACAGAGAGCTTTTTGGGCTGAAAACCCCCTCCTGCTCTGCAGAATCCATTGTATCTTTGAGTTGCTCCTAGCCTCAATGCAAATGTTACAAACTGTCATTCATTGAATGTTTGAGCCAAATGCTTCTTCTAGGTGAGGTGCTTCAGGTCTCTTATAGTTAGAGGTTGTACTGGTCGTCTTCTGAGGGTGCAGGTAAGTCTGAGTTTGCTCTAACCACCAGCCTGCACCACAGTTGAGCTCAGTTCCTCCTGTTGGTGGTCTCTATCGGTAACAGGATAATTTATGTCCATCTCTAGGACTCCTCCTCCAGCTCCCATACTGTATAGACCGCAGTTGAGAGTAAGGGTATCACCCAGTCAGTGAAGAGAGTGCCTCACTGCATAAAGAAGCACAAGAGACAGCCTCCTGCAGTGTTTAACCCACCATTAGTCTCCCTCAAAACACATAAGGCACAAGAATAAAGCAGAAGCACCTAGATACATCAGCTCCTGCTGCATTAGCACCTGGCTATCCCGCACTCAGAGTAGTGGGCTTGAGAGCATACCAGTCAGACTCCTATGACTCATGAGACCAGGAGCAATATGCCCAGGAGTTGCCAAACTCCTCCTAACTCCAGTGACAACAATGCATATTTTGCCTCATTCTGTTCTCTGTCCTTGGCTCAGACTCCTCCTTAGATGCGGTGAATACAAAATGAAGGCTTGGGAGTCCACCCCAGACCCTCAGTGCCAAAGTCTTTGTCTCCTAGGTTCTGCCAGCTGAAAACATAGCAGTGATAGCAGCTTCTCTAATGTTCAAAAGTGTCTGGTGTCTTACAGCAAAACAACATTCCATCCCATTAGTCCTTGCGGCAGGCAAATGCCAAAGCCATCATGGTTAGTCAAGGGCTCCTGAAGGGTATGAGTTTATCTTGTACACCTCCATTATCCCAGACTATGCACAAAATAAGTTTATTTTCATGCTCAATCAGTGCATTCCAGGCTGTACTCAAGAGGAGTGTACGTTTCTGTCTAACTTGAGCAAAAAAGCTTTGAAACATAAACTGCTGATGTCCCAGGGCTTCATCACCACTGAAGCAAGTCCATGTGCCAGCAAATGTGGCTCAGGTCTATTTATTTTTTGCCAGATGGACTGAAAGTAATTATTGAAATCTGTTAAATGGGAAGAGCCTTTTTAATCTTTGGATGGATGAGGTGCTTCATCAGTACAAATCAGGTTCCATCATGGCCACATTGTTAATTGCTTCATAAGTGATGGTGCTGAGACTTTCTCTTTCAGCCAACAATGGCATTCCAGGCCTTTAAGACTACAGAGTTTTTCAATTCTGAAACCTAAGATGGAGCCCTTTCTTTCTCTGGAAACTGGCATTTGAAGAGCAGGCAAGGTAGAGAAAAGACTAATCCTGCTCCCCTGGCCTCCTCGGAGATTGGAAAGTTCTAGTGCCAGCACCTCTTCTCTTCATCATCTCTTGAGGCTTACTGTATTCCAGGGGCAGGTGAGGGAAGTACTTTCATCCTCTACAACTACTGTACCCACATCGCCTCCAGTGCATGGGTCCTCTTGGTGTTGGTGAACGACTGAGCTCTACAACTTCCAGTGCCAACTCCATCGAGGTCACCTTTGTGGTGTTCAGCATCCCAATATCTTTTGGAAGAGGCTCATTGTAGGGTCAATTGAACTGAAAGGAGGTGGCACATATAGTTTCCGATATTTTCTTTGCAAGGCAAAACAGAGAAGGTCTCATCCTAGATGTCTGCGATTGAACCCATTTCTTAATTGTAGAAACTCAAAATGCTGACTTTGAGTTAGGTGCTGCATGCTATCCAGAATAACCACTGGCTGTGCTTAGTGAACCTTCAAGTAACTCCATGTGCACCTGTCCTGAAAGAAGACAGGAAGTACCTCTATCTAATTGGGGCAAATCAACACTGCAGTTGAGAAATCTACTTTACCTGAGAATGACTTTGCAATTTGGTCTCAACATTTTCTATCTGTTTTTTCCCCCAGGATCTTGGTCCTAATGGTAGCCCTTCTGCAATATTAGAAGGTCCACTGCTGTCACTACCTAGACGGCCTTCTCTGACCAGCAGTGTCTCTGAAGAAGCAGGGTCTGAGCTAGCCTGGTCCCTCAGCATCTCATACATTCGTTGGTCCTCAGTGAGCTATCCCAAGTACTGCTTGGCAACTACCTGAATTATTCAATTAATAGGGACCATTCTTGGCTCCAACCTTGCGAAAGCCTTCCCTTCTCCTGTGAGGGTACTGGCCATCCATAAGATAAGGAACTTCTTCTCGACCAACAAGACATTGCTTGCCTTGTGATTCCAGAGGCTTATGGGAGTTTGTGTCTACCATAGCGGTTGTACCTTATGACATATTCCATCTGTACTCACTGCAGTCCCAACTGATGACATATAGTGTCTGGATGCAAGTCAAACGCATCCTGATCCTCGGATCCATGGCTTCAACCATGTGATTGTAGGCATTTAATTCCTACTTCTTGATCCACAGCTTGTGGTCACACACCTTCTCAGAGAAAGGGTATGGATGTACTGCAGAGAGTTCTCTATCAGAGTTTCATGAGATTTGTCAACTTTGTATTCATATATAAAGGTGTTGGAGCTGAATTCTTTCATCCAGGGCTGAGCTTAACCTAAGGTGGAGTAGATTTACAGAGAGAACACCAAAGTTCCATGCTGCTATACCTGAGGAAATATTGCATAATCTTGACAAAGTTTCATATTCCACTTCTCTTTCGAATTGGAGGAAATTATGCCAGCTATATCAGCCATTGCCAGAAGCATAATCACCTATTGTTGCACCTTCCCTGAAGCCCATCCTTCATCCTGTTTCTGAGTACACTACTCCAAGCAAAGGTGACATCATTGACTTTTCTCAGTTATGTACTAACTTGTCGGAGACATATGTTGAGTAGCAATGTGGGCTACTGCTCATCCACTTTTACCACGCTTGATTCTTAAGGCTTCTTCTTGGAACAGTGCTTAAATTGGCTGGAAATGTCTTCACATGTTGTTTGCCTATGATTAAGCTGGTTGATTTTTCCTTCTCCTCTTTCCTCCTCACTTGCTGTGGAATCTGTCCACAAAATTGAGTATGGCAAATTGCCTGATCGTATGACAGCTCTGTTGTTTTTAGTCTTTCTGTTCTTTCCCGGTACCAGCACCCCCCTCACTGACCCCTCAGCCATTTGTCTAAAACCACATGCGGATTTACTCCTTTTTTCATGAAGGGAACTGTTAAAAGCGAGTGCTCATGTAGAAATGGATGTGTATATACCATTTGCATGTGTTGTACAGGCATGCAAAACAAACAAGGATTGGTAATGCATTGGTTCATCTGTGTAATAAATAAAGAGCTGTTTTCATCAATCATCGTCCAGGAGCAGGGAAGAACTCCCTGGCAGGTAACACAGCAGTGGAGAGGATATGTCGCACTGGCCAAAACTGCTGACTCAAGAGCTGGGGATCCCGGTTTGAGTCTTGGCAGCACTGCGCAACATTCTGTGATTCTATGCAAATCACTTAATCTCTCCGGGTGCTAAATTGTTATATAAATATGCTGCAATAGTAAAAGGCAAAATTTTATGGAAATATAGTTCCACCTAAGCGAATCTTAACAGTATTTTCGGCGGTGGGAAACTGATAAGAGAAGCAGACCAGGAGCAAGCATTGGTAAATGCAGGAAAATATGCTGCAGCCAATTGAAATGGAGGCAAGGTAAGTGGCACAAACAGGAACCAGTGAGAAGCCCGGAAAGAGAGAAGGCCCTTTTAAGTTCATATTAAAAACAATACATTTCTCAAGCACAGTTCAAGCTCTGTGCAGGTGGAACCTAATAACTATAGGAGCTGTTTCCAGCCCTGTAGAAAGAGAAAGAGCCTGTGTGTGGACCAATAGCAGCAGAGACACTATAAAGGTAACTTTTATTTTTTTATATGATAAAAATAAACATAGAGTTGCCCCAGAAATTATACCATTATATATTGTTTTGAAAGCAGGGAAACCAGTAGGATGTTGTGCAGTTATTTGGATCAACTCACATAGTAAGGCTGTGGGCAGTATTCAGACTACTCCTTCGTAAAACCTTTTTATCGCATGGAAAGTTAATTTGTTGAGCTGTAATATTCTAGGAGCACAAGAGCCCACTTGAATGACAGTATAATTTGTATCTAAAAATATTGGAAGGAGAGATAAGTTCCTGGTTGCTGCGGGACTCTCAAGTCCATGGGTCCCTGCTTTACTGGTGGAAAGGAGGCATGCACACCACGAATAGCGCATTATGTTGCCCTGCTGCATGGGCTGTGCTTGGGCGAAGTTCGAGCCCGACGACATCCGTCAGAGGCTGGTCTGAGCCAACCCTCTAGCACCTTCTTTCTTGTATTCCCCTACAACAAGTAAGTGTGACCATGCCGGCGACTTTCTGGTTATTTGCCGTTAATCACCCACAGCCGTTGGTTTGAGTTTTTATGTTCTTATCTCAATTGAAGTTATGGTGCAAACCAAAATTGTCTTCTGTGCCCTGTACTCAGAAAAGACAGTGTAGTCTAACATTTTATCTTATTTGACAACTGCGGTCGGGGCAATAACAAATGAAATAATTTCAGTCAAGGAAGAATTGGGTCTAGAGGCAGCCATTGCTAAACAATCTGGATGCACTACATTTTTCAGAGTGTCACTTTGAGGGGATGTTTCTGACTCAAGCCCGTTTCCAAGTAATAATGAGCACTTAGTTGAAGATATTATTCATCAGCCTCAACAGTAGCTGGTCCTGCTTTATTCTCTAAGGTCCATTGACAAAAAACAGAAAGTGGTGCCTTCTGCTAGTGCACCCAAGAGCACTGTCTTGACATTAGAACTTGTGGGATACTTGCTTGCTAGTCATTTTAACAAATTGGAGAACCTTAATCATTCCTGCTTCTCAGCTTGCTACGGCAAGCTCTCAAAACTAGAACATCTCCTTACTAAGCGGGTCGTCTCTCCACAGTTTATTCGGTCGACCACTCTGGGACTGTTATTGCCTAATGTCAACTTGCTGAAGCTTTTTCAGATGATTCTGATTCACTCAAAAGTGCCTTTTGAGCGTGGATCCTTTGAGCCCCTAGTCGGCCTTCCACCTGTGGTGCTGCTCTGGTGCTGATTGACCCCGCTAAGCCACTGACCGGCTCCTTGCTGACACCAGATTACACCTTCACACCTTTGCTGAAAGTCATGCTGGTTCCGGTCAGTTTGGCACCAGCCTTGCCTGGTAACGTTTCTCTCCGCCAACCTGGCTCTGAGGTCTCTCAGTGTAGTTTTCTTGTTAGGGCATGGGTTTTGGACATGATGAGTGGGATTTTTACCACCTGTCCTGATGAGTTCTGCAGTGTCTTTGCAACAATAGTTCATGATAGACAAGATGTGGCCAAGTACACTTTTCAAATGAGATAGGACACCACACATGGGGATTCGGCGTCATACTTGGATGAGTGCCATAAGTGTTTTTGGGAATATGTAGGCGTCCTTTATGGACATGCCATTTGATGGCTCAAAGCCCTTTGAGGGCAATGCTGACTCAGTGTTGGAAAGGCTCAGAGATAGCAATGCTATGCCCATTGCTTGCGTAAAATGCTAGTTTCACCAACTATACTGGAAGTTCTGAGACTACTCATAGACCTTGCTTACCACAAGAGACATCCCTCTCATTCAGTGCAAAAGCTTGCCCACCCTTTTCATGGCTCAAGGGGACACGTTTGGTCAGGGACCGTGGCTGCACGCAAGGTCAGTCACCCTCTTCCTTGCTGTAAGCCATGACTGCTGCGAACACGCACTAATTCTCCCAACAGAGGTCACGAGCAGCCAGAATTTGCAGAATGTTTTTATCTACCTGGCTGGCGTGCAGGAATGGGTCCTGAGGTAGCCAAGCATGGTTACACCCTCCTTTTCCTACCTACTACCCCTCCTGTTTCTCCTGTTTTTGAGTGGGCTTTGGGAGATCATGCCTCCAACCTTCTGAAGGAGTTTCATTGATTGCTGGCTGTCCAAAGAGGCAACAGAGGAAGTCCCCAAGGCAGAGAGGGTCAGGTAGTGCTACTCTTGGTACTTCGTAGTACGCAAGAAAGATGGTAGATTGAGACTGACATTGGATCTTCAGTTTCTGAATGTCTTTTTTCAGAAAGACATGGGCTCTATTTTCTATTTACCCAAGGGTTTGAAAGTTCTCCTTTTATTTGCATGATTTGTACTTAGATGTACCTGTCCTGCAGCTGCACTGGTGTTTATTCCACCTCAATGTTGGGGTTGGGATGCTTCCAGTTTACCATCCTGCCTTTCACCTCTATCTAGCCCCCTAGCATTTTACGAAGGTGATAGCTATGGATGCGATCCATCTTTGCACGTCTGGATACAGGTACTCCCACGACTCGCTGCTGAAGCCGTCGTGCTGCAGTCAATTACTGACCACTTGCGGTTGGCTGTTTCTCTGCTGCCCTCCCTGGGATTTTCTATTAGCGAGCCATAATCCCATCTTTGGCCAGGGCAGAGGATTCCATTATAGGGGATGGTCCTGAATACAATGGAGTCAAGGTTTTTACGGCCATGAGAGTGGTGATGGATGCATCATCTCTGAACAGGGTTTGAGGGAAGGGGGGGTCTCATAAGAGTCGAAGGTCAGAGGCCCCTGGTTTCCAGTGGAGTAGAAACACAATGTCAGTCTGCTGAAGTTAGGTACCATTCAGCTGGCCCTCAATGCCTTCCTGCTGTGCATAAAATACATGCCTGTCCAGGCCTTGGCAGACAACATTACCATTATGTGCGACTGCAACAAGCAAGGAAAGTGTGGGGTCTCTTATGTTGTCAGGAATCACTACAGCTGTGGAGATGACTGGGTCTTCCAGGGATTTCCCTGACAGTTAACTACTTGGTGGACTCCCTGAACATCTGGGTGGATAAGCTCAGCAGGCATCATACAGCCAACCACGAGTGGTGTCCCCACCTGGTGGGTAGTTCAAGGAATATTTTTCAAGTGGGATTTGCCCTGGCTAGATGTGTTTGATACTACTGAGAATGCTCGGTCTTGGGCCATGGAATGTCAACGTCAGGGCTCTTTGGGAGATGCTTTTCGCTTCAGTGGGACTTGGTCTCCTTTATGCTTTGCTGTCTCTACCACTGCTTCCTCAAGTTCTGATGAAGACCAGAAAGGATTGGGCTCAGAACACTCTGATGACCCCAGGTTTGTCTCAAAGAGGCTGGTACTGCAGCTGCTGCCCCTCTGCATCTGAAAGAAACAGTTAGAGATTCCTTACCTTTGAATTACCCCCAGGCGTCAGACTGGATCTGGAAAGTTTTTTCGTCAGCAGTACCCCTGCGCGTCGGAAGGTGGAGTCGGTCCACATTCGTCGTCGTCGTTAGGGTCTCCGGGATGATGTCGCGGTAGCTACTTAGACGCCGCCCTCGCGCGCTGACGTCAGCTCTTAATTTTTCCGCGCCAGCAAGCGCAGATCCGGAGAGAGCGGTACCCCCAATCATTTTTTGAATGAACATTTTCTCGACTTTTGTCGACTTCGTTGTTGTTTGAGTCCATCGACTCCTGGTGCACGAGGGGTGCCCGGCTTTAAGGCTTGCGGTTCCTGTAACCGACTCATGTCAGTGACGGATCCGCACCGCGTGTGCCTCTACTGACTGGAGCACGACCACGACTCCAAGTCGTGCTCCAACTGCCAAACCATGGCCCGAAGTCCTTGCGGGAGCGGTCCCGAGAGCTACTCGAGGCCCGTCAGGCTGCTCCGCCTCGCTCGAGGTCCCAGTCGTAGAGGAGGTAGAGGGACCAGTTGCGGAGGAGGTCGAGGTACCTGTCGCGGAGCCAACACCATTCTTCGTCTAAGTCTTCGCACTCTGGGTCAGGTAAGTCGAAGCACAAAAAGAAGTTGAAGAAGCATCGTCGCTCTTCGACTTCTCCCCATCCATCAGGCCGATGCGACTAGGGATGCGGGTGGTGCCCCTCCCGCGGCTCAGGGTGCGGAGCATGCTGGGTCGACTTAGGATTTCCCTCCCTTTCCGGGACCCGGTGCGACCCCTGCCCAGCTTCGGAGTTTCTATGAAGCAATGCATACCATCTTGGCCAGCCCGACTCCGCCGGCATGTCTTCGGACCCCGTGGACTCGGCTAGGGGCCCTGGGCCTTCGCCGTCGGCGGCTTCGGCGCCGCAGGGTCCCCTTGGATCCAGGCCTGGATCCGGATCGGTGGCGGTCGACCTTGATACGCCTCCCCCAGCACCGATTCCTCCGGCACCACATCTGCCACCGTTGGCTGTGTCCAAAGCCAACGTCGACCCCGGCCTCTACCTCGAGGTAGACATAGAGTCGGACCGGCGTCGACCGACGCCGACGGGTACTTTTGTGCCCCTGTTCAACCCTGGCTCTTTGAGACCGGATTGGCAGTGAGAGGAGGGTGAGGAGGACTGTGAGGGGTCTGGGGACCCTTTAACAGACCAGTTTGTGTGTGAGCAGGACTGGTGAGAGGAACTGGGTGAAGCCAGTGGTTTGGATACCTCACCAGACCTTGGCATGTTGTTTCCTCCTACTGTGGCTATGGAGGAGAGAGCGTCATACGCAGTGGTGTTGCGTAGGGTGGGCGAAGCTCTCCACCTCGAGCTACCTACGGTGGCAGTCAAGACTAACCTCCTGACAGAGGTGCTTCAACCGGCAGCGAGCTCTTTGGAGCCCCTGCTGCCGTTTAAGGAATTCCTCACGGACATCCTTTTGGGCACCTGGTCCTGGCCCAACACAGGGGCTCTTGTGGACAGGATGATTGCCCGACGCCACCGCCCGGCTCCGGCCGACCCCACTTTCCTCCCCCAACACTCCACCCCTGAGAGCTTTTTAGTCCAAGCCTCCACGACCAAGGGCACATTCCGTACCGCTCCCTCGGACAGGCAATCCAAAAATCTGGATCATCTTGGGAAGAAGATTTTTTCTTCTTCCTCCAGCTTGGGACTGAGGTCGGTAAACACCGCATGTCTATTGGGCCGTTACACCTACTCCGTGTGGGACACGGTTACGCAAGTGCTGCCTCAGTGCCCGGAGGAGGCCCGAGCCGTGCTCTCTCGAGCGGTTGCCGAAGGGAAAGATGCAGCGAAGTTTACCATCCGCTGTGGGCTGGATAACGCGGATGCACTTGGCAGGATGATTTCCTCGTCAGTAGCCCTTCGACGCTACGCCTCGTTGCGTTCGAGTGGTTTTTCCGGGGATGTCCAATCCACACTTATGGACATGCCCTTTGATGGCTGTCGCCTTTTCGTCAACAAGGCAGACAACGCGCTAGAGCGCTTTAAGGACTCTCGGGCTACGGCCAGGTCCTTGGGCCTCTCCACCACCTGCCCTAGGTAGTCCGCCTTTCGCCCCTTTCGTGGCTATGGAAGGGGTGCCCCGCTACGTCCTGCCCAGAGCCACAGGTCGCCACAAGCTGTTATGCCCCAGCGCGGCCGGGGACGTGGAAACCACCGCAGTGGTTCTGGGGGCCAGCGGGCGGGCCAGTCCACTACAGCCCCCCCTGCAGCAGCCTCCAAACACTCCTAGTCTGACCTTTCAGGGCCACCAAACGCAAGTGGGCAGCAGGATCCGCCTGGCACACCATCACATCAGACAGGTGGGTTTTGCAAATAGTCCACAGGGGCTACTCCCTCCCCTTCAAGACTACCCCTCCATCCATGCCACCTCAGTACCATCACATGTCGGAGTATCACTTGGCCCTTCTCCAACAGGAAGTTTAGGCGCTCTTGGCCAAGGGAGCCATCAAGCGCGTTCCTGCCCCAGAAGTAGGTCGTGGTTTCTATTCCCACTATTTTCTGGTGCCCAAAAAGGACAAAGGACTGCGTCCTATCTTGGATCTCAGGAACGTCAACCACTTCCTCCAGAAGGAGAAGTTCAAAATGTTGACGTTCGCTCAGGTCTTGTCTGCCCTCGACCCTGGAGACTGGATGGTAGCGTTGGACTTGCAAGATGCCTATTTCCACATCCTGGTCCTGCAGGCCCACAGGCGTTACCTACGGTTGGCCATGAGAATTTTCAGTTTACCGTGCTCCCTTTTGGCCTTACCAGCGCCCCTCGGGTGTTCACGAAAGTGATGGCGGTGGTCGCAGCTCATCTGCGCAGATCAGGGGATCCAGTCTTCCCCTATCTCGACGACTGGCTGTTGAAGACGGGCTCGCCTCAGGCTGTCGTCTCTCACCTCCAGACGACGGCCGAACTCCTGCATTCGCTGGGGTTCTCCATCAACATGCCAAAAGTCACACCTGACCCCCTCTCAGAAGCTCCTCTTCATCTGAGAGGTTCTGGACACAACGCAGTTTCCGGTTTATTCTCCCGAACAGCGAGTCCGGAATATTCGGGCTATGATTCCAATCTTTCAACCTCTATCCCGGGTTTCGGTCAGGATGACCCTCAGGCTGCTGGGTCTGATGGCCTCCTGCTGGTGGATCATGCCAGATGGCATATGCATGCTCTGCAGTGGGACCTGAAGTTCCAGTGGGCCCAACATCAAGAGAATCTGTCCTATTGCGTCCAGATCTCGGAGGGCACTGCACACCAATTGCAGTGGTGGCTTACGAACCAGGATTGGGTCGAAGGCAGATCCCTCTCTCTCCCTCAATCAGAGTTAGCAGTGGTGACCGATGCATCACTTCTGGGATGGGGCAGCCACATGGGGGAGGCGGAGATCAGAGGCCTCTGGTCTATGGCAGGGTCCGGGCTCCACATCAACCTGCTGGAGCTTCGGGCGATTTGTCTTGCCCTCAAGGCATTCCTTCCCTCTGTCCGTGGAAGAGTAGTGCAGGTGTGCACGGACAACACCACCCCAGGTGGTACTGCAACTAGCAAGGCGGTGGGGTTGTGGACCCTGTATCAGGAGGCCCTCTGCCTCTGGACATGGCTGGAATATCAGGGCATATCCCTGGTGGTTAAACACCTGGCAGGTTCTCATAACACCAGGGCGGACGAACTCAGCCGCAGGTGCATGGTGGATCACGAATGGTGCAAGGTCTCAGTGGGGAGATTCTTGGTTAGATCTATTCGCCACCGAAGAGAACACGCAATGTCTGCAGTTCTGCGCGTTGGAATTTCCAAGGCAGCACTCGCTAGGCGATGCTTTTCGTCGCGAGTGGTGTTGCAGTCTTCTATACGCCTTTCCGCCTATATCACTTCTGCCCAGAGTGCTGAAGAAGATCAAGTGCGACCGGGCCCAAGTCATTCTTGTGGCTCCGGATTGGGCACGAAGAGTCTGGTATCCCGAGCTGCTCAACATGGCCATCGATCCTCCGATCAGACTTCCTCTTTGTGAGGATCTTCTGACGCAGCAGCAGTGGACGGTCCTCTACCCGAACCTGTCCAGCCTCCACCTCCTTGCGTGGAGATTGAGCTGCAGCAGTTGACGTCGTTTGACCTGCCCCCCGAAGTCTGAGATGTCATCTTGGCAGCCAGGCGTCCCTCCACCAAGACGGTATACGCCTGCAGATGGAACAAATTTGTGGCATGGTGTGCAGCAAAGGCTGTGGATCCCCTTTCTGCCCCTCTTACTGAGGTTTTCTTGTTCCTCCTTTCTTTGGCCCAGCAGGGCTCTGCTCTGGGCACTCTAAAGGGCTACCTCTTTGCCCTTTCAGCCTTCCTTAGGCTTCCTGATCAGCCTTCTCTTTTCAAGTCCCCTGTTGTAAATAGATTCCTTAAGGGCATTACTCATCTTTTTCCTCATGGTTCCTTCGTAATGCCTCAGTGGGATTCGACCTTGGTTCTTACCTACCTCATGTGCGCTCCCTTTGAGCCGCTACATAACTGTCCTCTCAGACTTCTCACTTTGAAAACTGCCTTTTTGGTGGCCAGGGTGAGTGAGCTACAAGCTCTTTCTTCCAAGCCTCTCTTTCTGGCTGTCCATCCGGACAAGGTCGTCCTGAGAACTAGGCCTTCCTTTCTTCCCAAGGTGGTTACTTCTTTCCACATTGGCCAAACCATCACTTTGCCCACCTTCTTTCCTCCTCCGCATTCTTCAAAAGAGGAAGAGAGGCTCCACCGTCTGAATCCAAAACGTGTGCTATCCTTCTACTTGGATCGTACCAAGCAATTCCAGGTGGATGACCAGCTCTTTGTTGGTTGCGTGAACTCTAAGAAAGGTTGGGGCATGCAGAAACGAACCATCTTCAGGTGGGTCGTTCTTTGCATCAAAGCCTGCTACTCTTTGGCAAAGAAGGAGCCTCCAGTGGGGCTGCTCGCCCATTCGACCAGGGTGACGGCAGTTACTACTGCTTTGGGACGAGGAGTCCCCCTGAATGACATCTGTCAGGCTCAGCCAGCTACGTGGGCATCGCTGCACATGTTTACCAAACACTACTGCCTAGACAGTCAAGTCCGCCGGAAAGACGGCTTCTTTGGCCGTTCTGTTCTGTAGTGACTTTCTGGTGTGAACTTGGTTCGCAGACCCAACTCCGGGGTTGGTATTGCAGGGGTCTCTATTCTAAGGTAAGGAATCTATAACTAACTGTTTCTTTCAGATGAACAAGTTACTTACTTTCAGTAACGATATATCTGTAAGAAACATAGGTAAGTTATAATTCCTTACCGCCCCACCCATCCTCCCAGTTCTGCGAACTGACTTCTAGGGTAAAGGTCATCCTTTCAGGGCCCTAGTTTTGTGCACCAGTAGTCTGTGTCTTGCATGGCTCTGCGCTTCTGGCGTGGAAAGTCGTGTACAGAACTGATGTCAGCGTGCGAGGGCAGCGTCTACGTGGTCATCCCGACGACTACGACGCCGACGGCGAACGCGGAGTTGACCGACGCCACCTTCCAACACAAAGGGGTACTGCTGATGAAAAAACTTTCCGGATCCAGTCTAACGCCTGTAATTCTAAGGTAAGGAATCTATAACTAACCTATGTTTCTTACAGATATATTGTTAGTGAAGGTAAGTAACTTGTTCATTTGCCCTACGATCCCTACATCTCTTAGTGAGGACATACTATCCCAGCAACAGGTCCGGGGTCTTCATCAGAACATCCACTACCCACAACTCTATGTGTGGATATTAGGCAGAACTGGCTAAGCAGTTTTGACCTGCCGTTAGAAGTGGTGGACGTTTTCTTGGCAATCTGACATCAGTCCACATTTTTTATTTATTTTGGATGCTAGGCAAGGTTTTTCGCCTGGTGAGGGACTATCAGGCCCATGCTCTGAACCTCTGCAGACAAAACTTGGGTTGTACTTCTGTTTGTTCTGTCTTTGGCCCGGCAAGGCCTTGCTATAGCCATCATTAAAGGTTGTCTGCCCTCTCAGCCTTTCTACATTTGCCTGAATAACCATATCTGTTTATGTTACCAGCTGTGATGTGTTCTTTGAAAGGGCTTACGCATATGTTTCCTCCTGCACCTTCTGTTATGCTGCAGTGTGACCATAATTTGACTCCTACTTTCTTGATGTGCGCAACTATTTTTTGAGGTTGCTGACACTTATGGCTGTCTTACTTATTGTGAATACTTCAGTGTGCTGTGTCAGGAAACAGTAGGCTCTGTCAGTGCAACCACCATATATAATCTTCTTTTTGGACAAGCTAGTGCTTCAGACATGGGCTTCCTTCCTGCCGAAGGTGGTATTGTCTTTCCATGAGTAACATTCCAAAACACTATCTGCCCTCTTTTCACTTTTCCCTCTAAGGAAGTGGGGAAACTTCATCAGTTGGACCCAAAGAGAGCCTTAAGCTTTTATATTGATCAGACTAGGTAGTGCCAGGTGGCTGACCAACTTTGCATGGGGTTCACCAGTGGAAGGAAGGGAAGGGCATTTTAGAAACAGACCTTTTCCAGTTAGATTGTTCTTTGCATAAAAGCGTGCTGTGCTTTGGCCACAAAGGAGCCTCCACAGACCTTTGGGCAGATTCTACCAGAGCCAATGCCGTGAATGGGGTCTTAGCCGTGGATGTTGTGATTCTGGATATCTGCTGGCCTGTTACATGGGCTGCTGTCCACACCTTTACCACGTTTTACTGCCTTGATTTTCCAGGGTTGCAGGCATGGCCATTTTGCCCACTCAGTCCTGCAAGACTTCCTAGTTTGAGTTCACTGTTCATACATCCCCTTTGGGAGATACTGCTATGGCATTAGTTCTAAAGGTAAGGAACCTGCAAATAGAAGTGTCCAGGAGAAAAACAAATTTCATCTTCATTAATGATCTTTCTGGTGCTTACTCCTTCCTCCCTGTTCGGCGGAGTGGACATCTGCACAGTGTAATAAGTTCCCAAGTTAGATTTCAGCATGTGGTTACCTACAGTTTGTTTACTGTGATCCTTGTCTCCGGGTACGAAAGAAGAAAGATTAAGAAACTGACATTGTTGCTCAATGGTAACATCTGTATGTGGCCCGCTCCATCACTTCTGGGGCAGTATGAGATTGCCACGGAGTCACACCGTGTCAGTTATTGGTGCACAAGAGTAGTTGCTGGTAGAATTTTCTGTATTAAGCCTGGCACCAGGGATAGTCTTAAGGTGATTAGTTGGAGTATCCACCAGAATGAGAGAAAACAAAAGTAAGTAACTTGTTTGTTCTGTCCCTCCACAGACCGTGAGATGCAGCACATAAAAAATAAAGCGGACACTCTAAAGGCTGTGAGCCTTGAAGAGAAAATGAAGTGCTTTAAGGCTCAATTCTCGCACCGTAATCGCTGTGCTACTCACAGAGAGGGTTCGGTCTCCCTAACACAGCAAAGTGGGCAACAACAGAGTTCATCTTACATAGAAGATGATGAAGAGGCAGAGGACAACAACAGCATCATTCTTTATTGTCAGACCAAGCTGCCTCCCTTACTTTCCTCTGTTCAGCACTCTGACAGAATGGAGTATCTTAAGACCTCTCAGAGAGTGACAAGATATCGCCAACTACAAGCCTGTATTAAACATCATTCATGACAGTTAAACAACTTGGTTCAAGTCTACACCAGCAGTGATTCTTCCAAAGCCTGCACCAAAGCACGAACTGCAGTTTTTAAAGAACGGTGCTGTGACATTACTACAAAAGTGAGCTTACAGTCGCTTTCCCCTTTCAAAGAGGAAAAGCCATCTATTCAATACTTTTTTTTTGATTCACAAAGAAGGCCCCAAGCAAGAATTCAGGCCTAGTTTAGATCTCAAGCTTACTCATAAATGGATCAAGTAAAGAAAGTTTAAAATGCTAGGTTTCCATACTACTTTTCCACAGCTCAGAAAGGGACATTGGGTGTTTAAAGTGGAGCTACAAGATGCATGCATTTACATTCCATAATCAAGGAAGCACAGAAAAGACTCAAGATTCATAGTTGGAAAAGCACACTACCAATACGCTAGTCTTCCCTCATTTCTATTTCTGCACCCCAGACCTTTTTGAAATGTTTGGCAGTAATGGCAGATGTTCTTTGCATTGTATACAAGGAACAAGGGCAACGCTACTCACAAGGAACCAGAGCAATTAATATCTAACATAGAGACAACGGTTCATGTGGACAAAGCACAGGATACTTAATATTAACTGTGCAAGTTAATATTAAGTATCCTATACATTGTTCACAGGAACCGTTCTCTCTGTTACACAGCTGTACTTTGCAGGCAGATGATATTGGTTTATCCCTATCTCAACAATTTGTTAATAAAGGAGAGTCGGCCACCTTTTGCCAGGAATTGGAGTAGACCCTCGGGGAAGAATGCTGATGCTCGTAATTGGATGGAGCAGCTGAGGCCAGAAGAGCGCAGCTACAAGAAATACCAGGCTACAAGTGGAGTTCGCTAGGCCTAGAAGCAGGTGACTCACTGGTGAGGCCTGGCAGATCTGGGGGCCATAAGGCATCAGGTTCTAGAAGAGTGGAAAGAAACTGCGGGGACAAAATCTGCCTAAGAGGCACAGTAAGTGCATGGGACCTGGTGCTTCTAGCAAAGTCCTGGTTGGTCTGAAAAACCCTGCAAACAGAGGCTCAAGGGGCAAGGACTGGGATGGTCTGAGAGTAGTGGGGCCCCTGGGGTAGTAACGGAGTGTGCCAGAAGTGACCCTTGGTGAGGGCAAAGGGGAAAGAAAATAGAGGACATTGATAGCAGTATGAACACACAACAGAGGAAATGGTGTAAAACATGCTCATCATATACCCCCAAAGATAAGGAAGATCACTCTTAACACTGGAGCACGAATTGAAGAGATTTTACTATAGCACTGGTAATCCACCACACCCTAAATGAAGAAAATGTGGGAACCAAAAACTCATTCCCACGGTTCATGGTGAACCCAGCAAACAGGGACAGAGAAATGAAACTATTTTGTGTTGTGCCTTCTTGTGAAAGGAGTTTCTGAGAGAGACTACTAGTCGCAGATTTCTTTTGAATATTCCCCAGGCTTCAAACTCGATCCAGAAAGTTTTCAATAGTACTGCTGTGTGTCTGCTGGTGGTGCTCTACAGCTCAGCACTAATGTTGTTCCATTACAGGAAATTACATGTGGATCCTATATAAGCATCACTCCTGTGCACCGACTTCTGTTCCTTTCTTTCTGCTCTACCAGATGTGGATCTAAACCTTCCTCTTGTCTACAAACATTACTATGAAGTGTGCAAGTGGGACATGTTACCTCCCAAAACAGCAGGTTCTATGCCCTGTCAGGATGTTGCAAACAAATGTCTGCGACAGATCCTTATCAGATTTTCTGTGATGCCTGGGGTCGAGTCACGACGCTAAGGCCTGCAGGGACTATGTGTTGATGAACCTGAAGGCCATATGAGACCATGAGGCGAAAATCTACATCGCCAAGCACTGGAAGAATTTGCGACAAGACTGGTCCAAGTTGAAAGCTTGGTCCCGTCCTGCTTGAAATCCGGAAGTCACAGGAGTTGTTCCAGAGGTCTATTTTTGCCTGGACAGTCAAAGAAAAAACAAAAGAAGTCACAGTGGGACTCTGCCCCCTCCGGCCACTCACACTTCTCTGAGAAGGTGCAAAGAAGCCGCCAGACGTCTTGATCCCGCTGCCGATCACCTTTGGGGACAATCCTGCAACTTGTTCTGGAAAAGTCTGAGTGTCCTGGGCCACCGCCACAGATCGAAGAATTCTGCAATGCCATGCTCTGTCTCTTTGAATCCTTCCCAACACCCTCTGGCACACCCGAAGGCCCTACAGGGCCAAATGAATTTCATCTGGATTACTATCGACTAGTGCGCCCTCTGCACCAGCTGGATCCTCCGAATCCCCTATGAGACCACCTATGAGTCTAATCTCGACTCCACCTCCGCCGCTCTGGTTCACGCCGGTTGCTGGTTCTTTGACGACAATGCCAACCCCATTGACGCCAGAGGCCCCCAATTGCCCTCTCTAACACTGAATTGGTGCCGGTTCGACCTCGTCCAAGGCTGCGCTAGGCTACGCTTCCTCCTCTAGATCTGCGTCCACCAAGATGCGCGCATACCCTGCCTTCTCTGTTCAGCTCAGAGCTGGACATTGATTACGATGCGGGTGATGAGATTAGCAAACTGTATCATGAGAATTGGCATGACAACCTGCAGGAGGCTAATAGCCTTGATACCTCCTCTGAGTCAGTTTTCCTCTCACCCCTGGTCCTGCCACTGAAAAGAGTGCTTTTTAGACCATGGTGTGTGTAGGGAGGCCGAATCGCTTGAACTCCAACTTCCCACCATAGAGGTCAAGACCAATGGTCTTACAGAAGTCCTGCAACCTGGGCAAATATCCACTCAGCCTATGTTATCTTTTAACAAGAGCCTTTGATATATTTTATTGGGGGCTTGGGGCAACCTTTCTCTGGCCCCCCAGTCAACCGCCAGATTGCAGGACACCATTGCCCGACCACTGGCGACCCTGCATTTTTATCTCAGCACCCCTCTCCTGAAAGCTTGGTAATGCAGGGGTCTGCAAGTAATAGTAACTCCAATATATTCCCTACTACTCCCTCCAATAGGAAGTCAAAACCAGTGGAGACATTCAGGAATGCAGTATTTTTATTCACCAGCTTGGCGCTTCAATCAGTGAATGCCAGCTGCCTCATAGGGTGCTATTCCCATGCCCTTTGGGATTCGGTGCTCAAGTTCTCCCAGGGCTTGTTGAAGGTCTTTAACCTGCCTTGCACAGGCCATACAGGATGGTCATGAAGCAGTCAAGTTCAAAATTCATTGTGACTTGGACACAACCGATTCCATTAAGTGGGCCATTGGCACCAGTGTAGCCATTTGCCCCCACGCTTAGCTACTGTTCACTGGGTTTTCAGGTGATGTACAGTCATCCCTCATGGACATGCTGTTTGGTGGGACTCTCCTGTTTGGGCACTTGAGTGGCCCAAAGAGAGCACAGCACGCTCCCTTGGCTTGTTTGCCCCACCTTGCTAACAGCATTAGCCCTACTGCTCCTTTCATGGCTTTGGCAGAGATGGCCCATACCATCAGCCAATACAGCCTCCACAAGGTGCCCAGGAGTTTTGCGGATGTGGTGCTCACTGTCTCACGTTAAAGATCAATGGCCACCCAGTCCATTACACCCCCTGCAGCCACACCACCCAAACCCCTTTAGTGTGCCCTTAGTGGAGCACAGCCACCCGGTGGCATGCAGGCCACAAAATTGAACAGGTGGTTCTTTAAAAAAAAAATTCGAACAGACTATGCCCTACACTTCCTTTTCTCGGCACCACACCTTTCACTATCCCACCAAGGACTGTGCTCCAGCTCTCTTTTTTGAGGCAGGAAGTGCAAGCCCTTTTGGCTAAAGGGGCTATTAAAAGGTTGTCCTTGCCAGAAGTATGGCTTGGTTGTTATTTCTGCTGCTTTCTGGTGCCCAAAAAGCAGTGCTTATTTTATAAAATAAGACGTGCAGGTGCTCTAATGTTTTCCTAGGAGGCCATCACCCACTTTCCTGGTTCCACCCACATCCTCCATTGGCTCCACCCACTTCTACCATTGGCTCCAGTGAAATGTACTTCATAATGTGGCCTAGATAATGACTGATGGAGCAACATATGGTTATTAGACTAATAAGTCAAAGGCATGAGATATTTTTGTGCAGCGCTCATCCTGAGCTCATGTGTTTTTTTAAGGTGCTCTTAAAGTGAAAATGAACAAAAAGGTGATTTGCTCGGTAAAATGAAGTATGTGCCTATGATCACACCATTTGGTCAAGCATGAAAGCCAGGAATGACCCCAAATTCTCCACTTTCACACTTTGCAATTCACCAATTATAATTTGATGTTTATTTCTTTCTGACATCAAAGGTTAACACTTTGTCTTTAATCCATGGGGCATAAGATTAGTGCAGGTGTGACTAGCAAAATCCACATTTTATGTTTTGCAGTTTTACATGTTGCGAACCCTGACATGGACAGACAGAAGAGCACTTCACAACAGGCAGACACAGAACGTTGCACTTTTTTTCCTGGTACATCCAGATTTGCCAGAATTCAAAGGATGCTGCTGAGCCCAGGGATTCAAACCTACTTCCCTATGTCGCTCCCTTGCCTTCGCCTCCCATGCAAGCTCCTCGGACTTTCATCAGCTCTCCCACCTCTAGCGCAAGCACACACACAGCAATAAGCAGCAAGTGCCCAGCGCCGACAATGGTATCTATATTTGGTAAGCACACGTTTTTTAATGTTTGCAATTAAAATAAATGGTAGAAAAGAACCCATTTTAGATTTCATTTGTTGGGCATGCCCTGGAGTCGCGCTTCAGTGTCTGGCGGCGATAATGACTGCACTAGAGTGCAAGCTAGGCACCAACAAAACAAGCTTGCACATGGACAAAAAAATGTTTCTTATTGTTTCACTACCTTTGTTGAAGGACGAGCAGCCACAGTACATAGAGGATGGCTGCAGATGTAATCCTCAATGCACACACAGAGGCGCACAAGTGTGGCACAGTTTTCAGTCCCTGAAAATGATAAGCAAGCCACAGCTCCAAATGCACATGTCCACAAAACGATGACTCATTGTGGCCAAATCTGCAACCTGACTCTGTGGCCAATGAGATGGCCACGCTCACTTTTCAATTCCAAAGCTGAGGATGTCCGCATCGTCAGCTTTCTGTTCCCACTTGCCATTGACTGATGACATTCAGCTAGGGTGGGACATGTGGGCTGAGTGTGCAGCGCACACAGTGAATTTTACGACCTCTGTAGGCACTGCTCAGAGACCACAGAGTCTGGTTGCAGTTTTGACCAAATGAGAATAATTATCATGCCCACTGTCAAAGGTAGAGCATTTTTATGGCCCAGCCCTGTGAAATAAGTGCTGGTGCTGAGCACCAGAAACCACCGGCACAAATTAAGCACTGCCAAGAAGTACGAAGGCCTTTGTTAATTTTTTTAGACCTGCACCTTCTCAGCGCATTCCTCCAGAAGGAGAAATTCTAAATGCTCACGCTGGTTCATGTAACGTCTACCCTCGGCTCTGGGGACTGGATGATGGCATTAAACCTGCAGAATGCCTATTTACATATACCCATTTTGCAGGCCCATCAGCACCTTGCATGTTGGTCTCACCAGTGCCTCTTGGGTTTTCTCAAAAGTAATAGCGGTGGTGGCAGCACATCTGCAAAGGTCAGGGTTCCCAGTCTTCCCCCACCTCGACGGCTGACTTTTAAGAATGGGCTCAACCCAGGCAGTTATCATCCACCTTCAGACAGCGAGAAACCTCCTGTCATCTTTGTTGTTCACTATCAACATGTCAAAGTCATACATTACTCCTCAGATGCCCCCTTTCATCTGAGCCATTTTGGACATTGTTTTGTGCCTTTCCCCCAGGGAAGAGCATCCAGGACATCCAGGCTATAATCCAGATTTTTCATCCTCTGTCCTGGATTTTACTGAGGTTGACTGTGAGGCTGCTGGAATTGATGGCCTCCTGCATCCTGCTGGTCGAGCACGCTAGGTGGCATATGCGGGCTCTGCAGTGGGATCTGAAGTCTCAGTGGGCCCCAACATCAAGTAAGCCTCCCCAACCACGTTCTGTTTTGTAGAAGCCTGCTAAAGATCTGCAGCAGTAGTTACTGGACTGCAATTAAGTCAGCGAAAGTGCCCGCTCCCTACCCTTCCCAGAGCTGACAGTGGTGACCGATGCATTGCCTCTGGTGGAGTCCCAACATCATATCAACTTTTTGGAGCTGATGGCCATCCACTTGTTATTGAAGGCTTTCATTCTATCCATCACAGGGACGATAGTACAGGTGCTCACAGACCACACCACCGCCATGCAGTACTGCCACAAAGAGGGCAGGGTGGGGTCACGGACCCTGTTCCAGGAGGCCTGGTGCCTCAGGAAATAGCTGGACCACCAAGGAATCTTCCTGGTGGGTAGTCACCTAGCAGGATCATTGAATGCTAGGGTAGACAAGCTCAGGCACAGGGCCTACTGGATCACAAGTGACACACCCAAAAGTGGCGCAAGGTCTCTTCCACGAATGGGGAGAACATTGATTCGATCTGTTTGCCTTTCCCGAGAATACTCAATGAAGCACTTCTGCGTATTGGAGTTTCCGAGGTGTTTCTCGCTCTGAGACGTGTTCCGCCTCGAGTGGAACTTATGACGCATGTATGCCTTCCCGTCGATACCACTCCTGCCCGAGTTCTCAAGAGATCAGGGCTGATTGGGCCTAGGGCATCCTAGTGGCCCAGATTGGAGCTTGGAGCATATAGTATCCCAAACATTTGGGCTTGGGCATCTGTTCTCTAATTAGGCTGCCCCTCCGGGGACCTGGTGTTGCAGCAGCAAGGCAGGGCTCTGCACCCAGGCTATCACAATCTTCACCTTCATGCTTGGAGATTGAGCAACGATAGCTGAATACCTTCAACCTTCCTCTGGAGGGGTTGATGTCATTTTAGCAGCAAGGTGCCCATCGATGAAAACAATATATGCCTGTTATTGGGAGAAATTTGTGGCTTGGTGCAGCGCTTGACAGGCCCCCCCTTCAGGTGAAGTTATCTGGCATTTTTATGTTTATTTTGGCCCTATCCCATTTGTTCTGAGCATAGTTAAACAGTTCATTTCACCCTTTTTGAAGTTGCCACACCAGCCCTCATTGTTCAAGTCTTCAGTTCTACACTTTTTGAAAAGTTTACATTTGTGTCCTCCCTCCCCCTTTGTCATGCCTTAGTGCGACCTTAATTTGGTCCTCACGTTTCAGATGTGCACTCCCTTTGAGCCGCTTCATAGCTTCCCATTGCAACTTCTCACCCTCAAGACAGTGCTCCTCGTCCTCAAAACATTGTAGTGGAGTGTGAGTGAGCTTCAGGCTCTGTGTCAACCCAGTGTAGACCAAATTCTTCCCAGACAAGCTGGTTTTGCTGACATAGGCATCTTTCTTGCCTAAAGTTGTGATGCTGTTCCACCTCAGTCAAAACATCGCCCTGCGGGCTTTCTATGCTCCACCTCACACATCTAAGGTGGACGACAGACTCCACTGTTTTGACCCCAAGAGAGTTCTCTGCTGTTATATTGATCTTACCAAAGACCACCGGCGTGAAGATCTGCTTTTTGTAAATTTTTCTGAAGCGAAGAAAGGCAAGTCAAGGCAATCCTGCTGGATCGTGATCTGCATTAAGATCTCTTATGAATTAGCTAAAAAGCAGCCTCCGGAAGGACTGGTTGTTCAGGGCCAAAGCTGCTTTAGCACGCAGATTCCCAGTCCCTGTCATTTGCAAGCGACTACATGGGCAGTGCATTCACAAAGCACTATTGTCTGGACAGTTAGGTTTGCCAAGAGGGGCACTTTGATCGCTCAGTCGTGCAGGACTTTCTGGTTGGAGACCATCCACACACCCACCTTCAAATAGGTACTCCTTTGGTATCTATTCAAAAGGTGAGCTATCTGCGACTAAAAGTCTCTATCAGAAGGACAAGTTACTTACCTTCAGTAATGCTCTTTCTGGTAGCCACAGATTCCTCACTGACCATCCCATTCTCCCCGTTCTGTGGTTGGACTCTATCCATTAATAAGATCTCAAGTCTTGGAATCTGCATACTGGTCACATCCTTTCACTTTTGGAGCTCTGCATATGGGGGCAAGGACGCGGTTAAAAACAATTAAAGTGAGTGTGGGAGTGGCGCCATATTGGCTCTGCACATTATCTCCGGAGTGGAAGAGTATTTGTGCGGATCCACATGGTGCCACCTACTGGTGAGCAGAAGTACTGCTGAAAAGTTTCCTGATCCAGTCTGATGCCTGGGGAATAGTCAAATGGGGAGGGATCTGTGGCTAGATAGTCTTTACCAGAAAGAGCGATACCGAAGGTCTCTAAATATTGACTGATTGATTGATTGAAGAAAGGTAACGACTTCTTGAAAATGATTAGGGCAAAGAGAGAGGCACCGTTAATGACAAAAGGCTCTTCACACACAGAAGCAATCTTGCCTAGCACAAAGGTAGGGAAGAAAGTCCTAGCTCCAAAATATCCTTGGGTGTAAGTTGCACTCTATAAGTAAATAAAAGCCACTGCAAGAGAATGCAGATACTCCCCAGCAGGATATAGCCACAGTAGAAAATGACAAACAAAATGCTTCCTGAAGGAGTTCTTTATGGACATCAAAGCAGAAATAGGTGCCATTACAGATGAGCAGAAACAAAACTTGAAGAGGTGACTAAAGATGTGTCAGAACTTGGACAAAAAACTGCACTCCACAGAAGAAAGTTTCAGTGTGTGTGCCCTCATCTAAAGGAGAAGCAAAAAAAACTTGGAAAACTGCGGAGTATGTTCAGACATGGGTTCCATGCTTACTGTGCCTCTTGAATCAAGCTACAAGAAACTGAAGAGGCCCAAAAAGGCCGAAACCGGTCTCGGTTTGCTTGTGTTCCAGTTCAGAGAACACCTGACTTAGCAGTTCAGTCTGGACAGTTCCTATTGGAGCAGGACCAAGGTTGATTTGCAAATGCCTGGGTTTAATCTTAGGTGGCATGGTGGCCAAAAAATGACTAGTTGGAATGCTACCCCGATTTCCCTTTATTAAACTAGTGGCAAACATTCCTCCCATCACTTTTTGTGTGTTCACTTCATATATCACTTCACTGTCCAGTTTGACCATGGCCTGGGTTACTCTGTGTATGTGAAGAACTTGAAGCACAACAGGACACCAGAGGCTGTCACGCAACAGAGATAACTTAGATTACACTGCTGACTGGAAGACATGTCCTGTGACCAGATTTGTTAGAAAGATTGCAACCCGGTTAAATATGTTCTAAAACGTACCAGTCTGATAGAGCTGCTTGAAGAGAACTGTTCTTTTAATGTTAAAGGCCAGCAAAAATCCTAGTGGATCATTGATCTGGTGCACATATAAGCCATCACTGAATGTAAATAATCTGCTAGACTAATTCTTTTAATATATCAAACCAAGAGCATGACTGTTGTGGATGTTTGTCTTTAATGTATCTCACAGTATATTTCTGAAAGTTTCCTATAGGGGCAAATTGTAAATGGGTTTGCAGTTTCTAGGCCCTTTTCTCTTTCACATTTGTGGAGAAACCATTGCCTGTTAAAGATCATTTGGGCATGTCTGGCTGGCCTGAGCCCTAGAAAGCAGTGGCATTTTGGAGCTCCTACTATGCTTCTTTTGCTGTTCCTTTGGAGGCAGGACACACTCCCCAAGAAGTGGGTAGAAGCTTCCCTCCTGTCATGAACCTTGGGATATTGCTCCTGGAGATGTCTTGTCAATGTTTTCTTCTCCCCCTGGCAACTTGTGCAGTCAGTGCTTGGCGCATGGAACCAGTCTGTGCCTGGACCTATCCTATTCACCCATCATCACTGTCTGGGGCTAGTTCTATTGGTGATGATGGCCATGCAGTGTAAGGGTGGAGTCCTGAATAACTCTGTCAGCTGTTTTGCATGCAATTTGTGGGAATAAGAGCATGGCTTTGAGGGTGATGACCACTGGGTCATGGGCGGCGGTGTCCCTGTGCTGCCTGAAGACGAGGCTTCACTCATCAGGATCAAGGATGATAACCCATTTTGAGGACCCTTGCTGTAGGTTATGGCATGCTAATATGCACAAGAAGTATTAGAATATGAGGAGTTAAGAACTTAGGATAGCTAAGGATGAAATCCAGTATTATAGAGACAGTTTTCAGAGTCAAAGAGCAGAAGACTGAATGACTGTCCAACTGAGTAATGATAATGGAACAAGTATTGGAATTCTTGATGACCAAAATGTATCTGTCAGAACACCTGTGACAGGAATCCAAGTTAACCTGAATGACCAAGGAAATTATGAACCATGCAACAGGAAGCATTGTCAAGTTGTATTTGGGCTACAAAATTAAGGAGGGAATCCAAGTTCAGAATTTGGAGTGTCCACTAATTGTTTACAGCAGAATCATGCACTCCAATGATGGTGAAAATTATGAGGAATTTGTTGTCTTATGAAGAAGAGGATCAGGATATGATGTGTGAGTGTATTGGCTTCCCTCCTGGCAAATTCTTGTGGCACTGTAATAGTTTTGAACTCTGCTGAAAATTGACAGGGTTATCGCCAGAGGTAGTGCTTGAGTGTAAGGAAATTGCTCTTTTTTTGAATGACAACCCTCAAGTTTTTGGACTGATGCTACTGTTTTTTCAACTCTGTAAGTGCAATGAGTTATGCAAAATAGGCCTCAGTGCCAGTCCTCTGACCCACTAAAATGCATGTCTGTTTGGTTCACACACAATTTGCATAAGTTAATTTACCTATAATTACCTTGTATATGGTACCAGGAGTAGGTTAAGGTGCTCCTCGTGCACTGCAGCACTTATTGTGCCACCGCAAATGTGATCTAGCAATGCATGACTCACAGTCTCCATTGCTGGCTGGCAGAGCAGTTTTTAAAAGTAATGGCAAAGCCCAAATCTTCCTTTTTAATATGTATAAGTCACCCCTAAGGCAGGTCTTTTTTTATATAATCCAGCCTGTCTAAAGGCCTTAAGGCAGGGTGCATTATATTAAAAAGTTGAACATGTGTTTTCTAACTTTACATGTCCTAACAGTAAAAACCCTGCATGTCATTTTTTCTGTGCAAATACTAGTAGCCCCATTGGCAAATACAGAGTTACATGCTGACAACTCAGCAGTGCTAACTTCTGAATGGGACTACTAAATCTGATAGTTGAAGGTATCAAAATAAATTGTTGCATTAAAACCCAGTTGATGCTCAAGTCGAATGGTAACTTTACAAAGTTGCTACTTTGTTCTCCAAAATTTTCTAGTGACCATATATGATTGGTGGCCACGAGACAGCCTGCTGCCCGCCTTTGAGGAGGTGTGATAAAGCCGGTCTCCCCGGAGCCACAGCTACCCAGGATTAAGCTAAGAAACCTGACTGTCCCAAAAATGGATTCATGTCTTTATTTCACGGTAAGGTAGAACAACCACACCATATAATAAACCACTTTCCTCACAATAAGAACATGGTGATTCTGTGAGATGGTCATCTACTCCTCTTTCCAGATTTATACCTGGGATTTTTACGAAGAAAAAATACTAATTGCATGTAGGAAGTTTGGGAACTAAGAGTGTTAAGGCTGTTTATTGAAATCAGGAATTACATTCTAAGGGGAGAATTGTTTGCATCCCAAGTTGAGATGTCCAAACCTTTAATGAATGGGTTTGGTGAGGGGCAAAGGATGAATCTTAGGATGTGATTAATCTCCTTGTGTTTACTGTAGATGCTTTGAAAGCAGTGGAAACTGTTAACCTGGCCTATGTGTGAAGGGGATGTGATGAAAAGGTTGGATCATAGTAGCTGCATCATATACCTTTGATGTATCTTTGAATGAGATGTGCCTTATTTAATGTGTGCTTAATAAATAGATTTGAGGATAGGATTGGGTAGAATCCAGTTTGCTCTGCAAGGACACATTTAATTATTGTTGATGCAAATACAATAATACTTGTATTAACTTTTTGTTTGTTGGGGTTGCATTATTTGGGGGGGGGGGTGGGGCTTCAGCATGATTATCACAATTTAGGTGTTGGATTTCAACTTCTGTTAGTGAAGGCCAATGTTTCAGGGCAATCCTGCTGTATACTGAGCAGAATTCCCTTATATTGTATTGTATTTTTACCAGTATGTCTTGAAAGAATGTATGTAGAATCATAAAACATTTTGGAAAATAATGTTGCATGTGGGCTACTTACATTCGCAGAATTATGTGCATTAGTGTAACAAAATAATGCAGTTTCGAGTTCATGGATTGCTATTAATTAATGAAAGCTAGGTGAACAGACTGTTTTCTGAATAAAAATAACATTTTCCAGGTTTGATTGATGCTTTTTGTATTTTAAATTGAGTTTGTTATGTTAGGTTGTAGAAAATATGACAACATCTATATTCTTTCAAGGGTCCATGTAGAGTTCATGATTTTACCTAGTGTTGGACCTGGCCCTTTTTGCAGGGTTATCCCCATACGTTTTGCCTTTCTTTTGTATTTTTTCTGATCTGTTTTTGTTGGCTTTAGGACTCTGGGCACTTTACCACGGCTTATCAGTGCTAAAGTGCATGTGCTGTCTTTCTTCTTTAAACTTGGTATAATTGGCTTACGCCTGTTTGGCATGTTTAATTTACCTGTAAATCACTTATACAGTGGTATCCCATACACCTTGTGCCTGTAAATGAAGTGCTACTAGTGGGCCTGCAGCGCTGATTGGACCACCCACAGAAGTAGCCTTTCAAACCTGCCTCAGGCCTCTGCCACTGCAGGGCCTGCATGCAGTTTACTTCCACATTGACTTGGCATTTAAAGTTACTCGCCAAGCCTGAAACTCCCTTTTACTACACATAGGTCACCCCTACAGTAGGCCTGTGGGTAGGGTGCCGTGTACATAAAAGATAGGACATGTGCCTTTATTGTGTGGCATGTCATTGTAGTGACACATGTCCTATTTCATTTTTTCAATACAGTGAGTTCAGTGCCTGCCAAATGTTAGCATTGAGAATTCCCCTATATGAGTGTAGGTGATAATTACTGATCTGAGAGGAGTAGCGTTACCATGTTTGGTATGTTTGGAATACTGGTGATAAATCCTGCTTATTGGTGCAAGTGGATTTTTCATTGCTATGGTAAAAATGACACTTTTAGAAAGTGGGCATTTCTATGTGCTTATGACTCTTTGTGCTTTGCAGCCTCACTGCAATCCACGTCTGGGGCAGAGTGTCTGCTGGGCTTAGTGCACACTTTCCAGACAACCATCACACAGGAAGGGTTGGGTGTAACAGGGTTGCATCTGCATTCATCTGCATACTAAAAGGTCTTCCTGGGCTGGGAGAAAGAGAGGCGGGGCACACTTACATTTGTATAGGCTGGGCCGTGCCCTTACAAAAAGAGCTTGTTTACCCCCAGCTGATGTCTGGAGCCAGGGTTGGAGTTTAATGGGGTGTTGTGCACTTCTAACATTCTTTTGAAGTTATCTCCACATCAAAGACATTTTTAGTATAAGTACAGGGGCTCTGACCCCACATCTTTAGACACTGCGTGGGAATTGTAACCAGATGCAGCTGGCTCCACATGCTGCACATTGCCAGGGACTGCTGTGCTGCCAAGAGGGACCGCCATTTGGACTGCTTGCTTTGCTGTGTTGGCCTGCTGATTCCTGGCGAGCGCTTTCATCTCTCAGGGGGATTTGCATGCCAGGTGTGTGCTGCGCGATTTCTGCTGTGCCCACTCTGGAAGGACCAAGAGTTTGATGTTTTAACATAAGTCGGCGCTGCCCGCTTGTTGGCTGAGCTCAGCGCGCCATGAATTGAGTGCCCAATTTTTCCTGTGGAGGCCATCCTGCATTTGGTGGCGCTTATTTAAGAGCATTTTTCCTCTGGTAGCGGGCCTGATTGGATTAAGCACAGGGCTTGATTTTCCCCAAATCGCTCCACTCAGGGAAATCAGCGCATTCACGGGGCTGTCAGTTTCTCCAGTACAGGCCTCTCCGGCCCCCCGCCAGCGTGTTAGCGTGGGCCGTGAGAGGTACCTCAGGCTGTGTGTCTGTGATCCTGTAAGGCTGGTGGCCTCGTTGCCCGGTGCAACTTCAGGCTCTTTGTTAAAAGCCCGCCTCCAGAATGGCAGAGATCACTGACACGGGCCCTGTTAAGCTAACCCCAGCCAGCGGTGCGGGTCCCGAATCAGCTCATAAAGGTACTGTTTGGGAGGAGAAAGGCAGCCCTTCCTTCCGTAGAGGCTGAGGTTTCCTGAGCGTTTGACAGCTCCACCGCGCATTCATGGACAGCTGCCTTTTGATCATTCTGCACTTGTGGGACCCTAGCGAGGTCTCCTTGCAAATTCGGCCGTTTGGTGCTCTCTCCCCCATGTTGGCACATGTCTTGGGGGCTCTTGTTTTCATTGGTGGCAGGAGTGAGTCCTTGACGGAGGCCCCCTGGTAGGAAGATTGCAGCATTTAGGAATCTTCTGAGAATTACCACAGTACTTGTAGTAGGCGCATTGGTGTTTCTGCTTCCTACGTTCCGTATCTGCCTGATTTGCATTGAGTATTTACTATAAAGAGTCTAATAGAGGCACAGGTACTTCTGAGGCTGTTATGCATTTGATGGTAATACAGTGATTCATGTGCTTTTTCATAACCTGATTTGCGTCTTGCACTCGTGATGATTCATGTTTTCTTTATTTCATAACCTATTGCCTTTCATACCCTGATGTTCCCTAATGTATGTCGTTTTTGATTCTTGCACTGTCAGGACAACTTGTACTATATCAAGATTGCATAATTGCACAGTATTTATAATTCATGTAGTTTTGGTCTATCGTTTGTGTATAATATATTTTTATTTACCATTGTATGGAGTCTCTTTTGTGGTGTATTTATTGTGTCAATGGTGCGTGTGTGTTGTGCAAACTCTTTACACGTTGCCTCTGGGATAAGCCTGATTGCTCGTGCCAAGCTACCGAGGGTGTGAGCAGGGGTTATTTTGGTTGGTAACTCCCTTACCCTGACTAGAGTGGTGGGTTCTGCCTGGCTTAGGTGCATACCATAGCCAACCAGAAACTCCATTTCTAACACCTAAGTTTGCCGACAACCACTTTGCTTCATGCTGTCCTTGGGGAAAAAATACGAGTGTCAGTTTCAGTGTAGTTAGATGCCCTGCTCATCCTTGAGGGATGGTTGGTAAAATGTGACCTATATCCCTTGCTCTTCAGAAGCTTTTACAATATGAAGAGTGGTGTGCTGTATAGCGCGCTCCGAAGTGGCTAAAAGGAAACCTATTGGCACTATACAATAATAAGCGTCTCTAACACTGAAAATGCAATTGGAAATGTAGTGCTATATACACGAAAATATGCTCATAAATTACAACCACAAAGTCATACTTTTGTGATTTTCCTCAACCATGCCAAGTGACTGTTGACCCTAACAATGTACACTTACCCTTAGTGGCAAAAAGGGCAGGAGTGAGCTTGAAAAGATAATGTGAAAGAACATCAATCAGCCCCCTATGTTAAGGAGATGGGGAAAGGGATGTCTCCTAATGGAAACATTTTTCCATGTGGAGTATTGCATGTATTTATCTGCACTGTGAACATCGGAGGAATACCAAGTCTGGAAGGCCGCTGTTAAAGGTCAGTAACTTTTTCAAACTTGCTACTGTTGTTTTGACATTGTCAATTGTAATTTATTTTAAGTTGGTAGAAAATTCATTTATTGATCCATTATAAAAATAAACGAATAACTCAAACTGTAAATTCTTCTTTCTTTCGGAAATAAAGATGCATCTGCAAAAATTGGAATCCACCGTTAACTTACAGCAGATCTATTTTCGACATGATTGTTTATGTGAAACACTGGGTGGGAACAGTTGCCCTGTACTCACCATAACAGCCATGCCTCAGTCCAATCAATATGAGCAGATCTGTCAGTTCAGTAAGTGTACTTTTATTCTTAGCACGTTTAAATGTGTTCATGTTTTAGTCATTGGATAAAGATGATGGGGTAGGATTATTGAATTTGCCAGACATTATTAATTTTATTGGAAAGTTTAATTATACTTCTGAACAAATACAAGCTGGACGTCAGTTATTGTGTGGTGATAAATAACATGTTCCTTATGTATGTACCCTTTTCAACACTAACATTTTTCTAGCAAAGTGCCTGTACTCTTCATTTTTCATCTCTGAAACGGTGTGATGTAAACCAGTAGTTCCGTTATGATATGTACGTTTGCAGATCTTGTTCAACTGTGCAGGGAAAGAACTGTTTCTGTTTTGATTAATTTGGGTGATAAGGGTAGGGAACGTATTCTGCTTATCCTGTTATTGCAAAACATAAATAGATACAAAAGCAGGTTCCGGTCTTCTAGCAAAAATAAGTATGAAAAAACTCTCCGTATTTGAGGAAAAATCATGCCTCGCAAAAAGGTCACACGGTTGGCTAATTCTCAACACATACTCCTAACTGTCTCCCCAGGGGTACCTAATTTTACCATTCTCTGCACGTACCAAACTTTGTTTTTTAAAATTAAGACTGGGAGTGTTCAACCTGCTTTGTCACCTGCCGAAGTGGAAAAGAGACCAAACTCAGCAACAATGCCGCCTTTGTGGAAAATACAGGGAGGACATAATCCATATTCTCTGCCTATGTACAAGCCTGATGCAGAAAAGAAGGTCCCTCCTAAGGAAAATTTGGAACAAAATGGAAATTAGATCCTGCAGAGCCGCAGTTTTAGCAAGATTCAACTCACACAATCCTGATCTAAATTATGCCTTAGTAAGGTTCATGGCTCAGGCCGGGAAAAGAATAACGGAAGGGACCAAAACATTGTAATCTTGATCAGAGACCTATTTGGGATGCTGCCGTGAGTGGTGAGGTTAATTGAACCCGAAATCAGCCCAAACCAAGACTTTTCTAAATCAATTTTATAGAAACTTGTATTTGTTTTAGTAATATTTAACGGACTTTAAACTCGATAGGCTGTACTTTTTTATGTTACTCAATGCACTTTACTGGTTGAACTGAATGCCACTTTTAGATCCTGTGCAGTCTTATGGTATTATCGTAACTTTTTAATGTATTCAAACAAATTTTTCTTTTACACAAATTGTGCTGCTTATCTACTTGGACATACGTCATTTCATAATGTAGTGGATTGCAAAGTTTTTTTTTTTTAATCAAGCAATAAAGTTTATTATTATTAGTATTATTATTATTAGGTTCCGGTCTTAGTGATCGGAATAACTTACACCCAGTTACAAACCTACTCTTTCTTGGGGAAGTCCAGGTAAATGGTATAGAGGCTCTGTCAAATCTTACCAGAACTTAAAATCACCTTGTTGACAAACTATTCTGACTTCAGATCAGGATGCAGCATAGAAACAGCAAATGTCCAAATAGCAGAGGATGTTCTTCAGATCCTAGATCAAGGTGACTTTCCTCGCCTCCTCATCCTCTTAGACCTTTCCTCAGCATTGTACACGATTAATCACTCAAGCTTATTGGAAATTCTTAAATCTTGATTGAGACTGAATGGCGCAGTTCTGAGCTGGTTTTCACCTTACCTCAAAAACGGATACCACCATTTAAAACTGACCATCTGCCCCCACCTTTCAGCTCTTAGGATGCACTCAGCACTTAAATCTAGCTGATGGTTGCCACTAGGCACCACCAACACTTATTTTAGGGAAAGTGGACATTTTTTATTCGTCGTGTGGAAGAAGTCCTGATTATCAAAAGCTGAAAGTAAACAGGACTTGCAAATGTGGCTGTATTGTATCACCAACAAATGAGAATCTTGCCCACCTTTTGGCAGGATAATAAACTGCAGTTTAGTAATTAGGTAATATATTGCCAATGTGCAGTGATATTGCGCTTCATTGTTGCAGTGATGTTAGTTCAGCGTACCTAATACAATCTGCCACGACTAGAGTACAGCATCGGTCACTGTGTATGGAGGTTGCTATGAATTAACAGCATGAGTCAGTTGTAGAAGTGGGCCACGTCAGTGGTGAAGGGGGACAGGTACTAGGAGATATATAAGGATCCAACACTTAGTGGAAGCTGAAAAAGTGCAATTTTATTTCAAGTTATGTGCACATTTCAGCTTCTAGTAAGCGTTGGCTCCTTTGTCGAATTGAAAAAAAGGTTTGGGGCCAATTAATGCAGAATTTGCTGTTTCTGTAACTCCAATGCGCCCCTCGATCAGGAGCATGATGGTAGTCAGCAAATTTGTTACATATATATATATATATATATATATATATATATATATATATATATATATATATTTTTTTTTTTTTTTGTCCAGGTTACCCCTATGAGACCGACCCACCCAGGACTGCTCCTCACCACACATAGGTTAGCAGGTGAACTCCCCGTACTTTCAGCTGCCGCGTTTCGGATTATGAAACCCTTTTTCCAGGGAATTCGGAAATGACGGCAAACAAAGCATACACTGGTGTAATCCCTCTTTTATTTCAATCCAGTATGTTAATCACCCCCAAAGTATTCTGGGACCAGTAGTGCGTAATCTGTATCACAAATGTGCACCATCAAAATTTTCTTTTTTTCTTCTTTGAACAATCACTGGGGGATATAGTCCTGCAAGTCTTTAGGTGTCAATCAAGAGAGCGTTTCCCGTTTCACTCAAACTGTCTTCATCATGACAGCAAGCGAAACCACAATGCTGCGGCGGTGGGATTCCCCCGTAGTGTCGGCCTCATAGGGGTAACCTGGACATATATATGTGTGTGTATATATATATATATGCAAAAACAGGAGAGTTGCCCTCATGAAGATGCCACACACATTGGGGTAAAACACAAATCACCGCAAGCAGCAGTGTAGTCAGCAGGCTGCAAGCGTTTCGTAGGCCATACGCGTTTCGAGCTGCATCCAGCTCTTGATCACTGGCGGCAATGAAGCAGGAAGCGGGCTCGTAAGAACAGCTGATTTATTTGAATTAGAGTCCCGCCCCAATGGGCGTCACACAAACTAGCATGCTGGTCCTGATAGGCCATTATACTGCCACCCAAGACTCTCAGTTCTTTAACCAAGTGGTGTCCGCTCCTGCTCCAAAGTAAATTAAAAGTCCCTGTAGGGCGAAAGACATTGACAGCACCGCTTTCCTCTGCCAATATATTCCTGCGGCTTAGGCCCCCTCTGTCCATCAAGTGCTCGCAAGCACTCAGGATCCGCTTAGCACACTTGTGTGTGTGTGTGTGTATATATATATATATATATATATATACACACACACACACACAAGTATATATATGTAACAAAGGTTTAAGTGACATTACAGTTAGGAATTTTAAAAATTGCAGAAGTGCAAATTTAAAAAAGACTACAGAGATGAGAGGGCTAATGTAAGATTCAATAGGGGAGCAAGTGAAGACCAGGAGGGGAAAGCACTGCATGATGGAGAGAGCAACTACGGGCGACTGGAGAACCCACATGGAGAGAGGAACACACAGGTTGGAGGCGAAAACACAGAGCGAACGGAGTGGGAGAACACGCACACAAGATAGTGAGAAGAACTCAAAAGTGACAGCAACCCAGGTAGTGAGGGAGAAGCACACGAGGGTGAGAATAACACGGAGGCAGTGAAACCTGGCGGAAAAAGACGAAATGGAGAAACAGAGTGCGGAGGGTGGGCATTTGAGGTGAGCAAACAACAGAGGGAAGGAGGTAGATGCAAAACAGATGCACTCTCCGGTATGAAAGGATAGAATCCAGAACAATGACTAATATGTGAAAGACGCTATGCCCAAGGGGAGAGACAAACACAAGATAGGCAAGCTGGGTAAAGAATCTAATAGGAAGCAAGCAAATGAGAGTGACAATAAAGCCAACCAGTTTTAAGCAATTGGCTCGCATGTCACTCTAGTTTCCTTGCTTTCCTATTGGTCTGTAGCTCCTCTTAACCTCTGGGCTTCGGAGTCTTCGCTCATGCCGTGTACCATGGGCCAAGTACTGCTTCCTGTGGCTAGTGTCCTTCCATTAGCCAGCAGGCTCCTGCAAATCCTCTTTTTTTCTGTGTGCCAGTGTCTCCTCCTGCTGGCTGTTGTTTAAAACACCCTCTCCAGCTTCCCCCTCCCCCCCCCCCCTGACTCGCTGTCCGAGGTGTCCCCCTCCCCCTGCCACCTTCCGCTGGTCCTTGTTTTAAACAGGCTCCCAACCCCCCGCCTCCCCGCCCTCCCATCCCGAGGTGTTTATTTTATGCGTTTTTATATAGCGCGGACTTTACCCGAAGGTGTCAGAGCACTTCACAATAGGAACAGTAATGATACATGAGGAGAAAATTACAAGTGAGCATGTTACAAAAGCAAACGTTACGTTACATGAGGCAATAGTGACAATTGTGCATGTATCAAGAGCAAACAAAATACAAGAGGTAGCAAACGATACGTTACAAAAGGAAAACGTGACGTGTGCAGGTTACAAAAGCATACAAAGTACAAGTAGAGGTTAAAAACTGCAATAAGTGGCGGACACTCAAAACACAAGGACAAACGTTACGTTACCTGAGGCAATGGTGACAATTGTGCATGTATCAAAAGCAAACAAAATACAAGAAGTAGCAAACGATACGTTGCAAGAGGAAAAGTGACGTGTGCATGTTACAAAAGAGTACAAACTACAAGTAGAGGTATAATACTGCAATAAATGGCAGACACTCAAACCACAAGAACACACTGGGAAGGCACTTCTATAGTCATGGAGAACAGAATTTCCTATAATGGAAGGACTTCCTTCAGATAATAGAGAGGGCGTGAAATTAAATTTGGAAGTGTCTTTGAAGGAGGAGAACTTTAAGGGTCAGCTTTGAAGGCCTGGGAAGAGGTGGTGGTCCGTTGGTCCTCCGTATATACGTTTCGTCATTTCACATGCAAGTCTTTTTTGCTTTATGGTTTGGAAACGTACACCATACATAGTTCAACTTGTTGTGGCTTGCGAGTCTCCTTTATAATGTGATGTTAGTTCAAAAGGTTCCTGTAAACTGGACGTAATGATTTTGTTTCTTCTAGCCTCCCTCCGATCAGAAAATGAGAATTCACGCTCCTCCTTTCAGAGAAGGTCCACTAGAGGGAGCTAAACGTTCAGCAGAAAACCAGACTTGTCTCATTTTCAACATTCTGCCTACCCTACAGTCGCATGCTCTGTTTCTCATAGAGAACCCTTTGATATTAAAAAAACGTCACTGAAAAAAAAATCAGTTTGGATATGGTCTCAGTTGTGAAGCAACGTATTTGCTTAAAAAAATAACATTTTTTTAAATTGTTTAAAAATATAACGAGTTGCGCAAGAAGACAGGCAAGGAAAATCATCGAAGACACTTACTTTTTTTTAGAAGTGCCTTTCCTTCATGGTGATTCTTTTTCAAACAAAATATGCTGGGAACTCGAGGCAGATTATGCGGTATGTGTGTGTGCGCATGTCCGCGCAAACAAGAGCAGAGGCAAGTGGAGAATGCATTTATTCTGTATTACGTCCCTGGTGCTTGTCTCAGTCATAGCTGTCTGAGATAAATTCCACTGCAGAGACAGCATAGGCGAAACATGTTGGCTTTGACAATGCTTGTTTTCGGAGTTATGCGTATTAAATGACTGGCACACGCAGGAAGTTTGGACCATGAGGAGGAAACTCCCTCTTTAATTTCCTTTTATCCTCAAAAAGCTTTTCTGAAGTAACTGAGACTAAGTACCAATGAGTAATTTCAGTCACACCTCACTTGTATTAGGGGTGATGTCAGACAAGTGCGTTGCATGAAGGCATCACTTTACCAATGGATATTTCAGCTTCTTGTTGAAAAGTAAGGGTTACAGGTCACAAACTGTTTAAACATGCAGGAAGTTCAGCATGTGCAATGTATGTTTTACCTTGGAATGTTGTGTATTCTCACTTTAGGAAATCGCCCCTATATATTCCTCACTGCCCGTGTTCACCCTGGAGAAACGAATGCAAGCTGGGTCATGAAGGGAACTTTGGAGTTTCTTATGGGCCACAGCCCCAGTGCTCAGCATTTGAGAGACGCATACATTTTCAAAATTGTGCCCATGCTAAATCCAGATGGTGTTATCAATGGAAGGTAAGTCGAAGTACACTGTTTCTGATCAATTTCGTTTATACATATTTTACTGGATGTTAACAGTGAAAGATTGTTTCCGCGCACCAATAGTATTGTTTTGTACAGATTCCTGGAATCCATCAACACTACGTTTATTTCTGTACACAGCCTATTCACTGCATTACAAGTGTATGTGTGTTCTGCACACATTGTGTATCGGTCTGTTAGTTTGTCATTTAAGACATTTAGTCGTGCAGTAGTCTTGATTTACATGCAAAAGGCTGTTGTCCATGTAGCAACCAACTTGAGGAATGAGAACACGTCTTGGCTGCATGTCAGGCCTTGCACTTTTTCTGGTTTGCACCAGCTTAAAGTTTAGCATCAGCATAACCTCTCTAGCAAACCGTAAAAATCTGCTTTTACTTCCATTTTGGCAATCACTGCCTTTTCTGTACAGTATTGTCACAAAATGTTCCTGGAAGGTAAATGATTCTGTATCCTATTTATGTATCCATTGTCATCTGTCCATTTGCTACCAGGATCATCGCATAACCTTGAGTAAAGCTGTTTATCTAGGACCCTACATCCCCCACAGCCAGTGATCAGTTCCAAAAAGCAGTTTGATCCACAGTCCGCTATTTCCGTTGTGTTCATTTTCTTACATTCTCAGCATTGATTGGGGTGTCTTTCTGAAACTACATGCTTAGTTCTGACACAAGTTGCGACAAATTGTTAGTACTCCAACACATTTTACTCCACATGGTGAGTCTACCTTTCGCCCCTTTGATGGCAACGGAAGGGGTTTCCAGCTGTGTCAGCCCTATCCCAGCCATCATCCTGCGCAGGCTTCCCAAGCTGTGCGGGGGTGTGCACGTGGTTCATTTGGACCTAGGAATGGAAGCCAGAAGTCGTCGGCCACCCTGCCCTCGGCAACAACAGCCTCCAAGCTTTCCTAGTCTGACTCTGCAAGATCACACCACTCCAGTTGGCGGGAGAATCATCATCTCCCCCACTGGAGGTCCATAACATCAGACAAGTGGGTCTTGCAGATCATTCAGGAGGGCTATTCTCTGCCTTTCCTTTCTTTTCCTCCTCCCATTCTGCCAGATCAGGAACGGCTGAGAGGAGGATCATCTGCAATTGCTCCATGAGGAATTACAGCCCTCTTGGCTAAGGGGGCTAGAGAAAGGGTCCTGGTTTCAGAAGTAGGCAGTGGCTGTTATTCCCGCTACTTTTTGATTCTGAAGAAGAACAAAGCGTTGCAACACATTTTAGATCTTTAAACCGTCAATCTATTCTTCAAGAAGGAGAAATTCAAGATGCTCACTCTGGCTCAGGTCTTGTCTGCCCTAGACCAAGAAGACTGGATGGTAGCGTTAGACCTGCAGGATGCGTATTTTCATATCCCAATCCTGCTGGGCCACAGACGTTACCTGCGGCTCAAGTTAGGCCACAAGCACTTTCAGTTCACCATGCTCCCCTTCGGCCTTACCAGCGCCCCTCGTGTGTTCATCAAGGGGATGGCAGTGGTCGCAGCTCATCTGCGTAGGTTAAGGGCGTCAGTCTTCCCCTACCTCGACGACTGGCTGTTGAAGGTATCCTCGCCTCAGACAGTTGTCTACCACCTTCAGACTACGGCGGACTTTCTGCATTTATTGGGGTTCTCTATAAATCTGCCAAATTCTCCTGACTCCTTCTCAGATGCTCCCTTTCATCCAAGCTGTTCTGGACACAGTCCTATCCTCCCAAGCAGCGAATCCAGGATATTCAGGTTATGATTCCGATGTTTCGGCCTCTATCCTGGATTTCGATGAGACTGACTCTGAGGCTGTTGAGCCTCATGGCCTCCTGCATCTTGTTGGTAAAGCATGCCAGATGGCATATGTAGGCTCTGCAGTAGGACTTGAAGTTCCAGTGGGCAAAGCATTGTGGAAATCTCACCGACGTGGTTCAGATCACTGAAGGAACTGCAGAAGATCTGCAGTGGTGGATAAGGAACCGCAGTTGGGTGAACGGCAGACTTCTGTCCCTTCCTCAACCAAATCTCACTGTTTTGACAGATGCTTCGCTTCTGGGATGGGTCGACCATCAGGTAGATGTGGAGATCTCTTGCGGAATCGGGGCTCCACATCAATTTGTTGGCGCTCCGGGTGAGTCGGTTGGCATTGAAAGCATGTCTTCCCTCTGACAAGGGTAAGTTAGTGCAGGTGTTCACAGACAACACCACCACCATGTGGTACAGCAACAAACAGGGCGGGGTGGGGTCTTGGACCCTTTGTCGAGAGGCCCTGCTTCTCTGGACATGCCTGGAACAGCAGGGCATAACCCTGGTGGTTCAAAACCTGGCAGGCTATCTGAACGCCGGGGTGGATGAACTCAGCCGTCGATGCCTATCGGATCACTAATCTATCAAGTATAATAGAGCTGCCCTGTGTCCCTCAGAATTTGGGTGTATAGTTATGAACTACAAGGGGTCCTGTTGGTTGTCACAATTCTGACATGAATTGTGAAAAAATGCTATTTACTGAGCATGAACATTAAGGGTCAAGGACTGATCGCTAACGGGCAAATTACAAAAGCTGATCTACTTTCTTACAAGCCTCAGCACTATGTACTTCCTATTGTCCATAAAACACGACACAAAGAGTGCAGTTCAACAATGACATGTATTGTTAACCTGTTCACAACACAACTGACATATATCACATGAAAACTAAAAAAATTCACAGTGTTCACATATACAGACATGAGAACATAGAAAACACATGTGGTCAAATGTCCACACGTGTGAAGTTCTAGGTATCCTTGTATTGTTTATTTTCAGCAAAACTGTGTGTTGGAGTTTCCAATGCGGCTATCGCTTGGTGATGCCTTTCGTCACGAGTGGAGCATAGATCTACTATACGCCTTTCCGCCCATACCACTCCTGCCAAGGGTTCTGAAGAAGATCAGGAGCGACGCGGCCAAGTTATCCTTGTGACCTCGGACTGGGCGCGGAGAGTCTGGTATCCTGAGCTTCTGAAGATGAGCATCAATCCCCCGATCAGGCTGCTCCTTCGGGAGGATCTTCTGTGGCAGCAACAGGGTAGGATCCTCCACCCGAACCTGTCAACTCTGCGCCTCCCTACGTTGAGATTGAGCGGTGGAGGTTGATGGTTTTTGACACTTCCTCCTGAAGTGTTTAATGTTATTTTGGCGGCCAGGCGGCCCTCCACTAAGACAGTATACGCCTGCCATTGGCAGGAATTTGTATTATACTGTACAGAAAGGTCTATCGACCCTCTTCTGCTTCTCTTTCCACTGTTCATCTATTCATTCTAACCCTTGCCCAACAGGGCTCTGCTTTGGGAACTATCAAGGGTTATCTTTCTGCTCTGTCTTCTTTTTTGTGGCTGCCAGACCAGCCCTCTCTCTTTAGGTCTCCAATTGTACATACGTTTTTAAAAAGGCTTGCTCACTTGTTTCCACCCACGCCCTTTGTTATGCTGCAGTGGGACCTTAATTTGTTCCTCACCTATGTTATGTGTTCTCCCTTCAAGCCGTTACACAACTGTCCCCTCCGGCTTCTTACCATCAAGACAGCCTTCTTAGTGGCGATTACATCTGCCCCGAGGGTGAGTTGCAGGCATTATCGTGCACGCCTCCCTACTTGATGTCTTTTCCGGACAAAGTGGTACTTCACACCTGTGCTATATTCTTGCCCATGGTTGTGACCCCTTTGCATCTGAGTCAATCCATCTCGCTTCCCGCCTTCTTTGCTCCGCCGTATCCCTCTAAGGAAGAGGAGCATCTCCACCACCTGGACCCAAAATGAGCATTGTGGTTCTACCTTGATAGCTCAAAAGAGTTCCGGGTGGACAACCAACTCTTTGTGGAATACGTGGGAGCTAAGAAGGGAAGGGCAGTGCAGAAAAGGACCATCTCCTGCTGGGTCGTTCTCTGTATTAAAATCTCTATGCATTGGCTAAGAAGCAGCCCCCTGAGTGATTAAGGGCCCATTCTACCAGGGGAAAGGCTGCGACTACAGCCTTGGCTCTGAGTGTCCCTGTACTAGATATGTCAGACAGCAACATGGGCATCTTTGCACATGTTTGGCAAGCACTACTGCCTGGACAGTCAGATCCGCAGGGACGGACATTTTGCCAGTTCAGTCCTACAGGGCTTCCTAATTTGAAGCATTGGCCCGCACCACCGCCGGGATGGTATGGCTTGGTTATCTAATTCAAAGGTAAGGAATCTGCAGCTAGAAGTCCCTATCCGATTAACAGGTTACTTACCATCGGTAATGCATTTTCTGATGGATACATCTGCCAATGGATTCCTCACCTTGTGAATATCCCTGCGCCAGCAACATTCGGAAACTTTTGTAGCAGTCCACGCCGATGAGGTCGAAGACGACGTCACAGAGGAACGGCACCGCTCGCGACTCCGCTGACGTCACCGGTTCCATAAGAAGACCTCGTCGGCGTGATGACGTCAGTTCCCTTTTTTCCTCGCCGTCGAAGCCAACGGATTTCGGGAATCGCTGTTGTTAGCGTCGTTGATACTTTGTGTATTCTCGTTATTTTTCCTGTTATCTTTCGAGGATGTCGACAAAAAAGTCTGGATTTAAGCCTTGCCGGGAGTGTGGCAAGCACATGTCCATCACAGATCCTCATGAGGACTGTGTGTGGTGTTTATCGTCGGACCACGACGTGGATGGCTGTACCAGCTGCCGCAAGATGAGCACGAAGGCTCTTAAGGAACGGGAGGCAAAACTCTTCATTGCAAAAATGAAGAAGGAGAAGAGAGGGACAAGAAGATCGAGAACGAGGTCTCGATCGAAGTCGAGGTCGGCGTCGAAGTCGACTTCGGGACATACTTCTCGAGCCAAGAAACATAAGAAAAAGAGAAGGCACTCGTCTCGACACCATTCGGATAAGAGCTCGGCGCCGAAGTCACCTACTCGGCGTCGGAAGGACTCTGTTTCTCCTTCTCCTGTGCCGGATTCGCCTGCTGGTCCTTCATCTCCAGTGGTCTCCTTGTCTCCGGCTTCACCGGTTCCAGCTCGGACTCTGACGCTGGTTCCATCTCCGGCGCCGGTTCCGTCTCCGGCTCCGGCCCCGGAAGATCTTCAAGCCCCGGGTGAGCCTGCGACGCCGCTGATTCCACCGTCAGCGCCGGTTGGCCCGAGTCCGGTGAGGCCTGACCAGTACCCTGCCTTCCCTGGACCAGGTCAGGACCCCTCGCATTACTTAAATGCGATGTATGGGGTGTTCGCTCGAGCCATGTACACCTCTGGTGCACCTGCGGGTCCGATGGGTCCAATGGCATTTAACTTCGGGGTGCTGCAAGTATATCCACAGGCCCCTTTCCAGGGCCGGATTGGGAACTGAAATCAGCCCTGGCAAAATGTGGCAGACCAGCCCCCGTCAAATTTGGCAGACCAGCCTCCGTCCAGCGCGTAGCGAGCGAGCGCAGCGAGCGTGCCCGGCCGCTACTAGGGGGGTTTGGGGGGGTTTCCCCCCAAGAAAATTTTGGAAAACAACCGACCAAAATGGTGAATTTTACAGCACATTTTTCATTACATATTCAATTGTATCAACTTTCAAACCACAGTAAATAGTAGATGATGACCTTCAAGAGCACCAGGTTACCCACCCAGTCATATGTACCCATAGACATTCTTTCAGAGATCACCAAAAATAGGCACGAGTAGTAAATCAGAGAGAAATAAAAGTGAGACCAGCCCCCACATGGTGTGTAGCAAGCAAGCGCAGTGAGCAACCACTATTAGGGGGAGTTTGGGGGGGCTGAACTTGTCCCCCCCACACAAGAAATTTGGGAGACGGAAAGGCCAAAAAAAAAAAGTATTTTTCAACACATTTTTCATTACATATTGGATTGTATTAACTTTTAAAGCATAGTAAATGATTACCTTAAGGACCACCAAGATACACAGTCATAAAACACAGACATTCCTACAGAGAACACTAAAAAATGAAATGTCGAGCACAAAACATGAATTTAAATATAACCAATTTATTCTTCATATAAAATAGCATAAAGACATTTAAAAACGCACTTAACTTCAAACAATTGTGCAACGGTTCAGAGTAAAAAGTGTACAAGACAATGTGCAAACATTAAATGATTTTTATATCCTGAGTTTTGTAAATAGTGCTCAAATGAAGCATCTCTCCGTAGCCACTCCCCCCTCATGGCCTCCTCCTCAGACACCCTAACTACCACCCTCCACCAGTGCCCCTCATCTCTCCGTAGCTCCCACACCCCATGACCTCCTCCTCAGATTCCCTCACTGCCATCCTTCACCAGCACCCCTCATCACTCCGTAGTTTCCCCCCACCCCATGACCCCCTCATCGGATTCCCTCACTGCCATCCTCCACTAGTGCCCCTCATTTCTCTGTAGCCCCCCACCCCATGACCTCCTCCTCAGATTCCCTCACTTCCATCCTCCACTAGTGCCCCTCATTTCTCTGTAGCCCCCCACCCCATGACCTACTCAGATTCCCTCACCGCTCCCTCCACCAGCGCCCCTCATCTGTCCGTAGTTTCCCCTCCATCCCGTGACCACCTCCTCGGATTTCCTCACTGCTCCCTTCACTAGCGCCCCTCATCTCTCTGTAGTTCCCCCCCCCTACCCCGTGACCTCCTCCTCGGATTCCCTCACTGCCACCCCCACCAGTGCCCCTCATCTCTCTGTAGTTCCCTTCCAGCCTGTGACCCACCTCCTCATAAGATTCCCTCACTGCCACCCTCCACTATTGCCCCTCATTGCTCTGTAGTTCCCCCTGCCCCATGACATCCTCGTTGGCTTCCCTCACTGCCACCCTCCATTAGTACCCCTCATCTCTCCTGTAGTTCCCCCACCTCATGACCTCCACCTCGGTTTCCCTCACTCCCACTCTCCACTAGTGCCCCTCAGCTCTCTGTAGTTCCCCCCCACCCCGTGACCTCCTCCTCTGACTCCCTCACTGCCACCCTCCCTCACTGTCTGCCACCCACACCCTTCATCTCTCCGTAGCTCCCCCCACCCCATGACCTCTTTCTGGTATTCCCTCACTGCCACCCTCCACTAGTGCCCCTTATCTCTCCATTGCCCCTCTCTCATACCCATTCCATTCGTTGTATAGCACTACTCATATCAGTGTAAGGTGTCACAGTACTTTACATAACAGCAAGCACACATTATACAGAGACAATAAATCAAAATCAGTTTACGCGAAATGTCACATAAACTAATGAGGATTACAAGGTGTAGAAATCACTTCATCCATTCTGGTGGGCAGTATATTTTACGGGGGTTTGGTCGGGACTCGGAGAAGCACAAAGTCAGGATTTAAAGAGTACTCCAGTGGTCAGGGTTGGCTTTACTGATAAAAATGTATAACTGCCCAAACAAACTCTTATTAGTAACATTAGAATAATGAAAGAATGGAGAAGTTCTAACTACATCACAACACAAAAAAAGCGAAGTTTGTATGTAGTTTTTTTATGACAGTTCATTGGTCACTGTCTTATGTTAACTTCTGAACTGCAAGTAACACAAGGATATCTGTGACAGAGGTAGTAACCCATTGAGCTATTCCCACAAAATTCAGTTTATCTGCATTTACGAACTACCAACCGACAAATGGTTGCTCTGCAGCAGGATTGTAAATCACAAGTTAACAGTTTTTATTGTTGTTGTACATCGGTGGCAGATTCACTGCGACTGCGAGGGCTAAGGAGGCTCATGTTTGGTGGGCCTGGCCCACCCTCTAGAACCGGGCCTGGTAGGTAGTGGTGCAGCCTGCTAGCATAGCCGGAGTCTTGCTCGCAGCCTCAGGCACAGGCAGGTCAGTGAGGAAGACTGCCCTCAAGGGCAGGGACGGCCTTAGCACTGGTGGTGCCCTTTGCATTAATAGCTCACTGGTCTATGTTAGGATTTTAACTTATTAACTGCAAGTAACAATAGGATCTCTCTGACAAAAGCAGTAGCCCACTGACCTATTTACATTATGTGCACTTTGTGATCTGCATGGTACATGTTCTTTGCAGCAGGCACATTAACACTCTGAGCTACCTTTCCATAAGTCAAAACTTCCACTAAACAATATGCAGATCTCTCTCAAGGAAGAACATTCAACACCAGATTCATCATGCCATTTTTATTGATGCCGAAAATTGCTGGAGGCCAGGAAGGAGGCAGCAAGCGCTTTTAAAATCTTAATATACTTGCAAACATAATGCCTCCACCCAAAGTCAGCACCCGGTGCGGTCACACCGGTTGCACTGCCCTAGAGCTGGCCCTTCAAGGGTCCTGTGACCTCAATGACAGTCACTGTTCTAGGGTGTGCTGCTTCATAGGCCTGCCCGCAAGACTGGAGTTGAACTTCAGTATGGATTGTGTGGACAAGCCTTGAAGGTTAAACCACACTTGCCACTGCTAGGATCCGCCTGCTGGTGCTAAGACACCAGAGCTTCTAAGGTCTTGCGAAGCCTTCTAAGGTCTAGCATGGGTTGTGCTCACTCAGGAGAGTGGTCTAATGGACTGGTTATTAAGGCTGAACCTGGTTCACCAGTTCCAAATTCAGCAGCTCTGGCCATAGTGGCACATCCTCTTCCCCACTGAAAACCATACTGCCCCACTGAGAAAAACTCACACTACCTTCAATTACAACCCAATTGTTGCCGGCTATAAACACCTGGATGTGGCTCAATTTAAATGACGCACTAGACAAGAGCAATATGTGGCCTACAAAAAATAGTAACAACATCCTGGAAAAGCAAACACTCAAAGGGAATGCAAAATTAGCAAACCATGTGAAATGTAAGCAGGAACAACATGGTTAGCTTAGCGCTTTTACACTCACTATTCAGAAATCAGTGAGTGCTTTTGCCTGAAAAGTTGAGGACATGACAACAAGGCCCTGAATGGACCCATTTTAACGTCCATTGCTTATATCCTTACAAAATGTAAGCAGTAGGGTAAAAAAGACCACATCCCTGGACGCAGAGCCGCAGTACACATTTCTTTTCTCCAATCCACACATTGCAGCACCTCCAGGATTGGTGCACTAGGTGCAAGCCCAGGAAAAACAAAGACAAGAAAACAAAAATAGCGCTTCACTGGCAAACTCTGTAAAAGTGACGCTAATGTGTTTGGGTGTTAATAAAATCAATCTGGCCAGCTTGCTACCACTCTGTCTTACTTTATTTAGTTATTTTATCATATTTTAACCTTTTATTCCCGAAGCTGCACCTTGGAAATAAAATAACAGAAAAATACGACATTTCCAGCAAAAGTGTTTTTTTTTTTTGGATCCATTTCACAGGGGAGCAAATAAAAGAAAGGAGAGGAATGAGACAGGGGACGCACATCGCACCGTGAACTAGACTGTCAATCAGCGCTGGACAGTCACCCAGTCCTGCGGCTTTTAGTGTCAGGGAGCAGCGTCGCGTGTCAGGCAGTAGGCGATAATCATAAACCCGTGCTGGCTGCAGTGCCAGGCCTGAGGCCAGCCACCACCTCGCTCCCTGCTCACATTCATATTAGGCAAGCAACAGCAACAAACAAAAGTCGGTGCAGTTCCACTACGTTGCGGAACCCGGGCCTGTGCCTAGTAGTAGCCCACATGCCCCTTACTTCCTTAGGCCCCTTTTGCTTTTGAAATTTCTGGCCCGCTCCAGCCCGGTCTTGAGTCGCAGGTGCCATTGAAAATCAATTATTTGTGCTCACACAACAGTCGAATCACCACGTTCCATGGATCATTTGAAATGGAGACAATGAGGCATTACTGTAATCGGACTGAATGGTACATTAAATGGAACTCTGTGTCTCTTAGTTGGGCCATATTTGTAATTTTTAGGAAACATGTAGAGAAACGTTAAAATTTACAAACTGTATCACGGGTCATATCATTTAATATTTTTCAATAATTTTTTAGATCAATTAAGTAGGATGAACTGTTCTTTTGCAGTCCCTAAATATGTATGTCTCCCGCCCAAACATGTTTAAAAACGTTTTGTAATTTCAAAAATTGGCTCAACTTGAAACAGTGAACTTCAGCCGAAGTAACGCCCACAGGTAATACTGTACCAAAAGAGGTAATGTCATCAACACAACTGCATTCCTGTACAACAAAAAAAGGCAAGAATGCCTAGTGTAACAAACTAGTACTGACTTCAAAAGTGCTGCACTAGAATAATGCCTCTCCAAACTGTAACACGGAACTGCTTCTAAGAATATTGATCTAGTTGAAAACACACAACATCTTATTAAACGGGTCAGCGCGAAACAAGCAGTTTTATGGCCGATGTTTATTCAGCTCCCTGCCTACATAGACTTCGGTCCTACCCATTGACCCCACGCTCCTACTGCACACCTTCTGCTGTGCATTATCGGATTACAAATGTAATTTGCAAAAATGCAAACACCACTCACCTGGCGGCGGGCGGCACTGGGACACAGGGACAGGCAGGGCCAGGGGGAGATAGAACTAGAAATAATTAATAATTAAATTAAGGGGTGGCAACTGCGAGAGAAGGCCTCTCGTTGTCACGGTCTCAGTCTCTGGGTTCTGGAATCAGGGGGTCACGCGCACTTGTGAGAGCCCCAATGCGCATGTGTCACCACCAACAGCCACGGCGCCCGCCCCACCCCCCTAAGGTGGGTGAACTGAAACCTAAGAGCAGGTCGCGCAGACGCGGCGAGGGAGACATCTGCGCAGCGCGCGCGCACGCGAGACCCGTCACCCGACCCACCTCCGAAAATCATGGAGAGATTGATTAAATTGTGCTTTTTTCTGCCACGGAGCGAGCCGAGGAGAGAGTGAGATGCAGCAGAGTACAGTAGTGAGTAAAGTGACTACTGAACAGTACTTAGTGCACAAAAATAGGCCCCCGCCCATCCCAGCAACAAAACCGGCCCCCGGCCAAAAAACCGGCCCCCACCCCTGGCAGCCTACCGGGGGATAGCCCGGTGCCCGGCATCGCCAGTCCGGGCCTGCCCCTTTCATACCGTTCTTTCCAATGACACCGTCTTGGAATCCTCCGGCTCCGAGGACGTCGACGCCGCTTCCATCCTCGCCAGCTCCGGCTCGACCTCGTTCGACGCCGATGGCTCCAGCAGATCCACGTTCGACGCCGGCACCGGCGCCATCGGATTCGAATACTGCGCCGCCGACACCGATGATTCGTTCCAGAAGGGAGACTCAGAGGATTATTGAAGAGCAGAGGTACCTTCAGGAGGAAGCGGAAGAGGGAGAATTGGTGTAGTCAGATGAAGTATTCGAAGAGCTTAAAGAAGCTAGTGGATTGGATCTGTCTCCTGAATGGGAGATTACTCCACCGTCAGATGAACCCTCTAAGGACGTTGCTCCCTACCATTCGGTTATCAGGAAGGCTGCGGAGCTGCTTGATCTCCAGTTACCAACTACGGAGTTTAAGTCGAACATTTTAACTGAGGTACTACATTCTCCCACGGCGGTTTCAGAGCCTTTGCTTCCCTTTAATGAGGCCATTGTGGAACCTGTGTTAGAGGTGTGGCGCAAGCCCTTTTCTGCTCCTGCGGTCTCTAAGTCGATTGCTAGGAGATATAGGGCAGCCCCAGGGGACCCTGAATTTTTTTTTATTTTATTTTTTTTAAAGAAACCTTTATTTGACTTCAAAGAGTTACAGACATGGGCCTACTACCACTTGGGCCGGCCGCTAAGTAGTACGAGAAGAGTTAGTTCATCGTTATACAGACATGTCAATCAAAAGATCCCGTTAGTCCGTCCGCACTCTAAGTGAAGGCAGCAGTTGTATCCGAATATCAATATAAAAACAGTTTCAACTTTTAATTTAAAACTTATAAACATTTCACACGAACAAGGCAATAAAAATTATAAGTATCAGGCACGTGCTCCCCGGGGTAGGAAAGTCCCCCTCATATAGTAATCATGACTGGTCTGCGACAGAGATTGGGGGGGGGGCCCGGGTGTGGAGAAAAAGTCAAACTGTAACATACTCATGACCTAGCAAATTAGGAATGTTCAGCTAGGTGGGCAAAGGAACATCCAATACTATCGCAAGAGGAGGGGCGCAGATGTCTCCGCGATAAGAATTCCACGGACCCCACACCTTAGACCATTTCCTGGGCTTGCCTCTCGCCACATACACCGTCTTTTCTCTAAACATGCACCAGTCCATATTCTCCTTCCATACCGAGATCGTGGGTGACCTCTGAGAACCCCATAACTGTGCGATGTCGCGTTTAGCCACCATATTCCCCAGAGTCGCCCACTGCGTCTGCGCCACATCATAATCATTTGGCTCCCACACGTTCAGCAGACACCTTTTAGCTTCTGGTAACAGAGCGACGTGTGTGACCTCTTCCATTACCGCATGCACCCGATTCCAAAAGCGAGCCACCTCAGGACATTCCCATATGACGTGAAGGAAAGTACCCAGCAAACCACAGCCACGCTTACACAGACCATCCACGGAAAGACCCATGCGCATCAGGCGGGGTCCAGTGATATACACTCTATGGAGTATCTTCAATTGTGCGAGCCGAAGGCGAGCCGGAATTGCCACCTCCCTCGGGGAGGCCACCGCCGATACCCAGTCCTCATCGTCTAATACCAAACCGTCAGCTACCCAGACCTCCCTCGGGTGGGTCAACAGGTCCGCCCGGTCGTTTATAAGCTTTTTATAAATCAAGGAGATTGTGCTGTCAGGCACGTAGCCATCTAGCACCCTGTCCTCCAATGGGGAATATTCCGGGATAGCAGTAGCATCAGGAAAAACCGAACACAACGCATGGCGTACCTGAGCATACCGGAAGTACTCCCTATCGTTCAGCTTATATTCCACTTTCAGCATGTCAAACGTTTTAAACTTCCCTTTCACCCAAAAATCACTCACCTTACATATGCCAATCATATCCCATTTCTCAAATCCTTTTGTTTTCCACAAACAGCCCAGCCTTTCTGAAGCATACAGCGGGGTCGCTCGAGTCAGGCGGTCCTTCCATCCCATCGCAGCATTCGCAGCATGCCACACACGTACTGCTATCTTTGTTGGGCCTGTCAATTGCACACCAGGAGACTTCGAATAAAGTGCCCTATTGTAATCCCCACCAGGCAATACCATTTTATCCATCGCAAACGCCGGGTTCAGGGCCGGTCCGTACATCCCGTGATTCACCGCCACCAGTTGGGACGCCCAATAATATCGCTTGATATCGGGGAGTGCAATACCCCCATCATACCAAGGGAGTGTCAATTTTGTGAGAGCGATTCGCGATCGCCCGTCCCAGAACAATTGCCTCTGCAAACTCTCCACCTCACGGAAATAGCGGGCCGGAATAACGTCAAGCGTGTTTTGTAGTGCATACAGGAATCGTGGTAGTGACATCATTTTGAACAACGCCGCACGTCCGAGCGGTGAAAGCGGAAGCCGTCGCCAACCCAAAACGTCGGCCTTTAGTCGCTGAAGTGGGGGGAGCAAGTTCCGCTCATAACGGGCCACAGGGTCTAATGTTATGAAGACTCCCAAATATTTAAACCCCGATTGCGAAATCTGGATAGGGCAGCCACGCGGGAGGAGAGGAGCATCACCCGAGAGAACGTAGACACATGACTTAGTCCAGTTAATGACCAAGCCGGAGTTACGACCAAATGAGTTTAGAACATCGACTAATACAAGTAAAGACTGCCGGGGAGATGTGAGGTACAGGAGAATGTCATCCGCGTAAAGAGAGATGCGGTCCTCAAATTCAGGCGTCCACTGAATGCCCCGCAATGAGGGCTTCCATCGGAGCCAGGCAGCCAGAGGCTCCAAGGCGAGTGCGAAGAGAAGAGGCGACAACAGACAACCCTGCCGCGTGCCTCTTCCCAACACAAAGGGTGTTGACACTCTGCCATTCACTACCACCTGAGCCAATGGTTCAACATACAACAACTTCACCCAACCGATAAACGCAGGGCCAAAACCAAATTTCGCGAGTTCCGCCCAAAGATACGGCCATTCTAGAGTGTCAAACGCCATTGTCACATCCAGAGACGCCAAAATGGCCGGCTCACGTATGTGCGCCGCTCTGGCGAGCACTCCATGGAGACGCCTCAGGTTCAGAGCCGTGTTACGGTGAGGTATGAAACCTGACTGATCCGGATGGATCAAGTCGCCAACGACCCTAATCAGACGATTAGCTAAAACCTGAGCTAGAATTTTGGGCTCCGCATTCAACAGTGAGATTGGTCGATAAGAAATACATCGATCCTGCGACTTCCCCTCCTTGTGAATCACGACTATTGTGGCAAGACGCTGATCATAGGGGAGGGAGCCCACTTCTCGTGCTTCAAGGAACATTGCACGTAGATGAGGCGCCATCTTGTCCGGACGCAGTTTATACAGTTCGATGGGAAGGCCATTAGGACCCATGGCCTTGCCGGAAGTGACCGAGCGAATGGCCAAAGCAATCTCATCAGGCGACAACGTCGCGTCCAGCAGTATCCTATCCTCCTCTGACAAAGACGGCAACGCAATATCTCTCAGCAGTAGTTGAGAGTCATCCTCAGAGCGATCCGAGACTGGAGAATATACTTCGCGGAAATAACCCGCGAAACAGTCAACTATTTCCACAGGGTCAGTCACACGCGCGCCATCCGCTCTCTCAATGACCGGTACCACTCGACTCGCTCTCTCTTTCTTGTCCAACCATGCAATCAACTTTCCAGCCGTATCCCCCACATCGTATAAGCGCCCTTGTTACTCTCTACTCATCACCTTGGCAGCATCAGTGACCAACGCTCTATAGTCAAGCTGCTTGATACTGAGAACGTGCAACTTATCATTCGTAACACCCCGCTCCAGGTCCCCTTCCAACTCAGCTATTTCATTCTCAAGGCGAACCACCTCCTCAATCTTGCTTTACTTGGTGTGGGAAATTAGGGAAAGGGCTTGCCCACGGATCACCGTTTTGAAGGCTTCCCACAACGAGACAGCAGATGATATTGGCCCCACATTTTCATTAAAATAGTGTTCGAGAGACTTAACCAGTTCCGCCCGGATTTTAGGATTACGCAGGTACCAAGGGTTAATCGGCGCTACCCTCCCCTCAGCCCCGATGGCGACCTCCATATGCAACAGTAGTGGGGAGTGGTCAGAAATACCCCGGGCCAGATGTCTTACTTCCCTAACCATCATAGCTTGGGCCGCCGGCATAAGGACATAATCAAGTCTCAATAGACTTCCATGAGCCCCTGAGTGGAAAGTGTATTGCGCCTGTCCCGGGTGCAGTAATCTCCAGCAGTCTATAAGTCCGAGGGTATCTATAAACCCACTCAGCCAGGTCTGCGCCCCAGGGAGATCCCTGGGGGGGGTGACGATCCGCTCTACCGGATACGACAGAATTAAAATCGCCCCCCATCACCAGAACCCCCCCCCCCGGGAGTCCCAGGACCATGCGCCCTAAATCACCAAATGTTACAGTCTGCAATCCTGGTGGGACATAAACAGAAACCAGCGAGACAGTTCTGCCCTCCCACCGTCCTACGAGTGCAGCATACCGCCCTCTGTCATCATGGATTATATCGTCCACCTCCAGCGGGAGAGAGGCTCTAACCAAGATGCCCACCCCCATCGAGCCAGAAGTGAAACCGGAGTGAACAGCGAGACGATATCCCTGCCTATTCATAGCATGGCAAGAATTCCCAATTAGATGCGTTTCCTGCAGAAAGACAATGTCTGGCGAGAGCCGTTTCAAAAACTGCAGCACTACCCCACGTTTAATCCTGTCCCCCAATCCATTCACATTCCATGAGAGTACTCTCAATCCCCTACCCCCCATCCGAGCCTCGCGCACAACCCCCTCCCCCCAGAGAACACGACCCCAACCACCAGTCATATAGCGTTACGTTGCCTTGTAAAACATTCAAACATTCCCCAACCCCCCCCACCAGCATTCCCGTTACAACTCCCCCCTCCCTGCACCCCTGCGTGAGCCCATGTAGCCCCCCCAACTTGCAGTGTGCCTGTCGCCCTACCATTGACTAATCTACAAAAAGAAACCCCAGAGGAGGAAAGAGTCTCACTAAGCACCCCACAACCCCCGGGCACGTAAGAATAAGACACTGAATATAAACATCGAACCAAGGTATTGAAGTGTCATCGCAATGTTCAGTCACCGGGAACTTTCTGCCCCGTCAAGCCCCCTCCGTTCTCCTCAGTTTGTTCCTCTCGACTGCGTCGCTGGGGCAAAGTATCAAGCCAATCTCCAACCACCCCCGGCCGATCGAAGAAATGTGACCGATCCTCAAACTCATCACGCAACCTGGCCGGAAAGAGCATCGCATATTTCAGCTCCATGTCCCTCAGGCGCCGTTTAACACCCATGAATCCCTGTCTCTGCTTTTGGACCGATTGTGTGAAGTCCGGGTAGAAACTTATATTAGTGTTCTCAAACTTCGTCGGCCCACTCACCCTCGAGGCCTGCAGGATAGCGTCCCTGTCCTTGAAATTGAAAATTCTGGCAATAATAGGCCGTGGGGGAGCGCCCGCTTTCGGCTTACCACCTGGAACTCTATGGGCCCGCTCGATCGCAAAAAATTTACTCAGCCCTTTGGGTGCAAGATGGTTGATCACGAGGTCTTCCACGAAGAGGTCGGCCGCAGGAACCTCCAATTTCTCCGGCACCCCTATTATGCGCACATTATTCCGCCGAGCCCTACTTTCAAGTCCTCCAGCCGACGGACAAATAAATCATTGGATGTCCGCTGAGTACGGACCTCGGTTTGCAGGTCGGACACGTCTGTTGTCAGGCTCGACGTTTTCAGATCCAAGGATTTGACCTTTTCATTTGTTTTTGAAAGGTCCGCTCTGACTAGATTAAAGTCGATCAAAACCGTGTCCAATTTATGGGCCAAGGTGTCGAATTGCTGACTAACCGCAGCTTTCATCTCGTCGATGGCACCCATGACATCCTGCAACGTTAATTCTGTGGACGATTCCAGGTCCTCCTTGGATCTCTCCGGTGACTTATGCAGTCCACTAGGGGATCCTTTTGACTGAGCATAGCGGTCCATGTTATTTGCTTGGGTATAGCCTCCCCGCCTAGTCGTCTTGGATTTTTGTTTATCTCCGTCCGATCTAGCTGTCATTGTCTGAGGGCCACCGAGGTTGTCGTCCACCAACACGATTAGTAATCTCTGGACAGCCGATCTGATGAGCCTCGGCGATCACGAAGTGTAGGCCAGGCTAGTGTCCAAGATCCAGTCAGGATTCCCAATCTTCCCACTATCGACGTGTCGTTGACAAGCCAGGGTCTCTCAGCCAGTTTCAGCGAGGAGACCCGAAAGTGAAAGTGCGGGGTACACACCAGCCCAGGTCCTGCATGCCGTTGTTGTTCACTTTCTGCCCGGGCACCACGCCAATACGAATCCGGGGCAAGTCCAGGAGTAGGCCGCCAACTTGAAGCCAATGCTATCCCGGTTCCTGAAGTCCGATTTCAATTTGGACAACGGGGATCACCTCCGCTTATGTTCGCCTGTAAAAGCCCGTCGATGGAATCAGGATTTATTCAGGATAGACGTGAGAGGTTGCGGAGGCCCTCGGGAGCCCTGTGCCTACGCAGCCATCTTGGTTGCGCGCTAGGCTCCTCCTCGGACCCAGAATTTGTAAAGTCACATCCTTCACCTGAGAGCCTGGTAATTCAGGCAGCTTGTTCGGGAAAGTCTAAGGGGGCTTTTCCTCAGGTTATTGGGGACAGAGAGGCTAAAAGGCTAGACCAGTCAGCAAAGAAAGTATTTTCATCAGCCAGCATGGCCTTGAAATCAACAAACGCCACTTGTCTTTTGGGACGCTATGTGCACGCGCTTATGGATTCGGCTAAGAAACTGGCGCCCAAACTGCCTGAGGAGGATAGGACTGGGTTTAATGACATCTTGGCTGATGCTCAGGCGGCAGGACGTCAGGTGATCCAAAGTGGGCTGGACACTGCAGATTCTGTTGCAAGGATCATTGGGTCTTCTGTCGCAACCAGAAGAAGTGCTTGGTTAAGATCTTCAGAGTTCTCACAGGATGTGCAATCGACTCTATTGGATCTGCCGTTTGATGGGTCTGGCCTATTTGGTAAAAAGGCGGATGCTGCTCTAGAAAGATTCAAAGAGAGCAAGGCGACTGCTAAATCTCTGGGACTTCAATCTCAGTCGAGGGGGTCTTTTAAGAGGTACAGAGGATTTGGAAGGGCATCCTTTCGACCCTACAGACAGACCAAGCAGCAGCAGCAAGGTTCCTCGTCCAGAGGTTTCAGGGGAAGAATCAGGGGTCGCACTCGTGGCCGGCAACTCTCCTCCTCCTCTTCCTCTTCCTCAGACCCTCCCACCACCGCAAAGCAGCCCTAGATTCGCCATTCCGGATCATGCTGGTCCTGTGGGGGGCCGGCTTACCCATTTTCTACACGATTGGGAATCTGTAACTACAGATCTCTGGGTTCTGGATCTTGTAGAGAATGGGTACGCCCTTCCCTTTCGGGAATTCCCTCCAAATTACCCTCCTTGTCAGGGGGCTTGCTCGGGGGACCACCGTCTTCTCCTGCAGGAGGAAGTCCTGAAGTTGTTTCAAAAAGGTGCGATAGAGGTGGTTCCAGAGCAGGAGAGGGGTCAGGGATGCTACTCCCGGTATTTCCTGATTCCGAAAGAGGACGGCAGATTGCGTCCGATATTGGACCTCAGAATCTTGAATCTTTTTCTAAAACAAGAAAAGTTCAAGATGCTCACCCTTGCTCAGGTTCTTCAAGCGCTGAATCAGGAGGACTGGATGGTGTCGATCGACTTGCAGGATGCGTATTTTCTGATGGATACATCTGCCAGTGGATTCCTCACCTTGTGAATATCCCCTGCGCCAGCATTCCACGGAACTTTTCTTCCCCAGCATTCCACGTCGACGTGGGCGACGTCACAATACATCGGCTCCGCACGCGACTCCGTACGACGTCATCGGAGCCATAAGAAGCCCACGTCGGCGTGGTGACGTCAGTTCCCTTTTTTCCGCGCCGTCGACGCGCAACGGTTTTTTCCCAGTGCTCTCTAGATACTTTGTAATCTAGTGGTGTATTCTTGTTAAAATCGGAATGTCTTCGACGAGGAAGTCGGGCTTTAAGCCCTGTAGGGAGTGCGGAGGCCTGATGTCCATGACGGATCCGCATCAGAATTGTTTATGGTGTCTCTCTTCTGATCATGATGTGGATGAGTGCGGGTGCTGTAGGAGCATGAATCCTAAAGCACTGAAGGAGAGGAAGACCAAACTCTTCATGAAGAAGATCGGTGAGGAGAAGAGAGGGAGGAAAAAGGAGAAGTCCAGGCGGGAGTCTTCGACTTCGAGGTCGTCGAAGTCGAAGAAGCACCATAAGAAGAGGAAGCATTCTTCTCGGCGTCGGTCCTCGAAGTCTAAGAGGTCGAGGTCGGCTTCGCCTCGTCGACGTCAGAGCAAGATCTTGTCTCCTTCGCCTTCTCCGGATAAGTCTTCGAAGTCTCCCTCTCCGAAGCGGACTCCGGCTCGTTCCCCGACGCCGTCTCCGGCGCCGTCCAAGGCTTCGACTCCTGGTCGGGTGGAATCTGATGTGGAGCAGGAGCAGGAAGAGTCTGTCCCGGTGCCTGATGACTCCGTGGTTCCGGTGGAGGATTCGGAGGAGCCGACGCCGGTGGCTCCACAGGAGGATACAGGGGCAGTTCCTTATCCCCAGTTCCCGGCTCCAGGTACGGATCCTTCGGGATTTCTGAATGCCATGTATGGCATTTTTCAGAGAGCATCCTTCCCATCCGGAGCACCAGCAGGTCCCGTGGGTCCGATGGCGTTTTCTCTGGGAGTGCCGCAGCAATATGCTCAGGCTCCTTTTATGCCTTTTATGCCGATGGCGCCTTCTTGGCAGTTTCCGGCGCCGGTTGGGAATCCGGCTCGACCTCGGATGGATGGTCAATCTTCGGAGCCTTCTTTGACGCCGAGGCCGACTCCTTCGACGCCGCATCCGGCGCCGCCGACTCCACCTGTAGCGCCTCCGACGCCGATGCCTTTGGCTCCACCGACGCCGCGTACGACGTCGACGACGCCGGCTCCCCGGAATCGATCGAGGCGTGAAGCCCAAAGGGTTTTGGAGGAGGAAAGATTTCGTGCTGAGGTGGAAGAAGGTGAGGTCGACTCTTCTTCGGACGAGTTTGGAGGTATAGAGGTGGCAAGTGGTTTGGATACCACCCCGGAGTGGGAGCATGCTTCTGCAAGGTCTTCTCCACCACAGGAATTGGCGCCCTACCATGTTGTGATCAAGAAGGCCGCGGAGTTGTTAGATCTGCAGCTGCCCTCTGTGGAATACAAGTCCAATCTGCTCACAGAGGTGTTGCACTCCCCGACGTCGGCTTCTGAGCCTTTGCTACCTTTCAATGAGGCTCTCTTGGAACCAGTATTGGAGGTGTGGAAGAAGCCTCTGTCAGCTCCAGCAGTTTGCAGGCAGGTGGCAAGGAGATACAGGGTTGCGCCAGGAGACCCGGATTTTTTATCCACGCATCCTTCTCCGGAGAGCCTAGTGGTGCAGGCTTCATGTTCTAAACATGCTTCGGGTGCTTTCCCCCAATCTCCTGCTGATAGGGAGTCGAAGAAAGTTGATCAGGCGGCCAAAAAGTCTTTCTCCTCAGGAAGTATGGCATTGAAGTCATCAAATGCTACGTGCTTGCTGGGGCGTTATGTTCATGCCCTGATGGACTCTATAAAGACTCTGGCCCCTAAGTTACCTGAGGGGGATAAGTCGTCCTTCATGGAGGTTGTGGCGGACACTCAGGCAGCTGCCAGGCAGGTGATCCAGTCTGGGCTGGATACGGCGGACTCTGTGGCGAGAATTATGGGGTCGTCCATTGCCGCAAGGAGACAAGCTTGGCTCCGTTCCTCAGGGTTTTCTGCGGATGTCCAGGCCACGCTGGTGGATCTGCCCTTTGATGGACAAAAGTTGTTTGGGGAGAAGGCAGATTCTGCTCTTCAACGTTTTAAGGACAGTAGGTTAACGGCGAAGTCCTTGGGTCTGCAGGTTCCTGTGAGAGGTTCAACTTTCCGTAAGGTTAGGGGATTCGGAAGGTCATCCTTTCGCTCCTTCCGACAGCCACAACAACAGCAGCAACAACAGCAGCAGAATCCCCTCTATCGCTCCTATAGAGGGAAGCAAAGGGGTCGGAGAGGTTCTGGTCGTAACCCCTCTTCTTCCTCCTCCTCCTCTGCTCCAAATGAGGCTTCAGGGAAGCAGCCCTAGATCCCCCATCCCGGATCATGTAAGACCTGTGGGGGGTCGGGTGTCCTACTTTCTACGGGGTTGGAAATCTGTTACAACCGACCTTTGGGTTTTGAACCTCGTAGAGACTGGGTACGCCCTTCCCTTTCGGGAGTTTCCTCCCCCTTACCCTCCTTGCCAAGGTTATTGCTCGGAGGACCACCTGCTTCTCCTGCAGAAAGAAGTTCTGGCCTTGTTTCAGAAGGGCGCAATAGAGGTGGTTCCGGAGCAGGAAAGGGGTCAGGGATGCTACTCCCGGTATTTCCTGATCCCCAAGAAGGACGGCAGATTGCGTCCGATTCTGGACCTCAGAATCTTGAATTTTTACCTGAAACAGGAGAAGTTCAAGATGCTGACCCTTGCGCAGGTTCTTCAAGCGTTGCAGCAAGGAGACTGGATGGTGTCGCTCGACTTGCAGGACGCGTACTTCCATGTCCCAATCCTGAAGTCGCACAGGAAGTATCTCCGTTTTACGGTTGGGTCGCAACATTATCAGTTTGCGGTCCTCCCGTTTGGTCTTACTACTGCACCTCGAGTCTTCACAAAGGTGATGGCAGTGGTGGCTGCTCATCTCAGGAGGTCGGGGATTCCGGTTTTCCCCTACCTGGACGACTGGCTTCTGAAGGCAGAGTCCCCGGAGATGGTGCAGCGTCATCTGCAGGTGACAACTCAGCTGTTATTCGACTTGGGTTTTTCGATCAATGTGCCCAAGTCTCACCTGGTGCCCTCTCAACGCAACCTGTTTATAGGGGCAGTACTGGACACTACTGTGTGTCGGGCATTCCCTCCTCCTCAAAGGATTCTCGACATTCAGGAGATGGTCCCTTTATTCCACAGTGGAGCGGTTGTTCCAGTTCTGAAGGTCCTTCGCCTGCTCGGTCTGTTCGCTTCCTGCATTCTGTTGGTCAACCATGCACGCTGGCACATGAGGGCGTTCCAGTGGTGCCTCCGCAAGCAGTGGTATCAGCACAACGGGGATCTCGGGGAGTCGATCAAGATCTCCGGAGAAGCTGCAGCGGATCTGTCTTGGTGGAGCGTGGAGGGCAATCTGTCCCAAGGAAAGCCTTTCCATCTACCTCCATCGGTGGCCACAGTGATAACGGATGCCTCCACCCTAGGGTGGGGAGCTCATCTGGGGGATCTGGAGATCAAGGGTCTTTGGTCTCCAGAGGAAAGGTTGTTTCATATCAACCTTCTGGAGTTGCGGGCGATTCGTTTGGCACTCAAGGCCTTTCTCCCTTCCCTTCGCGGTCGGTCAGTTCAAGTTCTGACGGACAACACGACCGCGATGTGGTATATAAACAAACAGGGAGGAGTAGGGTCTCTTTGTCTCTGCAGAGAGGCCCTGCGGCTGTGGTCCTGGGCTCAGGACCATCAGATTTGTCTGATGGCAAATCATCTGGCCGGGGTGCTGAATGTGCGTGCGGACAGTCTCAGTCGGCAGTTCTCCGCCGACCACGAGTGGAGGCTCCATCCGGAGGTGGTTCGTCACGTCTTTCGGACGTGGGGGACTCCTCGGGTGGACCTGTTTGCCACCCGAGAGAACGCGCACTGCCCGTCATTCTGCAGTCTCCAGTTTCCGATGCAGGGGGCGTTGGGGGACGCGTTTCAGTTGAGTTGGGGTTCACGACTCCTTTACGCGTTTCCTCCCATACCCTTGATTCCTCGGGTTCTGAGGAAAATTCGCCAAGACCGGGCCCAAGTCATTTTGGTCGCCCCGGACTGGCCAAGAAGGGTGTGGTACACAGATCTTCTCCACCTCTCCTCGTGCCCTCCGCTCCGTCTCCCTCTGAGGGCAGACCTCCTCTCGCAGTCGGAGGGGCAGGTTCTACACCCCCACCTCCAGAGCTTACACCTTCATGCCTGGAGATTGAACGGGGCAACCTGAGTTCCTTCTCTCTCCCACCTGATGTGGTGGACGTTATTTTATCGGCCAGGCGACACTCCACCAAGTCCATATACTCCTACAGGTGGTCTAAGTTTGTAAAGTGGTGTGGAGAGAGATCCATTGACCCTTTAAAGGCTCATCTTTCTGATGTGCTTCAGTTTGCTCTTTCCTTGGCTCAGCAGGGCTGTGCTGTGGCCACGGTCAAGGGCTACCTTTCGGCCTTATCGGCATTTCTGTGCCTTCCAGATCAACCTTCGTTATTTAAATCTCCGGTTGTTCTGAGGTTCATCAAGGGCCTTACAAACATGTTTCCTCCTACTCCATTTGTAATGCCTCAGTGGGACCTTAATCTTGTCTTAACCTTTTTAATGGGGTCCCCATTTGAGCCTCTTCATAATTGTCCTTTGAGGCTGTTGTCCTTTAAGGTGGTTTTTCTTGTAGCCATAACCTCGGCAAGGAGGGTAAGTGAGCTTCAAGCTCTTAGTTCCAAACCTCCTTTTCTTACCTTACATGCTGAAAGGATGGTTCTCAGGACCAGGGCTGCTTTCCTGCCAAAAGTTGTTACTCCTTTCCATTTGGGGCAGTCTATTACCCTCCCTGTTTTTTATCCACCCCCTCATCCTTCCAAAGAGGAAGAAAGACTCCATCGCCTTGACCCGAAGAGGGCTATGAGTTTTTATTTGGACAGGACCAAGGACTTTCGTGTTGATGACCAGCTTTTTATTGGCTACGTTGGTCGTTCTAAAGGTAAAGCGGTGCACAAGCGCACGCTGTCAAGATGGATAATACTGACCATCAAGATCTGCTACGCCCTGGCTGGTAAGACTCCTCCTGAGGGTATTCGTGCTCACTCTACTAGAGCTAAGTCTTCAACATCTGCTCTGGCCCGGGGTGTTCCTGTGGCAGATATTTGTAAGGCCGCGACTTGGGCCTCCCTCCATACTTTCGCAAAGCATTATTGCTTGGACTCTGAGATGAGGAGGGAGGGCCACTTCGCGCGCTCTGTCTTGCAGGACTTTCTGGTATAGAAAGGTGGACACCCTCCTCCGGGAGTGGGGACTGCTGTGGGAATCTATTCACAAGGTGAGGAATCCACTGGCAGATGTATCCATCAGAAGAACAAGTTACTTACCTTCGGTAACGATTTTTCTGGTGGATACAGTATCTGCCTGTGGATTCCTCACCAACCCACCCGCCTCCCCGTTGTCCACCTTTTGTATACCATGAAATTAGTCTTGTTTGAAATGCTTATATTTTCTCTTGTACATTTGTAGGTAATGCTTGTTTGATTAGCATTCCCTTGTTTTGTATGCTATGTATATGTATTGGTTTTCTATATACTGTGTATACTTGGGTTTGTCGTTGGTTCACCTGTTCGCCTCGAAGGCACGGAAAAAATGGGTGGAACTGACGTCACCACGCCGACGTGGGCTTCTTATGGCTCCGATGACGTCGTACGGAGTCGCGTGCGGAGCCGATGTATTGTGACGTCGCCCACGTCGACGTGGAATGCTGGGGAAGAAAAGTTCCGTGGAATGCTGGCGCAGGGGATATTCACAAGGTGAGGAATCCACAGGCAGATACTGTATCCACCAGAAAAATCGTTACCGAAGGTAAGTAACTTGTTCTTCACATCCCAATCCTGAAGTCGCACAGAAAGTATCTCCGTTTCACGGTAGGGTCGCAACATTATCAGTTTGCGGTCCTACCGTTTGGTCTTACTTCTGCACCCCGAGTCTTCACGAAGGTGATGGCAGTGGCAGCCCATCTCAGAAGGTCAGGGATATCAGTTTTTCCCTATCTGGATGACTGGCTGATAAAAGCAGAGTCGCCAGAGAAGGTGCTGCATCATCTGCAGGATACAACTCAGCTGTTGTACAAATTGGGCTTTTCGATAAACGTGCCCAAATCTCACCTCTCAGCGCAACCTGTTCATAGGTGCGGTACTGGACACTACTGTGTGTCGAGCATTCCCTCCTCCACAAAGGATTCTCGACATACAGGAAATGATTCCTTTATTTTACAACGGAACGGTCGTTCCGGTTCTGAAGGTCCTTCGCCTGCTCGGTCTGTTCGCTTCCTGCATTCTGTTGGTCAACCATGCACGCTGGCACATGAGGGCGCTCCAGTGGTGCCTCCGCAAGCAGTGGTATCAGCACAAGGGAGATCTCAGGGAGTCTGTGAGGATCTCCAGAGAAGCTGCAGCGGATCTGTCTTGGTGGAAGGTAGAGGGCAATCTGACTCAAAGAAAGCCCTTTCATCTTCCTCCATCGGTGGCCACAGTGATAACGGATGCATCCACCTTAGGGTGGGGTGCTCATCTGGGGGATCTGGAGATCAAGGGTCTTTGGTCTCCAGAGGAAAGGTTGCTTCACATCAACCTTCTGAAATTACGGGCAATTTGTTTGACACTGAAGGCCTTCCTCCCTTCCCTTCGCGGTCAGTCTGTTCAAGTCCTGACGGACAACACGACCGCGATGCGGTATGTCAACAAGCAGGGAGGAGTGGGGTCTCTTTGTCTATGCAGAGAGGCTCTGCGTCTACGGTCCTGGGCTCAGGACCATCAGATTTGTCTGATGGCAAATCATCTGGCCGGGGTGCTGAACGTACGTGCGGACAGTCTCAGTCGGCAGTTCTCCGCCGACCACGAGTGGAGGCTCCATCCGGAGGTGGTTCGTCACGTTTTTCGGATGTGGGGGACTCCTCGGGTGGACCTGTTCGCCACTCACGAGAATGCTCACTGCCCGTCATTCTGCAGTCTCCAGTATCCGATGCAGGGAGCGTTGGGGGACGCGTTTCAGTTGAGTTGGAGCTCACGACTCCTTTACGCGTTTCCTCCCATACCCTTGATTCCTCGGGTTCTGAGGAAGATTCGCCAAGACCGGACCCAATCATATTGGTCGCCCCGGATTGGCCAAGAAGGGTGTGGTACACAGATCTTCTCCACCTCTCTTCGTGCCCTCCGCTCCGTCTCCCCCTGAGGGCAGACCTCCTCTCGCAGTCGGAGGGGCAGGTTCTACACCCCCACCTCCAGAGCTTACACCTTCGTGCCTGGAGATTGAACGGGGCAACTTGAATTCTTTTTCTCTCCCGCCAGATGTGGTAGATGTCATTCTGTCTGCCAGACGTCACTCTACCAAATCTATATATTCCTATAGATGGTCTAAGTTTGTACTTTGGTGTGGAGAGAGGTCAATTGATCCTTTGAAGGCTCGTCTGTCTAACATTCTGCAGTTTGCCCTTTCTCTTGCTCAGCAAGGCTTTGCTGTGGCTACAGTTAAAGGATATTTATCGGCTTTGTCGGCTTTCCTTTGCCTGCCGGATCAGCCGTCATTATTTAAATCACCTATTGTGCTTAGGTTTCTCAAGGGCCTCACAAACAAATTTCCTCCTACTCCCTTTATTGTGCCTCAATGGGACTTAAACCTTGTATTGACTTATCTTATGGGTTCTCCCTTCGAGCCCTTACATAAGTGTCCCTTGAGACTGTTGTCTTTTAAGACGGTTTTCCTCATTGCGATCACCTCGGCAAGGAGGGTAAGTGAGCTTCAAGCTCCGAGTTCAAAACCCCCGTTCTTGACCATTCATGCTGAAAGAATGGTACTCAGGTGGTAACTCCCTTCCATCTGGGGCAATCCATTACCCTCCCTACCTTTTATCCTCCCCCTCACCCTTCCAAGGAGGAGGAGAGACTTCACCGCTTGGACCCTAAGAGGGCGGTGAGCTTTTACCTGGACAGAACAAAGGACATCAGAGTTGATGACCAGCTCTTCGTGGGCTTTGTTGGCTGCAGGAAAGGCAGAGCAGTGCACAAGCGCACCCTTTCCAGGTGGGTTGTCTTGTGCATCAAGATATGCTACTCCCTGGCTGGTAAGGAACCTCCAGAGGGTTTAAGGGCTCATTCCACTAGAGCAAAGTCTTCCACTTCTGCTTTGTCTAGGGGCGTTCCTGTGGAGGACATTTGTAGGGCGGCAACTTGGGCCTCCCTCCACACCTTCGCAAGACATTATTGCTTGGACACCGAGGTAAGGAGGGACGGACACTTTGCTCGATCCGTCCTTCAGGACTTTCTGGTATAGAAGGGTGGACACCCTCCTCCGGGAGTGGGGACTGCTGTGGAATCTATTCACAAGGTGTGGAATCCACTGGCAGATGTATCCATCAGAAGAACAAGTTACTTACCTTCGGTAACCCTTTTTCTGGTGGATACAGTATCTGCCTGTGGATTCCTCACTGACCCACCCGCCTCCCCGTTGTCCATCCTTCTATACCTAAGGTTTTATTAATAATGTTTTAGTCTACTATTCTAATGATGGTATTTCAAAATGTATATGTTACTGTCAAAGGCATTGTGTCTTTCTTTGGCCTTTCTATTTATTCTCCACACTATGTGTGTTGTTCTGCATATTGTGTACTGTGTATACTGTGTATATATTGCTGTCAGTCCGTCCGTGTGCCTCGAAGGCACGGAAAAAAGGGGCGGAACTGATGTCATCACGCCGACGAGGTCTTCTTATGGAGCCGGTGACATCAGCGGAGTCGCGAGCGGTGCCGTTCCTCTGTGACGTCGTCTTCGACCTCATCGGCGTGGACTGCTACAAAAGTTTCTGAATGTTGCTGGCGCAGGGATATTCACAAGATGAGGAATCCACAGGCAGATACTGTATCCACCAGAAAAGCGTTACCGAAGGTAAGTAACTTGTTCATCTGGTAGCGACGCTATCTAGCTGCAGATTCATTACAGCCCCACCCATGCCTCCCCGCTTTGCGGACTAATGTTGTAGGGCTAGGGTTACTCACCTTTTCAGGGCCCTAGTTTTGCACACAACTACGTCAGTTCTTTCGTGGCTCTGCTCTTCTGGGGTGGAAAAATAAAAAGTACTGACATTCGCGTGCCTGGGTGGTGCCTATATAGGTACCGCAACGTCATAACCAATGCTTCCGACAATGTCACGGGTATCCAAATGGAGCCAGCCGACTGAGGGAGTAAGGGGTGGCTAAGCCAAAGTTTCCGGATTCAGCCTGATGCCTGTGAAATTCAAACGTAAGGAGTCTTCAGCTAGATAGAGCCTCTACCAGATAATGCGTTACTGAAGATAAGTAACTTGTTCTACAGTAATATAGCAGGTGGGGGAACATCATTATATTTGACAATCCATTGCGGCCAGCTATAGAATGTGGAAGATGTCTTCAGAAAGCCACACATCCTCAGAGAGGTGACAGTTTTCAACTGGTCACTGTCATAAATATCTACATTAATGTAATATATACTTTGACACCCAGATATTTGAATGTCTTGTGCCCAACTCTAGTGTGCATTTGCGTGTAGACGAATGTGATTTGTAACATCTTTTTTTGGGAGGAAATACTGGACTTGCTCTAGTTAATTGCTAGGCCAGCTATCTTGGTAAAGTTTTCCTATATGGTGATGGTTGTGGCTAGATCACGGAGTCACTTAAATAAAAGAGGACATCATCTTCATAAAGAAAAATAATGTGTGATGTTCCAAGCACTTTCACAACTTTCAGATTACATTCACATTGTGCCCAGCTAAGTGGTAGTTTCATTGCATGCACAAATAGAAGGGGCGAAATTGGGCACCCTAAATATGGTGCCCAACTGTAGTTGCCATCCTTCTGACAACATACTTTCATCCATAATGTTGTACACACAGTATACCATACATGCTACCCCAATCTAACATATTGAATGTCTTTTCAATATCCAATGAGGGCACTGAGGAGGTGTCATACTCTTGAGGTACGCTGTCAAGTATATGAAACAGACTTCTTAAGGTAGGTAACGTTCTGCGGTCACGTATGGATCTGCTGTGATTAAGGTGAATGAGGCGGGAATAGCTTTAAGTAATCTGCTTGCTTTACATTTCCAGTATATCATAGTTCAAATTCAGCACTGACATAGGAACGATACAGTGCTTTGTCCAGGTGTCCACAATTAGGTTTGGGAACCACTAGCATCATTGCTTCTCCTGCCATGGGGAGAGTCTACCTGATTTCAATGAGTAACGAAAGACTGCTAATGAGTATGGGCATAGCAGTTGCTCATATATGATTTAAAAATCTAATTGCAAGCCATCTGCCCCAGGGTCCTTCTGTCCAGGTAGAGACCTAATCCTGTTGAGCTCTCTGCTTGTATGATTGGGTTGTCAGTCTCTTCCCTATTTTCCAGGCAGAGTGCTGGTAGAGAGGCTCCTGGCAGATGGGCTATGAGGAACACAGGGCACATTTGGACAGAGCTTGTGTACAGGGAGAAATACAGTTTTTCTGGAATTTTGTTAAAACCCGCTTGTGCATAACACACCACGCCATCTGTACATCCTAAAGCAGTCAGTTCTTCTGTTTGAATTCCATTCTGATCAGTTGGGCTAACAATTGATCAGACTTGTTTCCTTCCTTCTGTGCCATAGCTGTGTATTCTCTAGAGCCCAGTGATTGTACTCTTTGTGGTAAGAACATATTTCTCTTTGTGCTCTAAAAGGGCTATTATTTGGCTGCATTCATGTACCAGTTTCATCTCAAAGTCTGTCAAGATTTTCTCCTGCACCCATACCTCTTTTGTTAAGATTACTCTAATTCCCCATGCCATCTTAATGTACATTTCCTTAACTTGTTGTCTCCACTCTCCGAAAACATGGGGCGGAGCCTGCTAGAACAGGATTAACCATTGTAAAGTTCTATTAATTACTTCTTACATGTAGGCAGAGGTCTCCTCCACCATGGCTGAGACATCCCCATATTAATATATAGGGAAAAATAATAGTTTATTCATTATTTAAAAAAAATAATAATGAGAAATTGAAATGTAAATTAACTTAAAGTAATTATTAACCTAGAACTAAATCAATGGTACATCAGAGATATCTGCATAGAAAAGACAGAAGGTCTTTGCACGTCGGTTTGTGAAAAGCATTTTGTAGAACCTGAGTAGTAAAGTTGTAGTATAAGGAAACGTACAAAAAAGTGCAGCTTGCGACTAGACCGCACAGTTAGTATCCCACCGACTCTTTGGAATTAATTTGCTAAAATCAAGTGCCACCTGCACTACAGTTTCTATCTAATTGATATGCTTTAATGGTCACTGGCTGGGGAAAAAGGAAAAGTATAAGACTTGGAATGATGACATTTTGACAGAACACTTTTCTAACTGGAGGCAATATGTGTGGGCTTGCCTGAGATCTCCAAGTGGCAGGCCCCCGAAGTGGACTGTGTCATATCAAATCAACTGTCATGCACCTTACTATTGAGTGGATTGGGGTGTGACAGAGCTTGAATGATTCATCAATGGCTAATATATACTTTTAAATTGGCCCTAATACATGGAAACCACGCCATTAAATGAATGTAATACTCTTTCTCCTAGAACTTTATGAAATGTAAGTTTTTTTAATTATATAACTGCTACTGTGACTGTGGGGTTGCTTGCCTACGATTCCCTTTGCTTTTTATGAAAGTTACTAAATACAAATATATATATTTTTTAAATCTGTTTTCCATCTATGTTTTATTTTGGAATTCAAAACCATCAGACGTTTGGAACATCTGTTGTTGTATTATTCATGCATTGCTCAGTTCTTCTTGCTGATTCTAACTTCTTGTTCTGCTGCAGCCATCGGTGTTCTCTAAGTGGAGAAGACCTGAACCGACAGTGGTTAAACCCCAACCCAGATCTTCATCCTACAATCTACCACACCAAGGGCCTGCTGCAGTACCTGGCTGCTATAAACCGTGCACCTCTAGTAAGCCTAATTGTTTGTTCATGAGCTAATTATTAGCGTAAGACATTAATTAATGGTAATTTGGCATTTACTTTTCAGTGCTTGGCTTGTAATATGCAAAGCATATTTCTAATGGATACTTACTCCCAATCAAGCTTCCTTGATTGAACCCTTTCAGAGGGACTTGACTGGATCTGGATATTATGCCACAGCTATATGTTATGGATGCCGAGTGTCTTTTTTACATTTTTTGATTCGCCTTCCCTTCACTAATAGCAAGGGGGAAGAACCCAGACAGCAATCTGTGTAAAAGCAGTTCGGTTAGAAGAGCAAAGGGAGTGCTGCAGGAGGATGGAACTGTTTTGATCACACAAACATTCAGACGAGAGCCTCAAGATCCCACAACACTCTCTATTTGTCCACATTGCGGATGTCGGGACCTGGCCAGCCACATAATTCTCCATTTGAGGTCCATAAATGTTAAATATAGCTACCAAAGGAATCATTCTGATTGGTTGACCAGCTCCCAATGTCCAGCTCAGTGTGCTAATAATAATAGGCTAAGCTGGTGAAAGCTCTTCTTCATATTTTGGCAGTGTTTTTGTGTGTGTGTGTTTGTAAGCTTGCTGTTTTGGGCACCTTTTAAAACACTATTTTCAATTTAAAACAGTTACAGGCAACTCAGTAACATGAGTCAGTAGGATAGCATCACATGCTACAGCGTTGTTATATATGCATAGCAGTAATATCACATGGAATTTCCACAGGATTAGGTATAGCTTTGACAGCAGGTGAACCAGTAGGTGTGGGCATACTTGAATAACCTTTGCAAGTTTAATCGTTTGTCATCTCATATACAGCTTATAAGTGTTCATTTGTTTTGGCCAGGTATGCAATAGTGGTCCCCAAAAGCCTTTGGTCTCAAGATTCTCACAGCAATGTACCATATATTTTGCATTGTGTAAACAGTTCGCAAGACCACTCAACCACGGTGCGCAACTAGGTTTCCCATTACCTCGCCTTTGTAGAGTGGCTTGTCACATGCCCAGAAATAATGCTGTAGCAAATAGTTTACTATAAGTCCTGGGTATGTTATTTACATATTTCAGCATGGTCATAAGTGGAGAGGCAGGAGACTCAACCAGAATTATCAATTTAAGTGAACTCAAAAGACTTTGCCAAAATGGGTGGATCATCTGACAGTGCCATGCCACACATAAAAAGTCACAGTTATGGGCTTTACTTCTCTAGCAGTCCGAGCTTGTGGCCAATCCAAACTGGTACATGGTAGCTGGGGTGTAATAAGATCTGTTCTCTCATTTTTATTGTATAAGTCAGTGTTTCCCATTAGGTGAAACGTCCATGATTTGCTTGATCAGTGATGTCATGCCCAGGTCCCTTTCCCATTTATTCTACCTGTTTATAATCGCAGCGTTTCCCTTATGTATTGTGTTATTGTCTATTCGAGAAACAAATTTGGTCGAGCCAGTCATGACCATAGGTGAACTAAGCAATTCCCAGTGAGTTGATTCTGCTAACATGCTTGAATATATGTTTTCTGTGAGATGTCAAAGTCGTTGGCATGTGACTATTTTCATATAGCTAGATGGGGAATCATTTGTGTATTCTGCAAGTATTATAAATCATGTTTTTTTTTAATAAAGAGCTAGCCCAGGTTTTCTAACTGTTTAGTGTACAATTGATGAATCAATTCAGCTTTACTTGTCAGTGTTATTAATGGGTGTTTAGTTAGTGGAAAATGTGGGGAGTAGGTATTATTTTTCCCAGCGATACTAGATAGCCAAAACCATGCCCATCTTGTGTGTTTCACTGTTTGTATTTCAGTAGTGGGGCTTCATGACTTATCAAGCAAAGCTATTTTCAGGGGGGTGGGAGCTTTTAATGCCGCCTCAAAATCCTGGTGTGGATCTTGCCTTAGTGGAAAGCTGCTAATAGTGAGCAACTTGTGTCTGGACAGCTAAATAGTAAACTTCAAAGTTCGGGGCCAAAAAAGCCACTTATATCTTATGGGCACTGCAGATTATCCCTCACAATTCTCAGTTGTCATCTAGCCCATGCCAATCTGATCATCTATGATCGGAGTGGTTAAAAAAAGCCTTGGCAAATGGAAAAGGTATACTTTGGAATAGGTATAAATGTTTAGGTAGGAAGACCGTTTTTATGAGTGCAACCTTGCTTTCAAATTTTTAATGGTAGTTTAATCTTATCTACCAGACTCGTAATTTTGGTCATGCATCTCGTGTGTTTTTCTCTCAGGATTACCTTTATGTCCCAAAGGTATTGTATCCCTAGGTAATGTGTGTCCTGCAGCTTCCACGTCAATGGATAACATGGTGGCATTGAATCACTGGTCAATGGTATTAACAGTGAGTTTGACCTGTTACTTTTTAGGCTTCACTATTTGCCAAATGTTGCTATTTCTTCAGTGATGGGGACAAATTGGCTCTCAGGTCTCTTACCAGCAACAAAGTCATCTACATACATGCATACATGCCAACCAAACAGTAATCCTCAATGACGATGATATTCCCTTAACCCCTTGTGTGCGCACGACGGCTCCCGGCCGTCGTGCATCACGGTGGGTGTGTGCGCACGACGGCCGGGAGCCGTCGTAATCCCGCCCACCATTTATTTCTCCCACACAGCGTGGGAAATAAACTCGCACACAAGGGGTTAATATACTAGCGTGGGCAAACATTTGAAGATATAGGGGACAGTCTTATCTAGTCCCCCTACTTATTGGGATTAGTAATGAAGTTATTAACTTAAAATCTGGCTGTTTAAAATGGTAATCCACTATCATTGCTGTACCGATTCCCAGCCTCTGTAGAACTGTTAGGAGAAAGTCTGTTTGATTGAACCAAATGCCTTTGCCACGTCTAAAAAGGCCACAGCCCCACCTGGATATCATAATTGATTTAGTAGGCTACAGCAAATAGCATGCAGGGATTTTCCGACGTGGACGTGTCTGAGAATAAAGCCTGACTGAGTCGGTCTTATCAAATCAGGTTACAATGAGAGCAATCTGTTGGCAATGATTCTAACCAACATTTTATCAGTATTGATCAAAGATAACGGTCAGTCGTCTCACACAGGTTGGGTGGCTTTGCTGGCTAAAGAAGAGTTATTACAACAGCTTCCCTTAGTTTTGAGTGTAACTCGACACACTCAAAGGTTTTGTTATACACCTCAAAAATGGGGCTAGCTCTTCTATATACTCCTTATGAAATTCTATAGGATATCCATCACTACCAGGAGCCAAGCCATTACACATTGATTTTATACTCCATTTATTTCTTGAACTGTAATATAGGCACATACGGGTTCTCATTAGTTTATCTCAAGCCGGCTAGAGTTGCCTTATTTAAGTAATCATGTGTAACAGAGAGGGTTGCATTGCCCTCCTGTTAGAAATGGGGGTCTCTAGTTGGCTATGGTTTGTACTATGTCCAAGTAGGGACCCTTCCTTCTAGTCAGGATAAGGGAGTTACACTCTTAAAATAACCCCTGCTCGCCCCCTGGGTAGCTTGGCACAAGCAGTCAGGCTAATCTTAGAGGCAGTGTGTAAAGCATTTGCTCATAACCAGCAGTAATACAGTGTAAGCACTACAAAAAGACACACACCAGTTTAGGAAAAAATCCAATATTTATATATACTTAAGACAAGACCAAAAACGATAAAAATCCACAATACAGTACTTAGAAATCGTCAGTTATCAAAATAACCTTGAAATACAGTTCCTTGAAGTCAATAGCTCTGTCTGGGGCTATCACGGTGTTGTGAGCAAACAAATCCAAACAGTTCTGGCTGACCGCAGCGTTGCGGGCCTGCTACGTTGTCGGCAAGACCCGCAAAACAGTACCTTTAGAAATGCAGGGGGCGTCGGTGGCCTCTCGTTGAGCTCCGAAAGCACAGCGTCCGCAGGCTTCGGTTTCGGCGGTCATGCAGGAGTAGTCGCGCCCTTGACGTCACACACGTTGCAGATCGAACTCCTCACGGTCGAAGTCAGGAGCGCTGGCGTCGGCAGGAGTCCGTGCTGCGGTGCAGCGGCGTTGATTTGGGCATGGAGCGACTCGGAGTCAGCAGCGCGCCGGAGACGGAATCAGGTTGCTTTTTCTTCTGTTGCAGCACAAAACACACAGTCCCCAGTGTTGATGGCAGAAGAACTTGAAATCTTTGCTTTTCCTGAGACTTCTTGAACAGGGGGCAAGCTCTTCCTCAAGCCCTTGCAGATACTCATAGAAAGAATTTGCAGAACGTTTAGTCCAGTCCTTTCACTGCCCAACCCAGAAGCAGCCACAGCAGGCCAACACAGCAAAGCACTTAGCAAAGTGGTAGTTCCTCCTCACAGCTTCTACAGCTCTTTTTCTTGGTAGTCTTCTTGGTCCAAAAGAGTTCTAAAGTTCAGGTGTTTGGGCCCCACTTTTTATAGTCCAAAATCCTTTGTCCTCTCAGGCAGAGATTGTCTGTGCCCAGCCTGAACCAGTTCTGCCCTCTCTGGTGTAGCTTTCTGGCAGGAGGTGGAGACAGCATTGTCAGAGGCAGACGAGGCCCATTCAGGTGAAAGGAAAACTCCTCCCCCTACTCTAAATGCAGCCCAGGTCTATTCAGCCCATCCTGACCCACCTAGACTCTCTGGAGCCACTGCTCCCCCATAGCTGTGTAATCCCAAAACCAGACAGTCAATCCACAAACCCTGAGCAAGAAAATACCTACTTTCTAAAAGTGGTATTTTAAAACACAGAACGTAAAAACAAATCACTAAAAGATGCATCTTTAGATTCTGAGTTCAGGCATACTAAACTTTATTTCTCTACCTTGTTCCCAGGGTCAGTTATGTTTATAAGATGTTATAATTAAACTCCCCATTCTGTTCTTTGGAAACAGGTAGCCTTGCAGTAGTGAAAAACAAAATTGGCAGTAATTCACTATCTGATAGAGACGTCTAGTCGCAGATTCATTAACTTAGAATATCCCCAGGTGTCAGACTGGATCCGGAAAACTTTCCGCAGCAGCACCTCTGCGCACCAAGGGGCGGCGCCGCACGACTCCGCCCTGACGTCATCCACGGACGTGACGACAGCGGAGCCATATATGCCTCTCCCGATGCGCTGACATCAGTTTTCTCCTTTTCCGCATCCCACCGCGGACCGTGGAAAACCAGCAGTTCCTTGGCCTGGTTTTTAGGCCTTTTCGACACCTTCGGTGTCCCAGGAATAGTGTGTAATGCCTTCGGGTTTTAAGGCTTGTGAAGCCTGTGCACGTCAGACGCATCTTATCTGTATGTGGTGCCTCGGTGTGCACCACTACTCCAAGTTGGAGTACGACCCCAGTCAGAGGATGAAGCTCAAATCCCTCTGAGAGCGTCGTATGAAACTACTGGCCGCATGACTGTCCGGCCAGCACCTTTGCGTCGCCGCTCTCCCCCTCCGTATCGGACTCACTGCAGAGGTCGTTCCCGCGAACGTCGTTCGAGGGCAGGTAAGCACAAGCGGCAAGCGGGGAGGTCCTCCTCCCATTCGCATACTACTGGCGCCCGCTCCTCTCGCTGTATGCCAGGTAAGGGCGCCCGGCAGTCGGTTTATCCATACCCTCCCTTTCCGTGGGTTGGAGCGGCGTGTGCCCAAATGGAGGCTTATTCTCTTGCACTCCAGTCGTACTTTGGGTTTCCACCTCTCCCTGGAGTGCCTTCGGGTCCCAAACAGGTGGAGGGCACTCATGTCGGGTCTTCGCCAGCGGATTATTTCTCGGCGCCGGCTGTGTGCATCGACTCCGGGTCCGGAGACGATAAGATGCCGACCGGTCTCGGCCCAGTGGGTCCTCCCAGTCGCCCACCCAGTCAATCTTCGCATAGCCCTGAGCGGCTCCCTGCGTCGACGTCGGAGGCGGCACCGGCCCTGATGCCGGCCCCGACGCCGGGCTCGGTGCCCAGATCGACGCTCGGCTCGACGCCTGGCTTGACCAAACAGGCAAATTTTGCAGTGGGATCGACGTCGGACGGCGTCCAGGTTGCGTCCCCTCTGGAGGTCGTTGACGTCCAGACGACGCCAACCCGGCATCCATGGATGTAGGTTAACTTAGTCTTTATCCGCCTTGCCATTATTACCTCCCACTAGGGAGTCTACATTTGACATGTGCTCGCCAACATTTTGCCTCTACCAGTGCGGCTAACCGCGCATTTAATACTGCGTGTGTGTTTGCACATTCAACCTCGACTCTTTGGGACCTGGTCGAGACCCTTTTCCCTTCTATTCCTGAGGAGCTACGGTCACAGTTGCTTCGGCTTCTGCTTGATGGCAGGGGAATGACGCAATTTTCTCTCTGTTCTTCCCTTGATGCCACTGACTCTGTGGGACGAGCTCTTGCTCGGTCTGTGGCTTTGCGCCGCCATGCATGGCTGCGCGACAGTCACTTCCCAGATAATGTTAGGGATGCCCTCAGGGATTTCTCGTTTGGACCTTTTTGATCCCCACGCAGATTCGGCAGTCTCCCGGCTCATGTCCGGGTTGCCATAACTTTTACACTGTTCTGTGCCTTGTTTTCCTACACCTCTATCACGAACGTGTATAGTAGGTTCCTCGTTTGCTTTCCACGGCTGTTCAGCCTTCTCTGATTTGTTAGTTTTCAACCGTATGGCTAGTTTAATCTTCGATTGCTGTCCACGGCCGTTCAGCCTTCTCTGATTTGTTAGATTTCAGCTGTATGGCTGGTTTTTTCTTCTGTTCAGTCCTTTGCCTGCATGATTTACCCTAGAGGATCCCCTTATTAGGGGTTGACACTTACCCTATGTGGGGTATATGCTGGTGCTGGGCGACTGACTTGCCTTAGTACGCTCCTATGGAGTATTTCTCGCGGACATCTTTCGGGGAGTCCCTCCCTGCCTTTTGTCCTGCGATCCTATTATTAGCATCGCCCCGTCGCACTTTGGGTGCCTTTCGTCCCGCTTGTCTGTAGAGCTTCTGTCCTTGTTTTAGCCTCTAGCTTGAAGGGGACTGTGGTTCTTCCCGAGCAAGGGGGGATGTTGCTCTTTCCTTAATGCAGTGCCATGGTCGCTGACCCAGTCTGCTTGTGCCTCCATCTCTATGTGGTGCTCGGCTGCCTGGTTCCCCCTTTTGGGCCATCGCCCTCTTGATGTAGTGCGCATCCGAGCTGCTCACACTGCCCTGCAGGAGGCCTTTCCTTTCTTTGTGTGGTTCCAAGGTCCAATTGATGTGTAGGTGCCTTCGATGTCTTACAGTGTCACTCCTATTTTGACGCTAGGCTGTGTGCCATTGGCCCTTTTGCCAGTTATAACAGACCGCCTATGTCTTGGCGTGTCCTCCATTTTACTACCGGCCTTTTGGCCATGGATTAGTCACCTGCCAGTGTTGTTACATGTGTCTGGCTGATGCAGCTTGAAAAGTGCTTCTTCTGCTAGTCTACATACTGGGCCTGTATGCGCTTTCTGTCATACCGGTTGCCACCTCCCTGGGTTTGGCTTACAGGTGACACATTACATCTGGTGGATCTTTCACGCCCTAGGTCCAGTTCCACTTCTGGCGGTGTCATCAGAATACTTTTAACTCCAGCATATTTAGTATGCGTTTTCTTGTTCCATGCTGGCACTTGGTGGCCAGGAGTCAGCCTTTTGCCTTCGTTGTCCCCTGTATCTTGCAGGCGCAGGTTCAACAGTGCTTTTCCACTGCTTTGCCTGGTCGCCCGGTAATCACTTTTTGTTTTTATCGACACCTTGGATCCTGCGGATCCCTCAGGCCCTAGGCATGTTTTTAAAAAAAAGAAAAATTGAAAAATATTTTTATTTGCATTTTAACCAACACAAACACAGCTGGCAAGTCACAAGTGATTATCCACATACCCAGGCGCTACCTCGTCCCCCCACCCATCACCCATAGCGACAACATCATGATCCACAATCCGTCAATATCCAATTTCGTTTCACCGGGCGGAATTCCATAATGCCCTTTTATGCTCCATCGTCTCCCTTCAGGCCTAAGTCCCATGGACCGTCCCCCCTCAGCTTGGGACAAGGTGTCGCTCAGTAGGACTCTTGGCGTGTCAATCTGGTCCCAGACCCCCATCAAGACCATGGTACCTCCTCCATTTTCCCCATACTCTGCGGAATTTCCGGGAACAGCGCGTCACTTTGTGGTGACCCTTTCCTACGCCATATAGAGGTCCATACCCCTCCTCCATTCCCCCAATTGGGGAGGTATCGCCGCTCCCCATGCCCTCGCCACATCCCTTTTGGCCACCACAAGGGCCAGCATTGCAAAGATCAGATGCGGGCGGCTCAGGTCTACATCAGTATTTATTCCCAATAAAGCAAATTTTGGCGCGGCCTCCAGCACCCTACTCAACGCACCCAGAATTTGCGTCCAATAAGTGTGAATTATGGGGCAGTCCCAGATAACATGGTAGAAGTCCCCCTGCGGGTGCCCGCAACGAAGGCAACAGGCGTCACTGGCTCGGCCCATGTGTTGTAGCCGGACCCTATCATAGTATACCCTGTGCAGGATCTAATATTGTATGAGTCGGAGCGGGATTTAATCGCGACTTCCCTGTGGTGCTTCAGGGCAGCTTCCCACTCTATTGTGTCCAGCTCGCCCAAGTCCCTTTCCCAGGTTTCTCTCAGTCTCCCCAATCTATCTGGTGTGTTATTATTCAGGATCTTGTATGTCAGGGAGACTAACTTATTGGGTTTCTGTTCTTGCAGCAGACGACCCTCCAACGGGGCATATTCTGGCAGGGGAGAGGAAAGCGCAGTTTCAGCCCTCCATGCATGACGCAGTTGCGCGTATTTAAGGAACTGAGTGGGGCGTAGCCCGTACTCCGCCGTCAGGGTCCCTTAGGGCTTAAGATCCCCCTTCGCCACCAAGTCCCCCAGTGTATAAATTCAAAATGTCATCCCAGTCTCCAAAGCCCCTGAGTTTGTGGAGCTCCTTCAGCCAGGAGCAGGTCCATACTGGTGTCTGCTTTGTTGGTTTATGTGTCCACCCTATCTTCTTTGTTGCCCTTTCCCAGACCTCTATGGTGAGCTGCGTGGCCGGTAGTAATTGTCTCTTCCCAGTTCCCCCATACAAATAGTGCATAATAGTACGGCGTGCCATGGTGTCCCTTTCCAATCTATACGTGGGGTGATCAGCCGAGGCATGAAGCCACTCATTGATCGGCGCCAGGTGTAGGCCCTAGGCATGGTTATTCTTCCTTTTTCGAAGTTATGAACTCTTGCTCCAGCATACGCATTCTGGCTCTGGGATTTCCCTCCCTCAACCCGTTATACACAAAAGTGGTTTTCGTGCTGTTCTTGTCGGCTTGTGGTACCTTTGCCTTCCATTGTCCTCCGCTCTCTTCTGAGCTTCATGGTCTAGGAGTTGGCTGCTCTGACATTACTGTCCCCGCTGTGCTTCGTCACATGATTGACAGCACTGTTTTAGTCACTTTCTTGACGGCCAAGTTCTCTCTAGAACTTGGAGGGGTTCAGTCGCAGACCCGCCTCCTCTATGGGTATGGCTTTGGTACCTATTCTAAGTTAAGGAATCTGCGGCTAGATGTCTCTATCAGATGAACGAGTTACTTACCTTCGGTAACGATGTATCTGGTAGAGACATAGTCTAGCCGCAGATTCCTTAATGACCCCCCGTCCTCCCCGTTCTGCGAGGACCTTTTCAGGTTGGGCTTTCTACGCTCGCCTCCTTTCGGGTGGCTTGATCCTTCTGCAAAGTGACGCTTTCACTTCACTCCCAAACAGAATGTTTTCTCCCACCCCCCGCGCTCCCTTTCTTTATTGCCTTGGGGTTTCTTACCGCCCCTATGCTCCATTGGTTTGAGGTCTGTTGGCTCTGCCACATTTTTTGTCTCTCTTATTGGGGATACAATGTCTCTTTCTGGTGACGTCTTTTGGTCAGTTGTCCTGGCTCCTATGTTCCGGACTTGTTGTCCTTCACGGTTATATCTTAAGGTTGTGGACTTTGTCGTCTGCCCTGATGTTGTTTACATCTTCCTTTGCTTCCCAGGGTGGTTGGCCTTCACGTTTGCGGAGTTGCTTCTCAGAGCGTGCTCTGCTCTTTCCCTTTACTACTTTCCAATATATAGGGCCTGGCACTTTCCTTAATGGTGCTGTTTTTCCTCATTCCATGTCTTTTCATAATTTTCGCACACTGTTCCCATATTCTAACAGCGTTGCGGCACGGAAACGTTTCTCTGACGAAAACTGATGTCAGCGTGCCGGGAGGGGCATATATGGCTCCGCTGACATCATGTTCGTGGACGACGTCAGGGCGGAGTCGTGCGGCGCCGCCCCCTGGCCCGCAGAGGTGCTGTTGCGGAAAGATATCCAGATCCAGTCTGACGCTTGGGGATATTCTAAGTTAAGGAATCTGCTGCTAGACTATGTCTCTACCAGATACATTGTTGCCCAAGGTAAGTAAATCGTTCATCAGGACATGCCACACACGCCAGGGCATGCCCTACCCTTCACATACACCGTACCCTGCCCACAGGGGTACCTTGGGCCTAACTTGGGGGTGACTGACATGTAAGAAAAGGGAAGGTTAGGGCCTGGCAAGTGGGTACACTTGCCAAGGTGACATGGCAGTCCCACACTGCACACAGGCTCTGCAATGGGCGGCCAGAGTTACATTCACTGGCTGGTTGTATGGGTGGCACAATCCACTGCTACAGCCCACTAACCGAATTTGATTTACAGGCCCTGGCACACTCAGTGCACTTTACTAGGGACTGACACGTAAATGAAATATGCTATTCATAAACACACCAATCCATAACACTAAATGTACAGCAGGAGCACTTGCACTTTGACACTCAGTGGTGAGAAAGTGCACAGAGACACTAAGCCAGCAAAAACAGAGTCAAAACTGGGAGGTCAGAAAGCAAAAACATTGGGGAAACACGCCAAAAGATGCCAGGTCTAACACCTCCGCTGTGTATAGTTCACTATAAAAGTCTCTCTGTAGAGACTTGACCATTCCGTGGATGTACTCTCCTCCAATTGCTGACTTGAATGCCTCCCAAAATATTGCAGTGGCAGCCACAGAACCCATATTTAAATCTAAATAGAGCCTAATTGCCTTACTAATTCCTGCTTGAATACTGAGTCCAGTAGTAGTTCAAAGGTTTTTTTTTGTCGCCACAGCCTGTGCGGACGACCATCTGCGGGAACATTCAATGTACGAACGACCAGTGAGTAATCAGGCAGGGTTCAAGTAGGAAACCGAATCAGTCCACCCAATCACATCTCTGGAACCCAACTAGAAATCTGTTCTGGACTGTGAACAGTGCACTGTGTAGTAAAATGAGTAATTACGGGCTAAGGGCTACATAACTGTACAAGTCAAACAGCTCGACTGCTGTAAAATATTGCACGGTTCTTCATGCACTTTACTAGGCCTTCCTGTGTTAATCACACTGCTGTTAAGCCCCACCTGCATCATATAGTTAAAAACTCCACAGCATATAATATAGTGAGGGCTAACCTCAGCCTTATGATTGACAATCCTAGATAAAAGCGCTGAGTTGCATAGATTCGGACTATATATGTTTACTAATGTAATGTGAGCTTTGCCCAGCAAACCCTGAACTAATATAAAACATCTCTGATCATTGTTGCTGGTTTCCAGTAGCCTTAACTCACTCCCCTATGGACCAGTATAGCCACCCCTCCAGCATAGGTGGAGAATGATGAGAAGGTACAGTATTTACTCCAAGAGACTGCAAATTTGCTGATACCTCTGCTGTCTATGTGTTTCTTGAAGTACTGCAATGTCAGTGGCGTGTCTATTGAGATGTATCGTATCAAAAACACGAAGGACAAGGAGATTATCAGTCCATATACACTCTCCAAATATAGAATCAATGTAACAAAGTATACTGTTCCGGGCGTAACTCTAAAGAAGCTCTTTTTTGGAGCATCTGCTAGGTTACTGGAAGCGTCTGCTCTCAGGAACAAATGCCCTCATCCACGGAGGGTAATATGCTTCATCATCGGGCTTTGTTCCATTTAGGGCTGGCCCTGCAATGCCCGACAGCCCCTCCAGGGGGCACTTTGCCAGAGATCATTTTGTAAATTGCTGGATTAAATGACTGGACATATGAATGAGTATCTAGTCAGTTGGTGAGAAGATTGGAACGTGTGGATCAAGAGAAAGAAAAAGGTGATATTAAAGTCAACTATAGTCTTTTTTATGAAGGCCTTCACTTCTTCAGGGAAGGGAAACACACGAGGGCTGCCCTTCAAGGTACTGGGCAATCAAACATGATATAGCATTGCGTATTGTATTCCCAGCTCTCCTAATTTCTTCTTGGTGGGATTAAACTTGCTGAAGGCCTCTTTCATTGCTTGAGTAAAGTCTGTAAAGAGGGAGATCGAGACACCTGCATATTAAATTCGGTCTTTTCCCTCAGCATCTGAAGTATTTTGCCCCTGTCTCAATAGTTGAGTAGCTTTATGATGATTGGGTGACTAGTGGCACCTGTGTCCTTTCTAGGTGGCAGTGATCAATGTGCCCTTTCTTTGATAAATATTGGTGATAGGTTTTAACTCCCAAATATGTCTGACAACATATTTTCCCCATAGTCTAATACGCGGTTCATACTGGGAGATTCTGAGACTCCATCTATGCGCAGGTTGCATCTGCTCGAGCTTTCTCCAAGTCCTTATTCTTGACTTGAACCTTATACCGTTCCAGCTTCAGTTTCTTTCGAAGTTATGCTTGCACTTTGGAGTGTTCTTCGCTCTGAGATGTGTGGCTTTGCCATATCCTGGCTGGAGAGTTTGTCAAGATGTTCTTTCATTTCATCAAGACGACTTGTATGGAAATCTACTTCTGTATCTATAGATGCCAGAAATCCTCACAATTCAAGCAGTTGAGTACGCACATCTTTCAGCTCCGCTGCATCATTGCTACGAACCATCCCAGTAGGAAGCTCTAATTCTGGGTCTCGGTTCTGCAACCTTATTGCCACTGCTTCTGAATGTGAATTTTAGCTGCTTGGCTTCCCAATCTTTGGGTACGTTGTGTAGTTGTAATTTATAAGCATGATGCCAGTAGTTGCAGTGCACTATAATTAACTTGCAACTGAAAATACACAAGTCTCAGACAGGCATGGTAAGGGGAAAGTGGGACTTGGCTATCTTAAATTACACAAAGGACAGAATTTGTAGGGGGCCATCTTTTTCGGTGAGGTCATAAACCATAGATAGGAGCCCAGTCGGTGCCGGCTAGGATTGGCAAGAGGATCAGCTGACAGCATGTGTTTTTGAAATATTAAGTGATCAGCTTTAGGGCAGAGTACAAGGGTGCTTGGTATAGGGAGCCATAGAGTTTATTGCAAAATATCCTGATTATAAATTGTAGCTCAGCACAATAGGCTCATCATGAAGAAAGTGCAGCGCCACTTTCCGCATATCCCAGGGCTTCATGTGGCATAGATTTAATTATAGTGAAGATCAGTGGGGAATGAATAACCTCTCCTGTTTTTTGCCAGGGTCTTATGATCTCATCCTCGGGAGACCCTCATTCACATTATGTTTGCGGAGCAGTATATGTTGGTTCTCCGCTTGTAGAACAAGTGAATTGCATCATCACTGGGTCTAATCACTTGAGTGTTTGGTTCTCGAAGTGATCTTCAGTCCTCCACCCGGAGGTAGACTGTCTAATTTTTTACAGTTGTGATTAGAAATTGGAGAGATATTTAAATAGGGAATGAGATTAAAATTGTCTCCATTCTTTAGTCCGGTCTTTTGTTTACCAAGGAAGGAGTAAAGTTAAAGGAAGTTAATCAGTTAAATCACACACTGAAACCACTCTCTTTTGGTGTGCTGCATTATCAACAATATATACCGTTTGTTGGAGGAAGGGGCAGAGGGGTGTTCTCTTATAGAGGCAGATTCCACCTGCAGCAAATTTCAAGCCAACAAGCCTTTCAAATGCCCTGCTATATACAGTCCACTCTAAGAGATCGCCTTTCTCCTTGTGCTCCAACCAGCAGCTGAAAAGAGGGCTACCAGTCGGAGGAAACCATCCTGTCAGTAACTTCATGTCAGCCTCGTCTCCATTGCTCGCCCATCTGGGCCCTGTGGGCATCAGGATCTCTGCTATTTATGCCCTATGGCAAACTGTCACTTCCAACCAGTGGGTGTTGGATCTGAAAAAGTACCGGCACACACAAGTCTTTCCAGAGACTGCCATAAGTTCCATTGTGTAAAACCACATATCCGCATCGAGGGGCCCTGGAGCCCATACCCAAATTCCAGAGAAGAAATAGATTTTACTCTAGGTTTTTCTTGGTCAAGAAATAATCAGGGGAAAGCATACTATTCAGAATTTCCAGCAGCTCAACAGATACCTTAGTGGATCCGGGAGAAAGTTCTGCATGTAGCACAAGAAGGGGAGTTTTTGACGTGTCTGGATCGGCAGGATTCATATTTCTAAACCGCTATCCACATCAAATTTAATAGACAGTGGTATAGTGATAGGTTATACGGCGCCTTAGAAATAATCGCACATGTATCAGGTCAGAATAGTATTAAGTTACCGTGCTGTAAGGTGAGGAGAACCACCATCCTCCCCCAAAGTTGTGGCCAAAGCCAACATAGAAATTCACAAAATCCTCAGCACAAGTCTGTAGTGTAATATTAAATATCAATGCAAGTATACAGAAATTATTAACACAGTTTCAGAAATATTCTTTCTTTTATTCTTTTCTTTCTGATCAGCCAACACGTGTTTCGTCGCACAAACTGGGAAATCATCCAGCGACTTTCTCAAGGCTTCAATGTCATTGGTAGCAACTTTCCATGTGGTGATAATTCCATCCCACATGCTTTAGACTGCCAGTGAGTCTAGTATCCTTGCTTCGAAGTGAGCAAATCCATAATTTTCAGTAAAAGCACCCCGCTCCGCGCTGTAATACAGCCACAACTGGATCAGTCTGTCCGGTCCTCGAGTACGAGAGCACTGGACAGACTGATCTAGTTGAGGCTGTACTACGGCACGGAGTGAGGTGCTTTTACTGAAAATTACGGATTTGCTCACTTCAAAGCTAGGATACTAGACTCACTCCCAGTCTAAAGCGTGTGGGATGAAATTATCACTACATGGAAAGTTGCTACCAGTAGCTATTCACATCAAGTATTGAAAGACTGTAAACGTTGTGGTAAAGGGTCCCACTATCAATTCATGACTCTGCCCTTTGTCTTCAAATTGGCACTAAAGATATTTACTAAGTGCATGGCACCACTGGCGGCTATTCTATGTCATCAAGGATATAGAGGCTTCCAGAATACGGCCGATTGGCTGTTCGAAGGGAAGTTTTTTCACGTAGACACAACCACATAGTAATGCACAATACCTGTTTAGTAAATTTGACCTCTCGTTCAACATGGCCAAGTCCCACGTGCGTCTCAAAAAACCCATCCAGTTCCCATCTTGAATACCAAGGCAGGCAAAGCCTTACTGTCGGAAGAGGGGGTTCTGGTTCTACAGTACATCACTCAGTGGATCAGTTAGAGTTTAGATAAGTCATTGAAATTTACCTTCGTCATCAAACCTCCTTGAACTTTCTCAAAGACCGTGTACTCTTGTGCATCAGTCCAGAATTTATACTTAAGGTGCCTAGAATCGACATTACAAAGGTAATTAGCGCAATGAAGTATGCAAATAAAGAGATTTAAACATTAAAAAGCATAAGAATCACCTCACATGGAAATGATCTGGTTAAGCCTGGAGAGCCAAAGGCATATTATCTCACTGTCTGGTGGTAGCGACCAAGTTAGTGCGGACTTCAGAGGTAGCAGCGCACGCTATTGGAATTTCTAAATAGCACTGGTTGTTCAATCTGAGATTGTGAGCGGGTAGATAAAAAGGAAATTTTTTCCCCAGGAACACTGGAGAATAAACTGCCCCATGTACAGTTTTCATGGCCTTAAAATCATCCTTCGATCGAATAGGGAGCAAGCAAAGACATCTTAACACTAAAGCAATGTGGTCTTTTCTACTAGTGTCATTAATTAAACAAGTGTCCAAATTCTGGATAAGCCAAATTTGGCACTCCCAAGATGATTGCATTGGCATAATCCAGCCTTGAATGGTCTAGGACATTTATTACCATGATATGTGGGTTAGCCGCAATAAATGGTAACATCTTTTCTAGGTTTTGATTTCTAAATTGCAGGTCTGTGCCACTTTGATGACTTGAGATGAGAGGGCACTATCTAGGAAAACACCAAGATTATGGACTACTTTATCAGGCACACGAGGAGGCCACAAACTTTCCAGCCACCAAGCTGATTTCCAATTAAGTGTGGTTTTCAGGGCAAATTGAATTTCCATCTTTGCTGAAATCAGACATCCAGCAATGAATTGTGAATAGTGCATTGGCAAGAGGCTGATGACTTTGCCAAGTTGAGATTGCCGATAAAGGTGAGGAATGCCAAAATACAGATGTGTATCATCTGTGTGTAAGTAAATCTCCCAACACCCTGTTGAGGAGTAAGTATGGCTAGGTGTGTCAAACATAAACGTTGAAGAGATAGGGAGACAAAGTGGACACCTGGGTTACCTGACAAGTTAGTGATTTTATTGAAGATGACTAAGGAGATAGTCCTCCTCTTTGATTTCTGCCCAAGAGGAAGGATTTAGTCCACAGTAGAACTGTGCCTCTGAAGCTGCCCTCTTCTAAGGTTGAGAATAGAATATTACGATGAATGATATTGAAAGCTGCAGACAGATCTAACAGATCAGCATTCTGGTTTCACCTGTGTTCTACTAGCTCCCTCATAACATCCAGCACTGATTGCACTGCCAGTTTGGTGCGATGCCCTGGACAGAAATCTTGTTGTTGCTCATCAGAGTTGAACTTGATGAACTGTTTCAGTTGTGCTTAGGTGAGTATTTTGACCACTTTGCCTAGACAGAGAAGCAAGGAGGTGGGGCAGAGTTTAAGTCGAAAGGGTTATGAGTAAGCTTTGTCAACAAAGGCCCACCAGAGGTGGAGGAAGACCCCTTGAGCAAATGAACTATTGAGATCTGCATTATTCTGTATTATTCTGAAGTTGATGCTTTATTCTCGCTGGAACATATCCTTGGGAAAGCCTGAGGTCAAATGTTTTTAATCACTTCTATGAGTTGTTCTTGTATAACATGGTGAAGTAAGACATGCTGGGGTTAATCTGTAGGCATCTGGCAACATTTGCGTATTAAATCTGGTTTGGAGATGTTCCCATTGGATGAAATCCTGAATCCTGGCAGTGCCTTCACAGATTTGATTGGACGAAGTAAGACTGCATGTCTTACCTCTCGGTTCCTGTATTTCTGAGACACTATGAAGAATGCATTAGCTAGTTTGGCAGCTGGTCATGCTAGATATAAGCAAGAGGTTTGCTTAGTCCACTTTTATTCTTGTAGGTAGTTGCAGCTTTAGCATATGCTACTCCATGTTTTGTATCGTAGCCCCTTTGACACAGTCTTTCTACTCTTTGTTCTCTACATTTGAGAGTTTTAAGTTCAGAGCAGAACCAGGAGTTATTTATCATTATCAGGCCTACAATTAAACTTGAACTTTTACTGCTCCAGCAATCGACCGACTCCGCTTAGCGCTAAGAAACCATTGGTGAACGTGCACTTTATAAATTGTTTTTAACATAACGTACCTGTTTCTCTGTCTCAATGAAGTGTTTCCTGCATCTCAGTGAACTGATTACGATTTAGGCTTTCTACCAGAACCATACCATGTATGCAGAATGAGTGGTACACTCCTTGGAAGTCTGCAGATGCGTAAGGCTCAACATCGAACGTACCAATTCTTTTCAACAACTGAATAAGCTCTTTATTCTCAAAGCAAGGAATAATCATATGAATTGCTGCTGCTATTGTGTTGTGTCCCTCAAAGGCTGGTTGTCCCTTACGATCTACAATGTTGGCTCATTCTATAAGGGTAGTGGCAGTTATAACAGAGCTACATGCCTGAATTCCTCTGGTGGACATATGCAGAGCAGCAAAGTGGAAGATCCTCCGCACATTGACAAACTTCTACTGCTTAGGTGGAGATTCTTTGAGAGAATCAGTTGTGGGTCAGGCGGTTTAATGTAATATTTTCCATAAAAACGTGAGCCTCTTTTATGTGATCCATTTTATGATTGGAATGCATACTACAGATTTAATTATGAACTAGTTACTACTTATCTGATTCAGTCAGGTAAACATATGAGAGATCCAGTGCTTGAGAAAATATATTTGGTTAACTCGAACTACAGTTTTCCAGTGTTGGTATCTTTCATAGATTGACTTGCAACTCTCTTCCCCGATCAGAGACACTCCTTATCAATATCCTTTCACACATATGCAATAGGAATATGAAATATCGTGGCTTCTTTGAACAGTAGATCTTAGTGCCTTCACACCTCCATGGTTGAAGTTTGAGGCTTCTCTAATGAGGTCATTGTGCTACAAAAGTGGGATTCTTTTGTACTGTTTTCTAATGCAGTTTCTTGGTACTGATATTGAATCATCACCTTGGAACTCCATTGCAGCATCAAGGAATGATTCAAGCCTGTGAATCTAAGAAGCATAGCAACCCTGGACAACAGTAGTTACAAGTATGTGACTCATTTCTCAATGGATAATTTCCAGTTCCAGATAGTGATCATATAGATGATCTACAAACACTTGTTTCTGTTGGCCTGTTGCGCATTCCATTCGTACAATAGAACACAACTCCCATAGACAACATCATGAGAAGAATGTCTACATGTGAGCAGGACATGTCTACTTTTCATGACTGGAGAAAAAGGAGTTCATTAAAAGTCTTCTTCATCCGAAGCATGACACTACTATGAAATGTTTTTATATGTTAATAAGCCGTTTTGTGACAAAATGCTAGCTGTAAATAAGTTATTACGACAACATTTTCATTAGCATGACCATGCCAATGGCTGCATGTGTTATATAACACCTGACAAATATTAGGGTGTGTTTACACACTTTACATCCAACTTCAAATAATCTTAGCCTTTGAAATGTGTTTTCTTGATTGAGAGAAGTTGCCTTTCAAAGATTATTCACCTATTAAAGCAAATAGTTTCTAAAGCCTGCTCCTGCTTCAGTGAAGAATGTACCTCATTCTTTGCAATGAAAGCTGCCTCTAAAGGCATACCAATACAACTAATACCCAATCGTATTGCAACTGAATGATGATGAAAGAGAAATACTCCTCTGGGCTGAACAAAAATGTGATTCATAGTTTCTCAATGCAGTTACTAAAGTGGATCGCCCAAAACAACTGATGGCTGAAGGAGGCAGACCCAAAGGGACTTTATTTATATTTTTAGAAAAGTCATGGCAAATATTCTGGCTGACACCTAAAGCTACCTGCTCACGTAATACTGGTTCTGAGTTAATGTCTATGAATTTAAAGGTGTATTTATAAAAAGTTCAATTGCATGCAAAAATATTTGACATTATGTAAACTTTACTATGTCTGTGGAATAAGTTGCTGCTTGCTTATACTTTTTATTTTATAGGTCTACTGTGATTATCATGGTCATTCTCGCAAAAAGAACGTGTTCATGTATGGATGTAGTATCAAGGAGACTGTGTGGCATACCAGTGTTAGTGCTTCTTCCAGTGAACTAGTAGAAGACTTGGGATACAGAGTAAGTAGGTGAAAGAAAAGCCAAAATGCTATCAGAAAAAAATGGGAGAGTAGATATGTATGCATTTCTTGTTTACTCTTGAATATCGATTTGAATGTAATCATTTCCTTCATTATAAGTAACACTTGTACTTCCGTTTTCTGAGAAGATACATGCCATTCATTACATTTGATATGTCTATCGAAACTCCTTTTTCAGCTTTCCTTGCAATGCCGTCACTCAAAGTGTTTCTGGTTTCTATGTCTGTAACTTTTGATTCTGAAATATGTTGACAGCTTGAACTTTTCAGCAAGTTACAATGTAATACAAGACAAGAGCAAATGTCATAATTAATAGCTGCTACAAATTCAACACAAGTAACCTTTTTTGTAAATTCCACAAGTTTTTGTACAGAGTAGTAAGCATATACATAGGCAATGAGGTAGCTCTGAGTGACATTAAAAGACTTGAACGGTCCTCTGGTGGGTACATCCGCAATATTTCAGTCATATACTGGTGTGGTTTAACAGATTTTCGGTTAGCAAGACAATTGAGCATTACTATGTTTTGTTTCTAGAAAAAAAACTGAAAATAGGCAAAACGAAGTAGAGCGTAAAGAAACAAAAAAATAAATGTATGAAGACAGCCAAACTCAAATAGATTAGAAAACCTTTGTCTTTCCTAGTCCGATTTAGGGTATAAAGAAGTGTGTGATACACAGCAAGGGCAAGATGGGGGTTGATCGTGTAAGGAAGAGTGTCTGTCTCACGCATCTAGGTAGCCATCCTTAATTGGCAAAGTCATGGGGGCTTGGATTTTACATTAAAAAACTGAGTTTGGACCAGAGACATTAGGAGAGTAAAGTTTGAAGGTATTATCAATTATCAGCACTTCATATGAAGCAGACCCTGGCTCACCAGTTATATTTGTAGTCCCCACGTTTAGTAGTAAGCCGAGGAGGAGAAGGTCTGGGACTCTAATGTCCGAGATAGGGCTGAGAGTCCATGGGTCTAGGGCTATATATTAATAAAATTGAGTTAAATATTTTTTTTGTAGTTTCTTCAGCAACTTCCCAAAAGGGTATGTTATGTGTTTGCAATAATAAAGTATGTGTTCTATATCTTCCATACTTAGTAGGCAATTTCAACATGCATCAGATTTTATTAGTCCTGTTTTAAATAGCTTACTAGGTGCCCAGAAGCATCAATGGATTATCTAGCATTTGCATTGAGCCACTACCCCTATGTGCAATATTTTGGCTTGGAACATGTGGTGTACCATTTCTTTTGTTTATAAGTATTATTTTTCATGTTACTTATCTAGTAGTAGTAATGTTTGCGGCTATGTGTCCCTGCATGAATAGTTTGCTAAGTAAGGAGATTAGATGAGTTGAATTTTGGTTTCTTTAGATTACTCAGAGCAGCTTTGAGTGTAAGGAACCGAAAAAAATCAAGGTTTGTCAGTTGTATTTTGCTGTAGTATCAGTAAATGGATGGGACTGTCTGGACAAACAAGATCTTTTATGGGGATGATTCCTTTTTCTATCCATTCTTTCTAATAAATCACTCTGCCAACTATGTTGATGTGTGAGTTCCGAAATAGTGTTGCTAACATATATCCTCGTATGCTAATGTAGATCCTCGTATTTTGATGGTGAGGCATTTATCAAAGTACTTTGTGCCGGGGCGGAGTCTTTTATAATACTCTGAGAGTGTAGGGCTTTAATATGCTTCATTGTTAAAGTGGCAATAGGTTTGTGTAGTAGAATAATGAGATGTGACACAGGAAAGTAGTATGGTGATAACAAGATGTTTTTATCAGGGTCAAAGGAACAATCTGCTTTTGTTCAAGTCCCAATCCGGCTGAAGGCTCAGGGTCCAGTCTGGGGAACTTCTGGAGCTGGTGTTGGGTTCTCTTCCCAGGTGTCCCGGAGGCGTCACGTCACTCGGGCACAGAAAGGGAAAAAACAAACCAAAAATAGGCTTTTCAAAGGTTATATATAAAACGGGTCACCGGACCATAGTGCCACCTTCACCAGTCAGGATGTGTATGTGAATAGGGGGAGTGAGGGAAGACTCACCGTGGCACTACTGCATGCTTTCGTCCCCTCCCGCCCAGCCTTTAGACTCTTGTGGCACCCCACCAACCCCACCAAAAGGATCGCCTTGCTGGCACTTGCCTCTGGCCACAATCATATCCAGGGCTGCGGCATCGGGAGCCGGAGCGTCCTTGTCACTCTCCTGGCCGCCGGGCCAAGTGGTTGTATATAGAAGTGTTGGCTCGTCCGGGTCTTCCCTTTTCTCCATTCTTGGGATGCCTCCTGCTTCTCTCCGCCAGTCTGGTCCTGCAACTTGACTTCCGGGGAAACTGCCTGTCTCCCCGCCTTTCCACGTCACTTTGATTCCTCCACCGACTCGGTCCTCTGCTTCTCCTTGCTCCAGGTCCACGATCACGGTAGCTGGTAGGTCTCGAGACGTCCTGTCCTCCGTACGATTCCTGCAATGCTGTGACGTGCTCTTTGTTCTCCTTTTAGCTTCAGCGTGGCCACTTCCCTGCCTCCTTTTCTAGAAACACTGGAGCACTGCTAGTCTTATGTGTGGGGCCTAAGACATCGGCCATGATGGATTTCCTGATCGACTCCTCGTTCTCTCTTACAGAGTGTAGTAATACATTATGATTTTGTATCCACTGTGTGGCTTGTCTAACACGAAATGCTATTTGGTAGTTGAAGAAGTTTGGTAAAGTAACTCCACGCCTGATTTATTCATTCTAAGTTTGGTAAGCGAGATTCTTGGCTTTTTATTTTTTAGTATGATATCTAAGACACGCTTGTCCATCATTTTATAGAAAATAGTAGATAGTTGTATGGGGAACGTACTTGTTATGAAGTGAATTTAAGGTACTGTCATAATTTTAGTACATTCGACTCCACCCCACCATTTAGGGGACCAACTATCAAATAATTCCTAATTTTGGTATAGAGTGTCTTCTAATGTGGTCTCTAGGGTTTTCTAAGGAGTTCCAAAAACCTAATGCCATGGTAGTTTATATATTTTGATTGATATTTTAGCCCGGTATTCTCAACTATAACTGATAGACCTAGGCTATTCAGGGGAAGACTCTTATTTTCTCAAAGTTTAGAGTAATCTTATTGTTTTACATACAGGCCTCGTGCTTCCGCCGGCGTGCCCTTGAGCCCCGCGGTCCTGTGTCAGGATCCTGTCAGGCCGTTGGCGTCGCAGGATCCTGCGCTGCTGGCTCCGGCCATGGTGCCACGAGGTTCCACGCTGCCGGCTCCTGCCCCAGCGCTACCCTCGGCTCCGCCGGATCCTGCGCCGCTGGCTTCAGCTACGGCACCACGAGGTCCCACGCTGCTGGCTCCGGCCCCAGCACCACCCTCAGCTCTGCCTCTGGCGTCGCAGGATCCTGCGCCGCTGGCTCCGGCCACGGCGCCACAAGGTCCCACGCTGCCGGCCCCAGCACCACCCTCGGCTCCGCCTCCGGCACCGCAGTGGATGCCATTCGTTCCACCCCAGGACAATTTTGTCCCTACCTGGGATCCACAATGGGACACGGTGCCGATTCTGCCCCATCCGGCGCCGTTTCTGGTGCCGTTTGTTCCTTCCCTGGTCCCTGCCCTGCCTCCGCAGTCTCTCTCGCATATGGCGAGGTGGAGGACGACTGGGAGGGTCCGAGGATCATCTTGCTCGTCAGTGTTACTGAGCAGGACTGGGCGTACGAGTTAGAGGAGGCCGGCGGCTTTGATGTCTCCTCTCACCCGGGGTTTGCCTCTCCTCTGCCTACCATGGAGGAGGGCGCTTCTTACACGGTGGTGCTCCCTGTGGATAAGAACATCACCAGGCATCATCGCCCGGCATGGGTGACCCTGCCTTTCTGACCACTCATCCTACGCCCGAGAGCCTGGTTATCCAAGCTTCGATGTCCCAGAGTGCCTTTCCAACGGCTCCGCCGGATAAGGACTCTAAGAAGCTGGAGCAGTTCGGCAAGTGGCTGTTCTCTTCGGCCAGCTTAGAGCTGCGGTTGGTGAACGCCGCCTGCCTATTGGCCCGCTATTCCCACGCGGTGTGGGATACAGTTGCACAGGTGTTGCCTCAGTGTCCTGAAGAGACCCAAGCTGTGCTGTCCCAAGCTGTCGCTGAGGGCAAAGATGCGGCTAAGTTCGCTATTCGATGTGGTTTGGACACCGCGGACTCACTAGGTAGAGCAATTGCTACGACTGTAGCGCTTCGTCGCCACGCCTGGTTGAGATCTACCGGGTTCTCGCCAGATGTCCAAGGATCAATCATGGATATGCCCTTTGATGGCACTCACCTGTTTGGCGATAAAGCCGACAGTGCGCTGGAGCGTTTTAAGGACTCGCGGGCCACGGCCAAGTCCTTAGGTCATTCCACGAAAAGGCCCGCCACTCCTGGTTTTCCTTCCTTTCGTGGCCACTGAAGGGGCGCCCAGGCACGGTCCTTCGGCAAGCCTGTGCAGACCCAGCCTCAGCGCGGACGCGGTTTCCGCAGGGGCAGGTATGGGAATCAGCGTGGGCGTCAGTCCATCTCCGCCCCCGCTGCTTCTACCTCCAAACCTTCCTAATCCGAGTTTTGGGGGGCACCCCACGCCAGTGGGTGGCAGGATCTGCCATCCTGTTCCTGTCCTACCGGACCACCGGCATTACCTGCGGTTCATGGTAGGCCACAAGCGCTTTCAGTTTTCCGTGCTCCCCTTTGGCCATACCAGCGCCCCTCGGTTGTTCACGAAAGTGATGGCGGTGGTCGCAGCTCATCTGCACAGATCAGGGGTCTCAGTCTTCCCCTATCTAGACGACTGGTTGTTGAAGGCGGGCTCGCCCCACAAGGTCGTCTCCCACCTCCAGACTACAGCCAACCTCCTGCATTTGCTGGGGTTTTCCATCAATATGTCGAAGTCGCACCTGCATCCCTCTCAGAAGCTCCAATTCATCGGAGCGGTTCTGGATTCGGCGCAGTTTCGGGTCTATCCTCCCGAACAGAGGATCCGGGATATTCAGGCTATGATTCCTATCTTTCAGCCTCTATACCGGGTTTCAGTCAGGATGACCCTCCGGCTCCTGGGACTGCTTGCCTCCTGCATCCTGCTAGCGCAACATCGCAGATGGCATATGCAGGCTCTGCAGTGGGACCTGAAGTTTCAGTGGGCACAGCATCAGGGCAACCTGGGCAAGGCATCAGGGCAACCTGTCCGATCACGTCCAGATCTCGGAGGGCACTGCACGTCAATTGCAGTGGTAGCTCACGAATCACGATTGGGTCAATGGCAGATCCCTCTCCCTTCCCCAACCGGAGTTCACAGTGGTGACAGATGCGTCCCTTCTGGGATGGGGTGGCCACATGGGAGAGGCGGAGATCAGGGGCCTCTGGTTTCCGGCGGAATCCCGGCTCCATATCAACCTTCTGGAGCTGCGGGCGATCCGACTTGCTCTGAAAGCCTTCCTTCCCTCTGTCCGGGGACAGGTGGTGCAGGTGTTCACAGACAACACCACCGCCATGTGGTATTGCAGCACACAGGGCGAGTTGGGGTCATGGACCCTATGTCAGGAAGCTCTGCGCCTCTGGACATGGCTGGAACATCGGGGCATGTCTCTGGTGGTTCAACACCTAGCGGGCTCCCTGAATGCCGGGCAGACTAACTCAGCCGCAGATGCATGTTGGATCATGAATGGCGTCTGGTCTCGGACGTGGTGCAAGGTCTTTCTCCAGTGGGGAGAGCCTTGTTAGATCTATTTACCACCGAAGAGAACGCGCAGTGTCATCAATTCTGCGTGTTGGAATTTACAAGGTGGCACTCGCTCTGAGACATTTTTCACCGCGAGTGGAGTTGCGGTCTGTTGTATACCTTTTCCCCTATACCACTTCTGCCCAGAGTGCTGAAGAAGGTCAGGCGCGACCGGGCCCAAGTCATTCTTGTGGCTCCGGATTGGGCAAGAAGAGTATGGTATCTTGAGCTACTCAGTCTGACAATCTGTCCTCCGATCCGACTGCCTCTTCGGGAGGATCTTCTGTCGCAGCAGCAGAGGACGGTCCTTCACCTGAATCTTTCCAGCCTCCACCTCCATGTGTGGAGATTGAGCGGGGACAGTCGACAGCTTTGACCTTCCTGCCGAAGTCTGTGATGTTAATTTGGCAGTCAGGCAGGCGTCTCTCCACTAAAACGGTATACGCCTGCAGGTGGAATAAATTTGTGGCATGGTGCACAGCGAAGGCTGTGGATCCCCTTTCTGCCCCTCTTTCAGAAGTTCTTCTGTTCCTCCTTTCTCTGGCCCAGCAGGGCTCTGCTCTGGGCACTATCAAGGGCTATCTCTCGGCCATTTCCGCCTTTTTAGGGCTTCTAGCTTAGCCTTCTCTTTTCAAGTCCCCGGTTGTTAGTCGTTTCTTAAGAGGCATTACACACACCTTTCCTCCGGTCCCCTTTATAATGCCTCACTGGGACTTGAATCTTGTGTTGACTGCTTTATGTGCACTCCCTTTGAGCCGCTTCACACCTGTCCTTTACGTCTTCTCACCCTAAAGACTGTTTTCCTGGTTGCTATCACCTCTGCCAGAAGAGTGAGTGAGCTCCAGGCTCTTTCTTCTAAACTTCCTTTCCTTTCTGTTCCTCCGGACAAGGTGGTGTTAAGGACCCATCCTTCTTTTCTGCCCAAGGTTGTCACGCCCTTCCACATCGGGCAGACCATCACTTTGCCCACCTTCTTTCCGCCTCCGCAACCTTCGAAAGAGGAAGAGAGGCTCCACCGTCTGGACCCAAAACTCTTGTTCTATCTGCAGTGCACACAACAGTTCTGGGTGGATGATCAACTCTTTGTTGGCTACGTGGGCGCCAAGAAAGGTCGGGTGGCATAAACTAACCATCTCTTGGTGGGTCGGTCTCTGTATTAAAGCCTGTTACTCCTTGGCTAAAAAGGAGCCTCCTGTGGGGCTGCGTGCCCATTCTACTTGGGTGACAGCAGCCACTACCGCTCTGGGACGGGGAGTCCCTTTGCAGGATATCTGTCAGGCAGCTACGTGGTCCTTGCTGCATACCTTTACTACGCATTATTGCCTTGATAGCCAAGTCCGGAGAGACGGCTTCTTTAGCCGTTCTGTTCTCCGGTATTTTCTTGTGTGATATTAGTTCACAGACCCTCCACCGGGGTTGGTATTGCTGGGGTATCTATTCTAAGGTAAGGAATCTAACACAAACGTGTTTCTTTCAGATGAAGAAGTTAGTTACCTTTGGTAACGATATATCTGTAAGAAACATTAGTTAGTGTTAGATTCCTTACCGCACCACCCATCCTGTCCGTTCTGCTAACTGATTTCTAGGGTTAAGGTTATCCCTTTCTGATGGATACATCTGCCAGTGGATTCCTCACCTTGTGAATATCCCCTGCACCAGCAACATTCGGAAACTTTTGTAGCAGTCCACGCCGATGAGGTCGAAGAAGACGTCACAGAGGAACGGCTCCGCTCGCGACTCCGCTGACGTCACCGGCTCCATAAGAAGACCTCGTCGGTGTGATGACGTCAGTTCCCTTTTTTCCGCGCCGTCGAAGCCAACGGATTTCGGGAATCGCTGTTGTTAGCATCGTTGTTACTTTGTGTATTATCTAGATTTTCTCTTTTCTTTCTTGAGAATGTCGACAAGGAAGTCTGGATTCAAGCCTTGCCGTGAGTGTGGCAAGCACATGTCGATCACAGATCCACATGAGGACTGTGTGTGGTGTTTGTCATCTGACCACGACGTGGATGGCTGTTCCAGCTGCCGCAAGATGAGCAAGAAGGCTCTTAAGGAACGGGAAGCGAAGCTCTTCATTGCAAAAATGAAGAAGGAGAAGAGAGGGAGAAGGAGGTCGAGGACGAGGTCGAGGTCTCGATCGAGGTCGGCGTCGAAGTAGACTTCGGGGCATGCTTTTCGAGCCAAGAAGCATAAGAAGAAGAGAAGACACTCGTCTCGACATCATTCGGACAAGAGCTTGGTTCCGAAGTCGAAATCACCAACTCGACGCCGGAAGGACTCTGTTTCTCCTTCTCCTGTGCCTGATTCACCTTCTGGTCCTTCATCGCCAGTGGCTTCCTTGACTCCGGCTTCACCGGTTCCGGCTCAGACTCCGACGCCGGTTCCATCTCCAGCGCCGATATCATCTGCGGCCCCGGTTGAAGAACTTCAAGTCCCGGGTGAGCCTGCGACGCCTTTGAATCCACCGTCGGCGCCGGTTGGCCCGAGTCCGGTGATGCCTGACCAGTAAACACACTGAGAGGGGGACCAGGAGCATGGGTTAAAGAGTAGGTCCTGTACCAACGCTCCAAAGTTAGCTATTCAAACAAAAGGGTAACAGTTCCTATAGCGGGCAGTCCCAGTAAGGTATGCTGCCTAAAGGGTGGGGAGAAAGTGGTCGAGGAGGTTCGTGGTGATGTCTGAGATGTAGGCCAGATACTCCTGGGTGGTGTTCCAAGTGCCCTCACACACCCTTGCGGGTGCAAAGCATCATCATAGGGCGTTGCTCCTCGTGGGGGTGGCGCTGCAGTCCCTCACGGGCCCTTCAAGAGGGCTCTCTGTCGGAGATCTCTTTGTTGGAGTAGCCGTAGTTGTGCGTGCGGGTGTGTGGGGATAGTGGGTGATGTGGTGAGACTAAAAAGACCCTCAGGTACCCCAAACGGTTTATTAGTGAGTCCGTAGGGTCTGGTTAAAATCTAACGGGGAGTGGTGCCTGTATAGCACTCTAAAAAGTAGGGGGAAGGTAGATAGTTCTGCTACTCTCAACCCGTGTGTGACAAAATTAGAGTGAGAGTGAGAACGTGAGGTGGGTGGTCAACATGTTTCGCGCTGCCCGTGGTCCCTAACGGATCCGTAGCGCTTCGTCAGGACCAAAAGTAAGAAAGAAATAACCACGAACCTCCTCGACCACTTTCTCCCCACCCTTTAGGCAGCATACCTTACTGGGACTGCCCGCTATAGGAACTGTTACCCTTTTGTTTGGATGCCTGACCAGTACTCTGCTTTCCCTGGACCAGGTCAGGACCCCTCGCATTATTTAAATGCTATGTACGGGGTGTTTGCTAGAGACATGTACACCACTGGTGCACCTGCGGGTCCGATGGGTCCAATGGTGTTTAATTTAGGGGTGCCGCAAGTATATCCACAGGCCCCTTTCATGCCGTTCTTTCCAGCGACGCCGTCGTCTTGGAATCTGCCGGCTCCGAGGACGTCGACGCCGCTTCCATCCTCACCGGCTCCGGCTCGACCTCGTTCGACGCCGGCGGCTCCTGCAGATCCACGCTCGATGCCGGCGCCGTCGGATTCGAACACGCCGACGCCGAGGATACGGATTCGGTCCAGAAGGGAGGCTCAGAGGGTTATTGATGAGCGGAGGTACCTTCTGGAGGAAGCAGAGGAAGGAGAATTGGTAGAATCAGATATAGTATTTGAGGAGCTTAAGGAAGCTAGTGGGTTGGATTTGTCTCCTGAGTGGGAGATTACTCCACCGTCGGACGAACCCTCTAAGGACGTTGCTCCTTATCATGCAGTTACCAGGAAGGCTGCAGAACTGCTTGATCTCCAGTTGCCAACTACAGAGTTTAAATCAAACATTTTAACTGAGGTATTACATTCTCATACGGCAGCTTCAGAGCCATTGCTTCCTTTTAATGAGGCCATTATTGACCCTTTTCTGCTCCTGCGGTCTCTAAGATGGTTGCTAGGAGATATAGGACAGCCCCAGGGGACCCTGAGTTTTTGACGTCACATCCTTCGCCTGAGAGCCTGGTGATTCAGGCAGCTTGTTCAGGAAAGTTCAAGGGTGCTTTTCCTCAGGTTCCGGGGGACAGAGAGGCTAAAAGGCTGGACCAATCAGCAAAAAAGGTATTTTCATCAGCCAGCATGGCCTTGAAGTCAACGAATGCCACTTGTCTTCTAGGACGCTATGTGCATGCGCTTATGGATTCTGCTAAGAAGCTGGCGCCGAAACTGTCTGAGGAGGATAGGGCTGGATTCACTGAGATCTTGACTGATGCCCAGGCGGCTGCACGCCAGGTGAGCCAAAGTGGACTGGACACGGCGGATTCAGTGGCGAGGATTATGGGATCTTCTGTCGCCACCAGAAGGAGTGCATGGTTAAGATCTTCGGAGTTTTCACAGGATGTGCAATGGACTCTTTTGGACCTGCCATTGGATGGATCTGGCCTATTTGGTAAAAAGGCAGATGCTGCTCTGGAGCGTTTCAAAGAGAGCAAGGCGACGGCTAAATCTCTGGGCCTGCAATCTCAGTCGAGGAGATCTTTTAAAAGGTACAGAGGGTTCGGAAGGACATCCTTTCGATCCTATAGACAGACCCAGCAGCAGCAACAGCAGCAGCGAGGTTCCTCGTCTAGAGGTTTCAGAGGTAGAATCAGGGGTCGCACACGTGGCCGTCAACTCTCCTCCTCCTCTTCCTCCTCCTCAGCCCCTCCCACCACCGCAAAGCAGCCCTAGATCCGCCATTCCGGATCATGCTGGTCCTGTGGGGGGCCGGCTTACCCATTTTCTACAAGATTGGGAGTCTGTAACTACAGATCTCTGGGTTCTGGATCTTGTAGAGAATGGGTACGCCCTTCCCTTTCGGGAATTTCCTCCAAATTACCCTCCTTGTCAAGGGGCTTGCTCGGAGGACCACCGTCTTCTTCTGCTGGAGGAAGTCCTGAAGCTGTTTCAAAAAGGTGCGATAGAGGTGGTTCCAGAGCAGGAGAGGGGTCAGGGATGCTACTCCCGGTATTTTCTGATTCCGAAAAAGGACGGCAGATTGCGTCCGATGTTGGACCTCAGAATCTTGAATCTTTTTCTAAAGCAAGAGAAGTTCAAGATGCTCACCCTTGCTCAGGTTCTTCAAGTGCTGAACCAGGAGGACTGGATGGTGTCGCTCGACTTGCAGGATGCGTATTTTCACATCCCCAACCTGACGTCGCACAGGAAGTATCTCCGGTTTACGGTAGGGTCGCAACATTATCAGTTTGCGGTCCTCCCGTTTGGTCTTACTTCGGCACCTCGAGTCTTCACGAAGGTGATGGCAGTGGTGGCAGCCCATCTCAGAAGGTCGGGGATTTCAGTTTTCCCTTATTTGGATGACTGGCTGATCAAGGCGAAGTTGCCAGAGAAGGTGCTACGTCATCTGCAGGATACAACTCAGCTGTTGTACAAATTGGGGTTTTCGATAAACGTGCCCAAATCTCACCTGGTGCCCTCTCAGCGCAACCTGTTCATAGGTGCGGTACTGGACACTACTGTTTGTCGAGCATTCCCTCTTCCTCAAAGGATTCTCGACATACAGGAAATGATTCCTTTATTTTACAACGGAGCGGTCGTTCCAGTTCTGAAGGTCCTTCGCCTGCTCGGTCTGTTTGCTTCCTGCATCCTGTTGGTAACCATGCACGCTGGCACATGAGGGCGCTCCAGTGGTGCCTCCGCATGCAGTGGTATCAGCACAAAGGACATCTCAGGGAGTCTGTGAGAATCTCCAGAGAAGCTGCAGCGGATCTGTCCTGGTGGAGCGTGGAGGGCAACCTGTCTCAAGGGAAGCTCTTTCATCTACCTCCATCGGTGGCCACGGTGATAACGGATGCATCCACCTTAGGGTGGGGTGCTCATCTGGGGGATCTGGAGTTCAAGGGTCTTTGGTCTCCAGAGGAAAGGTTGCTTCACATCAACCTTTTGGAATTGAGGGCAATTCGTTTAGCACTCAAGGCCTTCCTCCCTTCCCTTCGCGGTCAGTCTGTTCAAGTCCTGACGGACAACACTACCGCGATGTGGTATATAAACAAACAGGGAGGAGTGAGGTCTCTTTGTCTCTGCAGAGAGGCCCTCCGTCTATGGTCCTGGGCTCAGGACCATCAGATTTGTCTGATGGCAAATCATCTGGCCGGGGTGCTGAACGTACGTGCGGACAGTCTGTCGGCAGTTCTCCGCCGACCACGAGTGGAGGCTTCATCCGGAGGTAGTTCGTCACGTCTTTCGGATGTGGGGAACTCCTCAGGTGGACCTGTTCGCCACTCACGAGAATGCTCACTGCCCGTCATTTTGCAGTCTCCAGTATCCGATGCAGGGAGCGTTGGGGGACGCGTTTCAGTTGAGTTGGGGCTCACAACTCCTTTACGCGTTTCCTCCCATACCCTTGATTCCTCGGGTTCTGAGGAAGATTCGCCAAGACCGGGCCCAAGTCTTTTTGATCGCCCCGGATTGGCCAAGAAGGGTGTGGTATACAGATCTTCTCCACCTCTCCTCGTGCCCTCCCCTCCATCTCCCTCTGAGGGCAGACCTCCTCTCGCAGTCGGAGGGGCAGGTTCTACACCCCCACCTCCAGAGCTTACACCTTCATGCCTGGAGATTGAACGGGGCAACCTGAATTCTTTTTCTCTCCCGCCTGACGTGGTGGATGTAATTTTGTCTGCCAGACGTCATTCCACCAAATCTATATATTCCTATAGGTGGTCCAAATTTGTACTTTGGTGTGGAGAGAAGTCAATTGATCCTTTGAAGGCTCGTCTGTCTGACATTCTACAGTTTGCCCTTTCTCTTGCTCAGCAAGGCTTTGCTGTGGCCACTGTGAAGGGATAATCATATAAAGAAATTTCCCTCACGACCTCTATTGATGATAATACAATTTAATTGTGATTTGGGAAAAAAAGAAGGGCCTAAAAAACAGTGATGCACCACACAGAAATTTACACTTTTTTACTTTTTAATTTTTTGTCATTTAGCCATTTTATATTTTTCTTAGAAAAATTCAATACATTTCTTTGTCTTATCACAAAAAATAGGTTAGACTTTTAGTGTTCACTGACTAAATGCATTACAGTGAATCTGCATCATATCAATTGACAACAAACAGTAGTCCCTGGGACAAACTAATGTAGACCGCAAAGGATCTGTATCATCACACAATCACATCTACACACATACCAGATCATTCCACATTCATACACCTTTCATAAAAACATAGAAAAAGACACAGGATTTTTATCGTATATTGAACATTGGAGGTACAAAGTACATAATGATCTCCTATGGCTAACAAAACAACTGCAAGAGCAGAATAGTGATGTCAGGTCAATGGTCGACGCGTTTCGATGGCGTGGATGCCACCTTCATCAGGACCACAGATGTATTCAAAAACGACAAAGCCCAGGGAATACCTGAAACAACATATACATAAAAAACACATATTCAATTAATGGCCCAAAATTCCCTATAAAATTGCGGAAGGGAGATATCTTCACAAGTTAGGTGACCACTAGATGCAAAGTAGAGACTTACTTTTTTTAAAAAAGAGAGAAAGGAATATATATAAAAAGAAGAGAGAGGGTCCTATTAGGGTGAAGTAGCTATTAACGCTCCACTTTTGAAGCCCATGTATTAAGAATACGTGAGGGTAGCAATTTATTCAAGGACCTATCTCCAACTAAGAACAACTAATCTCAAAGCAGAATAGAGTGCCACCACCATAAACAATGTAAAACACCACGTGTAACCCAGCATAGCAGTCCTCTGTGCAATACCTAAACCCAAATGCTACAAAGGAAAACGGGGCGGGAAAAAGCATACTTGTATATTAAAGATTTTCTGTTAAGGATGCGTTATCATATACTCGATTGTAGGAATTCATAAAGAATCTGTCAAGAAAGTACAAGAACCTAGTAGTGAGATACTCTACATCGTTACAAACCGAAGTTTAATGATAAAGGGGCAAAAATGGTCCAATACCTGTATTTAACAATTAGTTTCGCTGCCCATCCTCATAATTCAACAATTGTTCGCAAATTCACAGTCTCCAAAGGAGTTGGTATCCAAATGTGATTTTCTAAAAGGCCAAGAAGACCGAATGCAGTATCACTTTTCTAATGGCACTAGAAGTGACAAACAAAATCAGAGTTAAAAAATCCAATATTCCGTTGATGGAACACGACTCCTAGGACAATCTCTGGAGAGGTTATGTTTCCTGAAGAAACATCAATAGCGTATTTGACAGTAGGTTATCTAACAGGTAATTTTCCTTTAAAAAAAGCGTGTCCACTTTATAGTACTATTGCCACCATATATTGTTTATGTCTGTACTAATCCGCTGCTATAGATAGATATGTACATTTCCACCATAGTGAGAGAATTGACTATTTTCCGATCACAAATACGGTGGTTGTTGCTTTTATGTTCCTCTAAGAAACGATTCTCTAAAAAAGACGGGATTTGTTCCAAAAGTATTGTCTAGGAATTTAAAAATGAACCTTTTTATCTAAAGTTCAAACAAGGAGTCGTCTTTGAGACTAGTTTTTCAACACGAGTCTATATAGAAAAGGTTTCGTCCGATATATCGTCACATCTAAAAACGCCCAAACATCGAAGAATATTGGAGGCGCTGTAGCCGGTTAAATACCAGATTGTGTTTGAGAAGGAAATGCGAAGAGATGTGTTGAGTACTAACACCTCTTTGTAAGCAGTGTGAACGCCAAAAGGGCTTACCTCTTTTGTTAAAAGATCCCTTCGCCATAGAGTAATTATCGACCCAACGGCCGTATGGATAGACCTGCTGCAGCGGTACGCCAATACGTAGTCAAATCGTGAATCTCAGCCAGATATGTTCGGATCTATGTTGTAAGATTTTCACCCGAAAGATCGTCACATCTATAAACACCCCAACATAGAAGAATGTATTAGAAACGCCGTAGACCGTAAAGGAAATGCGAAGAGATGTGACGAAAACGAGCACCTCTTCGTAAGCAGTCTATACGTCTAACGGCTTACCTTTTCTTTAGAGTCCCTTCATCGTCAGGTAATTCTCGACCAAACGGCCGTTCAGGTAGACCAGCAATAGCGGTGCGGCAATACGCAATGACGTTGTGAACCTCAAACTAATATGTTAGTAACTAGCCAATCGAGACGACGCAACATATGGGTGGGCGGAGTATGAAAAAAGGACTACCTTACATAGTTTGTCGGCACCATTTTGGAACGGGTGTTATGCGATCAATCATTCCCGCTTGTCCCTACAAAACTTTATTGTACCATACTGATAAGTGGAGGACATTCCTATATTTTTAAGTTAAATAGGAATCGATATAATACATATCGCACATACGTTTCGTAAAAGTAAATGCCAATGCGGAATGAATGCGTAATTCACAATGTAGCAAAAGAGAAAGAAAAAATGTTTTTTATTAGAAGCTCGCATAGTTCACAATTATGTCAATAATTACTCTCAAAAGGGAAAGTTATTATTAAGCGGCACTCATAATACGAGGAAAAGCCAGAAAGTGTTTCAACATAACAAGATCAGAGTGCAATACTGTGGAAGATGCTAAGAAACAAATGTCTCGTAGAGTGTATCTCTCAGGAGGATCATTATTGACTTAAAAATTAGAGTCATGCAAGAGTAACGAAAGAACTTACTTACGTCACCCAGATGGTTACAGCTAGAAAGAGAATAAGCGGGATGTGGAATGGTCTATAGTGCTTATCATTACCATTTTACCACTACCATACTTGCAAGATACAGGCTATCCCAGTAAAATATACAAAACCTATCAGGGTTGACTAGACATCTTCAAAGAAAATGTCCCGATGTGTTAGATAATAAGGGTGCCCAGGATATAAAAGTGACCTCACCAGGACTGAGTCACATACCATTGTATATCCAGATTCAAACCTTTTTTAACACTGTTGAAGGTAAAGATCCAAAAAGTTTCGCGTTGTTTGCGGATAGTCTCCATCGGTATCCCTGCTTTACTCTGTATTTTTTCCAGAATTAGCCATTTAAATTCATTTTCCAAGTGGTCTTTATCGATACAGTGTTGTACAAGCGGAGCTGTGGTTTTCTTGGTGCGTATAGCTGATTTATGCTCACTATATCTGATGCGGAATTATCGTGCGGTTTCTCCGATATATGCTAAGCCGCAAGGGCAGACTAGCATATATACAATGTTGTGACTTCTACAATTGGTTAAAGATCTTAACTTCACACATTTTCCCTCATATTGTATGGAGTCTGTGACCATAGCACTATCGCAAGCATGACAGGAGCCACATTTGTGGTTGCCTAAAATCAGGGGCAGGCCTGATATAGTTAGTTGACGTGCTGCGTTGGATTGAGTCGGTCTAGTATGCACAAGGAGATCGCGTAGATTGCGGTTTCTACGATACGCTACCAACGGTTGTTCCAGCTGAGTTTCATTTTCGTCACTATTCAAGATTTTCCAGTTCTTCATTATGATGTTCCTGATCTTATAGTTCAATGAAGAATGATTTATGACACATACTATCTGATTTTTAGATGTACGGGCAGTGCCTGCCAATAACGCCTCTCTGTCATAATATTTAGCCCTTTTATAGGCATGTCTTATTAACCTGTGTGGGTAGCCTCTGGCCAGAAGTCGTACCCGAAGGGCATCTCCATGTCTATGGAACTCCCGCATGTCAGTGCAATTGCGCCTGATACGCAGGAATTCTCCAAACGGGATTGCATCTCTTTGGCTCGTTGGATGAAAACTTTGGTAGTGTAATATGGTATTCTTTGCAGTCGGTTTTCTATATAAACTTACCTCAATAACGTTGTTTGACCCTGAGATGAGGATATCCAAAAATTCCACTTGTTGGGCACTACTTTTAGCAGTAAACTTTAAATTGCAATCACTCGCGTTAAGCCACAGTATAAATTCGTTCAGAGATTCATTTGTACCCGACCAGATGAAAAAAATATCATCGATGAAACGTCTCCAACCGATGACGTTGTCAGAGAAAGGAGCAGCCTCATTAAAGATATTCTTAAGGTTCCATTCTCCCATATATATGTTAGCCACACTGGGAGCACAAGATGCTCCCATGCTGGTGCCCTTGATTTGTTTGTATGTGGAGCCTTCAAACTCAAAGAAGTTGTTCATGAGCACCACCTCCAAGCATTCCAAAATGAATGCATCTGGTCTTACACCTGGTGTTCTAAGTAGCAAGGCTGAAACAGACTGTAACGCTTGATATTGAGGGATGTTGGTGTACAAAGCCTCAATATCAAGCGTCACTAATATGTGTAGATTGCAGTTAAATGGCATGCCCTCAATCTTATTAATCATGTCCCCTGTGTCACGAATAAATGAGGCATAATTCTGCGTAAGAGGACAGAGATAAGAGTCCACAAATTTGGACAAAGGCTCAGTACTAGAGCCAATAGTGGAAATAATAGGACGCATGGGAGGGTCCACTATATTCTTGTGGGTTTTAGGTAATCCATACAAGGCTGGAGTTTTAGGGCAAGATTTGTTAAGAAAATTGTACTCATCTTGACATATATCACCACGGTTAAGAGCTTTACTCGTGATGTCTAAGATGATCCCCTTAAGTTTTGATAATTCCTTGGGGTGAGATTTGGTATAGTGTTGGGGGATAGCCAGCATATTGGATATTTTTTCACGATATTGATTTTTATCCATAATGACTATCCCACCACCTTTGTCACAAGGCTTTATCACTAAATCTTTATTGGACTTGATGCCACATAATGCGGTATTTTCTGAAGGGGTAAGATTATTGTGTACAAACGGTGGCTTTTTGATGACACGTTCTATTTCCTTGAGGACATTCTGTTCAAAGAAGTTAACCTCAGGGCCCACCATGTCAAGGGTGGGAGTAAATTGTGATGGAGGTTTACATCTAGATAGATTGTCTGTATCTTCAGTAGGGGGACGGTCTAGGAAGAACTTTTTTAATCTTACTTTTCTGAAAAAAGAAAAAAGGTCTTCATGCAATTTGAACAAATTCGGGCGAGTACAGGGAACAAATGATAAACCCTTACTCAGCACAGCGCGTTCATCATCTTTAAGGGTGGTGGAAGAGAGATTAAAAATAGGCATGGTGTCATCACCTCCCAGTCTCATGTTCTCACCTTCTAGCGCCAGTACTGCTGGTTGCGGGTTTTTAAGTAAGGTTGTTGATTTTGATGTTGAGGGGCCATCGATTGAGAATCCTCTCTGTTCGGTGCCCACCTCCTGTTCCTGCCTCTGAATTGGCCTCTCGATAAAAAAGGAGACCGGCCACGGAATGATTGTTGTGCCATCCGTCTGCCTCTATACGAGCCATACTGTCCACCTGGTACCTCCTGTCCATTGTCGTTATCCGAGTCTGAGGAGTATGTGTCCGAGAAATTCACTATTCTTCTTCTGGGATTGTAGTTATTGTACCCTTGACGGTCTTGATTTTGGTTCCAATCTTGGTAGTATGTTGCATTGAGGTAAGGGTATGCTTTTTCTTCTGTGTACCATCTGATGTCCTTTTTTAGTTTTTCAGTTTTTTTATTTGTAAGGTAAATCTTTCAATTCGGAATTAACTTTTTCAAGTTTCGCCTTGGCATCATCCAATGCGGTGGAGGTCTTTAATTTGTCTTCTAAGGTTAGTATTTCTTGATTTAACACAACCATAACCTCTCTAGCAGTTTCTATTATAAGGATCATCCAGTCCCTGGAGCAGCGGTTAGCAATAAGTGACCACCGCTCCAGGAACTTACGGATTTCTACGAAGAGGGCTGGAATGTTGCGTACCCTTAAACCTGATGGTATAACGCCTGCGCGAAGATATTCAAGCATGTAGTTTGCGTGGGATTCCATACGCTTGAATTTCTTTTTTAGATTTAATAGATTGTTCCATTCCGCATTATCATGCAGTTGTAGGGAAGTTGGGTTCTCACTTGACGTTATTTGTCCCAATAAGGTATTAAAATCATCGTCTGTGAAACCAAAAGTTTTAAGTCCCTCCATCTCTGGTACAGGGTCAATATAAGATTGTATTATAATGTATCAACAAAATCAATACACCAGTTCTGTTTATCCCAGTGCTATTGTTATTGTAAAGTCTACAGCATGCACCCAGATACAAAGAAGCAGAGATTTAACAGAAAAGCGTGTCAATAATCAATATAAACAAACATAATCGAATAAGATACAAATAGTGTCACCAAACAGGAAGAAACACTTCTCTCCAATAAGTAACTTGACAAAAAAATCCACACAAAAAATAATAATATCCCACGGTTAAAAAACCGTGAATGCACAGCAACAAATACTGTGAAGGGATACTTATTGGCTTTGTCGGCTTTCCTTTGCTTGCCGGATCAGCCATCATTATTCAAATCACCTATCGTTCTTCGATTGCTTAAGGGCCTCACAAACCGGTTTCCTCCTACTCCCTTTATTGTGCCTCAACGGGACTTAAACCTTGTATTGACTTATCTTATGGGTTCTCCCTTCGAGCCCTTGCACAAGTGTCCCTTGAGACTGTTGTCTTTTAACACGGTTTTCCTCATTGCAATTACCTCGGCAAGGAGGGTAAGTGAGCTTCAAGCTCTTAGTTCAAAACCCCCGTTTTTGACCATTCATGCTGAACGAATGGTACTCAGGACCAGGGCTGCATTTTTGCCTTAGGTGGTAACTCCTTTCCATCTGGAGCAATCCATTACCCTCCCTACCTTCTATCCTCCCCCTCACCCTTCCAAGGAGGAGGAGAGACTTCACCGCTTGGACCCTAGGAGGGCAGTGAGCTTCTACCTTGACAGGACAAAGGACTTCAGGGTTGATGACCAGCTCTTCTTGGGCTTTGTTGGCTGCAGAAAAGGCCGAGCGGTGCACAAGCGCACCCTTTCCAGATGGATTGTCTTGTGCATCAAGATATGCTACTCTTTGGCTGGTAAAGAACCTCCAGAGGGTTTAAGAGCTCATTCCACTACAGCAAAAGTCTTCCACCTCTGCTTTGTCTAGGGGGGTTCCTGTGGAGGAAATTTGTAGGGCGGCAACTTGGGCCTCCCTCCACACCTTCGCAAAACATTATTGCTTAGACACCGAGGTGAGGAGGGACGGACACTTTGCTCGTTCCGTCCTTCAGGATTTTCTGGTATAGAAGGGTGGACACCCTCCTCCGGGAGTGGGGACTGCTGTGGGAATCTATTCACAAGGTGAGGAATCCACTAGCAGATGTATCCATCAGAAGAACAAGTTACTTACCTTCGGTAACGCTTTTTCTGGTGGATACAGTATCTGCCTGTGGATTCCTCACTGACCCACCCGCCTCCCCGTTGTCCATCCTTCTATACCTACAATTCTATTGATGGTGTTTCAAAATGTATTTGTTACTGTCAAAGGCATTGTGTTATTCTTTTGCCTTTCTATTTATTCTCCACACTGTGTGTGTTGCTTTGCATATCATGTACTGTGTATACTGTGTACATATTGCTGTCATTTTTCTATGGCAAGGAAAATGTTATGCTCAATTTACGGGGACATCTATGGGCTTTTCGGGGGCACCTGCATATGCCAATATTTTCATGGCACAATTTGAGGAACAACATATCCGTAGCAACCAAAGGTGGCAGGCAAACATGGCATTGTACTGCAGGGTTATCAACGACATATTTGTGATATGGACTGACACAAGAAGTGAACTTGAAGATATGTTACAGTTCTTGAATGCACGGAATCCCAGAATACAGTTCACGCACACCATTGATGCTCACAAATACATTTTCTGGATGTACTACTCAAGAAAAAACACACAAGGTTTGAAACCCAGATATATACTAAGCCTACATACAGAAATAATGCACTAGTATTTTCCAGTTTTGATCCACAAAGTTTAATTCATAACCTACCATTTTCGCATTTTTTGAGAATAAAAAAGATTTGTTCAGATCAAACCATGAGCACCCAAAAGATTATAGAATACAAACAAAAATATATTGAAAGAGGGTACCCAGAGGACAAACTGACGGAATGCATCGCAAGGGTGGATAAGAAAAGGACGATCGAGCTGTTCACTAAACCAAAGATGATGCTTTAGTGTTTGTTTCAAAATATTGAAGCGAGCAATTAAGAGAATGATCAACGCAAGATGGGAATTATTGAAAAAAAGAGTAAGATTTGATTGATTTATTCAAAGAAATACCATTACATGCCTACACAAGAGGTAAGAACTTACGAGAACCTTTGGCAACCCCTGATAAGAAGCAAAATGCTGATGAATACAAAGGCACTAACAAATGCCTTAACTACATACATTGCAACAATGTTATCACTGGAAGAAGTTTGACACATCCAAATACAGGAGGAATCTTAAAATTAAGACACCTATCAGATTGTAACACTCGGAATGTAATATACTGCATTCAGTGCCCGTGTGGCAAGGCGTATGTAGGAAAAGCGGAACGCAAGATAAAAGTAAGACTGACCAAACACAAAAGCACAATAAGGACAAAGAACAAGACCTCCAGCTTAGCCAAACATTGGCAAGAAGAAAAACATTCCATCTCACAACTGAGATACCAAATTATTGAGGCATTAACACCTATACCTGGAGTTGATAATACTAAGAGGTTGCTCCAACGCGAGATCTACTGGATCAAGTAATGGAACACATTATTACCGAGAGGTCCGAATGACAGGATCGATATGAGTTGCTTTATATGAGTGATTATCAACATATTTCTATCAGCAAACATCAGAGATAGGAATCTGTTCAGATTTGCTAGCAGGTACATGTCTAATTTAGCAGAGCAGGATATATTGAATTATTTACACACTTTACAAAGTAACACATTTTTTACATAACAACAATGAAGGTTATGATTTGGTGGTGATTATTGATTATAAACAATGGGGTATTCCCAAAAGGTCCCTGGACCTGGGTATCGGTTATTACAAAGAAACAATGGTCCTGGACCAATTATTCAAGGAAGAGTTAGATTAACAGAATTAACAATTTATTTGAGCTTACATTAATCAGCTCCCAAACGTCTGTAAATCGTGAAAATAAATGTGCAGAAAAAAACCACTAAGTATTATTACAATATAATATATTTATTTAGTCATTTAAAGGAACAATCATTAGAGGGTCAAGAAGGTAGGAAATTGTTCTAGGGAACGTGTAAGAAGGAGTGCACAAGTGTATATATAGGAGTCAAGAGAGCTCAAAGTGTGTAGAAAAGTAAAGGGCATTTATTTACAAGATTGTACAAAACTGATAATCAATAAACAGTTAGATGCAACCTGGCCACATGGAAATTATTCATTTGAATTTGTAAGGAGAGTTTCCTTAAGGCTGTAAACAGGGGTAATGGGGAAGGGCTAATTGTTCCAGGTGCGGTAGGGGGTAGCGTCGACGTTTCGATCCGGCTTATCGGCAAAAGAGGGACTTTAATACCTCAGCTATGCGGATCTTCCTCAGGACAAGGGGACGGGTGAAGTGACCCTCATCACTCTTGCAATGCTCAATTGGAGTCCATAACCTGGTTACACCAATGCCCGTAACGTAGCAAGGGCCAGCTAAGGACAATTCCCGTTAATCAGTAGATATAGACCATGGCAGTGGTGCCCAAACCATCCATGGAACGTAATATTCAGATCCGTATTTGTGGCAAAAGTTGGCTGAATGAATCCGGCAATCCAGGGCACAGCGTGATTTTTACAACTGGAGACGATCTGATCGACGTCCTTACTCCATAGCGGTAGCAGCCTGGACCAATTTCCCCCCCCCCATTACCCCTGTTTACAGCCTTAAGAAAACTCTCCTTACAAATTCAAATCAATAATTTGCATGTGGCCAGGTTGCATCTAACTGTTTATTGATTATCAGTTTTGATCCTCTAATGATTGTTCCTCTAAATGACTAAATAAATATATTGTAATAATACTTAGTGGTTTTTTCTGCACATTTATTTTCACGATTTACAGCTCAAATAAGTTGTTAATTCTGTTAATCTAACTCTTCCTTGAATAATTGGCCCAGGACTATTGTTTCTTTATGATTTGGTGGTGGGCATGTTGACATGTATTAAACTGACAAGTTTCCTTTTAAAAAAATGGACCAGTCAGATAGGATTGGATGTAGACAACGAAGGATGAGTGGAGCGGTTTGTTTATCGTAGTTTATGACTTGTCTTGCCACGTGGATTGCCGAAGGTACATGCAGGCTGACTGAACAGAATGGCTCAGGTTAGCAAACAAGTGCGTTATATAATAATGACAGGTCTCATTGACAAATATGGGGTTCGACGATACCACTTGTTTCGTGGAGGCAATCAGTGCTTGATCAATATACAACAGTTTATATATTGGATTATGGTAACACATAAATTAGAATTAATTCAGAACTTTATTTGAGGATCGGTTCCGAGATGATATGAGGATGATTTTTCACTTATATAGGAGGAATCGGGTGAACCGTGATCGTTATCGATGCAGTACATACCTTTGCCCCAAGAGGGAGAACGAACGCAATTTGATTTACGATTTTGTCAGATTTCTTAGATCAACAAGATGCATCCAGGTATGTTGTCTGATGTTAAACTGTAGTTCCGGGTACTATTTCCGATAACAATCCACACATTGTAAGATGGTGGCCGAAATGTGCGCAGGTACCGGTGGGATCGGATGCGGTTTGTCCATCTTCACCGTTCATGCCTGATTATGGCAAAAACGTATAAGGAAGCTTGAGACGCTTCAGTGTCACAGCCTGGTTAGGAACATGAGGACTTGATGTTTGAATTCACCGGTAAGCGGACGATCGGAACTTTCTTTATATTCCATTTAACTACATTTAGCAGGCATGTCGGCGAGGACACTTGTTTAAGGCTAACATGAGGTTGTTTGGTTATCCACACAGATATTAACTGTGAACACTCATTGTTGTGGCAAGAAGGAAAAATATATGGACACTTCTCGAGAGGTGAGCTCTCATGTACTACGTGGGTTAGTTGTTTGATAAAGTTGGACATACAAACGGAGATTGCTGAGGTGGGGTATATATATTATTTCATTCGATTTTGTTTAACAGACTGACTAAAAGTTGATTTGCATCTAAAGACATACGGAATTTCATCCGAGTTGGACCACACTAGGTAGGACTGGACTCATGTCTACGGTGATAATTCATGCACTCAGACATGGTTGTGGTATACAGCACTGGGTGATCAGATATGATAATAGTGAGACATTGGTCACTATAGAATGATATTCATTGTCACATATTGCATGAACAGTACAAACACGCTTGAGGTTGACAAGTAAAGGCATTGTTTGATGAAGTGGTTTATTCACTTTAAGGTTGTTATAAAAATAATAAGTGGGTCTTGTGAACCAGCATGTACACAATGGGTTATTGGTGGTTTGAGTAACTCCATGCATTCTGTAAAATTGTTTAAATAGTGATATTTTGTTTTCAGGTATGCCCCTGAGGAAGGGACTTAGCTGTCCTGAAATGCATCGGGCATGAAAAGCAACAGGATGTTAAAAAAAAATATCAAGAAAATTCATGATTTAGTAATTTTTTGTTTAGTACATGTATGAGGTATTGAAATTTGGTACCAAACACAATGAAGTAAGAGTATAAATGAACAAATAAATGAGCTAGAATGATGAAATGAGTAAATTGTGTTTAATATTGTGATTAACATATTATTTAATTTTGTTAAAGTGTACAGTGCACACTGCATTCAAGTCTATGTGCTTGTTATATGATGTTAGATAGAGTATCTACAAGAAAGACCTTTACTGTAGGTAAGTAACTTGTTCATCTCCAACATAGGGGCTTTCCCGGTGCTTTATCAAAAAACTGTACTATCTAAAAGACATGCAAGCAGTCATTTATTTTTAGGGCTTATTAGTTTAAACTCAATCACTCAGAAGCACATAGTCAAATACTGTGCATGTGGTTAAATTGTCTCTGTCCCTTTTTATTTTCCATAGACTCTCCCAAGAATCCTGAGTCAGATTGCGCCAGCATTCTCCATGAACAGTTGCAGCTTTGTGGTGGAGAAATCTAAGGAATCAACAGCCCGTGTGGTGGTTTGGACGGAGATCGGTGTGCAGAGAAGTTATACCATGGAGAGCACGTTGTGTGGCTGTGACCAGGGGAAGTATAAGGTAAACCATATGTTTTTCTTACCTGCCCCTCTATGATTCATGTGCCCTCTAAGTATTTGCAAGGATGCAGTCTCCATGAAATTTCCAAGATTAAATAACAATTTGCAATGCTAAATTTCCCCTGGCATTGGAAAGACTACTAAAAGAGTGGATTAGTCAAAATTCAACCATCTCTGTGTTCTCGTGCCATGTGTATCATCACCTTCAAAGTGCATGTTTTCTTAATTGCTTTTCAAATATTTTCATTATTTTCTTGATTTGTTTGACCTACCACTGTCAGAAAGGAGTTATGGGGCTGAAACCTTGGCTTTCAACATTGATTAGTCAGCCTATGGGGCTGTTTGTGAATCTCACAGCAGCACGTTAGAGGTCCTAAGGTGTTCAGGTCAGGTTTACTAATGCAGTGCCTAATACAGAAAGTTCTTGAGTTTGAGGAAAGAAGGAGAAAAGTGCTGACAAACTGATGTGGTTGGGGAGCATATTTACAAGATATGGTTTTTGTGTAATTTGCAAGGTCCTCAATGTAAAACATTAAAAAACAATGTATTTACTTGGACACTGAGACGATGCTCAACAAACCCCATGACTCCAGGATTCCTTCTGATCCCAAAAAAATGCAGGTAGGCCTTGAAGAAGAACCAGATTTCTCCACACCACTGGCCTTAGAGAGTGTTAGGGACTCCGCAACAAGACGCCTACTTTTTCCTCCTTTACCTGCAACACCAATTTCATAAACATCATCTTTGACCCACAGGACACCGACTCAGGAACTGGGAGTTCTTATCCCCCATCCCCCACAGGACTCGTATGAGGAGCCGTTTATGCCAAGTAAGGGAGTAGACTCCTGCGAGGATTATGTAGTCAGCCCTCGTGAGGAACCTTCAACCTTATCCTGCTAAAAACCTTGCCACCCAATGATACCCGTGACTGCCATGCAGTGACCCAACACTCTGCCCAGCACAATAAGGTGAAAATGCACATGTGCAAGATGAGGATGACTTATTCTTGGAGATACTTTCAAGGATGGAGAGCACAGCTTCTACCTTCCCATATTTTAATGTTAAAAGGGTTTTATAAAGCGCTCGTACACCGATTGGTTTCATGGCGCTAACTAGGAAATGCCGAACCGAAGCAGTTTATTTGTAGGCCTGGATGTACAGCCATGTGTTGAGGGATTTTCTGGAACTCAGTAGGTCAGTGCTTGACCTGATTTTCAGGGGGATTGAGTTCCACATTTTGGGGACCATAGTAGCGAACCTGCAACCCCTTTGGCGCTTCAGTTTGAAGATTGGAACAGTCAGAAGTTGGAGATGGGCCGATCGGAGGTTGCGTGAGGGAGTGTAACGTGATATGAGGCTGTCTATGAATTCAGGGATTTAAACACCAGGCAGGCAATTTTGAAAGCGCAGCGTTGAGGGATAGGAAGCCAGTGCAGCTTCCTTAAGAGGGGGGAGGCGTGTTGCCACCTGGGTTGTTTGTAGATCAATCTAGCCGCTTGGTTCTGTACCATCTGTAACCTTTTTGAAAGGTAGAGTGATATACCAAGATAGATTGCGTTGGGATAGTCTAGGCGTGAAAGGACCATAGCTATCAGGACCTGTATCAAAGCTGCTTGGGTAAGTAGTCTGCTTATTGTCCTAATTTTTCGCAGCTGAAAAAAACAAGAGGAGATCACAGAACCTACGTGAGTTTTTAGGGAACGGTCATTATTTTTGTGACTCCCAGGTTTTTTACTGAGGAGGCGGGAATGGGGGGGGGGGCCTAATTCATATGCCCAATAGTGTGGGTCCCACAAATTGTGACTGCCACCAGTTAGGACTAGTCCGGTCTTGCCTGGATTTAGTTTTAGGTGGTTGTGGTCCATCCAGTGGCAAATGAATTGCATGGTAGTCTGAAAGCCAGATATTGACTGGGGGGAATTGTCGATAGTGAACAATAGTTGGAGGTCATCGGCATAATTGAAAGTGACCACTTTCCTTTCCTTCAGAGACCTAATCAGCGGGAGAAGGTAAAGGTTAAAGAGGTGCGGGGAGAGCAAAGATCCCCGTGGGACTCCGCACTTTGTTTTTAGTTTGGGGGCAGTAAACTGGTCAGTACAGACTGCCTGGGAACAGTCTTTCAGGAAGGAGTTGATCCAGCTAAGGGCTGGGCCCTGGATGACTGCCTCCCTGACACGGTCCACCAATATTCCATGGTCGACCGTGTCGAAGGTGGCCGAAAGGTCTAACAGCACCAGGGCCTGGGGGTGTACCTCTGTCAGCCCTTTTTCCGTAGGGAGTCCAGTACTGCTAGTATCACCGTTTCCGTGGAGTGAGCTGGACAAAATCAAGCTTGGTGTGGGTCAAGAAAATTAGTTTGTTCCATGAAGGTGAACAGACGTTTTGCCACATAGGCCTCCAGCACCTTGGCTATATACGGGAGCAAGGAAATGGGGTGGTAGTTTGACAACGTCTTCGGGTCAGCCCTAGGTTTCTTTAAGAGGGGGACCACTATTGCCTCTTTGAAGGCTTTAGGGACCCCACCCTGGGATAAGGAGTTGTTCAAGAGGGCGAGAACAGGATCCTGGAAGGTGGTGAAAGCCGTTTTTAGGACATGTGGAGGGCAGTGGTCCATTGGGGATCCAGATCTGACTTTGGACAGCAGATCATAAAGGGTCTGGGTGTCCATGGGCGGAAAGGATTTGAGGGAGTAGGGAGTTCCGGGCATAGGAGGGGAAATTGTTTGAGAGGAATGAGTAGGGATACTGGCTTTGATAGATGCAATTTTATCAATGAAAAAGTTGTTTAAGGAGTCGCAGAGGGCCTGAGACGGTGTGGGCTTACTAAGGACTCTATCTGGGTTGGACAGTTCATCTACAATAGCAAAAATATCCTTAGCATGGTTGTTGGAGTTTAAGATTGTGGAGGAGAAGTGTGTAGCTTTAGCTGTCGAGATCGCCTTTTTATATTCCCTCATAGCCGTTTGGTAGGTGATTTATTCTTTTTGTGAGTAGTTCAGTCTCCACTTCCTTTCCAATTGACGAAGAGTGAGTTTTTGTAGTTTTAATTCAGAGGAGAACCATCTCTGCGCCTCAAAACGGCGGGTTTGTCTTTTTTTTTTTAATGGGGCGTGTTTATTGTTGGCCGCTAGAAGCCAAGCTGAGATAGATTCTTCGTGGAGGTTGACATCAGATATGGAGTTAGGGGCTGTGTTGACTAGTGTGGTGTGGAAGTCGTTTTTATCGATAGTATTCCATTTTCTCACCAGTCCCCCTTTAGTTGTGGGAAGTTTACTGATGGTAGGGTTCTCTGATATGAATTTTATCAGGTGGTAGTCTGACCATATGCAGGGTGTGACGGACACTGTGGATACCACCAAGTTGATGGTCCAGATTTGGTCCAAGATGTGCCCTTTTATGTGTGTAGCTGAGGATACCTGTTGAGTGAAATTCATGTTGCTTAGTAGTTCAGTCATCTCAGCAGATTGCGTCCCTCCGTGCGTATCGTTGGCCCAATAGTTGAAATCGCCTACCAGCAAGATTCTGGCGTGGTTTGTTACTAGATTTGCGACTTGTTCCACCATGGTGGGGGCCTATAAAATTAAACACATTCGAGCTAGGCCGAGTCGGACTCAAGTTTTATTACAGCGTTATCTACTGTAGGGAGGCATAGTGAAGTAAGAGCAGTGAATTTGAGGTCCTGGTGGATAATAGCCGCTAGTCCGCCACCCATTTTACCTGGCGGGCAGTTAGTTTGAAAAAAACAGTACTGATTAGGTTGGGCCGCGAGGATATCGGGCTAAGATTCAGGGGTAAGCCAGGTTTCGGTGAGCAGAAGAATGTCAGACTTTTCTGAGTTTAAAAGAGTGAAGATTTCCAGCTGGTGTCTGACTAGGGATCGTGGATTAAGATAGTAAATTGAAATTTCTGTGCACCCGTCTTTTTGCTGTTGCTAGATGGATTGGAAAGTGGACTGGATGACTTCAGGGAGCGATTTCTGCGGCTGGAAAATGGTGTTGTGGTGCAACCTAACAATAGTGGCAGGGTCAAGCGTGAGTGAAGCAGAGTGGAGTAATCGGAGTTCTAAGGAGGAGTACTTGCGAATTTGGGCATGATAACTGGGCCCTGGGCACGGCTGGGCGCAGACGGGCTTGCCTTTGGCACGCCTTTCGCTGCGCGCGTCTGCTGCGCTCCCAGGCTGCAGTCGGCATTTGTGCCGGTGAACTGCCTGAGCTCCTCCCCTCTGCCTACGTGATTGGTCGCCCCAGGGGGAGAGACCGAGCGGCAGGGAGCAGCTGGAGCGCCCGAGACGGCGAGTGCTCGGTGCGTTTGGTGGGTTTTAAAAAGACAGTTTCAAATTCATACAGTTTGACAAGTTAAAAATGGTTAAAAATACTGTTGCAGTAATATAACTGTTTACCGGGTAGCAGCCTGTTCCTAGAGTGCCCGCTCCCGCGCTGCAGCCAGCATTTGTGCTGGCGAACTGCCTGAGCTCCTCCCCTCTGCCTATGTGATTGGTTGCCCCAGGGGTAGAGACCGAGAGGCAGGGAGCAGCTGGAGCGCCCGAGACAGCGAGTGCTCGGTACGTTTGGTGGGTTTTAAAAAGACAGATTCAAATTCATACAGTTTGACAAGTTAAAAATGGTTAAAAATAGCGTTGCAGTAATATAACTGTTTACCGAGTTGCGGCCTCTTCCTAGAGTTAAAGGGAATGTTTAACTCGGCTATGGACATCTTTAAGGAGCTGATAAAAACAACAACAACTTATAACATCCAGGGTTGATAAGTAGTTTATATCTGCTTCTGACAACTCGGTCTATCTCTGTAGCCAGGATACCCCAAATGCATTAGTCGTGCTCACTGCAGTGAAACTGGCATAGGCACAGGCAACCAGGAATGTTTCCCTCCTTGACAAGGAGTCAAAGCAAATAGGCACAGAAGGCAAGTGTGTGGCGCTTGGAACCTCCCTCCACTGGTGCATTGCTAATTCTCCCAGAGGCCCACAGGAAGTGGTGGAAGAAGCTTATTTCTGAAGGCGAGATCATCAGCAGCACCAATATTTGATGCTAGGGTGACTTTAACACCAGCATGCTCCTTCGCAGATGTGCCTGGATTGAGATGTCAGCCCACGGTGTTAAAGAATTTCCTAAAATTCTTCGAAGGCAAGCATCTGTTAGGGCCGTAGGCCCTCAGGTGGACCAGATGCCTGAGAAAAACAAAAAGGACACCAACATTGCATAATTCATGGGTGCCCTGCAGTGCCCTAGTTCCAGATCTGTCGTCCTCAAACATCAAAGCTGGGGTGGCGCTAAGGCTGTGGTCTTGCATGAGAGCCCACCCTGTCAGCAGCCATAACAGGCCTTTCAAGACTCCAGGAAACAAAAATGTTTCAGCAGGGAGCCTATAGGAGTAATTCTGTGGCAGAGGTAAATTCACTAGAGGCGTCTCAACTGGCAAGCAGTAACTCCCCAAATATATATTCTCAACCCCACCACCACTCCCCCAAACCTCCACCTTACTCTTCACCTGTACAGGAAAGGTAGAGTTACTTCTTCCTGGAGGGGAAAGACATCACCTCAAATCAATTGGTGCTTTCCATTGCAAATGAGGGATGCTAACTCAAATTCCACACCATGAAACCCAGCAGCTCAAACCACCTATATCTACTAGAGGAAGAGGTTACACCACTGCTCGCAAAGGCTGCCGTCAAATCTGTGCACCCACTCCAATGAGGCAAAGGGGTGTACTCACTCTACTTCCTCATTCTCAAAAAGGACAGATTCCTTCAGCTGATCCTAAACCTCTAGCCATTGAACAGATTCATCCTTGTCAAACACTTTTACATGGTTACCCTGCAGGACATTATCTCTCTGCTATGCCAGGGCGTCTTCATGTCAGCCCTGGATCGAAAAGATGCATACTTTCACATTCCCAGCACACCATTGATACCTTTGATTTGTGGTAAGTGGACTACACTACCAGTTCAGGGTGTTATCATTCATAGTCACTACCACTCGACGGGTGTTCATAAAGTGCCTAGAAGTAGTAGCGACTTACCTGCGCAGAAATGCCATATGACTTCTCGTACCTGGATGACTGGCTTATCAAAAGCAACAGAAAGTGACAATGCCTAGCACACACTCAAACAGCAGTGTCCCTACTTCACAGGTTAGGGTTTACGGTCAATGTAAAAAAAGTCACACCTTCAACAGAAGCAGATCCAGCCCTTCTTCAGTTCTAAATACTGTAATGAGGAAAGTATACCCAGGGCCACTGAAATTATGCAGCAGGGGAGGACCAAATTATGCAGCAGGGTTGAGTAAATTGTGCAGTAAGAAAAGGCCAATTATGCGGCATAATGCAGCACATTTTACTTCATTATTTAGTCATTTTTACAATCAACACTGTCTGGGCATTGGTTGCACCTCATTAGTACCAGTTTAACACAAATATATCAATAAGCAACAGAAAGGTGATCAGTCAACCATTGCAAAGGCTGCGTTTTTGGTACGTTTTGAACCGTTTTAACTAGAAAGTAATTTGAATTTTGTTAAATTCTGCAGATTATACCTCAGATGATGGATTATGTGGCAAATGCGGTGAATCTATAACTATGCAAAAAGAAATGCAGCAGCCACACAATCGCATAATTCCAGTGGCCCTGAGAATATCCCAAAGAACAAGGTGTTATGACATTCCGACGGATGCTGCCTCTTTTTCGTACACTCTGTCCTCTCTCCGTAAGAACTGTCTTGAAACTATTAAAAATGATACCACTGTGCATATTGATATTGTTACAAACCGAATAACATACGCAGCGGCTTCAGTTGTGCCTGTGCCTCTCAAGGCAATGGGCACAAGCGAAAGGGAACTGGGAAGATCTAGTGTTGGTACTGATTAGGGCTCAACTCTAATCGGTAGGGTACCCCAATCATCAATGTTTATAAGTTTATAGGTTTATTTTATTATGCATAGTTATTAAAAACCATTGCACAGTTATATGCTATCAAGATTTTAAAAGTCTTTATGGTTCAACAGTAAAGCATTGATACACATGACAAAAGTGCTGTTCAGTGCTTACATACAAATTTACAAGACTGATAAAACTATTCGGTGAATGCCAAAGGTATGACAGTAAAAACAGTTAAAAAAAAGTTAAAAAACAGTAAAAAAAAAAACAGGGTCCTTAAAAAGTATACACTGCAGTACTACAGGGCTGTAATGATATTAGTGGCCTGCGGGTAGCATCTATTGTTTAAGGAAATAGTGCCAGACAGCCACAGGGCAGAGTACAGGTTCCTGATGGCCGATCGACAGGATGGAATTTCCCTTCTCGTGGGCTCTTTTTTAAGGTTGTTAAAAATTAAGTTCTAAGGAAGCAGCTTCTGGTTGGCATATCAGGTTCTTCATTGTCTGCTTAATGCTAGAGTGACTGCTTGAGTGGGAACTTTAGCAGCTGTGTCCTCTCTTGCTGCAGTGCCGTGCATATGCAGACTAAGCACAGAATTTCTCCTGGGCCTGTGTTGCACAGACTGCACATGCTTGGTGAGCATGCCCTCTGGCATGGTGGAAGGTGTTTGGGGCACGGTAGAATGCTCAGGCAGTGCTTTAAAATCTTTATCTTGAGAGTCTTTGGGTAATCCTGATTGAAGTATTTTTGGGGTGCAGATAATTTGTAAGAGTTCAGGGTCATCCAAGCATCAGAACTGGCTGAGAACAGAGCCTTGTCTTCCAGCCGTGAGATTTGTTTTACTGACTTCCAGACCAATTTTTTGAAGGATGTGTGTTGTAGCTGAGTGTTCCGGAGATTAGTGAGCCCTGTGATTTCAAGGGATTCTTGAAGGTAGCGTCTGCCCGGAGAGGTATCCCTATGCTGGAGTTCTTGCCATAGCAGCTGGCTTGGAGTGTTTGAGGCAGAATGTCTTATCTTGTTCCAGCAGATGATGTAAGTGCCATGCCTGTCCAGTGACTGTTTCACTAAGCCGAACTCCAGCCTTATCTGAGCTGGTGAAGTATATTTTGGGAGGCTGAGCATGGTTCTATATGCCATTATCAGGGAGCTGTTCAGTTGCTTGGCATCACTCCCCCGCATTGCTTCGAGTCGTAAGTTAACGTGTGGAGTAGCTTGGCCTGTGCTGCCTTCAGGAGGGGGCGTAGTGAGGGCCCCGTCAGTTTGGAAGACAGGTTTTTCAGCGCTATTTCTATGAGCAGTCCTTCCTTCTGATCTCTTCTTTCTGGCGCATAAAGGCCCCTTCCTTATCAAAAATGACACCAAGGTATTTGTAATCAGTGGTAAGTTCAATAAGAGCACCTCCCAGGTGCCACCTCTTCTGCCGCCTTCTATTGTTTACCGTCATAGTCCAAGTTTTCTTGAAATACATTTTTAGACTATTCTCCGCAGCATACTTCTGCATTTCATCGAGTACATGTGGAAGACCGACATATGTATGGCATACATAAGGATTGTCAGTGGTTTTTCTCCGATCCTGGATGCGTGTGCGTTGCTGATGTTGAGAGCTTGAGGTAGGTCGAACATATAGAGGTTCAACAGAGTGGGTGCCAGCACGCAACCCTGCTTCAGGCCATTGTTTGTAGGGACTTTTCTAGAGAGATATGTTCCCCCTCCCAGTTTCACCTGGACCCAGGTGTCAGTGTGTAGGAGCAGCAGGATGTCCTGAGGGATTCCCCAGCGTGCCAGCTCCCCCCAGAGTTTCCCCCTCTCAACGTTATTGAATGCCGCACTAAAGTCAATGAAGCATAGATGTAGTTGCAGGTTGGCTGTTTTGGTCGCATCGATAAGAAGAGAGAGTGCAAGGATGTTTGTTGTCGTACCAGTCATTTTGCAGAAGCCGGTCTGGTTTAGCTGGATTATTTTGTTGGAGTCTGCCCAGGCTATGAGATCCTCCAATATGGTACCTGCAAACTACATTGCCTCATTGTCAATCAGGGCCACTAGGCGATAGTTGCTAGGCCGGGCCTTGTTGCCGCTCTTGTAGAAGGACGCGATTGTTGAGCCTCTCCATGTTTCGGTTATTCTGCCTTGTGACTGGATTCCTGAAAATAGAGGTTGTAGGAAGTTAGAGTGGCAATCATCAACGTGTTTGTCACTCTCAAACGCAAAATGCCAAAACTTCGCTTCCAGGAACCTGTGTCCAAAGTCCAGGGGCAAAGCACTATGGATGAATTGATGAGGGATGTGTGCCAATGCTTTTCCTCATCTTCCCCCCAGGCATCAGAGAAACAACATAAAACCATCCTCACTATTTAGGGTAAAGTGTGTAATGTCTTTACAGGAAAATAAATTACCCCCATAGCCTGCGAGAAAACTCCCAGCCTGTGAGGGTCATTAGTTTTTTGTTTTTCAATAACAATAATTTTGGGAGTTTGTTTTTGAAAAACAGTCTTCTGACAAGTTTCTTGAGTGGCCGCCGAAAACCGAAGGCGGATGTACACAAAACTTTTTGTCCATTGATGGAGTATTGTCTTTCAAACCCTAGATCGGACCCGTAGCTTTTTGTAAATTCAATTAACTCTTTGTAGCCTTTGGCAAACTCTACAGGAGACACCATAGCTCTCAAAATGGAATTGCAAAATGGATTGTCAAGTACATCTATACTTCCTATGCTTAGGCCAAGTGGACACTCCCCATGCCCCCTATGGCCCTCACCACATGCAAAAAGGGTGTCTCTTTAGCTTTCCGGAGTAACAACTCTTCAGTGGATATCTACAAAATTGCCACCTGGTCAACCCCACACAAGTGCACTAGCACTACTGTGTGCATATTCAAATTAGTCAACAGGCTTTATTTGGCCAAGTTGTCCTAAGAACACTGTTCCTTCCCTTCATCGACACCGAGAATGAAGAGGTAGAGAGAGTGATGGAACCGATGCCCTTCAAAAAGTGCCCTCAATGCCATGCCAAATGCTCTTGGGACTATCTCCAGAGCTGGTGTACTAGCTGACCTAGTAGCACTGCCTACAGCACCTCTGCAGCCTCCAAGTTCCGATCGGGAGCTGGCAAGGCAACTATGAAGGACTCAACAAAGAGCCTTGACTCCAACCGGCCTTATGGCACTGAAAAGTCAAAACACCATTCGAAGTTGACGGACCCATCGGTTCTTGCACACCATTCGGTGCTGAAACCACTGTCGGCCCTGAAGACGGCATTGGTGCCAAAACCACTGTTGATTACAAGACTGCCCTGTACCACTGACTCTGATGATTCTCAAAGGCCAATCCTAGAAAGACATCGGGAGGAAATTGATGAAACACAAAATGTATTTCCCCTAAGGATCTGAACCAGAGCCTCCACCCAGAAAGAGGAGATTGGGTTTTGAGGAGGCACCCACTTCAGACACTCCCAACAAGCCTGTGCCACAACTCAAAATGGTTCAATGACCTACCGCAAGCCCCCCTCCACACATTCCTCATCCTCCTCTACCACTCATTTGCCGCCACTTCAGCCACCATCACACTCTCCCATTCTCCTGCAGGGTCCCCACAATCTTTCTTGGATACATGTAGTCCTTATAACCCACCAGAGGATTATGAAGCCCCATTCTATCCTGATCTCACAGAGGACCCATGGGGGGTGTATGGCATAGACCCTCCTGGGTATTCAGACCTGGAACCAATCCCACTCAGGACATCTCCCCAGATGAAACAGTTGCATTTCATGTGGTCATCCAAAGGGCAGAGTCATACCACAAGGTACACATGCATACCATCCCTGATGAAGACAACTTCCTGGTAGAGACACTATCAAAGTCGGAACATGCGATGCAGTTCCTCCCTGTGCTAAAAGGAATGCTCACATTCGCTACTGACACCTTCAAAGAGTCTGTCAAGACCTGGGCGTTTAGTCCTAGAGTGCAGAAAAAGTTTAAGCCTTCTCCCTAAGACTCCACTTATAGAAAGGGTACGTCCTTTCAGATTCCCTTGTGGTGCACACCGCCTGTAAAGTGACTGCTGCACAGGCTACCAGTAACGACTCGGGCCAGATAAAAAGAGTAAAAAGATTGATGGTGTAGGCAAGAAGGTTGCAGTGCTGGCCAGTACCATTGCCTGATTACTAAATCCAAGTGCCTTCTTTCACAGGAGGATAGTATCTAATCGGAGGAGATAGTGGGTTTGTTAGAGCACCTTCTGTATCAATTTAGGAAAAGAGGGGAGGAAATTGTTTCAGAGAGCAAGTTATTTCCAATGCAACTATATAATGTGCATGAGTGCCGCCACTACAGCGGCTACAGGGATGTACACCTCCATTATGCTATGCCATCATTCATGGCTTCGCATCTCTGGCTTTAAGACGAAGGTTTAAAAACAACCCATTAATCTTCCCATTGACTGCAAACATCTCTTAGACCTACAGCAGTATGGGGCCCCTTCAGACATCATCCACTAAGCACTTCTTTCTAGGCAGCAAAATGGGGGGAGCAAAGACCACCTCTCCGGAACAGCCTTATTCATACCAATGACTGCATCAGCCTTACCACCATCAATGAGGCAGGGGTTACGCACGGGGTACATACAGGAGTAATGACGAAGGCAGAGGAAAAGAAACTCAAACAGCCCACCTGAATCCCCCACGCCCCCAAGGGAGCCTTTACCTCAAAGCACTGTCTGTCGATGACCCTGATCGCACATAACCTTTGTGGGGTGGTTTCAGGGGAAATCACCTACGTTCGCTGGGCTCTAGGTATCATCCAAAACAGGTATTTTCTGGAGCTTCTCCCAATGCAAGCAAACATTCCACCTTGTGTTCCCATCCCGAGTGTTGAACATCTCCCCCTTCTCCAAAAGGCGGTGCACCCCCTCCTGCTCAAAGTGGCAATAGAGCTGGTGCTCTTACACCACCATGGCCCAAAGGTTTACTCCCTATACTTCCTAATCCCCTGAAACGATGGCTCTCTCAGACCAATCCTCTAAAGCCCCTCAATAAATAAATCCTCTCTGAAAACTTTCATATGACAGCCCTTCAGGATGTCATCCCTCTGCTGAGGCAAGGTAATTTTATGACTGCTCTAGATCTGAAGGATGCCCATTTTCACATGCCCATCTATCCAGCTCATCTGCACTACCTTATCTTCATGATAAGTGGACAACACTACCACTTTAAGGTACTGGCCTTTATGGTTACTATAGCCTCAAGGGTACTCACAAAATGACTAACGGTCTAGCAACCCCCCTCAGAAGGGAAGACACACTTTCCCCCTATCTAGATGATCGGCTGATCAAGAACGAGGGTAGGCAGCAGTGTGTAGCAAACACTGAAGCTGTTATCGCCCAGCTCTACAACTTGGGATTTACTATAAATGCCACCAAATGTCATCAGAGCCTCTACAAATGTAGCCCTGTCTAGAGTCAATCCTCAATGCCAGCACCGGCAAGGCTTTTTTTTTTAATCTGTTTTTAATCTGTTTTTATTCGTTTTTAAACCATAAAACATTCAGGATACATGAATTGCACAGGCAGGTGAATGCTTATACATTGTAAGTATTAACAGCAGAAAGAAAATATGTTTGGCAGTATTCGTAGTAGCATTTTGCAGGAGATCTGTAATACACTAGTTCTACACATTGGTTGTTTGAAATAGTAGAATGCAAAAACGTGGAATAGGAGTGTTACATTCAGGAGCATACAAGTTTCCGCCACTTGTCCCCGGATCTTTATTCGTGCAAGGGCCAAGTCCAAATAACATACATTAACGTATCTACGTAGTATTTGTCGCGTCAATGGGGTGCGTAAGGAAATATGTTTTGAGGGGGTCCCGTATGTCCCTGGGCATCGAGGTCAATGGTAGCAATTCCGCATATGTGAGTGTTTTGATCCTGCCAGAACAGCATGTCTTTAATCCAATCCTTGAATTAAGGAGCTCTGCCCCGTCCCCATCTGCATGCTATTTTCCGCTCGGCCAGTAGCATCCCTAAGGAAGTGAATCACCGGTATCGGAGCTTCTGTATCCTCGGTGTAGCTCAGGAGAGCAGTTAGTGGCGAAACCTGAATCAGGGGTAACGTCATCTGATGATGGGGCAATCCAAAGCAAGGTGTAAAAAGTCTTCCTTTTCCATCCCACATCTGTCACAGTGGTCGTTATCCCGCAATTTGTACCTATTCATTTTAACAGGTGTATGATATATGCGGTGTAAGAATTTATAATGTAGAATGCGGAGGATACAACTAGATGGCACCTGCTCTGTCTGTTTACAGCAGTAGAGCCACTGTTTCTCTGTTATTGCTTGTCCCAATTCTATTTCCCATTTCTCCCATGAATCACATCGTATCAGGGTTTGGTTGGTGTATATGTTATGGTAAAGTGTGGATACCACATGCGAAGCCTTCTCATTCAGTAACAGCGTATGTAAGTGAGTGAGCATTTGTGGTTCTTGTGGATATGACGGCGTATGTTCTTCAATGCCTTGCCGCAATCTAACATATAAGAAAATGTCCATGGGAGAGGGTGTGGATGTAGCGAACATCTGCTGCATTGTGCGGAACTTCCCTTTCAAGTATAAATCTCCGCAGTTATGTATGCCAAAGTTAATTTTGGTTTGTTTGAAAACACCCTCTTGTAATACTGGCATCTTGGGGTGATATACTAGGGGAAGTATAGGTGAGTACAGCATAGGAACGTGCATGCGCATGGCTATACGCTGCCAAATTTTCACTCTGCAGGTGACTGCCGTAGGGTCGGGCTCTCGGGTTTGGGGCGTGCTCAGCATGACCCCCTCCAGAGGTATGGGATCAGCCAGCCATTGTTTCACCGCTACTTGCGGCATGTACTTAAGTGGATGGGACCAGTATTGCGCATAGTGGGCTTGCGCACAGATATAATACAGTTTCAGATCTGGAACATCAAACCCTCCTTGAGAATAGGGCCTAGTATGAGCACATCCCACCTCAATCTGGGTTGTTTGCCACCCCACAGTAGTCTAATCATCTCTGTGCGTAGAGTCTTAAAAAAATATCTACCGGGGTCAAATGGAATGTTCATGAATAGATACAATAGTTTGGGGAGAATAACCATCTTTATTAGAGAGGCATATCCTGCCATAGATAGGGGAAGAGCGATCCATCTTGTGACACTGCTAGCAGTGTGTGTTAGGGTTCTGCCATAATTTAAGCGCATTAGTTCTTCCCAATCCGAAGTGATGTAGAAGCCCAGATATTACACCTTCGTGGCACACTGTTCTATTGGCAACTCGGGGTCAAATGGTGTTGTGGATGTGGTGAGGGGGAAGATCTCAGATTTCTTCCAATTTATATGTATCTCCGACAGTTCCTCAAAATGAACAAACTCTCACAGTATGGGGTTTAAATTCTGCTGAGGGTTTCTATTGTACAGGGTAATATCATCTGCGTATAGGAAGATGAGTATTGGGCGCAGTTGGCATGGCAGAGTTTATCATGATGATGCTGTCTCACTTTGGCCGTGAGTGGCTCGATTGCAAGAGCAAAGAGGAGCGGGGAAAGTGGGCATCCTTGCCTCGTGCCTCACGTAACAGAGAATGGTGAAGAGACCAGGCCATTAATCAGGACTTTGGCTGCTGGCGAGTTGTACAGTAAACGTATCCATGCCAAGAATCCTTTGCATTATAATAAATAAATAGTCCCATTCGACTGAATCAAAGGTCTTTGTGGCATCTAAAAAGACAGCCACGAGTGCCAGTTTGGAGTCCACATTATGCAGGATAGAAAATAATGTACAGAGATTATGGGATGTTGCTCTCCCTGGAATGAAGCCCGCCTGATCAGGCAGCACTAGTTTCTCCATCAGGAGGTTCAACCTATTAGCAAGCATCTTGGCAAGTATTTTGGCGTCATTATTAATTAAGGGCAGCGGCCTGTAGGAATCGCAGGAATCTGCAGGTTTATTCGGTTTTAAGAGAGAGGTGATGAGGGCTTCCCTTATAGAGCTCGGGAGAATGCCTGTTTCATGGGCTTCTTCATAGACCTCCTTAAGTATAGGGATCAGTTGGTCTATATAGGTTTTGTAAAAGTCTATTGGAAGGCCATCTGACCCTGGGCCTTACCAGACTGCATTTGCATGATGGCAGTACGTAGCTCATCCGCCTCAAATGGTGCAGCAATGAATTCTCTCTGTGTGTCCCCTAGCAAGTCAATAGCTACATCCTGCAGATAATTAGAAAGGTCTAGTGAGTGATGCCTATGGGTGCTGTACAGATTTGTATGATATGCAGTGAAGGTGTTTAGTATGTCCCTACTGTCTCTATGCCTTACCCCAGCATCATCCGTTAATTCCGCAACATAATTGGAGAAGCAAGGTTTACGTATCCCTTCCACCAGGGCTTTGCCTAGTTGTTCCCCTTCGCTGTATCTACGCACCGTGAAATACTTCCCCCTGAAGTGGGTCTCCGTTTATGCAGTATCTGTATAGTCCGAGAGTGTTTCTCTAAAGGTTGCCTGGAGCATGCCGTTTACATCATTCCCCATTTTTCCTTCCAGGTGCTTGAGCTCTCCCTCCAAGCGATGCAAGTATTGCTGAATGTCTCGCAAGACTCCGAAACTCTTGGCTATGCAAAAGCCGTGTATTGTGACCTTAAAGGCCTCCCATACTACACCTAAATGTGTGACTGAGCCTATGTTTCGTTGGAAAAAATCAGTAATTGTTTGTCCCATTTTGGACTTAAACGTTGTGTCTAGCAAGGTTCTGGAATGAGTCTCCAGCCTCTGGGAGCTAGACATAACGTCGGTGGGGATAATGTCAAGCAAACCGGGGCGTGATCGGAATAAGTCCTGGCCAGATGTTCAGCGTTAACTATCCATGGGCCAATACCCCGGGTGAACACACAAAAATCCAGTCTGGCCCAGCTGGAGTGCATTGTTGTGTAATGTGTTCCTTCCTTTTTCTATGGGTGAATGTGCCTCCATGCATCCAATAGGCCATTATCAGCAATAATATCGGACAGTATACCATGGGTCTTAGTGTAGTGGTGCAGGAGAGCATTAGATTGATCGTTAACGGGAGTTATTACTGTATTAAACTCTCCTCCCCATATTACCAGTGTGGAACCTATTTAAAAAATTCTACCCCATAATGCAGTTTAGAATTCTGGATCGTCTGCTTTTGGGCCGTAGCAGCATACCACCGTAACGGAATGTGACTCCAGCCTACCCCACATCATGCAGTGTCTCCCTTTTGTGTCAGAGGTCATGCCCTCCATGATGAATGGGGAGTTTTTCTTCATCAGGATAGCAGTACCCCTAGAGTATGAGGAGTAAGAGGAGAACAACCTGTTCATGGCCCATTTGCTAGCAAACAGGGGGGATGTGTTGGGCTGAAGTGTGTTTCCTGGAGCATAGCAATATGTATATGGTGTCTATCTAGGTATGCCAGTACCTGCCTGCGTTTACGTGGGTCACCCAGACCCCTGACATTCCACGTCAGTAATTGTATTTTTAGAGTTTTAGCATCTTGAGGCATAGAGAAAGTATCATATGAGTGCTACGAGAATATGTAGAGTTTCCACTGTCTAAAGTTCACTGTTCATGTATCAACAAATCTATCCATCTCAAATTATATCTTACGAAACTATGAGATAACATTCCCAATCCCTCCCCCCGCCAGCAGCAACCCAATCCTGCTGGTATCTATTTGCCCGCTCACCTCCCATACAACACAACTAGTCATACAACTGTTAGAGTCCCACATTATATGGGGAACGCCCTTGGGGGGGTACAATAGGGGGAACACAAGGTTCTCTCTTCCCACCTGATTTTGGAATAAACCAGCCCTAGCCTGGAGTGGGGGAAGAGGGTAGACCAACATAGTCCATGTTTAGTCCCACTTACTACAGTATTTCTTCTTCTCCCTCTGCCTCCCTACCACCCAGTCTACTTATCTGAGTGTAGTATTGTATCAATGCTGTCCAATCACATTGCATGTTGGGCGTTCAGTCAGGGAAGCAATCCTGAGATGTATTGGCAATCTCTTTGCACATAAGAGTGGTTAAAGATGACAGACGTCTGCACAATCCCATGACAGATCTGAGGGGTTTGAGTCCCTTATCTCATTCCAGTGCCGGAGAAGTTGAATTGATCTGGACGGAGTGTCCTGTGACGCGCGAGGAGAATTTTGTCTTTTGATTCGCTTGAGGAAGTCCTCCACCTGTTGTGCATTAATAAAGAAATGTTGTTTGCCCTGATACGTAATGCGCCAGCGTGCTGGATATAGTAGTGCAGTCAATTTGTGCTTTGCGCAATTTCAACTTCACTGGTTCAAATTTCCTTCTCGCCTCTTGTACTACGGGAGTGCAGTCAGGGTATATTGTAAAGTAATTGCCCTCAAAGTTCAGACGTTGTTTCTCTCGGGCCAGCTTCAACGCCATGTCGCGGTCCCAAAAATTGAGGAAGTGAGCAGTGATCGGGCGCGGCTGACTACCCGGGGCCCAATGAGCGGTGAGCCCTTTCTATTGTCAGGTGTTGCAAGAAGGCCTCAGTACCGAACGTTCCGCGCAGTAGGTGCTCAACGAAGTCCTCCATCTTACCAGTATTAGTACTTTCTGGAAGTCCAATAATGCGTACATTATTACGCCTACTGCGTGCTTCCAAGGCCTCATTTTTGGCGGCGATTACCTTTAGGACCTTATCCATTTGAGCGATGTGTTTTTGCATTTGGGTCGTGTTGTCTTCGCCACCCGAAATGCATTTCTCCGCCTCTACGATCCTCTCCTCATGCTCGTCTAACTTATGGACGATGGAGTCCATTCGAGTGTTCATGGAATCCATTTTAAACTCTATAGAGGTGAGGCTATGTTGCATTGCAAGCAAGAGGGCTTTAACATCATCTTCCCGGGAGGTCTCTGGGTCTTGTGCCTGCTCTGCGCCTGTATTATCTGGGTCATCCGCACTGGATCGCGTGACATTTTTCCTGGCTTCGAAGGGCAGTTTTGATTGCTTGTCATCCGTTTTCCCCATGATGGGCCCGACGCGAAGTTGCTGTGTTCGTGTCGAGACTCCAACTGTGCAGACCTAGGTGATCGTTAAGTCAGCATTTCTCAAGGGCCCGAGAAAGATCTAGACTCCCAGGGTGACAACAGGTCTGCGGTTCAGTTATTTAGCAGAATCCTTCTAGTGCGTCGACATCTCGTCACTGCATTTGGTTCACTCCATACCGTCACGTGAAATCAATTCCTCAGAGTCATGCAGTTGTTTTGGGGTGCACTGCACAATTGAGCACTCACTTGGTAGAGACTGTGCACCTTATAAGGGCCGAGTCCGAGGTAGTCGTTCAAGTTTTGGGGTGCAATATGTTCTTCTGCAGGCTCCAAGCCACATGTGCATCCACTGGGCTGCAATAGAGAAAGTTCCTTAGCGCGTGCTAAACGTCGCAGGTCAGCACCATATGGGATTCACCCACTCTGCATATGCACCCGGTGTCACTCTATATAGGCCGCGTAGATACTGGCAATGCAGTAGACATTATACTGTCCAAATGGCTTTGTCTAGTCGTAGGGGCCGTAATGAATGAGAGAGCCTTCAGGAAGTGTTGAGCCTGTGTTGTGCAGAAAGCGTTTGCATCAGCGCTCAGCAGCCATGCATTTAAATCTTAGCGCTTGAAGCCGGGTGATCCTTTGCTGTGTTCGGAGGTCGCGGTATCCCGCAAGATGGCCACGGTAGTTGGAGCGGCCTTAGGCCAGTGCAGTAGTAGTCTTCCCAACGTCTCCCGCCTGACGACTACACACCACCTTCGTCACGCTGGGAAGTGCAGTGTGCCATGCAGTGGGAGGTGAAATCGGCGGTCTTACTTGCGTGTCAATGTGCACCGCTGCAATGTGATTCCTCCGGTGCGGCCCAGCTCCCACATGTGTGCTGGGGGCACAATTGCTAATAAATGCCGGTATGGCATCCAGCAGCGATCCCACGCTTCCAGATCTGCGGGCTCTAGCACAGTCGTGGAGCTCCGTACTCCGCTATTTTCAACATCAGTGGGTGGTGGAGAGAGTTACGAATGATCGGCATGGATCTGAAAGAAACACGTTAGTTAGATTCCTCACCTTAGAATATCCCCAGGCGTCAGACTGGATCCAGAAGATTTTTCGTCAGCAATACCCCTTGCGCGTCGCTAGGCGTCGTCTGCGGCTCCGCGTCCGTCGTCAGCGTCGTGCGCCGGAATGACGTCGTCGGAGTACTTAGACGCCGCCCTCGTGCGCTGACGTCAGTTCTTCTTTTTTCCGTGCCAGTAAGCGCAGATCCGGGAGAGCTACCCCTTTTAGTCTTTTTTGACTAAGTTTTTTGATCCTTTTTGATCTTGTCTCGACTCCGGTGCCGGTATGATGCCTGGTTTCAAAGCCTGTGCTGACTGCAACCGCTTGATGTCGGTTACGGATCATCACCGCCGGTGCCTTTACTGTTTGGGCCTCGACCACGACGCGGAGTCGTGTTCGGACTGCAAGGCCCTGACCTCGAAGGCTAGACGGGAGCGGTCCCGTAAGCTCCTCGAGCTTCGCCACTCTGCTCCGCGCCCCTCTCGATCCCGGTCCAGGAGGAGGTCCAAGGATCGGTCGCGGAGCCGCAGCCAACGTCATCATCGCTCGTCTGGCTCCAAGTCTTCGGGTAAGTCGAAGCACTCCAAGAAGTCCAAGAGGCGACACCGCTCTTCGGTCTCCCCTCGCCGGTCGCGCGACTCGGCCGAGGGTCAGGGTGGTTCCACCCCCGCGGCTCCAGCGGAGCCGCAGGCGCCACGCAAGTCCCCATACCCGCCGGTCCCTGGGACTGACGCGGCGCCGGCGGAAGTCAGTGCCTTCCTCGCGGCCATGAGGAGCCTGGCTCCGCCGTCGACGCCCGCTGGCGCGCCTTCGGGCCCCGCGGACCCGACTGGGCAAACTTGCATGCCGGCGGCTCCGACACCGGCGCCGTCGCCGGCTTCGGCCCCGACGCCGCAGGTTCCCGAGGGACTCGTCCCCGAGTCCCCGCCGACGCCGGTCGACCTCGTCACGCCTCCTCCGCCGGCGTCGACACCGGTTCCACCTCCGACGCCGGCTCCGCTCGGCGTCGAGCCCCAGTTCAGCCCCGCTCCGGATCCAGCGCCGTTACGGCGTCGATGGACGCCGCGTACGGTGCCGTTAGAGACACATTATGTCTATCGTCCGGCTCCGCTCCTTCCTCCTGTTTACCAGGAATCGGATGACGGGGGCGACTGGGAGGGGTCCGAGGATCCTATGGCCGTTCAGGCTCAGCTGTCACAGGACTGGGCAGATGAACTGGGGGAGGCCAGTGGTCTGGATACCTCTCCAGACACTGGATTCATCTCTCCTCTGACTGTGGCTTCGGAGGAGGGTGCTGCTTTCTCTGTGGTGCTGCGCAAGGCGGCCGCAGCCCTTGGGCTCGAGCTGCCTGCCGTGGCTGTGAGGACTAACGTCCTCACTGAGGTGCTTCAGTCTGCAGCAAGCTCCACTGAGCCTCTGCTGCAATTCAATGAGGCCCTCATTGACGTTCTGCAGGGCACCTGGTCCAAGCCCTCCACAGTCCCTCCTGTGGACAGGAACGTCGCCAGGCGCCACCGCCCTGCTCCGGGCGACCCCAGTTTTCTGTCCCAACACCCCACCCCCGAGAGCCTGGTTATCCAGGCTTCTACCTCCCAATCCTCCTTCCCGACCGCTCCGCCGGACCGGGATTCCAAGAGACTGGAACAGTTTGGCAAAAAGCTGTTCTCCTCCCTTAGTTTGGGTCTGCGGTCCTTGAACACCGCCTGTCTTTTGAACCGTTATTCCCACTCTCTGTGGGATACGGTGGAGGACGTGCTGCCCCTGTGTCCGGAGGAGGCCCAGACACGACTTACCCAGGCTCTGGCCGATGGGAGGGATGCAGCACGACATGCAATCCGATGTGGGCTTGACACTACGGACTCGCTGGGTAGGGGGATTTCTACCACGGTGGCGCTTAGACGTCACGCCTGGCTGCGGTCCACGACCTTTTCGGGGGATGTCCAGAGCACTCTCATGGACATGCCCTTTGATGGCACTCGCCTTTTTGGTGAGAAAGCGGACAGTGCGCTGAATCGCTTTAAGGACTCCCGGGCTACGGCCAAGTCCTTGGGCCTCTCGGCCCCGCGGTCGCAAACTTCCGCCTTTCGCCCCTTTCGTGGCCAAGGAAGGGGTGCCTCCTCACGTCCGCCTAGCCACCAGCCGCAGAACCAACCTGCGCGCGGACGTGGTTTCCGCCGAGGCGGTTCTGGAGGACGACACGGTCAGCCCACATCCACCCCGGCAGCATCCGCCTCCAAGCCTTCCTAGTCTGAGCTTTCCGGCCCATTCCTCGCCAGTGGGCGGCAGAGTTCGCCATCACCTGCTCCACTGGCGTACCATCACCTCGGACAGGTGGGTGCTGCAAATCGTCCGAAGGGGCTACTCCCTCCCCTTCGAGACGACCCCTCCAGCCATGCCACCGCAGCACCACCGTATCTCGGAGGATCATTTGAATCTTCTGCGAGAGGAAGTTTCGGCCCTCTTGGCCAAAGAGGCCGTCGAGCGCGTTCCGAGCCCAGAAGTAGGTCGTGGTTGTTATTCCCACTACTTTCTGGTTCCCAAGAAGGGCAAAGGGGGCCTACGCCCTATCTTGGACCTCAGGAACGTCAATGCCTTCCTCCGGAAGGAACGGTTCAAAATGTTGACTTTGGCTCAGGTTCTAGCTGCCCTCGACCCTGGAGACTGGATGGTAGCGTTGGACTTGCAGGACGCATATTTCCACATCCCCGTCCTGCCGGCCCACCGCCGTTACCTGCGGTTCACGGTGGGCCAGGAGCATTTTCAGTTCACCGTGCTCCCCTTCGGCCTCACCAGTGCCCCTCGGGTGTTCACGAAAGTGATGGCGGTGGTCGCAGCTCATCTGCGCAGATCAGGGGTTCCAGTCTTCCCCTATCTCGACGACTGGTTGTTGAAGGCGGGCTCGCCCCAGGCAGTCGTCTCCCACCTCCAGACTACGGCGGATCTCCTGCATTTGCTGGGGTTTTCCATCAACGTGCCGAAGTCACACCTGAGTCCCTCTCAGACGCTCCTCTTCATCGGAGCGGTTCTCGATTCGGCGCAGTTCCGGGTCTATCCTCCGGAACAGCGGGTCCGGGATATACAGGCCCTGATTCCCATCTTTCGGCCTCTATCCTGGGTTTCGGTCAGGCTAGTGTTGCGGCTTCTGGGGCTGATGGCCTCCTGCATCCTACTAGTGCATCACGCCAGGCGGCGCATGCAGGCTCTGCAGTGGGACCTGAAGTTTCAGTGGGCCCAGCATCACGGCAACCTGTCCGACCATGTCTTGATCTCGGAGGGCACTGCACAGCAGTTGCAGTGGTGGCTCACGGACCGCGATTGGGTCACGGGCAAGAGCCTCTCCCTTCCCCAACCGGAGCACGTAGTAGTGACGGATGCGTCCCTCCTGGGATGGGGTGGCCATATGGGAGAGGCGGAGATCAGAGGCCTCTGGTCTCCGGCGGAGTCTCGCCTCCACATCAACCTGTTGGAGTTGAGAGCGATCCGACTTGCACTGAAAGCCTTCCTTCCCTCTGTCAGGGGAAGTGTCGTGCAGGTGTTCACGGACAACACCACCGCCATGTGGTATTGCAACAAACAGGGCGGGGTGGGGTCGTGGACCCTTTGTCAGGAGGCTCTGCGCCTCTGGACGTGGCTGGAACACCAGGGCATCACCCTAGTGGTTCAACATCTGGCGGGCTCTCTGAACGCCAGAGCAGACGAACTCAGCCGCCGGTGCATGATGGATCACGAATGGCGTCTGAACTCCGAAGTGGCGCAAGGTCTCTTTCAGCAGTGGGGAGAGCCTTGGTTAGATCTATTCGCCACCGAAGAGAACGCGCAATGTCAGCAGTAATGCGCGTTGGAATTTCCAAGGCGGCACTCGCTCGGCGACGCTTTTCGTCACGAGTGAAGTTGCGGTCTGTTGTACGCCTTTCCGCCTATACCACTTCTGCCCAGAGTGCTGAAGAAGATCAGGCACGACCGGGCCCAAGTCATCTTGGTGGCTCCGGATTGGGCACGAAGGTACTGGTATCCCGAGCTACTCAGTATGTTGACCGATCCTCCGATACGTCTGCCCCTTCGGGAGGATCTTCTGTCGCAGCAGCAGGGGACGGTCCTCCACCCGAACCTGTCCAGCCTCCTTTTATCTGGACCGCACAAAGCAGTTCCGGGCGGACGACCAACTTTTCGTTGGATACGTGGGTGCTAAGAAGGGGAAAGCTGTGCACAAACGGACCATCTCTCGGTGGGTTGTTTTGTGCATCAAAATGTGTTATTCCTTGGCAAAAAAGGACCCTCCTGTTGGGCTGCGCGCCCATTCTACTCGGGCCACAGCGGCTACTACTGCTTTGGGACGGGGTGTCCCTTTGCAGGACATCTGTCAGGCGGCGACGTGGGCTTCGCTACACACGTTTGCCAGGCATTATTGCCTTGACAGCCAAGTCCGGAGGGATGGCTTCTTTGGCCGTTCTGTCCTCCAGGACTTTCTGGTGTGATCTTGGTTCGCAGACCCACCACCGGGGATGGTATTGCTTGGGTATCTATTCTAAGGTGAGGAATCTAACTAACGTGTTTCTTTCAGATGAACAAGTTACTTACCTCCGGTAACGATGTATCTGTAAGAAATATTAGTTAGTTAGATTCCTCACCGACCCACCCATCCTCCCCGTTCTGCGAACTGACATCTAGGGTTAAGGCTATCCCTTTCAGGGCCCTAGAATTTTTTGGCACCAGTGTATCTTGCATGGCTCTGCATTCCTGGCGCGGAAGGCTATGTACAAGAACTGACGTCAGCGCGCGAGGGCGGCGTCTAAGTACTCCGACGACGTCATTCCGGCGCACGACGCCGACGACGGACGCGGAGACGCAGACGACACCTAGCGACGCGCAAGGGGTATTGCTGACGAAAAATCTTCCGGATCCAGTCTGACGCCTGGGGATATTCTAAGGTGAGGAATCTAACTAACTAATGTTTCTTACAGATACATCGTTACCGAAGGTAAGTAACTTGTTCTTTAGTGTCGGTTCACTCATTCGTGAGCAGGATATTTATAAGGATATTGCCACTGGGCAGCAAGAGCCTCACGGTATTGGTCGTGCGCCACCTAGCGCCCCCCACCACCGGCAAGGCTTACCCCAACCCTTACAGAGTGCTAGCCTTTCAACAGCTGCTGCCTCTTTTTTAGCCAAATTGTCTTCTCTCAGTTAGAACAGTGATGTGTCTATCAGGGATGATGGCTTCTTGCACCACCATAGTTTCCTACACTAGATTGCACATGCACCTGTCGAAGGAGTACCTCTTAGCAAATGGCCACAAGAAGAGGATCATCTACACGATCTAGTGTTGGTCGAGGGCAGTACTCCTCGCTCTCTCTAGTGGTGGAACAGCAACAATCTGTTGCAGGCCAGACCCTACAAGGACCCGGTTCCACAAATAACTGCCACCTCAGATGCCTCTCCACAGCATGACAGTTCAGGGTTTCTGGTCACCCTAGCAACAAGGGTTTTAAATTAACTACCTCAAACTTCTTGCCTGTTAACTAGCTCTCAATGCATTCTTTCAGAACATGCAGGGCAAGGTAGTATTGATAAATACAGACATGACTACCATGTACTACCTACAGAAACAAGGCAGCACTCACTTGTCACAGCTTTCAGCACTGGTACCGAAGATTCTGTGCTGGGTGATTTATCTCAAATACACTTCCTAGAGGAGTGATTGCCTGGAGAGGAGAACGATTTTGCCGATCTTCTTAACAGGACGCATCAACAAGTCCGTCCTTAGAACTCCACCCACAAGTCCTACTTCCTCAGTCCATGGGCAATGCTTTATGGATGAACTGGTTAGAGATATTTGCCTACGCTTTTCCTCCTCTCCCACTGCTTCTATACATGGTAATGAAGCTGAAGCAAATTTCTCTCACCCTCATCCCTCTGGCTCCTATGTGAGCCAGATACCCATGTTTCTCACCCCTCCTCAAGATGTCTGTGTCTCCTCATGAAAAGCTCCCCAACAGGCTGGAGACTCTCACACAGTAGCAAGGCAAGATCAGAGACCCCCCAACCTCTGGTGATTCAAGCTATCAATTTTTTGCCTAAAGAGTTTAGCTGTCTAAGTCCGCCTCAGGAGTGCATGAACATCCTAAGAGAAGCTTGCAGACGTACTACTAGAGCCTGCTATGCAGCAAAGTGGAGAAGGTTTGTCCACCACTGAAATTCTAAACATTCTAGACTTCCTTAAGCCAGTGATTCAAGACATTGTCTGTTTTTTTGCTTCACCTCCAGAAATCTGGGTGAACATATACTACTATATGCGTATACCTTGCGGCTATTGCCACATACGTGCAAAACAAAAAACACTCTTCTCTTTTAGAATTGCAGTCATTAAAGCCTTCATGAAAAGCCTTAAAAGAGTTATCCCATTGAGAGTTCCCTCTCCCCCTTTCTTGAATCTCAATATAATACTCACCAGATTCATGGGTCCCCTATTTAAGCCACTGCATTCTAGTCCTTTGCAGTTCCTATCGTTGAAAGTAGCTTTCCTTACAGCTATTACCTCCCTAAGGCATATATGTGAGCTACAGGTCCTCACTTTACAAGAACCTTTTATACAGGTTCATTCAGATAGGGTTGTCCTTAGATCTGACGATAAATTGCTTCCCAGGGTGATCTCTCCTTTCCACCTTAACCAAACATTGAGCTACCACTCTTCTTTCCTCACCTAGACTCAGTCTCAGAAAGGGCCCTTCGCACCTTAGATGTTTAAAGAGCCCTCATGTTTTATATTGCTAGAACTAAGCTTTTTGTAAATCTCATAAAAACAACCCAGTTTCAAAGGCCGGCAAAGCTACAAGTATCGTTAAATTAACCAAACATGCTACCATAAAGCCAAAAGGGTTATCCCCGCCCCCCCAAGCCACAATCTACTAGGGGTAATGTCTTCTTTAGGGGATATTCACAAAGCTGACATCTGTAAGGCAGCTACGTGGTCAACTCCACAAACCTTTACAAAGCAGTACTGTGTGTTTATTCCCACCTGTCAGCAAGCTATGGTTGGTATTAAAAACTTGACTTCATACATCTGCATCATCCACTAACTAGCTACTGCCTCGGGAAGTACTGCTTTACAGTCTATGCAGAGCATGTGTATCTACAGCCACATGTACTATGAATGTTACCATGAAGGCATATATTTCATAGCTTGTAGTGCTGTAGATTCACATGCACCCACCCTGCTCTCCGGAGTCAGTGTCTTGTTGCACACATCTGTAATATTAATATCTATTACTCTAATACTCTAATACAACACTCGGCATGGTCACCATATACTCGCTATTCACCATTCCATACTTGTGCTCACCCACTATGCGAAAAATAATTTAACAATGGAGTTGGTACCAATGCACATTGCCAACTAAAGGAGGAGTCATAGAGTACCTTGTGACCTGAAACTCTTCTTCAAACAAAAACAATTTGCAAAGTCTGAACCCAGCACTAGATTGCCGGAGTATGCAGGACATGTGAATCTACATCACTACAAGCTACAAACAGACTTACATCATGTAACCATGCAATATGTTCCATTATTGCCACTAAGGGGTTCTGGTGACAGCATAAATTAAAGGGTCAAAGCCAGTGTTGTTTGTACCCTTTCAACTGGAAACCCCAGATAGCAATATTGGACAATATCATGCATGTTGCTCACTGTGTAATTTTTATAATGCATGATTATTTCTGATGGAGATTCCTCATCTTGGGCCTCATGTAGGTAGCGAAATACCGGTCGGTAACGGCCGATTTTCGGTAAATATGCCGTTACCGACCGGTATCCAGACAAGTGAGATGTAGGAGTCCAAAAACCACTTTTCGGTAAATATGAGGCGGTAAATACCGATTCATAGTTACCGAATTCTAAAATACCGATTCATATTTACCGAATACATAATTAACGAATCGGTAAATATGAAGTGGTAAATATGAAGTGGTAAAAATTTACAATGACATGTAGGAGCACTCGGTAATTAAGAAATCCAAGAAAATCGGTAAATAAGAGTCGGTAATTAACACGGATTGAAAGCAGGTGGTAACCAACAACAGTGCAGCTAAGCAATCCCAAAATGCAACAGCGTGGACACCCTGGCAGCTATGTACGTCATTGCAATGCGCCTACGTCTACAGGCAGCAGGACTGAGGGTTTGGCGACGGAAGGAACGCATCCACAGACAGCGCATCACACTATTCCAGCTGACTGATGCAGAGATACATGAGAGGTACAGGCTACACCCCGAAACCATCATGGACTCAATCAGGGACCCGCACCCACTCCTGGACCAGCCAATAAGAAGGGCGCACGCCATACCCCCACATGTGCAGGTGCTCTGCAGCCCACATCTGCTGGCATCCGGCATTTCTCAGGTGGTGACAGCTGCGGTGGGTGGTGTATCCCAGAGTTGCCTGTCCCGTTCCTTCAGGAATTTCTTCCCCCATTATATTGGCTGCATTGATGGGACACACATCCCACTCTGTCCACCAGCTGACACAGAGCACATCTACAGGATCAGGAAGTCCACCCACTCCATCAATGTGCATACCGAATGGAATGATATTGTGAATGGTCCCGTGGGTGGCAGAACCAAAAGGTGCGCGTATGCTATTTACAACGAGGTCTGCAAGTTGTCGCACAGTGAGGCGGCTTCCAGACTGAGAGCTATTGACCAAGCAAACATGGAGAAGGCCTAAGCCGTTATAGATATTAGCTCTAGCACTCTCACTTCTAGGATTCATACATGAGACAATAGGCACATGCAAGTACACGGCGCATGCAATGTACAAGCCCCGATTTTGGCGTGCGTCCTACGAGGTATCCCAGTGCCTGTGATTACACCTTCTTTCACTGTGCTTGCAAACGGTATTCATTTAATAATGATAAATGAAGTTTGCTGCGGGATGTGAGTGGTAATCCCGTACATAACTGTCTCGCATGAAGTTGTCTGCTGCAATACTGTTCTTTTTCCACCCCCGCATGGGCGGCGGGATGTTTCCATCTGGCCTTCGATTCCAACCTTGAAAGCAGAGTCCAACAAGTTGAGCAGAATAGAGCGCCATTGTCCCACAAAGAGGTGCCTTTGACTTCCTCTCGTGAAATATTTGTCCTTCACGTTGCTACTACGCGCACTGAGGAACAGGCGCCTCTGAATACTGACCTCCCCCTGCATTTCGGCTCTTTGATCCAAAGTATTATCAATGCCTCGTCCACGACCGGCCTGGCTCAATTTTTTCTAACATGTGGGGCTCGGGTCTCGTGACCTCTTTCCAAACAATTTTTGGTGTAATTCCGGCATTTGTTCATTCACTGTTCTCGAGCATCTTTGGAGGTGTTCCGCTGCTTCTGGCGCTGGTGGCAGGTGTGCTGCTTTTACTTTTCATACTACGGAATGGCTGCTCCTTCTGTGCCACACGAGCACCTGTCCCGTCTGCATCTTCTTCGTGATAGGATGCTTGACTTCTATGGTACTTTGCCATTGGCGACTTTGAGCCTGGCTTATGGATTATCCTTCAGGTATTCCTACTTCACCTGCGTACAACCTGTATTACACTGCCTGGATTGTCCCTTTGAATGGCCTCTGGATTTGTGCTTGACCAACATGGTGTCTCCGGTGCCGGATTTCGATCGACTGATGCGGCCCTTAGTGTCTCACGAGTTGTCCTGTTCTGGTGTCCGGATCATGGCGTGTGGAGCGGCGCATGGTATCCTGGGTAATTGGGACATCTCAGCGGCAGCCTACGACTTCTTGTCCATGAGCTATTTGGAGGAACATTCCGGGTGCCCTCTGATTGTGCTAGAGGCTCCGTTGGTTGGAGAACACGTATGTTCCTTTTCTTTACTCAATTGGATGGCTGAGACTTTTAGTGGCCCTGAAAACGATTGCTTGTTGGAAGCCGTGGCCACATATGCTGCCTATACATTCATGGATTAACTGGATTGTCGTCCATTGCGCCTGTGCTACTGGACAGCACCCTGGCGCAACATTTATTTCTTTTAATTCTCGTTTTTCTCTTCCTGATGGTCTGCTTGAGTTTTTTACTATACTTGCATTGTGTTTTTTGGAATTGTATGCTGCAATTAATTGGACTGTAGGACTTTGGCGCTGCATTGGTTACGCCCTGTTCTGCTCTGACGAAACTGAACTCTGCGTTCTCTCTTTTCTTGCCTATTACATATTGCTTCGCTCAAGGGGGCGTGTAGTGAGTTCTCCCTGAATACGTACATGCATTGTTCAGTTGGCATTACCACGTTGAATGTTATGTAGCCATATTTGTGTCTTTGCACACGACACTGCGTTTCCATGTTCTTTCTTGAATAAACTGCTGACTCGAGACTTCCTTCAGACGAGTGCATTCTGTTGTTCCCATCCCAAGCTCTGCGCAGCGACCTTGGTCTGTACATGCTGTGACACACAGTCTGGAATTTTACACAATGCATGTTTTCCACTCTAGGTTGTTCGACCCACGATTTAGCCATGGCACACGCGCAGCTGCACATACCTGACAGTTTGTGATTTTCATATCTCAGACGTCATGTTTATTATTCAGACCGAAGACGAGCCTTCCTGCGAGGAGACTCCTGATGCTCCTGTGATGTGATTTCACTAAGCTGATCTTTGAGGTATGGGGTCCCCTATTCAAGCCTGAGAGACCTTCTATAATGACATGATTATGATATTGGCTACTTAGTTAAGGGAAGGTGGTAGTGTCCTCGGTATTTTCCGATTCGCTAAATACCACCTCGGTATTTACCGATTCGGTGGATACCACCTCGGTATTTACCGATTCGGTGAATTCCGATTCGTATTTACCGAATGTTACCGAATCGGTAACTGTTACCGAATTTTTACCTACATATAACTTACCGGTTCTAATTTACCGATTCGGTACGGCTCGGTATTTATGAACCGGTAAAATTTATTTACCTACATGAGGCCCCTTGTGAATATTCCTCAGGCATCATACTGGATCTGGACCCTTAAATGCAGTACTACTGCGCACTGCGAAGTGGCAACATGCAGCTCTTTGCTAATGTCTTGTCGCTTCAGAAGAGATGATCGCAGTTGCATATAAGAGTCAGCATGCACGCTGACATCAGTTCCTTTCTCTCTGCGCCTTCATACACAGACCCAGAGGTACATGATGGACCTTCACAAAGTATGGTTGTGGTGTCTAGAGTTGGAGGACGCCTCCAGAGCCTTTGATGACTGCACCCAGATGAACCCAAAGATCATACACGACCGTGAGGCCGAGATTTACATCGCCAAACACAAGATTACTCCAAAGGAAGGTTCTGTTCTCACTCCTGAAGTCTTTCCCGCAGCACATCATCATCTCAGTTGAAGTCTTTGGGTAAGACCAAGAAAAAGCATGAAAAGTCGAAGTGGGAATTGGTTACTTCCTGGCACTCTCAGACTCCGGCGAGTACGCAATGGCATCAGCGTGCCTCCCAGTCTTGCTCCCAATCACTATTAGAGCCAATTCTGAGTCTGGTCCTGGCGCACATCAAATTTCTAGGTCCTTCGATGATGTTGCAGCAAATAGGTGTTTAGAGAGGCCATGCTGCACATTTTCAGCACTTTGTTGGGTCCCTCTGGCTTGCCTTTGGATCCCAAAGATGTGCAGGGGCCTCCAGTTGGACGTCTGCCACCAGGTCCACCCTCATTGGTGTCAGTGCCCTTTGAAGCCATATCTGATTCCACACAGATTACAATGTGGAATTGATCTCAGTGCCATCCCCTGCGCCATTTCTCTTCACATCAATGCCGACGTCAGAGAAGAACAACCCATACTGCTATCCAATTCTTACCGGAATCCACCTTGACCGAGAATATGTCCAGCTCTGACTGGAATGCAATCCCTCAGATTCTGACACTTGCCCTTACCATGTGGTATCGTCCAAACTTTACACAATCTTTTTGGCAATAACTTGAACAATAACAATTGCGATAAAGGGGACGACTATGTGATGAAGAAAACTGGTTTGGGGAGCTTTATGATACCAATGTTTTGGATCCTTCCCCTGACTTCCACTGGCCTTGCAGTGCGGCAGAAGATCTGGACTCACAGCTCCCCACTTTAAAGGTTAAGACTTGTGTGATAATAGAGGCACTTCAACAAGGTCAAGTCCCTGCAATGCTCCTGTTACTATTTAATGAAGCCCTTATAGATACTCTTTTGGCCACGTGGTCGAAACCATGATCCAGTCCTCCTGTTAATGGGCAGGTTGCATGGCTCCATCCTTCCAAATGAGGCAACCCAGCCTTTCTTAATCGACATTTGACACTAGAAACCTTGGTGGTACAGGTCTCCACAGCAAAGTAAACCCCAGTGCTTTTCCTTCCACTCCACCTGATCTTGAATCTAAATAAATAGAGATATTTGGAAAACTGATTTTCTCCTCCACAAACTTTGTCCTGAGGTCCTTGAACGCTAGCTGCTTTCTAGTCCGCTACTCTCATGCCCTTTGGGATCTGGTGGCACAGATTTTGACAGCTGTTCTGGGCGACCTTTTGGCGTACCTTAAGTCGCTATGCAGTGAAATTTGTCAAATGTTTTGCCTTGAAAATAGGTTGAGCGTTGGGCACTAGTGTGGCTTTATGGCGCCACACCTCATTGAGGTCTATAGGCTTCTCTGGGGACATCCAAGTGTCCTTAATGGATATGCCATTTGACGACTCTAACTTTTTTATTGAAAAAGTGGACTCAGCCCTGAACTGATTCCAGAAGAATTGAGCTACAGCACATTCCTTGGGCCTATCTACTTCTTCAAGGCAATTCCACCAACAATTGCGCCTTCGTTATGGCTCCTCCACCAGCCCGGCAGGCTTTTCAGCCCTTTCGTAGTTGAGGCTTTATCCCCGTCCTGCAGGCCTACAGATGATATCTATGGTTCACGGCGAGCAGAAGCTTTTTCAGTTCGCCAGTGCTCCTCAGGTGATCACGAAAGTGATTGCGGTGTTTGCAGCACAAATTTCAGAGATCGGAAGTACTAGTATTTTCCTACTTTAAAGACTTGCTGTTAAAGGCGGGATCGCTTTAGGCAGTCCTCCACTACCTCCATACAATGGTGACCTAATTTTGTTAGGGTTCACTGTCAACGTGCCAACTCTCACTTGACTCCTTAACAACCACTCCCAATCATCTGAGCTATTCTGGATACAGTATGGTTTCATTCCTTTCCCCTGAAATGGAGAGTACAGTATAAAAAGGCCATGATCCCCATGTTTCCCCCTCTGCCCTGGATGTCAGTGCAGACAACTCCAAAGCTTCTTGGGTTGTTGTCATTCTGAATCCTGCTGGCCAGTCATGCCAGGTGGCACATGTGGGCTCTGCAATGGTACTTCAGATCCCAATGGTCCCAAAATCAGGGAAATCTATCAGATTGTATTCAGATTTCGGAGGAGAATGCAAAAGACTTGAAGTGGTGGCTACTGCACTGGGATTTGGTCAATGCTAGACTGGGTTGGACAGGCCAAGTAGGAGAGTGATCAGAGGCCTCTGGTCTCTCAGAGGCTCGACTCCACATCCGTTTTTGGAGCTGAGTGCAATATGCTTGGCGTTGAAGGCCTTCCAGCCCACCATCAGGTGAAGGCTGGTGCAGGTGCTCACATATAATACCACTACCATGTTGTACTGCAACAAGCAGGGCAGGGGTCTTGGGCCTTGTGTCAAGAGGCTCTGCAACTCTGGAAGTGGCTGGACCGACAAGGAGTTTCTCTGGTGATAAACCACCTGGTGCTATTTTTAAACACCTGGGAGGATGAACTTACCCACCGATGCTTAGCAGGTCACTAACGGCAGTTGCACTCAAAGATGGCACAGGGCATCTTCCAGCTATGTGGAGAACCCTGGCTTGATTGGTCACCACCTCTGAGAACATGCAATATCAGCACTTTTGCCTGTTTTATTTCCAAAACAGCTCTTTCTCGGAGATACCTTCTGTCTACAGTGGAGCTCAGGACTACTGTATGCCTTCCTGCCACTGCCTCTCCTTCTGAGTTCTAAAGAAAATCATAAACGACCAGGTACAAGTCACACTAGTGGCACCTGATTGGTCCACGAGAGTGTGGTACTCAGAACTCCTGGACATGAGTGTGTTTCCTCCAGTCAAGTTGCCTCCTCAGGAGGATCTCCTGCTGAAGCAGCAGGGGAGAGTAGTGCACTGAATCTGCACACTTTGCATCTCCTTGCTTGGAGATTGAGGACAGCAGTTGACCTTCTTCAGCCTTCCCCCAAAGAGGATGTTGATTTCGACTTTGCAGCAAGGGATAATAATAATAATAATACGGCATTTTGTAAAGCGCGAACAGCTACCTCACGAGGAGGTGTCCCGGCGCTAGGAAAAACACAGTTAACCCAGAGGACTGAAGTGGGGGAGCTTAGCGTGGTTGGGTAAAGAGCCAAGTCTTTAGCAACCGCTTGAAGCAATATTCAGAGGGGGCTTGCTGAATTGCTGGGGGCAAGGTGTTCCACAGTGTCGCAACATTAGCCGAAAAAGTTCGACCCCCCAGCCGAGCCCTTTTTGCTCGTGGGACGGCAAGTCGAACGCGGCAATTGGAGCGAAGCGCACGGGCCTGGGAGTATCTCGGGAGCTGGGTTTTCAAATACTTAGGGCAGGTGCCAAACAGAGATCTAAAGGCCAACGTGAGTGCCTTAAATTTGATTCTGCTGGCAACTGGTAGCCAGTGCAGTGATCGAAGATACGGAGAGACTGAGTGCTTAAAAGGAATCCGCATTAGCAGTCTCGCAGCCGCATTTTGGACCAGCTGAAGTTTTTGAATAAGGTATTTAGGTAAGCCCAGATAGATGTCGTTGGCGTAATCCAGCCTAGATTTCACTGTGGCATGGATTACTGTTTTCCGACAACTCTCAGGGAGAAGTCTCAAAATCTTGCGGAGATTCCTCAGCTTACTCAAGCAGCAGCCGACTACTTGTTGAATATGCGAGGTAAAGGACAGACTGTCATCCCACCGCACTCCCAGATTTTTTGCCGTTAGGCTGAGTGAGGGGGCTTGTCCCATCTCTGCTGGCCACCATAGCTCTGAGGGTGGAGGGGGGCCTTTACCAAAAAAGATCACTTCCGTTGGAGACAGCCCTTGAAGCTCGAGAAGGACTCCTGCGACACCTCTGAATACGGAAATACCAATTGGGTGTCATCGGCGTATGAGATTGCCTTGACACCCCAATTGGCAATCAGCGTAAAGAGTGGAGCGAGGTAGATGTTGAACAAGAGGGGGCTGAGTGCCGACCCTTGCGGGACGCCACAACTGAGTACTTTGGGTGTTGAGGATACAGTCCCTAGTGCCACCTTCTGTGTTCTCCGGGACAGATACGAGTGTATCCACCCCAGAGCCTGGTCACGGATGCCTATCTCAGCCAGTCGCATCAAGAGTCTAGCATGATCAACCGTGTCGAAGGCGGCCGACAGATCCAGGAGTACCAGCATCGCTGAGCTTCCCGAATCCATCGACCACCTTACTGACTCTGCCACCTCAATTAGAGCTGACTCCGTGCTAAAGCCAGGACGAAAGCCTGATTGCGTCTCATGCAGTATCTTGTTGTCTTCAATGAAATTGCTCAACTGGCGCTGTATTATTTTCTCGAACATTTTTCCCGGTGCTGCTAGCAGAGAGATCGGGCGTAGATTGCTGAGGTCTTTTGGATCCCCATTAGGTTTTTTTTTAAGCGGGATGCGTCCACAAAATGAGTGTTCGCCTATCGTTGGCTCAAATTTGTAGATTGGTGTCATGCCCAACAAATGGACCCATTAAAAGCAAAGTTGTCTGAGGTTTTGTTATTTGTTATGTCACTGGCCCAGCAAGGACTTGCTTTAGGCACCGTTAAGGGCTACTTACTTGTGGTTGTCAGAGTAGCCCTCTTTAGTTAAATCTCCTGTTGTGATGAGAAACCCTTTGTGATGCCACAGTTGGACTTGAACTTAGCCCTTACTTGTTTGATGTGCACCCATTTTGAAATGCTGCAAAGTTGTTGATTGAAACTTTTGATGTTTAAGATGTTCTTTCACATCACCATATTATTGTCTAGGAGTGTGAGAAAGCTGCAGGCTCTTTCTGTCAACACACCATACACAACTTTTTTTCCACGAATACGTTGCTGTTGAGAAATCAAGTATCCTTTCAGATGAAAGTGGGCACTATATTTCATGTCGAGCAAGCTGTCACCGTTGGGCATTCTTTGCTCCACCTCATCCTTCTAAGAGAGATTGCGTCTTCTGATGGATACATCTGCCCGTGGATTCCTCACCTTATCAATATCCCCTGCGCCAGCATTCCTCAGAATTTTTTCCTAGCTCTCCACACCGAAGAGGACGTATGCTCCACTTGTGACTCCGAATGACGTCACCGGAGCCATAAGAGAGACTCGTCGGCGTGATGACGTCAGTTCCCTTTTTTCCGCTCCGTCGACGTGTAACGGTTTTCTAGCACTCTCCATATTTGTTGAGTTACTTTGTTGTTTTATCAGCGTTAACTGTTGCTAGAAGTGGTCTTCTTCGAGGAAGTCTAGTTTTAAGCCCTGTAGGGAATGTGGAGGTCACATGTCCATCATTGACCCCCATGGAGATTGTTTGTGGTGCTTATCGTCGGATCACGACGCGGAGGACTGTTCCTGTTGCAGGAAAATGAACCCTAAAGCACTTAAGGAACGGGAAACAAAGTTTTTTTCTGGCCAAGGCGAAGAAAGAAGGTAGAGGGCGCAAGCGTGATAAGTCGAAGTCGTCGACTTCACATACGACGAAGTCGAGAAAACACAAGAAAAAGAGAAGACATGGATCTCGGCGCCGCTCAACGAAGGGTAAGGCTTCGAGATCGCCTTCGCCTGCCCCTTGACGTCGCCGTAAGGACTTTGTTTCTCCTTCGCCCTCTCTTTCTCCTTGTGCGACTCCGGAGAAGTCACCTTTGCCTAGAGGCACTCCAGCGCAGTCTCCGGCGCCGAGGGATTCACCAGCTTCCGACACCGAGCCGGTTCAGGATGTTCCATCTTCTCCTGTGCCTGAGATTGAACCGGTGGATTCGGCAGTGGATCCGATCGTTCCGACGTCAGACACTCCCCGTTTGGATACTGGTTCGAATCCATATCCTCAATTCCCAGCTCCAGGGGGGGATCCGTCGCATTTTTTAAATGCCATGTACAAAGTTTTTCAAGGGGCGGCTTTCCCATCCGGAGCACCTTCTGGTCCCGTGGGTCCGCTGGCATTCAATTTGGGCATGCCACAACACTATGGCCAGGCACCCTTCATGCCGATGGCGCCGTCATGGCAGTTTCCGGCGCCAAGAGTCTCGACACCGTTGATAGAATCTCCAGCGTAATCAGGAGACTTTCTCTCGGCCTCGTGTGGATCTTGTGCCTCCATCGGATCCTCCCTTAACGCCGGCTCCGGAGCAGTCGGCGCCGCGTACGGCGCCACTGACGCCACGTCCGCGGATTCGTTCACGGAGAGAGGCTCAGAGGCTTTTAGAAGAGGAGCAGTATCGTAGATGAGGATGTAGAGGAGGGCGAGTTGGAGGAGTCTCTGAATGAATTTGAGGGAATTCAAGAGGCGAGTGGATTGGACACCTCCCCTGAGTGGGAGCTCTCTTCTACAAGAGCTTCACCTCCTCAAGAGGTGGCTCCCTACAATTTAGTGATAAGGAAAGCTGCTGAGTTTTTAGACTTGCAGTTACCTACTGCTGAATATAAACCGAATTTGTTGACGGAGGTGTTGCATTCACCTTCCTTCATAATTGAGCCTCTGTTAACTTTTAATGAAGCCCTTTTGGATCCTATCATCGAAGTTTGGCGCAAGCCACTTTCTTCGCCTGCTGTTTCTAAGGCTGTGGCTAGGAGGTATAGGACTGCTCCAGGTGATCCAGATTTTCTCTCTTCTCACCCATCTCCAGAGAATTTGGTGGTACAAGCATCCTGCTCCAAGCAATCATCAGGTGCTTTCCACAGGCCCCAGCTGGTTGTTCAATCAGGCCTGGATACGGCTGATTCCGTAGCCAGAGTTATGGAATCCTCCATAGCTACAAGAAGGCAGGCTTGGCTTCTTTCTTCTGGATTTTCCCCTGATGTCCAGGCCACTCTTGTTGATTTGCCGTTTGACGGGTCGAGGCTTTTTGAGGAAAAAGCAGATTCGGCCTTACAAAGGTTTAAAGACAGCAGGGCACTGCGAAATCCTTGGGATTGCAGACTCAGTCGAGAGGCTTCGGCTTCAAGAAATATCGAGGTTTTGGAAGGTCTTCCTTTCGCAACTTCCGTCAGCCTCAGCAGCAGAATCCGCTCTATAAATCTTATAGAGGAAGAGCCAAAGGTCGCCAACGTGGTTCTGCCCGCAATCTCTCCTTCAGCCTCCCCCGCTCCCTCTGGTACCACAGGCAAGCAGCCCTAGATCCCCCATCCTGGATCATGTGGGTCGGCTGTCTCACTTTCTGCAAGGTTGGAAATCGGTCACGACAGACCTTTGGGTTTTAAACCTTGTGGAGAATGGGTACGCCCTTACCTTTCGGGAATTTCCTCCTCCTTACCCTCCTTGTCAAGGTTTTTGCTCCGAGGACCATTTGCTTCTTCTGCAGAAGGAGGTTCTTGCATTACTTCAAAAAGGTGCGATAGAGGGGGTTCCGGAGCAGGAAAGGGGTCAGGGATGCTACTCCCAGTATTTCCTGATTCCCAAAAAGGACGGCAGGTTACGTCCGATCCTGGACCTCAGGGTCTTCAATTTTTACCTGAAGCAGGAGAAATTCAAGATGCTGACCCTTGCTCAGGTTCTTCTGACGCTGCAGCAAGAGGACTGGATGGTGTCGATCGACTTACAGGATGCTTATTTTCACATCCCCATTCTGAAGTCGCAAAGGAAGTATCTACGTTTTACGGTTGGGTCGCAAGACTACCAGTTTGCAGTCCTCCCGTTTGGTATTACTACTGCACCTCGAGTCTTCACAAAGGTGATGGCAGTGGTGGCAGCTCATCTCAGAAGGTCGGGGATTCCTATTTTCCCCTGTCTGGACGACTGGCTGCTCAAAGCGGAGTCGCCAGAGATGGTGCTTCATCATCTACGGGAAACATCTCAACTGTTGTTCAACTTGAGTTTTTCAATCAATGTGCCCAAATCTCACCTGGTGCCCTCTCAGCGCAACCTGTCCATAGGGGCGGTACTGGACACTACTGTGTGTCGAGCATTTCCTCCTCCGCAAAGAATTCTCGACATTCAGGAGATGATCCCTTTATTCCACAATGGAGCGGTTGTTCCAGTTCTGAAGGTCCTTTGCCTGCTTGGTCTGTTCGCCTCCTGCATTCTGTTGGTCAACCATGCATGCTGGCACATGAGGGCCCTCCAGTGGTGTCTCCGCAGGCAGTGGTATCAGCACAACGGAGATCTCAGGGAGTCTGCCAGGATCTCCAGAGAAGCTGCGGCGGATCTGTCTTGGTGGAGGTTGGAGGGCAATCTGTCTCAAGGAAAGCCCTTTCATCTTCCTCCATTGGTGGCCACAGTGATAACAGATACCTCTACCCTAGGGTGGGGTGCTCATCTGGGAGATCTGGAGATCAAGGTCCTTTGGGCTCCAGAGGAAAGATTGTCTCATATCAATCTTCTGGAATTGCCGGCAATACGTTTGGCGCTGAAGGCCTTTCTCCCTTCCCTTCACAGTCAGTCGGTTGAGGTCCTGACGGACAACACTACTGCGATGTGGTATGTCAACAAGCAGGGAGGAGTAGGGTCAAACAGTCTCTGCAGAGAGGCGTTGCGGCTTTGGTCCTGGTCTCAGGACCATCTGATTTGCTTGATGGCGAATCATTTGGCCGGGGTGTTGAACGTGCCTGCGAACAGTCTCAGTTGGCAGTTCTCCGCCGACCATGAGTGGAGGCTTCATCCGGAGGTAGTTCGACACGTCTTCCGGACATGGGGGACTCCTCGGGTGGACCTGTTTGCCACTCTCAAGAACGTGCACTGCCCATCATTCTGCAGTCTCCAGTTTCTGATGCAGGGGGCGTTGGGGGACGCGTTTCAGTTGAGTTGGAGCTCTCAACTCCTTTACGCGTTTCCTCCCATACCCTTGATTCCTCGGGTTCTGAGGAAGATTCGCCAAGACCAGGCCCAAGTCATATTGATCGCCCCGGATTGGCCAAGAAGGGTGTGGTACACAGATCTACTTCACCTCTCATCGCACCCTCCGCTCATTCACCCTCTCAGGGCAGACCTCCTCTCACAGTCGCAGGGGCAGGTTCTATACCCCCACCTCCAGAGCCTGCACCTTCATGCCTGGAGATTGAACGCGGCAACCTGAGTTCCTTCTCTCTCCCGCCTGATGTGGTGGATGTTATTTTATCGGCCAGGCGACACTGCACCACGTCCATTTACTCCTACAGATGGTCAAGATTCGTTAAATGGTGTGGAGAGAGATCCATTGACCCTTTAAGAGCCCACTTGTCCAATGTTCTTCAGTTGGCTCTTTCCTTGGCTCAGCAGGGTTGTGCTGTGGCCACAGTTAAGGGCTATTTGTCTGCCTTTTCGGCTTTCCTGTGTCTACCTGATCAGCCGTCTTTATTTAAGTCTCGTATCGTTTTGAGATTTATCAAAGGCATTTCCAATAGGTTTCCGCCTACTCCCTTTATTATGCCCAGTGGGATCTTAATCTTGTTTTGACTTGTTTGATGGGTTCCCCTTTTGAACCCCTTCATAGCTGTCCTTTGAGTCTTTTGTCCTTTAAAACAATGTTTCTTGTACCCATTACCTCAGCAAGGAGGGTGAGTGAGCTTCAAGCTCTTAGTTCAAAACCTCTGTTTTTGACCATACATACTGAAAGGATGGACCTCAGGACCAGGGCTGCTTTTCTGCCTAAGGTAGTTACTCCTTTTCATCTGGGGCAGTCCATAACTCTCCCTGTGTTTTATCCTCCCCCTCACCCTTCCAAGGAGGAGGAGAGACTGCACCGCCTGGACCCTAAAAGAGCGGTGTGCTTTTATTTGAACAGAACAAAGGACTTACGTTTGGACGATCAGCTCTTCGTGGGCTACGTTGAACACTGAAAAGGCAGAGCTGTGCACAAGTGCACTCTAACCAGGTGGATCATCTTGTGCATCAAGATCTGTTACGCCCTTGCTGGTAAGGAACCACCTGAGGGCATTAGGGCTCATTCCTCTAGGGCTAAGTCTTCCACCTCTGCTTTGGCCAGAGGTGTTCCTGTATTGGACATTTGTAAAGCTGCGATTTGGGCCTCCCTCCACACTTTCGCGAAGCATAATTGCTTGGATTCCGAAGTGAGGAGGGAGGGCCATTTTGCGCGATCTATCTTGCAGGACTTTTTGGCATAGGAAAGGTGGACACCCTCCTCCGGGAGTGGGACTGCTGTGGGAATCTATTCTTAAGGTGAGGAATCCACAGGCAGATGTATCCATCAGAAGAACAAGTTACTTATCTTCGGTAACGCTTTTTCTGGTGGATACAGTATCTGCCTGTGGATTTCTCACTGACCCAACCTCCTCTCCGTTGTCCACCTTTGTATACCTAAAAGGATACCTTATTTGGCTTGTTGTTTTACATTGTATCTTCTCTCTATCTGGTACTTTTATAGGAAATGCTGATGTTCTTTAGCTTTCCTTTTTGACTTTGTACTGTGTATATTGGTTCAAATGTTGTGTACTGTGTATACTTTGAATCTGTTGTCGGTCCACCTGTTCGCCTCGGAGGCACGGAAAAAATGGGTGGAACTGACGTCATCACGCCGACGAGGCTCTCTTATGGCTCTGGTGACGTCATGCGGAGTCGCGAGTGGAGCCGACATCCTCGTCGGCGTGTAGAGCTAGGAAAAAATTCAGCGGAATGCTGCCGCAGGGGATATTCATAAGGTGAGGAATCCACAGGCAGATACTGTTTCCACCAGAAAAAGCATTACCAAAGGTAAGTAACTTGTTCTTTTGGACAACTAAGACGGCGCTAAGCTTTTATATTGATCGCACCAGAGAACATCCTGTGAACGGTCAGCCCTGTGTAGGGTTTGTGGAGCAAATTAGGGCAAGGCAATGCAAAATAGACTGTAACTCAATGGATTATACTTTGCATAAATATCTGCTATGCACTGGTTATTAATAAATATCTAAGGGTGTGCCCTAATTACCCCACCATACCTGGGCCTCAAACAAGTTAAACATAAATATGGGATATTGTGGGAAAAGACCATACATACGTTAGAACCTCAAAGAATACTTCAATTAGTCACTGGTATATAGTTGTGATTTTAAAGTAAATGATTAATTTTACTCATTGGTGGCGTAATAATCTTCACTCTTGGTACTGGTACCTGGAGTGTGCATTTAAAATTTAAATATCAAAGTAAACACAGAAAAGAAAGAAAAGGAAAACAGTCGCCAAAGTTTTCCACCCAACAAAATAAATGTAACAACTAGAATCTTGCTTCAGTCATCCAGTTGATTTAAGTGGTGTGACTGAGCTCCTTATTAACTGTGCAGTCCACATTGGAAGCAGTCCTTTAAATGGTGTCCCACGGAGGACAATCCTGTCCTCTATCTCTTAGGTATGTGTCCAAAAAGTTATTTAGTGTATTTAGTGTATTCAAGATTGAATTGCTCCTCCGAAAGAAAATGTTGAAGCGTTTCGCCCATCGTTACTGTGGATCCCCTCAGGACAATGGAAGAAGGAAGCATGTAATGGTTGGATAATATATACGTTGGAAAATGGTTACAGGTGCTTAAAAAACAGGTCAGGGTACTTTAGGGTATTGTACATGCAGTGACGATTATAAAAGGATAAAACTATTTCAGTAGTATGTTCTCTAATTAACCAGCTAGCCAACAGAGGATACCCCCAAAACAATTGTCAAGGCTGCATCAAAGAAAGCCTGGTTCACACCTAGGGAGACGTTGCTCGTCCCCAAAATACACCAAGGAGATGCCCCAGAGCACTTGCGTTCTCATCTACAACCCCAAAGCCAACAGAGTCAAGAACATAATAGAAAGAAACTGGAAGATGTTGACCCCTTTAGAAATTCAGAAACCCATGTTCTCATTCAGAAAGGGATGAAACTTATGAGATTGACTAGTCAAAGCTGCCTGCCCAAGCGAGAGAAAGAAAGACTTTCGAGAAATGTTAGAACTGCCCCGTTATTTGGTGTAAATCTGTTCAGTATTTGTTGAGATATGTGTTTTAAAAAGTTGCTGAGTGGGCTTTAAAGGGATTTTTTTTTTAAATCTGCTGTCCTATCACATTCACATTCGATTTTTTCTCACATGTGATGAAGAGGGTTTTTTTCTCTCTGTTTTCAAAGTCATTAATTGTGAAAAAGTTACGATTTTTGGGTTGGTTTTTTTGCTGTGTAAAACAAATATATATGTATGTATTTGTGAATATATTTTTATATATATATATATATATATATATACACACACACACACATATATGTACACACATGCACCTTTTTGTTTATATATATATATATATATATATATATATATATATATATCAGATCAATTGTATCCCTGGCAGGGCTGCCTCCTCGTAGCCTCTGAACAGATCACACAAACACGGACCACCTTCTCAGTGCAATAGGTTTTAATCGCTCAACTGCAACGATGTCGTCATAACGTTTCGGCTCTCCCTGAGCCTTGATCACATAACAACAAGTAAATACACATCACTTCCTTAAATAGGAAGAACGATACTCGGCACGTGATGAGGTTTAAACATGGAAAGAGAAGGCAGACTCATGTGATGTAGTCCAATGTAAGACATATGCTTAATGTACAAGTATATATTCAACAAAAATTTGCATTGTATGTATTAAAATCTTGTCATTCGTAAAAAGCACATAATAATTGGTAAAATACCCACAAGAGTTCATACCCTGTTAGAGTTTACATAATCAAATGGCGGGATGAATCCCAAATAACACTCCAAAACCTCCATGTGTCATGGTCCTACAAACCCATCTGATTGCAGATCCCTGCAATTGTGCACAAATATGAGGAAGTGTGCTGAGTGCAAATAGCTGCCAATAAATTAACATTATATCCAATAATTTAACACTCAATCATAAAGCTTCAAAAAACTGTTATATAAAAAACCTATACAATATATAAAAATACATATGTAAACAGAAGTGACACAGTTCAAACAAAGTGCAATGAAAGTGCAAATAGGGAAGAGTACCTGCTGCTGCTCCCAGCAATAGATACCTTAATTCTTGACCTATAACCTTCTCCCCCAGTCTATGCTCTCATAATATACAATGAATATCTGATGGTACGATATATGATAATGTAGACTATTATCCAGGAATATTTGAAATTGGTATGTCCATACCAATGTTTACCTAATTGAGATAATAGTCTGACCCCAAATGATAAGGGTGCTTCATAAGGTTCAATTGATGGGGCTACATTAATTTAGAAGAGGGTAGAATATGTTATAATACATGATTCAATGCATACGCCCACTAGAACCGCATATGTTAATAATAACAGTACAGTCTACTTAGACATTTATCTCGCTGGCTTTAGAGTTTTCATGATTGGTGACTATTTATTATACTAAAACAATAAATAGAATACAAAAAGGTAAAAATAGAATCCCATATTGATATAAAAACCCCTTAATAAAACCCACTAATGGGTAGGTTAGATACCAATCATGTAACCCGATTTGATAAGCATTGATGCTGTTGATTACCCTCCTTAGTACATAAAAATACACATGGAGAATGGTTTTAATGTAAAATGGTGTGCAAGTCCTCTGTGATATTGAGACCAACCGGGGATTTAGAGTCTAGTTGGAGTATATATATATATATATATATATATAGATGTCTGGGCAAAACACACAGCGCCAACCCACCTGCCGCCACCACCAACCTCCTCCTACATACCTACGGGTTGTTTGACCCTGCATTTTATTAAAAATATATAAATGAATATGGTGGGGTTTGGGGAATTTATCCCTACATTAAAAATAAGCCCAAAGAGAATTATATACTGTTGGGTACACACTTAAACATTAAAACTGCGCAGAGTCAAAGTAGTCCACAGAGGTAGAGCAGAGGCCAAATTAGGTAAGTGCCAACAGCTCTCCTTGTGGTTGTGTTGGTGAGCAGTTAGGCTTATCCAGAGGGTGTTTTAAGCATGTATTGTATTTACCCAATCAGGCCTGATGGACACACTCGGAGACAGAATCCAGGCCAATTGGGCAAGTTTAAAAAAAAGTATAGCTATGTTCGATTTCTAGTACCAAGCAGGACTTGGTACAATGTACTTTCAATTGTAAACCTTTACACAGAAATGCATTTGAGAATGGATTTGCAATTTTACAGGTTGGTATGGTTTCAAAAAGCAGGTTGAATTACACAGTAAATACTCTTTGATTACTTTTAGATTACATTGACTAGTGGTGGTGGTATGCCTAGATACCACACCGAGGGATCTCTCAATACAAGGCAAGTAAGATTTTTCTTGGTTTAAGTTCTAGTGACTTTTTCCTCCATACAAAACAGCAGTTCAACACTTACAATATTTTAGGCCCAAAACTCATAATATGGGTTCCTAATGGAGAAAAATGGTTATTGGTTTCTCAGGTAAGTTAACGTCTCCCGAATGGGAGTTTCGGGGGTTAGGACAAAGGTTCCCCAAGGTCGACGTAGGCACTCAAGTTGCACCACCAGTGGCACTGAAGCGGTCGGGTGCAGAGTGAAGGGGCCCAATGTTAGCCAGTGAGGCTAAGGGGGTCTTCGGTTAGGGACTGCTTACGAGCAGCCCCCTTGAGTGTGGTAGCAAAGCTCCTAGGGTTAAGGTCAGCACTGCAGGGGCCAACAATCAGCACAGGAGCTGCACCACCGGGTGCAGGGTGCCAAGAAGATGTCGGGCCCTCTGGTTTCCAATGGAGACCTTCGGTTCGGCAAAGTTGCTGCAGGCTCAGGTAGGGAGACTTACTGAAGGTGACCACCAGCTGGAGAGGTAAGTTGGGGTCTTGGGGTCTGCCTGGACACAGATGGTTGGGCCACCCAAGGCCGTGGGGTGTCAGGTGCCTGGGTGTCTTCTGGCGTTGGTTTTCTTTACCAGCTCCGTTCGCTGTTCAGGGACCCTTCAGGTTCAGGCTGCATGCGTCGTCTTGAGGCTCGAGGGAGGTCGGAGATCACTAGATCCCAGGTCAGGATGGCTGGGGATACCTCCTCGTGGTGTTGGGCCACTCGAACTCGGGCAATGGGCATCGGGTTCAGAGTGGTGCAGAATCACGGATCCGCTGGGACCTGGATTCTGTCATTGAGTCTTGGCTTGACCAAATCCGGTGCTCATGGGAGACAGAGAATGTAATGTGAATGCAGGGCAGGTCCTCTGGGCTCTGGAGGGCTGCACACCAAGTTCTTCGCTGTAGTCAGGTCGGAGTCAGGACAGGCCGGTAGGGCTGGGGAGAAAACAGTTGGTGTCCTCTTCTTCCTGGGTCAGCACGGCTCTTCTGTCATTCTCCTCGAATCTGAGGCGGCAAGTTTCAATACTAAATTTAGGGGCATTAAAGGGATGTGTAGGACGGGACTAATGGATCCCTACTTTGGGGTGGGGACACCCGTATTATGCCACCCTCCAGTGGGAGGGGGCATGAGCCTCTCCCTATTTGGCTGGGTCCCCTCAACTTCAAAATCGAGGGAACTGAGATGTGTGCTTCACCTCGCCTCCCTCACCTGAGGGGTGGAGTTGGCAAAGGTGGGCACATCTCTCCTCCTAGCTTGGTTTTCCCTTAGATTCTCGCACCCAAAGTGTGGGGCAGAACCAGTGGGAACTAATGGCTGGGGGCAGCAAAAGGCAGGGACAACTTCCAAAGGCGGCAGGCTTTTGAAGCTTCTCCTTCGTGGACCCAGCACATTCTGGGGCAGAAGGTTTGACACTGCTGCTCAGGATGGGCTTTGTCTCTGGACCCAGAGAGAGGAGGCTCTCTACCCATGGGTCCAGACCCCTGTCTGGTGGTGGCAAATGGCGGGCAGCCATTCATGAACCACACCAGGGCTGGTCGTTTTTCAGGGGGCATCTCTAAGATGCTCTCTCTCTCTGTATTTTACATTGAACCCACACTGGCATCCATGTGAGTTTAATGTGCTGAGAAGTTTGCTACTAAACTTCCCAGTTTTCAGTATACCCATTATGTAGCTGTCGAGTTCATAATGACCAACTCCCAGACAATATACAATTTTTGGGATTTACTACACTTACACTGTCTAAGAATGGACTTAGACACTATAGGGGTATAGGGCTCATGCCACTGACCCTCACCTGAGGGCTAGTGCACCCTGCTAGTGGGGTGGCTTACCTGGGCCTCAGGTAGTGGGTTGCAGGCATGGCACACAGAGGTGTGTGCCATGTCGACTCTTCACTTTTCTCTGCACCAGAACACGCAGTCTGCAATAGCACTGTGTGGGTGTTTAGGTACAGGGCCTCTCAGGGTGGCAAAATAAGTGCTGCAGCCCTTAGAGGCCTTCCCTTGTCACAGTGCCCTTGGTACCCATGGTACTTTTAACAAGGGGCCTACCTGTGGCCAGAGATGTGCCAATTGTGGGTACAAAGGTACAGTTTTGGGCAAGAACACAGACCCTGGGAATCTGATTGATAGGGACTCGGGGCATATCAAGTCAGGTTGCATCAGATGTCAAGCAAAAAGTAGAGGGTAACCGTGCAAAAAGGGGCACTTTTTTACAGTAATCCAACATAATGGTAATCTGAAATTGTGGTGGTTTAAATAGTAATTTACAAACCCTCAAGTGGATCATGATTGCAGTCTGTGCCTAATTTCCAATTTCAGTTTACCATTTCTAATGCCAGAATAGTATCGGCTGCCATCATACTATTGTTGAGAAATCAAAAGCAGTTTTTTTGGTGCATAATGCTTAGATTTAGCTTTCGAGTAAAGAAAAGGTAATGGTTGAACACAGATATTTAGCAGACTAATATAGGCCTGCTATGGATAGTACCTGAGATTCTGTTTTATACGACCTAAATTAATTATCGCAAAACTTACAATGGTCTCACCCGCACACAAGACTCTGAAACAATTTTTCAATAAATAGATACAAAATTATCTGTAACTGAAAAATAATAAAGTCCAAAATAAAGCAAGACACAAAAGGAAATCAAAAGCAAGGATGAATCCAGCAGATGTTGCCTCTTGCCCAAGAACTACCATAGAGAAATTAGGGAAATGCTGCCAGACAGGTAAGTGCCATAGTTTTCTAGGGAAAGTAAATTCTTCTTCTTTAAGGAACCGGCATCTTCTTTCTTGCAGCATGTCTTGTACTGACTGTTCTTTTCAACAGTGAATAAAAATCCCCATTTTAGACTCCTCTCAGTGTTTGAGTATTTTGCCAGGGAGGAGAGAGGGAGTGTTTACAAACCTAATGAGGATTCCTATTGTGCAGAATTAGGAGTAATAGTAAATGCATCTTCCTTTTCTTAATAGGGTCTTCTTTAATGGTCATAAATACCAGAACAGGGTAGCATGCCCATTCCCTCAAAGACTGGAAAAAACCTCAAAGAAATTAGGAAATACCACAATAAACCTGAGCGTCTGGTTTCAGCGGTAACGCAGCAGCAGTAGCTGCTTTATACCTTACAGAACGTGCCGTAGTCTTGCTTACACTAAAAAAACGTATTAGCCTACTGTTACCACAGTAAAATGCATGATACAATCCATCTTATGATAGACTGTTTGGCAGTTGGCCTATTGGCATACCTGTAATGATGGGGCCATATTTCACAAATAATTTTAGGAGATCTCTTTAGTTCTATCACTGTAAAATTTGCAAATGCTCCTAATAATCAACTTACATAGAATGTCTCCTATGCACCAAAATCTTGAAGTAATTAATTAATTAACATGAAAGTTGGGTAGTACTTTTGGTAAAAAGGAGCAATGGGTCCACAACACTACTCTTTTATCCCCACAAATCATGTACTGTTTCTAGAAATGTAATGCCTTGCTTATGCTAACGCTTTTAACAGAGGGTCTTCCCACCAAAAATGCAGGCTTTCAGAAAGGTGGTGCAGTGATGCCTTATAAAGGGATTTAAAATATGTAGACATTAGTTTAGTCAAACTCACATTGAGTTCCTAAGAATGAGATTTCTTCACTGGCGGTTAGACAGTGAAGGACTAATCCTCTTTGATGCAATAGCTGCCAAGTTTATCTTGATTGTTGAAAATTGAAAACCTGTTTGCCAAATAAATCAGTTATGGCAGAACAGCTTCCCTTTAACAAGTACCTGTATTGAAACTATTCTGCTGGTACCATATGCAGAATCTCTTCCATTTAAAATCATAAGCCATTCTTGGTGGTCTTTTTCTTCCTCTCAAAATGTGCATGCACTCGTTAGGCCGGTTCAGAAGTTCATTTTGTATGAATTCAGGAGTCATATTGCCAAGCTCAAGGATGGTAAACTGAGTTGGTAAATCTTCCCCTCCGCTCAGTCTGCATGGCAGGTTCCTGTGTGGCCTTTCTGCCATGCAGAACGTCAGTTTCTTCATGGCCTTGTCCCTTGTGGAGCTGTCAGTATTATTCTTTCTTTGGAATGTCTCAGTTGTATCAGAGTCGATAGATTTGGAGAAATGTATAAGCATACAGACATTTCCCAAAGAGCCTCATTCCTGAAATCTGGAAGCAAAGTTTTGACAACGTAGAAAATGTCTTCACCTAATTCCATTCATGGTTCTGTAAAATCTGCCATCTCAAATCATTGGCTTTATATTTTTATACTCTATTTCTAGCTTTGTGTGTGCATTTTTCAGTATATATATATTTATTGCAAAAATGTTTCAAGATTGGACGTACAGGCAGAACTGTTCTAATGTTTATGACTTAAATGAAGATTCCTTTGATGTGCCATTCCTTCGTCAGTCGGATTAGCATTAATTAGCTATTTCTTCTGTCCCAGGGTTCTGTTCTATTCATTACTAATGGACTCTGTTCTCTAGACATGTTTGTAACCATTGCACTAACCAGAATAACTATAGTATCAAGTGGGAACAGCAAAAAACGAGCCAGAAACATCTTAAAAATGGATGTCTCTGATGACAGTGAATTCACCTAGAGAGTCAACATTGAGAGTGTACTGCAACTCTGCCTCAATTTATAAGGATTTTTTGTTAAAACAATTTTCTGTTTCTCACTCTCTCTTTGCAGCGTTCCATGTGACACTGAACAGTTGATGAGCAATACTCTTAAATTACCAGTTACTGAATAGATGATTGATTTCATGGAATACACAGTCTGCCTTGCATTTTTGTTTAAATCATACCATATTAGGATTTACATCTGTCTTCCTTCTTTTTATCAAACGAACCTCTGTAATTAACAGCCACATCCTAGCAGAAAAGCTACAGTGAACTGACTTTGCATTCATTTGAAAATACATCTGGAATTTCATTCATTTCTTTCTAATGCAAATCATGAGAAAAAAAGCTGCTCTTTCCGGATCCTACGTCTGTATCTTATGCAAATGTGATTTCTTTTCAGTAGGATTTTACTGTTTTTCTTTAATGTATTCAGAACCTACAGATAGGGACGCGTGAGCTGGAGGAAATGGGAGCCAAGTTCTGTGTTGGCTTGCTGCGTTTGAGAAGGTTGACCTCCCCAGTGGAATACAGCCTGCCTCCCAGCCTCCTCGACATTGAAAATGACTTGATTGAGAGCAGCTGCAAAGTATCCAGGTATATTAGTCTAAAACATAGTGGGCATATTTTATTCACTATTAATTAATATTATGAGATATGGCTTGTAATGGTTTTTCCAGGTTCATACATTTCCAACCCACCTTTTCGTTCATATTCACCCTGGAGTGGAGTTCACATATTTGAACATGAGTTCTTTAAATGCAGCCATTTTATGCGACCTCTGCCTCTTGCACTATTCATGAAACGCTTAGTATTGGAGCCAAATTCATAACGCTCTCCCATTGAAACCACAACATATAATAGGCTGACCATATTAGCAAAGACTGTCATCGTCCCTTCTTGTCAGCTGTACCTCTCTTCTCAAGTATTCAAAGGGAGCGTTACAAAAGGGAGAGCAAGAATTATACTTCTGCATCTTAGGATCTTCATTAATAGTCATAAACAGTTCCATACATGCACCTGTTTGTGGGATTTCAGAATGCCTTTTTTTAATGTATATATTTCCTATATAAATTTATGGAAACACAGATTTTTAAAAGCAGAAAAAATACATCTGCAGACAGTTATGTTATTTTTTCTTTTCAAAAGAACTTTAATTGGACGTATAGATATATTTTTTAAACTCCATTGTTGTATGAGTCCAAACATTGCTCCCTAATTAAAATAGGAAGATGTGAGAAATTGATGGAAATGCTGCTAGATAGACAGAAGCCATGGATGGCTGAAAACAATAAACACAGTGTGACTGGTGGCAGGCAAGCATTGAAAAAAAGCTCCTAGAGCCATTTAGAGAAACCAAGCGAAGATGATGGGCCACTCTTCAATTTTTTCTTCATGAGGACTGGCTCCACCAAAGACCCCAGGGGTTCTGTGGACCAAGCCTAAAGGGCGCAGATTTTCACCTCTGATGGAGTCTTTTCTCCATAAGGAGTGTTATGCCTCAATACTCAATTCCACACAAAATGTTATGGCAACGTGTAAGACATTTAACATTAACTTACTCACAGGCATTTAAACCCAAACAGCTCCCTCCTTTCCAGTATGTTAACCCATACGAGAAAAGGCGCTTATCGAACTGCTGAGGAGTGAAGAAAGAGAACATGCAGTTTCTTTTGAGGCCTTATGTTCTGGAAAGGAGGCAGACTCTGACTATGAGTTGTTGTATCTTTGCATTCATGTTATATGGAGTCTCAAAGCAATGTTTTCTTTCTCGTTTGCGCTGTAGGAAGCTGGCTCTGTATATACTATACCAAAGTAAGGTATAGGGTGCACAGAGTCCAGTTGATCCCCAGAGGTATAGCAGAGGATAAATTAGATAATACCTTACTCTCAAGTTAGTGGTAGTTGGGCTGAGCTGTTAGGCTTATCTGAGGGTAGTGTTAAGCATTTATTATACACACTCAGGCAAGAAATTATGTCACACACTCAAAGACTGAATCGAGACCAACTATTTGTATAAAAAGTTGTTACTTTGTCGTTTTATTACTAGAACCGAGAATCACTTAGTGCAGGTAAGTTGTACAGTTTGAAATTATAACAATCCTTTTCAATAATTCAGTACTGGTTTGTAAACACAGTTGTATATTGTAGAATTTTAAGAATAGTTTTTGTAAATATCAATCAAGTACAGTTGTATACTTTAGCATTGTTAAAGTTAGACGGTGCAAGACAATATCTAGGACTACAATCCAATCCTATGAAGTAAAACACTGTTAAGCAGTTAGCAGGTAAGTTCTCCACTTCCCCAGGATATAGGGGTTTAGTACAACACAGGGCAAGGTTAACGACCAGGTAAGTACTGCACCACCAGCGGCATGGTGGCGACCGAGAGCAGAGGTCACTGGGCCCAATGTTGTCCAATAGAGACGGGTGTACCTTGAAAATGCGCGGTTTGCAGGTAGGTATGCCCGGTCTCACGGAAATTGCCCTGGGGGCTGAGGTGAGCACGGGGGGGCACAAAGTAGCACCAAAGCTACATCACCAGAGGCACAGAGGTGGCCGGGTGCAGGGTGAAAAATCAGCGTTGGCGCCTAATACTTCTTAATGGAAGTGATTGGTTTTGGAAAGCCGCTGCAGGCTTGAACCCGGAGGCTGGATGAAGGCGACCAACGGCTGGGCAGGTATGTTGGATAGCTGGGGGACACCTGGGCACCATCGGTTGTCTCCCCATATTCGGGGGGGTGGAGGATGCAGGGGTGCCTTTTGGTGTCCGGTTTCTTGAGCTGGATCAGGTTGTAGTCAGAGGGACCCTCAGAACAGAGGCTGCATGCGTCGGGGAAGAGGGGATCCTGGAGAGGTCAGCCACCGATGCAAACCAGATCAGGGTTGCTGGGAAGACTTCACAGGATAGGTAAGTCACTCAAACTCGGGCTTTGGGAGTTAAGTGCAGAGTGGTGCAGTGTTGCGGATCCTCCTGGGTCTGGAGACTGGTGTTCGTTTCTTTGCTGGACAGATCCGGTGTCCACGAGTGACAGGAGTCTTTGTTGAAGTCAGCACAGATCCTCCGGGGTTTTTGAGGTTGCTGGTTGCGGGCCACATAGATTTCTGGAAGCAGGGTCGCTGGAGGAGGAGACAGGCCGCGAGGACTGTGGTCAAGTCAGTCGTCGTCTTCTCCACTGCTGCACGGCTCTTCAGTCCTTCTTCTTAGGGCATCGTATCTGAGGAAAAAGGTTCAGGGGAACCCCTAAATACTAGATTTAGGGGTGTTACAGGGGCATGCGGGTTGGGACCTATGGGTCCCTTCCCCCTAGGGTGTCTAAACCCTCCACCCCCCTTATGCCACCTTGCAGTGGGAGGGGCATACCCTGTCTGATAGTGGCAGATGGCAGGTAGCCAGTCAGAGACCACACCAGGGCTGGTCGTTTTTCAGGGGGCAGCTATAAGATACCCTCTGAGTACATTGTACATTAAATCCAACACTGGCATCAGTGTGGGCTTCCAGTGCTGAGAAGTTTGATACCAATCTTAGTCTTCAGTAAAGCCATCATGGAGCTGTGGAGTTTGTGCTGACAAACTCCCAGCCCATGTACTCAAAATGCCTTCACTGCACTTACAATGTTGGTGAATGGCACAGACACTTTTGGGGCATACTGCTCATGCAGCTATGCCCTCACCTGTGGAATGGGTCACCCTGCCTTTAGGGTTGTAAGGCCTGCTAATGGGGTGACTAACCCATGTCACAGGCAGTGTTGGTGGACATTGCACACAGGGATGTGTGCCATGTCGACTCTTCAGTTTGGTCTGCACCAAAACACGCAGCCTGCAATGGCAGTGTGTAGGTGTTAAGGTGAGTAGTCTCTGAAGGTGGCATAATACATGCTGCAGCCCTCATAGGCCCACTCTTGTCATAAGGCCCTTGGTACTAGGGGTACCTTTTACAAGATACTTACATGTGGCCCAGAGGTGTGCCAATTGTGGTAACAAAGGTGCACTTTTGGGAAAGAACACAGTCCCTGGCACCCTGATCGGCAGGGACCCAGGGCATACTCGGTTAAGTTGGCATCATGAATCTGGCAAAAAGTTAGGGGGTAACCATGCAAAAAGAGGAACTTTCCTACAGCTGCTGAGAATAAAATAAAGAAATAATTCTCGATTCCGGTCTTGACATATAATTACACCATTACAGCATGAATCCTAACTTCACTGCTGAATTACATAAGCAATACATGTAGGAAAAATGATAAAATACATCTAGCTAGGCAGTAGCCAAGGAATTCTGAAGAAAATAAGCCCTGTTTTTTGAAGAGTCTAGCAGCTTCTGTCTCCAAGCATACTTTGCACTGGCACTTGCTCAAGAACTTCAGTTCATTTTTCCTGTTCTGTGTGAGAGGAGCTCAGTACAGTGGGCTAGGGTGAGAGTTAATATTTGTGAATTGTGTTTTCTTGTTCCACTTCTTTTATTCAATTTCTTTCCTTCTGGAGTGTGTTTTCAGAGTTAAACAGTCTTTTTTCAAATTTTTCCTCACAGAAGCTTGGGAAAGTGTCTTCTCTGATTGTGAAGTATGCAGGAGAAAGCACACAGATAATGACTATAAATTAATTCTTAGTCATTTGGACTCGTTGCAACACAATGGTAAATTAAAACAATAATAACTACAAAAAATAATACTAACCGGAACAAAAAACAACATCAACAACATTAATTTAGAATTTAAATGACTGCTACGCTCTTAGCGAGCTGTTTACATTTTATCCAGTCTTGCCCAGTTTGGGCGGAACACTTGGCTACTGAGATACTGCCATTTTGGGGAAGAACATTTTTTTTAAAAAATGGCCCTGTGTTCTGTCATATTAGTAGGCAGTATAGTTTAATAATTGTGGAAATGTGGATTTTCCTGATCAGTTATGTCCCCTATCTTGGACCCCAACGGTTCTATATGCATGTTACAAGTACATGTATGTTCCCTCCAGTTCCAGTTTCGAAGACGCAAACATATGTGTGTCTACCGTCGACATGTTCTCTGTCAGATCCGCCATCAATGGGCTGGATATTCGATTCCTAAGCATGAAAGGCCACCGACTTTATATGGCTAAGTTACTCCATTTTTACAGTTCAGGCAAGTAGGCCCGATTCTGTCCTCAAAGCCTTTCCCTGCTCTCTGTCTCTGACAGCTTCAGCTTGAGCTCGCATCTGTATCCATGAACTTTGTCCTACTCCCTGTGCAGCTAACGGTGCCTGCCTCGGCCAGTTTTCGCCTGCCTGCCAAGAAGCTGTATTTCACCTTCGAATTATCTATTTTGCTCTTCAGCCGATGCATTCCTGTCTAGTGATTTAGGTAAACATTTCCTTTAGCTCACAAGCAAAGGACTCAGCCTTTCCGTCCTCCTGCAAGTGATTCATAGCCCTGCTGCCATGGAAAGCTTTCTGCCTCTCGCTTCTCATATAGACACTTAGGCGTTTGTGCACGCACACAGTCAGTATAGACTAGATTCTGTCCGAGAGTCCTTCCTTGTGGATAACATAGTTCTTTAAACATAGGATGTTAGATATGATTTGGGATTAGGTTGACTTGACCCCTCAGACTTCTCGTCTCCACATGTAGAGCTAAATGTCAAGTCCCTTCACCCCCTAGTTGCACGTCAATTACACGTCATGCTGCTGCGCGCGCATCTATGCCAAGTATTATCTTATAGATCCACCTATGTCTGATAATCCTAACCAATCATGTTTCTTTTATTCCTTATTACGCCTAGTTTCGATTACGTACCTGTCATGTCACTTTTCTTATCAAATGTTACGCCTTCTACATTCGTTTCATTGTAATGTACTTATTATAAAAATGCATGTCTGTCAATAAAGTATTGTACTTCACTTCCTGAACCCTCGCGGTGACGGAACCTGAAGGCCGCGACTCGAGTCGGCCATTTTGAATGGAATAAAGCCCATTTAGAAACTCTTATACCACGGATTCTGCCTCTTGTTATTTTGAGCTATTTTACTTTATTTTAAGATCCCGTATGAAATTCAGTCCGGTAAAGAAGATTTTATTTACCACATAATGGCGCCCGAACAGGGACACTTTCTCATCTCACGCGCCGGCGGTGCGTTGCAGGCCCGGTCTCCTGCCACAGCTGGACGGACCATAAACGCGTACCAGCAGGATTTCCTGTAAGCTCCCTCCGGTCAAGCGGGGGCGACTGAGGCTGCGATCAACCCAGACGAGGCGGTGAGAAGTGCGAAGTGTCCCGACCAGAGCCTAGCTGAGAGAGCAAGATCCGAGGTATACAGAGGCCCACCAGGTTTCTCGAAATCCCGATGTCCAGAGGGTCCGCTGTCCGCAGTCATCGAGTCCTGTCCATTCTCTGAGGCCTTTCGTTTCAAGGAGCTACTCGGTGAGTACCATCGCCGGGGAGGCGTGTTGACGCGCACATAGGTTGTGCCGGTCAAGACGGATTTGGGTACACGAATCCGGTCTGCACTGTTTAGCAGTGTATATGTACTGTTTAGCAGTATATCAAGTATTCCGAAGTATTCAGTTATTGTCAAGAATTCAGCGTGGTGATTAGTTAGGCAGACTGTCATCATTGTCGGTCGTTGTTAAAATGTTTAATGTTTAATGTTTAAAGTGTTCAAATATTGTGGTATGAATGAGTGTTCATTGTTCACTGTTCATTATTGTGTTTTTCGTATTAAGTGAGTTCAAGAGTAAGTATCAGATCAGTTGTCAATATGCCGCTCTTCTCGAAGTTAAGACAGATTACTACCAGAAAAGGGGTGCTTGAAGAAGCAGTTCCTATTCCTCCTAGGGACACTCCAGGGCATTTTATGTACCATAAGCATGGCTTAGATGCCATATTGTTTCTTGATCTATGGGTAGATTATACCAAGGGATTGCCGGAAAGTCAAAGGTGGCCCGTAGCGGGAACCTGGGATGCAGAATGCATCATGAAAGTGGAGGAAGAGTTATGGAAAAGAAAGGTCAGACAATCACAGAAAGACGCTGTTGAGTTATGGCGTAAGGAATCTCATAGACGAACAGAAAAAGCACGTAGGCAAGAAGAGAGGAGTAAAGAAAGTTCAAATAAAGTTCAAGAAAATCTATTAATTAAGGAAGGTATCCGAGTGAAATCAGAACAAGTAAATAGACAAAGAAATGCTCTTATGAATGGTATGTATCCCCTTCTAGCCGAAGGACTACCTAAGGCTGCTCCAGAGATGCCAAAAGACTTGCCACCCCCATTATTTCCAATTAAGGTACATCCAAAAGGGCATCCCAGAACCGCAGAAGATGTTTTTCTTTCCTCATATCTAGACGACGCAGCTCCCGAGTATGCTAACGCCACACCACATAGACCGTCTGGCGGAGGGGTTCAACGTCAGGATCAGGTATCTGTCCCCGTGCAACAGCAAGTCCCGATACAAGCTTCGGCAAGCACATCTGTTTCCGCATCTGTCTCCGCAGTCGATCCTACAGGGGTATCGACACCCATAGTTGCTGTGTCACGTTCAACGAATCCATTCACACCCGACGCCCCAGATGGGGCCACGGGAGGTGCTAGCAGTACCTTTACACCACCCAGAATAAATAAACTTGTTTTTCAAGAGTCAGCGCATTCACGTACACCTAAATTCGTAAGTGAACGTACGCTTAAGGAACTCCTTGTAAATTGTAGATATGACCCAGTGGTTGGTAAAGAGGACGAAATGGTCCTGGCATCATTACGTATCAGGCGAGCCGCAGAGTATTTAGCAAGGTTACCAGGAATGACTACGCATCTAGATAACATATATCATTTTGTTCAAACAGGACGAGATCCAGGATGTATTAACAGAGCTATGGAATTCCAGAAAGTAGAGATACAGGGGGAACTGTTACGTTTCCTCATAAACTGTGTGATCAGAAATCAAGACCGCCCGAGGGTAGACCCGAATGCAATGCTTATTCTTACAAGATGGAGTCAGAATATATCAGAAGGGAGACACGATAAGCAAAATTGTATAATAGCCATGTGCCGAAAAATCCGTAAAGAAATAGAGCGTATTCATGAAGAAAGATTGGGAACAGACGAGTTTGAGCAAGATGAAGTGTCCGAATCAGGGAATTCCGCAAGACAGTCAGAGACCATAGCCTATGTAGGCAGAGGAGGATCCTGTGATAATGCTAGATGTTTTTCTGATCCCATACACTCAGTATGCCCAAATAATAGCAGAACGTATCCGACGCCTGTAATGAATCTGAAGTCTCCAGAACATTTGTTTCAAGCCGCAGATAAAATACTACGAGAACGAAGAGGTTACCACCTCCTCGATTCCATGGATGAGCAAGAATTAGCCAGATCAGCCGTTCACTGGATTGACAGTCCTGAAAAATACGGTGATGAGACCGTAGCACACACGTTTTTTAATCTCAGTACAGATGAACAACGTTTAGCTGGAATATATATGATTCAGCAACTCCTCATATTATATAAGAGCCAACATGCTGACCCTGGTCCTTTACCTGATATATTAACGGAACTACTCACGAACAGATGGAGAGGTTCTAGTAACAAGCTAATTAAAGAGATATTAGTGTCACGTAAGCAGTATGTCCTTTTTGTAAGTCCGGATCCTCTCTCGCTGCCCCGCAGAGAAAGAGCGCCGTACTATATGGATAGACAAAATCCCCTACGAGAAGTGCACCCAATAAAAGGCGAAGACAATGAGTTTCACCGTGTATTTGTTTACACACCCATATCAAAAATGGAATTATTAGAAATGAAAAAAGTAGTACCTAGTCATGACAAAGACCCAGCGGGTTTCCACCGAGAAATTAAAGACATGTTACTGATGGGAGAGTACACCTTTCCTGATATTATGACGATATTAAAGGTGCTTTTGCCTGCTGGCATTTATGAAAAACTGAAAGAAAAAGAGTGGGAAGTGGGTGACCAAAAGATAGACTGGACAGCATTAGCAGAGGAAGAAAGGGGCCGAACTGCAGGTTCAGGGCTCGGGGATAAAGTTAAACTGTTACCAGGTTTACTAGTACAGGTACTGCCACGTTTATTAACTACAAAAAAGGAAGATTGGGGTGCAATCACAGCCTGCAAACAAAAGCAAGATGAAGACACAAGCGATTATTATGCTCGATTTGAAAAATGTTTTGGTATAAATAGTGGTATAAAAGCAAGTAGTGACTCATATCCACATTTATTTGTGACAAAATTAGTGGAAAATGCATTGCCTCCAGTAAAGAATAGAATATTGAAATTCGAGAGTACCTGGCAAAGTAACACTCCGTCGCAAATGCTACAAATGTTACAGTATCATCACAATAGAATTAGGGATGAACAAGAACACGAGCATAGACGCATGAAGGATACAAAAATGAAAATGCTAGTTTCTCAGACAGTACCAGCAGATGGTCACAAAAAGGGTGTGACACATTCTGGTGATTCTGCAGTTCCTGTAAAAGGAACCTGCAATTACTGTAAACAACTGGGCCATTATGTACACGATTGTCCAGTCCTGAAACGTAATATAGCTACAGGTATTGCAAAGGAGAGACCACGATTAGTTAGACAAGATCAGAATGAACAAGGAACTATGCAGCATGGACAGTCCATGCCAGTTCAGCAACAGTCCATGCCAGCCTCACAGCAACCCATACAGTTTGTGCCAGCTGCACCACCGTTGCCTGCTACTGCCACACAAACCACGACACGACAAATGTATCAGACTGCACAGTATGAATACCCTGAGTATCAGCGTTACGCATGAACCAGCCTAGAGAGGGAAGTTGACTTACCGCTTATCGAGATTCCTGTAGATCAAGAAGGACCTTATGTACATAGTGAATTATTAGGTCAGGATAGAAAATTCTTACTCGATACAGGGGCAAGTCGAACAACTATAAAACGTAGTGAAGTTCCAGGGGCACCCCTCTCAGGCTCTCAAAATGTTTCCCTTGGTTTTTCAGGAAAACCTATTGTTAATGAAGTATCACAGCCTCTACCACTTACGATAGGACCTTTGACACGAACTACAGATTTATTGCTTACTAAATCATGCCCAGAAAATCTGTTAGGAATTAAAACTCTGAAAGCACTAGGAGCCATAATATGTTGTTCTCCGGAAGGAGTAAGGTTGTTTTTACGTGATTTTAAAGGTCACTATGTGTCTAGAGACATGGATCCCCGACTACAGACTTTACCAGTACATCTATGGGCACAAGGCCCTGCGGATGTTGGCTGCATGAACATTACACCCTATCGAGTCACACTGAAAGCAGGAGTGGTACTACCACGAATGCGACAATACAAGTTACCGCATGATGCTGTAGTGGCTTTGCTGAAAATCATTGATGAGCTGATTGCCCAGGGAGTAGTTGTAGAAACAGACTCCAATGTATGTAATTCACCGATAATTCCGATTCTTAAACGAACTGATCCTACTGCCCCACCAGTGTACCGATTGGTTATTGATTTGCGTGAACTAAACAAGTGCATTGTACCACAATTCCCTGTGGTCCCTGATATATCATCATTGTTGACAGCAATTGATTCCGAAGCAACATTCTTTACTGTAATTGATCTCAAGAATGCCTTTTTCAGCGTCCCAATAGATCCGGAAAGCCAATATTTGTTCGGATTCAGTTTAAATGGGCGCAGCTTTAAATTCTCACGCGCTCCCCAAGGATTCACAGAAAGCCCCAGCATCTACAGCCAAGCACTGAAACGAGAACTTGACAGTATCCACATGCCAGTCAATACAGCACTGCTTCAATATGTCGATGATCTGCTGATCACCGCGAGAAGCGAGCCAGAATGTGAAAAAGCTTCTCTGACAGTTTTACATTTTCTAGCCGACAAGGGGCACAAGGTGTCTCCTTCTAAGCTGCAATTCTGTGTCCAGCGAGTTATTTATCTTGGTCACTCGCTGTCCAAGGAGGGAAGGCAGCTTACACCAGATCGCATCCAGTTAATTGCTAACATGTCAATACCCCAGACACAAAAGGAGGTGCGGGCTTTCATAGGCCTCACTTCATATTGTAGGCAGTGGATCCCTCAGTACGCATTTCTAGCAAAACCACTCATTCAGTTAACCACACAGGAGGCAGCCACATCGACTGTTCTCCCTTGGACTCAGGAGCATACACAAGCTTTTGAAAACCTAAAGGAAGCTTTATGTCAAGCACCTGTTTTAGCAACACCATGTTATAGCAAACATTTTACACTCTTTGTTACAGAACGCGAAGGTACTGCCTTGTCAGTACTCACTCAGGATCAAGCAGGATCACGCAAGCCATGTGCTTATTTTTCCAGTACATTAGATCCCGTAGCTCAGGCTTTGCCTGCATGCCTGAAATCAGTGGCAGCGACAGCTTTAGCAATCAGACAAAGCGATGCCATAGTATTAGGACACCCATTGACAGTACAAGTACCACATGCAGTAGAGGTTCTTGTGAACCGAACACAAACACAACACTTGACCATAGCAAGACTTACCGGTTATGAACTGACATTGTTTCAACCACACATAGAGATCCGACGGTGTAATACATTGAATCCTGCTACACTATTACCTGTAATTGGAACAGACCCACTAGCTCATGATTGTGTTGAAATCATTGAAATAAAGACGAAACCTAGACAAGACTTGACAGACGTTCCATTGTTAGATCCAGACCTGACGTTGTATGTAGACGGATCGTGCATGAGAACAAGTACAGGAGATTTAGTGGCCGCGTATGCAGTCACAACAGACACTGAAGTTATTGAGACAAATTGTATAGATACTTTGTCAGCCCAAGCAGCAGAACTTATTGCTCTAACACAAGCCTGTATTCAAGCCACAAATAAGAAAGTTAATATATACACTGACTCACGTTATGCATTCGGAGTTGTACACGACTTCGGCGTGCTGTGGCGAGAGAGAGGTTATTTAACTTCCCATGGTGCCCACATTCAGCACGGACCCCTCATTCATGCTTTGTTAGATGCAATACATCTACCCACTGCTATATCGATTATGAAATGTAAAGCACACACGAAGGTTACTGATACCATTTCTCAAGGCAATGATTTAGCTGACAGAACAGCTAAACAGACTGCTCAGAATCGCACATTAGACATGACAAAGCCAATAGTTCAGACACCAACACAGTGTATGACAATTAAGGATCCCGCACTTGACGTAATTGACATACAGACACATGCCACAGCAGAAGAAATAAAGAAGTGGACTGAACTAGGAGGGATCCAGACAGATCAAGGATGGATGACGAAGGAGAAATCTGTATGGTTTCTCCCTGATTCCATGGTTCAAGCCATTATAGCTACAGTTCACAGTCCAGCACATTTAGGAGAGAAGGCTATGCTAGACAGCATTCAGCACATTTGGTTCAACAAACATTTACGAGCAGCAGCTAAACAAAAAGTTCGTACCTGTATGATATGTTGTCAGTTTAATCCAGGAAAGAGTGTTCCCGTAGAGCAGGGTGGATTTCAGCCTCCTGACCATCCTTTTGAAGTCCTCCAGATGGATTATATTCAGATGGAACGTTGTCGAGGATTCAAATATGTTCTCGTAGTTGTCTGCGCTCTCTCCCGTTGGACAGAGGCGTATCCCGTATCAGATTACACTGCCCCGACTACTGCCAAGCAGCTAGTTCGAGAATTCTTCCCACGGTACGGTTTACCACGTGTTGTATATTCAGATAACGGCCAGCCTTTCGCATCCGAATTAATGAAACATGTCTCACTTTTGTTGGGATATCAGTGGAAATTCCACTGTGTCCGACACCCCGAGGCAGCAGGTCTCGTGGAACGACATAATCAACTTTTAAAAATCAGACTGTCTAAAATATGTCAGGAAAAAGGTGTGGACTGGATAGTAGCCTTACCAGTTGCGCTATTTTACATGAGGATGGTAGCACACTCTCGAACAGGGCTATCCCCTTATGAGGTGATCTTTGGTAGACCACCGAATATGTGGGGGACGCCTATACCCCGTAAAATAACTGATGTTGACTGTAATATGCTGACAGATTACCTGGCTTCCTTGATGTCTGCACTACAATCTTGTCGTTCACAGGTAGTCGCAGCTTTTCCCGACAACACCGAGGTGAAACCTCATGACGTAATTCCCGGCGATTATGTTCTCGTCAGGAATTTCGATCGGAAAACGCAACTGGAGCCAAGGTGGAGGCTTCCTAAGTTGGTCCTGCTGACGACCAGAACAGCTGTGAAGATCGAAGGGAGAAAGGGCTGGGTGCATTCCAGCCATATAAAGAAATTTCATGGACTTCCTCCTGACACAAACAGTACTCCCCGTGTGTCTTCCCCCATTGACTCAAAGCTACCTTTGGCTGAAGCCAGTAGCACCGAACTCTATAAGCAGAAACTCAGGTCCAGATCCAAACTGTCGGACGATTTGATTGTTTAAGTCCTCTCCAAGGTGAAGCGGTTGAATCTGTCCCGACATGTATCCCTTAGGTCTGAATGATGTAGAGTCCAGAATCATAATGAAACGACATGCTTATTGTAAATTACTGCGTAGCCACTGTATTGTGACTTTATTAATTTTGTTTTTCTTGAGTTTTTTAATAGTTACTGCAAGTATATTGTTGCATATGTATTATCCTGTTTCTAAACGTGCTTTCAATATAACTGATGAACATTCTTTTAGTGAATTACCCCCACATGAGTTGTCCTATAGACTTGCGCTGCGCACCAACACCTTCATTAGTATGTTACATCATTCCCATCAGACTAGTAATGCCACCAATTGTTGGGTGTGTGGCCGACTCCCTCCCTATCAGAATAACAAAGGAGTTCTGCCTTTCTTTCCACATCCGTTCACACACAATGGCTCCTGTGGAGCATGGTTTAGTTTATTAAATTCCATAGACCCAGACACAGCAGTTTATCAACAACATTGGATATGGGGAAATCTGAATCTAGTTTTATTCAAAGTCTGTCACCCTAATAAGGAGGGTCACCCCAGTAGAACAGGAACTGATTTAGAAAATGAAGTGTATAAATTAGGTAATTTTACGCCTAATCTTATGATTTTGAATGTCAAATCCGAAGTTGAACTAATTCTGCCCACTATGTCAGTATTTCCAGCTAAGGGTGAATTATGTGTAAGAAAAGTTGGTTCCATACACATGGGCCATAGCCAATGCGTTACTACAGTAGAATATAGTGATCAAGGTAAATCTTCATTTAGAGCTTCTCGCCATTCTTACTTTATATGTGGTCAGACTGCATATATGCGTCTGCCTCTAGATTGGGATGGTACCTGTTACATAGCATTCCTTTTGCCACCTGTTTTCCTAGCTCCCCCTGATTATTATCGAAATGTTCATTTAGTACACAATAGAGAGCGAAGAGATCTCCCAGTTGTCGATTATACTGAGACGGCATGGGACAAGTATGTAGATTTCAATAAAGGTATCTTTCCCTATATAGGTACAATATCAAATAGTAAGCTGATACGCAGACTCACCAAGACTCTTGAAGCTGTAGTAAACGAGACTATAGCCGCCCTAGGCAATCTGACAGAGGAACAATCAGTGATGAGAATTGTTGTTCTCCAGAATCGTCTTGTCCTTGACGTCATCCTGGCCGATAGGGGCGGAGCTTGCAGGGTCATCGGATCCAGCTGCTGCATATTCATACCAGAAAATTCGCCATCTGTATATAAAGCTATAACACGCCTTCATAAGATTGTAAGCCAGATACACGAGAATCCAGGCACTTGGACGTGGTCCGGGTGGTTTTGGAGTGTGATATCGGCCTGGGGATGGAGAGTTCTATCCTTCCTAGGTATTGGCCTTCTTATGCTCTTCAGTTGTTGTTTATGCCTGCAATGTGGACCAGCGATTTGTGGTCTGTGTGCCACATCATGCATTCCATATCACAGTTCTCGTTCAAAACACCGGAAGAAGAAGGAAGAAGAAATGATGCTCCATGAGCAAATCGATGGAATGATGAAGATTGATATCTCTTAAAGGGCAAGTAGGGGACAAGGAGGGAATGTGGAAATGTGGATTTTCCTGATCAGTTATGTCCCCTATCTTGGACCCCAACGGTTCTATATGCATGTTACAAGTACATGTATGTTCCCTCCAGTTCCAGTTTCGAAGACGCAAACATATGTGTGTCTACCGTCGACATGTTCTCTGTCAGATCCGCCATCAATGGGCTGGATATTCGATTCCTAAGCATGAAAGGCCACCGACTTTATATGGCTAAGTTACTCCATTTTTACAGTTCAGGCAAGTAGGCCCGATTCTGTCCTCAAAGCCTTTCCCTGCTCTCTGTCTCTGACAGCTTCAGCTTGAGCTCGCATCTGTATCCATGAACTTTGTCCTACTCCCTGTGCAGCTAACGGTGCCTGCCTCGGCCAGTTTTCGCCTGCCTGCCAAGAAGCTGTATTTCACCTTCGAATTATCTATTTTGCTCTTCAGCCGATGCATTCCTGTCTAGTGATTTAGGTAAACATTTCCTTTAGCTCACAAGCAAAGGACTCAGCCTTTCCGTCCTCCTGCAAGTGATTCATAGCCCTGCTGCCATGGAAAGCTTTCTGCCTCTCGCTTCTCATATAGACACTTAGGCGTTTGTGCACGCACACAGTCAGTATAGACTAGATTCTGTCCGAGAGTCCTTCCTTGTGGATAACATAGTTCTTTAAACATAGGATGTTAGATATGATTTGGGATTAGGTTGACTTGACCCCTCAGACTTCTCGTCTCCACATGTAGAGCTAAATGTCAAGTCCCTTCACCCCCTAGTTGCACGTCAATTACACGTCATGCTGCTGCGCGCGCATCTATGCCAAGTATTATCTTATAGATCCACCTATGTCTGATAATCCTAACCAATCATGTTTCTTTTATTCCTTATTACGCCTAGTTTCGATTACGTACCTGTCATGTCACTTTTCTTATCAAATGTTACGCCTTCTACATTCGTTTCATTGTAATGTACTTATTATAAAAATGCATGTCTGTCAATAAAGTATTGTACTTCACTTCCTGAACCCTCGCGGTGACGGAACCTGAAGGCCGCGACTCGAGTCGGCCATTTTGAATGGAATAAAGCCCATTTAGAAACTCTTATACCACGGATTCTGCCTCTTGTTATTTTGAGCTATTTTACTTTATTTTAAGATCCCGTATGAAATTCAGTCCGGTAAAGAAGATTTTATTTACCACATAATGATTGATCTGGAGAAACACAAACTTAAAATTTACAACTTAATACCATGATTGGGGGTTCTCTTCAATAATCATTATTGATTTCTATCCAAATGAACACTTTTTGCAACATTAGGATAATCTAAGGCTTAGGGAAAAAACATAAAGCTCTAGTTTATACCTTGCAGTTTGTATGCAGCTCATAGATGAAAATTAATAGCTCACGGTTCTTTGTTAGGATTTTAACTTATAAACTGCAAGTAGCGAAAGGATCTCTCTGACAAAAGCAGTAACCCACTGTCAATGTCAATTTTCAATAAGGACATTGAAAGACAGAGAGGGTATTCATTTCAGCAGTTTGCACTAGATAGCTTTCCATAGTTGCAATATCATGAAGCACAAGTGCAATGTGATAGAGCATCTGGGGAAGGGATTATATCCACTGAAGAGCTGCTGAAAGCCTCCAGGTGCCTCCACTGGGGGATATTTTGAGTGATGAAAAAGGAAAAAATTAATTACCATTAATACCATCATTCCTGTTTGTTTGATCAGGTCACCAATGATGAAAGATTGCACCTGCTTGCCTTTAGAGGCTGATACAACCTCAAGGACATCTATGACATCGAAGCACTGTCATGTTTGAAGCATGTGTCAACATCGAGGCATAGATCACTTCATAATTCTAAGTCAAGACATGCAACTTTATCTAATCAACCATAATCTCAGTTGTGTATTTTTTGCTCACCACCTGCATCACCAAAAACAAAGCCGGTGATTGTAATACCTGCTGATCAGCAACCGTTGCAGTCATTAGACATTATAGACTAGTCTGCTGTTACAACTGCCATGATTGTGCAAAGGTAGACTTCACCACGGTCAGGAGTTACCTCTGAGGAGCTCCAAGCCTATTCCAAAGGCACAAACTCTGAACAGCTTATCCTGGAAAGGAAGTCTCACCTCTATTGTCACCCAAAAGTCAGAGAAAAAGACTTGCGTTCCTCTAGTATTGTGTCTATTGGTGGATCCACGAATCCTTAAACACCCAAAGAAATAAAAGATACATTTGATTTGTTACAGACTCCTCCACGCTTTTTAAAAACAAGTCCATAGCTTGTAGAACAAAGGAGGCCAACCATTAGCATACATCATGTTCGAGGCATGTGTGGCTGTAGATACACATTCTTTGCATACTCCTGCCATCTAGTGTTAGGTCCAGATGTGTGCAAGTTGTTTTTCTTTGAAGAAGTTGTTTGAGTCAAGAGGTAAAGTGACGAAACCTCTTGGTGATAATGCGCATGGGCATCGACTCCACTTCCAGATTGTTTTCTTTCCGGTGTCGGGTTTGGACTTGTATGCCTGCACTCCGGGTCGAGACTGTTTTGTACTCCTTTTGGTTGGTTCGCAATTCACCTTTCCCCTCGCCGGGTAATGCGTTCCTCACCTGTGCCTTTTGAAATTGGAAAACTATCACTTGTCGGAACAACAAGCTCAACCAGCAACCCTTCAGATCTGGCCTCGAGCTCGGCACCGAAATTTCAGCCAAAGCTGACCACTTTGGTGCCCAACCAACTAGCTCCATCTTTGGCACCAACCACTTCAGCGTTTAAACACTAATCCATCTTGGCTCCGAAGATTTCGAGACTGGCACCGAGAGCTGACCTTGGTACTCTATGCCCGCCAGAGGCAAATCCAAATACAGCCACATACAGGGCATATCTGGCCAAGACTGTGGTTTCAGCGCCACCTCTGTCCAAGTGCCAACTCTCCTTTGGAGTGGCATTGATCTGCCAGTGCAAACTAAGAAGCGAAAGACTAACAAGGCTACCAGTCCCTTGCACCCTCCTACACCATCTTCACCACCACCACCCTTAATTCCCCCACCACCTTCACCCTCTCCCCCTCACTCTGAGGGTGATCATTTTGCCATCACTCCTCAGGGGTCCCCACATTCATTGCCAGGTGGGCATGGGACAGGGGATGATACCTTTGATACATCAAAGCCCCCTGATCCTTCATCGACCTATCACATTAACACTCCAGGGGACACTGATCCCGACTTGTACCCGGCTAGACCATCTCCTCCTGATGACACCACCTCTTATCAGGAGCTTATTGGCAGGGCTGCAGTGATCATCAGGTACCACTCCATAAGGAGCCTATAGAGAAGGATTTCCTCTTTGAAACCCTTTCCACATGACGTAGGGCAATACACTATCTCCCTCTGCTCAAGGGTATGCCAAGACATACCGACAATATTTTTAAAGATCCTTTGCGAGCCCGTATCATTGGTCCCAGGGTTGATTAAAAAGAAATATATAAAGCCTCACCCTCTGACCCTGTTTATATCAGAGGGCAAATTTCACCTGACTCCCAGGTTGTCTCCAAAGTCCGTAATTTAATTCCAAGGCAATGAGTGATGCTCCACCTCCGGATAAGGAAAGTAAGCTTATTTATGCCTCTTGTGAAAGAGCAGCAGTGCAGTCTGCCAATCACTCATATTGCTAATACCATGGGGTTATTATCTAGATACGATTGTGCCTACTGGGAAGAAATGGTGGAACTCCCCCAACACCTCCCAGAGAAACATAAAAAGAGAGGGCAGGAGCTTGTAGCTGAGGGCAAGCTGATCTCTAACATGTTCACTAGGTGTGCCCTTGACTCCGTAGACACTGCTGCCAGGAGCATTAACACCAGTGTTATGTTGCACCACCACACCTAGCTGCGCATGTCTGACTTTAAACCAGAGGTCCAACAGAGCCTGTTAAATGTCCCCTTTGATAAGGAACACCTTTTTGGCTCACAGGTTGACCAGGCGCTTGAGGAAATGAAAAAGGACACAAAACTTGCAAAGTCAATGTACATTACAAACACCAATTCCTCGTGGCTCTTTTCGCTGCTCCTCCTATAGGGTGGGCTCAAAAACAATATCTTCCAATGCCTCTTCCTCATACCACTGAGGCCAAAGTCACCACTCCACTCCCCCGAGGCTGCTACAGGGTCACACACAGGGGCAACAACTCAAAGGGTAGAGGCAAAGGTGCTTCCCCACATGGTAGTGCACAGACCACAAAGCAGTGACTCTCTTCTCCTTCCCCTGATCATTCCACACTTGCCGGGGGGACGATTGCAACAGTTTCTCCCCACTTGGTGATCCATAACATCGGATCAGTGGGTGTTGGACTTTATTAACATGGTTATTGTCTGGAGCTCATCACCACACCTCTAAACATTCCATCTTACACTCCCAGACTCTCACCAAATATTACTCAAACAAAGTTCAAGCTCTTTTACACAAATGAACTATAGAACCTGTCACTCTACAACATCAGGGACAGGATTATACTTCCTGTATTTCCTAATCCCTAAAAAGGATGGATCTTTACAGCCAATCTTAGATTTACGGCCCTTAAATCATTACATCCTGTCAGAGCATTTCCATATGGTCACTCTCCAAGAAGTGATCCCACCTACAGCAAAGCAAATTTTTGTCAGCCATAGACGTAAAGGATGCCTACTTTCACATTCCAGTACATCCGGCACATTGCATATACGTAAGATTTGTGATAGCAGACAAACGTTACCAATTCAATGGCCTCTCATTCGGGTTGCTACTGCACCTCGAGTATTCACCAAATGTCTAGCAGTGGTAGCAGGACATTTACGCAGACAAATATCCATGTCTTCCCATATCTCGACGACTGGCTTATCAAAGCCAGATCTCTCCCTCTGTTTCAACAACACACTCAAAATACCATAAACCTGCTCCATCAGCTATACTTCACCTTCAATTTCCAAAAATGTCATCTTCAGCCTTTACAGATTCAACCGTATCTGGGGGCTATCCTAAATACACAACTGGGATTAGCCTGTCACAATATTCCAAAATTTCCAAAAGCTGATACCATGTTCCAACCCAATCAACAGCTGACAGTCAGAACTATCATGCTCCTTTTGGGTATGATGGCATCATGCATTGCCATAGTGCCACATGCACAGCTACACGTGCGTCTGCTTCAGTAATGTCTAGCTTGACAGTGGTCTCAGTCACAAGGTCAATTAGAGGATTAAGTGTTGATAGAAAGCTCTACTCATCGCTCTCTGCAGTGGTGGAACACAAACAACCTGTTGAAAGGGCAGGCTTTCCTCGACCCTATTCCCCACATCATCCTGACAAGGGACGCATCACTGACAGGCTGGGGTCTTCACTTATGCAATCACACAGTCCAGGGTCTCTGGGACACCAAACACCATGGTCTCCACATCAACTACCTAGAGGTTCAACTGTTCACCTAGCATTGAAAGCATTCCTACCTCACCTGATCCGCAAGGTTGTCTTAGTCCGGATGGACAATATGACAACCATATACTATGTACAAAAACGCGGGGTGGGGGACATCCTCTACAGTTATCACGCCTATTTCAGACCATTTGGCATTGAGCTCTACATCACAATATTCATCTGTTAGCCGAATTCCTCCTGGCAGCAGATAACAGTTTTGCAGACCTACTCAGCAGGATGCTGCAACAAGTCGTAACGCACTCAAAAGTCCTCCTCCCTTACTCCCACAAATGGGGGTTTCCACAAATAGACCTGTTCACATAGACCTGTTCGCCTCCACGTTCCCACACCCACTATCTAAGATCAATGCTCTATGGATGAATTGGTCAGGGATATTTGCCTACACATTGTTGCCTCTCTCTCTTCTTCAGTTTCTGGTTCAGAAGCTCAGGCAAACGTCCCTCACACTCATACTAATAGCTCCCACATGGGTCTGAAAGCCCTGGTTCACAACACTACTTGGAATGTCAGTAGTGCTCAAGAGAAGCTTCCCGTCAACCCGGACCTTCTCACTCAGAACCATGGAGAAATCAGGCACCCAAATTCCAAGGAACTCAACCCAGCAATTTGGCTCCTGAGATCATAGAATTCAGTTATCTCAATCTCCCACCTGAATGTTTGATCATTCTCGAAGAAGCTTGTAGGCCTACTACTAGAGCATGCTATGCAGCTAAATGAAAAAGATTTGTCTTTTACTGTCATAATAGCAATATAAATCCACTTAATGCTACAATACAAAACATTGTTATTTTCTACATCTACAACTCTTTGACCTTGGTTCACTTCCATATGATTACATCTCGCTGTAGTGGCTGCCTATCTCCAAAATAGGCAACACTTATCTTTGTTTAAAGTACCAGTCATCAAAGCTTTTATGGAAGGCCTTAAGAGAATGATTCCACCTCGAGTTCCACTTGCACCTACGTGGAATCCTAACATTGTTCTCACAAAACTTGTGAGTACACCATTTGAACCACTACAAAATTGTTTCCTCCAATTTCTATCTTGAAAGGTCGCTTTTTTGATTGGTATCACTTAACTTAGATGTGTCAGTGAGCTCCAGGCACTAACCCTAGAAGAACCTTCCAGCTACCCCGAAATTCCTTCCAAAGGTGGTCTCCCCTTTCCACTTTAACCAATCAGTTGAGTTACCTGTATTATTTCCTCAACCAGACTAATTTGCGGAAAGGGCTCTACTTGCAAATTAGGGTCTTCCATGGCTTTCTTGGGGAATATCCCACTGGCTTTTGTTATATGTAAAGAAGCTACATGGTCTAAACCACACTTTCACTAAGCATTATTGTGTGGATGTTTTAGCACCCCAACAAGCGAATATAGGTCAGGCAGTGCTACGTACACTTTTCCAAACAACTGCAACCCCCACAGGTTAGCCACCGCTTTTGGAGGGCACTGTTTTACAGTCTATGCAAAGCATATGTATCTACAACCACACATGCCCCCAGAGGGATTATGTTACTTACCCTGTAAGCATCTGTTCTTAGCGTGTAGTGCTGTAGATTCACATGTGCCCACCTTCCTCCACAGACACCTGTGGCCGTCCTTTACCTTTGCACACACATGGGCTTCTCTCTTTATTGACACTTACACTCCATTCTCGCCCGCCTTCGGGAAAACAATCTAACAATGGAGTTGAGGCCCTTGCGCATTATCACAAAGAGGAGGAGTGACTTTACCTTGTTACTCGAAAGACTTCTTCAAAGAAAAACAACTTGCACACAGCCGGCCTCAACACTAGATTGCAGGAGTATACAACGCATGTAAATCTATAGTACTACATGCCAAGAACAGATGCTTACAGAGTAAGTAGCTTAATCATTTCTCTTTCTGCCCAGAGACTGAGAGTGAAGTTCTAGGGTGACCAAAATGTCTAGAAAACAGACTGGACGGAGCCAGCTAGCTATAGGGATCAATAAAGGCCAATCATATGCTGTGGTACATCAACTCAGTGGTGTATTAGGAGAAAACATTCAAGGGAGGGAGAGCAGAGCATTTATTATGAGAATCGCTAGTGAAGGAGTTTTTCACATACCCCAGAGGAGGGCAAACGCTTGAAAAGTGATGTGGAATTTATGCAATCCGGTCCCTTCAGTGTAGAAATTCCAGAACGTACTCTTTATGCATAAGTGGAATTACAAAAACCTATGAGCCATATTACCGAATGACTACTCCAGCGCAGAAGTGAAAATTACGCAACAGGATGAAGTGGAGGAGGAAACCGTTCCACTGAAGTACTTGAAGCTGTACTGTCTGAAGTGGGGGTGGGCCGCCTGCAGTGGGTTGGGAGCAGGCCGCCCGATGCAGTTTGAATTCAGGACAGTGTCAAAACTGTGGGCTGGGATGCTAGGCACAGGACAGGGCCATAGACCCCTATGAGCTATGGTTGCAGTCTATACTCAAAGTGCACTGAAGGTATTCGAAATAGGAGCAACTGTTATTTTTTAATTTCAAAACCCAAACTATATGTTGGATTGGTGTCATTACAGGGATTCTGTAGTTGTCTTCTAATACATGTTACTGATCAATATATAATAGCATCTCTGCTGATTGTCTCCTCCGCCCCTTTCTTTCCTTTCAAGAGGACTTTTGCCGCCATTCGCTCACCCTGCTCACCTTGTGTTAATCCAGATCCGAAATGAAGTAGCATTTGCCATTTTTGAAATCACTAGAGCACTGTGCCAAATACTTCCTTGTTTCTTGTCAGCTTTTAGCTGTGTTATTTGTTTCTGTCGACAGGCACACTAACTTACCTTAAAAAATATATATATATATATATATATATATATATATATATATACGTTATACACAAGCATCAGACATACTGACTGCCTTAAAACCATTAAGCATTTTCTAGGTGAAAGACCAATAAGATTGTGGGCACATACAGAAATGATCCTTAGAAAGGTAGAAGTGTGCCTAACAAGCAACTTTTTCCTTTTTAATGATACACTCTACCATCAAGTCTGCGGTACTGCAATGGGCACCTGCTTCGCCACCAGCTATGCAAATTTGCATCTGGGCTGGTGGGAGGAGAAGGTGATCCAGAGGCAATACCAAGCAGAATGGGAAGATCATATCATGCATTGGAGTAGGTTTATAGACGACCTATTTTTAATGTGGAAAGGCTCAGAAGAGCAAGCAAAGATCTTTATCAGTAGAATTCAAAACAATGAGCTGAATCTGAGTTTCATGAGTGACCTAAGCATAGTGTTAATTTTTTGGACCTGACTGTGTATATCAAAGAAGGCAGGATTTAATAGTAGAGGGTATCCAGATAAATGTGTAGATGAGGCAATAAAGAAAGTGGCAACTAGAAAAAGAGGGGAGATTCTTTTTAATAATAAAAAGAAAATAGAAAAAGGAAAATCAAAAGATTCTGGCAAGTAGTGCTGCCTAATAACTAAATACAGTTTCTAACAAGACAGGCTAAGAGGTATTCTTAACAAACGTTGGCACTTTATCAAGAATGATCCTGTTCTGGGTAAAGTGGTGCCACGGAGACCACTAATAACCTTTAGGCGTGCAAAGTCATTTAAGCAGATTCTAGTAAGGAACACACTGAGACAATCACAACCGAAAAAAACTTGGTTAAGTAGGAAGCAAGGATTTCTAAAATGTTCTAAGCGCAAGGCATGCCTACATGGAATTAACACTACCCAATATAAACCAGGGTTGTCCACTACAATGAGAAACATCAAGGGCAAATGTAATTGCAAAACGGAGTAAGCTGTCTACGTGTTACAGTGCCCTTGTGGCCTGAGGTACGTGGGCAGCACTATTCTGGAGGTGCATAAAAGAATTTTGCAGCACTTGCGGGCAATTAAAAATGGTGATTGCGGGGCGTGGTCTCGCCGCGGACGATGTGAGTCGCACATCGCTGAGGCTCCGGGCCGCCGCCGAGGAAAACAGCCTTTAAAGCAGGGCAGTGGCTGCGGAGACGATTCAGCTGGGGGGGACCGGCTGGACATTGAGAGCGGGCAGCTGCCGGGCGCCTTGGAGACTCCTGGCTCGGGCTGTGGCGAGTAGGGGCGACATACGAGGCGAGGCACCGGCGGGAGAGACCGCGACCGCCATCTTGGATGCCCGGACCCGCCGCGCTGCGGTGGGACTGTGCCTGGCTGACCCGGGAGGAGTACCGCTGGAGGAGCAGCGCGGCCGTGTGGCAGAGCAGCGGCGGCATCGAGGCGGCTGGGGCCGACGACGAGGAGGTTCGAGGAGGATCGGGCTCGGGGACGGTCGCGGCCGCCATCTTGTGGTCTGCGGCTGGCCCTGGCCCGTAGCTGCGGCTGCCCGCCTCGTGGCGCCGCGGAGGAGGCGGGCCCTGCTGAGGCCTCGGCCTTGAACTTGGAACTTGGAGCGGATTGCTGGGGCTGCTCTGGGGATACCTGGCCATAACCTACACCCCACTGCACACGTGGAGCTGCTGTCGCGTGGCGGCGCTGCGGGCCCTGCTGCTGGTGCCTGGGGCCCCTGGACTGGCCCGGCCGGGCCTCGACCGAAGCGTTGTCCTGCTGGCTTGTGAGGACATTGAGCCTGGAGGCGCCGGCCATCTGTGGAGCGAGGAAGCGAAGAGCCACCGAGCAGCCACGGGCGGAACGGCGGACGACACCTGCAACGACCAGAGCTGGTAGGCCGGGACCTCCCGGATGACCTGGGTGACCGCTGGGGATCGGATCGGAGGCGGGGGCCCGAAGGTAAAGGCGAACGACGCGGGGTGTGCGTGTGGCTGTGGCCTGGCGGGCGCCGGGGGCTGTGAGAAGCCGGCCGCCACCTTGACTAACCTCGCGGGAGAGGCCTGGCCCACACGGCGACTGGACCGGGGCCTGGACCTGGACCGGGGAGGCGCTCTAGAAGGAAACGCGCCCGGGGGACGACCGGCGCCCTGATGACTGTGTCCTACTGCTTGCGCCCGCAAACCTGGAGACGGTGGACTAACGTTGGGCTGGGTGAGGTCCGCTACCGCGCCTTGGCCTGGGAGCCTGCTGGTGGCGCTCGCTACAGGCGCGACGGCCATTCCTAGCGCTGGAGGGCCTCTCTGGAGTTACATCGCGGCCCTCGCCGGGGCCTTGGACAGCGTGGTAGCTCGAACCTGGGGCAGTCTAGCGGCCGCATCGCTTCGTGGAGCTGGGCCTCGAGAACCTTCTGCGTTGCGGCGCCCTGCGCCACGGCACTGTCGTCTGCGCTCACCCCTGCGCCCCTGTGGTTCTGAGCCTGGAAGGTTGGGGCTGAACATTCGCCACACGACTGCGGGCCCTTGAGCTACTGGGGGCTGCTACCCCCATTCACTGTGAGGCCGATCCTGAGCGCGGCCACACCATGACCCGTACGAAGCAGGGGAAAGAGCCGACGGCAACCCCCAAAGACGCCTCTGTCAAGGACTTGTGGAATAAGCCTGCCACAGCATCACAGAGCGCGGAGCCATCGGGGGCAGGGGTCTCGACAGCCCCCGTCACGCAATCCTTCATGACGGCATTCATGCAAGAACTTAAGTCGGAAATTGGATCCCTCCGCACAGAAGTCCAGGCATGCGTGAAGGACCTTGGGAAGGATGTGGGAGAGCTGGGCGGCCGAGTGGATGACTTAGAAAAGACCCTGGATGCACGCACGGAAGACCAAGAACATCTATGGCAAAGATTGGCGACCTTGGAAGAACAGCATGTTGAGCTCCAGATCAAACAGGAGGATTTGGAAAATAGGGGGCGCCGGAACAACATACGCATCCGGGGGGTGCCGCCTGGGGCAGAAGGGGCAGATATTATGTCCTTCATGGCGGACTTACTCCATGACATCCGAGGGGATGACGACACTTCACCGCCCACCCTGGACCGCGCCCATAGGGTTTCAGGGCCGATGGGGAGGCCGGGTCTTGTCCCTGACATCTTGACATGGGTTCATTTCTTTGTTGAAAAGGAAGCCATTCTAAAGGCGGCCAGAGGCAAATCCGAAATCCTCTGCGGAGGAAAGCCCATCCAACTGTTTCAGGACTTGGCCTCCACCACTCTCCGGCGACGTCGGGACTTCAAACCCATCACTGACAAATTGAGGGAGCTCAACATCCGCTACCAATGGGCCCATCCCTTCGCCCTCATGTTTCAGTGGGAGTCCAGGCGGCGGGTGCTGCGCTCATACCGGGAAGCGGCCCAACTCCTGCAGATTCCCGATTCACCGCCGGCCAGCCCCGCGCGGCGCCCCCCCAAACTCAGAGTCCCGGTGAAGCCGCAGTGGTCTACAGTGCGACGCCCTAGACACCCATCGTCGCCGGAGGGCAGCAGGGCCTCCCGGGACAAGCAGGACATTATCGAACATATCAAATCCCTGGAGGGCTCCTCCTCGCCGCTGGGCTCACAGGCCTCTGCCCTTAAATGACCGACGCCACTGCGGATCATCTCACCTGATTGCAATTACACAACTGAGATAGCTGAGACGACTGGAGGCGCGGCCGGCTGTGGGCTGCATCTCTCCCCCATTGCTCGACGCCTTGGACGCCTCACTCGGAGGCGCACCGCCGTCTCCTCTACGGGGCGCTGTCTCCCAGGCTTGGGCGGCGGCCCGGGCTGGACCCTCGACACCATAACTTTGCGGTTCAACGATGGCGCACCCCCCCTCCTATTTCTGGGAGAGTGACATCTCCGATACAGCCTGTGCCGTGGTGCCTGGCTACTCTCTTGACTGGAATAGGCTCTTCCGGCCCTGTTGGCCGACTACAGGTTTACATGGTTGTATTTGTTCTTATTTGCTTCCCTCAGTACCCTCTTTCATTCATTCCCCTTGGCGGGGGGGACATGTGTATGGGTGGGATGCTCAAGCGGGAAGTGCCCTACTGGGGATTCTATGACAATGACTACCACCTCTCCCTGGAAGATTCTCTCTCTCAATGTGAAAGGGCTCAACTCTCCCAACAAACGACGCCTAATCTGGCGCTACCTGCTCCTGCAGAACCCCGACATCATCCTTCTCCAAGAGACACACCTCCTCAAGTCCGACGTGGGCCGGATGGCGCACCCGTGCTTCCCCCTTCAGTTCTGGTCCTCGGCTCCCTCGAAGACGGCGGGGGTGGCGATCCTGTGCAGGGCGGGGATATCCCGGGGTGATGCCAAGGTACATAGGGATGCGGAGGGGCGGTTTCTGCGGGTGGAGATCAGGCGGGGCTCCCGCGCTCTGACACTGTGTAATTTGTTTGTCCCCAACCAGGGTCAAGATCTCTTCTTGCGTAGGATAATCAGGGAACACCTTGAGCCGGTGACCACAGACCTCATAGTCGGGGGGGACTTCAACTGGGTGTGGGACGCGGAGCTTGACCGATCTGGGGGCGCTTTTCACGGGGTGGGGGCCATGTCTGCGGCGGTGAAACGCTCCCTAACCGCCTTAACCTTAGTGGATGTCTGGAGGTACCACTCCCCGGGGTTGCGCAACTACACCTTTTACTCCCATGTCCACCGCACTTACTCCCGCATTGACCTCCTCCTCGTATCGCACTCACTACTCAAGGACTCCGTCTCGGTGTCCCACTCCACCATCTCGGTCTCGGACCACGCCCATGTTGAGCTGCTTTTACGCGAGGGTCCTCCCCACCCGCTGCGGCCGCGCCGCTGGCGTTTCCCGGACCACGTCCTCCGGGACCCAGTGGATAGAGAGGAGATCCAGACAGCCATCCTGGCATATTTCGAGGACAACGACCTGCCGGGGACCCCTCTCCCCCTTCTTTGGGACGCCTTCAAGGCCACTATACGGGGCACTCTCACAGCCTTGGCGGCCGCTCGAGCGCGTGAGGCCCAGCTCTATGAGACAAAACTTACGAGGGAGTTACAGGTGCTCGAGCAGATGGACAAAGAGCGCCCGCTGGCGACGCACAAGCGCCGTTTGGCCGTCCTTCGGGGGCAGCTCCGCGCACACAGGGTCAACAAGGCTGAGCGCGCTCTGCTTGCACTCAAGCAACGCTACTATGCGGGGGGCGACAAGGTGGGCGCTGTTCTGGCGTGACGTTTGCGGACGCGGGCAGCTACGGCGCATGTCGCGAAACTACAGAAGGCGGACGGGTCCTGGGCCGTTGCGGAATCGGCGAAGCTCCAAACGTTTCACGACTACTATGCAGCCCTCTATACTGGCGACTCCCCTGCGGCGGAGCTGGTTGCGGAGGCCTTAGACTCTTGCCACTGGGACCCGTTGAGTGAGCATCAATCCGGGCTTCTAGAGGACTCTATCACCCTGGCAGAGCTGGTTGGCGCCCTACGCGACCTCCCGCTTGGCAAAGCGCCCGGCCCGGACGGGCTCCTGGTGTCGTTCTTCCTCGCCTTTTTACCGCAATTGCAGCCGTACCTTTTGCGCCTCTTTAATTCCTTTGAGGAGTCGGTAGGGCCCTCAGCAGATATGGCAATGGCCGACATAACTCTCATCCCGAAACCCGGGAAGGACCATACGCTGTGCTCCTCCTACCGGCCCATTGCCTTGCTGAACACCGATTTAAAACTCTACACCAAAATCCTAGCTAAGCGACTTAGCCCTCACCTACCTAATCTCATCGAGCCTGACCAGGTGGGGTTTATTCATCAACGCCAGGGCGCGGATAATGTACGGCGTATTGCGCATATCGTTGGGAAGGCCAAACACTGGAGGATCCCGGCCTGCCTGTTGTCGCTCGACGCGGAAAAAGCGTTCGACCGGGTTGACTGGACTTTTCTCCGAGCAGTGCTGCGGAAAATAGGCCTGGGTCCTAAGATGGTGGCGCGCATTATGGCCCCGTATATTTCGCCGGTTGCCAGGGTGCGGGTTAACGGACAGCTCACGCAACCCTTTCCCATCTGCAGAGGCACTCGACAGGGCTGTCCCCTATCGCCCCTGTTGTTCGCCCTGGTGGTGGAGCCCCTGGCCATTATGATTCGGCGGTCCCCTGATATCTGTGGTATACCCCTTCGCGGAGTGCAGCACAAGATTGCTCTCTTCGCGGACGATCTCCTTCTCACCCTCTCCGAGCCCCTACGCTCACTGCCGGCGGTACACTCGCTACTCCGCACCTACGAACGCACCTCTGGGCTCAAAATTAACCATGCCAAGTCCTGGGCCCTTAATATCTCGATCCCGGCCGAGGAGCTCCCAGCGATCCAAGTTTCGGCCCCGTACCAGTGGGCGGACGCGTCAGTGCGATACCTGGGTCTTAACTTGACTCCAGACCTGGCCACTTGGACGCAGGCCAACTGGCAGGAGTACAAAACCTCTGTCCTAGCTGACCTGCGGGCGTGGAGGGCCTTGCCGCTCTCCTGGTTGGGCCGCCTTAACACAGTGAAGATGTTGATATTGCCAAAGGTCCTCTATCTATTTCAAACACTGCCAACTCCGATTCCGGAACATCAAATACAGGGGCTCCAACGCGAGCTCAACGCGTTTGTGTGGGGGGGGAAAAAGCCACGGTTCTCGAATAAAATCTTGAGTCTCCCCCGGGACAGGGGTGGCCTGGCCTGCCCTAACCTTCTCGAATATTATTGGGCATCGCATCTTCGCTGTATCCTGGAGTGGGGGGCGTGGGAGAGTGAGAAGATGTGGTTCCACATGGACAGGGCAGTCACCTGTCGCCCGCTATGGGACCATGCCTGGCTTCCCCGGCCGGCCCGACATCGCAGCGCTTACATGGCCGTCCCTACCAAAACGGTCCTGGAGACCTGGGATAAAGTGGCGGTGAGTAGGGGCTTGACCACCTTTCCATCCCCGCACACCCCGATTGCGCGAAATCCGCAATTCCCGCCGGCATGTCGGACACCTCACTTCGCGAACTGGACGGAGTCGGGCTGCAGGACGATACGGGACCTGTTTCTCGGTGACTCTCTCAAAACTTTTGCACAGTGCAAGCAGGAGTTTGGGCTCCTGGACGGTGACAAATACCAATATCTACAACTGCGGCACTGGATACAGGGCTCGTCCCTGATGCCGGCGGCCACGCGACCCTACACGCAGTTCGAACAGCTAGCGCGGGACTTCGGCAACTACAAGGGGCTAATATCTTGCATCTACAAGGTGCTGCAGCGCTCGCACCGGCTTGACCCCCACCCGTATCAGGCGAGATGGCATTCCTCTACTAGCTCGGGCGTCACCCCTGCCCAATGGGCCCGGCTTTGGGGCGACATCCCTAAAATCCTGCGTAGCATTCCCCAACAAGAATCGGCTTACAAAGTAATGACCCAATGGTACTACACCCCCGCCAGACTCCACAAAATGTTCCCCAATTCCTCTCCCCTGTGCTGGCGCTGTACTCAGGCGCAGGGAGACTTCATACATATTTGGTGGACATGCCCACTTCTGAAAATCTTTTGGAAAGAGGTCCTCAGCCATGTAAAAAAGGTACTCGGGTTCCCCCTTCCGGAGGATCCGCTGGTGGTCCTTCTGGGAATTAGACCAACAACCCTGAGAGCCATGACGGGTCGTGATCGGCACCTTAGCCTCCACATGCTGGGCGCTGCAAAACAAACAGTAGCCCTTTACTGGAAGAAGCCAGAGTCGCCCTCCGTAAACGTGTGGTTTACTCGTCTGTGGCATGTGGTGGCGATGGAGTCTCTCACGGCGCGTCTGCAGCTCCGAGACGCCAAATATAAGAAGCTCTGGAAGCCTTTGGTAGATTACCTGGGGCGGCTAGAACATGCTCGCTTTCAGCCGCCACGACTTCGAGCCCTGAAGCTCTTCGATGACGTGCTAGATCCCACAGACCCGGGGGGGGTTCTGGAACCCCGCAGAGGGTGTATAACATAATCCACTAGCGAAAGCCGGCCCGGAAGGAAGGGAGGAGACCTTGCTGTTAGCGGACTACACCCTGGAAGGCCCCCATCTGATGGTGATAATTGAGCGCACATCTCTTCCCCCTCGCCATGACTGTTGCCCTTTGCGATGGTCCACACCCCCTCCCTTTTCCCTTGTTCTATCCCCCTGGTTGTTTGGTCGCCGCATTGGCAATCTTTGATGCAGGGATTGGGGCGATATCCTCGCCCTGGCATGGCGGCTGGATAGTGGGGTGGAGGGTTTAACCCCTAGTTACGCTTGCAGTGGGAGACATGCCGGAAGCCGACTTGCATACTGCCCTGTACATCATTGATGATACTTGACTTGTACAGCGTCTCTTCTAGGCGATATTCGCTATCACATGCTGTGACTCTTACATTGCACGACTGGGGCGCCCTTGCAGTCTTACCCTAACGCTACCTGCCCGGCTGGCCCGGGACGATTGTGACATTTTGTTAGCCATGGCTTCTGGCCTTTATGAGCTGTCTCTGCAGGGTTGCTGGGCGGGAGGTTTACTGAGGGCTTAACGCCACTAAGGCAAAAAGCCTCTGAGAGTAAATGTCTCTGTGGGGGCCGGTTTCTGGGCTATAGATAATGTTACTTGTGCTAATGCATATGCCTTTGTTCCTGGCAATGATTAGTCACCTGCTGCCGGCCATTGTGGTTGTAGGCGAACAAGCTGTGTATGGACTTTTGCACGACCGTTAAAATCAATAAAAGTTGGTTCAAAAAAAAAAAAAAAAATGGTGATTGCACGTATCCAGGTGTGCGGCATTTCGAGAAATTCCATTACAAAGACAGCAAAGTTCTCACCTATTATGTAATAGATACGGTGGCAGCAGACAAACGGGGCGGGATTAGGGAAAAGAAACTTAGAAAGCTAGAGTGCCGCTTTATAATACAGCTGAATTGTAAATACCCAGAAGGTTTGAATGCAGAAAAGATCTGTACACTCATTTGTAAATGTTGTAACATTTTTGTCTCATACATGAAAAACAGTAAATAGATGAGGTTTTAATTCACGTGGTTTCGATTGGGGAAAAGGGGTTATTTGTATACAGGCTGGGATCGAGATAAGTCAAGACTTCGAGTAGCCCACTTGGGCAAGATTTGTTTACACGGTTCCCTTTCATTAATTCGTAGGCGGATGAGCTTATTATTGATATACACAATATAATGTAAGCGACAATGCCCTCTTCGGCTGTACAGAAAAACTTATGTTTAGTGTTTAATATTTAATATTGAATAGTGAATATGAGATGTTCGTTAAAGTGTATGAATTTGTAAATGTGCAATATTCATGCTTTAGCAATATGGCACTTACATTTGTTGAAGGCTTCTATTTTGCCGGAGATTGTTATTTGTGTAAGGTTTCGAAAGAATTTGTTTCGCATTGAAATTCTGCCACAAAATGAATTTAGTACGATTATCGTTTTAAATTGTGATAAGTTGAGGAGTAACGCAAATGAACTACGAGTCTGTTTTCACTCTTTACTTAATTGTAGTTCTACATGTGACACATAGTATCTACAAACAGGAAGTACAAAAATGGCCGCTGTCATAACATTATTGTCGGTGAGCAAGGAGCGAAACGCGTTCGACTTAGGCCGAATAAAGAAAGTTTGGGCACCACACATGGCGTCGTCATTCCTTGTGTAAAGGGAGGAAGTGTACGGATTTAACGGACCCGCTCCTTAGGGGTGTGAGCAGACGACGCGATTCGCGGTTTGGAGGCGGCAATTTCAGCCTAAGGGAGAATGTGAAGAAAAAAAATAATATATATATATATATTTTCTCAGTTCTCAGCTATACTAGAAATGAAAAGTGAAAAAGGTGGTCAATATTTTAATTAGTATTTCTTAAACAATGGCTGTTACTGGTTTCTCCTTCATTAAAGTCTCTTTTTCGCTGTATTCAAATCTTTGATCACAAGTGAATTTAAAGACCAGTGTTGATTTATTTTGGTAAGTGTGGAACAGAACTGATAGTCTTTGTCCAGCCAGCCTTTATCCCACCGACTGTTGCATATCTATCTCCTGTCCTCTTCGTTCACCTGCTCCCTTTTCATGCACATACTAGCACAACTTCTCCAACTGTCTACATATGTTAGGAAGGCCCAGCAAACAAATGGATAAACTATAAGTTTGTTTCTAAGGCCATCTTTGGTCCCTAATTTATGTTTAATTCTGATGTATTAAATATACATATCTAGTTAGATTCAATGGTCCAATCTGATGGCGAAAAAATAAATATAAGTTTCAGAATCACGAAGGTTTATGTACCTTATAGTTCAAAGTAGATGTGGAAAAAGGTCATTAGAGAAGGCCAGAATAAACTTCTTATTTACAGAAACAGGAATTGTGAATTCACCTGTCCACTGTAATTTGCTCACATCAACACTTTGCCAATTGCCAATAAGGTGAAATTTTTGTAAAATGCAACTCTACTAATAATGGTGGAAATGTGGCTGTTTCAGTGGTGGTCAATCTGTATTGGTGGTGAACCTCTTCAAACTCATGATTTGTGGGTACTCGCATACAGTTTAAAAGTAGGTTCCCACCTAAAAAGCACTTAAAATTGAACTCTTATCAAGGGCAGGATTAAATGTTTTTCTGGGTTGAAATGGGAAAGGGAAAACACCAAATGAAAGCTTATGGAAAGGGGTTTTCCTGTGGGGAGGAAAATATAAAACTTTTCAGGTGCTGTAGTACTTATGTTTTTCTGCTTACACCTTTAATATTTCCATATTTGGAAATATTTACATATGCAAGTACACCTGGTCATCCACAATTTTCGCAGATTTACAGAAGTACTGCTGAAGTTCCTTAGGAAGGAACACAATAGGACGAAATGTATGACATCCTAAAATTGTTGCCAGCCTGACTCAAAGTACGGATGTTGGAACAATCCGATTATACATATTGTATCTTCCAACTCTTTAAAAAATGTTTTCCTGTTTATTGATGTAAAATGTATAATACATACAACCTCTTGCCTGCCTTTATTAGGCATGGGCGGAGTTCTGCTCCGTGAAACTCCACAAAGGTACGCAAAAATGCTGCTGTACTCCCGGAAGCAGCGGAGTTTGGCAAGTGGCGCTGCTCGCAATGATTTTTATCGCTGGGAGTTTGCCCCGCTTTGAAAATTCAGCGTAAACAGCACTATGTGCAGCGGAAGATGGTGCAGCTTTGTTCTGCCGCTCAAGGAGATGATCTACTCGAGCGGCAGCATCCTCAACGCCAGCAGCGGATATCTCAATGCGAGCGGCGCGACTGCCCACCCTGAGAAAGATCACCAGGAGGAGGTCTAGCGCGTGATTTTTTTCCTTGCGAGTTCTCACCAACTTTTAATGTTGGTGAGTCGCTCAAGAGGAAAAACTCTGCTCTGTTTCGCTTACCGGGGTTTTGCGAAACTCCGTGTTCCGGGTGGAACTCAGAGTGGGCAAAACTCTGCGAACTCTGCCGGCATAGCGGACTTCTTCGCCCACCTCTACTTTAAATACAAGCCAATCACCCTGGTTTGTCTAGATCCCCAAAGCTTTCACAGCAGCCAATAGTCGAGCGCTGTACGCAACAGAAATACGCTTTCGATGCACATAGCTCAAAAATAAAGAAAATAGGCAACATCAGGACTTCTTTAGGTATTTTTACAGAACATAGATGAGTTAAGAATAACCTGAACAAAAAATGAAGACTTTCGGGGCAGTATATGTAAAATGTGATTTTCACTTCGATCAGTGCTTAATTTCAATTTTAAAAAAGTGCCAGAGCCCGAAGTTGAAGATCGGGGTACTAAATACCAAGACTGCATAGTTCTGATTCCACCTTATGCCTCTTTAATCCACCACCAGACCCGTTCTTTAACAGGTTTCAGCTTTCTCCTTTGTCCATATGTTACTTTTTTTGTCCTTTCCCTCCTTGTGTGTTTTTCATTCTTGGTAAAAATCTGATTGGGAAAAATAAGCGCTGCTCCCTAAAATAAGTGCCTGTGGGCCCTGTCTACAACCACTGACTACGATGGGAGTAAAGAAACAAAAAGAACATATCGGTTGCCAAATTCTTTTAGGGTACTTTCCTGAATAAAGACCGACAATTTCAATTACTTCACTAAAATTGATGGCAGTCACTGCCTTCGATTTTGGAGGAATATGAATGGTGAGCTGATTAAAGAAGATGCTGTAAATACCTTCTGCATCGAGGTCTAAGTATTAATTATATAGTGCATTTCAGGGTCTGCGCAAGGTAGTTGAGTTTCGATATGGGCTCTACACATCTATTTTACCTGTTAGACCTAGGCAGAAGAAAATAAGCAAAATGCGCAATACTTTGCAACCTGCCTAAAAGGTATTAATACAGCAAGAGCAGAACGTCGAGCTCAAAATACACCAATCAGTATCACCAAGTCAACACCAGGACACCAGAGAGCCACTTACATTAGTAAATGTATTAACATCGGTATATATAAATTACGACAAGCAAGAAATCCTTGCCTGCTGTCACTCCTCTTGTTGGCTAATTGTTAGCTCTGTAAAATGTACATGTAGTTGAGAGGGTTAGAAAGGAAAGACTTGAGGTACAGTAATATAAAACCAACTAATTGAAAAGGTCACACGAAGGCCATATGAGGACTGGCCGTTACTGTCCTCAGAATAGCAAACGACATTGTCCAATTAGTTCGTTTCTGATTGTTGTGCAATTATATTAATGGCCCAGTCAATAACTTTGCAGTTATTCGAAGTGGCTGTCCGCCGAAATCTAAATCAGGCCCCTCGTATTCCATCTGAGCAAAGCGGCCTGTCCCTGTGCCTTGATGGGGCAGTCACACGACTTCTTGGGCTGGCTTCAGCATAAATCTCTGGCCCATTCACACTTAGCAGCATTGGAGTCTTTCGCAGCTGGGAAGAGCCCCTGCCAGCAGTTCTCGAGGGCCACGCAGTGTGTCTGTTTAGGATTGCAGGAAACATCCCATTAAAGTTGCAAGCAGTGATGAAATATTTCCATCATGTTCCTTTAGCGAAATGTATTTCTAGCTAGAATCTCAGCAGCTTCTGGCGAGTTGTTGATAACTGTGGGACTAATAGCTGCCCTCCTGGATGTTTGACGCCTACTGCTTACAATCTCCCCCCACCTCCGCCTCTCTCTGTTGTAGCCCCACTCCACCACCCCCCCCCCTTCCCAATACAGTGGAAAGCTCTGGCATCTGTCAACGCACCTAAGGCAACTTTGAAACATTTGTAAACTGTGTTTTTAAGCAGAACAGGCACAAGATCAAAATACAGCATGCAGTTTACTCATCCTGATGAACAAAATACTCAGTTACCTTTTAATGTATCTGGTTGTACTCCAGATTATGGCTACAAGTGAACCCCAGTTCAACGGAGAGCCCTCTTAATTTACAACAGCAGACCACCACTAATATTTCAGCATGACTCGCCGTGGCTAAACGTGATTATGTGAGAGGTAGTAGTAATGTTGTATATTGGTTCAGTCCCATCGCGAGAGATTTTCTAAGACACACAAGTTGGTCTGCGTTTGTTGTACTCATCAAAACCTCATATATTTTATTTTCAAGCAAATAAAACAAATCTGAACCACATGGAAAATAATCGTTTTTTTTGTTTTGATTCATCTAGTTCTCGCATAAAGCCATATTTTTGTTAATAAGGTCACAGCATTTGTCTGTGCATTTCAAAACATTCTTCCACTTCGTCTACCGCAAGGAGGAGATGTAGCTCTGCATGAAAGGTGCGCTTTGCTGTTTGTTCTGATCATACCGTATATATGGTGACCTCACTTATTGGTGGTTTTGTTTGTTTAATAATAGATCAATTAAGGAATTATAGAACTGCCCTACAACCGTCTGTATATAGCCAGTGCCCCTAGAGCTGTTGAAGCGATCTGTGGGGCTGAGACGCTACAATACCAAAAAAAATAACAAATAAGCTGCCATCCCCTCTGTAAACCCGACGTTAAAACTGATCTAATTATTTATTTCATGTGGAACGGATTGTGCATTTGTTCACCCTCAGAAAATGGGTGTTTTTGTCCCGACACATCTGTGGTATGGTTTGCAATCTAGAAAGATTTTTATAGAAAGGTTTTAACAGCATCGCTGTTGAGACTGTCTCTTGTCAAGTCCAGAGCCAGGGAGGGTTGAGGATGCTCTTTTATTCGTAACAAATTGACTCTGACATTTTTTATCTCTTTCTATTGTGGTGCGGCCCAGACTTGAATCTGATGAAAATTTCTATTGAAACTAGTCCCTTTGAAACTTGCATTGCCAGTTTTGAGAACTGGATGCCTGAATTACTATTGAAGATAGCACCGTTGAAGCATGCATTGCCAGTTTTGAGAGCAGGATGCCTGAATTACTATTGAAGATAGCACCTTTGAAGCTTGCATTGCCAGTTTTGAGAGCTTGATGCCTGAATTACTATTGAAGATAGCACCGTTGAAGCATGCATTGCCAGTTTTGAGAGCTGGATGCCTGAATTACTATTGAAGATAGCACCGTTGAAGCATGCATTGCCAGTTTTGAGAGCAGGATGCCTGAATTACTATTGAAGATAGCACCTTTGAAGCTTGCATTGCCAGTTTTGAGAACTGTATGCCTGAATTACTATTGAAGATAGATAGTGCAATTGAATCTTGCATTGCCAGTTTTGGGAACTGGATGCCTGAATTACTATTGAAGATAGCGCCATTAAATCTTGCATTGCCAGTTTTGGGAACTGGATGCCTGAATTACTATTGAAGATAGCGCCATTGAAGCTAGAATTGCCAGTTTTGGGAACTGGATGCCTGAATTACTATTGAAGATAGCGCCATTGGAGCTAGCATTGCCAGTTTTGGGAACTGGATGCCTGAATTACTATTGAAGATAGCGCCATTGAAGCTTGCATTGCCACTTTTGAGAACTGGATGCCTGAATTACTATTGAAGATAGCACAGTTGAAGCATGCATTGCCAGTTTTGAGAGCAGGATGCCTGAATTACTATTGAAGATAGCACCTTTGAAGCTTGCATTGCCAGTTTTGAGAACTGGATGCCTGAATTACTATTGAAGATAGATAGTGCAATTGAATCTTGCATTGCCAGTTTTGGGAACTGGATGCCTGAATTACTATTGAAGATAGCGCCATTGAAGCTAGCATTGCCAGATTTGAGAACTGGATGCCTGAATTACTATTGAAGATAGCACCGTTGAAGCATGCATTGCCAGTTTTGAGAGCTGGATGCCTGAATTACTATTGAAGATAGCACCGTTGAAGCATGCATTGCCAGTTTTGAGAGCAGGATGCCTGAATTACTATTGAAGATAGCACCTTTGAAGCTTGCATTGCCAGTTTTGAGAACTGTATGCCTGAATTACTATTGAAGATAGATAGTGCAATTGAATCTTGCATTGCCAGTTTTGGGAACTGGATGCCTGAATTACTATTGAAGATAGCGCCATTAAATCTTGCATTGCCAGTTTTGGGAACTGGATGCCTGAATTACTATTGAAGATAGCGCCATTGAAGCTAGAATTGCCAGTTTTGGGAACTGGATGCCTGAATTACTATTGAAGATAGCGCCATTGAAGCTAGCATTGCCAGTTTTGGGAACTGGATGCCTGAATTACTATTGAAGATAGCGCCATTGAAGCTTGCATTGCCACTTTTGAGAACTGGATGCCTGAATTACTATTGAAGATAGCACCATTGAAGCTTGCATTGCCAGTTTTGAGAACTGGATGCTAAGACCTTCGATTCCATAGCCCCGGTTAAAAAAAATGTGCATTGTGCGACAGTAGTGTCTCTCACTGATTCTTCGTACATAAAAAAATTTCACTAGCGAAACAATATTTTTTTTGTTGTCTCCTCTTGACTGTTGACTAGTTCAGTGTTTCCAATGGATACCCTTTCCCTGTCAATACGTTTGCTTTTCAGGAAAACCTGTTTCTTCGGCCCGTATATCATCTTTGGTGATTCTTTCATTGAAAAAAATTAGTGCAGACTTTCTCAATGTTAGTAATTTTTACCCCATATCTTCATTACCTTTTTTGACTAAAATCATTGGAAAGGAAACCAAAAGGCAATAATATCCAGGTGGGTCAGTCTAACTTTCGAAACTGTCTTTCTTTTAGTACTACTTGGATAAGTGAAAAGTCATGTCTGACTAAAGAATAGTCTTACTTACGGAAGGTATTCTGAATGTAAAGTTTAGTGGATCATGGATAGCCGACCTCGGTCCCCCTTTAGTGCCAGTTAACATAGTTTAGAAGCCACTTTTTTATTTACCCAGGAAGCATCCCTGTCAACACAAATCAGTAAGATATCTACCAGTTGCTTCTTCCATCTTAGGATACCCTTATGCAGGGTTGTACCAGAACATCTTTTATTGCTTCGTCGGCATTTTACCATTCTCAGCTTGAGCAGACATGAATCAGGGGTCTAGGCCAATTACAATTGCTGGACGTTTCCAGTTGCCACCTTAAAAACAATCTGTACTATCAAAGGCCTTGCTATGAGGTTTATTAAATTGTTTTAACCTCGTAAATTGCAAGTCAGCCATGTGTTCTCACAATGGAATGTTCATTAGTTATTCAGTTAGTGGAAAAATGACGACCCTCCGAACTAATTGTGATCATTTTGTTTGCGATCTTAAAACCAATCAGCTTTAAAGGACATTATGATGAAAAGTTAGCCGCAAGAAGCACATCATTAACCTTCAAGAACACTGAACATGTGTAGATGAAAGTCTCTTCATACTTCAACTTCGGCATTGTTACAGCAGTGGAGCCAAGTTCTCTCGAAGAGCTTGTTTCAAGTTAGTTTTATTGCATGCTAATTTGAAGACTTGCAGTTTGTGTGCCATTATTAAACACACTCTGTGATTTTTAATTTAGCTGTCTGGTCTGTTTATAATTTCACATTTATTTTTCATATCGCTCACAGTTACAACCCAATTGCTCACATGACGCTGCTGCCTTGTTGAGTCGAATATCAAACTCGGAATAGGAACATGAAGGCAAAAACGCAAAATGTCTTTCCTATTGTTGCGCCTAGCCTTTATAAATTCTCCCAAGATAACTGCGGTCCCTCTTTGCTCTCATGAGCCAAAGTTTTTTTTCTCCTCATTTATGAGATGTATACAAATAAATGCTCCTGGAGTAAAACACGAGGGACTGATGTACAGTTTTTTAGGCATTGCATGGTCCACATTGCCAAATCCCCAAATCATCCTTTTTAGTTTTGAGTTTAGCCAATATCCCAGGCACCAGTCTGGAAATGTTTTAAATAGCTCTCTGGTGCCGGCAGGAGATGCTGATTCCTAGCTGACGCCTGACGCCAGGATTGGATCAACAGGGATGTCATCGGAAGCATAAAGGACCCGCAAAACGACTGTCTTTGGTACCTTGGTTTGAGGCATGACTTGTTGTTGTGTGCCCTCTGGCTCCAGAAGAACTCTATGGCCATCAATGAGCATAGAGCCAAGCTCTTCATGGCTTGTGCTGAAAAGACAGCTGATCCTCTCTGAGCGGGAGACGAAGAGGAGCAGACAGGGTCAGGTGTCATAGATCTGTGTGCCACACCCTTCTCGGCCAAATTAGAATGGATTGGGACCAGTCCTACCAAACATTCCTCAGTCCCTGAGGAATCAAGGTTTGGTAGGAAATGGATGGTGAAATAGAAAGTTCCACTTTAATTGAAACGTTTACCATGACTCCCTAAGATGGATACTGGAGGGCACAGAAATTCGGGGAGTGTGCATTTCCACCTGAGGCGTGCCACACTGGGTGAAGAGATCTTGAACCACCTCCGGATGGAGAAGCCTCTTGTGATCTGCTAGATGCCGTCAGCTGAAGTGGTCATCCTGATCATCAGCAAGCTGGCGAGTTCATTGGCAATCACCCACAGCCGTTACTTTCTTATTAAAGGAATTTAATCTCTTGAAATTGGAAGGAAACAATGTAAAAAAAATCATATTGATTGATCTTCAGGTCTCCCACATGTGCAACTTTTTATTTTTCGTTGCAAATTAGTTTTAATATTCTTTGGTGAAATGTAATTGCACTAAAATAAATGGTGTAATTTTGATAATTTAGCATAGCAAAATACTGCGATTTTACTCGACGGAAAGTTACGGTAATTTTTGAGTGAAAACTACCAACCCTAATAGCAGTGTTTTGAACATGAGCAGCAGTCCTTTTAACATAGGTGGGCCACAAACATTTTGTGTAGCATTTTTTACCCGCGCGGACCATTCAGGTACATTTTTGTTCAAACCTATAAATCCAAACACAAGTAGCAATGTTTTAAATGCGAGCTAATCATCTCGAAATTAAATACATTTTTGAGTACAAGTTTCACCCGGAATGGACCATTCGGGTAATTGTTTAAGTGCGAGATGATTGCGCTGCAACAAATTAGGGAAGTTTTGTCAGTGCTGGGTATGAGCAAGTCCAAAATGCTGCCATGCTCCATGGAGCTCCTGAGAGTGAAAGTGATCATGAATCTATGAGGTTTCTGATCTAGTTGGTGAATGCAAAGTGAACCTTACCAGAGCTTAACAGTAAATTAAATTCTTTCCAGCCTTTCTTAGAAACCCACATAGTTTTATAACAAGCACAGTGAAGCAAGATTTCTGTATTCCTCACTGAAATAATGGCAATCCTCACAATAAGTGCCTCCTTCCATCTCAGCAATCTCTATCCTCCTCTTGTATCATTGTATCTCCCTTTTTTGCACCTCCACGCACCTCTGTCATTCCTGCCTCTTTATTTCAAATCATTCTGAAACCGTATCCACTGTTACCTGTATCTTTTTTGGTAAATCAATGCACCAAATTGCAGTTGCTTCTTCTATAAAAATATACTGCTTGTGCGTTTCTTTCCAATATATAATAACAGGGGTAGAACAATATCAAATTTCACTATTGACAGTGAGAGCACTATAAATTGCATATTTAATTTTTTTTCAAGAGAGCCAGGGAATGAAACATTCAGCAGTGATGATCCTAATCTGTGATTCTCAAAATCTCTCTTGCATTTCTCAGGTTCTTATCTTATATCAGGTATGGATGGAATTTTGTCAGTGTATAATTTGAAATCTTTACCTTTTCTTATAGACCGAACAAGTTGAACGCTGTTCATATGAATGTCACTAGGATCCATGTTTCTATTTGTATCTGTAGCGCACCACAAAATGATTTCAAACTTTCATCCCCTAATTCTTCTGCCAGGTCCTTTTTTCTTTTATATGACACTTTATTAGATTTTGATAACAAAGAAAATATGTTGCTCATCATGGACAATTCTCAGCTGTCCAGGTTGACATAGCCACCTCTCTCCACACTATCTCAATTCCATCCCCAAGCCATACCCTTATACAAACCCATCAAGTTTGGGCCATGTAAATATGACTTTCAGCATCTGAGGACCAAGTCTTTTGGACCTCTATAATGCCCTGGTTGAAATGTGCTCTTTCTGCCAGGTCTCCTCAGATTTTTAGGTAAAGGTAAAGTGATTGTGCCCTTCCTTTCAAACATGTTAAAATCGGTATACACCTGATAGGCATCTTTAATTTACTTATAAGTCTGTAGTATATGATACTACCTGAACCCGGGACTGTTAAGTTAAATGCTACTCGTGGGCTGCAGCCCTCATTTTGCCACCCACTAAAGTAGCACTGTAAAACATAGCTCCAAGTCTGTCATTGCAGCGGGGTTGTGCAGTTTTAAACTGCCATTTCTACCCAGCAAAACAAACTTTTGCCAGGCCTAAACTTTCCTTTTAATGCCTATAAGTTACCCCTACAGTTGGCCCTACATGCCCACAGGGCAGGGTGCATGCTATTTAAAAAGTAGGACATAGACTTCTAAACGCAGATTCCTCCCCTTATAAACCCATGTGTCAGACTGGATTTGGAATCTTTTGCAGAGCAATACTTTTAGCGTAGACATGTGGTGCCAACCGACCTCGTGCTACTCTATGCTGCTCTCTCTTGTTGATATAACTTCAGAACCAGTATATATACGTCACCCACTTGCGCTGCTGTTAGTTCCTTTCTTTCAGCACCTACTGACGTGGATCTGGAGCTTCAACTGTCATTTGAAAAATGTACGCTATTCTTAGATTTTTTCTCAGAAGTGTAAAGAAATGTCACCTAAATCAGTAGAATTTAAACCGTGTGTGACCTGTACCCGAAAAATGTTGGTTAAGGATCCAAAAGATGAGTACCCCATTGCGGGACTGTCTATGACGTTATTTCCGTTCCAACTTTCAATCAGGTTGCAACTCCAGCAGGTGAGAATGGCTATGTATTCAATCTTTGGTGGTGGTCTAGATATATCTGGTGCACCTTCAGGATCCATGGATCCGAAGGGGCCTCCGGCTATTCAGACATCAGCAGATCCGTTCTCGACACCAGCTGTGCCTGTGGACCTCATTTTGAGGTCTCTACCCATGTCGGCTTTGGGCCCACTGAACATGTACCCGGTGATGCCTTTGGCGCCATGTCTGACACCAAAATTTACGGTATCCATGCCACCGATGCCGATTGCGAATCAGATTGTTCTTCTGCTACGGTCTATGCTCAGTCTGAGCCAGATCTAACAAGAAAGGAGTATCTATTTGGGGAATATGCTCACAAAGATATTTTGCAGGATTTGCAAGATGCTAGTGGGCTTGATATATCTCCAGATGTTGGTTTATCTTCTCCTACTCTGTCTATGACCACAGAAGAGCCATTGTCATTCAGAGGGTTTGAACTTTGCTTGTTCATCCCAGTAGCCTTTATTACCTTTCAATGAGGCATTATCAGATGCTTAACGGGCACCTGGGATAAGCCAGGATCTTTCCCTCTAATAAATCATCAAATTGCTGGAAGGTACTGCCCGGCCCCAGGGTATCCGGATTTCCTTCTTCAACAACCGACCCCAGAAGGCCTTATAGTACAAGCTCCAACTAGTCGTACAAACCCCAATGCTTTGCCTACTAATCCTCCTGACTGGCTGTCTAAGAAAAAGGAGGCTTATGCCAAGAATGTGTTCTCTTCAGCAACTTTGGCCCTAAGTCAATGCTTTCTGTCTTTTAGGAAGATTGTCCCATCTGATGTTGTTGCCTGCTGTTCCAAATGATGCTCATAAAATATTGCAAGGTTGGGTGGCTGATGGACAGGATGCGGCTACATTTTCTATTAAGTCAGACCTAGTTGCAACCAATTGTTTGGGAAGAGCATTGGGAGCAAGTATGGTTATTAGACGCCATGCGTAGATCCGCTCAACTGGGTTTTCCGTGGATGTTCATCATTCATTAAGGGACATGCCTTTTGATGGTTTCAGGTTATTTGGGGAGAAGGCGGACACAGCCCTTGAAAGATTTAAGGAAGCTAGTTCACGGTCTGCTTCCAAAGGTTTAGCATGTTCAGCTTGCCAGCTTCCACAGCAGCAATGTCCCTTTTGAGGCTGTGGTAGGGGTTACTTCCAGAAACAGAGGCAATGTTTTCCTCTGTTGCAGCAGGCTACCCAGTCTTTTAGAGGCCCTGGTCGTGAAGCGCACCAACAATGGTCAGGACTCCAGGAGTAGTGTTCTGCCCAAACACCAGCGCTTCAGAACCTCTCGAAGTCAACCTTGGAGTCTCACGATCGACCAGTAGGAGGTCAAATGACCTACTAACTCCCAGGATGGAGGCGCAATGAGTGCTCCAGACTGTGGCATAAGCTTATTCTCTTCCTGTTCAATCCTTCTCCCCAGACATCCCAACATCACCACAACATCTTCTAGAGGACCACTTATCGATTTTCCAAGGAGAAGTTCAGGCACTCTTGGCCAAGGGAGCAATAGAGAGAGTTCCAGTTTCAGAAACCTGAACTGGTTGTTGCTCCCATCATTTTCTAATACCAAAAAAGGATGGCGGTCTTCACCCCATCGTACATCTTGGCCCCTGAACTACTACTTTTTAGGAAATTACAAGTTCAAGATACTCACCCTTGCCCAGGTTCTGTGTACCCTTGATCCAGGAGACTGGATGGTGGTGTTGGATTTGCAGGATGTGTATTTTCAAATCTCCATCCTATAATCTTTCAAATGCTACCTGCGGTTTCTGGTGGGACAAGAATATTTTCATTTCTCAGTGTTACCTTTTGGGCTCGCTAGTGCACCTCAGGTGTTCACAAAGGTGATGCTTTTGGTCCATCTGCAGAGGTTGGGGATGCCAGTCTTCCCATACCTTGATGACTGGGAACTGTAAGTGAGCTCCCCTAAAACTGTTGCAGACCATCTCTAGATGATGTCTGGCCTGTTAACATTGTTGTGTTTTGCCATCGATGTGCCAAAGTCACGCCTGACTCCTTCGCAGAGGCTCCTATTCATCGGAACAATCAGAGATACAGTGCTGTTTCAAGCTATCCCTCTGCCTCAATTAGTCCAGGACATTTGGGCTATGATCCCGATGTTTCAGCCTGCCGCCTCAGCCTGGGTTTCAGTGACTGTGGTGCTTCTGGGCCTCTTGCTGGTGGACCACACCAGGCAGCACATGTGGGGTATGCAGTGGGATCTGAATCATCAGTTGGCTCAGCACCAAGGTAATCTTGTCAGATTCCATCTGGTTGTGCAAGGAGACTGTGAAAGATCTGCAGGTTGTTCGACCTCAATTGGCCTGATGGCATGCCCCTTCTCATACCTGTATTAAGATCTGCTATGGGCTGGTCAAAAAGCTGCCCCCAGAAGGTTTATGTGCTCACTCCATTAGAGGAAAGACTGCTACCATGGCAGTAGTGTGCGGTGTGACAGTCTTAGACATTTGCCAGGGGGATTCATTCCACCTGAAAGGTACTGCTTTGGTGACTATTCAAAAGGAGAGGAGTCTGTGGTTAGAAGTCTATATCAGAAGAACAAGTTACCGTCAGTAATGCCTTATCTGAAAGAAACACGTTAGTTAGATTCCTCACCTTAGAATATCCCCAGGCGTCAGGCTGGATCCGGAAAGATTTTTGTAGCAATACCCCTTGCGCGTCGCTAGGCGTCGTCTGCGGCTCCGCGTCCGTCGTTGGCATCGTGCGCCGGAATGACGTCGTCGAAGTACTTAGACGCCGCCCTCGCGCGCTGACGTCAGTTCTTCTTTTTCCGCGCCAGTAAGCGCCGATCCGGGAAGAGCTTACCCCTAGTCACTTTTTGACTAACTTTTTGACCTCTTTTGGTTACTCGACTCGACATCTGGTGCCGGTAGGATGCCTGGATTCAAGCATTGTGACGCCTGTCACCGACTGATGTCGATAACGGATAACCATCGCCGGTGCCTGTACTGCCTGGGGGCCGACCATGACGCGGAGTCGTGCCCAGACTGTCAGGCCTTGACGTCGAAGGCTAGGCGGGAGCGGTCCCGTAAGCTGCTCGAGCTTCGACACTCGGCGTCGCTCTCGGTCCCGGTCCGAGAGGAGGTCCAAGGACCGTTCGCGGAGCCGCAGCCATCGACATCGCTCGTCAGGATCTTCGGGTAAGTCCCGTCACTCCAAACATTCTAAGAAGTCCAAGCGGCATCCTCGCTCTTCGGACTCCCCTCGCCGGTCGCGCGACCCGGTCGAGGGTCCGGGTGGTTCCACCCCCGCGGCTCCGTCGGAGCCGCAGAAGCCGCGCTCGTCCCCATACCCTCCGGTCCCTGGGACTGACGCAACTCCGGCGGAGGTAAGTGCCTTCCTCTCGGCCATGAGGAATCTGGCTCCGCCGTCAACGCCTGCCGGCGCGCCTTCGGGCCCCGCAGGGTTGACTGGGCGACCTTGCGTGCCGGCGGCTCCGGCGCCGTCGAGGGCTCCGGCCCCGACGCCGCAGGTCCTCGAGGGATCCAGGCCTGGATCTCTGCCGGCGCCGGTCGACCTCACGACGCCTCCTCCACTGGCGCCGACAACGGTTCCGCCCCCGACGCTGTCCCCGACAGCGTCGAGCCTCAGTTTAGCACTATTCCGGACCCGGCGCCGGTACGGCGCCGTCCGACGCCGTAACCGGCGCCGATGGGTGACCGCTTCATCCACCGTCCGGCTCCGATCATTCCTCCTGTCTACCAGGAATCGGATGATGAGGGCGACTGGGAGGGGTCTCAGGACCCTCTGGCCGAACAGGCCCAATTGTCTCAGGACTGGGCAGAGGAATTGGGGGACGCCAGCGGTTTGGATACCTCTCCAGACGCTGGATTCATCTCTCCTCCGACTGTGGCCTCGGAGGAAGGTGCAGCCTTTTCTGTGGTGCTGCGCAAGGCGGCCGAAGCCCTAGGGCTCGAGTTGCCTGCTGTGGCTGTGAGGACTAACGTCCTCACCGAGGTCCTTCAACCAACAGCAAGCTCCACTGAGCCTCTGCTGCAGTTTAATGAGGCCCTCATTGACGTTCTCCAGGGCACTTGGTCCAAGCCCTCCACAGTCCCTCCTGTGGACAGGAACGTTGCCCGGCGCCACCGCCCTGCTCCGGGCGACCCCACATTCCTCTCCCACCACCCCACCCCCGAGAGCCTGGTTATCCAGGCCTCAACCTCCCAATCCTCCTTCCCGTCCGCTCCTCCGGATAGGGAATCCAAGAGGTTGGAGCAGTTTGGCAAGAAACTGTTCTCGTCCCTGAGTTTGGGACTGCGGTCTTTAAATACCGCTTGCCTTTTGGACCGTTATTCCCACTCGCTGTGGGATACGGTGGAGGACGTGCTGCCCTTGTGCCCGGAGGAGGCCCGGGAGCGACTCACCCAAGCACTTGCTAACGGGCGAGATGCAGCGCGGCACGCCACTAGATGTGGACTAGACACCACGGACTCGCTGGGTCGGGCGATTTCCACCACGGTGGCGCTTCGGCGTCACGCCTGGCTGAGGTCCACGTCGTTTTCAGGGGATGTCCAAAGCTCCCTCATGGACATGCCCTTCGATGGCACTCGCCTTTTTGGCGAGAAGGCGGACAGTGCGCTGGCCCGGTTCAAGGACTCCCGGGCCACGGCCAAGTCCTTGGGTCTTTCGGCCCCGCGGCCGCAAACTTCCGCCTTTTCGCCCCTTTCGTGGCCAAGGAAGGGGCGCCTCCTCACCTCCGCCCAGCCACCGGCCGCAGAACCAACCTGCACGCGGTCACGGACGTGGTTTCCACCGAGGCGCTTCTGGAGGACAACGTGCCGGTCAGTCCATATCCACCCCGGCAGCATCCGCCTGAAAGCCCTCCTAGTCCGAGCTTTCAGGCCCATTCAACGCCAGTGGGTGGCAGAGTTCGCCATCACCTGCTCCACTGGCGCTCCATCACTTCGGACAGGTGGGTGCTGCAAATCGTCCGAAGGGGCTACTCCCTCCCCTTCGATACGACCCCTCCAGCCATGCCACCGCAGAACCACCGTATGTCGGGGGATCATTTGCATCTTCTCCGGGAGGAGGTTTCGGCCATCTTGGCCAAAGAGGCCGTCGAGCGCGTTCCTTGTCCAGAAGTAGGTCGTGGTTGCTATTCCCACTACTTTCTGGTTCCCAAGAAGGGCAAAGGGGGCCTACGCCCGATCTTGGATCTCAGAAGCGTGAACGCCTTCCTCCGGAAGGAACGGTTCAAGATGCTAACTTTAGCTCAGGTTCTTGCTGCCCTAGACCCTGGAGACTGGATGGTAGCGTTGGACTTGCAGGATGCTTATTTCCACATCCCCGTCCTGCCGGCCCACTGGCGTTACCTGCGGTTCACAGTGGGTCAGGAGCACTTTCAGTTCACCGTGCTCCCCTTCGGCCTCACCAGTGCCCCTCGGGTGTTCACGAAAGTGATGGCGGTGGTCGCAGCTCATCTGCGCAGATCAGGGGTCCCAGTCTTCCCCTATCTCGACGACTGGCTGTTGAAGGCGGGCTCGCCCCAGCAAGTCGTCTCCCACCTCCAGACTACGGCAGACCTCCTGCATTCACTGGGGTTCTCCATCAATGTGCCGAAGTCGCACCCTCCCAAAAGCTCCTTTTCATAGGGGCGGTTCTCAATTCGGCGCAGTTCCGGGTCTATCCGCCGGAACAGCGGGTCCTGAACATTCGAGCCCTGATTCCCATCTTCCGGCCTCTGTCCTGGATTTCGGTCAGGTTGGTGCTGCGGCTTCTGGGGCTGATGGCCTCCTGCATCCTGTTAGTACCTCACGCCAGATGGCGGATGCGGGCTCTGCAGTGGGACCTGAAGTTTCAGTGGGCCCAGCATCGAGGCAACCTGTCCGACCATGTCTTGATCTCGGAGGGCACTGCGAAACAGCTGCAGTGGTGGCTCACGAATCGCGATTGGGTCAGCAGATCCCTCTCCCTTCCCCAAACGGAGCACGTGGTAGTGACGGATGCGTCCCTCCTGGGATGGGGGGGCCATATGGGAGAGGCGGAGATCAGAGGACTCTGGTCTCCGGCGGAGACTCGGCTCCATATCAATCTTTTGGAGCTGAGGGCGATCCGACTTGCACTGAAAGCCTTCCTTCCCTCTGTCCGGGGAAGTGTTGTGCAGGTGTTCACAGACAACACCACCTCCATGTGGTTTGCAACAAACAGGGCGGGGTGGGGTCGTGGACCCTTTGTCAGGAGGCCCTGTGCCTCTGGACATGGCTGGAACACCAGGGCATCACCCTAGTGGTTCAACATCTGGCGGGCTCTCTGAACGCCAGAGCGGATGAACTCTGCCGCCGGTGCATGATGGATCACGAATGGCGTCTGAACTCGGACGTGGCGCAAGGTCTCTTTCTGCAGTGGGGAGAGCCTTGGTTAGATCTATTCGCCACCGAAGAGAACGCGCAATGTCAGCAGTTCTGCGCGTTGGAGTTTCCAAGGTGGCACTCGCTCGGAGACGCTTTTCGTCGCGAGTGGAGTTGCGGTCTGTCGTACGCCTTTCTGCCTATACCACTTCTGCCCAGAGTGCTGAAGAAGATCAGGCACGACCGGGCCCAAGTCATCTTGGTGGCTCCGGATTGGGCACGAAGGTACTGGTATCCCGAGCTACTCAGTATGTCCATCGATGCCCCGATACGACTGCCTCTTCAGGAGGATCTTCTGTCGCAGCAGCAGGGGATGGTCCTCCACCCGAACCTGTCCAGCCTCCACCTACATGCGTGGAGATTGAGCGGCGGCAGTTGATGCCATTTGACTTGCCTCCTGAAGTCTGTGATGTCATTCTGGCAGCCAGGCGTCCCTCCACGAAAACGGTATACGCCTGCCGGTGGAACAAATTTGTGGCATGGTGCACAGCGAATGCTGTGGATCCCCTTTCCGCCCCTCTTTCTGAGGTTCTCCTCTTTCTTCTTTCCTTGGCCCAGCAGGGCTCTGCTCTGGGCACCTTGAAAGGTTATCTTGCTGCTATCTCTGCTTTCCTACGTCTTCCTGATCAGCCTTCTCTTTTCAAGTCCCCTGTTGTTTCACGCTTTCTCAAGGGCATTACTCATATGTACCCTCCTGTTCCTTTCGTAATGCCTCAGTGGGACTTGAACCTTGTTCTCACTTTTCTGATGTGCGCTCCCTTTGAGCCCCTTCATAACTGTCCCATCCGTCTTTTGACTTTGAAAACTGCTTTCTTGGTACAATCACCTCCGCTAGGCGGGTGGGTGAGCTCCAGGCTTTGTCATCTAAGCCTCCCTTCCTTTCAGTTCATCCGGACAAAGTTGTCCTCCGGACACGTCCTTCTTTCCTGCCTAAAGTCGTGACTCCCTTTCACATCGGGCAATCTGTCACGCTGCCCACCTTCTTTCCGCCTCCGCATCCTTCAAAAAATGAAGAGAGGCTCCACCGTCTCGACCCAAAACGTGCACTATCCTTTTATTTGGACCGCACAAGACAGTTCCGGGTGGACGACCAACTTTTTGTTGGATACGTAGGGGCTAAGTAGGGTAAAGCTGTACACAAGCGGACCATCTCTCGGTGGGTCGTGTTGTGTATTAAGACCTGCTATTCTTTGGCGAAAAAGGTTCCTCCTGTTGGGCTACGGGCCCATTCTACTCGGGCCACAGCGGCCACGACTGCACTGGGACGGGGAGTCCCCTTGCAAGACATCTGTCAGGCGGCGACGTGGGCTTCGCTGCACACGTTTGCGAGACATTACTGCCTGGACAGCCAAGTCCGGAGGGATGGCCACTTTGGCCGTTCTGTTCTCCAGGACTTTCTGGTGTGATCTTGGTTCGCAGACCCACCACCGGGGTTGGTATTGCTGGGGTATCTATTCTAAGGTGAGGAATCTAACTAACGTGTTTCTTTCAGATGAACAAGTTACTTACCTTCGGTAACGATGTATCTGTAAGAAACATTAGTTAGATTCCTCACCGACCCACCCAGCCTCCCCGTTCTGCGAACCGACATCTAGGGTTAAGGTTCTCCCTTTCAGGGCCCTAGATTTTTTGGCACCAGTGTCGGTCTCTTGCATGGCTCAGCGTCCCTGGCGCGGAAAGCTGTGTACAAGAACTGACGTCAGCGCGCGAGGGCGGCGTCTAAGTACCCTGACGACGTCATTCCGGCGCATGACGCCAACGACGGACGCGGAGACGCAGACGACGCCTAGCGACGCGCAAGGGGTATTGCTACAAAAATCTTTCCGGATCCAGCCTGACGCCTGTGGATATTCTAAGGTGAGGAATCTTAACTAACTAATGTTTCTTACAGATACATCGTTACCGAAGGTAAGTAACTTGTTCTTCTAGTAGAGACTCTAACTGCAAATTCCTCACATGCCCTCACTCTTCTCCGTTACGTGGAATAGTGTAATTCAGACCAATTATATATAATAAGATTCCATCTCAAAACTTTCTGCACACTATTTCATGTTGACTTCTATGGGTTCCATGTCTGTTGCCACAGGCAGTGTGCAGAAATAAACTGTGTGGACGTGACATCAGGAGCACTGTATATACGTCACCTGCTGGCATGAGCAGGTGACGTATATACAGTGCTCCTGATGTCACGTCCACACAAGACAGAGCGGCATGAGGTAGCATAATGTCGCACTGCGCCACCTGTCGACGCTGGAGGGAATTGCTTTGTAAAAGCTTCAGGATACAGTCTGACCCCTGGGGATATTCAAAATGTGAGGAATCTGTGATTACATAGATAATCTACCAGAAAAGGAAGGCGTTACCAAAGGTAAGTGACTTGTTCTTTTACATGCTATGGCAGTGAAAACCCTTCAAAGTTGTATTTCACTGCAAAGTCTTGCTGTCCCATAGGCTAACACTGATTTTACACTAATATGTTTAATGAGTGCTAAATTCAGTTTGGGATTGGCTAGAAAAATTGTTCAAGGACCCATTTTGATAATTTAAAATCTCAATGATCAAGTTGGATTTTATATTACTATTTTGGAAATCCCACTTTTAGCAGTTGTCATTTTCCTGACTAGATGGCTTTTCTCCCAGTTTCCAGCTGTTATCTGACTCCTGATAGTTCCCCTGTGGTAAGATGTGTATTGCTCTTAGCTAGTGGACAGGGGGCCCTGGGTGTGGGCGACGCCTCACTTGACAGGATGCCCTCGAGACTGTGCCTGGCCCCTTCTTTTCCTGCAAAGGAAACCTGTACTGTCACTGGCAGATGAATGTCACATCTAGGCTTGCCTCCCCTTTATCTGTCTAGTTAGTCTGGCACCAACCCCAGTGGAAGTAAAGGAACTGACCAGAACTGGTTTAGGGGGAGGACAAAGGCTTGCCCTCCACCCACAGTCTGGCATTGGGCATAAAAGTAGACCCCCACAGACCTTTCCTTGGAACACTCCTGGACCTGTGAAGTTCAGAAGGACTGTGCAGCAGTCTGAAACCTAAAGGGAGACTGGGCCTGCTTGCCTTAAACCCAGGACCCCTGAAGTGTCTTCAAAGGGCAGTTTCTGACCTGCTGTTTGAGCTAAAGGGACACAAGTAACTTCCAAAGGCCTTTATCTACAACTGTCCAGCTGAAAAATACCACCTGGAGCTGCCCTGGACCTGCTGCTGGACTCTATTGGAGTGAGTCCTAACCCTCAAATACTGCCCCCAGGTCTTGGAGCATTGCCTTTTCTTAGAGTGTACTGCTCCTGTCCCAAACTGCAAGATCTGGGAATTAGAAACTGTTTTCCAACTTTCTGCCTGGAGAACTGTTGGAGACCAGAACCACCATCTAAGCCCCAGTCGTCGAAGTTTAATCGCTGGTCGACATCAGCTTGCTGGTTTGCCCTGCTGAAGGAGTTCTGACTTCCAGAAAAAGTCCTAAGTCCTAACGTAGGGAGGTTCATCGGGAACAACGCCGAACAGCAACCTGTGGACTTTGAGGCTTTCCTGGCACAGACTTAAGACTTCCCCGCCTTCGTTGACAACCACAACTGGACCCTGTTCATCAGTAACCAGCCGTCATTGAGCCATGCTTTGGATCCAGGTTTGAGCTTTTCCTGCCAATGACAACTCAGTGACCGCTTTTACTCCATAAAAGGTGCTAAGCCAGAAGATAAACTTTCCACAGGGACGAACCTGGTCCCTGTATCCGACGGCACTCCATCACCTCCATCGTCAGCCTTAACTTTTGACATTGACCCGGTCTGTCTCGACCAGATAATCGTGGTTCACTCTATTTTTAATTCAAGCTTTAAAATGTGTTATCTCTGGTTTAACTAAATGGAGTTTTGTTGTTTTGGTGTCATTTTATTTATTAAAATCTTTTCTATTTTTCTAAATTGGTTTGGGATGTTTCTTATGTAGTGTTTTCACATTATCACTGTTTTAATGCTGCATAAATACTTTACACATTGCCTCTTATTATTAAGTTAACCCTATCTGCTTTGCGGTAATCTATACGAGGGTTGAGCACAGATTTATTTAGTGACCTTAGTGGTTCATTCTGACAAGGACTGGGATTAGTATTTGAGATGGGTTCTCACCCCCTCAAATAATACCTCAATGTTTTACAGTGCCTAGTACCTCCAGATTTTCTGATGTTTCAGAGGCCATGCCCTCACCTTAAATACAGGCCTCTCCTGACTCATGCATCGATCCAGTCCTATCATCCAACCCTATAATGGAGAGGAGAGGAGAGGGGATGGGTCTTTACAGTGTTAGGGATTGGCTTTTTTGACGACCACAAGGATCATCCACATAAACACCAGCTTATGCCGATTGCTGTCTAAATTAATCGTGATAAGCAGTAGGGATAATTTGGGATGTCTAAGTATCTGCCAACGTATCACTTCCCCTGGTACCCAAAATTTAGCAACCATGCCACAACTCAAGATAGTATAGAAAACGTCTCCATCATGTCTCCTGCATCTTTGACAGAGAGATGAATCCACCAACTCCTACCTCCACAGTCTGTCGCGTTAGTTATGTGCAGTGTAAATATTTCAGTTGAGTCGGACTATATTGTGATGCAATAACTGCTTCTCTGGAGGAATCTCAAGCTTCTATCCAGTCATCGTCTGCCATGGCCCTGAAGTCCCTCCCTCATACCTCACGCAGGTGGGAGAAGAAGTCATAGGAATAATGTACTAATGACCTATAGATCTGCAAGATTGTCTGCCCCTTCAACTCCTCATTAATGATCTTGGCCTCTAGCGAGCTATAGCCTGTGAGTTCCTCAATTCCACTAATATAAGGCCCAAGGCCATGTCAGAGCTGCAAGTATCTATAAAATTGACTACGATGTAGGTCAAGATCCTGCTGTACGGATGAAAATGACTTCATGGACATTCCAGACATGTTGTCTCCCAATTTAGAGATCCTGATTGTATCCCATTGTTGAAATCCCCTCATCCACACCACCGTCTTCACCCAACTCCCTGTCCAAAGCGGGATTTCTTTAGAAAGGCTGCAATTCCAACCCACCACCTTTGATGCTTCATGCTAGACCTGCCAGATCTAGGAAATATTGTGTGTTCAAGAATAGTTTTTAGTACCTTTAACTTGCTGGTGCAGTATTGGCATTGTAAGCAGAGGTCTCCCTCTAGTTTGCTTCATGGTTCGACTGGTTTGAAGTCACTGTGCCTCTTATGGAATTCACTCTTTGCCCTAAATTGCTGTAATAGATTCATTCAAGTCATGTGAAAGTGGGCTTATTTCCTTTTCAAGATCACATAATAGTTTAAAGTATAAAGATGGTTGGACAACCTGGTTTTCAGACACCTTTCTCTTCCTCAATGTTCTCATTAGTGGATCCTGCTCTGAATCCGGAAATTCCAGACAGCTTCAGACCAATTTCGAATATTCCTCTTCTTGTGAAAGTGCTGGAGAAATGTGTGCAGCTGCAATTAAGCCAACACATTGCTAATTTCAATTTACTTATAATTTCCAATCTGGTTTCAGGCCTGGGCATAGCACTGAAACTACTATTCTTCACATCGTATACGGTGCTCTCCTAGCCCTTGACCAAGGCAAAACCTGTCACTTGATCCTTCTGGATTTCTCCTCAGCATTCGAAACAGTCAACCACGAGAAACTGCTTGAACGCCTCGAACACAGGATGGGTCTAGGAGGCACCATCATCAAATGGTTTGCTTCCTTCCTCCAGAACCGCACCCAGTGATTCTTAGTCAACAACAACCTATCTGCTCCTTCCCGTATCTTTATCGGTGTCCCTCAAGGCTCTACACTGTCCCCCACCCTCTTCAAACTTCTACCTTGTACCATTAGCTGAAATTCTTTGCACAGCCAACATCCTCTTCCACATGTATGCCGATGATACTCAACTATACATTAAAATCTCTACTCTTGAGGAGATTACCTATCTGGATGATGCCCTGAAACTGACTGTTCTATGGCTCGTCAACAATCAGTTCAAACTGAATGCCCAAAAAACGGAGTTCCTTCTCATCTCCCCCCCAAAAGAAATCCAACGATTTCCTGGTATGGATTAATTCGATCACACCACTCAGCTGCACACCGACCATAGTGGATTGTGCCAAATCTCTTGGGATAACCTTGGACAGCAACCTGAATATGCTTGAACACATCAACTCGATGGCCAAAACTACTTGAGAAAACTGAAACCCTTCCTGGAAACCGCTGACCTAAAAACCGCAGTTCAGGCGTTGGTCATCTCCAGAAATGAATACGGTTGCTCTACCCTATCTGGCCTACCAAAGACCTTAACAGTCCCTCTTAAAGCTTGCCTCAACGCAGCAGCCAGACTCTTATCTGGTTCAAAAACATCTGACCACATTTCACCACATCTGAAGGCCTTGAACTGGCTTCCTCTTGAAGGCAGAATCCAGATCAACTTGGCCTGCATCACTCACAAAGCCTTGTACACGAACTCCCCCCCCCCCCCCCGTATCTCGCCCAGAAATTTGTGATATCTGGGAGATACAGAAACTCCCGGTCTTCCAGAGACCGTATACTCCAGCCACCCTGCTTCCGCAATAAAAAAACATATAACCGAGCGTTCTCTGGGGCTGCACCAAGAATCTGGAACTCGCTACCTACCTCCATCAGAAGAATACCTTCTCTGTCGATCTTCAAAAGCGAAAACCTTCCTAATGAGCAAATTCATCCAACAACTCTCCTTCTTTGCGCATACCGCCTTTTTTATGGCTTTGTTTCTGTGCATAATCTCCTGTATTGCTTGTCCCTCTCCGTGCCCCAATTCTCACTCCTCCTAATGTTCTGCCGGTTCTCTTTTGCCTTTTACTATCACTTGGTTTCCTCTTTTTATCGATGACATGTCGCTTGCTGATTTTGGTACTGTAAGTAATGTTTATTGTACATAACTCTGGCTTTGTCCTACTTTAGTCAATTCCCTAACCCCCTTCCTTGTATTTGGCCTTTGCTTTTCCTGTACGTAACGTGTTTATCCCTGTAAAGCGCTCTGATACCCTAACGGGTCAAGTTCGCGCTATATAAAACCTCAAATAAATAAATAAGTGGGTTCCACTGAAATGGAGGTGGATTCATTTTTTTCTTCATCATGTCTTATAACCTCCCTTACCTCATTCCCTGCAGTAATTGCAATAATCAACAGCTTGTTCTCAGCCTGCTGATCTGGAAACCACTTTTCAGCAGCTGAATGACAAGTAGGTACCCCATTATTCAGACAACGTGTCCCTTTTCCTAACACACCGGCAGAAGCAGAGGCATTTAGAGAAGAGGGCTGAGGCTGTTTTATCGCAACTTTACTGATCTGTCTGTCCGTAATGAGGATGTATTGTCCTTGAGTTAAAACACATTGATTACAATTCTACAGAGAGCTCAGTGCTTTGCACACCTAAGCTAAAACAATTTACACTGTAAGCCACATAGTGGCACCAATAGATCATGCATATTAAATGGTAGGCACAACTTAGTCACAAGAAGGATACAACATTACATCAACAGGTAAATCGGTCTGTAGCCAGACGCAAAATATCTGGTTGCTCATCCAACATGGTTTACTTTTGTGTTACTATTAATGGTTAACAAAGTGATTTAGTGTTTGTGTAAAGAATGGTACTTTAATGTGTTCTAATTGGATATGCCACCATTTATAAGACTATAAGTACTAACCCTTCTCATAATGTACTTCTACTGGGAGAATACTGTGGATCAGTATCGGATGTGTTACTTCCCATGGGGACTTTTCAGACCTTCTTTCTTTTGTCATGTGGGGGGTAGGCATGTCACAAGTCAGTCAAAACTTCTTTTCTTGGATTTCTTCTTAAAGCACAGAAGCAGCACAACATCAAATCAATTTCAATTTTAAAAGGCAGGAGTATAAATTATAATGTTGAGTTATTAAAACCCAATACTAACATCCATTCAATAAAATAAAATGCTACACACATTTCATTCGTTGAGAAACATTTTACAAAAGATATCAACAGACCCTTGTTCACACTCTATTTCACTCACACCCACATCTGTCTTTTGACTAAAGAAATGAAAATTACTGTTAGCCCTCTAAGGTTACAGAGTTTGTGAACATAATCTAGAGCTAGTGTGGCTGTGAGTGTGAATAAGGCTGTGTTGATATCTTTTGTAACATGATTTCAAATTAATGATGTGAATATGCTTATCTGATAGAGACATCTAGCCGCAGATTCCTTAACTTAGAATATCCCCAGGCGTCAGACTGGATCTGGAAAATTCTTTGCAGCAGCACCTCTGCGCGCCGGGGAACGCCGCCACATGACCCCGCCCTGACATCATCCACGTATGTGACGTCATCGAGGTCGTATAAGTCCCTCCCGGCGCGCTGACATTAGTTTCCTTCTTTTCCGTGTGCAACGCGGATCCGGAGTAAGCAGTTCCTCTGGCCTGTTTTCAGGCCCCTTTTGACGCTTCGCATCTGGAACTGTGTGCGATGCCTTCGGGCTTTAAAACCTGTACCTCCTGTTCGCGGCAAATGTCCGCGACAGACCCACATCTTATCTGTATGTAGTGTTTGGGCGACCACCACGACTCGACAGATTGCGACGCCTGCCAACACCTCAAGCTGGAGTCCTGGCGGGAGCGCCGGATGAAGCTTCTTTCGGCTCGACTGTGCCGGTCGGAGTCGTCTCGTCGTCCGGCATCCTTGTCGCCGGCATGTCCCTCTGGTTCACAATTGCGACGTCGCTCGCCTTCTGGGGCCCGGAGACGTCGTTCACCCTTTCTGGGTAAGTCGCGGTGCATGTCGCCAGGTCCACAACTTCACTTCCGCCTGTTGTCGGGGTCACTAGTTCCCGGAACCCTCTGGATGTGCGCCCCCGGGAGATGACCATCCCCCATCCGCCCTATCCAGGCGCGGGGGCGACTGGGACTCAAATGGAGGCCTATGCCGCAGCTCTGCAGACCTCCCTTGGGTCCGCTCCTGTCCGTGGGGCATCCTAGGGGCCTCCGCTGCTTGTGGGGTCCCCGACCGACTCGCAATTGAGTTTGTCCCCAGTGCCAATTAAGCCCTTGCCCCCCAGGGATGTCGTCAGGGTGCGGCCCGGCTGGGTCCCCCTCTACGACCCATAGCACCCCTGCCGCGCCGCATAGTCCCGTGAGGCTCCCTGTGGCGTCGCAGGTGGTTACTGGTGCTCAATGCCTTGCTTCGGGCACACCTCGGCCCTCCGGACAAGCAGTCGCCTGCCCGGAGCCGATGTCGGCGCCGTAGACTCCCCTACCCGGCTCTGACTCCGCTTCCTGCTTCGGAGTCGGAGCCTGTTGTGGTTGAGGCTGATTCGGCGCCGCACCGGCACCGGAGGATTACCTCCCTGGCTCCGACGCCATTCCCTTCTTCGGAAGCGGAGCTTGTTGTGGTGGACGTGGAATCGGCGCCGGATGGAGCCGACTCGGCGCCGGATGGAGCCGTCTCTGCGCCAGACGAGGCAGGGTTGGCGCCGACCGGAGTCATTTTGGTGCCGCTTCGGCGTCGGACTGTAGACTTTTCTCCTGAAGCTTCTGAGGAGAGTTTGGTGTTGCCTTCACATTCGGCTACGCCAGATCTATCCTTGCCTGTGCACCCCTTAGAATTTGTGGACCCGGCAGGATCCCCGCCTCCTCGGGAGCCCCATCAGGACCCCCATTCGTCAATGGGGCTTCCTTCCTTTGGGCATTGGTCGCACCCTCAGTGTATTGGTAGACTTAGTTTACAGCCCTCGCCTACAGATGAGTTGCTGTCCCCACCTCGGAGGGCTACCGAGGCTGGTGTGGCGTTTCTTAGAGTAGTCTCCTAAGCCACTCGTGTTCTAAACATGCAGCCGCCTTCGGTCCCCTTGCCTGTGGACCCTCTGCTTGGTGTCCTTCACCATAGGTCAGGGAATGTGGAGCTGCTTCTGCCCTTTGACGTTTCTCTTTATGACACCGTTTTGGGCACCTGGGCTCGGCCGGCTTCCAGTGATCCGGTAGCTCGTTCTGTCTTGCACCATCACCGACCTGCTTCACATGATCCAGTTTGCTTATTTGTTCACCCAGACGTGCAGGGGTTCGTTTTGCAAACTGCCTTCCCTTCCTTGCCTCAGTTAATGCTTCCTCCCTCCAGGGAGTCCAGATGGCTTGAGTCGTGGGGTCGTAACATCTTCGCCTCCACTAGTGCTGCCCTTCGTTCACTAAATACATTGTGTGTCTTGGCTCGGGCTACCTTGGCATTGTGGGACTCTGTAGAGTCTCTTTTTTCGGACGCCTCTGAAGGCGCTCGTGTTTACCTCCTTCATCTTCTTCGTGATGGCCGTGACCTTGCTGAATTCACTATCCGCTCGGCCTTGGATACTCCCGATTCCTTAGGCTGAGCTATGGCTGGTTCGGTTGCCTTGAGGCGCCATGCTTGGTTGCTGGATAGCGTCTTCCCGGAGAATATCCGGGAGCGACTTGTTGATCTACCCTTTGATGAGGTTTTATTTTTTGATGCCCACGCCGAATCGGCTGTTCGGCATCTCCTTGCGGGCTTTAGCCCTCCGCAATAAGCCTATATTTCCCAGGTTTTCTTTTCGCATTTCCTAAGGGGGTTACGCTTTCATTTACCATCCTTTCGATGCCATATGCGTTTTGAGCTGGCAATAAGCCTTCTGTGGCAGTGTTCCACTGGTTGTTGTGTCTGGCCTCTGACTGTGGTTTGCCCTAAGAGGTGTTCCCCGTTGTTTGGGGTGTCCATACTCCAAGTGGGGTACTTGTATGCTATTATATAGCTCTGCTTTATGTTATGTGGACCTAGAGATCCTTTGGGCTCTATGCGTCCCCTGGTTATTTTGCCATTGTAAGGTGTTCGATGTTGTGACTTGGACAAATCATCTATACGTCATGGGTCGTCTTGCTTATATGCGTCGTTCTCCTGTCAAGGCGTTTTTCAAACTTAGAAAGCAGATGCCACCTGCCATTAATGCACTAGGCGTGCTCCTATACCACCCATGTTGCATGGTTATGGCTCATTTACCCTTCTTTGATGTGTGTGTGTGTGTACGTACACACACACACACACACACGCACGCACGCACGCACACACACACACACACACACACACACACACACACACACACACACACACACCCATCCTTGTGGGGACTATGTGTGAACACCTGCCTTGTGGGGACTAACCTTTCCCAATGTTTTAAAAACATACCAATAACAGAAAAATGTTAAGAAAAAATTCATTATATAGGATCCTGCTTCAAATCAGCAAATATATTGTTATTTAATCGCGCGCACAGAACCATCTTTGTGGGGACTTGAACATGTCTTACTATCCTTGCGGGGACTTACTCAATAATTATCATTTCTGATTGAATACATTCACAAACAATTGGCTAACTGTTGTTTTTCTCTGCTTTACCTATATTACATGATAGTTTAGAGATATATGAATATCTCTTTGTGTCTTAGGAGCATCCACCAGATGGATTTTGAGAATGCAGTTCTCAGTAGAAAAATATACTATATAAAGTCCACGGAAAGGCATTTTCAGATATTTGGTGTATTGCTGACTTCTTACAAACATTAAGGGATAAGGAAATAGTGAACAGTTAAATCCCTTTAAATGCCAAAGAGTATGTATTGTGGTCAGATGGGAAAGCCAAGTTGATATTACCTTTTTTTGCATCAACTCCACCATTGTCTTGGCATGGCTGTACAATAATAGTCCCCAAGATATGGCATATGAAATGTTCTAGAGCTATCAGAGGTAGTGTGCTGTGATAGTCATTTTCAAGCCCCCACAGAGATAGTGCATGATTACATTGATGCCCTGGTTCCCAAAGATATAGTATTTAATTATAGTCACTCTGAAGTCCCCATAGACAGAATGTGATTATATTTATGTTAAAGCCCCCGCAGAGATGGTGAGTGATTATAATAATACTCAATTCTCTGTAGAGCTAGTGTGTGGTGACAGTTCTGTTGAAGCCACATGAGATAGTGTATCATTAGAGTGATGCCCAAGTTGCCACACAGGTAGCATGTCATCATAGTCATGCTCAAATCATCAAAAAGATAGTGTCTGATAATTATAGTCATGCCCAGGTCCCTAGAGATATAGTGTTTGGTCATAGTCATATTCAAGTACCCCTAGAGATAGTGTACAATGATTGTCATGCTGCTGTTCATGCAGAAACAATGTGTTACTACAGTAATTACCAGGTCTCTACAAAGACAGTGTGTGATTACAGTCCTGTTCAAGTCCCCGTATAGATAGTGTGTGAATATAATCATGTTCAAGTCCCCACATAGAGAGTGTTATGATAGTCATGTTCAAGTCCCTCCAATGTGTACGATGATACTTTTGCTGACGTTCATGCATAAATAGTATGTCATTTCAATTGTGCCCTGGTCCCCACAGATATAGCATTTAATTATAATCAGTCTCAAGTCCCCATAGTGACAGAGTGTAATTTTTTTCATAATCAAGTTCCACTCAGTGATGGTGTAAAATTGTAGTTATGTTCAAGTCCTCACAGAGAGAGTGTGTGGTCACAATCATATTCAAGTCCCCCTATAAAAAGTGTTATGATAGTCATGTTCAACTCGCTATATAAAGAGGATTATGATAGAAATATTCAGGTTCCTGGAGAAATTGTGTATTATATTAATCATGTTCAGATAACTGCAAAAATGATCTGCAATTATAGTGATGCTGAGGTGGAGTCACAGGTAGTGTGTGATTATAGTCATGCTCAAGTCCTGCAGAGGTATTGTGGGATTATAGTGAACCACAGGTCCCCACAGAGATAGTGTGTGATAGCACTCATGTTTAATTCCCCACAAACAGTGTGCGATGGATTATATTGATGTCCAGGTCCCCACAGAGATAGTGTGTGATTATAGCATTACCACTATCCCTAAAGAGATAGTATGTGATTATAGACATGCTCAGGTCCCCACAGAGATACTATACTGTGTGATAATAGACATGCCCAAGTCCCCACACAGATAATGTGTGAATATAGAGATGTTCAGTTCCCCATGCTGATGGAGTGTGACTATATTTTTACCATGGTCACCAAAGAGAATGTGTAGGATTATAGAGATGCTCATGTCCCCATGGAGATTGTGTATGACTAAAGATATGCCCAGGTCCTCACAGAGATAGTGTGTGATTATAGGGATTTCCAGGTCCCCACATAGATAGTGTGTGATTATAGATAACCCCAGGTCCCCACAGAGATAGTGTGTGATTATACACATGCCCAGGTCCCCACAGAGATGGTGTGTGACTATAGTATTACCATGGTCATCAAAGAGAATGTGTGTGATTATAGACTTGCCCAAGTTCCAGGAGAGACAGTGTGTGATTAAAGACATGACCAGGTCCCAATGGAGATAGTGTATGATTAAAAATATATCTAGGTCCTCACAGGGATAGTGTGTGATTATACACATGCCCAGGTCCCCACAGAGATGGTGTGTGACTATAGTATTCCCATGGTTGTCAAAGAGAATGTGTGTGATTATAGGCATGCCCAGGTTCTCGGAGAGATTGTGTGTGAAAAAAGACATGCCCAAGTCCCCATGGAGATAGTATGTGATTAAATACATACTCAGGTCCTCACAGAGATAGTGTGTGATAATAGGGATGTCCAGGTCCCCACTGAGATAGTGTGTGATTATAGACATGCCCTGGTCCCCACGGAGATAGTGTGTGATTATACACATGCCAAGGTTTCCACATAGATAGTGTATGATTAAAGATATGCCCAGGTCCTCACAGAGATAGTGTGTGATTATAGGTCCCCACAGAGATAGTGTGTGATTATGGACATGCCCTGGTCCCCACAGAGATAGTGTGTGATTATTCACATGCCCAGGTCTCCACATAGATAAGTGTGTGATTAAAGACATGCCCAGGTCCCAGCGGAGATAGTGTGTGATTAAAGATATGCCCAGGTCCTCACAGAGATAGTGTGTGATTATAGGTCCCCACAGAGATAGTGTGTGATTATAGAAATGCCCAGATTCCCACAGAGATAGTGTGTGATTATACACATGCCCAGGTTCCCACAGAGATAGTGTGTGATTATAGGGATGTACAATCCCTCACAGAGCTAGTGTGCAATTATAGACATGCCAATGTCCCCATAGAGATAGTGTTATTATAGATATCCCCAGGTCCCCACAGAGATAGTGTGTGATTATAGGTATGCACAGGGAGTTTGCACAGAGATAGTGTGCGATTATAGTTATGCTCAAGTCTCCAGAGCGATGTGTGTGATTATAGGGATGTTGAAGAGCCCATACGAATCATATTAGTCTGGTGGCTTATTAAACAAATTAATCCACTTGAGGGATATGTGTTTCACCTTTCTCTCACATGTTGAATACTCGTGTTTTCACTCAGCCTTTCGAGATCAATACAGTCAATACAATAAGTACCATTTACTTGGATAACAATAAAAATATGGAAGTCAGCACCAAGACACCCCTAGGTGTGAATGTGTACTTTATATACACACATGAGATGATGTGATGTGATATGATAATAGTGGTACTTAATCCACCACCAGAGATAGACTAGAATTATGCCATATCTATTAATCTCACTCCAAATGCAGCATTAACTGGTTTAAACTGTGTCCCTCCAGGAAGTTCCACACTTCCTTAAAAGTATCTGAGTTCTCATTCTCTTTTATAGCCACCGTCTTATGAAATCTAGTCTCCATCAGGAAGATAAAACTGTATTTCTAATTGCAACAAACTCCCCATGCTGATTCTTCCTGACCCTTTAGGATTCTTACAATAGAGAAATAGACTTAAGAACTGGCACATCATTATCATTTTTGTCTCTTATAATTCGATAATGTAATTGTCCTCACCTCATAAAGCTCTTACTTTTCTCAAAGTATTTCTTCTACCTTGGGCTCTTTCTAGCCACCCAGGCTCACACTCAATAAATATGTATATATGTACGTAAACCTTGTTTAACAAACTTAAAACATTTCTTGTGTTTGGAAGCACAAATTCTGTAAGTGGGTTTCCAGAATGGGGCTAGCTGTCCTTTGTGCTAGAGTAGAAAAAGTCAAATTGGCAGTGTTACATCCTTTTTATGGGATAAGACACATTCTCAAAATGTGCCCAGGTGAAACATGGGAAACTTTCACAAAGTTGAAACATCCATTTGAGAACCAACATTTTATGTTTGAAGTATAGGATAGAAATTCTTAAGCCAGGCTTGTGGTTTTTTTGTACAAGAGTAGAAAAAGGTAGTTTGGCCACGTGGTGCAACAGCCTTCTTCTTGGAAAAAGGTACCTTCTCAGAAGTGCCAATGTCAACTACAAGAGACTTTCTCAGTGTGTAAGGTCTTATTTGAAGGCCAAATCATATACAAGAGTCTTACCAATTGTATTCCTGAACTGAACTGGTATGCTCATTGTGTAAGAGTAGAGAAAGGTACTTTGGCTGATGTACAGCTGTCTTTTTCATGGGAATAAAAATCTCAGAATGCTCCCACTGTAAATATAGGAGTCTTTTCCAATGTTAACAAAAACATTTTTGAGGCGTGAGGCTAATTGTTGTACATCGGCGTGTGTGGGGTAGACAACTAGACTTCCTAAAAGGGGCTGGTGAATCCTTTGTTCCGGAATAGAGAAACATCATTTGATAGTCATGCACTAGCTGTTTATGTGCAAAAAGAATCCTTAAAATGTGCCCATGTCAAAGTTGAAATACATGTTTTCAGCAGTGGACCTTTTGTACATAGAGTAAACACTAATTTTTCAATTAGGTTTGTGGTACCTTTGTGCTGGAGTAGAGAAATTCACTTATAGTTGTGTAACTACACTTCATGTGAAAAGGGACATTTTCAAACTGGGCACTTGTTAAATATGGGCAATGAAACACATATTGATTCCAAAATATCATGTGACATAAGCATGTTGACAAATATTACCTACGCAAAAATATTGTGTAACAGATTATCAAAAGTAAGAATATAGGTTTTATTATACGATTAAACAATATCTATATCAAGAAAATTGCTGTACTTTAATATAGTTGTAATAAACATTGATTGTAATTAAATATATCTATACTAATAATATTAGTATAATTGTCTTTTTTTAAATATAGTTTGTAATTTTCATTGAGTAAATTAATTTTTAAAATGTAATTAGTAATTTCTAATTTAGTAGCGGTCATTTTGTTTGTAGGGGAATATGGTGGTAAGTTAAATACATTTTAAATAGTAGTTTTTTAATATTGAGTGATATAAGGTAAATTAAATATTACATTTTTTCTTATGTAAATGTTTTAATTGTTCTTTCATTTATTTAGGTTTCATTTTGCATTTTTAATTTATATTTTGTATAGTATAATTAGTCATCCATAATTTAGTGTCATGTTGTACGGTTTGTAGGGGAATACGGTAAGATATTATTTGAAATAAAATAGTTTTCTTTGTTTTAAGCTATTTAAATATTTAATTTATAAATAATTGTATAATTATTTCCTTGATTATTTAATATGTACAATTGTTTTGCCTAGACTGTTAAATAAATAAAATAATTGATAATATTTCTAAACAAGTGCAAATTATATTACCATTTATTATTTTTATGTTTCCTTTATTTTAATTTTATTCTTGTTTTATTTATATTTCAATTTATCTTTATGGTGTTTGTGTTTTTTGTGCAGTAGTACCGAGTGAAATGAATTCTATGTATGTTTATTTCAATATTTCATTTATTTATACATTTATTTTCTAGATTTATAATACATTTTGCATCCTATTTAAATTCATACAAGATATAGTTTTTAGTTTAAATATGGTTAATCATGTTATCTTCTTAGATATTTAAATATTTGAATTGCTGTGTAAGAATGGAATATGGAACCTTTCTGTAGTCCAACACCCCCCCCCCCCCAATGTTGCTTAGATTGGAGTGGGACTAGTAAATCTAGCTCATCCAAACCAATGCATTCCTTATTGGTGCTTAATTGGAGTGGGGATAGTAAATCTAACCCTTTCAAAGTCCAAAGCTTTCCCTACTGTTGCATATATTGGGGTGGAAATAGTAAATCTAATCCCTCTGAAGTTCAATACTTTCCAAGCTTAGCGTACATTGCAGTGGGAATAGCAAATCTAACCTCTTTAAAATAAAGCAGATTTCATGCTTTTGCTTAGGGTAGGAAAAGGAACAGTATATTTGACTGCTCAGAAGTTCAACACCTTCCCTACTGTTGCTTAGACTGGAGTGAAAATAGAAATTAAACTCCTCCGAAGCCCAGCACTTTCCCTACTGTTACTTAGATTGGAGTGAGAGTAGCAAATGTAACCTGTCCATAGTCCAACACTTTAGTTACTGTTGCTTAGACTGGAGTGGAAATGGTAACTCTAATCCCTCCTAAACCCAAAACCTTCCATACTGTTGCTTAGATCAGAGTGGGAATAGTAATTCCAACCCTTCTGAAGTCCAATACTTTCTGTACTTTTGCTTAGATTGGAGTGGAATAGTAAATGTAGCCTCTCTGAAGTCCAAAATATTTTCTTGGGTTGCTTAAATAAGAGTGGGAATAGTAAATCTAACCTCTCCAAAATTCAAACCTTTCTGTACTGTTGCTTCGATCGGAGTCCGAAGTCCAATATGTTCAATGAGTTTGTTTATGTTGAGTAGGAATAGAAAATGTAACACCTTTCAAGTGTAACGCTTTTCATATAATTAGAGTTTGCTCGTTTATTTTTGCTGTTTCTTTAACTTGCTGTTATATGTTTTAAGTTATATATCTTGTTATGTTTATTATTGTTTAAAAAAATCTATTTTTATTTTAAAATGTATATTTTTATATTATTTGTATTTATTTACCCAATTGTGTTATATGTTTTTAATATATATTTTCTGCAATTATTTTCATTAATGTTAATATTATTAATTTAGATGCAAATTATTGGGTTATTTAAAAAAGTGCAGTTCACCCTAAACCCCTATAAAATATATATAAATTATGTAAAAATCTCCACCTATTGCCACTTAAATAAAGTGGTAATAGATGATGAACAACAATAAAACCTGATACTAACCTATAAGTAACATCCTAAACCAAAATGCAGTGAAACACAGACTACAGAAACCAGCAAAACTATGAAAAAAGCTACATGACTGCCTTTTACCTTTAGTAAGCAGAGCAATTAGCAAATCACATATTCACTTCAAAGCCCCATGTACTGTTGTATACCATGAACATACCACGGTACAACGAGGCACAATGTACAAGTACATTTTTTTAAAGTTATAAGTTTAGCACTACTTACACTATTTAAAGATGCTACACTATTCCACTTTACGTCAGTCCATTTTACACCACTACACTGTACGCTAATCCACTCTACGCCACTCCACTGTACTCCACCTCACTCCACTCTAGGCCACAACCAAAAATGAACATTTACACATCATAATGTATATTCCTGTCAAAAGACATTTATATTCATTCACACACTTTCACGCTACGTCTGTTTCAATTAACACACTCCACTCTGACATCTCACTTTACATCACTCCACTCTATGCTATTCCACTCTCCACCATTCCACTTTACGGCAGTCCATTATACACCACTGCACTGGATGCTAATCCACTATATTCCACTCCTCTGTACTCCACCTCACTCCACTCTAGGCCACTCTATGTTACACTGCTCTACTTTATGATATTATACTATACACCACTCTATTCTATTATACTCCACTCCATGTCACTTTACTGTATGCGCCTCCACTGTACAACTCCCCACTGTACACTATTCCCCTGTATGCTGCTCCACTCTGACATTACACTCTATGCTACTCTATGCCATCACACTCTGTGCTACTTCATGGTACATCACTACACTCTACACTATTCCACTAGATGCCACTCCACTGAACGGCACTCTACTATACTCAACAGCAGTATACCCCACTTCACTCTGCCACAATCCACTGTATGCTACTACACTTTACAACCCTACATTGTACGCCACATCACTGTATGTCACTACACTCTACGCTTCTACAGTCTAAGCTATTCCACTGTATGGCCCTGTACTCTATGCTTATCCACTATAAGACACTCCTCTGTACATCACTGGACCTAATGCCACTAAACTCAACACTACTTCACTGTACGGCACTCCACTCTATGCTACTCCACTCTACTCAACTATAGTGTATGCTATTCCTCTGCTCGCCACTCTCTGATACTCGACTTTATGCCACTACACCATACCTCACCCCACTCTATGCAAGTTCACTCTACACTACTCCACTGTACGCCTTGCCACTCTATGCCACTCTACTCTATTCCAGTCTACGCCACTGCACTGCATGCCGGTCTACTCAACCATACTTCACTGCAAGCTACTGCACTGTATGGTATTCCAGTTTACGTTATTCCAATGTATGCCACTACAGCACTCCAATCTATCTCACCCCACTGTATGCCACTACACTGTACGCAAACCCACTCTGCACTATTCCAATGTATGCAACTCCACTGTACCATTCTCCACTGTATGATATCCCACCCCATACCACTCCACCGTACGCCACTCCACTGTATGCCACTCTACTATACGCTGTTCCTTTGTACATCACTCCACTGTATGCCACTCTACTATACGCCACTCTACTCTATCCCACTTCACTGTTAACCACTCCACTCTATGCCACTCCACTCTGTTCTATCCCAGTTCTCTGTTTGCCACTCCGCTCTACGCCCCTCTGCTCTACGCCCCTCTGCTCTACGCCCCTCTGCTCTACGCCCCTCTGCTCTACGCCCCTCTGCTCTACGCCCCTCCGCTCTACGCCCCTCCGCTCTACGCCCCTCCGCTCTATGCCCCTCCGCTCTATGCCCCTCCGCTCTATGCCCCTCCGCTCTATGCCCCTCCGCTCTATGCCCCTCCGCTCTTTGCCCCTCCGCTCTTTGCCCCTCCGCTCTATGCCCCTCCGCTCTATGCCCCTCCGCTCTACGCCCCTCCGCTCTACGCCCCTCCGCTCTACCCCCCTCCGCTCTACGCCCCTCCGCCCCTCCGCCCTATGCCATTCAAGTGTACCTCATTCCACTCTACTCAACTCCAATCTATGACACTATACTGTATGACAGTATATATTACTCCCATGAAAAAAAATAAGGTTAAGGATAATATATAGTTAGGAAAACTTTAATTCTTGTTTGTACACAAACCAAACATAAAATACACAAACATTAGAAATGCTTAAGTTAGAGTTATAACTTCAATTTATAATTTGCGCACCACTTTCAAATTACTATAAGTCAGTTATAACTCACATTTATACTTATGCACTACCTTCAAATTTCTAGAAGTCATGCACCAACCTACTCAGTCTTGTCACCTTATTCAGACTCATTCACTCAAAAAGTCCTATTGTTGACTGAAAACCGCATGCATACTCAACACCAGTACCATGTACTGGACTTTACAGTGGAACTTTACATGATAGGGATGAGTAAACGGAGCTCTCTCTGAAACAAAAAAAGGTCTGGTTACTCTATAGTCAAAAAATATGGCATGTGCCACCACTGCTTTATATGTGATGCACCCATGACAGGGACTATTAGTCCGCTGTTTGAGACCATGCTTGGTGAGCCTCTTCAGAGGGCAGATTATGTTCCTCACATTATCAAGGACAGACCTAAGCCTCTGCTGTAACACCAGGAAAAGAAGACAAGTCAGGATACCAGTTTCTTCTGGAAATTCGCACTCAGGGCAGGGGATATCAGCTGTGCTTGATTCAAGGGTCCTTCTCGTCACAGCACCCTTATTAAGAACCACCTCACACTGGAACACCTGTCTATCTCAGTAGAAATCCTAGAAGTGAATGAGAGACAACCTGATGTCACTGTGTCCTTTCAGAACAGGTTTTATGTGCAATGTTTGTAGTGTAACACCCCAAGTTCTCCATCCCCTCAAGCTTTAGGGCATTCATTGTGACTGCTTTGATTCCATTCAACAACTTCCAATTGATAAAAGTGGTTAGAGTCATTCATTCCCACAGAGATAGTGTGTGATGATAGTCATGTCCAATACCCACCAAAGGTAGTGTGTGACTGATTATATTGATGTCCAGGTGTGATGATAAGCATGCCCAGATCCCCACAGAGATAGGGTTTGATTATAGACATACTCAGGTCCCCACATAGATAGTGTGTGATTATAGGCATGCCCAGGTCCCCACAAAGATAGTGTGTGATAATACTCATGTTCAATACCTGGCAAAGGTAGTGTGTAATTGATTATATTGTTGCCCAGGTCCCCACAGAGATAATGTGTGATTATAGGTATGTCCAGGTCCTCACCAAGATGGTGTGTGATTATAGTATTACCACTGGACCCAAAGAGGTAGTGTATGCTGATAATCATGTTCAATTTCCATCAAAGGTAGTGTGTGATTGATTATATTAATGCCCAGACCCCCACAGAGATAGTGTGTGATTATAGAAATGCCTAGGTCCCCACAGAGATAGTTGTGATTATAGGAATGTCCAGGTCCCCACAGAGATAGTGTGTGATAATAATCATGTTTAATACCCCCCAAAGGTAGTGTGTGATTGATTATTCTGATGGCCAGGTCCCACAGAGATAATACTTTATTATAGACATACCCAGATCCCCACAGAGATAGCGTGTGATTATAGGCATGGCTAGGTCCCCAAGGAGATAGCGTGTGATGATACTCATGTTAAAAACCCACAAAGGTGGTGTGTGATTGGTTATATTGATGTCCAGGTCCCCACAGAGATAGTGTATGATTGTAGGAATGGCCAGGTCCCCACAGAGATAGTGTGTGATTATAGACATGCCCAGGGTCTGATAGAGATAGTGTATGAATATAGACATGCCCGTGTCCCCACAGAGAAAGTGTTTAATTATAGACATGCCCAGATCCCCACAGAGATAGTGTGTGATTATAGGCATGCCCAGGTCCTCACAGAGATAATATGTGATTATTGACATGCCCAAGGCCTGATAGAGATAGTGTGTGATTATAGACATGCCTAGGTCCCACACATAGAAAGTGTATGAGGCTACTCATGTTAAATTCTATGCAAAGATAATGTGTGATTGATTATATCATTGCCCTGCTCCCCACAGAGATGATGTGTGATTATAGGTATGTTCAGGTCCTCACAGAGATGGTGTGTGAATTTAGAATTACCACTGTCTCCAAAGAGGTAGTGTATGCTGATAATCATGTTCAATTTCCTGAAAGATAGTGAGGTTGGTTATATTTATGCCCAAGTCCTTACAGAGGTAGTGTGTGATGAAAATGATGCCCAGGTGCCAATAGAGATACTGTGTGTTTACAGTGATGTTCAAGTCCCCACAGTGATAGTGTGTGATTATAATCATATTCAAGTCTACACAGTGTCTCCTCAAACAGATTGTATTAGTCTGGTGGCTTAATAAACTAATGTATCCACTTGAGGGGTATGTGTTTGAACTCCCACTCACATTTGAATACTGGTTCTTTCACTCAGCCTTTCATCCTTCCATGGCTGATGCAATGAGTACCATTTACTTGGATAACAATACATCTCTGTAATTCAGCATAAATATATCTCCAGGGGTGATTGAGCACTTTATATATACACATGAGACAGCCAGATGTGATGTCATGTTACGTGATAATATTGGTACTCAAGTCACCATAGTTGTGAGACTGGGATTATCCCATTGATCTAATGGTCCCACTTCAAATGTTGCAATAACTGATTTAAACTGTGCTCATCCAGAAAGGTCCACACTTCCTAAAAATTTAGTGTTTTTCCATGTTATTCCACTATTCTTAGTTAAACAATTTTGAAAGAACGATCAACATTTTACGTCATGTCAAACATGACATTGACATTGTCAGTGCCTAAAAACCCACTATATTCACACACTATATCCATCAGACCCTGGGCATGTCTATAATGGAATTAAGACACCAAAATCACTTTAGTTGCCAAAGTGTTTTTCTAAAATATCCTTGAACTCACACACCCTTACATCTGCTTACAAAATAGAGCTTAATTTATTCAAAAAAACAAGACAAAAATAAAAGATCCAATATGTATAACTGAAGATATGAATGTTTAGAGAACATCTTGAAATACAGTGCTTAAAAGCATAAAGCCCCAACTGGGGCCATCTGGTCGTGTTAGACCAGGTCAAAAACAGAAGTCCAGGCTGACTGAGATGGAACATAGGTCAGATACAGGGACCAGCCTTAGCCCACTGAAACAGAACTTGCTTCACGGTTTTGTCAAAGAGGAGATCCAAGGAGCAGAGGAGGCAATGCGTCAGTCAATCTCTTCGAATCTAGGCAATGGGTCGGTTGCAATGCAGGCAAGTTAGAGATGTGTAGCCATCAAACCCCAAGATGTAGGGGATGCGTCGTCGTTGAGCACCACAAGTCTAGGATGTGTCAAGGACTGAAGGCAATGTGCCGCACAGTCAGCGATTTGATGTCTTCGGTCCTTGCAAAAGTGGCGATGCATCAGTGTTGATGGAGATATGCCAGTTCCGAGCGGTGTAACAGTGTAGAGGCATGGATTTCTGCTGGATCAGCACTTTCTACCTGCTTCTAGGGACCCAGGACTGGATTGGCACCACTTGGCAGGGCAGGACTCACAGGTGGCAGAGTACAGGTGCTGTAGCAGGGTTGGTGGAAGTCTTTGATGTTCTCAACACTTCAGAACAAGAGGGAAGTGACAAGCCCTTGGAGTCACTCTGGGTTCAAGTGGTATAGTTCCAGTCATTCATACCCAGGTAAGGAAGGCCGCAGGTCAGCAGAGCAGGAGTCCAGAAGAGTAGGAGTCCTTCATCAGCACAGCAGTTCTTCCTCCTGGTAAAGTATCCACAGGCCCAGAAGTGTACTGAGTTGATGGGGTCTGGAGTACTCAACTACAATGAACTCTACGCCACTGCACTCTACGCCACTGCACTCTACGCCACTGCACTCTACGCCACTGCACTCTACGCCACTGCACTCTACACAATGCACTCTACGCCACTTTACTCAAAACCAATGCACTCTATGCCAATCTATGTTGCATTGCTGTACTTTACACCACTTCTCACTAGTCTTCTCTAAAACACTACACTCTAATATACTCAACGATATGAAGCTCAACTCCATTAATCTCTGCTCCACTCTGATTCTCTGCTCCAACTCTATGCCACTCCACTGTACAACATTCTACTCTGCAACACTACTCCGCTTTACAACACTCTTCAAAACTCCTTCTATGCCACTCTATGCCACTCAATGCCGCTCCCATGCATACCACTCCACTCCATGTCACTCTATGCCACTCCAGACCACTCAACTCCACAACACTTTTCTCCACTCTGTGCAATTCCACACTCTACACTACTCCACTCTATGCCACTCCATGACAATGTACTCCGCTCCATACAACTATACTCTACAACATTCTACACAACACCCTCTATGCCACTCCACTCTGTGCCACTTCACTCTAACAATCTACTCAACTCTAGGCCCTTTTACTCACTGACACTCTACTCCCTCCACAACACCCTACAGCACTGTACACCACTCCACGCCACTCCATGACAGTCCATGGCAGTCCACTCAACTCTACAACACTCCACTTTACTTGACTTTACAACAATCCACACTACCCTCCATTACCCCACTTACTTTTAGTCATCCTGAACAGCAGCCACACTGTTGTACAAAATGGCTAAAACATATTGGCTTGGCCAATAGCTCTTGCATAGGCGAGACCAATTGGCTATGGCAATGCTTGTCAATCTCTGCATCTGTATGGTCTCCTCTTCTACAATGTTGCCATTGTGCATGCATGGAACTTGGAAACTGTATTCCATAAAACTTCCCACTGGATGAGAATTACTGCTCCATTAATATTACAATTCTGCTAGGATTTTCAGCTAGAAGGATTGCAAATCAGTCAGCAATAAATCTGTTGGTATAGATATACCCCTGAGGTATATACTACCATGGGGTAGTTACAGCAGGAGGAAGAACTGCACTAAGTATCATAATTCCATGCATTTTGTAGCTAAAAGAATGTATCTGAGAGCTAGTGGATCGACTTCTAGACTGGTAAAATCACTGCACTGCTGTATCACTGCATGAATGAGAAGTTGTCACACATAGTCAAAGCTGGGGAATATTGTTATTGTTATGGAGCTAATATTTTTGGCAGCCCTGCAAGGAAGGGGCATTTTTCATTTTTTTAGGCCTGATGTGGGCAGCAGCAGGTACACATCAGCTAAGTGCTAAGGGTACCTCACTGTTCCATAACGTCAGATTTATATAATAGCTTTAATATTCATGGATGGCATCCAGATGCCAAGGACCAGTCAGAACTTGACAACCAACTGAAGCTGATGGAAGGGGCTGAGGCTTGAATTTAAGCATTCCGAGGGCTGGGTAAGAAATTGGATACCGCTAAAGTCTGAAAAAATATGGCTTTTCGAGGAGCAAGATAGAAGCTAGGTTTAGGTTGTTCATTGTCTTTTGGCAATCTCCCCCTGTGCCTCAAGTCAGACCTTTCTACTGTGTACTCAGACCTCGGATTTGACACAAAAGTGGGGTTTCGAACTTGTGAAACATTTTGGATGGGTTTTTAGGCACTGACAATGTTAATGTCATAATCTAAATGTAAATTCGGTCCAGGGCACATGCTCACCCTGCACTATAAACGTTGAGAAAATGCTTTAAAAATTCCTGGTGATGCGAGTGGCCTAGGTGAAATTTTTAATACACCAGTGAAATTCGCCTTAGTTATAAATTTTGCATCATGTAAAATTTGCAAAATTACTCAAAATTTCACATTATTCTATATTGCCAAATTCTTGAGTTATGCATGAGTTACCAAAAAATCCTGTTTCCCAAAATTTCTGAAACCTAGGAGTGCGCAACTCTTTGGAAATGGGGCATGCCAGACATTCAGGCTCAATAATTTATCTCAGACCTGAAAGGCATTATTTCTACAGATTGTGTACCCTACATCACCCTTAAACCTGATTGTGCTCTCCACAATGAGGGATTCTGAGCCCCCAGAGTGTTTCTAGTACAGTCTATCGAAATTATTTTAAAAAGGTACAGAAGGGACCAAAGATAAGCCAGTGGGACAACCTGTAATGGGCAATTATGAAGGTTATGTTCTAGTAGCCAGGGTGATGGAGCACCAGATGGGGCCAGTAGGAAAACAACAGGGCTACTGTACGTTCTGACTCACTTTTGGCAATTCCACTGTTTGCCCACAAACTATTGCAAGTAAAAAATAGGCTCTTCAAGACTTTTCTAGCTCAAACTGTGCCAGCCCTCAAGACTTTCTTACTAGACACTGTGTCCCTGCTAAATCATTTGTAGGCCAAACTGCGTCCACCCCCAAAGATTAACTAAATTCTGAGATACCCTCTAGACCTGTGGTACTCATAGTACGGCCTGCGGACCCTTCAGGTAATGTACCCATGGCCCCCCAGAGAGAGAGAAAGGGTGATAGAGAGGGGGGAGGGGGAGAGAGTGGAGAGAGAGTGAGAGTGGAGAGAGAGAGAGTGGAGAGAGAGAGAGAGAGAGAGAGAGAGAGAGAGAGAGAGAGAGAGAGACAGTGGTTAGAGTGGAGAGAGACAGTGGCGAGAAAAAGAGACAGTGGAGAGAGAGAGAGAGAGAGTGAAAAGAGAGTAGAGAGATTGACTGACTGGCTGAGAGACTGACAGAGAGAGAGAGAGAGAGAGAGACTGACTAACTAAGAGAGACTAAGAGAGAGACTAACTAAGAGAGAGACTAACTGAGAGAGACTAACTGAGAGAGACTAACTGAGAGAGACTGACTAAAAGAGACTGACAGACTAAAAGAGACTGACAGACTAAAAGAGACTGACAGACTAAAAGAGACTGACAGACTGAAAGAGACTGACAGAGAGAGAGAGAGAGACTTACTCAGAGAGTTAGAGATTGACAGAGAGAGAGAGACTGACAGAGAGAGAGAGACTGACAGAGAGAGACTGACAGAGAGAGAGAGAGACTGACAGAGAGAGACAAACTGACTGACAGAGAGATTGACTGACTGACAGAGAGATTGACTGACTGAGACTGACAGACTGAGACTGACTGACTCTGACTTACTGACTGACTGACAGAGAGAGACCGACTGACAAAGAGAGAATGATAGACAGAGAGAGAGACTGACTGACAGAGAGAGACTGACAGAGAGAGAGACTGACAGAGAGAGAGAGAGAGAGAGAGAGAGAGAGAGATACTGACTGATTGACTGACAGAGGGAGACACTGACTGACTGAGAGGGAGACACTGACTGACTGAGAGGGAGACACTGACTGACTGAGAGAGAGAGACTGATGGAATTGGGGTCAAGTGTATGAAGCTATGCAATGCCTCTGAAGATTGCTATTGTCTGCTAATGAAAATGTATTATCTGCTTTTGAAATACAGCATTGTCGCATTGTTTAATGTTTTGAAACGGATTTGATTTTCTTTACTCTAGCCCCGCCCCCCAATGACCACACCCCTTCCGGTGCAGCCCTTTTCCACCAACCACACTGTAATTTTGGCCCCCGACAGAAAGTTTGTGAGTACCCATGCTCTAGACTGATCTACCTGAACCTTTTTCCTAGCTTGCCACAGTAGCCCCAATGCTTTTCAGACCCACGTTGTACCCCAGAACATCACACAACATGCCCCAAAACTAACCTAGCCAACACTGTGCCCCTCCCTACCTTTTCTGGACCACAATAAGGAGACTATATTTATCTAGCTAACATTATGCCTGAATACTTTCCTAGACCCCCTATTGGCACAACAATTTCAGAGTCCACATGTTATCCTCAAACTTTTCCGGTCCAGAAAGTGCCGCCCAGTCAATTGTGTCAGTAGAGAGGCTCACACTCCACATTAGTGTAGCGTGAGACTGTTACTAACCGCACAACTCCACACCAGACTGTACCTTGTACAATAACAGAAAATGTAGCTGTCCCCACTGCTGACACACCCAGTACTTGTCTCAGCCCCCAACATATTGGCTTTGCTTCTGCTTCAAAAAGTTATCACGTCAAATTACAATATAAATGTGTTTTATAGGGTATTTGCCTCTTTGGGGTGCAACCTTTCAACTTAAGTTAAAGAGCGTAACTATTTTACAGCTTTCAATTTTGTTATTTTTCACTGCCGAGTATACTTTAAGCATGTGTGCTGTTGTAATGTGAGTCGACTCTTTTGAGCTGCCACTGCAGTTGAAAGAAGCCTACAGGCCAGGGGCTGAAGGCGACTGCGCTGCCTCGGTGGGAGTTAACAGTGACAAGGTCTAAGCCCTTTGTTATTCAGAGGTGCCTGGGACAGCGCGCATTCGCACCTCTTCCTCCTCGGCCACTGGAATTACAAAGGCCGAGCACACCTTGCACATCAGCAGGAGGGGGAAGGGTCTGTTACAGAGGACGGAGTTGGGATCAGCTTTTCCATTTAGAGCTGTATTGTTCTCGGGTGTATAGGACAGGTAAAAGAGAGCTTCAAGTCTAAGTCTGTGAGAAAGCGCATTTTAGCATATTGAAAGGTGACCTGGAAAATCGACTATAAGCCATTTTGGGGGAGAATAATTACGCAGTACATCCCAAGCAAAACAAAAGATGCCTTATTTCAAATATGTTTGTTTCCTTTTTTAAAACAAACAGCTCTGCCCCTGCATTAATGTGAGAGGTTTTTTTTTCTGAAAACACACTTTGAACTGTTCTGGATGTGGTTGCGCTTTTCCTCTGATCTGAAGTTTATGCGTAACATGTTTGCATAACCTTTAAAGCAAGGCATAAAATGATTACAAGGTCCGATGCGTCCTTATTCACCTTCAGTTTATCATTTTTTAATTTAACGGTTTCTTTTTTGTAATGATCGTTTAAGGTGACTGCAGCTTATGCAATAATGTTTTCACCATTCTACTTGCCATTGTGCCTAGAATTCACCATTTCTCATTTCCAGGTTAAAAACGATTTCCTTTATTTAAATTAAGTAAAGTAGTTATTTAACTTATAGAATATTGCAATGCAGGTATTCACACTGTGTTTTGCTGATAAACAATTTCTCACAAAGTGAGAAGCTCTTCCTAAATCACCAGCTGCGATGTCATTGTCAGTTTCCTCTTCATATTGGTTAAAATTTAGAGAAACCAGGAACAATGCTGTTTTTTTTATCTATTTGTAGGATTCAAGAAATACTGCGTGAAATTTGAAAATTACGCCTTCTTTGTATTTATAGTTTTACAAATGTAAAATCGCGCTGCGCTGGAGGTTCGGATCAGATTGTCTGTGCCTCATCCTGTTTTTTGTCAGTCACAAGCCATTTACACTTCAGGCTGCTTCTCTTTCAGCCAGCTTTACAAAGGTGTGTCCTTCTGCAGCACGGCCCATCCCCAATCTGACATCAGCTTCAGGTGTTTTCAGCCCACTGGTCTCTTGTCATGCTAACTGACCTTTGACTATGCACCGACCTGCACTTGCGCATCCTCACTGGGAACCCTGTGTTTGGTCACTCCAAGCACTGGCAATGAACAACGATCAGGGTTTGTGCTAGGCAGAGGAAATTATACTATGTAAAAATGCTGAAAATTGGTGAATTGTTAAACTGTTTGCTGTGCTGGGAAATCCATATTTATGGTAATTTCTGGCTTCGCAACTTCACCAAATTACAGTCTGAGCAAATTATATAATATCTTTATCGAGCCCCTTGGCAACCTGCATCCTTGGCATTAAGTCTACACGGCAGGACCCTAACATTTAAAGTTTGTTTTCTTAATCAGCATTGTGCAGTTACTTTTTCTACCATGCTCTCTTTTTAACAATTGTTTTCATCTATGTGTCTTCGAGGTACTAGGCAGGTACAAGCATAGGTCACTTATACCTTACATTTACATTCTACACGAAAATATGAAGTTTATATGCTTGCAAACTGCGTTTCTCTTCACCTATTTCTCAACAACTAAAACAACAGCAAGAAATAAAAAAATAAAAAGTGTAGTCTAAGCACGACAACTACAACATAATACTGCCTATACATTAGTACTGTTTCCGATGCTAAAAATAAACATTAATAAACAAAGCTAATAGTTTTGGCTTTTTATTGTGAAAAGGATTTTGTCGTTTCAACCTCAAAGGGACGTATGAACGTAGAGAAGGACAAATGAAGGGAAGCACAGAGAGTGATATTGTTTTTCAGGCGTGAAACCATCCAACTGCAAAAACTATAGTGATTGTTACAGATGATCAGGCTGTTTCTGTGTACGCTCTCCTAGACAGAAAAGAGAAATGATGCACATGAAGATAAAATGGATATGTAAGATGCTACACTGTTGATTGTGCTTGGCTGGTAGTTATGATGTAGCAAGTGAGTACTCACCAGTGAAATTCTTCCATAATGTTGTGGCTAACATGGAGCTGCACATATGTATTGATAGAAATTAAGGGAAAAGAGAAACATCTACATTTGTGCATACATACCGCCTCTGCATGTGCAGCAAATCTATTTGCTGTGCTTGATTGACAGCACGTTTGTTTATAATACGGACAGAGTAGCATGAGCTTTGGTATTATTTCACTGATATTGAAGTGCTCCAATCATGTAGTAATGAACTTGTAGTTTCGTTTATACGTGTAGTGAGGTGAAGAAGAGTGCTGTTATATTTTGTGGATACTTACCATATTTGTATGTGCAGCTAATCCCTCGTGTTAGACCTGACATCCTTGGCGTGTTTTCGCCTGACTTTTTGCCTTCTGATCTCCTGTTTTGCTGACCTTATTATTGCTAGCTTTAGGATTGTGGGCACTTTACTACTTCTAACAAGTGCTAAAGTACATATGCTCTGTACTCTAAACATGATACCATTGGGTTATCAAAGATTGACATATTTAATTAACTATTTAATTTACTTCTAAATTGTAAAAGTGCACTTTATGTGCCCAGGGCCTGTAAATTAAATGCTACTAGTGAATATAAGGGTCTAGAAAGAAAATGAAGAGCAAAGTATGCTAATGATGACAAATAGGTCTACAGACTAGAAATGTAAAAAATACACAGGCTGTTAAAACGATCATATGCATAATTTCCAGAGTTCACTATATCCCGAAAGAAGTTGTCACCAATTTTAAATCTTTTCTTAGTCTAGAGCTAGCTCATTCTCCTCCAGTTTCCTTCTGGGTACCTTGTAATAACGTTGCATCCTTTCTTCTTGTTAAAATTGCTAAAATTCATTACATTTATTCTCTGATCCTTAGCCTACCACAAGACATATTTCTGGACCCCTAGTGTGGGAGCCTTTGCTCCCTGAGCCCAGAAACAAAGCCTTTCCGGGGCAGAGGTGTTCACACCTCCCCAGGCCAGGAAGAGCCATCTGTGGTAGGGGAGCTTCAAAGGCCTGGCAGCCTTTGTAATGTGACTTACAATGCCTAGGCGCAGATTTTTGGTAGGAATTTTAAAGCAAGCCAAATTAACACATGCTAAAGAGGCTCTAATGTTTTTGCAAAAAGCGGTTGACCCCTTGACATTATGTTGTATTATGAACTTCATTAAAGTTGCGGTGCGATTGAGGGTAACTAGAGGGCAAGCCTGATTTTCATCATCACAAGGAATTGTTTTTTTTTAACCTCTTTCTTAACTTTGTATGTAATCTCAGGGTTCTGATAATGTTTTAATTGTATTTTAACTGTTTGTATATATGTGCTTTTATGGTGTTTTTTAATCATCGAATAAAGTATGTCTGGACTGACTCCAGCCTTTCCTGCTATCAGGAGCAGGCCCACTTCCTGTCTCCCCTCCTTTTTGGCGGGAAGACAGGCGGCAAAAATTAACCAACCCAGAAGGTGTGCCCACCTTTGCCAACTCCGCCCCTCAGATGGGGGAGGTGAGGTGAAGCCCACTCTTCAGTGCCAGCCATCTTGCAGAAGGCAGGCACTCCCCAGGATTAGGGATTTTACTCACTCCCCCACGTGGGGTGAGCACACCAAGGGTGTAGTCACCATAAGGTCAGTAGCCCATTGGCTACTGACCCAGAGACCCCTAAATGCCCCCTAAATACAGTATTTAGGGGACAGCCCTGATCCAAGAAAGCAGATTCCCGCAACCTATAAAGAAAAAGGACGAAAGAAGACGCCCAGCAGAGGAGACTGCAGAGAACAACTGATTTGGCCCCAGCCCTACCGGCCCATCTGCAGTTACCGGAGATCCTGCGCCAAAAATCATCTTGTCCTGCAGCCAGTGACCTCCAGATCCCCTGGGAGGACTGACTGCCTTGAACAAAGATCAGATCTCCTGTGAACAGCAGCCCTGTTCAAAAGAACCCCAGAAAACAGACTATGAGCCTGATTAGGAAAAAACAAAAACACGCCTGGAACCATCACTGCACCCGATGCGCACAGACCGATTCTGAGTGGCCCATTGGCCCCAGCGAGGTCCCCCAGCACTCCAGAGTCCAAGTCCACTGTGGGTTGACCCCTCCAGGACTTCCCGACGTCGCCTGCAGCCTCTGCACGGAGACCCCCCAACCGCGAGTGGCCCAGTAAGGTGAAATCCGACCTCAAAAGACACCCCTGCCTTCAGCCGCCCTGCGCCCTGGGTAAAAGAACCCAAGGTGCACCTATGTCCCCGAGCCCTCCAACTTACCTGCCCAGCTGTTGGTTCCTCCGGGAAGGCTTCCTGGACTGAGCCTGTAGCTTAAAAACAAAACCGAAAATCCCTATTGAAACCAACACGGCACCCAATGCCAAAACAGCACCCTTCACCCAGCCGCCCCTGCGCTGCTGCAGGTGCACTTTGTGTGCTAAACCGGATACCCCTTTGCCCTGAGCCTAACACCAGGAGCTTGGCTCCCACAACCAAGTGGCCTGCTAGTCAGCAGCCACCAACCGGAGGCCCCATATCTCCCGTTGGATAACATTGGGCCTCAACACTCTGCACCCGGCTGCCCTAGTGCCGCTGAGGGTGTAACAAGAGTTTATCACTGACCATGGGGGACCCCTGAGTCTACCCGTAGAACCTCAACTCCCACTGCCAAGTACTTACCTTTAAACCGATAACACTATTTTACTCCATAGGATAACATTGACTGTTTTTCTTGGAAAAGTTTCTAAGTGTGGAGTTTGAAAACCTAAATAAATTCTTTAACATTGTGCTATTTTACAAAAACGATTTTACTTACTTGTTTGCATGAAATGTCCCAGGGTAGTATCCAGGTATACTACTCTGAGAAAGAAAAGTAATCTAAAAAGTAACTTACCTGGTATTTTACTGAAAAGCCCATTCAAGTCTATGTACTGTATTTACAAAGCATTGCATTTCTCTTAAACAATACTGTAAGTCAAAACAAAGTGCATATACAATTACCAATCCAAGCTGTATTACAACTGTATATTCACTACAAAGTATGTATCCCTTACCTGTGCCAGGCTTGCTTGGTTCTTGGAAATAAAATATCTCAAAAAGTATTTTTATACAAAAACAATTGGTCTGAAGTTCATTTTTTGAGTGTGTACAACAAATGCTTAACACTGTCCTCTGATGCTGCCTTACTGCTCGACCACACTACCACAAATAGAGAGAGGTGCTATCTAACTTTATCTCTGCCTACCTTTGGGGTTCCACTGAACTCTGTGCACACTATACCTCACTTTGGTATAGTATACACAGAGCCAGCTTCCTAAACTACCTCAGGGTTTTGGCAGGATAATCAGAAGTGTATGATTTACCTGAAGCCACAGAAGAGACTGAGGATTTATTCAGTACCTGCACATGCACATTTATCTTCTATCCTGTCCTGTAGTTCCGGACTGAAATGCAGTGGCACGTGTCTTTCTCACTTAAGAGAAGCAGAGTGTGTCTGCCCATTCCAATTTAAATCTGTTAACCCTTGCAACAAAGCATACCTCAGGCTGTGAGGCTCAGTGACAGTATTTTGTTTTAATTGCTTTTTTATTAAACCACAATGTTTGAAAACCACATATCACACAACTATTAAATAGAAAACTGCTACTGTGGGACTGTCCTAATCACATACCGCAGTGCCCCTGGAGGAGGAGGCCCTGGGCAGGGACTCTTTAGCCCATCCCTTAAAGGTCTCTGAAACACAGAGAGCTCCCTGTAGTCCTGCAGCCCCTTGGGCAGAGAGCAAGGAGGTTAGTTGGAGGGAATGAAGACCAGGCAGATATGCTGCCAGTCCACAGAGCCATACGCAGTCATCCTTTATGAATGTCTCAACACTCACTTTTCTCTTGTGTACATATCCCAAACTATAACAATTACTTTGTACAGAGGTAGGGAACACACCAGCTTACCAGCTGAAGGGTTTTCAATAGGTCAAAAGTCTGTGCTAAAAAGTCTTATGACAGTTACATTATCCCCTTGCTTAAAAGCCTGCACATAAGACCGGTACAGGAAAGAGTTAACTTTAAGATTTGTTGTTTAACATTCATGTGCTCGAATGTACTGCTGACAATATTGTAGCTAGGTCTGGTGGCTTAGTGGACTAATGTGCCTGCTGTAGGAGCCTGTGTTTCACCTCATGGACACAGGTTCAAATCTCACTGGGTCCACTCAGCCTTTTATCCTTCTGAGGTTGATAAAGGGAATATCATTCAGTAGGGTAACAATAAACATCTGTTATTCAGCGCCAAGATGCTCTTTGCATGCATGTGCGCTTTACAAATACACGTCTTGATATTAGTGCATTACAGATGAACGATCCCAAAGATGGTTAATTCAGATGCATTACAGTAGAGCTATCGCTTCAGGTACAGCTCTTGGATTCCAGGCTTGCAAGGCATTCCTCATTCATAACATAATAATCCAGCCTTTTCCTAGGACAGCATGGTTTAACTTCAGATAAAACAGCCATACAGGGCACATAGGCAGTGTAGCTATCCTTCTAGCTGCAATGCTCTGTAATATGATGCGGTTACAGAGAATAAAAACACTGGAGGGCGATGGATCATGTATGTAGTCCATCCTTCTGAGAAATACAATAAAGAACAAAATACAGCTTACCCAAAGTCAATAGTAGGAAGAAATATAACATAAGTCTTTAAGGAGAGAATTAGTGTGAAATGCTGGCTAGATCTTTAGAATAAGGGTCACTTAAGAGATATTTCCTTGATAGGTATGTGTGTCACTATGCTCTTCCAACTAAAGGTTGATGGTAATGTAATGCAAAGAGCTTAAGTATGATCACAAGAAAATATTCTCAAAAAGGAGAGTGGATATTTTCGGTGGTTTTGTTACGAGGTTACTGATAACTTATACTTACATGCACCATTGCTCCAGTAACCAGACACTCCGATTTTTACTATTCCACACAATAAATGCATGTCCCCTTAAACAGTGTTCTTCTGCAGTGTACCTCGGATTTGGACCTGGGAGTACCTGTTATAAGAAGTACATCATGCTGAAAAAGGGCTCACCAGGGCTCGAAGGCCATAACTATGGCCTAGCACTCGTACCCCTCTGCGTGGATTAAGCAAGTATATTTTAAAAAGGGACATGAAAGTTAAAAGCGCACACTTTTCCAACTGTTGCTGTAAGGTGTTTAATTTTGAAAGGTTAAGACTTGGTAATTCTTTGCGCTCTTCCCGCACTCTTCCTATCAAAAAACACACGCCGAAAACAGACAGCTGCACGCATTTTCTCTGCTCCCCACAACAAAGATGTTAAAGAGTTTGCATTTTGTATTGTGAGGAAAGAGTGCCCTGCAAAGCAGAGGTTTTACACATTTAGAAAGGTAAACTTCTATCCTTTTCAGAACAGAAGAGACGGCAGCACTGTATTAGCAAAACAATGGTTTTTGGCCGACCACCTGAATAGGTGCTAATGTATGTAAATCAATGCCTTTGTTTCCTTTCCGAGGCAGGAAACGGAGGTCAAAGTCAAAAGGTGAGGCCTTCCCTGTCTGAATGAAAGGAACAGCTCACCCTTCCCCCAGCGACTTCAAAACTTGCTCAGGAATTGCAGAGACCCGAGAATAATGTAAAGTGTAATGCTTGTAGCGTAATGTTTAAGGTTCTAGTATATTTAAAATAAGGGGGTAATGACTATGTTGTCACAGTCCCTTCAAATTTAATACAGACATCCTCATGTCAAATCTCAAATCCTATCAGCAATACACAGAATATGTTTTCAGTAAAATAAAAGTGTTTTGGTTGAAGTCTTCTGTGGGCCACAAACTGAAACCTTGACGTCCAGCAATAGTGAGGTGCGTTCAGATTTGGAAACGGCTGAAGCAACATTACCACAACAAAAGCAATTAAATAAACTGGCGCCAAACCTCGTACTCTGTGGTTCTTTGTACTGCGATTATCCTAACCCTTCATACACCTGGATCTCGCATTGTAAAAGTGATGGTTGTCCCCAAATATATCTGTTTTTGTTATCAGATTGATTGTTTTTATGACTGTGATACAGTCACATAACTGCTGTAAGGGGTCCGTCTGTTCGTATTTAATAATTTCTCTGCATGTTTTTGTTTTGCACAAGTCTTATCATCCCCATTAACAGTTTTCTTTCTTGATATCTGTTACATAAATTCAGACTATTTTTTGTCATTTCGTACTGCCCCCAGCCCCCCAAAAATAAAAATGGCTTATAGTATTTAGTGTTCCGGTGCATGTGTGGCAAGAGATTTATAATCTGGTATAATGGCGATAAAAGCATGCATAACAAGCATTGGCATAGCCAATAGGTCTCGCCTTTGGGACCTTATAAGTGTTTAGTTAGTGATGATTAAGTGCTTTAGGATGGGTAAAGCATGCAGGTGAAAGGGGGAGAATAGTGTGCAAATTGAGAGCTTGTCGGGAAAAGGGTGGGGATGAGATATGGCTTAAGGGCTACAGCTGCCACGTTTGGATCTGGGCTGGAGTCCCGATGTTGTTTTAACACCCTGTGATCCTGGGCAAGTCACTTAATCTCCCTGCGCCTAAAGCATAGTTAACTTGCCCTTGTATAATATAAGTGTTGATCTTGTAAAACACTCCAAATCCTTCTGGTTGAGTTCAGGCTATATAAAAACTGAGAGAAAGTAGTAAACATCACCAAAAAATGGACTGAAAACACAGAATAGTTTGACATACACATGTCACTTGCCTTGAAACGCCGGCTTTCTAATTAGGTGCCTGTATGTGACTTAATATGAATGGGACAAGAAAGAGAGCAAAAGAAATTAAAGAGAAGAAAGCGAGGCAGGCAGGCATGGAGCAAGGGAGGGAAGAAAAGGGGAGAGGACAAAGAATGGTTGAGCGAGGAAGAGAGGAGACAGACTGGGAATGAGAAAAAAAGAGGGGCAGGTGAGATAAAAGTGAGTGAGAAATAGCAACAATTGATTGAAAAATGAGAAGAGGCCGAAAAGGAAGAAAGAGAGAAGAGTGTGCAGAGGAAGACGGAAGCGAGATAAGAAGAGAAAAGTTTAAAGAGAGGTATAGGAGAAAATAAGAGAAAAGAGATTAAGAGTAAGGGAGGAAGAAACAGAGAGAAGAAGGCATGGAGCAAGAGGGGGGATTAGAGAGTGACTACAAAGAGTGAGACCGAGCGAGAGACCAGAGAGAGAGAGTGGGGAATACCTGGGCCGTAAAACTGATGAACCCTGCATGTTTTAATCTAAGCAATTTTCTTCAAGCGTATTATTTTTTTGCACATCACGTTGTCAGTCATATTGTCGGCACACAAAAGCATCTCTGTTCCCGTTTTAAAAGCTGTTTTTTCGCGAATTCCAAGACATCCCTTCCTTGACAATACGGAGAGACCATGATTGGGGCTATAGGGGAAGTGGCAGTTTTTGGGAGGCGCATAATTGAACAGTGTTGTTGGCGCGGCTGCCCATTCCTCCGCGGATTTGGCATAGTGGGAGGTTGACAAGAATTGGAGCAGTTTTGTCTTGCTCGAATGGTTTGTCCAGAGCAGAGATTCATGTTTTCCCCTAAAGGCTGCCCCTCATTAGCATGAACTCTGGGAGAGCGCACACCGACTACAGACTCCCCGCAGGAGAAGCCTGAATAAGCTCCCGAAAAATGATTGCAAAGGCGCTTTGGCTCCTGCTTTGCGCCGTGGAGATGTGTAGCGCGGAGGTGCGAGGGAGAGGTCCCTGACGTGAACTACGCCAGCACGGCCCATTTCCGATTTCCTGCGTGACACTGTACCTAATGCTGTATTATCGCTGTGAATATTAATTTATTAAGCTGTTTAGGAATAGGCATTTTAAACATGGACAGCTAAAATACTGGGTTTTTATGGGGGTTATGTCAAAAAAAAAAAAAAGCTGTACTCCACAAGATAAGAGCGATGTATTGACTTATGTATGTATTTATTTTAAGAATTTTATAAAGCGCGCTAGTTTGTGGTAAAGAACCACTTCATAAACCTGACCTGGAAAATGTGTTTACATTGTGTATTTTCAGGCTTTGTGAAGCTTATCACTCTGGTCTGTTTCATTAGCAGACTGGAGAAGGCTGAAACTCTTCCGTGCAGTAAGGGAGGGGGAGGAGCGGGTGAGAGAGGGGGAGGAAAGCCAGCCATGCTAGGACTGCTAGAAACCAGGATAGCAGCTGTGCGCGTGCACGACATCGTGAACGCAAGCTGGAGGCCTGAAAAAGGCCAGTAGGTTAGCACTTCCAAAACCCACTTACTAAAGCTCTCGCCAGAGCAGGTCTATAAGCGCTGGCTCAGGCGAGACCTAAAAATGATTTAGATCAGTTGTGAAGCATCCTGGTGGTGACTGCTTTAAATGCCCATTGCCTCATGCAGAGTGTAGTACATTACAAGAAAAAATACAATGGCAGTGAGGGCTCAAAACAAGGGTGCACTGGTGTATTATCAAGACAACTTCTATTATCACACCTACACGCTCAACTTTCAGTGGCCCCACTGCCCCTGGGCCACGTTAATACAAAGTCCAGCTTTTGACGAAAAGGAGCATGTCCCAATCAATCAATAATTTTTCTTTACAAGAATAGTAATTTATATTCCATAACTTATTCATCCAAATAATCACTTGGGGGCTTGCGTTTAATTTGAATCCAAATGTTTATTCAATCAGTATTATTTATCACAAGTAGTCAGCTCAGCCCAGGCAAATAAGTTATGGAATAAAAATTACTATTCTTGTAATCTTGGAAAGAAAAATGATTAAGTGTGGTACATTATTCAGATGACAAAGGTCCTGATGAGACAAAACAAGTAGACATGGGTCGAAATGTTGGCAATACCGCCTTTGGTTGTTTAGCGCTTTCGATTTCACTAGGAAATATTGCATACAAACGGATACTAATTAATTCCAAAACTGTTCAGAATAATTTTTCACCAATAGGCTTTATACAGGGTCTTGTTGTATGGTTTTGTATAGATGTTCACTGTTTGAGCACTACGTTGTCTGCACTGTCATTGCATTATATAAATTGTTATGTTATATCATGCCAAAGCCATCATAGGAAATCTGACTGAAAGCATACGAGATAAACTACCAACAATAAGACCTGCAGTTTTGATAAGAAATACCACCATAACACATATTATAAATGTGCACATCTATCCCTCACACATCACACTGCTAAGTTCTGTGTCCCATAACAGGACAGCCAAACCTCTGAGGATATCATACACAATGTGGAAGCGCTTCCCACATAGGCTCAAAGCAAAGACAATACATCTTTGGGCCAGCCCCTGTAATTAATTTAGGTAGGTAGTAGGTGGGACAAGTTGGTCTCTCTAGAGGACAACCATTCTGAACCACTATTAAATCTTCACACTATATAGTTTGCTAGGTTTCAAAGTAATAATTATGATCACTTAAAAAGTCATGAGGAGGAAGCAGGTTCGCAAATTCTACCTAGTATCAAGGTTACTCCTTGTAATTACAAACAGTATGTCTGGAACTTTAAACACTGATTACTTTTAGAACGTTATTGCTAGCAGATTTATGAAACTATATGGTGACACTTTTTGACTTCGATTCACAGCAAATTGAACATATTTTGTTTTTGTATTGGGTATTCAAAATATGCTTTGTTTTTACTTCCAAAGAGTGAATTTCTTAAGTCAAGAATTATGTCAGAGCTGCTTGTTCCCTTTTCACGTACTTATTAAAGTCTGTAACATTCCATGTACCTAATGTTAAAAAGTTAGTGGAACTCTATTTCAAGGATGTTTATTAACCCCTTCGACGCTTATGACGGAACGGTTCCGTCATGCACGTCGGTTGGGCTGTGCTTATGACGGAACCGTTCCGGCATGGCCCCGCCCGCGCTCAGAACCTTCAGCACCGCGCGGGAATCCGCGCAGCGCTGAAGGGGTTAAAAATATTTTAATTTTAATTTTAAAAAGACAGCATAAACACTGGTTAAATCTTACGGCATAGACAGTTCACTACAGTGGCAAAGGGAATGGAGCCAGGCGCGCAACGCCCATTGGGCTCAAAGGACTTCAGCCCCCCAGGCCCTCCCCACCCGTCGTGTGTGTCAGCTTGGGTGAGACAGCTTCCTGGGCACACACAGACAATTTTTGAGCTGCTGGTCTGGAGTCCGTCTTACTGCAGCCGCACCCGAGTGCTTCACAGGTCTTTAAAAGACCATTTACTTGTTAACAAGGCTTTGTTGTTTTTCAACTCTTCTTAGAAACCTGCATCTCCACTCTGCACTCCCCCTCCCGCCCACGATATTTTTAGTTGCCCCGGCCCCCCGAAATTTGGCTCTAGTTGCGCCTCTGAATGGAGCTATGGGTTGAGGGTAGGAATTCCTCAGGTACCTTTGTGGAGGAAGCAAACAATATGCGGTAGGTAGGACATATAAAGATGGGGTAAGCCATGATGCGTAGTCGGTTAGAGAGTTCAGCTGTAAACCAGTGTGGCAGATTAAACGTTCGCGGAAGGTGATGAAAGTCGGCTGATCAGAATCAAATTGAACAAGAATCGGGCTAACCAGCTATCTATGGAAAGGAGAGCAGAAACAGAGGATAAGGAGTGAGGGGGAAGAGAGGTATGCTCGCAGTGTATTTAGGGGAGTCGAGAATTTCGGAGGGAAAAGAGGCCCTAATTCCACCATGAACCTAAAATGCGTAAACAAGTTAATCTGATACATCTCATCAATGCCTTACAAAAAAAACAACCTTCTGCATGTACAATAAACAAACAAGACTAGTGAGAAAAAGAATACACAAGAGAAACAAAACGGCAACTATAAAATAAACATTACTTTACCTATTCCTAACGTAACTTAGCATGCTGGGATTTTTACTAAAACTACAAGTCACAGAATGCAGCGCACTATTGTTTTAATAGCCAGGCCAGACAGAGGGTCCACACCTGACAACGGGACACTTGAAATATTAACCTATGAGTTTTGGTGAATTACACTAGCCATACTTTGAATAATTGGACTTGCTGCTTCTGCACTGTTTAACCCATCAGACGGTAACCTTGAAGTTGCATGTAGGGTAGGGGACAACCATCTTGGATGCAGTGAAGTTTAAATACAAACAATTAGGAGAAACAACGAGCTTTGAAGAACACATTTTGTCCCAACCATCTTCGACGCAGTCAAAATAAACAATTAGGGGAAAAAAACGGGTTCTGAAAAACAACCCATTACTTGTCTCACTTACTCTATCTTCTTGAAGCACTCCTTGCCTGCCGCCTAGTAGCATGGTCTAGATTTGCTTAGCATCCTAGCATCAAAAGAAACCAGGTGCAAATATTGAGCAAGCAGAATATCCGTTGATATATGCACCTCTAACATTAAATGTCACCATATTGCTTCCTTAGGGCCTAGATGTACTAAGCCTTTGAGTCGCCCATGCATCAAGCATGGAGATGCAGGTCAACACTAAGCCTTATTTGGAATTTAAAAACCACCTGCCGCCTGTTGGCCCCCTCTTTCTTGATGTCCCGACAGACCACCTTTTCGGTACCCCCACTTCGGTACCCCCCTTGCTTCCTCCTATTCCTCCCTTCCTGTTCCATTCCCAGGGAAGCCTTCCTCCTCCTCCCCCTGCTGCCCACTTCCCCACTCTGATTGTTCCAGGATCAGACGAGTTCTTTCCTATCTTCTTCCTGGATCCCAAAGGACCACCCTGACATTGACACAGGACTCCCCTCCTCCCTCTGCCCCCCCACCTGGACCCCTTGGTTCCCCAAATTTATAGTGACGTTTCGCTTTACCTTGTTATTTTCGGTCGTGTTTTATGGTCTTATGCATGCAGTTACTACGTGCTCACAGCTTGCCATTCATGTTTCTTTCAAAAAAGAAAGTTACAAAAAAAAGAATGCTTTTGCCTCATTCCAGTGCATATAAACACATGGAGCAAAGTATTGTTTTCTTTATGTTTGTCCTATTAAAAATCATTTAAGTAATTTTTGAGTATCTTGTTTTCTTCTGTCCCATACATTCATACTGCAAAATTAATGCAAAATTCATGTGTTCCTTGTTTTGCAACAGTTAAAAAGTGATGTAGAAATAAATAGTAGTGCAAAACTTAGCAGGTTTCGGATGGCTTCTTATAAATCCAAGCATATTATATCATGTTAAAATAACCTGTTGAATCTGACCACTGTTTAGTACAAGAAAACCTGATCCCTTCCCTTCACCCCCCTCAAAGAAGGGAAGTCTTTTTATATGTTAATTTAAACAAACTCCTCCTAGAAAAGGTGAATGTGCAGCTATGAATGGTTTGTGAAATCGACTAAAGGAAAGGACAGATGTTCTCGAAGTAGTCTACTACTTACCGCAATCATTTGAGTTTTGCAGTGATTTTTTCCCAGTACAAACATTTGTGCTAAACTACTTGTGTACTTTATTGCCTAAGAAGAAATATAATATTGCAATTTGTAGGGAACAGCATTCTTCTGTTGGGGGAAATCAGGGATCAGTTTAACCATCTTTTAAATGACAGGTGGAGTGCACTGCAAAGACGGCATTTTTTTAAAATGTTGTTTTGTTTTGATATTTTAGGTTATTCTTAATGATATGAAACATAAATGCATTTGTAAAGGTAACCTATACATGTGTAGGAGTAAGAAGCCAACAACATAAGGGGCTGAAAAATTTATAAAAATCTTGTAAAAACTCGATTTCTAAAGCATTGCTATTTACATTTATTCTGACATGGTTAGGTAGTTACTCTTTTTGACTATAATTTGCAACTTGAAAAATATATCATCTGAAGGGGAATTTTGTCCTTATTATTTCTTCTAATTTTATTAAGTCTGGTTAGGATTTTTATTAAATAAATGGACTGTGCTGCTTTTTAAAGACATGGGCAGATGTACCAACATTTTGCAATGGGTTTGCTTCACAAAAGTGATGCAACCCAGTACAAAATGTTTATTTTTAATTTACCATCTAGCTCAAAATATGATTTGCGCTGGAACGTTGCCTAAAAGTAACGCAAAGCAGTGTTTTGCATCACTTTGCATCAAGGGAGCTTGCCATGGGCAGAACATTCACATGCAACCACCCATGGTTTTTGATGTAAAACCCTATCTGCTAACAGTAGTAGACAGGTTTTTGCACCAAAAAATAATGCAATTTCGAGGAAGGTGTAAAAAAGGAGAATGCTTTTTTCTCCCCAAACCTTTACAGTGAAGCACACATCTAAAGTAGGAAAAGTTTTAAAGTTTGTCTAGGAAAAATATTTTGTACTGGAAGGGTAGCCTTCCAGTAAAAAACCCATGCTAGACATAACAGAGGCACCTTTGCACTATGGTAGCATGTATTTGACAGTCGGCAGCCTGATTGTGTGCCAGTTTCGGTCGCTGTGCAAACAGTAACTTAGTTACTCAGCCAATTAACATCTTTTAATCCTATTTTGCATGGAATCAAAACAGTTCCTACAAAAGAAACTCATAATTTTTACAATCCTAACATATACATGTTAAGGCAGAAATTCAAAGATTCTCTTTAACTCTATAGTCATAAAGAAAGATGTTCGGGTTTGCTGACCTTCTTACTGCAAAGGTATCAAACTACTTGGCACAGTGGCAAATCACACCTCCCAAACTATCCCTCATCAAGATTTTTGGTGCACACTCTTTTCTCTGCATTTTATTCCGCTCTTTAAATCAGTCAAAAGAAATAGTATCATGATATTTCAATATATCTTCTAAGAAGTTCCCTTATTTTATAAGAGCATCCCTCTTCTGCTAAAATTATACGTCCCCATGCTGTGGGCACTGTTTGCAAGGCCGAAATAGCCCTTAGCACAATGAGGCGCTAGTCACTCGCTCATGTAGCCATTATCTAAAAGAATATATTTCATAGTGCATATTAATATGTGAACAAAGCAACAAAAAAAACCTTTAAATTCCTGATACAAGCATTAAAATGCAATAACAGGCATTGATGCCTCAAGGTAATTTGCAAAAAACAATCAAATCAGTTTATATCCTATCTCAGTGCAGTGCATTATATCCTATCTCAGTGATAAGGATAAAAAGGCAACAGTGAAGTATTCTGGGTTTAGAGACTGACTCTAATTGCTTTAAGCAGTATTTATAAAACCACAAACAATTTTCAGACACAAAAAGTCTAAATTAAATAGCTTCATGTAAATAAAACTTATGTTAATAAATAGTGAAAAGGTTATTTTCATGAAAATATTTGTATAAATACAGGATTATACAGCTCTCCCTTTGAAATGTCTGTCCTTCCTGCTGCTAGCATGAGATTCTGGTGAACAAAGTGTGTTTAAATGCAAAGTGTGTTTAAGCCTGCAGTACCACCGACTGTCTCCGGGGGCAGAGCTGAGCAAAAATATAAACACACTTGATGAAACACAGGTCCCCACAAGGCAATTTTTTTAAAAGTTGTAAAAATGTACACAGATGTTCCTGAAGCCATTTTTTATGATTTAGAAGACATTGCCAGTGCAATCAAGTCCCCACAGCGTGAGTGTGTTATCACACCCAAGTCCCCACAAGGATATAGAGACACACACACACACACACACACACACACACACACACACACACACACACACACACACACACACACACACACACACACACACACACACACACACACACACACACACACACACACACACACACACACACACACACACACACACACACACACACACACACACACACACACACACACACACACACACACACACACACACACACACACACACACACACACACACACACACACACACACCCACCCACCCACCCCCCCCCCCATGGGTGGTATAGGAGCACGCCTAGTGCATTAATGGCAGGTGGCATCTGCTTTCTATATATATATACACGTGTATATGCATGTTACCTCGAGTACTCTTCTTCAGACATCCCCAACTCTCTTCGCTGCTACAAGGTCTGATCCTATAGCTCCATGAATCAGGGAGCTTTTTAGGGCTGCACTCGGGATTGCCCTTTGTCTACGCTGCAGGCTGTCTTTCAGTACGCTTTGGTGCCCTTTGTTGGTTTTCCTGCATCCTCAGCAATAGGGTCCCTTTTGCGTCCCACTACCTGGGGTGGTTCCCCGGCTTTACACTGCTCCCTTCTTGGTGTGCAGATACTAAACGACCTCTGTCTTTCTGGACGAGGGTTACTTTTTACTCCCAGTCGGAGGATGTGGTCTACGAATCTGAGATTCTTTCCTACATTTTTCGTCTGTTGGTACTCTGGTGCCTTTGCTGCCACTTCCTTCGGATGTACCCTTTCATTAGGTATCACCCTCTACTGTGTTCGCTGTGCCTGCGGAACGTCTCTTCTGATGTCAGTCGTTATAGGGTCTGCGCCCTACCACTGTATTTCGTGAGTTGGTTCTCACCTTAATCTTCAAGCGGCCTGGTTGGGCTGTCCTATGCCCTTTTTTTAGCTACGCCACCTTGTTGTCTCTGTGGCTTTCGGCTCTGTGCATGTTTCAGTGGTGGCCCACATCAGCGTGCTTCAGATTGTTCCTGCTCGCCCTGTTCCTCCTTTGGTGCCTGGGTGTGCACTTGGCGTGTTTCTTGTTCCCCCCTATCGTTCTAGGACATTGTTCAGTTTCAACCTCTTGCCCTTCGGGTCCTGGCTGTAGCTTCGCCGGCCTTTCTTCCATGGGCTAGCCTGGTAGGCTCTGGTATGGTTGCATCGCTTCATGTTTTTCCCCAACCTTTGGTTGGTGTTCACATAGTGTGCCAGTAAGCTGAGGGTGGTCCTTCTTCCTCCTTCGTTCTGGACTCTCTCTCTCTCTTTGTTTGCTATATAGCTGGTGCCGTTGCCACTTTCATACTTATACAAGTGTGGTGTAGCACCATTATGGCATTTTTATTGGGACGCCTTGCCTTCCGTTATTTTTTGCTCTTCCAATTGGATTGCTGCCTTTCCCTACTGTCACTCTGTTTTCGGATCCGTGCTTTAGCACTTTCTGTTGTTCTGTCGCAGACTCACCACCCCCCTAGGGTATGGCTGTGGTATCTATTCTAAGTTAAGGAAACTGCGGTTAGATGTCTCTATCAGATGTACAAGTTACTTACCTTCGGTAACGATGTATCTGGTAGAGACGTTGTCTAGCCGCAGATTCCTTAACGCCCACCCATCCTCCCCGCTCTGCAAGAACATTGCCAGGTGGGCTTCTCCTCTTGCCTACTTTCAGTTGCTATTGATTTTCTTTCCAGGGTGCTCACATAGTTGCGCCCCTTTTGGAATTACCATATGCGGCTGGCTCCCTCCAAGGGGCTTCTTCCTGTAGATGGTGCCTTTTCATTCACTGTCATCAGGAGATTCTTCTTCTGTTTCACACTTTCATTGTTGTAATGGAAGTTACCTTCTTGAAGTACTTTGCTGTTCTTTCTGTAAGGAAGATACCTTCTTAAAGTACTTGCTGTTGTTTCTGTGCTCCGTCCTTGTTGGACGGCACAGTTCTACAAAGCAATAGCAGTCACGGTTCTATATAGTAATAACAGTCTATCTTTTGGTCTGTTGAGATATTCTTCCCATTTTGCTCGCACTTTGTGAAGGGTCTATGCTTCGCTATGCATATATATGTAGACAGTGTCTGATGCTGTCTTTTATGATGGTGTTTTGCACCATCCACCTTATTTATGTGCAGATTTTTCATCCTTCGCACACTGTTTTTTGTTGGCGGCTCCGCGTTGTGCAGCGGAAAAGTTTCTCCGAAGAAAACTGACGTCAGCGCGCCGGGAGGGACTTATATGACCTTGTGACGCCGTCCCCCGGCGCGCAGAGGTGCTGCTGCAAAGAATTATCCGGATCCAGTCTGACGCCTGGGGATATTCTAAGTTAAGGAATCTGCGGCTAGACAACGTCTCTACCAGATACATCGTTACTGAAGGTAAGTAACTCGTACTTTAAAGGCAAAAATGGGTTTTAATGCTATGACGTTCTAAGGCCTGTTTGTAAAAATATGTGGATGTAGAATATCCAAGACTGAGAACAAAAGAGGTTGGTTAAAGGGAGCATATTTTCTTGAATTGGTTTTATTACCCTGTCCTATTGATGTTGAGAGGGCTAGCTCATTTTGTTTGGCTATTGATATAAGCTTCAGACATTGGATCAGTTTACAAACTCACAAGGAATAAAAAAAGGACAGCACCAAAGGCAGGTAGATTGTGTATCCAAAAAGCATCAGAGCAATGTTCCTTTTTTTCCAGTACCTCGCCGCTCCTATGACAATAAGGATGGCACGCTGCGTAGGATTCATGTATGCTCCTTAATGATGGACTCAAAATGCACAAACAAGAAGCCTCAAATCCGCATCACCTCTGCCTTGGGGAATGGGTGCATGCCACTTAGCCCACTGCTGGTCCCAAAGGCGATGAACGGCTTGGAAACAGGTCTCAACGTGTTGCTCATTGGATTAACTACTCATTTGAGCACGCCTCTAACTCTCTAGCTATAATGAGATTAAAACCTTGTTTATAATTAAATATACCAGTAGATAAGAAGAAATATTTTAGAGGAAAAACATTGGACTTCCGAAGATTTTCTCTCTTTGCAGAACTCCTAACTTAAAGCGCCATCAGCTGAAGTGTGAGTTTTTTAGCCTACCAACGACTTCCTAGTTTCTGAAGCTTCCTCTTTCTTCTCCCCAGAGTTTTAGATGACAGATAAGGAAACCATAATGCTCGGCTCCATTTTGTCGTAACTCCTTAGAGTGGTTCTTGAAAAGGGATCATGGCAGTCTCTGAGCGTTTGGATTTTGTTTGCTGATTGCCTGACACTATTTTGGAGGCTTTTAGGTCTGGCTTAGCAGCAGCATTAGTTGCCTGACACTATTTTGGAGACTTTTAGGTCTGCTTAGCAGCAGCATTAGTCATTCCACCTTCCTCTTGTTTTCAAAACATTCCCTAATAAACTGTACATTCATATATACATATTGCGGATTTCAGTCAGCCCTCGTTATCATTTGGTGTGTTAAAGAGTCGCATTCTGCTTCTACCCACCACAGTGTACAGCATGGCGTAATGTGTCATCCCACTTTATCCACTGGCTTTCTTGCACTACGTGGTGGCATTTCGTTTAGGGATAATGTGCACAGCGTCCTTAAAATGCATGCACTTGGGTGCCAGAGATGCTGTGCCTCAGCTGCTGGCCCACTCTTCTATTTAATAAATAAAAAAAATTGCATGCTTACCAAGGCCATTACTATTGGCAATGCCAGTGCGTGTTACTTTTGTTTCCTGCTCGCTAAATGATCCCTCACACATTGTTGCAGTTAATTATATTTCTCCTGTTTAGAAAACACCTTTCTGATGGATACATCTGCCAGTGGATTCCTCACCTTGTGAATATCCCCTGCGCCAGCAACATTCGGAAACTTTTGTAGCAGTCCACGCCGATGAAGTGGAAGACAACGTCACAGAGACACTGCTCCTGTCGCGACTCCGCTGACGTCACCGGCTCCATAAGAAGACCTCGTCGGCGTGATGACGTCAGTTCCCTTTTTTCCGCGCCGTCGACGCCAACGGATTTCGGGAATCGCTGTTGGTAGCTTCACTGTTACTTTGTGTTTCTTCTGGGTTTCTCTGTTTCTCTTTCGAAAAAGATGTCGAAAAAGAAATCGGGCTTCAAGCCCTGTCGTGAATGTGGCAAACACATCTCGATCACGGATCCACATGACGACTGTGTATGGTGTAATAACTTGAGCAGTTATTCCCTTGGAGACAAATAACTACGAGTGCCACCCCTCCCACCAATGCCCATTGTATGGGTCATATTTGTTCTTGTGAACAGGGGCATGTTCACAAGAGCGAACAGGGCACCAGGACTGCCGTCACACGACAGGTTCTCCTTCACTCTCAAATTATTCAGTTGTGTCCTTCCAGGATATTTGCTTCCGTCGGCGGAAGGACACAGTCTTGGCATAACATGTGCATCTCATTGCAGGAGCTTGGTTCCAGTAGCAGAAAGCTACATTTTGGTGTACCATGAGCCAGCAGCCGAACTGCAGGCAGGAAGTCGCACACTTCGAAGGCGGAATTGCACACCAACAAAATAGTCTACTGCCCTCGCTCAATCTTCTCAGGGGCATGGGTTCATGTTTATTGTTGTGACCCACAAATATTCTTCAAACCCGCAAAGGTTTTTTCTTGAACATCGAAGCTCCGAAATAATTTGCCATTCATGTCTTTAGAGAATGCTGATGGGTGCTCACCAACTGTCTCCCCAGGCTCACATGTTTCGCAACTCTGAGTAAGTAGCTTCAGTGAACATTGATGAAAATGTATGTTCGAGGCATATGAGCTGCAGATTATACACTGTGCCTAGATCGCCATCTGGTGTTGGGCCCGGATGTTTGCAGTTTGTTTTTCCTCTTGGAAAGTCTTTGGAAGTCACGAGGTTGGTGACTCCTCCTTTGGTTCGTATTGCGCATGGGCTTCGGCTCCATCCTCAGATTGTTTTTTTCCGCTATCGGGCTCGGATGTAATACTTTGCGCTCCGGTTCCGAACTTTTCCAGTTCAACGATCGACGCAAAAATCCTCGCTCATCGAGATCCTTCAGATAATAAATCATCTTAATCACCTTCTCTTCGGCACTTCTTTGATTCCGGTCGTCGACGGCGGCCTTCGGGCCTATTCCGGCTCCGGTCTCGGCTGATGGAAAGAACTCCCTTCAAGAAGTGCCCTCGATGTGGGTCCAAGTCTCCCCACACCGATCTTCATGAGGTGTGCAACCTCTGCCTCTCCCCTGAACACGAGGCCCAAGACTGTCCCACCTGCAAGTCTTTTCGATCTAAAAAGACTATTCGAGATCGACGGGCTAGACGCAACATGGCGCACTCCTCGACCTCCGCTCCAGTCGACATCTTCGGGGACGACGTCGAAGCTCCGGGACAGCAGAACATCGAAGAAGAGGACGACGACCTCGTCAGTGCTTCCGAGGCCGACGACTCAGATGTGGAGGACATCACCCCAGCGCAGAGGGTCGTGAGTACAATACCCCCTCCCACACCCATGCCGATACCCAAAAAGGCTTCGGTCACACCTTCGCCTTCTGGCCTAGGCAAGTCCAAGGATACTGCTTCTCACACCCCACCTTCGGGTCCGGTAAAGAAGCCTATTAAGCCTTCCGGCAGCTCGGGCTCGAGCCAGCCTACCAGCGGTACCGAAAAACACCCTTCGGCACCGAAGAAAAGATCGGCCTCCACCTCCACACCGAACCCAGCACCAAAGCCTTCGGTGTCGAAACCTACCCTTCCGGTGCCGACCAAACATCACAAGGCCCTCGGCACCGACACTCCCGTGCCGAAGCCTTCTTCGGCACCGACAAAAAAATCGGAGGTCCCTAAGAAGCACGGCTTAGACAAACATAAAAAGCTGTCGGCCCCGAAAACTTCGGCGCCGACCGAACAACCAGTGTCGCAAGAACTTTTCACACCGGATCCTCTGCAAAAGACACTTACCAAGGATCCAAAAACTGGACATTTGACACTGTCTTCAAAAAAGAGACACTTGGACAAACCACCTCCACCTCCAAAGAGGAAGGACACTGCTACCTCCCCTTTCAGAGTGCCTTCCCCACCTCCTCCACCTCCTCCACCCTCCCCACCTCCACCTTCTCCACCCCTGCCTCATCGTTCTCCAACCTTGTCTCCAGTCCCAGACGATCTAGGAGACCCTTATTATGATCCAGCAGATGTGCCACAAGACCCCACCCCTACTGGATCTCCAGACCCATGGGACGACTATAACAATCCGAACATCCCAGATGTCCCACAGGATGACCTTTACCCATCTAGGCCATCCCCACCTGAAGATTCGTTGGGTTTTCACCACCTACTACAAAGGGCGGCACATTACCACGGGGTGGAGTTACATACTGACCCAGTGGAGGAAGATTTTCTCCTAGACACCTTCGATAATGCACATAGGTCTACTGCCATTCTACCTATGTTAAAGGGAGTAATCAAACATACACCGGAGGTTTTTAAAAACCCAGTCAGGGCCAGGGTCCTAAACCCCCGTATAGAGAAAAAATACAAAGCCGCCCCCACAGACCCTTCATACATTAAAGGCCCTGCACCATTGGATTCCCTAATGGTATCTACAGCTAGGAAGCGCTCAAATTCTCAGGCGTCAGGTGAAGCACCACCACCTGACAAAGAGTCCAAGCTCCTAGACGCGTCAGGGAAGCGCACTGCGTCACAAGCCGCCAATATATGGCGGATCGCCAACACGCAAGTGCTATTGGCCAGATACGACAGGGCGCATTATGATGAGTTAGAGACCATCATGCACCATCTCCCTGAAAAATACAGGAATAGGGCTCATGAATTGATCCAAGAGGGAACAACAATAACTAATACCTCTATACACTGTGCCCTAGATGCAGCAGATACAGCCTCCAGGGCCATAAACACCAGTGTCCTTCTCCGTCGCCATGCCTGGCTCAGAGTTTCAGGTTTTAAACCTGAGGTACAAGCCTCTATATTGAACCACCCATTCGACCAAGATCATCTATTTGGCCCAAAAGTTGATGAAGCCCTCGAAAAGATGAAAAAAGATTCTGACACGGCGAAATCCATGGGAGCCCTACAGTCACACACTCCTAGGCGCTCTTTTCGCCGCTCTTCCTTTCGGGGCAGGGGCTACTCCTCGGATAGTGCATCCACGTCCTACAAATCCCCTCCTCAACCTACCTTCACAAAGGGTTATCAAAGAGGAGGATACAGAGGTAATAATAATAAAGGCAGAGGCAAGACAAATACCGCCCGCTCTGCCACACCACCTACCCAATGACTTTTCCCCGCTCCCTCCAGACCATTCCACTCCGGTCGGGGGCAGAATACAACATTTCCTTCACGTCTGGGAGACAATCACCTCAGACAGATGGGTGACCCAAATTATTCATTCAGGGTATTGCCTAGAATTAACATCTACCCCCCCAAACATTGCACCCAGGCAACGCCCTATGTCTCAAGAACATGCTACGTTACTAAAACAGGAGGTGATCTCCCTCCTGCAAAAACAAGCCATAGAGCAGGTCCCCATCAATCAACAACATTTAGGGGTCTACTCCCTGTACTTTCTGATTCCAAAGAGAGACGAGACTCTACGACCTATCCTAGATCCCAGACCTCTAAATACTTACATACATTCAGACCATTTTCACATGGTAACCCTTCAACAGGTTCTTCCACTCCTCTCCCAGAACGACTTTCTCACCACTCTGGACTTGAAAGACGCATACTTTCACATCCCAGTACACCAGGCTCACAGAAAGTACCTCAGATTTGTGGTGGACGGGCAACACTACCAGTTCAAGGTACTCCCGTTCGGGGTAACAACAGCACCAAGGGTATTCACCAAGTGCTTAGCAGTAGTGGCTGCACACCTCAGAAGACAGCACATTCACGTCTTCCCATACTTGGACGATTGGCTAATAAAAGCCACGTCCTACGAACAATGTGTGCAACACACCGCCGCTACAATCCAACTGCTTCACCAGCTAGGCTTCACAGTGAACCACCAAAAGTCCCACCTGGTACCATCACACACAAAACAATACCTCGGTGCTACCATAGACACCTCAAAAGCCATAGCCTATCCCAATCCTGCCAGGATTGTAAACATACAGGCTTTGCATCAGAAATTCATATTTCAACACTCTCTCCCAGCAAGAGTGTTTATGCAACTGATAGGGATGATGGCCTCTTGCATTTTCATAGTGCCCCATGCAAGATTCCAGATGCGTCCACTCCAAGAGTGTTTAGCGCGCCAGTGGAACCAGGCCCAGGGGCAACTGACAGATCTGGTGTTGGTAGACGGCCGCACCCATCGCTCTCTGCAGTGGTGGAACACCACAAACCTTTCCAGAGGTCGACCGTTCCTGGACCCGGTTCCACAAATAATCCTGACAACAGACGCATCGCTCTCCGGCTGGGGAGCTCATCTGTTACATCTCACAGTACAGGGCACATGAACGCCGTAACAGAAGTTACTCCACATCAACCATTTGGAGTTACTGGCAATCTTCCTAGCCCTAAAATCCTTCCAGACGCAGATTTCAGGCAAGGCAGTCCTCATTCGCACAGACAACATGACTGCCATGTACTACATTCAAAAACAGGGGGGCACACTCTCTCCACAGCTCTCTCAATTAGCACAGAGCATATGGAGATGGGCAATTCCACAGAAAATCTTTCTCCTGGCCCAACATGTCCCAGGAGTCCAAAACACCGTGGCAGATCTGCTTAGCAGACAAACGCAACAGATTCACGAATGGGAACTTCACCCACAGTTTCTTCACCCGTTCTTTCAGAAGTGGGGGCATCCACACATAGACCTATTCGCCACCCACGAAAACAAAAAATGCCCAAGCTTCGCCGCCAGATATCCACACCCATTGTCCAAAGGCAATGCGATATGGATGAACTGGTCAAACAAATTTGCATACGCTTTTCCACCTCTCCCACTAATTCCATTAGTGGTGCGAAAGCTACAACAGCATTCCCTCATACTGATCCTAGTAGCTCCAACATTGGCCAGACAACCGTGGTACACCACACTGCTGGAACTCTCGGTAGTACCACACCAAAAGCTACACCTCTCACCATGTCTCCTAACCCAGAACCATGGAGAGATCAGGCACCCGGACCCAGCTCAGCTCAACCTTGCGATCTGGCTCCTGAGGTCCTAGAATTCAGATACCTTAACCTTCCCCCTGATTGCATGAATATTATCAGGGAAGCTAGACGCCCTACTACTAGGGCATGCTATGCTGCAAAATGGAAAAGATTTGTTGTTTACTGCCACAACAACACAATCAATCCTCTAAATGCGTCCATACAGCACATCATATGTTACTTGCTCCATCTACAAAGGTGTAACCTAGCATATACATCCATTCGGTTACACCTCGCAGCAATTGCTGCCTACTTACAGAACAGGCAGCACCTATCACTTTTCAGGGTGCCTGCCATCAAAGCCTTTATGGAAGGCCTCAAAAGAGTAATTCCACCCAGAGTACCACCCTCACCTGTCTGGAACTTGAATATAGTTCTCACAAGGCTAATGGGACCCCCTTTCGAACCATTACATAAATGTGAGCTGCAATTTCTCACATGGAAAACAGCATTCCTAGTGGCCATCACTTCCCTTAGAAGGGTTAGTGAAATACAGGCACTCACCATACAGGAACCTTTTCTTCAAATGCATCAGAACAAGGTTGTACTCCGCACCAACCCAAAATTTCTACCCAAAGTCATTTCTCCCTTCTATCTAAACCAGTTGGTAGAATTACCAGTCTTTTACTCACAACCTGAAACCGTTGCGGAAAGGGCTTTACACACACTGGATGTTAAAAGAGCCTTACTTTACTACATCCAAAGAACACAACCTTTCAGAAAAACCAAACAGCTATTTGTCTCTTTCTCTCCACCACATAAAGGCAACCCTATTTCTAAATCAGGGATAGCTAGGTGGATTGTAAAATGCATACAGATTTGCTACCACAAAGCAAAACGAACGCTATCTGTTCCCCCTAAAGCCCACTCTACAAGGAAGAGAGGGGCTTCTATGGCTTTTCTAGGAAACATACCACTAGATGACATCTGCAAAGCAGCAACATGGTCAACACCGCACACTTTCACAAAACATTACTGTGTAGATGTGCAAACCAAGCAACAAGCTAGTGTGGGCCAGGCTGTACTAAAAACACTGTTCCAAACAACTGCAACGGATGCCGGTGGTCGCCGCTAGGGTTGGGTACTGCTATATAGTCTATGCACAGTGTATAATCTGCAGCTCATATGCCTCGAAAGGAATATGCAACTTACCAGTATGCATCTGTTCTTGGCATGTAGAGCTGCAGATCTATACACGCCCACCCGCCTCCCCGGCTACTTGTACCCGTTCCAGTCTATCTTATTTAGATACAACACACATGGGTTTCTTTACTGTTATTACTATGCTCCATCTTTCCCTGCTGGAGAAAAACAATCTGAGGATGGAGCTGAAGCCCATGCGCAATACGAACCAAAGGAGGAGTCACCAACCTCGTGACTTCCAAAGACTTTCCAAGAGGAAAAACAAACTGCAAACATCCAGGCCCAACACCAGATGGCGATCTATGCACAGTGTATAGATCTGCAGCTCTACATGCCAAGAACAGATGCATACTGGTAAGTAGCATATTCCTTCTGCACTTGAACTAAACATCTTTAGACTTTTTTGTTTATTTGTACTAGATTGTTGTATTTCTGTCCCTCTTTTCTATTAGGTCCACTTGGAAATTAAAGCATCAATGCATTTTTTTTCCAGACAAATCATCCGCTTCTACACTTACCTTTCTAGCCAACCCCTGACAGGACCCCACATCCTTGACAGTTTACTCCGTACTTCATCAGTGTCCGACTTTGGCGTTACAGAGCTTCGGCTCATGTTTGCAACAAGTCGCCATTTCAAATAAGAGTTCTCCTGACGTGTGATTTGTTCTCTGTAAAGCTCCCCACTTCCTTACACACACAATTTAGTCAGCTTTTTCCTTAGAACAAACATCTGCATGATGTCCACACTTTTGCGGCATCAAAAATTGGGCGGGAGCCCCTTGCCTGTTTCTAGTTTGATTACACTGCACATATTAACGAAAGAAATGATTTTGCTAAGTCTTGTTTATTTTTTTGGTGGTAGATTTAGGTGTGGTTCTACAGATGAATTTCTTTGTGTTGGGAATTGAGGTTGAGGATTGTGTTGCAATTCGTGATTAGAAAAGACCTTTTGCCTGTAATGGCAGTCGATGCACTGTATATATCCACATCTTTCCCTGCTCTTTCCACAGCTTGTCTGCATTAAGTATCTGATGCTTTGATTTCTAGTTATTGGATAGAGACTACTAGTCGCAGATTCCTTAATGTAGAATTATCCCCAGGCGTGACACTGGACCCACAAAACTTTCTTTGCACCTGCATCCCTGCGCGCTGGGAGGGGGGGGGGGGGCGGTACCACGCAACTCCGCCCTGACGTCGTCCTCGGGCGTGACGTCAGCGAGGTCACATAAGCCCCACCCCAGCGCGCTGACATCAGTTTCCTTCTTTTCCGCGATCGTGTTCCTGCCTGTTTCCAGGCCTTCTTTTTCACGCTTTGCGTTGTGGGACAGTGTGCAAATGCCTTCGGGCTTTAAGACGTGCTCGTCTTGCGCGCGTCATATTTCGGTGACGGACCCTCATCCTATTTGCATGTGGTGCTAGTGCGAGCACCATGATTCCACGGACTGCGACGCTTGTCAGCATCTGAACCCTAAGTCCCGTCAGGAGCGCCGGATGAAGCTCCTTTCAGCCCGGCTGTCCAGATCGGTGTCGGCTCCGCGTCCGTCCCCCGCGGAAGGGTCCAAGAATTGCCGCTTCCGGTTCCGTCATCATCCGTCGTCGAGGCCCCTAGGGCATTGCTCGCCCGTCGGTAAGTCTTACAGCTTGTCCCCGAGGCCTGGTCCCCGCTCTGCGGAGGGCACGGGTTCTCCGCGGGACATGCGGACTCATTCGTCGCCACCCTACCTGCCGTTTCCCGGCGTCGGGGCGACCAGGGCCCAAATAGAGGCCTATGCTGCGGCTCTACACTCTTCCTTGGTCCCTCCTCCTCTTCCTGGGACGTCCGCGGATCCCTTGCCACGTGCGGGGCCTTCTGCAGCATCGCAGGCGGCTCCGCCGGGTTCGGCTTTAGGTGTTGGAGGTGTGGTGTTGTCTGGGTGTGGCCCTTTTTGGCCCATGGTGCCTCTGCCTCGCCGCAAACCCCCGAGGGGGTCCCTGTGGTGTCGCAGGAGGTCGCCGGGACTCGGGGCTCGTCCCTGAGTCCCCCTCTGTCTTTTGGGCAGGCGGCGGCCTTGCCTGAAGCCGCGCCAACGCCGCTCAGGTGCTAACGGCTGTCAGCCCTGGCGGTGCCACGGGTGCTGGCTAGGAGCCGGGGCGCGCCCCCGGGTCCCTCTCGTCTCTCCACGCAGGCGGCTGCTTCATCGGAGGTCGAGTCGGTGCCTTTTCGGCGCCGTTCTTTTGCTGATACGGAGCCGGCCCCGCTTCAATCTCCGGGGGCGCAAGTGGTGAAGGAGGTCGTCTCGGTGTCCCCTCCGGTGCCGGACAACGTCACGCCGGCGCCTGTGGCGGACTCCACAGCGCCGTGCCGGCGCCGGGTTGTCGACTCGTCTCCAGAGGCCCCCTCCTCTCCGGAAGTTCATCAACTTTTTGTCTCTTCTTCCCCGGAGACGGGTCGCCGCCTCATGGCTTTTTCCCCGGCGTCTTCCAGGGAGGGCTCTTCGCCGTACCCGCGGCCACAGCCTTCCCCGGAGGCACCTCAGGTCCCCCACTCGTCTGTGAATCTTCCACCGTTCCGGGGCTAGCTGTTTCTTCCTCCAGCTGGACTCGGGGATGGCCGGCTTAGTTTACAGCTGTCCCCCACGGAGGAATTGTTTTCCCCCCCGTGACGCCCTACGGAGGCGAGTGCAGCCTTTGCCCGGGCCATTTCCACGGCCTCTGGCATTTTGCACATGGGCGACCCCGCCACCTCATTCCCTATGGACCATTTGCTTTAGGTTCTCTATCAGGGCTCTGGTGGACGGGAGCTGCTTCTTCCCTTCGAGGCTTCGCTCCATAATTCTCTTCTGGGGGAGCCCTGCCACGGGAGATCTGGTGCCCCAGTCGCTCCTCCACAGCCCTGCTCCGCATGATCCAGTCTGCCTTTCTTTACACTCTTCTACCCAGTGCCCTCTTCAGCAGACTGCTTTCCCTTCCTTACCTTTGGTGTTGTTTCCTCCGTCACGGGAGGCCCGGTGGTTGGATTCATGGGGACGTAACCTCTTCGCTTCCTCTAGTGCTGCTCTGTGAGCGCTCAACACGCTTTGTGTTTTGGCCAGCGCTACTTCCAGCTTGTGGTATTCTGTGGAGTCCCTTCTGTCTTCTGCCTCTCAGGAAGGTGTCTGCGCTGATCTGCGGCGCCATGTGATGGATGGCCGGGAGTTGGCCTTGTTTATTCTTCGTTCGGCCCTGGACGTTTCTGATGTTCTCGGCCGCACTATGGCAAGTTCAGTAGCTCTCCGTCGCCATGCTTGGCTGAGGGATAGCGTTTTTCCTGAGAACGTTAGTGAGCGTCTGGTTGATCTGCCCTTTGATGGGGTGCTTTTGTTTAACACTCATGCGGATGCCGCCATTCAACGGCTCCTTGCGGGGCTCCGTCGTCCTCCCCCTCCGTAGTCTGGCTTGTCGGTCCTCTGCTGCTTTATGGGCGACGTTATCCCGCCTCTTTTTTTCAGGGGTTTAGTGGTTCGGTTAGACCGTCTGTATCTTCTGTGTGGGTTGGTGTGCCTTCGGGGTCCTTATGTTGGCCCCTTTTGTGCTGTTGGCTGCTGGTACAGCCCCTTTGGCTTTTGTGGTTCTTGGTACCCGTATGTGTCCTCTGGTTGGGCCTTCTGTATGTTTTTTGTTTGGCTGATTGGCAAGCGTCTGTGGTTCTATCTGCAGGTCCTTTATGTTCTTGTCCTCTGCTGCAGCATTTTTTCCTAAGAGGTGTTCCCATGTTTCCTTGGGACGTTTCATTCCTTACCTTTATGTTCTTGTCTTCTGCTGCAGGATTTTTCCCTAAGAGGTGTTCCCATGTTTTCTTGGGACGTATCATACCCTATACGGGGTACTTGTAGCTATTGCATAGCTCTGTCTTGCGCTGGGAAGGTATGGTCGTCCCTTTTCGGGTTCCCTGCCTTTCCTGGTATCACTGTATACCGCTGGTGCGGTCTCTTTTGTCTTGTCCGGGTGCAGCTTGCACTGCTCCAGGTTTTGTCATTCTCAGGTGTTCGCTTCATTGCTCGACCAGTCTGGCATGCTGTCTCTGGTGCAGTGTTGCGGCGTTTCCGCTTTCCTGTCTGGAGTTTCAGCCTGGTCCTCTGTCTGGTGTACCAGGGGGACTCGGTTTCTCCTGGCTTTCCTGTGTTCTGGGTGATGACTTGGGTCTGTCCTCCGTGTCTCTTCTCTTCTGGCTGGTCCCACTTCTTTTCGTGGGTCGGTGTGTGTCTATCGAACGATCCTCCTTTGGGGCTTGCTCTGAATTTCCCTGGCCTCTGCCCTCGGCTTGCGCTTGGCTTGTTCTGGGTGCACTGCTCCATGGTCTTGCCGGCTGCGCGTGCCTGCTCGTTCTGGTCCACCGCCGTGGCCCTTAGTGTATTCCCTTGTGCCTGTGCCTTTTGTTCTGCTGGGGTTTTGCATACCTGTGCCTTTCTTCCTACGCCTGCGCTTCTTGGCTGTGGAGCCATTCCTGCCTTGCGGCTGATACCTGTTCAGCTGTCCTCTATCGCTGTGCGTTTTCCTACGGCGGGTTCTGCCTCCAGTTCTACCTCTTCTCCCTGGAGGTGGGGTGGTTCTTTTCCTCCTGGGTGCTCCTCTGTGGCTGTCCGTCCCTACGAGGGTTGTGACAGTTGTACCTTGGATGGGCTTGGGGTCTCCTAGTCTTCGCCTTGTTCTTGCTTACTTCTGCTTGGTAGGGGCTGGGCCGCCCTTCTTGTCCCCATGACACGTGCCCTGCTGGGGCCCTGTGTTTTTTCCTACTGGGGAGGTTCTCTCGCAGGCCCTCCTCCCCTCTAGATATGGCTAGGGTATCTATTTTACGTTAAGGAATCTGCGGCTAGTAGTCTCTATCAGATGTACAAGTTACTTACCTTCGGTAACGATGTATCTTGTAGAGACGATTCTAGCCGCAGATTCCTTCACGGCCCGCCCTTCCTCCCCGTTCTGCGAGGACTTCAGTTTGGTTTTCTGCACTCGCCTCCCTCCGGGTGGCTTTTCTTCTCTGGGTTTCCGCTTCTCTCCCTCCCGGACAGGATGCTTGGTTCTGCTTGATTGTTCCACCCCTTCCTTTATGAAACATGGTCGGTTGGTTCATGTGTGCTTCTGCATCCCTCCACTTTTTTCTCCAGTGTAGGGGCCTCCCTTTACTCTTCTCCCTTTTACTTGCTTGGGTGTTTTTGATTCCTTTGCAGTCCTCTACGTTGGGGTTTTTTGTTTGCCTGTACCACAGCCTTTTCGCTCCTTTCAGGGGATACGGCCCTCCTTTATGATGTTGTCTGGGAGTGCATTGCTGTTGCTCCTCTGTTCTGATGGATACATCTGCCAGTGGATTCCTCACCTTGTGAATATCCCCTGCCCTGCGCCAGCAACATTCGGAAACTTTTGTAGCAGTCCACGCCGATGAGGTTGAAGACGACGTCACAGAGGCACAGCTCCGCTCGCGACTCCGCTGACGTCACCGGCTCCATAAGAAGACCTCGTCAGCGTGATGACGTCAGTTCCCTTTTTTCCACGCCGTCGACACCAACGGATTTCGCGAATCTCTATCTGTAGCTTCACTGTTACTTTGTGTTTCTACTGGATTTCTCTGTCCTTTTTTAGTGAAAATGTAGACAAAGAAGTCGGGGTTCAAGCCCTGTTGCAAATCGGGAAAGCATATGTTCATCACTGATCCACATGACGACTGCTTATGGTGCCTATCTTCGGACCATGATGTGGATGGATGCTCTTGCTGTCGCAAGATGAGCTCCAAGGCTCTCAAGGAGAGAGAAGCGAAGCTTTTCATTGCGAGGATGAAAAAAGAGAAGAGAGGTAGGAGAAAATCAAGAACGAGGTCAAGGTCGAGATCGAGGTCGGCGTCGAAGTCGACTTCGGGGCATGCTTCAAGATCTAAGAAGCACAAAAAGAAGAGGAGACATTCTTCTCGACGTCACTCTGACAAGAGAACGGCTCCGAAGTCGAAGTCACCTTCTCGACGCCGTAAGGACTCTGTATCTCTCTCGCCCGTTCCGGATTCACCTGTTGGCCCTTCTTCTCCAGTGGCTTCACCAGTTCATTCTCCGGCTCCGGCTTCATCTCCGACGCCGGTTCCGGCTTCGGCTCCGGTTGAGGAGCTTCCAGTACCGGGTGAGCCTTCAACCCTGCAAATTCCACCGTCGGCGCCGGTTGGCCCGAGTCCAGTGATGCCTGATCAGTACCCTGCGTTCCCTGGACCAGGTCAGGACCCCACGCATTATCTAAATGCAATGTACGGGGTATTTTCAAGGGCCATGTACTCCACTGGTGCACCTTCGGGTTCGATGGGTCCAATGGCCTTCGGTTTGGGGGTGCTTCAAGCCTATCCACAGGCCCCCTTCATGCCATTTTTTCCGGCGACGCCGTCTTGGCATCTACCGACTCCCTTCTTCACCGGCGCCGGCTCGACCTCGTTCGACGCCGGCTGCTCCTGTGGATCCACGTTCGACGCCGGCACCGGTGCCGTCGGATTCGAACACGGCGCCGCCGACGCCGGTTGTAAGAATCCGGTCTAGGAGGGAGGCTCAAAGGGTGCTTGATGAGCAAAGGTACCTTTTGGAAGAGGCAGAAGAAGGAGAGCTTGTGGAGTCGGATGACATTTTTGAAGAGCTAAAGGAGGCTAGTGGTTTGGATCTATCTCCTGAATGGGAAATTACTCCACCTTCTGATGAACCCTCAAAGGATGTGGCACCATATCATGCAGTCATAAGGAAGGCGGCTGAGCTGTTAGATCTGCAGTTGCCTTCTACTGAATTCAAGTAGAACATTTTGACAGAAGTGCTGCATTCTCCCACTACTGATTCAGAACCCTTGTTGCCCTTTAATGAGGCCATCATAGATCCTGTGATGGAAGTGTGGCGTAAGCCTTTTTCTGCTCCCGCAGTTTCGTAAACAGTTGCCAGGATGTATAGGGCAGCTCCGGGGGACCCTGAGTTTTTAACTTCTCACCCGTCGCCTGAGAGCCTGGTGGTTCAGGCTGCTTGTTCAGGGAAATCTAAAGGTGCTTTTCCCCAGGTTCCAAGTGACAGAGAGGCCAAGAAATTAGATCAATCGGCCAAAAAGATTTTTTCATCGGCTAGCATGGCTCTTTAGTCTACGAATGCCACTTGCCTTTTGGAACGCTATATTCATGCGCTCATGGATTCTGCAAAGAAATTAGCTCCAAAACTATCAGAGGAGGATAGGGTTGGTTTTAATGAGGTCCTGGCGGATGCCCAGGCAGCAGCGCGTCAGGTGATACAGAGTGGACTGGACACAGCTGACTCAGTAGCAAGAGTCATGGGGTCTTCTGTTGCCACTAGGAGGAGTGCGTGGCTTAGGTCTTCAGAGTTTTCCCCTGATGTTCAATCAACGCTGTTGGACTTGCCTTTTGATGGCTCTGGACTCTTTGGCAAAAAGGCAGATGCTGCACTTGAACGTTTTAAAGAAAGTAATGCTACGGCTAAGTCTTTGGGTCTTCAGTCACAGTCAAGGGGATCATTTAAAAGATATAGGGGTTTCGGAAGGGCAACCTTTCGTTCCTACAGGCAGACCCAGCAGCAACAGCAGCAACAACAGCAGAGCTCTCTGTATAGGGGATACAGAGGCAGAATCAGGGGTCGCACACGTGGCCGTCAGCTCTCCTCCTCCTCCTCTTCCTCAGCCCCTCCTACCACCGCAAAGCAGCGCTAGATCCGCCATTCTGGATCATGCTGGTCCTGTGGGGGGGCCGGCTTACCCATTTTCTACAAGATTGGGAATCTGTTACTACAGACCTTTGGGTTCTAGATCTTGTAGAAAATGGGTACGCCCTTCCCTTTCGGGAATTCCCTACAAATTACCCTCCTTGTCAAGGGGCTTGCTCAGAGAACCATCGTCTTCTCCTACAGGAGGAAGTACTGAAGTTACTACAGAAAGGTGCGATAGAGGTGGTTCCAGAGCAGGAGAGGGGTCAGGGATGCTACTCCCGGTATTTCCTGATTCCGAAAAAGGACGGCAGATTGCGTCCGATATTGGACCTCAGGATCTTGAATCTTTATCTGAAGCAAGAGAAGTTCAAGATGCTCACCCTTGCGCAGGTTCTTCAGGCGCTGAATAAGGAGGACTGGATGGTGTTGATCGACTTGCCGGATGCGTATTTCCACATCCCCATCCTGAAGTCACACAGGAAGTATCTCCTGTTTACGGTAGGATCGCAGCATTATCAGTTTGCGGTCCTTCCGTTTGGTCTTACTACTGCACCCCGAGTCTTCACGAAGATGGTGGCAGCCCATCTCAGAAGGTCGGGGATTTCAGTTTTCCCCTATCTGGACGACTGGCTGATCAAAGCGGAGTCGCCGGAGAAGGTGCTACATCATCTGCAGGATACAACTCGGCTGTTGTACAAATTGGGTTTCTCGATAAACGTGCCCAAATCTCACCTGGTGCCCACTCAGCGCAACCTGTTCATAGGTGCGGTACTGGACACTACTGTGTGTCGGGCATTCCCACCTCCACAAAGGATTCTCGACATACAGGAATTGATTCCTTTATTTTACAATGGAGCAGTCGTTCCAGTCCTGAAGGTCCTTCGCCTGCTCGGTCTGTTTGCTTCCTGCATTCTGTTGGTCAACCATGCACGCTGGCACATGAGGGCGCTCAAGTGGTGCCTCCTCAGGCAGTGGTATCAGCACAAAGGAGATCTCAGGGAGTCTGTGAGGATCTCCAGAGAAGCTGCAGCGGATCTGTCTTGGTGGAGCGTGGAGGGCAATCTGTCGCAAGGAAAGCCATTCCATCTTCCTCCATCGGTGGCCACAGTAATAACGGATGCATCCACTTTAGGGTGGGGTGCTCATCTGGGGAATCTGGAGATCAAGGGTCTTTGGTCTCCAGAGGAAAGGTTGCTTCACATCAACCTTCTGGAATTGCGGGCGATACGTTTGGCGCTCAAGGCCTTCCTCCCATCCCTTCGCGGTCAGTCGGTTCAAGTCCTGATGGACAACACTACTGCGATGTGGTATGTCAACAAGCAGGGAGGAGTGGGGTCTCATTGTCTCTGCAGAGAGACTCTGCGTCTCTGGTCCTGGGCTCAGGATCATTAGATTTGTCTGATGGCAAATCATCTGGCCGGGGTTCTGAACGTACGTGTAGACAGTCTCAGTCGGCAGTTCTCCGCTGATCACGAGTGGAGGCTTCATCCGGAAGTGGTTCGTCACGTCTTTCGGATGTGGGGAACTCCTCGGGTGGACCTGTTTGCCACTCACGAGAACGCTCATTGCCCGTCATTCTGCAGTCTCCAGTATCCGATGCAGGGAGCGTTGGGGGACGCGTTTCAGTTGAGTTGGGGCTCACAACTCCTTTACGCGTTTCATCCCATACCCTTGATTCCTCGGGTTCTGAGGAAGATTGGCCAAGACCGGGCCAAGTCATATTGATTGCCCGGATTGGCCAAGAAGGGTGTGGTATACAGATCTTCTCCACCTCTCCTCGTGCCCTCCGCTCCGTCTCGCTCTGAGGGCAGACCTCCTCTCGCAGTCGGAGGGGCAGGTTCTACACCCCCACCTCCAGAGCTTACACCTTCATGCCTGGAGATTGAACGGGGCAACCTAAATTCTTTTTCTCTCCCGCCTGATGTGGTAGATGTAATTTTGTCTGCCAGACGTCATTCCACCAAATCTATCTATTCCTATAGGTATTCTAAATTTGTACTTTGGTGTGGAGAGAAGTCAGTTGATCCTTTGAGGACTCGCTTATCTGATATTCTGCAGTTTGCCCTTTCTCTTGCTCAGCAAGGATTTGCTGTGGCTACTGTTAAGGGATATTTATCGGCCTTGTCGGCTTTCCTTTGCTTGCCAGATCAGCCGTCTTTGTTCAAATCGCCTATTGTTCTACGATTTCTTAAGGGCCTTACAAACAGGTTTCCACCTACTCCCTTTATTGTGCCTCAATGGGACTTAAACCTTGTCTTAACTTATCTTATGGGTTCTCCTTTCGAGCCCTTACTCAAGTGTCCTTTGAGACTGTTGTCTTTTAAGACGGTTTTTCTCATTGCAATCACCTCGGCAAGGAGGGTAAGTGAGCTTCAAGTTCTAAGTTCAAAACCCCCGTTTTTGACCATTCATGCTGAAAGAATGGTACTCAGGACCAGGGCTGCATTTCTGCCTAAGGTGGTAACTCCCTTCCATCTGGGGCAGTCCATTACCCTTCCTACCTTCTATCCTCCCCCTCACCCTTCCAAGGAGAAGGAGAGACTTCACCGCTTGGACCCTAAGAGGGCGGTGAGCTTCTACCTTGACAGGACAAAGGACTTTCGAGTTGATGACCAGCTCTTCGTGGGCTTTGTTGGCTGCAGGAAAGGCAGAGCAGTGCACAAGCGCACCCTTTCCAGATGGATTGTCTTGTGCATCAAAATATGTTACTCTTTGGCTGGTAAGGAACCTCCAGAGGGTTTAAGAGCTCATTCCACTAGAGCTAAGTCTTCCACTTCTGCTTTGTCTAGGGGTGTTCCTGTGGAGGACATTTGTAGGGCAGCAACTTGGGCCTCCCTCCACACTATTTGCAAAACATTATTGTTTAGACTCCGAGGTGAGGAGGGAAGGACATTTTGCCCGTTCCGTCCTTCAGGACTTTCTGGTATAGAAGGGTGAACACCCTCCTCCGGGAGTGGGGACTGCTGTGGGAATCTATTCACAAGGTGAGGAATCCACTGACAGATGTATCCATCAGAAGAACAAGTTACGTACCTTCGGTAACGCTTTTTCTGGTGGATACAGTATCTGCCTGTGGATTCCTCACTGACCCACCCGCCTCCCCGTTGTCCACCCTTGTATACCTACAATTCTAATGGTGGTGTTTCAAAATGTATTTGTTACTGTCAAAGGCAGTGTGTTATTTCTTTTGCCTTCCTATGTTATCTCCACCCTGTGTGTGTTGCATTGTATATTATGTACTGTGTATGCTGTGTATATATTGCTGTCAGTCCGTCCGTGTGCCTCGATGGCACGGAAAAAAGGGCGGAACTGACGTCATCACGCCGACGAGGTCTTCTTATGGAGCCCAAGTCGCGAGCGGAGCCGTGCCTCTGTGACGTCTTCGACCTCATCGGCGTGGACTGCTACAAAAGTTTCCGAATGTTGCTGGCGCAGGGCAGTGGATATTCACAAGGTGAGGAATCCACAGGCAGATACTGTATCCACCAGAAAAAACGTTACCGAAGGTAAGTAACTTGTTCTTCTGGGCTCGTTGCCCTTCACTGTTGTGGATTGTGCTTGCAGTCTCTCTCTCCCTCTCTTCTGCTATGGCGTTTTTCACACGCTTTCTGCCTCCGGGGAGGATGCCGCCTTAGCTTGCAAGGGTGTTCCTCAGAGCGGTGCTCTGCTCTTTCCCTGCTATGGCTTTTTGTACCTTAGTGCTGTGCGCTTTTCCACCTAGCGCTGTTCCTCACCTTTTGTTTCTCTCTTTTCTGTTTCACAAATTTTTCGCACACTGTTCCCATACTTTCCACAGTTTTGTTTGTGATGGCTCCGCTTTGTGGTGCGGAAAAGTTCTCCGAAGAAAACTGATGTCAGTGCGCCGGGTGGGGCTTTTGTGACCTCGCTGACGTCACGCACGCGGACAACATCAGGGCAGAGTCGCGTGGTACCGCCCCCCGGCGCGCAGAGATGCTGGGGCAAAGAGAGTTTTCCGGGTCCAGTCTTACGCCTGGGGATAATTCTACGTTAAGGAATCTAGGGCTAGAATCGTCTCTACAAGATACATCGTTACCGAAGGTAAGTAACTTGTTCTTTAGAATGTTAAATACTTATTGAAACCATGTCCCCTCCTCTTTAAACGAAATAAAAACACCACAAGATGATCATTTCCTATGTCTCTGTTCTCCAACACCCATGTACCACCTTACACTGCTGTGACACGAGTAGGATGTTGATATGCTCATAACTCCCGAAGGCAGCAATATGCTAAGAAATATATTCATTAAAATCCATAAACTCAGTGCAGCCGGGCAGCATATCCTCTGCAGAGGGATTAAATGTCATGTAGCAAAGCATTGACTACCCTGGTGGAGCGATTTCATCACTGCACTCTAGAACTAAGTAAATACTAACTTTATATTTGTTTATTCTTCTGCCCTCCGTTTCTGACATGGATCTGAATAACACTGTGGGATGAAAGAGAATTACAGTATTCAGATGTGAGACTCAGCCTGGGATGTGGGTTGTACTGGTCCAATTGATTTGTACTTTGGAAGACACATTTATTACTGGCATTATGCTAGCACTTACCGGTATTAATGCAAGAATTACAAAATAAAGACAGAGAATCACCTTTGGGTGATTTACTCTTCTGAACAGAGTATCTATAATGTTCGTAGTATATTGAGCTTTATTATATGTTGGGTGTGCCTGATTGATAATTATACTGCACAAACAAATGATGGATGGAATACTGAGAAAATCAAACATTCGCCACCAGTCAAGGGATCTAGGCTAAATACATTGTTCTTTTGCTCACCACGCCACCGCAGTCTGGACCCAACCATATGCAAATCAGTCTTGCCCCAGCTCCTCATGGGAATAGTCCAGCCTGTGCTGCCAATCCAGGTCTTCCCTGGACCAGAACAAGCATCCTGGGACCTGTTTTGGGGTATCACCTCATCAGTCAGGCTAGCTTTAATCCAGTGGCACAGTGAGCAAGGGATCCACGTGTGGGCATACCCATCCCACTTAGGGCAAAAAATGCTCCACAAACAAATGATGAAGGGACTGCTGAACAAATCAAACATTCTCCCCCAGTCAAGAGACGTGGGTTAAATCCATTTTGTTTTTTTGCTCATGATGCCGGCGCAGCTCTGTGACTTTAGGCCCAGATCTCTGTACTGGGTGTAAGTGTTTGACATTCTTCAGCATTCTGTCCATCAATTGTTCTTTTTTGCATTTGTCGACCTAGGTGGGACAGGTATGCCCAGACATGGGTCCCATGCTCACCATGCCACCTGTTACGTTATAGGGGTATTTGTTAAGCGCGCGGCTACTCCATGGAGTATCCCGGCGCTATCCTGATACCAGGACAGAAAAGATGAAGAACAACCGGTAACAGCCAACAAGACTGCACTACTGTTGGAAAAGCCAGGTCTTTAAGCTTCGCCTAAAGCGGAGGAGATCACATTTTTGTCTGAGGGAAAAAGGGAGACTATTCCACAACTTTGCTGCTACTATTTGAAGGGAGCGGCCTCCTTTGTAAGGGCGGCAAAATTTAGGCACAATTGTCAACTGCTGAGATGATGATCGCAGTGTTCTGAGTGGTTTGTAGGGCTGAATTGTATTCCTAATATACGGGGCTCCAGGACCAAAGATTTAAAACTGATCCTTTGTCTTACTGGTAACCAGTGCAAGGTTCTGAGATGAGGAGACATGTGTTACCTGGGTCCGACCAAAAGCATGGACCTTGCTGCTGCATTTTGTACTGTCTGCAAGTGGTTCAGTAGGTAGTTCGGAAGACCCAGGTACAACACATTTATGTAGTCCAACCTTGAAATAATCAGAGCCTGGACCACGGTTTTCCTATGAGAAATAGGGAGCAGAGGGAGGAAATGCCTCATCATTTTTAAAAGCTCGAAACAGGTGCCAGCAGTTGATTGAACCTGGGACTTCATGGTCATGTAGGAGTCCATCTTTACTCCTAGATTTTGTACGGTGGAGACTGGTTTCTCTGGTGGAGATACAATATTAGGCCACCATTGGCACCACTCGTCATCAGGAGTATGACCAAAAAAGATAATTTCCGACTTGTTGCAGAGCAACTGATTTTGCCTAAACCAGTCAAACACCTTAGTTAGGCAGACATTAACTTCATTACCATTAAACACCTCATCCTTCTCACAGGTGAATTGTAATTGTGTCTCGTCTGCTTATGTTATAGTATTTGCCCCGTATTGTTAAGCTAAAGGAGCAAGAGGGGCCATATATATATATTAAACGGGGTCGGACTTAAAACTGAACCCTGTGGGACCCCTACATTCAGGGGTTGAATGGGGCTTGAGAAAGGTGGAGCCCAAACTGTTTGCTGGCGGTTGTCCAAAAAGGAAGTAAACCATCTGAGCACCGTGCCCCCAATGCCGCTCTCCCTCAGTCTATAAAGGAGGCGTTCATGTGGCACGGTGTCAAAGGCCGCCGACAGATCTAATAATATCAGCACCGCCATTCCTCCTCTGTCTAGGGTGATTTTGAAATTTCTAATAGAGCAGTTTCTGTACTGTAGTTTGCTCTAAAACCAGACTGACTTGGGTGAAGTACCTGGTTGACCTCAATAAAATCAGTTATGATAGTATTCACATATTTCTCCAAAGCCTTGGAGAAAAAGGTAGAAGCGATATGGGTCGGTACTTGCTAGCTACCAAGGGATCAGCTAGTGGTTTTTTTAAAAGTGGAAGAATTTTCCCATGCTTCCAATTTATTGGCATCCTTCCTTCGGACAAGGAGAGATTTAGTGTCCGATTTACCGCTGGATTTATTGCTTCGGCAATTGATACCAACGTTTTTGCTGGGCAAGGGTCGGAAGGGGATCCGGATTTTAGGGCCTTCATGATTTTAAGTGAGGTGGCCATGGGCATAGGCAAGAACTCCAGAAGGGTATTCTCTGTAGAGGGGCCTGTGGCGAGAAGCCTGACCTTACCACTAACCTCGTCCTGGCAGGGGCTACTGAAAGAGTCCTGTATGGTTTGGATTTTCCTATAAAAGTATTGTGCAATTTAATTTGTCCATGCATCAGTAGGGGAAAACGAGTTTTTGGAAGCATTAGGAGCGATTAAATCCTTAACAATCTTGAACAATTCTTTAGCGCAGGTGTCCGCTTGTTCAATTTTTTCAGCCAGTAACTTTTTCTTTTCGGCTCGATCTTTTACATAATGGGCTTTCAAGGCCATTTTGTATATAAGTCTATTTGTAGGATCAAAACTCTTCCTCCATCGGTGTTTCTAAATTTTTACATGCACTTTTACTTTTCCTTAGGGACTCATTAAACCACGGTGCCGAACTTCTGCCTTGTTTGGCCACTCGTAATTTAATGGGGGCTAACTGCATGGTACACTCCTCAAGACAGTTTTCCAAAGAGGATACATCATGTTCTAAATTATCGTTGACTGGTATAGTGTGTTGACTAAGCATAGCAGTTACAGCCTCAGATGTTATTTGTTTGAAAGGTCTAAAACTTTCCGGACGATTTTTATAGTAGGACTGAGACTTGGTCAGGACTTTTCCTATCATAAAGGTTAGGAGAAAATAGTCCTGAGTCAAGCTAACCTGGCAGGATGGTAAGAATTGCCTAAAACATTAAAATAGAACAGATTTCTGGATAGACTCGGCAACATCTGTGCTGTTTCTTTTCACCCACTTTTGCAGTCACTTGCAAGTTGCAGGAGAGAGCATAACGATTAAATAGGTTTTTGTATTCACTGTAACTTGTTATGTTTCTAGCTCATTAAGGCTGAAATACTGTGCTTTTCATCTGATCATTAAAGACCGAAGTGTTTTTGTTTGTTCCAATTTAATTTCCTCTCGTTCTCTTTTGTCTTTGCACCATCCCACATACTAGCTAAGCCAACAATGTGTGCAGTTTTTGTTAGTGGAATTAGAATTGTGTGTGCCAGAAAACATGTTGATATGTACGTTCCCACACCACCCTTTTCTGTAGGAATTTCAGAAAGTCTCATCCTGGTGTTTTTCCCAAATTCTCAGGTGAACCTGTGAAACCACAGACATAACCGGCACTGCTTAGATTATATTACACTGCATTTTTCTGGAGGACCCTATTTGCTTTGGTTTACAGTGAATGTTTCTTTCAGTGTCACACTGAGATTCGCCTACCTACCTCAGATTCATAAGAAGACAATACGTTTCTAGTATCTAGATACCACTTGTTGTTTTATTTCTTCACCAAACAGCACTATCTGTGCCTCAGCAAATAGTTAGCATCTGCAGTAGTAACTCTTTTTCATTCTAAAGGCACTTCTGAGCTCTCTGAACTGCAAGCAATCGTAAACATATTTGTAGGACATGCTTGTGGCCTGCTTCCAAGATTCTTCACTATCATTTCAGATCCTTCACTATCATTCCTCAGTCCTCTGCCATTCTAATAACTACTGAGAACCTTGGCCCAGCAGCATGTGCAAAAATACTTTTTAGTAAAATCTAAAATGTCTCAGGACTCAATTCTAGCTCCATTTCTTGGGCAATGAGTATCTTGTCATGAGAAGTTTAGCCAGCCATATGCAGCTTGTGCTGAAGGGCCTTCTGGGCTGTTGCGTTGGAATGGAGCAGATTAAATAGTTTGATAGGAATAAAAATGCTCAGTTTGCCTGAAAATGTACAAACTATTTGATAAATATTTTACTTTCTTTAACGAGGAGCTATTCAGCGAAGTGAGAATTTCTTTCACCTGAGTGTACATGTTGGGAATAATGGCAGGAAAACAGCTGTCCCTCAGTTTCCCGCTAGCTGGTCTGGTACCATCTTAGCAAATAAGAATACCCTAAGTGCACAGGTGCAGCATTGATTGATTTCACATGAATAAAATGTTTTTTTTTTTAAAGTGCTATGGGCTTGTATTAAAGGCACCTCGTGCAAGTATGTAGATAAGAACCGTAATACAGCACCAATAAACGTATAAAAGACTGCTATCCTATCATGTGTATTTATAGTTATCAAGATTTTATGTGGCCTCCATTGGGAGTGTGGACTGTGGAGGAGAGGACCTATCGTGGTCCTCACATATATGAAAACGTGTCAGCAAGGGAAAGTTAGGATAGGTAACTCCCTTTTAAAGTACATCTTATATTCAGTAAACACCAGTTTCTTCAAAGGTGTGATATTCCAGACAATTTCATGTAACTGATGACGCAATCAGAAGAGGATGTTGGTGCTATATATTTTATCCGCTTAAAAGTCTTTCTGATGTTTTATAAATTATGTTTTAAGTGCCCAAACTTGGAAGTCTCTGTAATGTGTCTTTGGGGTGCTTCTACTGTGGTCGGGTTTTTAAAAAAATATATAATGACAGATGGTACATTTTTGTTTACTTTTCTGACAGTTTGGCACAGCTGAAATTAGATCTCTTCCACTACTGTGATTGGGGTTGCTTATTGTGCCATTGGTAAGACATACTGAGGATCAGAAGATTGGACTGGAATAAGAAGGGCTAGAAGAAGCGAGGGCTTGATAACCCAGCAAAAAAATGGTTTAGAATGATGCAGAAGAGGGAGTTGCGAGGGCTGAAATAAATACATCTAAGGGTTCACTCCACTCAGTATACACCTACCAATCATCCTTTTTTTGCTATAGAAGTGGAGAGAGAGAACGGTCAGAGGGGGTATCTGAGCGACAGTGAAAGAGATCTGAGAGATGTACGAAGCGACATAAGATTCATAAAGATCTGATAGATAACTCAAAATGACTGAACAGTCAATGAGAGAAGACCACACACACACCCCACCATATCCCACACCACCCCACCTTCAAAACTAATTTAGAATCCCCCTCAGTTGACTAGTAAAAATTGTCTACGCAATCAACAATTCCAGTTCATAGTTAACATTAGTACATCATCTAGGAAAACAAATATCCTGACACCCTTGTAAGCAACAAGTCACCTTAGCTTTCATCATCTTTGTGAAGTGCGTTGCTACTGACAAGCAGATTGAACGTCATTTCATCTCTCTCACCATGATTTTCAGAAAATCCTGAACCTGGCTACATTTTGCTATTATCAGGTATACTAACTGCAAATACAGTTTCATTACTAAATTCCTTTCTCTGGTGATGGTCCTGATGTTCAACTCTTCAGTTAAAAAATGGCTTTCAGGTTTCAGCCGATAAAGCTGTGCAAGTGAATTAGTGGATGCACATCTTTCTGTTTTCCCCTCACAAGAAAAATATACCAGAAAAAGAAATATGACTCCTCTTTTGACTCATAGTACCTTTCCTTGTTAATTTCTGTTCGGCCAACCTAATTAACCCTGTTTGATTACCAGTTACCCTTTTGAACTCTGTAGCTCTGATGTGCTTCTTTTCTAAATACTTACACACTCGGTAGGAATTCCCCTACAGTGCTTAATTTGGAAGATACTTTTAGTAGCTTTTACCTCTTTATCTGACTCTGATCGGGTCTGTGTTGATGGAATTGATAGTAGATCTGTTGCCTTTTATGATGTTTGCATAAGGACCATCCATGCATGTGAGGTATTAAGACCGCACCCTTTCTTGGAACACCTTGCACACAGCCATTTGTACTATTGTAATACTCTGATTTGTTTTATAACTTCATGAATAAACTCATTCCCAAAATATTCTTCTAATGGATATTAATTCCTGCACATTCCTTAGGTGAACTGCAGTGCTAGGCATCAGATTGGATCCAGACAGTTTGAAGCTGTCTTCGTCACCACTGTTGGGTTGCACCCAGTGACATCATCTTCTGCTTCGAGAGGAAGCGTTGAATGTAACATGAAATGTACATTTATTTGTCAGTGCTTTACTCAGAGTGTCCCCTCCTAAATCATTGGACTTGAAGTTCTGCTCGACCTGTCTCTAACTGATGTCATAGAAGGATCTGCACAGGAAATGTCTGTGATGTTTGGGTTGGACACATGCCAAGGCGTGATCCTTGTGTCAGTGTGTCAGTCAATGCCTCCCCAGGCCATAAATAAAAAAGGTGAAATTTATGGTGGCTTCCATAAAGGGTTACTAATTTTCCATCCCTAAAAAGAAATGAACTCGCTCTAGATTGAGTTCTCATTCGAAAACCTCTTCGCTGCACCACAGAAAGCACAAGCAAGAACATAAAAAGCCCCTTTTCTTCTAGGCATGGAAATGAGTGGAAAATATCAAAGGAGAGGTCTACTATTTTCTGACTAAAGGCTGTTCCTGGGGCAGAGCCTATTCATTTTCCCTTGAAAAGCTCAGAGCCACAGGCCCTTTTGAGGGTCCAAACTAGCTATTTTTACCAGGGCATTAGTTCAACATCTACTGTCATCTAGTTGCCAGTCCTCCCAACTCCAGACTACTTCAGTGTGGTGCAATCGGTTTTGGCCATGACCTCCCTTCATTTCAAGCCTCAACCTCCGTTTCAGAGGCCGTCTCCATCACTGCTCCCGGCCAAACCAATTAAGATGCCGTTTCTGGTGCCAATAATTTCTGTTTTGGTGATGATACTGACATCAATATCTAAAACGCCCACCATACACTTGTTGGTAGGGCCTAAGACCAATGTATACCAGAAGCAGCTAGAATCTCCTTCTATTTTACCTGTGATAAGACAGCAATGCTTTAGGAAATGGAGGCCTTATTTAGGTCAAACTCTTACTTAAATACCACATGGTGTAGGTCACACAGAAGATGATGATGGCGAAAAGTACAATCAGAGAAGAAAAATCTTTTTCGACCATTGGATTCAATATCTCTCTTACTAATAGATCTTAAAGATCTTGGAGGGTTTGACACTTTATCAGATAATGGTATTCAGCCTACAAAGACCCTTCTTCCACTAGGCATGCCCAGGATTTGTGGTGCTACTTAATACAGCAAAAACAGTCTCTATTCTGTTGCATGTTGGCTGAGACTAAAACATCGTTTTTTACTGAAATTATATAGTGAAGGTATAATAAACTTAATGAGTCTCTGATGGGTCTTGTCTCTCAAGTCTCAAACTTGAGAAACCTCCATTGACTGTTGCAGTGTCTTAATCTGTTTTATGAAGGTACATGCCCGCACATTCACATCTTCCATATTGCAGCTCTCATCTTACATGGGAATGTCCGGTAGTTTAGGCATGTTCCTTAATGTGTAAAGGACTACACTCCCATCTGCTCCCTCTGTTAAATAGGACTCCAGATGCTTGGACGAATTGGGAAGGAAGATGTTCACTTCTGGAAGTGCTCCTTTTGAGCAAACAGTGCATCTTGTTTGCTTATTTGTTATACTCATGCTTTCTGGGAAATGGCCTCAGCTGTTGCAAGTCACCTACCAGAAGTTATGCATTCTTTTACCTAATTAGACAGTGATGACGTGGATGCAGCCAGATATACAATGCATCTGGGCCTAAATTCTGTGGACTTGGCATCCCATAATATGGGCTCTGGGTTTTCTTATGAATGAATTTGTGGATGAGACCCACCAGAATTTCTGGGGATGTGCAAGCTGAGTTTCTGGATATGCCCTTTGATGGTTTTCACCTTTTTGGCAAGAAAGTAGATAATTCATTGCAGAAGATAAAACATAATAAGGCCACTGCATGAGCTTATATCTTACAGCCCACTTCATAGTGATTCCATGAGCAATAAATGAAGAAATGTAGGGTCTACAGCCATTCTTTCTAGCATCAGCAAATACATGCTCCACAGATTTCCTTCAGTGTAAGGTCAAAATGTTTCCCCTGTTATTGTTCAGGGTCCTTTAACACAAGTTCTCCAGTTGGTATCAGACTCTCCAGGTTTCTGTCAGAATGGCAGGTATAAATGTATCAATTGGTACTTTCTTCCATCTGTAATGAAGCTTCCCTTGGTACCCCACACAAACAACTTGGTAAAAGAAGTTGGATCTCTCTTAGTTATCAAAAGGTGCACTTTAGTTTGTTCCCCCTACTGAGAGGGGACCAGGGTGTTAGTCCTGGTACACCCTATAACCCGAGGCTTGAGACCTTTTCTACACTTGAGATATTTGTGATTCGGCATGGTAACTCTTCTTCATATTTTTAGTGTCATCCAGTCACAGGACTGGCTAGTTTTGGTGGACTAGCAGGTCGCATGTGTTCATAATCCATTTCTTCCTCGGCATAGACAGTACCTCCTTTCTGCTGTCCAAAGTCTCAATTTTCAGTTCACAGTTTTCCCATTCGTCTCTTGTGAGATCCAAGAGTTTATACAGAAGTGTTAATAGTAGCTTTAGGAAGTCTTCATAGACATGTCATCCATGTGTACCCATATCTGGATGACTTGCTGTTTAAAGCACATTCTCGACTGTCCATCAGTTCCTAAAATCTACCATCACTCTTGAGAATTTGCTCTCATTTTGGAGAAATCTCATATATTTCCAACTCAAAGAATTCAGCTTAAAATTGCATTGTTAGATACTTTCCAGATGGGATCTTTACATTCATCGGAGTGCTTGGTCCACTTTCAGGAAATGTTTTTTTACAGTTTTTTGCTCATCCAGCACAAACTGCTAAACTGCTGTCGAAACATCCAGGTCTAATGGCCTTCTTTATGGTTCAGGTTCTGAAGCATGACCCTGTAAACATACGCTTCAGTGGCTTTTACGCAACAAATGTAATAAATGTTATGTGAGCATGCAGGACCAGATTTTTTTGTATTAATAAAAAGTCCAGTCCCTACATTTGTGGACTGTTCCAGAAAATCAGTTTCAGGGTTGTTGCTCTCATTCACCATACCTGGTTGTGAGGACAGTAATGAATGCCTCCCTGTTGATGTGGGGGCACGCTGAGACAGACTTAAATATGATGCTTGGCGGACCCAGGGGAAAGTACAAGATGCATATTCATCTTGAAAATAAAACGTCACAAAACCAACTTTAGCCTAATAGTTCTGGTATAGGCAAGGAACCCTGGTAACTCTTTGGTGGTTACTCCTTGACAACTTCCTCTCAGAAAAGATCTTATGTATTGTACATAAAAGATTACATGAACACATCCCCTTACTTTCTCGGTGATTACTTAAGCCATACAAACCCTCTCGTAATCTCCGCTCCTCACAAGCAAATCTCTAATCAAGTCCCCAATTTAGAAAGCCTCTAGTGGCCACTAAATCTTTTACCAACCTGGCAGCATCAAGCTTCAATTTGCTCCCTCTGACCTTGGATCTAATTCCCCCCACTATTGTAAGAGGAAAAAACTTAAAATATAATAATTTTCTTCCGAACCCTGACAATCTTCTTCAGTTAAATCTTTATAGCTCCAATCTATACCGCTTTAATCTATGCCACTCCACTGTATGTACTCTACGTCAGTCCATTCTGCACCACTCTACTTTACATCACTCTACTCTACGCCAATGTACTGTATGTACGCTACTCCACACCCTATGCTACTCCACTCTAGGCCACTCCACTCCCCTCTACGCCATTCTCCTGCACACCACTCTATGCCACGCCATAAACTGTCAGCCATGCTGAACAGCAGCCCCACTCCATTAATTTTTAGCAATGCTGAACAGCAGCCCCGCTCCATTAATTTTTAGCAATGCTGTACAGCAGCCCCGCTGCTGTACAACATGGCTAAAAGACATTGGCAAAGCCAATAGTTCTCAGATGAGCGAGACCTATTGGCTTTAATGCTGGTTTCCTCTGACTTCTGCGTTTGCCCCCGTCCTCCTCCCTCCGGGCCTGCAAACATATGGTACATGAATGCATTCCGCGTGATTTGATTAGGAAGAGAAATGTACAAGAAGCCATAATAGTGAGCTTCTCTCAATTCAGAGTTACTTACCTAATCAAATATTTAGAAGCTCTTAGTGCTTCTGAGCGAATATATTCGCCCGATCCCGAGAGAAAACAATTGTCCTGGTGTGGAAGGAGCCCGTGTATAAAGAGCTTCAGCCGATTAACAAGAGACTCATTTTTGTTTAGATTTCTGCAACTTATCCTACTATCAAATAATGACGTTAGCGTCTTGGAAGGAGTGGTTTTATCCTACTGGAACACCTCATGTTTATTTGTTGAGTTTCTGTCTCACATGTAACTTCTCTCCCCATGAATATATTACACACATACTAAAAGGTCCACTATTTGGGACTTTCTAACTGACAATGAACCTTCTGAAATGCAGTCTTGATACCGATTTGAAAACACGCGACATGACGTCAGACTTGCCTATCTCCGTAATTGGGTATTCTTGTCATGGAACTCATTCACGCCATCTTCTGTCGGGATTGTCCTTGGTTCTCGCACCGCAACGCCATATACACCATTTTAGACTGTGCTCAAACCAACGCCGTACTGCACGGATTCAATTGTTTTGGAGAAAAGAGCAGATATCATCGCCCGAAGCATGAGTGTGGCATTATTAAGTGTGTATCTCAGCTGACCGTGCATGTGCGTCAGGCCTCCTCTCTGAATATATTGTTTTAGAGACTTCGTTGCAATAGATTGTCAGTGTCGCGATCGCCAACATGGGACCATTCATGTACATGTCATCATGTGACTGGAAGTCTGGAACATACATTCCGAATACATAGTACAACATCTAATTCCTATTTATGTTGCGTGGTTCTAATGCCTTTCAGTAGCGTAGTGTGTCGTGGGCCCGCACCTAGCGCAAGGAAGGAAATGGGCTCCCTGGCTGCTACTCGCACAATAAAATACATCAGTAATCAGGGTACAGTGCCCCCCTCAGGTCTCTGGCCCCGGGGCCGCTGCACCAACGGAAGATTCGCTCCTGATTGCTTCTATGAAGTGATGAGGCACGCACGGCGACGGAACAGTTTCCTGAGGGGGTTGGGGAGGTGTCCTGGCCCCCACTGTCTCCTCACTAATAGCAAAGGAGTCGTAAAAACAGAGTTGCTGCTTAAAAGCGAGTGTATCAAAAGGCCAAACATTTAGCAGCAAAGAGATGGCAGTTTAATTTTCGCAGATTTATAGGCCAACTTGATGGAATAGTGGAATGATATCTATAGACAGTACATCCTCCATCAAATTGGTCTTTGTCCAGCTACATCCACTCAGATATGACTGAAGAAGAGCTTTCACAACTTACGGCGGTTTGCTTCAAAGACAAATCTAGGGAACCATTTTGTATGAACGTGAATGGACGCTGTGCTATGAACCGTCTCCCTTCAGGTGACCATTTTCTATCAACTAGTGACTGACTCGTCACTGTAAATATGTGAACTCGGTTAAATAGTTTCAGCCTGGCGCTCTGATAGGTGTGATTTTTTTCTGTGTGGGCATTAATGCGTCCCATTACAAAAACATCCTCAACGGTTAGGAACATTCAGAAAATTAATTGAGGGTGCCTCAGCAGAGAGGCGAGGGGATGCTGGGAGTGGCAAAGGATTCCTATCTCTCTTTCCATCTCTTATTGCCTGTCTTCATACATTTTAAGTCCACATTTACCAGCGGCATTTGCAGGTAGCAAGAGGAACACATTTTGCTTGCCATGATGTAGTCTTAACTTGGCACTGATGCGGAATTTTTTTTTTTACTGTTAAACTCATAATTGTATCAATGTTGAATGAAAACTGGACTTGAATAAAACAGAGAAATAATGCATCAGACCAGTTTTAGTCTTTCAACACAGTTTTTTTTCCGGCGTGATTCTGCTGGTTTACAGCATGGTAAACAAAGGAAGGAAAATAAAAAGAAATGTCGTCTTAGCGCAGGGAGGAGACGCGCTGCACACCAGTGACATTTTGCTTTTTATTCAGAAACAAACACTCCACTTCAGGTTTCTGACATGGGAATTTACCTGCCATGCTTTTTTACTGAAAGTGCTTTATCAAGGCAAAAATGCCTTGCTAACGAGTAGGCACACACGGAATAAGCTGGGCAGTGTGTGCCTGGGCTTAAGAAGAGGGAGGATGTCCAAGTAGATTGGCACACTTGCAGCCATACTGTAAGCAACCTCCTTAAGGTGGATTAGTTTCTTTTGAACCTATTAAATTATTTGTTGCCTTCCAACTTCAGGATAAAATGCCAGTGTTTAGCATGCTGCTGGAATATTTAAAAGTACATGTAAAGTTTCATTTATAAAATATAGAATGTTTATACATTTGCTGGAAAATCTCTGTCGTGATATATATCTAACATCCTTTCTGATGGATACTTCTAACTCCATATTCTTCCCCTTGTAAATATCCCCAAGCTATAGACTTAATTCAGAAACTCAAAAAACAGTGCTCCTGCACGTCACTAGGTAATGTCTTGAAACTGCATCACCATTCCGCCCGGAAGTGATGAGTGGAGCTGCATATAAGTGCCGTCCATGTGCGCTGATAGCAGTTCCTTTCTTTCTGCACCTTTAGATGCAGATCCAAGCTACACTCCTTTTCCTTCACCTTGCTTAGTGATTGTTTCCTCTGAACCTCCTAGTACAGGGTTTGAATCTTGTACGTTCTATCACAAACAGGTGTGTATGACAAATCCCCATGACAAATTCCCTACCAAGGTAGATGTCGACAGTGCTCAGATGACTCCGAAGGCCATCCAAGAACACAAGACAAATCTCTATGTAGCAAAACACTGTAAGGGTCTACATAGGTCCTGCTCATGGTGAAATTGAGAATGCAGACCCATTCCCACTACCAAAGTAATTCCCACAGTAGATTTTTTTCGCTGTCGAAGTCTTCGGGTAAGTCCAGCAAGAAACCTAAGTCCAAGAGGCACTCCGCCCCTTCTCACCACTCTCTTTCTCCTGAGAAAGCATGAATGCATCACCAGACCTCTAGTCTTGCTCCCGTTCCACTGCACTGAGAAGCTGATTCCATCTTTGGTTACTTTGGATCCTGAGGTTTAAGCCTTTTGAGAGACTGCGCTGTGGATCTTTGCACTCTTTTAGATCCCTCTGGTATGTCTTCAGACCCCAAGGATCTGCAGGGTCCTTCAGTCGGGTTGCCACCAGTAGTTTTTTCCTCAGCACAGTCTGTGCACCTTGAACCTACTTCTGGTTCTGTACCAGCATCATCGCCACCGGCACCAGAGGAGGAGCCGCAACATATCATGGCACAAACTCAGAGTAAAATTTAGCTTAACCGTGGCCTTGCTTCGATCCTGATGTGGATAAGTCAATGCTCAATCCCTCAGATTCAGACACTGTCCCATTACCGTGCATTCACACACGGACACTACATCAACTCAGACTCTGAACAGAACCAGCCAAATGAAGACGAGAATGGAGGGAATGGGGAGGAGTTTGCCCTTAGGATGAAGTCGATTGGTGTATAGACCCTCAAGATGCCAGTGGTTTGGACATTCACCTGATACTGGGTGGGTCCTCCGGGTTTCCCCTTCCCCCCCCCCCCCCCCAAGCTCCCAGACCGACAATAGAGGAAAATGCGTCTTTAGCTACAGTTATTAGGAGGACGGCTGACGTCCTTGCTTCCAACTCCCCATTATGAAGGTGAAAACTGCGGTCCTCGATCCTGGCCAGGCTTTGACGTTCCTGTTCTGCCATTCAGGGAGGCCCTCACGGACGCACTGTTGGGCATTTGGACTAAGCCATGTTTGGCCCTCCAGTCAATCAACTGGTCACCTGCCGCCATAGACTAGCTCCAAGTGATCCAGATTTCTTAAAACAGAATCCAACTCCTGAGAGTTTGGTGGTGCAGGCGTTCAACAGCAGAGTCAGCCGTAAAGTCTTTCTGCCACTCTATCTCACAGAGTCCAAATGTTTGGCAAATGTATTTTCTCGTCAGTCAACCTTGCCTTGAGGTTGGTCCATGCCAGCTCTCTCCTTTGGGACATGATTGGTGAGATATTACTGGCAGGCCCAGACGATTTAAGGGCTTCCTTGACCCAAACCATTTAGGATGGCTTGGGATTCAGCCAAACTCATTATCTGCTTGGGGCTAGACACCAATGATTGTCTGAGAAGGGACTATTGAGACCTGCATGATGCTTTGGCACCAGGCGTCGATGAGATCCACAGGCTTCTTCGGGGACATCCAGGCATTCTTAATGGACATGCCCTTTGTCAGTTGCCACCTGTTTGGCGATAATGCAGACTCAGCCCTGGAGCATTGTAAGGGGAGCCAAGCCAAAACACGCTGTTTGGGCTGTTTGACACTAGTCTAGCGATCCCCAAACCCCCTAGCTGTTTTGCCCTTTTTGAGGATATGCCAGAGGCTTGGTGTATAAACCGCATCAGGCACCACCGCCTACACAACAGGCCTCCCAGTCCTTTTGAGGTCAGGCTGTTGGCTCAACAATGACAAGACGTTCAGGGGTAGCACACATCCCAATTCCCCACCCCTCTGGAAACATTTTCAAAACCTCTTTAGTGCACGCAGCTATCCAGTAAGAGCTATTTCTAGCCACTTCCTTCAATGGTGGCTGAACATTATGTACCACAGGTGGGTCCTTCCTTTCTGACCCATTGCACCTGCCACCTTCATCAGAACAGTTTTCAGAGGGCTATGTGTTTTTTTAATGCCAGGCGGTGTTGGCTGTTTTCACCTAAGGAGCCGCAGAGAGTATAGTGGCCTTAGAAAAGGGGGCTGAATGTTATTCCGAAGAAAGACAAAGGCCTTTGTTTTACTTTGGACCTTAACCATCTCAATGCCTTCTTGGGCAAGGATGAATGTAAGATGCTCAAGTTTGCCTAGGTTCTTTCTGCCCTGGATTCTGGAGACTGGATGGTAGCACTGGACCTACAGGATGCCTGTTTTCACATTTCTGCCCTGCAGGCCTAAAAGCACTATCTGCGGTTTAGGGAGGGCCTTGAGCGCTTTCAGTTTGCCTTTCTCCCTTTCAAGCTCACCAGTGCCTCTTGTGTGCGCACAAAGGTGATGACCACTGCCCTTCTTCAGTGGTTGTGGGTACCTGTCTTCTCCTGTCTCAATGACTGCCTATTGGAGGTAGGCTCACCACAGTCATCAATTGTAGACCACCTACAAATAACGGTGAACCTCTTGACATCATTAGCATTCTCAGTCAACCTTCCAAAGTCACACCTGCTCTTTTGTAGCCATCCGGGATGCTGTACGCTTTCAGGCCCTTCCTCCAGACCAATGAGTCTAGGACATTTGGACTCTGATCCGATGTTTCAGCCTTTGTCCTGGGTCTCGGTGAGGATGGCATTGTGACTTCTTGTCCTTCTAGCCTCCTGCATCCTGCTTGATGGCACATGCAAGCTCTGCAGTGGGATCTGAAGTTTCAGTGGGTCCAGCACCAGGGTACCTGTCCGACTTCGTTCAAGTTTAGGAGGAGACCGCAAAAGATCAACAGTGGTGTCTGCTTGACTACAATTGGACCAGTGGCATACCCCTCTCCCTACTGCACCCAGAGCTAATGGTGGTGATGGACTCATCACTACTGGGTTGAGGAGGCCATCTGGGAGAGGTGAAGACCATAAAACACGAGTCTCTGGTGAACACCTGCTTCCATATCAGTTTGCTTCAGTAGCAGGTCAATTCTCTTGGCGTTGAAGGCCTCCCTGCCCACCATCAAGGAGATCCTGGTGTAGGTTCTCACAGACTACACCACCACCATGTGGTACTGCAACAAGCAGGGCAGGGCAGACTGGGGTCCTGTGCCAGGAGGATCTACGTCTCTGGAAGTGGCAACATTGTCAGAGCATATCCCTGGTGGTATACAGACTCACCACCTAGGGAAGTAGTGCTTTGGTATCTGTTCACAAGATGAGGAAACTGCGATTAGAAGTATCCATCAGAAGAACAAGTTTCCTTCCATAACGCTATTTCTGGTGGAAACTATCCTACTGCAGGCTGCTCACTGCTCTCCCACCTCCCTGCTCTCTTTCCATTCTAAAAAGGTGCCAGTTTAGGACTCTTCACACTGGTTCTTCCAATTAGCTGAGGGGCTCCACATCTGAAGGCGCAGACAGGCCTATGAAAGAAATTGGACGTCAGCATGCATAAGTGGCGCTTATATGCAGCTCTGCTCATCACTTCCAGAGCAGAATGAAGTTGATAAGGAATCGCTTGGCATGGCCAAACAGTGCACAGGGGCACTGCTTTTTGAGTTTCCAGATTCAGTCTCGCAACTGGGGATAACTGTAGAGACATCTAGCCGCAGATTCCTTACCTTTGAATTTCCCAGGCGTCAGACTGGATCCGAAAGATTTTTCTTCGATTAATGCCCCTGCGTGCTGGTAGGTGGCATCAATCAGCTCCGCGTGACGTCGGCGGTGGCGTCTGCGCCCTTGTGATGTCCTCGTCACCTCATTAGGCACCACCTCGGCGCACTGACATCAGTTCTTTTCTTTCTGCGCCAGCCAGTGCAGATCCATGAAAAGAGCTACCCTTTGTCATTTTTTGACAGACTTTTTTCAATGTTTTGTCGCCCCTTTTTTGGTGTGTAGGTTTTCCTCATGTCTAAGAAGACTTCTGATTTCAAGCTGTGCGGCGCTTGTCTTCCATGCCATGTCAGTGATGGACCCACACCTGGTTTGTCTCTGGTGCCTGGAGCAATAGCTGCTACCAATTGGGAGTGCTGGGGCAGGGACAGGGGGTGCCGGTGAAGGAGGGGGGGTTGGAGGGTGAGAACAAAAAGAAGAGAAAAAAAACACTTCCTTCGGCCAGCCGGCCGCCACCTCTCCTCCATCCTCTTCCTCCTATCTCCGCCAGCAACAGGAAGTACCAGGCTCCCAGGCTCCCCATAGCCAATCACAATGCTGCAATGCTGCGTTGTTATTGGTCGAGTGCCGAAACATGGTGCTCAGACGGGGACTGGGAGGCTTTGCATGTTCTTCCCCAAGCTCTGTAAAGTGCGCAGGACTGTTTGGTCGGCCAAGCAGTCATGCGCACTTGAGTGCAAACCACTCCTCCACGGTGCTGCCCAGTCCCGCCCCACCCCACAAGCCACTGACTCAATAGGAAAAATACAATGATAACGATATGTTATTATTATTGTATTTTTCCTTTTGAGTCAGTGGGGTGACGCTCCTCTGCCTTAGCGGAGGAGCTGCCACTGGCCTGGAGCACAACCATGGTTGAAAATCATGCTCTGACTGCCGGATTATGACTCCGAAAGCTTTGAGGGAGCAGTCACTAAAGCTGCTTGTGGCCCCGCACTCGGCTCTATGTGGTTCTCCCTCGAGGTCTCGTTCTCTGTCCCGGTCGAGAGGAAGGTCCGGGAACTGCTCCGGGAGTCCCAAGTCTTTGTCCTCCCACTCAAAGTTGTTGAGTCGGTCAGGTAAGAAGCACAAGAAACATAAGAAGCTGACGTGACAAAGAAGTCTCAGTGCTACAGGCCTTGTTCCTCTGAACCTGTGCCTGGGTTAGCTCTGAGCTTCCCAGCCTTCCTGGGAGCTGAAGCAACCCCGCCCAGCTCAAGGAATGTTATGATGCCATGTGCCTCATATTTGGGTGGCCTGACCCTACCTGCGTGCCTTCGGGAGCCAGAGGCTCAGAGGGGGCTCCATCGGGTTCTGCGCAAGCGGGTCCTGCTCCGGAGCCAATGACCCCCGCATGGATCCAGCAATAGATCCACACAGATGCCAGTTGTACGACTGCGACCTTCCCCGGCGCCGGTCCCAAGACCAAGACTCCAGATGCAACAGGCACCCACTAGCGACGGCAGCCCCATTCTTATCCCTGAAGTTCCCAGAGTCGGATCGGCGCTGACAAAATCTTTAGGTTTAAGGTCCTTTCCTCTGCCCTATTCTAAAGGGCTAGGAATGAAGGAAGATTCGGAGTGGTCGCTGGACCTTTGACAAGACCAGCCTCATCAAGAAATGGACTGGTGTGAGGAATTGGGTGAGGCCAGCGGACTGAATGCATCTCCAGATTCTGGCCTGCATTCTCCCCCTACCGTGGCTACAGAGGAGGGAGCGTCGTATGCTATGGTGGTGCGAAGGGCAGCTGAAGTCTTGGGCCTTCAGCTCCCTTCGGTGGAAGTCAAGACAACTATCTTGACAGAGGTCTTGCAGCCTGGTGTTTGCTTCATTGGAGCCCCTGCTGCTTTTCAACGAGGCCTTAATTGATGTCCTACTGGGAACCTGTTCCAGGCCCAGCTCAGGGGCTCCTGTAAATAGGACAATTGCCCGCCACCATCGCCCGCACAGGGTGACCAAACTTTATTCACCAACCTCCCTACCCCCGAGAGCTTGGTGGTCCAATCATCTATCTCCCAAGGTGCGTTCCCTTCCGCATCTCAGGATAGGGAATCCAAGAGGCTATATTGTTGGGGTACAAAACATTTTTTTTCTTCCGCCAGCCTTGCATTGTGGTCGGTAAACACACCATGCTTATTGGGCCGTTATTTCTACACTTTATGGGAAACGGTTGCGCAAGTGCTGCCACAGGTCCTGCAGGAGGCCCGGGCAATCCTCTCCCAAGCAGTATCAGACAGGAGAGATGCTTTAAAGTTCGCCATTCGTTGTGGTCTCGATATGACCAGCTCGCTGGGCAGAGCGATTTTATGGACGGTGGCTGTTCAATGCCACTCCTGGTTGAGAACTTCTGGCTTTTCAGGGGATGTCCAGGCCTCTCTCATGGACATGCTGTTTGATGGCACCCGTCTCTTCTGAGACAGGGCAGACATGGCTCTGGAGCATTTGAAGGTCTCATGGGCTACGGCAAGTCCTTGGGTCTTTCAGTGGCCACACGTCCTCGGTCTTCTTTTTGCCCCTTTCGTAGCTGCAAAAGGGGCTTTCAGCAGTGCCAGCCATACCCCAGCCTCAAGACTGCTCAAATTCAACAACCTTTGCGCTGCCGTGGGCTCGGCTCGTTCCAATCCCGTGGGTCGAGCGGCCAGAGTTCGGGTCAGTCCACCTCCCCTCGCAACCTCACCCATCAAACCTTCCTAGTCTGGACTTTCAAGAGCCTGTGCGGCCAGTTGGTGGCAGGGTCGAGATCACCTCCACCGCAGGCACAACATCACCTCGGAGAGGTGGGTCCTCCAGATAGTCTGAGAGGGCTACTCCCTCCCCTACGAGTCTACCGCTCCCTCCATGCCTCCAATTTTCGACCGGCTGATGGAGGATCACCTGACTTTGATTCAGTAGGAAATCATGACTCTCTTGGGCAAGGGAGCCACTTACAGGGTTCTCACGCCAGAGGTAGGCTGTGGTTGTTATTCCAGCTACTTTCTGGTCCCGAAAGCGGAAAAGGGTCTAGCCCTATCGTTGATCTGCAAGTCCTCAACTACTTCCTCAAAAAGGAAAAGTTAAAGATGCTGACTCTAGCTCAGGTCTTGTCTGCCCTAGACCTAGGAGACTGGATGGTAGCATTGGACTTGCAGGACACCTGTTTTCACACTCCCATCCTGCCTGCTCATCGGTGCAGGACCACGAGCACTTTCAGTTTACCGTGTTCCCCTTTGGCTATACCAGCGCCCCTTGGGTGTTCACTAAGGTGATGGCGGTGGTAGCAGCATCTCCTCTGTACATATTAGGGGTGTCAGGGTTCCCCTATCTCGACGACTGGCTATTGAAGGCAACCTCGCCCAAGGCTGTCATCATCCACCTCTAAACTACAGCGGACCTCCTGCATTCGTTGGGGTTCCCTATCAACATGCCAAAGTCACACCTGACTCCCTCTCAGACACTCCCTTTCATCTGAGCTATTCTGAACACAGTGCAGTTTTGGGCCTATCCTCCCGAATGGCGAGTCCAGGATATTCAGGGTATGATACAGATGTTACCACCTGTATCCTGGATTTCTGTGAGAATGACTCTGAGGCTGCTGGGCCTCATGGCCTCCTACATCCTGCTAGTGACACATGCCTGATGGCATATGCAGGCTCTGCAGTGGGACCTGAAGTTCCAGTGGGCACTTCATCAGGGGAATCTCTCCGGCATGATCCAAATCTCAGAGAGAACTGCACAGGGCCTGCAGTGGTGGCTAACAAACCGCAATTGGGTCAGAGGCAGACCGCTCTCCCTTCCCCAACCAGATCTCACAGAAGTGACATATGCGTCACTCCTGGGATGAGGGGGCCATCTGGGATGGGTGGCGATCAGAGGACTCTGGTCTCTGGTGGTATTCGGACACCTCATCAACTTGCTGAAGCTCCAAGCAATTCGCTCGGCATTGAAAGCCTTTCTTCCTTCAATCAAGAGAAAGCTGGTTCAAGTTTTCATGGACAACACCACTACCACTGCAACAAACAGGGCTGGACGGAGTTGTGGACCCTTTGTCAAGAGGCCCTGCGTCTCTGGACGTGGCTGGAACAGCTGGGCATATCCCTGGTGGTTCAACACCCGGTAGGTTCTCTGAACACCAGGGCGGACAAACTCAGCCATCTATGCCTAGCGGATCACGAAAGGCGTCTCCATCCAGAGGTGGTGCAAGGTCTCTTTCAACTGTGGGGAGAGACTTGGTTAGATCTGTTTTCCACTGTCAAGAATGAGCAAAGTCAGCCGTTTTGCGCCATGGAGTTTCCAAGGCCGTTCTCGCTCAGCTCAGGTCTCCTATACGCCTTTCCACCAATACCACTCCTGTCCAGAGTGCTCAAGAAGATGAGGAGTGGCCGGGCCCAAGTTATGTTATGTTATGTTACCTTCGGTTTATATAGCACCAACTCACCTACAGGTCTCTAGGCGCTTAGAACCTCTAGCCAACAACTATAATTCAAGCATAAAAAGCGAGGGAGATACCCTGCAAGAAACTATTTAAGTAGGCCGAAAGCCTCTTTAAAAAGGAGCGTTTTTAGCTGCTTCCTAAAACATAAGAGGTTTCCTTCTCTCCGGAGTGATTCCGGTAGTCTGTTCCATAATTGTGGGACCAGTACCGAGAAGGATCTGCCTCCTTTAGTTGACAGCTTGTATCGGGGACAAACCAGCAGCTGAGCATTCCCAGATCTGAGAGCTCGTTTAGGCCTGTAGAGCTCCAAGCGTTCCTTGATATATACAGGAGCCTGTCCATAAATCGCCTTATGAGCCGTGCAAAGGCTCTTAAACTCCACTCTCTGCACGATGGGAAGCCAATGTAATTTATGCAATAAGGATGAGGCTTGAGTTCTTCTAGGGAGTCTAAAGATCAGTCGTGCAGCATCGTTCAACACAACCTGCTGTCTGTTGATCAAAGACTTTGGTAGGCCCAAATAGAGGGCGTCCCCATAATCCAGCCTTGATAATATTGTAGCAGAGACAACTGTACAAAGCATAGAAAAAGAAAAAAAGGGACAAGTTTGCGCAGCTGTCTAATCATGCCAGTACAGGTCCCTACAACAGCGGAGATCTGACTGGCCATTGACAGCTCATTGTCAATCTTGATCCCAAGGCTTTTTACTTTGTTGCTTGGTGTCGGCGTAGGACCCAAATCCTGGGGCCAATATAGATCACACCAAGGTGAGGCTGTAGTCGAGACCACCAATATCTCTGTCTTATCTGGGTTTATTTTCAACAGATTTGCCGTCATCCAACTGACCGTGTGTCTGAGAATATTTTGAGCATTGGATTGTGCTGTCGCCGTATTATCAATACTTAATAGTAACTGGGTGTCATCGGCGTAATTAGACACATGACAACCCATGTTAGCTAAGGAGTTGATCAGAGGTTGCAAGTAAAGATTAAATAGTAATGGAGAAAGGGCTGAGCCCTGCGGAACACAGCACTCCAAGACTCCAACCTCCGAAACACAGTCCCCCAATTGGATCCTCTGTGTCCTTCCTTTCAAAAAAGACTGTAACCATTTATAGGCCAGATCTTTTATCCCAAAACAAGCCAATCTGTCCAGTAGCAGGGAATGGCTGACAGTATCAAACGCCGCTGATAGATCTAAAAGTATCAGGGCGCTTGGTTTCTTACTGTCAGCCATACCTCTGAGCTCATCCAGCACCGCAAGCATCACCAACTCGGTGCTGTGATGTGCACGAAAGGCTGCCTGACGTTCCTGGAGTATATGGTGTGACTCCAGGAATAAGGAAAGAGACTTCAGCACATGTTGCTCCAAAACCTTGGACAAGAAAGGCAGTTGAGAGATCGGCCTGTAGTTTTTCAAAATGGTCGCATCGGCTCCAGGTTTCTTTAGCAGTGGTCTAACTCGGGCTTCCTTAAAACTAGATGGTAAAAGGCCGGTCTCCAACGAGCTATTGAGGAGGGGGATAATGTGATCTCCTAAAATGGGGCACGCCAAACGAAAAACCCTAGGGGGACATGGGTCCGCCGGGGATCCTGACTTAATTCTATTCATAAGCTGTTCAAGGCTTTGATAGTCTATTTCCGGAAACCTTGAAAAAGAAATTTCCAGGGGAGTTTGAGCTTCCTGTGGTGAAGGTGGGCCATTCAAAATACCGTTCTTAATCTCCAAGAGAATAGTCTCCACCTTCTCCAGGAAGAAGCGTTGAAACGTGTCCACATTTATTGTAGTTTCCAACGTTTCTGATTTTTTACTCAGCTCTGTCAGGATATTAAATGTTTCCTTCTGGGTATTTTCAGCCTGATTGATACGAGTTTTATACAAGGCTACTTTTGTAGCCATAATCAACTTTTTGTAGCCATTAAGAGAGATTTTATATCGTTCCCTATCAGTGCCATCCTTTTTTCTCCTCCAATTCCTTTCCAGAGAACGAAGCTTTTTTTTATGGTTCCTCAAAGCCGAGGTAAACCACGGGGCCCCCTTTCCTGTTCTTTTTACTTTTTGTGATTTCTCAGGTGCTATCTGATCTATCGCCAGACTCAAATTCCGAGTTATGTTCTTGTAGTCTTGGTCTAGATCTCCGCTAGATGCCAGTAGTTGAGCGTACCCAGAAAGGGTATTTGTCAGTGATTGTGAATCAACTCTTTTCCACTGACGAACTACTTTCATTTTTAGAGGTTTTTGAACTGGGTACCCTATAATAGGAATCTCACAGTTCACCATATAATGGTCTGACCAGATACATGGAGAAATATCCACAACATGTACCTCGGGGTCTGAGGTCCAAATAGGATCAAGGATATTCCCCTTAATATGCGTGGGGGCATTTACAAGCTGTCTAATACCAAAAGAGGACATGATGTTCTCTAAATGGCGAGGTGCCAAGTCATTATGGCTTTTATCCCAATGCATATTAAAATCCCCGGTTACCACAATTTTTTGGTATCTTGTACAAAGGTCAGATATCAAAGAGGCGAATAAATCATTAAACACTGACGTCGAATTTGGAGGACGATAAACAGTAAAAATCGCAAAACATGAATTATTCAAGGTAATCTTCACTCCCAAGACGTCAGATATGTCCAATGTTTCAGCCGCTATTTTGACAACCTTTAGATGTTTTTTGTACAGGATTGCTACCCCCCCCCCCCCCCCCCCCCAGCAATTTGGGCACGATTATGCCACACCGCATCGTATCCAAGGGGGAGGGCGGCTATGATATCAGGTAGGGAGTCATCACCCAAACATGTCTCCGTGAGGGTTAGGACATCAATGTCCTCATCCTGCAGGAGTGTAAAGATTTCTAAATGGTGCTTATGGAGCGACCTAGTATTCAAACACGTTCGCTTTAAAGTAGGTGACTTGGCCCCAGACCTCCCGCTAGGGACTCGAAGTAGATTCATGTCCCCTAGCCTAGCCACGGTGGTAGGATCTAGCCTCTGCATACCGCTGTCTAAGTGACGTAAATCACTGACAGAATATACATGGCGGAATGTAATAGTCTGCTGACCTGAGCCCGGTCGAGCGCGGACGGGCTGAACTCAGTCGTAACTCCGGCAGAAATCCGGCGGACCCGCTGCGCGTCAGCATGACCGCCTTAAGTACAGTTCTAGCGTCCTTGTGACGACTAGAGCCTAAACAAAGATGGCGCCCCCAGGCGTCCTTCTCACCCACCCAATATGTCCCCCAAGTAGTGGAGTGTAATCAAGGACCCGCTAAAAGAGCGGTGAATATTACCGATTATAGTGCGAGTATGAGGCCTGCCGATTAAAACCAGGGGAAACCAAAGCAAAATCAAAATAAATAGCAAACCGGGAAATATTTTTAAAAAGATTCTTACAAGCGCACTAATGCCGCTTCCAGCGAGACGCGCAATGCGCTGTTAGTGTCCGTTCAAGGTCCAGGACCCCAGTAAGATTTTCCCGCCTTAAGTACAGTTCTAGCGTCCTTGTGACGACTAGAGCCTAAACAAAGATGGCGCCGCCAGGCGTCCTTCTCACCCATCCTATATGTCCCCCAAGTAGTGGAGTGTAATCAAGGACCCGCTAAAAGAGCGGTGAATATTACCGATTATAGTGCGAGTATGAGGCCTGCTGATTAAAACCAGGGGAAACCAAAGCAAAATCAAATTAAATAGCAAACCGGGAAATATTTTTAAAAAGATTCTTACAAGTGCACTAATGCTGCTTCCAGCGAGACGCGCAATGCGCTGTTAGTGTCCGTTCAAGGTCCAGGACCCCAGTAAGATTTTCCCGCCTTAAGGACAGTTCTAGCGTCCTTGTGACGACTAGAGCCTAAACAAAGATGGCGCCGCCAGGCGTCCTTCTCACCCACCCAATATGTCCCCCAAGTAGTGGAGTGTAATCAAGGACCCGCTAAAAGAGCGGTGAATATTACCGATTATAGTGCGAGTATGAGGCCTGCCGATTAAAACCAGGGGAAACCAAAGCAAAATCAAATTAAATAGCAAACCGGGAAATATTTTTAAAAAGATTCTTACAAGCGCACTAATGCCGCTTCCAGCGAGACGCGCAATGCGCTGTTAGTGTCCGTTCAAGGTCATTTATGTGGCTCCAGACTGGGCACGGAGAGTCTGGTATCTCAAGCTTCTCCAATTGAGCATCAATCCTTCAATCAGGCTGCCCCTTTGGAGGATCTTCTGTTGCAGCAGCAGGGAAGGGTCCTCCACCCGAACCTGTTAACTCTACGCCTTCTTGCATGGAGATTGAGCGGCACTAGTTGATAGCAGTTGACCTTCCTCTCGAAGTCTGTACTGTTATTCTGGCAGCCAGGCGTCCCTCTACCAAGACCGGGTATGCCGGCTAGTGGAAAAAATTGTAAAATATTGTAGAGAAAGGTCTGTTGATCCTCTTTCTGCATCCCTTTCTCAGGTTTAGCTTTTTATTTCAATGCTTGACTGGCAGGGCTCCGCACTGGGCACTCTCAAAGGGTGCCTTTCGGTCCTGTATGCCTACCCGAGACTTCCAGACCAACCCTCATTATTTAAATCTCCCAATTGTAAATAGATTCCTTAAAGGACTTGTACATATGTTTCCACCTTCCCCTTCTATTATGTCTCAGTGGGACCTTGATTTGGTTCTCACCTTTCTAATGTGCACTCCATTTGAGCCTCTGCACAATTGCCCCCTCCGGCTGCTTACTATCAAAACAGTCTTCTTAGTGACAATCACATCTGCCAGAAGGGTGAGCGAATTGCAGGCTCTGTCATTCAAGCCTCCTTACCTGACCATGTTCCCTGATAAGTTGGTGTGTCACCCTAGGGCCTCTTTCTTTTTTAAAGTGGTAAAACCATTCCACATAGGGCAATCTGTCACCTTCCCTACCTTCTACACTCCTCATCACAACTCTGAAGAAAAGTAGCGACTCCACCGTCTGGACCCAAAAAGAGCGTTGTCGTTCTACCTTGACCGTACTAAAGCATTCTGGGTGGATGACCAACTCTTCGTAGGGTACTTTGGAGCAAAGAAAAGTTGTGCGGTGCAGAAGAGGACTATCTTGCGATGGATGGTCCTTGTTATCAAAATTTGCTAGGCTCTGGCCAAAAAGCAGCCTCCTGAAGGTTTAAGGGCTCGCCCCACCAGAGCTAAGGCTCCTACCATGGTGTTGAAATGTGGAGTTCCAGTCCTCGACATTTCTCAGACATCCCTGCCAACATTTACCAAGCACTACTGCCTGAACTGTCAAGTCTGCAGGGATGGCCTTTTTACCCGCTCCGTCCTGCACAACGTCCTGGAATAAACTTGCCCGCAGTCCCTCCCCTGGAGGTGGTATTGCTTGGGTATCTATTCAAAGTTGAGGAATCTGCGGCTAGATGTCTCTATTAGATGGACAAGTTCATTCAGTAATGCCTTATCTGGTAGAGACATGATCTAGATGCAGATTCCTTACCAACCCACCCATCCTCTTTGCACTGTGAACAGGGCTCTAGGGTCAGGACTGATCTCTTTCAGATCCCTAGTTGTTCAGAAACACGCCAATGTCAGTTCACTTTATGGTTTTGTGCTACTGGCATGGAAAGTTGTGAAAAGTAACTGACGTCAGCGCACCAAGGTGGTGCCTAAATAGGTGACGCGGACGTCACAACGACACAGATCATGCTGACGATGTCACGCGGAGCCGACCAGTGCCACCTACGGACGCACAGGGGTATTGCTCAAAGAAAAATCTTCCGGATCCAGTCTGAGGCCTGGGAAATTCAAAGGTAAGGAATCTCCGGCTCGATCATGTCTCTACAAGATCAGGTGTTACCGAAGGTAAGTAACTTGTCCATTCGCCAGGTGAGGAATCTGCTGTTATTTTGCCTACACAAAAGAGTTTTGGTTTGTACTTGATACACTCATGAACTTCGGTATCATCATCAATATGAAAGCATTACGAAATTCTCTTTTTCAAAAGAATTTTCCTCATATTTGACAGTAGCCCTTAAAAAATACAACATAAAGTGCCTCTATATAGATCATTGTACATCTGAACTCCTTCAAGGTTATCTGGGTGGACTGCATCATCTCCTACACCCGCATTGAATAGTGGTTTGAATGAAAATTGTGATTAGACCTGCCTTGCTAATATTCTAGAGGCTTGGCAATCTTTATTTCCTCTCAGTATGTCTGCTCTCATCGACAGAGATAATCTCACGCTTACAATCCACTAATGTAGGTATGTTCTTCTTTGTTTCACAGTCCCACCACCTACGTCTTGGATGAGGACGAACCACGCTTCCTTGAAGAAATTGATTACAGTGCAGAGAGCAATGATGAGGGAGATGTTGATTTGGTTGATAATCCAGTAGACTATGAGGCTTCAGCCATGGAAGATGCCAACAGCGACTTAGAAACTACCAAGAATCCATTCTCTTGAAGGGATTTCACAACCAGCAAAAGTCCGGTCTGTGGACACGCACGCTGCTATCCAGAAAATGGTGGCCTAGTTAGAATTCGGCCGCACAAGGCTGGCTCGCAAGATGACCTGTCTAAAAGCAGTACGGTTAATAGATAATAAACGTGTTCTCTGTTCATGATACAATGGTATTTCTTTCAGTTAACTTCTTTTGTGCTTCACTTACAGCACTGGGTGCACAAAGGATTGATTCAGTGTTTCCCGCCAACTAAGTTGCTGCTTGACTTTATTTCAGTGCCCAGTCTCTCTAATGGGGCAGATATATGCAAACTACTAGGCCACAAACAACAATCAGTCGGTATGGACTGTTGATTTTGTGCGCACAGTGGAGTTTCGGAAGAAGTTGGTCTGAACTTTTGAAAATGTTGTCTCAATATTCTTAAAGTGTTTTTATCCCCTCTTCCCTCATATACTCTTTCTGCTGCTGTTTGTTGTCAGAGGTTGGATGAAGAGCCTCTGAATCCCCATTCAGTGTTTTCCACCCATACTTCCATCTTGTTTTCGTTATTTCTTTTTATGAAAGAATGTTTGGAATCAGTACATTTTACCTATGTGTGCACAAATGCACATCCTGGACTTGTATTCCTTTGGTGCATAACTTACAGTACAGTGTTATTCGCAAAACAATTCAGCTGTACAGTTTTTTTTTAATGTTGAAACTTTAAACAACATATTTATTTCTATGAAATTGTGTTCAGTATTTTATTGTGTTTGAAGTAATCCAAAGCCTGCTTTAAAAAAAATTACCGAATTAAAAATACGATTTATCCTATGTTGCTTTTGTTTATTGTCCTTTCTTCCGAAATATTGCTTCAGTGTACGGGGTTCCCGTAACTTTAATGCCAATTACTGGAGAGATACTTGAGCGCACTCAAGTGTAGCGTGTGCTTTGGGTGTCTAGAGGGGTCTGCTAAATGGCTTGTTTTTATACTTAATAAATCAAGCACAGTTTAATACTCAGGGAGCAGCCATATTCATTCCCATACATGTGTTTTGGGCAACGGGACACTTCTGTTCTGATTTGTTATATAATACTTTGTCCTATCTGTGATTTACAGACATTTAACCACTACACTCTTAGGAGGCACAGTTTATTTAATTAGAAAACGTTTCAACTAATAGAATGCTTTGGTTTTAACACTGATTTTGATTAAAAACTTTAAAGAATTTGGATCCAGGTCCTATACAGTGGCTTAAAGTAATAACAGAAGGATTAAAGGCTTTGTTATTGAACTGGAAAATCCAAGAAGGAAAAAGTTACTGCACTGCAGCTTAAAGTGTTTTGAAATTAAACTCCCTTCCCCATTATTTATATGACGGTTTATATTCTGATTCATACCATTGTTTAGATATTTTTAACTACATCATATTTTGACAGATTTCCGACCTGAAGCACAGAGTGAGAGAGAAAATATTTTGCCAAGTAAAACACAATGTACTCGAGAATTGAAGCCAGGCAGGGTTACTACCCATTTTCCCCCAAACCCACAATTGCTAGTATAGCCAGTAGACTAAATCTCTTCCCTAAAATTGTATTGAAGCCTCTATAATGAAGTGCCCCTCCTTGAAACCGTGTGAAGATACACACTACAGTGTTATTTACATAGACTTTTATCCTAAATTATTCATTAAAATACTTGTTTTTGTAGTACTGAGCAATTTGCTACCCTGCCATTAGTAATTGTTGCATAACATTTTCTTGACTGACAAAAAAAAATCACTGAGGTCACAAGATATTCATATTTGACAGTCACTTTTAGGAACGTCAGAGCTGTCTCTTATGATCTAACCCTTGCCACTATAAAATATCCTCTATAGCAAATGGACAGAATGTAAATTTTACACCAAGTAATTAATGTGAAGATTAATTAACAAATAGACTGTTTTACCATAATAAACCTACATCTTGATAAAAACTATGAAATAAATACACGTATCATGTTATGCATCCCTAAATCTTAGTTTTTTCCACTGTTAATATTTTTTAGTCTCCCATTATAGTCAAAAAACCCTGTTTGGAAAAGAATCACTTAATGACTGCCCCACTGGTTGATGGTGGTGCTGTTTAATGGCAGACTAGAGACTTGGTCTTGAGGCCTTTCTAATGCATCTGAAGTGGTTAATCCTTGCTACTATTGTATACTTCCCAGGTGAGGTCTTGCTCTTAAAAATATCACTGTAGCAGCCATTGTATTTAAGCAATATGTAATCACCAATCTTTACCCATAAATGAACCCTAGGGTAGATTAGGTAACAAAAGAATGGCATTAAGCGGGCAAGAGCCCACCTACTAACGGGAACGTCCATGTCTGATTAATATATGGGATATAGTATCCCCTGCCGTACAGTATAAGGATATTTATCGAGGAGTTCCATGACCATATAGAAGATAAAGGCGGAAGACAAAGTTCCTTCATACAGTTATGGAACTCCAAGGTGACTTGTAATATCCTTAACATGTATGAGAGGGGGTACTTTATTCCTTATAATTCATGGTCACAACTTCATCTTTGACCACATGACACTTTTGCTTTGCTCCAAACATGACATGACTATCCTCAATTAGGAGATACATTCACGGCTCCAGTGTGAGCAAGTTCGGCTGAGATGAAGGGACAAACAGGTAAAAATGCAGGCTTGCCTTCTTGATGAAGTAAGAACTATCTCTCTGAAACTTGGGAGCACCTTTCTTTTCCTGGTAACAGAAACTGAGCATAACAATAACTTGTACCTCTTCAGCTCCACAAATAGAAATTTGGAATGACTAGAAAACCCCATACATTATAATTCTGTAGAAACGGCCTACAGTTAAGCAGATATAAAAGCTATGATCTCACTACCTATGATTTGTTCTAAAGTAGCAATGCTATAAAAACCCATGTTCGAGGCATGTGTGCTGTAGATACACATGCTTTGCATACTCCTGCCATCTAGTGTTGGGTCCGGATGTTTGCAAGTTGTTTTTCTGCGAAGAAGTCTTTCCAGTCAAGAGGTAAGGTGACTCCTCCTTTCTGTGATAGTGCGCATGGGCATCAACTCCATTGTTAGATTGTTCTTCGGGTTCCCCTCGGTGCTTAATCCATTCTACCCTCAACAGTATTCTTTCATACGCATTTCTCACTTCTCCGCATATCGATTCAGTCAACGAAATCTCTAATTTTGATCAGAAAGTTTCATGGGCGACCTTTGGGCCTAACCGCGTTGGTCCAGCTCTTCGTCAGTGGATCGGACTCTGTTCAAATTCTGTTCTCTTTACCATGCCAAGTACCCATGTACCGACTCACACCAGGTGTGTAACTTGTGCTTCTCTCCAGAGCACAGACAAGAAGACTGCAAAGCATGCAAATCTTTTTGGTCAAAGAAAACTCTCCGCGATCTTTGGTCTCGACATCGGGAGATGCAGCTCAAACACGTCGACGACACGCCTGATATCTTCGGTGCTGACTCCAAGTAAGATAATCTCGAGCCCTCAGCGGCTGACTAAGAAGAGTCAATCTACGTGTCAGACTCAGATTCAGAGTTGTAGATTGACTTCATGTCGACAATGTGCCGCAGGAACAGGGTGACGTGAGTACAGAAGACCCCTTGCCCCATCAACCCACCCCCAAAAAATCTAAGGCTTTGCACCACCGCTGCCTTCTGGTCAAGGTCGGCACTGAGACAATGTTTCTGACGCTCTGCCTCCTGGCTCAGCACTGAAACATGTTGTCAAGCCTTCCGGCTCGGAACCAAGTCGGCCGAAATCCACCTTGGAGCTGAAACCTTCCGGTTCCAAGCACAAAGTCAGTTCGGAGCCGAAACCCTCCACTCTGAAAAAGAAACAGCCTTCGAAGCTGAAACTTTCCGTGCCGAAAATCCATTCCATATCGGCCCCGAAACCGTTGGTCCCGAGAACTAAAGATGTCCCTTCAGCACCTTCGGATCCGGAAATAGACCTTGTACCATCCAAATCGGATGTACATTAATCCTGATACAGGACATATTCACACCAAGCCGTCTTCTAAGCACAAGCTTCCTGATGACAACAGTCATTACAAAATCCCTTTGAAGAGAAAAAATGTTGGTACCAGCCCTTTTCATCCACCACCACCACCACCATCTCCTACACCGCCACCCTCCTCTCCACTTTTAGATCCTTTGCACATCACACCTCACGGTTCTCCACTATCTCACCAAGGGGAGACTATATTGATGAGGGAGAGACACACTTATCAGGGGATCCATGGACAGATTATACAATTGACCCTCCATTGGCTAATGATCCAGTCCTTTACCCTGCCAAGTCATCTCCACCTGATGACAATGTATCCTATCAAGAACGTATTACTAGGTCAGCACAATACCATGGGGTGGTACTCCACAAAGAATCCTTAGAAGAGGATTTTTTATTTGAGACACTAGGATCCACACACAGGTATAGCCAAACACTCCCTATGCTCAAAGGAATGATGAAGTATCAACAACACACATGCCAGTACTGAATCAAAATTCACAATTTACATATTCAAATCACACGTGACACTCATTGTGATTGGGAAAAGGTAATTTATTTTTTCTTTTTGGTTTCAAAGGGAATCGAATCGAAAACTAATTTGGTAATGTTGCCAATCCTATTATTTTTCAGTCATGTCTATTTATTAATTTCATAGACCACAAACATGTTATGAATTACATGTATTGTGTGCACATATAATTTTGACAAAACTTAACATTGTTTTAATAAGCATGCAGTGAGCCACCGGAGGTGGACACATAGACAGGATTCTGGTAGGTACATAGGCATCTGTTATTCAGCGCCAATATGCCCATAGGGTATGGGCGGCGGCAACCTGGGAGTGACTCCTGGCAGGTTGGGATGGTGGTGGCGGCCCTGAGACATAATACTTCTTTGTTGATATGTGGTGGTGTCTGCGTACACATGTGGTTCGGATTGGGTACTAACCCATACTTTACAGAGGTCGGTGTTCAGTCTCATGCTAGCAGGTTCAATTTCCCAGCGGGTACGCTTAGCCTTTCATATCCAGAGGTGGACAACTAAGAAACATTCTGTTGGCGAAACAAGCATATATTATTCATTGTCAAGATGCAGCTTTGGGGGGGGGGGGGGGGGAAGAACCCAAGACAAATACACATCATGTTATGTGTCAAAATATGGATGAGCTACTGCAAATTAGTAGTAACCCTTTGCGGCTGCAAGTTTGTGGTAACTCTTCGCCGCTTAGAATGATGGCAGCACTGAGGCACAACCTTTTAGCGTTTATAACGGTCTGGTCCACGGGTTCACCGTGTGAGGTAATTCCTATGGTGTGACACTGAAACAATTGGCTATGATGCTGTAGGGGTTTCCTACTTCGGAAATTTAATAATGAAGGGTTCTAGTGCTACCTATTTAAGGTATCTAAAACGGCTGATGGGTTAGGGTGGTTTGGTCTGGTCACTGAAGCATCATTCATGTGTATCTTTGTCCCCAATACCAAAGAACTTCATGCTCGGCGGTAGTTACAGTTACCTCCGGTGTGGGGTTAGTCCAATGTTGGGGGCACAGGGGAATTGCTGTTGGGGGAGCGTTATTAAAAGGGTTGGGGTGATGGGTTCTCAGTCGCTCATCGCCCTAAGGCGTGCTGCACATAATACAGGAGAGGCATTGCAAGAGGGGCATTATATATAGCGAAACGTTGTGTTATGCGTTTTGTTTAAAAGCATTATCACCTGGGTAAATGTGGTGCTCCTATATGGAACCTGCCTTTTCCCAAGCAGTAATGAATTAACTGCATCTCAAAGCTCATCCCCTCAAGGGTACGGATTTATTGGTGGGCATTGTCAGTAGATTATGTGGGGAGTTGCTAACAATTCATGCAAGGTTGGAGTAGGCTTTATGCTGGTTTTCTCTTTCCTTCCAAGTGGCAGCAGTCCCCTGCGATTTCTTTGGGCCAGAAGCCACAGGTTATGTGGGAAATTCTCAGTAGCCCTTTGTTGGACCCAGAGGGTGCCTTGGGTAGGAAAGGCTTTTCGCGTATTGATTACAATATATGTACAAATGTATTTGCCGTTTTTTACTTGGGAAGTGGCTTAATGGCCAAATGATTATAGGCAGATTGCCCCTTTTCCTTTTTAAAGGTAGTTAGTCCTTAGTATGTACTGTGTGGTGCAACTTGGTAACATGCTATGGGCCTCAGGAAGAACATACATTATAATAGCGGAGGAATGGTGGTATGCAACACCATTAACAGGGAGTGGGCCTGGGGAAGGAAATTTATGGTACAAGCACATCTCAATAACAGGTACAGTTGTATGGGACCAAACGCATTTCTCTGATATGTACTGACTAAAGTTGCTCTTCCCCTGGTAGTTGAACAGGCTGTGAGTTATTTTCAGGCATACTCCACGGGCAATAGGGATTGCTGGGTCATATTTCAACAATAGGGTGGCTTTACTAAATCGCCAAGCATTAATAGGCCAGTGCAAACTTATAGGGCTGTATTTGGCAAACATTATTCTGCCAAGTTCTCTTTCCTTTTTAAAAGCAACTCCTTAGAAGGGATTGCGATTTATTTGATGACTTAATACACGGGAGAGTAGGATTGCGAAGATCCTTTTACAGCTTTATTCTATGTCCAAGGCAGGCGGAAAAGGAGGACTGACCTGCAGGTGGTCCTGGACACTACGGTCCTAACTCACAACATTTTGGAGCAAACTTGTTTGTTTTTTGCTAAAGACGAAAGAGGACATCTCTAGTCAAACCATACCTGAAGGAGTTGGTTTAATTCCTAGTCTGCTGTTCATTGGCTTTTGCTTTTGGTTGTTGATAACTTCTGCTGAAAAAAGGAAAAGTACCCTCGTTTGTAAATGTGAGAATAGCTCACAAATTGCACTCGATGGCTAGATATATGCTGGGCGACTGCGTGGTTCAAAAGCTGAATAGCCCACATCTTGGTGAAAGCTAAAACTGAAAAATACGGCTGTCCGCTTTCGTAATGGATGTACCAGATAGGACACAAGCGAAGGTACGCGCCATGCTCTTTCACAGTAGAGGGTCACCTAAGTTAAAACCTGACGGACACACACGCCTACCACTTCATGAAACAAACACCAGAGGCGGGCTAACTTCAGATATATCCGCATGCATTCTCTCTTTTAAGCTAACCCCTCTGCCACGATCGTGCAGCTTTGTTGAAGCTGATTAAACACGAACGCAAGCCGCGATCGTGAAGCTCTGTTGAAATGGATCACCCTCACCACTGATTAAACACGAACGTAAATCCTTCTCCTGGTGGCGGACAATTACAAACACCCCTTGTGTGCCAGCCTTATTTTTCAGTTTTAGCATTCACCAAGATGTGGGCTATTCAGCTTTTGAACCACGCAGTTGCCCAGCATATATCTAGCCATTGAGCACAACTTGTGAGCTATTCTCACGTTTACAAACAAGGTTACTTTTCCTTTTTTCAGCAGAAGTTGTCAACAACCAAAAGCAAAAGCCACCGAACAGCAGTCTAGGAATTAAACCAACTCCTTCAGGTATGGTTCGACTAGAGATGTCCTCTTTCGTCTTTAGCAAAAAACAAACAAGTTTGCTCCAAAAACCTTTTTCTTTTTTTCACTCTTGTGGAGCACAGAGTCAACAAAAACAGTCCTCCTGCCCACAACTGTTCACCCAAATAGAGCCGATTTTAAGTAAGTCCTTCATCTAAATGACATGACGTGTTTTACGAAGAAAGGTCTTTATATATTTTTTACTTACAGCCCTGCTTTGCTTCTTCTTCTTCCCTTCGTCTTTTTCTGTCCATTCGTTGTAGATAAAAGACTATCGTTTTCCCAATGTGGTATAATCAAGGAATTCACAGGTGGAGTAGAGTTTGGATACTCTCACTTTAAGGTAATAAAGTAGGAGAAGGCGATAGGGAGTGGTAACCAGATTTAATGAAGTTGTAAGTGATAACACAAGCACCTTCTTTGCTTTTCTTTTTCTTTTAGCAATCTTTCGGTTCCCGGTCCTGAAGAGAAACCCCTCCCCAAAGAATCTAGGGGTTCGAAACACGTAGACCTTGTTGTTTGACCAAACAAGTGAATATGCAATTTGTATCAGGTTAACCCCTTTGATGTACTAATGTCTCTGAAAACAAATGTTAAATCATATAATGAATTACCTGGGTTAACTGAATACCACACTGTTTGGTCCTCACCCAGACCAGGGTTGTGAGAAAAAAGTAATAGGTAGTATTTGAAACAAACCTCCCAACCCAGCTGGTCTTGTTTTTTCTTGTGTATCTGTTTTATTCTTTTCACATGTATGCTTTTAGTATTATTATTATTTTTTCAATTTTGTGTGGAACCCGAACTCTCAAATTGGTTGTATATTTATTGTTAAGTTTTGTCAAAATTATATGTGCACACAATACATGTAATTCATAACATGTTTGTGTTGGTTTTTGTTGTGGTCTATGAAATTAATAAATAGACATGACTGAAAAATAATAGAATTGTAAACATTAACAAGTTAGTTTTCGATTCCCCTTTGAAACCAAAAAGAACAAATAAATTACCTTTTTCCAATCACAATGAGTGTCTCGTGTGATTTGAGTAAGTAAATTGAGAATTTTGATTCAGTACTGGCATGTGTGTTGTTGATACTTTATATAGATTGGCCTATCCTTACTGATTACGGGCCAGAAACCTCTATTGTTGATCAAAGGAATGATGAGAAATGCAGAAGAATTTTTTAAAGACCCTGTATGTGCACGAATCCGGACTCCTGGAGTCGACAAAAAATATAAACCTTCCCCAACAGAGCCCGTATTTATTGAAAGCCAGTTACCATTTGACTCCTTGGTAGTATCCAATGTTCGCAAGCGAGCTAATTCCCAAACCTCGGGAGACGCTCTTACCCCAGATAAGGAATCAAAACTCATTGATGCTTCTGGCAGATGCATAGCTGCTCAAGCTGCCAATCACTGGCGTATTGCCAACATGCAGGGCCTTTTAGCCGGATACGACAGGGTGCACCATGGAACAATTGCTACAATATCTCCCAGATGAGCATACAGTTAAAGCCCAAGACTGGGTCCAAGAAGGGAAATTAATTTCCAGCTCTTCCATAAGGTGTGCTCTAGATTCTGCGGACACTACAATGTTTCCTTTCGTCGCCCCTTTTACCGGGTAGGGTCCAAGTCGACACCTTCAGACCAAAAAACCTCCGCATACAAGGGTAACAACCAATCCTCTTCCTCAAGAGGCGTTTTTTAGAGGAGGGTATAGAGAAAACAACTCTAAGGGCAAGGGTAAGGGCACCACACCCCGTAACTCCCATTCCCCTAATAAGCAGTGACTTCCCCACGCTTCCCTCCGATTATTCCACACCTGTCGGGGGAAGACTTCAACAGTTTCACCCCATTTGGCAATCTATAATAACCAGCAAATGGGTGCTTGGAATTATCCAACAAGGTTATTGCCTGGAGCTTACCGCCAATCCTCCAAATATTCCACCTCACTCTCACAAATTGTCGCCACACCACTTGCTGTTGCTCAAAAAAGAAGTGCAACCTCTCTTACTGAAAGGAGCCATAGAATCAGTTTCACTTCAGTACCAAGGTTCAGGGGTTTACTTTCTCTACTTTCTGATCCCCAAACAGGACGGCTCATTAAGATCTATTCTGGATCTCAGAGAGTTGAACCAGTACATACTGTTAGACCACATTCACATGGTGACCCTTCAATGGGTACTTCCACTTTTACAGCAGGGCAATTTAATGTCTACTCTAGACTTAAAAGATGCATATTTTCACATTCCAATTCATCCAGCTCATTGCAAATACCTCAGATTTGTCATGGCAGGCAAGCATTACCAGTTTAAAGTACTTCCGTTTGGAGTCACCACTGCTCCCAGAGTATTTACCAAATGTCTGGTAGTAGTAGCAGCAGCTCATCTCAGAAGACAACGAATGCAAGTCTTCCCATACCTAGACGACTGGCTCATCAAAGCCAGCACTTACCAAAACTGTTTACAACACACTTAGACTACAATAGACCTACTTGATCAATTGGGGTTCACAGTCAATGCACAGAAATCTCACTTGCGTCCTTCACAGATGCAGTCTTATCTAGGAGCCACTATCGACACTCTCAACCCTCTAACCTCTCCCGATTCATCCCGAATTCACAACATTCAGGCTATGATACTACAGTTTCAACCCAACCAGACATTACCAGCCAGAGTTTTCATGCAAGTGCTGGGAGTGATGGGGTCTTGGATCACAATCGTACCCCATGCAAGGCTTCACATGCGTCCCCTACAAGAGTGCTTAGCATGTCAGTGGAATCAATCGCAGGGTCAATTAACCAATCTAGTGTTGGTAGACGGCCGCACCCAATGCTCTCTGCAGTGGTGGAACCCACAAAATTTATCAAAAGGGTAGCCCTTCATAGACCCTACTGCACAGATCATACAGCAGACGCATCTCTCACCGGTTGGGGTGCCCATCTCCAAGATTACACAATCTAGGGTCTGTGGGGCGAAAATCATAAAAGTCTCCACATCAACTACCTAGAACTTTTGGCTGTGTTTCCTAGCACTCAAAGCTTTTCAAACTCACCTCATAGGCAAAGCTGTCCTAGTCCGCACAGACAGCATGACAGCAATGTACTATGTACAAATACAGGGAGGTAATCACTCTCTCCATCTGTCAAGCCTCTTTCAAAACATTTGGAAGTGGGCAGTACATCACAGGATCCATCTCCTGGCTGAACACCTTCCAGGAGTAAACAATCACATTGCCTACCTCAGCAGAAAGAGGCAGCAAATTCACGAGTGGGTACTTCATCCCCAAGTTCTCCATCAATACTTCCAACAATAGGGATATCCACAAATAGACCTGTTCGCCACAGTAGACAATGCAAAATGCCTAAACTTCGCATCCAGGTTCCCACACCCTCTATCCAAAGGCAATGCCCTATGGATGACCTGGTCAGGGATATTTGCCTACGCTTTTCCACCTCTCCCACAACTTCCATTACTGGTTCGGAAGCTCAAGCAAACATCCCTCACACTGATTCTAGTAGCTTTGTCAACCTTGGTACAACATCCTGTTAGAAATGTCAGTAGTTCCACATAAAAACTACATCTCACCTCCTGTCTTCTCATTCAGAGCCATGGAGAAATCAGACATCCAAGTCCCAAGGAGCTCATCCTAGCGATTTGGCTCCTGAAGTCATAGAGGTTGGTTATTTAAATCTACCACCACAATGTATGACTGTTTTGAATAAAGCAAGAAAACCTACTACCAGATCTTGCTATTCAGCAAAATGGAAAATATTTGTTGTCTATTGCAATAACAACAACATCAATCCCTTGGACGCGTCTGTACAAACATTATCTGTTACCTGTTGCACTTACAGCATTCTGGGATGGCTTACAGATCTATTCGTTTACACCTTGCAGCGGTACCTGCATATTTGCAAAACAGTCATTTATCTCTATTTAAAATCCCTGTAATCAAAGCTTTCATGGAAGGCTTGAAAAGAGTAATACCACCAAGAGTTCCACCCGCACAAGTGTAGAATCTTAACATTGTCCTTACAAGACTTATGGGTCCACCGTTTGAACCCTTACATAATTGCTCTCTATAGTCTCTTTGGTGGAAAGTTGCTTTCCTCATTGCCATCACTTCATTGAGGATAGTTGGTGAGTTACAGGCATTAACCATAGAAGAACCATTCTTTCAACTCCACAAAGATAGTTGTTCTTCGCACCAATCAAAAATTCCTTCCCAAAGTGGTTTCTGCTTTTCAAATTAACCAATCAGTTGAGTTCCCTGTGTTCTTTCCTCAACCTGATTCAGTAGCAGAACGAGCTCCATATGCTGGACGTTAGAAGAGCCTTAATATATTTCATATAAAGGACCAAGGATTTTCGCAAACCAAAACAATTGGTTATTTCATTTGCTCCACTTCACAAAGGCATCTCTATATCGGGCATTTCAAGATCGATTGTTAAATGTATTCAATCATGCTATGCAAAAGAAAGAGAACTTTATCCTTACCCCTTAGAATGCATTCTACACGCAAAATAGTGGCTACTATGGCCTTCTTAAGCAACATTCCTCTAGCTGACATCTATAAAGCATCTACATGGTCTACACCACACACATTTACCAAACACTATTGTGTGGATGTGTAAGCACGACAACAGGCCAAGCAGTGCTTAAGACACTATTTCAGACAACTGCAACACCTACAGGTTAGCCACTGCTTGGGGAGCAAACTGCTTTATAGTCTATGCAAAGCATGTGTATCTACAGCACACATGCCTCAAATGGATAATGTTACTTACCCAGTTTGCATTTGTTCTTGGCATGTAGAGCTATAGATTCACATTCGCCCACCCGCCTCCCTGGACACTTGTAGTTGTTGAAGTTCTTCCTATTTACATACATATGCATGGACATCACTATTCTAACCTTATGTACTCCATTCTCACCCTCTTGCGGGAAAACAATCTAACAATGGAGTTGATGCCCATGCACACTATCACCGAAAGGGGTCACATTACCTCATGACTGGAAAGACTTCTTCGAAGAAAAACAACTTGCAAACATCCGGACCCAACACTAGATGGCAGGAGCATGCAAAGCATGTGAATCTACAACTCTACATGCCAAGACCAGATGCATTCAGGGTAAGTTACATTATCCATATCAAGTGTGTGACTACAGGAGTAATTTATAACCAAGAATAAAGTAAGAAACGAGATGTTGTGTGCATGATAACCAATCACGAATGTTCCACCAGCTATGCATGCTGTGTGGTTGTGTTCTGCAGTGCCACCATCCTTGCACGTGTGTTGTGTGTTTTGGATAAGTCCATTCATGTACTACCTTCTAAGCATGGAGAATGGTAGCGTAAGATCAATCTATTATTTTTTATACTTTCGGTCATGAACTGAGAAAAACACAAATTCTTCTTCAGTTGATATGAGCACAGGTATTACAACTCAACAGATACAACGGTAATCTTCTTCCTATACCTGTAATAGTATGAAACAGCCATAAGAGATTCCAAATACACTAAAAACGTGCTTCTGATTTCCAGTTCCCATTACGTATGACATTTACACTGACAAGAGGCTACAGCCTAAGTTTGTTACTGAGGGAAACTATCGATTGAGATATTGGATCATGACGAATTATGGGAACTGGAAATCAAGAGCACTTTTCAAGTGTATTTGGAATCTCTTTTGCTAAGCCCTAAAGAAGCGAAGTATTTTTGCGAAACATATGTTGGCTGTTTCATACTGTTACATGTATAGGAAGAAGATTACCATTGTATCTGTTGAGTTGTAATACCTGTGCTCATATCAACTGAAGAAGAATGGTTTTAAGTGTCCAAAAGAAGGACTTGCAATAAAGAAGAATTTGTATGGACATTCAATTTGGAATTTGTGTTTTTCTCAGTTCATGACCTAATGTTTGCAACATTCCCTGTAAGGAACACAGGGTACTGAGAAGTAGTGCCGGGCATTCTCTTTTTCCTCCTGCAATTGATCTAATTATTTTTTATCCTAGGTGAAGAAGTAAGACAAGGGAAGGTAGGAACTTCCTGTCTTTCTAGTATAAACACCTCAATAAAATTAGAAATTGGAATGCTGGGGGCGTGGCCAAGCCACGGAGCGTGATGGCCGCTAGCTAAGAGGAGCTCCGAGACCCGTGACTCTCTCCCTAACATCCATACCTACTATCCGTCTCCCAAGCAACGGGAAACCTGGTGCAGGGATCGCTGCCGCGACTGAGCCCTTCTTCGGTGGCCGGGACCTGAATCGGACCAAGCAGAGCCCATACAAACGTACGGTCTCCCCTGGCTGGAGGGCGGGGCGACGTGTACCATCGAGTTGCCCCGCAAATTGAGACTGCGGCCGAGGCCTGGGCCCTGAGGGAGAAACGGACATGGCACAGGAGAATCCAGCGCCTTGCTACGGCGCATCGGCATCGGCAGAGGAAGAGTATTGGCGGCCACCCGGAGCAGTGCGTGGTGCAAAGGTGAGCACTCGTCAACGTCCGCCAGTAGCTGCTTCTTGCATACGAGGCCCACTAATAACTTGTACACTTGCTCAAGTTCGCCACTCTGCCGATCCGAGGACTAGGTTGGGGCCGCCCACAGCGTCATGGTCCTCCCCTCCTCCCCCCCCCCCTCCTGCAACTGTGAAAGGAGCCCTGCCCGGGGGCCTCCTCCCCCCTCCCGGTAGGCATTGGAAATAGTCAGACAACCTATTGGCAGCCTCACATGGTAATCAACGGTGAGTGCACTGACCACTGTTCCCTTTGACCGGTGAGCGCCCTGAACGCTCTGCATTAGCACACGTAATCTTGAGGGCCTTCCACATGGCGCAGATATCGCCACCTTCGCAGTCTGGGATCAGGATTCCTTCACTAGCAGAGACCGGGGTCCCGAGCACCAACGCTGCGCAACCCATCACCTCGCTGAGCACTGGGGTGTGGGGGAGCCATTGCGACAATGTCGGGGACCAGAGGACATAAACCAGTACAGCAGAACAAGCTGGATAAATACACCGTCGCTAAATCAGCCCTACCTTGAACCCCGACAAGAGGCCACCACCAAGGCGAGTGTGGAATGGGGCACAGCTGAACTGAAACTTCAGGATGTAATGGACGCTATCCTGGGGGTCCGGACCTCCCTTGAACAAAGGATGGATGCGATTACAACGTAGGTGACGCTCCTTAGGGCAGACTTAACGAAGAATCTGGAACATGTGAAACAAATAGAAATCACCACCTTAAGTCTAGTAGATGGCACCTCCCAACTGCAGCGCGAAGTCAGCGACCTCCAGACCTTCCGGAAAGTTGAGGAGGAAAAGTTGGATGACTACGAAGGGCGCTCCCACCGTAATAACGTACGCATCATTGGGGTTCTGGAAAAAGCGGAGAGGCAAGTGACGGACCTCTTCGTAGAAGATCTCATTCTCACTCGCCTCCAGCTGAAGGGGTTGTCCAAATTCTTTGTAGTGGAACGGGCCCACAGAGTGCCGGGGGGGGAGGCCGAGGCCAGGGGCGCCGCCTCGACCGATCCTGGCAAGGATCATGAACTTTCGCAACTGAGATGTCATCCTTCAAAATGCTAGAGTAGCCCCGCCTCTTCGATTTGAAAACTCGGAAATTTCATTCTTTCCAGACTTTACCCTAGAGGTACAGAAACAAAGAAGATCGTTTCTCATGGCAAAAAAGACCCTGCGCGACAAGGGAATCAAGTATGCGGCCCGGCTCCGGGTGGAGGTGGAGAATAAAGTCTAATTCTTTGACCGTCCAGAGGATGTGGCTGGAGGCCCGGAATTGAGCGGAGTGACATGCATCTCATGGACGACTCATCTCAACTGGCCCCTGAACTGTCCACATCACTGACTGTAAGATGGGTCATAATATATGTCGAGGGGTGGCGCTGTGCATAGGAAGGGGGCGATGAGATCCTTGAGTCAGGTGGATGAGCATATAAAAGCCAGTGGGGTTTTATATTGAAGTATCATTGTACAGCGCACCAGGAACCCGGGGATGGGAACGCAGGGAGGGAGCACGGAGGCATGGCCTACCCCCTCCCCCAAGTTAACTGTAGTTAGTAATGTTTTTGGGTGACAGGCACTCTGCACTTTTCGTAAATGGGCAGTTTTAGGCCCAGGGAGCAGGGTGGGGGGTAGTTGGGAGGGTACAGAAGAATTGTTATCGTTAATTGTCATATCGACTGAACTATGTTTTATACAGATGGAAACAAATGCCAGAGACTCATTATGCTGGGTACACACCAGGAGGGACACTTTAAATTACTAAGTTGGAACGTAAATGGGTTGGGAGACAAGCTGAAGCGCTGCATAGTCCTGAGGCACATTAGACGGCATACCCCAGAGGTGGTTCTACTGCAGGAGTCACATCTAGTGGGCAACACCTGCAAAACATTAGACAGAGGGGGCTAAAAACTAATTCCACATTCTGGCTTTATAACCGGTTCGAGAGGAGCGGGCATCATGATGAAGAACTCCTTCCCATTCTCCATACACCAAACGTGGCTAGATGATCTGAGACGATTTGCAGCAGTTTCGGGGCAGTGGGAGGGATCGACTCTGCACCTGGTGACGGTCTACGTCCCACCTGGACTCCAGAAACGTACGTTTCAGGAGATGGGGACTCTATTACTCATGCTCCCGGTGGGCTGACTTGTGGGGGGAAATTCTAACACGGTGTTATCGGGGGCCCTAGATAGAACCCTCCACGAGACATCGGCGCACACGTGAGGTGGCTTCCAGATTTCATAGAGGCAATGGGCTTGGTAGACGTATGGAGAACATTCCTTCCAGATACTATTCACCACACCTTCTACTTGGGTGCTCACAACAGTCACTCCCGCATTGACTGCTTGCTGGTCCCGGCGACCCATATAGCTGAGATGCATGACACTAGACACATGGCAAGGGGAATATCGTACCATTCACCGGTCTGGACCCTGGTGGTCCTGGGCGGGAAGCAAGAGGGGAGAATTGCGCCTATCAACCCGTGGTACCTTCGTAACCCAATAGTTAGGGATTCCCTGGTACGAACTATCAACAACTACTTTCCCGAAAATGTAGGCACGGTTACCTCTCCCCAGACAATCTGGGAGGACTTTAAGACAGTGGTAAGAGGGCAGGCGCTTTCCTCGATAGCCGGTATTCGGAAATAAAAACGCAAAACTCTTGATGGGGTGGAGAGCGAGATTATCCGTCTGGAAGGGATGGGCAGTGAAGGAGCCACGGAAGAGAATCTCCATACCCTGAAACTCATAAGAGATGAATACAAGAGTATTGCTACTGACCTGTCCATGGGAATGGGGAGGGACAAAACAGGTAGGATTTACGATCTGGGTGACAAAGCTGGGAAACTAGTAGCCTGGCTGGATAAAAGAGACTTAGCGAGTCGACTGGTCCGGAAACTAGAGGAAGGGGGGGGCAAATAGTGACAGACCCCCAGGCGAAATGCGTTTGCAAACCACTTTGAAATGGTTTATCGTTCTCACTCCACCCTCGCAGTGGAAGATTCAGCAGAGATGCTTAGAGATCTCCGTATGCCTACCCTGTCAACTGACGACAGAGACATGCTGGAAAGCGCTCTCACAGATGACGAATTGGCAAAGGCGCTCAGAGACCTTCCTTCCGGAAAAGTCATGGGTCCCAACGGCCTGCAAATAGAACTGTACAAACTAAAACCAGATGTCATTGCCCCACACCTGCGAACAATGTTTAACGAAAGTCGGAAGAGGGGTCGGCTGCCGAGAGACCAGAGAGTGGCCACGCTAGTAACTATCCACAAAGAGGGTAAACCGAAGCACAAATGCTCCTCATACAGACCCATCTCCCTGCTAAACTCGGAACCCAAGATCTTGGCTAAAACGCTAGCGAATCGGCTTATCCAGGTAATTAGTAACCTAATACACCCCGATCAATCTGGCTTTATGCCTCACAGAAATACGGCTTTAAATCGCCGTCTTCATGGGGTGCTAGGTAGACTGGACACAATCCAGGAGTCAGCAGTGGTGGTATCCCTAGATGCCACCATGGCTTTTGACACAATATAGTGGTCCTACTTATTTGCTGTCTTAACTAAATTTGGGTTTGGGCCCGTTTTTATAGGGTGGATCAAACTGCTCTACGCAGAGCCCTTGGTGCAGATCATGGTCAACAATAAGAAATTTGAGGTATTTGGGCTGGCCTGGGCAGGGGAACCAGACAGGACTGTCCACTGTCCCCCCCTCCTCTTCGCTGGAGCCACTGGCTACCGGGACCAGTTGGAGCCCATTTGTTCAGGCTCAGGCGGGCGGCGGATTGGGAAGACCGCATTTCCCTATATGCGGATGACATCCTTTTATACTTGGCCTCCCCGAAGTTCTCCATTAATGCGGCCCTTAACATTTTCACAAACTTTGGGAGATACTCCGGATATAGGATAAACTGGGGCAAATCCCTGCTGTATGTTCTAAAAGGAGACCCCCCCCCCCGTCCTTGCCCTGAGACTGCCCTATGCAAATTGTGAAAGAGGGCTTTTGTTACCTGGGTATCTTCATCACGTCAGACCCCAAATGTCGATATGTGCGGAACCTACTCCCCCCCACTACGGCTATCACTACTAGGCCGGGCGGCATTATTCAAAATGATGGCATTACCGCTTTTCCTCTACGCATTGCAAAACACCCCATACGTGATCCCAAATAGATATTTTGGAGACATAGAAAGCATACAGTGGGATTTACTATGGGAGGGAAGACCCAGGATAGCCTTCCATAAACTAGTCCTGGGAGGGTACGATGGGGGTATTGGATTACCAGACAATAAAAAGTACTATTGGGCAGCGCACTTAACAGCGATTAACCACTGCACGTACCGCACAGATGAGGACCCAGTGTGTGTTAAGTAGACAAATGGCTGCTCCCTGGGGGAGCATACCATAGGGCCCTATACTCGAAACCACAGAGATACCCCCTGACGGGGCCAACTAAGCATTCAGTGTTGGTCTGGCATGCCGCTAACGGAAGTCTGGGTTGGGATAAGAAGATCACACAGGCCACCCCGCTGTGGGAGACGGAGAAGCTGGGCACCTTAGGCACCACGAAGGGGTTCGACAAGTGTGACACAATTGGAATAACAACAATTGGAGACCTATGGGACAAGGAAGAGGTGGTCACGTTTGCCGTCCTGCAGCAGACCTATGAGCTAGCTGGCACGGAGTACTACCGCTATCTGCGGGTTAAGCATGCGCCCTCATCCAATATACCCAGGGGCACGGCTCTGCCAGACTCTTCGCCACTAGAGGATAGATTTCTAGACGGATACATGCCCGATAAAGCAATATCCCTGTCATACAAACAACTGATTAATAACACCCCAAACCCCCTCAAATCCCTCAGGCAATACTGGGAAAGAGATGGGTTACAAATAGACAACGAGGAATGGTAAGATGCAGTAGCATCCCCAAGAGAGGTGGCAATCTCGTCGAGGCTCTGTTTAGTACAGTTGAAAATCCTCCATAGAGTATATATTACTGGGCCTACCTTAGTTAAAATGGGTAAAGTGGAAGACGACCCCTGTAGACAAAGATGTGGACTTTTAGGCACATTCATGCATATAATATGGGAATGTAAATATATCCAATCTTATTAGGCGAAAATCCTTGATTGCATGAACGAAGTACTGGGGAGCGGGGACACCGCCCAAGTTAGACTCATTGGAAGAAAGATATGGACTGGGTCTATGTATCACGGGGATGTCTTGAAAGTGGTCCTCCATTTGGAGTAAATGGAATGTGTATAGAGGCAATATCTGTGTTCCCCCCATTGGGGAAATAGAAGACACAAGTGTTCCGTAATAATTGTTAATTATCGATATGTATCTTAGTAACCCACCATCATGACAAGAACTGATTCAATGTTTCTGCCTTCTTGGTTGTAACCTGCAAAGTCGACTCAAATTGTTAATAAAAAGAATTACAAAAAAAAAATAGGAATGCCCTGATATCCCTGAGGAATGCCTCTGACCAATTTGCTGGCACTTAGAGTGGGCTGAAACATTTCAGCAAAAGGAGAGATGGAGGGGACATTGCACCCCAGTACATCCGGTGATCTGTTGATCCAATTTTAATCATGCCCAAGTTACCACCTAATAAAGAACATACCTGTGGTAAACCTTAAGGTATTTTTAATTAGGAACTAGATTCCTGCCTTATTCTGGTTGTAGAAATTGGGGTCTCTAGTTGGCAGAGGTAGGTACCTTTGTCCAAATAGGGACCCTTTCTTCTAGTCAGGGTAAGGGAGATATACACTTTAGATAACCTCTGCTCACCCCCTGGGTAGCTTGGCACGAGCAGACGGGCTCGTGTAAAGTATTTTTACTGAAGACACACAGTAACAGAGTGTAAACACCACAAATGGACACCACACCAGTTTAGAAAAATAAAGTATCTTTATCTAAACTCAGCAAGACCAAAATGACAAAAATCCAATATAGAGCTAATAAAACATGACTTTAGAACAGTTATTGCTAAAATAAAGCTTGTAGAAAACAAATAGCTCCACCTGGGGCTATTGGGACGTTGTGAGAGCAATAAATCCAAAGTACAGCGCCGACCACGAGAAGCGCAGCGTTGGGCACAGAGTCACAGACCCCCAAACAAACCGTACCTTGGAAACGAAGTCTATGATGATGCACTGTGTCGTGGGGGTGAGGTGTCAGTGCCGAGGTCAAGGCTGGCTCCCTGGCTGCCACAGGGGAGGCAAGGCGTCGTGTCTGCGAGGAGGCGACGTGTCGATTCCAGGACAGGGGAAGACGGTTGTGTCAGTGGTTAGGCATCGATTTCGGTGACGATGCGCAGTCAGCGAGTTCCTGGAGTCACCCTCGGCGGTATTCGGTGCCGCAATAACAGGATGCAGGCGCTGGCGATGACGAAGTCGGTTTGAGCACTGGCATTAGGAAATACTGATAACTTCAGGCGTCGGAGCTGCAGTGCAGGACGGGCGTTGTGTCATGCACTTCACGGGCGGTGCCCCTAAGCCTCAGTGCCAGTCGCATCGTCCCACATCGGCGTCGCATACAGCATCGGAGACAGGTTTTCTTACTTCTCTTAGCTTTCTCCCAGCTCCCAACAGCAGGAAAAATCTCCAGAAGCCTGAAACTAGAATAGGCACCTCCTGGCAGGTCAGAACTATCAGAAAAATCCTTGAAAAATCAGAGACTTCAGAACAGGAGGCCAGCACACACAGGCCCTTGGAGATTCTTCTTCAAGCAGGTTCACAGCAAAGTTCCAGTCTTTGTCCTTTCCTTAGCAGAGGCAGCAACTAGAGGACAACCCCCACACAGCAAAAGGAGCAGTGCTCCTCCTCACATCTCTTCTCCTTGACAAAGGTTCCTCTTGAATCCAGAAGTGATCTAAAGCTCTTGGGTTTAAAAACTACTACTTATAACCCATGTTGTCTTTGTTCTCTTTGTGCAAGGATCTCTGAGCCCAGTCCAAACCAGTTCTGTCCTCACTGGTGTAGTATGACCAAGGGGGTGGAGACAGCATTGTGCAAGGGAGACAGGCCCTATTCAGGTGCAAGGAAAACTCCTCCCACAACTCTAAATGCAGCCAAGCCCCATTCAGTTCAGCTCTGAGTCATCCAGGAAGGGCCAGGTACACCTCAATCCCCCAGTGACTGTCTACAGTGAATGCACATCCTTAGCCCCTGTCACTCCAAAACCAGACATTCAATCTAAAAACAGGCAGAGGCACACAGAATGGTTAAACAAGAAAATGCCTACTTTCTAAGAGGCATTTTCAAACATAATTTAAAAACCATCTTTACTAAAATATGTGTTATTAAATTCTGAGTTCAGAGAGCCTAAACTTTATTCCTTTATCTTGTCCCAATGGGAAGTTATACTTGTAAGATGTTACAAAGTATTTCCCATTCTATCCTATTGGACAGATAGCCTTTCAATAGACAAAAATAAAATTGGCAGCATTTCCCTATCAGGACATGTCACACACACCAGTACATGTGCTACCTTTCACATACACTGCACTCTGCCCATGGGAGTGGCAGGTCTGAGATACCTTTTCATGGCTGTTCATGTGGGTGGCACAATCAGTGCTGCAGGCCCACTCATAGCATTTGACTTACATGCCCTGGCAAACTCAGTGCACTTTACTAGAGACTTACCAGTAAATCAAATATGTCAGTCAGGGAGAACCAATTGTAACAACAATTTACACAGGTAGCACTTGCACTTTAACACTGATCAGCAGTGGCAAAGTGCCCAAAGCATCTAAGCCAGCAAACACGAAATCCAGCACAACCTTAAAAATACAGGAGGTAGAGGCAAAAGGTCAGGGGAAACCACACCAAAGATGCCAAGTGTAACATCTGGTAACTAATATATCTTAACAACTCCCTCATAAACTGAGGTTGATTCCACCCTAGTCTTACTATCTTACCAGGATGGAAGGAGGTTGCCAGTGATTAAGCATGACACATGACGTGGGTGAGACCACCTCTTCCAAATATATTTATGCCCGACAGGGATCCTGAACCTAGGATAAATAAATAGGGATAGGGGAATGACCTTCCTACAAAAAGATACTCCCCACACCTGCTGTTGGGTTGTTTCTATGGGAGGAAGTATGGTGTCTAATCCTACTTTTATCTCAAAGTGTGTTGATGCTATCACCTTTCCCATACTGACTTAAAGCCTTGGTGCATAGCTCTTTTCATATGAAAGAGATGGCATGTTTGTAAACATGTAGAATAAAAATAGACTCTAGTGCAAAATTAAACACATCAAAACAGCTGTTTGATAGTTGTTAAAAATTATACTAGAATCAGTTTAATATGAGTCAGATTTGTTTTTTAAAAGGCATCCAGTTCTTACCCTGGTTCCCACCCTTATACTGTGTACTGGATAGGGGCCCACTTTTCTGAGCAGGTTTTTGGGGGCCTGAAGAAGACTTTGTTTTTATTCTTAGACTGGCCACCATCCTTCCCTTGTGGTGGGGGCTTAGCAACCCCTTTATTGTGGTCACCTCCACCATGAGTTGTCTTGGCAGTGGCCTGGCTTTTTCCCCAACCTTTAAGGAGAAAGTGGACCTAAGTCTACCAGGTACTGATATAATTTCTCAGGAAAATAATGACTCAACAAATGCTCTTTCATAATAAGATTATAAAGCCCATAATAGTTGTGCACATAATTGCCTTTCAACCAGCCACCTAGTGTTTTCACTGTAAAGTCTACAAAATCTACCCAGGTCTGACTCTGTTTTTTTTAGTCTCCCTGAACCTGATCCTGTATTCCTTAGTGGTGAGTCCAAAGCCCTTAATGAAGATGTACTTCATGAAGTCACAAGACTCAACATCTGCCTCATTTAGTATCAGGAGCCAGTCCCTACACTTTCCTGAGAACAGAGAAGGAAGCCCCAATATGTTTGGTTGAGTTGCCTCAGTTTACAAGCCCTCTCAAAGGCTGTAAACCATTTGGTGATATCATCACCCTTTGTGTGTTTAGGGATAATCCATTTGGGAATCTTGGAGTCAAAAGCTTCTTCTTTCTCCCTATTTATTATTTTGCTGCTACCAGAGATGGGCCCTAGGCCCATCTCAGGTCTTTCTTCCTCTGTAGCCAGGATTTTGGCTTCTAAAGTGCCCTCTTGGCTAGTCTCTCGAGAGCAAGACCCTCCTCTAGGAGGTCTTCTCTTCCTCGGAGGGGAAGCTCTAAGCGATTCTCCTGTCCACTGTCTCCATCCTGATCCTTGGGGGGAACAGTGTCATCCTCTGAATGGTCTTTCTCATACTCCGCTAAGAGCTTCTTGAGCGTTGCCTTGGTAGTAGTGGAGCCTGTTTCGATTTTATACGTTTTACAGAATGTCATTAGCTGCCACATTGAAAAATGCAGTTAAGGTGTCAGGTCAAGCTCCTGAACCAGATCCCCTGTAGAACACATTGTTAGTAAACATGGGACCTTTTTAGAAAACAACAAAAAGTTCTAAAATAATCTTTTGGGCCTAGCTACTAGTATACTTTTTAAATTCTAAACAGTTTCACTGTTGGACTTACATAAGGCACGAACAGCTAGGTTTTAAACAGTTTAGAAAATAACCAAAATCGGAAGAAATGCTTATAACTCATTACAATTTTGGATTACTTTGTGGAATCACTTATTAACTGAGTGGTACAGCAGATGTCAAGCCTTCTATCCCACCGGTGCCACCAATGTAGGAAGCTGCAGATTTTGATTGGGAGGCCAGCCGGGAGGAACCAAGTCTTACGATGCTAGGGGATGCAGGGACCCCTGTGGTCCTCTTCTCTTCGGGCTGGGGCAGGCGAGTGCAGAGGGTCTTTGAGGTGTCATGTTTCTTCATTCGGGAGCACTCGCGGTTGAAGGGTCCTGCAAACAGGCTGCAGGCGGCATCGGGGAGTTCACGAGGGGTAAACCCAAAGTGGACTCTGTCTCATGAGGGCTTGGGGATCATGCTGACACCGTTGGCCCACTTTGAGATGGGCTAAGGGGCTCGAGTGCAGTGGTGCTTGGCGGTGTCGGGTTCTGGTGGTTCTGAAGTCCTAACGATTTTCCTTATGGTGCTTGCAGGATGCAGGGGAGCAGTTCTGATGTTCTACTGGAGTTCTTGGTTCCTGGCGAAGTGCTGGTAGGTCTCCCAGGCTTTGGAGACACAGCAGCTGCAGGGCAAGTTGTCTTTTGGTGCAATTGTCAGTCAGCACGCAGGCGGGCAGGGTTGACCCTGTCAGTTGTTAGGTCTTCTGTTCTTGCTCTTTGTGACTCTTCACTTCTGTCTTCTTCTTTCAGGTCGGCAGGATCTGATTTTCTGGTGCCAGGGTCTCCCCTCATTACTAAATTTAGGGGTGTAGGGTAGTAGCCAATGAGCGACTAACCCCTGGGGTCACTAAGCCCTCATGACTACTTTCTGTAGGGAGTGTGCTTAACCCTGTCCCAGTGTTCCTATGTTGGCTATCCACAAAATGGCTAACTCTGACAAGTCGCCTTCACTTTAGGTAGCACACCTTAGGGTGGTACTGGCCTGATGGATCAAACCCGGATCTGTTGACTGGGTGTGAGTGTTTGATTGGTTCTGATGCTCCGTCCATCACCACCCCCTTTTGTACCGCTTTGTTCGCCATAAGTTGGCAGGGTATGCTCAGACGTGAGTCCCTTGCTCACTTTGCCACTGGATTCAAGTAAGCCTGGCTGAAGACGGCTGAAATGCCAGAAACCGGTCTAAGAAGCTTGTTTCCGGTCCAGGGAAGGCATGGCTTGGCAGTTCGGGCTGGACTGTTCCCATGAGGCACAGGGTCAGACTGATTTGCATATGGCCATGTCTGAACTGGGGTGGCAGAGTGGGCTAAAGAACGGTGATGGATCAAACCCGGATCTGTTGACTGGGTGTGAGTGTTTGATTGGTTCTGATGCTCCGTCCATCACCCCCCCCTTTTGTACCGCTTTGTTCGCCATAAGTTGGCAGGTTATACTCAGACGTGAGTCCCTTGCTCACTTTGCCACTGGATTCAAGCAAGCCTGGCTGAAGACGGCTGAAATGCCAGAAACCGGTCTAGGAAGCTTGTTTCCGGTCCAGGGAAGGCATGGCTTGGCAGTTTGGGCTGGACTGTTCCCATGAGGCACAGGGTCAGACTGAATTGATTATGGCCATGTCTGAACTGGGATGGCAGAGTGGGCTAAAGAACGGTGATGGATCAAACCCGGATCTGTTGACTGGGTGTGAGTGTTTGATTGGTTCTGATATTCCGTCCATCACCACCCCCTTTTGTACCGCTTTGTTTGCCATAAGTTGGCAGGGTATGCTCAGATGTGAGTCCCTTGCTCACTTTGCCACTGGATTCAAGCAAGCCTGGCTGAAGACGGCTGAAATGCCAGAAACCGGTCTAGGAAGCTTGTTTCCGGTCCAGGGAAGGCATGGCTTGGCATTTCGTGCTGGACTGTTCCCATGAGGCACAGGGTCAGACTGATTTGCATATGGCCATGTCTGAACTGGGGTGGCAGAGTGGGCTAAAGAACGGTGATGGATCAAACCCGGATCTGTTGACTGGGTGTGAGTGTTTGATTGGTTCTGATGCTCCGTCCATCACCACCCCCTTTTGTACCGCTTTGTTCACCATAAGTTGGCAGGGTATACTCAGACGTGAGTCCCTTGCTCACTTTGCCACTGGATTCAAGCAAGCTTGGCTGAAGACGGCTGAAATGCCAGAAACCGGTCTAGGAAGCTTGTTTCCGGTCCAGGGAAGGCATGGCTTGGCAGTTCGGGCTGGACTGTTCCCATGAGGCACAGGGTCTGACTGATTTGCATATGGCCATGTCTGAACTAGGGTGGTAGAGTGGGCTAAAGAACGGTGATGGATCAAACCCGGATCTGTTGACTGGGTGTGTGTGTTTGATTGGTTCTGATGCTCCGTCCATCACCACCCCCTTTTGTACCACTGGCCTGATGGGGGACACACCTATCTGACTAGCTAATTTTCCCGCCTTTCCAGATGCCAAAGGGCTCTGGACTAAGGGGGGTTGGCTTCCTTTCCTGTAAGAGACGGCAGATTTGCATAACAAAGGCGGTGGCCTCCTTGAAGCTCCCCTGCTTTGGAATGCTAATCTGCCGGTCATATTGTGGGAGTGGGTGTAAGCACCTTCCACCGAGCAGGCTTGATTTCTGGCCTCCCAAGAGCAAAGGCCCTCACCCTTGGGGGTCGGAGACTTGTCTCATGTGGCAGGCTGGCGAAAAAACAGTCAGTCAGCACACCGAGAGCTAGTAGGTTTTCAGGGGGCAACTCTAAGGTGCCCTCTGTGTGCATGTATCGACAAATCCAACACTGGCATCAGTTTCAGTGTGGGTTTATTAATACAAGATGTTTGATACCAAACATTCCTATTTTCAGTGAAGCCATCATGTAGCTGGGGAACTCGATTTCATCAGTGTCCAGCACATGCACTTGAAAATGGCTTCCCTGATCACTACTGGCAGCAATAGAGCTGGCAAGCATATGCAGATATGTCCTCACATGTAGTATAGCACACCCTGCCTTAGGGCTGTAAGGACTACTATATTGGTGTCTTGCTGTGTTTGTGGACATGGAACACACAAATATGTGCCATGTTGTGTTTTCACTTTTGTCTGCACCAAGACACGCAGCCTGCAGTGGCAATCTGTATGTGTTTGGTGAGGGGTTCTTTAGGGTGGCACAATTCGCGCTGCAGCCCTTAAGACCCTCTTTAGCCACCTTGCCCTAGGTACCAGGGGCACCACTTACTAGGGACTTGCAGGGAGTACCAAAAGCCTGGCCAATTGGGGTACAGTCGCACAGTTTTTGGAAAGAGATCTGGCACTGGGGACCAAGTTACCAGGAACCGAGTGCAGTTCCAGTCGAAATTACATCAAATACCAGGCAAAGTGGGGGTGACCATGTCGAAAATGGCGCACCTTCCTACAATGATTAGCAAGATCTTGTTAGGAAACCTTTCTGGTAGCCAACTGCCTCAATTAGTTGGGCATCCCGTTTTGTTCACCAGTGGAAGTATCATCGCTTCTGTACTTTAAAGTTTCCACCAAAAAGGTAATTGAGGAACTCATTCTGTCTGCGTTGTGACGCTGGTCTCCTGTACACGTCCCAGCAACTGCCTGAAGTTCTAAGGAAAGTTAGGCTTGACCGGGATCAGGAGTGGGTTGTACCCAGAGTGCCTGAACATTTTCTTCTAATCCAGCTGCCCCTTTGGGAGAACCTCCTATCCCAGCAACAAGTTAGTATCCTACACTTAAATCTCAGCAATTTACACCTCCATGTCCAGAGATTTATCGTTAACTGTTAGAACTTCTTTTGACTTGTAGCCTGAAGTGGGCGATGTCACTTTTGCAGCCAAATGCTCATCAAGGAAGTTCATCTACACTGGGAGACAGGAAAGGTTTATGGCCTCAAGTGTGGGACTTCATTTAGACCCTCTTCAGGACAAAGTCTCTGATGTGTTGTTGTTTTGTCATTAGCCTAACATGGATTTGCAGCAGGCACAGTTAAGGGGTACTTGTCTGCGTTGTCAGCCTTTTTATTTTTGTCTAATGAAACCTCTTTTTGAATCACTGTGATGTGTTTTCTGAAGGGCCTAATTCATATGTTCCCTCCTGTTAGACCTGACACCATTGGCGTCGATCTCCCTTCCATTTTTTGCTGTTGCCTCATCTGTTTTTGCTGGTTTTAGATGCTTTGGGCACTGTGCCACTGCTAATCAGTGCCACAGTGCAAGTGCTCCCTATGGTAAATTGATGTATGGATTAGTGACTCCCTGATTGGATTTTTTGATTTACTTCTCACACCCTAGTACAGTGCACCATGTGTGCCCAGGGCTTGTAAATCAAATGCTGCTGGTGGGCTTGCAGCACAGGTTGTGCCACCCACAGAAGCAGCTTGTAAAATGTGTCTCAGGCCTGCCATTGCAGGGCCTGTGTGCAGTCTATGACTGCCATGCTGACTGGGCAAGTGCACCCACTTGCCAGTCCCTAAACCTTCCCTTTTCTTCATATCAGACACCCCTATGGTAGGCCCAAGGGCAGGGTGCATTTTAAGTATAAGGTAGGACATGCCCTGATGTGTGTGGCATGTCCTGATAGTGAATTACAGCAATTTCCGTTTTTCACTATTGTAAGGCTACCTGTTCCCAATAGGCCAGAATGGGCAGTTTGATTATAACATCCTATAATCCTAACTGACCCAGGGAACATGGTAGACATTCCAGTTTAGTATGTCTGAACTTAGAATGATAAAATACATCTTTTAGTGAAGTTGGTTTTAACATTCTGTGTTTGAAAATACCACTTTTAGAAAGTAGGTATTTTCTTGCCTGACTATCCAAGCCTGCCTCTGCTAGGTTGTGTATTTCTTGTCTGGAGTTTGAGTGACAGGGGCTGGGGGATTCCAGGAGACAGGGTGATTCAGCGCAAGGCTGAATAGAGAGATCTGCATGTAGAGTGGTGGGAGGAGTTGCACCTGGGACATGAATATGGCTGTGCCTGCCTTCCACAATGCTGGCTCCATCTCCTGTGGTGCGTCTGATGTCCCTGGCCCACACTGTCAAAGGAAAGAAGGAGTCCTGTAAACAAAGTGCTCCAAGACTGACCAGAACTGGTTTGGACTAGACAAAAGCCTCACTGCCTTCAGAGAACAAAGAGAATATGAGTATAAATACTGGGGCCCAGACCCCAAGACTTTAGATCACTTCTGGGAAACAAGAAGAACCTTTGCTGAGGAGAGGAACCAGAGAGAGAGACTGCAGGAGGAGACTATCCCTATGCTATGTGCTGTTTGAGGATTGGCCTGCAGTGGTTACCCGATTGCCAAAGAAAGGAGAAAGGACTTTGTGCTACTTTCATCAACTTGTAAGAAGATCTCCAAGGGCTTGAACTAGAGCTTGCCTCCTGCTGAAGTCTCAGGGACAACAGACTTCACCCACCAGCCTTTCCCTGCCTTCTCTTGCTGGGAATTGAAGTGCCTGCTGTTGAGCTGGGCCTTCTGAGAGACTGCGTGTCGCTGGGAGCTGGAAGCGCGACTCAAGACGAAGAAGCGTGTCGCTGCCGCAGCAGCTGTCATCTCATCACCGGAGAAAAGTGTCGCCGTCGCAGCAGATGCCATCGCATCACCGGAGAATCGTACCGCCGCTGCTGCTGTCGCCATCGCATCACCCGAAGCGCCTCGCATCACCGGAAAAGAGTGTCGCTGTCGCAGCAGATGCCGTCGCATCACTGGAGAGGCGTGTCGCTGCCGCAGCCGCTGTCGTCACATCACTGAGGAAGCGTGCCACCACTGCCGCTGTCGCATCGCATCACCGAGGCGCCCCACATCCCGGGAGAAAAGTGTCACCGTCACAGCAGGTGCCGTCGCATCGCCAGAAAAGCGCATCACAGGGCCTGTCGCTGCTCAAGACGATTTACCGAGTCGCCGCACGGCCGTCGGGCGTGCACGCATCACCCCTTTGTTGTCGCAACATCTAGAAGACGCCATCTTTGTTTCATTGCACCGGATCTTCATCTCATCATAGCGTTGCTAGCCGCATCACCACAGAAGAGCAGTAAGAAACCAATGCATCACCTCCCCGTGCAGAGAAGAACCGACGCATCACCTCCCCTCTGGTAAGGAACCGACGCATCACCGTCCCGTACGCAGAGCAGTAGGGAACCGACGCATCATCTCCCCTGGAGTAAGGAACCAACGTATCCCCATTCTTGCGTGTAAGGAACCGACGCATCACCTTCCCTGCAACTCTTTTGTTGTATAGCGTTACGCATCCAAAGGTACATTGAACAGAAAGTGTCGCATTTACCATCTTAAGAGAACTAAGCTATTTCTACCATTTTTAAAGTACAGTATTGTGGATTTTTGTAGTTTATGGTCGTGTTAACTCTATATAGAAGATACCTATTTTTTTAATACAACCTGTGTGGCGTCTCTTTGTAGGGTTGTCACTATATTACTGTATATGTTCACAAATGCTTTACACTCTGCCTCTGAGATAAGCCTGTCTGCTCGTGCCCAGCTACCAAGGGTGTGAGCAGGCGTTATTTTAGGAGTGTACCCCCTTACCCTGACTAGAAGCAAGGGTCCCTTTCTGATGGATACATCTGCCAGTGGATTCCTCACCTTGTGAATATCCCCTGCGCCAGTAACATTTGGAAACTTTTGTAGCACTCCACGCCGATGTGGTCGAAGACAACGTCACAGAGACACGGCTCCCACGCGGCTCCGCTGACGTCACCGGATCCATAAGAAGTCCTCGTCGGCGTGATGACGTCAGTTCCCTTTTTTCCGCGCCATCGATGCTAACGGTTTTCGGGACTCTCTCTGTAGCTTTAGCTGGATACTTTGTTTTTCTGCTGGTATCTCTCTCTTTCTTCTTGTCTGCAGCTGAAGATGTCGACTAAGAAGTCCGGGTTTAAGCCTTGCAGGGATTGCGGTAAGCACATGTCGATTACGGATCCGCATGAGGACTGTGTATGGTGCCTTTCATCGGATCACGATGTCGAAGGATGTTCTTGCTGCCGCAAGATGAGCACAAAGGCTCTGAAGGAGAGGGAGGCCAAGTTATTCATCGCCAGGATGAAAAAGGAGAAAAGAGGTCGGAGAAGATCACGATCGAGGTCGGCATCGAAGTCGACTTCGGGCATGCTTCCAAGTCCAAGAAACATAAGAAAAAGAAGAGGCACGGATCTCAACATCGCTCGGACAGGGATGCGGCTCCGAGATCGACCTCACATTCTCGACGTTGTAAGGACTTTGTATCTCCTTCTCCTGTCTCTGTTCCTGATTCTCCTGTTGGCCTGCATCGCCTGCTGCTTCACCGGAGCATACTCCGGCTCCGGCCCCGGCTCCATCTCCGACGCCAGCTCCATCCCCGGCACCGGCTCCATCTCCGGTTCCAGTTGAAGATCTTCCAGCTCCGGACGAGTCTTCCACCGTCGGCGCTGATCGGCCCGAGTCCGGTGATACCTCAGCCTGGGCCATATCCTTCGTTTCCTGGCCCAGGTCAAGATCCGACGCATTATTTGAATGCGATGTATGGGGTCTTTTCCAGAGCCTTGTACCCCTCTGGTGCACCTTTGGGTCCTATGGCTTTCAGCTTGGGAGTTCCTCAAGCTTACCCTCAAGCTCCCTTCATGCCATTTTTCCAGCGACGCCGTCTTGGCATTTACCGGCGCCGAGGACATCGACGCCGCTTCCATCTTCACCGGCGCCGGCTTGGCCTTGTTCGACGCCAGCTGCTCCTTTGGATCCGGGTTCAACGCCGGCTCCGGTGCCATCGGATTCGGTTACGGCGCTGCTGGCTCCTGCTGTGAGAATCAGATCCAGGAGGGAGGCTCAAAGGGTTCTGGAGGAACAAAGGTACCAGATGGAAGAAGTGGAAGAAGGTGAGCTCATGGAATCAGACGATCTCTTTGAGGAGTTGAAAGAGGCTAGTGGCCTTGACTTGTCACCTGAATGGGAGATTACTCTTCCTGCTGATGCTCCTTCAAAAGATGTGGCTCCCTACCACTCAGTTATTAAAAAGGCGGCTGAGATTCTGGATCTGCAGTTACCATCTGCAGAGTTTAAACCAAACATCCTCACAGAGGTTCTACATTCTCCTTCCTCTGTATCGGAGCCCTTGTTTCCATTTAATGACGCCATTATTGAGCCGGCCATGGAAGTATGGCGTAAGCCTTTCTCTGCTCCTGCGGTCTCCAAGGTTGTTGCAAGGAGATATAGGGCGGCTCCAGGGGACCCAGACTTTCTGACCTCCCATTCTCCTCCGGAGAGTCTGGTGGTTCAGGCTGCCTGTTCCAAAAGATCTTCAGGTGTTTTTCCCCAAGTCCCTAGTGACTGGGATGCAAGGAGATTAGACCAGTCAGCCACAAAGGTATTCTCTTCTGCCAGTATGGCTTTAAAATCAACAAATGACACCTGTCTTTTGGGCCGATTTATCCATGCTCATATGGATTCAGCGAAACAACTGGCCCCAAAACTATCAGAGGAAGATAGACTGAACTTTAATGAGGTACTGTCGGACACCCAGGCGGCTGCACGTCAAGTAATCCAGAGCGGCCTGGATACCGCTGATTCTGTCGCTAGGATTATGGGCTCTTCTGTTGCCACAAGGAGGAGTGCGTCGCTCAAGTCATCCGAGTTCTCCCCTGATGTGCAGGCAAAGCTCCTGGACTTGCCTTTTGACGGCTCTGGTCTTTTTGGCAAGAAAGCTGATGCTGCACTGGAAAGATTTAAAGAGAGCAAAGCCACGGATAAATATCTGCCTCTGCAAACTCAGCCTAGGGGTTCGTTCAGGAGGTACAGAGGCTTTGGAAGATCATCCTTTTGTACTTACAGGCAGCCCCAGCAGCAGCAACAGCAGCAGAACACTCTGTATAAGAGCTACAGGGGTAGAATCCGAGGTCGTGCTCGAGGTCGGCAGCTCTCCTCCTCCTCCTCTTCCTCTTCCTCAGTCCCTCCCACCACTGCAAATCAGCCCTAGATCCACCATTCTGGATCATGCTGGCCCTGTGGGGAGCCGGCTTACCCATTTTCTACAAGATTGGGAATCGGTTACTACGGACCTTTGGGATCTAGATCTTGTAGAAAATGGGTACACCCTTCCCTTTCGGGAATTTCCTCCAAATTACCCTCCTTGCCAAGGTGCTTGCTCGAAGGACCATCTTCTTCTTCTCCAGGAGGAGGTCCTAAAGTTGCTAAAAAAAAAAAGGTGCGATAGAGGTGGTTCCGGAGCAGTAAAGGGGTCAGGGATGCTTCTCCCGGTATTTCCTGATTCGAAAGAAGGATGGCAGGCTCCGTCCAATCCTGGACCTCAGGATCTTGAATGTTTTTCTAAAGCAAGAGAAGTTCAAGATGCTCACCCATGCGCAGGTTCTTCAAGTGCTGCAACAGGAGGACTGGATGGTGTCGATCGACTTGCAGGATGCGTATTTCCACATCACCATCCTAAAGTCGCACAGGAAGTATCTCCGGTTTAGGGTAGGGTCGCAACATTATCAGTTTGCGGTCCTTCCATTTGGTCTTACTACTGCACCTTGGATCTTCACCAAGGTGATGGCAGTGGTGGCAGCCCATCTCAGAAGGTCGGGGATTCCAGTTTTCCCCTATCTGGACGACTGGCTGATCAAAGCAGAGTCGCCAGAGAAGGTGCTTCATCATCTGCAGGATATAACTCAGCTGTTGTGCAAATTGGGTTTCTCGATAAACGTGCCCAAATTTCACCTGGTGCCCTCTCAGCGTAACCTGTTCATAGGGGCAGTACTGGACACCACTGTGTGTCGAGCATTCCCACCTCCACAAAGGATTCTCGACATACAGGAAATGATTTCCTTGTTTTACAATGGAGCGGTCGTTCCAGTCCTGAAGGTCCTTCGTCTGCTCGGTCTGTTTGCTTCCTGCATTCTGTTGGTCAACCATGGACGCTGGCACATGAGGGCCCTCCAGTGGTGCCTCCGCAGGCAGTGGTATCAGCACAAAAGAGATCTCAGGGAGTCTATGAGGATCTCCAGAGAAGCTGCAGCGGATCTGTCTTGGTGGAGTGTGGAGGGCAATCTGTCTCAAGGAAAGCCCTTTCATCTACCTCCATCTGGCCGTAGTTCTGAACGTGCGTGCAGACAGTTCAGTCGGCAGTTCACCGCCGACCACAAGTGGAGGCTTCATCCGGAGGTGGTTCGTCACATCTTTCGGGCGTGGGGAACTCCTCGGGTGGACCTGTTTGCCACTCATGAGAACGCTCACTGCCCGTCATTCTGCAGTCTCCAGTATCCGATGCAGGGAGCTTTGGGGGACGTGTTTCAGTTGAGTTGGGGCACACAAATCCTTTAAGCGTTTCCTCCCATACCCTTGATTCCTCTGGTTCTGAGGAAGATTCGCCAAGACCGGGCCCAAGTCATATTGATCACCCTGGATTGGCCAAGAAGGGTGTGGTATACAGATCTTCTCCACCTCTCCTCATGCCCTCCGCTCCGTCTGCCTCTCAGGGCAGACCTCATCTCGCAGTCGAAGGGGCAGGTTCTACACTCCCACCTCCAGAGCTTACACCTTCATGCCTGGAGATTGAACGGGGCAACCTGAATTATTTTTCTCTCCCGCCAGATGTGGTAGATGTAATTTTGTCTGCCAGACGTCATTCCACCAAATCTATCTATTTCTATAGGTGGTCTAAATTTGTTCTTTGGTGCGGAGAGAAATCTATTGACCCTTTGAGGGCTTGTTTATCTAACATTCTTCAGTTTGCTCTTTCTCTTGCTCAGCAAGCTTTTGCTGTAGCCACTGTGAAGGAATAACTTTCGGCCTTGTCGGCTTTCCTTTGCTTGCCGGATCAGCCGTCATTGTTCAAATCACCTATTGTTTTCCGATTTCTTAAGGGCCTTACAAACAAGTTTCCGCCTACTCCTTTTATTGTACCTCAATGGGACTTAAATCTTGTCTTAACTTACTGGATGGGTTCGCCCTTCGAGCCCTTACACAAGTGTCCCTTGAGACTGTTGTCTTTCAAAACAGTTTTTCTCATTGCGATCACCTCAGCAAGGCGGGTAAGTGAGCTTCAATCTCGGTGTTCAAAACCCCCGTTCTTGACGAAAGAATGGTACTCAGGACCAGGGCTGCCTTTCTGCCTAAGGTGGTAACTCCTTTCCATCTGGGGCAGTCCATTACCCTTCCTACCTTCAATCCTCCCTCTCACCCTTCCAAGGAGGAGGAGCGGCTTCACCGCTTGGGCCCTAAGAGGGCAGTGAGCTTCTACCTTGATAGGACTAAAGACTTTCGAGTGGACGACCAGCTCTTTGTGGGCTTTGTTGGCTGCAGGAAAGGCAGAGCGGTGCACAAGCGCACCCTTTCCAGATGGATTGTCTTGTGCATCAAAATATGTTACTCTTTGGCCGGTAAGGAACCTCCAGAGGGTTTAAGGGCTCATTCTACTAGGGCAAAGTCTTCTATGTCTGCCTTGTCTAGAGGTGTTCCTGTGGAGGACATTTGTAGGGCGGCAACTTGGGCGTCCCTCCACACTTTCGCGAATCATTACTGCTTGGATTCTGAGGTGAGGAGGGACGGACACTTTGCTCGTTCCGTCCTTCAGGACTTTCTGGTATAGAAGGGTCGACACCCTTCTCCGGGAGTGGGACTGCTGTGGGAATCTTTTCACAAGGTGAGGAAACCACTGGCAGATGTATCCATCAGAAGAACAAGTTACTTACCTTTGGTAACGCTTTTTCTGGTGGATACAGTATCTGCCTGTGGATTCCTCACTGACCCACCCGCCTCCCCGTTGTCCACCCTTGTATACCTACAATTCTAATGATGGTGTTTCAAAATGTATTTGTTACTGTCAAAGGCAGTGTTATATTTTTTGCCTTCCTATATAATCTCCACACTGTGTGTGTTGCTTTGTTTATTATGTACTGTGTATACTGTGTATATATTGCTGTCAGTCCGTCCGTGTGCCTCGAAGGCACAGAAAAAAGGGCGGAACTGACGTCATCATGCCGACGAGGTCTTCTTATGGATCCGGTGAAGTCAGCGGAGCCGCGTGCGGAGCTGTGTCTCTGTGACGTCGTCTTCAACCTCATCGGCGTGGAGTGCTACAAAAGTTTCCGAATGTTGCTGGCGCAGGGGATATTCACAAGGTTAGGAATCCACAGGCAGATACTGTATCCACCAGAAAAAGCGTTACCGAAGGTAAGTAACTTGTTCATTTGGTCAAAGGTACCCGCCTGTGCCTACTAGAGACCCCTAAATCTTTTAACCATTTATCATGCCTCATTGGGCCACAAGTCTCGTCCCGATAATCCTAATGCACCCACCGACGCACAGTTGTTTGTTTCAGCTTTTGACGATTAAGACAGATGTACTTTGTTAGTGAACTACAGAGGCTCCTCTGTAACCACTTTTTTCCCCATACAAGTTGTGTTCCAGACTCAGGCAGCCTTCTTGCCAAAGCAGGTATCTGTCAATCTGTCACCCGGACAACATTTCTCCCACTACCACATCCCTTGAAGGAGGAGGAGAGTCTGCATCACCTTGTCTATCAGAGAGCCTTGATTGGGTAACTGAGACTATCTGATAGAGACGTCTAGCTGCAAATTCCTTACCTTTGAATTTCCCAGGCTGGATCTGGAACGTTTGCTGAGCAATTCCCCTTGCGCACGGCATCAGGTGGCTCCATTCGGCTCTGCATAACATCGGCATCAGTAGCGTTGGTTATGGCATCGCGGTGCCTATATAGGCACCACACAGGCGCGTGGACGTCGGTTCTTTTCTTTCCGTGCCAGTTAAGCGCAGATCCGGTAAGAGCTACCCCTCTGCCGCATTTTAGCAGGCTTTTTCTCAACATTTGTCGAAATTTTTGGAATCCGGTCTCGAATGCGAGGGATGTCTACCAGGAAGACAGGTTTCAAACCATGCGGGACTTGTTCCCGTATGATGTCGGTTACTGATCTTCACCGCATATGTCTTTGATGTCTCGAGTGCGACCACGATACAAAGTTGTGTTCGGACTGTCGGGCGATGGCTCCGAAGACTGTGACGTTACGAAGTTACTCGGGGGCCAGCGATCGGCACCGTCAAGCGAGACTCTGAGGCGGTCACAGTCCCGTTCGAAAAAGAGGAGGTCGTGGGACCGCTCCTGGATCCCTCATTCCTCTTCCTCTCATTCGAGGTCCTCGGGGCACTAGGGGAAGAGGCACAAGAAGAAAAAGTCCAAGCGGAATTTGTCTTCACCTCAACTGGCGCCATTTGTCAAGAGATGTAAGGAGCACCGGAGCTCTAGGCACGGTTCCGCAGAGCCGGAGCCAGAGTCGACTATGCGCCTCCCCCCCTTTCCGGAAGCCGGAGCTCATCCCGCTCAAATAAGAGTTTTACAAGGCCATGCACTGCGTATTTGAATGGAACAACCCTGCTGGCGAGCCTTTGGGTTCACGGGGTTGGAAGGTGTCCCATTGGGTTTGATGCCATCGGCTCTGGCCACGACGCCAGTGGTGCCTCAGGGATCCGATCCCGGATCGGGTTTGACGCTGGTCATGTCAATGCGACCTTCCCCAGTGTCGAAACCCGAAGTCAGTGCGTGCAACATTGCCGATTCCCGTCGGTAGCGCAAGCCCCATCCTCGTTGACACAGAGCCGGGCGTCGATCGACGCCGATTCTGACAGAACCCAGAGGTTCTATGTTGTCGCCTGAGCATTTTGAAAACGTGCTAGGCTCAGGAGAGGAATGGGAGGGGTCTGCAGACCCTTTTGAGAACCAGGATGTCTCTGAGGAGAATTTGGACTGTTATGGGGAACTTGGGGAGGTCAGTGGCCTGGATACTTCCCAAAATACTGACATGCTCTCTCCACCTACGGTGGCTACAAAGGAGGGTTCGTCCAATAGTGGTAAAGAGGGCAGCTGAGGTCCCCGGACTGGAGCTGCCCTCGGTGCAGGTCAGGACTAATCTCCTGACTGAAGTGCTTCAACCTGGGGCTTTCACTTCCGAACCCCTGTTGCCCTTCAATGAGGCACATGCGGACGTCCTTCTAGGAACATGGTCCAAATCTAGCACAAGGGCTCCTGTGAATGGGACGATTGCCCGCCCCCGTCGCCCAACTCCGAGCGACCCAAAGTTCCTGAGAAAACACCCCACCCCAGAGAGTTTGGTGGTGCAAGCTGCTATGTCCTAAGGCGCAGTCCCTTCCGCCCCTCCGGATAGGGAATCCAAGAGGCTGGATTCACTTGGGAAGATGTTTTCTTCCTCCAGTTTGGCATTGCGGTCGGTGAATACTGCATGCTTTTTTGGCCGTTTCTCACATTCCCTTTGGGAGACGGTTGCTGAAGTGCTGCCATAAATCACGGAGGAGGCCGGGGCTGTGCTCTCCCAAACTGTCAAGGGCGGGAGGGATACAGCAAAATTCGCCATACGGTGTGGGTTAGATTCAACAGATTCACTGGGCAGATCAATTTCAATGAGCCCTGAAGGGTCACGCCTGGCTTCGTACAACTGCCTTCTCAGGTGATGTCCAAGCCAATTTGATGGACATGCCCTTTGATGGAACCGGTCTTTTTGGTGAAAAGGCAGACTCGGCCCTGGTCAGGTTCAAGGACTTGAGCTACAGCCAGATCCTTGGGCCTTCCCGCCACTCCTCGTGACCAGTCTTTCTTTTGCCCTTTTCGTGGCAACGGAAGGGGTTTCAAGCCATGTCAGCCCTATCCCAGCCATTGTCCCACACAAACTGCCCATGCCGCGCGTGGATGCGGTGCATTCCGATCTTGGAATGGAGGCTAGAAATCGTGTACCACACTTGCCACAGCATCCGGAGCCTCCAAGCACTCTTAGGCTGATTCTGCAGGACCACACTACTCTAGTTGGTGGGAGAATTCGTCATCATCTCACCCACTAGAGATCCACAACATTGAACAAGTGAGTCTTGCAGATTGTCCAGGAGGGCTATTCTCTACCTTTCCTTTCTTTTCCTCCTACTATTCTGCCAAGTCAGGAATGGCTGACGAAGGATCATTTACAGTTGCTCCAAGACGAAGTTACAGCTCTTTTGGCCAAGGGAGCTATGGAAAGGGTCCCAGTTCCAGAAGTAGGCAGTGGCTGTTATTCTTGCTACTTTCTGATTCTGAAGAAGAACAAGGGGCTACGGCCCATTTTAGATCTTCGGACTGTCAATCTCTTCCTCAAAAAGGAGAAATTCAAAATGCTCACTCTGGCTCAGGTTTTGACTCCCCTAGACCAGGAAGACTGGATGGTAGCGTTGGACCTGCAGGATGCGTATTTTCACTTTCCCATCCTGCCAGGCCACAGGCATTACCTGCGGTTCAAGGTACGCCACTAGCACTTTCAGGTTACAGTGCTCCCCTTCGGCCTTACCAGTGCGCCTCGGGTGTACACCAAGGTGATGGCAGTGGTTGCAGCACATCTGCGCAGGTTAGGGGTGTCAGTCTTCCCTACCTCAACGACTAGCTGTTGAAGGCGCCCTTGCCCCAGGCAGTCGTCTCCCACCTTCAGACTACGGCGAACCTCCTGCATTCCCTGGGGTGCTCTATAAACGTGCTGAAGTCACACCTGACTCTTTCTCAAACACTCTCTTTCATTGGATCTGTTCTGGCTTATCCTCCCGAGCAGCGAGTCAAGGATATTCAGGCGATGATTCTGAGATTTCATCCTCTATCCTGGATTTCAGTGAGACTGACTCTGAGGCTGTTGGGTCTCACGGCCTCCTGCATCCTGTTGGTAAGACACGCAAGATGGCGTATGCGGTCTCTGCAGTGGGACTTGAAGTTCCAATGAGCACAGCATCGGGGAAATCTCACCGACATGGTTCAAATCTCGGAAGGAACTGCAAAAGATCTACAGTGGTGGTTAACAAAAAGCGATTGGGTCAATGGCAGACCACTCTCCCTTCCCCAAACAGATCTCACATTTGTGACAGATGCGTCACTTCTGGGATTGGAGCTCAGAGCGATTCGGTTGGCATTGAAAACATTTCTACCCTCTGTCAAGGGGAAGCTAGTGCAGGTGTTAACGGACAACACCACCACCATGTGGTACTGCAACAAGCAGGGCAGAGTGGGGTCGTGGACCCTTTGTCGAGAGGGCCTTCATCTCTGGACATGGCTGGAACAGCAGGGCGTAACCCTGGTGGTTCAACACCTGGCAGGTTCTCTGAACACCAGGGTGGACAAACTCAGCCATCGATGCCTAGTGGATCACGAATGGCGTCTCCGGTTGGAGGTGGCGCAAGGTCTCTTTCAGCAGTGGGAAGAACTTTGTTTAGATTTGTTCACCTCCGGAGAGAACGCTAAGTGTCAGCAGTACTGCGCGCTGGAGTTTCCAAGGCGGCTATCGCTCGGCGTGCTTTTCGTCGTGAGTGGAGCTCGGGTCTGTTGTACACCTTTCCACCCATTCCACTCCTGCCCAGAGTTCTGAAGAAGATCAGGAACGACCGGGCCCAAGTCATTCTTGTGGGTCTGGACTGGGCAAAGAATCTGGAATCCAGAGCTTCTGAGTATGAGTATCGATCCTCCGATTAGGCTGCCCCTTCGGGAGGATCTTCTGTTGCAGCAGAAGGGGAGGGTTCTCCACCCGAACCTTTAAACTCTGTGACTCCATGCGTGGAGACTGATCGGCGACAGTTGATAGCTTTTGACCTTCCTACCGAAGTCTGTAACGTTATTTTGGCAGCCAGGCAGCACTCCACTAAGATGGTATGTGCCTGCCATTGGCTGAAATTTGTATTATACTGTACAGAAAGGTCCATTGACCCTCTTTCTGCTTCTCTTTCTACTGTCCTTTTATTCATTCTAACCCTTGCCCAGCAGGGCTCTACTTCGGGAACTCTCAAGGGTTATCTTTCTGCTCTGTCTTTTTTACGACTGCCAGACCAGCCCTCTCTCTTCAAGTCTCCTATCATCAATAGATTTCTAAAGGGGCTGGCTCACTTACTTCCACCCACGCCCTTTGTTATGCTGCAGTGGGACCTTAATTTGGTCCTCATCTACCTGATGTGCTCTCCCTTTGAGCCTTTGCACAATTGTCCCCTCTGGCTGTTGATCATCAAAACAGCCTTCTTTGTGGCGATTACATCGGCCCGGAGGGTGAGTGAGTTGCAGGCGTTATCCAGGCGTTTTCCAGCTCGCCTCTTTAACTTAAGTCCTTTCCAGAGAAGGTGGTGCTTAGCACCAGGGCATCTTTTTTGCCAAAGGTTGTGACCCTTTCCTTCTAGGTCAGTTCATCACTTTGCCCACCTTCTTTGCTCCCCCACATCCCTCTAAGGAGGAGGAGCGTCTCCACCGCCTGGACCCAAAAAGAGCGTTGTCGTTGTACCTTGACTGCACGAAAGAGTTCCGGGTGGATGACCAACTCTTTGTGTGAGTAAAGAAGGGCAGTGCAGTGCAGAAAAGGACCATCTCTCGCTGGGTTGTTCCTGCATCAAAATGTGTTATGCCTTGGCAAAGAAGCAGCCCCCTGAAGGATTAAGGGCCCATTCCACCAGGGGAAAGGCTGCGACTATGGCCTTGGCTCAGAGTGTCCCAGTCCAAGACATCTGTCAGGCAGCAACATTGGCATCATTGCACATGTTCGCAAGGCACTACTGCCTCGATGGCCAGGTCCGCAGGGATGGGCATTTTGCCCGTTCAGTCCTACAAGTCTTCTTAGTTTAGGTTATGAGTCCGCAACACACTGCTGAAATGGCATTGCTCGGGTATCTGATCAAAGGTGAGGAATCTGCAGCTAGAAGTCTCTATCAGATGAACAGGTTACTTACCTTTACATAGAAAGAGGAAGCAGCCGGGTCACAGAAGACTGCACCACCAGAATCAGTCACTAGTAATGTAGAATATTGCCCACCTCAAACGTTCTGCTGCCTGTAGAACGTGAATAAATACTTGAAAACAAATTGGATGAGAGGCAATATAGTGGCACAAATAGCTCAAATACAACACAGAACAGATCAAAAAAAGAGATGTATTATATCTTCCGTCTTTTATTGTTCTTGTTGTACTTCGTACAAAACAGTCAGCCAAAGCGTTTCGCCCAAACACGGGCTTCTTCAGGGCAAAATTATTAAGAGTGTAGGATATTTCTTTGATGATCAGCAAATAGAGAAACGTCAAATCCGTCAAGCCAATGTGTAGCGACAATGAGACACAACGACCTCAGAGACCCAAGAGTAAGCGATCTTTGTCTGAGGTCTTAATTCGAACAGTGGTATTAGCCACGTCCAAAATAGGGTATCCGGCGCAGTCTCCGTACTTCACGTCCCGTACCAAGACTGACAAAGACGGAAGATATAATACATCTCTTTTTTTGATCTGTTCTGTGTTGTATTTGAGCTATTTGTGCCACTATATTGCCTCTCATCCAATTTGTTTTCAGGTTACTTACCTTCGGTAACCCATTATCTGTAAGAGACTCTATCTAGCTGCAGATTCCTTACAGCCCCAACCATACCTCCCCGCTTTGCGGACTGATATTGTAGGACTAGGGTGGTTTCCCCCCTTTCAGGGCCCTATTTTTGCACACGACTATGTCAGTTACTTTGTGGCTCTGCGCTTCTGGCGTGGAAAGTACGAAAAGTACTGACGCCCGCGTGCCTGGGTGGTGCCTATATAGGCACCGTGATGTCATAACCAATGCTACCGATGCCGACGATGTCACGTGGAACCCAATGAAGCCACCCAATGCCGTGCGCAAGGGGTATTGCTCAGAAAAAGTTTTCGGATCCAGCCTGACGCCTGGGAAATTCAAAGATAACGAATCTGCAGCTAGATAGAGTCTACTAGATAATGGGTTACCGATGGTAAGTAACTTGTTCACCATGTACACGGTCAGCTCTTTTTGATGTTTACTAGGACAAAGAAAGGCAGTGCGAAGGAGGATTCTGTCCTGGTGACTAGACCTCTGTTTATAAAATGTGCTATTCACTGGCTAAAGAGGAACCTTTGTCCGGCTGTTGGTGATTTGAGGTTAAATAAGAATGTTTAATTCAAACATGTATTGTTGAAGCTTTAGGACACACAATAAAAAATGTTTTAAAAAAAGGAAATCCAGAACTCATAAAACAAGCATTGATAAATGGATTAGGTTTCTCCTATTTGATTAATAATTATTTTTTGTTGTAAGTTTTCGCTTGGTGAGCAGTTACTGATATGCAACAGAAGTTCTTTTTAACAGCAATAGTCGCAACCGCAGAAATGACAGCACAGACAGCATTCCCGACAGCTTGAGCTTTAGGGCACTTCAACCCTGCAATCCAGCATACACTATTTGAAGGACTTTGCTAAAGCATCAATAGTCACTAAATAATGGATCACCTACCAGACTGGAGCTGTGACATGAATGTGGGAGATCTGCAGTAAAAAGATTTTTCCAACATGTCTCTGCAAGCCTGGCGGCAGCAAATACTTAACCCTGCCATAGAATATTATCTCTATAGCTCGCATGCATGATGTCAGTCAGTAGTTGCCTACTTCTGGGAAAAACACAAAAGATGTGTTTTAAAGTAAAATGACATAAAACACGAAAACAATCCATGCTGCCTACTTCTGTGACATTCACAGAAAGAGGAGTTTTAAAATAAAAATTAAATAATGAAGGAAAACAAACAATGCGTTGCTGACAACTTCACAATTACAGGCTAGTTTACGACAATGACATTTCAACGTTAAATTATATTGGCATCTGTTTAAGCAGGCTAGATATTGGTGTGATCAATCTCCAGCAGATTCAGACCCCGCTCAGGGCACTCTTTTAAAGCTCGGCAATGCCTTTGTACAAAAGCTGAAAAATGCTGTGAACCGGGGGAAATTAAGTGAAATGGACAGCTTGGATTTGCATCACCTCGCTAAATTATGCATTTCAATTCCTGGCCGATGTGAATAAGCATGTATATGGGGTGCACATGACAAGCAGCCAGACTAGGAAAATCATGAAATGGTCAAGGCCTGCGTCATTATGCCATATAACCAAAGACAAAGCAATATATCCGTCTAAAATATCAGATGACTGATAGATATAACCAAATACATTCAAATACATGGTTGAGAAACAAGGTAGGTACAATTATATCAACACTTAGTAAAAATTGCATTAAGACATGCAAAATCAAATTAAAACAATTATAATGCAATTAATCAATTATTACAACTAAAATCTAGTAAAGTAACAATTTTGTAGATTTAAAAGAGGGTGGGCCCTTGTAATACGGAACATAAAATCTGTTTACTTGCACCTTAATTTCATGTAGCAATGAGAGGTCTGTTTCTCTTTGCTATAAGTGCGGCCCTCTCAAAATGAATAACACACATATGCCCACTAAGCAAAAATAGGTTTTATCTACCTACATGTATTAAGGTCTTGCCATACTGGCGGAAGCAGTTCCCGCATGAGTCATGTACTGGCAAACATTTAATGCTGACACTGCGAGTCATTTAAATGATGGCAGCGCTGTCTTGTGACGCACAGATATTGGCAGACAACCACTGGCCCAAGGTTAGTCATGTACCAATCATCGTTGGAGACAGAGGAGAAACAAATGCTCATCCTAAAAGGGCTACCATCTGCCATTGCACCGCCATCCTAAAATGGTGGTTAGTGATGTTATATTTATTATTGCATTAGCCCGTGATTTCATTTCAGAGGCGTAACTCTATCGCAGTCTGCTGCAAATATCAAGGAGGGAATGACGCACCAAGAAGCCGCCCAGCACCTGGGGAGCGACAGATGTTTCTGAGACAGTTTGAACATGGGAAGATGTGGCCATCCAGCAGATTGGGTTTCACAGAGTAAGGACTAATGAAGGGTCGGCAGAAGGAGGAGAGAGAGTAAAATAGACTACGAGAAATAGGGAAACAGAAAGTAAGAGCGAGTACAAACATAATACACTTCACACACTTGAAATGCGTGCTGGCACAAAAAGAAGATGGGGCAAACAAACATGCAGACAACAAGCACCCTTCAAATATGTGCAGGCAGGAAGAGATTACAAGCACACTTCAAATGTATGCAGGCAGGGAGAGATTGTGGATGCTGTGTGAGCACGACAAAAAGAAGAGCCAGCATGAAACTGATGCATCAAAGCCAAACAAGCTCTGTGCATGTCAAACCTTTAATAAATAGTTACATGAAAGCGGATAGAAACAGTACTTGATCGCCGGGAATCTGATAAGAGAAGCACAAGAGGAAAACATGAGGAACACAGGAAACAGTAGTCTACAGCCAATAGAAATGGAGGAAAAGTAAGGGGCAAGCACAGGAATCAATGAAAAGCAAAGAAAGCAAGGGGCGGGGTGTAAGCCCCTTTTAAGTTTAAATTAAATACAATAGATTTCACAAACACAGCGCTAGCACTGTGCAGGCAAAACCAAAAAAAGTAAATCTTACCGCCATATTCGCCAAATCCAGAGCCTTGGCCAGAAGGAAGGTATTGACCATTGTGGAGTCAGCTAACAGACCAGAGAATTTGGACTGGATGTTTTTCACCATTGGGATCAGCTCCAGGACGAACAGCCCGGCATTGAGAAACAACACATGACTCGTGGTCACAAGAAGAGAACTGTTTCCAGAGGAAGAAGAGGATTTCTTCTTCCTATGCCACTTTTTGGTTTTTTTGTGAGGGAAGATCTCTTGAGAGGTTGTTTCCTGTCAGACTTACCTTTAAGAGTAGAGGATATTTTTGGGGTGTCCCTGCGCATCTTCGTCTCCCACTCCCTAAGGGCCTTCAGGTGGTTCAGAGAACGTGTCATAGGCTGCAAAATCCTGGTTGGAGCCTAGGCACCACATTCAGATGATGTTTGTGTCTGTCAGAGGCATCTTCTTCCATGGTTCAAGCTATGGTGAGAAGCAGACTGGACTATGGGAATGCTCTCCTGGTTGAAGTTAGCGAAACTTTGCTCACTAGACTCCAGGTGGTCCAGAACATTGCGGCCAGACTTATACTGAATCGTCCTGCATGCACTCCCTCTGCACCTCTACTGAGAGAACTGCATTGGCTACCTGTGAAGAAACGCTCCTGTTTTAAAATCTGTTGCCTCACGTACAATGCCTTAAAAGGCAAAAGGCCCACCCTATCTCCAAAACAAACTGGAAATTTACACCCCCAGTCGCAATCTCAGATCTAGCACCCAAGCCCTTCTGTGCGTGCCTCAAATTTGTCACACGTGCACCGGGGGAAAGGCCTTCTCCGATGTTGCTCCTGTGCTTTGGAATAAATTACCTACAACCCTTCGTGAGACCCTCACATATAGCAAATTCAGGAAACTGCAAAAAGCATATCTATACTAACCTCTTTTGGTCTGCTCCATCTGTCAGGATCTGAAACAGCGCCGAGATTCCCCTGGGTGAGACATGCGCTATAGCAAATGTCTTTAACATAACATAACATTAACATCGCTAACAATAGCATTTAAATCCTGAAATGTTTGGAGGAGACATTTGATATAGTCGTTGTCAAAAGTTAGGAATTGTCAAACGAGATATGGCACGCTATTGGGCAGCCCCTGCACCACCACCTACCCTTCTGGAATGAAAGCGGGGAATGGACCTATACATGGCAGCCGAGAGGGCTACGTATCAGGCAATTGACTGTCCCAGGAAGTTTCGTAAAGTGTGGGACACCTGGGTTAAATATTATAACCTTGATATGAATGGGGATGCCGTGGAATTTTCAACCATATAAGGCCTCTGAAGACCAAGGTTTTAGGCTGCTGAGACTTATACTGGCAGAAGATAGAACATTGGGTCTAAACTATGTACTGTACCACCGAAACACCAAAGGCTCTGTATGCTCTACCCTATGCAGCTTTATTATTGAATATGTTGTTTGAGGATGTGAGAAGTTGGCCTGATGTATGATGTCACTAGTTCTAGTGTACACCTTATATCAGTCCAAATACCCTTATGGTGATTGGTTGTAAAGCCAACCTTATAGACCAGCTATCCTAGTGGTAGCATGGACAAGAGCAGTCTTAGGCTAAACTCTGAATGGCATGTGAAGCCAGCTGTGATACCATATATAATCCTTTGAATACCAAATGAAAGGACACCACAACAGATATATATATAAAATAAAGTGTATTTATTCTAGTCAAACCCTCAGCACTCTTTATGAGATTAGAGGTAAGTACAACACAGTCTTATTTAAGCATACATTAAGTCACACAGGTAAGTAATACAGTTAGGCCCTAGGGGCCACGCAAACCATATACTAAGTAAGTGGTATAAGAACCACTGTCACGGAAATAGAATAGGCCTAGGCCTAGGGAATCGCTGGGGCTACACTACACTAGCGTTAGTTAGGAAGTGGGAGGCCCACGGGATTCGTGTGCAGAGTGGAAACACTCACGCGTAATGCGTAAAAGTCAATAGCAATAGTACAGTTTAGAAAACGGTAGATTTAGGACACTTCCGGAGTAGCAGGAAGTTGAGACTTGAAAACTAGACACTAGGATAGTCACTATCCTGATGAGCACCGGAGTACCCAAGTTACCTAGCCCACAGGCTGCGGGTGCATAGGGGTGAAGATGCGTCGTTTTCGTCGTCGACTCCTATGGATGCCTGAAGAAAGATGCTGACAGGCAGTCAGTGAAGAGTGTCCGGTGGATCCCAAGGCTGGGATCAAGAAGAGGGGAAACCTGCAAGCAGAAGGGACAGAGTCAAGGTCACTAGCCAGTGACCACGTGGAACCAGGAAGGAACCAGGCGATGTCGTGAAGATTGCAGGTGAAGGTGAAGCTTGTCGCTGCAGCCAGGAAGACCAGGAAGCGTCGAGGACAACCAGGACCAGGAGGCGAGCTGTCCCACGAAGGCTCTTGCTGTCGGCGGCGTCGAAGTTGGACTAGGACTCACCAAGCCTTGGCAAGCGGAACCCACGAAGAACGGAGGACTTGCTTCTGGTGCAGACCAGGAAGGTCTGGGGTGCTTCTTCTTTGCAGAGAAGCGGGAGCCAGTCTGGAGGAGCCAAACCAGCGCAGAAGATTTCAGGGTGCGTCGTCACAAAGGCCACTAGCCAGCGGGCAAGCAACCGGACAGACGCGGCAAGCAGGAAAATGCTGAAGGGCCCCACGCAGGACTCGTGGAGTGTGGGGGGCTGATCTTCGGTGCAGATGGTGCTTGGGGTTGGGGCTTCTCAATCCCCGGTGCACAACTTCGAGGGTACCTCAGAAGCTGCGCTTTAAGTTACTAGCCACTTTTTCCAGGTAGCCGGTCCCACGTCGCTCGTCGCCTCCACGGATCTCAGCTTTGCTGTGGATGTGGATCAGGGTCGGAGAAGTCTGGAAGTCAAGGTTCTGGTCAGGCTCTGCAGTCGGTTCCTCGTAGAACGTGGGCAAAGCAAAGGGTAGTCTCTTGATGGTGCCTGTTTGCACAGGGTAGCCACTCCTTGGCTACAAGGGAGATTCTTCAGTCTTCTTCTTACGTCGAATGTCGAAGGTCCAGAGTTTCTGTTCAGTTTTGCAGGTTCAGGATAATCTAAAGTCTTGAGGCCCAACTCCCACTCTTATACTAATCTGGGGGGCTGGGATACCTGCTAGGTCACGCCTTATGGGTGGGACCTGGGAGGGGGGTGGTTACACCCCCTTCCCTTTGTCCAGTTTCGCGCCAGGACTGGGGCTGGAGTGCCCCAGCACCGGTTTGAACTGGACTATGCATGGGACACCTTGTGTGCCCCAGGCATGTCTCATTCCTTTCAGCCCTCCCTGCCCCAATACACTAAAGTCTGTCTGGGGAGGTGCTAGCACCTCCCCAAGCAGGAAATCTATTGTCCAAGCCTCCCTTGCCAGGATCACTCCCAGCAGCAGGGGGTCAGACTCGTGTCTGTGGCAGCAGCATCCATTTTGTGATGCTGAGGCTTTGGTTAGAGTTAAACAGCAAAGTAGGATTTTAACATGTCTCTCCCTCTAGAAGGGAGGAATAATATCCTCATCACCAGAAATGGCATGGGGGTATTATTCCAAAGTGTTAGACACCTTACACAACATGTTTTGATAAAGCCAAACCATAGTTACCATAACCGTTTAAGATTATAAGGCACTTTAAGAGTATATGGTAGGCTATATCATAGAACAGCTATAAGGACTTGGTTCCGAAAGCTGCAGACAGGCTCAGCTCATGCTAGAGCACCATCTCACATGTTACCAAGCACTCTGCCTCCAGGATTGTTAAGGCCTGCCATAGGAGTGACTGATAGGTACACATGTGTCTATATATAAGGGTAGATATAGGCATACTATATCTAAGCAAGGGGTGATTACACCACCTTGCCCCAGCTGAGTGATCAGCCAGTTGTGTCTGATTGGAAGGCCAGACCAGGGGTGGCATAATACATGCTACAGCCCCTGGGAGGCCTAGGGTACACCTATGCCCTGGGTACCTAGGGTACACTGTACAGGGTCCAATAAGGTGATCCTTACCAATTGGTTATGTACCTAGGGTACATGGAGTCCATTTTAAAGAGAGAGCAGACAGCCTGAGACCCTGAATGGCAGGATCTCAGGCCAACTAAGTCGAAAAACCAGCTAGACACTAGGCAAAAAGTTGGGGGTAACCATAGTCAGATATCCACCTTCCTACACAACCCCCCCCCAAACGAAAGGAGATAAGGCTGGCCTTGACAAGGTAAGCCTCTATTGCCTAAGTGGCCATATAAGGAAGAACCAGCACTGGCATGGTTACCCCCTGTCTCATGGTCCACTAAGCAATCCCTCATCCTAAAGGTATCATAGGGTCTCCACCATAGGGAATCTCTACCTTGGGTGTGTCTTTGCAAAGTAAAAGGCTGGTGTTGAGATGGAGTACTGCAGTGAGTGTCCTCAAAGTGAGGCCTCAGCTTCCTCCAATCATTCTCCACCATGGATGCCTTTCTTTCTTTAACTGAGTTGCACTGTGCTCTCAGGGTCAGCCTCTGGCTACCTAAAGCTGGAGGCTGGGTCCCTTTTGTGGGCTTACTGGAGGGACAGGTCAGGTTTGGGGCCCTAAGGTCCCAGGTTTGCCTGTGCCCAACAGAATCCCTCTGGGGGAGGTCCCTAACTACCTGTAAAGGGGATCCCTCAGGAATGTTTTTACCCATCACCTGGCTAGGGCTACTAGCCAGGCAATCCTCATTCTTTTGATTGGGGGGTTCTTGTGGACAGGGGCCCTCTTGGGGTCCACTGGCCTCCCTGACCTCTGCAGCCCTGGGCTGACTGAGGCAGGGTAGAGAGAGGCAGGCTACCTGCACCAGACTGGGTCCCACCTTGGAAGGATCCACTGACATCAGAGGCTCTGCCAGGCCAGGCCTGGCTACCTCTGGGGCAGTTCCTTCACAAGGGGGGAGGTCAGATCCCTGAGGAGGCTGATCCTTTCCTAATGTCTGGGGAGAGGGAGACTTTTCTTCCTCCCCACTACTCTCTGTTTGTGTGGAGTGATCCATAGTTTCAGGCTTCACTACACCTATGTCAGTCTGAGTATGGGCTGAGACCATTACAGCCTTGCCAACCTTTTCAGGGAGGCACTCAGTTTGGGTTTGAGCTGTGACTGTCACAGCTCTGCCAGTCTCTACAGGGAAGTCTGTATTTGCCTGGGCTGTGGCTACCACTGCCCTTCCAACCTTTTCAGGGAGGAAATCTACTTGGACAGGGGTTGTGACTGGCACAACCCCACTACCCTTTTGTGAAAGGCCTACCATTTTAGAATGGGTGTCTTGTTCAACTCCAGCCCAAGCTGAGAGTTCTAAGTCATTCCCCAGTAAGCAGTCCACAGGCAAGGTTGGAGACACTGCCACCCTTTTGGGGCCAGTGACACCTCCCCAGCTGAGACATACCTCTGCCATGGGATGACTGTTCTGGTTGCCATCAATGTTATTTACCTGGTATGAGAAACCAGGCAAAAGCTGCTCAGAGGGAACTAGCCTATGGGCCACCATAGTGATGCTAGCTCCAGTGTCTCTGTAGGCCTCAGCTTTTCTACCATTGATGTAGGGTTCCTGTCTGTACCTACCCAAAGTGTTGGGACAGGCAGTGAAGTTGGCAAACCCCATGCCACCATCACAGACAAGAGTAGCTGCTGTAGGGGAATTGGCTAAGCCAGAGTCCCCCTGTGTTCCCCAAGAAAACCCAACCAAATTTTTGGGGGCACTCCCACCACCTGGGGGATTACTGCTGACAGTAATAGGTGGTGTGACAGGAGTAGTTGGAGGAACAGTTTTGTTTTTAGCCTGTGGGCAACTGCTGTCAGTTTTCCAATGCCCAGGAGTTTTACACACATGGCAGTAAGGCTTTTTAACTGTGGTAGAGGAGGGAGCTTGGGACCCACCACCCTGTGTGGAGTTTTGGGGCCCTGAGGAAGATTTCTCTTTTGTTTTATCCCCACCCTTCTCTTGAGGCTTGGTGGTATCTTTCTTTTGGTCACCACCCTGATTTTTAGGCCTAATCCTGGTCCTGACCCATTTATCTGCCCTCTTTCCCAATTCTTGGGGAGAGGTCAAATCTGAGTCTACCAGGTGTTGATGGAGAAGCTGGTTCTGACAATTACTAAGGATCTGCTCCCTCATAATCAAGTTGTACAATCCTGTATAGTCCTGCACCTTGCTGCCAGTTAACCAACCTTCCAAAGCCTTAGTGGCACAATCCACAAAATCAGACCAGTCCTGTGTCTGTGTCTTCTGGGTGTCTCTAAACAACAACCTATATTGCTCAGTGGTTAAGCCAAACCCATCTATCAGAGCACTCTTCAGGACTTTGTAATTGTTTGCATCCTCATCACTGACTGTGAGGAGCTTGTCTCTGCCTTTGTCAGAAAAGGAGAGCCACAAGATAGCTGCCCACTGACTCTGGGGAACCTGCTGTACTTTGCAGGCCCTCTCCAAAGCAGTCATCCACTTGTGGATGTCATCCCCATTCTGATATGGGGGGACTATCTTGCTTAGGTTTCTATGGTCATAAGACCTATCCCTATCTCTAGGAATGTTGCTGCCACCAGTGGGTTCTAACCCACTTAACTTTTGTTCTCTAGCCAGAGCAAGCTTCTCTTTGGCAAGGGCAAGTTCTTCCCTCTGAATCCTCAGATTAGCTTCCCTCATTCTGGCTTCATGCTCCTTTCTCTCATGGGAAGTCATTCCCCTGTGAGAGGAAGCATTAGAGATGTTAGAGACATGGGAGTGGATGGATTCCCTTGAAGGGGATATGTCCCTCCTGCTTCTCTGTGTAAGCCTACTTGGGGGTCTGTAAGGGGGGACCCCATGCAAACTCCCATGTAAGCTTAGGTTAGCCTGGCTAAGTCTTCCTACTTGGCCCTGGCTGTCTACCTCTTCATCTGAAGTCTCCTCTGACTCCTCTGTGGTGGGTAGACCCTCCTCTGTACCTAGGGTACCTGCCTGAGATGCCCTAATAATGTCATACTCCTCTAGGAGTTGTCTTAACTGAAGGAGGGTAGGGTTTGCACCCTGTTTTATTCCTCTGGAGGTACACAAGTGTCTCATCTCCTGGAATGTTAAGGTATCATATCTAGAGGGGGTCTTTTGCAGACCTGATCCTCCTGAGGGAGCATCTACTTGATCTCCTCTCAGAGACATGATCTAGTGAGGGTGTGGTGTGTGCACCTACCTACACTAGTTGTATCTACTAAACCTCTCTAGTAGTTGTAGTCAGGGTGTGTTACTCCCTTCAACCTACAACTACAAAGTCCAGTAGGACTTAAGTATTATAATCTATGTTATATGTACCTAGACAATATCTGTGTGATCTTTCAATTTAGTATCTCAAGATTACAATGGTATTACAACAGCAAGCTCAGATCCCAACCGCTGCTCACCAATGTGAGAAGTTGGCCTGATGTATGATGTCACTAGTTCTAGTGTACACCTTATATCAGTCCAAATACCCTTATGGTGATTGGTTGTAAAGTCAACCTTATAGACCAGCTATCCTAGTGGTAGCATGGACAAGAGCAGTCTTAGGCTAAACTCTGAATGGCATGTGAAGCCAGCTGTGATACCATATATAATCCTTTGAATACCAAATGAAAGGACACCACAACAGATATATATATAAAATAAAGTGTATTTATTCTAGTCAAACCCTCAGCACTCTTTATGAGATTAGAGGTAAGTACAACACAGTCTTATTTAAGCATACATTAAGTCACACAGGTAAGTAATACAGTTAGGCCCTAGGGGCCACGCAAACCATATACTAAGTAAGTGGTATAAGAACCACTGTCACGGAAATAGAATAGGCCTAGGCCTAGGGAATCGCTGGGGCTACACTACACTAGCGTTAGTTAGGAAGTGGGAGGCCCACGGGATTTGTGTGCAGAGTGGAAACACTCACGCGTAATGCGTAAAAGTCAATAGCAATAGTACAGTTTAGAAAACGGTAGATTTAGGACACTTCCGGAGTAGCTAGGAAGTTGAGACTTGAAAACTAGACACTAGGATAGTCACTATCCTGATGAGCACCGGAGTACCCAAGTTACCTAGCCCACAGGCTGCGGGTGCATAGGGGTGAAGATGCGTCGTTTTCGTCGTCGACTCCTATGGATGCCTGAAGAAAGATGCTGACAGGCAGTCAGTGAAGAGTGTCCGGTGGATCCCAAGGCTGGGATCAAGAAGAGGGGAAACCTGCAAGCAGAAGGGACAGAGTCAAGGTCACTAGCCAGTGACCACGTGGAACCAGGAAGGAACCAGGCGATGTCGTGAAGATTGCAGGTGAAGGTGAAGCTTGTCGCTGCAGCCAGGAGGACCAGGAAGCGTCGAGGATGACCAGGACCAGGAGGCGAGCTGTCCCATGAAGGCTTTTGCTGTCGGCGGCGTCGAAGTTGGACTAGGACTCACCAAGCCTTGGCAAGCGGAACCCACGAAGAACGGAGGACTTGCTTCTGGTGCAGACCAGGAAGGTCTGGGGTGCTTCTTCTTTGCAGAGAAGCGGGAGCCAGTCTGGAGGAGCCAAACCAGCGCAGAAGATTTCAGGGTGCGTCGTCACAAAGGCCACTAGCCAGCGGGCAAGCAACCGGACAGACGCGGCAAGCAGGAAAATGCTGAAGGGCCCCACGCAGGACTCGTGGAGTGTGGGGGGCTGATCTTCGGTGCAGATGGTGCTTGGGGTTGGGGCTTCTCAATCCCCGGTGCACAACTTCGAGGGTACCTCAGAAGCTGCGCTTTAAGTTACTAGCCACTTTTTCCAGGTAGCCGGTCCCACGTCGCTCGTCGCCTCCACGGATCTCAGCTTTGCTGTGGATGTGGATCAGGGTCGGAGAAGTCTGGAAGTCAAGGCTCTGGTCAGGCTCTGCAGTCGGTTCCTCGTAGAACGTGGGCAAAGCAAAGGGTAGTCTCTTGATGGTGCCTGTTTGCACAGGGTAGCCACTCCTTGGCTACAAGGGAGATTCTTCAGTCTTCTTCTTTCGTCGAATGTCGAAGGTCCAGAGTTTCTGTTCAGTTTTGCAGGTTCATGATAATCTAAAGTCTTGAGGCCCAACTCCCACTCTTATACTAATCTGGGGGGCTGGGATACCTGCTAGGTCACGCCTTATGGGTGGGACCTGGGAGGGGGGTGGTTACACCCCCTTCCCTTTGTCCAGTTTCGCGCCAGGACTGGGGCTGGAGTGCCCCAGCACCGGTTTGAACTGGACTATGCATGGGACACCTTGTGTGCCCCAGGCATGTCTCATTCCTTTCAGCCCTCCCTGCCCCAATACACTAAAGTCTGTCTGGGGAGGTGCTAGCACCTCCCCAAGCAGGAAACCTATTGTCCAAGCCTCCCTTGCCAGGATCACTCCCAGCAGCAGGGGGTCAGACTCGTGTCTGTGACAGCAGCATCCATTTTGTGATGCTGAGGCTTTGGTTAGAGTTAAACAGCAAAGTAGGATTTTAACATGTCTCTCCCTCTAGAAGGGAGGAATAATATCCTCATCACCAGAAATGGTATGGGGGTATTATTCCAAAGTGTTAGACACCTTACACGACATGTTTTGATAAAGCCAAACCATAGTTACCATAACCGTTTAAGATTATAAGGCACTTTAAGAGTATATGGTAGGCTATATCATAGAACAGCTATAAGGACTTGGTTCCGAAAGCTGCAGACAGGCTCAGCTCATGCTAGAGCACCATCTCACATGTTACCAAGCACTCTGCCTCCAGGATTGTTAAGGCCTGCCATAGGAGTGACTGATAGGTACACATGTGTCTATATATAAGGGTAGATATAGGCATACTATATCTAAGCAAGGGGTGATCAGCCAGTTGTGTCTGATTGGAAGGCCAGACCAGGGGTGGCATAATACATGCTACAGCCCCTGGGAGGCCTAGGGTACACCTATGCCCTGGGTACCTAGGGTACACTGTACAGGGTCCAATAAGGTGATCCTTACCAATTGGTTATGTACCCAGGGTACAAGGAGTCCATTTTAAAGAGAGAGCAGACAGCCTGAGACCCTGAATGGCAGGATCTCAGGCCAACTAAGTCGAAAAACCAGCTAGACACTAGGCAAAAAGTTGGGGGTAACCATAGTCAGATATCCACCTTCCTACAGAGGACATGACCTGTTTAAAGAGAAAAATGAATAAAAATATATATATATATTTTTTAACAAAGTTAGGAATTGTAATTAGTGAAGCACCCAGAGTTCACTGGACTGCATCACTGAGGCGCAGAAATACAGGAAAATACCACAATGGACAGGTTGAGGGCCAATGTCATCATGCCAGCGGAGAGCTGTCACTTTAGAAACGTTTCCTGGACTAGTCTGACATCTAGAAGGGATAAGTAAGGAATCTGCCAGAAGTATATGTATGCTCCAGAAATATTGTTACTGAATGTAACTTCTTCTGTCTCAGGTGACTTTTAGCATATCCTTTGGTGATGTTTTGGTTGCTCCATGCTCATGGTTGGGCTTCCTACTGAGACGAGAGCTAGAAAACAATTGCTTCTCTGAGACTTGAGGTCTTGAGACATTTGTGTTAGTCACTTCATAGCAACTGTCTCCCTAGCCTGCTAAGTTAAAGCTACGAAACGATTCAAAGCGGGGTTGTGCAGTTATAAAGTTTGTACTGTTTCTCTAGAAAGAAAATAACTACATCACCTCCATTCATTCAGTTATTAAATCACTGCTGTGTTGTTTGTGAAAACTATCACAATTCAGTCTTTGGTGAATCCAGCATTTAAAGGTACTTATGCGAGTTTAGAGAGCGCTAGTTAGTTGTGATTTGGTGAGTTAAATGATGCTCCTGCACAGTGATTTTGCACAGACAGCCACCATTTGAAGATCTGTTATACCAAAGGGCACGTATGGAAGAATTCAATTGAGTAGTAAGTGGACTGATATTAATTGCTGCTTATTTCTCATGGACCTAATACATTCTCAAATTGTCGTATGAACCAACAAACCTGGAAAAAAAACATTAGGTCCACAAGGAAAAACACAACCGACAGGTGAACTGTTTGAGGAATACTTAGTGTCCTGTCTCCCAGGGTTGGCCAAAAGCCTTAAAAAAATCTATATTTCTCAGGAAACTACGGACACTGAAATGCAAAATCAACTTGTTGTCCTCGGCTTAGTAAATCAGTGTGCAATTCTTGTAGAGAGAGACCATCTATTTTTAGGTCGTGCCTAGAGTCAGGGCGCAAGTGCTGCTCTGGCAAAGATCTGTTGTAGTACACTACAGAGGAAAACTCCGCCCACTCCCCTGCCCATATTTTTCATTGGCTTGTGTGTTCGTCCTTTGTGAATGCTGGCTTCTGATTCGTAAGGAGGCTTGTTAGTCCCTCCTTAGTAACGCTGTGTCGTCATTTGTAACCTCCCATGGCTACTGGTTCCTTTACTTCGGTTCTTACACGCTACGTGTTGTTTTAAGTATTGTAAGAACTATTTTCTTTATTGAGCTTGTCCTTCTTCGGGCAGGACGACGTGCTTTCTTTAGATTCAGCGCGCTGTGCGGCGCTTTCACTTTCGAAGCTGTCGGGTCGACATGACTGCTTGTTTTATATTTGGCAGTACTGCATGCTTTCACTACGCCTTATTTTGAATGTGAATAACAGCCAATGGCGGTGCAGGCCTTTATTTGCCCTTCTCAGTTTCAATCAGTGGCAGCCCTGCGAGGGGGGCCTGCCACTGATGCTTCCTACTCGGTCCAGGGACTGCAGAGGTGGCGGCTGTAGCATGCGCTTCTCCGCCTGTAGGCAGGGGCGGCTCCTCCATTAGGGCAGTGGAGCGTCACTCCACTGATTTCTCGCAGTGCGAGAAGCAGAAACATTAAATGGTATTTTAAATACCATTTTATGTTTCTGCTTCTCGCGCTGCGAGAAAGCAGAACGGCATGCCTGGTTGGGGGCGATGGGTGGGCGGAACGGAGAGAATGCTGTGGCCCCTGTCTGTTTAGTCGGCCCTCTGGGGCCAACCAAACCAGTCATGTGCACTCTGCATTTTCTCTATGTAGGCTGCATGCAGCCTACATAGAGAAAATGGCCTCCCTAAAGGCGCCCGGCTGGGCACCGTCCGCACCAATCACAACGCTGCCATTGCAGCGTTGTGGTTGGCTTAGTGGAGGGGAGGGAGGATGCCTGCTTCCTGTTACTGCTGAACGCGGGACCCGGCCAGAAGCGGAGGCGGCGCAGGACCTGGTAAGGTAAGTTTAAAATAAAAATAATTATGTCAATCAAATGATTGTTAATAATGTGATTTTACCTTTCCATCAGTTGCAAGAGACTTTTCACTTACCTGATTCCTGTATTCAGCAGTATAACACGTTAGCTCCAATACTACAGGGATGTGTACAGAATTTCCTTTCTCAACCAATTCCTACATCTCTTACTCCTGATACTCCCTTGTATCAAGTTTCTTCTGATACTATTCCTAGTGCCTCTTTTATATATAAAACTTTATCTACACCTGTTGGCACACGGAGTAAATCAAATATTGAACTAGAATGGGAACAGGATCTATCTCAGATACTGTCTGTATCTCAGTGGGATAAGTTTTGGCAGAAACTCTTCAAGACATCCAAAGCTGCAAATATCACACAATCCTTATACTTTATTTATAATAGAGTTGTTATTACTCCCCTCCTTTTACATAAATTCAACCATCTTGTTGGTCGTGTCTTACTGCTGAAGGCCCTTTAATACATTTACTGTTCCATTGTCCTAAGGTACATACTTTTTGGAAAGCTGTATGGTCAAAATGTATATTGATTTTTTCTTATAAGATCCAATTTAATATTCACAATATATTTTTAGGTACTATGTCACCTGATTTTGATCAAATTACCTCCAAATCAATGTTTTTTTTTTTTATTCTTTTTATTAACAAAACTCAACATTTTGGTCACTTCACAGTTTCAAGTCATTAGAGTTACAGTGTTCAGCCGCAAACCCCTGGACAGTCCTTCAGTGCAATAGGGTACAGCATAACAGGATATGACATTTTCACCATCTTATGGGGATAAGATTTCCTTTGGGGGAGAAGAGACTGGGGGCTCGCAGATGTTGCCACGGTATGCATTCCAGGGAGACCAGATCGCCACCCACTTCCCGGGGCACCCTCTCGAGACATACACTATCTTTTCCTGCAGCATGCACCAATCCATGTCTTTTTTCCACGCTCCAAGCAATGGTGGCGCTTCCGCCCCCCAGAGGCGCGCTATATTACGCTTTGCAACCGCCAGTCCCAGTGTTGCCCATATTCTGCCTTTAACCGGTAGGTCCGTGGGCTCCCAGATGTTTAAAAGGCATCGTTTGGCCTCAGGCCGCGACCTCACCCCCCACACCTCGCTTATACAGTCTTGTATCTTTGCCCAGTATGTTTGAACCTGCGGGCACTCCCATAACACGTGAAGAAATGTCCCCCTGTCCCCACACCGCCTCCGGCAGAGCCCGTCCATACTCCTCCCCATCGACACCAGTCTAGTGACCGAGATATACACCCGGTGCAATATTTTGAGTTGTACAAGCCGCAGTTTTGCCGATATCTCCACTTCCTTAGGGGATGATAGCGCCTCTCTCCACTCCTCCTCATCAATTTCAAGGCCATCCGCCTCCCACCTCCCTTTGAGGGGCCCCAGCGGGTCCGGGGAGTGATGTATGAGTTTTTGTAGGTGAGGGATATCGCCCTTTCCGGCAAGTGACCGTCTAGTAGTCTATCCTCTAGAGGGGAGGAATCTGGGAGCGACATCCCCGGTGGAATGTTGGATTGAAGAGAGTGGCGGACCTGCATATACCGGAAGAGATCCGAGTGCGCCAACTCATGCGATTGCTGTAGTGAGGCAAAGGGCACCACACCCCCAGCCCCCCACAGGTCCCCTATGCGGGATATACCGATCAAGTCCCAGTTTTGAAATCCCTTAGTGCGTCCCAGTGACCCGAGCTTCTCCGACACCCAGAGCGGGGTTGCCTTTGTCAGTTTGCCAGCCCACCCCAGCTTTCAGTTGACAATATGCCACAGTTGGACCGAATGTTGTGTGGGTCCCGTGAGATGAAACTTTTTGGGTCGCGAATAGAGTGCAGCCTCAAAATTCCCTCCGGGGAGGAGCCATCCATCCATCCCATATCCCGGGTCGTCCCCAATGCCGTACGTGCCCTGATTGATGGCCGCGAGATGCGCTGCCCAGTAATATTTATGGATGTCCGGCAGGGCAATGCCCCCATCGTACCACCCCAGGGTAAGTTTCGGGAGAGACATGCGCGGCGTGCCACTCCACAGCAGGTCCCTCTGAGCGGCTTCAATCTCTGCAAAATATTTGTGTGGTACTAGATCTGGGTAGTTTTGGAGCGCATATAAAAACCGCGGCAGGGCCATCATTTTGAACAGGGCCGCACGCCCCAGTAGCGTTAGTGGGAGCCTTTTCCATACCGACACATCCCTCTGGAACCTGTGCAGAGGTGGCCTAAGGTTGGCTTCGAAGCGTGTTTTTGCATCCCTGGAGATGTAGATTCCAAGATATCGGAACCCTTCCGTGGCTATCTGGATCGGGCAGTCACGTGGAACCGGCGGTGGGGCCCCATGCAACACATAAAGCAAAGATTTTCCCCGGTTGATTCTGTAGCGGGAGTTTTTCCCAAAGCTTGTCAGGATGTCCAATGCCACCCGGAGTGACCTTGCTGGGGAGGCAAGATAAAGCAGGACATCATCAGCATACAGCGAGATCCTGTCTTGCCATCCCCCTGCCCATTTCAGCCCTCGTATCGAGGGATCCTGTCTTATCCAGGCGGCCAGAGGCTCCAGGCAGAGCGCAAACAGTAAGGGTGAGAGGGGGCAACCCTGTCTCGTCCCCCTTTCAAGGGTGAAGACCTCGGAACTCCTGTTGTTAACTACTACTTGTCCAATGGTTCGGTGTAGAGGAGGCGCACCCATCCGACAAAGGCAGGACCGAATCCCAACTTTGTGAGGACCGCCATAATATAGGGCCATTCCAGGGTATCGAAAGCCATAGCAGCATCCAATGACCCCACCACCGCATCTTCCTGGATCGTGTGGCAGCGTCCCATCACACCATGAAGCCGCCGCAGATTAAGAGCCGTGTTCCGATGCGGCATGAAGCCTGATTGGTCGGGATGAACCAACTTAGTGATTAGTGGTTTGAGCCGGTTCGCCAGGAGCTTAGCCAGTATCTTAGGCTCCGCATTCAGTAGTGATATTGGCCTATATGAGGAGCAGCGGTCCCTGGGTTTCCCTTCCTTGGGGATAGCCACCAAGGTGGCAATGCGTTGGTCTCTTGGTAATTTCCCCTGTGCCCTACTATCATCGAACATACATTTGAGATGTGTACCCAGGCAGTCGGGCCGGAGCTTGTACAGCTCAATAGGTAGGCCGTTCGGACCCAAGGCCTTCCCAGTCCGCAGGTCTCCAATAGCTTTGGCCAGTTCGGCGACGGTAAGGTCGCCGTCCAATGCCTCGCGATCTTCCTCTGAGAGCACAGGCAGCCTAATATCCCTCAGGAGCTCGGCTGAGTCCTCCTCTGACCGGTCCGTGCCTCTACTGTACATGCCCTTGAAATGTGCCGCAAATTCGTCTGTTATCACCTGCGGTTCGGTAAGGGGGAGATCTCCCGCTGAGCGGACTTCAGCCACCACCCTCTGTGCCATTGGTTTTTTATCGAGCCAAGCGATAAGTTTACCCGCCTTGTCCCCTTGATCATATAGCCGACCTCCTTTGTGTCTGGCTAGCGTCTTTGCGGCCTCTGTGGCTTGGGCCTTATACTCAGCTGCCTTCAACTGCATTTGATGCTGGGCTTTTGAGGTCCCGCGCACCTGTGCCTCTCTTTCTAGTGTGAGAAGGTCCCGCTCCACCTCTAGCATCTGCGCTTTCCTCTCCTTTCGTTGTCCGGCAATTTTTGAGAGGGCCTCCCCCCTCACCGCTGTCTTAAATGCCTCCAGAGGGTGGTTGGGCCCTCCACCGTCCTGACATTTTCGGTAAAATAGTGATCAATGGAACGCGCAAGTGTCTTCTTAAGCTCGGGATTACGCAGCCATCAGGGATTTATGGGCGCGACACATCCCACCCTCTTCTCTCCGAACGTGAGATGCGCCCAAAGCGGAGAATGGTCTGATATACCCCTGGCCAAGTGTTTGACGTCTTGAACCACGGTGTCATGCTGCAGGAGAGTAAGGAGGTAGTTTATTCTGGAGAATGTGTGGTGTGGTCCTGAGAAGAACGTGTATTGCAACTGAGTGGGGTGGCGTAAGCGCCATAGATCGACCAACCCATATGCTTCCAGTAAATTGGCGAGCCACAGTTGCCCCGGTGCAATGTTTAGTGGCGGCTGTCTATCCAGGTCTCCGGATGCTACTGCATTAAAGTCCCCCCCAACTAAGAGCTGCCCCTCAGGAAGGGAGAGGCGGAGCGCCCCCAGATCTTGATAGGATTGGTTCTGGAGACCAGGCGGAATGTATACCGTCACCAGATTTAGAGTGCGGCCCTCCCATCTACCCGTGAGTACTGCGTATCGGCCCAACGGGTCAGTTTGTGTGTGCTGAATTACCATCGGGAAGCTACGGCGTATAAGAATGCCCACCCCTCGGGATCCCGGCGTGAAGCCGGCATGCGTGGCTAATGTGTACCCCCACCTGTTAAGCGCCTGACATGTATTGCCAATAAGGTGCGTCTTCTGCAGTAGGACAACATCAGGGAGGTGCCTTTTGAGGAATTGGGGTACTATACTCCTCTTGAGCTTGTCCCCTAACCCATTCACATTCCAACTAAGCACTTTGATACTTTTATCCCACTTCATAGCCATTTCCACAGATGATGCAAAGCTGACGTCCTGACTTCGCGGCCCACTGATCTCTCTTATTGGGATTGTTTTCACGTGACCAGGTAAAACTCCCGCCTCCCCTCATAACCTTCTTAACAGCCCCAAAAACTTCCCGCTCCCCCTGCCTCCCACCCCTCCCTGCTACCCTGCTGTGTAGGCTTACAACTACCCACATCCCCCAACTAGCAGAGCACCTTTCGCCCTAAACAAGAAGGAGAGAGAGCCCCTCCCCTCTACAAACTTATCGGTGAGGCGTGCGCTGGTGCCAGCTCCAGCCGGTGGGCGCCCCCCCCCTTTGTCAACGTTTACAGTGTTCTACAGTCCATGCGAGGCTGTCACCACGACGGTTACAATGTCCCCCGCTGTACTGCCCTGCCCCTCCTTTGAGTGAGATAGTCAATGTCCTCCGCCAGTGGGGCACAACCCCATTGTCCAGCAGGCTAGGTGGTTCCCAGCTCCCCCCCATCCGAGGCACCCCCCCCCACACATCCCGGGAGAGAGGCCCTCACCTCTGTGGAACCTTCTTGGGCATATCCCCCCCGCAATGTCTCAGAATAAAGTTATACATTACAGTTTAGCAGCCAATCCTCAGGGGGAACCTTCCACTCAGTGTCACCTACATCCCTGCAGTCTTCATATGCCAACCAGGTCCGGACTGCGGGATCGTGAACGCCAAGAGCACTGACTTGACTTATCCAATTCCAACCCGTCGACCCGGGGGGCCAGCGAGCCAGTACGAGCAACGCCTCCCTCATCCCTCGCCGCGCCGGCCGACTGTTGCGACGTTCCCCTGTCTAGCCAGTCTTGGACCTCTGAAGGTGTAGTGAAGAAGAGGGATCTGCTGCCATCGATAACTTTGAGCTTCGCTGGAAAAAACATCATGTACTTGATGCCCCTCTCCCGCAGTGCTGCCTTCACCCCCTCAAACGAGCGGCGCTCCAGTTGTACCTTGAGTGTGAAGTCTGGAAAAAACCTGACCGTTGCGTTTTCGTACTTTAGGTCCCCTTTTTGTCTAGCCGCCTGCAGAATGGCATCCCGATCTCTGTAGTTAAGGATCCGCGCTATAATGGTAGTGGCTAGGTCTCGGGACCGGCGCGCGGTGTGACCTCTCCACGGAGAACATGGCGGAGAGTCGCTTCGGCTTCAGACTGTTAAGGATGAGGTCCTCGAGAAACAGGTCCATGCTCGGCCCCTCCTAACCCTCCGGGACACCCACCACCCGGACGTTGTTTCTTCGGGCCCTCCCTTCCTGATCCTCCAGCTTCAGGGCCACCTGGCGGTGTTGGTGGACAAGGTCGTTTACCCTTTGCTCAAGTTTCCTGGAGGAGGCCTTGAGCTCCGCAATCTCCGTCTCGTTGGCCATGGCTTTGTCCGACGTTTTATTGAGGTCCGTGCGCAAAAGGTTCATTTCAATGGACATTTTATCAATTTTAGTCTCAAGTGTGGTCCCGAGGGTCTGAATGGCGGACAGGATGGCCATCAGAGAGGGCTCAGCCGACACCACCCGCTCCCCCGACGCTCCCTCGGTCTGGGGGGCCTGTCTCGGGACCGCGTACTTGTCTAATTTATTTGATTGGGCTGCTGCCGCTCCCTTTGGCCTCATGATGCGATCCTCCAGCGGCTCCCCACAGGCCGGTGACTGCCGCGCACCTCCGGACTGGGCCTCCGTCTGGGCCTACGATACTTCCTGGCCCCACCGCTCTGACTGCACACAGCCACTAGTGGATCTCTGCAGCCAGGGGATCGCCCAGGCGCGTACCGGCCAGCTCCCCACCGCTGCTCTGCCGCCCCCGGGATATCTCCGGATCAGTCCAAGGACGGCCGGGGGGGGCTTGTGGCTGAAAGAAGGAGGGGAAATATCTCCCGGCTCAGGAGCCCACTTCACGGATCTCATCAGCCGGCAGCTTGAGGACGAACCAAAAGGGGGCAAGCGCAAGCCCTCCGCCAGCCGGTATCTCCTCCTGTGCGCCTGGCCCCTTCCACCGGGCCTAGCAGGATCGCCGCTTACACGTCAGGGGGAGGGGGGGGCCAAGAAACCCATACGATCTTCGGGGCATCTCCGACCAACCCCCACCTCACACGTGTCGAGCAGGTGTGTAGAAGCGGGGTCCCCAGGTGCGTTCAAACTGCCCCAGCGCTATCATCCTCTCTGGGTGTCCCCCACTGGCTGCCAATCTCGCCACCTCACCTCCGCCTCCATAGGTTTGCCGCTGTCGTGGTGGGGCGGCCGGGCCGCCACAGGGAGGGCCGTTCCTCGATATCAAGGCCCGTCTCGGCCGGCAATATTCACAGGCACCGCCCCTGCCGCCGAAGTCAGACTCGGCGATGCAGTGCCTCAACGCGGGCCGCCGACCCCTGGGTAGGCCGCGGCACAGGGACGTCGCGTGCCCTCCTCTGCCCGCCTCCGAACAGCTCCCAGGCGTCGTCCGACCCAGCCGCCGTAACTCGGCAGCGGAGGCGTCCCCAGCTCCCGGGGTTTGAGTATTCCGGAGCGCTGGTCACAAGCAGGGTCCCCGCACCGTGTGGCTGCACCGCATGGGCGATCGTGGTCGGATATTTGCAGGGAAAGACGCCGCTTCGGCGGAGCCTCGAACTAAGCGGCCATCTTTGCCGGCGCTTAGCCACACCCCCCAAACTGTCCCTCCAAATCAATTTTATTTGATTTATTTCTTGCTGTGGCTTTTAAAGTTATATTAACTTGCTGGAAATACAACTCTAAACTATCCTTTTTACTTTGGTGGAATTTAATATGTGATGAACATAGAATTGCTTCAGTACCTCAGACTTCAATCCATTTACAAATTAAATCTGATCTATTATGGCTACCTTTTACTACTTTTCTATCATCGTAATCTTAATCTTTATAGTTTCTCATTATTGTTTCATATTTCCTCCTTTTTCTTTCTTCTGTTTTCCTTTCTCTTATTCTTTTTCTTTCTTCTTTTTCTATCTTCCTTTCTCTTGACTCCTTTCTTTTATTCTTTTCCTATAAAAAATGAACTCTCTCTTTTTACGTATTGTATTCACTCTAGTATTTACACAGGTTCTTTGTATACCAGTACAATATGTTATACCTATTTTTATTATGTATTTTTTAGTAGTCATTGTTCAGGAACATTAGTATAAGAGTTATAACATTTTGTAACCTTTTATCTATAATTCACCTATTTTACAGTTACTATTTATCTACACTTGTATACTCATATCTACATCGGAATTGACTAAGTATATTTGTATTCCTGTGTTCTTTATCTTCAATACAAATGATTTAACAAAAACAAAAGTTATTCACCCCCACCCCCGCACCGCCCCTCCTCCCCCGCACATCATGCGAGCTGTGACTGCCTGTAGGGCTCCGAAGTTCGCAAACTCTCTGCGCCTGCTGTGGGTAGAGGAGGATCTGGGGGCTCTGCTCATTCCCGGCGGTTCATCTTAGTTGTTCCCAATAGGACACCGTGCTTCGTGTAAGCTTTATAAAAATATTACCTGGTCTCATACATTTGATGTGACTGTGACGTCTGCCACAATGCAGCCCTCTGTCACGTTTGACACCCTGCACTATTGAGACAGCACTTATAATAGCATCATTTAGGTGTTTCTGGCCATGCTATATATTGCATCATTTTACCTTCCATTAAGACCATGCCTACCGTCTCCCCGTTCTTCAACACTAGCCTGCTCCTCTGCGCCATTGCGAGCTCCCGAGCTTTAATAATGATTACTTCATGTTTTAATCTGTAAAGAGGCCTGCAGACCCTGTATTGCTCCCCTGTAGAGATACTTACTCCATGTGGTATGTACTGTATTAAGTTTTCCGGTGATTAAAATACTCTTTCTACGAAGGGAATCTTTGGGCTTCGTTCCACATTATTGGAACTAGTATGTGCTGGCTTGGGTTCTGAGCCTCTGTCCCCCACACTGCCTCCCTGAGACATCTTGGACTGCGCTCTCTCGCTGTCTGTCTCGAGACTGAGGCAGGACCTGAAGGGGTGTACTCTCACTGGGCCCAGAGTGTAGAGCCAAAGAAGGACGGGCCCAGGACACCAGTGACAAAAGACCTCAGCTACCACAGGTGGGGCCCAGTGGCCCCTGTCTGCTCGTCCCCTTTTCTCCCCATCAATGTGATGAATTAGTTAAAGCGGTGACAGAAATCCAGCCCTAGGAAAATAATGAAAATTACTGCAGACATTCGCTAGGAATATTCACTGAAGATGGAAAGCATCTCCATTTTCTTTTATACATAACACTGTTCGCCATGACCCCCATGGCTGATATCCCTCCCTCTCCCTCACTTCCTGTTCGTGCTGCCTCCCTCCCCCTTCCACACTTCTCACTCTTTGTTCTCGCTAGCTGCGCCCGTGCTTTTTATCTCCAAAATGTGACGCTTTTTAACTTCTGTGTACCCCACTTTGACAAAAGCACTATGTAAATACAAAACAAATACAACAAAATGAAATGGAATACACAAGGAAAGCAGAAAGGCTGTTAATCAAAGGAGGCGGTGTGGATACAATAATATTATTGGTTTTGTTCACAGTGAATAAAATAGAAAAGGTCACTCACGGTAACAAAAGACGAGTGCTTAGAGCACACAGCGTCGCAGCACTGCACATACAGCCAGAACATCTTGTGGCCATGCAAATGGGCCCGGCTCCAAGCAATGACGATCAAGGCCTCTTATGAAGGACATTGCCCAGATCTCTTCACTTATGGCCTAGTGAAAGAGATGTTGCATCCTCTGAGTCCACTCTAAATCACTTCAACCATTGTGTGCATCACCATGAACACATTACATTAAATCACATCTGGAAATCTGCATCTGTACCCTCAGAGAGATACATCACAGTCCTTTCCTTGTCAAGCCCTTCCTCTGTAGTTGGTGGTCTTCATCCGGTGCACAGCCTTGCAGCATTACAATCCATATTTCATTTCATGCACTCTGGTGGTATGATGAAACTCACACAGGGGCTTGAAGATGAATTCGAAATATGCGGATTTAGGCCATGCTCTCTGTCTTTTGTGAAAGGTCTGCTCAACCACAAGCGTTCAAGCACTTTTTGTAGCCATGTGCATTCTTTGTGTCGAGTCTTTTAAAAACAATGTAGATATCTCAAGGCCCAGCTGCTGCAAAGAGAGTGCCATTGAAGAAGACCCATACACTACAGCGCCACACCAGGAATAATGCCCACAGCTGAAGGGGTAAACTGCGATAGCTACCCATAACACATGCAAGCCAAGGATGGTGACAGAAATCCTAAACTAGGCCTTTGTTTGCAACAAAAGCAAAGCGAAGTCTAAACAAGAGAGTGTGAATCCATTTTCAGGAAACATTCCAGAACGTTATAGTGCTTTTGACCTTCAGGGATGTGTATCTTTAAAATTACAGGATATAGTGACACTATCTAAAGCAGCCAACCCAAACATCCTGAGAAGATCGGAATCCATTTTAGGCAGCCAAAAACCCTAAACAAGCCTCCTAACTCTGCATATCTTCGGGTCCCTTTCAGCGTGGCTTGTTTTTTTTTGTTATCGTAAACTCGATTGCCGTTGTCAGAGGTTGGGTTTCTGAAAATAAATTGTTTGTCTTTAGGCCCGGTCTTCGGATTTCAAGGGGAAAATGGTGCAGCACTGCACCACATGGAACAGATTATTTCCTAATGACAGCCTGAATCTTTTTGCGAGTTCTGTATTGACCTCATGGCATCGCAGAAAAGCACAGAGAGGAGACCCCCAGCTTCACCCTCAGCCTCACTTCAGGCCTCTGTGAGTTGTGGAGTGAGGCAGTGTCTGCACATAGTGCCAATATCGGCAAATGCAGTCACATAACACATATGATCCATCAATAAACCACACAACACTTTTGTAAGTGGAGAAATATTGCTGCAGGTTTATTAGCATAACCAATATGCAAACATGGCGGGTTATCTTACGGGCGATCCCAGGGCAGGCCAACACCTATGCCCGTCTGATAAGCCTAAATTACACCGTGGCAGTCGCCAATTGATGCATACCAAATATTGGGAGGGGCCACCCCTCCCATCCGTGGACCACCAGTCCACTTGCTTACTCACATCCCCCCCCGTAAGAGGTGGGCGGAGCGTTCATGGCAGCCCCCGGTTGCTCAGACCCACAACCGCCCGTAGGACTAACGGGGCGCCGTAGTTCTTCCAGGGGACAACGCTAAGACATCCCTGGGTATCCTGGCTTAGCACCACGCTGTGCTGCTGCATGAAGTACCCCTTGGTATCTGCAGACTCTGGATCGCCCTATAACTCCTCCACAGCTCTGGGGGTGGCCACCGTCACTACCAGGGCCCCCCACCAAGGTAGGCCTTTTTACTTACAACATGCTGATACCGGGCTTCTCCCAGGTCCAGCCAAAACAAGTCTTAGCCCATACAGGACCGGAGGCCAGTATGCCCCTTCAGGACAGGTGCCCCCATCCTTTCTAAACTCCCCGTGGATTTTTGACTGATATGCCTGCAACCTATAATTAGGCGTTGGTCCAATGTTACCTTTGCATGGCTGAAGAACAATACCTTTGACAAGCCACTCCTGCCAGTCAGTGCCCATGCGGGAGGAGGTAAGAGTTGACAAGCCCGCCTTACTTCCTCTTTCACTCAGTTGTCTGAGTCTAGCACTAGTCGGAGAATGTCCATCGCATTCCGTCAAGTCACCACCCAATGTGAAGCCTTGCCCTCCCAAACTTCTGCTAGTATACCAGGGAGCAGACAGGACATCATGACCCAGAGGGGAACCAACGTATAAATACCTCTCTATTTTGAATACTGGGAATGCCAATTGTTCTCCTGATACTTTGTAGCCCAATTGTGTTTCCCAGGGGTTTCCCCCAATCATATGGACCAAATCGCCCCCGTTGGAAGGCAACTTCCACAACCTGCATAGCTGCCAGCCTGTGCTGGAGGGCGGGAGAAATTACCCGTTACCCTTACTCAAATCAATGGAACCTGATTCGTCGAACTCAAGGACGGGATACTAAGTGAACCTACCAAGATCTGCACCTGAAACCAGAGGTTGGACCAAAGCCCTCTAAGTTCTGCCGCTCCACCTGCCTGTGAAATTAATCCCAGGGCAGGCCTCAGGCATCTAACCCATGCGTGGCCATGCCTGCGCCAAAACACTTCTGAAAAGGCATGACAACAGGCTAAACACCAACATTGCACCCTGAATGTTCGCTGACACTGCCAGGAAAATGGCCATAACTGAAGCGACTGTTGCCAAGCCATCACCTTATCAATTTGACCTTCTATGACTGAAAAATTGTGCTCTTGTGGTTGTCCGTATTAGTGCTCCCTCCCATCCATATCAGCCCTAACCAGCAACCCGCACCCTCTTGGCACTGGCACACTCCCGCCCCAGAGACAGAAAGTGCCTGTTCGTGTCTAGCCCCTAACCTACGTTTATCCCTGACGGTATACCAAGGTATGATGACACTCAGCTAACTCTACTGCTGCATGTCCGTAGCACCATCCTAGGTATGTCTTTGCCTATTCCTTGTCTGGCTGCAAAGTTTGAGGACATTGCCTTTCGTTCTTAAGTTCCACACCATGTAACCACATGACCACTTGCACACCTTACCCTCTTGTGTGCTTGCAAACGTTGTCACTTCCTGTGTACTCGCACCTCGTGTGTAACTGCACCGTGTCCCTCATGTGTAACTGCCCCATGTCAACTCATGTGTAACTGCCCAGTGTTAGCTCATGTGTAACTGCCCAGTGTCAGCTCATGTGTAACTTCACAGAGTCAGCTCATGTGTAACTGCACAGTGTCAGCTCATGTGTAACTGCACAGTGTAAGCTCATGTGTAGCTGCACACAGTGTCTCATCACGTGTAACCGCAGTGTCTCCTCTTGGTAGCTGCACCCAGCGTCAACTCCTGTGTAACTGCAGACATCGTCATCTCATGTGCAACTTGCACCTAGCGTCACCTCTGTGTAATGGCAGTCACTTCCTGTGTAACTGCACCTTGCGCATCACCTCGTGTATAACCGCACACAGTGCCACCTCATGTGTAACCGCACACAGCGCCACCTCATGTGTAACCGCACACAGCGCCACCTCATGTGTAACCGCACAGAGCGCCACCTCCTGTGTAACCAATGTCTGTAAAAGCATTGCCAACCCTTATAGTGTTTTACTTCCCTTCGCTCAATGGTGGGGGGGCGCAGTCCTGTCTAGAGGTGTGTGTATTGAACATGTGTCCTAGAAGTGCCTATGATTCCAGTAAAATGTCACTACTTCCTAGTAGCTGGTGTGTTTAGTAAAAACTAATAGGTCTAACAGATCCATCAGGCATCCTCCGCGTACTTTAGGCGTGTTGGATTGAGGTGATGCAGTGAAATATGGAAGATATCTCCCTTGGCATGCATCCTATTAGCACCACATCGACAGCTTTATGCATGATGCTTAAATCGTCTCCATCAAGTGTTTAAGGCTACTCAGTTTGAGACCTGCTCTTGACAACATCCTATCTAACCAACAGTGTTTAGTAACCACTCATGTTTGCTTCTTCTACAGGTCGCCCCTGTTAGACTGGCACTGTTAGACCAAAGGAAGCTTCTGACAAACTTCCTATACAACAGTAAATCATGCTGCGCAACTTGGGACCCTATTCTCCCTCCCTACGTGCGTTCAGGCATGGCAATGCTGCCCAAGGTATCCCCACCTGGTACCTGTTTTAACCTCTAAATAAAAGCAGTATAAGGGGACAAAAGATTACCATTGCACCTAGCCATGGGCCTTCCACTGCACATGAGATCCTGTCGATATTTTATAGGCAGGTGCCTGCTTAAGCTGCAACATCTCTGGTTTTATTTCATTTCACTGCAACTTGTGCTAGAGGTGACGGATTTGGCCGCAAGTCCATGGCATATGGCCATAAGGCGTGGCATTGCAAAGTACCAGTGCCTTGGCTATGAGGAACTGCCTTACCACTGTTGTTGGCACGTGCAGTGCGGGGTTCGGCCGCCTTAAAGGATTCAAGGTTGAGATCTGTGAAGGGGTATCCCTGTGCGTATATATTGGCAGGGATGCGAGTCCTACCCCCTGCAGTATACAACAATTGTATCTGACTTATACTGTTTGGTGCGTAAATGACAGAAAGTCATCAGAGTACCTCCCAATGTGAATTCATTTTGGCACCAGCCGACCTCAGTGCACTTTATATCTTTTATTACTATGGATATTTTGGGTCTCCTGTTCAAGATTATCTTCGCTCCACCCCACCGTGCGGACATCCACCTGAGTGCTAGGCTCCGGATATTGACGACCCACAAGTTGGCCAACAATCTATCGCCCATCGACATATTTGATGCAAACATTCTTAAAGAATGAATTAATGTTGGCTGCTACTAGAGCATTCCAAGCTGGCGTTATCTAGGAGCAGCGGAGGGGATCCCTGGCTATCCATAGTTATCCTGAGCTGGACGACTCAACCTGGAAGAAAAAACGCTGTGAGCCACAACCCTGACCAGTGAGAACAGGCACTCCCAAGCTATTCCTGTTGGCCTAAGGACCGCACCAGGCGAAAAAATGGTCCCCTGTGGGCCTGAAGAATGTCTGCTTCCCCCTATCAGCCAAATCACTTTGGCTCCCCCGGGATGCCTGTGCTCCTCGGCAATGCACCGGTGTGAAAAACCGTTCACAGGGCCCGACTATGGGTAAACAAATGACTATCTCTAATAACTTTCCCCTGGCTCCCTCCATGCTCGCCCCACAAGCCTGCTGAGTGGGGGGGGAGTCCGGCAATTTGTATATGAGGGAGCTATGTCATTCTAAACTTTTAACTGCACTGTGCCGCGTATCTCGTTCACCTGGGTAGTGTATGAACCACCATTAAGCTGTGGCAAGGTTGAGGTCCCACCCACCGATGCACCCGGCGATCAAATCAGGCCTCACAATAGCCCCCCTTGTCCAGAGCACCCCTCTTCCCTGCCTTCCTTCCGCCACAATCTGTTTGTGACGTACCAGACTGAGCTGCCGGCAGACAGGGCCAGCCTGCTTGACCGCACCATTCCTCTGCTCATAGCCAGTGCAACTCTGGTATGCACGTTAGAAATTATTTGCCGCTACTCGCCCGACGGTATTGGAGCACAAGCCTGCGCACCGCCTTACATTGCACCTGGCACGGGAGATAGTGAATAGCCCAGAAGCACCGAACGGATTTGCGCGGTAGGGTGCGCACTGCATAGCCTGTACAACGGCACAGGAGATAAGTGAATTGTCCAGAAGCACGGAAAGATGTTGGCGCGCTAGCGTGCGCCAGCATACACTGCACAAAGGCACAGGGGATAAGTGATTTGTCCAGAAGCACGGAACTGTGTTGGCGCGCTCACGTGCGCACCGCCCTACACTGCATGAGTGATTTGTCCAGGAGCACAGAATGGTGAGAGCGTGCGCACCGCATCGCGCTGCACAAGGGCACAGGGGAGCAGCGAATTGTCCAGAAGCGCGGAACGGTGTTGGCGCGCAAGCGTGCGCACCGCATTACACTGCCCAAAGGCACAGGAGATGAGTAATTTGTCCAGAAGCACCGAACGGTCTTAGCGTGCCAGCGTGCGCACCGCATAATATTGCACAGAGGCACTGTGACATTTGATTTGCCCACAACACTGAAAAGTATTGGCGCGCTAGCGTGTGCACTGCATTACATTGCACATACATGCCCGGGAGATAAGTGATTTGCCCAGCAGCGCAGCCAGGCTTCTGAAATGCGGAGATATAATAGAGGACATTGACAATTCCCATGTTGAAATTGACTTTAAAAAAAAAATATATAACGGACATTGACCGGTGAAGGTTTCCGGTTCGTGGTGAGAATTAGCTTATTGTTACAAGCTTCGTAACCAGAGGGAGTTATTTACATCCCAGCTTCCCCACCTATGTAAATTGTGTGAACTCTATATCTCAATTTGTCAAGATGTTTGATGAGTGAGAGGCGATATAATTTGCATTATGGTGTCAATCAGATACATACATTTGACTGACCCATTGCGACGCACTCATCTCTAATGTAAGGGCTGAGTCTCCCTCAGTTATCCCCCCTTGCCACCTCGGCGTATCATTGTACAGCGTTTTTAAAAAAACATTTTTTTTTTTTACACGTATTCCAGGGTCAACGTGAACTACTTTCATATATGTGTTAGGGGACATTTCACTACACATCACATGCTCAGGAATTACTTTTTCACCGCCTACATGTGGCATGTTTAATCTAATGTTGGTTCTACATATCAGGTGAGGCGTGCGCGTGCATATCTACTTCTGAACATGCCATTGGGACCAAAGGAGAAATCAAAAGCACCCTTCTCATATTGCATCTTATATATAGCGCGAATTCGACCCGAAGGTGAGAGAGCGCTGTACATGCGCATCGTTTTTACATTACACTTTCAGGCACGGGGTGATGAAATGATTTGCCCAGAATCACTGGTGAGGACGCGACCTCGGGGCTCGAGCCCTTGGTCCCAGCACCAAAGACGGCAGACTAGCCGTTAGGCAGCCGAGGCTTGTGCTCCCGCCTGCTAACCTAGCTCGACAACAATGGCCTCTAACTAAAAGGCACACTGTACTTTAACTAGCAAGTAACGCACATCGCACCCGGTGCCCACTGAATACAGTGGAACATAATTTGTGACGTTGCAACCTCCGGCGGCGTAGCGGCCTCGTTCAGCCCGTTACGGTCCCCCACGTTGGTGCCTGCTTGTCTGCCTGCAGTCCGGGCGCTAAGCCCCAGCACATCGGAAACATTGCTGGGTCCGGACTCCCTGCCCTGCCCCTGGACCAGAGACTTAACCCCGGAGGGAGGCCATGAGGGACCGGCTGCCCCCTGTCCCGTCCTCCCAGAAAGCACTGATTAGCCCCGGAGGGAGGCCACGAGGGGCTCGCTGACCCCCCCCCCCCCGCCCCATCCTCCCCGAAAAGCAATGACCCTCAGAAGCGGTCGTATGACGCTATACATGAGCACCGTAGACATTGCCAGGAGATGGAGCGCTGTACATGCGCCCCGTGAAACATTGTACAGGATCGGGCACTATACTTCAGCACCACATAGTTAAGATTGCACAGGATTGGAGCGCTGCACCTGAGCCCGTGAAAGCGTTACACATAATTGGAGCGCTATACATGGGCATCGGGAAACATGGCACAGAAATAGAGCACAGAACATAAACACCGAATCTAGAACAGTCTGGCACGGGTTGGAGAGTGCTTAAGCCCCGGCTCGCAAGGATGTGGACGTGCCCTGGAGGCTCGAACCATGGTTTCCCCGCACCGCAATCGGCAAGTTGAGCCACCGGCCCACATCCAAGGCCCATCCCCCTAGTGCCGGGGGGCGGGACCAAGTGCTCGCCCAGGAACTTATCTAGCTGCCCGGAACCCCGCACCTGAGGCTTGTGCCACTAGCAAGGCCTGCTCTGCAATACCGGATTGAAAGCATGCCGGGCTCCAGGTGTCCCATGCACCAGCTGGCAAGTGGGGTAAGAGATAATCCCCAACTCCCAGGAAGTGGACGTGCCCTCGAGGCTCGAGTAATTATCCGGCAGATGTGCCGAGCAGCTGCTGCGATGCGCTGCCTTTAACGACGGGGGGACCCTAAATACCCACTTCGGAGTCGGCCGGTTAAGCCGACGCACCACATCCGAGGTGTGCAGCTTGGTCCTTCTAAGTAGCGGCGTAGCCGGGACCGAGTGCTCGCCGCGAGTTCAATATCTTGCCGTACTGTCTGCCCCGACCCCCCGCAGATGAAAGCGGGTGGACTCGACCCATGCTGCGATAGGGGCATCACCGCAGTAATTGAGATGGGGAGTAGGGGGTAAACTAACCTCGATGTCCGTGACGTAGCTAACAGCGCGGGACTCCAGCGACCACAGGCGAGACGGCGAAGACCAGCCAAGGCGAGACGTCGAGGGACAAGAGGGCGAAAGATGGGCGGGGACAGCCTAAATACCCCTGTCCCCTCCCCCCTCCCCGGAAGTGGGTCGACCGGACGTCTTCCCTGGCCGTGGCCCAGGAACTAGACCGGTGACTCCAGTGCCTTCCTGTGGCACTAAGGCGGCCGCCCTTTTAAGGGGGGCTGCTGTGCAACCCCCCCGGGCAGCCTTGCAGAGGCAGGCGCCCACCGGAATGAGGAAATAGAGCAGTCAGTATGCAACAGGCATTGAGCAGCAAGAAAAATATAAGGACAAACGCAGTCTGTTGGGTTATAAATCTGGTGGTTTATTCAAATAATAGAGGCAAAATGGGACTTTTATCCTACTGGGACGGAAAGCACAGTAAACATACCGAACATGTCTAAAAAGTTGCAGGGTAAGGGAGTCCCCAAGTTCACAAAAAGGGGACGTTAGGGGCCTAATAAATGGACACCAGCAGTCGTATTCTCTGATTTTTTTTTACCCCACAAGGAATCCAGGATACATGCTCACATGGGATTTGAGTCCTTAAATTGCTCTTTTGGACCAGCCGACTCCCATTCCGGTTATGTTCTAACTGTGGGTCTTCAAGTGTGGGGGGATTATCCATACTGTGTATTTTCCCGCTCACCTCTGTACTAATGGTACAAACAGTAAGGCAATGTGAAAAGCAAATAAAATGGACCTGCTGGAGCCTGTCTCTCAAGTGGAGCACATTACCAAGCTACTGTGTTTGGGACGCCTTTGCTTACTGGTTTCCAGTGGGTGCGCCATCCTGAAGGATCAGGGTTCCACATTCTAGATCTGCTTTGGAACCCCTGGTTGATGGCTCTTTTTTATCAGCATGAAAGCGTGGAGGGAAGAGAAATCGCTAGCCAATCAATCATTGCGCTTCCAATGAACTATGACTCCGAAGAATCACAGACTCTCAATTAGGTTTAGTCAGTTTATTACAAAGCCAAGTACAGTTGGACATTCAGACACCTCAGGCTGAGGGTGTAGAAATACATTGGAACTAATACAAAACCAAACCTTCAGGTGAAGTTAAAGCATTGCAGCATGCACAAGATAATCGGTTCGAGAACTGAATTGCAGAAAATAACAGCGCAGACATCAAGATTCCCCTTCATTGGAAGTTCATGGGTATAAAGCATTAGTCTGTCCCTACACTACAACTAGCGTGACAGCCCTTCTTAACATTTCCCAAGGCAAAATCCGGTTAGGTGACAGCATGTGAAGTCTTCCTAAGAAGTCTCTTCACTTTAGATGGGTCAAGTAGCATAAAGCTACAGAGCTCATTCTAAGATGCTCTCGCTCTCAACGCAGGACACGAGAACAGGGAAATTTGAGGAGGCCGATCCCTCACCCAACTCTATATATGTTCACAAGTCCCTGTTGTGAAAAACCAAATAATCCTGGAGCAGCAGTTCAAGAGGTCACGCACCTACTCTGCCAGCATGGAATGCCCAAAGCAAGGAGGAATGAACAACTACACACCATTTGCACCAAACAGGACTGGAAGTAAAACCGCTGCCTATTTATGGCAAATGCAAGAAATATAACACCATAGTCACATACAGGCTTGAGGACAAGGAACGAGGCCAAAACTGACAGACATTCCACCACATCATACTAAGCACCAATAAAACATAATTATCACAGACAAAATCATTGGGCGAACCACACCACTGGTACAGCATGCACAAAAGTCAGGACTCATCACCCTATCTACCAAGGATCGGTTGAACCATTTGAGAGCAGGTACATAATGCAGGCCACATGATATTAAAAACAAGTTATTTCGGCCATCTTTTTAAAACAGCTTTACTGACAGCTCATCATTCAATGAAAATCAATACAGTGTCCATCAAGGATCTTCTCCCAATCCAACACTATTTAAAATCTGTGTGTCTTCTTTGGATGGCCTCATTCAATCTTTTGTCCTCAGATTTTCAAGGAAAATCAGTGCAGTGTCCCTCAGGGATCTTCTCTTAGTCCCACGCTATTTAATATCTACATGTCTCCTTTGGCTGAGCTTGTTCAATCTTTTAGCCTCATATGTTATACCTAAGTGGATGACACACAGTTAATCCTTACACCACATGGGAACCCTGTCATCTTGCAGGACCAGTTTAACAGTTGTCTTTGCTGCTTAGTAGCCAGTTGGATGAACTCCAACTCTCCCCATTTAAATATGGAAAAGCTGAGATCCTTCTTTTTGGTAAGCTCTCATCCTGGTCCTCCACCTGGAGATTTGAAGCTCTGGGTCCCTTTCCTACTCCTGTCTTGTATACACAACGCCTGCATGTCATGTTCAATGACAACCTTAGCTTATGTTTGATATCCATTGAAACAAAGTGACCTCCACCTCCTTCTTCCTGATGACATCATCAAGAAAGTGATTCCCCCATTGCAAAATCCACTAGAAAAACTGTAGTTCGAGATATTATTATCTACAGACTGACCACTGCAACTCTCTTTGTGCTGGCCTATCTGTGTGGCAGACTACAGCAGATTCAAAATGCTTGCCTTTTCTTAGCTTAAGCAAAAGAGACAGAATTTTATCCCCTCAGTGTGCCCCCTGAATGTCGAACAACAGTATTGAAGGCACTGAATATCAAGGACAGAAAATCGAAAATAAAATATTGACAGGTAAGTAAGTCTATATTTTCTATACCTAACTCCACATATATGCACCTAAGCGGTGCATATATCTTCAAGGTACGTAGATGTGGAGTTAGGAATAATAAATCTATACTTCCCTAATTGCACTTACCTTTCAATATTTTGTCCTTCGATATTACTATGACACAATATTGTTCGCATCGATAATTCAGTAGTACAATTGATCCCATCGGTAGCAACTGCTCTGGTTTCTGATTTAGAAGAGCTGTTCTTTCTAAACGCTGTGCTTTTGTTAAAAAGCCTTCATAGCTCTTTCTCCTTCACCTATTTGTCCACTCTTTTATTTCCATACAACCCATCATAGCCATTCACTCCAACACTAACTTACTAATTCAAATCCCTAAACTTAGGAGAATCCGGGGGCGATCACACCTTTTCCATGGTCACTCTTAAAGCTTGGAATGCTCTTCCCATAATCCTCTGCTCTGAAAACAGTCCGATCAAATAAAAACTCCTCAAAACAATTTTTTTCCTTCTCTAATTCACCTTTCTTTGCTCTTTACCTTCTATCTTTCCATTCTTCCCATTCTACTCAGGCTATCAGACTGTAGATGGAAAACAGCATTCACTACCCGGTGCGAACCACACATGTCTTTACAAGGCAGGCTTTACAACGCATCCATCTTTACCATGCATTTGCTCTACCATGCATGCCTTTACCACACATATTTTTACAATGAATATGCCTTTACCACGCATGCCTTTTCAATGAAAATGTAAGTGTTTCACAGGTAAGTGTATTATCTATCTAGCGACGATATCAGGGGATTCCGCCACGCCCACTTTTGGTTCTCGCCTATCAGAGCGGGGCAAGTTCCTTTTAAAAGCAGGACGATTGCAGCACTTGTTGATAAAGGCATTTGAAAAAGGCTGTAATGCTGAAACGCGTCATGCTGGTGTATTAAAGGTTGCAAGACACACAATCCGTGTGTGCTCAGATTTTTTTCCGAGGAGAGGAGTTTGGGTCTTGGATATATATTACCTACTGGCGGTCGCCAGTAGGTAGTTATAGTTAGGACCACGTTTCCATAGGAAAACCTCAACATTCTATTTTGAATAACTTTGGCGCCGGTCGACGAATCCTCGCAAATTTTTCAAAATAGGTGGGGCGCTACGCTCCGCTCCTACCCTGAAAGTCTCGGGGGGATTCGTCAAGCGGGGGCTGAGATAAAAGGGGGGTCCCAAAACGCGTTTTTCCCATGCATTTTTCCATAGGACCTTTAGACAGGGCTACAGCCCGAACGGCTGAACAGAATTACTAGAAATTTGGCAGAGAGGTAGTCCTCAGGTCAAGGAAGTGCCTTTTGTAGGTTTGGTGTAAATCTGTTCAGTAGATTCTGAGAAAATAGCCTTTAAATCAATATATATATCTGAGCCAGCTTACGGTGCGCTTACGGTACGCTTACCGTACGCGTACGGTGGCGTGCGCAAGCGCGATTCTGATTGGCCCTTAGATCTTAGTAAACATTCGAATCGGTCGAAACCAGGAAGCGGCGGCCGCCATTTTCTCTCTCGCACTCTGAGGGGGGAGCTGATAAACAAATGCCAAAAACATATAAAGGGGCTGTTTAGACAGCGCCCATGCACATAACCATGTTAGTTGAGTCTTCAAAGATCCCCCAAGGCAAAAAACGGTAATTTTTAATTTTTCGAAAATTTTGCCGATTACGCTTACCGTACGCTTACCGTACGCGTACGGTAAAAAATTATAAAAAAAAAAATCCACACTCTCTCCACCCCGTGTGCAAATGGTGGCCGAAGGCCACCATTTGTGCATGGATTATTTGAGCACAGCATTTCCCCAAAAAATTTCAACAGATTACCTATCACAAGGAAGCGCATAATATGTCCTCCATGTGCGCACGGTGCGCGAAGCGCATTGTGCGTACATGGCCCATCTAGCGTAACGTGGGCACGCGGTGCGCGTAGCGCACCGCGTGCCCACCGTGCGTGCACGGCACTAACTGCGTAAAGTGGGCGCGCGGTGCGCGAAGCGCACCGCGTGCTCACTGTGCACGCACCGTGCGCGAAGCACACCGTGCGCGCACGGAACGAACTGCGTTAAGTGGGCGCGCACGCCACGAATGGCGTAAAGTAACTTAGCATTTAAAAAACCGTACAAATTCACTGAAAAAACCATAGGTTTCACACACGTTATAGTTAGGAATTAGCATTTAAAAAACCTTGCAAATTCACTGAAAAAACCATAGGTTTCACACATGTTATAGTTAGCGGAAATTTTACTGATAAAAAACCAATGAAATTCCCCCGTTATAGTTAGTGCAGGCAACTATAACTCACGCGACCGCAATCTTCTGCTGATGACATATGTGTCTTTATGAAAAAAAAATATTTGTAATATATGTATAGCTAAAAATGTATGGAAGAAGACATGGGCAAATAAGTGTCTAAATACAGTATTAGCAACAGCAGAGGATTGCGGTCGCGTGAGTTATAGTTGCCTGCACTAACTATAACGGGGGAATTTCATTGGTTTTTTATCAGTAAAATTTCCGCTAACTATAACATGTGTGAAACCTATGGTTTTTTCAGTGAATATATATATATATATATATTATCAGGAATAATGCCCAGCGCTTCACTGGTACCCCAGCAGTGTTAGTAAACATAATACCTAAAAATTGATACTGAGAAGAGATTATAATGTCAAACAGTAGAGTCTCTTATGACAACTTCATTTATTTATACATGGAATTAGTTTTTCAAACAGCCAACACGTGTTTCGTGCACTTTGCGCTTTTTCAGGGCTGATACAAACATAGAGAATTATATACATAAGTATGTGTGATAGCAATACAGAAAAAATAAAAGAAATCTTAGTTATACACTGTACTTCTATTAGATACTGCAAAAATCAATCCTCCAAACTTCCCAGACAAATTTGTACTTCTTCTTTTCTTAATACACCTCTATAGATATACATAATTCTATATTGTACACAGGAAAACCGAAATTTCTAGATATTCAATCTCTCTCTCTACAGGTTATTTCTTCTTTTGTAGATTCATAGTCCTGTATCTATCCGAATTATGATGCGACCACCACCATGGCGGTCGCATCACTTATATTTTGCATTGTGGTGGGGATGTGTTCAACAGTCAATAATAATAAAGGCACTTGCATATCCCTGCACTATGTGGCAGGCACAATGCGGTGCCTGCCACATGGTGCAGGAATGTGTAGGGGGGCACCATAGGTGCCCCCCAGTGCCCTTGACCTAGTCCCATGGATTAAGGATGGCCAGCTACAGGCCCCCAAATCCATTTCTGCCATTCGTTTTGCTGCTGTTTGTCAGCCGCAAAACGAATGGTGGAAAGGGATATCATAACCCCCCGCAATGTTGGGCTATGTTTCTGTTCCGACAGGCGGTCGGAAAAGGACCACCTGTCAGAACCGTGGAGGGTGGTCTTTACGACCCCACGCAGCAGTACGATGGCGGAAGGCCCGCTACCGACCGGCTGTTGGTGGCAGGCCTTCCGCCATCGCATTGAGCCCCTTAGTATTGTGTCTGGACCATGAAATCATATGTTATGAAATCAACTGCATATTCATTATTAACGTTCGTCTTGAGGAGACATTCATCAACTCAATCTTAAATTCATGGAAGTTTCAAGATTGATTATAAAAACATATAATGTTAAAATGTACCTTTTTGTTGTACGTAATATCCTCTCATATGCTATTCTTCAGTATGTTTAGATTTCGTCCGTTGTTTTCCAGACACTACTTTATTTGTGGAGAGTCTCTGCCTTGTATTAACCTGTGAATAGTAATGTGTCTGAGTACCCTGCATATAGACTAAACTGTGCACCTAAATATTATATAATGGGTATGATAGCACTTACGTGTTCACACTTTTTTAAGCTTATGAGATTCTATCTTGCTCCTAATCATTGCTCCTTTGTAGTTGTCTCTGGCACCATCTCTATTATTTTCATGTCGACCATTTACCTGGAAGAGCTCATAATGTCACCATATATTAGTCGATGGTACATTCCCATCCACCTAACTCAGTGATTAAAATGTATAGTATCACCTTAGTGTGCGTTCTCTTACACACACTTCAAAGGAACTATCTTCTATGGTCAGGTCGCCTTCATAAACGTCACTGATGCTCCATGATACGAGAATCTAGAATTTAATTCATTATATATTCATAATTCGGGTTTATATTGTTAGCCATAAACTTATTAAGATAAGCACTGGCTTCTTAACTTTTGCCTATATCAAAGAATACCCCACCTCATAAGCTACACTTTTGGTTTTAAAATAGCTCAGAGATTATTAGAATATAATTACAAAAAATAAGGTTGTCAAATCATAAATGCAGTCAGCGTTTCCTACACATTTTAACCCAATGGCACCATCAACTAAGAGTTTTAGGTATAACTACAAACCGCTTACCCCATATTTTGTGTTAAAAGAAAAATTTCTTCACACTCATTTTACTGACACTGCACTTTAGGTTTCCCTGTATCCACCATAGAAAATACATCAGCTAACTCTAAAGTCACTGTATTTGTGAATGCACTGCAGAGGTATGTGTTTATAATAAGCGAGACACTGTATTTGAATCCTGGTTGGATCAGTGGAGCATAGTAGTTTGTATATCTTTAGTACTAATAGGCCTCAATCTGTCACAGAAAACACTGTGACTATATAATTAAATCTTTTAAACTTACATTACGCACAGTATAAAATTGCGTGCTACAAAATGTGCAAACAGGTTTAAAATACAAAAAAAGCACTTGCAAAATATATAATTTTGTAATGCCCAGAATGTATGTGTTGCAATTTGTTTTTATAACTGTAGTCTAAAAGCAGACACTTCACTGCTCAGCTGGCATCTCCTTTCCAATACCAGTCATGAAGAATACATCTACCTCATCAGTAAGCTTCAAGTGTTTCCATCATTTAAAGCTAATACCGGGTTCTGAGCACTCTTTCCATTTGCCGATTATTAACTTGTGTCCATTTATATTTCTTTCACAGAGCAGACACCCCTGCATGAAGGCAGGCATAGTTGTCTCCCCTTCCCTTCGTCTGACTGCACTCATAGTGAAGGTTATGCATTTCACTCGTGCAATTAACCATTCCGGGATGGTTCTTCCAACAAGAAGCAGAGGAAGTGTTTTCCATACTTTAAAAAAGTATAGGCATATCATGCCTCCTCAAAGCTCCCCCTTTGACCAATACAGCCAGTGGCAGTCATGCTTACCTTGGCCAATGGTATCATGTACTCTTTAGCTTTCAAAGGGAATTATTATTATAATTTTTTTAAAAAAACATTTCTTTATTATTCATTATCACATGCAGTATACATGTTACAGTATTTATACATTGTACTACAGTGTGGATCAACTGGTATCACAATTAGAAGACATTTCTACAGTCTTCCTGTCATTTTGTCTGTTTCTTCTTTTTGTCTTCAGTGATACCAGTTTTCAATTAAAGTACAGTGTTTAATGAACTTAGGAAGTCTCTTAACCCCCCCCCCCTAAAGTAACCAGTGCCGCTAAAGGATATCCTATCCCCAAATCCTTTGTGTCTGTTACTTCTGGTTCTGACACTGACTAACTGTCGCATTGTGATGTTCTTCCTCCCCGGGACAATTGGAGACTGAGTTGTCGACTCTCCTGGGCCTTCTTATCTCTTGTATCATTGCCCCCCACGCCAGCAACACATCTGGGAGATTATCATCCCTTCTGGCCTTTCTCATATCGTTTTCTTTAACCATTGCCCATTCTTGGAGATCTTTTTCCATTTGTCCAGCTGCGGTCCCTGTGGGGACAACCAGTGGATCGCTATTCTCCTTTTGGCTACCATAAGACCCAATAGCAGGAACTGTCTAGTTGTTTTACATTTGGGATTTTTGGGGATCAAGCCAAGAATGCATGTGTGTATCTCTAGGGCTATTGCCCAACCTGTGATCCTATTAAATTGTTCCAGAATCTCTGCCCTAAAACCTTGTATTACTTGGCAATGCCAAACCACATGGATAAAATCGGCTTAGGCATACTGGCAACGAGGGCATTTGGGGTCTCTGGATGGATTGATGGCGTGCAACCGTGTGGGCGAAACATAGGTCATATGTACAATATTGTATTGTGTTTGTTTAAACCTATTACAGATCGAAACTTTGCGAACATTTTCGTGAATCTTCCCCAAGTCTTTTGACGATATCATGTGTGCACTGAGCTTTTGCCATTTTCCCTCGATTTTCAGGGGCTTAGTCGTTTTAGCTTCTCTAAGTGCCCTGTATAGGTGAGAAACAAGTTTTCGCTCACCCGTCATTGCAATTATAATGACCAGTGTTCGTGTAGGCTCAGGGTCTTCCGGGAACATCGGCCAAAGGTGGCGAGTCGTAGCTGCTACTTTAGCATATTGTAATAATTGACCCGTCTCTAGTTCAAATGTGGTTACTGCATCTTGGTAGGTAATGAACCTATTCCCTGGGTAAAGGTCAGAAAACATCAGACAGCCCCCCTCCTTCTATTTTTCAACAGACATATCATGCTCTATTTGAGAAAACTGAGGCATGATGCGTAGGGTACCTTTTTGATCAGGTGGCGAGCCGTAACTGCTACTTTAGCATATTGTAATAATTGACCCGTGTCTAGTTCAAATGTGGTTACTGCATCTTGGTAGGTAATGAACCTATTCCCTGGGTAAAGGTCAGAAAACATCAGACAGCCCCCCTCCTTCCATTTTTCAACAGACATATCATGCTCTATTTGAGAAAACTGAGGCATGATGCGTAGGGTACCTTTTTGATCAGCCGTCTGATTGTTCTATCCCAAACGGTGCCCATGAGTCTGATTAACGGGGGGTATTCCTCTCCTCGCGTCTTGGCTGTCCAGAGCAGCACCCCCAGCTGTCTCCTACCATAGGAACCCTCTAACAGGGCACGTTCACAGAAGGAATCTGTATCCAGCCAAGCTATTGCATGTTGCAATTGGGATGCTAGATAATATAACTCTAGGTCTGGAATTTCAAGACCCCCTTTGCCCCATTGTCTTTTCATCACCTCCAAGCTTATCCTGTACCTCTTTCCATTCCATAACAGCTGGATGAGAAGACTATCCAAGTTTCTGAATACCCTATGTGGTATTTCATAAAAAGATCCCTGCATTGTGTACAGACACCTGGGCAGCACCACCATTTTAATCTAGGCGATTTTCCCCATCAGGGATAATTTTAGGGTGTTCCAGAATTTTATACTCCCCTGGAGGCCCGTTATTATCCTGCCCATATTGTAGTCATAGAAGGTATCTTTGTCTCTAGTCACTCGGATCCCAAGATATCTCACAGGATCCAGTTCCCACGGGAGTTCTAGCTCCAAGGACTGAGAATCAACCCCCGCCTGTCCTATCGGAAACAGTTGCGATTTTTGTTTTTTAATACGTAAACCAGACGCCTCCCCAATGTATTGAGCAGTAATGGATCCGATCGGGGCGGGCAGCGCAGATAGACCAAGGCGTCATCCGCGTACAGGGACACTATATGTTCAGTTTGACTTACTCTGATGCCATGGCCCTGCAGTTCCAACCGGAGACGACATGCCAGTGGCTCCATTACGAGGGCAAACAACAGGGGGGTCAGCGGACACCCCTGTCTTGTACCCCTATTGAGTTATATCGCCTCTGATACAAACCGTCCCATTCTGACTCTTGCCTTGGGTTTCATATAAAGTAGTCTGACCCAGGCAAAAAACTCTGATCCCAGTCCCATTTTTAGGAGGACTTGCCAGAGGTATTCCCAGCAGACCGAATTGAATGCCTGTCTGATATCCAAAAGCACTAATGCGCTCTCATCCGCGCTGTCTCCGAGAGTCTGCATTACATGTTCAAGACGACGAAAATTTCTGAGTGTGTTCCTACCGGGTATAAACCTCGATTGATCCTCATGCACCAACTGGGGGAGATATGGGAGCAGCCTACTTGCCAGCACCTGAACGATGAGTTTAAGATCTACATTTAGCATAGAGATGGGCCGGAAGGAGCTTGGTAGCATCGGGTCTTTCCCTGGTTTCAGGATCATCACTATCAATGCCTCCCGCATTGAACCAGGCAGTTCGCCCAACTCCTTTGCTTCTGCAACCACTTCCAACAATCTGGGAGCCACCAGCCCAGCATTTTCCTTGTAGAATTCAGCTGCTAGGCCATCCGTGCCTGGGCATTTAGCCTTTCTCAGATGGGATATTGCCGCTTTTATTTCCTCTTCCCTAATGGGGCCTCCCAGTAGGTCCTGGGTCTCATAATCCAGACGGGGCAGTTCTATTTCAGTTAGAAATGCTGATAAGGTGTGTGTGTTGGTGGGGTCCAGGGATTCAGTGTTAATTTTAGTTAGATGGATAGCAAATGCCGTATTGATTTTGTGCTGTGTAAAGACCATTTGCTGCCGATCAGTTTTAAGTGCCAGGATCTGTTGGGGTTGTGTTTCCATACTAATTAGCCGTGACAGCAGTCGGCCAGCTTAATCACCCTCTGCATACCATCTACTCCTACTTCTATTTCTATTGTATTTGTCTAATGTGTCCCATAGATCCCCTATCTTTTGTCTTTGTGCTGTCCATTTAGTAGGCCCCTCCACGTCAGTTGGGAGTGCGTTTTCCAAGACAGCCAATTGCTGTTCTTGGTCTTGTACATCCCGTTCCAACACCTTTTTAACCCCGGTTTCAGTAGACATACATGTTTATCCCATTCCATACCGTTAGTACTAGCGGTGTTCCAATTGACCTCGAAATACCCCTGTAGCTCCCTAAGAATTGCGTCCTTATAAACTGGGTCAGTGAGTGCTTCAGTATTTATTCTCCAAAGCGGGATTCTAGATCTCGGCCTACCCAAAGTGTACACTAAAAGTAATGGGGAATGATCCGATAAGTATCGGGCCAGATATTGTGCCTCCTCAATTCTATTCGCTAGTCCTACCTGTACGAAAAAGTAGTCCAGTCTGCTATAAGTATTCGTTGCAGGTGTGTGACAGGAGTATACTCTTTGGTAGGGATTGCGATGCCGCCATATATCCACTAAGTTATAATTGATTAACATCTGACGCATAGCCTCTCCGGTTCTAGGTTTGGCTTCTGGTCTGGGGGGTTGCCCATCCAGGGTGCCATCCAGGGCACAGTTGTAGTCCCCTGCCAGAATCAGTTCTACATCTGGCGCAAGATGCAGCAGGCCCAGAACCGACTCCAGGAATGCGCCATCATCACTATTTGGGGCATATACATTTACCAGGCTGACCTTTCACCTATCTAGTGTCCCCTCCACGATAACATACCGTCCTAATGGATCAGAGCTAGACTTCCCCACTTTAAATGGGACTCCCGGCGCCACCCATGTCATCGTGCCCCTAGCAAATCCTGAGTATTACGTTGCAAAAAACTGTATCTCCATTCGACATATTTAAGGCAGTCCCCCCATAGGTGTGTTTCTTGAAAGAATGCTATGTCCACTTTATATCTCCTGAGGTACGCAGCGATCCGAATCCGTTTAATCATATTATTTAGTCCCCTAACATTCCATGTTATGAACTTATATTTCTGACCATTATCTGCCATGGTTACAGTAAGTGATAGTATTTCGTCCCCTCACCCCTTTGAGGGAGACCCTTCCATGTGCTCGGGTGAATGCGCCGGTTAGGCTGATAAGATTCACGGGATACCCTCTCTGCGGACTTTCGGTTCAAAACTGTGCAAACTCAACTTACCCTCCAACCCCTCCCCCAAGCAGTAGTAGCGAATCCCCAAGGTGCAACCATTGTCCAAGGAGTCGGGACTCCGCCCCACATTGAATTCCCCCCACCCTACATTGCATTCCCCAACCGTACAATCAACCAATACAATGAATGAGTTCAAAGAAAAGTCGGTGGTCTGAAGTTCGGCCAGACTGTCAGGCACCAGGCCGCCCCGTCCAAATCGAGGCATTACGAGGCAACTCCAGTGCACCACAGCTGGGACATTCGAAACTGGATTGCGGCTGTCCCATGCATCAACCCCGGTAATGAAATCTGTATCTCCTAGGCTAACAATAATACCCCCCTATGTAGCCATTATCGTAGTCCACTCACTTATGTTACTAAACCCTATACTTACAACTTCTGAGTCCATAGCATTCCACCTCAGCACCCCCTTCTTTCGTTTTTGCAATTCTGTTAGTCCTCAGGGGTTTGTCCTTTTTGTTCCAAGTTCAGCTAGGTTGTCCCCCCTCTTGTGATTGGGTCTCCTGTACCAGGCAGAGTGGGGAGAACGAGTTGTGTGTTGGTATGCCCTCCAATTCTATCTGCAGGCTGCCATCCGGGCCCACCAGTATCCACCCCATCTAACTGTTCCCCAGTGTTACAGCGTTGACTTGTCTGTCGTCCAGATCTTCATCGTTGTTCACGCCAGCCTCTATTTTGGTCTTGCCCGGCGAGACCTATCGAGTCCATCCAGTCCATAACCTCTTGCGGTGTGGAGTAAAAAAGGACCCTTCCGTCGTACTGAACACAAAGCCAGGCCGGAAACATCAGGCTGTATTTAATATCATGGGTGTCTGAGTAGCCACTTGACCCCCAGGAAATCGTTTCGGAGGTCCTGTACCTTCTTAGTATAGTCAGGGCAGATCTGAATATCTCGATCCTCAAACCGGGGAGGGCCATGAGTGCGCACATGCTGCTGTATAACATCTCTAGATGGCTCTAGGCGGTGCCCCCGGTCTCGGAGGGGGCCCCAAGGAGCGATGAGCCCTTTCTATAGCAAACATTTTAGAAAGTCTGATATCTGTGAGAGCCGACCCCATCCATTGTTCAAGGAACAGGTCCGCTGCCGGGCCCTCCGCTTTTTCCGGGAAACCAAGAAATCTGAGTTTATTTCTCCTCGAGCGTCCCACCGCGTCCTCAGCTCTTTCCTCTAGTCGGGTAGATTACTTCTCGAGTGAGGCCACCGTTGTGCGGAGCCTCTGGACCCCCTCCCGCATCGTGCCCAAGTCCCCTTCCATAGTAGTGACTCGATCCACTACTTTTCGCAGGTCTACATGTAGATGGTTAATATCCATTGCCATAGTATCCATTTTTGCTTCAAGCGCTACTCGAGGCTCTCTAATGGCGGCTAAAATGTCCGCTTTATCCTGTGCCATATTCCCAGGATGTTGCGCCTGTCCAGGGTCTCTTAGAGACTGGTCGGTGACTCCTCCTGTCGGGGCCCAGGATGTGCTGCTTATAGCTCAGTGAGAGCCCGCGTTAAGGACCGGCACCGCCATGATGGGGACAGGCAGGCCACCTCGCCACAATCCTCGCATTTGGCGACCCGGCGCACCTCGGCACAGGGGCCCACCGGCTCTAATTTCACCAGCCGGGGCACAGGGTCTTTCCCACACTGCACCACCAGGCCCCACAATGCCGGTAAACCCTGGGTCTCAGACGTTCCGAGTGGGCTCCAGCAGCAACCCTGTCACTCTGCTGGTCTACAGTTTGTGGGGTCGAGCGAGTAGGACCTCTATCAAGGGGGCTCCACTCGTCACGATGTTTCTGGGTGCAGCTCCCCCACCGCCGAATGTTTTGCGGGCTTATCGGTACTGCAGGCAATGGCCAGGCACCGCCATTTTGAAATCAGGCAGGCCGCCTTCGCCACAATTCTTGTAGTCGGTTTTCCTTCCCACTCCGGTGCCGGTGGCCCCCGAGACCGACTCAGCTTACTAAGGGGGTATTCCGCTGCCGTTTTCGTCGGGGATTGGTGTCCGGAACGCCAGGATATAGGCAGGAATAATTCATCTGGGGCATGAGCTCCGGAGAAGCACAACTAGCCGGCCATGATGCTAGCCCACGGCTTTTCAAAGGGAAGTTTATCGAGAATTTGCCAGGCAGTTTTTTTTAAAAATATTTTGACAAATATTCGCGAAGAATCGCGAAACATATACTCTTGATTTGCCAACATGGCGTGATTTTTCGAAAGTGTAAGAAAAATATATACAGATACCAGAATGAATGTTTGACGTCATTATTTCAGTAATTTTATGTTACAACACAGTGTTTTTCTATTTCCCATTTTCGTGACTACTTCAGCATGTGCAACTATGCCGACATCCGCGAATACCACATGACTACGGCAGGAAAAGATTTAATTGGACAAGACACTTTTGATTGTTCCAGAAAGCAAGCCCCCACCCAGTTTTCTTTTCTTCACACTTCCAGTACTCAGATTGGAAGTATTTCTTGCAGCACCTGCTATTTTCAATATTAGCAAATCGTTTTGGAGTTTTTTGGTAAAAATTTCAAAAATTAAAATGGCATCTGGAGGCAGTGGAGAACTGGTGCCACACTATTTGTCACACAAGGAACCTCCAGCCAATCGCCTGGGAAAATTCTGGTAATAAAAGCTGCTTTACACTCCTTCTGGACTAAGCCTGAAGGCTGCTCTCCACATTTAACACTAAAAGATCACTTACATTAGTGGACATCATATACCAGGCCAGCTTCTCACAGTCCCATACATCTGACAGTGTGCAGAGGCCAATGTCATCCCAATTCCTGAATCCTTGTCGTGCCCCTATGGGCGCCAATCTAGTTCCCTCCCATAAAGGCATCTTAGGGTTTGCCGCTTATCCAATTTCAGTTCTCTGTTCACTCTGTTCCATACCCAGGGTAGGATTGGTAAGGCGGACACTCGAGCAATGGCCGAGGGGCCGGTATCCGAGTTTCAGCTGTGGGCTGCTTTAGGGGCCCGATTTGGGCGATATCTGTGTTCTCCGGATGCCGCCAGCAGCCCAGTGGGTGCCTGAGTGGCTTTTCTGGAGACAGATGGGCATCCATTTCCTCCCTTTTATCAACGGGGCAGAGGTGTCACTCCCTTTCTCTCACTGGGCCGGCCCAATAATGTATGCAGATTGAGCAGGGTCAGGGGGCCTGAGCAAAAGTGTCCTCACTTGTTTTCAGGTGTGTTTCATTAATGTGAACTAATCCGTGCATTTTTTTGCTTTATCTAAGTACAGTTAAGAAAACGTGCCTCTGTCAGAGACCCCCATTCTTTTTGATAAAACTTCACTGAAGCAGTGTTTTGCGGAAGGACAACATGCAAATGTGGGCCACTTTTTTAAAGCGTGCCGTGGCAGATTTTTAATCCCAACCCAACCCTGTCCATATCGTTATTACAGTTGCTGTGGCCCGCCTTGCTGTGGGTACCAGCCTAACCCACATACAGTGCATGGAGGTAACTCTGGCTACCCATTCCCCATCTATCCATCCGGAAGGCTGGGTCATCCCAAGTCATGGATGCCCAGTCATTGACCACGTTGACCTGAGATCCCTCATATTACTTCCTGGAATTAGGGAGTGCTATACCACTGTTATGTTTAGAGCGTTACAGCACTGTCATCGCTATGCAAGGTTGCCCATCTGCCCACAAGAGCATCCTTGACAGCATGTCAATCCTAGTGAAGATGGAACCTGGGATCTCAGATTTGATATTCTGTAGAACGTAGAGTAGCTTGAGCAGCGCAATCATTTTAAACATCACCGCCTTCCTTAATATGGAGAGCCACAAAATATTCCAGTGTTTCACATCTCTCTAATGCAGTAACCACTGGCAGCAAATTTGCCTCATAATGATACGTGCCGTGCCCCCCCGAAAATCCATCTGCCCAAATAGTTACATTTGTTGGGCTCTACCCAGCAGCAGTAGGTCACCATCCAGCTTTCACCCCTCCATAGGGAACTGTAGGGATTTTTCCCAATGAATTGTGAGACCTGAGTACCTGCCAAATATTTGAAATACGTCTTGTGACCTGATGAGAATTGTTCTGTTTTTGTGAGATACTGCAGGATATCACCCACATAAAGTAATATTTTCACCTCCCAGCCTGTGCCTCTGACCAGCCTCAGATTTGGGCATCTACTCACACCCACACAGCCAGCGTCTCCACCACCAGTGCAAAGAGCATCAGTGATATTGGGCATTCCTGTCTAGGTCCCCCTCTCGATGCAATATTCCTGGGTTACACAACCATCGAATTTCACTCTAGCTCTCGACTCTCTATATAGTAGTTGTATCTACTTGATATAGCGGGCCCTATTCCCATCTTTGCCAACATTGCGAACAGAAAGGACCATTCAACTGCCTCGAAGGCCTCATAGCATCTAAAGATACAATGGCCCACTGGTCCGTCACCATCCTGGCGATTGGTCAGATTGTTGTAGAGCCATCGAAGATTGAGCCTGGTCGAGCAGTACTGCATAAATACCGTTTGGTCCAGTGCACAAGATTGACCACCACCATGTGCAGCCTATTTCCTAACACTTTTGACTATATCATCCAAGTTAAGCTGGGAAATTGGTCTGTACGGGTTGCACATATCTCGGGATTTCCCTGCCTTGGGAATGAGAACAACTGTTGCCATTCGGATGTCTGCTGGCAGTTCCCTGGTCTAATATGCCTCCAAATACATTGAATGTAACAGGCTAGCCACCCTTCTCGACAATTATTGAAAGAAATCTATTGGGAGCCCGTTCAGGTCAAAAGCTTTCCCACCTGTACCTGCTTGAGGGCCAATACCACCTCTTCCACGGGGCAGTACCTTACAAAGGCCACTACTTCCTCAGAGCATACCACTGACATGGTCGATCATATATTCCATGAATGCCTGTGTTATCTGATTACTCTCCCTTCTTGTCCCACCGGTCCCCAGTGTTCACTCTTTGATGTACATCCCCTCCATCTCTGCTCCGTATCCATCCCAGCAGCTTCCCCACTTTGTCCCTGGCCCCATAGGTAATTTTCCTTTTTGCAATGTAGGTGGTTTTTACCTCATTCTGTCCTAGCATTCGGTATTCCTCCCTTTTCAGGTCAAGGCTATGACTCAGCTGGAATGCGGGCAGGGCTGGAATGGCCGTAGAGGGCACCGGGTGTTTCACCCGTGGGCCGTCAGGGTGGTGGCCGGTTTTGGACCCCTGGGGGGGGGGCGTTCTTGTAACCGGGCATAGTTGCAATATCGGCCCCCAGTAACAAAAGCTGCTGCAGTGTTTTCCACGTGCAGTCCCCCACCACCCGCGGCCGGCCCGACTCAATTGCCAGAACCAACTGGCATTCCCAGTCAGACCCTGAATATGGGGGAGCTAGTTTAACTTGCTTTCCAGCTGTACCTCTCCAAGATGATTTGCCCCTAATTGTTGCTTTATGGGCCTCCCATAGTGTAAGCGCACATTTTACAGTCCCTGTTGTGTGGCTTTGTTCAGCTTCTGTACCTCTGTTTAATTCGTGAGACACCAGGTTGCCAACCTCCTTTCCCTGTGCTCTTGTGGTCTATTGGTGGTCAGCGTAATGTGCAGGGGGTAGTGGTCTGTAATCCCTCACGCTAGGTAACTAGCCTCCAAGAACCTATGCATTGTTGTCTATGGGGTAAGGAAGTAATCAAGTTTATACAGCATATTATGTGCATTAGAGTGGAATGAGTATCCTTTCACCCACCCATGAAGTGTGCACCAGATGTCTCCCAATCCCAGTGACTGTGCAAATCCCTCCAGTTTCCCCAATGTCACCTCTCTTTCCGGCCAGGCACTCATCCTGTCTAGATGTGCATTCAACACCCACAAGTATTGTCAGGGCTTCGGGTATATCCGTCCACAAGCGTCCCACATGCTGCAGTATTGTTTGCTGTAACCACGGTGGATCATATACGTTTAGCAATATTATGGCCACACCATCCCATTCAGGGAACAGCACAGTGTAAAACTGCTGTATCTGACCACTTTCTGAGTACATGGAATGCCAGTGTTTTCTTAATTTGAATTGCTACACCCCTGGAGCCTGAGGTGTGCTGCTCGTGACAGGCCACTCTATATTTGCCCTTTCCCGAGCAGTTATATTGATTAACCATCATGTGGGTTTCTTAGAGAAATATTTCAGCTTTATATCTTGTGAGTGCCTTGGTAACTAGGCCCGTCTTTATTTTATTCCTCAGTCTGTTGATGTTCCACGTCAACAGTATCAGGTGCTGCCTCTGTGTCATAGATCTTGCATCCTTCCCCACCAGTTCTCCCTTCCTGTGCCAGTGAAGATGTAGCTAGTCTCTGTACCAATAACTCAGGGTCAGGGCTAACAAGTCACCACCCCACCTTACTCTACCCTGAACCTTGAACTAACCCCTCCCAATTCATGGTACGTGTGTTCCCAAAACAAATACAACATTGCAACTGTTTAGTGGGTCTTGTGCAGGGGGTGCTGCTACTGGACACTGATGCTGTTGCTGGTAGTATATCTGGGTCCTTTCTTATTTCAGTCTCTCAGCACAGTACCTACTACCCATCCTGCTCTCCCATCCGGTGCCTCAAAGCATGCTTCCAGTGCCATCCAGTTAGTCCTCCAGATGAAGCCACTTAAATTCCTTGTGTGTGAATACCAGCAAGACAGAACCTTCTAATATGTATCTGGGTCTTTAAATAATGTCCTCCGTCATCATTGGGGTTACAGCTGGTAGTTGCTCCTTCTCACTTTCTGGCTCTGTACCTGTGCCCTTGTGTCCACTTCCCTCATCCTTTGATGCCAGTGCTCGCTATTATTGTTTTTGAGGACAGTGCTAAACAATTTGACCTCTAGCACTGTTTTAACTTGCATCACTCGCATTTGCACCTTGGTTGGTGAGGCTTTGTTTTTATTTCTGTTCCTGTCCCTGGGTGAGTTAGTTGCCAGACTGTTTCTTACCTCTGGTGATTATTTGGCCCGACAATAATTCCTGTTCAAGCCAGTTCTATGCCTCCTGTACTGATGTTAGAAAGTAGACTTTCTTTATGTATATGACCCGCAGTTTTGCAGGGAAAAAAGTGCGTACTTCAAACCTAACTGTCTCAACACTTACTTCACCGGCACAAACAACCCCCTTCGTTTTTGGACTGGATTAGTGTAGTCCGAATATATATTGACGTCATGCCCATCGATGCTCCATGAGCCATGTTTACACAGCATGAGCAGGATATTGACCCAGTCACTATAGTTCATCAGTCAGACTATGAATGGCCAGGGAGTTGCTCCTGGTGTGGGTGCCAGCCCCACAATTCTGTGGGCCCTCTCAATGGAGAAGAATTGCTTGGGGCACTCCTGCAGTACAATTCTAGCGAATCACTCCTCCTCAAAGAGCTCGATTTTGGGCCCCTCTGCCCTCTCCGGGACCCCTACCAGTCTCACGTTATGTCACCAGGACCTGCCCTCTACATCCTCCAGGCATTCAGACAAGACCTTCAGTCTCCCACCTCTATTGGCCCAGGGCCTTCTGTCAATGGTTTCCTGTATCCTCTGGGCCTCTCCCATTATGCCCCGGCAGCCTTGTCTCCTAGTGGAAGAGTCACCCTCACAAGATGCTCCCCTGCAATTTCTGATGTCTCCCGCAGCGGCAGGGGGAGTCTGTCATCTACCCCGTGGGTCGCTCGGGCCTCACTGCAGCAACCTCAATGGCCAGCAGCAGGATGAGGACTCTGCCTACCTCAAGCCTGCTGCTTCACCTCCCGATACACGGCCAGGCGGTGCCTCTCTCCTCTGGCCCCTTGGCTCCACGACATGCTGGGGGCAGGCCACTGCAGGTCCCCCAATAGCTTTCCTCCAGGCTATCTCTCTCCACTCAAGCTAAAGGCGCGTTGGCTGCCATTTTGGCCTCGCACCTGTTGTATCTGGGATCTGGTGCCTTGATGAAGGTTTTTCAAGGCAGTGATGTAATAAAGAATGTGTGGAATGTGGGAACAGGTTTATGTGAAAACAGGCAGTTGCTACCTGCCTAGATCACAGACTGGTTGTTGTCTTGTAACGTAATAAATACCGTTATTATCCATCAATTTTATGAGGCCATACTTTAAGGAAGAAGATGTTTTAGTGGCGACGAGTGTGGGATTGGATGAGGACAAGACCAGCCCGATAGTACATTGTCTGTGATTTACAAGGATGCGCCGCCTTGCTCCATCTTGGGCATCGCACAGTAATTACAGCGGAACAGCAGGAAGATCGCAGCACAATTGGAGATCATGTGATCACAGCAGATTGGTAATTTAAGACTGTCTGGTGGAGCATCATTGCATCTGAGCATCGTTGGCATTGTACTTTTGAACTGTGAGACTGCTGACACAGAGAAAACTGTGAAGCGTTGGTAGCTTTGTGAATCAAACCCTTCTATCAGGAGTTTGAAAATCGACGGCATGAGGGCAGCTGGGATGTTGCCAGGCACCAAGTTTACTGAGGTGCGATCGAGTGCGGAAATGTTTACTGTGCAGTGCGAATTTGTAGCAGGTCTTACGGAAGGCCGCTGCGGTGAGTCGAACGTGTCTGCAGGGAAACTAGATTGCAATCCGCAGTCTAGAGTGGGGAAGGATTCATAATTAAAAAATATATATAAATTGGAGGCTTACCGTCTGGTAGTGTGTTCACAAGTAAGCAGTCCCTACCGACTGTGGAGGAGCAGCAGGAACAATACTGTAGCAAATGAAAGAGGAATATGCTTATAAATTGGGACACAGAAGGAAGGAAGTGGTTCTCTCGTGGGTGCCATTACAATTTGGGATACAGATTGAGATATAACTGTTGAAAATTGCTGACCTTCTTCAATTCTTTGCTCATACAACAAAGACAACAGCGACAACTTTATTTGTGTTGGATAGTTATTTTAGTCTGTGATTTTAGTAAAATTGAATGCCGCATGACGATGGTGACTACTTTTTTATGTCAAATTTTTGTTTTAAAGATAATTTGATTGTGTGGAGTTTTAGACACATCATTCGGTATTTATTTCACATTGGATTCATTATGAATGGGTACAGTATTTGTTGTAACTTTCTAAGTTAAGTAAAGTTATAGTGGGGGTGCACAGCATAGTCATGTTGCAATCAATTCCACCACCGTCTACATTTTTGGCTAAGCCAGGAGATCCTGTGATGCCTTGGGAGGACTGGCGTGAGGCATTTGGAATGTATTTGGAAGCAATGGGAGTTGAGGTATTCACGGTAAAAAGGAAGGTAGCCATGCTAAAGCATACCCTTGGGGTTGAAGGTAGAAAAGTGTTAAAAAACATTGCCAGGAGTAAGACATTTTGAGGCTATTGGAGAAGATAATTCTGACATGGAAGAAGAAACTGAGGATGAGTATGTGTGTACATTGAAAGCATTAGAAGAGTATTTTGGTCGCAAGGTCAGTGTGGTTGTGGAGAGACACATTGTTTTCTCCCGCACAGGGTGTTGATGTGTCTGTGGATGAGTATGTGGCAGAGTTATGAAATTGGGCTATTACATGCAAATTTAAAGAAATGCAGGATGAGATAATACGTGATCAGTTAATCAATTGGATGAATAATGCTAAAATGCAAGATAAACTGTTAGGGATGAAAGAGCCATCGTTAGATAAAGCTATAATGGTGGCTAAGAATGTTGAAAACACATCTAAATATGTTGAAGAGTTGAAATCCAGAGAGAATGTATGCAGACTATGAGTGAGTAAGAGCAAGACCAAGGAGGATGAAAAGAAACAATATCATAATGAAGGTAATAGGAATACATGTGAAAGCGTGAAATATATTGCTACGTCAAGTAATTGCCAGGCTATAAGAGTAAAGAGTTATAAATGTAAAAAATAGGACACTTTGCGAGAAGATGTAAAAGTGGAGGTGAAAGTGGAAATAGATCAAATTCTGTAAATATAATACATCAGGATAGTAATTGTGGGCAGTGTGATGAAAAGGCATCGGACTCTGAAGATAAAGTGGAAGTTTTAATGTTGCACGACTCTGCAAGTACAGTGAATAGGGAATCATTGAGAGCTAATGATGAATATCGTCCTCCCAAATGTCAGGTGAATATTTGTGGAATGAATATATGAATGTGGGATGATTCGTGTTCGCCGTATACATTGATCAACAAAGAAATTTGGGCAAAACTAGGTTGTATGAGTTTCAACAAAACTTACATTGAACCCGAAAGGCATTGTGGAGGCAAGTTACCTGTCATAGGTTGTTTCCAAGCTAAGGTTGGATTTAAGGATAGACACACAGTATCTACCGTGTATATGGTAGAAAAAGGGAGGTTATAACTAGGATGGAGGGATCAGCGTGCCCTAGCAATAAATATAGATCCTAATGGAGAAGAACAGGTACTACTTACAGCAAATAATAATATGACTACATGGGCTTGTGGATTTCCTAGACTTTTTGGACAGGGACTATGTTGTTTCAAAAAACGTGTACATAAAACTATCTTGAAAGTAAATGTTACACCTGTAGTGCATAAAGTGAGAAGTTTACCTATGACCTTGAGAGCTCCATTAAGGGATAAATTGGAAAGATTGTGTAAAAATCATATTATTGAACGAATTGAATCTTTGGATTGGTTGAGTCCTATAGTTACTGTACGCAAGCCAAATGGAAAGCTCAGGATGTGTGTAGGCTTAAGGGATTTAAATAGCAGCATTTGGGTTGAATATGGGAGAGTTAATGTCTGGAGTAACTAGTGGGACAGTATTTCTCGACAATTGACTTGTCTAGTGCTTACCATCAGGTGTTGTTGCACAAAGACTCTCGCCATTTAACCTCATTTGTTACGCCTGAAGGAACATATCGTTGTTTAGGGTGCCATTTGGTTTGGCGTCCACTTCTGCTGTGTTTCAGCATGTGATGCACAAATTTCTGGAAGAGTTACATCAAGTAAGATTTTTTCAAGATGGTGTCTTCATTTGGGTTTGTGACAAATGTGAACATGATGAAGTTTAAGACGTCTTGAAAAAGTTACATGATGCAGGTTTAACGGTAGAACTGAATACATTCAAATTTGCAGTAAAAGAGGGGGAGTACTGGGGACATACTTTTTCATCCCAAGGAATAAGCCTAAATTAAAATTAGTGGAAGCCATTGAGAATGCTCCAAGTCCATTAGACAAAGTCCAATTGCTGTTATTCCTAGGTTTGGCTGGATTGTATGCGAAATTTGTCGATCATCTTGCTGATAAAGTACAACCAATGAGGGACATAATGAGAAAAGGGAATGCATTTGTTTAGTCTGAAGAATGTCAAAAAGCCTTCTGTGAATTTAAGGAATGCACCAGGCATCAGTAGAGCTATAGCGTTATCCCCATTAGACACTCAAGATCTATCCATAATTGCAACGGATGCCAGAACAGTGGCGGCTCCTCCGCTAAGGCAGAGGAGCATCGCCCCATTGCTTTTCAGCAGTGTAAGGAAAAAAAATGATAACTGCAAGTTACTATAATATTATTATTTCCTCTTGCAGCTTTGCCAGGTGGGCAGGGCTGCTCTGCTGACAGAGCAGGGGAGGGGAGGAGTGGCCAAACAATCATGCGCACTCAGCATGTTCTCCACTCAGGCTGCATTACAGCCTGGGTGGAGAAAATGCTCAGGCTCCCTGTCCCCATCTGAGTACCTAACCACGGCGCTCAGGCCACTCACAATGCTGCATTGCAGTGTTGTGATTGGCTCAGGGGAGCCTCAGCCTGGGTACGTTCTGTTCTGTGTTCCAGCCTGTGGAAGGAGAGACGTGACGAGGCGGACGCGGCGAGGAGATAAGTTTAACTTTATTTTTTATTTACCCCTCATCACATTTACCCCCTCCCACTGCCCCCCCAAAGATACATGCTGACCGCCACTGTGCCAGCATCCATGGAGGAGAAAAAATGGCCATGAAAGAGTAATTGCATTTGCTTCAATAACATTGAAGGGAGCAGAATTAAATTACTTAAATATTGATAAGGAGACAATGCCCTTTTGATGGGGAATACAGCATTTTTGAACTTTTGTGTGGGGCACGGAGTTCAAATTATGGACTGACCACAAACCTTTAATTGATGTATTTACAACCAAAGAAGCGGGGAATACAAATCCACGCATAGCAAAGTGGTTGTTAAGGTTACAAGAACATACATTTAAGGTGAAATACGTTCCAGGTGTAACAAATGTGAATGCTGATTTTCTATCACACTTACCATTACAAGGAGATTGGGATGAGAACGAAGAGGATTGGATGATTGCTGAAATAGGGAATTTGAGTTTCAAAGCAATTCCAGAACAAGAATGGAACGTTGGAATTAAAGAAGATGAGATTTGTCAGGAAATCATTAAACGTTTGCCCATTGGTTGGAATAGTCAATGGGACAAGGAGGATGTATTTGACAACTACAAATATATCTGGTCTGTATTATCTTGTATCGATGGTCTTTTAAGACAAATTAATTGTGCTGAAGAAGCTGTGTGCTAATTTATTTGATGCTTTGCATGAAGGTCATGGTGGTATGTCAACCATGAAAGTATGATTGGATTTTTGGTAGCCAGGAGTACATCGCGAGGTGGAAAGATGGGTGAGAGGATGTATAACTTGTGCTTGCTGTGACAAGTCACATACTGTGGAAGGGACGCCTGTAAAAACTATGGAGTTACCGAAACATGTATGGCAAATAGTAGGAATAGATGTAAGTGGACTATTTGAGATTTAGGGCTGAGATAAGAGGTTTTGCCTTAGTATTAATGGATTATTATTCCAAATGGCCCGAGATCACGTTTGTTTAGGAGGTGAAAACCAAGGTGGTGATTGAATTTTGCAAGGAAGTATTCAGAAGAGAAGGATATTTAGAAGAGTTGATATCAGAGAATGGTCTGCAATTCGTAGCAACATAATTTGAGTTTCTGGCACAAAGTGGAATTATGCACTAAAGAACCACTGTATATCACCCATGGGCAAATTGTCTTGTTGAAAGATTTAATAGGATAGTAGGGAGAATATCCAATTGTCCCTACAGAGTGGGTTGGATTGGAAAGAGGAGATTAAAAAAAATAGTCTGTAATTATAGAACTACTGCATGTTCTACTAATGATGAAACGCCATTTGTGTTATTGCGGGGCAGAAAAGCAAGTACAGTGGCTGTTCCAGCCTGGATAAATAAGGGCAAGGTGGCGAAAATGAATAAAGAAATAATGAAAGAAGGTGTGCATAGGAAGTAGCGTAGGTATGGATTATCAATGGGAGAAGCTGTGGAGAGTTCCTCAAAAATTGAAGTTGGGGATTTTGAAAGGGTGAGAAAGTTTCATATATATAGGAAGGGAGAATCAAAATGGTCAGAACCTAAAAAGGGGCAAGAGATATTGAAGTTTTATTTTATAATGGATGATGAAAAAAAGATTGAATATAAGGAATGTGGTGAAGTAGCACATTTCAAAGCAGGTTTGAAACATAAGGGTGAGGAGTTAAAAGATGGAGAAAGTATATTTCTCATGGTAAAATGCGCAGAGATTAAATGAAAGAAGGAGAAAAGAAAGGATGGCAGTATAACTGTGTCAAGTTTAAAGACATATGACAGAGAACAGGCGCATAGGAGTTGTTGTGAAAGAATAGCCCCTAGGAAATTCAAGGACTATGTATAAGGTAATGTGGGGGAACATGGCGTGCGTCAGTCAGTGCTGAGCGGTCGCGGTCTCTACCCTCCTGACGGAAAGGAGGAAAAATCGCGCGTAGACGGATGTAGCTTTTAAACATACAAGGTTTGAATGCGGAACACGGGATGATTTGTAAATAAGCCCACGGATTAACTCATCTCATCTACCTCGGCTTTTCTCGGCGGTCTCTGTACGCGTTCGGGGCCGGCTCCCTTTGCGAGGTCTTCGCTGTGGCAGCTGGAAATGCCGGTCTGCTGCCGCGAGGCGGGATCTGGGCGGAAGCGGTATTGCAGATTTCCAGGGGCCGACGTGCGGCTGCCAGGATTGGTTTCCTGGGAGGCGGAAGCACCTTCAAGGTTTCGGCCGCGGTGGCGGCCGGCGAACAGACAAATGTGCGGGAAAGCGGTAGGGAAGATACCGCTGAGAATGAGAGATTCCTGCTAATGACCCTGGTAAGAAGAAAGAGGAAGGGGGAGCGGGGGCAGCTCTTAGAGGGAGGCAATGCTGAAATTGAAACTGGAAGCGGCAAGTTTGGAACTCCCAGATTTCAACAACCCCAGGGGAGTTCAGTGACTGCAGAGGACACGGGGGGGAGTAATTTACCCCAAAGAAGTAATTGTAATAGCCTCAACAGATATACTCTGCGACGCAGAGGTCTTTGGGGGCAGGACTTGTCCCGCACTGAAGGTCCCCCAGGATATACGCCGTTAAATACCGTTCAAGTGAAGAAAACGATTACCTGACCTCAGATAGTAGAGAAAAAAACCACAAAACCCACAAAAAAAAAATAATCAATCCAAATTAACTAACCAAGTAAGTACCCAGGTTACTCCATCTCTCCGTACATACTTTAAAGTACAAGCCCAGACCCGAGTTCTAACTGCTCAAGCTCCCCATAATCACGACCACGAGAAATTAGGTATCGGTACTCCTTGAGACAGAAGAGGGAGTCTAGGAGCCATGGAGCAGAGAAACGGCATGATTTTGTTGGAAAACAGTTTTTCTAGTTTAATAGAAATGGAGGACGCATTAGTAGCACCCCAAACCAATACCACAGAACAAGATCTAGTGCAGCAAAACTCATCAATTAACTAACGCTAGTGACAGCTCTAGCTCTGACTTCACTCCTGTTTCTAGTTTAAATTCAACCCCTAGTATAAACATCTCTTCAGATAAGCCATCAGCCCAACTAGTTGACCAGGGAGGAGGATCAGGAGGACAGGCGACGGGGTCCAGTTCTACTACAGAAAATCTACTCCTAAATCTGATCTCAGAGATGAGAGAAAAATTTACAACATCGGAAAGCAATCAGCAAAAGATCCAGGGGGCCTGCGAGACGTTGGAACTAAAAATTAATGAAATAATAGGTAGAGTGGAAGTAGTAGAAGCCACAGTAGAAGACCTCTCAAAGCAGGTTGAGGAAAATACAGTAGAGATCAAGAGATTAAACTTGAAAGAAAAAGCATTCTCGGACAAACTGGAGTGTTTAGAAAACAATGCTAGAAGAAATAACCTTCGGATTCTAAACATTCCAGAAGATCTTGAGGGAGGAGATATAAAAACTTTTATAATTGATCTTCTAAATGATTTCCATCCTGAGATCGGGAAGCTGACTCTAGATAATGACATTCAAAGAATTCACCGAGATCCCTTTACTAAACGACCCGGAAGGAAAAACCCTAGAAAGATATTAGTAAACTTCAAAACTTACTCCATAAAAGAAGCTGTTCTTTCAGAAGGGCTAAAAAGGGGAGTTTACAATAAGGGAGACTGGTCTTTTCGCATTAGATCGGATATTTCACGCACCACACAGGATAGGCAGTGGGAATTGGGAAAACAGATACAGGAATTGAAGTCCTTGGGGGCCACTGCAAAGCTTCAATTCCCCGCCTCCCTGAAGGCGATGTGAAAGAACAAAATGTTTAATTTTAGAGACCCCGAGGAAGTTAGTACTTGGATCAATCAGATTAAAAGCTCATCTAACCAATGAGTAAGTTAAAATTTCTATCCTTATCCGTCATGAGAGGGTGAGAGCCCATTGAAAAGAGGCTTAATATGCCTCTAGAGTTGAGGGAGGGTTCCCCAGGGAGGGAAGGGGAGGGGGGACTCAAGAGAAAGTACAAAAACAAAAAACTCAAGAAAGAATTTTAACCACAGGGTGGGGGAGCATATGGGAAAATAAACAAAAAAAATTGTCCTCAGTAACAAAATATTGCTCTAGAAATTATGATACCGCAGCAGGAAGATACTTTCAACAGATTTTATTGTTATGACAAATTATGGATAGAATACAAAATCTAAAAATTCTATCCTGGAATGTGAATGGGCTTAGGTTCTTTGCCAGAAGAAAGAAAGTTCTTGAATATTTGCGTATTACTAACTACGATATTATATTTATTCAGTAATCACATCTTAACAAGGAAGAGTGGGTACGAATAGGCATACTCAAAAATCATAAATCATAATTCATAAATGGATAGGCCATTGCTTCTATTCAACACAGATGGCTCCGACAAAAGGCGTAGCTATTATTTTTAAGAAAAATATTCGAGCAGTTATCGGGAATGTAACGGCAGATTCTCATGGTAGATGGGTAATCGCTAGGGCAACAATGAACTCAACTTGGTTCACGTTTGTTAGTTACTATGGCCCCAATACCGACGACCCAATTTACCTCCAGTCTCTGTTCCTCCACTTGGGAGATGTAAATGACCGAATTATCATGGGAGGAGACTTTTAGGTTTAAACCCCAATCATGATTCTACGTTTAAAAGAGCTGCGGGGGCCACACAAAAAACCTGAAAAGTCCTACAACAACTAATGACAGAGGGAGGACTTCTGGATATATGGGGCAAAAAGAGATTTACCTATTGGAAGTCGCTCTACCAAAGGTGGACTTTGAATCGTGCAATATCCTTGAACCCTTGATTATTGATAGGTTAAAAACAGCCACAAAAGAGTTTTTCATATTTAATGTTAACTCAGGAGCCCATCATATTGTTTGGGATTCATATAAAGCCGTTTTAAGAGGCTTATTGACCTCTCTCTCTATAATACATAATAAGAAAGCAAGGGAAGACATTAAGGTAATGGAAGCCAACATTTTTCAAAAATCAACAGCATTAGAACGAGCGCCAAATGACTCAAATAGAATACAACAATTATCTCTAGTCAAGAATGAGTTAATAGACCACCTAGAGGAAATAAACAAAAAGAAATGGGAGGCAAGCAAACTTGCCCACCATGAGTACGGAGAGGGGTGCGGCAGATTCCTTGCGTGGAAAACTAAATCAGACCATGTCAGAAATATGGGGAAGAGCCTTAAATGCCCAAGCACTGGGAGAATTATTGAAGAGGATTCAGAGATTGAGGAGGTTTTTTTCCGTTTTTTTCTAGACTTATACTCTGAAGACCTAACTCCGAGTGAAGAAAACTTGGAAGCCTTCTTTCTGGAGCTTCAACTCCCTACCCTTTCGGCTGTTGATAGTAATAAACTGAGCGATCAAATCATGTTAGAAGAAGTGTTGTAAGTTATTAAAAACTTTAAAAAAAGGGAAAGCAGCAGGCCCGGATGCCATCCCAAATAAAGTTTATATCATCCTGAAAGAAGAATTAGCATCTTTTTTACTTCAACTCTTTAACTCTGTGTTTATCCTGGCCCAGGAGCTACCGGCATCCTGGAACGAGACCACGATTACAATCATTTTGAAACCTAATAAAAACCCACAATTTTGTGAATCATACAGACCAATTTCCCTTTTAAACAGCGACCACAAACTCTACACTGAAATCCTTAATAAGAGGTTAGATAAAGTCGCTGGTTCCATAATGCATCCTGACCAAAGGGGCTTTATGAAGGGGAGACAATTGCATGAATTAACCCACGACCTTATTGGAGCGATAGACGTAGCAAATCTATATGAGATTCCATTGGCAGTCCTAACTTTTGATGCGGCTAAAGCTTTTGACAGGGTCAGCTGGCCCTTTCTAATAGAAGTAATCCAACGCTTCAATCTGGGAAAAATCTTCGTGTCAGGAGCTGAGCCAAGGCGCCTACTGAAAATGCAGTGGGACCACAACTCCCAGAGATCTCGGCGGAAAGGAGGTGTGGCCACAGCTGCTAAATACGGGCACCGAGGACCTATCGGTGCGCGTAATACTGCCTGGTTGGATTTGCTGGTGTGGAGACCGCAAGCCGAGAGAAGGAAACGCCGAAGCTCACACGAGCACGGAAGAAAACCCCTGAATGCCCCGCTGGGCAAAGGATTAGTCGAGTGGATACGGGAGGCTGAGGATTCAGTCTCCAAACTTGGTTCGCGGGACGCTGCCGTAAGCGTCACCGCGTTTGAAGGTTTTCGGGAGTGGTGAACACTCCCTGTTCGCGGAACGCGGGACGAGCGTTGCCGCGTTGTAACCGCCTTCGGAGCAAAGAGGAAGTAGGAGCGGACGCTCACTACGGAAGATTGTGGACCTGTACAGTGGGAAGGACGGAGACGTACCCAGAACTGCAACGGTCAGGTAGCTCATCAAAATAGGGGGGGCTGTTTTGTACGGGACACTAGTCAGTGGTTGGAAGAGACCACGAGTGTAGGTTTCAAAGGGAGAGCATGACTTTAACTTTACTCCCAGCGCTCCTCGCGCTATTCGTTGGGATACACTCTCGAGGACCCTCAGAGTAGATGCGATTCAGGTCTATTGGAAGAGAGTCATCCTTGGTTCACTTTTGCTTTCCAGGGAACCTAAGTGGGGCTTTCACGTAGCACAGTGCGTTAACTGTTGTACATTGCGTGGGGGGGGTCCAACCCTCAGTTGTATCTCATTGGGTTCTAAGGCATGGTTATTACCGCTTGAGTGTGTTTGGGGAGACACATGGTTGAGGCATACCTAGTGAGACCGAATGAGAGTAGGATGCCTTATGTTTACCGTCAATTGTGTTATACTTTTGTTATGTTACAGGTATCCCTATCCCTGCTGTCCCCATCCTAAATCCCTTTCCCTCGCCTGATTGCCCTGGTACTCTGTTTCCCTATTCAGAGCCGGGGACGTCGGGAGGCGGACCCCTTATGCTTCACTCGACTCAACGGAACAAGGAGAGCAACGTGACAGAATTACGCGCCCAAGAAATAATTCCGTGTGGGTCGAGTCAAGCATAAGTATGGCCTCTCTAGATGAGGTGTTACAGGCCCTCATGTTGGTCCAACAGGAATTGGCCGCCTCAAAGATAGAAACGGCAGCCCTAAAAGATAGGATAGAAAGGCAAGGGGGCAACCCCTTTGACGCCACGCAGTCGTCAACTCCTATTCAAGTAAATGTTTCACCGCCCATACCGCTGGCAAGCCCGGAGAGGTTTTCGGGTGACCCTCTAAAAATCCAAACCTTTCTCACACAAATAGCGTTACATTTTTCGTGCAAACCCGCTTCTTTTCCGACTAATCATTCGCGAGTGGCGTTTGCAATATCGTATATGACGGGGGACGCTGCCAATTGGGCAGTCCCCTTGGTCAAATACAACGATACTCTACTATCCGATTGGAAAGCATTTAGGAGTGAGTTTGAGAGGGTGTTTGACAGGCGGGCCACCACTTTATCAGCAGACCGCGAATTATTATCGCTCCGACAGGGCAAACAAGATCTAGTGACGTATTTAACCCAGTTCAATCGTCTCATAGCGGAAACAGCGTGGCCAGAGGAAAAGCGTATGTCCCTCTATTACCAGGGATTGCGGGACGGCATGAAAGATGTACTGGCGCAAATATATCCGCAGCCCACTACGTACACAGACTTGATGAACCTTACGCTACGGTTAGACCATAGACTGGCGGAGCGTAAGGGAGAGAGGGTTTATACTCATGTAGAGAAAACCGAGAGAGGACCCGGAACTGCAGGGAAATCCCCGGGAGCTCAGGCAGAACCTATGGAGGTGGGGGCAATCAGAGGCCCGTTATCAAGGGTCGAGAGAGAGAACCACCGATTAGCCGGTCTCTGCATGTATTGTGGCAAGAAAGGTCATTACGTTCGGGATTGTCCCGTCAAACCCAAGAAAGGGGGGTACGCCGGCCCGAAGAAAGTGGCAGTAGCCACAGTACAGGCATCGACTTCTGAAGCATTGGTCACAGTCATACCAGAGAAGACACCTGCCTCTAGGGTCTTGCAGTTGCCTTCTTTGGCCATCATAGAGTCGGTTGCCTCTGAATCACATGTCGTAGTAAAGATGCGAGTAACGGTGGGAACTAGAGAGCAAGAGATAAGAGTAATGATTGACTCAGGTGCCACTGGCAATTTCGTAGATAGTGGGTTAGTACAGCGGCTTGGGTTAAGGCGCATCCCGAGAACAAACCCCGAGACAGTCTGGGCGGTGGATGGAAAGCCTCTGAAATCCGGGCCCATCACCGAGGTCACGGAGTCTCTAACCCTGACCAGACCAGGATCGTTGTGGGATCATGTAGAACAGGTAGCTTTGAACATTATTGAGGCTCCACAATATGAAGTGATCCTCGGCATGCCTTGGTTGACGACTCATAACCCATCCATTAATTGGAAACAGAAAACTGTGGAGTTTGACACAGAGTACTGTAAAGAGGCGTGTGTCAGCGCTCATCGGACTCACCTGTTGGCCATCACTCAGGGGTATCACCTCAGTACAGCAGCAGAGAAAGAGACGGTCCTCCCCGCCGCCTACGACACATACCGAGAGGTGTTTAGCGAAAGTAAAGCAGAACTCCTGCCACCGCATCGCAGTTACGACTGCCAAATAGACTTAATTCCAGGAGCTGTCCTGCCGGCTTGTAGAGTCTATGCCTTGTCCGAGCCAGAAACCAAACATCTGCGAAAATGTTTAGAGCACTACGTTGAGATAGGATTCATCAGGCCTTCCCGTTCTCCGGCTGCTTCGCCCCTTTTTTCATCAAGAAAGGCAATGGCGACTTGAGAACGTGTATCGATTATAGGGTATTGAATAGAAATACCGTCCGCAATCGCTACCCTCTTCCTCTCATCCCTGTCTTGCTGGATCAGGTGAAGGAGGCGACCATATACTCTCGATTGGATTTGAGAGGGGCCTATCACCAGGTCCGGATAAGGGAGGGGGATGAGTGGAAGACGGCCTTTAAAACGCGGTACGGGCTGTTTGAGTACAGGGTAATGCCTTTTGGGCTGTGTAACGCCCCCGCAGCGTTCCAATACTTCCTAGATGACGTCCTCAAAGAGCTCATTGATAAAACAGTAGTGGTATATATTGATGACATACTAATATATTCCACAGACCCTAGGGAACACAGCACGCACGTCTCACAAGTATTACACAAGCTAGAAGCGAACAATTTGTTTTGCAAGTTGAGCAAGTGCGAATTCCACGTTGAGAGGGTGGAATTCTTGGGGGTGGTTCTGAGTCCTTCGGGGTTGAGCATGGCAGAAAGAAAAGTGGCAGCTGTACAGGAGTGGCCCATACCAAAAACAGTGAGAGATGTGCAGTGTTTCCTAGGCTTTTCTAATTATTATAGAAGGTTCATCTCTCACTTTTCCCAGCTCGTTTCGCCTCTCACTCGCTTGCTACGCAAGGGTCATCCATTTTCATGGACACCGGAGGCCATGCAGGCGTTCCGCGAGCTACAACAGGCCTTCACCTCAGCTCCCATCCTGCAACATCCACAATCTGAAGTACCGTTCGTGGTAGAGGCGGACGCTTCGGACATAGCAGTAGGGGCCGTGCTATCGCAGAGAGAGGCTCTGACCGGACAATTACATCCAGTTGCCTTCCTTTCCCGGAAGTTAACAGCAGCAGAAGCAAACTACACGATTGCAGAAAAGGAACTGCTGGCCATCCACAAGGCGTTCCAGGAATGGAGACACTACCTGTGGGGGGCTAAACACACCGTAACTGTTTATACCGATCACAGGAATTTGCAGTACCTGAAAACAGCCCGGCATCTCACGCAACGACAAATGCGTTGGATGCTGTTTTTTGCAGGTTTTGACTTTGTCATTACGTATCGACCAGGGTCAGAGAACCGGAAAGCGGATTCACTATCGCGACAAGAGGGAGGACTGGTACATCGGTCGGAGGAACGCAACGCCCTCATTCCCCCTGAGAAGGTTATATGTGCGGTTCGGGCTGACACGTTTCTAAACTCCATAAGAGAGCAACGCACATTGGTGCAATGGCTACAATGGGAGGATCAGGAGGCGGACAGACACCTTAAAGAGGGGTTACCCTTTTACCAAGATCGTCTGTTTGTGCCCTTGGAGGAGCTGCAACGCCAGGTCTTCGTGTGGTGTCATGAGTCACTGGTCGCAGGGCACCCAGGTCGTACCAAAACAATGCACCTGATGAGAAGACACTTTTGGTGGCCCTCCCTGAACAAGGAAGTCAGTCAATGGATACAGCAGTGCGAAGTATGCGCTAGGGCGAAAGGAGAGCATTCAAAGGCTAAAGGCAAGTTGGTGCCGCTACCGACTCCCTCGGGACCCTGGCGCAACATAAGCATGGACTTTGTGGTGGGCCTACCCGTGGACCAAGGATACGATGCGATCATGGTAATAGTGGATGGACTCACCAAGATGGGTCATTTCTTCCCGTGCAAGAACTTACCCTCAGCCAGTCAAACCGCCCAGTTGTTGTTGTCTCATGTGGTGCGACAGCACGGTTTTCCTGGAGTGATAGTCTCGGACAGGGGACCGCAGTTCATTGCTCGGTTTTGGAGAACTTGGTGTAAGGCCTTACAAGTAGAGGTGGCCACGTCCACCAGCTTCCACCCGCAGACGGATGGCCAGACCGAACGTCTTAATCAAACGCTCAAGACGTATCTCCGTTGCTATGCAAAAGAAGCGAGTACATCGTGGGTGTCTCTTCTGTGGTTGGCCGAACTCTCATACAACAACGCTTGGCACAGCTCCATCAAAGAAACACCGTTTCGGGCTAACTACGGGTACCATGCCAAGACACTCCCTTTATTGTTTCCTGAGGATACTCGCAATCAGCCAGCTCTTGCTGTTCAGTTGCAGGCCTTGAGGGACATACACCACCATCTGCAGACTAACTTGGAGAGGGCCAAGGGCTTGTACAAGAGCTGGGCAGACCGCCATCGTCAGGAGGGACCCGTGTATCAACCGGGCGACCGAGTGTGGTTGTCCACAAGGAATCTCCATTTTAAGTTCCGCAGCATCTTCCATCCTCGTTTCATTGGTCCGTATCCCGTGGTGAGACGAGTGGGATCCGTGGCGTACAGGTTGGCCTTACCGGCTTCGTTGCGGATCCATCCGGTGTTCCACTGCAGTCTCCTGAAGCCGGCGCTGGGGGCTAGGAGAGTTGCCCCACCTCCGGTGTTCAGGGAAGGTCGTGAGGAATACGAGGTCCGTAAGGTGTTGGATTCCCGGTTTCGGAGGGGGCGTCTGTGGTACCTCATTGCCTGGAAGGGGTACACAGCGGAGGAAGATTCTTGGGTTCCCTCCTCTGAGGTGCATGCTCCTACTGCTGTGCGTTCGTTTCACGCCCGTTACCCGGACAAGCCTGGTCCTAGGAGGCGCTTGGGCGGGGGGCATACTGTCAGGAGCTGAGCCAAGGCGCCTACTGAAAATGCAGTGGGACCACAACTCCCAGAGATCTCGGCGGAAAGGAGGTGTGGCCACAGCTGCTAAATACGGGCACCGAGGACCTATCGGTGCGCGTAATACTGCCTGGTTGGATTTGCTGGTGTGGAGACCGCAAGCCGAGAGAAGGAAACGCCGAAGCTCACACGAGCACGGAAGAAAACTCCTGAATGCCCCGCTGGGCAAAGGATTAGTCGAGTGGATACGGGAGGCTGAGGATTCAGTCTCCAAACTTGGTTCGCGGGACGCTGACGTAGCGTCACCGCGTTTGAAGGTTTTCGGGAGTGGTGAACACTCCCTGTTCGCGGAACGCGGGACGAGCGTTGCCGCGTTGTAACCGCCTTCGGAGCAAAGAGGAAGTAGGAGCGGACGCTCACTACGGAAGATTGTGGGCCTGTACAGTGGGAAGGACGGAGACCTACCCAGAACTGCAACGGTCAGGTAGCTCATCAAAATAGGGGGGGGCTGTTTTGTACGGGACACTAGTCAGTGGTTGGAAGAGACCACGAGTGTAGGTTTCAAAGGGAGAGCGTGACTTTAACTTTACTCCCAGCGCTCCTTGCGCTATTCGTTGGGATACACTCTCGAGGACCCTCAGAGTAGATGCGATTCAGGTCTATTGGAAGAGAGTCATCCTTGGTTCACTTTTGCTTTCCAGGGAACCTAAGTGGGGCTTTCACGTAGCACAGTGCGTTAACTGTTGTACATTGCGTGGGGGGGGGTTCCAACCCTCAGTTGTATCTCATTGGGTTCTAAGGCATGGTTATTACCGCTTGAGTGTGTTTGGGGAGACACATGGTTGAGGCATACCTAGTGAGACCGAATGAGAGTAGGATGCCTTATGTTTACCGTCAATTGTGTTATACTTTTGTTATGTTACAGGTATCCCTATCCCTGCTGTCCCCATCCTAAATCCCTTTCCCTTGCCTGATTGCCCTGGTACTCTGTTTCCCTATTCAGAGCCGGGGACGTCGGGAGGCGGACCCCTTATGCTTCACTCGACTCAACGGAACAAGGAGAGCAACGTGACACTTCGTAGCAGCAGTAAAGGCCCTTTATAAAAACCCCTCTGCTAGGGTCCTCGTTATTGGGATTTTAACAAAACAACTTAAAATTTCTCGAGGGACTAGACAGGGCTGCCCCCTCCCGCCCCTTCTTTTTAATATGTATATTGAACCCCTGGCATGCAAATTAAGATCGCGTCATACCATCTCCCCTTTCAGCTGTATGAGTTGGGAAAGGAAAATAGGTCTATATGCTGATGACCTCATGATTCTGACAGGAGATTTAGAACAAGCACTTCCGGAGATCTGGGATCAGTTGGAGAATTTTTGGGAAAGTATCCGGATACTCTATAAATCAGCAGAAAACGTAGCTGATGATATGGAACTCCCCCTACAAAAGTGATCTTGTAAAACAACAAATAAGATACCTTGGGGTTCAAATGATAAAGAACATAGATATGATAGCTCAGTTAAACTTTGATAAAACTGTTGCCAGTGTAAGACAGCAGTTACAGGTATGGGAATTTCTCCCTCTTTCTAATGTAGGTAGATCTAACTGCTGGAAATGTCAATTCTACCTAAATTTACCTTCTTATTTGATACCATCCCCTTAGAATTCTCCAAAACCTGGTTCAGGAAAGTACAAGGGTTATTCTCTTCCTTTATATGAGGTAGGAAAAATCCCAGAATTTCCGAGAAAAAACTAAGGAGGAAAATATCTAATGGTGGTATAGCTACCCCTGATCTATACCTATATTACTGCGCTTTTCACCTTAAGAATTCACGCCAACTTTTAAACGACAGCCAGACTTATTCACCTTTCTTTAGAGCTCTAACACATGCTTACAATATACAAGCCGACTCTTTTCTTTTAAAGTTTGGCCATCCCTAAATTCTTTAAAAAGGTCAAACTGAAGATTCTTAAAGCAGCTATTAGAGTATTGGTTCAAGTGAGAGCACTACTAGATATACCCTATTATAACGAAGAAACGCCAATTTGGGATTCCCCGGGCAATCCGGCATGTTTTCAAGATGCCATGGCACTCCCTTTACGTAGAGCCGGGACACTAAAATGGGGAGAGCTAATAGTGGAAAATGAGTTAATCCCATGGCAGTGCTTCTCTACTTTAACCAATAATTCGGTCTCCAAATTCAAGTATCTGCAAATCCTCAGTTGGGTTAAATCAATAAGTAAAGAAATTGTAGGGAAAGGTGATTTGGTCAAAGCAATATGCACAAGACCAACACGAAAGGAAGTAGCAGCATGGTATTGGCTAATGATCGAGACTGGAGAAGAAAAAATGAACCCTTTTGCAGAGAGCTGGAAGAAGGACATGCCGGGTGAAGACCTCAAAACTCTCGGGCAAGTATCTATGTCTACTCTTTGGTTATATGTGAAAGCTGCCCCTCTAAAAAGAAACCATCTCTTCACTGTCCATAAGGCATACTGGACGCCACTGAAACTCTCTAAATTGGGGAATGGAGTGACAAATAAGTGCCCGAAGTGTGACGAAATCAATGCAAATGAGGTACATATGTTCTAGCAGTGTCCTTCGTTGAAGCTCTTTTGGGACCACGTGAGTAAGATCATCTCTGAAATTATGGGTAAAGAGGTCGGGCTAACAACGTCTATAGTCATTTTCAGGGTAATTTCAAGGGGGACAGAAAATTTGGCTCTATCAAGAAACCAGAATGCACTTCTTTTTGTCCTGATTCTGCTAGTACGAAGGGAGATCTGTATAAGATGGATCTTACCTGTCTCACCTACTAAATCCGAATGGATAAGCTCAGTCCAACGTATTTCAACTCTAGACCGAGCAATGAAATGGGCCAAAAAACAAAATTCTGGGATTTATGGGATAGCTGGTTTATAGCCTTTGCCTCCAATCCCTCTGTTTTAACTTAATGTGCACTAGCCCATCCCAATCATCTTCTGATCAACACAATTAGAGTTATTTCTTACTCTTTTATGTCTGTTCTTCCTACCATTTATTTTAGGTTCTGTTACTCACCTTTTTTTTATGAACTCATTTGGTTTAAGAAATATAATTTATGCACTCATCAGTCCAATGATTACGAATTTGCTCGTTAGGCCGAGATGATGGGAAGCTAGCTAAAGCTAGGCGTGAATGGCCTTTGGAAGAGGAGGAGCCTTGGTTATCTCCTATAAGCCCCTTTTGAAGACAGCCCCTGGGGGTTAAATCCACCCACCCTTCAATGAGAAGAGACCGGGGTCTCTGTCTTTTCTCTTTGGGCTATAGATATCGGCCTGAGAAGCTCTATTTTCCTGAACTAAGAGCATATTTTGTAGAATGAGGACAAATAAAAAAATAAAAATAATAATAAAAAAAAAGGTTACTTAAGGACTAATCGTATATTGAGATGAATGTGCAGCAACACCACTAATTAAAAACTTAACTAAAAATGTTAATTTATGTTAGAATATCTAAAAACTCAATATTCATCATTATACAAAATAGGTTAATATACATGGTAATGCTTTATAGGTGAGTAGATTAGAGGGGTATTGTGGTAAGAGAAACACTTATTTGTATATCTATATATGAATGAGTACAAATGTATATTTATTACATACTGGCAATAGCCACTGTGTAGTTATGTATGAGATACACTTTCCATTGAAAAGGTTTTTTTTGATTTGCCTCATAACTTCTGACCCCGTAGACTGAACTTGCATGAAACATGACATCATGTGCGTTCATTCAGCTAAATTTAACATGCCATGTTTCTTTAAGATTCGTCCATGGGAAATAAGTTAAGGGTTAAGGCGGGGGGGGTGAAATAATGCGTGAGCTCCCATAAGACGTTTTTCTTCCACCTACAGCCTGAATGGCTTAATGAATTTACACCAAACTTGGCATGGAAGTGGAATTTTATTCCGAAAGTGTCCCTTTTTGTTTGAAGTAAATAAATCCGTTTAGTAGTTTTTGCGATATAAATAACCCTGGGCGTAGTACTACGCTTCGCTCGCGTAGTTTGCGCTACTACGCGCTACGCAAATTGCACGTAGCACAGTGCAAAAACACGCAGCGTAGCGGGCATTTTTTGCTTGCTCGCGGTCCTCAACGTCAAGTTGGCGACCGCGAGTCAGCAAATTGACATCTTGGCAAGACTTTTTCCTCGTTCGTGATCAGCAACATCAGGTTGCCGATCGCGAGCGTGGCAAATAAACCTCCCGGCGAGATTCTCAACGCGGGGATGTCAGGTTTCTCATTGCAAGTGGTCGCTATGCTCGAGACCGCTTGTGGTGAGAAACTACCAGTCCGCGTTGAGAAAGCTGCCGCTCGAGTACAAATTTACTCGAGCGGCAGAAAACGACCGCTTGCACTGTGCAAGATGCCGTTTGCAATGATTGCACAGTGCGAACAAGCATCCGGCACTGTGCAATCAGTGCGAACAGCATTTTCCCTACCGCACTACGCAGTTTGCGTAGCTACGCGTAGCTCGCGTATTGCGAAGTGCACTTCGCGTAGCGTAGCGCCACTAACCAAACTACGCCCAGGGTTAGATATAAACATGAAAACAGTGCCAGGGTAGCTTGATTGACTTAACACTTTGTCTATCTTGCCAGTTGATACGCCACTTTTTAATTTACTTATAACTTTTGCTCCATTTCACAAATATGCCTGAGATTTGGCAGACACTTAAGAGCCTTATTTACAAAGGTAAGTTTCCACTTTTATGTAAGTTTACTACTTTTAGGTTTTTACAAACTACCCACAGAGTTTAACAACTCCACACTCCCTATATGTAAGTATGTTGTGTTCTCCGCACCTGGAGACTCCTCAATCAGGGCAGATAACCCCACACACATTAGTATAGGGAGTGCAGAGTCGTAAAACTCCTCATGTAGTTTGTGAATACTAGACAGCGTTAAACTTACACAAAAGTGTAAGTTTAAATAGTGAATCAGGCCCTTAGTACATTCAGATTACTTTAGTCATTAATACATAAAGGCTAGGGTGCAATCCATTTGAGTTGAATGTGGCAAGTAGTTAGCAATTAATACTCAGGACAGGCATATTAGGTTTCATGAAGTTACAATGGGAAGCAAAGTCAAAAGGGGGAAGTCAAAAATATTTTTTATTTACTTTTAAAATTGATAGTTTGATGGATCTATACAACATTTGGCAGGGACTTAGTAGGTTTAACCTTCTTTTAGCATTTTTAAGTTTGTCCAGATCCACTAAGATGGGGAGGTCAAGTTAAAAAGGGTGGAGGGGCACAAAAGTGTTCATTTGCTAATAAAACTGGTGCTGTGGGATGAATCTGCGCAAACTTTGGCAGACGTTTGGAAGATTTCATTTTTGAATGGTATGTTAAGTTATGTACCAATCCTTTGGGGCAATATTAAAGGGACCTGGGAGGGCAATTACATTTTCAATTGCTTATAACAGTGCTTTTCAAGTTTTTTCAGAACCACTACCCACTTTTTAGAATGACAAACTGTCATGACCCACCTATCGTTAATGGGCATGAGGTGGGCTATTTTTTTATGTAGCGCATTGCCATTTACGGACAGCACATTTTCTATTGAAATGTCACTAAACACAGACATAGAGTTTTAATGATAAAACTATATTGCACACAAATGATAATGTGTGGAAATCAAGTTTCAGTGAATATTTTTTATCTGTGCATCACGAGAGTAAGTGTCTTGATGTGTTCTGATCCTATTAATATATTTGTTTCCATCACACTATAGCATTACAAAAATTTGCTTCATTTTGTACAATGTGTACACTTCATTTACAGGTATTTACATTTTGTTGTGTGTTATGAAAAAATGTCATCCAACAGCCTTTCCTTTTACGCTTCATGTACGCCAGCACAATTGTCACATAATTTACTTTATTTTTGTTTCTCTGATTGCAAAATGTAAGGTTTGTAAACACCAGTTCCTATGTTAAAAAAACAAGCAGCAGAAAACTTTGCCTAACATTTGGCCTGTCTTTTTTTTAGTGCAGAAATTGTGACAAGATAAATACTAACTTCTGCACAAGCACTTTATGCCCATTGTGTAAGCTGGAGTTTGAAACAATGCACCATCTCTCGTTTTGTTTCTTTTTTTTCTTCAGTCTTCAATCGCATGCAAGAAGAGGATCAAACCCATGTGTCAACTGTTAGGTAACAAACAATATGAAGTTGCACTAAGAATTCTGAGCTCTGACACTAGAGATGTGATCGTTATTAGCATTGCTAAATTCTTACACGCTGCATGGCTTACATTGCTAGCAACGTGGGTAGCTTTGCTAATAACACTTGACAATGTTGTGTGTTTTTATCTAATATTTTATCTACCATTGGAATTTGATCTTGTTTTAGGTGTTTTATTTTGCTAGGCTCTCATTTAGTTATTTACCTGCTATGGCTATTGGAGGCACTGCACTTTGATGATTTGCACATTACACCGATGCCCTGTTTAATGTACTATATCGCGGATCTTTACAACTGGCTACTTGTGTGTGATCCAAAATGATGCAAAGTTTTAACTTTTTAAGAGATAGTGTATTTTAAGTGTTTTATAGGTCATGAATCCGTAATAAGCAGATTGTGTCTGACTGACAATATATATACAGAATTTAAAGTCCATTCCAAATTATTTATTCGATTTAAAAAACCCTAAAAGATACAGGTTTATACATTTCGTGCATGTTGAGCACAGATCGAGTTGAATATGCAGTACACTATGATCTTACAATCCCGCACATATTGTTTCCTAACTAAATATCAGACACCTCTTTTAAGGTTTGTAGAGATCAGTTATAGATGTGAGGGACATCGCTTATGAATAGTAATCTTTTAATGCCCATTCAGTTTTAAAACCTTAAGGTACAAGGTCATTCATAAAATTTATAAAATCCAAATGCATCAGTCACTTTCTTCACTTTCAGGTAAAACATTACTTATTAGTGAAAATTAGATGCCCGCTCAATTTAAAACAATAAAGTGCAAAATCATTCGTAAAATTGATAAAGTGCAAATGCATTGGTCACATTATCCACTTTCAAGTATAGGAACAAGAGACTACATAAAACTTACAATACTAAAATTAATGGTTAGAAGTAGGCATTAATATATCAAAATTTCAGTCCCTTTCTCTTGCGTACTACGTTTATAGCGAATAATAATCTACTAAGTCTAAAAACTATTTTCTGAGATGTATCTGTTTTTAAGATTCTTAGTGCTCCTAAGTATGACCTGATTCCCATATTATGACAGATTGGTTTTGTCAATTTTTTCCCAGGGATGGCATACGCTGGCCAAAAGAATAATATATGAGGATCGTTTTCGACAGCAATTTGTGTACATAATGTGCAGGTAGCATCTTTGTCATCTGTATTATTGCACGACCACTTAGATGTATTAGATATGGTCTGTAGAACTTCAAATGGAACTTCATGTACAGGGACTTAGCCAGTTGAGTTTGCATTTCATCCATATATACTTCAAAAGAGGGGACTGGTTTTATAGATAAAAATTGTGAGGTCAACCTTCCTGTTTTTGATCTGTAGTGCATACTATTCTGCATATATGTCCAGTAGGTGTTTTTCAAGACTCTTTTTGAAACATATGTTAATAAGTAAGGGACATCCCAAAAACTATTTAAACCTAGTTTATAAAACCAACTACGCACGTGCCGGAGCCATGGAAGTATAACATTGTAATCAAGTCTCACTATCTCAACTAACCCATCTTTACAACTTTTGAGCGCTTGTATGGTCCACAGGCTGACCCAGAACAGCATGAGTCTTAATATGGCTTGGGGCTCAATTCGCCTGATCTTTATATCTTGGATAATAGGGATCATGGGTGTGCATACTTGGAGCTGCAAAAACATCCTTATGAATGTATTCTTTTCCACAGTAAGCATATTCTGTCTATTAGCACCCCAAAGTTCTGCAGCATAAAGGGTTGCTGTTTGTGCCCTACATTTATAAACTTCCAAGGTGGGTGACATTGCTGTAGATGTGCTTTTCTGTTGCTTTTTCACGATTGCCATGGAATTTTGAAACAAAGTAGACTACATTTAAACATATGAGGTTTCCATGACAATTTAGTTTCAACGGTAATACCCAGATAGTTGAAATTGGCCACATATTCCAGTTTTTGTTTTCCAACAATTATATTTTTCTTGAAGTATTTGTGCGGATTTAAGGCCATATATTATAGCCTTATAGCCCGCCGTAGCGGGCTATACCGGCTATTAAAGGCCCGCTGCAGCGTTAAAGGCCCGAGCCGAAGGCGAGGGACTTTAACAAAAGCAGCGGGTCTTTAATAGCGGTATAGCCCTGCTACGAAGGGCTATAAGGCTATTAGAACATTCTGCTACTAGAGGGCAGAATGTTCTAATAAATTAAACAAAGGCTTCTCGAAGCTCGAGGGGATTTAAATCCCCTCGAGCTTCGAGATGCTTTTGTAAAACATTGGAATGTTGCTCTGCGGGCCTTTACCGGCCCGTAGAAGCATGGAGCACTCCATTGTCTACAATGGAGTGCTCCACATTCCAATGTTCTAATTAGTTTTATTTGAGTTTATTTCAAGACCTTTTTTCAAACAGAAATCACTAAAGCAGTCTAAAAGTTTTTGCAATCCCTTGGGCATTTGTGATATTAGAATTGTGTCATCTGCAAAGAGTAGGGCCGGTACTGGCACCCCTCCTAGCTTTGGCGATTCGTATCGCAACCCTGAAGATGTTGTACAACATCATTAGCATATAGTGAGAAGAGGGTGGGTGCCAGTACACATCCCTGTCTTACTCCTCTTTTTATTGGAATTGCCTCAGTAAGTTCGCCCCTGGGTCCCCATCTGACTTTTGCGCAATTATCTTTGTGAAGTCGAACTATTTGTGTCAGAAGGTCATCAGGGACTCCCTGGATTTTTAAGGAGTTCCACAGTGAGCTCTTAGGGATGAGATCAAAAGCACCCTTAAGATATATGAAGGCTATGTACATATGACCTCCCTTGAGTTTAGTATACTTCCATGCTATACACAATAATCTAAAAAAAAACTGGTCTATTGTGCTTGTTCTGACTCTAAACCCAGCTTGATATTGAGACAGGCTATAATTTTCCTCTTGCCAATTGTTAAGCTTGAATAGCATTTGTTTTGCATAGATCTTCTGTAGAGTATATATTAAGCTTATTGGCCTATAGTTGGCAGGATCTTGGTGATTCCCCTTCTTAAAATGGGAATTATTTCAGCCCCATTCCATGATTCAGGTATTGGTGCTCTTGGGGCCAGAGTATTGCAGAGTAGATTTACATAAGGTGCCCAGACCATTTGGTCATGCCTCAACAGGTCTCCTGGGATCTTATCGGGGCCTGGGGCTTTCCCTGACTTGACCGCTTTCATTGCTGCCACTGTATCGTCTAAGGTGAAATAGGGAGTCCATGCCAATCAACTACCCGGGAACTTTCTCCCTTAGTAGGATTGTCAGTTGTTATAGCATCGGCAGCATCCGAGTATAAGGCTGAGAATTTAAAGTAATCTTTGTTTATTGTTTGGACTTTCACGACACACCAAAAATTGGCTCAAGACCCACCAGTGGGTTACGATCAACAGTTTGGAGAACACTGGCCTATTACACTAGGACCCATTGATGAACCTGCATCAAATCTGGCAGGCAATTAGCAAATTACACCTAGTGCAGGTATTTCACGTTTTATGTAGATCCAATGAGCGAGGAGTTAAAAAGAGTGGGCCAATTCATGTATGATTAATAATAACTTTCGTACTGTCTGACGGATCTCATTACATTTGGCAGGGACTTAGCATGTGTAATTTGCTCTTGGTTTTCTTAATTTGAGGTAGGCACACCAAATGGGGAGATTTAAAGTGGAGGAGCAAAGAAGTGCACACTGTTTTATGAATCCTTACAAAATTTGGCAGACTTTTGCAGTTTTAGATTATTGTTGGTTGTGTCAAGTTTTGAGAACATCTGTTGGTGAAGCAAAGATAAATGGGAAGGAAATTAAAGTTTCATTCACTAATAACTTTGGCCCTGTTGAATTAATCTGCTTTGAATTTGGCAGCTAGCAAATTATGCCTGATGAAAGGACAGACAAGGCTTGCAACCAACCCCTGCTACACCAGCTGAAGATGACTGGACACATGCCCTGGCCTAAATACAGCACAGAGTGGATACATGGCAGGCTTTGCACGGGGGGGTTGGTGGGTGTCAATACCTTCTTTACTGCACAGGTTCCCTGCATGTCTCTCTTAATGTCAGGACTTCTCACTCGCCTGCATTACAACCAATACAGGTACAGAACACAGGCAGGAACAGCATGGTACCTGTACAAGTGTTCAAGGGGATTTCTGTGTGCATGCAGCAAAGTATATTTTGCGCATTTGAAATAGATTTGCTCCTGTTGTTGGAACCTAACTTTTCCTCGACTTTATCATTGATGCTGTAAGGATGCCCTTCCTATGGCACTTGGGAGGTACATTTTTTTGACACCGGACACTGATGAATGGAAAAAGAGAAAACGGAAGGTCCTGGTCAGAATGCCTGAACTGGTCTAGCAGGGAAAATCAGCCCTACCAAACGTTTAAATTCGAGGTGCATATTAACACTAAGTACCTGAACGCGGCCCAACTTGTCTAAGAGAACTTTGAGAAGGATGCGGCTCTCTCCTAACACATTTTTTTTAATGGGGAGAAACAATTAGCAACACCATTTTTTTTTTTTTTTAAAGAAGTTTTATTGTTTTCACAAAAATTACAACAAAAGGACACGGAATCAGATCGTATACACATTGTAATGGACAAAACACCATACACAAACATCATTTCTCCAAGTAGACCTAGATCGGGCCTCCTGAGGCCATCCGTATCAGCCACCCTCCCCTTCTCCCCTTCAGTTTCTCTAGTCATCTGAGTCAGAGGACTCCTCATCAGAAAGAGGTGGCGGATCACATATGTTGCCCCTATATTTGTTCCATGCTCCCCACACTCTGACCCACTTTCGAGGACAACCCCGCCTGATAAACACGAAACGCTCAGCAAACATAGCCCCATCCATTTCCTTTTTCCACATCGACAGCAGCGGTGTCTCCACCGCTCCCCATTTTTGAGCTATGATCCGTTTAGCCATCATGTTCCCTAACGTCACCCAGCCCTGCGCCTGGCGATTAAGATCCGTGGGCTCCCACACATTCAACAGACAGCGTCTGGGGTCTGGCAGCAGTGACACCCCGCACACCTGCGACATCGTTCGCAGCACTCGCCTCCAGAAGAGTTGAAGAACCGGACAGTCCCAGAGCAGGTGATAGAAGGTTCCCTCCTCCCCGCAACCCCGCAGGCAGAAGGGATGTGGTGCTCTGCCCAGTCTGTGCAATAGGCTTCTGGTGAAATATGAGCGATGTAAAATACGAAGTTGCACAAGACGCAGCCGTGAGGGTATACCCGCCTCGCGCGGTGATGCCAGCGCCTCCCGCCAATCTGGGTCATCAAAATCACCGACCTCGTCGGCCCATTTCTCCCGCAAGACCCCCATAGGGTCCGGCAAATTGTTGATCAGTTTGCGGTATGTGAAAGATGTGGCCCGCTTAGGCATGTATTCGGTCAGCAGCCTGTCTTCCAGCGGAGATGCCTCTGGAACCTGCACACCTGGGGTTAACTGTGCCGTCAAGGCGTGTTTCATCTGTAGATATCGGAACCATTCTGAGGGAGCCAGCTCATACTGTTGTTGCAAGCGAGCGAACTGAACAACCTCCCCTTTGTGCCACACGTCGCCTATCACCGAGATCCCGATAGCGTCCCAAGCGGCAAAGCCCTTGCTGTCCCTGAGTCGTCCCAGTCGCTTCGTGTCCCAGAGAGGCGTAAGCTGCGTCAGGACTCCGCGCCACCCCAGCCTGGCCTGTGCCACATGCCAGAGAGACACAGTCTGACGCAGAGGGCCAATCAGCTGCGGGGCCAGCCGGGCATCATACAACGGGGTTAGCATACCCCTTTCGCCCAGTATATCCCTATCTGCCTTAAACGCTGGATCCGACTGCGGCGCATGGAGCCACTGGTTAATCACCTTAAGCTGCGCCGCCCAATAATACAGCTGGATATCTGGGAGAGCAATTCCCCCATCGTACCACCCACAGACCAGTTTCGCCTGTGCAATGCGTGCTGGTTTGTTGCCCCAGAGTAAGTTAGAGACTTGCGCTGCAACCGCTCGGAAATAGGCCGGCGGCACCGGATAAGGAGTATTTTCCAACACATAGAGAAACCTCGGCAGGGCCATCATTTTAAAGAGCGCCGCCCTCCCCACCAGGGTCAAGGGCAACGTTCCCCAGTGCCGCACATCCTGCTTGAGGCGGTCTAGTTGAGGGCTTAAGTTGTGCCTGAGAAATTCCATCTGATCCGAGGCAACGTGTATCCCCAGGTATTTGAATGACCCCTTCGCCACCTGTATCTGGCAGCCCTCCGACAGTCGAGGGGGGGGGCCCCTCAGCACCATGAGGACCGACTTCGACCAGTTGATCGTATAGCCGGATGCCCGGCCAAACACCTCGCAAATATTAAGTAATGTAAGGATGGATCGCCTCGGAGATGACAAGTAAAGCAGTATGTCATCCGCGTATAGGGAGACGCGGTCTTCCCAATTCGCCGACCATCGAAGGCCTCTCATCATAGGCTCCCACCGTATCCATGTCGCGAGGGGCTCGAGTACTAGGGCGAAAAGCAGCGGCGAGAGCGGGCAGCCCTGTCGCGTACCTCGCCCCAGGGGGAAATCCTCCGACATGTGCCCGTTGGCCGCGACATGGGCCAGCGGCTTGGTGTATAGGAGTCGGATCCAGGCACAAAATTTCGGCCCAAACCCCAGCTGAGACAACACTGCGAAGAGAAAGGGCCACTCCACCATATCGAATGCCATACGGGCATCAAGGGAGAGAATAACAGCGGGTTCCTGAATTCGGTCCATTCGGGCCAGCACGCTATGTAAGCGCCTCAGATTGTGGGAGGTACTCCTCCCGGGCATAAAGCCCGACTGGTCCGGGTGCACTATGTCAGTCAAGTGTGGCGTGAGTCGGAGGGCCAACAGTTTCGCAAGGATCTTGGCCTCTGCATTAAGCAGTGAGATGGGGCGATAGGAGGCGCATTGGTCCGCCGGCTTACCCGGCTTTGGCAGTACCACGATGGTGGCCGTTCGCTGGTCTGCGGGAAGCTCCCCCATCTCCAGGCCGTGTTTGTACATATTCAGCAAGTGTGGGGTCAGCATCTCGGGCAGTCTTTGATACAGCTCAATCGGGATGCCATTAGGACCCAGTGCCTTGCCAGGTTGTAATGCCGCAATAGCCACCTGTAGCTCCTCGACCGTAAGATCGGCCTCTAAGGACTCCCTAGCTTCAGGGGAGAGCTTAGGCATCTGTAGGTCACTAATGTATGTCAGCGCCACCTCCACCGACATGGAGGAGTTGGAGGAATACACACCACGAAAATGCCCCGCCAGGGTGCGCACTATTTCTCGTGGGTCCGACGTTGTCGACCCCTCGGCCGTGGCCAGCCGCGCGATCCATCGGGCTCCGCTGTCTCGCCTGTCCAACCACGCCAGTAGCCTGCCGGTTTTATCGCCGACATCGTAGACCGTATGCCGTGAGGCCTCAAGTCGCTGTTTGACACGGTCTGCCAGGTGCGCCCTGTGTTTTACCTGAGCCACTCGCAGGTCATGGGAGGTTTCACGGGAGGGGGTTTCGGCCTGACGAGCCTCCGCAGCCCGGAGCTCAAGCTCCAGCGTCTGCAACTCAGACGTTTGCATGCGTTTATATCCTGTGATGGCAGCCATCGCCTGGCCCCGCAGCACCGTTTTGTATGCCTCCCAAAGAATTGTGGGAGAGTCGACCGAAGCGGCGTTCTCGTGGAAGTAGAGCTTCGACCCCTGTGTGATGGATTTACTAATCTTCGGGAGACGCAGATAGCTGGGGCGTATCGGGTAAACGCGGCGGTGCATCAGGTGGGAACTGTGGTAGTGCAGAAGGATCGGGGAATGGTCAGAGATGCCCCTGGGTCTAATGTCAATACGTTCAACGTTATGGAGGCATCCGGGGGAGCCCAGAAAATGATCAATGCGGGTTAGACTGTCGTGCACCCCGGAGTGGAATGTATAGGAGCGTGTCTCTGGGTGGTGCCAGCGCCAAAGATCTGTGAACCCTAGCGCCGCCACGAAGCCTGCAAGTCGCGTTGCGCCGCTGCCCTGCGCCCGAGGCGGGGACCGGTCAATGTGATCGTTCATCACCGCATTAAAGTCACCCCCAAGCAGCACCTCTCCCTCCGGTAGGGTAAGGAGAAATTCACTAAGTGCCGGGAACGCCGTGGCATGCAACCCAGGAGGGATGTAGACCGACACTACATTATAAAGATGCCCTTCCCATTGTATGTGAGCCGCGGCAAACCGCCCGGGACGCCTTGTCCCTCGACTCGAGCGCCCTGCGCCACCAGCTCGGCGCCACCCCTCCAACCAGTCATGAGCCTCCTCCGGTGTGTCGAAGAAGAAAGTCTTGCCCTCCGCCGCCACCCGGAGACGCGTCGGGAAGAGCATTGCATATGGAAGTTCTCGAGCCCGCAGTTTCTTCTTGACCTCCACAAAGCTCCGCCGCTGCGCCGCCACCGCAGCCGTATAGTCTGGAAAGAAGGACACTGTGGAGTTTTGAAGCCGAATCGGCGGTGCCACCCGCGCCGCCTGTAGAATGGCATCCCTGTCTCTAAAATTAAACAGGCGGGCCAGGACAGGCCTCGGAGGCGCCCCAACCTTCGGACGCCCTCCCGGTACCCTATGTGCGCGCTCCACTGAGAAGAATGTCGAGAGGCCCCGGGGTTGCAACTTGGATTTAATCAGTTCTTCCACATAAAGGTCCATGGCCGGGTGCCCCTCACTTTCGGGAATCCCAATAATGCGCACGTTGTTGCGGCGAGAGCGCCCTTCTTGGTCGTCCAGCCGGGCCGCCATGCGTTTGTTCTCTGACTCCAACTGCGACACTCTCTGTAAGAGGCCTTTGGAGTCCTTCGCCAAAGTCTCCGTTGCCTGCTCCACCTCCGCTACCCTGGCGGACATCTTCTGGAAGTCTGCGCGGAGCAGGGATACGTCCGTAGAGATTGACCCCACTGTGGATTGTACCTGCGTTAAGGCCATCATGATGTCCTCCAGCGTCACCTTCGGCGTGTCGGTGGTCGTCGCCATCTTCCCGGTGGGGCCGCCGCGGTCCGACACCTCGGAGTCCTTGGTGTAGGCGAACTTAGCAAGCTTGCCTTGGTGGTGCCCCTTGGTTCCTTTCCCGCTCATGGCGTTAATGCTACCTCCCAAATGTCACTCCCGCAGAGCAACGGGGGAGCGATGCACCAGGGGCCCCCCAGGCCGGGCCCGAACCCTTCAGGCAGCCTAGGGAGCGGTCCCCGTCCCAGGTCGTCCCCGAGAGGGGGGGGGGGTCGGCACGGATCAGCAGGGGCGGCCTCACGTCCTGGCGGGGCCCGGTACAGGTCCGGATCGTAGTCTCCGGTGCAGCGCAGGCCCGGGGGCCGGCAGCAGCTCGCTCTATCGCGGGTCAGGCCCACCAGAGGGATAGTGGATTCCGGCGCCTCTCGCAGTCCCCTTGTCACGGGCCGTTGGGGGTCGTCCAGCGCTCGCCTCACTCCTGCCTTGGCCACCTCAGGTGTCGCCGTCGCCAGTATTTGCCGTAGGCGTCCAGCCTCCGCTACCGCCGCAGTGCAGATCTGTTCGGGCACGCCTCGCCCAGGGCCGCCCCGTCACTCGAGGCCCCGGTCGCCCACGCTGAGGCAGGCCGCAGAGGTCCGGGTCCTGCCGATTCCGTCGTAGGCGTCCGATGGACCCCGGAGTTGGACCGGGGTGCAACGCTGTGTGTCCGCTGCACGATTCTGGACCTTAGGGATCGGAACGCTGCCCGGATAAGTGACGGATGAGAGGGGGAGTCGATCGTTCCCCCGGAGCCCAACTAGGCTGCGGCCATCTTGCTTGGCTGCAGGCCACGCCCCCCAGCAACACCATTTTTGAAGTATTTTCCAATGGTCAGCTGTGACTCCTCTGAGGGGGCAGCTTCTGCAGTGGATTCCGGCGCCTCTCGCAGTCCCCTCGTCACGGGCCGATGGGGGTCGTCCAGCGCTCGCCTCACTCCTGCCTCGGCCACCTCAGGTGTCGCCGTCGCCAGTATTTGCCGTGGGCGTCCAGCCTCCGCTACCGCCGCAGTGCAGATCCGTTCGGGCACGCCTCGCCCAGGGCCGCCCCGTCACTCGAGGCCCCGGTCGCACACGCTGAGGCAGGCCGCAGAGGTCCGGGTCCTGCCGATTCCGTCGTAGGCGTCCGAGGGACCCCGGAGTTGGACCGGGGTACAACGCTGTGTGTCCGCTGCACGATTCTGGACCTTAGGGATCGGAGCGCTGCCCGGATAAGTGACAGATGAGAGGGGGAGTCGATCGTTCCCCCGGAGCCCAACTAGGCTGCGGCCATCTTGCTTGGCTGCAGGCCACGCCCCCCAGCAACACCATTTTTGAAGTATTTTCCAATGGTCAGATGTGACTATTTGCCGTAGGCGTCCAGCCTCCGCTACCGCCGCAGTGCAGATCTGTTCGGGCACGCCTCGCCCAGGGCCGCCCCGTCACTCGAGGCCCCGGTCGCCCACGCTGAGGCAGGCCGCAGAGGTCCGGGTCCTGCCGATTCCGTCGTAGGCGTCCGATGGACCCCGGAGTTGGACCGGGGTGCAACGCTGTGTGTCCGCTGCACGATTCTGGACCTTAGGGATCGGAACGCTGCCCGGATAAGTGACGGATGAGAGGGTCGTCCCCGAGAGGGGGGGGGGGGGCGGCACGGATCAGCAGGGGCGGCCTCACGTCTTGGCGGGGCCCGGTACAGGTCCGGATCGTAGTCTCCGGTGCAGCGCAGGCCCGGGGGTCGGCAGCAGCTCGCTCTAGCGCGGGTCAGGCCCACCGGAGGGACAGTGGATTCCGGCGCCTCTCGCAGTCCCCTCGTCACGGGCCGATGGGGGTCGTCCAGCGCTCGCCTCACTCCTGCCTCGGCCACCTCAGGTGTCGCCGTCGCCAGTATTTGCCGTGGGTGTCCAGCCTCCGCTACCGCCGCAGTGCAGATCCGTTCGGGCACGCCTCGCCCAGGGCCGCCCCGTCACTCGAGGCCCCGGTCGCACACGCTGAGGCAGGCCGCAGAGGTCCGGGTCCTGCCGATTCCGTCGTAGGCGTCCGAGGGACCCCGGAGTTGGACCGGGGTACAACGCTGTGTGTCCGCTGCACGATTCTGGACCTTAGGGATCGGAGCGCTGCCCGGATAAGTGACGGATGAGAGGGGGAGTCGATCGTTCCCCCGGAGCCCAACTAGGCTGCGGCCATCTTGCTTGGCTGCAGGCCACGCCCCCCAGCAACACCATTTTTGAAGTATTTTCCAATGGTCAGATGTGACTCCTCTGAGGGGGCAGCTTCTGGCAGCTTAGGATGGTCTGTACCTATGAAGAGTAACAGCACGCTGGTACTTACACCGCAGTCTTTTAGTAAAGTCATTAAAGATTTTTCCCCATTGGTCGTATGGACCTTTGTTGGTTGATTCGAAGTTCTGTAAGGGAGAGGACATCAGTAATACATTTTGAACTTGTGAAATCAATGTGACTACACAATAAGGACCAGGAATCACCAATTATGGTTACATGGGTTTTATTTTGAGATACTAATCTATCTAGTATGTACGCAGAGTTAAAAAAAAGGTAAAAAGATACAGCAATACAGCTGGTAAGCTGAAATATCTTAGTAGGTTTAGCTGTAAGAAGCTGAGATACAGAATATCAACCGCCACAACAATATAGAAACAAAATATAGTAAATAGGTGTTCCATAAAGAAACTCCCCTTATATCTTCTAAACATAAATCTGCTACAGGACCATCTAAGCAAGGTTTCTAATTAGGGAGCTTAGAAAGTGTCAGCATAATCTAGACTTCTGTAGAAGTGTTTAGCATAAAGCTTCAAACTCACAGGAAAGGTGAGCAGAGAGGTCTGTTCCCTTCCAAGTCTAGAAAGAATCTGCCTAACTACTGTGGAAACACCAATTAAGTAACAAGGATCTCCGAAACACCCTTATCTTTCCTCACACCACCAGGAACCAACCAATTCGCTAGTTGCAAGGAGCATTTGCAACCTCCCTTAAGTTTACCATCACATCAAAACTGAGACTGTAGACCACAACCTTGAACGTCTCATCATCCTGGTACATGATGAACAGAAGGTCTTTCTCAACCATTATTTCTCCACGTCCCTGCTAAGTTTCCCCTTCAACCTTCACTATCGACAGTCTAATACAAAAAATAAGCCTTTCTATAGCTAACGAGAAAAATATTACTGCACCTGCAAAAGGAAATAAAGAGCATACTGGCAAGGCTAAATGCATTTCAGTTGAGGCCTGTAGACAGGCTACGTTAACTCAGCAATCCACGTGAACTTTGAATACTTGAACATGTATAACTATAAGAATATATGCAAATGTGAACAACAGAAGACATGATTGCATGTTTCAATTGAACATTAGTGCACTCATATATAAATCTCTAATCTGTATGGGGATTACATTTCATTAATACATTAAAGGCATAACACACGTACAGGAAGTTAAAACAAACGGTGAGCTAAGTGTCATACATGAGTACGTATTGGAATAATTGTAACAAATAAAGGGTGGAGCCCAAATTACGCTGCTCCAGGAGCAGGGTTGGTATTGCTTTGCATAAGGCAGACCTCTGTCTAGAGTGGTGCAGTGGATATACCAATGGCAGTGGTTTATACTATTTACAGTCATTCCTCTCCTTTTGTGTGCTTGAAGTCGTCTGCAATAGACAGGCCCAAAGTGGGCACAGACTGCAATAGAACAGAGAGGTTATTCGGATGCAAGCGGTGCACCCCATCTCTTCACAGGTATGATGGGATGTCACAGCACTCTGCAAGGAATTATCGCTCACACAGAAGACGTTCCAAATGAAAAAAAATTGGAACGCAATTTAGAGACCGTCTGCTCTATTAATCCAGGCATAGAGGAAAAACTAGAGGGAAGCTGATGCACCTTCCAAAGAGAGCTTCTCTCTAGATGATCTGTATCTGTCTTTGACCGTGTGGGGCTCCTAACGTGCTCAGGGCTTCTTTGGAAAATGTTAACAGTCTGCAGCATAATTAGCAATTGGTAAAAACATTTAGTGTCACATGCAAACAATTTTGAGAAAAAAACATTTTCTTTGTGTGACTTCCCTTTCTGCTTTTGAAAGTACAATTCATTTTTTGTGCTTTCTCGCTTCAATAACTCAAATTAATGGTGGTTACTTCCATTCCACTACGTCCAGTGGGATAACGCTGAAGGTTCAGATTAACCACACTCTTAAATTTGTCATGGACTGTACCTCCAGTTCTCCTAAGGAAGCAATACTATGAATTTGAGAGTCCCATACTTCATTCTGTACATTTAGCACTCGCTAGAAAAGTCCTTATTTAACAATTCCTATCATGTGAGCTCAAAACCATACAGATAAATGTCGTTAGTTGCTTTCGTGATTTGCAAAGCAGTATTTAGAGTTTGTTCTGTGGATTAGGAGTTGCATTCAAATGTTTGCAACATTTTGACTACCCGCTCTCATGGGCTCCCATTCAGGCACACAGATACCTCATGCAGAGTATGTATTGTTGGTGTTGAACGGTTCAAGGCAGAGATGGAGCAGATGTTCGCGAATGTAGCATGGAGGAACCATGCATATGTGACCAGCTTGGAATTTCTGGTGGTCTATGTAACAGAGACCCCGGTTGGTGAACAGGTTCCCTGGTGAAGAAAGGAAAGGTTAATGGGATACATATAGTGGAGGAAAAGAGGTAGGACCCTGAGACAGAACACATGTAGTGAAGATAAAAAAACTCTGAGAGTGTTCAATGCACTACATTGCCCTAGTGTGGCCTCAGAGACATTACTCACTAACTCGTGCACTAACCTTTGGTGTCCACAAGAGCACAAACAGTTGCTCTTATCTCAATGGTCATTCTGGGTGGTTTCGTTGGGCGAAAAAACACTGGTAGCGTAATTGACCTCTCTTTTACCTTATAGTTTAACATTTCGCAAAAGGCACTGCAAGTTGGTTTAGTAGACTAACTAATGCGGTTTGGTAATAGGTGGAAAAGTGGGGTAATGCTACCCCCGCCCCTGCGTCTATTAGCATAATGGAAAGTTTGACCCGTTTTTTTTGTTGCCCATATAAACTCAGGGATAACGTTATCTAACTCCTTCAAATATGAAATTGGTATTTTCAAAAGAAGATTTAAAAACAGAAACACAAACAGAGGGAGTATTGACATTTTAACTAGGGAAACTAGCCCCACTAGTGTCAAGGGTAGAAGCGTTCATCTTTCTAAAAGCCTTTTTACTTTTGTAAGGGTATTTCCATAATTTAGTTGCAACAATTGAGAAAAGTCGGCTATAACATATCATCCTAAATATCTTCTAGGTCTTAGTGGCAAGATTTGTAGCCCTGCTGGGAGTTGAGCCTCTGAAGAGTTGAACAAAAAAGCTCTGTTTTGGCCTGATTCACTTTATATCCCTCCAGGGCTGTAAACGCCTGGATTTTCCCCAGCGCAGCCTGGATATTTGCATTATCTGCCTTCAAATATAAAATCATATAATTGGCGAACAACTTAATGTTTGCCATCCCCGTTATAGGGGCGAGGATTGATGCATTAGAGGGGACCTTTACTGGGAGTGCCTCAATAAAAAGAGAAAATAAGAGGGGACATAGGGAGCACCCCTGTCTAGTGCCACGCCTCAACACCACCTTTCCCACCTGTTCCACATTGATAATTATTTTCCAACAGCCCCATTATATATTTCTCTTCCCAACGCTATCAAGCGGACTGGAAAACCAAATTTCCCTAAAATAAAAAAGAGCCTGACAGTCAAAAAGATTGAATTCTTTTTCCGCATCCATCATTAAAATAGCCGCTTTATCCTTGTTAATTGAAAAATAATCAATCGCCTGAATTAAGAAGAAGGTATTGGCTACCAAGCAAGAATCCTGTTTGGTCCGCATGGACCACTTGTTGTGCACAGCCCGAGATCCTATTCGCCCAGATTTTCATAAAAATCTTGTAGTCTGTGTTTAATAAACTTATTGGGCGATAGGAGCTTGGGCCATTTGGGTCCTTATCTTTTTTAAGAATGGTAATCACCACTGACTCCTTAAATCTATCAGAAATCGGAGCGCCTTCCAAGATTTGATTATACAAGGATATTAAAAATGGAGAGAGCTCTTCTAAAAACTTCTTATATACTTCCACCGGAATTCCATCATTTCCATTTGCCTTAGCCCTAGCCATCCCTTTTAGAGTTTCTATCAGTTCTGAAGGTTCAATCGGTTTATTCAAAGCCACGCTGTCAGCCCTAGTGATTTTAGGTAGCTGGAATTTGGCGAAGTAGCTCTCCAGATCCTGTGGATCTACTATCTGGATCTCAGCATACATTTGCTTAAAATGGGATACAAATATTTCAGTAATTTCTTCTTTGTCACCTACCAGATTTGCAGTGCTGGGTTCTCTTATTTGTAAGAATAATTGCCTAGTCCGTTGTTTTCTGGTAGACCATGCAAAAATTTTGCCTTCAAACTGAGGGGCATATTCTCAAGGATCTATCGCCGCGTTAACGGCACACTTTATCGTAGCCCAAGTCGCGATAAATTTATCACCCCATTCACAAGCTGGTATTAACAGCCCACACCACCAGTTTACCTGCGATAGCATCTGCAAAAAACATCGCCACAGACGACCCCGGCAACTATCGCTAATGAGATGCAGAGTAGGCGTTCCCGAGCAAAAATCCACTACAACACCACACCTCAACACTCTCAACGACCAGCCACATCAGCGATAAAACCACAAAGCAGGCGATAAGGCGCGTTAGCAGCAGGAAATTAACACCTGCTCTGACCTGGTGTAAAGTCGGACGACAAAATGCACCATCAAAGGGAGCCCAGCCCAGAGCCACACATGAAGAACAACAGATGCCATGGCGCCACTGATAATGCATCCCGGAGCCCCAATAGGGCAACAACACCCACCACCACCACCCCCAGGTCAACCAGCCCCCCGGGCCCCTCAGCCCCCCCCCCGACCACCACAGAGGCAGCGCAGACAAAGACAGCGGACCTTCTGGAAATGCACCAGCATCACAGACCCAACACCAGACAATGTCAATGCCCACAAAAGGACAACCATCCTCCGCATCCGGATCATCATTGCCCACAGGCTGACGGTACCAACACAGCAGACAACCAACATCCTACCTCAGACAAAGCTGCTGGCTGTGCTGCACCTGTTGGCCTCTGCTACCTCCCAATCAACCTCCGCCAGAGTCGGAGGAGTCTCTCAGCCAGCCCCATCCAAGTTCCTCACACCTGACCTGGATGCCATCATCAGCTTGGTACCCTAGTACCTATACATCCCCCACAAACCGCAGGAACAGCTGGAGACCAAGCATGGACTATACGCCATAGCTGGATTCCCGCACGTTTTGTAGGTAATCGACTGCACACATGTCCTGCTTGTGCCCCCTGCCGGCACAAGACACAATTACCGCAACAGTAAGCACACGCATTCCATCAATGTGCAGGCAATAGTGGACCACCGGTGAGCCTTCACCAATGTTGTATTCAACTACCCAGGCAGCGTGCATGATTCCCTCATCTTCTGACAGTCCAACATCACCCAGCGCTTCCAGGATGGCATCTATGGGAATGCACTGCTCGTTGGCAGGTACCAAATGAACATACCACACACCTCAACTACACAATCATGTAACTCACAACTCAGGCAATGCACATACAACATGCCAAATAACATGCCCACCCACCAGACACGACAGCACAACTTACTGTGTTAACCTTGGTTAGCCATGTACATGAGCCATCAATGGCATTGCACCTCTGCCCCACAATAGCGGAATGTGTGAAGAGGTGGGAACCAGGCATGTGCGAAGGAGGCAAGTGACCCATGAATGAGAATGTATAAAATGCCAAGTGTGGCGGAGATGTCCTGGACAGACTGCAGTATGCAGACCACAGACATATCCATGTCTACATGCACTGCTGGTGTTTGGGGTGTAGGGGACAGTGGACGCAACCATGTCACCCCAGCCAGTAGGGAAGATCGCGGAAATGTAGCTTGTGACGTCCCCCCCTGTAAGCGTGTGTGGAGTGGGCTGGCACGGCATACGCCAGCGTAGGGGTGTGAATAAAAAGCATGTAGCTCTAGGCGTGGTTCTCTTCTGGAATGCCCAACGTGTCTGCCAGGGCGGCACCTCCCACCCCGTCACGAGCACGACACCGTAGCCGTGAGCGGTGTGGCCTGCAATCCTGTGCGCCTGCTGCACCCCGGGCCGCTGGTCCCTGAACCCGTCATGCCCGCCCCTGCGCCGCCAGGTCTTACTGCTCACCTGCCGACACTGGTATGTGTCAAAGAGGGCCCACCACGTGCTGGCGCAAGTCCCAAGCCCGAGGGCGGCGACCTTGGCAGCCTCCTCAGACATCACGGCCTCCACGACACAGGCCCGCTTTACTCCTTTCTCGTTGATGTACTCTCCGGCCTACACTACATGTTCCCCAACATCCATGTACACTTTTTGGTTGAACTTTGGTGGCGACTGCGTCTATGGACTGGGAGTTGTCTTCATCATCATGTCGGTGATTCTGACTTTGTGGCAAAAACAAGGCTGTAGCATTCCACTCCTCCATTTGCTGCTTCCGGCCGGCTTCTGCCCTCCTCATCATGCCCTGGAGGACACCTTCCACTGTCCCCCGCAAACCTCCACTACATTCACGTTGGACATCGACGATGACCCACTCAGCTCGCATGGCCCTATCTCACTGCACCGCAAGTCATCGTCCCGTGGCGTGGGCCTGTGCCGGCTGCATTGCATCTGGGGCCACTAACTCTGTGCAGCTCAAGTCATGGACCCTTTCTAAATGAATATTGGATGGCCTCTGTGTTGATGGCCTGTGGCACATCAAGGCCATGTGTCTGTGGCCCTATGCTGTCCGCTGCCTCTGGCCTCAACTGCGGTCCACCTGGGCTCACACATTAAATCGAGTCCTGTCCTGCCCGGACGTCGCATCACCGCAGGATGCACACACCACCACCGCCAGGACCAACTCCAAACAACAGGTGCCAGAGTCGGAAATGTCTTACTACCAGACTCTCAGAGTTGCTCACACCTGTCATGGGTGCCATCATCTGCTTGATACCCTGCTCAGCTCTTCAGGTGCCACTGACTCAGTGCACCACAGCTCATGGACCATTGTGGTTGCATATTGGGTGAACACTGCACTTTCTCCGGCTACCACCATGATGCTTCACAGTTGTTTCTGTTATGCTGGTGCTTTCTGTTTCCGCTTTAATTGTGATCACTGTTCAAGTTGTTGCTAGCACCAAAGACTCCATGAGGGCTGGCTTACACTCACCCCACACACATCCAACACACGCGTCACTGTACATGTGACCCTGGCAATGAAAGGTGTTGGGCGCACGTGCCCGTAGCCAGTTCAACTAACTATCTGACTGTGTCCATTTGCTTATGATGTATGCATTAGGGCCCGGGCCCTACAACATAACATTGTGCCGTGTACAGCGGACACAGCTAGGTCACCGAAGGCAGCGGGTGAAACCTTGCACATGTAGATTTGTCGTCCCCCACTCAATATGTGAGAGGAGTGAACTGGGCCGGGGTATGCCAGTCCAGCGTGGGGGTGTGGATGATTATCCCGTGGCTCTGGGTGTGGTTCAGTGCTGGAAATGTGCAAAGGCATGTGTCTCTGTTGCAGTGTGTGTCTCCGTTGGGGAGTGTAGGTGGTCCCTGATGGGACTTAGACACCCACGTATGTGATCTTGTTCGGCTTCCATGAGGTAGAACCCCACCCGCATCTGTTCGGCCACCCTCTTCTGGCAGTCTGACACCTGGCCTTGGAATGCGATGTGTGCTTCGGTAGGCTGCTGGGAGCCATTCGTGGTGGTGGGTGCGTCCAACTGTGTGGTCTGTGCAGGGGCTGGGGTATCATCGATGCAGCTGGGCTGCCCTGCTCCTGGAGGTCGATTGCCTAAGATGTCCATGTACTGTTGTAGGGCATCGGTGTCGGAAGTGTGGAGGTCCTCTTGAGCATCACTGTACAGTTGTCTGATCTGCTCTGCTGGAGGTGTTGTTTGTCCCTCTGCAATGTGAAGAGGAGACGCTTGTGTTGGCATGTATTTTGACACATTGTTCAAGTTTGCATACAGACTGCATGGCAATGTACATTGTGACTGTTTGGGAGGAGCGAACAATTTGATGCGGGACAGTGGACATTTGGACTACATGACGTAGGTGAGGTTGTACATGTACATTTTCATCTCACAGTTTCCTACTATGTCAGATGTGATTGGCCCTTTTCTACGCACAAGCAGACCCAGTTGTGTCCTCTGTTCTGCAGTGTAAGTGTTGCACTGTGTACCACATTGTCGTCCATGTGGATGTGCTGTTATTGCTATGTGTGTGTGCTGCATTGTGGGAGAGTCGCCCCTGCATCTGTGATTTTCCTGCCTCTTATCCCTTGGAGGCAGAGTGCCTTTGACTTTTGTGCTTTAAGGTGCTGTGATGTTGGCGACTTGGGTCATTTGTGCTCTTGGACGGTTTTTGCACTCTTGTGCATTGTTTGTCTGTATATGTGTTTTTGACAGCATGAGTTGTAGGTGCACGTGGATGTGTCAGAGTGTGACCTGCTCCTTTCTGGATGTGGTCCACACTCAGCCACCTCAGTGTTGTGGCGTGCACAATGTCATGGTGATTGTACTCCAGCCATGCTGCTCGTCATGTAGTGTCACTTGCATTGTAGGTGTGGCTCACAAATACGCATTTTTGCTGTGTTTCACACGGGTGCATGTGTGTGTTGTGGAATATGTGATGTGTGGGGGGACCTCTTTAGGCACATGGTGGACAGGGGCCTACTTGATGTTTGTATGTGTTCTGCAGTGTGCCACGGGGATCATGGACATGGCTCAGGGTCATTGTGGGTGTGTGGTGTGCTACACATCGTTGTGCATGTGTGCCACTATGCCCGTCACCCCCGTCCCCCCAGTCCCTGTTTGTCACTCACCCTGTTGATGTTGTGTCAGGTTTTGTCGAGCTGTGTCTGGACTCCCGACTCCTTGCACTATCTCCACACTGATGACTGTGGCCGCTATCTGCTCCAGCTCCTCCTGTGGTACAGGACTCCCACCTCCATTCCCCGTTGCTGCCTCCCTGTTGGCAGCGGGTTTCTGCTTGGTTTGGCTTTTCACATCATGCCAGCACATCTTGGCCTCCTCGACACTCCGATTGCATTCACGATGGGATGCCGTTTTTATGTCTGTGTTGCCAATGACACGGCAGAGGTGACGGACAGTTGTCATTAGTGTTCTGTCACCTCCGTGACGACAATCCGGTTGTCATGCGGATGGTACCCCGTCTTCCTCTTCCTCTTCTCCTTGGCCTTCCCCGAGGTTCCTTGCTCGTGGTCTGTGGGGCTTGTGGAGTTTGCGTTGACCTGGGCACTCGTTCCGGGTGCATCCATGTTGCTATGCAGTTTATCTTGTTTTTGGTGTGTTTTTCTTGTTCTGCTTTTATAGTGCATTTTTCCGCATGACGCGTGGGAATTGCAGGCCTGTGGCTGTTTTTCGCTGTTTTTTGTATCGCAATTGGCGTCATTGATAATATTTTCGCGTTTCGCGTTTTTGCGGCATCGCGTTGATTTTAGCACGTTCATTTGACGTGCTATCGCGGGTCTATCGCATGGTACCGCCGTGTTGAGAATACCAAGTTAACACAGAGTTATTTTCCCGCGATAGACTGCGATGTGAAGAGTTGCCTTAAGCTAATTTTGCGATGGTTATCACAAGTTCTTGAGAATATCCCCCTGACTTTCTTTATAGACTTTCTGTTGAAATGCCTTACTCTCAGAGATCTCTTCAAAAATAAAAATAAAAATTAATTGCTCTTTTGCTTTCGATAATTCCTGCTGTAACATCTTCTCATTGAGGTCCCTTAGGGGCACGGAGTTAAGATCCGCCCTAGCTTGATCCACTGCTCTTTGTAGTGGTTCTATCTTCCGTTGCCTCTGCTTATATACGTTAGCTTTATATGCAATCACCTGCCCCCGAAAAAACACCTTAAAAGCTTCCCACACCATAAAAAACTGAGGCTGTATTAATATTCTCTTTAAAAAAACACTGTATAGGGGGGCGTGGCCGAGTAGGCGACCAAGATGGCCGCTTAGCTTCGAAGCTCCTGAGCTGTCGGCCTCTTTCCCTTGTCTGCCGGCATTCCCAGAAAAAAACACAGCCTCCCGATGCTGAGCGAGTGATTACCAGGCGACCGGGGACAAATGGAGCCGGTCGCGGTCCCCGACTACACCCGCTAAGCCGCAGAGCAACTGCCTGCGTTCCCGGACCCAACGCACCCCTCGGAGGCCCCGAGACGACAGGGGTCTCAGGTGAGCCTGAGGGTGGGGTCTGCAGGGAGCGCTTGTGGCGGTGAGCCGCCACAGCCCGGAGGGCCACTGGAGTGCCCAAAATCCGGCCCCTGGTGCTACACGGAGCCTGCAGATGCAGAACACAGCAAGATGTAGGAGGCAACATGCAGCCTGGGCAAATCCTCCCTTTGTGTGACACCTTGTTCCCCCTCAGCTACTGTGCTTGATGTGGTCGCCGCGATAGGGCTGCCATGGTTTTGGACCCAGTGGGGGCAGCTATTTGCACAGATGAAATGAAAGCGCAACAGGCACCCCTTTCTAATACATATTTTGAATGCTGCACCTACACTGCCGGCCGTGATAAGAACTGCTAAATGGCACCACGAGCGAGGGACGCGCACTCAGCGTCCCATATGCTACTTGCCGGTTGACAAATTTGGAGCGTCCCTCATGGCAGCCAGGTAATGGTCGACAGCGGACCCAGAGACTAACGTAATTAGAAGCAGCGGGCCTCGCATAGTACACCTACGCTTCACCATTCATCGGTTTTGCGGAGTTGCCTTCCTCGCCTCAACAGCACTGCTATGGGGCGGACAGACCTCAAATAGCGTCAGCTAAGCTTCGAGGCCAGGAAACCCCCCGACGGGAAGACGCCAAACCTCCCACGGAGTCAGATCCATAACAGTTGGGGGGTGCTGCCGCCATATTGACTGAGCTACGGGCTGGCTTCCAATCTATCGATGCCAGGCTACACACCCTTTCCACACGCCTTGACAACATCCACAGCAGGCTGGAAGCACAGAATTCCCGGATTGGTAATGCCAAACAGCGAATCTCAGATCTGGAGGACGCACAACCCACCACGCAGAGAAAACTAGAGAAGATGGAGAACCTACTTAAGCAACTCACCATGAAGGCGGAAGATTTGAAGCCGCCGTTGCTCCGAAACAACCTCCGCATTGCGAGCATAGCCGAATCCACAAACACCGGCCTCATAGCCAAATTTGTTGAATCTATCCTTACAGATATGTTTGGGAGAGAGGCGTTCTCTGTCACATTCGCGGTGGAAAGTTTGCACCGAACAATGGGGCCTGCTCCGATACCTGTGGAACACAGGAATGATCATTGCCGGGGTACTAAACTATCACGACCGGGATGTGGCATTGCGGTTGTCAAGGGAGCGAGGCACCCTCAGCTTACAAGGATCGAACATATCTATTTTCCCGGATTTCACGCAAATGGTGCAGGAGGCGCGCCACAAATACACGGACATCAAGCGTTCTCTCCAGAAAGCAAACATTAAGTATGCTATGTTGTACCCCGCCATACTCCGAATCCAGATAGGCGGCAAAACACACGTTTTTGATTCTCCGAAGGAAGCCATGCAGTTCTGGAAGAAGCAAAAACTTAGCGACAAACTACAAGCGAAGCTGATGGACGTGACCCTGGTTCCTAATGTTGGCATGCTGCTTTTGACTTGTCACTCAACATGAACCCTCTTCTGATTTTGATGCATACTATTGATAACTTCTGGGAGGCATGGGGGGCCGCCGATGACATTTGTGTGAAACCCGTGACCGCACCAATGCCAGACTGCAACCCTGAGTAATTAACAAATATCAATGTACACCAGGCACATATTGGGCAGACATGAACCTGATATATGTATATTCCATGATCCGATGGGTCATTGGAGCATTGCCTCCCACCCGCAGGATGTTCTCCTGTCTGTCTCTCCCTTTCGCCCCTCTTCCCCTTCCCCTTTGTTTGGAAGTGCTTGAATGGGATTCACCGGGTGCCTTTTTTTTTGCGCATCTGATGTGGGTGGGGGTGGAAACGGGGTTGGGTGTTCTGGTTTGTTGATTATTGTTTTATTTTCTGTTCGTACGAAGCATGTCTTGCTTACATAATGATGGCTACACCTTTCATAACTTTCCAGCCTGCAGTGACTCAAATGATAGGGGCCAAATGATCTCCAATAACATGCAAAGCCGTGCCTTAATCTCAAATTTCTGTCCTGGAATGTAAGGGAATTATCTAGGCCTAAAAAATGACACCATGTCCTCGCACATCCAACCAGGCACAATATCCAGGTCGCCTTTCTTCAGGAAACACACTACGCACCACTCCCAACACACAGATTTGGGTCCTCATGGGGAAACCACCGATTCATTTCCAGCTACAGCACATACTCACAGGGGTGTGTATATTGATACATCGCTCTCTTCCTTTCCAGATCTCTGAAGTTGTAAAAGACGACAAGGGCAGATATCTGCTGGTGTCGGGATCACTGGGGGGGAATCTGTTTTGTTTATAAATGTGTATGCTCCCAATGTAGACACTACTGACTTCTTTCCGAACCTTACGACGCACATTGATCGACTGGGCACTAATAATATACTACTGGGGGGTGATTTCAACCCCACACTTGACCCCATGGCTGACACCACTAGTACAGGCGGCACCACAAAACCTCATGCCACACAGGGGCAAACCACCTTGTTGCAGTCCGCCTTACTCACTGATTCCTGGCACAAGAAACACCCGGGAGGTCGTGCCTACTCCTTTTATTCCGCCCCACACTGGGAGTGAATGTTTTGATTTGTTATGCATTCCGTCCATCAATTGTGTGTCTTTTGCTTTCTCGCCGTAAGTGCGCCAGCTATGCCAAGACGTGGGTCCTGGGATCACTGTGCCACTGGAATCAAGCTATCCTGGCTGAAGAGGGGTGAAACCCCAAAACCGGTCCTAGGATGCTTGTTTCCGGTCCAGGGAGGACCTGGCTTGGCAGTTCGGGCTGGACTGTTCCCATGAGGCACAGGGTCAAGACTGATTTGCATATGGCCAGGTCTAAACTGGGGTGGCATGGTGAGAAAAAGAATGATGGATTTAACCCAGATCTCTTGACTGGGGGTGAATGTTTTGATTTGTTCTGCATTCCGTCCATCAATTGTGTGTCTTTTGCTTTCTCACCCTAAGTGTGCCAGGTATGCCCAGAATTGGGTCCTGGGCTCACTGTGCCACTGGAATCAAGCTATCCTGGCTGAAGAGGGGTGAAACCCCGAAACCGGTCCCAGGATGCTTGTTTTCAGTCCAGGGAGGACCTGGCTTGGCAGTTTGGGCTGGACTGTTCCCGTGCGTCACAGGGTCAAGACTGATTTGCATATGGCCAGGTCTAAACTGGGGTGGCATGGTGAGCAAAAGAATGATGGATTTAACCCAGATCTCTTGACTGGGGGTGAATGTTTTGATTTGTTCTGCATTCTGTCCATCAATTGTGTGTCTTTTACTCTTTTTATTCCGCCCCACATGGCTCATGGTCCCGTATAGACCACTGGTACCTTACGCCACAATTACTTTTGGAGGTGCAGGAGATTGACTACTTGCCCCGCACACTATCTGACCATGCCCCAGTACTGCTCCAGGTAGATTTCCCCACGGTGCCAACACAATGCCCATTATAGAGATTTCCAGCGTCTGCATTACTAGACCCGGTATTCCATGGAGAGTGGGCGATGCCATTCAAGAGTATTTTTTATTGAATGAAGGTATGGTTACCTCACAGCTAATGCTGTGGGATGCCTTTAAGCCATTTATCCGGGGGTCTGTATATCGAAACATGCCGGCGTACTCCGGTCCATACGAAATGACCTTGAGAGCATAGAGAAAAAACTCAAAAATATGGACGCAAATGCACAAACTACTTAGTCTCCAGAATCTCTGCACGACCGCGCAGCTCTCTTGACTGAATTCACTGAAGCGGCGGCCCGCAAAGTCATATACCTCGGTATATACACCATGGCCCGAACATACGGAGAAGGCGAGAGGCCTGGTAGGACACTTGCTTGCCTTCTTCCACCTCAATACCAATCCGTCTTCATCACACACCTTGACACTGACATCGACATCGACACCGAGCTGACAAGGGGATAGGACATTACTGAAGCCTTCCTCTCATACTATGTTAATTTGTACAGGATGCGTGAACCTCTGATAGGACAGGCGCTAATGGACTATTTACAGGAGATACCCATGGTTTGGTTGGAGGAGGGTCAGCGTGAGTTCTTGGCCTCCCCTATAGATGAGGTTGAAATCAAATAAGCAATAAAAGAGATGGCCAGTAGCCGTGCCCCAGGGTCGGATGGCCTTTCGGGAGAATTTTATAAAACCTACCAGAATGAGTTGGCGCCACGATTGCTGAAAGTATATGATGAAGCCTTTCAGAATGGGTCTCTGTCCCCGACCATGCGGGAGGCCAATGTGACACTGTTGCTCAAGCCAGGCAAGTCGCCACGTCAATGCTCCTCATACCGACCACTGACGCTACTCAATTACAACTATAAAATACTGGCCAAAATACTAGCGACCTGACTGGCATTACTGGTAAATACTACATTGTGCTCCTATCAGGCTGGATTCATTCCAGGCCGATCCACGACACTTAATCTGCGTGCAATCTTCTCTGTGATGAATCAAATGGAACCTACATTGCCAGCGGCAGTCGTCCTCCTCGACGCCGAAAAGGCCTTTGATTCACTGGAGTGACCCTTTTTATACACGGTAATGCAGAAACTGGGGATCCCTGTGGGTTTCTTGAACCTAGTCCACCTCCTATGTGCAAACCCTGTTGCCCGATTGAAACTTAATGGTGAAATAACTCGCCAATTCCCTTTATTGTGTTGCACTAGACAGGGATGTCCCCTCTCGACCCTACTGTTTACTATTGCTATGGACCCCCTTGCCCGCCACATACAGGAACGACATCTCCACCAAGGGCTACAATTACAGACAGGTCCACTGGCTGCGTCGTTCTATGCTGAAGACATAATGCTATTTGTGCGGAAACCGGCGGACCATCTGACTCCACTCCTGAGAGGAGTAGTCCGATTCGGGGTTTATTCGGGATTAGTAATAAACTGGACTGAATCAGAAATGTTCCCATTGACGTCGGCAACAACACAAGAGGAGTTTGAATTCCTTCTGAAATGGTGTACAGATCCCCCCAAGTACCTAGGTATTTACCTGCACTGCAGTGCCCCAGAAGTAATCCGGCTAAACTATGGCCCTGCAGTGGACCGCCTCTCAACGCAGGTTAAAAAATGGATTAAGCTCCCTCGCTCCTTAGCTGGCAGAATAGCCATATTAAAAAGGGTGGAACTGGAATGTTTTTTATACCTTTTCTTAAATATATCTATTGCTTTGACCACGAACGTTTTCGACACGTTACGAATGCTGCTTATTTGACTTGTCTGGGCAGGCAGACAGCCGCGGATTAGCTGGGACACACTATCTATGCCATACGAGCATGGGGGATTTGGTGCCCCGGATTTTTATTTGTACTACCTAGTGGCCCAAGCCCACTTTATATATTATTGGTATCACCCTGACGCCCAGCTCCAATATCTCAAGGTCGAGCGTTCTCAAATATACCCCAACCCCTCTCTGCCATATTACCACAAGGTCTGACATGCTCAGCCACCGAGATCCAAACTCTCCCCTCACCCTGCTGGGTGTGGACCAAACTATGACGGTATTTACAAAAGGAGTCCTTATATTCGCCACAGTTACCAAAGCGGGCAACCCGTGGCTACCCCCCACTACTGAAGCCCTGACCAAACGCACATTAGGCAAGCATGGGCTCCAAACAGTTGGAGATCTGTTTAAAGATTCCCGATCATGCACAGTACTGGAGCTCACCATGCATGGGGATGTTACCTACATGGACAGGTTCCTATTACATAGAGTCCAAAGATCATTCATCGGGGCGATACCGAATGGGCAGCAGAAGCCAGCGGAGTTCCCCCCTCTCACACTTGTTATTGCATCACCAGACGACACCCACCTAGTCTCACGCTTATATCATCTATCACTATCCCTTCGCCCTATGGCCGGCGCTAAAGCGCGAGCAGCCTGGGAAAGAGACCTCGGCGTTCCAATAACAGACAGTATTTGTCACTATTTCTGTGCACAAACACAATACATTTTGAACAACCACCGACATAAATTATTGCATTTTGAATATCTACACAGAATCTATGTTACCCCGAAACTGCTGGCTAGGATAGATCCCAGTGCATTAAACGTGTGCGCTAGGTGTACCACGGCAGAGGCTGACTTTCCACATATGGCATGGAGCTGTGCACCAATACAAACATACTGGGTGGGTATTTTCCATCATGTATCTCTTATGGTGGGACAGGTGGTCCAGCTCACTCCCTTGTTGGCATTGTTGAGCTACGTCCAACCATTACCAAAAGCTGTCCGGATAGCTATGCTCCTTGCAAAGCGTCAAATCTCTATACACTGGGGAAAAGCACATGCACCGACGGTGAGAGCTTGGCTCCGGGACATGATCCACTGTGACACTATGTGTAAACTATATGCCACACTATTACCACCCACCTCCCGCCCCCGGGACATTTGGCAACCATTAAGGAACTACTTGCTTGACCACCCCTTAGATGAGGCCTGAGGGGAGCATGTGGGTGTGGATGAAGGAGTAAAGTGCTGGAGCATTGGGATGTGGAGTGCATTAGCACACGGAGTCTGATCACATAGGATATAAACTGAATCTTGGCCTACTGTAACTACTGGCAATATGAATGTACCCAAACATACCACACTGCGATCATATTCACTAACTACTGGAAAATCTACGCCTTCTTTTCAGAATCACTTCTGTACCTTGTTTCATTATCGTATTTTTGATGTTATTCTTTACTGTCATGATGGTATATTCATGCTGTTATGATCTATACACTATTGAGCACTTTCAGTGCGACTGTTATTTCAAAAAAAGATCAATACAGAAAAAAAGAAATAAACACTGCATAAATTCTCGAGTTTCTGCGATCCACACTAGATCCTAGAGCAGTGCTTTACCAAAGTGCCACCTGGTGTTTTTTCTCTTGGGGGTACATAGGCGTATCACCAAGTAGACTATAGAGTGGACCAAAAAAAAGTTGGCAAAAATTTCGAACTATCCTCTTTCAAATTGCTTATTTATCAAAACGAAGTCAAGTCGTGAAGCAGTTCTAAACCTTGCGGAGTAACATGTAAACTGTGTAAAACTTGGGTGATCTACCCACCAGGGATCTATTAAAGCAAAATCTTCTTTCATGATTTTTAATAATTTCGCAGTCCTGGGTTTTAGCTGTTGTTTAGCCTTATTTGAGGTGTCTTGACCTAAATCTTGTATAAAACTGAAATCCCCCCATATCTATAGGGCCACGGGCATTTATAAACATATCATATATCTGTTTTAAGGCTTTGGTATAATCAAAAATTGTCCCGTAATAATTTAAAAAAACAAGACAAACCCCGGTGACTAAAACCTCAATACAAATCCACCTTGCTTCATCATCCCTGATTAATTCTTTCACCACCCAATCCACTGTAGATGAGAGTAAAATACCCACCCCCCCCATGCTGCCCTATTGGCTGAGGCAAAGTACTTAAGATGCGTGTCCTGCAAACAAATTACCTGGGGAGAAAACGAGCCTATTCAGTTTAACACTGCCCCCCTTTTACGAGCATTTAGAAGACCATTTATATTGCATGAAATTATCTTTAGCGATTGAAACAATCTTCGAAATTGAACAAAGGACAGTTATTCATCACGGAAGTACTTGTTCTGCTCTTCCCAGATTCATGATGCCTAAGCAACCCCTTATGTACAATATCCCGCCAGAAAAAAAGTGCACGGTGCAAGTGCAGAGCCTTATTTCAAAACCTCTATAAACTCAGCATACAAGCAGATTTACGCTTTACTACACTATCGATTGACTATAAGGGAGACTTATGAAATATTTTTCCATTTCAAGCAGAAAAAGATGCTAGTAGAAAAGGGAAAGAAAGTGAAAAGTGAACACAGTGTATAAAGTGCAAATTGCAAGGAATATAACCTGCTGAATTTTGGAGGCGATCATGCATAAAATGAACTCGATATATTAAACTGTGCTTCAGATTCATATAACTATTTTCCTCCCACAACAGGCTAAGCCATTTCAAATTTTCTACTTTCCACTTGCTTGGGTTGCCTTTTGTAATATTGCTTGAGCTTCCTCAAGAGTGGAGCAGAGATGGAACTGGCCTTTAGGTAGGACTTTCAATTTGGACTGTTGACGACAGAGGCATGTGCTTCAGCACTCTTAAATTGGCCAATCAACCCCACAAAGTCTCTCTGCTGGTGCGCTGCCAATGCTGATCATATTAGAGAACACTCTCACCCTGGCCCCATCTGATAGAACGTTATCCTTCTTTTGTATTGCCTTACTTAGAATGGCCTCCCTATTGTGGAAATCGGAAACATTTACAATCATCGTCCTTGGGTACTTAGCCCCTGATAGTTTCTGGGAAGGAACTCTACGAGCTCTCAGTATAGTAAGGTCCTCCGGTGCGTTCTCCAGTATTTGCTCTCTGATCAGCGTTTCCATATACAGCAAGGAGTTTGACTGGCCATTCAAATATTCACTGTCCTCTGGTATCCCGGAAAGCGCAGATTCGATTGCCTCACATAGTTCTCCATTTCATCCATCTTCAGTTGTGAAGCCTGCAGTTTTTTCTGAAGAGAGGCGATATCAGTATCATAGGCCAGAGAATGGTCCTCAATATCTGATACTCGTTGCTCCAGTTCTTTCAATCGCTTAGGGATTAGTTGCACCATACTCTCAATTTTATCTAGTCTTTGATGAACTAAAGTACGTTTCTGGGCCTGGGAGGTTTTACAATCTTGTATTTCCACTAAGATAGTCTTGAAGAGCTGTTGCAATCGGTGCATCGAGGACATCGAGGACTGCCTATCCCTCTCCCTCTCCCTGGGTTGCCCAGTCGGCATCTCAACCATCTGCTGATTTTAAACCCATATCTTTAGCCCTGGCCTCCGTCGGGAGATCCTGTGATACTTGAGTGGGCAAGGGACCTGAGTAGCCTGATACCGCTAAGTCAAAGGGTGGCACAGCTGGACATGTCCCTATTTCCCACTGCCCCCTTGGGTTGCCAGGCAAGATTTTGGGAAAATCTAGTGCCAGGGAGTCCTTAGATGATATTCCGCGTGACATCTGGCCTATGGATTGTAAATTCTTGTCCTTGTGCTTTGCTTTACGACTTTTTAAAAATGAAGGGTAGTCCTTATGGGAGTTGTCCACCGCTTTCGCTCTCTTTCTCTCATCAAATGCTTTTGGTGCAGCCACTTGTGGGGCCACTGTACTGCTTCTAGTGTCCTGAATCTCCTGTGGGTTGATAGAGGGCTTTGGATCGATCGCTGCCCGTAACTTTGAAATACTGTCTGGGACCACAGCAGTTTCTACCCCAGCACCCGCCTCAGTGGTAACGAGCTCTGGAGGGGACCCTGAAAAGGCCAATGCCTGGGAAGAAAGACCCGGGGATATTTGCTCTATTGAATTATTTGCAGCTACACTTTTCTTCTGCAATATTTTTTCTCTTCTTTCTGCAAGGATGCGTGATTGCGCTGCTTTCCTCTTAGCCCTCTGAGTTGGAGATCTGTGGCTCCTGCCCCTACTCCTGTTCTCCTCAAGTCCATTTGCTGCATACTTCAACATCCTGACCTAGGGATGGTTATGCGTTGTTCCTCCGCTATGTGGGTGAGTTGTCCTCTGATCTTTACAAATTTTCTTTCATTGTGCAAACACTGCTGGCCCTTTACTACCTACGAACTCCTAATAGAAAAGTGTTTGCTCCAGGACCCCAGCTGGGCAGGAGAGGTCTGTGGGGTGATTCCCCCGGCCAGAGAAGACCTCCTTACCTCAGCACGGCGTCCAGCATCAGGGGACTCCTTTCAATGGTAACACTGTTCATGTGACGGATTGCCCTGTGTACCGAGGAACAGGCAAGTAAGTTTCTACACACCCTGGGGCTGATTCATAAACTGCATTTTGGAGTATGTAAAGTAGTACTTTCGTTGCACTACTTACCTACTAAACAAGCATTGATAATGCACCTGTTTCGCCTATGTGATGAATAATAAGGTGTTCCTATGTGATGAATAATAAGGTGTTTTTATCAATCACCATCCGGGACGAAGGAAAGATCTCCCTGACAAGTATCACCAGAGAGGGGAGAATGTGGTGCAGCAGGCAAAGCTGCTGATTCAAGAGCTGGGGATCCTGGTTTGACTCTAAGCTGTGCAGCATCCTGTGATTCTGGGAAAATCACTTAATCTCTCCGGGTGATAAGTTGCTCGATATAAACCTGCTGCAAGACAAAAACGCAGAAAGAGGAAAAACTTTATGAAAAAATTGTTCCACCAAAGTGTAGGTTAACAGTATTTCGGCTACGGGAAACTGATATGAGAAGCAGACAAGGAAGAAGCATTGGTAAATGCAGGAAAATATGCTACAACAAACAGAAATGGAGGAAAAATAAATGTGGCAAGCACAGGGTCCAATGAAAACCCAGGAAAACCAGGGGACAGGATGTAAGCCCCTTTTAAGATGTATATTAAAAACAATAGATTTCACAAGCACAACGCAAGCGCTGTGCAGGCAAAACCTAAAAATGTAGTTCACATACTTTCAGATGGAGATCTCCACTTTCACCTCTCCTATCTTTTCAAGACGGAAATATTCGGCAAGTTGATGAAGTTCTTTTCACACATAGGTATATGTTTTTGTAGTAAATGTGGAAGGAAGTAGGGGGAATGATGGTAAAATTGGCAATAATTACTACAAGATAGGTAGCGTTAACGGAAAATTAACTAGGTGTTTAGGGAGCATTTAGTTAACACAAAACAAACAGGTCTACATCTGTAAATTTACCTTTGTGAGTGAGGCCCCTTATAGTTATTTATATCTCAATATGTGCAGGCATGTCTTGCTGCATGACCATGTTTATTAATAAATAGGGAATACTTTATGTTTGAATATGTATTGCCAAATCACATCACCATTTAAGAAGGAATGCTTCAACAAAAAGCAGTAATGTGCCAATGCCATTGAATTCTTCCTTTGTAATCAGTTTTGCTATAACCATCATTATCATATGTACATTTTAACATATAAATATTGTTTGATAGGGGTGCTACATGTGGCATTGAGGTGACGGTGCTGTCCTAATATGATTTGGAAGCCCCCTGTGCATTTGAAACAAATAGCTGTGGTTTACAGTGCATGAAGAAATACCACCCATAGGTACTTGCCAGCAATACCCGATAATAGAATAGAGGACAATTAATAAATCCCTTAAAAAGCATCATATGTCAGAATGCACTAACCTTGTGTGTAGGATCCAACATCAGTAATGCTCTTTTCCCTGTTTCACCACCCCCACCGGTGACCACATTCACAAGAAGATGAGGACCAGAGGTAGAAGCAGGAAAGGGGGAATAGGATAAAAGAGAAAACTGAGTCACAGGACTCCATCACTCTGCTTTGTCACTTCGGTTGGTCAAGGAGTTCTACAGGATGTAGTGGATCTCTATAAGAAAAATAAGTATTTTAAATAATTTTTAATCAAGGGTTCTAAGCTTTACTGTAATTGTGCATGGATTATGAATATCTGTGTCTCTGTACTTTGATGTGGAATTGGTGATTCCTAAAAACTAACATACAAATAATGAATATCTCACTATACATGCACATTAGTATTTCTTCTTGTGTTCAAGATTAACAGCTCAAGCTTTACTTCTGTATGCTCTGATGTGGGAGATGTTTAATAGTTTCTTTCTAACTTGTGCTTCTAATGTAGTCCAATCCAAGAATACTTCCTTTTTCATCACAAGGTAATCCTTAGTATAATGTAACATATACAGTCTTAAGAGTTCAGATAAATAAGTTAGCTTCCATCAACAACACAACTTTCAGAATGTGTCTCTGCTTTCACAATGTCCCTCAAAAACAATCTCTAGGCAGCAATAGTTCCTGGCAATGAAAATCCGATATCGGATCACTGATATAATAGTGATGTATATAATACCGAAACCCCAAAATATCAGAAATTAAATATCAATTGCAAAAATATTAACTTCCAATGCTTAACTATAAAAACACACATATCAAGAACAAAAATTTCGTTTTCAAATATATTGATTTTTACTTCCATCGAAAACAAAAATATTGTAAACAAAAATATCATTACCTTTAAATAAACATATAACATATAAAAGAATATCAATTCAAACAATATCAATTACAATATTATTGCCAAAATAATTAAATAATTATTAATAAATAGATTTCGAAAAAATATTTTTCATAACAAAATTACTTTAAATAAGCCCAAAACATTGTATACACATATATTTCTACACATATATTTAAATTAAATAAAAAATATATACCTCAACAAAAAATTTACCATTCACGCCAAAAAATGATATATCTAAAATATTAATAATGCAACCCAAAAACAATTTTCATTAACTACAAACATTTAAACCCCAACCTAAATATTACTAATTATGTATGTATATATAAATGAATTTATATCCCAAAATATCAAACTGTATATCCTACATCAAACCTAAATTAGCAATTACCATAGAAGGACTAAATTGATACAAAATTATTCAAACTAAACCAACCAATAAAATAAAACTATAAACAGCTTTAACCAATAAAATCAAACAAACAAGTAAATAACACTATAAAAGGCACACTAATTTAAACAACTAAATACTTCAAAAACTACAAATGCTGCAAGGCCAGGAAATACTGCCGAATTCTCTCTCCAGACCATTAAAGAAAAAAATACATACATCTCAACAACTATGTAACTAAGTAAGTAAACCATATATGTAACTGTTATTAAACTTAAACATTTTAAATAGCAACTAAATATAAACACACTTCTACCTCTTCACATAGACTTCCACTCTGAGGGACTAATATCCTCTTCTCTTAACTCATTTTAGTTCTTCGGATATCACAGAAAAATACACAATAACCTCTTTTACCTAGATTTGAATGCTGGGAAGGAAGCTATTGAACTGAATGAACGTGAATTGAACCCCGAGGAAGTCGATGGTGAATGTTGCCTCATCAACGAAAAACGTGTTGGATACATGTATGAATGTTTCCATGTGTGAAGGCTACATCTAGGAGCATTTATATATGTAAAGACTTGTTTGGAACTAAATAATGAAAAAAAGAAAACTGTATATTTCGAACAATCAACAGGACTGGACATTTTCGAATTTATAGGTGCTCAGGAATAATTGTATATTTGTGTTCAGGATATATTTCCAAATAAAAGAACAGAGTGGTGGCTACCTTATTGCCTTTGTAGCGTTGTATGTACAAGTGGTGAATCTTAAAGTGGGCATGCAGAGGCTCTGCACACATATACAACCAAGCCACTGTCCATTATCAAAGACAGAGACTGCCAAATTTATCACTTCACAGAGAGGAAAGCAGTTACTAAATCACATGAGCTACACCTACAGCCAAGAAAGTGCATCATCAGAAAATATAAACTGGAATGGTTTTAATGTTGCACTTACGATGTCGGTCGGAAAGCCTCTGACCGCTAGTTGGAAGCTTTCCGACCTCGTCGGAGACTTTCTGACCGACTTGTTCAGTTTCCGGTCCGACTGCCCGATTACAATAACGGCGGTCAGAAATAAACTGGCCTGTCCTTCGACCCTTATCCGACCACCTCTTGGAGTATTCTTCTCGGTCGGAACTGCACCGCAATCCCATATGGCCGAGATTATGATGTCGGTTTCCAACAGTTTTTCGTCCTGGCCTTTCCGACACGCAAAGGCTGTTGGAAATTGACTTTAGGGGCCCCTAACAGGGCCCACTTCACCCTGCGGCCTACAGATGGTGGTCGAGGGAGTAACTAGAGTACCCCCCTGTAAACCCCTGCACTGTGTGGCAGGCACCATTGGGTGCCTGCTGAAGCCTATGTTCCTGATTCTGGTTCACTAGGTGCTTTGAGTCAAGTGTGAGTTGACGCAAATGGTCCTATTAGCAGGTGTTGTCAATTAGGCATAACCCTGGGACGTGATGGGATATCCACAGATATTGGAAAAGACGTCTCACTCACTAGTAGTGACATGCTTCATCATTGGCGTCTTTCCACACCCAGGTAAGATGGTACTACCTGGGCGGACTCAACCAAAAGATGTAATGGGAGTTCTTATATTAATTTTCTCTGGTTATGCAGGGAACCAGTTGGTTAATAGATGTTAAAAATACCTACAGGTATACCCCTGTTTTGAAATTTTATTCTTGGGGTACCTGGGGTACCAAATAAAAAGCGTGAGCTGTACTGGGGTTATTTTGAAATTGTGTTTCAAATATACCCACTTATTATGCCAACATGTTTCAGCCCTCGCATAGAGCCCGTAAGGGTCTGGGGCCTTCTTCAGGGCTGTCTTATATAGTCGTTGGTTTCCCTGACTGAAGTTTGATCATGTGCTACATGCAAACCCAGGTAAAAAATGAGGCCTATTGCACTCACCTAAACTTCGGATCCAGTAGATTTTCTAGAAGGAGAAAATAATGTCAAATTGTGGTAGAACTCTATTAGGAACTCACACCCAATGTGACATCTATGAAATATACTCTATGTGGCTATCTCAATCCACCCGTGGTTGGTGCGATTACGTCTACTTCATTATAGTCTTTCGTGAAGATTTTGCATCTCTAACTAGAGAGTGACTCAATGAAAAGCTCTCCACCCTTAGCCAACCTAACCACAACTCTCACAGTCGTTCTCTAAGTAACATCCGGGGTAAAAATTACAATATTTCTGTGCGTCCCGTGTTTTTCATCACAAAGGAGTGGGCACAAGGGGGGAAAAGTTTTTAATCAGGGCGTGATATATAAAACTGGTATCCTTCCCCAAACTTGCCCATTCATATCAGAAGGTGAGAATATTATTAACAGTTAACCCTTCTCACCTACTGGACGGTGCAAAGTTGCACCATGCGGGTCACGTGATACTTGGTGCCGTCTTGTAGTCACACACTACGGGTGAAAAGAGAAATCATCAAGGATACAGACAATGTTCGTGTGGTTACAACTACAGAGTAACGCGTATAACACCATGTTTAAAAAAGGGGGGGAGCCGATACATCTAATCTTCCTGCATTGCTTGTATTCTGAAATGTAGCCTGGAGCCATTTGATTTTAGGGGTAGTATTATTACACGTACTCAGGGGCAAAACTCTACTCTTTTCACTTTGAAACATGGTGAGAGCAGCGGATGTTAGTACTCGGACTGGTTGCCAAAGTTACCTTACTCGCTTGACCAGGTCACCGTTATTATATAGTTTAAGAGGGTGCTGCTGGTAGCGTGAAGCAGAACGTATAGAGAAGAAAGTTTCAGAATTATACGTTCAATACCAAGCATACGCTGTAAGTGGTAGTACTCAGAAAAGCCGACACATGCAAGATTAAAGGCAGACAACGATCTATACCATTGCGACTTACTTCGTCAAAGATCGGTCACCGTATCTACACCTGTCGTGTTCACTGCCCGCCGCCGTGCGAATCTAGTGAGTGTGTAGATGTTTTTAAATGATCGGTGGGCTTCCGTGTAATGTGGGCGGCGTATTTTGTGATTGGATACGAACTCTCACATGGGTGGAAGGTGTGACGTGTATCCGTCAAAGGATTTCAAGTGTTTCCTGTGTGACGCGTCCCTAGTGGGATCTCGGGATATGTAGGCTGCAGGGCCGGCACTCGTTTGATTTCACCTCGGTAACCAAGGGGACTTATCTTGCGTAAATTGGAGTCAGGTTCCTACTCCTTTTAAGACCGGGGCACAAAACGGAGCTCCCTACGTGGAGTCCGAGAAAGTAGCCCCGTCCCATATGTATGCATCATAAGCGTTTATTTCTTTTTTTCTTTTGTTTCTTTCGCGTGTATAAGGAAAGAATGGCCATCCTTACAGCCATTTAAAGCACTAAACCTCGATGACAAAAAAAGGGGGGTGAGAGGTCCCTAGAGCTACTGAGGGGATGTCCTTGGACAGGACCTGCTCATTGGTTATCTCGATGTAGTCCACGTGTCGTGTAGTCGATCATAGTTCGAGACACAAGTGACATTGCCACATCTGAAACCTAGTTCGTGTACATTGGTGTGAATAATTTTGCGTTGTTGAACTCCCACTCACGTAATTAGTAGTTAATGTGTACAGGGTATTGGTGCTTTAAAATTCATTCTGGACACTAGTCGGTGTTAATTACTATCAGAGATGTTACAGCGGTGTGTAGTATTTAGAACCTTTTGTGATTCATAGTAGACACTGGTCGATGCTGCTTAGTGACAGGGGTGTTACACCAGGGTGTGAGGCCCTGCTCATGTTAACATAGACCAAGGAATATCCTCATTTAACCCGTTGTTGACACTTGACAACCGGTAGATCAAACGTTGCTCTGCTCTCAATAGTTGTTTTTCATTACATTGGTTGGGTAGTTTTTCAATGATTGACCAGGTGAAATCATTCTCACTATGTCTCAGTGTTTGGAAATGGCGCATCATCTTTGTGATAGTTTTTCCACATCGGAAGGTACTGCGATGTTCATTCAATCGTATTTTGACTTTCCATGTAGTCATACCAATGTATCTAAGGTTACATTTACAGGTCATAATGTACACCACGTTCTGGCTGTTGCAATTAGAAAACGACCTTTGTTCCCATGATGTTTGTAACCCCAAGTCGATGGTTTTGCTCGCTTTGGTTAAAGTACACACATTACAGCCTCCGCATGGAAAGTGTCCTACAACTACAGGTAGATTCCATAGTGTATTCGTGTTATCTATAATTCCTGTCTTCTTCTTGGGGCGGGTGTGTACTATTGAGTCCCGTAGGGATTTTCCGCGTTTAAATGCAAAAAGGGGTTTGGGTAAATTGAGAGTTCCAGAGTTAAGGGTTTTCCAGTGTCTAGATATAATCCCCTTTAGTTTGTTGGATTCGGTGCCAAAGGTGGTGACGCACACTATACGTTTGTTCTCAGGTTTGGAATGTGATTCCAGTAATGCTTCCCTTGGGTTGTTAATTGGGTTGTTAATTGCAACTTTGCACCGTCCAGTAGGTGAGAAGGGTTAACTGTTAATAATATTCTCACCTTCTGATATGAATGGGCAAGTTTGGGGAAGGATACCAGTTTTATATATCACGCCCTGATTAAAAACTTTTCCCCCCTTGTGCCCACTCCTTTGTGATGAAAAACACGGGACGCACAGAAATATTGTAATTTTTACCCCGGAGGTTACTTAGAGAACGACTGTGAGAGTTGTGGTTAGGTTGGCTAAGGGTGGAGAGCTTTTCATTGAGTCACTCTCTAGTTAGAGATGCAAAATCTTCACGAAAGACTATAATGAAGTAGACGTAATCGCACCAACCACGGGTGGATTGAGATAGCCACATAGAGTATATTTCATAGATGTCACATTGGGTGTGAGTTCCTAATAGAGTTCTACCACAATTTGACATTATTTTCTCCTTCTAGAAAATCTACTGGATCCGAAGTTTAGGTGAGTGCAATAGGCCTCATTTTTTACCTGGGTTTGCATGTAGCACATGATCAAACTTCAATCAGGGAAACCAACGACTATATAAGACAGCCCTGAAGAAGGCCCCAGACCCTTACGGGCTCTATGCGAGGGCCGAAACATGTTGGCATAATAAGTGGGTATATTTGAAACACAATTTCAAAATAACCCCAGTACAGCTCACGCTTTTTATTTGGTACCCCAGGTACCCCAAGAATAAAATTTCAAAACAGGGGTATACCTGTAGGTATTTTTAACATCTATTAACCAACTGGTTCCCTGCATAACCAGAGAAAATTAATATAAGAACTCCCATTACATCTTTTGGTTGAGTCCGCCCAGGTAGTACCATCTTACCTGGGTGTGGAAAGACGCCAATGATGAAGCATGTCACTACTAGTGAGTGAGACGTCTTTTCCAATATCTGTGGATATCCCATCACGTCCCAGGGTTATGCCTAATTGACAACACCTGCTAATAGGACCATTTGCGTCAATTCACACTTGACTCAAAGCACCTAGTGAACCAGAATCAGGAACATAGGCTTCAGCAGTTGCTTCTGTGAATATCTATGTATGGGAGAGTGCAACTGCCTTGCTTCTTTCACTCTCTTTAGTGTTACAACCATTGGGTGCCTGCCACAGGGTACAGGATTTTAAACACACCTCCATTTCTCCATAGGAGCCTGTATTACTGCTGGTTTATGGCCATAACACAAGGTCCCATAGAGAACAGTGGGAATCCGACCGAACAGTGTTCGGTCACATCATAATCAGGCGTTTGGGACTGCCGACCTGAGGTCGAGCGGTCCCGAGTCCAAAACAGTGTTGGTTGGAGGGAACTCCAACAGGCATCCTAATAAGCACCTATATGTTATTCTAAAACGTGCTATGGGAGGGCAACTACAAAAGATGATGTTGTAATTCATGTAAAAGAGCACAATCAAGCCCCAAATATGAAAGAAATAGAGGTAAGCGAAATATTGCAGGATTTAAGAGAAACAAGCATTAGCTCCTGGAACCCACAAGCAAAATCCCTAAAGATATGCAACCTAAGGTCCTCAAACAAATAAAAAGGTAACTACCACCTATACCCACTTTAAAACATTTGCTAGAACAAACTAAAAATAGCCACTAGTGATACCCCATCTGCCCCTAGAAGTTATAAAGACATACCTGAACATTTAACAATAACACACAAGGCCTCATTAAGGTGGCAGTCGGATGAGCGTTCAACCACCATCGCAGCAGGATGGAGATTGGCCGTCAAGTTGTCGGCGGTTCCACCCGCCAAATTTTGATGAGACTGCTGTGTAGGCGTTAAAAAACATGCCCGTAAATGGGTCACAGCACAAGCCGTAGTAGTAAAAGACATGGATGAAAACATCCATGCACCATGTGCCAGGCACCATGTGGTGCCTGGCACACGGTGCATGGCTGTTTTGGGGGAACACCACATGTTGCCCCCTGGCCACATATGGCGTTGTCCCACGGGGAATGGTGGCCCTTATTGAGGCCTCCAAAGTCCCTTTCAAACAGCCTTTCTATGGCAGTAGAACCTCCATGAAACAGCTGTGGGAAATGGACATCGTAATCCCTATGGCAGTGCCTGCGCAGGTACTGTCTTCATCGTAGGGATTACCGTCTGACTGCCACCCTGACTAGCTCCTTGAGCCTTTCAGAGGAGGCGGTCTTTCCCATTGCCCTCATGCGCTCGGACCACCAGTATCGTAATCGGCAGTCGGAACATTGCCCTAGATGTTGGGCAGACTACCACTGATGGCCTGTCAGTGGTGGTCCTCCTGACATCATAATGAGAGCCATAGTGAGGAACCTTTCTTTTCACATGACAACCTAGATAATGTAAAACTAATCCTAAAATTATCTACAGCAGACAACTTAACCGCTTCAGTGCCCATGACGAGATGGTCTCGTCATGGAGCACGGTTGCGCTGTGCCCATGACGAGACTATCTCGTCATGAACCCCGCCCGCTAATGTAACGCCCGGCACAGGGCGGGGAAAGGGCGTGGCACTGAAGGGGTTAATATAACTTACCCAATGTCAAACCTGAAGGATGATTGGAATCTTCAAAATGTGTCCCAAACCATTTACTCAGGTATGTACCATATGTGGGGAATATCAGAACATCCCTTTTATATATGCCTTACTACCAAATAAACAAAGCAGCACTTACTATGACCTTTTGAAACCATATAAAACATAAAACAATGAACTGCTACCCCCAAAATACCCATAGACTTTGAGCAAGCTGTGATACAAACCATTCTAAAAATGTACGCCCACACAACCACACAAGGTTGTTACTATCATTTCAATCAAAGTATATGGAGAAACCTCCAAAAATGTGAACTAAGTGTAGAATATGCTACAAATAGCCAATTTGCCTTTGAAATTAATAAATTATAGCACTAGCCTATGTCCCTGTCACAGATGTACCCAACTACTACAATTTACTAATATAAAACCGTTTCAACCAACAAAATGAAAGAAAACTCAGTCTCCTAATGGACTGTTTCAAAGACACTTGGGTGGCAGACTGCATCGCTCCAGACACAGATGCCAACCCAAATTTTTAATACAATGGTTGAATTCCTATGAGAGCCCCTTGACACAGGAAGACAAAACAAACAACGTAGTGGAAGGATGGCACAACACCTTCCAATCCACACTGGCAGAACTCAACCGACACTGTACAAATTTATAGAAGCATTACAAAAAGAGCAAAGCCACACCTTATATTTTTAAATAATAAATATAGTACTTTATTCGATCAGTCAAACAATTATTTAAAATCAAAATCTTAATGAAGACTGATATAATTAAGCTCTATATAAATTATGTTTTTTTTAAATTGACAATTGCCAACCAAGATATTTGAAAACAAACTCAGTCCATCACATAAAATAATTACAACACATAAACCAAACAATTCCACATAAGAATCACATAATTTAGACATAAATATTATAATATCACATTTACCACCCAAAAGGATAGAAAGAAAACGTATCTGGTTGCGGATTTTTCTCTATATCCCTGTAATTAAAAATAGTAAACCATCAAAAATGAAGGTAATAATATCCAAAAATCCCCCCAAATGAAAAAATACAACAAATCCAAAAGAAAACCCTCAAAGCAATCCAATGTATGCAGGATCCATGAAACAACCTGCAAAAGTGTTTTAAAGAAAGAAATCCTCCAGCAAACTCAAAAAAAGGATATTACAATAAAAACCTTTGGTTTATTACAAACCAAAACTGATTTCCTTTAAAAAAAAATTTAAACTCCGAGAATTAAAATGTTTGTTTATGTTTTTAGATTTCATATTTTTTTTTAATAATTCCATTAATATATAATTTAGTTACCATTAAATTAAAAGTTATTAATATAATGAAATATAATTAAACATTTGAAATTGTTAATTTGCATATCTTAAAAATTATTTACTTCAAATTTAAAACATACATTTGTTTAAATCTCCTTATCCCCTAAAAACCCAACATCCTGCTACTAAAACAAATTCAACAATTAATTGCATGCATTTATACAACTAAACTAATTTCAACAATTTTCATATCTAAAATATTATCTAACTAAAAATACAAATAAAAAATTATTGCACTTGCACAATAAAACAAACTGAAATAAAGTACATACTAGTTAACACTTATAGAAAATATTGGTGTATGTAATATTGTTTGTATTGGTATTTTTTACAATGATATGAAAAACAACACTAAAAACTATATTTTTACCTTTAATATTCTTGTTGATGATATTTTTGATATTCAGATATCTTTAAAACTATATTTTTGTAACACAATATTTTTTTTCGATATTTTGTCCAAACAATCTGACATCCATGTAACGAGGTCTTGGCTGCAGCAGCAATGTGTCACGACTGCCCAGTAAAAGAGTCAATGAACTATAAGGGAAGCTATACCTGATAATCCAAGATGGCCACCATATTTTCAGAATATGCAAGTGTGTGGACTTCTGGGAATTGTAATTCATTGCCCGTATTCTCCCTTGCAGCACATTCTCAATATGCAGAGTATCTGATAGAGACATCTAGCCGCAGATTCCTTAACTTAGAATATCCCCGGGCATCAGACGGGACCCGGAAAACATTCCGCAGCAGCGCCTGTGCGCACTGGGGGGCGGCACCGCACGGCTCCGCCCTGACATCGTTCACGGATGTGATGTCAGCGGAGCCATATAAGCCCCTCCCGGCGTGCTGACATCAGTTTTCTTCTTTTCCACGTCCAAACGCGGATCCCGGAAAAACAGCAGTACCTTGGCCTGTTTTCCAGTCATTCTCGACGTCTTCGGCGTCACGGAACTGTGTGCGATGCCTTCGGGCTTTGAGGCGTATGAGACCTGTACGCGGCAAATGTCTGTCAGGGATCCGCTCGCGATATGTATGTGGTACCTGGGAGTGCACCACGACTCCGAACAGTGCGACGCCTGTCGGCAGATGAAACTAAAGTCCCTAAGGGAGCGTCGTGTGAAACTGCTGGCCGCCCGGATGTCCAGTCCTGCACCTTCATGCCGCCGTTCTCCCTCTCGGGATCAGGCCAGCTCACAGGGTTGTTCCCGCGGACATCGTTCGGAGACAGGTAAGCACAAGCATAAGTCACGGAGGCCATCCTCTTGTAAACGAGACGCTGGGGCCTGCTGCTCTCGGTCTTTGCCAGGCACAGGTGCCCAGGAGTTGTCTCCCCCATACCCACCCTTCCCATGTGTTGGAGCGGCAAGGACGTAGATGGAGGCCTATTCAAAGGCTCTCCACTCTTTCTTTGGGTCACCCCCTCTCCCTGATGCGCCTTCGGGTCCCACAGAGGAGGAAGGCACTCATGTTGGGTCTTCGCCGGCGGATTCGTCCTCGGTGCCGGCTTCCCAGACGTCGGTTCAGCCCACTAGTCAGGTCGCCGCATAGCCCTGTGTGGCTTCTTATGCTGACGTCGGCTGCGGCACCCAGTTCGACATCCTGTCGACCTCTTTTGTCCTCGCAGGTGGAGGTCGGGTCACCGTCGGTCCACTCCCAGATCGAGCCCCCTTTGGAGGTTCTCGACGTCGATGCGACGCTGTCTGGGTGTCGGTCGATGCCAGTACTGGCGCCTACGGCTCCTCTGTTACAGGAGGTTGAGATCCCTCTGGGCTCAACGTGCCCAGGGTCATTTCGGTGCCCCCTGGTACAGGTGCCTAGCGTTCCATGGCCTTTGAATCAACCTCAGGCTCCTCCACCTTTACTGTCTAGTGGACGATGTAGCCTCCACCCGTCCCCAACCAATGGTTTGTTGTCGCCCCCCAGAATGGCAACAGAGGCTAGTGCGGCTTTCACCAGGGCTGTTCGCAGGGCTGCGGATATTCTTCGCTTGCAGCCCCCTGCCCTTTCCCTGCCCTCTGATCCTTTACTGGATCTCCTCTACATGGAGCCTGTGGATATGGAGCCTTTGCTGCCCCTTGGTGGGTCTTCGTTTGACATCCGGCTTGATACCTGGGCATGGCCCTTCTCTGGTGACCCTGTTGATCGGGCCATTGCTCGCCGGCATCGCCCGGCCTCAGACGATCCTGTCTGTTTGTCCCTGTACCCTAGAGCTCAGGGTCTGGTTGTCCAGGCGGCTTTTGCCTTGCAGCCTTCTTCCGCTCTGCCGTTGCTACCTCCCACTAGGGAGTCTTGGTGGCTGGAGACATGTGGTCGCCACATTTTTGCCTCCGCCAGTGCAGGCATCCGTGCCTTGAACATGTCTTGCGTGTTTGCACATGCTTCATTTGCCCTTTGGGACTTGGTTGAGCTCCTTCTTCCTTCTCTCCTAGAAGGGCCCCAGGCTGACTTGCATAGCCTTCTTCTAGATGGCCGGGGAATGGCACAATTTTCCCTTCGATCGGCCCTGGACGCTACTGACTCTGTGGGTAGGGCAATGGCCCGGTCAGTTGCTTTGCGCCGCCATGCATGGCTGCACGATAGCCGCTTTCCTGACAATGTTTGGGCCGCTCTTCGGGATCTGCCATTCAATGGCGTTGACCTTTTTGACTGTCGCGCTGATTTTGCGGTCTCCCACCTCATGTCTGATCTCCCGTGATTTTCTGGCCCTGGCGGCCTGGCTTTCACGTCCTTGTGGCCTATCTTTTTCATACGTTGCATGACTTTGTGTTGCTTTTTCTTCATAGGCAGCGTTGCCTTGTTTGTTTTGGACCCTGGGTTCATGACGTAATACCCAGATGGTCTATGCGGCTGCTCCGCCATGTTTGCCTTTGTTCAGTACAGCTGGTCAGCTGGTTCTGCCTTCATTTCAGTCCTCTGTCTGTCAGCGTGTCTCAAGAGGAAGCCCCCTTGCCGGCATTAAGACTTAGCCTATGTGGGTTATTTGCTGGCTATTGTGTAGCTGCCTCACAGAGGTTCTTCTGTGGATCACTCTGTCCTCTCTTTCTGCTGTTATGCGACCCACAGGTTGGTGTCGCACTGTTGAACTTTCAGTTAGGGTTGGGGTCTACGGTTGTCTGGAGTACTTCGGAGCATCGCTAGAGGTTCCCTACTGTGAGGCTTCTGCCTTGCCTGCCCTTCACAGGGGCGTTTTTCATCTTCGCTGTGCTCCTCCTTGTCCATGTTGGCTGCTCTTCTTTTCGCCAGCCACTGTCCCTTGCGGCCCCTTGTTTTGTTCCGGCACAGTTCTTCCGTAGCTGACACCCTGCATCGTATAGCATCGGGCAGAGCCGCTGCGTGGCACACTTCTTCAGTGTTTGCGCGTAGGGTGGGTGCACCCTGGTATGCTCGCTATCATGGGGTGGCTGCGTTCTTTCTTCCGCTTCTGCGGTGACTGGTTCTACCCTCCACTCTCCGGGATGGGTAATACTTTCTCATACTTCAGCCCTGTCTGGACTTGTCTATAGGCGGTGGCATCTTCGCCATGCACGTCTATGCTGTACACTGCCTTGTGCCCTCATTTTCTGGTCACTTCCAAAACAGGAGTTTTTCCTATTTCCCTGCTGCTTTCCGCTCTGGTGTTTTCCGTGCTTCTGCTCTGGGTTCCTGCTGTAACACTCTCAGGGGAAGTGTTCTCTTCAGGATACTCACTTTCTTGGGTGGTCTTGTGTGTACATCCCCTGCTCCATCTCCTCATCTGTCTAGCGGGAGACCATGGCTCCTCCCGGATGGGTGGCTGATGTCGCTTACGGATCTGGACATTGTCCTGTCCGACTCTGCTTCAACATTACTGTTGGTACTTATGGCGTACTCTAGTCTTGTATTATGCAACACATCCTTTTTACATGTTAATCTTTCTTAATATATATCTTCTCTGTGCTCTTCCCACAGCGGGATCACGCAAGCAACGTTCCTTGCTGCGGTGTCCGTGGTCTTCGCCCCGGTCTGCGCATGGTGCGAGCTCTTGTGTGTGTGCCCGGCTTGCCAGAGGCCCGGTTGCCTACCTGGTGATGCGTCCTTCACATCTGGGCTGCTCACGCTACCCTACAGGGGGATTTCCCTATACTTAGTGTGGTTCTGGTGTCCACACGGTATGCTTATGTGTATTCCTGTCTTCCACATAAATACGTCTTACTGTGGTCCTGTTCTGGGTGCTTCTGCTTGTTGCCATCCGCCCTCTCACATGTCTTTGTGAAGGAGCGACTGCGTACTGGAGTGTCTTGTGTTTCCTGTTATGCCTGCACTTTCTGGCCATGGGTCAGTATCCTGCCAATGCTGCCCCACGTATCTTAGCTGGTGCAGGTTCAACAGTGCCTTTTTTCCACAGTTGTGCATACTCAACTGGTATGCGTTGCCTCTGCCATACCGTTTTGTCCTTTCTCTGGGTTTTGCTTCCTGTCGACACATCGGATCCTGCGGATCCATCGGACCCTAGGCTCAGTTCATCTTCTTTTACGAAGACATGAACTCTCACTTCTGCACCGGCATTTCTGGCTCTGTGCTTTCTTTCTCTCAACCCGGTATACACACTGGGGTTTTCATGTTTTCATGCTGTTCTTGACGGCATTTGGTGCCTTTGCCTCCCATTGTTTTCCGCTCTTTTCAGAGCTTCGTGGTCTGGTGTTGGCTGCGCTGGCATTGCGGTCCCCACTGTGTTTCGTCACCTTGTTGACAGCTAAGTTCTCTCTGGAACTTGGTGGGGTTCAGTCGCAGACCCGCCTCCTCTATGGGTATGGCTTTGGTATCTATTCTAAGTTAAGGAATCTGAGGCTAGATGTCTCTATCAGATGGATGAGTTACTTACCTTCGGTAACAATGTATCTGGTAGAGACACAGTCTAGCCGCAGATTCCTTAACGCCCGCCCATCCTCCCCGTTCTGCGAGGACCTTTCAGGTTGGGTTTTCTGCATTCGCCTCCCTCCGTGTGGCTTTGTCTTTCTGTGGAGTGACATCTTTCACTTCACTCCTCCACGGGATGCTTCATTCTGTTTTGCTTGCTAGACTCCACCCATTCTCGTGATTGGGCGGTATGCTCATGTTTCATGTGTCCTTTTACATCCATACGCCCTGGGTCGTCAAGTGTGGGGTCTCCTCATGCCCCCACACCCTTCTCAATCGCCTTGGGGTCTCTTACCTCCCCTGCAGTCCATTGGTTTAAAGTCTATTGGCTCTGCCTCAGTCTATAGGTCCCTTACAGGGGATACGACGTCCCTTTCTGGTGCCGACTTGTGGTGGATTGTCATTGCTCATGTGTTCTGGACTTGTTGCCCTTCACAGTTACATATTGCGGTTTCAGACTTTCTGTCGTCTGCCATGATGTTTTTTCACATCTTCTTCTGCATCCGGGGAGGGTTTAGCCTTCGCTTTTGGGGGGTTGCTTCTCAGAGCGGTGCTCTGCTCTTTCCCTTCTCTATCTTTCAGTATACAGTGTCTGGCACTGTCCTTTATGGTGCTGTTTTTCACCATTCAATTTCTTTTTCTTTTTCATCTTTTTCACACACTGTTCCCATACTCTCACAGTTTTTGGTGGTGCGGAAAAGTTTCTCCGACGAAAACTGACCTCAGCGCGCCGGGAGGGGCATACATGGCTCCGCTGATGTCACATCCGTGGGCGACGTCAGGGCGGAGCCGTGCGGCGCCGCTCCCCGGCGCACAGATGTGCTGCTGCGGAAGGTTTTCCGGATCCAGTCTGATGCCTGGGGATATTCTAAGTTAAGGAATCTGCGGCGAGACTGTGTCTCTACCAGATATATCTTTACCAAAGGTAAGTAACTCGTCCTTCAGTCCTTCCCTTTGCCTAAAGGAACTAGAGCAAGCGGGTTCAGAGTATCATTCCCACTCTCAAGCCACACTAAGCAGGCAACAGTATCTCTAGTCCTGCTTCCTGTCATCATGTCACCTTCGAACCTAAAGAGTGGCAGGTTTAGATAACGTATCCAGGAACAATTTTCAACTTAAATCCTGAGAGAAATTAGGTGTAATTGAGAGAGCCCCAGAACACTATCTGATGGTGAGAGTAGTACAAGTGGACTTCTGTCAGCATTTTAGTATCACTTGTAGATAATAGTTTGCATAAATTGTGCTTATATGCACCCCCCTTTCTTCATCTGGTGTCTACAATATCTGATTTACAGTTACTTTGCTTACTACTGTGCTGTAAAACAGAAGGAAAGTGTTTCAAAGATTTTCACATGATCTAGAGCTGTGCTGGACTGAATTCAGCTGCAGTTACTAAATCTGAGGACAATCATTTCAATACAAATTGAAATATTATGAAGTTTAAATGGCTCAGCACTGTAGCACAAAAAAGAGAAGAGTAGCATCAAGCTTCTTACCACATATCTTGTGTGCTCTCTTCATTGGCCATTATAGAAAGATGAAACCTCTGTGTCAGGATACATGGTATATTCTGGGTTAATAATCCACAGATTTCATTCTCAGGTGAAACAGTACAACTCCAGCAATCAAAGGAGACATATACATTTACTGACTGATAACAGCATGACAATTTCTCAATATATTGACAGCACACAATTTTACTTCAGTCTACTTTGCTTCAAACATCCAACCTATTAACCAATGCCTACATCTCAACCAGATGTGGATGTCCAGCCCCTACTTGACCCACTGCTCTACCAAAACGAATTTCCTGCTTCTTGCCAAGAAAGACAAGCAACAACTCCTGAAAATCTGGTTAAAAGACATAAATGAGGGTGGGATTGGTCCCAAATTTCAACTAAGAACAAGTCAGTCAGATTCACCTTGGACACTGAATTAACCTACAAGGAGCATGTCACAAGGAAAACCAAAATTGCCTCTTGCCAGATCTGCCTACTAAAGAGAATGAAACCATTTCTCTCAGAAAGCAACTTCAAACGTGCTATAGACTTTGTACTCTCACATCTGGATGCGGCAAATGCACTACTCTGCCACCTCCCAGACACAACACTGGCGCCCATCCTACATGCTGCAGTGCACCTTATCAAGGACCTGAAGAAATATTACCAGATCACATCCACTAACTCCTCTTGCCAGCCCACTTCATCTTCAAAACCATCTGCATCATCTACAAATCCATCCCAACGAGAAACCCCATCTACGTAGCTAACAAGCTCACTACATCCCGTGCTTCTCGGCACAACTGCAGCCATAACACCATCATACTGGAGTGAAGAAGTGCAAAAATCAATAAAAAAAGAAAAAAACCAAGGCAACAGGCCTGTCTATGCCGACCGGATCTAGAACAATTTCCCAGCATTTTTTATGACGACCTGATTCTGATCAATTTGAATTATCTTTCCAGCACATGATGTCATGTTTCTACGGTTCAGAACTAGGTAAAGCTAATGGCAACTCATGTATTACATGTATTCAACAATGGAATGGCATGAGTACTCTTTTGAGTGGTGTGGAAGTGTTTCCTGACTTGTTAACCAAAATAGCTAGATACTGCCAAGCATGCTCCATGCAAGTCTGGGTTTTACTTGGTTTCATGACAGACACTGTTCATCCCAATACGTTTTGGAACTTTGTACAAAAGTAATTTGAGGCCATATTCACACCAAATTAGGTGCAAGCCTCCTTCACTCTGTACTATCAGGCTCTGAAAAAGAGCAGAAGTGAAGGATGAGACTTGGGGAAGATACCAGAAGGTGGGAAACAGAGGTCTGGTTTAAGCACCTTGCTCAAGGCTAGCAGGGTTGAAGTATTTAAGGGTGTGGTGGGGTGTCCAAAATAGAAGGCTTTGTGGGTTATGCAGCAGGCCTTACATATTATCCAGTTGAGAACGACATAGTCTGTTTGCTTAGCAATAGCGATTTCTGGACAGGAAGTTGTGTCGCAGTTTAATGGAGCATATCCGATATGGGACCAAGGTTTGGACAAGTGTGAAGTCCTAACTTGAACCGCCAAGGTTCACTGTTCGAGAAGATTAAATTGGTAGAAGACCCCTATAGATATCCTGGTGATGTATGCCTAGAGCACAAAGGGATGGTCTTGGATGAAGTCAAGAGTTTTTTGTATGTCTGAGAAGAGCTGGAGAGATTCCAGGTGGTGGCAGTTATACGACCTACAGCTGTGAAAGGGAATGCTATTCAGTGCCTAGTTTGTAAAAGAATAAGTGCTGGTGCCCTAAGCTGTGGTCAGAGTTTGTGACGAGTTTTCAGTCTTTCTTTTCTTCATTCTTTCCCCTTCGTGTGTCTTGCCTCTTTTGCTCTTGGGAAATGTCCGATCACGAAAAATAAGTACCGGTCCCCAAAAATGAGTGCCTGTGGCCTCCACCGGCAACCACCGGCTCAAATTAAGCAATGGTTATCTTTCGAGGAACGGCAGAAAAATTCAGTTTCGGAGGATTCCATTAAAGGGAGTGCGATCTTCATTTGGTTTTTACAGGACAGCCTGATAGTCACATTCTCATCATCAGATGCATCAGATCCCCTGAAGTTAGCTGGATGTCACCTGTGTATTGGTGTACGTCCAATGATGGTAGGTATAGGTGCGTGATGACGTGAGCGTGTCAAGACTGACCCTCGAGGCACACCATACATGGAGAGGATTCGGTCTATAAAAATATACTTACATTGAGTGATGTTACTGGCGCTGCCATCAGCTGTTTTCAATGTATTTAAACCAATTCAGGTAGGATGAAAGGTTAAATGAGGCAGAATGTCCAAGAAGTGCATTAAAAAACTTTGTTTCACTACCTATGAAGTATCCTGTGTCACGTCTAGGGACCTGGAGACGGCTGGCACGTCTCCCGCTTCCGCCCTGAAATCTGCGCATTCCAGTAAAAGGATAACAATATTCAATAAGGCAGGAAAGATTGTTTAATGCTGGAACTATAACTTTTTGTGTCTGGAAGTCATTTCGATCGGTAAAAATACGAACAACCTGGTAAGAAGAGAAAGGTAACTACACTGTAATGAAATTGCGATCGATAAGTAATCTCTCCCCTAAAAGAAATTACAAAAATCATATTATCTAATGTGTTCGCTTTTTTAGCGTCTACCTTTATTATCTTTTTAATTGATTATCTTTATTGTAAAAATTACGCCTTGTGAGATGACACCAGCCCCCGCTTTGTAGACAAGACTAGAAAATGAATGGAACAAGAGACAAATATTGGCCTTTTGTGGAACTTGTGAGAATCGGTCTGTTCTAATTATGTCCACGTGGGGTGTTTATAGTAGTTAATAAACATCTAAATGTACATTTTGGATACGGATTGTGACTTTTTTTTAGAATTAATGAGTCTTTTTAATTCGCCTCTCTGTGCTATTGCGCAGAAGTCAGTATTTACCACAAAAGTGTATCTAAGTCCATAACTTGCCACTGAGGCCTGTTCTGCCTGCTGCTCAAACAACATGGTGAAAGAAAGAACGCTTGCATTAATCTCTGCAACTGCCAATCTCTCAGGGTCGCATTCCAATCCACCGTTTTTCGTCCACTATGCCATCTTAGTTTGGAAACCAGTCATATGCAAATCAGTCTTGACCCTGGTCCTCATGGGAACAGTCCAGACCGAACTGCCAGGCCAGGTCCTCTATGAACCAGAACAGGAGCAACCCTGGACGGTTTTGTCCTCATTAGGGCTTATCAGCCAGGTATAGCGTGGTTCCAGTGACACAGTGAGAACAGGACCCACGTCTGGGCATACTCGTGGGACTTAGGGCTCAACTGCAACAACAGCAAGGTGATGGAGGAAATACTTGAATTAATCTCAGCCACTGGCAATCACTGGGGCCCTCTTCCAGTCCCTTGTCTGCTACTCATCCTGGGCATCAAAGTACAGGCCTTAAATAATATTCTTAATGGGATCCCAAAAACACTCCTTGACATTGGAGTCAAGCTATCCTGGCTGATGAGGGGTGAAACCAGGAAACCGGTCCCAGGATGCTTGTTTGTGGTCCAGGGAGGACCTGGCCTGGCAATCTGGGCTCATGGGGAGCAGGATCAAACTGATTTGCATATGACTGGGTTTAAACTGGAATGGCATTGGGAGCAAAAAACAATGGATTTAGGCCCAGCTCTCTGTACTGGGGTGAATGTTTGACATTGTTCAGCATTCTGTCCATCACATGTTATTTTTGCATTTGTTTCCCCAAAAACACAGCATGGTAAAGTGTCACTCGTATCATGCTGTTTCAGAGAATAGAATGAAAGCATGATTTGTGTACCACTTTCCAGGGAAACTGATTGTGCAATACAGATCTTTACCCTATACCACGATTCTATAGCATTGTTTTATTTCAATTTGATTTGCTGAACAATTTTATCATTCCTATTAGTTTTTTATAACTTATACTCCTGGCTTGTCATGATTAAAAAAATATGCTAAAACGTGAAAATTATATAAATTTGGATACCAACCAAGTGAAATGTCACAAAATACCATTGAAGGCATAATTATTAACCATAGTACGCTCTTTAGAAATACAAACGTTATATCAATGATTACTGTGACTGATAAAAGTGCAAGCAAATAAAGGCAGTTAGAAAAAGTGTGTGCATGCATTTTTTAGCAATTTTTTAAAGACACATATTGGGTTATACACACACATGTAAAGATTTACCCTCAGATTGTTCAGAGTTCCTTAACTTAGTTGTCGGGATTGCCCATCGTTTAATGGAACACCCCTGATGGGAGCCTAGACTACCATTTGTGCGGTCTGAGCAGAAAGAATCCTCATCAAAGAATCAGGATAACACAAAACGCATGCAGACTGGGGGCTTGCGCAGTCCTTTGGCCGTCGAGGAAAAAGAGCGAAGAAAGAAATTAAATCTGTGTTTGTATTGAGGTGAAGCAGGGCATTTCGCATGAGAATGTCCTGCCAAACCGAAGGCAATTCAGAAGGCTGGCAGCTTGACTTCTGACACTATGCTAAAATAATTTGGGTGACCAGTTGACATAGGTGTCACTCAGTTGGGTCATTTACCTGGCTAATACCTCACATGAAGTTCCACGCCATTTAATGATACTAGTTGCACACCAACAGAGGCATGTATTACTTATGCTTGCAGATTCCAGGGCCGCAGGGAATTTCTTAGATCTAGCTTTGGCCAGTTCTGTACATGTAAAAAAAGTTAAACAGGGCCTGTTAGAGCTGTAGATGGCTTTGAGCTCTCTCCTGTGATGAGTATTTACCAAACGACTCAGCTATCCTTAGTGTGTGAGAAAGGGCGTACTGAGACCTTGACCTTTGACCTCATTGACACACCTACCTTTGGTGCTATTTTAGAACTCCCTTCGGATCCTGTTTGCCGTACGAGCTGAACTGCCTTCAGCACTTTCCAGGAGTCCCGTGAGAACGCTGTGTTCTATCTACAAGGATTTGTTTCGTTTCGCGCGGGGGCGCGATATATCGCTCCTGCCGTGTCTTGGCCTCAAGGAAAGAGAGGCACACCCCCAAGAAGCGCTTGGATGCGTTTCCTTTAGTTTTTTTCACCTTTGCGCTGGGGCACGATCACTGTCCTTGAAAGCGCACGGCGGCGCTTCACTTGAGCACACCTTCGAGCAGGAGCCTGTACACTGATTCGAGAAGTGCACGGATGCATTTCAGTTGGTTTTGACACGGAAGGATTACCAACGGTTCTCATGAGCTGTTGAAAGGCTTCATGTGCTTGTTTTTGTTTCAGCACCCTTTTTGTTTATTACTTTTGTCTGTTCACACACGCAAATAGTGTGAAGGAGAAGTAACTCACACTAGAACCTTACAGACACAGACACAGACATCATTACCAGAGGACTATCTGGTTACAGATAAGTACATTGTATTGACTGTCTGCTGAGTAGCTGTTTCCAGAATTTGACCACGTTTGTCCGATCCCTGCTGTCTACTTGTGTGGCCCTGTGATCCTTGGGGTTACCGGTTCTCTTGCTGGCTTCCGCGTCTCCCTCCCGCCGTCGCCCGACATCGCGACCGCTGTGTGGGGGGAGCGCTCGACGGGACCACAATACCCAGGATCCCCTGTGACACGGAAGCGGAACCAACGCATTTTGCGTGCCCGGAGGCGCTACTTAACTGATCCCGCCCCCCGCGTCACGGGAACGCGCGCGGGCGAAGCCCGGGCAAAGGGCGGGCCGTCATCGGCCGTCCTAGGCCGGAAAAGGCCGGGCTGGGCCCCCCCTCTGACACCCTTGAAACGGTCTTCTCAAGTAAGACATCCTGAACTATTCGTATTTGTATTCGCTTAATGATTCTGACGTAGTTCAATTGTGCTACCCTGCTACTTTCTCTCTTAAGGTTCTGTGGGCGATTCATTACACCTCCTATACCAATTTGTTTGTCCCTTATTTCCTATTCCATGAACAATGAGTATATCGGGTAAAACTCCCCTCGTAAAAAAGACTATTAAAGGGACTTTGGATCATTTTGTCATTAGAACTATCCCGGACACGGATAAGGAGGACTCTATCGCTGAGCGGCGTGCTGACAGGCGCCGCTCGATTGAGCATATTAAGAACATGCGCACGTCCCCGTATTCAACACAACCAAGCACGTCGGTCCATGACAGCATTTATATCACCCCAACAGTATGTGAATCTTCTACTATTGAAAGCACCCCATTGCTTCTCCGGGACAGATCCAACCTAATAGACCCTATTGTTGATTCAACAGCTGACTCTATAAATGAAATAAGTGTCATTATCTCTACTTCTCCCTGTAATCTTCCTTCGCTTGTTGAGCCTTGAGCGCCCACTTCGTCTCCTGTGGTAGAGATAGCCCAAAAAAAGAAACGCACTCAGAAGCCCAATTTTGATATTCGCCAAGGTCCCCCGCCAACTAAAAGAAGGAGAAAGTGGGGAGGTAGAACGTTAAGGAGCAAACTAAGCAGGCCTATTCAAACTCCAAATGTAAATTCTAACCAAAATTCTGAGCCTGCTAACAACCACGCACAATACCCCCCACAATTGCACATGACATCTGCCCCGTCTACCCCTCAACCCATTCCAGCAAAGGAGACCCCTACTACTAATATTACTGGGACCATCGAGCAAATAGTACGTTCTTTTATTCTCCCAGTAATAGAGAGACTGGATAGACTCACTGTCCAATTAGGGTCCCTAGAACAACTATTCAGGGAGAACATAGCAGCACATAAGGCTCAACTTAATAGTGTTCCATCATCTGTATCCCTGGTAACGGCAGCATTAACCCCTAAATCTGTCATTTCAAAGAAAGGGTTACCACCATCTTCGACGCCTGCCTCATCAAAGCTTGCCTTTGTCCCCGTGGAAAAAAGATGTGTAAAAAATAATAATCGATCTCCCCCCCCCCAAAAGGGAGGGGTAAAGAACATCAATTCCCCTAATCCAAAATCCTCCCCGCCAAGTGCATCCCGTGCATCATGTCTACCATCTGAATCCAGGGCGAATAATACACAGGGGGGTGGGAACTCTACAAACCTAAAATTTGCCCCTGACCTAGGTGTCCAATCAAAACTTGATGTAACAAGAGAGCTGTGGTAAATAAAATATTACGCTCTCAGACTTTTAAAATATAAATAAGATCATGCATAAAGCAAGAGGCTGAGTCTGTGGTATCAGGTTCATAAAGGGATTTATTCCAATAACTCGAGTCAAAGGGAGAATATTTCCATCACCAAAATTGGATCTGGAAAGGGGCTCAAAAGTATTCTCAATATTCTCAAAACATTATTCACAGAGTACAGTATATATACATTTCTCAATTGTACGTAAGCAAAAGAGCAAGAGAGAATGAGATAAGAGCATGTGGGCGTGTAAGTAGGCGTGAAGGTGGGCGTCCATGTGGGCGTCCACTTGATGATAATGGGTAATTTGTCATGTGTGGGTGGATACCTGGAGGGGGTTGCGTGATCTGCTGGAATTGTACTGGAACTTTGCCTTACTTGTGCTTAACTCGAGCATGACGTGTAACTGACGTGGGGCTAGAGGGAGAAAGGGACTTGACATTTAGCTCTACATGTGGAGACAAAAGTCTGGGGTTATGTCAACCTAATCCCAAATCATATCTAACATCCTATGTTTAAAGAACTATGTTATTCAAAAAGAAAGGTCTCTCGGAGTAGAACCTTATTCTATACTGACTATATTGACTGTGAGTGCGTGTACAAGCGTCTAAGTGTCTACACAATATGCGGGGGCAGAAATCGTCCATAGTAACAGGGCTATGAATTACTTGCATAAAGACAGAGAAGCCGGGCCCTTTGCTCGGTAGCTGGAAGAATGTTTACTTAAACTACTAGACAGGAATGCATTGGATAGGGACGGAGGAGATAATCTTGAAGGTGAAATACAGTTCTTGGCAGGCGACGGGCTGGATCAGGCATCGTTAGCCGCGCAGGGAGTGAGACAAAGTTCATGGTCACAGATGCAGGCTCAGACTGGAGCTCTCAGAGGCAGAAGGCAGGAAAAGCTTGATGGCAGAATCAGGGCCTACTCGCCTGGACTGAAAAATAGCATAAGTGAACCATATAAAGCCGGTGGCCTTTCGTACTTAGGAATGGAATATCCGGCCCATTCATGGCGGATCTGAAAGAGGACATGTTGACGGTGGACGCACAAGTATTTGCGTCTTCATAACTGGAACTGGAGGGAACATACATGTACTTGTGATTTATACATGAAACCGTTGGGGTCCAAGATAGGGGACATAACTGATCATAAAAATCCATATTTCCACATTCCCTTCTTGTCCCCTACTTGCCCGTCAAGAGATATCAATCTTCATCAATCCATTGATCTGTTCACATAACATCATTTGTTCTTCTTTTTTCTTCCGGGACGAACGAAATCTTGGTGGTGGAATACACGATGTGGCACACAGACCACAAATCGCTGGTCCACATTGTAGGCATAAGCAGCAACTGAATAGTATGAGAAAGCCAATACCTAGGAAGGATAGGACCCTCCATCCAAAGGTAGATAATACACTCCAAAACCAACCGGACCAAGTCCAGGTGCCTGGATTCTGGTGTATCTGGCTTACAATCTTATGAAGGCGAGTTATGGCTTTATATACAGATGGCGAATTTTCTGGTATGAAAAATGCAACAGCTTGATTTGATGACCCTACAAGCTCCGCCCCTATCGGCCAGGATAACGTCAAGGACAAGACTATTTTGAAGCACAACAATCCGCATAGCAGACTGCTCTTCTGTTAAATTGCCTAAGGCGGAAATAGTTTCGTTCACTACTGCTTCAAGGGTTCTGGTTAATCTACGTATCAGCTTACTATTGGTAACTGTACCTATATAGGGAAAGAAACCTTTATTGAAATCTGTGTATTTTTCCCATGCTGTTTCAGTGTAATCGACAATTGGGAGATCTCTCTGCTGTCTATTGTGTACTAAATGAGTATTTCTATGAGAATCAGGAGGAGCTAGGAAAACAGGTGGTAGGAGGAATGCTATGTAACAGGTACCATCCCAATCTAGAGGTAGGCGTATATATGCGGTCTGGCCACATATAAAGTAGGAATGACGAGAAGCTCTAAATGTAGACTTGCCTTGATCACTGAATTTTATTACAGTGGTGCATTTACTATGGCCCATGTGTATGGAGCCATTCTTTCTTATACATAATTCCCCTTTTACTGGGAATACGGACATGGCGGGCAAGATTGGTGTAGCTTCAGATTCAACGTTCAGGATCATGAGGTTAAGTGTAAAATTACCTAATCCATATACTTCATTTCTTAGATCAGTTCCTGTTCTTTTGGGAAGTCCCTCCTTGTTAGGGTAGCAGACTTTAAGCAAAACTAAGTTCAGGTTTCCCCATACCCAGTTGTCTTGATAAACTGCGGAATTCGAATCTAGGGAATTAATCAAACTAAACCATGCTCCACAGGAGCCATTGTGTGTGAACGGATAGAGAAAGAGGGGCAAAACTCCCTTATAGTTCTGATAGGGGGGGAGTCGGCCACAGACCCAGCAGTCTGTAGCATTGCTAGTCTGATGTGAATGGTGCAGCATCTGAATAAAGGTATTGTTGCGTAAGGCAAGTCGATATGATAGCTCATAGGATGGCAGATCACTAAATGTGTGCTTTATGGTATCATTAGTGGAGGAGTATAAGAGTGAGGCAATAGGAGGAAAAATAGCATGTAGTATTAAGCTGATACATATTATCGTGATGCACATCTTGCTTTTTCTTATCAATATTATTGTCCAAGATCTTATGCAAGCCAGAATACATGTTCAACCGCTTCACCACCTAGTGGACTTAATTGATCAAACGGGTTCTGACTTCTTAGATCAAAGTTTAGCTTTGTGGAAACTTCTGGGGAGTCTCCTCTAGAAAATGGTGTTCAAAATCCAAAATCCAAGTTCAAAGTCTTTTTCCTTTGTAAAAGAGTGGTGAAGGTGCACTTTGACTTTAACGGCCGTCCCCGTGGTCCAGAGCACTGACTTTGGCGCCTTCCATCCAGGAGCGATGGAGTATTCTTTGACCTGGGTGTTGTCAGGGAAGGCGGCAGCAACCTGCGAACAACAAGAGAGTAGTGCAGACATCAAGGAAGCCAGGTAATCTGTCAGCATGTTATTATCTTTTAGGCATTGGAGTGCCCCACATATTTGGTGGTCTACCAAAGACCACTTCATAGGGAGATAAGCCTGTTCTAGAATGAGCTACCATTCGCATGTAAAAGAGGGCAACCGGCAGGGCTACCATCCAATCTACACCTTTGTCTGCGCAAATTTTTAATGTCTGTTTATGTCTTTCTACAAGGCCTGCTGCTTCAGGATGTCGCACACAATGGAATTTCCAGGTATACCCTAACAGAAGGGACACCTGCTTCATTAGTACCAGGACATATTTGTAACCTCTACATCTGTTTATTTGGATATAATCCATTTGGAGCACTTCAAAAGGGTGGTCAGGTGGATGGAATCCACCTTGTTCCATCGGAATGCCTTTACCTGGATTGAATTGGCAACAGATCATACATGTTCTGACCTTTTGTTTCGCTGCTGCACGCAGGTGCTTGTTGAACCATATATTCTGTAAGCTATCTATCATTGCTTTCTCTCCTAAGTGTGCAGGACTATGTGCGGTATTTATGATTATTTGTACCATTGAATCAGAAAGAAACCATGTGGATTTGCCCTTTGTCATCCAACCCTGATCAGTCAGTACCCCTCCTTGTTCCGATCATTTCTTTAATTCGTCTACAGTAGCATGTGTCTGTATGTCTTGTACATCCTTGGAAGGATCCCTAACTGTCATGGCTTTGGACACTTATTGAACCTGTAACTTTGTCATGTCTAGTGGGGTCTGAGCTGTCTGTTTAGCTGTTCGGTCTGCCAGATCATTGCCTTGGGAAATGGTATCTGTGGCTCTAGTATGTGCTTTACATTTTAGGATAGCTATGGCTGTTGGTAAATGTATTACTTCCAGTAGGGCTTGAATATGGGGGCCATGCTGTATCTTGGCCCCATGAGAGGTCAAGAAACCTCTTTCTCGCCAGAGAATCGGTGTAAATGTTCACTCTCAGGTGCTTAGCTCTTATGCACGCTTGTGTCAGGGCGATGAGCTCTGCTGCTTGTGCTGACAATATGTCTATTCTTTTAGTCTCTATTATTACAGTATCAGTAGTCACTGCATATGCTGCCACTAATTCTCCCGCCCCTGTCCTCATGCATGAGCCGTCAACTTATAGTGTTAGGTCGGGGTCTGGGAGTGCAACGTCTGTCAAGTCTTGTCTTGGTTTAGTCACGGTATGTATTACTTCAACACAGTCGTGTGGTGAAACGCTTTCTGTACTGGAGGGCAAAAGGGTAGCAGGATTCAGTATGTTGCATCGTCTGATCTCTATGTGTGGTTGAAATAACGTTGGCTCATAGCCTGTCAGTCTAGCTACAGTCAGGTGTTGTGTTTGTGTCCGGTTCAAGAGAACCTCTACTGCGTGTGGTACTTGTACTGTCAGAGGGTGGCCCAGCACTATCAAGTCACTTTGTCTTATGGCTAAGGCCGTTGCTGCAACTGATTTTAGGCACGCAGGCAAAGCCTGTGCTACTGGGTCTAATGTACTAGAAAAATAAGCACAGGGCTCGTGTTTTCCTGCATGATCTTGTGTTAGGACAGATAGTGCTGTTCCATCCCGCTCTGTCACAAAAAACATAAACGATTTGTTGTAATCAGGGTTTGCTAAAACTGGTGCTTGACATAAAGCTCTCTTTAATTCTTCAAATGCCACAGTGTGTTCTTGTGTCCAAGGGAGGACTTTAGTAGAAGCTGTATTAGGGGCTTGGACTAATTCCCCTGAAAGATCACAATAAAACATGAGAAAAAGGGGAAAACACCATACCTATTTCCTTGGCTTAATTTCTAAGGGGGCTAATTTCTAAGGGGCTTAATTTCTTAAGGGGCTAGCGGGAAGCGAACCTCCTCAGGGGCCAGCAGAAAGCCAATATTCTCCTCCTTCCCCCCCTTTTTGACAGGAGGAAATCTGAAACAGATTTCACTGCTGTCAAACACTATCAAACCCTGTGTCTTGTCAACACTATTAATCCCTGTGTGTAGCTACTGGGCGTAAGCAAAATTATAGGAGATACACAGCGTATTTGAAACGGCGAGAAATCCTTCAAATTAATGTACAAACCTCATTGTGTTAGCTCATAAGCTGGCCAAATGACATCTCATATGCAAATGTCCCTATTACATGAACCTACACCAACCTGAAGGCAATATTAATGCTAGTAGGCCCTAATAGGAATGCTAAATTACCTAAATATTCGGAAAACCAAGTTTAAGAACAGTTGTTAATGTTGATAATTATTAATTTATCTGCTAAAAAAATCAGTCATTTTGCAATAATTTCCACCTATACAATAAATAGCCTAATTTAAAAACAAGTCAACTTTTGGGGCCACCACTTACAAGAATGAGCTTACTAAAGCAAACTTTAAAAAGGAAATCCTGTCAGATATTTTCTCATTACCCTAAATACCGAGCCTCATTTGTCACTCTGTGGTGGCAGTCCTTATTTAAAACAGGCCTTCAAGAGTTAAGATGCGAGTGCACAGATCATAATTGTTCCTTAATGTCCAATCTGGAAACATATGACCGAGGCTGCCTGTCTATAAGAGAAAGGCAGTCATGTGAAAAATATTTTAGTCTTGCATAATTTTTCCTTTTATTTCATTCATCTCCAACACCAATTAGACATACACTGATAACGTGTTGTCTGCTATTTTGACAGCATGATAAAGGTAATATCACGTCTGTGAAATTTAGTAATTGTGAACAAGTTCCAGCCAAGCGCTGTGCAAAGATCGCCGTCGTCACGACTATCTCTGTACTTGCACAGGAGAACTTTGTATTAAACGCTAAACAGACTGGTCAATACAACACAAAAACAAAACATATATAAAATACATATGCCAAGCCATCAGTATACCAAGCACAGAAAGCATAGACAATTGCACTAACATATATAAATGAGCAGCGATGCGCAATTACAGTACCTACAGCTCAGAGGCGAACATTCTGGCCTGCTTAATTTGTCAGGCTTATAATCAATAATTCATTTACCTGCCCTATACACCCCCATCTGAAATCACCGTGTCAAGTCTGACACACAGAATCAGCAATAATAATCAAAAACGAAGAACACACGAACCTGTTTGTTTTCTTTTATAAAAATGAGCTATGCATCTTCGTCAACACAATGTACCCTAATGTCCCAGACGAAGACGCACCTCTCATCTCTCCTCACAGACTTTTAACCACTGGATCATTTATCCAATGCAACTGGTGGCAGCTTGTGGCCACAATTCAAAAATGTCTGAATTTGAAAATCGTTTTTATATAGGCACATAGCCCTTAAAATTCCAAGCAAGAGCAACATTTTACTTTCTGGCCAGAAGCAATATAACATTTGCTAAAAAATAAAACAAATCTTCTCCATAGACATTTCCTCGGGGCACTTGTTTTGCACAGAATAGAACAAGGGAATCTTTCTCGACTTACATTTCTCAGCTGCCCTGTCTTATCAGAGAAGCTAAAAATAACCCCTCAGCGCGGCCTGAGCCTGGGCTGCCAGCCATCTTTTTTTGTTTTTCCTACTCCTTGCCCCCAAGGCTCTCCGCCTGCAGGCATTACACAGATGCGATGTCAGAGAAGCTTTCTAAGCAGTGCCTCTGTTCTGCTCCTCTCACCGGCCCCCACCTACACTGGCTACAAGGTCGGAATCTGTCTCCGATTTCTGTATCACATTCTGCTCTACACAGCCCCCACCTTCTCCTCACTCAAAGACAAAAAGACTACTCAATTCCATAAAAACTGCAATAATTCGCCCAATTGAAAAATTATTTTTACATACAATTTGCACTCAGGGGGTCATAATCTTACCGACTTGACCCAGCACATTGGCTCACTGGACCACCAAGAACACAAACCTGTATTCTTGAACAATTTGCAAATTCGAAATACCCACAATTTTTTCTCAAGCTAAACCCTTAATGGATCACTAATTATTTTTCGTTAACACTTCGTACATTAGGGGTGTCATCAAATCACAGGTGGTGCTCTTTCTCTAGCTACACCCCTCCCAATTCCCTTTTAACAACGTGAACAAATGTGGGACCATGAAAACACCAGCCATGCGCTGTTCGTTTGGTGGGAGGCTCAAGAACCTTTGGGCTACTATATCATTATTATATATATCGTGGTACTTGCGGTGGCACTCTAACTGGTCTTTCTACTGGGGCCACTCTTGCTAGGTCCTCTGAAAGGACGGGATAAATACCAGCAACGTCAGTATTTCTTTCTCTGTCAGCCTGCGCTCATTTTACCTACTCCAATTACTCCTGTAACATCTGTTCCTTGGCTTTTCCAGACTCCAGTCTACTCCTCTCTGCTTCGTGAAACACTTACTCTGACCTACTATGTGACTCCTTGCGCCAAAACTCAATGGCATCCTTCCAAGCTGGTCTACATTTTCTCTTTCATAAGAGTGTTTCGTTGTCCATCTACTTGTTCTGCTTTTACTCGTATACCTTCCTCAACTTACACGTATTCTCGGGCTTTGTCTGAATCCTCCCTACTTTTCTCTTCTTTTCTGAGCGCTTACTCTGTGCGTCTATGCTATTCTTTACGCCATAATTCAATGTCATATTTCAGTCACTGTCTGGCTGTCTTTTTCCATAACTCTTCTTCTACTCTCATGATGCAATCTGCATCCCAGGTCCCAGCTGCGGGCCACCTCTGACTTTCTGGTAATTCCTTGGTGTAGTCTACCCATAAATCAAGAAATAATACGGCATCTAGGCCATGCTTATGATACATAAAGTACCCTGGAGTGTCCCTAGGTGGAATGGGAACAGCTTCTTCGAGTACCCCTTTTCTAGTTTTGATCTGTCTTAATTTTGAAAAGAGCGGCATGTTGAGAACTGATCTGATACTTAATCTTAAACATACTTAATACAATTAAACAAAATAATGAACAATAATGAACAGTCATTCACACCACAATATGTAGAACGTATTTAAAACATTTAACATTTAACATTTAACAAACAACAATGATCATTTGGGAACTAATCACTTAGCATAATACTCGACACTAACTAGATGATTCTGAATTATATACTAGACATACTAGATATACTGCTAAACAGTACAGATACACTGCTGAAACAGTGCAGACCGGATTTGTGTACCCAAACCCGTCTTGACCGGCACAACCTATGTGCACGTCAGAACGCCTCCCCGGCAATGGTACTCACCGGGTAGCTCGGAACGGAAGGCCTCGGAACTGAACTGGACTGGACTGGACCGGACTGGACTGGACTGGTGACCTGGATACTTCGGAACTTCGGAATCTGGTGGGCCTCTGTATACCTCGGACACAGCTCTCTCGCAGGTGGGCTCTGGGTAGGACAATCTGCGTTCCTCACCGCCTCATATGGATGCCTGGTCGCAGTCTGTCCCCTTCGTTGGCCTGAGGGAGTTGGCGGGAAGACCCGCGACGTGCGCGCTTGAAGTCCATCACGGCTATGGAAGGGGGCAAAACTGGACCTTCATCTCCGGCGTGTGGGGAAAGAGATTAAACTGTTCGGGCGCCATTATGTGGTAAATAAAATATTACGCTCTCAGACTTTTAAAATATAAATAAGATCATGCATAAAGCAAGAGGCTGAGTCTGTGGTATCAGGTTCATAAAGGGATTTATTCCAATAACTCGAGTCAAAGGGAGAATATTTCCATCACCAAAATTGGATCTGGAAAGGGGCTCAAAAGTATTCTCAATATTCTCAAAACATTATTCACAGAGTACAGTATATATACATTTCTCAATTGTACGTAAGCAAAAGAGCAAGAGAGAATGAGATAAGAGCATGTGGGCGTGTAAGTAGGCGTGAAGGTGGGCGTCCATGTGGGCGTCCACTTGATGATAATGGGTAATTTGTCATGTGTGGGTGGATACCTGGAGGGGGTTGCGTGATCTGCTGGAATTGTACTGGAACTTTGCCTTACTTGTGCTTAACTCGAGCATGACGTGTAACTGACGTGGGGCTAGAGGGAGAAAGGGACTTGACATTTAGCTCTACATGTGGAGACAAAAGTCTGGGGTTATGTCAACCTAATCCCAAATCATATCTAACATCCTATGTTTAAAGAACTATGTTATTCAAAAAGAAAGGTCTCTCGGAGTAGAACCTTATTCTATACTGACTATATTGACTGTGAGTGCGTGTACAAGCGTCTAAGTGTCTACACAATATGCGGGGGCAGAAATCGTCCATAGTAACAGGGCTATGAATTACTTGCATAAAGACAGAGAAGCCGGGCCCTTTGCTCGGTAGCTGGAAGAATGTTTACTTAAACTACTAGACAGGAATGCATTGGATAGGGACGGAGGAGATAATCTTGAAGGTGAAATACAGTTCTTGGCAGGCGACGGGCTGGATCAGGCATCGTTAGCCGCGCAGGGAGTGAGACAAAGTTCATGGCCACAGATGCAGGCTCAGACTGGAGCTCTCAGAGGCAGAAGGCAGGAAAAGCTTGATGGCAGAATCAGGGCCTACTCGCCTGGACTGAAAAATAGCATAAGTGAACCATATAAAGCCGGTGGCCTTTCGTACTTAGGAATGGAATATCCGGCCCATTCATGGCGGATCTGAAAGAGGACATGTTGACGGTGGACGTACAAGTATTTGCGTCTTCATAACTGGAACTGGAGGGAACATACATGTACTTGTGATTTATACATGAAACCGTTGGGGTCCAAGATAGGGGACATAACTGATCATAAAAATCCATATTTCCACAGAGCTGAGGACTAGGCTAGTAGACCTCCCCCCGGAAGCAGCTCCGTATGTAGTCATTTTGACAGGTGTTCCACCTTTAGAGGAAGGTAAGACGGAAATTTTTTATCGACTAAAAAACAAAGTGCTTTTCTGGCTCCGTCAAAATCGGCCGCTCCCTCCGTATTTGAATGGTGAAATCATTCATGTCAGGCGACTGCCATGGCTGGGCTGTCGAAGGAAAAACCTATCTGGTGACATTATTATCGTTAATTTCTCAGACCGTAGAACTGTAAGACACATCCTAGGTGAATTTCAGGATTTTGGGTCAGGGGGTATTATGACACGCGATTTGATATTTTTCTATCCGAGATCCGCAGTAGAATTTGCACCTAATCTGGGACCATTAACTAGTTACCCTAATGAGCGTCTTATGGTCACCCGTAACAACTGTCTGTTTAACAGTAATGGCTATAAGGGCTACAATCCATTCTATTGCCCCAAACCCTTCCAAGCTCCCTACGGATTTGAACATTTATCAGGTCTGGACGCAAATGACTGACTGGTTCAACCATCGCAGTTTTCAGTCTGTCCGCTTCGTCCACCTCCTGAAATAGAGAAACAAGTATCCCAATTCCTTTCCCCCAGTAGGGCCTTGGAAGAGCTCCAACCCTCATTCCAGGCTATATCAAATTCTCAATTAGACTTAGGCTCTCCAAGGGCTATGACACAATCCCTTCTCGACGATATCATAATTGGGGGGGGTTCGGCTAAACCTGACCTATCCCTCAAATTAATATTCTGGAATGTCGCAGGTTTGCGCTCTAAGGCAGATCATCCATCATGGCTCGCTACCATCAAAGATCATAATATTATCTGCTTGCAAGAAACATGGCTAACTACTCCTATCCACCTGCAAGGTTATAAAACCTTCAATTCATTTGCCCAACCCTCATTAGGTGGGAGAGCGAAAGGGGGCTTGGTAATATATCTCTCAAATGAACTTCCAATCATTGATATCAAAATCATTAGCAGCAATCCCTATTCCCAGATCCTTAAGTTAATACCTACTAAAACACATGTGTTCTATATAGTTAATTTTTATAATAATTTGACACCAAAAGACATACTCCCAGTTTTGGAAAATATTTCCCTACTCTTAACAGAGGAGCGTCTTAGTAATCCTAGAACTAGTACTAGCATAGTCTGGGGAGGGGACTTTAATTTAAATCTTTGTAAGGGAGGTGATACAAATAATTGTGGTATTGTTGATGATCTGGGTTATAATATAACACATTTTCCTCATACAAAACTAGGGAACACTTTGACCGAGATAATATTTAATCTGGATCTCGGTTTTGCAAACGATCTTGTTTCACCCCCAGTTCCTTTTAATCCCACGTTTAATGGCAGGGGACTATTCAGTTTGATTGACTTTGTTTTGGTATCGCAATCTTCTAAGGAGCAGCTATGTAGCTTCCGAACAGGTACCGATCCTAGTAGTGATCACTTTCCCAACATTCTCATGATCACTACTCCTGATTTGTCAGAACTGCCCAGCAAGCGTACCCTCCTAACACAAGAAACACTAAGGGTAAATAAACTAAACGGGTACGCAATTAAATGGGATAAAGTGGATGTTGAAAAGATTTCCTCAGCAGTGTTGAGTCGTACACTCCCACATATCGAAGTATGTTTAAACATACAATCTGTCCCCGATCAGGTATTGGCCAGCTTTTCTGTTATTACATCCGAAATTAAGAGAGAGCTGTTCCGCAAAACTAAGGGTGTTAATCAAACAAAAAAAGGATGTTTTAATCCCGCAACAAGGAGCGCCTACCTCTCACTAAAGAAAGCTCCGACTAATACCGTAAGGGACAAAGGGGAAGTGATAAGATTAATGAAATGTTATAAGCAAGCACTCAAATCCTGCAAGGTGGATATCAAGAAGGAACTATGGGCTAAGTTACATCAGAGCTGTTCCCTTAAGGACTCAGCCACCTTCTGGAAAATAGTAAGAACACCCTTTTTAACCGATCAACAAGAGATCCCACGGATTGAGGTAGCAGTGGGTGAGGCAGCTTGGGTTGATCATTTTTCTAGGATTTTTGGTATCCTGGAGGATCCTTTGACAGAACTCCCCTCAGAAAGTTTGGAGATGCCGACCGCTCTAAATTATAGAAGACCCTCCCTCTCCTCTAACCCTAACCTCCATTGTGACCATACCGAGGTACTCACGGCATTGCAAGCCTCTAAATGTGGCAAAGCCCCAGGCCCTGACGGGGTTCCCGTGGACCTATTTAAAAACAACTTAGAATTATGGTCCCCTATTCTTACAAAGGTCTTTGAAGCAGCCACCAAAATTGGCCCACCAGAGTCTTGGACAACTTCCATTCTTCTTCCTATTTTTAAGAAGGGCGACCGTAATAGCCCCGCCTGTTACCATCCAATTTCCCTTTTGGACTCAACAGGAAAGGTGATGGGTCGGTTACTTCTTAAAAGACTCCAAGACTGGGCTGAAAGCAATCAAGTGGTCTCTGACCTCCAGTATGGCTTTCGAGAAGGACTAGGGACAGTGGATCAGGCATTAAACCTCTCATTATTGATAGGTAAATATGTACGGGCAAAAAAGGGGAGGTTGCATTTAGCCTATGTTGATCTTTCGGCGGCCTTTGACTGCGTCTCCCACAGCAAACTCTGGAAACTCCTTTTAACTATGGGGGTTGATCCCGCTTTGGTGAGTTTCATTCAGAGTCTTTATACAGGGGCCTCAGCAAAAGTACGGTACGGTTTGGGGGGGGAAGTCACAACATCATTTCCAGTAGCTAAGGGTGTCAGACAGGGATGCGTACTGGCACCCTTTCTTTTTAACCTATATACGAACGGTTTGGAGGCTGCGATGTTGGTAGGAAGCCAGGATCTGCCCATGATTGATCATCGTCCAATACCCGCGCTGCTCTATGCAGATGACGCGGTGATCATGGCCAGGACCCCACGTCAACTCCAACTACTTCTACCTCCAACCTAGATCTAAAAGTAAATATAAAGAAAACGTTTGTCATGCATTTGGGGAAACGTCTCAAATATTCCGGCGGCATCCAGATAAATAATACCATCCTGGAGACCGCAACTTCCTATCCTTATTTAGGTATTTTGATAGACAATTCCTCTAGTTGGGGTCCAGCCCTTCTGGCCAGAATGATGGGGTTTCTTAGAACCACAACAGCCTTGGTCACATTTGCGCAAAAACTAGGCCAGCGTCCCTCGCGGGAGTTGCTTCAGATTTATAGGGCTAAGTGCCGTTCAGTGGGAATGTATGGTGCCGGGGTTTGGGGCTACGTCAATACGGAAACTATCCAAAAAGTAGAAAATGGCTTCTTCCGGTATCTTTTGGCTACTCCCAAAAGTTCGCCAACCTATGGTTGCCATATGGAGTTGGGGGAGGATTACATTTCCGATCTTATTGCTATCCAACCAATTCTCTTGTGGCATCGCAATTGGGAAACTAAAGAGTGTAAAATGACCCGTTTGCTTATCTCTGATTGTCTTACTCTGGAAAAGTGGAAAAACATTCCATGGTTGCTTTATGTCCATAACCTCTTGAGAGACGTAAATTTGGAGTCTTTTTTCAAGTTCCCTGAGACTATAATCGAAATGTCACGCGAAAAGCTGAAAAATGCGTGTTTATCCCATTTACGTGAGCTTCGTTTAACAACTGAGATTCAAAAACCCACAAATCTCCATCTTGTTTCGGTACAAGTCTCAATTGGGATCCAGCCGTACCTACTATCTAGTGTTAACCCTCATGAAAAATATCTTTTAACACGATTTCGGTTTAATACTTTCCATCGGCTGACAACATTCCCAAAAACAAAAGATTGGTCTAGTAACCTAACCCCTTGTCCTTGTAATGGACAATCAGAACAATCACCATTGCACGTAGTCTTTTTCTGTAGCTATTATGAATTCCCACGTAAGAAGTGGATCATCCCCTTATTAAAATTCATAGGCTTACGCCAGTGTCGCCCGGCCCTTCTTGCTTTACAATGTTTGGACACTGAGTGTAGCATTTTGCTAATAGCCCGTTTTTTAAAGGTTTGTGTTAAATACCGTGCAAACTATGATTAACTATAAAATGTCAGATCGTGATTGGGATCCAAACTGAAAGTAATAATCTGTAAAAATGTGTTTTTTTTTTATTATTCACATATAAGAATTTCTGTGATCTATATTAATTATTTTTAACTTTTTAAAAATCTGTTTTAAACTTTTGTATACTTTTATGGACACAAAATTTGTATCCGAATAAAGTTTTAATTGATTGATTGATTGATTGAACTCCCTTGGCTTCAGTTGCAGAATCTCTCTATTGAGTGGTAACTCCATCTAGTCACCTTGAGATCCTGTTACTGTCAGATGCATGGCTATAATAACGCTCTCTCGGAGCCTGAGACAGAACATTCTCTTTTTGCCAAATTGTCTAGAAATCAGGAACTTTTAGAATGGTCCCAGGAGGCCAACAATGCATTTCACTTAGTTAAGGAGAGATGCACCACGGCCCTAGCATTCAGACAACTAGACCCCATGCAGTTTTCTCTTGAGGAGATGGATGCCTCCCAGAAAGCTGTGAGTGATATATTGTCACAACGATAGAACACATGAATCCAGTTCCCCATTGTGTAAATAGTTATTGTTGACCGAAAATAATTATTCAGCTGCCAAATGAGAGTTATTGTTCATTAAATTATACATTCAAGAATGTCATCGCAAAGCCAGAGGTTCTGGTCCAGTGCATATCTACCACATCTACCTTAGTCTGGCCCCCTGTATTTTGAAAGTGGCCAGCTGGATGGTCAATTGCAAACTTAAGCTCATTGGGATAAGACCGAAATCATGGTACAATCTTAGGGCCTGATTATGAGTTTGCCGGATGGTGGCGGTGTGGCTACCGCCGCACCAGTGGTCGAACCACTGCCGCATCGGTAGTCCAACCACCGTATTTCGAGTTTGGCAGTCGAACTGCCATGGGACCACTGCTACCACCAGGGATCCGTGATTCCTGTTGGTCTTGCAGTGGTCTGAGGCCCACAGTATGCTTGGCAGTGCAGATGTGGCACCGCCAAGCATATTACAAGTTTCCCTCACCGCCACAGTTTTCATGACGATGAGCCTGCCATGGAAATGTGGTGGTGAGGAAACTAAGGGGGCCCTACAGGTTCCCCTGTTCCCTCAGGGCCATGGGGTGCATGCAGGGGGGCACATGGTGTGCCCTCCTGTGTGCATGCACCCTTGGTCTTGCACGGCATGGAGTGCACCAGTCCATGCTGTGCCGGAACAGGCGTTGGTGTTCCCATCGCGGTGCCTTTCTAAGGCTCACTGCCTAGGACCACCTGCTGGACCAGGAGAAAACTCCTAATCTGGCGGGCTAGCGGTGGTCGAGTTTGGCGGTGTGGAAGCAGTGAGCTGGTGTGGTGGCCCAATCCCACACTGCCAAACTCATAATCAGGCCCTTAGTAAGAATGTTCCAGCTCCCGTGCCCGACTGTCTGGTAGGATTGCTTACTCCTAAAGAGGTGATAAAGAGTCTTGGTGTATGGTTGGATTCTAGTCTCACCATAGAGCACCAAATAAACAAATTGGCAATAATTTGCTTTGGCGTTCTTAGACGTCTTAGAAAGGTCTTAAATCTGCTTCCCCTCTTAACCAAAAGACTCATTGTCCAGGCCCTTGTCATCTCTCGCCTGGACTATGGCAATGCTCTTTATCTTGGCTCTCCTCTATAGGTGATGAAAAGGCTTCAGATCACATAGAATGCCGCCGCACTGCTTCTTATGAATCTTCCTAGGCACCAATCTGCTAGGAAGGCATTTTTTTTCTCAGAGTTTTATATAGTGCCAAATTGACCTGAATCGGGTATCACAGCGCTTTACATAGCACCAGTTGCATTACATGAGGACACATTCATCATTTTTGTTAGGCACTGGGAGATTAAGTGATTTGCCCAGAATCACAGGATGTTCAGTGTTGTTGCCGAGACTCGAACCCAGTTCCCCAGCTGTTAGGCCAACTCCTCTCCCATTGAAAGATCTTCACTGGTTGCCTGTGGAGCAGCGTGTTCAATTTAAGGCCCCAAGCATTTTGCATAGGGGGTGTTAAAAGAGAGGTCCTACTCTGTAAAGATCGCTAACTAACCCATACATTCCTGGAAGGTCACTCAACTCTTCCTCCACCCATTTTCTGCAGGTTCCCATACTGAGAAGATCTTGTTGGGGAGGCCAGTTCTTTTCCTATCAGGCCTCAAAACTCTGAAATTCCCTTCCCCTAGAGCTACACCAGCTGTCCAATTAGTTATTCTTTCTTAAGGCCGTGAAAACGTGTCTTTTTACTTCTTAGTCTGGTTGGTAAGCTGGCTTTGTGTGGACCTCTTCTAGCGCTGGGAGGCCTCCGGGTAGCTATGCGATTTATAAGAACTGCAGAATAGAATAGAATACTTTGCATCAGAACAACTAGAGAGTAAGGAAAAATAGAATGGCTACTAGTCCTTTTCCCTGTGTAGTATTTGAATAAACAAAGTGGCCATGTCCTTTAGTAGGTCTTAAGGTCGTAGTTCTTGACCTGTACCTTCGAAAAAGGAACGCTAACAACAGATCGTTGTTTAAGGAAACCCCTCACCCACCTACCTAGTAGGTGGCATGCTTCATCATCGGGGCCCAGCTGGATTACCGATTGCAATCCAGCTGTGCTTCAACGCCTGAACTACAGCGGAGCGTGTTGTCGTGTGAAAAGTGTAAAGTGCTATGTGAAGTGAAATTATGTGCTAAAAATATCTCTAGGAAGTATTCTTATAAAAGTTTTCATGGAAGGGTCCTAGGATATGGGTAAAAAACATTGTCGAGATACACATGAGGTTTTAAAATGAACCTCTGTATCCCTTTAAAATTTCAGGTCTACTAGTTTCAGCCTTCAGATGTGTTCAGGAGTGTTCAGGAGGCTTTCGTCAGGACCAGCTGAAAGTGCGTGCCCAAAGAAAAGGGGCCACTGTGGTGTGAATATCAGCACACATCCTAAGGTGTGCTGTGAGTGTGGTGGGATCTTGTTACTTACAGATCCTATGCAGCGAGTACCTGTGAAGGAAAGAAGTACATAGTACAACTACATTGTTATATTTTCATCTGTACACAGGTATGTCATGCATGTCTTACTTAGTAGCGCTCCTCTGTGCGTAGAGTAGTGGTGACTGGTTGGGAGAAGGCATCATGCATGTGACTTGGTGAGTGCATGCATGTATTGGTAGATTATCTTTATTTTATCAATTGTATTTGCGTTGTGGCACATAAAATGTATACGTGTTATGGCACATCAGGTGATTGTTTAAAATTAAGTATCTCGTGGTCGCGCGTTGTTGTCAGTTAGTATGTCCTGTGTGTCTCTCTATGTTAATTGTGTTCTCTGGATATATCACACGCAACCACTAGATACTTAATTTTAAACAATCACCTGATGTGCCATAACGCGTATGCGAATTATCACTGCGAATTCGCAAACTGCGACACACAACCTGCGATAATCCCAAATAGAGAAATCGCAAAGTGCGAATTCACAAGTCAATGTTTGAAAAAATCGCAAATTGCGAATCCGTGAGATTCGCAATCTTGCACATTGATTTTACCACCAACTCAACGCAGGTGGTAACCAGGTGCAACATATTTAAACAATCCCACAATGCAACAGGGACTGCCACAATGGCAGCGCTGTATGTGATAGCCAAGAGGCTGGGAATTCGGGCAACAGCACAGAGAAGGAGGTGACAGGAACGGACCTTCAGAGTGTGCATCACTCTGTTCCAGTAGACTGACGAGGAGATCCATGAGAAGTATGGGCTGGACTCAGCCACCATTATGGACCTGATAGAGGAGCTGAAACCCCTGCTGGAACACCCAACAAGCAGGACCCAAACTATTCCAACCCATGTGCAGGTCCTGTGCTCACTCCAATTACTGGCATCAGGGAGTTTTCAAGGGGTGATAGCAGCAGCAGGTGTGGTCTCCCAGTGTTGCCTGTCGCGCTTCTTCCATGCATTCCTGGATGCAATGGTACAGAGGCTACATCGTCACATACAATTCCCCAGCACACAACAGGCATTACAGCAAACAAAACAGGATTTCTACCAGATTGCACAATTCCCCCACATAATTGGCTGCATAGATGGAACCCATGTAGCCCTCTCATCCCCATCAAACAATGAATATGTATTCAGGAACCGAAAATCTTATCATTCACTAAACACACAGGTCATCTGCAATGCCAAGGATATATTCATCAATTATATTGTAGTGAAATACCCAGGCAGTACTCATGACTCATTTATCTTTAGACATAGTGGGATATACAGACGTCTCAATGCTAGCGAGTTTGGTGAGGGATACCTGCTAGGTAAATGCATGTCAAACATTGTAACATACAGTAAATGTCTGGGGTGGGAGGACAGTAATTTACCTCTTGTTTTCCATCCTGTAGGTGACAGTGCATATGCAGTGTGGGACTTCATCCTGACACCATACCTCAATCCAGCCAATGCAAGGGAGAGGAGATTTAATCGCACACACAAAGCTACACGCTGTGTAATTAAGTGGACATTTGCGATACTGAAGAGCCAGTTCCACTGCCTGCATAAAAGCGGAGGAGCACTACAATACAGCCCAGAGACCTGCTACAAGATTGTGGCTACCTTTGCAATGCTCCAAAACATAGCTACGAAAAAAGGCATTCCAGTAGAAATAACTGATACAGATACTTCTGAGGATGAGGGCCCAGGTCCGCCTTGCAGACCAGCAGTTGGAGTTGGGGCAGCTGCCGGATGACAGAGACGTGATGAGATCACACAGAACTATTGACACAATGCAAGAGATGTTTTGGGGCATGACTGTGTTTAATCAATCCTTTAGCAGCAGGATAATTTTAGTCACACAGCCTGACAGACACATCATGAGTGTCACTAGATGTTGCACATGTTATGGCCACAGTGCAAGTATGTAGGTGAGTCACAAGTCCAGATGTAATGGGTTGCTTCAACCATTTGCTATTCTCAGTGATGGCAATTCAATTCTTCCGGGAACGGCCTGCTGGAGCATGCTAAGGGTGCTGACTGATGTAGCATGACACATATTCGGGTGTGTGAGGGCCTGTGCTTCTATTAGAGCACATTCCTTCCCCTGGAACTATAGTGTTTTATATGCTTCCTGTTTTGAGGAACTGTACACCCCTTTGCCTCCAGTTCACTGTACGAGTTAGACCACCACTTGCCAGCAATATAGCAAGTGTTAGCCTAGTCAAGGCTGTGTTTCCCCTAAGGTGCCCCAGTACTTTGGTCCCGAGGGGTTGCAACCAAAATGATGGTCTTGATGGGGCCCTATATATCTCTGGGTGTAGAGAACAGAGACACAGTAAAAGGTACCCTTATGCTCATCTGAGTTTCTCTGTTACCATATATACACTAGCATGTGGTCCTCCATTATGGCTCTAAGCAGCACGGATGCTAGTGTTCCACTTTGAGGGGCAGCCAAGGACCTGTTCTGTGAGCCCTGAAGAGTACAATTAAAGTCCCTCTCCCATAGTAGCAATACAGGAGCTGTGGCACTACTGTTCTCCATAGTGCATCAAAGAAACTAGGGTCGTCTAAGTTGGGCCCATAGCAGTTAACAAGCATAAGTGGAGTCTTCCCCACACCATGACATATTGGACTTGGCTATCTGAATGTGATTCTTCCACCCTGAAGGGTGTTCCTTTCTTAATCAGATTGGTTACGCCTCTGACATCAGAGGACAGATATACATGTGTTGCTATTTATTTACGAATGCTGGCTTGGTCTGCGGTTTCAAATGGGTCTCCTGCAGCAGGGCTATCGAGACATTGTGCCGGTCTAAAAAGGCAAGCACCTGCTGCTTTTTACGAGGATTCCCTGACCCCCACACGTTTCAGGTCTACACAGTGCTGCCTGGTTATGTGCATGTTCAGAAGTGGTCATGGCAGGAGGACAAGTTCTCGGGTGTATACCCATATGGGGTAGTGTGTTCCCAGTGCTGAACTGTTAGCAAGTAGAGCCTGCAGGTATTTTACCGTATATATTCCAAGTGACTATAGCATAGCCCACACCCACCCAAACCCTCCCTCACTGATTGTCCAATCTGATCAGGACAGTCCCCGTCCGCTTTCCCATATTATTCAACATATACATGCACAACCGTGGTAACTATCAACAGCCAAGAAACACAATACCTCCAACTTATTTGGCTGGCTAATACCCTTGGCGGACACCAGAGTACCCCGCAGAGTCCGCAGAGTAGACAAGGGTGTCAAGGACTTGGTGTCGTATATGCCAATACATGGTGTATGACAGGTGATCAGCGCAGGGAGGACCATAGATCCCTTCACATCAGCACTGATGGAACTCTCGGACGAGGTTCATGCAATTAGTCGGAATTAGGGTGGAGAAGAGACGCTGGTGTACATGTAGTGCCGGTTTGGGACCCTGTGACATTGTCATATTAGTATGAGTCAATTTCCCACAGCAATGAATCATCTTGACTTGGCTTATGTCTCCATAAATTGCGTGTAATGGGTTTTAGAAAGTCTTCCGCTGGTTGGGATGTTTGAAATATGTGCTGCCCGCTGTCTTATGTTATTTTTAGCCTGGTAGGGTAAAACATCGCATACTGTATGTTGGCTTTGAGTAGCTGTTGTATGATGGGTAGGAACTTCCTTCGGCCTCTTGCACTGCAAGGGTGAAGTCCGAATTGTTAGAGATGTTGTTGCCATCAAAGTTTAATTTCCCCTTCTCCCTTGCGAGACAGAACGCCGCATCCCTATCGCTGAAGTTCAACAGATGTGCTATAATAGGCCGTGCTGGCCAGCGTTCTATGTTCTATCTCCACTACCAGAAGTCCCGAGAAGGCCACCGTGCCAAACAGTCCCAAGAGGAGCCTTTCCACATAGTCCTCCATTTGTCCAGTATTTGTTGACTCCGGGACGCCAAGTATGCAGATATTATTCCAGCGTGATCTGGCCTCCAGGTATTTGCTCTTGACAGCGATTACTTGGAAGACTTTTTCCATGTTCTGCAAAGTTTTGCCCTTTGAAATAAGTGTATCCTTTACTGTGGAGATGCGATGTTCATTCTCCGTGAGGCGAAATTCATGTTTATCTAGATTGGCTGTTATAGAGTCCATGTGGGAAGTCACTGTATCCTTCTTGGAATAAATGTAGATCAGTTTCTCCTGCATGGGTTTTAAGAGTGAAGACATATAATATCCATTGAACTCTGGTTCTGCCTCGTCTGTAGTCAGTGACCCCTGATATTCCATCCTAGACCCATGTTGTGGCTCAAATGGCAATTTTTATTGCCTAGTGTCTGCTGTGGTCTCTAACACTCACCTGTTCCAGTGCTCAATCCGCCAGTGCAACGAAGGGTCAGACAGCTTTGGTTTCATGATGGCCAGGGCCTCCGATACAAGAGCTTACTTAAGGCAGGTCCAGTATGGCATGTATTTTTGAGAGACAGTTGGGTGGGCACTATTCACCGGCCAGATAGGGACCCTGAAAGCACCCTCCATATTCGTCAAGCAGGCTGTTCACCCGGGGAGACAGGCATCAAGTATCACTACACCATCCAGCATTGCAAGGTTGAAGCTCATCGGAGGGCGCCTATTGTACTCAGTGGAGCCCTCCAAATTTTGAAGTAGCCCCAGACGTGACCCCAATGATCATTTCTCCACCTGGTGAGTTCTCGACATGGGGGCACAAGCAGAGCTACCTCCGGTTTCAAAAAGGGGGGCACCGTACTCCAAATTCCAGGGCTCGCCCAGTTCTATTTGCCTTTTGCCTGGTCGTCGTGGGCCTGTATAGGGGGCCCCCTCCTTTCCCCGCCACACTCCACACAAGTTCTGCAGCCTGGCACAGATCATGATCAGCGCACACCAATGTGCCATGGACCAAAGCAATACGCTGTCTTCCGGCCCTCTTGGAGAATCACCCAATGCCAGCTGTGCACCCCAGTGGCTTCACCTGCTCTCTCCAGCTGTCTCTCCACTCATGTGACAGCTCCATTTCTCCCGTGGCAGCATTTTGGTGGGGGCCCCGGAGGGAGGATGGTTTCCTACTGTCTCCCAAGGCCGTGACTCGGGCCACACTCTCACCCTGTGCATGTCATGACGCGGCTTCACTCACAAGCACGTCCACCGCAGCTGTTCGCCTTGTGGCTGGTTTCTCTCATGGGGTTGGCCAGATGCCTCGTCCAGGATGTGGCTCAGTCTGAAATTGAGCTCGAAGGCGGTATAGTTGAGCAAATTTTGGTAGCTTATGCCCCTCAGCTACTGGAGCCTCACATAGGGACGACCATCTTGCTCGTTGGCTCTTTGGCACACTCAAAATAAATTAATCAATCAATTAATAAATAAATAAATACAACTTTAAATACATTTAAATTAAATTCACTTCCCTTCCTACAACCCACTAAAAAACAAACAACAAAATAATTCTAACAAATAAAATATTTAAATTACCATATTACTTAAAATAAATAAAAGAAAAAAGAAAAAATATGTTATGTAACTATAATTATGGAAAACATGTAGCAACAATTTACTAAATAATTCAAATAAGGCAAATAGTCTACATAATAAATAAACAACTAAAATTTCCATAATTATCAATTAAGCAATTAATTAAGGTTAACAATTATTTAAAAGAATATAACTTTAAAAACTGTCCCTTTGATTCTCCTACAAAACTAACAACCCACTACTAAAATATATATTACTAATACAATTATAAAAATTAAAATGTACAATTTTAACACACATAAATAAAACAATATTGAAGTATTTAAACAATTGACATACTTATTAATCAATTAAATATTTAATTTACTATAAAAATTAATTAACATTAAAATTAAATTAGTTATAATTCAATTAACTTCCCCCTTATTCCTCTAAAAATGTACAACCCACTACTAAAATATAAATTAGTAACACAAATAAAAAAATTAAATATACATTAAAATTGTCAAATTACGTGTTCACTTTGTTTCTGTCCCGGCCCGTCCCCCCCCCCCCTATTCCTGTGGATCGGTAGGGTCCTCCCCAGGGGAGCTCATAATGCTGCTTTGACTTTTGCTGCCTTGTGGATTTGTTTGTACTTTCTCATAAAAAATGGAACCGCCATTTGGGGGGTCCGGACGGTTTGGCCGCCAACGCTTTCTTCGACTCCTGGGACCTTTATCACTTGCCGCTTGTGTTTCATAACTGTGTTTTATGCTCCCACTGCTTGCTAGCGGCCGGCCTGAAGGTTGTAGGCCCATTTTTGTATATCTTTTGCATTCTGTAATAAAGGTTTAAAAAATAAATAAATAAATAAATAAAAAAAATTGTCAAATTAAACTTACATTTAAAGAATAATTTAACAAGTTACATAATTAATAATACATTTGTAATTAATTTTACAATAAATTACATCATTTACAATTTAATTAACCTGTTACCCTATTTCACTAAAAAACCCAAAAATTGCTACTACATTATAATAAATTACTAAGTAAATTAAAGAAAATGTAATTACACATTTAAAATTGCAAACTATATTTTAAAACAAAAATAACACCTATACTAAAAATACTAACACCTAAAATGAACATGCTACTATATATTCACTTAATGAAAAACAATATTTATTACAACTATATTAAAGTAAACAATATTAAGTCTGAAATATTCTTATTATATACCAAAAAAACGATATTCTTGCTTACATATTCTAGTGAGCTGTATTTTGGAAGTGACAACAATTTTGACACAATATTCATGTCACATGATATTTTTAATTTGAGTTTTGTGTCATTCACTTTCACTATGCTTACTCTAATGAAGTGGCTGCGTACAGTCACTACACTAAAGTGTGACTGGAAACCTATGATTTGCATAGATTCCCAGACATCCTCTCATGGGATTTTGTTTACCTCTTAAGTGCTGCAGTTGGGCAATGGCCAACGGCCGCACATCCTCACCAGTTTGTCTGTTGGTCATCGGCCAATACGGGGAAGGGTATATACCCCTCTTTGCAAGAAAAGGGTCATATTTCAGTGGAAAAATGTGATGTTTCCAAGTTGCGTTTTGGGACGTTTCCTGTCACAGGCACTAAGCTTACCCACACAAGTGAGGTACGATTTTTATCGGAAGAGATGTGGGAGCATATAATAGTAGGATATTTGTTATTACCAATTGCATTTTGCTGCATTTGTGGCTTCCAAATGTAAGCCAATGTCTAAGAAAGAAGACATTTTGAAAAATACCCTCTAAATCATACGCTCGTACGGATGCCCACAAATTCAGATATGTACAAATTACCACTGCACCTAAACTCCATATCCTGGGTTCATTTCAGAAATGCATAGGTTTCCTTGATACCCATTTTTTCACTCAACATATTTGCCATATGAATTGGTCTATACTCAGTACACAATGAAAAAACATTTTATGGTGCAGCTCAGATGTTGACTCTGGGTACCTCTGGTTCTTGGAGAACCTACAATCCCTATATATCCCCACAACCAAAAGGGTCTAGCAAACATAATGGTACATTGCTTTTGTAAACAGGCAATCGTAACAAAAAGTTACAGATGAAAACATTGTTGAAATAAAGAAATTTTAAAAATGAATAGGAAAAAACATCTGTGACAGTTTCTTTGGAAAAACCTTGAGTGATCGACACATATGATCCCTTTCTGAATTTGGAATTTTATCTACTTTTCAGAAATATATAGCTCTCCTGGATCACCCAGTTGTTTCACACTGGTTTACACCACAAACTGGAAGTAGGTTGAAGCACAAAACAATTGGAAAAATGAGCTACCTCTTTGAAAAATGCCAAAACTGTGGTAAACAAAATAGGTTTTTTGAAGCATATTCCTAAAACCTGAGAAGAGGGTGACTTTAGCACAGCAACCGTTTGTTGATACAATTTTTAGGAAAAAACCCAGACATTTTTATCCAGAGCCCTTTTCCCTATTTTCCCCCCAAAATCAAAATGTATCTATATATATATATATATATATATATATATATATATATATATATATATATATATATTATATTTTTCACAACACAATTTTATTGTTGACAGCCAAAGCAAAAAGAGTACCTCACCCGGCACCCAGAGTACACATATGCGATTGCAAAGATGAATATCAACATTTTTTGCATGAGCATAACAATGATCATACATAGAATTGGTTACAAAAACAAATACTAACAAAACAGCAAAGAACTGGGCCACCTTCTTCCACCAGACAGAGAGGATTGTTGCAGAGATATGAAGAGTCTGTGCCACCTAGAATTACATCCAGTAGGTACAGAGCACATTACCCAATATGTTGGCATCACAATAGTAAGTCAAGGATATCAGGCGGGGGGGTGGGAGCCTCAAGATCCAGGCCTCTGTAGTCAGCCCACCTCTTCCAGATCTAGTAGTGTTTCCTAGGGCACCCCCTCGCTTCAAAGACCGTGATTTCCAGGCCCATACAGAAGTCCAAGCCCTATGTATCTATATTTTGGCTATTTTCTCGGTACCCTCCAAGGGAATTCACAAACCCTGGGTACCTTTAGAATCCCCAGGATGTTGAAATTTGGCGTGGATACCTTTTGTGGACAAAATGACATGGAGGCCTAAACACAAATTACCCCAAATAGCCAAAAAAGGGCTCAACACTGGGTGGGGGAAAGGCCTAGCAGATAAGGGGGTTAATGCTCAAATAGTTAACATTTATGGAAAGCGTAAACATACGCCTACGATGCGCAGATGTACACAATTGTGTTGTGAACATGGGCGCTAATTTCTTGCTCCCTAGCCCCATCTAATGATTATAACACACACCTCGCAACTACTCATAACAAAAGAAACACCTTAGGGGGAACTCATGCATTGGCGTGTACAAATTCCGTGAAAATCTGGTATTTACAGGGAAGCTGTTTAATTCAGTTTTTGGAACTTCAGCCCACGTTTAACAATCCATTTAATGAACTGGCCACGGTGAAACGTGCAATAAAGTGCTTTTGGCTTAAATCGGAAACCCTTGCAATGCTAATTTAGCTTTTTACAAGTCAACAGTTACCAAAATAAAACTATTCCGTTACACGCGCCTTTTTCACCCAGTGCTTTTGCCTTTGTTTTCTTACATTGAAACTTTGCTTATGAAATATTGTGTAGCTTAGTAATAGTTGACCTCTTGTTTAGAATACAACCAAAATGAATTGGGCTTGATTTCATTGTTCACTCAGTATGTGAAGCTGAAAACTCAACTTTCATTTAACTGTGGCAGAGGATGTAGCCTAACGTAGGGCTGTCGATTTCAAATCTGGGGAACCAGGTTCGAGTCTCGGCAATGACGCTCAACATCCTGTGGTTCTGGGCAAATCCCGTAATCTTCCCCTGCCTAACAAAAAAAAAATTGAATGTGTCCATGTGTAACACAACTGGTGCTCATGTAATGTCTTTTACACAAGCAATGACAAAGCTAACATGTGTTCCTTTTCAACAACGAACTGATCATCACGCATACGTGCACATAGGGAGACAGTGTTACACATGCAATGTTGTTTGGTAGGCTGGGGGCTGCTGCTGGGGTCCGGAGGTGGGTGAAGGTGCAGCAGCAGTGTCAACAGGCGGTTTGGCCTTGGGTGTTGCTTGGCGTCGAAAGTTGGCAGTTGTTGCTGCATCCAGAATTGAGAGTGTGGATGGTGCTTGGGTCATAGTGGAGGCGGGTCGGAGGACCAGGGCCCCTGGTGCTGGCCGTGTTCGGGTCGTGGACGGGCACAGACGGGCTTGCCTTTGGCGCACCTGCTGCGTGCGGCTGCTGCTCACAGCGGCTACCATTAAGTAAGGGTCGGGGGAGGGCGGTCAGCTGGGAGGCGAGAGCGGTCAGGACACACTGGAGGGGGAGGGGCTGCAGGGGCAGCAGCAGCAGGGAGAAAGTGTGAGATAGAAAAAGAGTGAGAAGAGAGAAAAAGAAGAGATAAGAGAGAAATGACAAAAAAGAGAGCACAGAGAAAAAAGTCAAGAGAGGTGGAACAGCAGGAAAGAGGCGCAGGCAGGAGCCTGCGGGTAGACGAGGGGGAGACAGGTCACACTGAGCAGGTCAGTGGCCTAGCTCTTCTTGCTGCGCAGGGGCCGCCATTAATTAGGGGTCGGGGGAGGGCGGTCAGCTGGGCGACAGGAAGACATTTTAAGTCTTTATCCCGCTGCATGAAACTGCGAACTCAACATTTTAAACATGAACTCTATTCTCCACACCTGAACACTTATGTCACGGTTCTACGGAGTCCTTCAGAAACCAAAAGGGTCTTGTCATCACTAACTCACAAGACACTACTTCTCCCCCTTTGTAAAATGAAAAATACTATTTTTAAATATATATAACTATGCAGTGAACAGGGCGGTCCTGCCGCCAAAACGCGTCTGACTTTGTTTGAATAAATCGCCTTCTGTGTCAGAAATATTCACAGAGTTGGTGCCTGTTTGTTGAAAGACTGTCAGGATGGATGGATGGATGGATGGGTGGATGGATGTGTATATATATATATATATATATATATATATATATATATATATATAAATATATATATATATATATATATATATTCACTGAAAAAAACATAGGTTTCACACATGTTATAGTTAGGAATTAGCATTTAAAAAACCTTGCAAATTCAATGAAAAAACCATAGGTTTCACACACGTTATAGTTAAGAATTAACATTTAAAAAACCTTGCAAATTCACTGAAAAAACCATAGGTTTCACACACGTTATAATTAGGAATTAGCATTTAAAAAACCTTGCAAATTCACTGAAAAAACCATAGGTTTCACACATGTTATAGTTAGCTGGACATTTAACTCGTAAAAAACCAATGAAATTCCCCCGTTATAGTTAGTTCAGCTAACTATAACTTGCGCGCCCGCAATCCACTGCTGATGACGTCACATATTACATCACTCATGACATGGTCAGTGACATCACTCATGACATCACTGATGACATCTCAAATGACATCACTGATGACATCATCCATTGAGTATGTGTTTCTGAACAATTTTAATATGTTTAATATATATAGGGAAAGGCCTGTTGAAGAATGAGTGGGTGTACAAGTGTGTAAATGGATGATTTTCTGTGGTGCGTAACTAACTCTATAAGTGAGTCATTAAATGTATCTTACTGCAGACTAGTGACTAAACTGTCTAAATGTCTGTATGTTGGAGTATAAGTGGCTGCATGGTTTTGTGAATACCTATATGAGTGTCTATATGAGTTATTGATTGCTTGTCTCAGTATCTGTATGGGTTCCTGAGTGTTTGTGTGGGTAGGGTGTTTGTGACTCTATGCATAGATGTGTGAGTGGGTGATTCTATGGGTGCATGTTTTTAAGAGTGCATCTGTGATGGACTGTATGGTTGAGTGAGTGTATGTATGGGTGTGTTAGGGATTGAATGTATATCTCAGTGGTACATTTGTGACTAACTACATATGTGAAAGGCAGTATATGTGCGTGTAAGAGTATATAAGTGGGTAGATGTGAGAGTGTGTGATTGTGAGAGTGACTGTATGGATGAGTGTGTGCTTGTATCAATATTTCTATAAGAGCGTAAGAATGTGATACTATTTTTATGAGTAAGTGAACTTGAGTGTGTATAACCACATAGGTGAGTAAATGGGAGTGTGATTATTTGCATGACTGAGTAGGTGTGAGAGTACCTCTATGGATGATTGGTAGTGTGTGAGTGTCTATATTGGTGTATAAATGCATATGATAGTTTTGTATGTTGTGACTGTAAGTATGAGTGACTGTACAGGTGAATGAGTGGAGGTGTATGTAGACCTAAGAGTCAATAAGTGGGTATGTAGTTATTGGTATTGCAGTATGTATGGTTTTGAGAAAGGAACTCTTAAATTTTGAGTCGGTGTATCAAAGGTTATATTAGGGTGTGAGAAGATGTGGTAATTTATCACATGGATGACGTCATCAGTGATGTCATCAGTGATGTCATTTGAGATGTCATCAGTGATGTCATGAGTGATGTCACTGACCATGTCATGAGTGATGTAATATGTGACGTCATCAGCAGTGGATTGCGGGCGCGCGAGTTATAGTTAGCTGAACTAACTATAACGGGGGAATTTCATTGGTTTTTTACGAGTGAAATGTCCAGCTAACTATAACATGTGTGAAACCTATGGTTTTTTCAGTGAATCTGCAAGGTTTTTTAAATGCTAATTCCTAACTATAATGTGTGTGAAACCTATGGTTTTTTCAGTGAATTTGCAAGGTTTTTTAAATGCTAATTCCTAACTATAACGTGTGTGAAACCTATGGTTTTTTCATTGAATTTGCAAGGTTTTTTAATGCTAATTCCTAACTATAACATGTGTGAAACTTATGTTTTTTTCAGTGAATTTGCAAGGTTTTTTAAAAGCTAATTTCTAAATATAACGTGTGTGAAACCTATATTATTTTTGTGTTTTTGCATGGTTTTTTGAATTCTAATTTATAACTATAATGTGTGTGAAACCTTTGTTTTTTTCATTGAATTTCATTGTTTTTTTACATCTTTTTTTTCTTTTTAGTTTTTCCTTTATACACTATTCTATCTATGTATATATTCATGGTTTAAATTCATTCTTCAATTTGTAAAGATTCACCTTTTTTAAATAAATGGTTAGATATAGCTGTATAACATAGTTAATATCTTCAACAAACCTTTTTTACCGTGCGCGTATGGTAAGCTTAACGTAAGCGCACGCTTCGCGTTATGCACGGTGAGCGTACGTAATATTTCTACTCCGTTTGCGCATACTTACGCAATTTGCGTACACGTCCGTACTTCCTACGCGACGCGTAAGCGCATGCTTCACAAGCGCATGCGCACGTTACGCGGAAGTGTACGAGCGTGCCTGGAATGCGCATGCACGCGTGCAGGTGTCTTTTGTACGCGCATGCGTACTTTTACCGTACGCGCTCGGTAAGCTTAACGTGCGCGTACGGTTGGTCATGTGATCAAAAAACAACACTTTTGATTGGTTTAAACTACTTTCAGTTTTAGAATCTTCCTACACCACACCCACTCCCCTCATTACTGCTTGTGATTTCTTAGGAGAAGGAGCTGAATTGTCTTTGGGATACAATGGCAGAGCAGCAGACCTCTTCTGAGAGTGAGCAGGACAGCACCATCATCAGACAGAGAAGGAGGAAACAAAAGAGTTCTTTTATTTGGGAATATTTTACATTTCCTGAGGGGCAGAAAAAGGTAAATGCTCCTTTAGTTACCTGCTCACTTTGTGAGCGTGTGTTATCTAGAGGTAACCCTAGGAAGAAGTATTCCTTTGGTAATCACACTATGTTGAGACACCTTAGGGATGTTCATCCAAGGACTTATGATCGACATTCTGAAGCAAACCCTTCAGAAAGTCATCCTACCACACCCGCAGATGCTCAGCCGAGTACAGCTTCGGCAGCTCAGCCGAGCACTTCCTCTGCGGTGGGAGCATCACCCTCTTCTGCTTCTGTGGAAACGAACCCTCGATTTGGGAGGGTACAAATGAGGTGCACCAGATGTTATGGTCTAATTGTTCATGGGGAGGCCAGTGTTTCCCTAATAAACAAAAAGATAGACCAGCACATCTGTGGTCCTTGTTAATATTCCCATTCTTTCTTTCCTCTGTCCCTGTATTAACACAACGGCTCTTTTAAGAGCCAACCTTACCTCACAACTTTTTTAAAAAAAATTTAAATTAATTTTTGTAATTTTTTTTTTTACCATACGCGTATTTAAAAAAAGAAAAAAAAATGTCACCCTACAAGGTCCTTGAGGGAGTACAATGAAAATGAGAAAAGCAGAGAGAGGAGAACACAGCCGATTATCAGAGTCAGAATCTCAGAGCTGTACACCTCTCTCCTCTCACGAGAACCAGTAAATGGCAATGTTTCCCTCTCTTTTTTCACACATATACATGTTAATTACAAATCTCAGTGCTTCCCACATTTTTTCAAATGAAATCACACATATCTATTGGTTGAAAACTTCAACCCTTTTCCAAATGAACCCTTCCCCCAACTTGACTTCTGCCTGCTACCATAGCAACAGCTCATGGAACACTGCTCTGAGCAGAGAGGTCAGAAGTTCAGCACACAATGTTTCAAATCCAAAGAGCAAGATTGCTTGACTTTTCAAACCTAACAGCAAATCCAAAGTAATGTTCTGTGGGTACACATTTTTCTGAACCAATACTAAAAATGCTTTTAAAAAAAATGTAAACATACACCCTAGTTTTAACTGTAAAATGTTTTGAATCAGCCAATGAGTTCTTTTTATTAAACAAAAGTATGTATGCCTCCATTTTTCAACTCTTTCATTTCATATTGCCATTCTACTGAAAGACACCTTCTGAGTGCATCCACATCTCCTTGAAAGATGTTCACAGTGTGGATTGTAGGTCACAGCTATGTCTTCTGGAGTGAAAAGTATGCAGAAAAAAGAGGCATGGTGAGAGACCTTGCTTTGCCAAATGTAGACATTAAATGGATTGGTCAGAGAGGGTTAAAGTGGCACCAATTAATGCCTTTGGTGAAAACCTTTCGACATCTCCCACAGCCTAACCTTATTATTGTGCACTGTGGTGGAAATGACCTAGGCACTTTAACTGGGGTAGGTCTGGAAATGCTTATTAAGGACACCTTTGTGCAATTGACGTCGCTTTTTCCTCAATCTGCCTTTGTATATTCTAAAATATGCCAAAGGCAAAAGTGGAACTGGTCCAACCAATTTTGTCTGCAGATTGACAAAGCAAGAAAGCACGTCAACAAATCTATTTCTGCTTTCCTCAGAGACTATGGTATGGGTTCTATATACCACAACAACTTGCGTTACAACATGCAAGGCATTTATAGAGGAGACGGTGTACACTTCACTGATGAAGGCAACAGAGTCTTCCTCTTGAACTTTAGACTCTGCATCGGTACTTACTTGTAAGTACTACAAAAAAACACTTCATAAACACAACGGCTCTTTTTAGAGCCCCCTAATATCTAAACACTCAAATTTCTTTTTTTCTTCTATTTTTTTTTGGGTTTTTTGCCATACGTGTACGGTAAGCTTACCGTACACACACCCCGCGATTTAAAAAAAAAAAAATTTAATGTATTTTTCATACTTTCGTGACCTTGTTGGAACCCCTGACAAACGCTAGGGGGTCTGCAACTCTCTTCGTTGCCCCCTTTTCATATTCTCCACCTTAGTTTATCAGTGTGAGACACACAAAATGGCGGCCGACACTTCCTGATTTCGACCAATTCGAACGTTTACAGTCATGTAACCACCAATCAGAATTAAGCTCGTGCACGGCACCGTACGCGTACGGTAAGCTTACCATACGCGCTCGGAGCGCGCTTATAGAAATATATATTGATTTAAATGCTATTTTCTCAGCAAATACTGAACACATTTACACCAGACCTACAAAAGGCACATCCCTGACCTGAGGACTACCTCTCTGCCAAATTTCAAGTAATTCTGTTCAGCCGTTCGGGCTGTAGCTTGGACTAAAGGTCCTATGGAAAAATGCATGGGGAAAATGCGTTTTGGGCCCCCCCCCTTTTTCTCAGCCCCCGCTTGACGAATCCCCCCGAGACTTTCAGGGAAGGTGGGGAGCGGAGCGACCCACCTATTTTGAAAATTTCGCCAGGATTCGTCAATCGGCGCCAAAGTTATTCCAAATAGAATGTTGCAGATTTCCTATGGAAACACGATCCTAACTATAACTATCTACTGGCGACCGCCAGTAGATAATGTATATATATATATATAAATATATATATATATATATATATATATCCCAAACAGAAAACACGTCCAACACCTTCATGTGATGTGAAAACAAGCCCACTAGCCAATCCTTCATGACAATTCTTTAATAAAGGCATTCCATCCAGCATAATGCGTTTCAACTCCACGTGTCTTAATCGTATGCTAATGTTGGAGTGACCATTCATTAGCTCTTTATACAGCCAATACTTTAAGAGTGAGGACAGACACACATTATCTTGATGCTTAAAACAAAAGGACTCATGGTGCTAAATACCATCCAAATGGATTTTTCACTAAGATTGTACGATGAAATCAGTGAATGCTTTGCAAATTACAGGCACTAAAACAACAGTTGCACTTTGATTTTTTTCATTTCCACTCTTAATTGCCACTGATCTCAGTTCGTCTTTTATATAAAACTAGTGTCAATAATGCTTTGATGTTGGAAGCATAAAATCCTATCCTTTCACATAACTCTTTGGTATATTAGTATCACCGTGAAATAACACATGTAACTTCACATTCCTACGTAGCCTTTAAAGGATTCAGTTCCATGTATGGTCAGGTCATATGTCATCACAACAGTATTCAAGGTTGAGTCATGCAACACTCCACCTTAACTATCAGAACATAGCTTCCCCTCCAATAAGCATTTGATTGTATGCTTGCCCTTTATCCTGTATGGTGCTTTGCTGTCTGCTGGTTAGATTTACACTATGCAAATACCACATAAATCCACACATGCAAATCCCCTCCATGCCTCTGAAAACAAAGCACCATGTGAGAGGTACCCAAGGGTGAAAGGCACATGCAAGGTAGGTTAATATATTTTAATACAAGAATGTTTTCTTTTGTGGAAGCTGGCAAACTGATTGCCACATGAAAAAGTTCTACAATGTGCATTAAGCGTGAATATTCCTGCGAGCATATCTTCCCATTGAGAGGCTAAATAAGCATTGACAAAGCTGTCAGTGCTGGTCTTTGTGTAGAGAAAGGGTTTTCTAAAGCTTCAGGGAAACAGAAAAGAGGTACCAAAAGAGGAACACAAGTGCAGCATTCCCTCACACTGAGAATAGGTACAGCATAGAAGGCAGCGGTCCATGCTTCTTTCCTTTTCTCTCACTCTCACACATTCAAGCACACACGCACACAAAACAACACATCTGTGCATCGGTACTAAACTCACTCTTACACACACGGTGCAAGTATTGTGCAGGCAGCAGAAGCCCAAACTTCTGTATAAGAGAGAAAAAACACCAGGTAATGGGAGACTGTGATACCTCTTTATAGGTTTTGGGCCATTGGCCAAGATCTAATAGGTTGCATTGACTTCCGTATGAGTGGCCACATCTTGAGTGCCGTTTCTGTTCTTGGTGGTCTGATGGAATTATTGTGGGCAGTCCTGGAGGCCATTTCTGAAGTCTTATGACTAGTTCTGGAGGCCACATCATTCTGGAGATACTCCGGGGAGAATCTGAAGATTGTATTACCGCTGTAAGTGTTAGGCATTATTTGGAAGGACACCTAGAGTATTGTTAAGTTCTGGAGGTCACACATGGAGTACTGAATTATGTTCTAGCCTAGCAACCACCTCTGACATGGTGTTTCCAGCTCTGGAGGATGAAGTTTAATGTGCTGGTTCTAGATGGTGCCTTTTGTGGTTTGACCCAAGTTCTGATGCTGACCTACGCTACGTCACATTATGCGCATTCGAGAGATCAGGGATCACACATTGCGACTTGTTCTGGAGGAAACATATGGAGTGTCATGTTCAGGGCAGGAGGCCTCACCAAGTATATTGTGGCAAGTGCCTGAAGCACCTGAAATATTTTGTTCCGTTAATGCCTCAGCAGGAGTATTTCTATTACTTTCTGAGGCAACATCTGGTGTAGAAGGAGTCCCACTAGCTCCTAAAGAGTAGTAAAATACTCAAAACATTTGAAACTGTATTTGCCAGCTACATTGAATGTCTGAGAATTTCAGAAAAGTAAAAGTGTGGATCACAGTAAACAAACATAAAACTGAGGCCACCAGTGCAATGCCTTACATCTCTTTTAGTCTTGCAAACTCGAAATATAACCTGTTACCTACAAGTAAATCATACAATTTCTCAACCCACTTTATATGTAAATCCTAAAATTACTTTGCTTTAGAAAGAATCATCAGATCACTGCACCTTTCAAAAAGGAATCAGTGCCTATAATGCTTAAACATCAATCTCAGCCCGTTATTGGCGTGATCACTTCCTAATCATTGTCATGACTAACTCATTCCTCATATCAAACCTCCACCACGGCTCAATACACCCTTCTGTGTAAATACTCATTAATGAATGATCTGTCCTAAGACGCTTCCAGGATCTAATGGCCAAAACTAAAGTTTATCTGCTCTGCCTCATTGGGAAGCTGGTTTCCTGTCAACACTTTTACATCATTGGACCTGATGCATACCCCAGCCAACAAAATCATCTGTAAATAGAGCTCAGAAGAAAAGGTGAACATGAAGTACTCTTCCTGCAGAGGTTACAGGCCTTGAGATCCTAGGAATACCTAATATTTTACTGGTACATCTTTAAACAAGTAGCATTAGCGAGTCAGATACATCATACTCCGCAGCAGTCATATACTACAACAATCATCTTATGGTGTCACGTCCTTTGAAGAAACTCTCAATCTCGAAGACTTTGATGTAAAGATTGACAACACAAATATTATGTGAACCACTCATACGCATCGGGATCCAACCACACTGTAAAAGCACCTGCCCTAGTCTTATGGCAATCTTTGCATCCCGAAAGTGATCCTGATATGCATTCGTCTGGTTTAGTTTCCTGTCTTTGGATTGGAGCTCTTTTGAAAGCTAGACTTGGAATAGTTCTCAACCTAGTTCACACTGTTGTTTACGAGTGAGAGATTTTGTGCATGTGCATCTGCTATACAAGGTACTTTGGCTCACAGTCTTCTTAAATGTACCTTATTGGAGAAAAACAACTTCAGTCATTTTTTACTTGTTTATGACGCTGATCAAATGCCTGTCCCCTTCGATTTTTTGGGGTCTTTATCAAGCTCATTACAATGATCAGCTATTTAAAAACATGGGATAATTGATGTTACCTGCAGCTAAGTTTAGACCACTTCTAAAATGGTAAGAAAATCTGAATGGCTGACTAACTTATTTGTTCATGAATCTATGTCAAAATAGTAAGGCCAATAATACTGACCTGCTCTCATACCGACTACAAACATATTGTAAAGGTGAGCATGCATAAGGAAGTATAGACTTACTATTCTTAACTCCATCTCTATTTACAATCACAGGGCCATATTCTCATTGAGCTATCTCCAAGTTAACGCCACCTTAGCGCAGCCAAACTTGCGATAAATTCAACACCCCATTCACAAGCTGGTGCCAACAGCCCATAGCACCAGTTTACCTGCGATAGCAGCCGCAAAAAACATTGCCACAGATGACCCCAGCAACTATCGCTAATGAGATGCAGAGTAGGCGTACCCGTGCAAAAAGCTGCGACAACACCACTTCACAACATTCTCAACGACCAGCCAGATCGGCGATACGACCACAAAACATGCGATAAGGCATGTTAGCAGCAGGAAATTAACACCTGCTCTGACCGGATTGTGAAAGTCGGACAGCAGCCGGCAAAACAAAAGGAAGCCCAGCACACAGCCACACCTGAAGAACAACAGATGCCAGGGAGCTACTCATCATGCAGATCGGAGCCCCTACAGACCCACAACACCCACCACCACCACCTCCAGGCCCGCCACCACCCCCCGGATCCCCCGCACCCTCCACCGGACCACCAGAGAGGCAGCGCAGACACAGACCGCAGACCTTCTGAAAACGCACCAGCCTCACAGACATGACACCAGAGTATGTCATTGCCCACTACAGGCTCAAAAGGACAACCATCCTCCGCATCCTGACCATCATTGCCCACAGGCTGACGGTACCAACACAGCGGATAACCAACATCCCACCTCAGGCAAAGATGCTGGCTGTACTGTGCTGGAGCAGGTAAAATATTTTGATTTAATATACCCAATCCATTTATATAAGTTTATATTAAAGATATTAAACGATTAATTCTAATAATTAATAGTGTGCTGTGATGAACTAATCAACCTTATTAATCAAGAGAATATACGTGGGAATGCAAAAGCATGGCTAAAATAATAAGTGAACTAAGTTTGTATGCATATTAAAACAATAAATGTTGCTTAAGCATGTGTTAATGCGATTTGCGCTTAAATAAACTTGCATTTACGGCTTTAAATGTTGCTTATGGCTAGATAAATACATACACATAAGGGTATTAGTAAGGGAATAACACTGTTTAAATCATTTCTATGTATTAATTACGTTTCTTGTGTTTCTTTATTAAAGTTGACCATTTTGGCCTACTAAAAGATGGCTGCCGACTGAATCCTTACTAAAGTACATGACTCCATTATTTGAGAAATGGAGAAAAAGCCTGAACTGATTTCTTCGTGTCCTCACCCTGAACCTATGAACCAGGACCATGAAGAATACTCTGGGCGAGATGCCAATGTCCCTGAACACGGATGAAATGTTGCCATCTGAGAACCAAAAGCCACCTATTGACAATAGACTGTTACTTTCCTGACCTGGGAAAAGCCTTTCCCATGCGCTTAGTTTATACATCATCCGTATGTGAATTTCTTCAAATGTTTCTTAAAGTTTGAGACGAGGCTGAATTCAGCCAACCAGAGGCCTGGAAATAAAGAAAATGATACTGTAATATGTAAATTTTAGTATAAATATTAGTAGTCCAGAGAGGGAAATTAGGTTACCACCCAAAGAGCTTGAGACGCACCCTGATCGATGCTACTCTATGCGGCACTCCATGCTGACAGCAGAGGACGGGACGGTAGAACTCTGATGAATTTCTGAGGACCAGTTTCTGACTTAGAGAACGACAATTAGCCAGAATAGATAATTATGACAAAAGATAATTTTGCATTGTTAGGATTTAACCTGCAAATTTAATTAGTTAAAGAAAAATCATTGTGTGAAGAACTGTGTCGGGTGGTTATTTTCTTGTAATGTTTATTGAGTAATATGAGAGCTAAAGTGGTTTGCATCAAATTCTAAAAAATCAACTAAATGATCCAGATCGACCTCCGGATGGAGGAAATGTTAGGGTAATTCAGTGGATGTGGTTTCCTCTATCCAAGTAAAGACACTGCAGTTCGGGATAATTTGAAGAATCCCTCTGGTAGGCACGGATAGCTTGATGTGAATGAATGTTGGTGTTATGGGCCCCACCAGCGTGTGATGTGTGTATGTGTGAATGACTGTGGAATCATCCTGTCCGTGGAAGTAGAGGGAGATTTTGTGTTCTGAACTGCACCAGTAATTCTGGTAGCAAGAGATGGTTTTTATTGATTAGGATTGATGATTTGTGTGTATATATATAGCCACTAGTATTTCTGATAGTTAGAGAAGGTTTTATGTTTGGTTTGATGATTTTGGCATTTTCGATTATTGATTGGTATTGATATATGTACTAACATTATATGTTGAAGTCGTATTGAGTTTATGTTGTCTGTACGGCTTCCGGGAGGTAGGAAGTCGGGAATTGATGACAGTTCGTAGTAGAGCAGAAGTAAGTGCTGCTCTCGGGAAAGACGGAATTGTGGTTGCCCGTAGGTACACAGGAGAAACGTGTGACAATTGAAGTTGCACGGCACATTGTCTGGGTTCGACTCGGCAGCATCGCCGTGTGTTGCCATTAGTGATGTTTTCTGTGTGAGAAAAGCGTGAATGATAGTGAAGGGTTACCTGTGAAATTTTGGTCTTAGGTACCAGGAAACCAATTATCATACCGATAACGCTTATCACTGAAAAGGTAGCAGGTATTCTCTGAGCTTGTTAGAAGGACAGAGTAGAGGTAAGGGCTGCTTTGTTAACGTGTGTTATAATTCTGTAGTAGGACAGACTGCTCGCTGTTCTCGGGAAAGACAGGATTCTGTATGAATTAACTATATTTTCTTGCGTGAAAGTGCGTGAATGAAATAGCATTCGGGTTAATTGCGGAACTCTGGTTTTATTTCTCAGGAGCATTACGTTTCCAACTATGTGTCTTATTTCCGGAGAGAACAGTTAATTGGTGCTTGATAGAAGGGTGAAGTAGAGGGATGTGCTACTTTGCTAACGGACGTAATAATTCTGTAGTAGGGCAGAGGTAAGCGCTGCTCTCGGAAAAACAAGATTCTCGTGGGAAAGGTCTTTTGCTATTCTGTGGTTAGCGGAGCAGACAATGGAGATGTTTATACGTTGTAACTAACAAGTACTGTAAATTTGAAACAAAGTCTATTGCGTAGTTTTGTAAAGGAGGGGTAGACTGAGGACAGGAGTCAGGAGCAGAAGCTGCTGCAGCGACTGTTGACGTCAGGAGGACCGCGCTGTGATTGGACAGCTAGTCAGTGACGTAGACGCTCCAGGATTGGTGCGTTAGTGTGAGTCGCGCAGGGATTGGAAGTAGCGACAGCGACGTAGACGTTCCAGGATTGGTGCATTAGTGTGAGTCGCGCAAGGATTGGAGATTGTGACAGTGACGTAGACGCGCCAGGATCGGTGTGTGAGTAAGAGTTGCGCTATTATTGGATTAGAGATCGTACAGTGGTAGGAAAGACCGGAGAGTTTACTAAAGACAGGAAAATGTATTATCATTCACCCGAGAAAAAGAAAAAGTCTGTGTTTGGTAAGATGAGAAACTGGTTTATAAAGGACAAGGAGATTGTGACTAGGGAAGGACAGTTACTCCCGCCGGCAAAGACCCCCGCATCCTTCATGGTTGCGAAATACGAGTATCATACCTGTATCTGGTTAGACAATTGGGCAAAGTATACAAAGGAAGACGGAGTTCTAGCATTTCCAGAGGATGGGTCATTTAATTTGGCAATATTAAGGAACTTGCGGGAGAGGATGATGAATTTAGATCCACGACCTAGGCCTACACAGTTCGAGGCATTGACAGAGTGGGAAGACGAGATGCATGAGCGGGAAGAACAAAGAAATGGCAATAGGTATCGGTACATGTTTGGGCGGCCAAACGACCGTGAAACTCATAGTGATCGAATGAGAAGATGGCGAGACGCTAGTATGACTGAAGGATTATTTCCCGTTAGAACAGAAGGAGAGAGTGGAGGAAGGAAATGCCTAGAAAAGAGAAATCATGTAGAAACCCGGAGGTATGGGGCTAATGAAACTGATGATGATGTTCTAGATGATATGTTTTATAAGAGCCCACCTCCGCACAGACAGGAACCAGAAACGCCAACCTCAGGCACGCCAGTGAGGGAGACTCTGAGAATCATTAAAACAGAAGTTATGACCCCAGAGGTGAAAAGAAGAAATTCACTTAAAGAAAAGGGAAATAGGGTCGAGAATGAAAATTCTAGAGAACTAGCAGAAACCACATTAGAATTGACCGAGAAAATAAGAGAATTGACGAAAAATCTAGAAGCAGTTACAGTTCCTGTGACCATAGGTCCTGTTATGCCTATTTTTGAGAAGCAGAAAAACAGTGAGCACGGACTAACAGTCCCATATGTGAACAAAGAACAGGCAGAACAGCCCATGGTGGGAGCAAAAGAGAGTTCCTGGGGACATACTATGGGTAGAAGTGAAATACATATGTCAAAGAACCCGTTCTATTGTTCTGATACTGCCGAGAGAAGCAGAAGGGCAGAAGGATCAATATTAGAACCACAAAGAGTGACAGAACCAGGGAATGCAGAGAAGTCAGTGAGCATAACTACCGAAGAATTGAATGTCTGGCTAAAAAGTTTGCAGGATAAAGAAAAGGAATCTAAAACTATTGATGTGGCCAAATTGAGAATGGTGTTGGAAGAATTAATTGTAGGGACAATCCCCACAGAAAAGCTGAAAAATTACCAAGATGAGGAGTTATTATTCCTATGTAAGAGTGTCACTTGGAGAGCCAAAAATTTACACGACAGATTAGCAGAGATGGCCAGTGAAATGGGAATTGACATGGACAAGGTAAAAGCTTTACAGAAGCCATACCGAGTGGATTTCACAGAAAAAGACATTGAGAATCTGAATGCTGCAGGAAGAATAGGGCAGATTAGGGACATAATCACAGTATTAAGGAAATGGGGAGATATGGACAAATGGAGGAGCAGGTGGTATAGGAAGCGGGATGACACCTCAGACAGAACATTTCCAGCATTTCCTGTGAGAGAGAAGGAGAAGGTGGTGATGGAGTTCCCTATGAGAGAGATTCCAGGAGGGGGATATGTACATGTCCCATGGACCAGACAGGACATTTTGTCATTTACCAATGATTTCCCTCGATTGCGGGAAAAGCCCGTCGAGTGGTTTAGACAGGTAGACAGATTTGTGAAATTATCCAAAGTGCTGTGGATTGATCTGAATAGTCTATTTGATATATTAGTGCCAGCAGATTTGTGGGCTGAATGTAAGATAGTCATAGATTGGCCCAATAAAGAGTACCCAAGAGATCCCAAAACGGGAGCCCCAGACCCAGAGGTAATGAAGAAATATGAGCAGGTCATGGCATTCTTGAAAAATAAAGTGCCCCCCAAAGAAACAGACTGGGTTAAAATAGATCGAACACATCAAGAAGCAAAAGATTCAGTCCACGCCTATTATGAAAGGTTAATCCTTGCCTTCAAGCAGTTCAGTGGGGATGACAGTCTGGGAGAGAAAGACCTGAGTCATTTTGTGTATCGATTTGTGTATGGTCTGCGCCCCGAAATCGGGGACATGATCAAGCAGCACACCATGGACTGGCAAAGTAAAAAGATAGATGAGATCCTGAGGCATGCAAAATACTTTAGTGATGAGATCGAAGCCAAACAGCGAAAGCTAAAAGAAAAGGCAATGTGGGCTCAGGTGAAAGTAGCAGAGAGACAGGAAGCTCAGTTGGTTGAACAGGCTAATAATCCAGGCATGAAACCAAGATTTGGTCCAGGAAAAGGGAAAGGTAATATAGAAGAGGCAAAGAAGAAATTCCCCTGTCACAATTGCGGAAGATTTGGACACAGGAAATAAGAGTGTAAATATCCACCAGGTACTAATGATGAAAATCCGTCATTAAATCCACAGGTGCAGTGTGAGGGGAGTGGCCCACCGCAGCAACAGCAGAAGGCTGTTAATCAACAGAATCAAGTGCCAAAACCGCCCTTACCACAGAGCCGGAGTATACAGAAGTATAGCAAAGAGACAGGATTCTACAATGAAGAACAGGTAAACAAACCGCAACGCGCCAGCGCTGTATCACAGTATTTGCTGCAAAATGACGAAAGTGAGCCAGAAGAGTTTTATTGACGGTGCCGAAAAGAGGAAGCAGAGTGCGTACTTGGCGCATCTCTAGAAATAGATCAGACAGGACCATTTGTGGATGGGAAAGTTAATGATGAAAACATCACTTTTCTAGTAGACACTGGAGCTACACTATCCACTGTCAGATCAGCAGATGTTAGAAATCTTCCTCTTTCAGATGAAACAATCCAAATAGTAGGTGTGTCCAACACCCAGATTAAAACGTTCCTTACTGATCCTGTAAAGGTCAGAATAGGAAAATTTTCAGACATGCACCGATTTGTGGTGTGTGACACCAGTCCTGTGAACTTACTAGGAAGGGATTTATTGTGCAAGATGAATTGCACTATATTCTGTACACCAGACGGAATAGCCTTTGAAACACCAGATGAGGATGTTCTGTATAAAATGACCATTGCTAACCGAGAGTGTGAGGTTGCTGGAACCTATGCAGTATTCAATCCAGATGAATTGCCCCCAGAATTGAAACAGACAGTGAAAGCAGCAGTTTGGTATTTCACTGGAGAAGATGTAGGTCTGATGAGAAATGTAGATCCAGTGAGAATTGCGGTAAAAGAAGGAGCTGTTTACCCAAATATTCCACAATACAGACTGACCCCTGAAATAATAGCAGGAGTAACCCCACTGATTGAGAAAATGATCCAGCAAGGAGTACTGAGGGAGATAATGAGCAGCCCATGTAATTCGCCTATCATGGGACTGAAAAAGCCAAGTGGGAAATTCAGGATTGTGCAAGATTTGAGAAAGATTAACAAGATTGTCGTCTCATGTTGTCCAATTGTTCCGAATCCCTCAGTAATCTTGTATCAGATCCCACATGATGCAGAATGGTACACAGTAATTGATTTGTGTGATGCTTTCTTTTCAATTCCATTGCATCATGACAGCCAGCCACTTTTTGCCTTCAGGTTCGGAAACCGTATTTTGGCATGGTGCCGAATCCCACAGGGGTACACAGAGAGCCCCTCCATTTTTAATCAGTTGTTAAAGAAATCCCTGGAGAGTCTTACTATGCCTGAAAGATCAGTTTTAGTGCAGTATATTGACGACCTATTGGTAGCATCAAAAACACGTGAGGCCTGTGAAACAGACACCATTGCCTTGTTAAATCATCTGGCAGATGGAGGACTGAAGGTATCTCCAAACAAATTGCAGTACTGTAAAAAGGAAGTGACATACTTGGGTCATAATATCGAAAAAGGCCTGAGGAAAGTAACCATAGATAGAATCAGACTCATTAGAGGAATGAGAGCTCCAATGACCCAGAGAGAGGTGAGAATGTTTTTAGGAATGGTTGGCTACTGTCGTCAGTGGATCAGTAATTTTTCCCTGATTGCCAAACCATTGGTGAAGTTGACAAAATGCGGGGTTAAAGACCCCCTTGAACTGAACAAAGAAGAACTGGCAGCATTCAAACAGCTGAAGAACAGTCTATGTGAAGCTCCTGCTCTGGGTATGCCAGATTATGAAAAAGAATTTGAGCTATACTGTAGTGAGCGAAACGGATGCGCACTTTCAGTGTTAATTCAGAAACATGGAAGACAAAGGAGACCAGTGGCATATTTCTCGTCAATGCTAGACGCAGTGGCAATAGGATTGCCAGGATGCCTGAAAGCAGTAGCAGCTACATGCCGAAGCCTAGAACAGAGTGAGGGAATTGTGATGGGGTATCCAGTGAGAGTGTTTGTACCCCATAGTGTAGCGATCCTTTTAACAAGGAGTCAAACACAGTTCATGTCACATAGTCGGCTGACTAAGTATGAAAAAGTCATTCTAGGTGCAAACAATGTGAGTCTGGAAAGATGTGTGAATGTGAATCCAGCTACACTTTTGCCTGATGCAGAGAGAGTGGAGATAAGGGAAGAGGCTGATCATGATTGTTTGGATGTACTTGACTATTGCACAAAACCTCGTCCTGACATAAAGGATCTACCACTGCCAGAGAGTGATCATGTGTTTTTTGTGGATGGATCCTGTTTGAGAACGGATGAAGGAGTGTTGAGTGCAGCCTATGCAGTATGCACAGTTTCAGCAGTTATAGAGGCATCACCCTTGAAAGGAGTAAGATCCGCTCAAGTAGCAGAAATAGTGGCGTTAACCAAAGCATGCAAGATTGGGAGGAATGCGAGAGTGACTGTGATGACTGATAGCCAGTATGGTTTTGGAGTTGTCCACGAGAGGCAGCGCAGACACAGACCGCAGACCTTCTGAAAACGCACCAGCCTCACAGACATGACACCAGAGTATGTCATTGCCCACTACAGGCTCAAAAGGACAACCATCCTCCGCATCCTGACCATCATTGCCCACAGGCTGATGGTACCAACACAGCGGATAACCAACATCCCACCTCAGACAAAGATGCTGGCTGTGCTGCACCTGTTGGCCTCTGGGACTTTCCTACCAACAACAGCTAGAGTCGGAGGAGTCTCACAGCCAGCCCTATCCAAGTTCCTCAAACCTATCCTGGATGCCATCATCAGCTTGGTACCCCAGTACCTATACTTCCCCCACACTTCGCAGGAACAGCTGGAGACCAAGCAAGGCTTCTACGCCATAGCTGCATTCCCGCACGTGTTGGGGGAAATTGACTGCACACATGTCCTACTTGTGCCCCCTGCAGACACTGCACACAACAGGCAATAGTGGACCACCGGGGACTCTTCACCAATGTCATCATCAACTACCCAGGCAGTGTGCATGATTCATACATCTTTCGACAGTCCATCATCAACTGGCGCTTCCAGGATGGCACCTATGGAAATGCCCTGCTTGTTGGTAAGTACCAAATGAACACACCACACACTTCAACTCCACAATCGTGCAACTCACAACTCTGGGAATGCACACGTTACAAACTCACATTTTACATGCCAAATAACATGCCCACCTACCAGACACGACAGCACAACTTACTGTGGTAACCTGGGCTATCCATGTACATGAGCCATCAATGGCAGCCACACAATAGCAGATTGTGGGGAGAGGTGGGAACAAGGCATGCGGGAAGGAGGCAAGTGACCCATTAATAAGCATGTACACAATGCCAAGTGTGGCGTGGATGTGCTGGCCTGACTTCAGTATGCAGACCACACACATATCCATGTCGACACACACCACTGGTGTATGGAGTGTAGTGAACAGTGGACGCAACCATGTCACCCCAGCCAGTGGGGAAGATCCCGGAAATGTAGCATGATACGTCCCCCCTGTAAGCGTGAGCGGAGTGGGCTGGCCCGGCGTATGACAGTACTGCGTAGGGGTGTGGCTGCTACACACGTGGATCTGGGTGTGGTTCAGTGTGGGCCTTGACAAGGATGTGGCTGATGCATGTGTCTCTGTTGTAGTGTCTGAGTCACCCATCACGCCATCGACAATGTTGGTATGTGGCATGTCCCCGATGTGTGTGGTCGGCCGAAGGGCTGCATGGGGGAGGGCATGCCCGCTCGGGGTCAGGGATCACACATTCCAACTGTTGTGTGTGTCGCTATTAAAGCAGCATGAGCCAAAGATGTACCCTCAATGGCATGTCGAGTTCAGCCAGGCAGGTGCACTAAATCTGTGTCAGCACTGTCCTTGCAATGGGCCTACACACACAGGCCACATACTGCGCAGCATCATGACTGTGTTGTACTCTGGCCTGTAGACATGCGCAGACAGGCATGTCAATGGGGTGCCGTAGGGGAGCATGTGATTAATCGTGCTGCGCACACTAGTGAATGTGCTCAGGGGGGGAGGTGCAGCAGTGAGGCCACGTAGTACACAGTGATGCAGCTCATTTGCAACACGGAGTACATGTCATACAGGAATCACAAAGTCACACATATCACACACCAATGAACCAGTGAGCCTGCCAACACATCTTGCAGTATGTAGTCGTGACTCATGTCTCTCTGCACTGTCACAGGTGACCAAGGATATGCACTCTGCGCTTGGATAATGACACCCCTCCGAGCCCCGAACACACAGCCCCAGAGGCAGTACAATTTGGCCCACAAACGCACCAGGGGCATCGTGGAACGCACATTTGGTGTGTTGAAGTCACGTTTCAGGTGCCTGGACGTGACAAGTGGCAAGCTCCTGTACAGCCCAGAGCTCGTGTGCAAGATGATCGTTGCATGTTGTGTGTTGCACAACATATGTGTACGCAGCAAAGCCCCATGGATACGAGTGCCAGATGCACCGAGCGATGATGATGAAGATGAGGCAGGTGGACCACACCCCACTGCAGCTGCAGCAGGCATAGCCTGTAGGGACTACATCATTGACAGATTCTTCTCTGGTTGACGTCACATTGTGTGTGTCCTTCGCAGTAATGGCAGAGTACGTTGACTGCCACAGGCACTGCATGTGCTAATAAAAGCATTCCGATACACATTCCCTGCGTGCATGTCACTCATCAGTACAGGCACTTCACTCAGACAAGTGTGGATGCGACATGTTGTGCTGTCAATTGTGGCCTACAGGTGACAACAGGGATTGGTTTGTGCTCTGTTATGTGCTGCCATAATGCAGGGATGCACCCTGTGACTCAAGGCCCATGACATGGGCAACATGTGTGTAAGGGAGAGTCATGGCCCCTGCATTGGTCCGTGCTTTTATTCTTGTCTGGTCATGTACATGGCACGTCGGTGTGCAGGGGGTGTTGTTTGTCCCTCTGCAATGTGGGGGGAGATGCGGTTTTACAGCGTGTACCATATTTGTTTCCGGATTGGCACACGTTACATACTGAATGCATGTCTATGTGCATTGTGGCTGTTTGTGGGGAAAGGCCTATCTGATTTGGACTATGGTCATTTGTTCTGCATCACAGCTGTGGGGTAGTGCTAACAGGTTGTCATCTCACGATTTGTTTACTCTGCTTTTCTGTTGCATTTTCCCACCAGCCGCGTGGGATTTGCAGGCCGGTCGCTGGTTTTCGGTGCTTTTTGTACTGCAATTGGCCTCATCGCAGGATTTATTGCATTGGTGTTTTGTATTTTTGTGGCGTGGCATTGATTTTAACGCGGTCAGTTGACGTGTTATCTGGTGACTATCGCATGGTACCACCGTGTTGTGAATACCTGGTTAACACGGCGTAAAATTCCCACGATGGACTGCGATGGTGTAGGTTGCATTAAGTAACTTTTGTGATGGTTATCACACGTTCTTGAGAATATACCCCACGATATCTTGGTCGTCAATATTGTGGTGGCAATATGAATGGATGGTTATGTAACAAATTCTATATTTTGGTAGCATGACTTGTTAAGTAGCTTGTCTTATTCAGTTATCTAATACTTTTAAAGCATTCTAATTTTAAGGTAATGAAGATTGATTGCTTTATTGTTTTGGTTTGTAATATAGTTTTTAAACAAAATCATGAATAAATACATTTAAATATTAAAGCAACCAATATTGATTTGTAGCACTAGGTATTGCATAACCAAATCATTTATGTCTTTGAGGAAACATGCAGCCATTGCCCTCTCCTGTCTGACAGTATTTCAAACCCAAGAAACCTCGCCAACTGCTCCGGGATTCCAAATCTACCGTACGCCATTAATAGAGAGTTAAACAGGTAACTTCATGAGTAGATGGACCATGGAAACCTGGTTGATGACTTCCAGTCAGTATTATTGCCGGAGAAGAGCCAAATACATTTTCTTCATCTTAGATGACTCACTAGCACTGATATTCCTCAACATCTGGGCAGGCCACTAAAGCACTGTAGGCCAAATCATCATGAAATGCTAATGAGAGAGGATGTGACCTTCATCAACTGCCATGGCGTGGATTCATTCTTCCTCCTGAAATGATGCCAGAAAGGGGTGATGGTTTCTCCCAATTATCAGAGAAAGTGATTGCCTGTATAGCATTCCAGGAATTCCTCCTTTCATCCCTACTTTTAATATGTGCAAGTGATCGGTACCTCAAGCAGTCATTCCTTGCCACTGGGAGCTCAGGAGTCTGCTGATAAAACCCAGATTCACGCCTTACTCGAGAACAGACCTAGAAGCTGGTCCCAAACTTTAGAATAGCTGGATTACACTTACTGAAACCGCCATGCTTAACATTGCTGATGACATACATCGTTCCTTAGAGACTGGAGATGCTTGCCTTCTGATCCTACTGGACCTCTCAGCTGACTGGACCATCACTGCCTGTCTGCCCGCACAACAGCCGTATGGAACTGCAGCACCGCACCAGCTAATCTTGTACCCCAACAATGCATCGTGCTACTTCCTCCAGTGGGTTATTCAGGACTACTTCCAATGGCCACAACAACTTCCAGCTGTTCATTGCCATAATGAAGAAGGAAAGAGTGCTTCTTCAGTTGCCTTTTTACCAGGGGCTGAGAATGCAGTCCCTCTCCCTGGGAAGAACCTTCCTACATGTGTGCCCACCAAACAGGGGTTCTCTATCTTTGTGGATGAGCCAAGAGATGCAAAGGACAAATGTCGCTACCAGGTTGAAAATGTGGAGCCTACTAAACCACCTCTGGATCTGAATGCTTTGAAAAAGGACTTTAATCTGGTTCTGGATCTCAGTACAGGGTCTCCTATGATGGTAGACACGTCTTGCCAGTCCCAAGTGGTAGATGATTCTGACTAATTAACCGAAGATCTATCTGAATCGAGTACCAATTTCAGCGATGGCCCGTATAGGGCTTGTTACCGGGGTGTGGGGCAGAGGAGGGGCAGGGTGGGGGGTTGCAAAATGCGACATACGGCCGATTGCAGGTAAGTTAGGAAAAAAATAAAGAAAACAAATTTTGTTGCGCGCTCTGCATCGCATTTGGCGATGCTGCGCACGCTGCATCGCATTTGGCGATGCTGCGCACGCAACGAGAATTATTATTTTTTTTTTTCGTAACTTACCTGCCATCGGCCGTATGCTGCATTTTGCAACCCCCCACCCTGCCCCTCCTCTGCCCCACGTCACCGCCCCGGTAACACGCCCTATACGGGCCATCGCTGACCAATTTAATGGTTTCTGAAGAGTACTTCGAAGATATTCATGAATACCTTCGTGTAGCAGAGATGAGGCATGGGCCAAAAACTTTCTACATGCGAAAGCAGCCAGATATCACAGCAGGCATGCGCACCATCTTGATTGATTGGCTGGTTGAAGTTGTCGAGGAGTATAAACTTCCAGCAGAGACACTGTACCTGTCTGGCAATTTCTTGGATCGCTCTATGTCCTGTATATCCGTCCTTAGAGGAAAGTTGCAACTTGTGGGAACCGCTGCTATTCTTCTTGCTTCGAACTATGAAGAGATTTATCCTCCTGAAGTGGATGAATTTGTTTACATAACCGATGACACTTACAACAAGAAACATCTGCTGAGAATGGAACACTTGATCCTTAAAGTTCTGGCTTTTGACCTAACTGTGCCTACCACTAATCAGTTCCACCTTCAGTACTTGCAAAGACATGGAGTTTGTGTCAAAACTGAGAATTTTGCCAGGTATGTAGCTGAACTGAGTCTGCTGGATGCAGAGCCATTTTTGAAGTATCTTCTGTCATTGTGGCGGCAGCTGCTTATTGTCTAGCGAACTATACCATGAATAAGGTATTTTGGCTTGAGAATCTGGTTTTCTTTACGGGTCATTCACTGATTGAGATCGTGCCTTGCCTGAGTGATCTCCACCGAGCATGTCTTTGAGCACCCCATCTACCTCAACAAGCAATACGGGAGAAATAAAAAAACTCCAAGTACCGAAAGGTCGCACTTGTAGAACCTCCATCAGTACTGCCTTTAAAATAACCCTAAATCAAGAGAGCGACCTTCAAACAATATTCTTCAATGCACTGAAAGCACATGCAGCGCTTACCTCCCGATCAACCGAGTTGATCAAAAGGGCGCTGGAGGTCAAGTGTCCTTATCCTGCTGCATAACTTTTTTTTTTAATGGATTTTAACTATTTATGCCATGTGGAACTTTTTTAAATTGAACTTGGAGCTTGATTTGTGAATTAAGGAGTCTTCATTTGCCACCTGGAGCGGTCTTTCAGATTTCACAATCATTCTCTTAAAGGAGGACTAGTTGTCGTGAACATGAACTCTAAACATTTCATCCATGTAAAATGCATTTCATCAATGTAAAATGTATGAGGTACCAAGTATTTTAAATAAACATATTTTCAAGTGACCTCTCAGCGGCTTTCGATGCAGCCAACCACTCCTCCTTACTGGACTGTCTGACGACTCGTTCTGGCCTTAATGGCACAGTCCTAAATTGGTTAACTTCCTACCTCCAACACCGAACACAACAAATTAAAATCAACTCCTGCCTCTCAAATCATACCACTGTCTCTCTTGGTGTCCCCCAGGGTTCAATACCCTCCCCCTCTCTCTTCAACCTCTTCATGGAACCCCTTACTATCATTTTGAAACAAGCTGTGATCAATTATCACCTTTAAGCTGATGACATCCAACTCTACTTTAAAATCAAATCACACAGCAACATCCTTCATCTTAACATCACATTGAGCAAGATTCAATTCTGGTTTTACTCCACCCATCTAAAACTGAACCCCAACAAAATGGAATTCATTCTATTCTCCCCCAAAAGTAACCACCTCCCTATCCAAGGCTGGATCACTAACCTCAAAGCCGTAAACTGTCCGCTCACTCTATCCAACACGGCTAAATCCCTAGGTTTTACCTTGGACAAAGATCTGTCACTGAAGGACCATATCAATAACTCAGCCAAAGGAGTGCATTTCATCCCATCTGACGACTTCAAATGGGTTGCTCAATGGCTAGTCCTCTCTAAACTTGACTACGGGAAGGCTCTGCTCACCGGGACCCCTAAAACTCACCTCTCCCCCCTCAGATCAGTTCTCAACATGGCTTCCCGGCTTATAAAAGACTGCAAACGGTATGAACACATCATGCCTGCCCTCAAGTCCCTTAACTGGCTCCCCATCAAAGGAAGATGCATCTACAAGACCGCCTGCATCACCCTCAAAGCACCTCACTCTCAATCACCTGGCTACTTAAACAACAAACTCACAAGAGCAGGAAGTGCCAGAGCGTTGAGAAGCTCCAATGCTCTTCTTCTAGTACCCCTGTTACTAAAAAATAAATCTACCCAGACTCGCTCTTTTTCAGGTAATGCTCCCAGCATCTGGAACACCCTCCAGCGGTACCTTCCCTGCAACCCCTCCTACGCAGGCTTCAAAAGAGACTTGAAACGCCATCTCCTCATTAAATACTGGAGCCCATGAATCGAACTGAACTGGATTTCTATTAGGCTCCTGTGATCAGGCCATTCATCTGCTGATCTGCTGGCCTTTCGTTTCTTAGTGTTCACCTTATTGTTCTGCTTGCCTTACTCTCCATGCCCTCTCATTTACTTTTGTTCTAACCTCATTTCTGTAATTTTCTGTACAGCGCTCTGTTACAGCCGGCTCTAGCCTAGCCAGCGCTCTATGTCCCCTAAATTGTTAATTGTTTGGACCCCATTTCAGTAACTCCATCCCTCATGTTCCTACAAATGTTTCTTTGTATATATTAATGTATGTTCCTCTGTAACACTTGCACTTCCTTTATTTTTAACCGTATGTAACCATTGATCCTAAAATGATTGCCTTGCTCCGGAGTCTGTGTAGATTTTTACTTCCCTTATTGTTATTTTGTATGTAACCATTGTTCCATTGATTATTGCCTTGCACTTGATTCTGTAAAGCGCTCTGATACCCCTGGGTCTAGCTAGCGCTATATAAAACCTTTAAATAATAATAACTAAATAATAATAAATAATACTGCTAGATGAAGGCAAAATTACTCCACCTGAAAATAAATCTGATGAAAACTCACACATTCTGCAAAACAGTGCTATCATTTTTGTTCTAATTTTGTTTTATTCTTTTTTTATTGGTTCTGCCAACAATATTGTTGTGACAATATAGACCCCCTATCAGCCTCCTCCTCACACACAGTGCTTAGTTTGTGAAAGAATAAGTACTGAGCCCAAGGTTTTGCTCAGAAGCCCGCAGAAGGCGCTATCGAATGTTACAGACGCTGAGTACCAAGGTGAGGTTGTCTCAACTCCACTTGGGTTCTTTTTCATCACTACTTTATTTTCATTGACACTGAGGGGCATATGTACAAGCCCCTATCGCCACCACAACGCCACTTTTACCGACATTGTGGTGGCGATAGGGCCTGCTCCTTATGTACAATGCAGCGTTAAGCCACTTAACGTGGCTTAACAATGCCTTGTACATAAGGTCCCTTTTCATGCTATGGTACGTGTGAAAGGGGTGGGCAGTGGGTGTTGCGGTGGGCGTTCCACCGCAACACTCATTCATTTTGACGCTGCCCCCTATGTACAAGGGTGGCGTACATAGGAGGCAGCGCCAAAATTAAGATCAGGTAAATCCTTGCCTTAAGTTGGCAAAACGAGGAGAAATGCATTATTTCTCCTTGTTTTGGTTTTTTGATGTGTGCTGCCTTGTGCAGCACACATGGAAAAATCAAAATGCCATGGTTTGTGTACATAAACAAACCTTTTAAAAAATGCCATTTTGTCACTTTCATGTGTACTGCATGAAGCAGCGCACATGAAAGTGACAGAATGGCATTTTAGGATGGTTTATGTGCAGGAAGGCACACCTTCCTACACTATGGTGCACTCTGGTACAAGGGTGCCTGTGCTGGCGCTAAGTTGCCAAACTTAGCGCCATCGTAGGGGAAAACGCAAGGCTGCACCACATTCTTATAAATATGGTGCAGCCTTGCGTTTCAGAAGTGGCGGGGCGCAGCATTAAGCCAAGGTGGCTAACTCGCGCTACGCCACTTCCATTTGCATATCCCCCTTAATCTCCCTGTGCCTATCAAAAATGAACGTGTCTTTGTGTAACATAACTGGTGCTGATGTAAAGCGCTCCAATACCTTCGGGTCAAGTTTGCGCTGCATAAAACTGCACAAAAACTGCACACACATTTTTTTCTAAGACCTAGTCATCACATGGCTGACTGTGGATGTAAAAAATAGAGAACTATATATGGTTTGAATCGTTGGGTGAGAGTGTATTGTAATAATACTTTACCGTGGTTCACCTCCCTTTATGAAAGACTACATGCTTAACTAATTGTGTGACGTGGAATAATTTGGTGATGTTCAAAACGAATTCACCAATTTCTAAAAGCCCATAGGAAGTTTTTGATCTGTGAAAACGTTTCTGATTCATTTGCAGAATTGTGAAGAACATTTCAGTGATAAAAATCGACAGACGTCTGTGAGAGTCACAAAGTACGGGGCAATTGCTATTATCCGCCGTGGAGCATTTCTGACAGGCCTTTATCACTGAGCAGTTGAAATATTGTTCTTATGGGGGCAGTAAAAGAACTGAAGGCCGGATGCCTGGTCTGACGACGTCATTGTGCAGGCCAGGCGCATCACTTTGCTCAGCCACTCATTGATATTAACATTGGCGAAGTGAAAGTGGACATTTGTAAATTAGTCGAGGGGTTTCTGTGTCCTCAAAGAGAATTGTTTTCACTTAATAGCCAAATCCCATGAGAATGTTTTTAGTGTAGTTTAGTTAAAATAAAAAGAAACTGCGTTACTTTTAGTAAATTATTGTCAATTTTTGAGTCTTATCTGCGACAAGGCATTTAGTTAAATTTCAACAGCCACATACATCATTGTGAGGAGGTAATCCAACAGTTCATTAACACAAAGAAGGTTAGATCGTTTTTTACTTCTTATATCTCGGCAATTCTCTACAGTCAGTCATATGATGCCCTTTTTTTCAAAGGGACTTTGGACAACCAATTTAAGCGTGCTGCTGCTGTGAACATATTTAATGCAGGGAACGCTAGTTACAGTTGCTTTGCTGAATTCGTTTTGTAATAAAAGCAAAAACGTTCACATGGCCACTAATTTAATTTTCCAGCAGGTGGCGCTGTATCAACACAATTCCATGGCGATTAATAGCAGCCGTGACGCTGTTGTACATTACAAGGATCATGTAAATAACTCAAGTGTTTTTTTTTAATTCAAATATGACATGAAACCAGAGTTTGGCTTTGTGATGTTTTATGCTGTAAATTATTTAATTCATTGTTTGACAGTGCATCCCTCTCATGCTGTTTTATGAACCGCCTAAACTCACTTCACTTAGCAACAGGAACTCGTTTCAAACCTCAGCTCCTTCGAAGTATGCTTTTGAGATTTCCCACCCATCGATGATGCACACGATATCGCGTGAAACTCGCCTATTCATTATCCCCTCATGCTGTACCATTCCTGTCAGAAGCCCTTTCAGAGGGACACAGGGCAAGTAGGAACTACTGCGCCCAACCTTGGTGGTTGAAGCCTTTTTCTCCTGATGTCCTGGGGCCGACCTACTATGGATCCTAAGTAACTGGGCCAAGTGCCTCTCCAGCACTTGACACTCAGTGGTACTGCTGGTGGAGCGGTCCAAGGCCTCTTTGGTGAGGGGGGTGGGGGACAGACACATGTGGGTGAACATAGGCTCACAACTCAAATTTGGTTCTGTAGCAGAAGAAAATGATTGTCCAGTCAAATACTCATTTTTATGAAAAAAGGAGTATTTATATACCAACATAAAGTAAAATATGGCATTCAGAAAAATACACACTGTCCCCAGAGGTCAGGGCTCTAGTGTTTTAACAAGCGGGTTCCTGAGTCCTACTCCCCTCTAGCTAGCAGTAGTTGTTATTCCCCATTCACTATAGGCGACATTTAGGTTAAGCCCTGCAAGTAGCCTGAGTCTCAGGAGTCTCACACTGATTCTTATTAAAGTCCCAAAAAAATTCCAGCACCAAAGTGTTATATGGCAGGCCCATTCTCCCGGGGCCTTCTGGCTCTTAAATCTGCCTTACCCTCACCAGCAGGACCTGCACGATCAGAGTCTCCAGGGAGGCCCCCTTCATGAGTGCTGTAGCTGCAGCGACTGTCTCCAGTAAGTTCCTCACAAGCGGCCCTGGAGGAGCAGCATTAGGGTGTCCTCGAGTTCCTCACCTACTGTTCTGCGGGACAGTGACCAGGTCAACCTCAATACTCCTCTGATGCTGGTAAGATACCTTGGATTCTCCCTACAGGTGGAGGGTGGGGAAGTGCAATGCTTCTGGTGCTGATCATCAGTCGGGGCTTGCACAGGTTACCATGGCGGCCTCTTCCTCTTGACAAAGGTCTCGACCAGACCATGCTCCTTGCCTTTTTCCCAGGGGCCCCACTTAGCATATGGGATGCTAAGTGGGTCCTCCGTCCGCACATGTTCTTTGGCACGATCAGCATGGTAGTAATCTTTACGTGGACCCACCTAGAATACGGGGTCGGCAACTTCAACAGTACACGAGCTACGACGCAATAGTTTCAAAAGCTATCTCCTTACACCTTAATTTAGAGATCCAATCTCCAGGATCTCCCACTGTATCTCACTCCCTTCAGTGCTCTCCTCTACCTTACAGGGCACACTGGTCTTCACAAGCAGGCAGGCACTGGTGCTCCTGGCTGCAGGGCAAGTGGTCTTCAATGCCCTGGGTGATGACCACTCACCCAGCTGGGAGACTGGCAGGCCTTAGCCTCCAGCCCTGGTCACAGGCAGATGTCTTTCAGATCTTTTCCTTCTCGCACAGCCCGACTGGGTGCTTGACAGTTGACATTTTTGTGGATCTCAAGCTCCCCTTCTTATAGTCATTCCTATATAGCAAATGTGATTTAGGGACTTAGTCTTTGATGTTTATGTTGGGGGTCTTCTAACTTTTGAAGTGCCCTCTCCTCTGCCCTGCCCTTCTTCCAGAAAGCAACCTATTCACAGCAGGAACAACTCCAAATCTGATAGCCACACAACACAGACCATGAGGTTGACTAGAGGTTCAAACTTGGATGTCAGCCACAGTGGTATGTGCATTAAAAGGTTACCGCGGGGCATCAGTGCAAATCTTTGTGATTCTCTTATCAGCTCTATTTCCTTCCTGAGATATGCCCAGACCCCTCCCCAGGGACTTCTCTCTGAATAAAGAGCACCATTTGAAGTGCACAAAGAGCCTGGATCTCCTTTCCTCCTATTTCTTCCCATCCAGCTTGCAGGAATGCAGCAATCCACAAACCTGTCAGAGGGATTCCTCTATCTCCTTATGCTCCTCCAGATGGCCCTGGGTAATTCATATGAACACATAAACCTAGCTCATGCATGTAAAACACATGCATTGCCCAGCACTGTATAATCCACAAATTGTACTATTGTTAGATGCACATACACCCAGCACATGTATATAACACCCACGCCATGCCCGTACTACATACTGACCTCATGAGTTAAGCATGCAGCAGTGGAACTTTACATGAGTAAACCTGTAGGCCTCACTCCAGTGACACATGTAAAAAGCCATCAATGCCAAACTCTCAGAGTTCATCGAAACAAACCACATCCTGGACCTCTCCCAATTGTGCTTCAGAAGAAACCACAGCACCGAGACCTCTCTCCTCGCCGCTACAGAAGACATCTGCATCCTCTCAACCGAGGTGAGACTGCTGCCCTCATCCTGCAGGACGTCTAAATCGCCTTCAACACCATCTCCTACCACAATCTCTGCACAAGACTCCACGACGCCGGCATCCGTGACAAAGCCCTAGAATGGATCTGTTCCTTCCTCACTGGCCAAACACAGAGAGTCAGACTCCCACAGTTCAGCTCAGGATCCAGAGAGATTAGATACGGAGTGCCTCAGGGATCCTCCCTGAGCCCCACCCTCTTCAACATCTACATGGCCCCGCTTGCAGCCATCATCAGAAGCCACGGACTCAACATCGTCTCCTATGTCGATGACACCCAGCTGATTCTCACCCTCACAGACGAACCCACAACCACCAAGAGCAACTTCCTCAATGGAATGAATGCAGTCGCCACCTGGATGAAAGAGATATGCCTCAAGCTCAACTATGACAAGACTGAAGTCCTCATCTTAGGCTCCACCCCCTCTGCCTGAGGCGACTTCAGTTAGCCTGCAGTACTCAGAACCCCCTAAACCAACGGACCACGCACAAAACCTCGGCATCATCCTGCACTCCTCGCTGTCAATGAACTCCCAATTCAATGCCATTTCATCCTCCTGCTTCCACACGCTCCACCTGGTTTGTAAGATCTTCAAGTGGATCCCCACCAAGTCCAGGAAAACGGTCACTCATGCGCTCGTCAGCAGCAGACTTGACTATGGGCACACACTCTATGCCGGCACCACCCAGAAACTACAAAAGAAACTGCAGAACATCCAGAATGCATCCGCCAAACTCATCCTGAACATCCCATGCTGCAGCCACCTGATAAACCTTCACTGGCTTCTTATCAACAAAAGAATTACCTTCAAGCTCCTCATGCACGCTAACAAAGCCCTCCACAACGCCGGACCTGCATACCTCAACCACCGCATCTTCTTCTACACTCCTAACAGACACTTCTCCTCCACCCAACTAGCCCTGGCCACCATCCCATGGATCCACAAAACCACAGCTGGAGGAAGATCTTTCTCCTACCTCACTGCGAAGACCTGGAACTCATTGCCTCTGCACCTCAGGCAATCACAATCGCTACCGCAACTCAGGAAGGACCTCAACTTCTGTCTCTTCGACTGAACCACATTGACACTAATGAGTGAGTAGTCGCGCTTTACAAGAATCTTGATTAATTGATTGACTTCTCCTTTTTAGAGCTCCCTGTACTACCTTCCATGTACCTTCTCGTCATATAATGTTTGCTATATTCCTCACCTCATTGCTCTTGTTTTATTCTTCACCCTATCTATAACCTAGATTGTGGAAAACATGTAATATTTTACTTGGCATAAACTGCAGCCATTTTGGCTGTGGTGTCCATTTCCTTTCCTTCGTAATTCTCCGGTCCTCTGCTGCTCGTCTTTTTTTGCCTGTGATATCTATTTTAGTTTACTTCCTGACTCAGCTAAAAGCAATGTACGTGCTGAGAGTTTGTAGCTGCCAGTACACCTGTTAACTGTCAATCATTTCTGCTGCCATAAGCACTCCTGCTCCCCCTCCCACTTTGCTGACCAAGTAGTTATTCATCTGCCCTTGTTTGTTGAAACTATTTCAAAAACTTGTCCTTCCTATTTCTGTTCACATGCTTACACTGCAGAAAAACTGTATAAAAGGCCTGTGTTCTGTGACTTCAGTGTACTACCTCAGGCAGCACTTGAGAGTGGTGTGTGGACGTGGTCCCACTCTTGAATGATTAATAAACTTGTTATTTTTTCCTACTCCCGTGCTGATCTCTACTTTGTTGGTTTTTGAACCCGTGGACAAAAGGGTGACCCTGCATCAGTGTATCCCAAAAAGGGTATATTTCCACAAGCTGTCTATGCTTAAGACACCATATCATGCTCTCTCTAACCCTGCATATTACCTTGTAAATATATAATTTCTAACAAGAAGCTGGATGTCAGGAAAGATGCGAAAGGAGTAGACAAAGCCGGGGCCAAGAATTCCCTTGAACCCTGGAACCGTCTACTACCGCTTTGCATCAGCCTTGACATGCATCGTTCAGCCTGTTGTTATAAAACATGAATTTTGTCAAAACAAAGTCCCCTGAAAATAGCAGTAGTGGCTCCTCTGTTATGGCGGAAAAGCGTTGCCCTCTCTGCCAGCACAGATGCAAAACTTGTAAAATAAAATTATAATAACAAAGGCTTATTATCATTTTATTTTACTTCATAGGGGTGAGTCTGGGGGGGGGATCATGATGATGGCTTAGGAGGAGTGATGGGCAATGCTGCTCACCGCCCATGTGGGTTTGGCCGGCTGTCATAGGATGGTCAAACCGACATGCGCACTGAGATGTCTCCAACCCGAGCCAGGTTGCCAGGTTGGAGACAGCAGGCACAGGCTCCCAGTCCCAGTGGGAGCGCAAATCCAGGGCGCTCAGGCCAATCCCGGTGCTTCTCTTATGCTGCCAGCAGCATGAGAGCAACGTCTGTATTGGCCATAGGGGTGTCTGGGAGCCTCAGCATGTGCTGCAGAGGAACAGAGGGGCAGCGATGTGGTGGGCGGCAGGTAAATTCTTTTTTTTCAATGTGCTGTTGTTGTCATACGTCCCAACCCCCCTACCCATGCTGCCCTGCCACTTATCCCTGACACCAGATGTTCCTGTAAGATAGGCCGTCCCAAAATTTATTAGGGATATAAGTGACAGTAGAGATAGATGTCTCTAAAAGAGCAATGGGAGCTGTTGTGTTACAGTTGCAGGGACATTATGAAAGAAAACTTCCTTTTTATCTGTCTCATAAGAGATTGAACAGAAATGATCAGTTCTTGAAAGAGAGTTACTAACTGTGAAGATGGCTTGTACTCAATAAAGACATTTATTGATGATGGGAACCAGGAACCTTTTGCAATTGAAAATGATCATCAGAATTTACACTGTCTACGGTTTTTTCAACGTAAGAATAGCCGTCAAGTCAGATGGGCAAGTTTCTTAGCTCACTATGATTTCGCTTTAACTTAAACCCATAGTTTAAATACCCTTTTATCTGATGCATTACCTCATCATTATCCATCCACTTATGATCAACCTATAATTCCTTCTCACTTTATAGCTGGAATCGTTCGGCTTTTCTTGGAAAGAGTTAAAGAGGCTCAGTGGCAAATGGATCACAAGGAACTAGGGTGTATTATTTTAAGGCACCAAATATATGACAGAATTATTTTGTATTTCAGCAATAAGCTATTTTCATTCCTACTAAGGAATTCCAGCTTGATGTGATGCACGTGTGCTGATTCAACCAATTCCAGCCATGGGGGAGTTAGGACCATATTAGATCCAATTCTACCAGAGTTCTTAAAATCCCTGAAGACCTGGCTATTAGGCTAATCAACTGGACCCTGCCAGCACCTGGATACCCTCACGGGTGAGAATAAGTGCCCTACAAAACTACTGATTGATTGACTATATTTTTGGCAGTGTACAGTTCATTCAGATTTTGAACAATATGTACCTTCCTGTGCTGTTAGGGCTCTAAACATGTCAGCACATTTCAACCCGTTTGAAAATTTGCAAGTTGTATCAGTTTTTCCTGAACCATGGTGTCTTATCTCTACTGACTTAATTACAGACCTTCCACTCTTGTGGGTTGGTTGTAGTGGATACGTTTGCCTAGGTGGCTTATTTTTCTCCTTTGCCTAAACAAGAGAGAAGAAATGGCCCAATGTTTTGTGACAGATGTATCTTCATGGTCTTCTACCTACAATCATGTCTGACAGAGGAGCTCCCATCCTGTTACATTTTTGGTAGGCTTATTGCAAGGCATTGAGCATTGAAGAAGTGCTCTCTTCAAGTAACTGCTCCAGTCTGATGGACAAACAGACCTAACTAATCAAAGTATCACACAATATCTCTGATGTTACTGTAATACTACTGAAGATAACTGGGGGTTATATTGCCTAAAGTGCGCCAGGGGTGCAATTGGTGTGTGTGCTTACTTTCTGCACACCTGGAGCACTTTGGTATTACAGAAAGGGTTGCAGACACTTGTACTGCCCCTTCCGTAATACAGAGAGCGCCATGTCACATATAGAGCTAGTGCTATCTTAAGAAGCTGTTGTCTCATTTGCATGTGGTCATGAGGTCAAGGAAATATTTTGCCTTTACGCACGTGCCGTAAAATGAATGTAGGCGCAGAGTTAAAGAAGTCGTCTGAATGTGCATTGATTGTGTGCTACAAAAAGGTGGCACAGAGTCAGTGTCCCCCGTCTGAAAGGGGGAAAGTGAGTCTCATGAACTCCTCAGACTTCCCCCTGGAGCTTGGTGCAGTCACTCATTGCACCTGCCTACAGAGGAATTTTGACCCCTTTGTAGTGCAGCTTGATGCCCCCTGCACTGTGAAAGAGTAGCTAATTCAAGCAACCTGTCTGCCTTTATCTAACGCACTGGCCTGATGGCAGGCACAAGCTTACAGGTTCTCTGGGGGCGGGGGGTGGGGGGAGAGCATTATCTGTAATAGGGTGCACCATTCCTGTTTGCACCTGGAGTATTTAGTCAAAGATGCAGACAGGGACAGTGCACCATTTACATAATGCAGCCCACGGTCAGTCAGTCAAAACACTTTATTTCGGTCACTAAAAGCGATATACATAAAAATACATTGTTGCAGATCAACAATATACTCTAAAACACAAGATTTAAAAAGCAAGAATAAAAGAGTTAAAAACCACATCATGACCCTCCCCTGGCGGTATACAGCAAGCTACTCACAAGCCTCCCCATACAATGTAAAGTGCATACCCAACAAAATGTCACCCATCAACGGTATTAGTAAAGTACGAATTCTATGAACAAATCTACATTAAAACCAAATAAATAGGCATGGAACCAGAAAAATATGATTACTACAGTTTACACCAAGTCAGTAAACATATAAACCTACTAAAATACCCTGGCTAGATCCAGACTTTCCAGCCCAGGATGGTGAAGGGCTACATGCTTGCTTAATGCCACGAGTCCAGGCACACACCTGCTAAAGTTGGGAGCCAAATGTTTCCTTATTACTCCAGCAGCCAATAAAAATCTGCTCATGCAGAAAACCGCTTGCCTATTCGTTTCAGAGGAAAGAATACGGAATGCAAGGGAAAAATGGCAGGACTCAAGATGCCGGCAATAAGATTTCAACCTCTTGCTTCTGGCACATTTATACAGTGGGCAACTAAACAAAACATGTTCGATGGTTTCCACTCGATCCAAAGAAATAGTACAGAATTGTTTGCCAGAGGTCAACCCATTCCATTTGCATGTGTAACTATTCAATGCCAGGGTGCCAACCCTAAACTTAATTAAGAGTGTTCTGGCCTGTACGGGTTAACCTCAGTGAGCTATATTGCAAACTCCTGGTAGGGTTTCTTAATTAAATGGCTACCTGTGAGGCTATCGCTGCCCTAAAAAAGACGACTTTCTCTGTTGGTTTTGTTTGGAGGTGCCTTCACCTAAGTATGAATCCCCTGCGGATTCTCAAGATGATGTATCAGAGAATGTTAGAAACCTTCTTTTGGAGCGTCCATGGTAGAATACCAAAACCAACAGAGAAAGTCGTCTTTTTTAGGGGAAGGCCAACAAAAGTCATGCGAAAGATACAAACCCCAACCATGGGAAATAAGAACACGACAAAAGTACCACAAAACATAAAGAAATCATCCATCATCAATCTATCCAACATGATTTTAACCAAAGAACACACAGCGGTTCTGTAACTAGGACTTTCCTTTGTCCCCGGCGTGAAAACGGACTTCATCAAAGTAAAAATGGAAGCCATGGAATTATTCTGGAAAATACGTTTAAAAGCCTTCTTCAAAGATAAGGAAGACGCTACAAGACTTGAGGCATCAGGACTACATAATAAATCTACGTTTTGTCCACCAGCTCACAGTATCCCAAAGGACATCATAACTTTTGAACATACAGTACTAAATGTTCTGGAAAAGAAAAGGATGCACATCAAAAATAATATCTCACTGGATCACAAAAAGGCCATAATTTCCTTAAAAGACCAAATATTGGCAGTCACAAGGCCAGCAAATAAAGGCTGTGCCGTGATCATTTGGTCCAAAGAGGCCTTTTTGCAAGAAGGTAGAAGCCACGTACAAAATCTGGTATGGTACCGGTGCATCCCACAGGATCCAACAAAAGAGATTGCACAGGAAATACTGAGGATAGTCACAGATGGCACTGAACAGCGCATCTTAGGACCAAAGGAATCCGATCATCTCATCAAAAAATTCCCACGGACTCCTCTACTATATTTTTTGCCAAAGGTGCACAAAGATGCTACCAATCCCCCTGGTAGACCGATTGTGTCTGGGTGTGACTCTATTCTAGAGCCACTTTCTAAGTATGTGGACGCCTTATAGAAACCATTTTTGTCTGATGTTCCCTCCTACCTACGTGACACTATGGACTTCATCAATAAAGTCGAAAGATTTGCCTTTGATCCAAACATACATATCCTAGTAATTTTAGATGTTTCATCCCTTTATACTCAAATTCCTCAGCAAGATGCTCTGGAGGCAATGGAATTTTAACTGGAACTACGTCCAAGACCACATAAGTACCAATGGAATCCATTCTCAGTTTGGCCTCAGTTTCTCTTCGAAAAAACTTTTTCAAATTCAATGAGGATTTCTCCCTACAAATCAAAGGGACAGCCATGGGTTGTTCCTTTGCTCCAGAAATGGTCGTACTGTATATGCCCGGTATGAACATCGATTTATCTACAACAACAATCCGTATATCGACCATATAATGCAGTGGCATCGATATATCGATGATGTGTAACAAATGAGAAAAGGAATCATTAAACGTCCTGAAACTTGCCTTTTCAAACACGTCTCCAGTAATTCTGAGTGAACTAATTAACATCGATAAAGAAGCATTTGCCCCTGAGAATAACAACCCAGAGATTCCGGCAAAGAAGCAGTTCTCAAGACCAAGTCCCAGTCCTGAGGAGAACCCACCAGCAAGATGGGGTTCGAAGCGCGTTGACTCCAGCTAATGGGTTAAGAGACACAGGGTGTGCCACGTGGAAATACTGTACACGTTTTTTCCCCACCAAGGCAACACCCTTCAAAGATTTGGAAATCCCATAGCTGTTGACACTGGCAGAACAGCAGACTGAAGCCCATGTTAATGAACTTTTGTGTCCGCCAAGTGTCATTTGAAATAAGGAATGGTCGTTCTATATTGTATGTCACTATTTACGTTCATTGTATCGTTTTACTGTATTTCAATGTGATGTGTTACAGTGTGTTTTTGGTACAATTCTTTTGTAAGTATCACCAGAGAATAGCTTAAAAAAAAATTGTGTTTTCCGGGATATGACATGAAAATAATGGCATAATCTTGTTGTTTTTTTTTAAATGAAAAGAAAAGTGAAATAAATCACCCAGACTTTGGAATGGTTGTCTAAGGTCACGTTGTTTTAATATTATGTGATGACCAGTCTATCTGGACATCTTGTATGTTCACAGTAGAATGTAGAAAAGAATGTTATTAGTGAAATAATTTCTTAAACAAATGAGTCTGACTAGTCCAGCATGAGGAGAATATCATCTTCTTACAGCAATATCCGTTGCCCACTGGCCAAGGCAACAATATATTTTATCACACTATGGCTGCTGCCAGTGGCTCCAGGGCTACGGGAAAGGAATGATGTGACAGTGGAAAATTCTGCCTTGTACCTCTCCTACCCTTGAAAAAAACAGTCAGGAATTCACCACAGTTGATCTGTGCCACCATGCTAGATTAAAGTAATTTTGTGATTGTGAATGTAAGTCAAGATCATCTGATATGATCCTGGAGCACCAGTGTTCTGCCTGCCAGCCAAAACCAAGGTACCCTGTGAGGAGGAGGAAGGTGCCTGGATGGAGCAAGGTCAAGCAGGCATCCTGTTGAGTGGATCCTGGTGAGCGAAGTGTGAGATGCCATTTTCTATCCTCTTTTGGCTTAGGACCATGCTGCTGTAGCCCACTGTGAATCCTGTTAGCTAACCACTTGTCAGCCAACACTGGAAGTTTCTCTGGATCCCTCTCTAAAATTTAGTGCTTGGCCCTGCTTAATTGAGTCTTAAAGCCAGAACAAGATGTTATTGCATGTTGACAAGCATGGGCAACACCTGAAAGTCATCTCCATTTTTGAATGAGGAATAACCAACTCGATCAGAAGGGAATGGGGACTTGAGTACTCTGCCCAGCACCACACTCGGGAGCCAACCTTAAGTGACTGTGGTTCGTATTTAGTGTGCTGTTTATATACTTTGTGTGCTTATATTAAATACTAATTGACTGGACAATCTGTTTATTGCGGTTGCTGTTCATACTTTGAGTCTAGGGCTGACATATGCCTTGCACTTACCCAGGGACATCTTAAGGATTTTGGGGGCCCTGGGCCAAACATATTTTGGGGGCCCCTGTTCAGAACAACTTTGAATTTATGTTCCAATTTGAGCCCCTGTTTCCCACGCAGTTTCCGCTTCCTCAGCTGTGTTAGTAATCCAGTTTTCATCATAGGCATTAGCCTATATATTCCCGATGCAAAGAGACGCTCGCAGCTGACAGTGGTAGGATTTAGTGTTTCCTGCCATGCTACTATGTTTTTAATTCTTTTTAAATTGTATATGTGTGGCTTACTTACTCTGTGCTTTTTAACAATTTCTCCTACCTACGCACACTTGCACTTTACTTGATTCTGCTTGCCTACACCTCCTTAGCTGCTTCGATTCACATCTCGCTTTTCCTCCAGTCCTGGTCCGCCACGGCTGATACGCCGATTGTGCGGAGGGCTGGGGCTACTATCAGGCTCCACACTACTGCCCACTCAGTTTCCACTTCTTCAGCTGCGTTAGCGACCCAGTTTGCATCATTGGTATTGCCCTATATATTCCCGATGCAAACAGACGCGCGCCGCGGGCGCACCGAAGGCGCACCAAAGGCAAGCCCATCTGCGCTTAGAGGCATTCTGGAGGCGTCCAGCGCCGGCCATGCTGCCCAGTTCCCCTCCGGTGAGTTTCTTCCACTATATTACAATAGGGAAAAACTGCTTAGCCTTAGGCGGCTACCATTATGTCAGTGTACAGCGGCTGATCCGAGCTTGGAGGTAGACTTTTGATGCAATAGGTGCAACTTGTCTCTCCTCCAGCCCAGGAAACTCACACCCAGGATCCTCCCACGCAACAATAAGTGTAAAAACAATACGAAAAAAGGCCACCCTTTAAATTGTCGCTCTATGCAAAAGCATGAACCACACATTTATTGCCTACTTTTAGACGAACAGCCTGATCTTTTATTTCTCACTGAGACCTGGCTGTCTGAAGCCTCCAACCCTACTATCACCTCGGCCATCCCTACGGGTTATAAAATCCTTAGGAGGGACCGGCCGAGTAGGAAGGGGGTAGTGTCACCATAATTTACAATAAAAAACTACACTGCTCTCCCATCCTGATGGAAAACATCGAGGGCGCAGAGTCCTTAGGCTTCCGCTGTACCTTATCCCCCCCATCATAGCTTAGCTGGTTTTCTGATTTACAGACCTCCCAGAGCCATTGAAAATTTTATTAGTACGCTTAATACAGCCACCACCTTCCTGGCCTTAAAATACAACAACTGCCTTATTCTGGGAGATTTCAATATACATATGGACAATGGAAAAGACCCTCAAATAATTTCCTTATTGGAGACTCTGCAGGCCTGCAACATGTTTCCATCTATTTCTTCGGCCACCCATGAGAAGGGCCATACCCTAGATCAAATCTTTCACAACTTTGACATATCAGTAAGCCTACCTCTTCCCATTATCTGTTCTGACCACCTCCTATTAAAATTCGTCATTCCCAACTCTGCCACAGCCCCTCGGGCTAACGCAGGGCAGAGGGTCCCTAATTACAGGACGTTCCATAAAATACCCATCCCGATGTTCGCAGACGCACTCGGTCATTCCTCACCGGAGCTGTCTGGCTGCCCTGACTCGAATGCGCCCTCAATAGATTCATGGCTCCGAACCAACATTGATGCAGCGGTACTGGTTGTTGCACGCTCCTCAGAGTTTGGCCCCACCAGCTCCATGATTTAACGATTCCCTCAGATCCAGAAAAAGAAATTGTAGAAAAATGGAATGGAAATGGCGTAAATCCCATCTACTTGAGGACAGGAAGGTGTATAAAGATAACTTAAAGCTAATTACATTCTCGTGAAGGCAGCCAAGAAAAACGTCTTTCAAACCAAGATAAAAAATGCCCAAATTAAGAGTAAGGAAATCTTTAGCATAGTCAAATCCTTTACCGCCCTGACAGTCGGCACAAAGGAAGGGCCATGCAAGGAAGAATGGGTTAAGCAAATAGCTCAAATCTTCCACAAAAAGATGTCCGTGATCCAACAAGCCTTCACTAACATCTCAGAGGAAGAACTGACCTTCTACCTTAGTTCTAATAGCAAATTTCACCTCTTGGATCCTCCATCTTTACTAGCTTTCCCTGAGTTTCAGCTTGAAGAGTCACTGACCCTTCCCCAAAGCATTAAGTCTGGCTCTCCTACCGACCCATGTCCAGCGAATATCCTGAACCTATTAGCTCCCACCATAAACCCCACGGAAAACCAGCTCTTTAATGCTTCCCTCTCCTCAGACAACATGCTGAAATTATGGAAGAATGCTAAGATTCTTCCACTGATAAAAAAGGCGAACGCCAAACCGAAGGACCCTGCCAACTACAGGCCAATCTCTCTTCTTCCTGCCCTCTCCAAAGTATTAGAGAAGCATGTAAACAAGGCCCTCCAAAAACACATTGAAAATGGGAAGCCCCTTCATGAGTCCCAATCCGGTTTTAGGGCTAATTACAGTTCCGCTTTGCTGGAAGTGACTGAATTTCTCAAGGGTAAGCTGGACCAGGGAGGCAAGGACGTATTGATACTGCTCGATCTGTCGGCTGCCTTCGATACAGTCCCACATGAGAGGCTCCTGGAGAGACTTGCTAACATCGGCCTGGGGAGACTGCCTGAACATGGATGTCATCCTTCTTGGCAAATAGATCTCCGGACATCTGGCTCCCCCCTTTCTCATCCCCAGTTCCGGCCATGAATGTAGGTGTCCCTCAGGGCTCCATTCTCAGTCCTACCCTTTTTATTATATATCTATCCCCCTTGTATTTCTGGTAGAGGAAGAGGGTACCAAAATTGTTTCCTATGCTGATGACACTCAGCTGATTTTTACGTGTGAAAAAGGAACCGACTTTGACAGGGCAATGATTAGGTCTTGCTTCACAAAGGTTTTTAACTGGCTTAAGATCTATCAGCTGAAGTGCAATCCGGACAAAACTAAAGGTTGTTTTCTTTGGTAAGCCAGAAACACCTGACAGGAGCACTTGGTGGCCAAAAGATCTGCTGCCCTCGCCCGCGGAAAAGGAGAAAGTCAAAAACTTACGAATTGTCATAGACAAGACACTCTCCATGCACTTTCAAATCCAAAACCTAACAGGCGTGCTTTGGCATACTCTGGATGCTAAAAAAATTCCTGCCACTATTACCGCTTGAGAGCAGAAAGATCGCGGTGCAGGCTCTAGTGACATCAAAGCTGGACTATGTCAACAGCTTGTACTTAGGTCTTCCCAAATCCCTTATCCAGCGCCTACAAGTAGTACAAAACGCGGCGGCCAGACCCATCCTGAGACCTAAACCCAGATCTAGTATGACACCTATTCCTATTCTTAAGTCTCAACACTGGCTCCGCATAAAAGAACGGATCAACTTCAAAGCGATGACCATCTTCTTTAAAGCTTTCCACGGCTTAGAAGCCGGCTACCTAAATAAGCGAGTTAATCACTACACAACATCTAGACCCCTAAGATCTTCCAATGCCAACCTGGCCATCGTGCCTAAAATATGCCCTGCCACACTTGAGGCAGATCCCTCTGCTTTCTAGGTGCAAAATTGTGGAATAGCCTCTCTGATACTAACCACAGACCTACTCTCTTTCAGGAAGAACATTTACACATGTTTTCCTCCCGATGTCACGTGCCAGGACACTCTAGTCTGAGTAGCTGCGCTCGTACACTATTTCATTTCATTAGGTCCCTGACAGTGCAAAGGAACACTTGTTCAAATTCTAAGGGCCTTTTATGCCGCTGGTGCGTCATGTTTTGTGACACACCGGCAGCGTAAAAAAATATGCCATGTTGAGCCCTATTTACAAAGTGACGCATCTAGGCAGATGCGTCACTTTGCAAACCCCTGCACCACATTATACCTGCGCCAGGTATAATGTATGCAGGGTGGGGGTTGCCCAGCAAAAACCCTCGTAGAAGTGGCGCATTGAAATCTATGAGAACTCAGTGCGGCACTTCTAGGACACCATTGTGTCAATATCGTACACCTGCCTCACAGCTGGTGTAATACTGATTCAGGGCCTTTCACATGGGGCTTGCCCCATGTGAAAGGACACACAACTGGAGCTGCGTCTATTTCCAGACACACCCCAGCAATGCTTAACTTGTGCGCCTACAAATACGTCAAATACTGCTGTATCTGTAACTCCTTGCAACATGATGCATCATACAGTAAATATGACGCATCCATCATGTCGCAAGGAGGGCGCGCTAAGAAGTGACGCATCCCTGTTTTCACACAGCGATGCATCACTTCTCATAAATAAGGCCCTAAATGTGTTTACATTTAATACTCAGGGATAGTTATGTGTGTTTTCAATATTGTAACACAGCAGCAGCTCACCAATATTACTGCAAATAATCTGTGACGCCCTCCTATTTTTTATATGTTAGGCCTTGTTTTGATCTTAAAGAAAATTATTTTATGTATATTGCATGAAACATAAACGCAACATTTCTCTGCAAAATGGCTGTACTAGACTCTCACACATCAGGTACATAAAAATAAATTAAAGGAAAATAGTATTTAAAACAATTTGTTTAAGAAATATTCAAGGTCATTGGGGCAAAACTCTGGAGAACAGAGCTGACTCTGTCAGGGGGCCCCCTGAAAGGATGGGGCCCTGGGCCAGAGCCCACTTTGCCCATGCATTAAAACGTCTCTGCACTTACCTCTCCCCGATAATCCTTGAACTGCTCAACCCGCACTACCACTGAGTGTCCAGTGCTGAAAGGGTAGTACTATGTTCAGGATGCATAGTAGGTTGGGCTTTGGTGTAGCAGGAATAAAAGGCCACAATCCCCACGGTTGGGCCCAGTAACTATTACCTGCCCTGTGGCCCTCTGAAAGGGGTTTAGAGATAGTTACGTCCAGAAAATGACTTCAGGATTGCTGTTCAAACCCTTCTGCTGTTACATTTGGATGGTAGTAACGCCCTGCGTCATGGCTGCCCAGACTCCACACTAGTAGTCCTTAAGAGCATTCCTACATGTTATATGAAACATTACACCCATCTTGATCACTGGCTCCTCTTGCTGGCCCACACCTTCTTCAAAACCAGCTCCATCATTTACAAAGCCATCACTACCAGCACCCCTGCTAATCTTGAAGACAAGCTCATCATCTCTGGTGGTTCTCGGGACACCTGCAGCCAGGACACTACCAAACTGCTGACTGAGCAGTATTAAAAAGAAAAAAAAGGCAGCATGCCTTTTCCATTTATGCACCCAGGATCTAGAACAAAATCCCTGTATCCATCAGGACCGACCAGTGCTGCTCCAATGAAGGAAGAATGCTCACAACCACTTTGAATTATTACATCACATTGCATTAACCATTTACTACCCAGCTACCTCTCCAATCACACGTTGACTTCATGCTTATCTTTGACTGTGCACAGCACTCCACTACCTTTTGTCTAGGAGTGCCTTATAGAAATACCATATACATACTGTAAGAAATTGGGAGGATGAATTGCCCTGGTTAGTTGGAATTTGATGTGAGGATTTGGGAACGAAGTCACCACTGGTCCACTGACAGTATCCACCTCCCTCTTCATTTGGGCTGGAGCAGGGTGTCAACTCAATGGCTCAGTGTTCAGCCAGCTATGACTGTGGAAGGTAGAAGGGATAGCCGAATTAAGATGAGGGATAGGCCATTTGTGCAACAACATCAGACATCTTCAGGGACATCACAGTTCAGAGGTTTTCCTTTGTTCCTTTTGGAAGAGAATATCCATTCTTGTATTTCTAGTCTTCATCGGGCCTGTCCAACATCTAAAGATGTTCTCGGGCTCTCTTATTGAAGAAGTGGCTTGCCATTTGTCTCGATGTGCCTGATGTGCAAGCTTGAGGACTTGTCCTTCAGATCATGAGCTGTGTCCATTTAGTTGGTTTCCGGGGAGTCGAAGAATCTTTCCAACTCCCCTGCTTCGGTGTATTCTCATTAATTTGTTATTCTCACCGTTGCAAGATCCAACAGACAGCAGCAGATATACCACATCTTCAGCACTATAACTCTTGTCCTCCTCAAGGAGGTGTAGTGCAAAAAGGTCTGTAATATGTTTATGCTGTTCTCCTTCTATGGGTTTTATCTGTGTTTTTTTACTGCCTGGAGGACTTAACTGGCGTACTAGCGGTAAACTTAGCTGGCGTTCTAGCGGTGGAGAGAGCAGCTAGTGATGGTTTGCAGTGAGTCTCTCTTTGTGAGTTTTAGGAGCGAATACAGTGCATCCATTGAAATTCTAAGGGCTGTGTGAAGTCTACTTTTATCGGGGATGGTAGGTAATCAGAATGGTATATGTCCATGTAAGATTTTTCCTCGTGGCCTAGCCATCGGTTGGAGGATGTCCAAGAAATATCTCAGTTTAGAGGAACGCCATGCTTCATTTAAGAACCTTAGGTGAAATGTATGGTCTTGGAGCATTTGAGAAGCAGCAGTAGCATTTACTTCAACAGAAAGGCATTGTAGGTAGCAATACATATTTTTGGGGATGAGAGTGAGGAGCACAATTGATTATAATCCCTCTGGCTGGTTTATAGGAATGATTATTTGAGCATGTCAAACAAGACTTAGGGAAGTGATTGGTCTGTTGTGTATTCTTGGCAGACGTAGGATGGAAGAGCATGAGTGTTTTTGATTTGGAAGAGAAGGTAGCTAATCAGTCAGAGAAGATGGACAGAGGAGAGTAGTGTGAGGAGGTTTGTTATTTTGTTTAGTTGGAGTGCTAGAGAAGGTTGGCCGTAGATAAGAGGAGAAAAACTCCCAATAATTATTGATGAGGAATGTGGGAGTGTTTCATTAAATGTGTGGTAACCATGCCTGGAATGAAGCTTCGCAAGAAAGTAGCACTACTAGTACAATGTAGTGGTGTTGCTCTGGATTCTGCTCTTTCACCATATCACTAATGTATGTTAGGTCTCTTGCTGTCCTTATCCACTCCCATTATGTCCAACTGTACACTTACGCTAACGTATATGTTGCATCTGTTATCTCTGCCTCAACCTTTTTAATGAGTAAAATTCAATTTATCCTTCGTTTGTTTCAGAAAATGGTCATCATGCCGGTGTGTCAGTCTGATCCAGATGTGATTACTACAACGGTGCTGACCTAGGTATCTTCCTTCACCCAAATACTTATTCAAATCAAAATCAAGCAGTCCATATTATCTCCTCAGTGCCATACTGCTGTGCATTACTCAGATTTTGCAATCCCTTCATTGGCTAACCATAGAAGACTATATATCCTTTATATGCTTTGCTTTGTCTACGGTGAAACCTATGACACACTTCCCAAACCTATGCCTTGTTATTTACTGTTTATGATTCTACTATCCACTCAACTAATCAGATAATTCTATTTACTTCCAAATTTCAAAAAGCATGTGATGGCGGCCGGCCCTTCTTTATCCTTGCTCCGATAACATGAACATCCATGCCACTCACACTTGGATCCATTACCTCTCTCACCTACCAGGCCAGGAGACCATGTCGTTATCAGTGTGACTGACACCATGGTCACAAAAGGGTAGAGAGCCACTGGCTGCGAATGATAGTGTGAGTGACTATGTTGATGTGGATTGAGTGTGCAATGCAGAGGAAGCTATGTCCTGAGTGGAAGCAGTGGGCAGTATATGTTAGAGATTCAGCATTCAGAGGTGAGGAAGACAAGTCCATGGTAACTGCACTGGTCTACATGCACACATGCCACTTAAAATGGGACAGAACAGCCCATCATGCTCCCAGAACCATGATGCCAGGAAAGAGGGCGGTCACAGGAGTCAAGGGTATATGCTTTGGAGTTCATGGGGGGAGTAAAGTGGGCCAACAGGCAAAATTAGCTGGAATGCACAGGCCTGCAACGTTGAAAGCGAGGAAGTGTTTAAATAATATTGAGAAAATAATACAGTTTACAATAAATGTGCAGAATTAACATATAGGCTTTTATGAAAAATAAAATTGAGTTTAAATGCAAACATTGTGGTAGGTAACCATATTTTCTCGTATTAGGCCTCAAATGGCTGACGCAACATTGTCTGACAAGCTGACATGACTAGAAAATGCTTAATGTCATAATGTGTATTTCTTGATCTTTTAATTTACATATTTTTCATAATGAATAATAGTTGCATACATGTTTTAATCTAATTTTGCAAAATGTTTCTATTTACACAATGATCACTTTTAACTAATGATTAGAGATTTGTCATTTGGTGAGGTAATGAAGATGTTCATATATGAAGATGCAGCATTTCTAAAGGAACTGAATGATGTGAAAGTCTAAGAGAATTAACATTGTATTTGATAAGAAATGTTTCACTCAACATTGCTGTCTGTGGACGATTGTATTCCTGTGAGAGAATGAGGGAGGAGTGATCCTGTTCCTATGAGAGAATCAGCAGCTGATTTGCTGAAGAAGAAACCACAAACTGCAACATTGATAAAATGTGGTGTCTATAATAGTACGTGTTCCTAGCGAAGACCCAGACCCTTTTTCAGACTTTTGCAGATTTTCCATTCCATGCATTCACATTCCCTAGTCCACGCTGCTTTGAGGCTCTACTGACTTTCTTGAACCTCTCTTTATGGGAAGTTCTGCTTTGATTGATTCTTGGTTTCGTGAGCTGATTTTGATGCTAAAGCCCTATGCTTTTTCTTCCTTTCTCTTGCTCAAACTAGAACTCTTTATGAGTTCTGTCTGACACCTTTTCTTCCCATTCCTAGAATGGGGATTATTTTCTTTAGGGAACACACTTAATGCATTTGTATTGCGATTTATTAATTACTTATTGATTTCTAATGAGATTCTAACAACTGAGATTGATAGATTGATGAAATTAACTTGTGACCTTAATAAAGATGATTTACTAAATATTTGAATAATATAACACATTAACTCATACCAAACTCTCATTATAGATTGAAAATAGATTAGAAATTGTGATTAGAATTCATGTGATGCACAGCTCCTGATCTTCTCTTAAAACACCTGCAAAGATCCATTGTCTCAGTGAAAGTGGGAATTAATCCAGAGGAGGGTAAACCATGACTTTAATTGAAACTGATTCCCCCTCCAACAAAAGTAAAAGCATGTATAAATTCAAAAACACCAATCATTCTCAAGTGGAGGGGGTGATAAAAGGATTATACCTTCAAAACCTCCAAATGCTGTTATGTATTGACAGTGCAGCTGGAGTCGGAGGTACATAATGTTTCCATTCCAGGTGGGGGAACAAGCCTCAACTAAGTGGAAATTTGAAATGCTGATAACACTGAAACCATTGCAAAGATTCAGAACAGTTAGCAGAACGGTTAGCAGCAATCGCCTTCTCATAGCCTCAGCTAGTTAAAGGCAACTAGGTACAAAGTGAGTGGGGGACACAGACACCTATTATAGTACTCTGTGAGCACAGATCATTCTCTTGTGGCTCACACAGTGCTGGTAGGGCTTCCAGTCCTGCACGGGTCTGGGGTGACCTATTCTCGTTGGACAATGCAAACCAAACAATCCAGTCCAGCCACCCCTTTTCCTCAGTGAAGGGCATTTCTTTTCCTTGCATTCCAACAGTACTTCTCAAAGAAATCTGCACCTCCATCTCTGTGCAGAAGTTATGCAGCCTCTTGTCCTAGGGTGAAGCAGACTCCAAAGCATCTCTCAATGATCCTCAGTCACAGATCTCCCAGTGCCAGCATTCGCAAGCCACACAGGCCCCAAATGCTCTTCCAGGGTGCCAGTGCTCCACAATAGGAATTATTACATGTCTTGATTGCAAGGAACGAAGGATGACTAAAACTGACCACCTACCTCCCTGCTGCCTACAGCCAACAGCTCTTCGTCATAGTAGAGAAAACCAATAGCTCAGACCTTGAGGAAACAGGAAAATAAAGGCATAGGAAGGAAGACCTGGGAACACCCAAGCTTCTGAAATGGTAAGAAAAACATTACTATCAGTGTGACCAGTAGCTAATATCAAATTGGGACTATATAGAAATCTGACAACACTTGCACACTCAGGGCCCGATTCACAGAACTAACTTAAGACAAAATCCTAAACTTACTACCATGTTGGTATTCACAGAAGGCACTTACTCATTTTGGTATTCACAGAAGGCACTTACTCATTTCGGTATTCACAGAAGTTAGGAGTCCTAACTTTAGGACTCCTAAATGCCTTCTGTGAATACCGAAAGTCTTAAAATTAGGATTTTTCTCAGTTTAGTAGTAGTATAGTTAGGACTCCTAACTTTAGGACTCCTAAATGCCTTCTGTGAATACCGAAAGTCTTAAAATTAGGATTTTTCTCAATTTAGTAGTCCTAAATTTAGGACTCCTAACTTTAGGACTCCTAAATGCCTTCTGTGAATACCGAAAGCCTTAAAATTAGGATTTTTCTCAGTTTAGTAGTTGTAAAGTTTAGGACTCCTAAACTGAGAAAAATCCTAATTTTAAGGCTTTCGGTACTCACAGAAAGCATTTAGGAGTCCTAAAGTTAGGAGTCCTAAATTTAGGACTACTAAATTGAGAAAAATCCTAATTTTAAGACTTTCGGTATTCACAGAAGGCATTTAGGAGTCCTAAAGTTAGGAGTCCTAACTATACTACTACTAAACTGAGAAAAATCCTAATTTTAAGACTTTCGGTATTCACAGAAGGCATTTAGGAGTCCTAAAGTTAGGACTCCTAACTTCTGTGAATACCGAAATGAGTAAGTGCCTTCTGTGAATACCAAAATGAGTAAGTGCCTTCTGTGAATACCAAAATGGTAGTAAGTTTAGGATTTTGTCTTATGTTAGTTCTGTGAATCGGGCCCTCAAAGTCTTGGGGACTTCTGACTCTGAGGATTAGAAACTGAAGACTGGCTCCAGCGGTACAACTACAGTAAGGCTTGTGTGTATGTAGCTGAAAAACCTCCGGGCCAAGAAACAACACAAGATGCTGGTATTCAATGGAACCTGAGAGGGTACCATGAGGAAAATGAGAAAGGTACAACAATGGAAAGGCTGGGTAAATGACCTCACAAATGTAGGAAAACCACCAACACAAGATGTTGCCTGGCACTTTGTTCTTGTAACAGCTTGTTTATATGGTGGCTTGATTTCAAATGCCACAGAAGAGAAGTGCATCTGAACGTACTATAATGAACTGTCATCTTAGAATTGGGATGTGATCCAATTGAACCCTGGTAAAAATGAACTGAAGATCCTGTGTAAGTAAAGAAAGCACAGCATGTAGTTAAGGAACCTCTATGACTCGGCTGAGTCTCCCTACACCTTCAAGTATCTGGCTCCCACATTCTCCATGATCTCTGAGACCTGCATACAACATGCCAGTGAAGAAACTGGCTGGATTCCCTTTTCACATTCTGAGCAGACTGTGCCCTAGGTATGTTATTAAAGTACACCATTCTTCCCCATTTGCCCCCTGGCTTCAGAGGGTATTGCTTAATGAAAGCCCAGTCTGATCACGGGGCATTAATAAAAGCTGTAGTTTCCCTACAGCATTTCAAGGGGCCATACACTTTTCAGTCAACTAAGTACCTCAAACAATCTTGGAATGTACGAGAGCCCAATATAGCCATAACTTTATATTCAACACCATCAAACACCACCAAAGGAGGATGAAGAGAGACAAAAAGTAAATAGACTGCAGGAGATGGTTGTAGGAGAGAACACAGAATTGATTTTTTCTAATGGTTGGGTAAGGACCAGTGAACAGCACGAGGATTATTAATGGATCAACGTCTAAACTTAGCATGACTATCCAGAATACATATATAATTAGTGGACAGCCATACAGAATTTCTCACCTTATATGTGTCGGAAACATTTTATATGTGTCCTTACCATGCGTGAAATGTAATACTGCTGACGTGTGTATGTTACAGAACGACTTTACTAGTGTGGTAAGGAAGTGTAAAGATGAATCTGAAGAGCTGAGATGAAGGATTCATGGATGAAAGCTACATGCTTAATAGAAGGGTGAATGCTGAAGAATACTGTCATGTGAGGTATTATACATACATTCCACCACTAGTATCCATCAAACTCATTGTTCAGGATGTTCAGTTAAAAAGCAATGAAGCTGTTATATTGCTTGATTCACCCTCTCAGTCTGCCGATCTGATTGGGGATGGTAACTGCTAGACTTTTTCTTCTGCATACCCAAAAATGTCAACAGTGCTGTCCACAACTGGGCAGTAAATTGAACCCCTCTAACTGCAATTAAACCACTAGGCAAACCATGCAGAAGTGCAATGTCTTGGATTAAGAAGAAACAACTGTGTTGTTGTAGCTGACACGTTTAATGGAATGCAATGCCCCGTTTTGGTTAATGATCCTACAAACAGCTAGGAAAGTGGTCCTAGAATCTGATTTTTGGAGATCTATAATAAAACCAATAAAAAAGGTTGTCCAGTGATAATAGATCAGTTGATTTTGAATGACTAGCCTTAGCTTGTAGACTAACTGAACAAGAGTACACACAGTGCTGCACATCCTGTGGGCCACCAACAGAGTTGAGAAATTAATGCATCTGTTCTAAGTCATTTTGAATGACCAGCGACTCCTGGCACAATTATATGGCACAATTATATGTACTAATTTTGTTCTTTTATTGGTCCTGTTTACGTTGTCCTTATGCTAAAATCACCGATAACTGCAACTCCCTTCCAAAGGTTTTTCTTCCATACATGTTGATATGTTGGGATCAAGTTGAACCTTCCAGACCTGCTCATAAAAAGTATGAGGTTGTACTACTATTGACAACAGATAAAAAAAAAGAAGTAGTTTGTGGTTCAAGCATGTTTTCATGGTATTTAGATAAAGTATCTCCTTTTCCATGATATGACCTGGACAAAGCTGGATGAAAAAATTCAATCTGGAGAAGAAGAGAATCCAGCCAACATGTCTGTGATTTTAGGATCAACTGAGATTCCTGCATTCAGTCCATACTATTACTGCACGAAGAGCCCTTCCAGGCAATGATGCCAATTCTACAAAGACTAATTAGTAGCCAAAGTTTCATGGGTAAAGATGGTATAGTTTTGTTCAGCTACTGTTAACGTTCTAGAATGAAATACAACTGGCTGTAAGGCTTCAGTATGGATATCTTAATTGACAAAATACTTCTATTTGCACTGACAGAGGCATCTCGTTCCATGTTAAGCTTGGGTGATGTAATATTGAGGCTGTTGTAAAAGCATTATATATATATATATATATATATATATATATATATATATATATATATATATATATATATATCCTGCACAATCTTCTTACACAAGAAGACGCCGGCAACCAAATTGGAGGAAAAGGGTGCTTTAATTCCTACATGGAGTATGCCGCAGTTGCAATATTCATCCCTTACACGTTTCAGCTCACTCTGGAGCCTTGATTACAGGTGTGCTTTTCCTTTTCAAACTGACCACATGATAATGTGTCATCAAACCACCTTTTTATTCAGTAGGTATGCAACGTATTGTTTGCATGGAATGTGCACTGCAAAGTTTTCAAAGTCATTATTTCATCCAGCAGCTAATTTCATGGCATTTCAGTTAGTTTCTTTCAGCTGCTAATATTGTTAATAGTTTTACAATGCAGTGCACATAAAAACAGCTTCATAATAAATGCTCCTGCTTAGTTTCTACTTCTCCTTTGCGGTACACAGATTTTAGCCCCTTTATGCCCACCCAAGCCTTTTTAAACACTAATTTCTTGAAAGTGACTGAACTGATTTACACTAAATCACAAAAAGTACGCTTTCTAGGTTGAATTCAAATTTTCAGGACTCCTATCATGCCCCCTGAGTCCCATGACGACTGCCAGCATTTCCTGGTTTGAAGTGTTGGCAGCCAATCAGATCTCAGCACTAGAATGGGAGGGTTCGCGGAACCTTCGTCTCTCTATATATACAAATTTGGATTTTTCCTAATATTTCAAAAACTACTGAACAGATTTATGCAAATTTACAAAAAGGTCGCTTTCTGGACCAACAGCTTCCTTTCTGCCAAATCTGGTGTCATTCCGTTCAGCAGTTTAAGCTGCAGTTGTGTCTAAAATCTCAATAAGAATTAACATGGGGAAAATGTGGTTTAGGAGCCTCCCTTTTTCTCAGTCCCCGCATGACGGATCGCCACAAAACTTTCAAGACAGCAGCTGGAGGAGTGTCATACGAATTTTTTAATTTTTGTGAGGATTTGTCAAATGACGCCAAAGTTATTGGCAAATGAAAAAATGCTCTTCCTATGGAAACTACATCCTAACTATAACTACCTGCTGGCAGTTGCCTTTGGAAAAGTGTTTTCTGACTTGCCTATATCTTTACGATTCTTCACAAAATGTTCCCAAAAAAGTGTGCCTTGATTATTGTTGCGCACAGAAAGTTTTGGGGTGTTCCATCAAGCGGGGGCCAAGAAAAAGAGGGGGGGTCAAACAAAGTGCATTTCCCATGTTAATTCCCATAGGAGCTTTAGACACGACATAGAGCCCAAACGGCTGGACGGAATCACACCTAATTTGTCAGAAAGGTAGATTTTGGTTCTCAGATAATGCTTTCAGTTATTTGGTGTAAATATAAAGAAATTCAAATTTGTATATCTGCGACTGCAGTTAATTCATAAATAATAATGAGCTTGTGCAGAGATCTGCAGATCTCTGATTGGTTGCCAACACTTCAACCAGGAAGTGTTGGCAGTCATCTTATGTATCAGCTTCAGCTGAGTCTGTTAGACCTGATGTGCTGGAGGTAGTGTTACTCTAAACCTTTAGCCTTTTCTCATGAGTTTTGATGATTCTCTTTCACTGGTCTTAGGGCTCTAGGCACTTTTCCCACTGTAAATGCATCCAACACACGTTAAGAAGTGATGCTTACCTGATGTTTTTTAACATGCCTCAAATTTGCAATTGCAGGCCTGTGTGTGTGAAATTGCACTTATGCTCAGGTTGGACTTTCTGAACCACTGGCTAATACTGAGTGAACCTTTCACAACCACTAGGGCACCCCTGGGGTAAGTCTAAAGGGGTGAAGCAAGTGGTAGGTGAAAGGCAGGGCAGGTACACGTGTGTGTTCCCTGCCCAGATAGTGAAGAATACCCATGTGTGTTTTCACAACCTTGAGGTTTGCTCTTCCCATAGTGGAGAAGCCTCATAATGTTTCCTATCATTGGATTCACAATAACAAACCCTCTCTTGTGGTAAAGAAGGATCTGTCATTAATGTGAAACGGCATTAACAACACGAGCTAAACCATGTGTGCCATTACAACGCAAACGGAAGAACATTTGTCTTAACCACGCATATGCCTTAACCACATATGCGTGGTTAAGGCAGTCAGCGCTTTAGTTGCAGAGCGGATGGGCGGGGGGAGGAATAGGAAGGATCGGGTCAGGAAGGACCAGGAAGCGGTTTGGTAAGCAGGACTGGGAATGAATTTCAGAGATCAGGGTAGGGGGTCGAGGAAGTTTTTGGGGCTGGCGGATGGGTTTTAGGGCTCTGGCAGGGGCAGTCTTCAGGGCTGGGTGAAGTTTTAGGGCTCAGGGTGGGGGGGTCTGGATAGTTGTTTGAGCTGGGGGCTGAGTTATATAGCTCAGGGTGGGGGGTCGGGCAATTTTTAGGGCGGGGGCGGGGTGTTTTGCAGAGTTGGGGGCCGGGTTTCAGGGTTCAGGGCAGGGGGCTGGGGTGTGATCTTTACCATGCATATGGGTTTACCTATCATGCCTTTACAACGACAATGTTACGAAGCAGGCACTAACAAGCCGCCATATTTTCTGATCACTCAACTATTCACTTGCGAATACCAGTAGTGGGAACGAGGAACTCCTGAAATTTAGACAGGTTAGGACGGCATTTCCAATCACCAAAGTCACTAAAGTTCAGAGAAAAGATTTTCTATTCACACCCAGTACTGCAGATGAGGGGGAGAGTGAAAAGAACAACAGAATCATCCTGACTTATATTGATAGTTCTAGAGACATTTAACACATCCTTACCAAGAGTTAGGATATACTTATCAGTGATCCCAACATTGGTCACATGATACAAGACAGGCCCAAGATCACATACAGGACAGGGCGTAGCTTCAGGGATATGCTAGACCATAGTGACATCACAAGACCCACGATGATTAAGGAACACATACTTAAGGGTTTCTTCCCATGTGGTCACTGTTAAGTATGCAAGAATAGGTATATGTAGAAGGAATTTACCGTGGGACAAAAAACCACAAATAACATATCCCAATTTCTCACGTGCAGCACATCACATGGTATTTATGTGCTTGAGTGTCCTTGCAAACTGAGATACATTGGGAGTACAACCCAGATGGTCAAAAAGAAATTATTGGAGCATATGAAAGCTATCACTAATCAAGACCAGCCTTACCCTGTAGCCCGCCACTTTCAGAGGAATCATTTCTCAGACAGTTCACAACTCACATACTTTGCCATTGAACAAATTGAGAATTCATCCAGAGGAGGGGACAGGACCCTTAAACTCAGGCAAAAGGAATCGAAATATGTAGTTGATTTTCAAACTAAAAGTCATGGGGAGGTTGATTCTGGATGAGGCGCTGAAGATCCACCGATATGATCACTAGAGCGTGGACTTATTCCTGTTTTTAGATCCTTTGTCTCATTCTAGCTTCCAGGAGAGTTTAGATACTGTATTGATACATTAACATGTTGCCCATGTTGGTTTTAAAACACGGTTCATTTTCTTTTTACTGACACATTTTTCCTGTTGCGGGAGGAAAGAAAGGGGCCCACTCTGCTTTGGCGGTATCACCCACACTGGCTTCCTACCCTTTTCTTCAGAGGCACTGTCGGGTGGCACATTCACAGATAGGACAATTTCACACTGTTTGTTTATAAGAGTTTCATCCATTCTTTTGTGGAGCACCTACTTAATTTGTCTCATTTGGAGATTGGTCAACAGCTGATGGTAGTATGGGCACTAGTCCCTCATTTCGGACATCAGGCCCTTGTATGAAGCTATTTGTTCCCCTTACCCTTTCATTCCCCTTAGATTTACTCAGATATTACATCTCATCATTAGTCAATTTGAGGCCATGAGATTTATGGGACATCAGTGACCATCTAATTTTGGTCATTTCCAGCCTTTATCAATTCAGGCAAATAGGGGAATTATATCTTACAATCTACCCTATATTCACCACACTGAGAGTAAGGGAGGAGGATTTCATGTGTACCTGGTATTCTGTTGATAGTTTGAACTTTAGAGAATCATGTATCTCCATCTAGTACTTATATACAGAGGACGCACACTTTGGTGTATAAGAAATGAGGTATTATAATGTGGCTGACGCTGAGAAAAGTTGAGACTTGTGTCTAGCAACAACATGCATATGGTTAATATACATTAATTTTCGTGATAATTGTGAACTTTATTGATGCATGATCTGATGTTTCTTTCATTATTCTACTCTTTTTCTTTCTTTAAACTTGCATAGAATATTATTATTTAATTCATGTTGCAAGACACCTTATGCAAGATTGATCTGTTTTCATTGTCAAAGATGGCCAACATATTAGACATGGAATGAGAAGAAAAGCAGTCCTTTGTTTAAGTTGAAACACTTATGAAGAGAACTCGCACTGTGATGACTTTATGCGTGATCAAGGCTGCCGGACAGCGAAACGCATTCTGTGAAGCGAAGTAAACTTGAGTACTGTTTCAACTTTTGCGTATCCTGAGAGTGCATTATTCCCGTTTGGGCTTGATTGTGTGGATATATATATATATATGTTAAACCAATTGCCCTGGAGCTTATATATATATATATATATATATATTCACTGGAAGAAAAAGGTTACAGTAACGTGCACTGCAAAATGTGGAATTTTCCGTGACATTTTAAACTAAAAAACACAGAAATTCACCAGTTATAATTATCATTATGTGAAGTAACTATAACTCGTGCCCAATGATAACTATACCATGTGCCCCCCATGCACAGTTTTCTCATCAATAATTTAATTGCAAATGTTGCAGTGATTTTATCAATGATATAATAGAAGTTGCCAATAGGGATGTTATATATGGGGCAATGAGCAGTGCATGATGAGGGGTAATTAGCACCCTACGCCGCGAGGTGAGCCGTGCGCAGAAGGAGGTTGACCATAGGACCAACCAACCTGGAGGCAACCAACCCCACACTGCGCACAGCCTTACGTTGTGTGTGGCTTTGGGTTGGCCACATGGACTGGCTTGTAGCTAAGCCCTGTGTCCAACTCCCTGTAGTAGCCACCCAGAGGCAGCCAACCCCACGCTGTGCACGACCAAGGGTTGGCCGCAGTGCCTGACTTGCAGCATGGCCCTGCGTCTAACTCCCCGCAGGCAGCCAACCCCATGCTGCCCATGACCTTTGGCAGTGTGCAGCATTGGTTTGGCCACAGGGCTTGTCCTGCTGCATGGCCCTGTGGCCAAGCCCCCAACAGGCTGTCCACCCCATGCCACACACAGTCTTTGGAGCAGGGTTGACCGTCAGGCCCCTATATAATTATAGGGGAGGGGCATCCTCCCCAACAATAATAATACCACGGGGACCCCATCTCCCTGGGCCAAATTCAAATAAAAATGAAGAGAGTGTGGCCACATGGCCCCCCTCCCTAAACCTGAACAGGGCCCCTGTGTCCACATCCCATAGAGCAAAATACAACTAAACAGGAGATGGGGGTGTCCCCCCAAGCATTTTGGTCCCTGGGGTCCCCAGGCCCTGTTCAGGCTCTGGAAGGGGGTAACGTGGGCCCCTCCCATTTTTTATTGAGCTTAACCTGGTGTGGGGGGCGCAGGGGCCTATCTAGGCTCAGGGAGCTGGCTGCCCTTCCTTTGTCTAAAGAAATTTGCCCCAGGGATGGGGTCCATAGGGCCTACAAAGTCTCGAGGGGGAGAGTTGCACGACCCCCATCCCATCAATTGACATACTGGGGGATGGGATACCTGGGATACCTGGGGCTCAAATTGGGCTTGGGAGGGGGGCGCTTCTCACGCCTCCCTCACCATATATGTTTTAAAAATTGTGGATTGCCATTTTTTTATTTTCAATGTTCCTGGAGGAGTCCTGCAGGATAGCCACAAAAAAATGCAGATTTTTTGTTTATTTTGGCCCTGGAGGGGACCTCTCTTTGTGTCTCCCCCATAGCGCCTAGGGCACACAGTATCCCTACCATGCCCCTTTATGTATATCTATATATTTTTTAATCTTCAGCACAGGGGACTAAGTCACTGGTTTCTGTAATGGCTGCCAGCTACATTTTTTTTATCTGGCTGGGAATCAATTACAGCACTGCTCCCGTGGGAGTCAGACTCCAACAGGAGCAAATTTGGCTCACTGGATCTATCAGAAAGCTCTATTTTTTTTAATTGGGTTTGAGGGACTCTTGTGAGAGTCCCTCGAACCCAACAGTCCAGATATGCAAATATTTGTTAACCCACATTTTTCCAGAACTACTTATTGAATTTCCACTAAATCATATAAGGACGATCTGCGGACCAAGATCAGGCTTCCTACCAAATTTGCTGCAGTTCCGTTCAGCAGGTTTTGTGGTAGCGCTGCTTAAAGAAGTGTATGGAAAATGCAAGGGGAAATTTGCTTTTGGGATCCCCTTTTTTCAGCCCCGCTTGATGGATCACCTGAAACCTTCCAGTTAGGAGCCGAGGTGGATGAACTTTTTTTCTGGAACGTTTTGTGAAGATTGGTCAAGTGGCAGTCACTACTGTAACTAGCCAGTGGTGACACACACACGCAGGCACAAGCACACACACATAAAGAATAAATAAATGAGAGCAAAAACCTTTGTGTTTTCAGATAAATATTGATAAAATGTATATATTAAAAAAATTGTTGTTACAAACTGCCTCCTTTTTGCTTCGGAAGTATAAATTGCCCTTGGAAAGCTGTTGTTATTAATAGCTGCTAGGAGGTCGCCTGCACAGCATCATTCTTTCAACAGCTGGTGAAGAGAAAATATAGAGAAAAACATCCTAGAGATAATTGTGTGTTTTGAAATCGTTATACAGAGCGAAGAACGCAATCTGGTTGTGCGACACGATTTTCATTTCAACGGAAGTCGAAAACATTACACAGACGAAATAGTAGAACGGTGTCTTTTGCTCTTGCATCCTGCGGATTTTAAAACAAATTCTCATAATTTTTAGGTTTATTTCAAACACAGTTAAATATACGGTTGTCAACATTTCATTATGTGTCAGACCCATTCACTTAGGGGGCCAAATTTCGGCTAGAAGTAATTCAACAAGGCACTGAGGGCTGCACAATCACCCACATATATGCCAACTGGTCTCCTTGCTGTAGCTTTCCATTATCGTCAGTTTCTGATTAAGCCTGCCATTTCTTACTTCTTTTTTTAATAATATCTGATGCTTGGCTTGTTATCCTCTTAACTTATAATTTGTCTGTTTAGTGTACATCTTGTCTTTGTGCTGAACCTTAGACGTCATCCTCTGCTATTTCTTGGTCTTGACTTACATGTAGTTAATAGTGTGTCATGTAACAGGTTGTTGATTACTCTGTTTTATAGGAAGCATTTATTGTCAATACCCTCCTGGGCTAATGAAGGCATATTAGCTGTAACTTTGCTTAAAGCTTGTGACTATCTTCAATGAGCCTGCTAAGGTATTGAGCAAACCTGCATTGTGAAAGTGCACTTCCTTAGGGGCATATTAGAGGGTGCTAACATGCATAATCGCACGTTAGCACCCTTTTCCCCCGACGCCTCCCTTTGCAGCTCTAATGAGATACAAAGTGGGCGTCACTGGGCAGTACAGCCTTGCAAATATCACTGATGTGCACATCGCGATATTTACCAGGCTGCTCCAGCATTTTAGCAGACGTTAGTTTTGGGAGAAAACCGCTGTTTTCTCCAAAAACGAACGTCTGCTAAAATCCTGATTTACCCATCCCTAACATAGGGGGTGGATTATGCTGCTACGACCACAGGCTCGTATCAGCAAGGTTATCGCCCTTTTGCAGGGAACATCGCTGGAAAACCAGTGATGTTCCCTGCAAAACGGCCGATTTCCCCCGCTATCTCTGGAATTTTTCTCGCCCTGGAGCAACGCGTTGTTGATAACGCGCTACCAGGGCGATAAATTCCAGAGATTGACGGCAATGAATAACAAAGCGCTAAGCGTGCTTTGCGTTATTCATCGCCGTTCCTTGCTGATATGCCCCTTAGTTTCTAGGTCATTCTAGGTGTAACTAATGTTCAGCTTTAGTGGGAAAAACAAGTATTTCTACTCCATGGTCTCCTATTCTCTGTATGTTCACAACTTGGCTCTGCTGTTTACTTCAGTATAGTAGATATTGACTACCCATCCTGTTTGTGAGTTGCCTTTTCTTCTTGCCTCTCATCCTGTTAAATGTATTTCACTGTGTTTTTTTCTTGGTGAACACAGTCCCTATTCCTAGTCTGTTAGTTAGGTGTTCATTGGCCCAATAAAGGTTCTCTCATATAATCCCCTCAATATTTGTTGAGCGCTTCATCAGGTGGACCATCATCAGCCACTATAAAGAGTATGGAGGTGCACCATACTAGAGACTGAAGGCTCAAAATTGGAAAACACTCAGAAAAGACAAGCAAATGACTTCAGCTATGACTGGAACCTAAGGAAACACACAGATGATGAGTTGTTTTGTATCACCACTAACCTAGCTGTAGAATCAGATACCATCAGGTTGTATTGTACAGACAGAAGCAAGCAGGTAATGACCAGAGGATAATAGCCTCAAAAGCAACAGTCATTGCATAGTCACTGAACAACCTGGCTAAAAGGATCCTTAGAACAGCCTAACAAAGAATCCATTGTGCTCCTGCATCCTCCTGAGAATGGACAATGTGTCAGCAGTCAGATTCAACCCGTTTCGGAGGAACAATGGCCAAAGCTCTCACAGATGGGGCAACAGTGCCATTGTGCCAGGGAAAACAGATGTCCATCCAAGTAGAGGATCATGCAATGCAAGCAAATGCTTGAGGGATGCAGGCAACTGGAAACTAGACAACCTAAGAGATTCAAGAGACGAGAGGCCACCTTGGTGAAGATCACTGTGCAAGCAGACTGAAGAAGACTGGTGGTTGCTATTCCTCAGATTTAAATAACCATACCTAATATGGATGGGTGACCGAAAGGGTAATTGACCTGTGTCAGCAGGATTTCAGCTCCATCATTAAATCATTTAGTATTGTGGAAAACACCATATTTATTGTAGGTCAGATTTGATTAGTTGTCAGTTGGAGATATTGAGACTCCCAGAAATCAAAGTCAAAACAGATTCTTTCTCTGTGCAGAATCACAAGTATGGAGCCTTTGTGTATAAATATGGCTCTCTTGTTAGATATTTTGGTACGGTTATTTAGCATTGCCTTTGGTGTTCAGTCATCATATTCTTGTGATCTTGAGATGAATTTCTTGTTTTGATCAGGGAATGCGGCTCTAGATAAGATACGCAACATTTTTCTGCTGTAGGAACATCGTATTAAAAAGTAGAAAAGGCTTAAAATGTTTGATAAATCCGAAAGAATGGCAAATTCATTCATCCTTGTGCAACATGCCTTTTACTTTTCCAAAGTGCAATACTTGGCTTTAGCAGACTTTACACAAATTTTAGAGAGTCTCAGGATGCTATGGTCAAGTGTACTTGGTTTGGAAACAGCCCCAGTAAGTAAAATATCCTCGTATACATTCATGTATGTGTTTAAAATTCTTCGTACGATTTTTACATGTCGTCTATTGACCAGTTCTGAGTGCCTTTGGCCCCTTAGCACTAAATAGCCATCCCGCATGACTTGGCTTAAATTGAAGTCAAGGAAGTTTGAATTTTAATGGATGTTGTCCTAAAGTGCAGGTAAGATGTGTGAGCCTTTGTCTGATCGATGCTACTCATCCCTCAGTATAGCAATTGTTTTATGACAGTGCAATTGTCTGTAAATCGAAGGATTCAGTATCTAAGTATGACGCTGGAAGGAGAGTGCAATATTGTAATTTTTCGCTAGTCAATGTTCTAACCAGTCAAATAGCTATCTAAAGAATGGTGTATTTAGATCTTTCTTTCACATTTATTTTATTTCAATTCATCCTGAGACTTGGTAAGGTTGTTCCAATATTATCCGTCTTTTCCCTTTATTGTCCTTATGCTCTGCTTTAGTTTCTGGATCAGGGTAGAGTGACGGACTATTAAGATCCTGCCTCTGTACGGTGGCAGATTATGTAGTTAGATGAGAGGCCTCCTCAGATAGCTTCATGGTTAGTACACATAATTTTAAATTAACGTCCTTAACTACTGCATTCCATTTAAAACACCTTTTCCCACCCATGTCCTGCATAACAAAAGATTCTGGGTCTTCACATTGCAGAAATCAGCAAACATGGCATTGCAGTACTCTACGCATAAAGGAGTCAGGAACCTTTCTGGAATCTAGAGCTGAAACAAGAGAAGATTTTTTTTAGGAGACTTGGTGGTTTACCCCCATTTTTTTACCCTTGGTAAATATTGGGTGGGGCAATGGGTGCTTGGCACCATAGATGGCTCTCAAGTTCTTCATTATTTTGGCATGGGGGGGTGTCCAAGGGAACAAAGCATGGCACTTGATTTTCTAATGAAGGAAGTATCTTTGTAGTAACTGAAGGTAGCTAGTCTGGTGATTACATCTTCCCTCCCGCTTTAGGTGAATCTGCATACCATCCATGTATGCGTGAAATTGGAGGTAGTATCACAGTGGTTTCAGCAAGAGGACACGCATGCTATGAACAGCCTGGGCATAGGGAGAAGCTCCAAAGCTCTTCATATGAAATCACGACCTGGATGTTACTGACAGGGTAACACTTCCCCAGCAGAGAGACCCATGTGAAATAACCCCAATGCAGACTGATCAATCTGTAGCAACCCTGCACCTCATGCCTGTTTTCATGCTATTGGTACAAATAAATAAGAGGGACTGAGTAAAGCACCATGGTCGTTGGGCTTGAAAGCAGGTACAGGAGGTATCACTGTGCCCCCTTTTATGAGCAGAGTAGTTTGTCAGACCTGGGGCAGTCTCATATGAGAGCGATGAGATGGGTCAGGTCAAGGAAGCTCATAGGAGGTCACACGTAGAGGTCCTAAAGGATTAAAACAGTTCGATCCCATTCATTGCAAAAAAGAGATCCTCCTGCAAGTCTCTAAGGACACTGCATTTTGGGTACTGGGGCCCAGAGATCCACTACGTTTGTATGAAGTGAACAAATGATTAATTAACTCTTTTGAAAAAAATACTATGTGGGAAATGGCTAAAAAAAGGATTGCATTAGTCTGTCTTCTGGGTCCTCCAGGACATTTACAGAAAGGAGGACCCCAAGAGGAGAATGAGTGATGGTGCAGAAGGAACATATTGGCGAGATCTGTATATTAAGGAGAAATGAGACAGGGTGGAACCCTTTATTTTGAGGAAAGGGGGATGGACCTATATCCAAACACAAAAAACAAGGCTTGCTCAGGGGTTGGAAAAATGAATCAACTGAGGATCAAGTAGTGGCCAAGGACTATGGGAAGTATGTGTAAAGTATTTGTGCAACACACAGTAACACAATGAAAATACCACAAAAAGACTCCACACCAGGTTACAACAATAGATATGGTTTATATAAATAAAATAAGACCAAAACAACAAAAATGCAATAAGTAGAAGTTAAGATCTGAATTCCTAAAGATTAAATGTAAAACTAGCACTTACAAGCAATAAGTGCATTTGGGGGTTATCTGGTTGCACTGGATGGATGCAAAGTCAAGAGTTCGGTCCGACCTCAATGGAGCATGGGCTGGATACAGAAGCCACGCAAGGACCGCTGAACAAAGTATCTTGATCCTGGTTGCAAGAACAAGATGCAAGGTGCAGCTGAACGATGCATTGGCTTTGATCCCACAGTTGAGGTAATGCGTCTATTTTCTGTACGCAGTGGTGGTGATGCGCCGGTTCTAAAGAGGATGCGCTGAGCTGAGCTGTGAGGCATTGGCTCCATAGACAATGCGCTGGGGTTCTCCACATAGTTGAGGGGATGCATCAATCTTCCCACATTACAGCACCAACAATGTGTTGGTTCCGATGCATCGGTTCTTTAAGGCAATGCACTGCATCCAAGTGCGATGCACTGATTCTGCTCCTGCAACAGCGACGATCCACTTGCAATGGACCATGCACAGGAGCAGGGGGTGAAACTTTGATATCATCGAGTCTCAGAAACTGGAGGCAAGCCAACAAGCCCTGGGAGTTCACTCTCGATTCAAGCACAGTCCAGTTCTTCCTCAGAAGGATCAGAGGGTAGCAGGCGGCAGGGCTGCACAGCAGAATAGCAGTTCTTCCAAAGCAGCAACCCAGCAGAGTGACAGTCCTAGTAGCAGAACAACAGGCCTCCAGACAGGGTTTCTTTACAGGTCCAGAAGTATCTGATTTAGTGGGGCCAGAGACCCAGTACTTATACCCACTTGTGATGTGGTCCATTCAAACCCTTGGACCAGACTTCTGTCCCTTACCCAAGGAGAATTCTTTCCATAAGGAGAACAACCAACAGAGGCCACTGACAGCTGTCAGTGTCAAGAGTCAGGGCCCAGGCCATCCGGGATCTTCTACTGTTTCACAGAGAGGAGGGCAATAGCCCCAGGTGTTTTGCACGGTTCCATGTTTGAATATCGATGTAACAAATATCGATGAAAAAAATATCGATGTAAAAATATCGATAACAAAAATATCGACTCCCTATACTTAAACAGGTAAGTACAATAATATCGACTCAAAAATATAGATGTAAAAAATATAGATGTAAAAAATATCGACTTTAAAAAATAACATATCTTAAATAAAAATAATTAAATTATATCAATATTATTAACAAAATAAATTAAATTTAATATATATTTTAACTAATTGTAACAAATAAACTACATTTAATAACTACAAACACAAAAAACTGTACATATACATGTATTTACTTAAATACATTTTATTAACTATTATCATTATGTAGTTTATAAAATGTTTTAATTATATAAAAATAAAATAAACATATATAAAAAATTTAAAATAAAATAAAATATTCTATATTTAATTAACACATTAAACTATTTAAAAAAGAATAATACATACATTTAATAACAAAATAAAAACATTAGTAGTTAAAATGTTGGATAGCGAGGGGGTAAAAATGACTATTTCCACTCCAGTGAGTGCAACAGTAGGGAAAGCGCTGAATAGCGTAGGGGTAAAAATTACTATTCCCACTCCAATAAGTGCAACAGTAGGGAAAGCGCTGGATAGCTGAGGGGTAAAATTCACTATTCCCACACCAGTGAGTGCAACAGTAGGGAAAGTGCTGGATAGCGTAGGGGTAAAATTTACTATTCCCATTCCAGTGAGTGCAACAGTAGGGAAAGCGCTGGATAGCGGAGGGGTAAAATGTACTATTCCCACTCCAGTGAATGCAAAAGTAGGGAAAGCGCTGGATAGCGGAAGGGTAAAATTTACTATTCCCACTCCAAAGAGTGCAACAGTAGGGAAAGCGCTGGATAGCGGAGGGGTAACATTTACTATTCCCACTCCAGTAAGTGCAACAGTAGGGAAAGCGTTGGATAGCGGGTGGGTAAAAATGACTATTCCCACTCCAGTGAGTGCAACAGTAGGGAAAGCGCTGGATAGCGGAGGGGTAAAAATTACTATTCCCACTCCATTGAGTGCAACAGTAGGGAAAGCGTTGGATAGCGTAGGGGTAAACATTACTATTCCCACTCCAGTGAGTGCAACAGTAGAGAAAGTGCTGGATCCCAAAACAATAAAAAACAAAACCATCAACATTTTAATTAAATGTAATTTCCAATATAAATATAATGAATATATACATTTTAATATATTATTATTAACAAAGATAATAAAAAAAAGTATTACACATTATTTAACACTATGACAACACACACTTAAAATTAATAACACAATTAAATGTAATCATTACTAATTAATTATTGAAAATTAATTTATTATTATTTATTAATTAATCAATAAAAAATTAATTACTTACCACCTTCCACACCATTTCCACAAATAAACACCACAACACACACCTAAAATTATTTACACAATTACAATTAATAATTACTAATTAATTCATGGTAATTAATTTAAAAATATTTAATAATTAATCAATAAAAAGTGTGTTACTTACCACCCTTCACACCATTAACACATATAAACACCACGACACACACCTAAAATTAATTAAACAATTAACATAATTAATTATTAATTGACTAATTGAAATTAATTAACAACTTATTATTAAACTATTATTAATTAATCAATTAACACATTAATTATTCAATAAATTTTTTATAATTAAATTACTTCCCACCCTATTCCCCTATAAACCCACAACCCGCTACGGAACTACAAACGCAGAATTAAACTTAAAATAAATTAATAACTAGTAACATTCTAAAACATATAATAAAATGACAAACTATTCTCATTAAAAACACTAAAATACATAACATTATTAGTAAATCGATATTTTTGTCAACTATATTTTTGTAAAAATATTTATTGCAACGATATTTTTGTAATCGATATTACTTACCTGTCAGTCGATATTCTTGTCAACTATATTTTTGTTGTCGATATTTCTTCCTCACGATATTTTTACGGGATTATTAATGTCCTACGATATTTCTCCGTCGATATTCCTGCTCTGCACCTTTTTGCACACCTTTTCCACTCTGCCTCCCTCCAGTTCAGGGCTGGTCTCCTGAAACTGGTCCTTCAACCAATCTGTACCCTTAGGCTGAACATGTCCCTGGCAAGCCAGGTCTCCCAAGGGAGAACTACTGCCCTCCTCAAGGGAAACACACTCTGTATGTTTCATGCAAGAGTCTGCCTGGTACAGCTCCCCAACCCTCTGTCCCTCTGAAAGTGCATGGGCCCCCCTGGCCAAGAAGTGGCTTCCACAGGAACAGTCTTGGGGTGCTCTGTTCTGAGAGCTGACGACAACCCTTGACCCACTGATCCTTCCACTGTGGACTGCTTCCACCTCCTGCCCCTCCATCTGGTCTTCTGTACCCTTCGCAATGTGGTAACACCAGAAAACAGAACTGGCAGGGTACCTGTTATGGCCGCCCTCCCCTCCCAGCTCTCCTGACACTGTGTAACTCCCACCAGTGGATGATCTCTTGGTACAGACCAAGTCCCCTGCTTGTGCCCCCTCTGGAAACAATCCAAGATCTGGGGCTAGATGTAGGGTACCTTGGACCTCTTCCCACCCCAACCTCTCCCCCTGCTCTTAGAAGGGACATAGGACCCATCCCTCCTCACCATACTGGAACCTTTCTGGGTCACTGCGTACCTCCCTCTCACTCTGTTGAGGGGAACCTGAACCACCCTCCTTGGGATCACTCCCAAATGCCTTCTCAGACACTCTAGTACTCACCCAGAGGTCTGCCTCCTTTGCAAGCTCCCTGGAATTAGGGAAATTACAATCAACCAGGTGTTTGCGTAGCTCTGGAAAATAGTGACTGAACATATGCTCTCTAGCCATTAAATTGTGTAGCCTCTCATACGTGTTTATCTCACCACCCTTCCCCCAACCATTCAGTGCCTTGCATAAGCTACCTACAAAATCCAAATTTCCTACTAGCTCACAGTGCCTTACCTGAAATCCTAAACTTCCAAGAGTAGCAGGTAATTTTGACAACCTAGAACACAACACTCTAGTCCCAAGGGAACTGTGGAAAGAAATCATCCCCTTTTGCTTCTCACTCATGCTTGTACATAATAAACAAAATAAAGACACGAGGAAGTTTTACAATATTTATTGAAACTATTGTGCTCTATTATGAAGCAAGTGTGCTGCAATCAGAAAACATATACAACTAAGCAAAGTAATCAACATTACTATCAAACCGTACACAATGAAAAACCCTAACATGTTGAATGATATATCTGTCTAAGCCTACCCTCATTACGTGAGCGCAGGAATATATCAGTGACCTCTGGGATTAGCACCAAACCCTATACCTGGTATTTTGTAGTTTGGTGTTCCGCATAGTAAGTGTAAATCCTCCTCTCTGTTTTCAAAAAGGCAAGTGTCGGTTTATATGATAAGAAGTGCTGTGTTGGAAAACAGTAGCTGTGCTTTTGTGTTGTGCCTAAAACATTAGGAGATGTTGCTGACCAATCACATGAAAACAGTGCACCATGTTGTTTGACATTGTACGAAATGTTCAGACTGAGTCCAGAGAAGAAGAACTACATAACAAATAACATGTGCAGTGTATTTTTAAAATAATATTGTGGCACAAAAACAAATGTATTATGTGTGGTTATAAGAAGCAAAAGACAGTCTAAAACGTGTAATATGCAGAACTAAGGGAGAACCAAAGTAGGTACAGAAGGGAAGCCCTCCTTGGTCAGGAAAGTAACTTAGTGACTAACAAAATAATAAAAAGCACAAGCCAAGATAAGCAATTTCAAAGCCATGCTAATAAGCATGTTATACAAAAAAATTATAATCATAATAAAAAATATAACATGTAAATTTGGAAAATGTTGCCAAATTTAGGTAGATTTGAAGGTACCTGAGATATCTTCTATAATATCAATGTTTAGTGAATCCAGATCAGATTCTGCCTCTGCAGATGACGATTCTGCAATTCCCCAATTTAAAAGCTCATAAGAGCAGGTATGATCATCATCATTATAAGCCAATGCTGAGGAAGTCGCCTGCTGTCCTGCATCCGCGTTATTAGAGCCAGAATTCGTTAATCCTGGTGCTGAACACCTATCTTCCCCGGAGGGAGTGGCTCATACCAAGCATATTAAAGCACCCGCAACTTCATGGGACAACTCTGAAAATGGATCGTTATAATACTCATCAACAGGCTCATGTCCATGGGAACCGGCATTTGCAGAGCTAGGTAGAATGACAATGACCAGTCAGTGTTAAGTTCCTGGAGTATAGGGGATCCAAAGAATCATAATATGCTCTAATGCCACAGCTGTACCGGTGGTAATTGCATTACTAGTGAGCTTCAAAACGGAACATCTATTGTAATACAAATTGCACTATTACTTAAGTGTATTTTAGCTAGGTTAAATAGTTTTATGGTGAGTATGGACGTTTACTGGTTATCATTTTGAAAGTAAATTCCTATTGTAATTTGTATTAAGAGTTAGAATTTAAATCAGTGTATCTCTTGTACATTTTAAACATATTTGAATAATATAATGGTTGTATAACAAGCTACACATTAAATGCATATTTGTTGACTAAAATACATAATCTTGTTGATATTCCTTAATTAGGTTTTGGACTTCAACGAAGAATTTTACAACCAACAATGCATTTAGCCAGCCAATTTTAAACCTCGATCAGATGAGGCAAGATGATGGTTTCTTTCAAGAATATGGGTCTTGTTTTCAACTTTCAGTAATTGATCCAGTTGCTCAAACCTGTCTTCTTGCAGTGGATTTTTGAAAATTAGCCAATCCTTCTCATACTTCTTCACTGAGTTCCAACAGATCTTTGATGGTTCTTCACTTAGTTCCAAAATATCTTTTATGGCCCATGGCTCAGTTGTGGCAGAAGGGCTTCTGTAAGGTGTTATTGAAGGAATAATAATTATAACTTGTTCCCTAAGTAATATTTCAGACCCCAATTTTCTCCAAACCTGCAGGCTATAAATACGAGGGGGTTGTATTACACAGTTTAATACTACTACATGTTTGACCTGAGAGAGATGAAAGGCTGACTTGGTTTTCCTGGGACTAGAAACCATGATCGTCAGGCTGCACCAGTTGTCAGAAGTTACTGTTTAATTTACTGAGACATCTTGCCAGCGGAACAGTACTGCTGGAGTTGGTCAGTCTGTAGTGAGTCAGACTGCAAAGTCACATGGTTGGTTCTGTCTGTTCCGACTAAGGCGCAGTTGTAGTCTTGAAGGCTTGATTCTACGATTACATTGTCTTTGTTTGACCCTTAGCCCTCTGGGTTCAAAGTGACTGTGAGTTGGTATCAGGGCTGGGTGTTGGAACTGGCTGTTGAGGCTTTGAGTGCCGGAACTGGTGGTAGGTGGTTAGTCTTCTATGGTTCCCATCATGGTAGGTGGTTGTTACTGAGAACTTTCTGAAGGCTAGAGTCACCTGTTAAAAGCTTTCACTCTGTTTGGATGTGAGCTTGGACTCATTAGGCACTGCAGTCATTGCGTTAATAGTCCTTGTGCCTCTGTGCAGGGGGTGCATGGTGCAGGGTGGCACATGTTGTGCCCCCTGTATGTGTGCACCCCCAGTTCCTCCACAGAACGAAAAGTACAACATTGTGCATTTTCAGCCCTTGTAGGAATGATCTTTGGCACTCCCATTGTGGTGCCTATTTGAAGGACACCGCTGTGGGAATGCCAAATGACCACCTGCCAAACCACGAGGAAACTCGTAATCTAGCAAGCGGCCGGCAGCCCTGTTTGGTGGTGTGGGAGAGGGGCGGTGGGTGGCGGCCCGTTCCAACACAGCCAAACCCCTAATTGGGCCCACAGTTAAACTGGTATGACAAAAGTGCCAGTTCACACACACAAGCCTAGATCATGATGATACGAGGCTGATTGCCCCACTAATGGGATTTGTCTCAATGAGTACAAATAAGGTCAGTTTTATTGTTATTATCTTGTCATAGTTTAGGAAACGTGTCACTGGAAAGGAATTAGTGAAGTTCTAGCTGGGTAGTGTAGTTTATTCTTTCTAAACCTTTTCATCTAGGGCTATGCACAATAATACAAAATCATTCTACATGTATCTGTTCAAGACAAATAGAGACAAGGAAAACCTTTCCTATGAACAGTTTTGTTTACTTCTGACTCGGGTATGGCTTATTACTCAATTTCAAGGTGTAGAACAGTATTACTCACAGATTAAAGTTACATTATTTTGGTCGGTCAAAAGTTATCAAGCTACTAGTTCCGAAACAAATATGACTAATTTTTATGCATTTGTTTATTCAAAAACTGCAAACATTGCATAAGACTTCATAGTTAAGAGAATGGTGTGTCACCAAACATTAATCACAGTGCGAGCAACCTTCACATTCAATCCATTCCACAACGGAAAGGCCTCCAAGATCTGAAGATCTATTTATTATAGCACACTAAATTCCACAGAAGAAAGTGTAAAATACAAACTACACCTACAATCTCTAATTATTTGAAACATATGTCATAGTATATTTTTAATAAAATAAACACATTAAAAAAATATACAATCGTTAATAAACAATTACTGATTCGACCATATGCAACAGATGGATTGCTTCCGTTACAGTGATAATATTTTCCCTCTGAAATAAGCGGTCACAGATCGCATTCTCTTGAAAGGACTGAGCCTAGACAAGTAAATAAAACATGCTCCATATCCTGAAGTGGATAACCACATAATAATCAGAAATTGGTGCATAAGCCTCTTAAACTCACTGATAATTCTCTGTAATTAACTAGTTATCATGGACTTCTGAACAAGTTCTAAAATTAACATATTCCCACATGTAACAGTTTCACCTTGAGGAAAGGTAAAATGAGCTTCACAAACTCTGATCCTAGGTGGGAGGCAATGACTGCAGTTTATAATGACAAAAAAAGAAGGATCCATGGGAACCTAATCACATAAGTACACTGTTGTAATAAAAAACTGCTCTGCCGCCAGAATTTATATGCTCATGGAACAGTGTTAGTGGACTTGGAGTTACAAGCAGCTGCTGCAGGTGGAGAATAGGTAAAGCACTGGTGAGTGAACTCTGTCAGAATGGAAAGCTTGGTCCATGACAAAAAACGCTGCTAAAAGAAATGATACAACTAAGCAGAAATTAATTTACAGGAAGATACTGTCCCTGGATATTGCGAAACTACCCTGAAAGGCAGAAACTCATGAGAAGATACACCATACATGTTGATGAAGCAAAGGTGTGTGCTGCAAAACGGAAGAATTTCACATCACACACAACCTGCCGTAGTTTTGCAGGCAGGCAGGGAAGCTATGTTGGTGGGGCTGGTTGGCGATATCGGTCATGAGTGCTAACACAAGCATCTCAGGTTGGACCTTCTGTAAGTTGCGGTTTGGTAGTGCCAGTGGTCTTTGATGTTTCAGCTTTAGCTTGGTTTCAAGTTCATTTCTAGGTATAGTAGAGACTGACATCCATCCATGTGGAGTTCCAGGGTCATTGACAAGGTGGCATCAGTGTTCGGTATGCAGTGTAATGTCCAGCTATTGAAAGAAGTGCTGGGTGTGGTTCTAGAAGTCAATCAGTAATGTGGTTAATTCGGAATGTAATGAGAGGTTCCTTTTGTTTTCTTGATAAAGTTGTGCAAGCGCAGAATTATCATGAAAATGTGATAAACAGCTCCATCTTGTAACTTACTACGAGAATCTCCAACTTCCATGCCAATTTCTTCTTCAGGTTGTTAAATCTTTGCCACTGTGTTAGAATGGAGCACAACCCAAATACATTTTTAAATCAATCGTTAACTTGCAGTGTTTTTATGTTCAGTCAATAATGAGAGGTTTGGTTAAGTTTCAAAAGTTTTATTTTCGCTTTCCGAGATTAGTTTGTTTTTTCGTCTTTTTATTTCAGGTTAGTCAGATAAGCCAGTTTACAGAAATATTCTGAACAGTTTGGTTTGAATTAGTATACAAAAGAAACAGTGTGTTCCATTAAGGAATTAGTCCCTATCTTAATCTAAAGGACCTAACCTATCCTAGCAAGAACCCATAAGGAGTTCTTTTTGGAAAAAAGTAAGAGAATTTAGAGTGAAAATCTAGTAGCTATGAAAGGCCGAACTTCCCATAAAGAGAAGTTCTGGAAACTCAGCTGAGTTCCCTAACAGCTGCAATGGCAACCTTTAAAACAGGTTAAAGGAAATAATACAGCAGTAGCTATGATCAGCATGAAGTAAATATCCTAAAAGGTACCAGGAAAACAGAAAATCACAGTTAGCAGTCGCTCACAGCAAATTTGGACAAGAATAGCACAGTCAAGTGCTAAAGGGCATGGCACAAGAGATGTGCATAGAATGCATAAACTCTCTAACTAGGAACACATAATATATAGAAAAGCACAAAACATATTGCAAACTCCGAATTTTGGATCATCTCTACTCAATAGGAAGGGTTCTTCCGATGGTTTGTTGCCTTCTCTCTGAGGTTCCGTGAGAATCGTAATGACATTTTTAGGTTGTTCGAATATGGACGAGTTTGGTATCTACGAACCGCAAGTGACGAGTTTAGTGGGTGTACGCATTTTCGCTACACTACTATGTACGGTTCGTCTCATTCCTGGGTATGTCCATCTGAACCCTCGGGTTCCATTTTAGATACGGCATCCATTTTGTCTCTTGCCCTCAAGTAGTCAGCGAACGGACACTGTCCGCTTCGTGACCCTGGGATTCCCAAGCTTTCGCGGAGGACACATGTTCCTTTGAAGGTGTTTTTATGATGAGGGGGATGACACGGCAAGGGCAGATGGCTCCGCTCGAGGCTCATCTTGCCGTGCTAGTTTATTGTTTCAGTCGTGCATACATTAGGCACGAGTCCTTAGATCCTGCAATCAAGTTTCCGATATTGCTCTCTACACTCTTTTCCAAACTGTTGTGCATCCTTGTTTTTCCTTTGCACTTGTTTCTGTCCCTTCTCCTAATTCGTTTACAGTCAGAATGGAATGTGCTTAATGTGGGGATAATGTGCTTTTACAGTTGGGAACCGGCAATGCTGCTGTAATTATGTTCCGGGCTTCTGAGAACATGAGTGCGACCCTTTTGAAGTTTACTGTGGGAACTGAGTTGTAACCTTTTGTTTGCCATGTTGTTCAAATGACGAAAATGTGTATAAAAGGAGCGATCCACTTTCGCAATTTGAAGCAGTCTCTCAGAACCTACACGTTGTGTACTTCTTGCGATTTCTGTATCCCTGCAGTAAATAAATGCTGATCTTTGACGCCGCAGGAAGTGTCCTGTGTCTCTGTGTTTTGTACGCCGGAACAGGTAACCCACAAAGGTTTCAGGTGTTGTCCCCTGGCACCGCTGGGCCTTAGAATAGCCTAGTCCTTCAGTTGGCGCCCAACGTGGGGCGACATCAGTGGTACCGGTCCAAAGCCCGACGATCGTGAGGAACTTCGTGTGAAATCTCCGAGGGAAGGTGCACCCCGCTTCATCGATCCAGTTGTCGAAATAAGTGGTCCGAAGACTTTTCCCGCGAAGATTCCCGCCTCCTGACGGCTGCGACGGACTGATGCCCTGACTGTCGACCTGTTTTGGCGCCTGGCGTAGTCCTTTGTACGGCGAGACGATAGACGGGCCTTGCTGGTGACGCCATTGCTCTTTCAGTTAAGTATTTGTGGGTCGCTAAATCTGGTTGCTTGCATGGTTCCATTGCATTTGTGGTTCTTAGTTGTTGGTTCTTAGTTGTTGGGTTTTCTTTGACAATTGCAATTGCCAAAAACCGAGGGTCTTGCATTTTTTTTTTTGCGAGGACATCGTAATTCGATAGCCCTTGAAGTTTGTAAACTCGGTTAGTGTGCACGATGCCTGGCCGTAGTACTTTGTTTGGTTTCCTTAAATGTTGCAGCACGGATTCCCGACTGGAGGATTCATGTCCGATACCTCCGGTTGGAACTCCAATTTATGAGCTCTATAGTCGCCACGGAGTAGGTCCTATCGTATATAATGAATATTGGATTCGTTACACTAAAAATGATGGTGTTCTTAGTTGGCCATCACATGGTAGTTTCGAAACTGCAATATTAGATAATCTTGAAGCTAAATTGTTTAAAAAGAAGGCTAGGCCGGCCATGTTTGATTCCTTTCGGTTATGGCGTAAAGAGGCCAAGCAGAAGGAAATCAAACAGATTAAGAAAAATAAGAGAGAAGGTGTTATTGCGTTGGTGCGAAATGCAGAACAGTATCAGCGAGACAAAGACGAGAAAGAGCAGGAAGTTTTTGCTAGACTGCATCATATGGCGGTGGATAAATGTTATCCGGTTTTACCGTCTAGTCCTGATAAGACGGGAGAAGAAGCGGTAGAGGATCCATTATTGTCTTATCTATTGAAATCACCACCTCCCTATGCACCAGATACTCTGGGTCCTGTGATTCCTCCTGTTCCTCAACCTGTTGTCCTGGCGGCTGCTGGTTAGCCTGTTGTTCCTCCTGTTCTCCCGAATCCCCTTGTGCCGCAAATTGTCCATCCTCCTCTACCCGCTCTTCTTCCTACTGCTCCTTTGCCAGTATCTCATCAGCCTAATGTTACTATTACTCCTGTTATCCCGACTACTGCTACTGTTTCTACGTTTACTCCTAATGTTGTTGCTCCTGTACTTCCTTCTTCTTCCCCTTCTGTTCATAGTCGTATATTTAATGCTGTCGCTAATCTCTATTCTCCACTATTTGGACCGATACTCGGGTCCGATCTTTCTGATGTCTCTCAGAGGCGCAGTCAAATTCCTGATGGTAGACAACGTGAGTCGTTAGTGAAAATGGCGCGTAAATGGATTAGGCATCCTGCGAAGTACACTTCGCGTATAGTTTTCGAGACGTTTTCTCAGTTTAATGAGCCCACACAAAGATTTGTGTATGAGGAAATGTGTAAATCCTTGAGAGAAGAGTGGGATAATGATGAGGTAGACAATGTACCGCCCGAGATGACTGAACTTCAGAATCAGTTTTCGAATGGTATGATTGTGGGTGGTAATGTTCGACGTGCTTTAGAGCGTCTGTTATCTTTTCGATCTACAGTACAACCTCGAGCATTGTTTAAGGACGAAACTGAGGAGCGGACGGCACAACCTGGTCAGTATCCTATGCGGGAAGTTCCCCCAGTATGGATGCCAGGTGATCCTGCTGCTAATCCTATTGTTCTACCACACTTTCAGAGAGTTTGGATACACCTCCCGCGGAAGCGATCGGAAGTTTTGCAGGTAAAGCAAACTTTGCCTGACCCCCGCAAAAATCCTGCAGGTTATTATAAGGAGTTATCCCAATTAGTGGATGCTACTGTTATGAACCTTGCCGATATCGACATGTTGTTTGGTAACGTAGTACCCCAACCGATTTGGGCGAAAATCCGTCAAGAGAATCACGCAGCTGAGTTAGGCGGTGGTTGGGCTGCTCTTGCGGCGGCTGACGGACGGCAAGTTGGTGGGGCTAAACCTGAACAGATCATTGAGAATCTGCCCCAGAGGATAATTACACTTATGAAGACACTTATGCCAGCAATAAGAGTTAACTGGGACAAATTGTCTGCGTGCAAACAAAAGAAGGGCGAGAGTGTCTCCGATTTCTTTACGAGATTTGAGGAGGCATTCATCGATCATAGTGGTCAGGATATGAGCTCTGAGGGAGGTCAGCGATTGTTTGTTGATAAATTTGTATCGAATTTGTTGCCTGAACTAAGCAACAAATTGAAGAATTCTGAAAGTTCGTGGGCCGTTTCTACCACTGCTCAGATATTAGCCACGGCCCAATACTACGAAAATAGAGAGAAAGAAGAAAGCGAACGCGCAGATAAGAAAACGAAGGATCTTAAAACTAAGGTCTTATTGCAGCAAGCGTACCCTCCGCACTCGAATCAAAATGACTCGCAACAGCCAAATCGATTACAATCACAGTTTTCTAGATCACAGTCGCGTACTGACTCCTCTACACCTCGATCTATGCTGGGGTATAATCAATGCGCATATTGTAGGGGTGAGGGCCATCTGAAGTTTAATTTTCCAGTTTTGCGTGACCGAAACAATGGTGTTTCGGCTCGAGGAGGTCGTAGTGGTCCTCAACAAGCGTCACGTGGTAGAGGTCACGGTGTTACTCAGAATCAGAATGAGCGTTTTGCCACTTCATCAGACTCGCAAAATTGCTTTGATCGGCGCGATTCATCGTCTGGTAGATCTGCGCAGTATCATGTGGACGACTATTATGTCGAGCATTATGTTGATGTTGACGGTAATTACTAGGACAGCCATAGACAAAGAAAGGGAGTAGTATCAGTTCCGGTTGATCAGAGAGGGCCTTATGTCGCAGTTGCCACATTGGGCGTAGTTGAGCCTTTTCTGTTGGACACTGGTGCAGCGAAAAGTTCCATCATGCATTCGAAACTCCCTGGCGCGCCTTTGTCTGGCTTAACGAATGTTTCCGTTGGATTCTCTGGCGCCCCTGTTAGCAATCCAGTTTCTAGCCCTTTGCCCCTTACAATTGGGTCTCGTGAGTTAGAAGCTCCTTTGATTTTGACTACTGGTTGTGGTGAGAATCTTTTGGGTCTGGATTTGTTGAAGCGGTTATATGCGACTTTGTACTGTTCTCCTGCGGGAGTGGAGCTTACGTTAGGTCAGAGAGTGATCTCTCCTATGTATTTGTCGACTGATAAACTCCAAACAAAAACAAATAGGGTCTGAGGGAAAATCTTTAAAGACCTTCGAGGATTCCTAATCCCCCTTTCTAAATATTCAAATACAAAAAGAAGTCCGAGGTCTACATCGCAACCCTTGATACAAATTCAAGAGGGTTGACTCTTAGCAATTGCTCCAACAGTAAATTAAAGAAGTAAGCATGTAAGAAACAGATACAAAAAAGTGAAGAAAAAAGAGGTAAGAGAAGGAACTTGATCTAAGGATAATCAGCATCCCATCATTACACTCTGAAAGTGCCCAGTGTCATCATCTGGGGTACCAAACAACTCTTCTCAAAAACCTCTTGTGACATCGAGGTGATACGAATGAGTTGTATCCTCTTATCAAGCATTCATCAAAGAAAAGAGGAGAAAAGTATTTAGAGTGCAATGCAAACAAATTTTTGTGTTTTTTAAGGTGTTTTTTAAAATAGAATAAACAATTGACGAACACTGGGTATATAATTCTAACTGTGTCCAAACAATCGTGTTCCTATCTAAAAGCAGTGTATGAAAAGAAGAAGCAGTATAAGAACGTTTACTGCTCCTATATACTGGTCGACATGTTTCAGCCTTCGGGAAGACTATCCCTGGCTTTCTTCAGGACCTCATGATCAAAGCTTCTAATCGTAGGCTTCGCAAAGAAAAAATGGGTTATTACTATACCCTTATAGCTGTTTCCAATTCCTCACTGTGATTATTGATGTTTAGTGACATCTAAAAACAACAGAAAGATGTACATTAAGATTTGGATTTATCCAGATAATCACATAGTTGTTACTGCTTACATCTGTTATCCCCACTTCTCTGAGTATCTACAAAAAATAATAATGATCATGCTTACCAATCAACATTGAGGAAAAAACCCCACCTCACTTGGCACCAGCTCAAGTCAAGAAAGAGGCCCCGCTCTGAAAATAAACGTGAGCCAATAAAAAACAAGAATAGGGAAAAAACGGTCTCATTAACTCAAGAACGGTAAACTATTTAATAAAGAAAGACAAACCGCTTGACCATGTCCCTTACTATTTAAGTACTAGAGGCAGGAGCGTGTCAGCGGAGCAGCAATTGGCATCTCTAAAATCAATAGACTAGGTATGGCATAAGAATAATGCAACAAATCTCCATACTCGAAAGTGCACCCAAAGTGACATAATCCATCAGGTTTTAAATGAAACTGCGACTCCAAACAAGTCATAATCATTAGTTAGAGTCCAACATTGTTAGCACTATTTTTAGCAAGATAGGACAGTGACTCAGATAGTGAAAGAGTTAGACATGGTTCTATAACATCATCTATACGGGCACGGCTTCCACTGTGCAACTGACAAGCGAAAAAACCGCAGCCAGTGAGCCAGTTATTTAAAGAAAGGGCTGTAAAACCTTACCTGTCCGTCGGTACCTCCGGCAGGGACTCGCACTGGGGTGGAGGTACCGAACGTGACCAGACGGTTTAATTTTATACCGTATGTGTTACCACAGCTGTCGGCAGTCAGCAAAAAACACGCCGTAAGAACTTCCGGCGCTTGAAACATGACGTTTGTAAGGACTACAGAACGGCGTCATGATGGCCGGTAATTGTAGTTCCTAGTGGAAAAATGTTTATTTTTACGGCAAAAATATCCATGGGAAATGTTTGTTGTGATAGTATTAGCACACTGACAGATGGCGACACGCGTCCTCTCTGTGATTTTGTAACAGGACTAAGTGCAAAAAACTAAGCATGTTTTGACTATTCATCACGTGCGCTGAAGTTAGTGCTAAAAAACTTTACAGATCGCAGCAAATACCTATAACGTAATTTATCAAATAGTAAAAAATGACAATACATTAAGAGTAATACGAAAGGGCCCTATGTCAATTGCTTGGTGGAATCTGAGGATGTTCACAAAAGAACAATAGGCATTGGTACTGGTTTATCAGAAAAAAGCACAAAAATCAGAAATTGGAAGATCAAAGGAACGAATAGATAGAGGGTTCCTTTGATCTTCCAATTTCTGATTTTTGTGCTTTTTTCTGAGAAACCAGTACCAATGCCTATTGTTCTTTTGTGAACATCCTCAGATTCCACCAAGCAATTGACATAGGGCCCTTTCGTATTACTCTTAATGTATTGTCATTTTTTACTATTTGATAAATGACGTTATAGGTATTTGCTGCGATCTGTAAAGTTTTTTAGCACTAACTTCAGCGCACGTGATAAATAGTCAAAACATGCTTAGTTTTTTGCACTTAGTCCTGTTACAAAATCACAGAGAGGACGCGTGTCGCCATCTGTCAGTGTGCTAATACTATCACAACAAACATTTCCCATGGATATTTTTGCCGTAAAAATAAACATTTTTCCACTAGGAACTACAATTACCGGCCATCATGACGCCGTTCTGTAGTCCTTACAAACGTCATGTTTCAAGCGCCGGAAGTTCTTACGGCGTGTTTTTTGCTGACTGCCGACAGCTGTGGTAACACATACGGTATAAAATTAAACCGTCTGGTCACGTTCGGTACCTCCATCCCAGTGCGAGTCCCTGCCGGAGGTACCGACGGACAGGTAAGGTTTTACAGCCCTTTCTTTAAATAACTGGCTCACTGGCTGCGGTTTTTTCGCTTGTCAGTTGCACAGTGGAAGCCGTGCCCGTATAGATGATGTTATAGAACCATGTCTAACTCTTTCACTATCTGAGTCACTGTCCTATCTTGCTAAAAATAGTGCTAACAATGTTGGACTCTAACTAATGATTATGACTTGTTTGGAGTCGCAGTTTCATTTAAAACCTGATGGATTATGTCACTTTGGGTGCACTTTCGAGTATGGAGATTTGTTGCATTATTCTTATGCCATACCTAGTCTATTGATTTTAGAGATGCCAATTGCTGCTCCGCTGACACGCTCCTGCCTCTAGTACTTAAATAGTAAGGGACATGGTCAAGCGGTTTGTCTGTCTTTATTAAATAGTTTACCGTTCTTGAGTTAATGAGACCGGTTTTTCCCTATTCTTGTTTTTTATTGGCTACCGTTAATTTTCAGAGCGGGGCCTCTTTCTTGACTTGAGCTGGTGCCAAGTGAGGTGGGGTTTTTTCCTCAATGTTGATTGGTAAGCATGATCATTATTATTTTTTGTAGATACTCAGAGAAGTGGGGATAACAGATGTAAGCAGTAAAAACTATGTGATTATCTGGATAAATCCAAATCTTAATGTACATCTTTCTGTTGTTTTTAGATGTCACTAAACATCAATAATCACAGTGAGGAATTGGAAACAGCTATAAGGGTATAGTAATAACCCATTTTTTCTTTGCGAAGCCTACGATTAGAAGCTTTGATCATGAGGTCCTGAAGAAAGCCAGGGATAGTCTTCCCGAAGGCTGAAACATGTCGACCAGTATATAAGAGCAGTAAACGTTCTTATACTGCTTCTTCTTTTCATACACTGCTTTTAGATAGGAGCACGATTGTTTGGACACAGTTAGAATTATATACCCAGTGTTCGTCAATTGTTTATTCTATTTTAAAAAACACCTTAAAAAACACAAAAATTTGTTTGCATTGCACTCTAAATACTTTTCTCCTCTTTTCTTTGATGAATGCTTGATAAGAGGATACAACTCATTCGTATCACCTCGATGTCACAAGAGGTTTTTGAGAAGAGTTGTTTGGTACCCCAGATGATGACACTGGGCACTTTCAGAGTGTAATGATGGGATGCTGATTATCCTTAGATCAAGTTCCTTCTCTTACCTCTTTTTTCTTCACTTTTTTGTATCTGTTTCTTACATGCTTACTTCTTTAATTTACTGTTGGAGCAATTGCTAAGAGTCAACCCTCTTGAATTTGTATCAAGGGTTGCGATGTAGACCTCGGACTTCTTTTTGTATTTGACTGATAAACTCCCACCGGAATTGAATTCTCTTCCTGAGTCTTTGTGGGCGACAGGTCCCAACGACGTGGGCCTGCTGGATATACCACCTTATGTTGTTCAATTGAAATCCAACGTGCGACTGCCACGCATTCCCCAGTATCGTATCTCTCTTGATGGAGAACGAGCACTATTAGCGATCATTTACGATTTGATCAATAAAGATGTCATTGAGGAAACTCGGGGTAACGTGTGTAATAGTCCTGTGTTACCTATTTTGAAACAAACTGATCCATCCAAGCCTCCTGTGTATCGTTTTGTTATTGATTTAAGGGAGGTAAATAAAATTGTTATTCCACAGTTTCCCGTGGTGCCTGATATTACAGCTTTGCTGACTCTGATTCCAGCTTCTGCGTCATGGTTTTCGGTAATCGATCTGAAGAATGCTTTCTTTAGCATTCCGATTGCTGAGGAAAGCAGAGATCTATTCGGTTTCTCATTAGGTGGTCGCAGCTTTAGGTTTAAACGCGCACCTCAGGGCTACTGTGAGAGTCCATCGATCTACAGCCAAGCTCTTAAGAGTCAACTTGATGCGTTTGTGTTACCGGCTGGTGCGGCCTTGATTCATTACGTTGATGATCTGTTGGTAGCTGCTGACACTGAACAGATTTGCAGAACTGCTATAGTATCACTGTTACAGCATCTATGTGACTTACATCACAAAGTGTCACCTTCTAAATTACAATATTGTTGTCAAGAAGTAACCTATCTAGGTCACTTATTATCAAAGGAGGGAAGAAGGTTGACCCCAGAAAGAATTGCAGCGATCGCTCAAATGACTGTGCCAACAACTCAGAGAGATGTGCGTGCTTTTCTAGGTATCACGTCATACTGCAGACAGTGGATTCCGAACTTTTCACTGTTAGCGAAACCATTGACAGCTCTCACGTGCAAGGATGTTTCGACTCCTTTGCCATGGACGGAAGAATGTCAGAAAAGTTTTTCTGAACTGCGTGATGCGCTGTGTTCGGCTCCTGTGTTAGGTACTCCTGATTACAGTAAACCATTTACACTATACGTTCACGAGAGAGAAGGTTGTGCGTTGAGTGTTTTGACGCAACAATTTGGTGGTAAGCAGCGTCCATGTGCATATTTTTCCTCGACCTTAGACCCGGTAGCTAGAGCGTTGCCGAGTTGCCTGAGAGCGACAGCGGCAGCTGCGGTGTCTATTCGACAATCCGCAGGTCTGGTCATGGATAATATGCTCACAGTGATGGTTCCGCATGCAGTTGACACTCTCCTGAATCGTACAAAAACTCAACATCTGACGAGTGCAAGGTTGTCCGGTTATGAGTTGACACTTTTGGCAAGTCATATACAGATCAAGCGTTGTAATGTGCTGAATCCGGCGACATTGTTGCCGACTAATATGGAACCAAATGATGTACCACCACATGATTGCTATTTACGAACTGAGGAAGAAACAAAGGGTCGTGTTGACCTGAAAAACACTCCATTGATAGACCCCGATGGCACTTTGTATGTTGATGGTTCATGTTTTAAGTTGCCGAATGGTGATGTGACGACTGCGTATGCTGTAGTGACGTTGAGCACGGTTGTGGAAACTGCGAGATTGAGTCAGAATTCAGCGCAAGCGGCAGAGTTGATTGCGTTGACAAGAGCGTGTGTTTTGTCTAAGGGAAAGCGAGTGAATGTGTTTACTGATAGTCAATATGCGTTTGGTGTTGCACATAGTTTTGGTCGATTGTGGAGAGAAAGAGGATTTATGACATCGCATGGTACGAAGATCCAACACGGACAGCTCGTGAACGATCTTTTGGATGCACTTACATTGCCTAAACAGGTGGCAATTATTAAATGTAGTGCGCATCGAAAGGTTACGGATGATGTTGGTCGAGGTAATGCATTTGCGGATGAGATTGCTAAGGAAACGGCTAAGAATCTTGCAACCCGAATGTATGTTACGAGTTCAGTGAGGTGGCCGACGGAGACTGGTATGTGTGAAGACACTGTTGAGAGCGTGAAAGCAATTCAGAATGAGGCCACTGAAACTGAAAAGACCAAGTGGAAAGAAAGCACGGGAAAGTTAGACATGCATGGATGTTGGGTTGACTTGTCGGAATGTCAGAGGTGGATGTTACCGGATGCATATGTGCTAGCCGTTGTGACTATGGCTCACGGTTTGTCACACATTAGCGCGAAAGGTATATGTAAGTTGTTGTCCCCTGTATGGAAGAATGATGGTATTGCTAAATGTGCTGAGAGAGTGGTTAAGAATTGTATGGTGTGTTTGATGCATAATCCTGGCAAGGGCACCCCCACTCCACCCGGCCATTTTGCTCCTCCTACCTGCCCCTTTGAGGTTATCCAACTGGACTTCATCCATATGGAGAGATGCAATAATCTGAAGTACGTTTTAGTTGTGGTTTGTGCGTTCTCCAGATGGATCGAGGCCTATCCTCTTAAGGATAATACTGCCCTGTCCACAGCGAAAGTCCTACTGAAGGAATACTTTCCTCGGTATGGAATGCCACGGATTGTGTGGTCAGATAACGGAAGCGAGTTTGTGGGAAGCGTGATGCAGAGTGTGTGTAAGGGCCTTGGAATTCGACAGAAATTCCATAGCGCCAATCATCCCCAGGCAGCGGGTTTGGTTGAAGGGTACAATGGTACTCTGAAGCTGAAACTTGCGAAGATACAAGCTACGACTGGTTTGTCATGGCCTGATGCCTTGCCTCTGGCTCTCTTATCGACCAGGGCGACTGTGCACTCTCGAGTAGGGCTCAGCCCATATGAGATTATGTTCGGCCGCCCTGCAAACATTTGGGGAGTCCCGAGGCCTAAGGCTTTTGATAGTCTTGAGTATCCAATGTTAATTGATTATCTTCATGATCTGACTGCTAAACTGAGGTTAATTCATCAACAGGTCTTTGAAGCTTTACCGGCACAGACAGAGGGTCCTGGACATCGGCTCCAACCGGGTGACTGGGTTGTCACCCGCAATTTTGGCAGAAAACGCAACTTGGAGCCGAGATTTGTGGGTCCCTTCCAAGTATTGCTGGCTACAAGGACTGCAGTTCGGTTGGAAGGCAGAAAGAACTGGGTGCATGCCACCCATACCAAAAAGGTTCCGAACCCCTCACCAGCAGATAATTGGGTGAGAACTGGTATTGCGGCAACAGAAATCGAGACCCCTCTATGCTTTGTGCCGTTTAGTGATGCTCAACCTGTAGGAGACAATTCATTGCAGCCAGACACATCTGTTGAGTCGTCAGTTCTGGAGAACTCAAGGTCTGAATTGTCATCTGATCGACTGAACACTGTTTCACCAGCTGAACAATTATTTGAAGAGCAGACTCGACCTGGAAGAAGTCGATATTTTCTTCTTTCACATGACAAAGACTAATAAAATTGTTCTTATATTTTCCTTTACTGTTGCCACGAACATTAAGAACAATTGCATCCTTTACTGATTTTTGAGTTCCTTTCTACGTGTGCTTTCTACAGCTAAGAGATTTTTTTATTAAGTTGGGTGTTTGTTTAAGAAAACCTATCATCCGGGTTAACCGTAGGGCCGTGCGGGTACTTCCTTCTGTTTAGCAGGTTCCTGACATTAGGTCGGTTCCTTTTGTCGATTCCTGGGAACTCCTGGGAATTGATAATCGCTACTCAGAACGAAGTGCGTCAAGGACGTCGCGGACGGTTTTTAGAGGATGGCGTTCTCTAAGCTGTTGGAAGTAGAAAGGATGTCGGCGCAAAGATCAAAATTGCATAAGATTGTACGAACAAAATGTTTTTTGTTTCAGGTATTCCTGCTGTTTCTGACTGTTTCTATGCTATTGGTGGGTGGAGTGTATTTCGGAATACAGTCGTTATTGCCTTCCATTTCACCTACTTTTTCTCCTAAATTAAGTTCTATTACCACTGTTTCCCCACATTCCTTTCATCCTCTGCCCCAACATGAACAGGTTAGACGTGCGGAATTCATGAATAACTCCTTCGTTCAACTCCTACATCAGCATCAGTTGGTGATGAATACTACCAACTGTTGGGTGTGTGGGTTAATGCCACATACCATGGATAGGGGTATTCCGTATTTGGTTCTTCCTTACAGCTCCCAGGGCTCAGCTCGAGCATTCCAAACTATGTTCCGTAGTGCACTAGATTCCTACCCCAGTCGAGAGCCACGTTCTGTAAACTTCGGTCCTGGTCCGTACCACAAGCCTTTGGCGATAGCGATTGCTGATTTAGATAGAGATATTTTTGATGCATCGCTTATTCCAGATAAAGAGGTGCAAGCATATAAAGATCTGAGTGAGGATGAATATAGTACGTCAGTGGGTGATAGAGCTCGTCTCCAATATGGATCGTACCTCACCTCGGTAATTTCTGCTTGAAAGGTCTTGGTCGAAATCCGAGAGCCCAACTTGGGAAGAGTGCTTGTACTGATACGTATGTTCTACCGATGCTCTCTTCCCCTGTTTTCTTGACTGCCAAGGGTACCTATTTCGTATGTTATGAACGTGCATATACATGGTTGCCCCGTGACTTCTCGGGTACCTGTTATATTGCGAATCTTTTGCCACCGACTTTTACGGTCGCCTCAGACTATCACAAAACTAGAGTTGTGAGAGGCGTTATTAGCGAAGAGGACACTGCCGGTCAAGAAGCAGGAGATTTCTTTAAGGGTTTCTTGCCGTTTTGGGGACCTATGGTTAATAGTAGGAACCTGAGACAGTTGACCCGTGTGGTAGAATTGACTGCTAACATAACTGCGAGTGCTCTTGGTAATTTAACAGCAGAACTTCAGGCGGATAGACTCATGACGTTGCAAAACCGTATGGTTTTAGACGTTGTTCTTGCAGATAGAGGTGGTGTGTGCAAAGTGATTCATTCGAGCTGTTGCATTTTCATCCCTGACAACGCTCCAACTGTTTACCAAGCCATCTCGAAGTTACATAAGATCTCCGAGTCCATACACGTGGACGAAGGTAATTGGACACTTCTAGGATGGTTTTGGGGCCTGATATCAACTTGGGGTTGGAAGATTCTGATGATCATAGGGGTTGTTGTAACGTTTCTGTCCACGTGTTGTCTTTGTGTGCAGTGTGGTCCTGCCTTATGTGGTCTCTGTGCTACAACGTGTATAAGACGGCCATCAGTTACCAAGGAGACATTGATGGATAGAATGATGTTCCAGCAACAACTGAACGATTTGATGAATATCGAAATCGATTCTGATCTCGACTAGTGCTTGCCTACATGAGGGCAAAAGGAGCGTCTGAGGTTCCGTGAGAATTGTAATGACATTTTTAGGTTGTTCGAATATGGACGAGTTTGGTATCTACGAACCGCAAGTGACGAGTTTAGTGGGTGTACGCGTTTTCGCTACACTACTATGTACGGTTCGTCTCATTCCTGGGTATGTCCATCTGAACCCTCGGGTTCCATTTTAGATACGGCATCCATTTTGTCTCTTGCCCTCAAGTAGTCAGCGAACGGACACTGTCCGCTTCGTGACCCTGGGATTCCCAAGCTTTCGCGGAGGACACATGTTCCTTTGAAGGTGTTTTTATGATGAGGGGGATGACACGGCAAGGGCAGATGGCTCCGCTCGAGGCTCATCTTGCCATGCTAGTTTATTGTTTCAGTCGTGCATACATTAGGCACGAGTCCTTTGATCCTGCAATCAAGTTTCCGATATTGCTCTCTACACTCTTTTCCAAACTGTTGTGCATCCTTGTTTTTCCTTTGCACTTGTTTCTGTCCCTTCTCCTAATTCGTTTACAGTCAGAATGGAATGTGCTTAATGTGGGGATAATGTGCTTTTACAGTTGGGAACCGGCAATGCTGCTGTAATTATGTTCCGGGCTTCTGAGAACATGAGTGCGACCCTTTTGAAGTTTACTGTGGGAACTGAGTTGTAACCTTTTGTTTGCCATGTTGTTCAAATGACGAAAATGTGTATAAAAGGAGCGATCCACTTTCGCAATTTGAAGCAGTCTCTCAGAACCTACACGTTGTGTACTTCTTGCGATTTCTGTATCCCTGCAGTAAAAAATGCTGATCTTTGACGCCGCAGGAAGTGTCCCGTGTCTCTGTGTTTTGTACGCCGGAACAGGTAACCCACGAAGGTTTCAGGTGTTGTCCCCTGGCACCGCTGGGCCTTAGAATAGCCCAGTCCTTCATCTCTCGATTCCCATGATAAATGCTGATGTCAACATGTTGCTATTTTAATGCTCCTAAAACATTTTACGAAAAGATACATTTGAGAACCTTTGCAATATTAGCTGTTCAGTGTCCTATTGTGTAATCTTCTTTTGTATGCCAAAATGTTTTAAATGTGTATCTTTCAAGGTTTTGTTTTAAACCGAATAAAAGATTAGCAAATGAAATGAGTGTAACAATGGACTGCTCAATGAAATGAGACAATAATATCTAGCATGTCCTGGTTTGATCATGAAACTCAAATCTAAAGCAAGCATTTTCTTTCATCAATATACTTGTTCTTTATGATTATGTGGCATACGAAACTATGTAAAATATGATGAAATTATAAAATCATATGGTGTGTGGAAGAAGGAAAAACATTTTGTTGCAAACAGCACATTTCATGAAGATGTCAAGTTCTGCAGTTCAGTTCTAATTTTAACTCAGCATTTATAAAAAAGGCATTTATTTTTTATTAAAGGGAAATGAAAGAATAAAAGAAAATATTGAGGTCTAGCAGAGAAAGAATTACAGAAATTGAAGCTGTATACAGGAATAAGCAGCAGTTTTATCTTTTTGCACATTTAGGTGCCAATTACGATCCGGAAAAATAATTCCCGTACGACTCGTATCCGGTTTTTTTACTGTACGAATCGTACAAGTGCCGTACAAACTGGCAATCACGATTCGCATGGTAAAAAGCCCATACGAGTCGCATTGGGAATAATTCCCCACACGTCCTCGGTTCGGAAAAAGTGTCCGACACGTCCTCGGACGATTTACCGTACAAACGTGAAAAGCGAAGTCCGACCGGGGAATCACGATCCGTCCCGGGCGTCCGAATGTACAACCGTATGGTTAAAAGACCGTCCGCACCGAACTCCAATAGCAACCATGGAAACGTCCAAACAGGTGCCCGGTACGCGCCGTACCCCCCCCAGCCCCCGCATGTACGCGCCGTACCCAACCCCAGCCCCCGCATGTACGCGCCGTACCCCCCCAGCCCCCGCATGTACGCGCCGTACTCCCCCAGCCCCCGCATGTACGCGCCGTACCCCCCCAGCCCCTGCATGTACGCGCCGTACCCCCCCCCAGCCCCCGCATGTACGCGCCGTACCACCCCCAGCCCCCGCATGTACGCGCCGTACCTCCCCCAGCCCCCGCATGTACGCGCCGTACCCCCCCAGCCCCCGCATGTACGCGTCGTACCCCCCCTGTATGTACACCCGAGTACGTGTCGAACCCCCCCGTGTATGTACACCCGAGTACGTGTCGAACTGTACGTGTCGAACCCCCCCTGTATGTACACCCGAGTACGTGTCGAACCCCCCGTGTATGTACACCCGAGTACGTGTCGAACTGGGGGTACGCACCGTACATACACGGGTGGGGGTACGACTCGAACATACACGGGTGTACATACAGGGGGGGTTCGACACGTACAGTTCGACACGTACTCGGGTGTACATACACGGGGGGGTTCGACACATACTCGGGTGTACATACAGGGGGGGTTCGACACGTACAGTTCGACACGTACTCAGGTGTACATACACGGGGGGTTCGACACGTACTCGGGTGTACATACAGGGGGGGTTCGACACGTACTCGGGTGTACATACACGGGGGGGTTCGACACGTACTCGGGTGTACATACAGGGGGGGTTCGACACGTACTCGGGTGTACATACACGGGGGGGTTCGACACGTACTCGGGTGTACATACACGGGGGGTTCGACACGTACTCGGGTGTACATACAGGGGGGGTTCGACACGTACTCGGGTGTACATACACGGGGGGTTCGACACGTACTCGGGTGTACATACACGGGGGGTTCGACACGTACTCGGGTGTACATACAGGGGGGGTTCGACACGTACTCGGGTGTACATACACGGGGGGGTTCGACACGTACTCGGGTGTACATACACGGGGGGGTTCGACACGTACTCGGGTGTACATACACGGGGGGTACGGCGCGTACATGCGGGGGCTGGGGGGGTATGGCGCGTACATGCGGGGGCTGGGGGGGGTACGGCGCGTACATGCGGGGGCTGGGGGGGTACGGCGCGTACATGCGGGGGCTGGGGGGGGGGTACGGCGCATACATGCGGGGGCTGGGGGGGGTACGGCGCGTACATGCGGGGGCTGGGGGGGTACGGCGCTTACCGGGCCACCTACTCTGGTAGTTTCGCGCCGTACTTCGTATTTCCGGCACTTTTTGGGTGCCGTAAAAATATTGCCGTCCGGACTGCTGTCGGTTCGAATCGTACTTCCTGGGTCTTGAAACGCTGCCTGGAAGCGTCCCGACGTCACGTCGCAGCATTCCAGGATCACATTCGTATGCATATTTTCTTCGGTCGGTGTTTTTTACGATTCGTACGGAAATGGTGTTTCCGTGCGAATCGTGATTCCATGTTTGTAATGTTTTACGACCGGGTACGAGTCGGACGGAGAATACGCTCCGACCGACGGTTCGTACCCGGTTTTTACCGGATCGTAATCGGCACCTTAATAAAAGCACATTTTCACTTACCTCTATATTGATACGCATTTCCTATGTTAATGTTAAAACACATTTCTACATTGGTGTGAGGTTAATTTACGTCAAAAATTTCAACTATCACAATTTCCCGTCTGATGAGTTTATTAATTATCACATATCTAGGTTTCTCATTTGAGTCTATTCCAGAGCGCACTTTCATCATCAGTTGAGTCTCGTCTTTTTTCTTTTCAAGACCCTGAATTTCAAAGAGTTCATGTAATCGTCATTCATAATGCCACTCAAACCAAAATCCTTCTCAGATAATTTATTTTCCAACCTTCCCTTTGTCTTTCGAAATATGTTACTATAGCTGAAAAATAGCACGTAAAGGAATATTAGACAAAGCACCACTATTACTATTGGCATTAGAATAGTATTCAATGTACTCTTTCCTGCTGTTGAAAACCAACTTCCAATTGTGGCAACTCCCTTCCCAAAATTTTCAAGTAATCTTGGTGTTCCCAATCCACGTAATTCAGGTTCTAAACCTGAAATGTTCTTTGTGAAGCCCTCTACTTCCCTACCTTCACCAGGTATGTATGTACAGCAATAAGTAAATGTAAGCATTTTCTTTTCTGAGAGTAAAATGTCTAGTGCTAGTCAGTCCTGTAAAACCATTGCCTGTATAGCAATTAATTCTGCAATAATTACAAGCAAAGCTCCGGATGTGCTGGTTGCCATTTTGTCGACAACTGTTGCCAACTTTCTAATCTTTTCGTCATTTAAAATTTTGCTTACCGGTGAATGATAGCACCAAATATGTCACCTACTAGTCCAGTTTCTGTGTTTGCACTGCGTTTTTGTCTGTATATGGGTGTTAATGTTAATGCATCTAAACTCTTCACATGGTCCATCTTTAGAATTAGTATGCTTAAATAACAGATTCCCTCACAGCCAGCTGTCAGTAAGAAGTAAGCATTCTGTCCACAAATGTAATAAACACATGGAATAGCATTTTCGTCTCCCTATAAAATTTGCCAAGATTCACATGTTATTTTGAATGTGTGTTCACAACTTCTAATCCCTATACATGTCTAGTCCTTTTGGCTGTCCGGCTTATGTACACACACATTTTCCCTTTGTCTTGGCTGTAAAGTCTCAGTTTAGGGCAAACCATCTTCTTTCTAAAATCATTTTCCTCCTTCCAAGCATTCTCTAAAACATTGCTCTTTTTGTCAGTATGTTAGTGTATCTCTCTTCTAAAGCCATTCTATTAGCCTTCTCTATTGGTTACATTAAACAGATTAAATTGTTCTTGTACGCCTTCACACTATCTATGAGTCCATGAGGAAAGAAATAATACCAGGCTGTGTCCATCTCCTTTGCTTGTGAGTGTAAATTCATGCTCTTTATTAATGGTGCCCTGGAAAGAATTAGATCATGATTAGATTAGAAATATTCAAAATGTCCTCGCCTATAAACTAATGACAGTAGGGTGCCGCAAGAAATAGCATAGGATAAAAGCATGTGATAATAGGTAACTTCTTCTGAAACTGAAGTAGATAAGTGTGCGCATATGCAACAATCCTTTGCATCCATGGCGTAAGTGTATTCTTGCACTAACCTAGAATAAAGGTTAGTAGAATAATCATCTTTCTTATAGCTTACAAAGGAGTAACTAAAGGGGTCTTCTCTTGTATTGTAAATAGTTGTATTAGTAATGCTCTTTCTCTTAAGCTCTGACTGTCGCCAGATAAAACCCTAATAGTACGATAGTGATCATTATTACTGTTATTATGAAAATTGAACCCATGATATATTTACACTTATTTCTAATGCAATACATGCTCTGAGTCAGCACAAACACTTAGTTCAATAGCTTGTTTTAGTACGTAGCTTCTTTGGTGCGGTTTATTTTATTTTATCTCCTAGTAGTCAAGCTTCTAACCAGACAATCCTTAACCCCTTCTGTGCCCATGACAAGCTGGACTCGTCATGGAGCACAGTCGCGCTGTGCCCATGAGGAGTCCAGCTCGTCATGAGGCATTCCCTGGGGAATCCCTCTGGTGCGGGCACCAGAGTGATTCCCTTTCACTAAAAATAGCCTCGGGAGCTGGGGACCCGTGGCGGGTCCTTAGGCCTCCCACACGAGTGAGGCACCGTTTTTATCGGGAGACCCGGGGGAACGCTGGGTGGTAGGAAATTTGTGTCAGCCCGGTGATGCCACAACTTTCCCACACAAAAATGTGTGAAAAAGGTGATTTTTTCAGCTAAATTTGAGGTTTGCAGGGCATTCTGGGTAAGGAAACGTTGGGAGATCCACGCAAGCCATACCTCCCTGGAATCCCCCGGGTGTCTAGTTTTCAGAAATGTGTGGGTTTGGTAGGTTCCCCTAGGTGGCCACCGAGCACCGGGCTAAAAACCCAGATACCCCCCTTGCAAAACCAGGTTGTTTTGAGGTAGGCAATTTTCATGTCGCCTCAATATGTTTTGGGTCCTTGCCTGTCGCGGGTACTTGGGCCTCCCACACGAGTGAGGCACCATTTTTATCGGGAGACCCGGGGGAACGCTGGGTGGTAGGAAATTTGTGTCAGCCCGGTGATGCCGCAACTTTCACACACAAAAATGTGTGAAAAATGTGATTTTTTTCAGCTAAATTTGAGGTTTGCAGGGCATTCTGGGTAAGGAAACTTTGGGGGATCCACGCAAACTATACCTCCCTGGAATCCCCCGGGTGTCTAGTTTTCAGAAATGTGTGGGTTTGGTAGGTTCCTCTAGGTGGCCGCCGAGCACCGGGCCAAAAATCCAGGTGACTCCCCTTGCAAAACCAGGTCGTTTTGAGGTAGGTAATTTTCATGTTGCCTCACTACGTTGTGGGCCCTTGCCTGTCGCGGGTACTTGGGCCTCCCACACGAGTGAGGCACGTTTTTGTCGGGAGACCCAGGGGAAATCTGGGTGGTAGGAAATTTGTGTCAGCCCGGTGATGCCACAATTTTCCCACACAAAAATGTGTAAAAAATGTGTTTTTTCCAGCTAAATTTAGATTCTGGGTAGCAGAACCTGGTGGGAGGCAGTCAAGTCACCCCATCCCGGATTCCCCTGGGTGTCTAGTTTTAAAAAATTTATAGGTTTGCTAGGTTTCCACAGGTGACGGCAGAGCTATGGTTCAAAAACTACAGCTAGGCACTTTGCCAAAAAAGGGTAATTTTTCGCTGTGTAATTGAGGTGTGTCCACCTTTGTTTTGCGCCGTTTCCTGTCGCGGGCACTAGGCCGACCCAAACAAGTGAGGTACCATTTTCTCGGAAGACTTTGGGGAACGAGGGGTGGGTGGAAATTTGTGGATCCACGCAGATTCCAGAACTTTCCAACAGAGAAATGTGGGGAAAATGTGTTTTTTTTGACAATTTTTTAGGTTTGCAAGGGATTCTGGGTAACAGAACCTGGTGGGAGGCAGTCAAGTCACCCGATCCTGGATTCCCCTGGGTGTCTAGTTTTCAAAAATGTATAGGTTTGTTAGGCTTCCCTAGGTGCCGGCAGAGCTATGGTTCAAAAACTACAGCTAGGCACTTTGCCTAAAAAGGGTCATTTTTCGCAACAAAATTGAGGTGTGTTCACGTTACGTTTTGCGCCGTTTCCTGTCGCGGGCACTAGGCTGACCCACACAAGTGAGGTACCATTTTTCTCGGAAGACTTTGGGGAACGCGGGGTGGGTGGAAATTTGTGGATCCACGCAGATTCCAGAACTTTCCACCAGAGAAATGTGGGGAAATGCGTTTTTTGGGCAATTTTTTAGGTTTGCAAGGGATTCTGGGTAACAGAACCTGGTGGGAGACAGTCAAGTCACCCCATCCTGGATTGCTCTGGGTGTCTAGTTTTCAAAAATGTATAGGTTTGCTAGGTTTCCCTAGGTGCCGGCAGAGCTATGGTTCAAAAACTACAGCTAGGCACTTTGCCAAAAAAGGGTAATTTTTCGCTACGAAATTGAGGTGTGTCCACCTTACGTTTTGCGCCGTTTCCTGTCGCGGGCACTAGGCTGACCCACACAAGTGAGGTACCATTTTTCTCGGAAGACTTTGGGGAATGCGGGGTGGGTGGAAATTTGTGTATCCACGCAGATGCCAGAACTTTCCACCAGAGAAATGTGGGGAAAATGTGTTTTTTTTGGCAATGTTTTAGGTTTGCAAGGGATTCTGGGTAACAGAACCTGGTGGAAGGCAGTCAAGTCACCCCATCCTGGATTCCCCTGGGTGTCTAGTTTTCAAAAATGTATAGGTGTGCTAGGTTTCCATAGGTGCCGGCAGAGCTAGGGTTAAAAAACTACAGCTAGGCACTTTGCTAAAAAAGGATAATTTTGCATTGTGGAAATGTGGTGTGTTCACGTTGGGTTTTGAGCCATTTCCTGTCGTGGGCACTATGCCTACCCCTACAAGTGAGGCACCATTTTTATCGGGAGACTTAGGGTAATTCAGATTTGTAAAGGAACTGTTATTACCTATTGACTTTCGATGCATTTCTGCCTTCCAAATGAAAGACATTGTGTAAAAAAGAAGTCATTCTAAAAAGTGACTGATAATTCTCATGCTAGTATGAGTATCCCAATTTCGGAAATGTGCAAATATCTACTGTTTCTAAACTCTATATTTTGTTCCCATTTCAGAAATACATAGGTGTCTTTCATACCGATTTTTCCATGCACACATTTTTACAGAATAATTACTATATACCCAGTACAAACCATTGCAAGTTGCTGCTCAGTTTTTGGCTCTGGGTTCGTCTGGTTCTTGGTGAACCTACAAGTCCTATATATCCCCACAACCAGTAATGTCCAGCGGATGTAACGGTATATTGCTTACAAAGAGCTGTCAAAATTAGAAGAAGTTACAGGTGAAAACGTTGACACGAAAGGCGCTTTTTTTCAACAAATTTTCAATTTATCCTATATTTAACTGTTAGTTTCTATAAAGAAACCTTGATGGATCTACACAAATTACCCCTTGCTGAATTCAGAATTTTGTCTACTTCTCTAAAATGAATAGCTTTCCAGGATCCATTATTGCTTTTGTACCCATTTCTACCATTAACTGGAAGGAGGTTGAAAGCACAAAAAATAGCAAAAATAGGCTATGTCCCAGAAAAATGCCAAAACTGTGTAAAAAATGTTGGGTTTCTGACAAAAGTCTGCTATCCCCTAAAAGCTGGGAAAATGGTGATTTCAGCCCCACAAACCCTATTTTGATAACATTTGCTGGGAAAAACTCAGATGCTTTCATTTGCAGCTCGTTGTTCCCATTTTCCCCCAAAAACCTAAATTATGCTGTATTTTGGCTCATTTCTGTGACCCCTCCAGGGAAATCCACAAACCCTGAATACCTTCAGAATCCCCATGATGTTGGAAGAAAAGGATGCAAATTTGGCGTGGATACCTTATGTGGTCAAAAAGTTACAGGGGCCTCAGCGCGCACTACCCCAAATAGCCAAAAAAGGGCGTGGCACAGGAGGGGGAAAAAGCCTGGCAGCGAAGGGGTTAACCCTACTCTGTGTTCTTCTAAATTGGTGTCCTTGTTGTTCTGTAAGTATTAACTCAGGCCTAGGGTGATCTTCTGTAAAACAAAGAATTAAAACAACAGGTATCTAATAAGCATAGTTCAAATATTCTGTCTTCAATTTCTTTTATCTTCAAGTTTTTTTTAAATAATTTCCATCAGCCTCTTTTTTTCAGGGAGTTTCAAAAAGTTCAGGATTCAAGTTGCACAAATCTTACAATGTTACTTTCAAAGCAGTGTTCACATAGTAAGACCATTCAGATGCTGAGTTTATGTGACAGGGCACTCATGCTCTTTTCTATCTTCTCAAGATTTGCTGATTTGGATTTAGGTAATTTTTGTCGCTAGACTCAGCCTCTTCGGGTATTATTTCTTGAATTTGAGCTATTGATTAACTGTGGTCATTCTGCTTGTTGATTTGTTCTCCTTGTTTCAGTGCTGGTTCCTTCACTTGGATCTTTTTCTTGTCTCAGTACCACATCAGTGGCACGTTTATTCTGTGATCTCTGCTTCTTTTTCCTTAGAGATCTTAGTCCCTCCTGTGTTACTTCAGGTACTTGCACTTGACTTGCCTTCAGCTGATTTTCACCCCCTTCCTCTTCCAGTGGCTGGATCGGCACCGGCGCTGTTGGTCTCTCTATTGGTGGTGAAACCACCAAAGTTCTTCATTCATTATCATAGTCCAAAGGTAGTTCTCCTGTATTGCTCACTCTTTTGATATGGTAAGCATGAATCCAGTTTGGGACTCCAGCACACTTAGCAGCAGTGTGTGTAGTTAGGGTCACCTGAAAGGGGCCTCTCCATCAGGGTTCAAGGCAAGCATTCCGAACGTGCTTTTTGATCACAACCCAGTCACCAGGATTGAGGTTGTGGCACTGTTGTTTATGCAGGTCTTGTGAAACCTGATGAAATACAGAACACACCACATCAGCCAATCCATTCCAGTACTTCAATATTATATTGTCAGTGGTATTCAAAAGTGTTTTTGCAGGAACAACAGGTAAACGTATTGCTCTGCCTATAATGGGGTGATAACCCTGTCTTCCTGTCAAGGTTACTTCTGATAGTCATCAACACCAAGCGTCTGGCCATTTCAAAGGGGTTGATGTACAGACCTTGGCCAATCTAGATTTGATGGTACTGTCTATCTGTTCAACAATACCAGAGGCTTCTGGTCAGTAACTACAGTGTAATCTTTTTATCACTTCATTTTTTAAGTGCATTCCTATATCTGACTCAAGAGAAATCAGCATGCCAAACCTAGGTATTAATTCTCGTAATAACAGCTTAGCTACAGTAAGACTGTTGTTTCTTCTAGTTAGGAAGGCTTCCACCCATCTTGAGAAGACATACACAATCACTAGGATATATCTCAGCCCGTTATGTACAGGCATCTGGATAAAATACAGCTGCAGCATATTGAATGGGCCACCTGATCTTCCTAAGTGTTTAAGAGTGATGTGTTCTTTTTCCTATATTTAACTGTTGACATGTTACACATCGATGGCAAATTTCTTCTAACCAACATCCTGAATCAGGGGTAGTACTAACTCTCATCTAAACAAGAGAAACCCGGAGCTTTTGAGTAGGTCCAGCACATAGGCTCCCTTCTGATTTAGTAGAGAATAAGGTTGTGCAGTTCCTTGGACAGGGAAAGGTGGTCAGGTCAGTGGAATAGACTTCAATTGGAGTAAGTGCCCACACACACCCCGAGAGGTGTCATGCTTCATCATCTGGGCGTGCTCCTCGTCGGGCCAGCGCTACAATGCTCAATGGGCACCCGCGAAGGGGCTCTTTGGCAGAGTTCATTTTTGGTGATGCCATTGGGTGAGTGAGGGGATATGGGCTGTGATAAGTAGTTTAGTGGAGTGAAAAGGGTGGTTAAAATAGGTTTAGTGATGCTGGGTATTGATAAACTTTATTGGTGGGGCTTACTAACCTAAATAAAATCAGTGTAGCTCAAGTGGAATGCAATGGTCCTATAGGGCATACGTGTTGTTAAAATGCATTATCGACATGTTTCTTGCCACATCCAGCCCCTAAGACCGAGAAATAGTTTTCTTTTGTACCTTACTCTACTCCGTGACTGGTTCTTCAAGAAGGACAGGTAGATCGAGTAACCATCCCTGCTATACTTCACAAGGTACAAATTTTCCAAGTGCCATGTAAAGGCAGATGTTATGGGACTTTGGGGGCCCCTAGCTGGGCCTCCCGTCCTCCGTGGGGCTCTGCTATGGGGCAAGGGGGGTACATGTGGTGCCCCCCCAAACATCCAGGCACCTTGGGCCAGGCACCGCATGGTGCCTGGAAGACGGTGCATGGATGTTTTAAAACATGTCTTTTTCAATTGAGCTTCAGCCCTTTTCCTGGCCACAGCACAAGCCGCAATTGAAAGTAGCATGTTTCTGACCGCCTTCATGGTTGTCTGATCGTAATAAGGTGAGTGGAGCTATCGACTACATGTCGAGCGGACGCCATCGGAATGAGGCCCTTTGTTTCTGTTCTCAGCCAGGTGGTTCAAGAGTACGATGGTGTCATGCTTACATGCATCTTGTGTTTCTGATGCCACAAGCAGGCTATCTATGTTTTGCGCAAGGGTTGACCTGTTGGGCATTTTCAGGGTTTACAGATTTCTTGTCCGGATTTGATTGAAAATAGATGGACTCTCTGTATTCCCTTATGGGACGTAACACCATGTTAATACCTTCTTCTGGAATATAAAGGAAAAAAGAAATTGGCTTTTCTCATGCAATGGCACTGAGAAGAAAGCCTGGCACAGGGCGATAACTGTAAACCACTCTGCAGTTTATGGCATTTGAAACAATATGGTAGCTAGATTTAAAATCACAGGACAACAGGGCACTACTATTTCATTTACCCTTCATAAATTGTGACCTATTCTATATTTACCGTTGGGCTTCTACAAACCCATAAATGGAGAGTTAAATGGACTTCCAATTAGTTCCTTCAGGATTCCTTTTTGTAACATGTCATCTATTACTGGTATTAATCGTCTCTGGTGTCAAATTATATGGTGGCATTCTGGGACATGCTGCATTTGTCTTCACAGTGATTCAAATTGGTCCTACACCCTTAATAAATCCAATGCCTTTCCCTGTAAATTTCCAGACTCCTGCGTCCACTGTTTCTCTCAAATCCTCAGGTATTTCATCAATGGGTAGCAAAGGGAATATTCCTGTCTATGCCTGTTTTTTGATTATTTGTAAAACCTACATTCTCTTCATGTGTCTGGAAAGCCAATTCATCTGGCATGCAACATATAGTGCACTCTAACTTGCATAACAAATACCTTCTGTGGCTCTTTGGCAATGATTCAATTGTACTTAGCTTGGTTTTATATGATTTCTTTATTGTTTATAGGGCAGAGTTGTAATTCTTAATTTATTGACCTTTTTTCTTCTTCTCTTTTTTCCCTTCAGGATTTTCTCTGTAATCCTCTTCTGGGATCTTCCTTGGCCACTGTCATCCCTCGGACCAAAGAAAGACTCAGGTAAGTCCCCTTTTTAGGTCTCGCCTATGCCTATGCAGCGCGCATGCGCTGCATAGGAGGACCTTTAGCCGTCGCTCTGGTCATTTTCAAGCACACACTCATGCTTGTGGCGGCATACACCTTGCGGGAGCGCGTGGTGGCGCGCCACAAGCACGAGTGCAGCGCTTGAAAATGAGCAGACTGTGTGCGCACACATGCAGCACTCCTGGGCTCTCTCTCTCTCTCTCTCTCTCTCTCTCTCTCTCTCTTGCTTTCTCTCTCTCTCTTTCTTTCTGTCTCTCCTGCTCTCTCTTTCTCAATCTCTCTCTCCCCCTTTCTCTCTTTCTCTTTCCCTTTCTCTCTCTCTCTCTCTCTCTCTCTCTCTCTCTCTCTCTCGCTCTCTCTCCCTCCCACTCCCTGCTGGCAACTGTACGTTCATGCTGCCGCTGCTGGTTAATCAGACGTCGCTGGTTGCCCTCAGAGTTCACATCTCCCAAAAAACAAAACAAAACCCTGCCAGAAGATGGTTCCTCTTTTGCTGAACAAAGAGGCTTTCAGTGTTGCCTTTTGTTGTTTCGGCCTTCATTTCCATTTCCACCCCTCCTCTGGAGATAAGAGACCCTCACAGTCACACGTTTGCAGTTTACTCACCGTTTGTGAGAAGCAACTTGACGGACCACAAAGTGAGTGGTGCACTTCCTTCAGGACGGAAGAGTATGACATGCACAATGGTCGAAGGGGCGGGCATTGGGCAATCCCAGGTCGATTGCAAGTGGCTTGTCTGCCTTTACCCGTTCTTTTCTGATAAAGTTTCATCCCCACGGATTTCATTCGGCTGCCCATTCAGAATCACTCAACATTACCCTTCTTCCCTTCTTTGAGACTCATAGGTCAATTCAAAGGAAATGTTGTGACCACGGCTTTAAGTGGAGTAGGTCCCTCTGGTTCTTAGCCCGCCAGTCATTAAAAACTGACATTGTAGCAGGCCCATCGGGTCCTCGTGCACTTAATGCTACAGCCAAGATACTCCTCGATTTTTGAACAATAACTGTACAAACGTTAAGGCATAACATCTCAAGGATGCAGGACCTGTTTACGTTTCAATTGTTTTACTTGATCGTGCATTCTTTGAGCATTTGCTTTTTCCAGGATATTGTTTCTATAGTTTTATTCATGCAGCATATTGCTCTTATATGGAGCCGAGTCTCTGTATCACTGAGTTCACTTTGGGGGTGGCTGTTAATCACGTGCATAATTGCAAGCGCTGGAGCGCGAGGCTGCAGACAGCATTTTTCTGAAGGTGTCGGTCAGACACATTGGGTCATAAAATTGCGCAGAACACGCGCTCGTCAAACACTGGACTCTACAGAACAGTGGTCAAGAGCGTGAATTGAATTTGTGATTTAAGTTTACTTTTTAAGCCATGTCCTTAATTACATAAGCCACGCATTTTGTAATGATTCATAGCTAAACCTCTTAGGTTATGCCCGTTTTAGAGACCCGCCTACTTATTTCATCCCCCTTAAAGTCATTGGCGTGCCTTCTTCCTTAGATAGGGAGAGATCTTGGCGTTAGCGCCATAGCTGTCGACATAGCAACTGGGATCCGGGTTCGAGTTCCGGCATCTGCTCAACAGCCTGTGATTTTGGGCACATCACTTAATCTCCCCAACGCCTGATTTCATGATTACTAGCTGCTTTATGGTCTACACAGCATGGGGTAGTCTCGACGCTAATACATTGTTGATACGACACCACTGCTCATGATTGAAACGGGATGTCCTTGTGAGGGCAAGGGGTACCACTGGCTGAGCGCGCCTTGTTCTCCCTGAACCTCCCGCCCGAATTCTTCTCCTAGAACTCTGTTTTACTCACCTCACCCCTTTAATAACCCTGTCCCCCATGGTGGTGTTGATTACTGGTTGCCCTTAAATGTTTTCTTTCAGTAGCCAGCTGTCAGAATTTGTTTGCACATACACTTTTATATTTTGTGGTCGCAGAAGTCTGTTGTATTTAGTGTTTTGGCTGAAAGTAGCATTTGGGGATGCTCGCTGTCGCCACTACAGACAAACAGATGTAGTCGTCCCATCATTTGATTTTTAGGTCTTGCTTACGCAGAGCGCATGCGCTGCATAGGAGGCCCTTCAGCCGTCGCTCTGCTCATTTTCAAGCAATGCACTCGTGCTTGTGGCGGCATCCACCTTGCGGGAGCGCGCAGTGGTGCGCCACAAGCACGAGTGCAGTGCTTGAAAATGAGCAGACTCCCGGGCTTGTTACCCTTTCCTTTGTCGCGCCTTTCTTTCCAGCTCTTTCTCTTGTTATGTTTTCCCCGTCCTACCTAAGCTCTTCCCTTTTTGTCTATATCTCTCTCATGTTTTCTCTCGTCCCTTCTTTCTGCTCATCCCTTCTTCCTCTTTGGCCTCCCCGTTGCTCTCTTCTCCTACTTCTCCCTACTCTATTTTTCACCTGTCCCTATCTCTTATCTGCCCGTTCTTTTTTTTTCTCTCCCAGACGGACGCCATCCGGTCCGCCTCAGCCTGCCAGCAATCCTCACTCAAAGTACGGCCCCTCTGGATTGCTCGCATAGAACTCCGCCCTCTTCTTCCTAATGGTGCTATGTCCAATCTCACGCTCACCGTCTCCCCTGAAAGCTCCTCCTCCCTGTACCGCCCACCTAATCTCAACAGAGCTGTCATGCCCTCCACAGACCGCAGCCGGTATTCTGTATCTGCTTGCTTCAGGGTTTCGTTCTCCTCCCTACTCTTTCTAGCAGTTTTCGCCTCACTCTGTCAGTGCCTCTTACTTTCTCCGTGTGGTCACTTTTTCTGTCCGCTTCGACTCTTCGCTACTTCCCTCTTTGTGTTTTACACTCCCATTTCTTCTAATCTGCTGTCATATTCATTTTCTCCACCCTGTGTTCCGCCTCTGTCGTCTCCTTTCACCGTTACCGCAAGGGTAAGAAGACTGTTCCCTTAGTAAATCTGTTTCCGCCTCAAATAGCTTTGCTGACCTAAAATTGTGATATTTATCAGCCTTAAAAAATTTCGAAGGAGGCACAAGGTGAGTTAGTTGAAAAGGATCAGCTTGCTGCCTGTTACTTGAGTTGAATCAGGGTCAGTCGGGGATAACTACAGATATAAGAAATCCAAAACAAAACCGATACAGCATGAAATGGCTGCTGTGTGATGAAGTTTCCCATCGAAGTTTTGGACTATTTGTCTGTTTACTATGTCTCTTACCATGATGCTGTAGAAAGCAAATCTACCATTATGCTTATCATGAAGCCTATAAAGGGGCAAACCCTTCCATTAGGTATCAAATGCAAAACAAGCATTGGCATAGCCAATAGGTCTCGCCTTTGGGACCTTATAAGTATTTAATTATGCAGCACAATATCCTTGCTGCAACATCAACTGTTGCATGGCAAAACACTTGTAACGTCCCAAAGGCGAGACCTATTGGCTATGCCAATGCTTGTTATTTAATCCTATGTTTTACATTCTCTTTTTTTTCACATTAGGGGGGGTGGGAGGTGGAAAGGACTATCAAAATTATCTTCACCCAAATAGTCCTCCACCAGTGAGAAAAAAAGAAAAAGAAACACCTTTGCAGACTTTATTATATTTTTCTTTTCCCCCTTTATTTTACACTTTCATTATTCCTTTTTGCTCAAAATTTCCGACAAGCGCCCCCGTACCTGGCTGAGCCACGCCCAACCAGGGACATGGCAGGTGGTTTCAAAGTGAGTCTCTCTGCTTCAACCTCTTCTTCCTTCTGGTGTTCCCTCCGGAATGTGGATCTCTATTCCGGTCGTTCCCTCTGCTGCCGGATTCTCAGTCACCGGAGTTCTCACTGGGGCGTGGAAGACTGTCCCGTGTGGTTCCTCGGTAGTTAAACTCCCGGTCAGCACCTATGTGGCTACGTGGTGCAAGGGCTTTAAAGTGACTGTCCTCCACTAAGCCGTCTCCACCTTCCCGCTGGTTCAAATCTCGATGCAGGTTAGGCATGGGCTGGGACTAGAGGAAGGGAGAGAGGTTAGTGGGGAGTACGTCCTCTTTCTTGGCTTCTTCTTCCCTCTCGGTTGTTCCTGTCACTTCGTGACACCTTCCTAGCAGGTTCACAGGGCTTAAATCACAGGCAATTAATTAGTGCTTTTCTTTAAATTAGCCTAATGTTACTGGAACTTTTTCAGAAACTGGGTTTAGGATTTGTTTATCTGTTACTCCTACAACTCCAAAAGAGGTAGATATAGGACTTTCACTGTTCTAACTAGTAACACCGATATCAATAAGAAATGATAAGGGGTGACCACAGACTTCAGCGTCTACAGATGGGCCACTCTGGTCTACATCTAAGACTGCGCCAAGTACATAATCTTCTTCCCCTCTCAGGCACCGTCATTGGGAATTATCTAAACCAGACCCATTGTTTTTAAATAACGGTAATCGTTGTAATACATTCTGGTTTGGATTATGAAATTGTGGCATAGCATTCTAAAATGGATTGGTATTCATTTTTGCTATTTGATGTAGAATAAACCTTATCTTTCCCATTTGTGCATGTTCAACAGGCATCATTGCAGCCTGTCCCTGCATTGGCATTTGCATTTGCAGTGCGGCAACATTTTGAGTTTGCATACCATGTGGTATCTGTACATTTCCTCCAGCTTTGACAGGATTATATCGACATTCCCTTTTCTAATGTCCAATTCTATGACAGATATGGCAAGCAGTAACCTTTTTCATAGCAGCAATCTCTGATCCAGAGCCTGTACTCACAGGAAGACCTCTATCTCTACCCTGTGACACATTCGTACCTCCTTGAATTCCCTGAAAACCAAACTGTGGCACAACAACACCTTGCAAGTTTCCTTGATTGCCTGTAAAAGAAGGTTTCTGAAAACCTTTCGGAGCTATCTTCGTCTGTGCGAACAAGAATTTCTCGTTTCTTTTCTTCAGAGTCATGTCTAAATTGTCACTGCAATATTTTGCATATCTCCAAATTTCATCTAGTGATTTGCTCTGTCAGCAGATCACGCTTTGAGTTATGTGTGAACAGATTTCTGTCTCCAGCCCTAAAACAAACAGGGATGCAAAAATCCCCCATATCAGATATTCACGTCCACTGTGCTGCTGAAACATGTGCTATAATCTCTCATAATACTCATGCAAGGTTTCCTTCAGTTCTTGGGTAGTTCTTTTAATCTTAAACCAATCCAAATCTTTCGGGAATACTCTGCCCTTTAAAAAGGTAATAACTGGGTCATATTTTTCCATCACAAAAGAGGAGGGTGCACTAGTTGTAACTTCTCTCACTGGCTCTTCCTTAGGCCATTATACCACAGTCTTACATTCAGCCCATAAATCAGCAGGTACTACAATGTTGAAAAACATATTCAAATTAGTCCACAACACCTTTGAAATCTTTATGAACCTTTCCACTTCTGCATACAACTGCACCGGCTTGCCTCTCAATATGGGAAAATTATTTGTGAATGCTGCCAGATCACCTTGGCTACATGCACCTATATCCCTCCTGTTACTTTTATAAGTGACAAACTGTCACTTCTACCTCATCTTGCTCACTCTGGCTTCCTTCAATAGCTGTATCCCTCTATTTCCTTTTAATGTTACCCTGCCCATCTAATTTCGAGTTTCTCTGTGTCTTTCCATCTGTGAATGCATTTGACTAATTCTACAACGTGCAAACACATTCCTGTAACTCTCATGTTTTCAATGGGTGGATCATCAGAATGAACACTGTAGCTCTGGTGCAGATTCACAATATTACTGAGAATGGCAGGAATGTGCCATTTCTATGTGATAATGTGCATTCCTGTTCTTTTCCCAAGTGCTGGCGCAAAATGGCCTGCCATGCGCCAACGCAGGCACCCTTGCACCATTATGCAAGGGGACCTGCATTGCGGGGCCAATTGATTTTGTGCAGGAAGGGACACCTTCCTGCACAAAATCAGTAAATTCAGGCGATTTCCACTTTCTCTGTGTGCTGCAGAGTGCAACACACAACCCTAAAGGTTTTGGAAACAGGAAATATTTTATACTTTCCTACACAAGCAAGTGCTTGAAAATAGTATATTCTCACTGAAAGAATGTTCATGGTCAAGAATCACTCACACTTTTTTGGAAGCTTTGTGCTGCCAAATGTATTATCATTTTGCTGACCTATGTCATGGTGGAAGGACTTTATCATCATGAATTTCTTGGGGCCTGGATATGATTTCACCATGAAAATTATTATTATCATTTCATATGTAGCAGAACTTGAGCAGAGTGGAACGATGAAAGGGATGATATAGGACTGCTTATGCTTACAAAGCACCATTGTGGATGGTTGCAAGAGAATGAGTTCCAAGCATGGCCAATGTGGGAATTGTTTAGGTGTCAGGTCATCTGCCTAGTAAGGGCCAGATTTATCATAGTATTGCATTGCCCTTGCATCACTCATGGTGTTGCCAGGTCAACACAATAATAAAGTCAGATTTACCAAGCAACGCAAGGCCACCTTGCTTGGCCATGCGTTGCTTGGTAAATCTGGAGAAATGCAAGGCAGCGCAAGTCGCTACTGCGTTACTCGGTCTTCGGAAGGTGTTCCATGGGTGGAGCACGGTTGTTCCCATGCATCCTTCCATGGATTTTGGAGCATTCTCAGATTTAGCAAGACTGGTAAACCTGTGAATGTGTCAAAATGCTACACCTTCACAAGGGAGGCGCAATGAGTAGAAAAATGTTATTTCTCCTTGTTGTTTCCTCTTACTAAATGTGCTTCATTGTGTGACTGATTAATAAATCTGGCCCTAAATGTTTAGGTGTTGCGGTCCTTAAGAATGGAGTGGGGTGAGAGACAGCTTTGCATATATTTGTACGTACTACTCTTGTGAGGTTGAATGACTCTTCTTGTCAGGTGGCTACTGCTTGGTGTCACTTGTTGAAAAAACAAGATATAGCCTTTATGAATTATAGGAGGATTTTGATGTATCTTGTTTTATGCCAAGAGGGAATTACATAATTTTGCTGCTTGTATGGAGTAGGGTGTTCTATTGCTGTGTGGTGTACTGAAGGGCGAGGTAATCAGAAGAGGTACCAGTTGATACTGCAAGTATCTTTTTAAATTTCACCTGAACATACCATGACCCAGTGCCCGAGATTTCCCTGTGGTAGGTGTACAGTGTTTTCAAGGAGGAGGTTCTGGCTGTGGAGAAACCAGTGGAGCACCTGCCGGGCTGAGGAGATGTGGTCACATAGGCATAGGTGTGGTATTTATCTATTTGATTTTTAATTATTTGGAATCTTTGAAGTAAGTAGAGTGGTTCTCCTAGTCTCTCTAAACCAGTGAGAAACCAAAATAAGGTGGTAGTTGAACTACATTGATTCTAAAAGGACATAATACTATGAATTTTGTTTGTTTTTACATGTTGTGGTGAGATGTGAATTGTATTGTAATTTTCTGTAAGTCTGTATTGAGTACTATCACTATCTATGTCACATTTTCTGTCTTTTTGTTGTGAATTTAATTGTATAGCAGCCATATGTAATACAATATATTCATATAACATATACATGTTGTTTTAGGTATACCTTGTGGTGTATCTCTGATTCATTTTATAGAATTTAAATTACTGATGAGACTGACTATGAATTATTATCATTATAACTAAGCAATTTAATGACCCAACATTACTTATTATAGCACTTATTTATTCTCAAGAAATGGCAAAGCAGGATAATTCATTGTGATCTTTGCCTTGTGCAGGCCATGCAAAAGAACAATTAACAGTTCCGCACTTTCTTCATCCTGATTACAAATGAAACACTGTTTAGAATCAGTGCAGTACGTCTGCCACCTGTAAGTAAAGGAGGCCAATGGAAGGATACCTAACCGCAGTTTGATATACAAACTTCAAGTTGAAGTTGAGAAGATATAATCCAGCAACTCTTTAAATTTCAGTTCACATTTAATTACCGAGTAGACACATCTCAAACTACCGATTGATGGAGTCATTTGCCGCTTCTTCTATTCACAATACCAAAATCTTGCTTTCACATTTTTATGCAAAGTGGGAGTAACAGAAGACGTATTATGCTAGTGAACTGTCAGACCTAATGCTGCCAAAGAAGAGTTAATGTACCCCAACCATGGGATCTTGTAAGCAGAAGGACTTTATAAGACATCTGTTAAGTCCCTCGTGTTGGGGTCAAGTTAACCTATTGACCAAATGCCGAGCCAGTAAAGAATAGGTCATAGTTTGATATGCCCAACTACTAATTTCAATGATAAGTTAAATATCAATGGAGTTAGCGGGGTACTTTTAAGGAGTCTCAACAGAGGTCTTATAAAGATATTTTTAGCAGCCCCAAGAGCGTCAACAATGCAGTGCTAACTGCTTGTGTTCTGTACATTTCTATTGCTGAGGATACTGGATGAAAAACAGATTGGCTAGTGAACCTAGCTATGGTTGTTGACTCTGCTTCAACATACTAGTGCTTTTGTAGATTTGTGGTGACCATGACTGAGAATCAGAAAGCCTGACACTAAGACAGTCAAATATTACACTCTCTCCAAAGAAGCCTCACCCAGTGCCAGCTCTACCCGTAAAATACTTGTGGGGGTTTATGGACATCAACTTAATTTTAAGTAGATTGATCTGTGGACCGGAAGTAGTATAAAAAGAAGTGAATTTCTCTCATGGAATCTGTTGCCCTTAAGGTGTCTTTTATACTAGGAGAGTGTCACCCAGAAATAATAAAGCAGGTGTTTGTTTTCAGACTGTCTAGAATAGGTGAATTGTTCTCACAATTGCTCAAGTAAGCCACACAACCATTTATAAACAATAAGTAAAGAGTGGGGGCCAGGATACAACCTTGTTGCATACCATTACTAATTGCTACAGTCCCAGTTAATTCTTCATTTGTGCCCCATTGCACCTGTGCAACATTATTGGTATGAATACCTATTATTACATTAAATAAATCAGATGCATCACCCAGCCCCTTTATTGTCTCCCAGAGATTCCCCCTTGAAACCATATCAAAAGCCACCTGTAAGTCAACAAAGATTTCATAGAGACTACCCCTATTAATGTCCACAGTCTTTAACCTGATCATAAGGAAGCAAAATACCTGATCTACCATACTAGTCCTTGGTCTAAACCCTGCCTGGAAATGACTAAGCATCTCCTTATTTAACATCCAGGCTAAAACTTTATCTAGGACTTGTTTGTAGAAGAACTTCTGTGAGTTAGCAATTAAGCTAATAGGACAGCAGTTTTTCGGTACATTGCAACAGCCTTACTTGTATTTTGGGGTACTCACAGCACCTTTCCGTTTGGTAGGAACTCAAGCTACAGTGACTACTGCATTAGAAAGTGCATTGATATAGGGTTCCCAAAAGGATAGCTCTGAGAGGTATTGTTCTGCAGGGATATAATCTAGTCCATGAGCCTTCCCAGTTTTCTGAGTGCATACAGCCAAATGGGGGTTGTTTATTGAAAATGTGAGCCGGTGTCTTGCTGGACATAGAGCAACGCCAGTTAAAGTATTACCATCAAGGGGCATTGGAGGCCATACTGCATGAGGGGCATTAGCATCATTTCTGTTAGTAGTGGGACATTCAGTAATATTTCCGTCTGTAGGTGCTCAATATAACCTCCTGAACTGTTTTAACCGCTCATTGATCAGAACATGGGTCTCTGGGTTCATGTACTTTAGCGTTCCTTGCAGGCTAATGTGTATCAGAATGTTCTGGTATACCTTAATATGGCTTCTTCCAATAGGTCCTCCCACGTTCTCATTTCCAAAACTACTTTGGTCACATCAAGAATCTTTATATTTGCTGTCCTGACCTCAAAAATGTTAATTTCCCCCCTGCTGGATGGTATTAATGAGAGAGGTCTTAGCGACTGTGTGATATTTGTTACTTGTGTTCCTATTGACTTGTTAACATTCTTTTAAGGATCTTTTAGGAAGAACCCTTTTATCTCTGAACAATTTAGCATGGGCTACCAGTTCAATAGGTGTGGTCTCCAAATGTTGGCTAAATTGATGGAGAACTGAAATAAGGCTTCTATAGATTGCTACTATAATGGACAGACGTTGAGTTACACTTTACGTTCCACTTTTGTTAGTGATGGATAGATCAATAACTCTTTTTCAGGGGTGTCACATACCTCATTAATCATAGCGTCTTTCAAGTAGAGAGTCAGAGGATCATGGTCACTGTAGGTCCCCCTTTTGTATATAGAAGTTGCGTTACTATCCGAAAGTGAACAGCCATTACAGGCATGGAAACCATGGGGAAGTGTGATATCCATTATTTGAAGAGAAGACGTAGATAGTTTTTATTTCTTAGCAGGATTATTTAATTCTGGAACACCCCATGATCCAGTGACATTTGTAGCAGTATTGGGGTAAAGATCGGGAATGCTTGTTTCTTTTAGAGGAGGTCTGTACATCTGCAAGAAAGAGTATGAGAAAGGAGCGGGAGTGAACAATGCACAAGAGGAAATTTGCATTCAGCACCAGAAATCTGTTGAAACCTTGTTATCTGTAAGGTATCCTTGAAAATTACTATTAGTCCTTCAATCTCCAATCTTCTTAGCTCAGTTTCTAATGAGGATTCTGTACATAGGGTGGTAACTCTTATCAATGGTGGGAGCTGGGTTGTCTCCTAGCTAGTTCTGGTAATGGACAGTAGGCCCAGGCTGGAATCAGAGATCACGTCATAGATGTTTAGATGACTCTTGTTCAACGATAGGAGGTGGCTCAGCCAGGAGATCGCACAGAGGATGGAAAGTGGGGTAAACATGGTTAGAGGAGAAGAAGAGGGTAATAATGTGACAAATAGGTTAGGGAAGGGAGAATATGATGAGAAGGGATGAAGAAAGGAATGAGAAGCCTACGGGAAGGGACGAGTTGGGACAGGAGGAACAGATTTCTCTGGGATCCAATGCTGCATGCAAAAATGTTACTATGATTTGCTGAGCATTCATCTGAACTGAGACATTGTAGTGCTAGTGTACTAGTTACACTAATCAGGTGGACCTATCCGAGTTTCTATGGTTGCACCTCTTAGGAGCCCAGATGCAGATTGCTAAATAAATGGTATACATGGAAAGCACAGTTTCAACTCCACCACATCAGCAACCTATTTAAAAATCCATTGGATAGAAGCATCCACAATAATGCCAATTTTCCATCAAAAACAAATGGTTAGGTTTTTATGGGGGTCCACCTAAGACTAATGTAGGTGCAATCTACTAGAAGATACAGCTTCCCAGAATTTTTAGATCATTATGATTGTAAATGGTCCACCTAGAAGCAGTCTAAGCACACCCAGCTAGATGACACAGCCTACCAAACCACCATTACATTTAGAAATCTCTGGGGCTCATCTAGAGGTGAAGGAGGTGCAAGCCACTGGGAGATGGAGCTTCTCAAAACCACCATGTAAGCAGAATCCATGGGACCACCGAGGAGTGTCATAAGCTTGGCCCGCTGGAAACCAGCTTCCCAAATCCACCAGATAATTTATTATTCTATGTGGTCTAACTAGGAGGTGTCTAGGTGCAACAAATTAAAGATGCAGCTTCTCACAGTGACTGGATAGTTAATACTTTATGGTGTCCCCAAGGACGTAGGCAATACTACACAACATAGGCACATGTTACCCTAAGGTAGGTTCAAAAGAGGGATACATTAGGTAGTTACTTGGTCAGGCCAGAGATGGTCCAAAACAGTATTATGCCACAGTGTTCTTTTGTCAAGGAGAGAGGTGTGAGGTCGCCATAACAACTGTCAGGGCAAATGTCCAAGATGACTGGATTATTTCGTGGAGGAGGTATATGAGTACGAGAGCTGGGTTATGGTAATGAAACTGAGACAGTCTCCATACCCTGGACTGGAGATATAGATCAGTGGTTGGAAGTAGTTGAGTTGGCTGAAGCACCTTGGAGTGGGCCCTGAGGCACCTTGGGTTAACTGGGGGAGGAGAGGTATAGAGCCGTGGGATAGAGCCGTACTGTTGTGGAGTTGCGGGCCACTTGTCTAAGATGGCTGGATGCTTCAGCATGAGTAGCATCTACCCATTACAGTTGTCAAATAGTTGTATTACTGCTGGTCTATCTGCAGACCCTGGATGGGGGCTTAGAAACAGAGGAAAACCCAGGAGTAATTTGGGAAGCCAGGCAAGCTATGCAAAGTGGGGTCAAAGCCACCACAGACCAGGCACCAATCCAAGCCCAATGTTAAAGCACCTGTAGTGAGCTTCCTATTTCTGCTTGTCATGCTTAAAAGCCGAGTGCATGAAGTCAGAAGCAAAACAGCATCAGAAATTCTATGTTCTTATGTACTACCCATAAATAAAAGCTACATCTCCCTTAAAAACAGCAAAATGGAAATTGTTGTTCTACATCTGATGAGAACACACCGAAGTTAATCTTGTGACCCATTCCCTTGGGTGCAGCTACTGATCTCACTCAGTAAGTAATAACGTGCCTTACAATTCGCTTAAATCTAACCTTCCACTTCAAAATAAGTGCAATTGTCAAGGGCACAAACTTCTACTTATCCACGCCCTAGAGTAGCTTATGCGTTATATTTACCTAGAAGCAAGCTGCGTTAACCATTGCATTCGTCTTTTGTCACCTGGATATCCCAAATGTAGTCGATACCAGTCTCAGAAAATGTATCTATCAATAGCAGTATTGAGCACATTCTTGGTTTTCTGAAGAGTTCATGATTAAATTAAAGTTCTCTATGCCTCCTGACTAAAGGATCAGGGTACTTGCAGAAGGTGGCTATTTGAAAAGTAGAAAACTACACAGAACCAAAACATAAATAATGTGTCAATTACAGACATAGCTTCAGGGGGTATTTGGGCTGTCCCATTCCCTAATGAATATAGAGCCCACTTAAAAGTTGGGTCGGGGGACTCTGAGATGGGTGTGGCAGTGTCTATATCGGGTTTCCCTGAGATCATGAACAGTTATGGTACAAGTGCATGTTCCTCTGGACCTATGAAGTGCTTGCTTAACCCTTCCCCTTCTGCTCCTCCCTCCAAACACCCAACATGGTAGCGACAAACAAAGACAGGCATGCCAACTCACATGGTGTCACCGTGTGATGCACGCTGACACCCCTCATGACAGTGCCCCCTGGTGAAGACACGCTATGACACAGTGAGCTGCAAACCCTTGCTCAGAGTCTGTTTTCAGCTCAGTTTGAGCTCTCTCTGCTCACCTGGGCTCTAATCAAACCCTCCCAAGGACCTGGGTTGTGGCTCCGTAGGAGATCCTTCTTCCTGTAGGAGATAATAAGTGCAGCTGTTTAAGTACAGCAGGGGTCAAAATCCCCATTAGGCATGCGCATGGCCCCTCGCCAAGGACTTGTCCCCTTCTTCCTGTATGATTATCCTGTGAAAATTATTGCAAGGTTGAAGGGGGGGGCGCAAAGACAATGCGTAGTGATTATTTAGACCTGATGGTTGTCTGAGGCTCTCTGATGCAGTGTTCCCTTTCACATTTAACTCTGTGCTGCTTGTCCGTTCTGCCCTTAGAGATAACATTTTGACGTGGTAATTTTTTGATCAGGTACTTGGGAGCTTGTTAAAGACAATATCAAAATATATTTGCCACGACGAGAAGAGGGAGAGTTCCAAATGTTCAAAGAGTTGGAGCTTTTCCATATATATACCCGTTAGTATTCTTAACTGTCTTTTTTGGTAAACCTATTCCGATTTTCGGACTTCTAATTGCAAATATGTATAGATGTTTTACTTCCTCCTTTATGTCATAAAAATCAATTATTCTGTATGTTAAAAGGCCCCTTTTTGTATTGTTGAGGACTTTTGTGTGGTGAAACAGGTAGCGCTCCAATTGCTCACAGGCTCCTGTGTCCGAATTCCCAATTCCACAACCGTCCAACGTATTGCCACTCTGCCCCCTCACATTCCTTTTTAGTAATCTAGGTGCACATGCATCAAAAATCGCGAAAGCGAGTCCTTATTAGCGAAAAATAAGGAATCGCAATTAATAAATCGCAAAATGAGAAGCATGTACCCGATCGGTAAATATTAGCGATCCCTTAAAAATCGCTAAAATAATACCGAAAACATGATTGCGAGTCGCCAACCCACAAACTAGCAAATAGCAATTTCTGTATTTGCGAGTTCGCATTTTGCGATTTCGGTATTAGCAAATTCGCAAAATGCCGGTCGCGTAAGAAGCAGGCTGATGACATCACAACCAGGAAGTCATTCAGTCCATGCTTTATACAGTGCCCTGGGAGCTCAGAGGAGGAGGAGGAGGAGGCAGAGCACTGAAGCTGAGCAGAGTCACATCACCTTCAGAATCCTGCTACTGTACACCTAGCCAGGATGGACAAAAATGCCGCTGGGACCAGTGCCACACAAAGGAAGAGGAAGATGAAGTTCTGGGACAGGGAACTTGAACACCTGATAGAGGGGGTGAGCAGCAGCCACGATAAACTGTTTGGCAAGTTGTCCCTGAAGGTGCCAGAGGCTGAGAAGCGCAAGATATGGCTGCGCATCAAGGAGAGAGTGAATGCTGTTGGAGTCACCCACCGCAGCATAGAAGACCTGAAGAAGAGGTTGTATGACCTCAGGAAGCGTGCCAAGGTGCGCATTGCCGAAAGGGTGAAGGAAGCAGCTGGCACGGGAAGGGGACCATCAACAGCACCAGCCAACACAGCCCTGGAGGACCTCGTTGTGGGGACCATAGAGCGTGAGGCAGTCGTGGGAGTCACCCATTCGGACACCTCCGGCACAGCGAGTACACAACCAGGTAAGATGCATGCAAGCGCAAATACTATGCGGACTGTACATCTATGCACATCCCCCCAGGCAAATCACAGTGTGCAGTGATAAGTCCATTCCACATATTCCCTCATACACAAGAAGCATCATGGGAGTTGTAGTCATGTGCGCCAAGTGGCCATGGATAGTCATCAATGCCCAATTAAACATAACAACACCTCACGTCAGACAGCTAGTTTAAATCAGTGATTTATTATGTACGAAGTAGGCCATGTGAGAATCATATTTTGGAACAAACAATATAACACAGCACTGTTTCACACACAGATGCAGCTCAGGTGGACTCCGAGGACAGTGACCGTCTCATCATCTCTGAGACCCCTGCAGAGACGGATGTAGAGACCCTGTGGAGCCTGAATGTACACCACCACCAAAACGCAGGGCACACGTACCCGCACTGCCACAAATGGAACCAGAGCCAACTCCAGCACCCACAACAGTCCCAAGCCAGCCACGGGTCCCTTCACCAGCTCCAACACCATCACAGCTCTGACTAGGACGCCGGCGCAGGACCAGGACCCGCATTGCGGCCGATGTAGAACTGGCTCCAAATCTATATGGCGGCGTGGAGTCGCAGATGCTTCGTGTGCGGCGCCTGCAGGGGATACACATGGGCGCCATTAACATGCAGATCTCAAAGCTGGCCGAAAACATCAGCACTATGTGGGACTGTGTGCGTGACCTCACTATAGTTGTTGCGGAGGGAAACCGACAGACAAACCATAACCTACAGGAGCTCACCCGTGCAGTTCTTGCAGGACAACACTCTTGGCATAGGTGGCATCGGCAGACTTTGGTACGTACCTCATCCAATACCAGGGGCATAACCAAGCTGAGCAACACCACTGCAGTATTGGCACGGCACTCCATGTCTTTACAGATAGATCTGGGCCATTTCTGTGGGGACGTTGCAAAGGCCTTAGCCCAAGTGACCACTGCCGTGGAACACCACCAGTCTGGGACTGTGATTGCCAGCAACTTGGAAGGGGAGAAGGGTAGTGAGGAGGCATCGAGCCTGAGTAGTGTGTCTGTGCCAGTGAGCACTAGCAGGAGGCGCAGTTCACGCAGCTCCACATCCACGAGCACACATCAGGCTGATGTTGCAGAGTCATGCGACAGGACGCTGTGGGGGGTACGTGGCAAGAGGTGCTAGCCCTGTATATCCACAAATCAGGCCATGGTGGCATAACCATTGGCCCTTTAAACATTGTGATTGCCCTCCAGTGCTGTTGGAAATCTTTATTTGGACTTAATCATCCTATGCAATCACCGTCACAATTTTCTCAACATTATTCTTTTGTTTTACATGTGCACATGTAAATAAAACATTCTCAATCTACAACTTCTTGCGATGGCTCATTTTCACCTACCTCAGAAATGATGTTGTGTGATGTGTGCATGTCTCCTTTGACCTTCGGCTGTGTTTGCCACATGTGCCTGTCGGTGTTGTGCGTGTGGTTGGTCGTCACCATCATTGTCATTCTCATCCATCTCGATTGGTATGCCTCTTCTTGTGGCAATGTTGTGCAGCATGGCACATACTGCCACAATCCTGCAGCAGGTTTCGGGGTCGTACTGTAGAGCACCACCAGTCTTGTGAAGGAAGCTGAAGTGACTTTTTAGTATTCCAAATGCCCTTTCAACCACATTCCTTGTGCTAATGTGTGTCGCGTTGTAGCGCTGTTCCTGTGGTGTGGCTGGGTTGAGGTAAGGGGTCAGGATGTATTCGCGCAAGGTGTATGCGCTGTCACCTACAGGGTGGGATGCAAAGGGTTAGTCACAGTAATGCAATCACGTTTGGTATAATGATGTCACAAATAGGTATATGTATGTACCAAGTAGGTGTCCCTCTCCAAATTCACCGCCGAGCAGACGCCTGTGGATGCCACTGTGGCGGAATATATACGAATCATGTGTGCTTTCGGGAAATTGTGCTATGATGTCTGTTATTATATACTTAGCATTGCACACGAACAGGACATTGATGGAGTGGTAAGACTTCCTGTTTCTGAAGATGTACTTGTTGGCTGAGGGGGGACAGATGGGGACATGCGTGCAGTCAATGCATCCAATGACATGTGGGAATTTAGCCACCTGGCAGTGCTCCAGTTTGGTCTGATTCAACTCCTGTGGGGTTGTGGGGAAGGTGATGTGGGTGTGGATCATTGTCAGCATGGCCTCAAGGAATTTCCGGAAGAAGCGTGAGAATGCGCTTTGGGATACACCTCCGGCTAACACTACGACCCCCTGGAAACTGCCTGACACCAGTAGGTGTAGGCTACAAAGGACCTGGACGTGTGCCGGAATGGCATTGGTCCTACGGGTCTGGTGCTGCAGTAGGGGTTCCAAATCTGCTATGAGGCGTATTATCATTGCACGATTCAGACGATACTTATCATATATTTTTTCCTCATTTTGGCCCAGCAATGTTATGCGCCCTCGGAATACCCTCTCCTGTACCCTCCGCCTGCGCCGGGCTGCTGCATTTATCCTCATCCTCCTTGCTAGAACGTAGAGGGCTGCCATTGTGAATGGCTTACGGGGTCTCCTGCTGCATTTTTAAAGGGTTTCAGATTGGTTGCACCTGTGATGCAATGTTTTTTTTTTTTTGTATATTCCTCAACTTTACCTCCTGGTTGAGATTCCCCTTATTCTGCTCTTGCTAAATTGCGATTTTGGGGAAAAAGCGCTATTAGCGAGTTTTGATGCATTGGTTTGCGATTCATTATTAGCTAATCACTATTAGCAGGAGCAGTTTTGGTTTTCGCTATTATATAATCGCTATTTTGCGAATCGCTGATTTAGCGGGAGCAGTTCTTGCGATTTTCAGGGATTTTTTCTCTATTGGTGTTGATGCATTGGAAAGTGTTGTTTTGCGGTTGGTTACCGGCTCTTTTCCTGAATCGCAATTTTTGCGAGGGGTATTTTGCTTGATGCATGTGCCAGCTAGTTTCAATTGGATTCCACTTTCAAAAAACTATTCCATCTCTGCATCTCAAGGCTCAGGCGCTCCTACCGGTCCAAAACTATACTCCGTATAGCAGCCCACTGCTCTTTGGGCCCAGGTTCTTTCTCTATATCAAATACATCATACACAATAAATCAACCATGAGGTTACACAAACACATGCACCCACACAGTGTGTAGCAGGTGCATTGTCCCACTGATATAATCTTACCGGTATTTTACCCCTCACCTTAAGTTACTAGAAACAGATCACTGTAGCTGACACTTAACCTTAATCATAATTTGTTTAGTCGATAGTACTTAAAGCGATTACCACGTTTAATAGTACCCAATTTATCGATCCCAGAAGGATGAAAGACTTAGGGGCACATGCATCATTGGAAATTGCGCTCGCAAAGGGGCAGATTCGCAGAATCTGCCTCTTTGCGACCGCAATATATGCATTTGGGATGCATCATCCCAAATGCAAAAATCGCAATTTGCGATTGCATTTAAGGAAACGCAAATTGCGATGCCTTAAATGCGATGCAAGATTGCATTTCAAATAGCGATTTCGCTATTATGGACCACTAAATACCGATTATTTCAACCTGATGGTATTTAGCGAAAACTTTGAAAAAAATGCGCAAAAGTGCATTTTTCAAAGTTTCAGGTTACACACATGCATGTGTGTGCGCAACATGGGTGCACATCACTATTTCAGGGGTGCAACAGGGTGTCCTTTTGACACCCTTGCACCCTTGAAATTGCATGCACAATTTCTCATTCGTTCCTAGGAAGGAATGGGAAGTGATTCCTTAATTGTGACTGGCAATTTGCGACTCGCAATTAAGGAATGTTTGGGAATCGCTATTTTTGTTTTTGTTTTTTTAATTTATTTTCATTTTTCTTATTAATACAGTCAAAATTTAACATATTTCGTTCCTTAGACACACAGTTGAAGTACATTCCAAAGTGGGAATCGCTATTTTTTAAGCGATTCCTACATGCATAGGCTTTTGCGATTCCTTAATTGTGATTCCTTAATAATTGCAATTAAGGAATCGCAAAAGCCTACATGTGCCCCTTAGACAGCTTTTCAGGGATCCAGACAGCTTTTCTTCACATAACTAGACATGTCTGAGGCAAGGATGAACTCACAGAACCATCTTTGAGGATCGAATCTGGTAACCTGTGGGTGACAATGTCCTGCAGGGGATAGTTTCTCTAGAAGGAGCTAAAGTCACGGGTCTTTTGCCGGCTGTTATCCCTCTCTTTTTAGGATACACACAATGATCGGACTGATTGAAAGGGATCCAAAATTATTGCTTCCTTTTCAGAATTCCGCCATCCCTCCGTAGACTTCCTTAACAGCCAAGGCCTTTACCCACCCATCCCCATCACCAACACCCTCCAGCTCCCCACATGATGTTCCATGTTAAATTGGATAGACTGTTATGGTATGTTTTTTGGGTCTTAATATAGTGCACTACTCATCCCCGTTGGGACATCTCGGCGCACAGTCCGCAAGCAGATGACGTAGAAGCGGCCCTAGAACAACCAGGTCTTTAGATGTTTTTTAAAGCCCGACAGAATAGTGCATGCCCAGGTGAACAGGGAAAGTTTGTTCCAGTTTAGCAGTGCGGATATGCCGGGGACATAAAAAAAATTGATTGCTAGATCCCAAATTCCTGTTTGGGAGTTACAGGAGTCTGTCCTGAAGTGACTCTGATGACGGTTGTGAAATTTTAAACTCGCTACCCGGTGGAATGGGATGCTGGACCTCAGAAGGGTCAGAGAGTGGCACCAAAGCGCAACTTGTGTGAACTGTTACTCTCCTCGACGTATTCTATATGATCTAGTCTCCATGCGTCACCAGCCACCACCACCTCCCATTCTCATTCAGATCCCAAATGTAGATCATTGAGAACATGACCTCTTGAGGAAGCTTCTTCTTGCTGGGACAACCTTCCATCCACCTCCTGTGCTACAGACAGCGGAACAGTCACTACCACGACCCCTCCTCCTTCACCAAAACAGTGCAACTACTCTGAGGATAATGATAAACTAAAAGCACTGAGGTGCCCCGGTGGCAGCATGCTTACCACTATATACACACCCGAAGTAAAAAATACAGAGCCAAAGATATTGATCACCAGTGTGTGGGTGCTATAAGGAACAGCAGTGCATGCATGGGAATGCTTTAATGCAATGACGTATATTGCAATCCATTGAATTAGGAAACTACCAGAGAGTCCCTCAAAAAAATTGGAAGGATTATTTCAGCAGTCATAGATAAAATGCATATTCAAGGTGGAGTAACATATGGATTCCAGTCTACAACACAGGATATGCATGCGGCCTCCTGCCTGGCTCAGACAAGGCTCATCCAGCATGCTTCATATCCACATTTCTGGAGAGCACGTTGATTTGCAACAACCGCCCGACACCTTTTCTTTGCCCTGAATTCATAGAGACTGGCGATGGTGTTCAGTTCTGTTGTCCTGTCATAGAGATACGTTTTCGATGTATATTTAAAAAAATAAAAATACATATATATATATATACATATAATTTGTATGTATATAGACATACACAAACACACACATATATATATATATATATATATATATATATATATATATATATATATATATATATATATATATAGAGAGAGAGAGAGAGAGAGAGAGAGAGAGGGGGATATATATATATATATATATATAGATATATTTTCTTTTTGTGGCACTGGTATCTGGTTGCTGCATAAGTCTCTCCCCACCGCCATCATTCCTTCCCACCTTCAGGCCTCTATCAGCCGCAGTCTCTCGGGTTGTCTTGAAGCCTCGCTCTCCGCCACCACCTCCTCCGCCCCCTCTCTCTCTCCAGGCCCTGTCCAGTCTGACGATCACCGCCTTTTACGCAAATCTGCACAAAAATTAAACCCTTCGAACAATCAGCCCTGCTGTTGCCTGGGTGGGTTCCCACGTCAACTGTGATCATGACAACCGATGAAAGGAAAGCTGCTATATCTGCCTCGCTTGTGCGTGTGTTTCTTTTTTTGAATCCTGCACTGCTTTAAAAATAACTGCGATGAAGTGCCTGAGTAAAGTGAGGGAGTGCAGGGTCTGCGGGGGCGCGCAAACTTCCAAGAGCAGCTGCCGAGGCTTTTGGAGGACTCCTTCCTCAGTGGCTTTATGACGGCATCTTCCGTCCTTCCTTGCCCGTCCGACAAATGAAGAGTCGTCGCCGCATGTTTAATGTAAACAGCACATATGAGATCTCAAGTGTCCTCTATGTCAGTATCTACGCTCTGCTCTGGGCTACCCTCAAGAAGCATCCTGGGTAGTCGAAATTCGTTGATCAAACGCCAAATGCACAGACTACAGTTGTTTCACGTGCACCAGACCAAGTGCGTCATTTTATGATAATGTGTGTGTGTTCTTGAACTCACCAAAAAGGCATAACAAGCATTTGCAATGCAATAGGTCTCGCATTACTGAAAGTTTGAGCTACTGGCGTTGCAAATAATAATGCAACTCCAATAGCTCAAACTTTCAGTAATGCAAGACCTATTGCATTGTAAGTGCTTTTTTATATCACTGACAGGGTGGTATCGAACATGGAGGAAGGGAGGTTAGGTAGGGGATACCATGGACAACGGGGGTATGGTATGATTTTGCCAGTGTTGTGTGTGTCATATTGCTTTTATGTTTATTGCAGAGTGGGAGGCAAACCAGGAACATGGGGGGCAGTTAGGGAGAGGGAGGGAGGGGAGTATAGCAACAACAGAAGAAGGGAGGGCAGGTGAGGGCAACAACAGAAGAAGCGAAGACATGTGGGCAACAATAGGAGGGAGGGCAGGTGGGTAGAAGCAACAACATGTACAATAACAGAAGACGGGAGGGCGGGTGAGTGCAATCAACAACATGGTCAACTAATGGAGAATTGAGGTAGGAAGCCATAAGATTATCTTTGATTTACTCTATTGGACCAATTCCTCATGGTACAAGTTGATCAAACTTAGCCGCGTTCATGTCATTTGTGGCTCAAATTATGTTGGCCAACACATTTCAATTTTGAGCAGGCATTGGCAAATTCCACACCGGCGACTTTGAGAAGCTGTTGCAATTATATGTTGTTACCTAAATGTGACAGCCATGAACAGAGTGAGCTAATTAGCAGCTGCTTCAGGCTTAAGTGGTCAGATGTCTACATTTTGCAAATGTATGTGACATAATATGTTAGCAGAAAATGTTTCTTCATGTGACGTCCCAGCTGCGGCTCTAGTACAGCATTAAACGTATATGCAGTGCACTGTTTTGGCAACATTTTCATTGTGCACTGTTCAAGCACAGCACTGACAAGGTATGCACTGCTTTGTACTATCACAGCAATTAAGATCAATGCAGTGCACTCAACTACCTGAGCATTTAAGATCTATTCAATGTACCCTTCTAGCACAATATTAAAGATCTACATGGTGCACAAGAGAAAAGACAAACATACTGCTTTATGCAGTGCACTGTTCTACAGAAGTACTGAAATGATATGCAGCACACTTTACAAGGGGTGCAATGGCACACTAAACAGTGCATGCACATTTGTGCAGTACATTACAGATTTGTGCAGTGGACTAGGCTGGGGGAACACTGACTTTGCAGTGCATTGTAACAACGGAGTTAGCTTAAGTTATTAAATACGAGTAAACATAATTTTAGGACATTTGGCCTGATGATTGACACACCTGGATTTCTATCAAATATGCATGAACTTAAACACTTAAAGTTTGCTTCCTTGTACGTCTTATTTACGTACTTGTGTCTGTGGTAGTTTAGCCAATGATCCAACGTGTAAATACCCACATGCAGCACAATACAGCTTTCACTCTGCTGATATTTCTGCACTTCTTCGCCCATTTTTCCTCGCAGAAGTATATTTAATCTGCTTGGCGTTCACGGGTGGACGACACATACATAATTGCACCCTAAATCTCCAACGCACTGCATGAATACTCACACAATATTGCAAAATGAAACCCCAACGATCTACCAGCCGCTGAATTAAACTTGTATTAAAACGCTCAAATTAATGTAGCGCGTTTTTAATACAGAATGACAACTTATATTTTATGCTTGATACTTTAAAGTACAACGACAGAGCATGATTGAAAACTCTGAAATAAGCGGATTTAGATTCACCCTGCCTTTTAGGAAGATGAGGGTCAGCTGCTCCACATGAGGAAAGGGGGGGGGATATGCCGACAAAATGAATACGGAGGACAGACTGAAGGAAGTTGACTTCATCCCGCTGGGCCAGGAGCTTTGAGAGGCTCTGCCACTGATGACCCTCTTAGCAGCAAGCAGGGCACAGGCAAGCAGGCCACGGGCAAGCAGGCTCCGAGTCAGCAGTGCCTGCACACAAGGAGGTGCTCCCCTCCACCTCCACCCACTCGGCACTCACCAGGCATGCTCTCCATGGTGCAGGTGCTAGCTTGCTTCTGAGAGCCTGCAGACTGATATGTTATGCTCCCTGGCTCTCCCTGAGCAGCTGCATGAAGTGCTGTTTGCTTTACCTGTGCAGCCAGGAATTTGACTGCTTAAGCACCTAGGAGGAGCCGGAGGTGTGGCTGCAGCAGTGTCGGCCCTTCATAATGGAAGTAGGTGCGGCCGCCATTGGTAACAAAAACAAGTTGGGTGTGCCACCCTTGTGAAAATATCACCCGCCATTGGTAATAAAAAATGAAGTGCTTGGGTCCACTGACAGCGTCGAACCACGTTACCACAGCATGCAGGATCACTCACTGGGCCGTACCAGGGTAGCACGGTGAGTCAGGACCAGACCAATGTGCTGTAAGCGCTGGAAAGAAGCCAGTGATTGGCACACCGCATTCCCAGGTTTGACCTAAGTGCCGTAGCCATTCTTCAAGTGAAAGCACGGCATAGGGTTTTTTTACCAAAAAAAATAATTTGTTTGTGAAATATACAAACTAGTGTGCTCTATAGCGCATAGAACTTGATAGAAACTACATTTGTGATTGAGTGTTAGCGCCAGTGTAAATTGATGAATAGTAAGGGAAACCAAGTGAAACGTTTGCAATACACAAATGTAAAGCATCTTCGCATTTTCTAGAATGTTCGGGTCTTGCGAATGCAGAGTTGCTCCATGGAAGGCTTTGGTCGTTCTCTTGAATATATTTATGCAGAGGTTCTGCAGACTCTTCATTTGAAAACTTTAAAAAAGGGCCCATTACATAATTTTAAAATGTAAACGCGTGGGCGGGCACTAGGTAAAGGAAGCCATCTAGTGTGTGGGCAAAAATAGTGCGAGATGGAAGCAGGGGAGGTATGGCAGAGCCGGAAAGACCACAGGAGGGCACGGCCGAAGGAAACATAGGAAATGCACTCGCTGCAGCCCTGTAATATGTTACATACTTTTCTAGTTTGTCATGATTAGAGTTATAAATCATCAAAACTACTTCTACTTGTTTTGCATTGATTTTACTTTATTCGTAATAACATTCAACATTTCAAGCCCAGACCTAGTCAAAAGCACCACGTCCAATCGGGACGTATTGAGGCAGACACCAAGAGAGCGGAGGGTCCGAGCTGCGTCACCGCAGCCTGCGTGTCCCGAGAGACAAGACTCGTACAAACGGGCTTAAATAGCCACAGTTTGAGAAATGGTATAATTATCTTTCCTAAAACCTAGACTCTATTGGTGTTTGCACTTCTTGAAAGGAGTGAGATGTATGGAATACCGGACATTACTAGCGGGGAGAGCAGGCCAGACACAGGATGTGGCCCAGCGAGAACTCTTTAACATATAAAACAAGCATCCGGCCGTAAAAGTAACGGCCGCACGGCCGTGAAAATGAAAGTAATAGCGATCGCGATCAAAGCTAAGTGATCGCGATCGCTTGGAGGGGAGCGCTGTGTGGCAAGCACGCAAGTGGTGCGCGCGCAGCAGTGATTGGCGGCTGCGCGCGTGCACGCTCACGTGCACTCAAGCATTAGGCCACAGGCAGCACTTTAAAATCCCAACTATAAAATGTCTCTCCGAGCCAGCGCATGCGCTGGGGCTCAGCGAGACCTAAAAACCTATTGGCACTGTCATAACTTCATGCACCTGCGGGGTGTCAAGCGTGCAGCGCACGGGCGGGGAACAATATAGGCCGTAAATTACAGGGAGCACACTCACTTTGTGTACTTGTCGACTATCTATCTGCCCGTGTATTTATCTCCACGGCCCTCGGAGCGAGAAATGGATACATTATATCATATGGCAGAGGCCAGTGACACCCTACATCCTTTACATCTTTTAACAGTTTGTGGATTAGTGCTCGTGCATCTTGCAAAAAGACACGCAAAGTCTCTCAGTCTGTGGCTGGGAGTGGGAGCGGGCAGGGCTTTAAGTGGGATGAAAAAACTGGGGGGGTCTCTCAAAGGGGCGTGGTCAATGTTATTAAGGGCATGGCTTAAAAACACGTAAACTAAAAATCTGTGTGCACAGTGTGCCACCCGACCTGTATGTTGCTGTTCCTGTGTCTGCGTCCAGATATATGATACAACAGGTCACATCATACCTACAAGTCAGGACTATTGGCTTTGTCAATGGTTGTTAGTTGCATAAGATAAATAAGCAGCAACTATGGCTTGTATATAATATTGAACAAGCATTGGCATAGCCAATAGGTCTCGCCTTTGGGACCTTATAAGTGTTTAGCCATACAACATTTGCATAACTAAACACTTATAAGGTCCCAAAAGCGAGACCTATTGGCTATGCCAATGCTTGTTTTAACTGCTGCAATTTATTGAAGCCTCACGGAGAACATCAAAGCGGCCCTGCGGCAGCGAAAGTGATCGCGATCAAACGTCAAAGCGGCCACGAAAGTGAAAGTAATCGCAGTAAAGTGCGACGCGCGCGCACATGCACTGTAGCTCTAGGCTGGCCTGGTAGCACTTTTTGGAGCCCTCACAAAAGGTCTCGCCAGGCCAGTGCATGCGCTAGGTCAGGCCAGACCTAAAAAACTTCCACTTAAAGCCCTGGTGACATCACAACACTGTTGCTGCTCCAGAGTTTCAAAAAGAGAAGGGAAAACCAGAGAGAAAATGACCCTCTTTCAAGAATTTCCCTTCCTCTGCAACGCCCACCATGTGCACATCGAAGTGCCTGCTGTCATTGCAGTCCGGAGAAAAAAAAACAGACCGCCTGTGCCAGGGCAGAAAACAGAGCCCGATAGAGAACCTTTTTGAGCCCTCCTCAAAAAAACTGCCAGTGCTCAGACCGGGTGAGACCCGACCCACTTAAAGCCCTGGGAGCACGGTTTGGCCAGAGGGTATACTTCTCTGGCTCCTGGATGTGCTTTCACTTCCGCGTCTTGCAGGGCTGCCCCCACAGATCTCCCCAGCCGGGGAACTTGGTTTTCCTCTGCTGATACAGTTTGGCAAGGCGTCAGTGACAGAGCACCTGATTTAGATTTCGGTGGACGGAATATCCGTCACCGTTTTGACAGAGTAACCCATCTGCCGAAATCTAAATCATGCTCAGAGTGCCCTCTATGGGTGTTGTGGGTTACTCCTCTTCTGCCCCGACATACTCTTCGGGCTCATCTACCTACTGGCCAGTTGCTCCAGCAACCCCCTTGAAAATATATATATGTTTCTTAAAGCTGTGTAGCTCCCTCGCTGAACAGTGACCATTGTGCCATCAATCTTTACAAGATTCCACACTTTCGGTGTCCTAAATTTCTATTCGGGATGCTGGTCTTTCATGATGACTTTGCCCCAATCTGCAGGGTGGGGTTCTGCACTCGGTCCTGCTGACTAGCCTTTTCCTCGATGGTTTATCTCCTTCACTGGGTGACTTCTATGTCTAAGTTGGCTAGTCGCCCCTCGGGGTCTGCCGCTATGCTGTCCGTTGTGGGTCTCCTGAACAGCAGATTAGCTGGGGCCCAGTTTGAAGTGCAATTCGGGGTTCGTCTGGAGGCCCTCAGGAACTTGTGCAGACAGCATTCCGCATCTTCACCTTAGTCCACCCCTAACCTTAAAGCCTGGTTAAAAGTCCGAATGAACCTCTCAATTTCCCCATTGGCTCAAGGCTGTTGGGGAGTGATTTTTCGGTGGTGGATGGCAAATGCCAGATATTCGTGGAATTGCTGTCCCTGGAAGGAGGGCCCGCTGTCATACTTGATTTCCTCAGGTAGGTCCAGCATCACGAAGGTCTTCTCTAGGATGGGTTTAACATGGGAGAATGCGCAAGCTTCACCACTGGAAACTTTGTGTGGAAGTCCATCAGCACTACAGTGAGACGTCCATGTGGTAAACTCTCGATGTCTATCCTGACTTTGGACCATGGCTTGAGGCTGGGCTCTTCAGTCAACAATAGGGCTGGCGGCAGATGTCCGCTAGTTATAGCACATGGATGACAGTTGCTCACCTTCTCGTCCACCATCGCATACATCTCTGCGAACCATACTTTGCTGAGCCGCCGAGCCTTTGTGTTAGCAGTCCCTTGGTATCTTGGATTTTTATTCTTTTAAATTTTATTTTGCAGAGTTTTATATAGCGCGAACTTGACCTGAATTGGGTATCAGAGCGCTTTACATAGCACCAGTTGCGTTACATGAGGACACATTCATTTTTTTTCTTTGTTAGGCATCTTTGGCGTGCCAAGTTGATCACTCTGGTCCATAGGCTCAGTGACATCACTATTTGTTGGCCTCTTAGCAGCAAACCATCTTGACTTTCGCTTAAGTCACTCCGCACTCACCATAGCTGTTGTCTGGACGTCTGTTCATCTGGTGTTAAGGACTGTGGCCCATTGAGGAAGTGCTGCTTCTGTCCTGTGCTAGGGCCTCCTTTGCTCGGGTTAGGCTTCCATCGTTCTTGGTCGCCTCACAGATTTCTTCAAGGGTCAATGCTAAGGGGCAGGCTTACTGCATGATCATCTGTATGAATTCTTCAGTCCCTTCCTCATCTTCTGTCAATGGTTTCACCTCAAGCAGGGAGTGATGTAGCAACAGATGGTCAGCGGTATTTTTGGCCCTGAGGTGGTAAATTACTTCAAAGGCCTAGGGCTGTTGCTGCACAGTCCATCTCTTGACTCTTGGAGGGGTGGGATGAGTAGTGCCAGCAAAAAGAGAGAGATGGAGCTTGTGGTCCGTGACCACCCTGAATTCATGGACACAGAGACACAGGCGAAGTGGTGGCATGCCCATCTAATGGCCAGAGCTTCATGCTCGATAGGAGCATAGCGTGTCTCTGTTTCGGAGAATGCTTGGCTGGCGTATGCTACAGGTACCCACTCTGTGTCCATCTTCTCTTGCAGGAGTACAGCACCAAGTCCCACTGGACTGGCGTCAACCATAATTTCCGTTTTTCACTGCAGGTGGAAGTAGGCCATGGCGACTTTGTCAAAGAGAGCTTATTTTATTGCGAGGAATGCCTTCTCAGCTTCGGGGCTCCATTGCCAAGGAGGGCCTGCATGTTTGGTATAAATCTCCCGCAGTTTGTCACAATTACCAGAAAACTTTGCACTTCCGTCAGGTTCTGGGGTACTGGCGCATTCTGGATGGCTTTGGCTTTCCTCAGGTCAACTTTGAGTCCCTCTCGTGAATATATGTAGCTGAAACTATCTATGGAGTCCTGGTAAAATGAGCATTTCTTTGTATGAACCGCTAGGTCGCAATCCGCCAGTCGGTGTAGGGTGACTTTCAGTCTTAGATGGTGTTCTTCGAGGCTCTCAGAGAAGATTAAGATATTGTCGCTCAGGTTGATCACTCTGATCAGTTCAGAGAGGGTTTCTTTGATTGCGTTCTGAAACACCTCTGCAGCAGATGAAACGTCAAACCTTAGTCTCCGGAAGAGCCTGAGGCCTACAGAGAAAAAACAGTGATGTAGTGACTAGCTCGTGATATCCTGATTTGAGATCCAGTTTCGAGAACCATTTTGTCCAGTTGAGATCTGCCATGATGTCATCTATGGTTGCCGTTATGTGGCGTACCCTTCCGAAGGCTTTTTTGGGGACCCTCATCTCTATGCACAGCCATAATGCTCCTGTTTGCTTCAGCTTTGGTGCAATGACAAGTGGAGACACCTTGGGCATGGGGCCATCACTTTTTAGATGACTCCCTGCTTTTCCAGTGCTTGTAGTTCACGGTCCACCTGCGGCCTCAGGTGGAAGGGGACCCTTAGGTGTTGTAGAGCTGTGGGTTTGATGGAGTCATTTTTCTTTCCTTTCTTTTCTTTTCTTTATAAAGTTTTATATAGCGCAACCTAGATCCTAGAAGGGTATTAAAGTGCTTTACAAGTAGTTCAATAAGTAGAAAATAGATAACCAAGAAACATAAACGCTGACACTGTCTGTTGCAAACCAGGAGTGGGACAGTGAATTATAAACCAGGACTCAGATGGCAAGTGCAAGCCCTGGTTGGAGAACTGCGTCATATCAGTATCCAGAGAAGGAGTCAGTGGGTTCAGGGTAAAGATTTGTTCATTAAAAGCAGTTTTGAATTAAGTGATTGAAGGGATCAGTCTGATTTCAGGGGGCAGGGAGTTCCAGATTCGAGGGGTTCGGTTTTAGTTTTTTTTTTCTCCAACATTTTTGAGGTTTCAACAGTAAGGTGCTGGTGCTTCTAGATGATCTGCCACTGCTGGACAGTTCCAGGTTGTCAGGTAGGTACTTCGGTGTTTTGAAGTGTAGCGCTTTGTGAGCCATGCAAGTAATTTTCATCTGAATCCTTGTTTCAGAAGGGAGCCAGTTTAGTGCTTTCAGATCTGGAGTAATGTGGTTGTACCTTTTCGATCCATTGATGAGCCTTGCAGCAGAGTTAAGGGATGCTCTTGGTGGAGCCAACTTGGATCTCGGCAGACTACATAGGGTAGCACTCCCACAGTCTAACTGGGGATCACTAGAACTTTCACCGCTGATTTAAGGTCGTCGAACTGGAGGAAGAGTTTTATTTTTCTTAGAATGCTCATTTGAAAGTTTGCTCCTCTGGTGGCAGAGCTGATGTGTTCCTGTGCTGGAGCGGGTAGTACAAAATGTTGTATACCCCCCCCCATTCTGCATGTTTATTTTAATCCGAATAATCAATTAATGGTAATAATATTAATTTGTTTGAAGTGATAACTCACCAATTATATTAACAAAATATTTATTTATAAACTAATTGTATACTAATATATGTACGCATACTAATGGTAGAAAATTAAAATATTGCATGATATATGTTGCTTTTGTGATGTAATTGTAAGTTGCACCAGATGACATCATTGGATGAATATAAACACTTTGAATGTTGCTATCATGCTAGATAATTACTTACACATAGGGGAATTAGTGAGGATTTAACATTTTATTAGCCATTTCAATGTTTTAATTACGTTTTTGTGTTTGTTTTGCTTAAGTTGACCATTTGGGCCTTCGTAAAGATGGCCGACTGAGACGCACGACGTGACTGCTACTGTCCCACGAGGTTTTGAGTGAAGTGCGCCTGCGCCACCGCCAGCAACAATGGCCTCGTCCTGACCCCAGGAGAGATGTACCCACCAAGGTCATACTGGGAGAGTTGCCAGGACCTCAAACAATGAACTGTCTTTAAAACCGGAACCAGCAAGTGCGATGACTTAATCTTACGGACTATGTGAGAACTTCACCGAGTGACCCCAAATTCACCAATCAGGACTGTCTAAAACTCATTCTTGATACATTTTGACATTAAAATCATTATAAAAGACGGTAGAATAGTGAGTTAAAGAGGCTTGTCGTTCGATTTGTCTTTCTGCGAATTTCCTGACGTTATGCTGACGGAGCGGACGGTGACACTGCTGGACAGCTGTTATCCTGAATCTTTGAGAGATTGATTTACGGCCTGACTTTGATGAATTTAAAGATTTCCCACAACTTGACTGACTTAGAGGACGACTAATAGCCAGATTAGGTAAATATGATGTTCTGCGGTTTGGACGATGATTTTCTAAAAATTTGCAATTTAATTAGATAAACAATGCTTTGATTAATAGACAAACGTGTTGTGTCGATTATTTGAAGAAATTAGATTGAGAGAAGAGTATAAATAAATGAATTGAATTACCAAACTATAAAAACAACTAACTGATTCATCGCCAAATGAGGGGAATATCACGAGGTTTGAAGTTGATAAAAGTATTCAATGCACATTAAGGTTTAGGTGAAAAGATATTCCTTTCATGTCAGCGTTTGGAAACTTATCCCTCTAGGGAAACAGATCAATGAAGTGTGAGTGTTGGTGTTATGGGCCCCACCAATGAATGTATTTGAGTGAATGTGTTATTGCGATATTTGGTCTGTGACGAAGGGGGAATTTGACATTCCTCGCTGCATCAGTTTTTCTGGTAGCAGAATGATGGTTGTTATTGTTTTGGTTCGGTGAATATAGCTTGTACATTGCTTATCGATTATTGGTTATTGATTGATATTGGTTTATGTATTAACACTCTATGTTGAGTCGCGTCGAGTTGTATGTTGTTTGCACGGCTTCTGGGATGTAGGAAGTCGGAAGTTTGTAACAGTTCCATAGTAGAGCAGAGGTAAGCCCTGCTCTCGGGAAAGACGGATTTGTTGTTGCCCTGTAGGTACACAGGAAGAAACGTGTAACGATTGAAGTTGCACGACGCATTGTCTGGGTTCGATTCGGTGACATCGCCATGTGTTGCCATTAGAGATATTTTCTGTGTGAGAGAAGTGTATATGATAGTGAAGGTCACCTGTGAAATTTTGGTCTTAGGTACCAGGAGTCCAAATGGCATTCCGATAACGCTTATCACTGGAAAGGTAACAGGTGTTCTCTGAGCTTGTTTGAAGGATAAAGTAGAGGGAAGTGCTACTTTGTTAACGAATGTCATAATTCTGTAGTAGGACAGACTGTTCGCTGTTCTCGGGAAAGACAGGATTCTGTGTGAATGTACTACATTTTCTCGTATGAAAGTGCGTGAATGTGAAGGCATTCGGGTTAATTGTGAAACTCTAGTTTTATTTCTCAGGAGCATTGGGTCTCCAACCATGTGTTTTAATTCTGGAGAAACGGTTAGCTAATGCTTGTTAGAAGGGTAAGGTAGAGGGATGTGCTACCTTATTAACGGAAGTAACGATTCCGTAGTAGGGCAGAGGTAAGCGCTGCTCTCGGGAAAGACGGAATTCTCGTGAGGAAGGTCTATTGCTATTCCTTGGTTAGCGAAGCGGACAATGGTGGTGTTTTTGTGTTGTTGCTAACTGAATTGTAAATTTTAAACAAAACTTACCGTGTGGAGTTTGTAAAGGAGGGGTAGACAGGAGTATAAGCTACAGCAGTGGCTGTTGACGTCAGAACGACCGCGCTGGGATTGGCCAGTCAGTCGGAAACGTAGAACGCTCCGGATTGGTACGTTAGTGTATGCTGTGCTAGGAGTGGAGAAGCACAGGGTGACGCAAACGCTCCGGATTGGTGCGTTAGTGTGAGTCGTGCTACGATTGGACAGAATATCGGTACAGTTGTAAGGAGAGACTAGCGATACATGGAAGACAGGAAAATGTATTACGATCCACCAGAAAAGGAGTATTAAAAAGTGGTTTAAAAAGGACAAACCGATTGTAACTAGGGAAGGACAGTTACTTCCTCCACCGAAAACCCCTGCATCCTTTATGGTTGCGAAATATGGATATCACACCGGTATTTGGTTAGACAATTGGGTCAAGTATACTGAAAAATATGGAGTGTTGGCTTTTCCAGAACATGGTTCATTTAATTTGGCAGTTTTGAGAAATTTAAGAGAGAAAATGATGAATTTAGAACCAAGACCTAGACCGACACAGTTTGAAGCATTGACAGAATTGAAAGATGGGATGCACGACCGATAAAGACAGAGAAGTGGCGGAAGGTATAGGTACATGTTTGGTTGGTCATACGGACATGAGACTCATGATGATCGAATGAGAAGGTGGCGGAATGCGAGTATGACTGAGGGTTTGTTTCCCGTAAGCTGCAGGAGAGAATGAAGGAAGAAAATGCGTAGAAAAGAGACATAATGTGGAATCGAGAGGGTATGGAGTGAATGAATCAGAGGATGATGTTCTTGATGACATGTTCTATAAAAATCCACCCCCATATCGGTCAGAACCAGAAATATTAACCCCAAGTGCCCCAATGAAGGAAACAGTATGAATCATAAAATCGGAACCAGAGTTCCAAGATTTGGGAAAAAACAATTCCATTAGAGAGGTAGAAAGAAGTCCGGAGGTAAAATAAACAATGAAAATTCAGCAGAACTAGCAAAGCCGACCCTAGAATTAACAGAGAAAATAAGAGAATTGACCAAAAATCTGGAAGCTGTAACGGTTCCAGTAACGATAGGTCCAGTAATGCCTATTTTTGATAAACAGAAAGATAGCGAACATTGTTTGACGGTCCCTTATAAAAGTAATAAACAGGTTGAACAACCAAAAATGAATCAAAATGATAGTCCATGGAGACAGACAATAAGTATGATTGAACCAAATGTATCAAATAATCCGTTTGTAGGCCAGAATTGTGCAGAAAGGCGTATAACGACAGTGGAGTCAATATTAGAAATACAAAAGGATTTTGGACAAGGAAATGTAGAGAAGTCAGGAGGACCATCTACAGAGGAATTAAGTGAATGGTTGAGAAGCTTGCAGAAGAAAGACAAAAAATCTCAGTCAATAGATGTGGCCAAACTACGAATGGTACTGGAAGAGTTAATAGTAGGAACTATCCCTACGGAGAAGTTAAAAACCTACCAAGATGAGGAGTTGTTATTTCTGTGTAAAAGCATAACGTGGAGAGCAAAAAGTCTCCATGAAAGATTAGAAGAAGTGGAAAATGAAATGGGTATAGATATTGAAAAGGTAAAAGCCTTACAGAAACCATATCGAGTAGATTTCACTGAAAAGGACATTGAAAATATGAATACCACAGGACGAATGAGTCAGATTAAGGAAATAATTATTTTGTTGAGAAAATGGGGAGATGTGGACAACTCGAAAAGTAGATCGAAAACGAGATGATGTTTCAGATAAAACCTTTTCAGCTTTCCCTGTTAGAGAAAAAGAGAAGGTGGTAACAGAATGCCCTATGAGAGAAATTCCAGGAGGAGGATATGTACATGTCCCATGGACTAGGCAAGATAGTTTGTCATGTACAAATGACTTCCCTCGACTACGTGAAAAACCCGTCGAGTGGTATAGACAGGTGGACAGATTTGTAAAATTGTCCAAAGTATTGTGGATTGATCTAAATAGCTTGTTTGACATAATAGTACCAGCATATCTATGTACAGAGTGCAAAATCATGATAGATTGGCCAACACAAGAACACCCAAGGGATCCAAAAACAGGAGCTCCAGACCCCGAGGTAATGAAGAAATACGAACAGGTTATTGCGTTTCTGAAAAACAAAGTACCTCCTAAAGAGACAGACTGGGTACAAATTGACAGAACACATCAGGAAAGCAAAGAGTCAGTACACGCATATTACGAGAGGTTAATTTTGGCCTTTAAACAATTTAGTGGGGACGAAAATCTGAGTGAAAAGGATTTAAGTCATTTTGTATACAGGTTTGTATATGGTCTTCGTCCAGAAATTAGTGAGATGATAAAATAGCATACCGTAGACTGGCAAAATAAGAAAATAGACAAATATTGCTAAATATTTCAGTGTTGAGATCGAAGCAAAACAGCAAAAATTGAAAGAATAGGCTATGTGGGCACAAGTAAAGGTAGCGGAGAGACAGGAAGCTCAATTAGCAGAACAAGCTAATCATACAGGATCAAGACAAAAATGTAATCCTGGGAAAGGTAAAGGAAATATAGAGGAAGCTAAGAAGAAATTTCCGTGTCATAATTGCGGTAGGATAGGGCATTGGAAATCCGAGTTTAAATTTCCCCCGAGTACTAACGATGAAAATGCATCATTGAACCCACAGGTGCAGAATGAGGTGAGTGGTCAACCACAGCGACAGCAGCAGGTTGTAACACAACAGAATCAGGTGCCAAAACCACCTTTTCCACAGAGCAAAAATTCCCAGAAGTATAGTAATGAAACGGGATTCTACAACGGAGAACAGGTAAATAAACCGCCGCGCGCTGTGGCTGCTTCGCAGGATTGGCTGCAACGCGATGAAAGTGATTCAGAAGAGGGTTATTGACGGTGCCGAAGGGAGGAAGAAGAGTGCGTACTTGGCGCAACTCTAGAAGTAGACCAGACAGGCCCATTTGTAGATGGAAAAGTTAATAATGAAAATATTACTTTCCTAGTTGATACTGGTGCTACTCGATCAACTGTCAGATCAGCTGATGTTAAGAATCTTCCTCTCTTGGATGAAACGATCCAAGTAGTTGGTGTATCCAACAGGCAGATTAAAACTTACCTTACAGATCCAGTGAAAGTTAGCATAGGGAAATTTTCTGAAATGCACCGCTTTTTCGTGTGTGACACTAGTCCTATGAACTTGTTAGGTAGAGATTTGTTGTGCAAGATGAACTGCACTATATTTTGTACCCCAGATGGAATAGCATTTGAAACACCAGATGATGATATGCTGTATAAAATGACAATGGCAAACAGGGAGTAGGAGGTTACTGAAACCTATGCTGTATTTAACCCTGACGAATTACCTAAAGAATTAAAACAATCTGTTAAAGCAGAATCTTGGGATTTCACCGGAGAAGATGTAGGATTAATGAGAAATGTAGATCCAGTAAAAATAACAGTAAAAAAAGGAGTAAGTTATCCAAATGTCCCTCAATATAAATTGACACCTGAAATAATCGAAGGAGTTACTCCTGTGATTGAAAAAATGATAAAACAAGGTATTTTGAGAGAAATAATGAGTAGTCCATGTAATTCACCAATAATGGGACTGAAAAGCCTAGTGGGAAGTTCAGGATAGTACAAGATCTGAGAAAGATAAACAAAACTGTTGTGTCATGCTGTCCCATTGTACCGAATCCATCTGTGATTTTATATCAGATTCCCCATGACGCAGAATGGTATACAGTAATTGATTTATGCCATGCTTTCTTTTCCATCCCATTGCACCATGACAGTCAGCAAATTTTTGCATTTCGTTTCGGTGAGCGTATTTTGGCTTGGTGCCGAATTCCACAGGGGTATACCGAAAGCCCCTCAATATTTAATCAGCTATTGAAGAAGTCCTTGGAAAATCTAGAAATGCCAGAAAATGAAGTGTTAGTTCAATACATCGATGACCTACTTGTGGCATCGAAAACCTGTGAAGCTTGTGAGGTAGACACGATAGCCTTGCTGAATCATTTGGCAGATGGAGGACTAAAAGTGTCACCATCGAAATTACAATTTTGTAAGAAGGAAGTACAATATTTAGGACATAACATTGAAAAAGGACTGAGAAGAATAACAATAGACAGAATCAGGATCATAAAGAAAATGAGTCCACCTATGACCCAAAGAGAAGTGAGAATGTTTTTGGGAATGGTTGGATATTGTCGTCAATGGATCAGCAATTTTTCGTTGATCGCAAAACCTTTGGTACGACTGACAAGAAGTGATGTGAAAGATCCCATTGATTTAAACAAAGAGGAATTGGCAGCATTCAAAAGATTGAGAGATGGGTTGTGTGAAGCACCTGCATTGGGTATGCCTGATTATGAGAAAGAATTTGAGTTGTATTGTAGTGAGAGAAATGGATGTGCACTCTCTGTTCTAGTACAGAAGCATGGAAAACTGAGGAAACCAATTGCATATTTGTCATCAATGTTGGACCCAGTAGCTGTAGCCCTACCTGCGTGTTTGAAAGCAGTAGCTGCTACATGTCGGAGTTTGGAACAGAGTGAGGGAATTGTGATGGGATATCCTGTGAAAGTGTTTGTACCTCATGATGTGGCGATCCTTTTAACAAGAAGTCGTACTCAGTATATGACACATAGTCGGCTGACTAAGTATGAAAAGGTCATATTAGGTGCAACAAATGTAAGTCTTGTAAGATGCTTGAATGTGAATCCTTCAACTTTGTTGCCTGATGCAGAGAATGTGGAAGTAAGAGATGAAGTAGATCATGACTGTCTGGATGTACTTGATTTCTGTATAAAACCACGACCTGACATAAAAGATGAACCCTTACCAGAAAGTGATTTTGTTATGTTTGTTGATGGGTCTTGTTTGAGGACAGATGATGGAGTGTTAAGTGCAGCATATGAAGTATGTACAGTTGCAGCAGTAATGGAAGCATCCTATTTGAAAGGAGTAAAATCGGCCCAAGTAGCTGAACTTGTTGCTTTGACGAGAGCATGCAAGATTGGGAAAAGTGTGAGAGTGACTGTGATTACTGATAGCCAGTATGGCTATGGAGTTGTCCACGACTTCGGCCAGATATGGCTGCAGAGAGGATTCTTAACCTCAAGTGGAACTCCCATTAAGAATGCTGAAGTGGTTAGAAAGTTGCTTTAAGCGATACAGCTGCCTAGGCAATTGGCTGTTGTAAAGTGTGCTACCCATAGTCGCAGTGGTGATTATATCGCTACTGGAAATAAATTTGCGAATGACATGGCGCAATACTGTGCACAAAATCAGAATTCAATTAATCGGGCTAAGGAAAAAGAGGTGATTTCTTGCTCTTTGATGTTTACTAACACTGTGGGAACATGGGAAGAAGTAAGACAATTGCAGGAAGAAGCAGGAGAGGAGGAAATAAAGCAGTGGGTAAAAGCAGGCTGTGCACCAAGAGAGAAAGATCATGTGTGGGTCTATCGAGATGGAAGACCAGTCATGCCTGATAGCATGATGTCTGCCATGGCACGGATGTATCATGGACAGGACCAAATAGGGAGAGACGCTATGATCAGGTCCTTTAAGCAAACCTGGTATAATGCAAAGTTCAGACTTGTAGCAGAAAGTCTTTGTCAGAGATACCTAATATGTCAGCAATACAATCCAGGAAGAAAGACAGTAGTGAGTCTAGGAACAATAGGTCGAGAAGGAGGGCCTTTTACCAGAATGCAAGTGGATTTCATTGAAATGCCTCCCTGTAACAGGTTGAGGTATGTCTTGGTTATGGTCTGTCTATATTTCAGATGGGTAGAGGCATTTCCAACAAGAAGAAATGATGGGATGACAGTGGCAAAATTGCTTTTGAGGGAATTTATCCCTAGATTTGGGTTCCCAGTGACAATTGAATCAGACCGAGGAGGACATTTTCATAATGAGATCATAAAACTGATTTGTGAAGCATTGAATGTACGACAAAAACTACATTGTGCCTACCGACCAGAGGCTTCTGGTGTGGTGGAACAGATGACTGGTACTATCAAAAACAGGATAGGGAAAATGTGTTTAGCCACAGGTATGAAATGGCCTGATGTCTTGCCTCTAGTACTCATGACTATTAGATCAATTCCAGACAGAACTACAGTCCTCATGAAATCATCATGGGACGAGCCATGCGCCACGTGTTTATACCAGTCAACAAGCTGATGACTATAACTGATGACATGGTGTTGGAATACTGTAAAAGCCTGGCTGACACAGTTCATTCTGAGTTTCATCAGGTTGGAGCGGATGCCACCGCCCTTGAAAAGAAGCCAGCCCATGATCTAAGCCCAGGGGACTGGGTATTGATAAAAGTCCACAGAAGAAGAAACTGTTTGGTTCCCAGGCGGGGAAAACCAAGACATCTTGACTACAACAACAGCTGTAAAGTGTGCTGGATTGAAGAACTGGATCCATGCAAGCCATACTTTGAGAATTACAAATCCAGTAGACAACACAGAAAGGTGTATTTTAATGAATCAGAATCCAGTACTGAGTCAGATGACGGAGAGCCAAAAGACAAAGAAAACCCTGAAAGGGGGGAAACAGAACCGAGTTTAACTTTTGTTCCCAGAAGTAGTTCCCTGAGGAGAAGGTTACAGATTTCTGATACCAGTTCAGACTCAGAGACAAAACAAAGAGCACAATCTTCCAGGAAAGAACAAGGAAAGAACAAAGAAAAAGACAGTAAAGAGACAATAAAAGAGATTCATTAGAAGGAAGTGCCAGATGAAAGATTAAGAGAAATTCTATCTGAAAACAACACATTTAGATGGACAGGTGCCAGATACAGAGAGAGAGGGAAAGATTATTGAGGAAGACACCCGAGGAGGTGTAGGGAACACCAACATTCAGTTAGAAGCAGGGACAAGTAGTCAGCAGGAAGATTGCTTGTCGGAGATTCGAGGAGGGACAGCAGTAGGGAAAACAAAAGAAGTGGTGGAAAAAGAAACTGTTGAGAGTAAAAAAGCAAGTTGAAACATAGTCAGAGGAAAGCGAAGATGAAATACCTGAAGGTCAAGTTTTAAGAAAGAGAGCTTGGAGAACTGAAAAGAATGATAAAGGGAGTAAATTGAAAAGAACTGCAAAAGATGACGTTTGGCCGAATAAAATAAAAAGATTGAGATATCGACTGACACGTGTAAATTCACCAAGGGCTGAACAGGTGAATGAAGTGACGAGTCAGGAGAAATCAAAAGAAGAAGAAATAATTGTAGTTAAAGAAAGCAAAAGAACAAGGAAACCTAACCAGAAGTATAAATCACCAGAATGGACGTATGTGGCCCTGCCTGAAGTAAAAGAAGAGGCGGATAGCCAAGGAAATTCAGAGGTGGTTGAGGAAGACGAAGAATCGGAAATCCTGAGAGTTATCTTGTCCGATATTGGAGAAGAAACGGATGTTCAGGACATTCTGTATACCGAAAACAAAGGAAAAGTGAAAAATTATGAAATGCCAAACTGAAATGAGACAAGAACCCAACTGAGAGAAAGACAATTAAAATATTGAATAAGACAAAAAACTGGTGGAACCAAGTAGGTGCTTAGAGCCTTGAGTTAGAAAAAACTAGTTGTGAAGTAGAAGAGGCTAAGTCAAAAGACACGGTCCATTTTAGCAAAGATGGCAAACATAGATAGTAGCAAAGGTAGATGTACATTTTTGAGGAGATGGTGTAAAATGTGTTGTTGTTGTACAGGATTACTAATGCTTCTATGGAGTATACTTGCTCTACTGATCTCATTTAAAGTTACTATAGATACATTAGAAGGACATAGTGAAAACATAACTAAGATAGGGAAGATTCAAAAGGTAGTTCGACTAGAATAGATAAAAATTATTTACATAAAGACAGGTCTATAACTGATTTTTCTAATAATGTGTTTTAAAAATTATTGTATGAATATGTAAAACCAATGGACGTAAGGGACTGCTATGTCTGCATGCAGTTACCTGCCTCTGTATCGGAGGGAGTGACATATCACCACCTTCCAGTAACTTATGGAATAACATGTAGTGTAACAGCTAGTTTATTTCATCAAACAGGTAAATTAAAGTATTATTTTTCAGATGTAGATACTATATTTTCACAAGTACCGTCAATTAACAAACTAAACAAGGTAAAACCTGCAAAGGTATTAGGTGAATTTTTCTTAGAGACTAAAGAACTAACATTAGAATACATATTTAGAAATAATTTGACTTGCAGTTTAAAGAAAGAGGAAAATACATTTTTAGATATGGTTGAAGAAAGGAGATTGAAAATGCAAAGAAAGGCTTCAGAAGGAAAAGTGGAGAAGACAATCTGGGATATAGAGATGGAAAAACACTTGAAAGGGGAAATTAGTCCAACTATGGCTTTAGATTGGCCTCAGAAAGGGAAATTGTGTATTAGAAGGAATCAAACAGCATATGACAATTATTTTGTAGGGAATAGAGAGTGCCATGATACATACCGAATCATGGGTGGATGGGGATTTAAAGGTGGAAAAGATCCAGTTTTTCCTGGACTGTATTTCATTTGTGGGAACAGGGCATATTATCGTCTGCCAGATCATTGGTATGGCATATGTTATGTAGGCCTGGTTTTCCCAAAGATTTTTCATATGGATAGAGGAGAAGATGGTGTACATAGTTTAGGTAGTTATTTGGCATGTAGTAAGAGAGAATCTTTGACAGATATTGTGGGTGACATTTTTGGAGCATTGATACCAGCAGTGGGAATATCTCTGAATGCAAACAAAATTAGAAGACTTTCAACAGTAGTGGAGCGCTTGTCAAAAAGCACCGCCGGAGGTTTCTTATTGGTAAATACTGAAATGGTTGCCATGCGTGCTATGGTAATGCAAAATCGACTTGCCCTTGATATGTTATTGGCAAAAGAGGGTGGAGTCTGTGGAATACTGAAAGTTCAACATTGTTGTACTTACATTCCTGACGAAAGTAAAGATTTGAAAATTTATATTAAAAATATTACAGAATTGCATGACGAAATCTCACCACTGGAGGTTGAAGGTGTTTGGGAAAAGATTGGAAAGAAATTATCAGCTATTAAAGATTTTGTAGTAAAATTAGGTAGTACATTTTTAGGTAAGATAATATTTCCATTAACGTGTGATTTTCATAGTATTAATAATTAGATTAGGGTGTATCTGTCATAAAAAGGATAAAAATCAGAAAAAGTTAAGAAAAGAAAATTTAAGGAAAAGAGATAAGAAACAAGAAAGAGAATTTGAAGAAATAGAATTGGAGGAAATCAAGGAGAGTATGTATAAATCAGCAAAAAGAGAAGAAACAGGGGAAACTGAAATATGAATAAAAACAAGAAATCACTTTGAAATTCCGTAAAAGGGATACAACATTTTTGTTGGTGTGGTGATATAATCACCAAAGGGGGGATTGCTGGAGCGGGTAGTACAAAATGTTGTATACCCCCCCCCCATTCTGCATGTTTATTTTAATCAGAATAATCAATTAATAGTAATAATATTAATTCATTTGAAGTGATAACTCACCAATTATATTAACAAAAGAATTATATGTGGGATTTGCATTTTGCATGGCTAAACTAATTGTATACTAATATATGTACGCATACTAATGGTAGAAAATTAAAATATTGCATGATATATGTTGCTTTTGTGATGTAATTGTAAGTTGCACCTGATGACATCACTGGGTGAATATAAACGCTTTGAATGTTGCTATCATGCTAGATAATTACTTACACATAGGGGATTTAGTGAGGATTTAACATTTTATTAGCCATTTCAATGTTTTAATTACGTTTTTGAGTTTGTTTTGCTTAAGTTGACCATTTGGGCCTTTGTAAAGATGGCCGACTGAGACGCACAACGTGACTGCTACTGTCCCACAAGGTTTTGAGTGAAGTGCGCCTGCGCCACCGCCAGCAACAATGGCCTCGTCCTGACCCCAGGAGAGATGTACCCACCAAGGTCATACTGGGAGAGTTGCCAGGACCGCAAACAATGAACTGTCTTTAAAACCGGAACCAGCAAGTGCGATTACTTAATCTTACGGACTATGTTAGAACTTCACCGAGTGACCCCAAATTCACCAATCAGGACTGTCTAAAACTCATTCTTGATACATTTTGACATTAAAATCATTATAAAAGACGGTAGAATAGTGAGTTAAAGAGGCTTGTCGTTCGATTTGTCTTGCTGCGAATTTCCTGACGTTATGCTGATGGAGAGGACGGTGACACTGCTGGACAGCTGTTATCCTGAATCTTTGAGAGTCTGATTTGCGGCCTGACTTTGATGAATTTAAAGATTTCCCACGACTTGACTGACTTAGAGGACGACTAATAGCCAGATTAGGTATATATGATGTTCTGCGGTTTGGACGATGATTTTCTAAAAATTTGCAATTTAATTAGATAAACGATACTTTGATTAATAGACAAACGTGTTGTGTCGATTATTTGAAGAAATTAGATTGAGAGAAGAGTATAAATAAATGAATTGAATTACCAAACTATAAAAACAACTAACTGATTCATCGCCAAATGAGGGGAATATCACGAGGTTTAAAGTTGAGGAAAGTATTCAATGCACATTAGGGTTTAGGTGAAAAGATATTCCTTTCATGTCAGCGTTTGGAAACTTATCCCTCTAGGGAAACAGATCAATGAAGTGTGAGTGTTGGTGTTATGGGCCCCACCAATGAATGTATTTGAGTGAATGTGTTATTGCGATATTTGGTCTGTGACGAAGGGGGAATTTGACATTCTGCATCACCTGAATGTTGAGATTCTTCTCAGGTGTAATTCCTAGTGATCTTGTGGAATCTATGTCTGGAAGACAAGTGAAGGCTGTTAAATGTTTCATCCAAACTTTGATGTTGAGGGATCATTTTGTTGGGGCAATTGAGAGGAATTCGGTTTTGAGCGACTTGAGTTTAAGGTGATTTCTGGTTAGCCAGTTTTGGATTTTTAGCAGAGTTATGTTGAGTAGACGGATATCCTCAGGGGAGGAAATTTTAAGTTATAGTTGGGTGTCATCTGCATACATGTGGTATTGTGCATTGGAAAATTTCAGAGTTTTGGTTAGAGGCTCCATGAACAGGTTAAAGAGAGTAGGTGATAAGGTGGACCCCTGAGGGACACCTAAAGTGACTGGAGTGGTAGTGCACAAGGATTGGTTAACCTTAGTTCTTTGAGTTCTGTTGTGTAGAAATGAGGCGAACCAATTCAAGAAAAACACTGATAATCCCATTCTGTGTTCAAGTAATTCAAGGAGGCTGCCATGTTTGACTGTGTCGAAGGCTGAGGATAGGTCTAGGAGGATTAGGAGGCAAGATTTTTTCTGATCTAGCATTTTAAGCGTGTCATCAACTATGTGTGTAAGGACTGTTTCCATGCTGTGACCCTGACGGAAACCAAATTGGAATTGGTCAATAAGGTAGAACTGAACAATGTGATTGCATAGTTGGGTATAGACGCATTTCTCAAGGAGCTTTGCCAGAGAGGGAATGGTGGAGATGGGACAGAATTTATATGAGTTTGTATGATCTGCTGGGTTATCTTTTAGAATGGGGGTTACCTGCCCTGATTTTAGGCAGTCTGGTAGAGCCCCTTGGAATAGTGAAGCATTCACTATCTTAGTCCAGAGAGGGAGTAAAGAAGTTGTAATCTCATTGAAGACGTTAGCTGGTAGAGGGTCGCAGAAGTAGTCTGATGGTTTAAGTGTTGTTAAAATATTAAGAATGGCATTTCCATCAAAGGTTTTGAAATTGTCCCACTACGTGTTGTTATAGAGGGTGAGTCCTTGTAGGTGTGGGGGCTGAACGATCATACGCGGGCGTGGGCTATTTGGAGGCATCATCGGCAGCAGCTCAGTTGCTGTTTGGAGATCACTTTCACTATTTTTAGACTCTTCAAGAAAGATGGAGGCAAATATGTTGCAGTTTGGCAGCGGAAGGGATCCTATTGTGCAGGGGTTGGGTTTTGTAGTAGATTGACATTTGATAATTTCGAACAGTTTTCTTGGACGATTTCTGGCTTTGTCTAGTTAAACTCTGAAGAAAATTGCTTTTGAGTTTCTGATGTGATTTTTGTAGGTGTTCCTCAGTGATCGCAGGTGGTTGAGGTGTTCTAGGGACAGTAAGGATCTCCACACTCATTCGGCTAATCTCAAATTGCGTCTTTCTTTATTTAGCCTCCCATTGTAGCATGGTTTGGAGTCTCCATTGGACAGTCTTTTTAGCTGTAGGGGTGCAACTGTATCAAGAATGGTCATCATGGCGTTGTTGTAGTGGTTTCTAAGGTCATGGACGTCTGACATGTCTGCTGGAGGAGGCAAGCTGTTATTTCTGAGGGATGTCAAGTCATTAAGGTCTATGTTGCGAGTGATCCTTTTCCATTGTCTAGGTTTCTTAAGTTGCGTTTTATGTGTCCTCACTGATTTAGTGATGAGAAAGGTGATGCAGTGGTGGTCTTTCCAGTCGCATAGGACCATAGATTTGAGTTGAATGGCATTTGCTTTAGCAATGATTAGGTCCAGGGTCGCACCCATGTTGTGTGTAGAGCTGTTGCAGATTTGGTTCAGGTGAAGGTCCGCTAGAAAGGATATCGATGTGTAGCTTGATTTGCTTGCCCTTTAACATCACCCAGGCCATTGAACAGTTGCGGAAACTCGGTGAGCAGGGCGGTTGCGTGTGATTCATTAACCTGTTTTGTGGAAAATACTAACTCAAGGTCTTCGGCTGTGTGACAGCCAAGTAGCGTGCTTTTTTCCTCTTCTGGGACATTAAACTTTGCTTGGATTGAGCAGCCGTCCGTTGTGATGTCCAACTTTATTGTTCCTCTGAGGGGCAGCGGTTCTGTCCCGCCATAGGGGCCAAAGTTAACAAACAAAATCATTACACCCATAGGTGGCAGCAGGCATGGCGTTGGCCTCTCAAACTGCTCAGAGTCCATTGCATTTACAGTTGCCCCATGATGATGTGTGATGTAACAGGAGAGCCCCTTATCTCCACCATGCACATTGCAGGCAGTTGTCTCTTGTGGCCCACTCTCACAGCACAGGAGACTACGAAGACATAATCTTCCTCTTCATCGTGATGGATGCCGTCCCGCTGCTATTGGCCGTTTCGGCTGTGTTTTCGAGTGATAGCTGCTGCAGGGCTACAGTCGATCTCTTCGTATATTCAGTGTTGGGCCTTTGTCTCGCACTCCGGCGCACCTTTGCGAAGTGGTTGGCTTTCCCGCACTTTGAGCATGTCTGCCCCCTTGCTGGGCACATTCCGGGGATCTGTTGTTCCAGGCAGCAGTTGCCGCAGCTTCCTCTCGGTTGTTTGGAGCTCCATGCTTGCCATGCTGGCCCTTGGTGCTTCTGCACCTCGTTGACCCGTTCTTCTTTGACATTGTGAGATTTCTGGGATCCAGGCTTGGTTGCGGATTTACCCAGGACCGCTTCCATATCTTCTGCACGTCTATTCGACAGTTCATGGGAACTGGCCAGGACCAGGATGTCATCCAGTGAAAAGCCTAGCTGTCTTAGGATAAGCCATTGTAGCACCGCTGACTTGCAGCCTTGTATAATTTGTGCTCGTATAGCCTTCTGTTGATTAATGTTTATACATGTGCTTGCTATTTTCTCATCTGGGTATAGAACATGTCGACCGACTCAATGTCCGTTTGCTTGGCATGGTGCAACTTGAAGTGCTAATAGTTGGGATTGAGCTGCGGATTGAAAAGTCTGTTTAGTGTTGCAATGACTTCATCATTCATTATCAGCGTAATCCCCAGTGTTTGGTAGGGCTTCGAATAGTTCGTTGAGTTCAGCACCTCTAAAATGCATTAGTAGTGTTTTTTTACTGCGCCATCCGTTTCCCGCGTGGTCTAGAAGTAAAGCTGTTGGTGTCCCAATTCATGAGCGCCACCTAGGCATCGCTGTGGCTAGGTCCGACAGTTCACTAAATGGTGGCAATGGCATTACTTTAGCATGTGCGTAGGGGGCTGGATCAGGGCGGGCTTGGTTTTGTTGCTTTATTCTCGTGGCAGTGAAATACTTTTCTGACCTTTCTCAGATGCTTTTGAACCTCTGGTTGCATGCAAGTCGCACTTTCATGTGCCTGAGGTCTTGCCTACGGGCAAACTTGAACTTTTATAATGCAGGCACAGGTGGCCATAGTTCATCTGTATAGTGAATATAGTGAGTGGCTGGGCTGTCTTCTTGTCATGCACTGCTTTTCAAGGCAGAGGTTAAGTGTCTCTTTATGTTCACTGTAAGTATTCTTCTTTTATTTAAATATTGAATCTTTTCCTTTGATTTGCTGATGAGTCTCATCTTATGTCTTTGTCAATTGCTGGGGCACACATGCTGTACGATGCGGGAGGCTGAGTCGCTTCTTCTTCACACTCCAGGATGATGCAGCAGGGGAGGCCAAGTGGCTCATTATAGGCTGCCTCAGGCCTACTAGGCAGAGCGGGTGGAGGGAGTGGCTTTGTGGAGCAGCGAACGGCTCTGGTGTCACCTGGAGACCAGAGCACAGCTCCGCTTGTGGCCTGTGGCAGTGAGCAGAGAGCGGCAGAGCTGTGCAGGCTATTGAGGCAAACAGCAGCAAGATAGGTCCTCTCTCCTGGCCACAGCCAAGCGATATGGTGTGATTTAATGCCGAGTTCTTTGTATTGCGCTGACCGGGTGCAACATAGAAGACAGGGTGGGGCACTAGATTGCTGGTGTGTATGTGCTGGCATAAGGGCGAGGCAGGGTACAAAACAGGAGCGACTCACAGGCTGCGGCACTCACTCACCGGGCGTGTCGGTACCTGACTGAATGGGCTGGTAGCTTGTGCCAGAAGCGGCTGTTCACAGTGTGTGCAGCCGGTCGAGCAGCACGGTACTTGCTGGCAAAAGCTAAGCTTTCTTGTGTGTGCAGGCAATCGGGGCAGGGTTGCACCGACCTCATCGCCGGTGTAAAGCGTGAAGCTCACAGCCGCTGAACAATATCGGCTGCAAAGTACAAGGAACACAACGTGTAACACCACTTACTTAGTGTACCTGTCGGCAATGGCCTTGAGCGACCATCTGCCCATTTATTTATCACCTCAGACCATGCCCGGCCCTCGGAGTGCTAAATGGATAAATTATATGGTAGAGGTCGGGTGGCAAAATACACAGGGCACTGTGGTGGGGCAGCCCCAGGACCACAGACTCACTTGGAGTCACTGGAATAGTTTTGGGTACTGATGCAATGTTCGCTCCGATCCCTTTTATTACGGTAGTGACACATGCACACATAGCCACACCTCCGCGTGCACATCTGACCTAGTGCAGGGTGGCACACTGCATCCCTCCTCATCCACATAAGAGAGGCACACAGACATTAAACAAAGTTAACAAACACAAATCACTTCAGTCTTTCAGTATTGCACAAAAAGTATTACATCTTCTGTGATTGCCTCTGTTTTTCTTGAAACGCATAACTGGTCTGCTGGCTTCTCAAATTGGGCCCCTTCTAAGCCCAGCTCCACCCTCGGGATCTCCTGTTGTTGGGGCTATGGCTTTACAGATGTAATTATGTTCCTGGGATGCTTGGGTCATTGCAGGTTCACAATCTTACCGTTGTTGGTTGCTGTCACCTTCTAGCATGTCCTTGGAGCTTTCCCTGCTGGCCGAGGATGTCACTTTTTTTTAACATGGACATGTTCCTTTGACTGTCTTAGCACCTCTCCTCTTGATTGCTTTGGTCCCCTTGGCACAGTGATCACCTAACGTTTCCTTTTAAACACAACTTGAATTTGCTGGGAGCCTGGAGGGCGTTAATCCTCGACCAGTACTCGATCTCCCATGTGCACATTTGGAGACCTGGCTCTTCTGTTCTGAGTTGCCTTGCCATTGTTTGTTCTTCTCCTTAGCTGGCTATGTTCATGTTCATTTTCTGCAGGCTGCCAACCTCAAGCAGTGGGGATTGTGTATTGACAAGCCTTTTTAGGTTGCAGCGTACTAGACAGTGCAGCTGTTGGTTTGCTAAAGACATCTTGGGGACATTCAGAATGTTGACCTAGGAATGCATCCTGCCAGTTGCCTGCCATTGGCTTTGTGGTTTATAACTCATGTTTTCTTGCTTTCAAATTGCTGGCTTTATTTGTCCAGCTTGAGTTTGTAACTTCCCTTGCTCAAACCTTATTTGCAGTATCCTTCCTAGTGCTCCTTTTCTGTAAACATGCCTGTAAATCTTGTTCTTATCTCATCACATTTGCTGTGCATTCAAAGTCTGAGGACAAATGTCTGACACTGTTTTCTGAAGGCGTGTGTTTACTTTTCCTTCTGTGACTTCAAAGTGAGAAGATTTATATGACAACCTTGATGGATACTGGGGGTAAGTCAGAGTTTTTTCTAGCACACAACAACATTTAAATGAACTGTATAAAGTATTTCAGAATATATCAGAATTAGGTACACAAATGAAGCACATTTTCTTGTTATTTTTGAAGATTGTTTGAAGCAAATACTTTTATATGATGAAAATAAATCATTACACTAGGTGATGCCATTTCCACACATTATTGTTTGTGCGCTGTTTAGTTTTATTAGTAAAACTGTATGTCTGTGCAAATGCAATGGCCATTTCAATTGAATCAAGTATATTGGTATGAAAGATTGTCATATCTTCCATGACTATGCACATTACTTTGTTCAGAGCGTGCATGAAACTCTCTCTTCACCATTTGCCTGTGGCCAACAGTGTATTATTTCATGATGCCACATTTGCAGCTCTTGTGTTTTCTGCATGAATTTTTGTACACAAAATAGTGGGCCGTTATCCCATCTTTAGGTGTTGTGGAAGTTCATACGCAGCAAAGATTTTGTCTAATTTGGGTTGCCCTTCTCAATTCTATTTTAGGATATTTGAAGCATGAGTCCATCAGAACCAGCAATTGCTATACATGCAAGATACTACATAGGTCAGCACTCATCTCGTCCATGATTCTTTGCATGTATTAACTGAGATGCTGGCTGCTGTTGCATTCTTTACTTCTTCAGCTTGGCAGAGGATACATGCTGTGATCGTGGACTCTGAGTTTGTCCATGTGTGGGAACCACAATTTCTCAGCCGAGCCTTGGTCTACGCAATACCTTTAGGCCCTAGGTAAGCCAGTAAAACTGTGCGATCCTGGTGGCTTTTGAGAATGTCAATCCTGTCTCCTCTTAGAAATTTGGTGTCACCTGTGAGGCTCAGTCTGTTTTTGACTTTCCACAAGTCTGTCAATGCTTGGCGAGTTACCTTATCTCTCCCTTAATGGCCTCTGAGAAATGTTTTCCATGTATACTCAGCAGTGCTACCTTCACCTGTTGCATGCATAGGTCCGTGCTGGTGGCTTGATTAATCCTTTCTCCTGAGATTGCCATGGGGCAGGCACCCTGTGAAACCAATCACACAAAGTGCTCAGTGGCAGCAGTTGTGCAGGTGTCTTCTATGGTGTTTGATTTTGGGTGCCAAGAGATGTAGTCTGCGGGATTGTGAGTCCATAGTCTGTATTTGACATCAAAAGTGTAATGTTTGAGCTGGAGGGGGTGATTGCGAGGCACCTTAAAACAGTGGCAAAAGCGGATTGTGGTCTGTCACTACTGTTAAATCCCACCTTAGGAGGTAGAGGTGAAAATGGTTGCATACCCAGTGGATTGCCAGGGCCTCACATTTGATTTGGCAGTAGCCTTTTTCTGTATCCTTGAGTCTCTACTGGTTAACACAATAGGCTTCCAGCTGTCATCCATGCTCAAGAGAATGTTCCAAATCCCACCAGACTGGTGTTTACAATTACTTGTGTGTTCGCTCTTGTGCCAAATTAGTGCACTATTGTGTTCTCCAGGATGGCCTCTTTAATGCCCCTGAGTGCTGTTTCGTATTCTCGCTGCCACGTCCAGGTGGTTGCTAACTTGATGAGGCAGCAGACAGGCTGCGACATGGGGCCAGATTTCAGATAAGGCACCCACAGTAGTTGACCATGCTGAGTAAGCTACTGACTTCTGTACCTGACTTGGTCATTTACTTTCTTGAAGTCTGTCTTCTTCAGAGAACATGTATCCAAAGAACTTGATGCGTCTTTTTAGAAATTCACATTTGTCCTTGTGTAGGATTAGCCCTGCCTCATGGAGCCACTGTATGGTGTGGTGCAGGTGTCTGGAGTGTTCTGCTAGAGACGTGGTGTGGATGAGGATGTTGTCACTTAGACTTAGGCTACCTTTTAGTTCATTCAGAGTTTCTCGGCTAACATTCTGGAAGATTTTAGCAGTTGATGTTACACCAAAACCGAATCTTTTTTATCTCCTCAGCCTGATGTGGGTAGAGAAAGTTGTTATATATAAACTGTCTTTGTCTAACATGAGCTGGAGGTATCTGGCATTCAGATCCAGTTTGATGAACCTCTTTGCTCCATTTCGGTCGACTAGAATGTCATCTAGGGTAGGCGTGATGGGTCATTCCATGCGGATGGCCATGTTGAGTAACCTAAGGTCAGTGCATATTTGTGTGGCTTCCAGTTGGCTCTGCTTCATGATCATCATCATGGGGGAAACCCCTGGTGCAGGCTCAGTGATTTTTTCAATCAACCCGATCTATTCGAGGCATGACAGATCTTGTTCAACTTTCCCGCAGGTGAAAGGGTAAATCTCCTGTGGTTTAGGAGAGTTTTGATGAGGAGCTTAAATGGCTTCCCCTCATCCTAGGCCCACAAACAGTTTATAAAATTAATGTACTATAGCATAAACCTCACTAGTGTTGATGTTTCAGGTGAATGACATTAAACCAAGTGTCTCAGCATCGTTCCAGCTGATGAGTATACCGGTGACTTTGTTGACTATAGAGAACATTGTTGTCGTTCTTTGATCATTTTGCTGAATGTGGTTGATGAAGACACCAGTGATTGGAAGCAGGCCTAGGTTGTCATAGACAAAGATATGTTTTATAGTCTTGTGGAGTATGGGCAAGCATCTGAGTTTAATGCATTGTGCCTTGTCCATCACATTGACTCACACCCCATTTCAATCAGTCTGTGGTCTTAATTCTGTGGATTACAACTTCACACTGAGGGGTGGGAGGGGTGGTCATGTAAATGGCTGTGATGAGAAATACATCTTTGTCTCCTTCGCTACTGTCTTCTAGTGGTGTCTCTTGCGTGTCAGTGCTCCAGTCCTTAGAGTGTGACCATTGTAGTGTGACATCATGCTACACATCAATGTTTATTACGATCACGGGGAAAGACCCACACTTGTCGGTTCGTCTTCTGTGCGCACCTCTACACACTTATGAGAAGTAATTTTGAAGCACACACTGAAGATTTATTTCCCTCAATATCCACACGTTCATTGACTTCCAGCATTGTTCCTTCCTCATGCTGGAGATGTTGTGGGATGTGTTTTGGTGTGGATGGTGTCGACTGTCTCTGTCTTGAAGAATCTTGTGGGTTGTACTACTTAACATCAACCCTCAGAATATCGTGGTACAAGAATATCAAGGACGGAATATCGAGAGACAAAATATCAAAAGCTAGGAGCATGTCGGTAAGTATAGATTTAATATTCCTAACTCCACATACCATGAAGATATATATATCTCCAGGGTACTTATACGTGGAGTTAAGTATAGAAAATCTAGATTCACTTACCTTTTGATATTTTATTTCAATATTTTGTCCTTGATATTTTGTTCAATCCATGTTCTGGTGTCGATATCCAGAGTACACACCATCTTGTGGCGTCCTCGCTCTCACCAAACTTCTTTTTAGCCATGTTTGTTTCCATGGTGGTGGAGCAAATGTCTGCTAGCTCTTGTGATCTAACCATAATGAGGATTTCATTTAGAATTATTTTGGATGTGTGAAGATTCCAGCATTTTAAGCCTGCTGATCGGGATCCTTGAATTATTTGAGCATTTACATCTTTGCTGGCATCATCACTAACACATGTGTTGGCTAGTTCTCTTAGGAGTGCGAAGAATGTGTCAAAAGTTTATCTCTCTTTTTGTTTTGCTTATGTGAGTACAAAGCACTCATAGCCTGAGTTTAAGGGGGGAGGATTGAAGTGCATCTCTGTTAGAAAGTGGGTTATTGGTTGAGAGGGCTGGAACCCCCACTTAAGGAACAACCACAATCTTTGTCAGGGTGAACCGCAAAGTTCACTAAATTAACCTGCGATTAACCTTCTGGTAGCTTGGCACAAAAGCAATTAGGCTTAACTTAGAAGCAATGTGTAAAATATTTATGGCAAACACAATAGGACATCCGAATAATCCCACAGGAGTCTGGGTATCAATAGATAATGCATAGTGTCTCCTGGAGGGGAAACTTTCAAACTGAGATACTTATTTGAGATGAAGCTGTAAAACTATCCACTCCAATCAATTCCTTAGGTGAAAAAAACAATAACCCATATTCTACGCAAAAGTATATGTATACATACAATGATTAATTAGGGGTACTTCATTGTATATCAACCTCGATTAAAATGTATTCAACATGCACAGCATCTATAAGCAAGAGTCAGTAACACATGCATTACCCTGCAATCAAGCAAAGGTCAACAACAAATAGTTATAGTCCCAAAGGTGATTCTGCGTTAAACTGGTAATCACCCAACTTCTCTTTCCTTCGTGTTACATGGAATCCTTGAGGGGAGGATAATAAGGTTTGTAAGGTAATAGTTGTGGTGGTCAATGTTGTGAAGTTCTACAACCCAGCCATGACTCGTATGACCAACCTTTGGAATGTGACAGGGTCATTATTTAGTCCAAAGGGCATCATTCGAAACTAAAAGTGGCCCTCTGTTGTGGAGAATGCATATCTCTCCTTAGCCCCTTCAGTTCAGATAATCTGCCATTACCTGGACATTAACTGAACTTGGCAGCACCTAACCAGTTGATAAGCTCACGAGCTCGGGAGATAGGGTGAGCGTCTGTCTTAGTGGCTGAATTGAGCCCCCTGTAATCCACACAGAACCGGAGTTCTGGTGTGGTGTCTGGTTGAGCTGCCTTGGGTATAAGAACAACCGATTGAACCAAGGGCTGTTAAAGTACTCAATCACCCCTAACTCCAGCATTTTGGATACCTCATCCTTCATACTGGCTTTCACTTTGTAAAACAGCCTGTACATTTTATTTTTAACAGGCATGCTGTCCCAGATGTGCACCGAGTGGTGAGCCCTGGGTTAAGTGAGACAAATGAGGCAAGCTGCCTCAACAAGTAGGGATAGGATAGGGGAGAGGACAACTCCTTCCACCACCCATTCTACTCCTAGGAAGACAGGAAGTTGGGGAGAGGCTCGCTCTCCTCTTCCACCCAATCATCCATCACCAGGAGTATAGTGACTTCAGGCCTGTCATAGTGAGGATTGAGTGGTTAACATGAAAGACCCCTAAGGGGTTCCTGGGGGTTTTAAGGTCCACTAGGTAGGTGACCTCCCCATTTCTCTCCTTTGCCTCATAAGGCCCATACCAGCAGTCTTGTACAGCCATGGGCCCCACTGGCTCCATCACCCACACTTTTTGGCCATTCTGAAACTCGACCAGGGTGGCCTTCTGGCCATGCCAGCCAGAGCTTCATCATCTTCTGGCTGGCTTTCAGGTTCTCAGTGGCCTTCTTCCAGAACCACTTCATCTGAGTCCTAAGAGCCACCATGTAGCTGAATGCATTCTGGCAGGCTTCTTGGGAGCTTGCTGCCAACCCAAGACTGAGAGATACCCTAACAGCGGCTCCAGACGGGCAATGATACTATTGGTGGTCACAAAGATCCTTCACGACTCCCAATGCCACTATGTTGGGGTAGATGGGACACTAGAGGGGAAGCCTTACAATATTACGAGTAGGGCTCCCGGTTTTATGGTATTTATTTTTTTGACCTTTACGTCTGTATTTAACCATATTTATTTTTTGTTAACTTTATCTGTATTTATTCATATTTATTATGGGTTTTGTGAAAAAATAAAGCCAAAACTGGTATATTTCCGCATATATTTAACCAATAAATATGCAGTCATGTTTGAATGCCTGCCAGGTTTCAGTGATACGAACACCTGCAGAAGACAAATCAAATCACTTATATGAAAATATGCACATTTCAGCATCAGCCTTGTGCATATCTACTACTGTTTAAGCCTCTTTACTAAAATCCCTTTCTTTTTTAACCCCGTTACCTATCAATCCACACAGTTACTGGCTTGGCAGTCATGACAAAGTGTATTTAGGAACACTCAAAAAGCACCCAATTTCCGTTTTTATCCAAATTTAAAAATAAATACAGGCAAGAAAGTATATGGTTTTCTGTCTGTATTTATCTGTAAAACTCAGTAAAAACGGAAACAGGGAGCCTTACTTATGAGTGTTTATATTCACCCACCTCCACAAACAAACCTTCAGGGACGTCACTGAGGTGGTAGCTGCTGTTCCATATGGGGTACTACTCCTAAGGGGGATTTAAATGCCACCCCAGACCCTGGCGGGGATGGCTTTGCCCCCCCGCACAACTGTTGAATCCTATCCAAAGTCCTTGTGTCTTGGATGGATTCCTTGGGATTGTGCGTCATTTGGCAGGCGTGGTATCCACGAGAAAAGGCATACACTCACACTTCCACATCTACAAAAACCCCATCTCGAAATTACCATTTATTTCTACCAGCCACAGATATCCTCCTTCACCTTGGCTGCTAGTCTCCTTCCCCATGGGATCTTGGACCACTCACCCTTACTGCTTTGACTTGAAATTTCGCTGCAGAATAGAAGACCCTTGTGGCATGTTAATGACTGGTTCCTCATGGATGATAGCTTTCTCGACCACCTGCTGGAAAAGCTGCGCTCCTATTTTGAGATAAACAAGAGGACGGTCCAGAAGGCCGGTACTCTATGGGTAGTGACCAAGCCAGCATTCCGGGGGTTGTCCAAAACATACCTTAGGCATATGGACTGTGACAGATACTGATTAAAAAATTAGCTTGTGTTCTACATACCCCAACTGGAGACTGCGGTGGTGACGAACACAGCTGAGTCCCTCAGGCAACAATTGGAGATAGACAGAACTTCCCTGTGGCAGCTGGCCTATTATGAAGCCCGACAACTTTGATGGACTTCTATTCAATGTGTTTATGAACATGGTGATAAAAGTAGCACGCTCCTGTATAGACTGACAACCAGAGGTACAGGCTTCTGACTGATTCTCTCCATCAATGATCTGCTGGGTTCCTCAGTTAATGCCCCAGAGGCAATTGCGAGTGTATTCGCAGACCACTATGAAGATCTGAGTGCCCATCAGCCGAGGCCTGTTCACAAGCTCGCCCAACCCCTATTGCTTGATTTTCCCCTTCACTGTTGGCTTTGCACACTCCCATCTCCGAGGATGAGGTCCTCGCTGCAATTCATGATCTAGAGCTCGGCAAGACGCCAGGCCCGGATGGTTTCCCTCTTGCATACTACTCCAAGCATTGGGATAGTGTTACCGCACATCTACTACGACAGTGTAAGGAGGTGGGTAAACATGGTTCCTTTTCTCTAGATCTTGTCCTTGCAACCATCGTGGTAATGTCTAAATCGAATCAGCCAACAACCAGCTATACCTCCTATCATGCTATCTTGCCGACCAACACTGATGTTCAAATTTACGCCAAGATCCTGGAGAATAGGCTTCAACCAGTCCTTAGTACTCTAATTCACCAGTATCAATGTGGCTTTATGCCTAACCGCAGCACAAGACACTGTGGGCCTCATTTATGAGGCTATACCGGCATTTTTGCACCACCGGAACGTCACTTTTTTGACGTTCCGGTGGCGCAATGTGCCACAGCATATTTACAAGGCCACATAAAGTCACTTTACGTGACTTTTCATGGCCTTATAAATATGTGCCCCTTTCACACAGAAAACAGTGTGAAAGGGGCATTCCATGGGTGTTGCTGTGGGTGTTCCCATGCAACACCCTTTGAATGTGAAGCATTCCCAGATTTACGAGGCATCGTAAACCTGGGATTAAGTCAAAACCTAACGCCACCCCAGGGGTGGCATTAGGGAAGCGCAATCTCCTTGTTTTTCCTTTTCCTATGTGTGCTGCATTCTGCAGCACACATAGACAGAGGAAATAGCCTCTTGTGATTAATTTTGCACAAAATCAATCAGCCCAGCAATGCAGGCACCCTTGCACCATGGCGCAAGGGTGCCTGCATTGGTGCATGGCAGCCCATTGTGCGCCAGCGCTGGGGAAAGGACAGGAATGCGCCATATCCTTATAGATACAGTGCATTCCTGCCCTTTTGTTTTGACGTAAGACAGTGCATCAAGATTCCTTGCGGCACTGCCCTATGCCAAAACCTCATAAATGAGGTCCACAATCTATTGTGTTCACACAGTCCTGTCTCATGTAAAGAAGATAGCTATCCCGTTCTTTTTAGATGGGCCTTAGGACCAAAGCTGGTGGGGAAACCAGGGGGAGCTCATGCGGGCAGTGTCTTTGGAGAACAGGTGGGTCTCCTGAAGTAAGCATATGTCTCCTCTTACCCGCTCCAGGAGTGACAGCACTGCTGTGCGCTTCACAGGGTTATTCAGTCCCCGCACATTAAGGCTGGTTATCTTTAATTCCCTAGGCATGGATCACTGGGCAAGGGGTTCGCGTGGTGTGACTCTGGCTGAGGTGGAAGAGGAAGTACAAGCCACCAGCGCAGCTGGGGGCTACTGAGGCACGTCCGCAGGAGTACGCTGCAGGCTCCTGGTGCGGATGAGTAACAGAATTTTAAAAACCCCAACCCAAATGCAAAACAATAACAGTCAGCGAAACAAATGGTGACATCAGTCCGTCACTATGGGAGGACATATATGGGACGTCAGCCAGACGGGACATAGGCAGCTGATCCAGACTCTCCCTCCAGGGGTCGCACTACCCAAACGAGAAGGAGGAAAAGGTAATGTTTGTATAGCTGGCGTGTCCCTCCGTCTTTGCTAGCTCGGAGTCTCCTGCCCGGCACAACACCTACGATTTCAGGGAGCCTCCGGCAACTCTGGTGAGCCAGTCAAGGTGAAGAGAACCGCTTGCCTTTCATTAGCCATGTTGGCTGTGTACGGTTTGTGCTTTCCAGGGGATGCTTTCATCCTGTGCCACCTGTGCTGTTTGCCGCCTCCTCCTTGAGACCAGCAACCCTGAGAGCCTCCCTGATAGATCTTATTTGGTGCAGTTTGCTTTCGTAGCGGAAGATGAGGCAAAAGGGGTGTCCCCAGGAGTACGCTATACCTTTCTCTCTGAGATGTGGCGTGACAGGGCAAAATTCTCTGCGCTTTTGAAGGGTGATCACGGACAGGCCACGGTACAACAACAGACTATGGCCCTTGAACTGGACCGTATGTGCCTCCCTGGCCCGATGAAGGATCAACTCTTTGAGTTGAAAGTCGTGAACACACACGAGGATATCCACAGGAGGGGTGCTTCCAGATCTGAGCAAACCAACTCTGTGGACCCGGTCTATCTGAAAGTCCGTTCTTCCGGGGACCCCAAGATGTGGCGGAGCAGAGCCCCAATGTAGCCCCACATGTCCTCCCCTTCGGCCAGTGCCGACCTCCCCAGATTTGAATGTTGTTCTGGCGGGACTGGTCTTCTAGGTCCTCCGCATGGGCCTGAAGCTCAACATGCTACTCCTTCAGCAGGAGGATCTCCTGCTGCATCATCTTCAGCTCATCATCCCTCCTGGGATTGTGGTTCTCCATCTCGGCCACTCTGTCTCCCACCTCCTCTAGGTCCCGACGCACCTCCTTCAGGTCAGCAGAGAGCTGGGTCTTCATAGCTTGTAGATCCTCATGGAGGGACTAGAAGAGTGACGCCATGAAAGTTTTTGTGGCTGGTCCACTTGTGTTCGCTGCTTCCACTTGAGGGTCTGTTTCGGGTGAAGGGGGTATGGAGGGGGACCCAGTGGTTGCTAGCTTGGTCAACATGTGATCGGTCTTTCCTAGCTCGGATGGCAGACATGATGAGGGTCCCAATCTGCGCTCCGACCCAGAAATGCCAGAACTCGCGGACCCCCGATCCTGGGACCTGCAACCAGAGCAGGAACAATAAGGCTGGTAGAGCACCCCTCCCGGGCCCCATCAGCGGGTTATCTTTAGGCAAGCAAGAGAACCAGCAAGGAAGGTGCTGACACCCACGGCGGTCGCCCACCATCCAGGCCCAAAGAGCCAGCGGTATGTGGATTCCAACCTGCAAGATTGACTTCTGTTCGGCCTGTGTGTGTTTTGGGTGGTGTCATTGTTAGCCCTCCTCTGTGGGCCGCTGCTTCTTCACGTGTTATCCCTACCCGGAACTGCCGAACGCTGTGAGCACTGCGGAGAAGTCCCAGCAGTTGCCCTTGATTGCTGCGAGCCACGTAGGTGTCGGTGGAGCCAGTGTGAGGGAAAGACACTCTGGGTGGGATGCTGCAGTGGGGATGACGCAGTGTGCTTAGTCTCAGCGGAGAACTGATCCACCTCCCGCTGGGCCACTGTGCCACCCCAAAACCCACACCACTACTGCAAGGTGGACACAGAGCAAGACAAGGCTTCTTCGGATTGATGGTGCTCAGGGAGGGCTCAGGCAAGGCCAACTGCTGCAACGAGGGAGACACAGAATCATGTGTGGGTCTGCTTATGCCATGTGGCTCCCACCGTGGCAATGGACGTGTGCACTGTCATGGTTCTCTCTCAAAATTTGCATGCTCACCACGGCTGAGTCCTGTGCTGTGATCAACTGCAGGATGTTGCTGTAATCACTGCTCATGGGCCAGGGTGGTTTCCCCGTTGACGCGGGCCAGCCTGCTCCTGCAGGAACCCATGGAGCAGGTGCAAGGACGATGAGGTGCTGCCGGTTCAACCACTGCCAGATAGTGTCACAGATGCAGCGGTGCACCCCCCAAGCCGTGCACGGCACGACCCCAATGCTGCACTCGCTGGAGGGGACTGCAGGCTCTCTCGCCCCGGTCAGTGCAAGCCGACGTGGGGTACACCTCTCCCACGGTGGCAGGCTATGCATTCAGCTCTGCTGCTCTGCTGGGTGGGGGGGTCTACCACACATTCAATGCAGCATGTCCTCCCCAGTCACACCTCAGGCCTGGCGAGAAGTGCTACAGGCACGCATCTTCTCTTCGGGGGATGGCAGTGGTGCGGCAGCTCTGTCTCACCTTGTGTGCCGCTGTGCTGGCCTCTGATGGCGGGGGGCTCCCATGTAGGCCACAATGTTCCCCAGGTCCGATGAAACTGGTCCACAGCTTTCTTTCTGCTCTCGCCGCAGGCTGCCGCCAGCTCTCTCCCACACAGCCTCAGCACAGCCACACAACCAGCAGACCCGAGCCCCAAGACTCTCCGCAGAGTGAGCCCAGGCACGTCTGAACCCCAGCCACAGAGGGGAGGAATCCTCCCCTCTCCTCCCTCTGGTGCTGCTCCCCTACTTTGGTGACAAGACAGGATGGCGCTGTCAGCAGCTATTTCCCTGCGGTGTCTGAGATACCAGAAGGAACGTCTCACCCGACTGCCATCTGGCCACACCTCTGATGATATAATTTAAAGAAATTTTAAGCAAATAAAGCATCTGTAAAAGTTCAGTAGGACCATACACATCATACGATACCCTGTTCCAAACTATTCCTTCCGGAACTGCTGTAATGTTCATGAGAGATAGGCAAAACACACAAGATGATGGACGGAATGTTGTACATTGGCAAAACATTCACCCCCAGTCACAGATCTGGGTTTAATCCATCGTTATTTTGCTCACCACGCCACCCCAGTTCAGACATGGCCCGAACTGCCAAGCCATGTCTTCCCTGGACCGGAATCAAGCATCCTAGGACCGGTTTCGAGGTTTCATCCCTCTTCAGCCAGGATAGCTTGACTCCAGTGGTGCAGTGAGCACGGGACCCACGTCTGGGCATACCCTTCCCACATAGGGCGAACAGCAAAACACACAAGATGATGGACGGAATGTTGCACATTGTCAAAACATTCACCCCCAGTCACAGATCTGGGTTTAATCCATCGTTATTTTGCTCACCACGCCACCCCAGTTCAGACATGGCCATATGCAAATCAGTCTTGACCCTGTGCCTCATGGGAACAGTCCAGCCTGAACTGCCAAGAGATAGGCCCCTTAGTTCATGGTGTGATGATTCATGTGGTTTTAGAACCAAGTTCACAAGCTGTACTGCAGAGTGTTCTGGGAGAGAATGCCCATTCAGAGGCAGAAAAAAGACACTTACCAAACCAATCCAGAGGACCATGAAAAGTAATCCAATTGTAATCCAGAGATGTATCCAAGGAGCAACAAAGTATGCAGTATGCAGTTTTATCAGCCATGGAATTCCCTTCAACATGAATGTCAACATATTGGTGACTCAATGTGTGGATAACATGGGCCAATGGCAAGCATTCTTTTAGCTTTGCCACTTGTTCCCAAAGCAATGTGTACTTTATTGTTTAACCCTTGGAATCTCGAAATCCATTTTGAGCCCAATAGTGAAGATGTTCATTATAGGACTGGACACAGTAGTATGTATCACACATTATATGTGTAGGGAATTTGTGATCCATACTTTGTAGTGCCAGAATTAGGGCTTTGAGTTCTGCCAGCTGTGCTGCACAGTCCCCTAGGGACTGACTGTGTGTTTTTGCAGGACGGAACTTTCCATCATGCATGTGCCCCTTTATGATTGCGCATGTCATGGAATATTGGTGTTGTGTCCCTATGGCAGGCTGAACAGATCCATCAGTATAAATGATGTATTCATGTCGATCTAGAAGCATTATTTAATTCGGCAGAGGCTATGCTTTTTCGTACTGCAGGAATGCTTGTGTTTGTAGTGTAGAGTCAAATCTGTAATCTACATCTGTTGCAGTGGGAGAGTTAGCCCATCGAATCCACTGTGGATGTAATGCTTTGGCATTTGGAACGCTTGCTTTAGTAACGGTCCCTAAGGTTGGTATAGGGGTAATGACAATTATTCGTTTACCCTGACCCAGTGCTCTCTCTGTCACTGCACCAGTTGGAATGCAGTGAGAAATTTGTGTACAAATGAGATTTGTATGCAATAGGTACCGTATCACCTTCATTGAAAGTGATATAGATGTACTCGGTGGGTTCAGCGACTATGTGGATCACCAGGTTAGTTGTGTTTACACATGTGTGTAAATGTTTGGAAGCTATCATATCAGCTTGTGCAGAATGTAAAATGTTTGTATGTTCCTGTATCCAAAGGTCGATCGAAAAATCAGATCTGATTAAAATGTAGAACAATTTTACTCGTTCAGCGTAATCCAAAATGTGTATTGTGCCAAAATTAAAAAATCCTAAAATGTCTTTTCAGAGTCGTTGGAGGTTGGAGCAATGCGCATTTTTCTAAAAAATGAGCCGCCAGGTTTTTGTCTTCACATGACAACTCATATCCCAGAAACAATACATTGAGGTGCGCAATTTTTGATTTTTTTAAATTAAATTTGTAACTCAGGTAGGCAAACGCAAGAATTATGTGGTCTACTCTAGCTAAGTTTTCCATCAACTCTTCATCCGTCAGATATATATACTTGGAACAATGCCTCCTCATCAAAATTTTGAAGTAACTCTGTTACCCTGGCTGAGAACAGCTCAGGGCTGTTCTTATACACTTGTGGTAAATGGCAAAATTGTCGTTGTGAACCGAGTGCTGAAAGGCTGTCAAACATCTGATTCAGGCACTATATTCTGGAAGAAAAAATCCATTTGAGATATCCAATAATGTTTTGTATTTCTTCTGCACAATGTTATTCATTAGTGGGGCACTATGTGCATTTGTACTGCAAATGTGCATGTAAAAAGTGTTTAAATGTCTGTAGTCTAAGACTAGACAGTATGAATTGTCCGTTTCATTACTGGAAACAAGAGATTATTCATGGACGAGATGCAATTTTCTATTAAACCTTAGTATTCAAGTTGTTCTAGGACTTCCCTTACATGTTTCATTGGGTACTGTCTCTGGGATAGAGGAGTTGATTTTAATGGGATCTCTTGATGAGGTGACTAATCATCCCACCCAACAGGATTGCAGTAAAGTGCAGGAGCTAGGGATAACGCCCACTCCTGCGCATATGCATGTTTAACTGATTCCGGAACAAGGTCAGAGAAAGCAGGTAAAATTACCGTGTGTCCCAGTGGGCATTCTATTACGAATTCAAGTGGCCAATCCTTTTCAGCCCAAAGAATATCGTAACCATATATCAGATTCTCTCAGAATAGAGCCTTGATTTTCCTGGGTATGTTCCCCTCCATTTGGAGTGTTATTTTGTATACAAGATGAGGGACACGTACCCTTGTATCAGGTGTCTCCGTGATATGCTCATTCAGCGCTATTACCCCCAGATAATCCATCAGGTTTCGGTGAGCTATTGTGACTTCTGCTGCGCAGTTCAGCATTGTCACTGCCTACTTCCCGTTCAGTAACAGAGTCCTCAGTAGTGTGGGCATGTCTTATTTGAATTCCAGCTATTTTCTTCTTTTTGAATTGAGGTTTAGGAGTCTTTTGTTTGTCCTCTTTCTTAAGGATGTCGTCTGGTTTGCGAAATGTCTCCCTTTTCGTCTTCACACGCTCTTCTGAACTGTGCTCTGACCATCCTCTTCCCTCCGAAGTTGTATCGGATGAATCCTGAAAGGAACGAGAGAAACATGTATCAGTATCCTGTTACCTGTCAGGCTTTCTAATATTATCACGGTTTCTTAAGTTATATTTCTTGTCAGTGGTTTCTTGCAGAGGAGACCGACCCCATGATTGTGTCTTATTTTGTTTATTTTTTTGTTTACTGTCCCAGTCTTTCTTCAAAGAATCGGGTGCTTGCTTAGATTATCCTTTTCAGAATTACTCTTAACCTGTGGTTTTCCAGGTCTGTCTCCCAGATTATTTCTACCCAGCGTAGCATAGGTTTCTTCGATAAATTCATGCAACTCCACTCCCTTATGCGTTGGTGTATAGCCAATGCTGATGCTTCCTCCTTTATGTTACTTAACATAATGGCTGACACAGCAGCAAAATTGCCAATCAGTTTCATCCCCAGTTCCAGGGCAGGTGCTGCCCCGTACTCATTCTATACTTGTTTCAGTAACTGCTATTGAAGGGGTACCATGAGTTCTGGTGTAAACTACAGTGAAGACCGTACCCCAAGTATCACAATCTTCCACCTGGGGAGCCATCCCCATTGGCAAGCAAATTATTAATATCTATGTTTGTCCTGTGGGCCCATATGGGGAAAAACTGCTTCAAGCTGGTATGTTTTCTGTGCTATCCAGAATGAAATTTGCTCCTGTCTGGTGGGAATCATTCCCATTACGGTATTCAACCTTTAGGGGCTGATACCTGTAGTACCCAATTCTGTTTGTGCAGTCTGAGTAGTACGGGCAGGGTTAACTCTCAGTGTTCACATAATATATTGTACGAGGTTTCTGTAAAATATTACTAGATCTTTGTATAGCGTTGTTATTTCTGCTGCATCCAAATCATCAACATTGGGATGTGGTGTATGAGCAGCTAGGACTGGCCAAGTCGCTCCTTCTTTACTGAGTGGACTGAGTTTCACAATTTCAACTGGAATGGGGAGGGCGCCTTTAAAACAATTCATGTGTTCATGGTAAGTTAATGGAATTTCTATGTCCACGTACAGAAAGTATTTCACTGGTGTTTCATCTTCAGTGTAAATGTGAAACAATTTTGTTCGAGCATCTGCAGCCGGGAATGTAACCCAAGAGTAGAATACCTCTGTTCTGAATGCTTCGTCTGCCTCGACCACGAAGTTAACATCCCCACTCGTTGCCAGGAGGCTGTATTGTAGAAATTTCATAGTAATTGCTTGTTAGCAATTTTCCATAATATTTCAAGCAACTGCTTGTTCTTCACAGTCTTCTCCGTTAACGGACATTGTGTGAAGATAGAAGGAGTTTAGTGGATCAATTTATGGAGAGAAGGTTAGCACAATGTGAGGACATTTTAATCCTACAAGCGTGAATAACCTGCAGCCAATACATGGGGTATACCCACTCAGCTGAGGCGAATTCCCCTTACCACTACGGACGTCTCTGGTTTGGAGGGGAGTAGGGATCTCTGAGAAAAGCACAACTGAACTACTCAGACTGTTAAATAAGAACCCAACCAACATTGGCGGGGCCATGTCGTGTAGTTCCCACTAATCTGTAGGACCTGCGCGTTTGTTGGACAACATAAACTTTGGGTGAGGTGTCTATACTGATTCTGGACACCCCTGCAGGATATGTTGGCTTAGAGACCAGCTAGCTCACAGTCCCACAATAAGCTCCCCTAGCCTTACCAGAGCGAATGGTTTGTGGCAACCACTGAACACGACAACCCTTACCCCTCTGGGATCGTGGAAACAGATCACAAACTTTTACTCAGTCACTCATGCTTACTTGTGCTCAGAGAAATATACAGAATACACAGTGGGACGTTTTCAATATACTTATTGAACTAACGTTATTCTTGTATAGAATACATGTGCTGCGATAATCAGTAGACAGAAGCAGATGAAAGTGATTAAAAGCACCAATAGCGTAAATAGTAGATACAGTTCTACCATGGTGCTAAAACAGTGTATATATACAGGCATATCAACAAGGCTGTAATCAGGCGTACTCCTACTATGTTAACCCTACTCTGCGTGTACCTAGAGTATGTGTAGGTGTGAAGCCAAGAATCCCCCTAAGGCAGGATCCAACCCCATTACCTGGCGGGAGAGAATGCAGGAGCCCGTCCTAGTCAAGAACTGGACATCCCCTCACGGAGATGTCAGACTGCTGCATGGTGAAGTCTCAGCACACAGGGACCCTCGGTGTCAGCTGAAGTGCCTCCTCTGCTTATCTTTTGGGATGCTCTTTATTTATAATAGAAAGCAACCTTGCGATGTGCGTATAGATTAGCAATGTTATGGATAAGTATATAGCGCTGTCGCCCCGTGGATGAAGATAGAATGACATTTGTACATAGTGCTTAGAAGGGCCTTGTACATGATGTTTGAGACATTGTGATAATGTTGTGCGAAGCTAGATGTGTAAACAAGAAGTGTCAGAGAAACAAATCCAACATTGAGCCGCTTCGCTACATGGGGCTAACCTGGACACAACAATAGCTGTTAACACAATATGGTACCAACTGTTAAAGACTTACTGGCTTTAACAAATGCATTTCATAATTAATAAGATAGACCTACTGCCTTTGTCATAACATTTCATAATAAGCAGACCAGATCTATGGAATGTGACATAACATTCTCAGTGCTCCAATCAGGCCTTTAGCTTGTCCCCATACCCAGCTCATGCAAAATCATCAGACACAGAGTATTAAAATTAGAAATGTATACACAATTACTGTTACATATGCAAAATACTTTCTCTGTCAAGAGGGCCTAACAAAGATTCTCACAGAGCAAACCGTATATATCTGGTTTGTCACACGGAGTAACCAACACCAACATTATTGACTAGTATTGTAATCTGTAAGATTGCATCTAACAAAATATTTACATGTAGGCTTTAATATAGAGTAGAGCTCAAACTCAGGAAGCCATAATGCTGCTGTCTCAGGCAGCAAGATACATAAACAAAATAATCACAGCTGCGTTTAGGGGAAGCACTTTTTCCGTGGAAACATACAACTTCTGCCAAATTAAAACAAACACTCCTATCTAGCAATACGTGGGCTGAGCCATAGCTCCGCTCTGTAGCAGTCCTGAAAGTTCTTTTTTGGTTTGATCACATTAAGTTTGGTGACAGCTGCACTGTCAAGCCAGAACTAAAAATGTGAGGGAGGGTTCTAAGTTTTTTAAGGCATAGTATGTATTATGGCAAGGGTGTGCCCCTCCATTACAAATCCTATGGCAGACAGCACACACACACCTCTACATCATGATGATCGCTGTGTTGCGTGAGAGATTAGTAAATCTGTATTACAGTGTAGCTATAGGTGACAGAAGTATCTTCAAGGGCAGTTTAACATAATTATTTCCAAATTAACCTCCTCATGTATCCAACTGACAAACTATTACCACAGAAATATACCACCAGGAGGTAAAATGTAATCTAAATCCATTTAGGTTGTGTTAATGTTCACCACATTTTGCACTCAATTTTCAAAGTCAGATTTTAAAAGTGATTTAAGAAATTTGACCATGTATCCGTGAACATCAAAAACAGTTGCAGACCATTCCAGCTCACGAAATACCTTTTTTTTGGATATAGAATTGAGGATCTCAGTCTGACAATACCAGAAAACTTCTGGAAAACTAACTTTTTTTTGGGGGGGGGGATTTCAAATACTTTATTAAAGTTTTCAATAAACAAATGATCAGCATAACATGGTTGGAAAAACATATGGGTGAAACAAACAATCCAATACTATACGACAACATAAGCATACATTTTTGGCCCTAGACAATCCTTAGCATTCCGAACCATATTTAATCTATGAAAAAAGAGAAAGAGGAAAATAGAAAGAAAGACAAGAAAGGAAAGGAAAGGAAAGAAGAAAAGAAAGAGAAAAAGAGAAAGTACCTATATCACTAATCAATCAGAGAAAACCTAGATATGAGTACCATGTACAAAAACAATTGGTAAACTTCCAAGTGGGCCTAAGAAGCCATAAAAACAAACATACATTGTAAATGTATTTGTAATAATAAAAGAACCAAGAAAAAGAACGAAAACAAAAATACCATATATGTAGCATAAATTGCAAACCACGTTTGAAATTTCACTGTGTTTTATGGGAGTTGAAATAATTGTCCAAGGTAGTACACATCAGTCTAGACGAGGGTTTCCATGGAGAATTCTGTAAAGCAATATTGTCTGCGCCCCTAAGATGCATTATCCAATTTAACCATCCGTTATATTAAGCCTTACTCATATCCTTCCAATTGGTAAGTATCATTTTCACTGTGGACGTAAGCAGGAGATCAAGAGGAGCTCTATCTGTATCAGCGCATGTGTCAACCATTAAAAAAACAATAGCTAATGTAGAGAATTCTCTCTTTAATTCACATTGAAATATTTAGGTAGAAACCCAAAAATCTTGTCCCAAAAGGGCACCACAGATTTACAGTACAAAAGAAGATGGGCTAAGTCACCAGATTCAGAGTAACAATTCCAGCACAATGGATCATCTCGAATACCCAAGGAGTGCAAATGAGCAGGAGTCCCAAAGGCCTTGTGCAGCAGCCAACACTTAGTTTGGGAGCGTACTGGAGATATTTTATTACTTGCTATTGAACTCCACACCTGCGGCCATAAGGATTCGGGTGGCGGATCAAGGAGTGCAAATCCTAAAAAGTGATAAGATTATTATTGAGGTTAGAAGTTTTAGGGTGAAGAAGTATATATATATATGGGAGACCTGATGGCCCAATTTGTTGATCTGTGTCACAAACATAGGCAAAGATGGTTGAATAGTGATTAATTTGGCTTTTGCTAGTGCCGCACTCACCTTCAAAAAATCATAGAATTCAATGTTGTCTAGATTATATCTGATTTGGAGATCTGAAAATGTAACTGGATACGAGTCCTGTTCCAACTGATAGGGGAAAAAGATACCTTTGTTAATCCAAGTATCGAAATTTAGACTTTTGCCTTTATAAACTATTCCATGGTTAAACTAAAAGGATTCCATTTTAGATCCCTTGACACTAAGTTCAAGTTTCCTATCTACCCGCAGAAGTGCCAATTTTGTGTCTTTAAAAATAGATTTAGATCTAGCCGGATGGAGCTGAGTGGATGTGAGAAATGACAAGGGAATAGGTACATCAAGAATAGCTTTTTCTATTTCCAACCACACCGGAATATAATGGGTAGGGGTAGAGATCCATTAGGAACCTTGCTTCACCAAGAACGCTAATTGATAGAGCCTAAAATCAGCTAGATTCACGCCACCCAAGGATTTATCAAGTCATAGTCTTTTAAAACTAATTTGTGGTTTCTTGCCACGCCATAAACATTTTGTGAGCAGATCATCTAGTTTATGATGGAAGTCATCCGTCAGGAGCAGAGGGAGCATGCTGATAAGGTAATTAACTAAAGGGGTGATCATCATTTTTATAGTTTCTATCCTCCCCCACCATGTGACAAATTTCGGAGACCAAGAATCCAAAAGTCTTGTAATGTTGTCCAATTACAATTTCTCATTATGGTGAAGTGTGTCTATAAGATTACTGCCAAATTCAATCCCCAAATATTTTATATATTTCAATCGCCACGCCAGATCCGAATCACCTAAAACATCTTTGGTGCAATGCACATTCAGTGGTTTTACTTCCGATTTATCTTTATTGAGTTTAAAGCCAGAATGAGTAGAATATTCTGCAATTGTGGACATTAAAGCTTCAATTGAAGATCTCGGCTGTTCCAACATTATCAGAATATCATCTGCATAAGCAGCTAATTTAACCTGGATGCCATTAACATTAACTCCCTTTATGTTCGTATTTGATTTAATATCCTGGATAAGGGGTTCTAAAGCTAGCAGAAACAAAGACGGAGACAGGGGGCAGTCTTGTCTAGTACCTTGTTGAAGGGTAAAGGATTCAGAGAGAGAGCCATTAACCGCAATACTGGCCGATGGCGTCATATAGAGGGACATAACCATTTTTATAAAGGGCCCTCCTAAATTAAACGTGTGCATTCATTGTTTTAAAAAAAGCCCAAGACACCCTATCAAGGGCTTTTTCTGCATCTAAGGTAATAGCAATGGATGGATCTATTTTAATCACAGCAGTCTCTAGAACATGGCACAACAACCGTGTATTATCGTTAGACATATGAGTTCTGAGAAATCCAACTTGGGAGTTACTAATTAAATGTGGGAGGACAGTATTAAGTCATGTAGCTAAAAATTTTACATACATTTTACAATCTATGTTGATGAGGAATATTGTCTTATAATTCTTTGGTAATGCGGGATCCTTCCCTTCATTTGGTATAACAATTATGTAGCTTCCGTCATAGAGTCTGTCGTAATCCCATTAATCGCTATAAGATTGAAGACTTTCAGCATTGTCGGTTTTAGTTGGTCTGAAAAAGTTTTTATAAAAGGCGGCTGTAAAACCGTCAGGGCCTGGGGCTTTATTATCTTTCAATGATTTAATCGACTTCTCAATTTCCGAAGCGTTTATTGGTTGACCTAACGTAAGTTTGTCTGCTTCAGTCACTTGGGGTAGGTTAAGCCTATTTAAGTATTGGGTACATTCCTCCAATTTAAAGTTTTGGTCATTTTTGTATAATTCCTCATAAAACGACTTGAAAGTATTAAGGATATCCTTCTGTTTTGTATGAGTATGGTTATAAACATCTTTGATGGTTGAGATCACATTCTGATTCTGCTTATGTTTAAGATATGAAGCTAGTAATTTGCCTGCTTTATTGGCTTCACACAGATTAAGGGCTTTGAATTTATTGATCCATACTCCCTCCCGTTCACTCAAAATTTTGTTGTATTCATATTTCTTTTGCGTTAATAAAGTGAGGATAGTGGTATCATGCAAAGACATAGTATGAGAGGATTCTAAAGTTTTAATTTTGTGTTCTAATTGAACCAATCCAGCGTTCATACGTTTATTTATCTTTGTTTTAATTGCAATAATTATTCCTCTAATGGTAGCCTTTAAAGCATCCCAAAGAGTATTTACATTAGTTTCTGTAGAGTCATTATGTTTAAGGTAATCTATGATAGCTTCCTCAATTTTCTTTTTATCCTCCAGGTCAGTTAGAACATCATTATTAAAACGCCATCTTTTAGGCGTAGGTTCATTATGAGTACCTGTCAATTTGACACTAATACACGAGTGATCAGACACTAACCTGGGGGATATATCGGAGTATCCGATGAGATGTTTGAACGATCCGGAAATGAGAATGTAATCTATTCTAGTATAAGAGTTATGAGGAGTGGAATGAAAGGTATAATCTCTGTTGTCTGGGTGTTGAAGACGCCAAGCATCTTTGAGATTAAATTAAGAGCATATAGTATTATTTATGGCATGTGAGCCAGTAGGATAATAATGGCAATTAGATTGTCTATCAATTATTGGATCTAGTGGCATGCTAAAGTCACCAGCAACTATGATAAGAGGGAGAGTTTCAATGGTACTTGAGATACTATTCCAAAAAACAGTATCATCTTTGTTAGGTCCATATATGTTCACCACATGAATAAGATCTTCACCTTTCTTTAAGTGAGTAACCAAATATTAGCCTTTTTAGAAATCAGAGCAATTACACCCTTTTTTTTATGATCCGCCGGAGAGCAGGCAATTTGTGAGATGCAATTGTATGTAATGAAATTAGCGTCTTCTCTAGAAAGTTTTGTTTCTTGCAGCAAGATGATATTCCCTTTAGTTTTAGCTAAATAATCAAATATTTTGGGGCGTTTAACTGGATGATTAAGACCTTTGATGTTTAATGATACTATATTAAGATCTTCCGCTAAAGTATATGACCTGCTTTGAACCATCATATATGGAGCTGTGAGCACAGTGTATTGAATATGTATACTGTACAAAAAATCTCGATCTCTAGAATGAATACAATGATGAAGTAAAACACTCCCAAACTCACAATAACATTCTTTCCGTACATATCACCTAGGTACTCTTGGCTAGTGAAACTAAAATACTGTCTAGCCAATAGAGAAAAGAACAAAGGGGAGAAAGAATACAAAAAAGTGTGAAAAAAGATGACAGAGAGAAGAAAAAAAGAACACTTGGGAATGATTGAAAAGCAAAATACTTTATATCCAATGGCCAACCACAATTTCAAGACACTCTCCCCCAGCCTCCCCACACCCCCCTCCCTTCCCACCCTAACCTGCATACCTCGAATGTAGGAGGTGTGAAGGCAGGAGCATCAAACTGCCAACAGAGCATTTCTAAAACCAGTACTATTATATCAACTTTCCAGAGTTCTTTAAATACCCCAAAATGAGTTATGACTGCTAACACAAGACCTCGTAGTCCCATCATGTGTCGGGAAAGAAGAACATCCTTCACATATTATCAGCTTATAAGGATATAACAGCAACAGCAATAATAGACATATCCTCTGGTCTACATACTCATCAAAATATGTATACCTGAATATTAATTACGCAATACTCAAATATTGTAAGGAAAAAACTCTTAAACAGATAAAACCTATAGTACATGGAACCATGGAATCACTCTAAAAGACATCAAACCTGTAAACAAAGAATATTAGAAGTCTGAGTTCATCACAACATCCTCTTGTTGGAAGAAGATGGAGTAGAATCCATGTCTTGAGTCGGAGGGCCCTCCAGAAAATTAGACAAGTCCACAGGATCTGTGAAGTAATGATGATGGCCATTAACTATGATTCTGAATTTAGAAGGCCCAACAAAGGAAAACATAATGTTTCTATCTGTAAGTTTATCCCGTAATTTGAGGAAGCCTTTCCTTGTATCCACTGTAGGTTTAGAGAAGTCCTGTGTAAAAATTATTTTATGACCATTCCAGATAAGCTGTTTAGTTTTACGAGCATAGTAACCTCAACGGCCAAAAAATGAGGGGCCGAGGCGTTTGTCATGAAGCAGAGGTGTAAGTAGGTATTCTGTGAACACAATCAATTTCTAGGAGGTTTGATGGCTTTAAACCAGTGAACTGAGGCAACCAATCTTCCAAAAAAGCCACGCAAGAGCCTGCGGCATCTTCGGACCCCTCCGGAATTCCTAGAATTCTAATATTGCCGTTCCTATTTCTATCTTACAATTTGGCTGACTGTTTGAACAGATTGGTTGTCAAGTCTCTGAGCAACTTCAATTCCTTGCATGACTTGAAAGAAACATCTTCAACATGCTAATTCTTTGTTCCGCCACTGATAGCTTAGAGTTATTAATACTCATATCAGCACGAATAGCAGTTAGTTCTAGTTGCATAGTGTCTGTATTCTGCTTGGTAGATTTAGCAAGGTCATGAACCTCCGCTAATTTTTTAAGAATCATTTCCATGGTACTGTTAATGTCTGGTTTTACCTTGATGGGAGAGTCAAAGAGGGTTTCCCCTTATTTTTTTTACATTGAAGTCTAGATTCCTTTTCAGCCATTTTAAATCCTATATAAAGAAGAATAGCTAAGACCCAACCCAGGATGGGATTGTTGAGACTGATGGAGGATCTAGCACTACACCATGGATGAAATCACTCTAAACAAGCGAGACAACACACTGGCTGTATTCACATAGTTAAGGGTAGAAGCAACCCGAGGATATTATAGACTCATTGAGTGTGTAATGAGGTGCACGGTAGGGAATTCCTTCTGTAAGACGGCGACAATGTAGTGATTATTGTTACATTTGCTCTCCTATTAAAATAGGCGCAATCATGAGAGCTAATAGTAGCAGATATATCACTGATGCAGGCTATAACAATGGTTTGCAGATAAGGAGCTCCCTTTATATCCAAGCAGTGACACTGGGGTTTGCGTTAACACACCATGGTAGCATCAAACAACATCTTTGCAGCAGACTCGTATTGACTGGAAGACCTCCGTGTAGAAGCAGGGAACTACAAAAAAGTAGCCCTCAGAAAGCAATAAATCAGATCAAGAGTCACATGATCTGGGATCCACTCGTTGTCTCCTACATGAACGCACAGTTGAAAGCTTTACTGCAATAGGTGCTCACAAAAGATGTTTGGGCTTCTCCTTTCTCACCACAACGATCTCCTTCATTGGCAATTCTCTTAAGACCCCCTTTCCTTGCAGTTTGCATCTTCGTTGGCATCCCGATCAGGGCGTATGGGCAAGCGCCGCCATAATAGGGTCAGGCATTAATCAAGTATTGGCAACACACGGACAAAAGGGGGTCGATATCTTCGCATCAATCGTTGAGTGCCAAATGAGGTTGAGAAAAGTCAGTAACAGATACAATAAGGAATCGCTATGCCGGTAGTGGCGTTTCTTCAGCTTAATAACCAAAAAGCTCACGATCCGCCATTTTAAAGTCAGGCAGCGTTTGATTACAAAAGCTCCGCTGTACCAGAGGAATCACTTTTAAAGTATAAATACCTCGTTGTGTGAAGAAACAAGGTCAGAGCAGACAAAGACAGCGCTGTCTGAGTTTATCTCTAGTTTGCTTGCGCGCACCAAGGTCCGATGCAGTAACGGTGGCAATTCGCCATTTTCTGAATTCACGGTCACTCCGGAACAGAAGTTGCTTCAAGGAATACGATCGAACCCACATGCAAAGTACACCATAATGTGCACTCGCAGGATCAGTAATGCATCAGCAACTAAATTCTTGCACTCCAGCTCGAACTCAAGCTCCGTGACACTGGAATCACCCCATTCAGGCCCCGTTCTAGACAGAGAGACGCGATCAAGCAGCCACACCCACGAAAACTAACTTTTTTGACCTCTCCACTGCACAATGCCTCAAAAACTGCTAAAGGAATTTATACCTTTTCAGGCAAGGATCAGAAACTGAGAACTTATGACTTTATTCCCCATTTGGTGTTGAACTGAACATCCGTTTTTGTGCTATCACTTCCCCAAAAACTCCTATGGGAGTTTGAATATTAAATAGTGATATAGGCCCTCTCATTGACAATCCATCAACAAAGGGCGGTCCACCTCTAATCTGGGGAACCGGGTTTGAGTCTCGGCAAGGACGCTCAGCACCCTGTGATTCTGGGCAAATTACTTAATCTCCCCGTGCATACCAAAAAACAAGTATTTGCAATGCAATCGGTCTCGCCTTTGGGCCCTTATATGTATTTAGCTATAAAGCACATTAGCCCGGGTACTGAAACATCTACTGTTCTTTAACATGGAGGGGCAGTAAGCATCAAACTGCGTGACACGCCAGGTATGGGAACACATGGAGAGAAATATTGCCTTTCATTGGGAAATGGTATAGTGCAAAGCTCTGTTTTTAATATAAAATCAGGGCCTTTAGTGGTCATATCACTGAAAATACAAGATTTGGAAAAATATCATTGTCTACGGGTGCTCGTGGAAGACAATTTGTATGGACTGGAATCTAGAGAATGCTAAAGTGATTCTGGTATTTTACTGAGCTCTGCTGGTCGTTTTCTATCAAGAAAGTTAAATAGAGGCAGTTGCCAGAATTTTTTTTTTTTTAAAGTCTCTCAGCAGAAAGCAATTCTGGTAGTTTACTGACCTCTACTGGTCATTTTCTATCAAGGCAGTTAAAAAGAGGCAGTTGAACAGGAAAAAAAGTCCCTAAGCGGAAGCAGACAAGTCCTAGGGCTGATCTCCAGAGCCCACAAAGGACATACACATAAGTATATACAAAAGTATAAACAAGAGGTCTTGAATGCTCGACCTAAAAATTAATGTGTCCGTCTGTAGCGCAACCGGTGCTTATGTAAAGCGCTCTGATACCTTCGGGTCAAGTTTGTGCTATATAAAACTCCAGGAAAAAAAAGAATAAAAACGTTGTGAAGATCTTTCCTAGGTAGGAATGGAGCTAGGTTATAGGCATCAAAAATGTATACTATGAATACTCTGCACAGATGAACTGTATTGGACTTGGCCCTTTTTGCAGGGTCATCCCTGAAATTTTTGCCTTCCTCTTGGAGTGTGTCTGACCTGTTTTTGTTGGTTTTATGACTCTGTGCACTTTACCACTGCTGATCAGTGCTAAAGTGCATATGCTCTCCCTATTGTAAATTGATGTGTGGATTAGTGATTCCATGATTGGCTGGTTTGGTTTACCTGTCAGACCCTAGTACAGTGCACCAGGAGTGCCCAGGGCTGGTAATCCAAATGCTGCTAGTGGGCTTGCAGCACTGGTTGTGCCACCCACAGAAGCAGCCTGTTAAATTGTGTCTAAGGCTTGCCATTGCAGAGCCTGTGTGCAGTCTGGTACTGCCATGCTGACTGGGCAAGTGCACCCACTTGCCAGTCCCTAAACCTTCCCTTTTCTTCATATCAGACACCCCTATGGTAGGCCCAAGAGCAGGGTGCATTGTAAGTATAAGGTAGGACATGCCTTGGTGTGTGTGGCATGTCCTAATAGTGAATTACAGCAATTTTCGTTTTTCACTATTGCAAGGCTACCTGTTCCCCATAGGCCAGAATGGGCAGTTTGATTATTACATCTTATAATCCTAACTGACTCAGGGAACATGGTAGAAATTCGAGTTTAGTATGCCTGCACTCAGAATGATAAAATACATCTTTTAGTGAAGTTGGTTTTAACATTCTGAGTTTGAAAATACCACTTTTAGAAAGTAGGTATTTTCTTGCCTAACCATCCAAACCTGCCTCTGCTAGGCTGTGTATTCCTTGTCTGGAGTTTGAGTGACAGGGGCTGGGGGATTCCAGGAGACACAGGGCTGAATAGAGAGATCTGCATCTAGATGGGTGGGAGGAGTTGCACCTAGGACCTGAATAGGGCTGTGCCTTCCCGCCACAATGCTGGCTCCACCTCCTGTGGTGCGTCTGATGTGTCTGCCCTGCACTCTGAAAGGAAAGAAGGAGTCTCATCAACAAAGTGCTCCAGGACTGACCAGAACTGGTTTGGACTAGACAGAGGCCTCTCTGCCTTCAGAGAACAAAGAGAAACTGGGTATAAATATTGGGACCAAAACCCAAGAACTTTAGATCACTTCGGGAAACAAGAAGAAACCTTTGCTGAGGAGTGGAACCAGAGAGACTGAGGAGAGACTATCCCTAAACTTGAGGGATTGGCCTGCAGTGGATGCCTGACTGCCAAAGAGAGGAGAACTTTATTCAATTTGTGAAGGATCTTAAGGGGCTTGAGAAAAGAGCTTGCCTCCTGCTGAAGTCTCAGGGACAACAGACTTCACCCACCAGCTGCCCAAGAGTTCTTTGGAAGTGCCTTCTGTTTTGTGAGCCTTTCTGAGGGACTGCGTGTCGCAAGGAGCTGGAAGCGCGACTCACGAGCAGGAAGCGTGTTGCCGAACTGCCGCTGCCGCTTCACAACACGAAGCGCCTCGCATCGCCGGAGAAGAGGATCGACGTCGCATCAGACGCCGCCGCATCTCCGGGAAGCATGTCGCAGGGCCTGTCGCGGCTCATCGCCGGAGAAGAGGATCGACGTCGCAGCAGATGCCGCTGCATCACCGGAAAGAGTGTTGAAGGGCCTGTCGCGGCTCGCATCATTGTGGAAGCAACTCACATTGCCAGGAAAGAGGCTCGACGTCGCAGCAGATGCCGCCGCATCACTGGGAAGCATGTCGCAGGGCCTGTCGCAGCTCGCATCGTGTGGAAACATCTTGCATCGCCGGAGAAGAGGATCGACGTCGCAGCAGACGCCGCCGCATCACCGGGAAGCATGTCGCATCAAGAAGAAAGCGCCATCTTTGTTTCTTTGCACCAGATCTTCAACGCATCACCGTCCTTGCAACACTTTCGTTGTCATGCATTACGCATCTTATGGTACATTGAACTCTGAGTGTCGCAATTAACATCTTAAGAGAACTAAGCTAGGGTCCATCTGTAATGTTGTCACTTGCCCCTACATGGACAAAGGTACCTACCTCTGCCAACTAGGGAACCCTAAATCTAACAAACTGCATTGAGGCATGGCTGCATCGTACTGCATACAGGACATGGCCACAGGCGTACTACACACAGGGCATGGCTACAATCCATGCCATATGCACAGTAAATGCAGGGTATGGTGCAGGACGGACAGCTCTCCTGCGCATAGATATAGCTACAGGTCAAGATACATGTCATTCTGTATGTGTAAACTGCATATGTGTATTGGCCACAGGCATGGCTGCTGCTGCACTGTATAGTGGGCACATTTGCAAGCACACTGCACAAAGGCCATGGCTACTATATCCGGATGGACTACCACTGACTTGGCTAGTTGAAAGTGGTTGCTATTCCACCTTTGTCCCATTTTGTTTTTCCCCGCACAAGATTATTAGATTTGATTCATATGTTTTTGATCCTTCAACTATCACGTATGCTTTTAGGAGACACTTTCCTATGTTAGCAAATTACTGTCCCTTTTTACTCAGCTTTAGAGGAACGTTCCATTGTCAGGCTTCTGAGACTACTTGCTTGATTCTCATACAGTAATGATGATACTTATGTGCATCAGATGCGCCCCCCCTGTTGCAAGTCAGGACAAAACCAGCAAATTGACGACCAATCTCTCTCAAAACATAACACATGGAATGCCAGTCACTCTTCTGGCAACTGTGGCATTTGCAATTTTTATGTCACACAGTTTCACATCTCTTGAAGATGGTTGCCAGAGTTCACTGTTCTTCACGTAAGCAGTTATGTCTTCCCTTACTGTACATCATAATCAATAATGCTGTGGTGCCACGTGTATGTTCTAAATATGGGTTACAGTCAAAAGAAGCCGGTATATTTAAATGGTATACTCAATGTAAGATGTGTTCAGATATAATGCACGTCCTACAGTCAATTGTTTAGACCACCAGAGTGCTACTGTGTTACAACAGAGACATGGATGAAGGTAAAGTGACATTTATTGAAGTATCCGAGTAAACAGGCAACCACCAACAATATTGAGAAGGAAATCAACCGTCTCCTCCCTATCGCATCTCCTGTTCTCCCACTGTGGAACCCGGAGCCCACCAAGACTCCATATTCCATTCAAGAATGAAGGACCCTATCTCTAGAAAGGACACAGCACACCTTCCCCTCACAATACATTATTCTAACCAGAGATATTCTAAAAATAAAAATATAATCAACTATTATATTTGCACATATGTAACAGAGGTAGGTTAATAATCCTACTATAAAACCTCTAAACTTTGCAGGAAATTTGCATTCACATTTCATATGAGTGCCCTCATCACATGACTTTTCCAGTACATTGCTAACAACTGCTGAGGAATTGTGTTAATCACAAGAGCACTATTCCACCATTGTCCATTCTGCAGCTTCACAGCACAACCATTTTGGCTCACATCCAAAATTTGGCAAGGTGCACTGTATTTCACCCTACATTTCACAACCTCAGCATCTGGAAGTCTGACACAAATCCAATCTCTTTTTTGAAAAACAAAGTCTTTGTTCCTTTGTTCACATCATAGCTGGTTTTGCTATTCATCTGAATTTGGTGGATGTTGCAGTTTTTTACGGATATTATGATCAACATCAATAGGAACATTTACTCTGGCTAGTTTGCTCAACTAAGCAGGTTTAAGAAAATACCAAGAAGATCTACCCCTCAATGCGTGAAACTGAGAAACTCCTGTCACGTTGTGTGGACTGTTGTGGTAAGACTACAACATGGTACGAACCGCATCCTCGAAATCAATCAACGGCTTTAGTCACTGCATTTATACATTAATTTACAAGTCTGTTTGCTTTCTTATCCTAGAGATTGCTTTGAGGATGATCCAAATTACACTTCTTGTTTCTAAACCCTTCCCCATGCAAGCAGATACAAATTGCAGATCATCATCAGATATAGTTTCATAAAGGAAACCCTCCCTTGAAAACATATCAGTGAGAAAGTGATTTCAGTCTTGGTGTTCCTCTCACGTACACATTTGACCTCCATACACTTAGACAAATGATCATTTAGAACAATGGTAAAACATTGGACACATGGAAGAGTTTAAAATAGACCCAGGAAAATCCAAACCAACTCTACTCCACAGCCTTTCCGGACTAACAACCTCCACCATGGGAGGAGTGACACACTAAAGATTTTTATTATTACTTAGACAAACAGGGCACCTCTCAATCGGTCTCTCAACATCCCTGCCCATACCAGGCCACCAGTAGATATTTCTCACTCTTCTCTTGTTGAGAGTCACACCCAAATGACCCTAATGGCTTAGTTGCAACAATTTACCTCTGATGGACGTTGACGGAACCAATGTATCTGTTTTAATTAGCAACCCTGCCTCTTCAGATAGTTCTGTTTGGAGCTTACTGAAAGCTTGCAAATGCACAGAAATATTACTTTTCTAGGACACCCTTTACTCATGTACTCCATAACTTTCTTCCAAGAAATAATGGAGAGCAGCTGGGGGAGTGTGGAGTTGGGCGAGTTATTGGTTACTTGTCACATCTGCAGATGACAATGTTAAAATGCAATAAAAACTATATGAAAAAAATAATCTTCTTCCAAGGAACATCTTGAGCTAAGGCGTTTACTACATTCACTTTCATTGACACATTCAATAGTGCTTCATGCAACCAAACATTCCACATCGTTAATCACGTGGCCAAGGAAGACTAGGAAGACAATATTCTTCCTTGTTATTCCCACCAGGAATATATACCCCATCAAAATGGTACTCAACAAGCTTCACACTCGACCTTACTAATCTGGCTGTTTCATACTGTGAACATTTGATTCACTAATAATAGGCACAAAATATGTATGATCTCTGTGCCAAAGAAATGTGGTACCCGACACATAAGTTTCAAATCTCCCAACTGCCTAGGTGCAAGCTAGCATTTCACGTTTAATAACAAGGTAAAGGGCTTCTTGTGGCCTGAGTGTGTGTGAGGCAAAGTCAATAACATGTTCTGAACCACCCTTCCCCTGAGACAGAACTGCTCCAAGCCTTAAGCCACTGGTATCAACAGTAGTAGATAGTTGCTTACCAGGTAAGTATGGAGAAAGCAAAGGAATATTAGCAAGTTCTTTCTTCATTGTGAGGAAAGCTTCCTCGTATACTTTACCCTATACAAAGTTAGAATTTTTCTTCAACAAAGAAAAAAGAGATTCTGCCATGGCTGAAAAGTTCCAAATAAATCTAGCATAGAATCCACTCATCCTCAAAAAGGCTTCGATTGTTCGAGACTAACTGGCACAGGTACTTCTTCAATTGCTTTAAGTAAACCAGGATCTGGAGCAACACCATCACCTGACACAACATGGCCAAGATGTTCCACATTGGGAACTCCAAATTCACATTTATCTTTCCTCAACCTCAGCTCTTTCTCCTTAAGGGCAAGTCTCACAGCATTCAATCTCAATACACACTCATTATTGTCTTTTCCATAAACCAGAATGTAATTTGGAAAAACCAGGCCCACTTCTAATCCCTTCAAAACATCACCAGTAACACCCTGAAAAACAGCAGCAGCTGAAGCACAACCAAAAGGCATCCTTCAGAATTAAAATACCGCAGAAGGTGTAACAAAAGTAGTATGATGTCAAGACGCTATGGCAAGCACAACCTGGAGGTAAGCTGGCTTCATGTCAAGTTTGAAAAATCATTTAGCACCAGCTAACCTGGCAATCATTTCCTCAATCTTAAGCAAAGTAGGACCATCAACCCATATGGCTTTGTTGAGGCTCCTAAGGTCAATATAAATCCTCAACTCATTCTTCTTCTTGCACTCTACCACTATGGGGGATAACTATTAAGAAGATTCAATTGGTTCTATGACTTCATATTCACACAGCTAGGTAAAAAGTTTATCTAAACTATCTATGATACTTAATGGAACACACCTCAATTGGTGTTTTCACAGGCACTGTCCCTTCTTTGAGTTCAATGTTATGCTTGCAACCACTCAACTGCTTCAACAGTTTTTCAAAAATGTCATTGTGTTTAGTCAAAACTGTTTTCAAACTATTTCACGTTTTCATGGACACTATGCCCTTCAACTCATGAGACCTGTTTAATTTCAATACATCCAGGTCTTAGAACAATCCTCAAACATCCTTGGTGATGCCAACCAAGAATATCTGTTCCTTCATGATGAATTTTATGTTAGTGTTGAAAAAATCTTTTAAGTCAATCCTTTCACCATTTTACCCTTGTAGGTGAGTTAGACCCGTCCACATACGAGTATGCACTTCCTGAAGCTGTCGTATTGGGAAGAACACTAGTGTATACCCATGACACAGGTGTTTGGTGGAATGTAAATATTCAGGAGCAAGAGCCCTCACCCAACCACATGGGTGGCACGCTTCATCATTGAGCAGATCCTTGATGGGGCTCTTTGTTGGATATCTTTAAAAATGATACACCGTAGCATGCCTATAGTGAGGGTACTAAAAGTGTAGATTAAAAGGGAAGTGAGTGAAATACTAAAAATGACTAAGGGCCACCATGTCACGATTTTATTGTAATGGTGGTTCTTGTCAAGATTAAAAACAGAGTGAAACTAGACAGGAAATAATGTTCCTCCTTGTTTATCTCAAGGGATAGTGTCAAATATGTGTCAATATGTTTCTTTCCTTAAACAAAGTCATGATTGATCTGTGGCAATCTCACAGGACCGTTAAATATCCTAATCTACAGTGGACTGGGACAGGTGTTCAAATTGGTAAAGTGCCCAATCTAAATAAACCACCTGTGAAGTGTAGTTGAGCCAATATCTCTTATGAATCTATCATGAAGAGAGGTAAATAATTCCTACCTGAAAGAGAAATATAAGAAGAGATACATGTTTTAGACATCACCATTGAGTCTTATCATTGTAAGCGCATAATTTAAAAGCAGTGTATTAGCATTCAACATGGATTCAAATCAGGGTAATTGTGGCAAGTGCCCTCTGTGTATGGTACCATCAATAGTGACAGACTGAACAAGACAGACATAAAATAAACAAAGCCGGACACCCCGCTCTTCAGTGTCAAACATTCTGGAGGTCAGCGAGTGGGGCATCTACTTTATCTTACCCTTTCAGAGTAGGAATCAGGCCTCTTAGGCATAGCAGTAAAAACTGCGCTGAGTGCGGTTTCTGTAAACGGACAAAGCATATCAGAGGCAACATAAAACCCCAACTCACAGAGTCCAAAGAAGAAGGAAAGAGAATCTACTCATGGCGTTGAGCAAGGCTATTGCAGGCTGACCTACCCCCTCACTGCAAGCCTGGAGGCGCCCAGGACGGGGAGGTCGCAGCTAAAATTGCTGCATTCGTACAACAGCATCCTGCGCCAGCTGTGCATCCTCCCATGTGATCTGACATGCAATGAAAGGTCTCAAGAGCTGGGAAGGACAGAGGAGGAAGGGGCAGAGCGAAGGGGTCACGAAGACGCCATTTTGGAGCAGTACAAGTCAAAATACACTAGACGTGCAAATCAAAGTAAAGATAGAACGAAAAAAGTGACTGGTGAGATAATGGAACAGAATATGTCTTTAACTCAGAAACACAAACAGCCTCATGCATCAAGCCAAAATCCAGTCGGTAAAATACCGAATCGCAAAAAACGCCCGTTACCGATTAAAAAATACCCACTTCAAATGCATGAACCCAAAACGTGAGCAAATAACGAATCGCTAAAATAAATCAGCCAAAATACCGAATCGCTAATAACCAAAATGCAAAATTACCGAATTGCTAAATACCGCTTTAGCAGTTACCGAAATCACTATTAGCTCCCGGAAAGTGCCAATAGCAAATAACGAATTGCACCCCAATGCAACAAAAGTCGCAAATAACGAAAATCCCAAAAATCGCTATTTTGCAAGAGCTAAATAAGGGGAATCAAAACCTGGAGGTAAAGTTAAAAAAAAAAAAAAAGAATGCAAAAAAACAATTTCAACATGTGCAAATGATTGAGGCAATCACAAAACCCTTAAATGTGGCCCAGGAGACCCTGTTGGCTCCCACAATATGGCTGCCCTCTACGTGCTTGCAAGGAGGATGCGTATCAATGCTGAAGGACAGCGCAGGAGAAGGGTCCAGGAGCGAGTTTCAGACTGCGCATAACCTTGCTCGGGCAGAATGAGGACGAGGTGTACGAGAAGTATCGCCTCAATCGTGCAATGATCATGCGCCTGATTGCAGACCTGGAACCATTACTGCAGCACCAGACACACCGGACCAATGCAATCCCTGCGCACGTTCAGGTCCTATGCAGCCTGCACCTACTGGCCTCAGGGAGTTTCCAGGGGGTAATTGGGGTGGCCGGAGGCGTATCGCAAAGCGCACTGTCACGCTTCTTCAAGAAATTCCTCGATGCCATGCTGACAATGCTACACACCCACATCAGCTTCCCCACAACCCCACAGCAGTTGGACCGCACCAAGCAGGCATTCTACCAGGTGGCACAATTCCCACATGTGATTGGATGCATCGACTGCACGCATATCCCCATATGTCCACCCGCAGCAAATGAGTACATTTTCCGGAACCGCAAGTCATACCACTCAATCAACGTGCAGGTTGTGTGCGATGCCAATAACATCATAACGGACCTAGTGGCACAATTCCCAGGGAGCACACACAGTGGAATGCACAGGCGACTAATCAACGGAGAATTTGGAGAGGGACTCCTGCTAGGTACGTAAATATACGCTTCCCCACACCAACACCACACATGTATGTACATCACCAATGCTAAGTCTATGCTTCTATCTTCTAGGTGACAGTGCTTACGCCCTGCGTGAATACATACTCACACCATACATCAATCCAGCAACCCCGCAGGAACATCGCTACAACGCTGCACACATCAGCACTAGGAATGTCATAGAGAGGACATTTGGGATTCTGAAGAGTCGCTTCAGAATCCTACACAAGACTGGCGGCGCATTGCTATACAAACCTGAAACATGCTGCCGGATAATTGCTGTATGTGCAATGCTGCACAACATTGCCACCAGAAGGGGGATACCCATAGAGGTGGACAGGGATGACGACCACCGGGATGACCAACCACCCGCCCAACAACGACAGGCACACGTCCCCAACACAGCAGAGGGCCATAGGAGGCGGACATACATCATGCAAAATCATTTTTGAAACATGTGAGAATGAGACATTACAAGTTAGTTTGGGGTGCAACTGTTTAATGCACAGTAGCACTGATGTTTGTGCAACAAAACTAGCTATGTAAATCATGCTCCAATTGCATGAAATAAAATAAAAGGTGCCTTAAAGTCACGCCTGTGCACACTCAGTAAGTGGATGTCCATGGTTGCCCCACCATGGTCCTGTATGCATGTCCAACTGTCTAGTGGCGCTTCCCACGTACCCCAAGCCTCCGCTCAGGTGTCTCCAAAGCCTCACCACGGCCTGTCCCCATGGATGCACGCGAACTGCGGCGCCTGGTGCTGCCCTCTGCCACAGACACACTGCTCACACTCGAGGCAGCCTCACTAGCGTCATCCCCCCCCCAAAGCTCCTGCACTGCATCTGCTGCTCTGGATGTGTTCCACAGCAGTGGTCAACTGCCCCAGTGCCTTTGCCACATCCCCGCAGAAGTGCCCAAGGTCGACCTGCAAGGACACAGTGCGGCGTGCCAACACTGCGGTACTGTTGCTGTGGCGCGTGATAGCCTTAGTAGCGGCAGCGGAACGCAACAATTGCTGTCGGTGCCTCCTCTTCTGGCACTCATGGCCCTCCCTTATGGCACTGGTGAGCTCCTGTACATCTTCCCTGAGGTGAGCATTGCCCTCTGCCACCACAGTGCTCATGTCCCTGACCGCCGTGCCCATGGCCGTTACTGCGGCAGTCATGGCTCGCATTTCACGCGCAAGGTGCACGATGTTGGTGCTGATGGTTGCCATGTGGCGGCCCTGCACGCGCTGGACAGACAGCATCCTCTCCTCAATGCCAGGAGTGTGTTGGAGATCAAGGTTGCCTGAGGAGACCGAACGTTGGCGAGACCTGCGCCGCTGTGTTAGCCTGGCGCGGACAGGTGGTGCATCAGGTGGTGTGATGGCGCGCTGACCGTGTCCCGTTTGTGTGGTGGGTGTTTCCATCACCGCCAAGGGCCCAACCTGGGACCTGCGCCGCGGCGCTTTGGTGGCTGTAGTGGCAGCAGCTTGTGTGGCTGGTGCTGGCGCTGGTGGTGCTGGTGTCGCTGGTGCTGTTGTTGCTGGTGCTGTTGTTGCTGGTGCTGGTGGTGCTGGTGGGGTGGCCGGTGTAGGTGATGTGAGGGCATCCTGCGCTGTCTCAAGGTCTGAATCAACCGGTGTTTCGGAGATTACCAGCTGGCTGCTGTCATCTGAATCCCCAGGTGATGCATCTGTGTGTGAAACAGTGCATGGTTAGTGGGATAGTTAGACCTACGTAGTGTTGCACACATACATCTCCCTCTGTGATCCACTAAAAATACTGGGGCAGATTTATGTTAACTGGCGCATCCCTGCATATCAGCAGGGATGCGCCAATTATTATGCGCCACAGCTGTGCCACCATGGATGCACCGCATTTATAATGCGGCGCACCATGGGGCAAAAACGGCACAGATGCGTGACGCATCTGTGCCGTAAAAGTGGCGCATTGCTGGAGTTGCAAGCGCGACACAGCTCCAGCAATGTTCTGGGGGGCCCTATCTGTACAATGCTGCGTCAATCCTTACGCCTGCTTCAAGCAGGCGCAGGGTTTTGACGCAGCATGGGCCTAAAAGTGACTGAGTGAAATCTTGTAGATTTCACTCAGCCACTTTTAGGAGGCGTACCTGCGCCGGAACGCCCCCACCTGCCCTGGAACGCCTACATGTGGCGCAGGACTTTACAACGTGACGCATCTCCCAGATGTGTCACGTTGTAAATACCCCGCACCATGGTGCAGGATTTGCGCCGCTGCTGCGTCACAAAAGTGACGCAACGGTGGCGCAAAAGTGGCGCAAGTGCAACATAAATCTGCCCCACTGTCTATACCCAGCTTCTACTGATCTGGTGAATGGTTATTGCATTTACCCCTGTACATGCACACTTGCCTGAGTAGACTACAACTCCCATGATGCACTAGTGTTAGGAGTAAAGCTGTGTGTTGCAAAGCTGCATGCACACTCAGATCCTGCTGGGGGCCTGGAATGGGATTTACGCTATGCTGGGCATGGCAACAGGCATGCATCTTACCTTGGGCACTTGTGGCTGTGCCGGACGTGTCCATCTGGGTCACTCCCACGACGGCTTCCCGCTCAATTGTACCTTCCACCAGCTCCTCCAGGGCAGTGTTAGCCTGGACCGTGGAAGGGCCGCCTCCCGTTCTGCTAGCGTCCCGGAGCCTCTCTGCTATCCTCTCCTTCGCGCGCTTCCGCAGGTCGTACCACCTTTTTTTTAGGTCGTCGAGGCTGCGGGGCGTCACACCAACTGCATTCACCCTCTCGCGGATGCGCAGCCATATGCGGCGCTTCTCCGCCTCAGGCACCTTGAGGGACAGCTTGCCGAAGAGGCGATCGTGCTTGCTCGACACTCCCTCGATTAGGTGCTCCAGCTCCCTGTCGGAGAACTTGCGCTTGCGCGCTGCCTCAGCGCTGGATGGGGCTTCCTTCTTCATGGATGGTGTTTGTTTGCAGATGGAACAGTCTGTGTGGCTTCAGTCTGCACAGGCAGTCTGCAGTCAGTGCTCCTGTTTGCTCCTCTGTCGATGCAATGAGGGTGGGGCTGCTGTATTTCCTGGTTGGTGATGTCATCTGCACGTTCCCGGTGCGACGCGGTCATTTGCGATTTCGCTAATACCGAATTCGCTATTTGCTAATTCGGAATTACCGAACTCGCTAATAGCTAATCGGAGTTTGCATGCCCCGCTATTGTATAATCGGTAAAAATAGCGATTTTTAAGGAATCGCTAATAATTACCGAATCTGTTGATGCATACCCAAAAGCGATTCCTTAATAACGATTCCTTATTTCTCACTATTAAGGAATCGCTTTTGGTTAGCTTGATGCATATGCCCCAAAGTCGTATTAAAGAACAGTCTTGGGAAGGAGGAATATATGTCAATCAAGGTCATCAGACATGTCCAATACAGGATGAGAAAACAGATGTAAGGGTGTATTACATAACTTAACCTGTATGGCAAGCCAACAAGATATTCTGGGGTGATTAATGCTGATCAAGTTCACTGCAAAGGATATCATCATTAAGGGCCGTGATATGGGTTTGGAGACGGAATGCCTGGTATTATTTTCTATAAAGCAAGGTGTTTTTATCTGCATTATGCTGTGTCTCCAGAATTGTCCACTCAACGTTATCAGGAGTGTGGTTCCAGTCGAGGAAAAGTGAGCTGATTTTTGTGTTGATCCTTCTTCAAATGCTCTTTCTGTGTTTCTTTATCTGGGTTTTTAAGGGTCTAGTGGTCGTCCTTATGTACCTGCATTTGCACAGACACGTGATTATGTAGATGCAGTTTTTTGTGTTGCAATTTGCGTGACTCATCAATGTCCTGGTGTGTGTATCATCCAGAATTATCTGTTTGGTAGGTTTTGTCAGATTGCGGACACAATTGTTGCCACATGGGTGCTGTCCCCTTACCGTTGGTAAATCCCATAGTTGACGCTGTCTTTCAGTGGTGTGGATTATGGTCTAGTATGGACCAGCATATTTCTCAAATTACCGGTCTGCTTAAAATCAAACTGGGAGATGGAGATATCAAGGGAGCCAGTTTGTAGAATGTGCAAACATTTTCAGATGATCTTTTTAATTCTATTAGAATTGGGGGGTGAAGGGTGTCATGCATGTGAGTGTTTCGTTTTTTTAAATTTTAGTCTCAAGGAGGGCTTCACAACCATTGTTCATGGCTGTTTTGCGAGTCACATTAATGATATGTTGTGGATAGTTTCTTGCTCTCAAGTTATCTGACAAGGACATGGCTTGGTTATCAAAGTCTTTGATCAAACTGCAGTTATGGCAGACCCTCAGGAAGTGTCCAAAAGGCGGATTATCCCTGAGGGCTCTGGGATGGTGACTACCATATAGTAGGAGGCTGTTGCAATCAATCAGTTTTTTTAATGTTTAGTAGTGAGCTTCCCCTCATCAACTATGATGGTCAGGTCCAAAAAAGTAAGTTCTTTGTTTGATATCATTTTGGTGAAATGTAGATAGGAGTTGAGTGAATTAATCCATTCAGTGAAGATCTCACAAGTGGGCCAAGTCGCCCTTCCATAGTATTATAATGTCATCTATATAGCGGTGCCATAGAAGGATGTTGTCTGTGTATGGGGCGTCAATACTGAGAATCAGGGCCGGACTGGGCAACAAAACCGGCCCTGGCAAAGTTCTCGGCCGCCCCCCCCCTCCCCTTGGGGGTGCCGCCGAGCTCTTTGCCAGGGCCGGTTTTCGGCTGATTTTGTTACAGGGCCGATTTTGCAAAAACGGCCCTGTAACAAAATCGGCCCCCAGGGGCCCAAAACCGGCCCCCACCCGTACAGCGCACCGGGGGATTGCCCGGTGCCCGCTACGGCCAGTCCGGCCCTGCTGAGAATAAGTTCATTCTCAATGTGGGACATATATAGGCAGGCCAGACTGGGTGCTAAGGTGCTTCCCATGGAAGTGTCTTCAAACTGGAAGAAGTACTCTTTCAGGGCAATGGTGGCACATTCCATGATGTAATGCACTTGGGTGGGGGAGAGCCAGGTCTCAGATCTCATAGTTTCTTCCATAACCTCCAATATTAGTGTAAAGGGCCTCAACATCTAGGGTGACTGACAAGTCTATGTTGTGGAGGTTGTTGGCTTCTTCAATGAGATTCAAAACATCCATGGTGTCTTTAATAGGAACGTTTTTTTCCACTAGAAGTTGGAGGAAATGATTCCAGAACGTAGAGAGTGGTTCTAAAAGGGAGTTAATCCCTTACACTATGGGTCACCCACGTAGTGGGCGAACACCCTTGTGTATCTTAGAAAATACGTGGAAATACGGCATCTTAAGTTAAACATTGATGAGGAAGTCCGCTTTTTTTTAAATTACCCAAGCTAGTTCCTCTGCCCGATCACTAGTGAGCGGATGTTGGCAGTGATCTTATCTGTGGGGTATTGTTTGATGGATCTGTAATACCTGTGGTCTGCTCCTTGTCGGACAAGCTAATTTCTGTAATCTGATGTGGCGAGAGTGACAATGGCTCCCCCTTTGTCAGTGGTTTAATAGTAATGGAAGAATCATTTGCAGGGGACTTAACAGCTGCTAACTTATCTGTTGTAGAACGGCTTTCCTGCCCTTAAGTCCTTACTATCCTTGAAAAGAGTTTGGTCAAAGTTAAGGATCTCATTGGGAACTAGGCTCACATTCACTGTAAATTTGGAGCGATTTCTCAGACCAGAGTCTCTTTGCATATCTGGGGTGGTTTTATTTGTTGCAAAAAGGCTTGTAGCCTTATATTCCTAAAAATAATTGTGTAACTCACAATTGATTGTAAAATCATCTTTTGGGGTAGCTATGAACCCGGAGCCCTTTTGGAGGACTTTGCTCACATTACCTATGAGCACCCTCTGGGACAGGTTAATAATCAGTTTTGTTTCAAATTTTTTGTCTTGCTCCTTGTGAGCATCTGGGGTTCTTCTGATTCTATTGGACATGCTGGCTCTCTCCTCTTATACCTCCTCCCAGTAGATTAGGTTATCCCCTTTGCTGGATGGACTGAGCTCAGAGGCCTGCTGTCTCAAGCTCTCAAGAGTGGGACATTCCTTCTGTGTTTTTCAGAAGTCCTCCCTGGTGAGCCCACCCTTAAATTTCCAACAGGAAGCTCAGGTAGGTCATCTAGAGTGACAATGTCCTCCACAGTTTGCTGGGGGCTTCCTCCTCCAGGGCCCCGTCAACCACTACTGTGGGAATTTCAGTGGATGGTTTCCCATGCTCCTTGCTCCTCTCCTTGGCAATTGTTCCAGGTTGCATATGCCCTTGACTCCCAGCGCGGGCGCATACAGACCCATTCAGGCAATACCAACATCTTCAAGTATGACCTGAGGTCAACCTCCCTCCAGACAGTGTACTCCAGGATGTTGCCTAACAGTCAGTCGTTAAGCATGGCAGGGCTCACAGCTACTTTCAGAGAACCTGAGAACCCCCACGCCAAGGGAACCAGAGCCATCTGTAGATGGCTCTCACAATTGTCGGCGACTATGACTTGGTGGAATATGTTAAGAAGGACCTGCTCTGCAGACACCAAGTGACTCTTGACAGTAGTCATACTGGCTCCTGTGTCCCGCAGTGCCTCCACCCATTGCTCATTGTTGATGACCCACTGCCTTTACTTGGAAGTATTAGCAGGCATATGGGCTTTTGGCACCATCCTTTTACCCCCCAGGGAATGTAGGGTCACCTCTGTCTGCCCTCCAAAGCTAACTGGGACTGCCTCCCAAACTCAGGTGTTTGCCCACCAGTGGGGGCTGTGCTCTTTTTCAACATTAGGAGTTCCCCTTGGAGTGTCCATAGTAGTAGGGGTGGATACATGAAAACTATGTGAGATTCCATGGAGTTCAGCGAGCTAGCAGAATTGGCACGTCGTGCTGCTTGCCCTGATCTGTAGCGCCTGGAGCTTGTTCAACGCTGCAAAATCAGTGTGACTGGCACCACATGGCGCATCAGAGGGCGCTGCTTCTTTGCTGCCACTCGAGTAGATTTTCAACCTGAGCAGCAGCTTTCTCACCGCAAATGGTTCCGACCGCTGGGTGCTGTCCTAGTGCCTGAAAATCGTGCTATGGGAAGCCAGTTCTCGTTTGTGCTGGCCCACTTATCGTTGGTGAGCCATGAGTGAGAAAATAATCTGCCACGCTGCGGATGGCAAAGTTTTGCTTGAACTTTGCGTTACAAGATTAACACGGAGTTGGCAAAACTCAGCAAAAGTTATCGCCCACCACCACATATTTGCACCACTCAGTACATTGGGGTACAATCCTCCCTGTCTGCTTGTCAAAGAACACTTTTCGTCTTAGTAGCAGACTGAGACTGGTTACCACTACTCCCTTGAGAATTAATTTGGGGGCCTTTCGAGAACTCGTTACTTTTAAGTTTTTCCCCCCCTTTCTTCTGGTTGGAACCCTGACCACCTTTGTGGGATTCCCCCCCAGACACCGTCTTAGATACTCTAGTGCTAGCCCAGAGATCTTCCTCCTCTGCAAGTTTCCTGGGGTCAGTCAGCATACTGTAAGCTAGGTCCTGGTGCAACTCTGTAAGACAGATACTGAACATGTGCTCACTCTTGATTAAATTGTACAAGCAAACACTATCTTTAACTTTGCTGCCCCGCACCCACCTATTCAGTGCTTAGCTGGAGTAGTCCACAACATCTACCCAGGATTTATTGGGGAGCTCCTGCCTGTCCCAGAATATTTGGTGATAGGAGTATACTTGGTGTGGTCCCAAACCTCAAATGTCAGAAGTGTGTCTCTCCCTAAAGTAGGTATGTATTTCCAGAGACCACCCCCAGTGCTCCTCATGTACCTCGTGACCCCCTTAGTGCAACTTCATAGGCAGAAAATCATTTGTCTATGTCATCTACCACCACATAACTGGGCATCATATCTTTGGGTATGCAAACTCTTTATTCTCCTTCAGGTACTGCATCTATGCTGCCATCATCACTGTTGGAATCCGCCTGTCTGGCCTTGATGTCCAGCTGTTCTAGACTCAGTTCATGAGCCAGTAAGGTTTTCCTTTCCTCAAAAGCTCTTTTCTTCTCCTCTGCCTCCATTCTCAATGTAGCCATCTGCAGCTTAAATTCTCTGTCTTCCCTCCTCTCCCCTGGTTCCTCTGGGGAAAGGCCGCGGGAACAGGCACTGCTCAGGGCTCACACCCTCTTCCACTGCAGGTGGTTCTCCAAAAGGGCCATTCTCTAGCCCATCAACCTCACCTGGGACTTCATTCAGTGCAGAGTGAGCTTCTGCCCAGGCCCTGAGCACCTTTTGCAACTAAACCTTCCTGGTGGTGCTATTGGCAGGAAGTCCACACTCCACACTGGGCCTCAGTGTAATTCTCAAGGTTGGCCAGCAAAAATTCCATGCTTCTGGTCTTGCAGCCAGAGACATGATTTTGAGAACACATTATAAAATACCATTTAGGGAGAATTTAAAATTCAAATTGGTCTTGGATGTAGAATAGTAGTGTACCCGAAATCACTGTATGGCACTGCACATACAAAAGTCCTATCCCCACCGCTAATTACCAATGTTAGAAATTGGGCTGTAGGCTGACTGGGTAATGAGCCCTAGTCAAGTATAACTACAATTCTGTTCAGGGTAAGAAGAAGGCAAACTCTAAATTAACCTGTTCTCACCCTCTGGTAGCTTGGCACAGAGCAGTCAGTCTTAACTTAGAAGCAATGTGTAAAGTATTTGTGCAACACTTCAAACAGTAACACAGTGAAAACACCACACAATTAAATTCCACACCAGGTTAGAAAAATAGAACTTGATTTAATTGAGAATAAGAACAAAATACCAAAAATCCAGTAAGTAGAACTTAAGATATTGAATTTCAAAGTTTGTAGGTGAAAATAGCATCTAGAAACAAAAAGCGCTATTTGGGATATCTGGTCGTGCCATACTGGGACAAAGTCAAACATTCAGGCTGACCTTGATGGAGTGCAAGCCCACTACAGGGGCTCAGTGAGGCCAGCTAAACAAAAGTACTTCGATCCTGGCTGAGTGGACGCCAAGGATGAGCGGTGCTGTCGAGGCGATTAATTAGTGCCAATCCACGCAGCAGCGGCGGTGCGCTGTTCCTGATCCATGCAGCAGCGGCAATGCATCGGCTTTCGATGAGCAGGAAGCTGCTATGTGATAGTTCGTAGTCATCATCAAGGCAGTCATTGACGGGGATGGGAGGAACTTGCGCTGGAAAGAGTGTTGCCAGTGGTGGGTCCGAAGGCGATGCATTGGGTTTGATCCACGCAGCAGCAGTGATGCATCGGTGCTGATCCATGCAGCAGAGATGCTGCGCCAGTTCCTATCCATACAGCAGATACAATGTGTCGGTTCTAGTTCGTGCAGCAGTGGCGATGTGTCAGTTTGACATCGTATGGATCAGTTTCTCTGGTGCCAACACCATAGGCCCACTTCCAATGGCCTAGGAGTGGGGTGAAACCACATGACATGGCAGACTCACAGATGGCAGAGTCCAGGTGCAAAAGCAGGGTGGCTGGAAGTCTTTTATGTCACTGAAACTTCCGATCAGGAGGTCAACCAACTAGTCCTTGGAGTCACTTTAAGTTAAGTGATGCAGGTCCAGTGCTTCTCACTCAGGCAGGAGGGCAGCATGCCAGCAAGACAGCGCAGCAAAGCAGAAGTCCATCAAAGCAGCAGTCCAGCAGAGTGGCAGTCCCTTTAGGAGCACAGCAGTCCTTCTTCCTGGCAGAGTCTTCTCAGGTCCAGAATTGTACTTATGTGGTGGTGTCTGGGATCCAGTACTTATACGCAGTTATGCCTTTGAAGTGGGAGAGACTTCAACAACATTCCTTTGAAGTGCACAGAGGTCTCCCTTCTGGCCCTGGCTCCAGACTCACTACAGGGGGGTAGACAGCCCTTTGTGTGTGGACAGATCACAGCCTATTCAGGTATTAGTGAGGCTGGGTCCAGCTCCTACCTCCAATGCTGCCAGTGTAGTTTAGTTCCTATAGTACCCTCATGCAGGACCTGCGCTTTTGGACAACATACACTGTGGGTCAATTGGTAGACTGACTCTGTGCACCTCCACTGCATATGTTAGCTGTGTTTTGCATTAGCTAGGTCACAGTGCCACTAGATTCTCCTTTTATTAGAGAGATTAGTTTTTGGCAACCTTAGAACACAACAAACCCTGATTCCTCAGACTCGTGGAAACAATATACTACTTTTCACCCAGTCACTCGTGCTTGCTCATTTGGTCTCAGAGAGATACACAGAAGAAACAGTCGAGCGTGTTTACAATAAGAATTTATTATACCGTTGTTCTTCTAGTGTAAAATATATGCGCTGCTACAACTGTTACACAGTAGCACAGAGATATAGGATCAGCAGTAAAGTGAATAAAAAGGAATAGTACATTTCTACCATTTTGCAATAGTCATGAACATATACATGAATATAAAATGCAATTATAAAATAAAGCAAATACTCCTAAGATGCCTGTCTAGATGTACCTAAGTGTACCTAGCATGTGAGTAGGTGTGAAAGAGCTAATAAGCCTAAAAGGCAAGAATCCCGCTAGGATTGAGTTGAACCCCATTACCTGAATAATGAGAGTGTGGGACCTCGTCCTGGTCTCGAGTTGGACACCCCGCAAGGGATGTTCAGACCACTGTCAGCTGGAGCGACTGCATGCAGGAGTCTCAGCGTCTCTGGTCAGTGTGTCGGCCTTGAAGTCTCGGTTCCCTCCTGCATATTGATAGCAAGAGGTGCTGTATTTATACAGTCCTTGTGCGTGTGTTAGCCATTGTTCAGTATGATGATGACGTTGGCGATTAAACCTTGTGCGTAGACAGGGGAGGTGAAGTATACCCCCCGGGTAGTGTTCTCATAAATTATTCATATGTGCTAAAGATGACGTTTTAGCAATATCGATTAGGAAAAACCCTCCCTCTGCATGGAACTCAGTGAAAGGTTTAGTCCCTAAAAGGTGTCAGTCCTTATAAGGCGTTATGTCCCTATAAGGCATTCTGTCCTTATAAGGAGTTATGTCCTTATACGGCTCGTTCATATGAAATGAAGGGGAGATGATTTAGGGAAAGTGTAAGATGTTCCCTGGACCTATATTAGGGTACCGATATGAAATATAACACCATGATGGCCCATCAGGTCACACCCAAGCTCCCATTGTATGTGGCTGTCTAGGGGAAATACAGAGAACAACTGTCACCCACCCCAGACATGTGAGCAGAGACAGGCAGCAGGCGCCAAATTGCAAAAGAAAGAAAATACCAACTTTCTAGATGTGTCATTTTCAGAATTGCAGTTTAAAATACGATTTCACCATAAGTTTGGATTTTCAGAGACACCAAACCTAAAAAGCCTATCTCTTCACAATTGGAATTTGGGAATTACGCTTATAAAATGGAATAAAGAAACCCTAATATTATTCAAGGAGAGAGATACGCCTAGTAGTTGTGAAAAACAAATTGAAGAGTTTTTCACTTCCAGGACATGTAAAACTTAAAGGTACATGTCCTGCCTTTTAAATACATTACACCCTGCCCTCTGGTGTGTCCAGGACCTACCATAGGGGTGACTTATATGTATAAAAAGGGAAAATGTTTATTTTGCCAAGTCGAAATGTCAGTTTAAACTGTGCACACAGGCTCTTCAATGGCAGGACTGAGCCATGATTAGAGGGCTACTTAAGTGGGCACAATACGTGCTGCAGGCTCACAAGTACCATTTAATTTACAATCCCTGGGCACATGTTGTGCACTTTACTAGGAACTTATAAGTACATTGAATATGCCAATTGGGGATTAACCAATATTACCATGTTTTAGGGCAAGAGTACATGCACTTTAGCACTGGCTAGCAGTGGTAAAATGTTCTGAGTCCTAAGGCCAGCAAATACGAGGTGAGAAAAAGTGGAGGTGGAAGGCAAAAAGTTGGGGGAAAGATTGCCCTAAGGCTGTCAGGTCTAACCTGTTTATTCCATGGATCACCTTGTGGACGATGCAGAAAGTTTTGAATAAGATTCTTCTAGCTTTGTGGAGGAAGTGCAAAGCCTTAGAGGCAATTCAGCACTTATCTTGCTGAACCATTGGGAAGCATTGTGGCTACTTGAAGGGGTCACCCTTACCTCTGGCAGACCAGGGCCATCAAGACCTGGACCTCTTGATCCAACCGCCACAGAGGAACTTCAGCTAGGCATCAACCTTCAGAAGATGACAGATGCAGCTGGATCTTTCCATCAGGAATTAAGCCATCCAAAAGCAGCACTGCACACACTAATACGGGAGAGACACTGGATGAGCACCTGATGAGAGACCGTGACAAAGGCCATAGAGAGATCCAATAGGACCAAAGCAGCTGAAGATAGTCTGAGATCATCTGCTATGAATAAGAGCACTGTGGCAGTACTATGGAGTGCTCTAAAACAGATTGTGTCTCATCCAGCAGCTTATTAGAGTCAACATAAGTTGATCACTGGATATTCATGTGCAAGCTTAGCTTAAAGGAGAAAAACAAAAGAGATGAGCCTATAGTTTAAAAGAATATTGGGATTGGCAAATGACTCTTTAAGTAAAGGAATGACAAAGGCATGCTTCCAGTGGTGGAGACCCTAGCCTTGACCAAATAAAGATTGCAGATCTCTAGTAAAGGAGGACAAAGGAGATCCAAAGCCTTAGTACCTTGGGTGAACAAGGTTCTGAAGATGAACCAGATTTAATGACCAATTCCAAAGTACCCACCTCTTCTAAGGTAATAGGAACATACTCAGATAAGCATTGCCCATCCATGTCAGTTAAAGAAGTGACCATACACATTGCATCATTCTGAGTAGGAGGCCCATACCTTATGAATTGTGTCCTGTAAAGATCATGCCAAATTGTCACATAAATCTTGGGAAGAATCGACAATATCACCATGGACAGCAGGATTGATAAGATTGTTCAAAATAAGAAAAAAGCACTTTTGATAACTTTTTTGCTCCTTCCATCTTAGACACATAAAAGGTAGCATATTAGCTCCAAATTCAATGCTGCTACCTTTTCACAGCTTTCTGATAAATGTCCTTAGCACTAGGACAATCATTTTTCCTCGAATAGGTTTAAGTCTTTTATGATTAGGTTTAACTTTCTTTCACTTTGTCAGAGAACCATGGTGCAGATGGCAGTTTCCTATTGAAGCCCTCATGTTTAATCAGCACAGTTTTATCTGATGCATTGTAAATCAAGTGGTGGTTAATGGCTGATATAGCCTCTTCCACAGAATTGAAAGAGATGAAGGGGATGTAAGATAGGGTGAAGCAAAGTTCTCCTGGCGACTTTATAACAACATCTTGTGGGTCTCATCTACTAAATAGTAGAAGTGTTCAAGACAGAGTTCATAAGAATTGTATGTATTGGAACTGCATAATGGTCTGACCATGTTAGCCGAGGTGTCCTAGAAACTAGAAAAGTAAAAATGGAATAAAGGGTATGCTCTGCTTCATGTGTGCAGTCTTGTGCTACCCATTTTAGACCCAGGATTTATAAAGCATTAATCATTTTGAGAGAGTTTATATTCATCTCATTAGCTACATAAAAATGAAGGTCATCCAAAAGGGTGAAGTTTGAAAATGTAGGGACAAGTGGAGAGGCCCATTTGGCTAGATCCTGCATGTAATTAGTTTTAACACTCAGTGGTCTATAAATAAGAACACCAGCAGTCGGAGTAATTTTTAGTGAAAACACAAGACCTTTGCTTCTTAAGATGTAAGGAAAATCAATTACTGAGCAAGTGAGAGCAGTTTTTTGGATTATCACTACTCTGCCCCGTAGTTTATCCCTGCAGTCCATGTGTTTGATGAGGTAGCCTACAGGGATAGTCAACGAAATATTTGTAGCAGAGTACTCTCAAAGCCAAGTTTCAATCAAAACATGGCATCTGGTTTGTGCTCAACAATGAAATGGTACATTTTCTACATGGTGTTTTGAAAGAGATCCAACATCCAATAAGAATCAACTTAGAGAGTTGTTAGATGGATCTCATATTAAGCCTATGCCCACAAATACTATTTGGTAATTTTCTGAAATCGAACACTGCATTCAAATTAGGATTTTCCTTGCCTTGGTGTCAGGAAGACTAGATTTTATTAAAGACACGAAGGTGAGTATTGTGCTTTCTTTTCTTGTGTATTTATTAACAGCAGCCAAGCAAGAGAAAAAACTATGCTACCCAGAAAACCTGGGAAAAGAACTACAAACAATGACATTATAAGAGAACAACCAATGAGACGTTGAGCCCCACAATAACTATTTTGACTGGGAGCAACAAACCTTCTTTTCTTGCTGAAGCTTAGAAAGAAATAACATCACCAAACAAAGCATCATCAACATAGTCAATAAATCATTAAAGAAGTCCAACCGGAGTCGAGGAACCACTTTCCGAATGCAAGGAGGACTGCGTGGTTGCAAAGGGAGTTCCATCGAAAAGGAGGATCCTACGGTTTAAGATGAGGTGGCAGTACTGGATGATGGTACTGGAACTGCAGGGAAAAAACAGGGAGTGTTAGTAAACAGTGGTGGGATAATACTTGCCTCTGCATCTTTAATAAAATCTAGGCTTTCTGACACCAAGGCTAGGGAAATCTTAATTTTATTACAAGATCAGAGGCTCATATTATGCTTGTTCGAAGCATTGCAATAACAGAATCAGATACATGAGCAATCAATTTACAATAATAGGTTATGAAAACATGTTTGTTTGATCAATCTTCAGATTTGAGGATGTTGTGTGGACCCACTCCTGCCCAAAAATCTCTAAAGGCCATAGCCTCTCTGGATGAATGGCCACCAAAGAAATCAGTATTAACACCATCTAGAGACATAACCCATTTTACCCAGAGGGCTAAAGTGGGAGCGGTGACAGGTTTCTGGGGTTTCTGGAAAGAAATTAGTAATTGGGAGGAAGAGGATGTTCTTAGATCTGCAGTTCGTGAAACATATGCTTTCAGACAACTTCAGTTGAGAGGGGAAGAAGGGATAATGAATTGACAATAAATAGATTTTGGTACGTCTGTGAACCTGGAAGGAAACACCAAGCGGTGACTAATGGAAAGACAAGATATTCAATGCCTTGATGTTTCAATGAAATTAAACACAAAAGCATTGTTAACTTCGCTGATAAATGTTTCAGAGAAAGATTCCTATGATCTTGCCATGAATTAAACATCTTCAACACCAAATTAACATCCCACATGGTATTGTACTAAAGGCAGGAGGAATAACAAATCTTACCCACTTCAACAGACGGTAAGACTAAAGTGTGTTCCCCAATAGGTCTTCCATCAACTCTGATGTGTTCGGTTGATATAGCCTATCTGTAGGTATTAATTGTACAATGGGCTTTCCCTTGTGAAGCCAAGGAGGCTAAGAAGTTAACCACCATAGCTCCATTTGCTGTAATGGGATCTGAATTCCTGTCCATACACCAGGCCAACCAAGCTGACTTTTAGATTTTTGCCATAGCAGAGGACCAGGATTGTTGAATGAGGTGGATAGCTTCTTCCGAAATCCCTGGTGTTCTCCAGGAAGACTTAAAATCCACCAATGAGAAAAGGGGAGCCTTATAGAACTAGGTTGTGACAAAGACCTTGATGGTTGAGGAGCAAATAAGAAAATGTAGGAATCCAACTGAGTAGTCGGAAGACAGTTCCAGCAGAGTTTGGTACCAAGGTTGAGCCTGCCAGAAGGGGGTGACTAGCACTAGGGATGAGTGTTGTATTCGGTATTGCACTAGGACCTGAGCGATCAAAAAAAAGGGGGGAAAGGCGCAAAGGAGAGTGTGTGCCAAGATTGAAGAAATTTATCTGTGGCTTGAGCTAATGGATCTGGCCACCAACTTGAAAAGGAAGGGAGATGGGAAGTGAGTCAGGAGGCAAAGAGGTCTATTGACATGCTGCCAAAGTCAGAAGAAAGATGCTTGAATACCGAAGGGTGAAGACGCCAATCGCTTGAATCTTGCAGGTGTCTGAAATACCAATCTGCCCAAAAATTCAAATCTCCCGACGGTATTCTCGTCTGACCAAGAGATTCTGTTGGAGACAGAATTCCCAAGGTCTTTTGGCAGGATCTGCAAGAGGCTTGGATCTTGTGCCCCCAAGATGGTTTATATACCTGACCACAGATAGATTGTCCATCCATAAGAGAATAGTTCCTTTTGCTTTGTCCTTTGCAAAGGTCTGGATGGCAAAGGAACCTGCAAGCAACTCTAAACAATTGATGGGCAAGGATGACTCCCGAAGAGACCATGTAGCTCCAGGCAAGAACTGACCACATCTTGCACCCCAGCCTGTCCGACTTGCATCGTAATCTAAGACAAGATCTGGGGCAGCAGAGAAAATTGTTCTCCTGTTCCAGGCATCTAAGTCAGACAGCCACCAGAGGAGCTCATCCCTGGATTCTGGATCTAGGATTACCAGATCTGAATATGCCAAACCTTTGTGGAGATGACGTTTCTTTAACCTTTTTATGGCTTGATAATGAAGGGTGCTGGGGAAATTGCCTGAATTGAAGAAGTCATAAGTCCCACAAGACTAGCTAGAGATCACAGAGACAAGTGAGAAAGAGTTAGGGAGTGACTTTTTTCATTATGGAAACCTTTTGTTGAGGAAGTTGAAGGACAGACAGAGAAGTGTCTATTAGGAAAACTTGAAACTCCAGGCGTTGTGAAGGAATGAGAAAAGAATTTTGAACATTGATGAGGAAACCCACACATAGCAGAAGGCCCTGGCAAAGTTGTAAGTGAGAGAGAAGACAGTTCTTGTTGTGGGCCAGGATCAAAAAATCATCGAGATACACAATTAGTCTCATCCCCTGGGTCCTAAGAAAGTCTATCGCTGGTTTGAGCATCTTGGTAAAACACCAAGGGGCTGAGGAGAGGCCAAAAGGAAGACATTTGAAGCAAAAGAAGGAGTGACCCCATTGAAAATGAAGATGCTTCCTGTGCGAGGGGTGAACTGGAATTGTCAAGTAGGCATCCTGAAGATCCAGTCTTACCAACCAATCATCCTGAAGCAAGATGTCTCTGAGATGGAGAATAGCCTCCATTTGAAATGATGGTATTAATGATTGTTGAAAAATATTAAGTTGATTACTGGATGAAATAGATAGTACTCAGGAAACCTGTGGGCTCCAACTCGGTTTGTTCAATAGCCTGTTTTGTTAGAAGTGACTGAATTTCGGCTTAGACAAGAAAGAATTGTTCCTTAGAAACATTTAGAGGATGGGATCAGTGTAGCTGAACTGGGGTCTGGTAGACTTCTATACAATAACCTTGGATTGATTGAATTAACCAGGGATCTGTGTTGAGAGAAAGGCAAGCATTTAGACAGGGAGCAAGTCTGCCTCCTACTGGAGGAAGGCCAGAATTGGAAATTCTTGCCTAAGTACTGGTCTCCTTTATTTATGAATCCCCTGGACTGTAATCCTCTGGAGCGGCAGAGATAGAAGATCTTAGGTAAGAGTGGTGAGGCGGGGCAGGGCGCATCAGAGGGGATGCCAACAGACGACGGAATAGGTATTTTTATTAGGCCTGGGCGGTAAATTCCGTTCCGCCCGCGGAATTCGGGTAATTTAGCGTTTTGCGGCGAACGCGGAATTGCCCAAAATTCTGCGTTCCGCGGCTTCCTGGAATTTTTTGCTGGTTCGCAAGATATTTACCCCTGAGCATGTAAACAGCATTCGTGAACAGGAAAAAAGCATCACAATCAAGCAATTCCGCGTGTTCACAGAATTTTTGCGTGCTCGTGGAGATTTTTTACCGTTTCTCTGAGCTTTGCGTAGCGCGACTACGCAAATTCCGCCCACCCCAAATTTTTATTTATTTAATTATACCCATTCTGTCATTGTCTTGCTTTCGCCCCTTAGATAATACAGAATCCTTCACATGGTAGCTCAATCCCACAGGGCAAAGCAGGAGACATAACACAGCACCTTTAGAAAAGGGTTTTATTTTACAAAATGCAATGACTCTCTCTTTTAAAATAAGGCTTGGGGTTTTATTTTACACAATGCTCTCTAACAGACAGGCTTTCTCAGATGCCAAATGCAGAACATTTAAATACACAAAGAGATATATATGTTTGTATGCAAGCAATAATAACACACTTGGTGAATGCAACAGTTAAATACATGAGTAATACCATCAATAAACAAACAGCAAATAATATGAGATAGCACTGAAGAAAATATAGTATGTTGGACGTCTTGCAAGAGATCAGAAAGATATATACACTGAATACATCAAATGATTACTTTGGATGTGCACCTCAACTCACTCACACATCACAAAGAAAACACCTCAAATGATCAAAGCCACTGGCCAAACATCACAATGGCAATAACCAAACTCAACACTTCAAATGACCACAACCACTGGAACCACGCATCACAATGGCACTAGTCAAAACTCAATACTCCACCTGGTGCAAACACTGCATCTTAGCCCACTCCTGACTGGGGGAATTAAACAGACGGGGTTAAGAGCCTCAGCAAACTAAGGAACAAGTAATTAACCTGCCTAGATATGTTTTGAAGGGTCCTCAATTGGATCCCATAATAAAGCAAAGCAATCCGGAACAGACAGTTGCAATTCAATTCAATCATACTAACATCCATTCAGGTTCACACATACACAATTAAAATAATTCAAGACAACGTCAGGGAAAGTCACAGGCCACATGATGATAGGGTGGAAAGATTACATAGAACATCCAGGAATTAGTCAAATGGTGTAATTCCAACTATCCGATACAATTAAACGCCGTAAAGCATTCCCTGGCTGTAAGGAGTTCCCACGTTCCCTTCTCCAATCTCGCATGTTCCAGCCTTTATCTTGACGAAGCTCACAAAGCCTTCCGGGTACATTAAACAATCTCTCACAAAAACAATCCTTGAACGTGATTAACGCAAACAACTTGCAAGCGCTGCTGTGCGCGCAGAAAAGCTCAAGCCAAGCAGAGTCACAAAACAGGATGACATGAGGCCATGTCAAAGCCAATAGTAAGAACTTCATAATTCTACCAATGTACAACACAATGCACATTTGTGAACACACTGCTTATAGCACTGCACTTCGAGACCAAAAAGTACATTCCACATCTCTCTCTCCCGCTCCCTCTCATGCTTTCAAATGCACATCCCGCACGTTCTGTTCTTGGCAAGGCTGTCCTACTCCATGACAGCTCCCACTGAAAGACTGCAAGATTACAAGAAAGAAACTTTTAAGAGAAACAGACATATGCAGGACGTTGTACATTCAGGATAGGTTAAATAACACACCAAATCAATTAAAAGAATGCTAGTCAAAGCTCATCACAGGGTGCCAGACCAGAAGAGTGACTCTAGCACTATAGTCATCTGTCGGCTCCCCCCTCCCAACCAGCCCTGCCCTCGCCCCACCCCACCCCACCCCACCACGTTTACCTGTGCCGGCTGCCACTGGGTAAGAATGGAAAGGAGATGATTGAACAGATGAGAGTATCCTTTGGGTGGATAAGGATAGAATATAGGTTGCAAATTCTTTTAAACTGTTCACCAATTTGGAGAAGGTAGGGGTGAGTCCATGTATAGGCAGTGCTTAATTTATAAAAGAAGAAGGGCCAAGGCCCAAAGTTTTTCTCAGAAATCCATTGCCAGCGCTATTGAATGTCAGAGCCCCAAATACCAAGGCTGCATAGTCTTGATTCTACCTCATGGCTCTTTAGTCCACCAGCAGACACTCTCTACTCCTTTATTTCACTCTTGCCTGATCTTTTTCAGCCTTAATTTCTTCCTAAGCTGCAAACTAGAGGCTGCAGTGATTTAACTCCTTTCTGCTTTCATAACCGTCAATGTAGCAAACATTAGTAGCACTTGGGGAAAACATGGATCAAACAAATTCCACACTATTTTTGCTGTCTATATAAAAACTAATGAACACAATACATTTTCACCACGTATTAAAGGTGAAAGAGGGGAGTAAGCCTGAGGCCACATTAGATAGTTCAAATATTACCTCAATATCTACTATAAAGTAAAGTCCGTCGGTTCTCTATTTTAAGACTTAAAAAATTGCCATTAACCGGAATTTCGTTACTAACGTCTTTATTACATAACTAAAATGTTTATATGCAAAATAGGTGCTGCACATGCTTAACAATGGCTTCAAAATCGATTTTTCCCTGATGAAACACCATTGTGAAATATGGCCTTAGGCAAAGTTTCAAAAGGTACTTGCTTCGCTTCTGCTTACTCAAGCAGCAAAGTGGTGCAAAAAGGATTTGCCCCTGTTTATACATTTCTCTGTCTACTCACATGTTGAGAAAATGTTAACTCAGTGGGTCCAAATGAATCCCATCGTCTAGAGTGTCAAATGTTACTGGTAAGTCTAGGAGTCGTCCACAGCTGCTGTGAACTGACTTCCAAAAGTTGCTCTCTCATATGAAGTCCTTTAGATTTGGTAGTTCTGCAAGATCTTGATGTAGTCATCTAGGAAACTCCATTCGTCCCTGAAAATTGAATCTGGGTGGTAACATCACCCTTCAAAATGATGCCAACATAAAAGGAAACGCAAAATATGTCTACAATTGGAGGAATCAGATACATCCACAGTAGATATAACACTGTCTATTTCAGGTACCCGTGGGATATGGCTCTTTGCAAGGCAGTGGCAACCACAGTAAGGCTTGGAATGGGCCAGAATAGTAATGTTCTCCTTAATTCTTTTAGCTGAGCATAAGTTGTCAAGAAAAGTCATAAAGTGTTCTTTATATATTCTTCCTTCTTAATGATACTACTAGCTGTCTGCACCAAGAATATCGAAAAACAGTTCAACTGCTATGGGATTTTAATGCTGGCAGTTCAAAACACCGAGGTTCTTCTTGTATACAAGTCCAATGTTAGCAATTTTCTCATCAAACTAGGTGGTCAGTGTGTCACAAATCATGAGATAAAATTACTGCCTTAGGTTTTCTAAGGTTCGTTGAGAGTTTTTTGTTTATATTCAGTAGCTTGCTGGTATTGTTTCTAGTTTTTGAAATATCGAGGTCATAATAGTTTTGTGTAGACTCAGGGATTATGATTTTTAGCCCATGTGTACATTTTCTGAGAGTTTATTAGGATGCTTTTATGAAGGAATTCCTTAATCCTACCATTAATAGAAGTAAGTAGCCTCTTTTAGAGTTAGTCACAATATTTACAAAAGGGGTGATTACGAGTTTGGACCGCTGAGCGCGTTGTAGCGGTCCACAAACTGCCAGATTGGCTGTCCGCCCGCCATATTCCGATGTTTGGCAGTTGGATTGTCACTGGACCTATGCGGCTCCGGGGATCCTGGATCCTGTGAGGGTGGTGCAGCAGTCAGGCAGAGTAATATGCTGGCAGTGAGCTCGCCATGCAAAGGCTGGTGGTGAGGCAATAAAGGGGAGCTCTACTAGGGCTCTCTGCCCCTCAGGGCTTGGGGATGGCTGCATGGGGGAACATGTTGTGCCCCCTGCAAAGTGCACCCAGTTCCTGTGCACCATGCAGGAACGTGCTCTGGCGGTGTCACAGAGGTGGCTGTCTGAGGCTCACCTATGGGCAATTAGACAGACACCGCTGTGACACAGCCGCAGCACCACCCGCCTACCAAGAATGACAATCGGAATCCGGCAGGCGGTGTGAGCATTGCTTAGGCAGTCCTCCCGTGTGGCGGCCAGCAGGAGGATAGCCAAAGTCGTAATAAGGCCCACAGCCTTTGGGCTTGAAAATCACACCAGATAACACAACATACTTCTTCAGTGGGAGCCTTTAAATCCCTCTCTAGAAGTGTCGTAGGTAAAAAAAATAGTCCAACTTCAGTGGAAGGTGGCACACCAGGCATCTTGCTGTTAAATGAGATATTTTCTGACCATACATCACAGGTTGAAACACTGCTGTTACAATCAAGGACCACCTTTGACATTTGTTGCTAATTGTGTTTTGTACCTTTAGCTCTTTCGTGAATGCCTTGGACAGCCAAATGATTAACACAAAGTTTCTCCTTGGTTCAATGTAAGTTTATAGTCACCCAGAAAATTGCTTCCATCGAGATGATTAGAATCTGCAGCAGAACTGTTAATATTGTGTTAGAAACAGGACTCCGTACTTGGGTAGTCAAAATGCCATACCCACAATTATGGAGGTTGTACCATTACAGTTAAATGTAACAGTCTAACCCCTATCATAGGCCGAACATCCAGTTCTGGGTTGCAATTGTGCACACCATCTCTGGATGTACTTTATACTAAGGAGGGCAATGCACCTAATTTTCAAGAAACGTTACAGAGAGAAGTGTAGGCACTAACTCGACAGGTTAGCACCGTCACTGCAGCATGCTTAGTGTTTCTTTGTCAATGCTCTCATGGTGAGTCAATCACAGAATGCACCCATATGGACAATAGTGTGCAGTGTGCCCCTGCTGAGACACCTACAGTGTTTTTGCTAGGGAACTCAAGGATTGCCTTTGAAGGGTCCCCAGACAGGGCACAGTATGTGTAGGCACCTTCACTTCATCAGTGGGGTCTGTGGGAGGTCTCTAGAGCTATCCATACTCCTTCTCAAAGGGCCCACTGTGAGGTGTACTAACTTTGTGCCCTCTCCCCGGAGGGATGCAGATATTGTTTTCTTTGACAGGCAATTTGCATATATGCACTTGAGTGTGCACTTATCATTAAAACCCGTATTCCTTGGGAAGAAGTATTTTGGTAGCCAATAACTTTGTCTGTGGTGTACCAGTTTTTGGTAGCAATAACTTTGGCCTGGGTGTACCAATCTAGACCAAACTTTCCATATGATTAAGCAACTCTCCATTTTTGGATACATTTAATCAAAATTATTGATGAGGACAGTTTATGGATGGTACCGCACAGGGCATTTTTTTTTTTTTTTTTACCACAACTCATTGTAAGATTTTATGTGTGGCCACTGCAACAATGTAATTGCGAGTTCACTAAATTTGAAAGGCAGATTGTGCTTGGCTTCTTTTGTTTAACTTTTGCAGTTCTTTTGAAGCTTTCCTCAGAACTTTTTCATAAAACAACAATCAAAGATACATGCTTTCGAGACGTTACATATTTTATGTTCAATAAAGAATCACTAAAGATTTTTAGGCGACTTCAGTCAGTCATTTGATCAGTGGTTTTGTTAGCTGGCCTCCGATTGGCGTGAGGTCAGCTGACAAATAGTGTTGGACAGCCATTACATTTTCCCTCAGTGTATGAATATACCATAGAGCGTGGAGGTGGGGGGGGGGGGGGCTAGGGGTTCTTCCTTGTGTTTTACTCACACATACACTTGCTTCTACATGACTATTGCCGGCTGTTAAGCTTGGGATATCATATCATATGAGTATGTATTCCTCCTTTCACGTGCTTCCTGTCTCTGTCTCACTACTACCAATTTTGCAAGCAACGAATGGTTCCAGCCCCCAAACCTGGTACCAGCCAATCATCTTACATTCCTTGTGTCCATGTTCATACCAACTCCCTCCCTATCATACGTCATCAATGTCATAATTTGCATTGTAAGTGACCTCAAGTTTCACTTCAACTGAAGTGGGTTTTTTTCAAGCTAAATAATTGAAGATTTCCTCTTCATGTGTATTTTCAGTGACTAGTTTCACTGACAATAAACTCACATAAAAATTCAGTTTTTTCATCAACAATTTTGAACGAAAATAATTACTGACGCCAGGCAGTACCATTTACTAGTAATATAGTCCGCCATGCGCCAGGCAGTACCATTTACTAGTTATATATTCCGCCATGTTTTGTGGGTAGGCATTTTTCTGTCACATCTCGAGCCCTTTCACCCTGACCTCACTGCTTTTCTGTCTTCCACCTTTCTAAACTCCAAGATACTCAAATTGATAGCGGTTTTATCGAAAAGAACGTTCTGTCTGAGATCCATATTTTTTACATCGTCTATCTCATGAGACTTTTCAGGATCCTACCACTGCAACCGAAATACACCACGACGAATGCCCTGCACCGGTGCAACCAAAACGCAACAATATCATATTTGCGTGTCAACGACGTTCACGAGACAAAGATTCAATAAATATATGAGTAAATAGAAAAAGACCTTCTCTGCAGGCTGAACAAAATAATTGCTTACCGTCACCATGGCAACTGCTTCTGCGGGTCAGATTTGTACGTGTATATGCTTTAGATAGAGAGATGCATTATATAAATGATATCAAAATTGTGCTAGATATTGTGAAATAATTTTGTACATTTTTGCCCGATGCAACGGGACGCTTCAGTAGAAAGATTGTTATTAAATTCCATCTGCTGAAAAGGCGCCTGCAGCTGTTTCGAGAGGTTTTCCTGCAAGCCATGCAGATCTGCTCAGAATTTTAATCGCTGTTTACCAATTGAAGTCTGCCATTGAAAGAGCAAGATGTTTCCAAGCAAACAAGGTGTGGACGTCATTCCAGCCTGGAAATAGAATTCGTTTTGCCTTTGCCTTTTCCAGATTGAGCAACACGCTGATTCACGGTGCACCTTTGGCATTATGACTGTCATCATGGTGAATATTGTTGTTATAGAATCGATGGAAATACACAAATATGCCTATAATTAACACTTTTCATGAAATAATGTTCTTATAGACAATGACGCCATTAGTGAAAACAAATCCGAAAATAAAAGATTATATTTATGTGCAGTTCAAGCGGAGTCTAAAGACAACAGCAAATAATTCTGCCATAAGCATTTGTATGAGCTTTTTAGAAGACAATGTAGGCGTAAGCGTCGTGGAGAAAGAGTTTTAGGATGTTATGACTAGGGTATAATCAACAAAATAAAGGTGAGCAAACGTGATAAAGAATACGAATAACACTTTGGGTGTGATTCGCAGAGTTTGACTTGAAAGAAATTCAGAAATGTATACATGGTTGATGTATTCCCATGGTTTTTGAAGTTGTTTCTGGCAAGCTTAATCCTGCAGACTTTTTTGTTTCTTGACTGCTTGCTTTTTGGTTCACTGTTGTGAGAGGCACCAAAATGTAGTCTCACCCTATGTAAGCTTCTGGTAAATTGGATATATTTGAGCGAGAACCCGCAAAGCACGCCTTTTAAAAACTGGCCAGCAGGTGCACAGGTGGGGGTAGATGAATCCAGGGTCAGACTGGCCGTAGCAGGCACCAGGCATTTCCCCACTGGGCCGGAAGGGTGAGGTCCGGTTTTGGACCCCTGGGGGACAGTTTTGTTACGGGTGGTCGGTATTGTAGCAGTGCTACAATATCGGCAGCCTGTAACAAAAGCAGCAGCGGGAGTGGTGCTTTCCACTCGCATCCCCCAGACCACTCCCCTTTGGGGGTCCATCGAGCTGCTTGCCAGGGCTGGTTTTAGTTCGCAGTCCGGCCGTGGATGCATTGAGCTGGGTACACACGAGCACATGCATACACGCAGGGGCGGTTCCTCCTCAGAAGCGAAGGAGCGTCGCCCCACCTGCTGCGAGCGCAGCGGGCAAACACAAATAAATAAAATGGCATTTCAATGGCATTTTTTTATTTGCCACCACACCGGCTCACGCTGTCTACAGCATGAGGGTGGGGGCAGGGCTGAATCTTGCAAATACAGAATCTCAGCACTGGTCTACAGTGTGCATGTCGGATTGGCCGAACGTCTTGTGACGGCCAGCCCAACTTCCGCGCTGCAGACCCAGCAATCCAAAGGCTGTGAAACAGCCTGGGGATTGCTGGCACAGGCCCCAGCCTCAAAATGAGCGCGGATGAGCCTGCACCCAACAATCCTGGAGCTGCTTTCACAGTATGAAAGCAGCTCCAGGATTGGTTGGAGTTCTGTTCCACAAGCAGGAAGGAAGTCCTTCTTTTTTCTGCTCGTGGAAAGGAGAAGTGCCTCAGTGGTCGTGCTCCAGCTTCTCGTTTATGGTGAGTAGCGCCTATGTACCCTACCATTTTTTTATTGAAGCAAGCCGCTAGGGTAACAGCTCTCAGACAAGGCATCTGTATGGAGGACCCCTGTACCAGCATCCTGGTTGAGGTGACTCCTGACATTGCCAAGAGGGAGATGGAAACGCTACCATAGTGTCACAACATTGGGCCTCGCTGCCCCCACAATAGTTCTTCTGCACTGCCTTGACTCATAGTATGAAAAGCAGCATGGGGATGGGGACACAATAGGAAACTAAACAAGTTTTACTCAGGAAGTTGCTCACCTTCTAGTACTCCTGGCTCTCCCATGCTGAAGAAGCAAGTAGATTCACAGCGCTGATGATGAGGAGTCAGGTTGATGACCCACTAAGTGGACAGAGGCTTTGAAGGGCCACTGAACCCTGCAGACTGGAAGCACCAAGTAATAATGATGCTCGGTTTGAGAGCAGACTACAACGTTGGAGTACTTCAAAAGCTAACCAGTAGAGGTATGAACACCATTCAGCTGCAACCAAAGAGCTGGGGAGACAGAAGAAACTGAAAAAGTCAATTTGCATGAAAGGCCGGATTTAGACACCCTTTGTGCTGGGTAGTGTCGCAAATGTGTTGAATTTACTTTTCAGCGCAAAACTTGTTTTACGCTGGAAAGTTGCCTAAAAGTAATGCAACCAATAAGCAAAAGAGGGTTTTACCTCTTTATCAGTAAGGCTGAGCCCAATCAAAAAAACAAAACCACCGCAATGCCAATACTGATTTTTCTGTTTTTCATTACGGTGCATTTTCTAAGGTTATGCTACCAAGGCATCAAGACCTTGGTTAACTCAAACAAGTGAATTGTTAAAAATTAAAAATATCCCTGGTTGAGTCTGAGTAAAGTGACAAAGGATATAAATTGTATGAGTTCAATTGTTGATCCCAACGGAGAGTTAAAAAATCAGCAGCACTGAGGGTATTTGCCCGAGTCATAAGGTTATAGGAAGTCTGAGCAGAGTCATTTAACTGCACAGGGCAAATAATTTATGTTGTTTCAATGTTTTGTCATTGTCTACGTCTTTGTTATGTTACAGAAATTTATAAAAGCGCACATATACCCGGAGGTGTCTTGGCGCTGGACCCAACATTGACCCGCTACAACCTTGCCCCTAGTGCTGAAAGAGCCAGGTTTTTAATTGATTTCTAAAAATCGTCAAAGAGCTGGCATTCCTGAGATTAAAGGGAAGAGAATTCCACAGTTTAGATGCACCGTAATAAAAAACTGCGTCCACCCCAATAAGCTTTGTGAATTCTTGGTACAGCAAGCATTCGTGCTCCCAAGGACCGAAGCTGTCTGGTGGGTTGATACCATGTAAAATGATCCTGCAAAAAAGAAGGACCTATACAATGTAGAGCTTTAAAAACAATGCACAAGGCTTTAAAATCAATACGCTGAGAAACGGGAAGCCAGTGAAGATTGCGGATTTCGTTAGAGACTGAGCAGTGTCTGGGGATATCCAGTATGAGGCGAGCTGCTGAGTTCTGAATCATCTGGAGTTTTCGCAGATGCTGCTTCTGGGCATTAAGGAATAAACCATTGCAGTAGTCCAGCCTGGATGAGATAAGGCATGAGACTACTGTTCTCTTGGTGTTATCGGGGATATAAGGAAAATATTTCCTAATTTTTTTAATGAGGAAATGTGAAGCCGACACCACAGCATTTGTGTGATGATGGAAAGTAAGTTTATCATCCATGAGCACACCCAAGTTCTTTGCCTTAACCACCGGATTAGGCGGGGGACCCAACTCAATGGGCCACCACAGTTCATTCCACGGAGGCTGCACACTGCAGAAAATCAAAACTTCCGTTTTACTGGAGTTAAGCTTCAGGCAGTGTGCTGTCATCCATTTATTAATTGCACTCATGCAACATCTGAACTGCGAGGTCGGAGATTGTTGGGATTTAGAAGCTGCCACCACAATCTGGGTGTCATCAGCATAGGTGGTCAGGTTAAAACCAAATTCCCGAATAAGGGGCGCTAGTTCAGAAACGTATATATTGAACAATGTAGGGCTTAAAGAGCTACCCTGAGGAACACCACATGGAAGAGTGTACGGATCAGAATTGAAGCCATCCATGGATACAGTGGATCTACGATCAGTGAGAAAGGAGGCTAAAAGTGCTCGTGCTGTCTCTCCTACTCCTAGCCCCTCCAGACATCTTTGCAGGAGGAGGTGATCCACCGTGTCCAAAGCCGCAGAAAGATCGAGGAGCACCAGAGCTGCTGCACCTCCTCCGTCCATAACTGCTCTGATCTCCTCAGAGGCTTTGATCAATGCCAACTCCGTACTGTGGTCCTTGCGAAAGCCAAATTGAGTATGATCCAGCAAACCATTTGCATTAATGAATAGTGACAATTGATTGTTCATTATTTTGTCCACTATCTTTGCTGGCAAAGGCAGTCTAGCAATGGGCCGATAGTTAGTAGGGTTGGCAGCGTCAAGAGTGTGTTTTTTTAAGAGAGGCAGAATAGATGTCTCCTTCCAGCTAATCGGGAAAACACGGGAGTAGAACATCAAGTTGAAGATGTCGGTGAGGTATGGGCTCACCAGATTTGCCAGTTCTTTAAGGAAACTTGGGGGGCAGGGATCTAAGGGTGAACCCGACTTAGCTTGAAGGACATGATTTCTTACTGTGTCTATCGAGATCGGAGAAAACACAAATGGCAAATGATTGTTGGTACCTAGACCGCTTAAAAGTGGTGATGGGCTAGAATCGGAGACCTCTCTGAATGCTTGGAAGATGTCTAAGACCTTGGATTTAAAAACATCAGCAACGTCATTACAAAATTTCTGGTTGACCTGCCTGCCTGAGTTATTAGGTATAGATAACTTATTAATCACTGCAAACAGTTCCTTAGAGGAATTAGCGGCTGAGTCAATCTGAGAGGTGAAATATCTTTTCTTTTCAGAAATAAGAAGATTTTGTATTTTAATAATGCTTTTTTGTAGGCTGATTTCTCCAGCTCGTCATAGTTTACCCGCCACCGTCGTTCTAGACGACGACATTGCTGTTTTTCCAAACGGAGACATTCAGAGAACCAGGGGGCGGATGGCGTGGCCTGTTAGCTGAGAAAGTTCTTAATGGGACTGAGGCATTAACTGCACCCAATATCCAATTCGTATAGTTAGTCACAGCATGGTCTACCTGATCCTGTGGGGGGCGAGAGGTTTCTAGGAGAGAATTAAGGGACAATTTGTCTACTTTATTCCAAGCTTTCCCAATAGAAGCTGAACGTTTACTGGTGTCATCCTTTCCTTCCCTAAAAAGGGGGAGAGTGAACTTAATTAAGGAATGATCTGACCAGATTAAGGGACGCGTTTCCTTGATCCTGAGGCCCTGAGCTGAGAAAAAAACGCCATCCAGCGTGTGCCCGGCTATATGTGTGGGTGATTGCACCAGTTGAGTAAGTCCAAAAGAACTAAGGGTGTCCAATAGCCCTACAGTGTCTTTGTTTCCTAAATCCTCTAAATGATAATTAAAATCCCCAAGAATGGTAAAATCTGAGTTTAAAATGACTGGTTCAAGCAAACTGTCCAAATTGGTTAAGAACGTATTGCGTGGGCCAGGTGGACGATAGAGAAGAATTCCCTTAAATGTCACTTTAGGATGAAGTGTAAACGAGAAGTGGAGAGCTTCATAGGAAGGGGTAGAGACAGAATGATGGATTGCCGAGAGCTGGTCCCTGAAAATAATGGCAACTCCACCTCCTCGCTTAATGGACCTGTCTTCTCTGATAGCTCTGTATCCCGTGGGTATGGCCGTGGTAAAATCGGGATCAGATGCAGCGTCTGCCCAAGTCTCTGTTATAAATAATATGTCTAAGCCCAGGCACTCTATCATATGAGCAATTTCGTACTTGTGTTTGCCCAAGGACCTGGCATTGATAAGTCCACCAAGGAGAGTAGATTGGACCTGTGTCAGTGTATCATCTAGACGCTGGGGGGCATCAAATGCCACCACAAGTTTGGGAGAGGGAAGAACAAACCCACAAACACAACCGGTAGTGATAGCCCCTGGATGCAAAATACGGCATGTCACCTCCCTGGGTTGCCCCAGGGCGTGCAAAGCGCTACTGGTATATTTCAGTGTTGGGGAGAGTCGGGATGTAAGGACAAGGGCCCTGGGCACGGACTTGACTTTGAATGTGTTTGAGTAATTTGTCATTTAATGTTACATGTTTGTTTAGTAAGGATTATTAGGTTTAGGTCTTATGTCATTTTGTATGTATTTGTATACAAAAAAGTTTGATGTGGTGTTTTATAGTATTTTTTATTGAAAATATTTACTGTGCTTAAAAAAGATGATTCAAAAGTTCAATAAGGTTGTTAAAAAATAAAATAAAAAATACGTGGCAATGAAGGTGCCTTGGTAGCATTAAATTAGAAAATGCGCCGTAATGAAAAATAGAAAAATCAATATCAGTATTGGCATTGTGGTGTTTTTTTTTTTTTAAGTAATGTAAAGCACTTCAAAGCTCTGCTTTGCATCACTCTGCATAAGAGGGGCATTACATATGTGGCACTTGGACAATCCCATGCAACTACCCATGCTTTGTGATGCAAAACCCTACCTGCTAATCATAATAAACAATAGTAAACAGGGTTCATCACAGAAAAAACACAGCATTTTGAAGCAAGTGTTAAAAGGAGAAATAATTGTATTTCTCCTTTAATTTCCTGTTTTGCATGTGTACTGCACTGTGCAGCACACATACAAAGTAGGAAAAGTTTTACCAGTTTGTCTAGGCATAGAATTGTGTACTGGAAGGGTACTCTTCCAGTACAAAACCTACACTGGACTCACACAGACACCTCTGCACTGGTGCAAAGCTATGTGCGTGGCACTTCTGCACTGTGGTGATTATGCTCTCTCTATTTATGGCTTCAGCACTTTTTGCACACCATTTTACTACAAGGGCTAAATCATGGAGTTTACTAAGATTGTACAGAAGGGCATAGAGTTCCCAGTGTTTACAGTGCATTTTAGAGTACATAGTGCTCTTGCCTTTCACCTTTACCTTTTTGCATCGATTCATAAGCACTCTATGATTTATTTATTATTAGAGAAAAATATTAATATTTCACAGCATTGTCAGCGACACTCACTAAGATGGTGTATTACATGCAAAGGAACGGGGAATGAACCAAAAAACTATGGATGAAACATTCTTAGAGAAGTGCGACGCAGCAGCCAGGGTGGCTGACTCTGAAGTAAGGGGCTCACGGTTCTATCCCTGGCGCGGCCCAGCACCATGTGACTCTGGGAAATAGCTTGCTTAATCTCCCCGACGGCCCACAGCGCCTTGAGACCATTAGGGGTGATTAGTTTGCACTTTACAAATAATGGGTGATTATTTTTATTTGTTTATGATAGTTTGCTGAGCCTTAATGAATACAAACTGACATTTTACTGTTCTAATGCTACATTAAATATATTATTTCTTTATTATAGGTTTGACTAAAAGAAAACCTGAGGAAAAGAGTAAGGGCCTTATTATGAGTTTAGCGGTGCGGGATCGCCACACTCCTGCACTGCCAAACTCGTTACTGAACTGCCCGCCAGATTAGGAATTTTCTCCTGTCTGGTGGGTGGTTCTTTGGCGTTCCCACAGTGGTGCCTTTGAAAAAGGCTCTGCAATGGTAGAGTCCAAGGCAGTTCCTGCAGGGCATGGCCTGTCAAATCCATGCCCTGCAGGAACTGGGGGAGCATGCAGACAGGGGGGTTCAACATGTTCCCCCCTGCATGCAACCCATGGTGCAGAGGACAGGGCCCCCTTTGTTTCCTCACAGCCACACTTTTCATGGCTGTTGCACCGCCATGAAAAGTGTGCTGGTGAGGAAACTCATAATATGCTTGGTGGGGGTGCAGCAGTCCTGCCAAGCATACTGTGACATCAGGACCACTGCGCCACTGCCAAGGAACTATGATCCATGGCGGTTGCGGCAATCCCAGGGCGGTCCGACCGTTGTGGTCGTAATAGGGCAATCGGAAGAGGCCACCTCCACACCAGACTTATAATAAGGCCCTAAGATCCTTTGAGTCTCTATTGCCTCTTGCATGACACTGCAATAAAAAACCACTGTTATTGTGTTTTTTAACTGAAAATTACCTCTAAAGCTGTCAGCGTCTAACACCATCCCCCTATGGTTAGACTGGAGTGGGAATAGTAAATGTCACCCCTTGAGTGTCCAACACCTTCCCCAATATATGTAGACTTGAGTGGGAATAGAAAAATCTCACCCCTCTGCTGTCAAATACCTTCCCCCAATATAGTTAGGCTGGAGTGGGAAGGGTAAATGTCAAGGCAATCTGTTCGCCGTAACGTGTCAGGAACTTTGTGCCAATCCTACACTACTTGTGGAATAAACTTTACATGGTGCAAGCGACATTGTGTTTTCTTTCATCAGGTCTGAGGAATGTGAATTTATATATATATATATATATATATATATATATATATATATATATATATATATATATATATATATATATTTATATATATATTCACTTAAAAAACCATAGGTTTCACACATGTTATAGTTAGGTACGACATTTCACTCGTAAAAAACCAATGAAATCCCCCCGTTATAGTTAGTTGAGATAACTAACTCGCGCGCCCGCAATCCTCTGCTCATGACGTCACATATTACATCACTCATGACATGGTCAGTTGCATCACTCATGACATCACTGATGACATCATCCTTGTGATAGAGTGGCCGTCGCGCGAGTTATAGTTATCTCAACTAACTATAACGGGGGAATTTCATTGGTTTTTTTTTACGAGTGAAATGTCCACCTAACTATAACATGTGTGAAACCTATGGTTTTTTAAGTGAATTTGCAAGGTTTTTTAAATGCTAATTCCTAACTATAACATGTGTGAAACCTATGGTTTTTTCAGTGAATTTGTACAGTTTTTTAAATGCTAAGTTATGTATTTATTATTATATTTTTTATTTATTTATTTTAGCATAAACTACGTCTTAAATTTTTTTTTAAATGGCTTTTCACCATGCACACACGGTGCGCGCATGGTGCGCGCACCCCGCGATTTTTTAAAAAAAAATTAAAATGTTTTTTTCTGCCTTCGGGGTCCTTCAGGGACCCCCTGACAAAGGCTAGGGGTTCAGGAACTCTCTACCCTGCCCCCTTTTCACGTTCGCCACCTTCCTTTTTCACTCTCGCACTCAAAACAAACAAAATGGCGGCCGACACTTCCTGATTTCGACCGATTCGAACGTTGACTGACATGTAACCACCAATCAGAATTACGCTCGCGCACGTTAGGGTGCACGCACGGTGCGCGCACGGTGCGCGGCTATAGATATTTATGTGCTTTTAACTCATTTTTCTCAGGAACTACTGAACAGATTGACTCCATATATTCAAAAGGCACTTCCCTGACCTGAGGACTACCTCTTTGCCAAATTTCAAGTAATTCTGTTCAGCCGTTTGGGCTGTACCTTCGACTAAAGGTCCTCTGGGAAAATGCATGGGGAAAATGCGTTTTGGGACCCCCCTTTTTTCTCGGTCCCCGCTTGACGAATCCCCCCGTGACTTTCAGGGTAGGAGCTGAGCGGAGCGCCCCATTAGTTTTGAAAATTTCGTGAAGATTCGTCAACCGGTGCCAAAGTTATTCAAAATAGAATTTTCAGATTTCCTATGGAAACACGGTCCTAACTATAACTATCTACTGGCGACCGCCAGTAGATAATATATAGATATATATATGTATATATATATATATATATATATATATATATATATATATATCTTGTTTTTTAAGAAAAAGCCTTGCATATCAGCGAGGCAAGAAAAGTACGCACACCTCGGTCCACTTTTGGATGAGTTTTATTCGGCAATGCGTTTCAACCTAAACAGGTCTACGTCACAGCCTTGTTTGCATATTGTACCTAATCACCCATAGAAATAACTTACAAGATGTACAACATAGAAAACATACTTTCAACATTTCTCATAGAGATGGGAAGGGTTTTACAAAACAGTTATATTCTTGTTTTGCACAATTAATGCATTTAGCAAAATTAATGTGAAAAGGTTTCATGTTATTTTAACAGTATATGAAACTATAACATTTCAGTATATAATATAGGAGCCTAATGGCTAAATTCACATAATTGTCTTGAAAGAGGGAAATACATCAAACGAATTTTGTTTATGAGTTATATCCTTCTATGGTGAATGATAAATTCTTTTTTTTTTACATTTCTGATATATATATATATATAAATACACTGAAACAACCATAGGTTTTAGGGAAAGTTATAGTTAGTCGGACATTTCACTCGTACAAAACCCGTGAAATTCCCCTCGTTATAGTTAGTTCAGCTAACTATAACTCGCGACCCCGCAATGCACTGCTGATGACGTCACATATTACATCACTCATAACATGGTCAGTGACATCACTGATGACATCACTGATGACATCTCAAATGATATCACTGATGACATCACTGATGACATAATCCATGTGATAAATTGATGCATCTTCTCACACCCTAATATAACCTTTGATACACCCACTCTAAATTACAGACGGCCATTCTCAAAACCATTGACACTTCAACACCAATAACTACATACCCACTCGCTGATTCTTAGGTCTACACACACATCCACTCACTCATCCGTACAGTCACTCATACTTATGGTCACTCAGTACAGGACTATCATATGCACTCATACACCTATATAGACACTCACACACCGCCACATCTAGTCAGTTATGCAAATAAATAATCACACACCCATTTACTCACTGTGGAAATATGGATTTTTCTGGTCAGTTATGTCCCCTATCTTGGACCCCAACGGTTCCATGTGCATGTCACAAGTACATGTATGTTCCCTCCAGTTCCAGTTATGAAGACGCAAACACATGCGCGTCCACCGTCAACATGTCCTTTGACAGATCCGCCATGAATAGGCCGGATATTCCATTCCTAAATATGAAAGGCCATCGGCTTTATATGGTTCACTTATGCCACTTTACAGTCCAGGCAAGTAGGCCCTGATTCTGTCATCAAAACTCCTCTTGCCTTCTGCCTCTGAAAGCTCCAGTCCGAGCCTGCATCTGTGACCATGAACTTTGTCTCATTCTCTGCGCAGCTCACGAAGCCTGACATCAGCCCATTCTCTGCCAAGAACTGTATTTCACCTTCGAATTATCTGCCTCCCCCTCAGCCGATGCATTCCTGCCTAGTAGTTTAAGTAAACATTCTTCCAGTTACCAAGCAAAAAGGCCCATCTTCTCTGTCCTCATGCAAGTAATTCATAGCCCTGTTACCATGGAATATTCCTACCCCCTCGCATTCAGTGTAGACACTTAGACGCTTGTACACGCACGCACAGTCAGTATAGAATAGATTCTGTCCGAGAGTCCCTCTTTTATGGATAACATAGTTCTTTAAACATAGGATGTTAGATATGATTTGGGATTAGGTTGACTTGACCCCCCAGACTTCTCGTCTCCACATATAGAGCTAAATGTCAAGTCCCCGTCACCCCCTAGTTACACGTCAATTACACGTCATACTGCTGCGCGCGCATCTATGCCAAGTATTATCTTATAGATCCACCTATGTATTACATCATAACCAATCATGTTCCTTTTTACTCATTATTGCACCCATTTTCGGTTACGCAGACCAAACGTCAATTTCCTTATCAAATTGTTACGCCTACTGTATTCACTTCATTATAATGTATGTACTATAAAAGTTACTTCTTGTCAATAAAGTATGTACTTCACTTCCTGAACCCCCGTGGTGATGGAACTTGAAGCATCCGATTATAATCGATTATTGGAATAAAGCCCATTCCGAAACTCTAATATCACGGATTCTGCCTCTCATTTTACTGAGCTATTTTATAATGTTTCTGTATCAAATTCAGTCCCGGTAAAGGAATTTTTATTTACCACATGATGGCGCCCGAACAGGGACACTTTCTCATCTCACGCGCCGGCGGTGAGTTGCAGGCCCGGTCTCCTGCCACAGCTGGACGGACAATAACGCGTACCAGCAGGATTTCCTGTATCTCCCTCCGGTCAAGCGGGGGCGACTGAGACTGCGATCAACACCCAGACGAGGCGGTGAGAAGTGCGAAGTATCCCGACCAGAGCCTAGCTGAGAGAGCAAGATCCGAGGTATACAGAGATCCACCAGTTCGAAATCAAGCCCAGTTTCCGACGAGTCGAGTCGAGTCCAGTCCGGTTCAAGTTCAAGTTACCGAGGCCTTCCGTTTTTGAAGCTACCCGGTGAGTACCATTACTGGGGAGGCATTTCTGACGTGCACATAGGTTGTGCCGGTCAAGACGGGTTTGGGTACACAAATCCGGTCTGCACTGTTTTAGCAGTGTATCTGTACTGTTTAGCAGTATATCAAGTATTCCGAAGTATCTAGTTATTGTCAAGAATTAAGCATGGTGATTAGTTATGCAGACGATCATCATTGTTGTTTCAGTTAAAGGTTTAATGTTTTAATGTTAAATGTGTTAAACGTCCTGCATATTGTGGTATGAATGGTTGTCCATTATTGTGCTTTTGTATTTAGTGTGTTCAAGATTAAGTATCAGATCAGATTGTCAATATGCCGCTCTTCTCGAAATTAAGACAGATCACTACTAGAAAGGGGGTACTTGAAGAAGCCGTCCCTATTCCTCCTAGGGATACTCCAGGGCACTTCATGTATCACAAACATGGCTTAGACGCTATATTATTTCTTGATTTATGGGTAGACTACACCAAGGGATTACCAGAAAGTCAGAGATGGCCCGCAGCGGGAACCTGGGATGCAGAGTGCATCATGAAAGTCGAGGAAGAGTTATGGAAAAGGAAAGTCAGACAGTCACAGAAAGACGCCGTTGAGTTATGGCGTAAAGAATCTCATAGACGTACGGAAAAAGCACGTAGACAGGAAGAGAAGAGTAAAGAAAGTTCAAGCAACGTTCAAGACAATCTATTAATTAAGGAAGGTATCCGAGTGAAATCAGAACAAGTAGACAGACAAAGAAATGCCCTTATGAATGGTATGTATCCCCTTCTGGCCGAAGGATTACCTAAGGCTACTCCAGAGATACCGAAAGACTTGCCACCCCCATTATTCCCAATCAAGGTACATCCTAAGGGGCATCCTAGAACCGCAGAAGATGTTTTTCTTTCCTCATATTTAGATGACGCAGCTCCCGAGTATGCTAATTCCGTCCCACGTAGACCGCATACCAGGGAGGTCCAACGCCAAGATCCAGCACCCGTATCCCTACAGCAACAAATCGAGTCACAAGTTCCGGCAAGCACATCTGTTTCTGCATCTGTCCCTACAGGTACTTCTATAGCTGAGTCCACACCTATAGTTGCTGTGTCACGTTCGACGAATCCTTTCACACCCGACGCCCCAGACGGGGCCACGGGAGGTGCTACCAATATTTTTTCTACGCCACCTAGAATAAATAAACTTATTTTTCAAGAGTCAGCGCATTCACGTACACCCAAATTCGTAAGTGATCGTACGCTTAAGGAACTTCTTATAGATTGTAGATATGACCCGGTGCTCGGTAAAGAGGACGAAATGATCCTGGCATCATTACGTATCAGACGAGCCGCAGGGTATTTAGCGAAGCTACCAGGAATGACTGCGCATCTAGATAAAATATATCATTTTGTTCAAACAGGGCGAGATCCAGAATGTATTAACAGAGCTATGGAATACCAGAAAGTAGAGATACAGGGGGAACTGTTACGTTTCCTCATAAACTGTGTGATCAGAAATCAAGACCGACCAGGGGTAGATCCGGAAGCAATGAAAATTCTTACAAAATGGAGCCAGAATATATCAGAAGGGAGACACGATAAGCAAAATTGTATAATAGCCATGTGCCGAAAGATCCGTAAAGAAATAGAACGCCTACACGAGGAGAGATTAGAGACAGACGAGTTCGAACAAAGCGAGGAAGAAGGGTCAGGATTGCCCGCAGGACAGTCGGACACCATAGCCTATGTAGGTAGAGGAAGATCTTGTAATAGGGATCAGACTAGATGTCATGCTGACTCAATACGTCCAATATGTCCAGATAATGACAGGAATTTCCAAATACCTATAATTAACATAAGGTCTAACGAGCATTCGTTCCAAACCGCCGACAAACTACTCCGAGAACGAAGGGGTTATCATTTTCTCGATTCTATGGATGAACAAGATTTAGCAAGGGCAGCTGTCCATTGGGTGGACAGTCCCGGAAAATATAGTGATGAGACAGTAGTACGCACATTTTTGAATCTCACCCCAGATGAGCAGAGGGTAGCTGGGATTTATATGATTCAACAACTCATTATACTATATCAGAGTCAGCATTCGGACCCTGGTCCCTTACCTGACATATTGACTGAATTGCTTATGAATAAATGGAGAGGTCCAGGTACTAAATTAATTAAAGAAATTCTAGTATCAAGAAAGCAGTATATTCTTTTTGTATGCTCAGAGCATGTCTCATTGCCTGTCAAGGAAAGAACCACGTATCACCTGGATAGACAGAATCCCTTACGAGAAGTACACCCAATAAAAGGCGAGGACAATCAGTTTAAACGTGTATTTGTATATACGCCTATATCGAAAATAGAATTGTTAGAAATGAAGAAAGTAGTACCCAGTCATGACAAGGACCCAGCGGGTTTTCACCGAGAAATTAAAGACATGTTACTCATGGGAGAGTATACCTACCCCGACATTATGACAATATTAAAGGTGTTGATGCCTGCTGGCATTTATGAGAAACTCAAGGAAAAAGAGTGGGAGGTAGGTGACCAAAAGATAGAATGGTCAGCATTAGAAGCAGAAGAAAGGGCCCGAGGTCCAGGTTCGGGGCTTGGGGACAAAACTAAAGCACTACCAGGTCTACTAGTACAGGTACTGCCACGTTTATTAACTACGAAAAAGGAAGATTGGGGTACAATTTCAGCCTGTAAACAGAAGCAAGATGAAGACACTAGCGATTACTATGCCCGATTCGAGAAATGTTTTGGTATAAATAGTGGCATAAGAGCAAGTAGCGAATCATACCCGCATCTGTTTGTAACAAAATTAGTGGAAAATGCCTTGCCCCCAGTAAAGAATAGAGTATTAAAATTCGAGAGTACCTGGCAAGGTAACACTCCAACACAAATGTTACAAATGTTACAGTACCACCACAATAGAATTAAAGAGGAACAAGAACATGAACACAGACGCATGAGAGACACGAAAATGAAAATGCTAGTTTCCCAGACAGTTCCAGCTGAAGGACATAAAAAGGGTATGACACATTCCGATTCAGCAGGACCTGTAAAAGGGACATGCAATTATTGTAAAAAGCCAGGTCATTACGTACACGATTGTCCAGTGCTAAAACATAATATCGCCATAGGTAAAACACAAGAAAGATCACGGCCACTAAGACAAGATCAGAATGAACAAGGAGCTACGCAGCATGCCCAGGCCATGCCAGCCGCACAACAGCCAATACAGTTTGTGCCAGCTGCACCACCGTTGCCTGCTGCTGCCACACAGACAACAACACGACAAATGTATCAGACTGCACAGTATGAATATCCGGAGTATCAACGTTACGCATGAACTAGCCTAGAGAGGGAAGTTGACTTACCCCTTATCGAGATTCCTGTAGATCAAGAAGGACCTTATGTACATAGTGAATTATTAGGTCAAGATAGAAAATTTTTACTCGATACAGGGGCAAGTCGAACAACTATAAAACGTAGTGAAGTCCCAGGGGCACCCCTCTCAGGCTCACAGAATATTTCCCTTGGTTTTTCAGGAAAACCTATTGTTAATGAAGTATCACAGCCTCTTCCACTTACGATAGGACCTCTGACCCGAACTACAGATCTATTGCTTACTAAATCATGTCCAGAAAACTTGTTAGGAATAAAAACGTTGAAAGCCCTAGGAGCCATAATATGTTGTTCTCCGGAAGGAGTAAGGTTGTTTTTACGTGATTTTAAAGGTCACTATGTATCTAGAGACATGGATCCCCGACTGCAGACTTTACCTACACATCTATGGGCACAAGGCCCTACTGATGTTGGTTGCATGAATATTACACCATATCGAGTCACACTAAAGGCAGGAGTGGTGCTACCACGAATGCGACAATACAAGTTACCACCAGATGCTGTAGCGGCTTTACTACAAATCATTGACGAGCTCATTGCCCAAGGAGTAGTTGTAGAAACAGACTCCAATGTATGTAATTCACCGATAATTCCGATTCTTAAACGAACAGATCCTACAGCTCCGCCAGTATATCGATTGGTTATTGATCTGCGCGAATTAAACAAATGTATTGTGCCACAATTTCCTGTGGTCCCAGATATCTCGTCATTATTGACAGCTATTGATTCCGAAGCCACATTCTTTACTGTAATTGATCTCAAAAATGCCTTTTTCAGCGTCCCAATAGATCCGGAAAGTCAATATTTGTTCGGATTTAGTTTAAATGGGCGTAGCTTTAAATTCTCCCGCGCACCTCAAGGATTTACAGAAAGCCCCAGCATCTATAGCCAAGCACTGAAACGAGAACTCGACAGCATCCACATGCCAGTTAACACCGCCTTGCTTCAATACGTCGATGATCTGCTGATCACCGCCCGAAGCGAACCCGAATGTGAAAAAGCATCACTGACAGTTTTACAATTTCTAGCCGAAAAAGGGCACAAGGTGTCCCCTTCTAAGCTGCAATTCTGTGTCCAGCGAGTTGTTTATCTTGGACACTCGCTGTCCAAGGAGGGAAGGCAGCTTACACCCGACCGCATTCAGTTAATAGCTAACATGTCAATACCCAAGACACAAAAGGAGGTGCGGGCTTTCATAGGCCTCACTTCATATTGTAGGCAGTGGATCCCTCAGTATGCATTTCTAGCAAAACCACTCATTCAGTTAACCACACAGGAGGCAGCCACATCGACTGTTCTCCCTTGGACTCAGGAACACACACAAGCTTTTGAAAGCTTAAAGAAAGCTTTATGTCAAGCACCCGTTTTAGCAACGCCATGTTACAGAAAACAGTTTACACTTTTTGTTACAGAGCGCGAAGGTACTGCCTTGTCAGTACTCACACAGGAACAAGCAGGAGCACACAAACCATGTGCTTATTTTTCTAGTACATTAGATCCCGTAGCTCAGGCTTTGCCTGCATGTCTGAAATCAGTAGCAGCGACAGCTTTAGCAATCAGACAAAGCGATGCCATAGTGTTAGGACATCCATTGACAGTTCAAGTACCACACGCAGTAGAGGTTCTTGTAAATAGAACGCAAACACAACACTTGACTATAGCGCGACTTACAGGATACGAGCTTACATTGTTTCAGCCACATATAGAAATCAGACGCTGTAACACATTGAATCCTGCCACACTTTTACCAGTAGTCGGAACAGACCCACTAGCCCACGACTGTATTGAAGTTATTACTATAACGACAAAACCCAGACAAGACTTGACAGATGTCCCATTGTCAGATCCAGACCTGACCTTGTATGTAGATGGTTCATGCATGAGAACAAGTACAGGAGAGTTAGTAGCCGCCTACGCAGTCACAACAGATACTGAGGTCATTGAAACTAATCGTATAAATACTTTGTCAGCTCAAGCCGCAGAACTTATCGCTCTGACACAAGCCTGTATTCAAGCCATGAATAAAAAAGTCAACATATACACTGATTCACGTTATGCATTCGGAGTTGTACATGACTTCGGCGTGCTGTGGCGAGAGAGAGGTTATTTAACTTCCCACGGTGCCCACATTCAGCACGGACCCCTCATTCATGCATTATTAGATGCAATACATCTACCCACTGAAATATCAATTATGAAATGTAAGGCCCATACGAAGGTTACTGATATCATTTCCCAAGGCAATGATCTAGCCGACAGAACAGCTAAACTGACTGCTCAAACTCAAACCCCCGACATGACAAAGACAATAGTCTCGACACCGACACATTGTATGACAGTTAAAGATCCTACTCTTGACGTAATTGACATACAGACACATGCTACACCAGACGAAATAAAGAAATGGACTGAATTAGGAGGGATCCAAACGGACCAAGGATGGATGATGAAGGAAAAGTCTGTATGGTTCCTTCCTGATTCAATGGTCCAAGTTATAATTAACACTATACATAGTCCAGCACATCTAGGAGAAAAAGCTATGCTAGACAGCATTCAACACATTTGGTTCAATAAACATTTACGAGCAGCAGCAAAACAAAAGGTCCGTACCTGTATGATCTGTTGTCAGTTCAACCCAGGAAAAAGCGTTCCCGTAGAACAGGGTGGATTTCATACTCCTAATCATCCTTTTGAAGTCCTCCAGATGGATTATATCCAGATGGAACGATGTCGAGGATTCAAATATGTTCTCGTAGTTGTTTGCGCTCTGTCCCGTTGGACGGAGGCATACCCGGTTTCAGATTACACTGCCCCGACTACTGCCAAACAGTTGGTTCGAGAATTCTTCCCACGATACGGTTTACCACGTGCTGTTTACTCAGATAACGGCCAGCCGTTCTCATCCGAATTAATGAAACACGTTTCACTCCTGTTAGGATATCAGTGGAAATTCCACTGTGTCCGACATCCCGAGGCAGCAGGTCTCGTAGAAAGACATAACCAGATACTGAAAATTAGAATGTCCAAAATATGCAGAGAGAAAGGTGTCGACTGGGTAGTAGCGTTACCAGTTGCACTCTTTTACATGAGAATGGTAGCACACTCTCGAACAGGGCTATCCCCGTATGAGGTGATCTTCGGTAGACCACCGAATATGTGGGGGACGCCTATACCACGCAAAATAACTGATATTGACTGTAATATGCTGACAGATTACTTGGCTTCCTTGATGTCTGCACTACAATCTTCTCGTTCACAGGTAGCTGCAGCCTTTCCCGACAACACTGAGGTGAAACCCCATGACGTTGTTCCGGGTAATCTTGTCTTTGTGAGGAATTTCGACCGAAAGACTCAGCTGGAGCCCAGGTGGAAAGCACCCAAGTTGGTCCTGTTGACCACAAGAACAGCCGTGAAGATCGAGGGCCGCAAGGGCTGGATTCATTCAAGCCACATCAAGAAATTTCATGGACTATCCTCGGATATAGACATTGTGCCCTGCACTCCCTCACAGACTGATACAAAACTCCCTTTTGTTGAACCGAACAAATCTGAAAATTACAAACTAAAGCTTAGGCCCACCAAGTCGAGCAATTTGATTGTTTAAGTCCTCTCCAAGGTGAAGCGGTTGAATTGTCTCTGACATGTATCCCTTGGACCTGAGTAGAGAAAATACCCGAAAAATGTTGAAACGACAGGCGTATTGTAAATCACTGCGTAGCCACTGCATAGTGACATTATTAATCTTGTTTTTATTGAGTCTTTTAATAATTATTACAAGTATGTTGTTGCACATATATTACCCTATTTCTAGACATGTTTATAATGTTGCTGCTGAACATTCTTTTAGTGACTTACCTCCGCATGAATTGTCTTATAGACTTGCGCTGCGCAATAACACTTTCATTAGTATGTTACATCATTCCCATCAGACTAGTAATGCCACCAATTGTTGGGTGTGTGGCCGACTCCCTCCCTATCAGAATTATGAAGGAGTCCTGCCTTTCTTTCCACATCCATTTACACATAATGGCTCCTGTGGCGCATGGTTTAGCTTAATTAATTCCATAGACTCAGACACAGCAGTTTACCAAGATCATTGGGTATGGGGAAATCTGAACCTAGCTTTACTCAAGGTCTGTTACCCTGACAAGGAGGGTCGCCCCAAAAGAACAGGAACTGATCTAGAAAATGAAGTATATGGATTAGGAAATTTTACACCTAATCTCATGATTCTAAATGTCGTATCCGAGGTTGAACTAGTCTTACCCACCATGTCAGTATTCCCAGCGAAGGGTGAATTGTGTGTAAGAAAGGTTGGTTCCATACATATGGGCCATAGTAAATGCACTACTATAGTAGAATTCAGTGATCAAGGAAAATCTTCATTTAGAGCTTCTCGCCACTCCTACTTTATATGTGGTCAGACTGCATATATGCGTCTACCTCTAGATTGGGATGGTACCTGCTACATTGCATTCCTTTTGCCACCTGTTTTCCTAGCTCCTCCTGATTATTACAGAAATATTCATTTAGTACACAACAGAGAACGGAGAGATCTCCCCATTGTCGATTACACTGAGACGGCATGGGACAAGTATGTAGATTTTAATAAAGGCATCTTTCCCTATATAGGTACTGTTACTAATAGTAAGCTGATACGTAGATTAACTAGAACCCTTGAAGCAGTAGTGAATGAGACTATTTCCGCCTTAGGCAATTTAACGGAAGAGCAGTCTGCTATGCGGATTGTTGTGCTTCAAAATCGTCTTGTCCTTGACGTCATCCTGGCTGATAGGGGCGGAGCTTGTAGGGTCATCGGATCAAGCTGCTGCGTATTCATACCAGAAAATTCGCCATCTGTATATAAAGCCATCACTCGGCTTCATAAGATTGTAAGCCAGATACACCAGAACCCAGGCACTTGGACTTGGTCCAGTTGGTTTTGGAATGCGGTATCAGCCTGGGGATGGAGAGTTTTATCCTTCCTAGGTATTGGCCTTCTCATACTATTCAGTTGCTGTCTATGCCTGCAATGTGGACCAGCGATTTGTGGTCTGTGTGCCACATCGTGCATTCCACATCAAGATTTTCATTCAAGATCCCGGAAGAAGAAAGAAGAACAAATGATGCTATATGAACAGATCAATGGATTGATGAAGATTGATATCTCTTGAAGGGCAAGTAGGGGACAAGGAGGGAATGTGGAAATATGGATTTTTCTGGTCAGTTATGTCCCCTATCTTGGACCCCAACGGTTCCATGTGCATGTCACAAGTACATGTATGTTCCCTCCAGTTCCAGTTATGAAGACGCAAACACATGCGCGTCCACCGTCAACATGTCCTTTGACAGATCCGCCATGAATAGGCCGGATATTCCATTCCTAAATATGAAAGGCCATCGGCTTTATATGGTTCACTTATGCCACTTTACAGTCCAGGCAAGTAGGCCCTGATTCTGTCATCAAAACTCCTCTTGCCTTCTGCCTCTGAAAGCTCCAGTCCGAGCCTGCATCTGTGACCATGAACTTTGTCTCATTCTCTGCGCAGCTCACGAAGCCTGACATCAGCCCATTCTCTGCCAAGAACTGTATTTCACCTTCGAATTATCTGCCTCCCCCTCAGCCGATGCATTCCTGCCTAGTAGTTTAAGTAAACATTCTTCCAGTTACCAAGCAAAAAGGCCCATCTTCTCTGTCCTCATGCAAGTAATTCATAGCCCTGTTACCATGGAATATTCCTACCCCCTCGCATTCAGTGTAGACACTTAGACGCTTGTACACGCACGCACAGTCAGTATAGAATAGATTCTGTCCGAGAGTCCCTCTTTTATGGATAACATAGTTCTTTAAACATAGGATGTTAGATATGATTTGGGATTAGGTTGACTTGACCCCCCAGACTTCTCGTCTCCACATATAGAGCTAAATGTCAAGTCCCCGTCACCCCCTAGTTACACGTCAATTACACGTCATACTGCTGCGCGCGCATCTATGCCAAGTATTATCTTATAGATCCACCTATGTATTACATCATAACCAATCATGTTCCTTTTTACTCATTATTACACCCATTTTCGGTTACGCAGACCAAACGTCAATTTCCTTATCAAATTGTTACGCCTACTGTATTCACTTCATTATAATGTATGTACTATAAAAGTTACTTCTTGTCAATAAAGTATGTACTTCACTTCCTGAACCCCCGTGGTGATGGAACTTGAAGCATCCGATTATAATCGATTATTGGAATAAAGCCCATTCCGAAACTCTAATATCACGGATTCTGCCTCTCATTTTACTGAGCTATTTTATAATGTTTCTGTATCAAATTCAGTCCCGGTAAAGGAATTTTTATTTACCATAGTTATACACACACCTGCACACTTACACATACAAATACTAGAACATTCTTATGCTCCTATACAATCACTGAATCAACCACACACTCATCCATACAGCCACTCTCACAATCACACACTCTCACTTATAGCCATTTAAATACTCTAGCGCACATATATACTGCCTTTTAAATATGTAGTTACTCGCACATGTACCACTGAGATATACATTCACTCACTAACACACCCATACACACACTCACCCACCCATGCAGTCCATCACAGATGTACTCTTGAAACCATGCACCCAGTGAATCACCCACTCACACATCTATGCACAGAGTCACACACACCCCACCCACACAAACACTCAGCCACCCATACAGATACTCAGACAACCAATCAATAACTCATATAGACACTGATGTAGCTATTCACAAACCCATGCAGCCGTTTACACACCAACAGAGAGATGGATACAGACATTCACACAGTTTACTCACCAACCCATGCATTCAGTAATATACGTTTAATCACTCCCTTATAGACTCAGTTACGCACCCACTAAATAAATCATCCATTCAGACACTTATACACCCACTCATTCTTCAATACACCTTTCCCTATATATATTAAACATAGTTAAACTTTACAGAAACACACAGTCACTGGAGGATGTCATCAGTTATGTCATCAGTGATGTCATTTGAGATGTCATCAGCGATATCATTGACCATGTCATGAGTGAGCTAATATGTGACGTCATCAGCAGTGCATTGCGGGGGCGTGAGTTATAGTTAGCTGAACTAACTATAATGGGGGAATTTCACGGGATTTGTATGAGTGAAATGTCCAGCTTACTATAACTTTCCCTAAAACCTATGGTTTTTTCACTGAATTTCGAAGGTTTTTTAAATGCTAATTCCTAACTATAACGTGTCTGAAACCTATGGTTTTTTCAGTGAATTTCTAACGTTTTTTAAATGCTAATTCCTAACTATAACGTATCTGAATCCTATGGTTTTTTCAGTGAATTTCAAAGGTTTTTTAAATGCGAATTTTTAATTATAAAAGTAGTTATACCTATGTTTTTTGTACATAATTTGAAGATTATTTTAAACTGTTAATTTGTAAATATATTATTTATTAAACAATATTATAATATACTTTTCCGAAAAAAATGTAAAATACTAAAAAAAAAATTAAAACTGAAATATACTGTAATTATTTATTTTTATTTTTTAATTGTAATATATTTATATTATTTTCTTTTTTTTTTAAAAAAAAGAAATTTTGGAGTCGCGCACCCGAAGCGTACCTAACGCGACGGGTGTGTGTATTACAGCCGCCATATTGGAAAAGTTGTGAAGGATCCGCGTATGGTGTGCGACGGGTGCGTGTTTTCCAGTTACATGATATACATATAATATTACGTGTTGTGCGTTATAGGTATGCGACTAATATGCGACTCCTGCTCCCGCTAATTCGCGACACATGCACATTACGGTACGCAATGCTTGCGCGGTGGCGGGCCCCGCGTGACGTCATATGTGGGGCATGCTGGGTGCGCGACTCCCGCAAAAAATTTATGTTCTAAAATTATATGTATGTGTCTTTAATATACATATTAGGGCTAGAGATTATCTAAGGTATTCGTAAAAAGAATATATTACTTTTTGTAATAAAGTTATATTATTTTTAAATATATTGTCGCGGAGTCGCATCGGGTGCGTTCTTCGAGAGCGCAGGGTGCGCAACTCCCATGTGACCTTAAAAAAAAGGATTTGATTGGTTCATAACATTTCCCACTGTAACTATTGAAGGACCCCACCCATTTCAATCATTCTTGTTGGAGTATCTTTAGAGAGACATCTCTGTGCTTTCAAGAAACCTTATTTCTTCATTTTTTTTGGTGTTTTTAAAAAAAAAAGAATGTGGCTTCAGGACAACAGCAGCAGGAGGAGGAACATTCTTCAGAAGAAGAATTTTTGCAGGAGGATCCACGTCCTAAAAGGCTAGAATCAGTAGTGTGGAAATTCTTCACCTTTCCACCTGGGCAGAAGAAGGTGAATGCCACGAAGGTGACTTGCCGCATCTGCCAAAGAGTATTGTCAAGAGGTAGTAGTGAGAAGAAATACTCTTGTGAAACTGCCTCTATGTAAACATCTCAAGACCATACATCCACCTAATCTGGCTCGGGAGGAATGCAGGCGAGCTGCAATGAACCCTCCTACTTCAGTTGCAAGCACTTCCGGGACATCAACTGGCACACCTCCACAAGATATTCGACCAGAGTATGCATTCCTCGAACAGCACTGCGTGACGTGCAAAAAACTCATATCTTTTGGAGAACAGTCAGTGGAAGCAGTTTGTGCTGCGCAACGGGACCATCGTTGCTAATTTTTTGTTTGCTTTGTTTTATGAAATGAAAAAAAATTCCCGAAGTTTCCTGTTTTTTTGTTTTTTTTTTTGAAAAAACACCAAAAAAAATACAAAACTGTTCAGAAAAAAAAATATATATAAAAGAAAAAAAGAAAAAAAAAGTTCTTATCAGAACTACCTTATCTGGTTAAGGAAAGAACTATATTGCATGGTAATGTGTGAAAGTTTGGTTGAATATATGTGTAGAGCATGATTGAGTGAAAGAATGCATTAGTAGTGTATGGTGAATGTATAAGTGCAGATCTATAAGGAAGTACTGCAGCATCACACTGCAAGCTCTTTAGCTGCACCGCGCTGCTGCACTTCTGAAGCACAGGGATGTGACATATTTACATAAATATGTCACAACTCTGTGCTTCTTCCTGCACTAGCGCACAAACAGCTGCCAAGTGCTACTACAGGCACACTTACATCATGGTGCAAGTATGTTTGTATCGTGGAGAGATTGTTTTTGTGTAGGAAGGGACACCTTCCTGCACAAAAATAATCACTAAAGGCATTTGTGTCTTTCAATGTGTGCTGTAGAATGCAGCATGCATTGAAAGACGAAAAAACTAGGTGTACTTGTATTAGTAGCTAAGCCAGTCTATAAATACATTACTAGTAACTGGAATGATTACAGTGCTGCAAGTACAATACATAGTCAATTTATGAATGCTGAGATAATGGCGGAGGGTTAGGACAAGAAGATACTGTTGGTATTGACAGAGTAAAAGGATATGGATAGTGGTGGATAAGTGATGGAGAAGTATATGGAATAGACATGAGGATACCTAGTCTGTATAGTTAGAGTGCTGGTAGTTAACAGTGGGGTACATTTATAAGTTGTGGTATGTTGGCACAGAGATTAAAGGAAGATATGGTTCTGTCAGGATAATTGCAGGAGTGGACAGAGACTGATAGTCTTATTGGGGCAGTACTTGAATGCTACCTGGCTTATAGCAAGGGTGAATCAGTACTCTGCTGGGGGTTAGAGTCATGCATAGATTGTGCACTTTTGATTGTAGCACTGCGTGTCTTAATACCTGAGTCATTCTACAAATGCATGTATAGTGGCTGGATACTTACCCTGCTGGTAGTTGACTGCAGGGAGAATTTATAAGTGCTTCTTTGTTGCACAGAGATTAGATAAGGACATCCTTCGGACAGTATGATTGCAGGACTGGATAGAGACTGACAATCTAATTGGGGCACTGCATGAATACTACCTTATAGCAAGGGTGAATAAGTACTCTGCTGGGGGTTAGAGGCCTGTATAGATTGTGCACATTTGATTGCAGCACTGCGTGTCTTACTACCTGAGTCATTCTACAAATGCATGTATAGTGGCTGGATACTTACACGGCTGGTAGTTGACTGTAGGGAGACTTTATAAGTGCTTCTTTGTTGGCACAGGGATTAGATAAGGACATCCTTCTGACAGTATGATTGCAGGACTGGACAGAGACTGATAATCTAATTGGGGCACTGCATGAATACTACCTGGCTTATAGCAAGGGTGAATCAGTACTCCGCTGGGGGTTAGAGGCCTGCATAGATTGTGCACATTTGATTGTAGCACTGCGTGTCTTAATACTTGAGTCATTCTACAAATGTATGCATAGTGGCTGGATACTTACACTGCTGGTAGTTGACTGCAGGGAGACTGTTTAAGTGCTTCTGTGTTGGCACAGAGATTAGATAAGGACATCCTTCTGACAGCATGATTGCAGGAGTGGACAGAGACTGACAATCTAATTGGGGCACTGCATGAATACTACCTGGCTTATAGCAAGGGTGAATCAGGACTCTGCTGGGGGTTAGGGGCCTGCATACATTGCGCACATTTCACTGTAGCACTATGTGTCTGAATGCCTGAGGCATTCTACAGGTGTATGGATACTGAGTAGATAATGAGAGTGCTGGTAGTTGACAGGAAGGTGAATTTTTAAGTGCTTCTGTGTTGGCACAGAGATTAGATAAATACATGATTCTGTGAGCATTATTGCAGGAGTGGATAGAGAATGACAGTCTGATTGGTGCACTCCATGAATACTACTTGGCTTATTGGAACTGTGAATCAGTAGTCAGCTGGGAGTTACAGGCCTGCATAGATTGCACACATTTCACTGTAGCAGTAAGTGTATTAATGCCTGAGGCATTCTACAGGTGTATGCAGTGACTAGATAGTGAGAGTGCTGGTAGTTGACAGGAAGGTAAGTTTTTAAGTGCTTGTGTGTTGGCACATAGATTAGATAAGGAAATGATTCTGTCAGTATGATTGCAGGAGTGGACAGAGTCTGATAGGCTGATTGGGACACTGCATGAATACTACCTGGCTTATAGCAAGGGTGAATCAGTACCCTGCTGGGGGTTAGAGGCCTGCATAGATTGTGCACATTTGATTGTAGCACTGCGTGTCTTCATACCTGAGTCTTTCTACAAATGCATGCATAGTGGCTAGATACTTACACTGCTGGTAGGTGACTGCACAGAGACTTTATAAGTGCTTCTGTGTTGGCACAGAGATTTGATAAGGACATCCTTCTGACAGTATGATTGCAGGAGTGGACAGAGACTGTCAATCTAATTGGGGCACTGCATGAATACTACCTGGGTTATAGCAAGGGTGAATCAGTTCTCCGCTAGGGGTTAGAGGCCTGCATAGATTGTGCACATTTGATTGTAGCACTGCACGGATTAATACCTGAGTCATTCTACAAGTGCATGTATAGTGGCAGAATACTTACACTGCTGGTAGTTGACTGCAGGGAGACTTTACAAGTGCTTCTTTGTTGGCACAGAGATTAGATAAGGAGATCCTTCTGACAGTATGATTGCAGGACTTGACAGACACTGACAATCTAATTGGGGCACTGAATGAATACTACCTGGCTTATAGCAAGGGGGAATTAGTACTCCGCTGGGGGTTAGAGGCCTGCATAGATTGTACACATTTGATTGTAGCAGTGCGTGTCTTAATACCTGAGTCATTCTACAAATGCATGCATAGTGGGTGGATACTTACACTACTGGTAGTCGACTGCAGGAGGGTCAGTTTATAAATGCTTCTGTGTTGGCACAGAGATCAGATAAGGACATCCTTCTGACAGTATGATTGGAGGAGTAGACAGAGACTGACAATCTAATTGGGGCACCCCATGAATACTATCTGGCTTATAGCAAGCGTGAATCAGTACTCTGCTGGGGGTTAGGGGCCTGCATAGATTGTGCACATTTGATTGTAGCACTGTGTGTCTTAATACCTGAGTCCTTCTACAAGTGCATGCATAGTGGCTGGATACTTACACTGCTGGTAGTTGACTGCAGGAAGACTTTTTAAGTGCTTCTGTGTTGGCACAGAGATTAGATAAGAACATCCTTCTGACAGTATGATTGCATGAGTGGACAGAGACTGACAATCTAATTGGGGCACTGCATGAATACTACCTGGCTTATAGCAAGGGTGAATCACTACTCTGCTGGGGGTTAGAGGCCTGCATAGATTGTGCACATTTGACTGGACCACTTCGTATCTTAATAACTGAGTCATTTTGCGTGTTTAGAATTAGGATCTGTAAAAGAGAAGAAAAAATAACATTATAATTTATACTCTTATAATTTTTACAACACAACATAATTTTACCATTATATCAATTATTTAGTTTGCCTTTTTTGCTGTTCTCAGAATATATTGAATTTCGCTATCAATAGTGATTTCAATGTTACTCATCACATAACAGCGGGCAAAAAAAACAACAATCAATAAGATTGTTTAAAAAAAACAAATCTGTGTCAAAAATATTTTAAACATAGTCAATTATCTCTCCACATTGCATATAAATAACATCCTGAATAACATAGTATATAATACAACTCTCGTATATATAAAATGCTTCTTTCTAACAGAATTTTCTCAATATAATATCAAAGTAGATAAACAATAACTCAATCAACCATTCTTTATAATTTCTATATACTTTAAATGATGTCATTTCAAATATTTGCTGACAGAATATCTCTAAAAAACTGCTTAATTTCTATTAATATCTTTCCTGTAGGCCAAATGATATTACTAACATCCTTCATACTGAAATCATCAAAAGTATTGGTATTAATACATATTAACATATTCTCAATAGGCCGAATTATATTGTTAAAACTGTGGCTTTAAAAATATTAGGTATGAATTTGGTAATTCCTTAGGCAAACGATATTTAAAAACCAAATGAGCATCATTACAATATGTCCATCCTTTATTGCATCTTAAATAGACTGTGTAATGTCCAGATGTTGTTGAAGGTCCATCGTGGAAAATAATTGCTACTGCTACAAAAGTTCTTCCTGATATTGATAGTTGACTTGCTACAACATTTTTAATCAAAGTTTCCAATTTTCTTCCATCAGCTGTACAACGTTGTATCATTAAAATTATATATTCTCCAAATATTTCTATAAATAATGTTAATACCATTTCTGATTTGCATTGGCTACACTCCATGTTTTGATTTGCTGCTTTAACTAATTTGTTGAAAGATAAATATATGAATCTCTCAGTGTGTATGTTAGTGGTAGAAGTAAATATACAATTTTCACATTGATGTTCCCATTTATAACGAAGTCCAAATAGATTTTCACATTCTTTTCCTTCATCTTCCAATACTGCAAGCATATACATTAGAAATTCCTGAGCATCTTGTTTGACATTCTGTGAGATTTGTGTAGAACCACTACATATATCCAGAAGATTCCGAATATCAGAAACACTTTGGATTTTACTTTTATCAGTTTTCAATTTTTCAAATATAGAATGCAACAAAGAACAAAACCATTTTTCTCGATGCTCCATAATTTGCTGTTGCAGATATTCTAAAGAAAATACAACATTTACCACTACATTTGCATAGCAGTTGATACCTGAACTATTTTCTAATTGATATCCAACAATCTCTTCAATAGTCTCCTTCCGCTTTTTGCTTGGAATCTCAACATTATCTTGATTTTTTTCTTCTCTTTAACTTCACTACAGATATTCTTATATCTCCGTTTTCGACAAACCACAGGCTTTTCATAATCAGGATATTCACCTAAATTGGGAGCATATAGTCTTCTTAACTGATTATACTCTCTTACACAATTTGAATCTGCACTAATCTTTCTCTCATCAAAATCAATCAAATACAATCCAGATAAAGTTCTGACTCGTGTCAAAGCAACATATGCCATACCCTCTTTAAATACGGTACTCCCAATGTTTACCAAAGCACTGTCTACACTGTCTACACTTAAACCTTGAGACTTATGAATAGTCACTGCATATGCCAAGGAAAGAGGAAACTGTTTCCTACGAACATACAAACCTTTAACTAGCAAAAATCGAGCAGAACAACGACCAATATGCTTTACTTCTTCAATCTGATCAAATTAGATTTTTAAAGATTCAATCCCATCTATTTTTTGATAATTGACAAATTCAACCACTTTTCCCATTGCTCCATTTACTAAACCTTTTTCCACATTCAAATTACGCCGTAAAATGACCCGACAATTTACACATACATATACATTTATTTCTAAACCAGCAGTTTTAGATATAGATTTTTCTAAAGAATCCAATTTTGCTTGTAATTTTTCTGTTAAAATAATAGTAACTCCTTCATGCTCTATTTTGTCAATGGCTTCCATTTTTATTATTTGTTCGTTTTCAAGCTTTAAAAGTTCTTCATTGAATGTAGAACACTCTTGTAGTGTCGGCATTTGGCAGATTACAGATTTTTTTCCTGCAATTTTCTTGTATATTTTTTCAGGAACTATATTTTCATTTGCAAACAAGGTAGTAAGTAGCCGACTTTCCAAAGCTTGTTTGCCATGTTCTGTCAATACTCCAATTGTTATATCTTGAAGAATAGTTCCATAATCTATATCATTTGCCTGTCTCATATTTTTAGTAAGTTCTTTGTATTCAAAATATGACCAAATATTAACATTTCCAATGCTTCCCAAAGACTTTCTGGTGTCTTCATGCTGAAGTGTTTTGAATACTGGTTGTCCTTTTACAGGAGTGAGTTGAAGTAGATCACCTCAAACTATGACATGATTTCCTCCAAATAACACATCGTATTCTGTTTTTAAAATTGCTGCATTCTTAAATACACAAAGGCAAGCATTACATTTGAGACCATGCTCACCTCATCAATAATTAGAAGTTTCATTTTCTTTAGCACTCTTGAAACTTCATAACAAGCTTCTCCAGATAGCTTGTGATATTCCAATTTATTTTCATGCTCTACAGGTAGCATAAGTAAATGATGCAATGTAATTCCTTTAATGTTGTGTGCTGCCAACCCAGTTGGAGCAGTTACAACACAGGACAAATCTGAGTCCGTTGTTTTCTGTAGATAACTGGTGAAAACTTTAATTAAGAAACTTTTTCCTGTACCAGCTTGACAACTTACATACATTCGGATAGGTTGAAATGATGTGCATGTACATTCTTTCTTTTCATGAAGAAAACCATGGTTGATCTGTTCTTTCACATGCTGGTATATTTCTTTCTGTTCAACATTTAGATTCCCAAGTCCATAATATCTTCTTGAGCTTGATGCATTGGTGTTTCCACTTCACTCATGGCAAAGGCTGCTTCATTTTCAAGAATTGGTTGTCTTAGAGGATCCTGACTCAGTGGAGCAGAACTTTGACTATCTTGAGAACTGTCTCTAGCAATCTCAGCTGCAATAGTAGCTTCTTGATTAATTTCTTCATTCAACATTTTGAGATAATTTGCAAAAACTGTGCATTCAATGCTATCTTTACATGCATTGAAAGAATCTTCATAGCACTCAAAGGGCCCGATTCACAGAACTAACTTAAGACAAAATCCTAAACTTACTACCATTTTGGTATTCACAGAAGGCACTTACTCATTTTGGTATTCACAGAAGGCACTTACTCATTTTGGTATTCACAGAAGTTAGGAGTCCTAACTTTAGGACTCCTAAATGCCTTCTGTGAATACCGAAAGTCTTAAAATTAGGATTTTTCTCAGTTTAGTAGTAGTATAGTTAGGACTCCTAACTTTAGGACTCCTAAATGCCTTCTGTGAATACCGAAAGTCTTAAAATTAGGATTTTTCTCAATTTAGTAGTCCTAAATTTAGGACTCCTAACTTTCGGACTTCTAAATGCCTTCGGTGAATACCGAAAGCCTTAAAATTAGGATTTTTCTCAGTTTAGGAGTCCTAAGGTTAGGACTCCTAACTTTACAACTACTAAACTGAGAAAAATCCTAATTTTAAGACTTTCGGTATTCACAGAAGGCATTTAGGAGTCCTAAAGTTAGGAGTCCTACCTATACTACTACTAAACTGAGAAAAATCCTAATTTTAAGACTTTCGGTATTCACAGAAGGCATTTAGGAGTCCTAAAGTTAGGACTCCTAACTTCTGTGAATACCGAAATGAGTAAGTGCCTTCTGTGAATACCAAAATGAGTAAGTGCCTTTTGTGAATACCAAAATGGTAGTAAGTTTAGGATTTTGTCTTAAATTAGTTCTGTGAATCGGGCCCAAAATATCCAAGTAATTCCAGTTCCGTACGCCAAGGTTTGAAGAGTTGTAAAAGTGCCATATAGTAAAATTCTCTTTTATCAGGAGTATCACAGGTCAGTTTCCTATGATTAATCAAATTTCCTTTAGTATGTTTCACCAAATATCCTTCTGAACCAATCACTGCATATTTTCCTTCATTTATATTCTCTGTAGTATTTCTCTTAAAACTGTAATATTGCAGTACTTCATAGAGACATATGTTCTCAAGAGGAGGACTTCTATTTGGATAGTATGTATCCAACATGTTTGTTTTGACTATATCTGTGTTTTCCGGTTCATTTAATGCTAAATATTCAATTTCCTGGATAGGTTTAAGTACTCGATTTCGCGTTGCAGCAAGACCTAGACTAACCCAAATAATTCCTCTTGACTTTGAATATAAACTTGCAGACGATAACCGATTCGAACATTCGTACGATCCAATTTCTTGATGTGACAGCATCTTCAAACTAAAGCTGTACAATTTCTTACTGAGAGTCTTCTTGTGGGAAATTTCTTCCCACATTTCTTTCAACTCAGTTTTTTCTGATTTTGTTATGTATGATGTTACATACCGAGCCACAGCAATGGAATTATCCGCAACATATTGGATATCCATATTAGCATTCCACATTGACAGAATAACTGGATTATAATCATTTATATACTTCGATTCTTCACTTCTTCTCAAATTGTACGTATTTTTTTTAGATTTTCTAGTGAAGGTATGGCTCACCGCTGACATGAAACTGTTCACGACATTTGGTATAAAACGTTTCCTTCAACTTGTATTTCCGTCGACAGTATTTCCCACATCGATGACTTTGGAATCGTAACACTTGTTGCCTTAAGGTGTTTTCTTCTGTTCTTTTAGGTATAGCACATGTAACATATTCTTCAATAAAAGATAAAACAATGTCATTCGAATCATTTCCAAATTTGGGTGCATCCTTGATCCATAGAAGCATATGTATATTAGGAGCACCTCTAGCTTGATGCTCCTTTCCACCCAAAAAGTCAATAACTTCTCCAAGAGAAGGATTCTTTTTGTTGCAGATAAAAGACATCATAGCTTCCAACCTATGATTGAAATATCTGCATACATTAACAGGATCCAAAGGTCACAATTCTCCAGGAGTTTTGAATTAAATGTTTTGAATGTTTGAATTTGCTTCTCGAAGAAATTGAAGTAAATCATCCCATGCGTATTCAGCACAGCTTAGGGTAAGAAACCACGTTGGAGTTCCTAAATTCCTTAGCATGCATTTAAGTTCTCCATTATGACGATACCAATACTCGTTAGTACCACGCTGACATGCCATCAAATTAATCAGTTGAGATTCCAAATGATCATCTCTCTGATGTACTTTTTCCAGAAATTCCTTTGCAGAAACATTTCGAAGATGTACTCCTATTTTTAATATATGGTTGACTGCATATGAAAGTCCAGACAATTCACTCTCAAACAAAAGATGAAATATATATGGGATACATTGTCGAAATCTAGGATCTTCTGCATACAATCTTGTTGTCCGATATTCTGATACAGGAATCTGTATTGATCGTTCGTCATATTGTCCACCTTTTCCAGTTGGGAACAGCTGGGGAAAACAACGACCTTCCAAAGTCTTTTCCCCAACACTTAAGGGATTCCCTTCGCTTTCTTCATTTGGAATAATTCATTTGGAATAATTCAGTGGTATTCCCCAACACTTCTTTAGAATGGGGGCATTTCTGAAGCCACCAAAAGCACCAAAGACTCACCTTGTGGGACCGTTGACCGGGGTGCCTCTGCTGGGTGTCTCCCTCGCCGCCGGACCAACGCAGCCGCGAGGGGAGACTACAATCCCCGTGAGCCCTTGCTCCTCACGCCACTTCCGCCGCCAGCGCGCCCGGAGGCGCTTGAAAAGCAGCAGCTCCCTCGGTGGAGCGGGGGGCATTTCTGAAGCCACCAAAAGCACCAAAGACTCACCTTGTGGGACCGCTGACTGGGGTGCCTCTGCTGGGTGTCTCCCTCGCCGCCGGACCAATGCAGCCGCGAGGGGAGACTACAATCCCCGTGAGCCCTTGCTCCTCACGCCACTTCCGCCGCCAGCGTGCCCGGAGGCGCTTGAAAAGCAGCAGCTTCCTCGGTGGAGCGGGGGGCATTTCTGAAGCCACCAAAAGCACCAAAGACTCACCTTGTGGGACCGCTGACCAGGGTGCCTCTGCTGGGTGTCTCCTTCGCCGCCGGACCAACGCAGCCGCGAGGGGAGTCTACAATCCCCGTGAGCCCTTGCTCCTCACGCCACTTCTGCCGCCAGCGCGCCCGGAGGCGCTTGAAAAGCAGCAGCTCTCTCCGCATCGCGGGACGCGCGCGGGCGATGCCGGGCTGAGCCAGGGCAGAGGGCGGGCCGTCTGCGGCCGTCCGAGGCCGGAGGAGGCTGGGCTTGAGCCCCCCCCCGAAAATCGTGACTGTTGCCATCAGGTAGCCCATATAACAAGTTCCCCCTAGCTGTTCTAGGTTACTGCTAGGGGTTTTGTTTGTTTTCACATTTGGGCTGGTCTTGTTGTAGCGATGTCAACTCGCTCAGGCAAAAGCCTGAGGAGAGGCGGGGGGGGAGGGGAGGGAGATGGAGGGGGTATGGTTGGCACTATGGACAAGTTTATTACCCGTGTGGCTAATGTTATTGACAAAGAAATCGCCATGGCTGAGCGGCGGCTATCTCGAGGTCCCCCTGGACATAGACGATCATCGTTGGGCTCGATAGCTTTGGTCCCCTCCCCAGAGCGAACACTGGACCCATCTGCCCCCGCCCCTTCCCCCCTGGACCACCCTTGTGTGGCCGCCCTAAGAGCTAGTATAGATGGGTTGGAAATTTTGACGGCCACGGCACTCCATGCTGAAAACAATTTGCCCTCAGATCTAATGGCGAATGAGACAACTATCTCCTCGTTGCCTTTGGTTAATCCTTTTACTCACCTGATGTTGCCCCCACCTTCGGCCCTTGTGGTGCAGGCAGAAATACACTCAGTCCCCATTAAAAGGAAAAGAGTGTCTACCCTACGGAAAGGTAGACTGGCCAAAGAACATAAGAGACCTAGGTGGGTTGGCGTCAGGACGGGTGACTTACGTAAGGCAGTAGGGCGGGATCCCAGCCCGCTACAGGGAGAGAAGGGGGAGGGTACATCCGGAGGGCCAGTGGTTAATGTCTGTGAAGAACAGACTGGTGGCCTTGCAGCGTCCTCACCCCCAGAGTCTCTCCTAATTGAAAACATGGAGAAAATTATGAAATCCTTACTCCTTCCGGTGTTAGATAAAATCAGGGGGCTATCAGAGCGGGTGGATAAAATGGAGCAGGCAACCCTAGACAATTTTTTCTCCCTAAAATCATTCATTAAATTGCATTTAAGAATTAGGGAGGATGAGCCGGGAGGGGGAACTGACAGCAGGGAGACCCCCATAGTTCAACAAGGCACAGCTACCATAGCAGGCATTAAGCCAGTTGTACCTGAGGTGACTGATGGTAATTCGCATCCTACCGTTATGGCTGTAGGGATAGCGAGGAAACCTGGGCCATCAGTACTCAAGCCTGTAGAGAAATCAAAGCCCCCCAAGGCCGCTATTAACATCTTAGGTAAAAGGTTGGCATGTGCCACAGCTTCTGGCACCCCTGGCAAACCAAACTCTATCACCTCAGCCGCCATTCCAGTAGCCCCTTGTACACCTGAGACTTTAACACCCAAAACAGCTAATCCTGTAAAGACCCATGCACAGCAGACAGGTGAGGGTCTCAAGGGTGGGAGGACCTACAATGTTAATCTCCCCCCTGACTGTCAGCCCTATGTAGCCGTGCTGACTGGGGTGCCTGTGCTCAGCCCGGGTAAGCGTGAGACATTTGCTGAATTGTACAACAAGACCCTATTTGGCTTAAAGAAAATAGACCCTTGCCCAAATTTTGGGAGGGACGGATCATCCACGTAAGGAGAGTTGGCTGGATTGGTACTAAGCAAAAAACTATAAGTGGGAATTGCATCATAGTAAATTTTGAGGATCCAAGGGTTGCTAGCTTTGTATGCAGTGGACCTGTGAGGGAGCATAGCCCAACAGGCAGCGGGGGACCAATTGGCATCCACGACCTTAGTTATTTTAATCCCCCTAATTTGCCAGTGAGGCCAGCTGGAACCCCTATGTGGGAGGATTGGGATGGCAGACAGATTCGTGGAAGCCTCTCCCAATTTAGCCTATTTGGTAACACCCCTTGTCAGCCGCATGGTCGTTTTTGGCAAGGTTACTGACATGCATTCTGCCCAATACAGGAGATGCATAATGTGGCACCCGGGGAGAGATTAGCTAGTAGTCTAATATTTGGAGAGGAGTTGGTGGGGTTACCTACTAGTACCCTTTTCCCACCAACTAGGTCTAGGGGGCATTCACCGGTGGCTTCTTCCAAAGCACTCGCGCCATCACTGCCCAGTAGGGAGTCAGTTGAGGGGGACATTTTAATCCTGGATGCTGTGGCGTTGCCTATTATTGAGGTGGCTACTGCCACTGCTAATGCCCCTCCTGTAAGTGAATCAGCAACGGGGCAGGGAGGGGCTGGCAGTGTGTCCCTGAAGGTAGCCAGTTGGAACATAGCGGGCCTTGCACGGAACATATGCATACCAGACTGGAATGTATTTATAGAACCGTTTGGGATCTGCTTGTTCCAGGAAACCTGGTGCTTGGAACCTCTACATAAGATGGGTTATACCACCTACTTTGTTCCCGCCATACGACCTAGTGGAGGCAAGGGGCGCCCCTCGGGAGGGCTATTAATTTGGGTAAGCATCTCCCTGCGGTACTCCATCAAATGTATAGCTACTAAGTCCCCTGACCTTCAGAGGCTAACAGTGAGAGGGCCATGTGGAGGGAGAGTGCTTGAAATCTTTAATATTTACGTTAGAGGCACACGGGGTGGCTCGTCCACCCTGTCCTCAACTGGCATTGACGAGAAACTCAGAAATTGTAGCGCTGATTCCCTCGTCATGCTAGCGGGCGACTTCAACTGCACATTTGAACCCCTTGCTGTGGACGATGTGCTAGGTACCAGAGACGATAATGCAAGGAGAGGTATTCCACCGCTACAGATTACGCCAATTAGAAGATGGACCCAAAGTGCCATTGACCTTAATGCCCTTTGCTTGGAGCATGGCCTTAGAGCAGCTAATGGCAGATCGAATTCAGATCAATTGGGGGCCCATACGTTCAACAGAGTAGGGCATTCCTCACGGATTGACTACATTCTGCTGAACTATCGTTTGTGGGCTCACCTGATGGATATGGTGGTCTTGCCGTCCATCGACAGTGACCACAACCTTTTGTCTCTGTCTCTGTCCCCTCTGTGGATGGGATGCTCCCTACCCCCAATCCCCCACGTGTGGAGAACAACACATGAAGTGTGTCCCTCCAACGATGGTAGGCGCCTGAAATGGAAGAACATTGCTGCCAATGAGGGAAAGATCTTGGAGGTAAAATCCATAATGGCTAATATTATACCTCGTCTAGATTCCCCCTCAATTAGCGCGCAGGAGGTACCCACACTGTTTGGCCAAACTACGAACGCACTAGGCGAACTGTTTTTAGTCCATAATGCGGGAAGAAGGGCTCATAAAAGAGGCGCTATGAAGGGCATTGCTGGGTGGTTTTCACCTGCTTGTCGCGACGCCAAAGGGGAATTAATAAAGGCAGTAAAATCCAAGAATGGAGCCCTGATAAGCGTTGCTAGGGGCAATTACAGGAGGGCTATATTTAACGCAAAGGTAGAATGGGACAACCAGTTTTGGTATGATTTGAAGGCCGCAAGCTTAAGGAAAGACTCGAAGGGTTTCTGGGACCTACTAAGAGCTAGGGATAAACCCGTGGACATAATGATATCATGCAACATACCGGAGGATGCGTGGTTTGACCACTTTTCCCAGCTCTACACAATGCTGCCGGGTAAGGGGGTAAGTTTGCCAGAACAGTATCCCTTAGTACCCTGTGAGTTTAATGATGAGCTCCTGTTCACAGCCAAGGAAGTGGTAGGGGCGATCAAATGCCTTGTCCCCAATAAAGCAGCGGGTCCGGACGGCATACCAGGGGACTTGCTACGCATTAACCCGGAGGAGTGGGGAAAACTTAAACTTATTGCTGCCCTACTGAATGCTAGTTTTGATGGGGCAACTCTCCCGGTCTCATGGAAGGGTGCTGAGGTCGTTCCGATCTTTAAAAAAGGGAGTCGGAACGACCCTGCCAATTATCGCCCCATAAGCCTCTTAGACTCCTCACAGAAGGTGGTGGGAAAAGTGGTTTTGGGCAGAGTACTGCAGTGGGTTGAGGCAAAGGGCATTCTTTCTGACTTCCAGGCCGGTTTTAGATCGGGTATGGGGACGATAGAGCAATCCTTCCGGCTTATGATGCTGTATTGGAAGGTGGTTGTACTGGGCAAAGGCAGTCTGTATCTCGCTTTTATAGACCTGCGGACTGCCTTTGACCTGGTCCCACGCAGCCAACTCTGGAGTGTGCTCGAGGAACTGGGCATTCCACCATACTTATTAAACATGCTAATTAAATTACATGCTGACAACTTTGCACAGATCAGGTGGGGTAATCAGGGACAAAAAACAGCACGAATACCTGTAAATAGAGGGGTACGCCAGGGATGTGTTCTAGCCCCCACTCTGTTCTCATTGTATGTTAATGGAGTGGTGGAGCACCTGCTGCAACATCCTGCAGATGCACCATCCCTGGCTGGTAGAAGAATACCTACCCTCCTATTTGCAGATGATACCCTCCTGATCTCTAAAACCCCGGTAGGCCTGCAGAGTCTGTTAACTAGCTTTAAATCTTTTTGTGATGCAAGGGGGTTAGTTATTAACACAGGGAAAACTAAGTACCTGGTCCTTAACCCCCCGAAAAAGATAGCTAAACCACCGACCTTAGATTCTGTTCCCCTCGAGAGGGTTACGGAGTTCGATTACCTCGGTATTCGCCTCTGCGACTCTATGAGCTGGAAATGCCACCACCAAAACATGCTGCTGACCCACAAGAGGGTGGTGGGTGCTCATCATTAAGGAACAACGTGCCTCAACCATCAAACCCATTGCCCCTATATTAGACATCTACAGGGCAAGGGGTGTTAGTGCAGCACTTTATGGAGCTGAACTCTGGGGGGTACACAATGTGGATCAGTTATCCCGCTCAGAAAGTAAATTACATAAAGACCTCATGGGGCTCCCCCATAGTACTCCAACCCTCCCACTGCTTCTAGATATGGGTACTCGGGCAATTAGTGATCAGGCTAGGCTCCGTCCTCTCCTTTTATGGGCGCGAATCTGGAGAGTCCCAGAAATGTCTAGCTACGCGGAAGGCTTAACTGATGTATTGGCTCTGCCAGGCTGGTCAAAGATTTGTTGGTTGAGGGAAGTCAAGTGCCTTCTCTGCAATCTTGGCCTAGACGACCCTTGGAACAATAGAACTGCCCCCCCAAAATCTGTCATAAAGAAGATATATTGGAGATGGGTAGCCGATGGTAGAAGTAGTAATGCCAATTTGTGCAGGACCACCTTGGATTTCCTTTTGGTAAAGGATGTGTCTTTCTGTGAACCATATTTGGATACTATCACAAACCGCAGGGACAGGGCTCTATATTTCCAATTCAGGGTAGGTCTACTTCCCGTCGGGGAACTGACCTCTAGGTGGAGGGCTCCGGCCCAAACAATTTCTTCCTGCCCATTCTGTGAAAATAGAACAGAGTCTGTTCCTCATTTGTTGTTTGAATGCCCGGCTTATGTAGACCCCCGCAGTAGATGGTTAAAGCCACTCTGTAGAGAACTTGGAACTAGACATTACAAGGAGGCCCTACATATATTGAAAAATGACCCACGGCCCCTTTTTGCTTGTGGCTTAGCAAAGTTCCTAGGATGGGCTTGGCGTATTAGATCAATTAGGCTCTTGTATCTTGTTTAATCTGTATTTTTAACAGTTTTTATCTAATTTATTGGCGCCACTTGTAGTATGAAATGTATGTTTATTTTTCTATATATTGGCCCCTTTTATTCTTTTATTGTTCATTAGTCTATGTACTGCTTTTTAAGATATTCATTATATCGAAATAAAGCTGATTGATTGGTAAAGGATGTACACTATAATGTTCATACATTTCTTCAGTTTTCTGACCACTTGACATTTCGCTATCATCTCCTAAAAGTATTTCTTCTTCTTCAACATACACATTCTTGTACAAATCATTGTTTTTTATGTCAAATACGTTGAGTAGTACCCAAATCAAAGCAATCCTCTACCAACAAATAAGTTGCAAATTCCTTCCACTTATCATTATTTTCTTTTTCACTTTTTAAATACAGATCAACAGTCCTAGTTTGATTTTTATAGTGAGTTTGTTGACAACAAATACATGTATAATTTGGCCTTTAAATTACTTTAAACTTTGAAATTTCTTCTTCACATTTCTCTGTAGTAATCTTCTCCACGTTTTCTTCAAAGCCTACTTCTATCAATGTCTCACTTTGTCTACTCTGTTCTTCCGGACCAAAGTAACGAATCTCTATTTCATCACAAACTTTTTTGCATCTGATACTGACCCATGCACAAGTCACTGTTTAATTCATTTAAAAATATTGCTGGACTTTTTGCGTAATGCAATCTTATGACTAACTTCCGCATTTGAGAATGATGCACTGCTAACAATCTAAAATGATGAAAAACACTTTGACAAACTTTCCTAGAAAGACAAGCCAGAGAATGACCTTGCAAACCAGTATTTTTTCTCACTCTGCAAGGATCTAGACCTTGCAACATCTTAATCTTTTGTTTAAGACTTTTTTTACTATAAACTCGTAAGAAATTCCAAAAAATATCAGTAGATTCCTGACGTATACTGCATATGCTACTACAATCCCAAGTATACACTGGGGCTTTAGTACGCCTCCCTAGAACTTCATCAGCTACCAGTTCCTCTACATTTCTAGGAACCATTTTTTCTTTTTCAATTGGGCAACCGTTTTTAACCTCATAAGCACGACCACTGGTATCAACTGCATGCAACAATCTATTGGTTTGAAAATAACTTTCTTCATTAAAAAAAGGCTCTGAACTTGAACTGTGTTTCCATTCACCCCAAAAAACATCACAAAAGTTACTTCTGTTAATTAATCTCTTCCTTTTACTTTTGGTCTTCATAAAAGAGATTGGCTTAGGTAATGATCAAATTCTATTTAATACTAAAATGAATAATTTCCTTTTCAGTTCAAAAGCCTTTTCAACAATAGTTTCAATCTGTTTTTTCTTTTCATAAAATGCTGATCTTTTTTTATATTTCCTCACATCTTTCAACAAATTAAAGATAACTATTATAAAACATTATTTTTCTTATTTCAGTAAATTGGTTCTTTCTCTATTACCATATATGTTTTCTTGAAAACTTAATTTCCCATGAATTTCTCCTTTTTTCTTGTCATTGTTCTTTCTTCTTGAGGCATTGTTTCTACTTTCCACATTGTGCACACTGTTTCTAGGCTGTGAAAGTCTTTTAATAAATTCTTTCGTTCTCTTACCGCAAGATTTCTTTTTTTCCCACATGTTATTCTTCATCTAAATGTTGCTGTTTTTTATTCTTCAAATAATAATCCTTTTTTGTTGTTTCCTTCTTTCTGCTTTGTTAGTCATGGTGACTTTTTTTGTAATGATGATGAATACTATCTGTTTTGAAAAAACAATATATAATATTATTAAAATAAATCTATAAAATAATGTATTGTATTATTGAACAAATATCTTCTACATAAAACATATTTATATGCTTTGTTTAGAAATCACAACCCATTTTCTGCAATACAGAGGTAGTAGTTTGAAAAATGAAGGACAAAATAAGCAGTGTTTATGTGTTTAGAGGACTGCATGAATACTGTATAGGTGTTTGTAATATTGATGTATTACTACCAGAGTCATTGCATAAGTACACAAATACTGACTGAATGATTAGAGTACTGCAACAAAAAAGAATGCTGAATTTATAAATCCCTAGGATTTGGTACAGTGATTACATAAAGACATAGTTCTGTTAAGATGATTGCAGGAGTGGACAGAGAATGACAGGCTGATTGGGGTACTACATGAATACTACCTGGATTATTGCAAGGGTGATTTAGTATTCTGCTAGTGGTTAGAGGCCTACATAGATTGTGTACATTTCACTGTAGCACTGCTTATCTTAATGCCTGAGTCACTCTACAAGTGCATGGATACTGACTGGATATTTACACTGCTGGTAGTTGACTGCAGGGAGAGTTTATAAGTGCTTGTGTGTTGGCACAGAGAATCGATAAGGACATGCTTCTGTCAGGATGACTCCAGCAGTGGACAGAGAGTGACAGTCTGATTGGGCACTGCATGAATACTACCTGGCTTATTGCAAGGGTGAATCAGTACTGTGCTAGGTGTTAGGGGCCTGCATACATTGCACACATTTCACTGTACCACTATGTGTCTTAATTCCTGAGTCATTCTACAGGTGTATAGACACTGACTAGATAGTGAGAGTGCTGGTAGTTGACAGGAAGGTGACTTTTTAAGTGCTTGTGTGTTAAAACAGCGATTAGATAAGGACATGCTTCTGTCAGGATAATTGCAGGAGTGGACAGAGACTGATAGGCTGATTGAAGCACTACAAGAATACTACCTGGCTTATAGCAAGGGCGAATCAGTACTCTGCTGGGGGTTACGGACCTGCATACATTGCACACATTACACTGTAGCAGTATGTGTCTTAATGCCTGAGGCTTTCCACAGGTGTATGGACAGTAACTAGATAGTGAGAGTGCTGGTAGTTCTCAGGAGGGTGAGTTTTTAAGTGATTGTGTGTTGAAACAGCGATTAGATAAAGACATGCTTCTGTGAGGATAACTGCAGAAGTGGACAGAGACTGATAGGCTGATTGGGGCACTGAATAAATACTACTGAGCTTATTGCAAGCGTGAATCAATAGTATGCTGGGGGTTACAGGCCTGCATACATTGTACACATTTCACTGTACCACTATGTGTCTTAATGCCTGAGACATGCTACCGGTGTATGCACAGTGACTAGATACTGAGAGTCCTGGTAGTTGACAGGAGTGTGACTTTTTAAGTGCTTGTGTGTTGACACAGAAATTAGATAAGTACATGCTTCTGTCAGGATGATTGCAGGAGTGGACAGAGACTGATACTCTGATTGGACACTGCATGAATACTACCTGGCTTATTACAAGGGTGAATCAGTAGTCTGCTGGTTATTACAGGCCTGAATACATTGCGCACATTTCACTGTAGCACCATGTGTCTTAATGCCTAAGACATTCAAAAAGGTGTATGGACACTGACTAGATAGTGAGAGTGCTGTGAGTTGACAGAAGGGTGAGTTTTTAAGTGCTTGTGTGTTGGCACAGACAGTCAATAAGGACATGGTTCTGTCAGGATGATTGCAGGACTGGATAGAGAGTGACAGTCTAATTAGGGCACTACTTGAATACGACCTGGCTTATAGCAAGGGCGAATCAGTACTCTGCTGGGGGTTAGGGGCCTGCATACATTGCACACATTTAACTGTAGCACTATGTGTCTTTATGCCTGAGGCATTCTACAGGTGTATGGACAGTGACCAGATAGTGAGAGTGCTGGTAGTTGACAGAAGAAGGAGTTTTTAAGTGCTTCTGTATTGGCACAGCGATAAGATAAGGACATGCTTCTGTCAGGATAATTGAAGGACTGGACAGAGACTGATAGGCTGATTGGGGCACTGCATAAATACTACTGAACTTATTGCAAGGGTGAATCACTAGTTTGTTGGGGGTTACAGGCCTACATACATTGTGAACATTTCACTGTACCACTATGTCTCTTAATACCTGAGACATTCTGCCGGTGTATGCACAGTGACTAGATACTGAGAGTGCTGGTAGTTGACAGGAGGGTGAGTTTTTAACTGCTTCTGTGTTGGCACAGAGATTATATAAGGACATGCTTCTGTTAGGATGATTGCAGGAGTGGACAGAGACTGATACTCTGATTAGACACTGCATGAATACTATGTGGCTTATTTTAAAGGTGAGTCAATAGTCTGCTGGGGATTACAGGCCTGCATACATTGCACACATTTCACTGTAGCACCATGTGTCTTAATGCCTGAGGCATTCAATAAGGTGTATGGACACTGACTAGATAGTGAGAGTGCTATGAGTTGACAGAAGAGTGAGTTTTTAAGTGCTTGTGTGATGGCACATACAGTAAATAAGGACATGGTTCTGTCAGGATGATTGCAGGACTGGATAGCGAGTGACAGTCTAATTGGGGCACTACTTGAAAGAATCAGTACTCTGCTGGGGGTTAGGGGGCTGTATACATTGCACACATTTCACTGTAGCACTATGTGTCTTAATGCCTGAGGCATTCTACAGGTGTATGGACAGTGACTAGATAGTGACAGTGCTGGTAGTTGACAGGAGAGTAAGTTTTCAAGTGCTTGTGTTTCAGCACAGAGAGTAGATACAGACATAGTGCTGTCAGGATGATAGGAGCCGTGGACAGGGACTAACAGTGTGATTGCTTATCTACATGGCTACTGTATGGATTTTTACAGGATTGAATCACTAGTGTGCTGGAGGTAAAGGTACCACATAGATTGTGCACATTTACTTAAATACTAACTACAAAATTAGCCATTATAGAACCACAAAATCACTTGTCATACACTTATAAAATCACATTTTCACTACGTGTGCAATCCTCTAATGTATCAGATACCTCTCATTAATTCATACAAATATAAATATAATATAAACAAATACCTGACTCCTGACATACCAACTACTACATACCAGAAAGAATAAAATGTACTGACTTTCTTTGCAGCTATATATTGTCCTTTAAATCTACAAATATGCAACTTCATCAAACTGTACCTCTCAACAGACTTAATGAAGAAGAGTAATAAAGACCACTTTTATTATAAGGATTTTTTAAACTGCACAAACTGTACCAACTAATAACAGATTCATAATTATTAACAGCGTATATAATCATTTGACAAACAGCACAATTGTACCTCCTTTTACCACACTATCTATAATAACCCAATATTTTTAAACTATACCTTTTTACACAGAAGAAATAATCATGCCTAATAAACTACTCCTTATATGAATATTTTAGAAAATACACTTTCTTAGTACATAATTAACCAATTAATAGTAAATAAGAGCCTTCATTCAAATATATCTTCCAACACACTTAAATATAAATATATAACTGTACATACTGTTTTTTACCTCAAAACAACAAGCGAGAGAGGGTGAAACACAAGGAACCACTCTTAGTCCCCCTGAATAATCATAGTCAAACAAAAACAGGCCTGTTGGGACCTACTAGGTTTTCGGCCGGCGATTGATCCTTCGCTGAATTTTGAATGAGGGTCCCGCCACCCAGCAGTACCCAAGGAGCGGAGTTTTTCTAATTTTAATATTCCCTTGGCTTTCGAGAAATACTTGAAGGTTTCCACGTAACCGTGAGTCTGTTGTTTATGATTGCACCACAGGTTAGGGTAATCCTTAGCGTGCTTATACCGCCGTGGTGTTTGTGGTCCTGACGAAAGCTTCAACAAATTACACATAGAAGCTGAAACATGTTGACCGATTTTTCACCCTTCAGGATGTATCTAGTCAATTAAATACCAGTTAGGGACATCCATTTCACTTCATTTTAACCAGTGCCTTGTTTTCCGCCATTAATAAGTTTTTTTGTGGATAAAACAACGTCCCTTTTTACATTTTTGCACTTATTACACTTCATTGAAGGTATACTAAAATAATACGCTCCGCTGTATTTAACCAGGTTGGTGAGTGAGGGTTCTTTTACCTCTTTTGAGTGACCCGTCCTTTCATAAACTCTTTCTTTGTCTTTTGGATACACTCTTTTGTTCATACTGTTTTTTAAACAAACTTCAAATACAATAAAAATAATCCCAATATACATCTCTCCATTTAATAATATATTTCAAACAACACAGTTTCATAAAAAATGTCAAATCTTTTTTAAATAAACCTCAAAAATATGTAACATACCTATTTAAAAAAATCTGTTGAATTCAACATCTCACACACTCAGTCAGGATTTTCTTTTTCACACAGAGAATGTAGATCAACAGACTCTGCAAGGTTGAACCAGTATTGGCAAACTTTCCCTCAATTTTTCAACACATATAGACATAAGCAACAAATGGCATTGCTTCCCAGCGTTTTTCCATTGGTCACAGAGAATAATACTTCTCAACTGACATCGTCACCCCTTGTCCTTAATGTCAGTTTCCATAGCAACAGGTCATGCAACATTCAACTTAGCTGCCATGTCACAAGTTCACCACACAATGTTGCAAATGACAATAGCAGGTGTGGTTGGCTTTGCAATGCTTGACCTTATCCTTTATGCTGTACCTTTCCAGTATATGTTAATAACCAATAAGAAACATGCTTTGTAAACAAAGTGAAATGCACCCTATTTTTGAATGTAGAGTGTTCTTAAACAGCCAATCAAATCTCTACTTTCTTAAAAATAGCATCTTGTCCACCATTTTAGATAGATTTTATTCTTCCACCTGCCTACCTCAGCTGCAGACATCGTTTGATTACCTCTGGTGTGCTGAAAGCAGAGGTATTGACAAAGACCTAGCTTTGCAAAATGTAGACATTAAATGGATTGGACAGAGAGGATTAAAGTGGCACCAATTGATGCCATTGGTTAAATCCTTTTTGCATATCCAACCACCTGACCTCATGATTGTGCACTGTGGTGGCAATGACCTAGGCACATTGACTGGGTTAGCTCTGGAAATGCTAATGAAGGACACCTTTGCAGAATTGATGTTGCTTTTCCCCCAAACTGCCTTTGTGTACTCTAACATATGCCAAAGACAGAAATGGAACAGGTCCAATCAATTTTGTCCACAGATTGAGAAAGCAAGAAAAAATGTCAATAAAGTTGTTTCTGCTTATCTCAGAGACCCTAGTATGGGGTCCATATACAACAACAATCTGCGTTTTAATATGGATGGCATATACAGAAGAGATGGTGTACATTTCACAGATGATGGAAACAGAGTCTTTGTCAACAACTTAAGACTGTGCATTGGCACTTACATGTAGCTACAAAAATCTCCCAATAAACACAAGGGCTCTTTTTAGAGCCACCCAATATCCTAACATATAACCTAGGTTTTTATTTAAACAAATTAAAATATTTTTCCTTGGAGTCACGCACCCAGTGCGAATTGGAGTCACGTACCCCTCGCGTGCACACTAGGGGCTGCGCTAGGTACGCGACTCTGTATTTTCCCGTAAAAAAATCATGGCTCTTACCATTAATTTCTATTCGCCCTGGGGACCCCATCCCCCGGGGTCCACATAACACATTGGGGACCGTGGGGGGAGCCCGAATGCCCCCACGGTCCCGCCGGCTCCCCGCGACCTTCGAGAGGCAGCATAGCGTTTCGTGCTAGGAGTCGCGTACCCCTCGCGTGCACACTAGGTACGCGACTCTGTAATTTCCCATGACCTTCGGGAGCCGGCATTGCTTTTCCACATGGGGAGCTGCTAACATGTAGCTCCCCATGACAAAAAGCAATCTGCTTTGCTTCATTGACGCGGGAGCTGGTTTCCCTGCTCTCGCTTCAATTAAGCAAAGCAGTTTGCAATCACAGGTCGGGAGCCGCGAGGCTCCCGACCTGTAATTGCAAACAACAGTGTCCTGGGGTGGGTTCCCCGGGACACTGCAGGAGCCGACCCTGGGGGGTGGCGGTCCCCAGGGCCACCACAGGGGACCACGCGGCCCCCCTCTAAAATCTGTAGAAAGCCCCAGGGAGGTGGTGGTCCCCGGGGATCGGGGGTCCTTAAAGGACCCCCATATTTACATCTTAGTGCCCCAGGGAGGTAGCGGTCCCCGGGGCATGTGGGGGGGGGGGGGGGCTCGAGCCCCTCACACATTTAAAAAAACAAAACATTTTTAACAAAAAAGAAGCCCAGCGGGGTTGCGGTCCCTGGGGCTGCGGGGGTCCCTCTGGGCCCCCGCAAACAATATTTTCAAATACCCACGGGACTTGCCCACCCGGGGACTAATTAATAACGAAGCGCGGGAGTCCGCGCTTCGTTTTTTTCATTTTCACGGCTGGATCCGCACACCATGCGCGTATTCGGACGATTTTTCAATTTTTTAATTTTTTTTTTGCCTTGGGGTCCTTGTGGAACCCCCTAAGCCCACCTAGGGGGTCAGGGTGTTTCTACCCTGCCCCCTTTTCCTGATTTCCACATTTGTTTTTCAGTTTTCTTCTGCCTTTGTTCCACCGAGGCACAAAATGGCTGCCAACACTTCCTGGTGAACATGAAGCTCGTGATCGGGAGGGTGCGCGCAGGGTGCGCGGATCCTCTGCAGCCATAGATATCACTATCTTTATGTCTAAATTTCTCAAAAACTACTCAACGGATTTACACCATTTTTAAAAAGGTCGCTTTCTGAGCCAAGCAGTACCTTTTTGCCAAATTTGGTGTAATTCCTTTTAGCAGTTTTTGCTATAACAGTATCTAAAGTTTCCTATGGGAAAATGATTTTTTTCACCACTATTTTTTGAATTTCTCAGGAACTACTGAACGGATTTACACCGTTTTAAAAAAAGGGCACTTTCTGAGCCAAGGGCTACCTTTTTGCGAAATTTGGTGTAATTCCATTCCGCAGTTTAGGCAGTAGCCGTGTCTAAAATTTCCTATGGGAAATAACATGCGGAAAACGCGTTTTGGGACCCCCCTTTTTTCTCGGCCGCTTGACGAATCACCCCCAAACATTCAGGATAGGAGCAGACCGGAACGGGCCATTCTTTTGACAATATTGCGAAGATTCGTCAAACGGCGCCAAAGTTATTGGCAATGGAATGTTACAATTTTCCTATGGAAAATAGGTCCTAACTATAACGACCGCCAGTAGGTAATATATATATCTATATCTATCTATCTATCTATCTATCTATCTATCTATCTATCTATCTATCTATCTATCTATCTATCTATCTATCTATCTATCTATCTATCTATCTATCTATCTATCTATCTATCTATCTATCTATCTATCTATCTATCTATATTATCTACTGGCGGTCGCCAGTAGATAGTGATAGTTAGGACCGTGTTTCCATAGGAAATCCGCAACATTCTATTTGGAATAACTTTGGCGCTGGTTGACGAATCCTCGCGAAATTTTCAAAATAGGTGGGGTGCTCCGCTCTGCTCCTACCCTGAAAGTGTCGGGGGGATTCGTCAAGCGGGGCCTGAGAAAAAAGGGGGGTCCCAAAACACGTTTTCCCCATGCAATTTTCCATAGGGACATTTAGTCCAAGGTACAGCCCGAACGGCTGAACAGAATTACTTGAAATTTGGCAGAGAGGTAGTCCTCAGCTCAGGGATGTGCCTTTTGCATATATGGAGTCAATCTGTTCAGTAGTTCCTGAGAAAATTGCAGTTAACAGCACATACATATCTATAGCCGCGCACCATGCGCGCACCGTGAGAGCACCCTAACGTGCGCGAGCGTAATACTGATTGGTGGTTACATGTTAGTCAACGTTCGAATCGGTCGAAATCAGGAAGTGTCGGCCGCCATTTTGTTTGTTTTCAGTGCGAGAGTGAAAAAGGAAGGTGGTGAACGTGAAAAGGGGGCACGGTAGAGAGTTCCTGACCCCGAGCCCACGGGGGTGCGCGCACCGTGCGCGCATGGTGAAAAACCAAAAAAAAAAATGTTTACATTTTTTTAATACGTAGTTTATTGTAAAATAAATATATAACTGACCATGTGACCATGTAATATGTGACGTCATCAGCAGTGGATTGCGGGCGCGCAAGTTATAGTTATCTGAACTAACTATAACGGGGGAATTTCATTGGTTTTTTACGAGTGAAATATCCACCTAACTATAACATGTGTGAAACCTACGGTTTTTTAAGTGACTAGAAAGAACCAACGGAGGAAACAGAGGCGGAAAACCAAACTACAGAGGAAGAGGCAAGAAGAATTACAGCAACCGAAAATAAATAAGGGAAATGATGATGTTGTGGACAATACTGTGATTAATTTATCAGAAATAACTTTATCAATTGCTGAACAGCAACTGTTAGCTCTAGGTTTGTCATTTTGTCCATCTAATCGTTTTAAATACACACAAACGAGAGTGGATGTATTCAAATTTATCCGCAAGTTAAAGCTGAAAAAACATTTCCAACTCAAAAACGCAGTGAACATTGCAGCACAGACTAGACCACTGCAAGGATTACATTCAAATCTGCAAGCTTCAGATGTAGGCACGATGTTAGCAGTGCACTCTCTGGCAAATGATAATAACCCTACAGGGAATTCTACACAGGAAGACCTTTGTGAAACGGGTATCATGTGTAATATTCCAGCTATTAGTCCATTCAAGCCTCCTTCCACATTTATCCCCATGATGCCACAGGATGCGATCGATGTGTTTAGTGACTGCATGATTGAAGATCTTAAAAAATTGAATTGCACTGTTCTCAAACAGAAAAGACGCTACAATTATTCTGAACTACAATACACTAAACTCATCCACAAGCTGCAGAAACACACGGAAGTCATTATCAATAAAGCTGACAAGGGCGGAAATATTGTCTTGTGGCCCAGATCTCTCTATATGGAGGAAGCCTGGCATCATCTCAATGATGCCAGTTGTTACAAGAAAGCTAGCTTCCAGGAATTGCGCCAAATCAAAGAGAATGTATTTGCCGAACTATTGCAATGGAAACGAGTGGGATTACTAACTAAAAACGAATAAAAATTTTTAAAGAATGACCATCCTATGGACCCCCATTTTATATTTTATCCCTAAAGTGCATAAGAATATAACACCAGTTCCAGGCAGACCGATTATATCAGCACAAAAGAGTCTACTAGAAGCTATGTCGAAATATGTAGACTACTTTCTTCATGAATTTGTGGAAAATCTGCCTTCTTACATAAGGGATACTGGACACTTTCTAACTAAATTGAAAAATGTCAAATGGGAGAATGATTGTTACCTAATAGTGATGGATATTTGTTCACTGTATACCAGCATTAACCACAGTGATGGTACAAATGCAGTTCGCTTTTATTTAGACAAAAGAAGTATACACATGTATGAGCATAACAAAATGATTGTAAAAATGATTACCACTTGTTTGGCTAACAACTATTTCTTATTCAATAAGAAAGTTTTCCAACAACTTCGCGGCGTGGCCATGGGAGCATGCTTCTCCCCCAGTTACACGTGTTTGCACGTGGGCTGGTGGGAGGAGCATGTTTTGAGGGTCGCCCACAAGGTTATATTTGAACAACATGTTCTCCATTGGTGGAGATTTATCGATGATGTTTGTTTAATTTGGAAAGGTACCATCGAGTCAGCCAATAACTTTGTGGAAGAAATCAACAAAAAATACATTGAATCTTAAATTTACTTCAGATATAAGTAACACTAAAGTACAATTCCTGGACATTAAAATCTTCATTAGAGAGGGCACATTACACACTAAATTGCACAGAAAAACAACAGCTGGGAACTCTGTACTACATGCATGGAGTTCCCACCCTCGCCATCTTATTCGTAGTATCCCCTATGGGGAATTTTTAAGAACTAAACGGATTTGCAGCCATGAGGACGATCTAAAAACCTGTCAAAATGATACGTTTGAAAGATTCTTAAACAGGGGTTATGAGGCTTCTGACCTGCACATAGCTCGAGACAAGGCAAATAGCACAGCCCAGGTTGCTCATCAGCACATTGTTCCCAAGGCCCAAGAACCATCAAGGCTAAGTACCAATGATACCTACTCCATCATTTCGGAATCTATAAGTAACATCAGACTGATAACCAATTATTGCACACAAGAGAGACAGATTCGCAGAATTTTATATAAAAATTGGCCAATAATTCGGACAGACATCACTATGTCGCAAATTCTGCCAGAACTCCCTCTATTGACATTTAGAAGGGCCCCCTCAATGAGGGATGCTCTAGTCAAAAATAGTCCTGAGGTGATGACTTCCAACACATGGCTAACAGCTAGACATGGTTTTTTTAAGTGTAACTCTTGTCGCGCATGTAAATTTGGGAAAAATGTATCTGAATATGTCACAGCTTTTAGTCCCAATCCAGTTAAAATAAAAGGACATTTTACTTGCAGAACTGAATATGCAATCTATATTTTGGAATGCACTTGCCATCTATTATATGTTGGCAGCACTAAGTTGCAAGTTTTTAACAGGATTTTACAACACCTTAGAGCAGTGGTTAATTCCGATCCCACCTATCCTGTAGCGCGACATCTAAAGTTAGTACACAAAAATAACCTCAATGACCTCAGTTACTATGTCATCAGTACGATACCCAAAAACATCAGAGGGGGAAATAGGGAAAAAAGGCTGAGACAAGTGGAGTCTGAATTTATCATGTTATTAGATACTAAAATGCCAAATGGGCTTAATAACAATGAAGATTTGCACAACTTTTTATAATGAATTATTTTAATTCAATATTTATGGTGATGTTGAGGGTTTGGTGAGTTCTTGGTTTGCTTTTAGACTGGCGTTTTATCCCTAATTTTACCATATTTTATCTGGGCCCCTAGATTTTATCTGGTTTTTGCGGGATTTTATTGTTGGTTTTAGGCTCTTAGATTTTACCTATTTTAAACATCATTTTAAAGATGGGCATTTGTGTGTGATTTTTTTGGCTGCTAACTACTGGTTTTATTTAGACCTATACGTTATTACATGACAAAAAAGTAATATAAACATTTTAGGTCTGCGTTCAACTCTAACCCAAAATATTTGATTTCCTTGTCTCATCAGATGCTAGTAACAAGAACAGTTTTGAAGAAGATGACGCGTATATCTATATGAACATTATATCTCCAATTATCTGAAACATGGAAAAACACTTATAACGTCTATTATAAGCTGCTATGTATTTTATACTTATTATTTTTTATATATATAAGTCCACTATGATTATGCACTTTGATATTAGCACTTTATTTGCACAATTTTGCACTTTTGTTAGAACAACCGCAGAACACGCCAAATATTTTAATGGACTTGTGTATAAAACTATATCAAAGAAGTAAATTTGCATACAGGCAATTCTGCCAGTCATTACATCTCAACAAAAATGCACTATGCTTGAATATATAATTATCGACAACGGATAGGGTGGTTCCTACTTATGTGATGCTTTGTAGTTGTGAATTATCGTTAATGAACACTATGTTCTCACTGATTATTGAGATTGTTTACAACTATTGAAACAAAACAATGCATTATATGACAAATGTTAATTGGTGATGTTCTAAATTTTAAAGAACGGATAGGAACACTATGTTCCCATTGGACATTCAGACTTCCATGCCTATCACTGTGGTATTTTATATTCATTATGAAATGACTGGCTAAGGTGTAATTACTTATGAAAGTATTTGTATTTGTATTTGTTTTTTAAAATCCCAGTCCTATGTTTATGTTCAATCGTAAACTGTGTTGGCAATTTTCTAAGCGGTTTTGTGATTAGTCACCTTATATATAGTCACTGATTGGTCCTGCACGTCATGTGATCAAGACTGCCGTGGGGCAGTCGAAACGCGTCAGGCTGAGCACTTGCGTGATATTTTCATGCACTATGCACTTTAATCTGCAAACCAAATAAAAAGAATTTCTCTTCCACGTTGTGGTCCGTACCTGCTTTTTGGATCCCATTAAGGATCGCTCCAGGATTTTGGCTATCATATATATATATATGTATCTATATATATCTATATATCTATATCTATCTCTCTCTCTATATATATATATATATATATATATATATATATATCCAAATCCAAACAAACCTCCGAGCCCGGAGCCCCAGACCCTGCAGGGCGGCCTCACATCAATGGGCACGGAGCAGCCCATCCATTTAACACTCCTTAAACAAACACCATGAGGCCCAGTACCGGAGTTAAAGCATTTAATTTGTAGGCACAGCAGCGCAATGTAATCTCTTTCTCCTTCCTTACGCGTTTCGGCTTATGCCTTTATCACAGGTGGAGATTGTGAAATGTAACGTGCGTTAATGCGCGCTTTAAATTTAAAAAGTCACGTGACAACTAATAAAGAATAAAGTTCCCATGATGCAGTTCATTGGCAACTGTAATGTAATGCATGGAACGTGAATACCTCCATATGCCTTCATGATAAAAGTTCATTTACATTACCGCATCAGTTATCATAGTGGGTTTATTCATTCATGTTGTCCAGTGATGAATTTAACATGGCAAGTGCTCTTATATCAAAGGGGCCTTACGACAATGCCTGTCCTCCGGCACGATTAGAGCAGGGAATCATCCTGCCCCAAATCCCTTCCTGCGCCGTCACAACTTCGCTGATTAGCCTTTCCTCATGTGGGCTTGCGACGGTGAGTGGGTCAAGCTCCGGAATTCAAATCCAAACAAACCTCCGAGCCCGGAGCCCCAGACCCTGCAGGGCGGCCTCACATCAATGGGCACGGAGCAGCCCATCCATTTAACACTCCTTAAACAAACACCATGAGGCCCAGTACCGGAGTTAAAGCATTTAATTTGTAGGCACAGCAGCGCAATGTAATCTCTTTCTCCTTCCTTACGCGTTTCGGCTTATGCCTTTATCACAGGTGGAGATTGTGAAATGTAACGTGCGTTAATGCGCGCTTTAAATTTAAAAAGTCACGTGACAACTAATAAAGAATAAAGTTCCCATGATGCAGTTCGTTGGCAACTGTAATGTAATGCATGGAACGTGAATACCTCCATATGCCTTCATGATAAAAGTTCATTTACATTACCGCATCAGTTATCATAGTGGGTTTATTCATTCATGTTGTCCAGTGATGAATTTAACATGGCAAGTGCTCTTATATCAAAGGGGCCTTACGACAATGCCTGTCCTCCGGCACGATTAGAGCAGGGAATCATCCTGCCCCAAATCCCTTCCTGCGCCGTCACAACTTCGCTGATTAGCCTTTCCTCATGTGGGCTTGCGACGGTGAGTGGGTCAAGCTCCGGAATTCAAATCCAAACAAACCTCCGAGCCAGTAGATAGTTATAGTTAGGACCGTGTTTCCATAGGAAATCCGCAACATTCTATTTGGAATAACTTTGGCACCGGTTGACAAATCCTCGCGAAATTTTCAAAATTGGTGGGGCGCTCCGCTCTGCTCCTACCCTGAAAGTCTCAGGGGGATTCGTCAAGCGAGGGCTGAGAAAAAAGGGGGGTCCCAAAACGCATTTTCCCCATGCAATTTTCCATAGGGACCTTTAGTCCAAGGTACAGCCCGAACGGCTGAACAGAATTACTTGAAATTTGGCAGAGAGGTAGTCCTCAGCTCAAGGATGTGCCTTTTGCATATATGGAGTCAATCTGTTCAGTAGTTCCTGAGAAAATCAAAAGTAAAATCATATATATATGTGGGCGGAGCCTAACCACACATCTCATCCTGAGATCTGATTGGCTGTCAGCACTTCATCCAAGAAGTGTTGGCAGCCATCTTGGGACCAATATACATGATAGCACCTCATTAAAAAGCATTGCAGTTAATAGAAGGTTTTAAGACTTTAGTTACATTATAAATCATTTGTTGATGGTACCATACTCATTTTATGAATTGTGGTATATTCTAAGGTAACTTCACCATGTGAAAAAGCCTTCTGCTGGGATATCATGATTGAGAGAAAAATATTTTCTCATGCTTTTCCCACAGAGGTTTGGAAGGTGATCTATAAGCTAAACTGAGAGCTTATTTTCTGTAAATTCACATTATCTTTCTCAGTCATGTGAGAATGAAGTCTGACATTCTCAGTAAAACATGTACATCCAACAAGGGCAGAGACTGTCAGTTGATTCCTTTGTGTTCTACTGCAGCTTCCCAGAGTGTTCCAAAGAACAACTAGACCGCTAACAGTCCTACTTATGATAAACGTATGGCACACCTGAAGCCATCTTGCTTGGATTAAAGTGGTAACTCTTAAAATATTTAATTTAAAAAGGAACAAAATGAGGGGGTTCATTTTTCCATAAAAAGTATGATTAGTGCTGCAGAAAGAAAAATTAGGGCACATTTTGAGTGACTTCTCAAATCCTCTTCTATTTCATTAAAAAATTCTGACATGCAGACTGAAACATGCACTTTCAATACCAGCAGCAGTTTTCCCTGGTGAGCAGTAGCTTTACTACAGTGATCTAATGAGCAAAAAGAGTGCTAACATTCTGAATTTATGGCAAATGTGTGACACATCTGAATGCCTTCTTGATGGAATCAAAGTAAAAAACTGAAAGTATTTCCTACTGAGGAGACTGCAGTAAATGAGGAAATTAGGAAACTTCATAACAAATAAGTCTCCCAAGATGGCCACCAGAGACAAAAGAGCCCAAATGTAGCCCAAATATCACCCAGATGTAGCCCAAGTATAGCCCAATGACAGAATGTCCCAGAGTGTTCTTAAAAACAACTAGAGCGCTTACTGTCTTCATTATGACAAAAGTATGGCACACCTGAAGCCATCTTGATTGGAATAAACTGGTAACACTTAAAACATTTAATTTAAAAAGGAACACAATGAGGGGGTTCATTTTGCCATAGAAATTATGATTAATGCTGAAGAAAGAAAATGAGGGCACATTTTGAGTGACTTCTCAAATCCTCTTCTATTTCATTAAAAAATTCTGACATGCAGACTGAAACATGCACTTTTAATACCAGGAGCAGACTTCCATGGTGAACAGTAGTTTTACTACAGTGATCTAATGAGCAACTAGAGTGCTAACTTTCAGAATTTATGGCAAATGTGTGACATATCTGAATACCTTCATGATGGAATCAAAGTAAAAAACTGAAAGCATTTCCTACTGAGGAGACTGCAGTACATGAGGAAATTAGGAAACTTCATAACAAATAAATCTCCAAAGATGGCCACCGGAGACAAAAGAGCCCAAATGTAGCCCAAAATCACCCAGATGTAGCCCAAATATAGCCCAAGTGACAGAAGTGTGCAAAACACTTATTATTTTGTGTTTTTGCAGTGTTATATAGTGCAGACTTGTCAGGTATTGGTGTGCTTTACATGAGCATTGGTTACATCACACAAGAACAAATTCATTTTGGTTGTAGACATAGGGAAACTAAGTGATTTGACCAGAATCACAGAATGTCGAGCTGAAGCAGAAACTCCAACCTGGTTCCCCAGTTGCAAAGTCTGCAGTTCTGGAAGTAACACCACATCCTCTCCCCTAAGTGCAACATTTAATCAAGTGGTCAACTGGATAAAAAAACATAAAGATAACAAATAATTTAAAAGTGCTTTGTCGCTATTTGAAAACTCAGAAAATATGTCCTTATTTTAGTCTTTTAGAGCACTAACCATAATTTTGATGCCAATAAGACCCTCTCATATATGTAATTTCTAAAGGAAATACTCTAGGTATTACAGTTTTGATTACATCAAGATGACGTCAGGCGTTCCACACTTTTGTAATAAATATAGAATGTTAGCAATCTAGTTGTTCATTAGGATACTGTTGAGAGGCAGAGGCCAGGGGCACGGACTCTGAAAATTGAAGGCAGGTAGGAGGGTGCAAAGGCAACAATTTAACCACACTGAGCAGGCAGGAAGGGCCGTGGCAGCACAACAGACTATGGAGGGCAGTGGAAAGGGGGGCAGGGGCAACAAACCAACAATACAGGACTTGCAAGAGAGGCTGTGGCAATGTAATAGACCATTGTGGGCAGAAGGAAGAGGCAATGGTAGTACAACCATACATGCCAACAGACCCGATTCAGCCAGGAAACGTCCAATGTTTTTAAGCTCAAATGGGCTTTATTTGATCTGTCTCCTGTCTACAATCTCCTCTTTTTCAATGTAACTCAAAGGGGAAAATCAATACCCCAGTTTTTTTTCAAAATCTCCCTCTTACCAAGTTCAAAATGTTCGCAAGTATGGTACATTGGATCATGGAAGGAAATGGGGTAGGGACATGGACTTGGATAACAGAGGACAGGAGGGACATGGAGAGGTGCACCAAACTGACCCTGCAGGGCAGGCATCAGGGTTTGCAGCAGCACAATACACCACACAGGGCATGCGGGACGGGAGTGCAGCACAACAATCCATAGAAAGCAAGAGGGAGGGGACAGGACCATGCACATGGACAACAGAGAACAGAGGGGCAAGAGGCAATGGTAGCTAGCTGACCATAATGAACAGACAGGAGAGAAAGCTGCAGCATAACAGACCATAAAGGGCAGGAGGGACGGATCAGGGGCATTACAATGGAACAGACAAGCCAGGAGGGAGGGAGTAGGGGTCTGCACATGTAAACAGAGGGCTGGGGGCAAGGGGGCAGGGCAGGAGCAGCAAGATAGCCATGGAGGTCAGGCAGGATGGGTACTAGAAGCAAGACACACCATGAAGAGCAACAGTGAGACTGTGATGGCATACACACAGACCATGGAGGGAAGGTGGGAGGGGGTCAGGGGCAGCTAACTGACCACACAGGGAAGGTGGGAGGGGCCATGGCAGCACAGAAGACCATGCATGGCAAGTGGGAGGGTTAGTGGCAGCACAATGGCTATGATGGGCAAGAAGGAGGGTGCAGGGGCATGCACAAAGGACAATGGAGGATAGAAGGGAGGGTCAGGACCTGTGCACAGACAAGAAAGTTCAGGGGAAGGGGCCTCACAACAGACTGCACGGGTAGGCAGGAGGAGCAGTTGCAGCACAACAGACCAGGGAGGGCAGAAGGGTGTGGCAGTACAATGGACCATGTAGGACAGGAGGAAGAGTATAGGGGCATGGCATGTGGACAGGCAGGGTGGAGGTGGCAGGGACAGGTTACAGTCATCTGACAATGCTAGGCAGGTGGGAGGGGAGTGGCAGCTCAACAGAACACTCAGAGTAGATAGGAGTGGCAGGTCCATGGAACATGGTGGGCAAAAAGGATGGAGCAGGGACATGCACAAAGACATCGGAGGGCAGGGGGAAGGAGAATAGGGGCAGCAAGCTAAGCACAGAGTTTAAGCAGGAGGTCAATGATGGGGCATAGAATTGGGCAATGGAGGGCAGGAGGAGTGGACTGGTACATCATACTAAATTGAGGGCAGTGGCTGCACATCAGACCATGCATGGCAGGAGGGAGGAGGCTAGTCCATGGATTCACACAACAGAGGATAGGGAGGAGGGGGATGGGGCAGCAAGCTAACTGTTCAGAGAATGCGGGTATTAGGAACTTTATTGTTTTTAAAACGTGTGTCTGTGCGAACTACTTAAAATATGAACAAGTATGCAGCATAATCTCACTTTTATTCAGGAAGAAGAGGACGTTTGTGACTGTGACTCCGAGCTCACTTGGCAGAAACACCCCCTGACCCTCCACCCCCTATCGCAAAATGTAATGCCCGTGAAAAGGGTAGGTGAACACAGTGTTATATAGAACATAGTCCTGAGAGCACGATTGAAAATGAAAACTAGATATAGTGTATGGTATAAACTATGCACCAAAAAGTGTGATATAAGATGAACCGGGCGTGAAATATAATATGCAATACATTGTGCGCAATGACAGATTCATTGGAGAGCGCGAGATAGCACAGGCACTAGCGCGTGCTATGCGATATGCGCCTTGGAGTGTAATATGCACAGGGCAGTGTTGTGTAACCTAACTAGTCTCTAAAGTTGTAATATAAAATATGTGCTGGGGAGTGTAACGTTGCATATGCACTGTGACAAAGATATGGATCCCAGATTGTAATATGTATGGCATAGCACTGTGCGTTATAACATAGGCATCGAGGAAGGCACGTTAGATGGGGCAATATAACCCGTGAGAAGACAAGTGTGGCATGACATATTCACGGGGTGGTGTTACAGTGCACATGGGCTAGAGAGTGTCATAGCATATGCACTAGCTAGTGGAATACAACACAGAGGTGTGTGGCACTCAGCAGGCAATGGTGGGTGTAACACAGCATTGGGCTCTGCCAGGAGCGCGCTGTGACTCTCAAGTGATGTTCGTCCCCTTTCCAGAGAGTAAAATAAAAAGTATTACACGTCCGGCAGTGGATGTGTGTTTTATTAACCGTGAGGGGGGTTTCTTGCATAGTTTTGGTCGAATTTTTGTCGAATCCCCTTTGAATGAGTGCATGTGTATTAAATGTGCCCGTCAATAGCTACCCATGTTTGTATAAATAAACGACAAGGGTGTCTACCGGGATTAGGCACGGTAGGGCATCAGACATGTCAGAGCTTCACTAGTGGTGTAAATACATTCCACGTGGATTCATTGTATGCATAGTCGCCTTTTAATGAATATCACGCAAATCGTCATGGTGATAGGTACGTACGGTTTGTACAGCATGTCCTAGGTGTGTCTATAAATACATATTTTTTTAAAAATAATAAAAAACAGTAGCCGGCCCTGGGGATTGGGGTTAAAAAAATATAATTAGGAGACAGGCCCTGGGGGATGGGGTCATCAGGGCCAATAAATTAGAAGAAGAAGGGGAACCACACAGCCCCCCTTCTTAAAAAATTAAAATATATAAAAGACTGGCATCGCGCCGGAGGCCACGCCCCCTCCTTGCAGCACTCTGCAAACGCGCCCCCTGGCGAGTTGTAAGTTGGGGAATTAATTCCTCTTCAATACTGAGGGTCCCTGAGGGCCAACTAGCCCAACAGGCATCTCCAGTATGCGCCAGGGAGCTGTGCTGCAGACAGGTGTTCTGAGGCCAAGCCCCTTTTTACACCTCTCTGCAACGCAGCTCTGTGGCGCTTACTGGAGGTACCTAGTGGTCTAGTTTGACCCTAAGGACCCTTAGGATTCAAGGGGACTTAATCTCTCAACTTAGAACAGCCACAGGGCGCGTTTACACAGTGGTGAAGGGAGGGGATGGGGCCTGAGGTGACGTGTGCTAACACGCACTATGGCACGTTTTAAATTGAGGATATAATTTCCCTTCAATACTGAGGGCCCCTGGGGGCTAACTAGCCCACCAAGTGCTTCCAGTAAGCGCCACTGAGCTGCATTGCAGAGAGGTGGTCCAGGCCGTGCCACTTTTTACACCTCTCTGCAACGCAGCTCTGTGGCACTTACTGGAGGTACCTAGTGGGCTAGTTGGACCAACTAAAAACGGACACAGGGCGTGTTTACACAGTGGTGAAGGGAGGGGACGGGGCCTGAGTTAACGTGTGCAAAAACGCCCTGTGGCCTGTTTTAAGAGGTAGTTTTAATCCCCCTGCCCTATAATATACTAGGGGCTTACAGAGGAGGTCATGCTAATCACAGGGAGACCACAACGCATAATGTTCCCTAGTGTATGTAGGTGTTTTCACTGTATTCTAAGTGTCTTTTAACATAGCACTGGCTCTAGGACTGGTTAGTCAGACTCAGTTACCACCAGTATCCATCTGAAAAAGTTGAGGGTACAGGATGATTTTGCAACAAGGCTTCTTTCTGCTCTTCTTTTTGTTCTTTCTGCACGTTATCCTTCTTCCTGCACTTTTCTTCGTCTTTGAGGACTTCTGTTGCTTCTTTCTGCACTTCTTTTTTTTCTTTCTGTGCATTTTTTCTTCTTTCTTCACATGTCCTATCTCTGTAGGCATAGTTAGAAATTAGCATTTAAAAAACCTTTGAAATTCACAGAAAAAAACATAGGTTTCAGGCACGTTATAGTTCGGAATTAGCATTTAAAAAATCTCAGAAATTCACTGAAAAAACCATAGGTTTCAGGGGTGTTATAGTTAGCTGGACTTATCACTTGTACAAAACCATTGAAATTCCCCCGTTATAGTTAGTTCAGCTAACTATAACTCGCGCGCCCGCAATGCACTGCTGATGACGTCACATATTACATCACTCATGACATGGTCAGTGACATCACTCATGACATCACTGATGACATCTCAAATGACATCACTGATGACATCATCCTTGTGATAGAGTGGCAGACCTCCTCTCACCCTAATATAACCTTTGATACACACATTCAAAAATAGAGACTAAAATTTTCAAAACAATGGACATACCTATACCAGTTACAACAACCTCTTCAGTAATTCTAAGATCCACATACACATCCACTCATTCACCAACAGTCCTATACAGTCACTCATACATGTACTCACTCATCATATGTACTCATATACCTATACATCCTGTTACACAATGCCACTCATCCATAGAGTTACTCACACACATAGTCACTCATGCTAATAAAGAATCAAACATACATTTACTTGCATATACAGTTATACACACACCACCACACTTACTTCTACGGAACCTTACACATACTTAGTCTTTTAAACAATCACTTATAGAAACACATACTTATTCATACAGGAACTCTTTCAATCTCTCACTCTCACATATACTCACTTATATACACCAATAGTCACATATACTAGTTTAAAACATATGTAGTTACTCATAAAGACACTATTGAGACAGTCATTCACTCACTAACACACCCTTACACACACTCATCCACCCATACAGTCCTGCACACATGCTTTCTTCAACACATACAAACAGTGAGTCACTCATTCATGCACCTATGCACTACGTAATACCCCCCACCGAACCATGCAGACACTCAGACTGATACTCAAAAAACCAACTAATAACCTATATAGACACCCATGTAGCTACTCACCAACCCATGCAGCCACTTATACACAGTGAGAGACTGATACAGATATTTACATATTTAAACATTACTCACTAAGCCATGTATTCACTATGATACACTTAATCAGTCAGTTACACAATCAATTTTTCAAAAACAAATCATCCATTTAGACACTTATATACCCATTTATTCTTCCATCGACCTTGAGATAGACATATATAAAACATATTTAATTTTCAGAAAAACCCACATTCACTGGATGATGTCATCAGTGATGTCATTTGAGATGTCATCAGTGATGTCATGAGTGATGTCACTGACCTATGGTTTTTTCAGTGAATTTCTGTGGTTTTTTAAATGCTAATTCCTAACTATAACGTGCCTGAAACCTATGGTTTCTTCTGTGAATATATATATATATATATAATATTTCTTTTCAAGTGTATTAGTATGATCTGAGGAATATAATTTATTGGGTTGAATGGTAAGGATTTTGTTGATGTAATTTTTTTATATATAATTTTAGAATGTGTATAAAATGTTTTAGGTTTATTTTCAACAATTATTTTATGTATAAATTGTTTAAAAATATTTTTTAATGGTTATTTGAATATTTTGGTTATAATACTGAAGTTTTCTTTAAAGGAAACAATATTTTTGTTTCTGATATTTCTGTTTTAGATATAGGTTCAAATCAATATTTCTAGCAATGAAATTTGTGTTGTTGATATTTGTGGTTTTACTAGTTAAGTATATTTTTGTTTTCAATATTTGATTTCTGATATTTTTGCATTTCAATGTTGTATGCATCAATATAATGTCATTGATCCCTTAAATATTCAGCTCCAAGGGCATTTTGTCACCTCTAAACTCAACCATGACTTTTACTTGAGGGCAGAATAAAATTGAAACGCTGGTCCTAACTTAAAAAACTACATATTTATAATGCTGTAGTAATCCATAACAAAATTAGTTCCAGTGCTTAGTCTAGAAAGGCAATTAAGATGTAGCATTAAACCTCTCATTGTCCCACATATGAATCAACGCATCAGAATGGGAGGCTCATATATCCCTATGCATGCAAGCAGACTAGGAAACATGCTCCTGATACAATACAGTTTAATGATGAACGTATGCACATTTTAAAGAGTATAAAAACTCCTCTAATAGTGGAGATGCTATTGTAGTTTAAAGCCCTTAGATGCCTATGGGCAATTAGCATTATTTAAATACCATCTAGCAACATGCTGCAAAGACTCCATGTTAAAAGGTCTTGTGGTTCACCTCTCAAGGAGTTTAAGGCACAAGTCGCCTAGGCAGAAGAACATCAACTTAAGACTTAAAGTGAGAATTGATTGCCATAATTATGTGACTAGCTAGAAATATTGTTTTCACCTTACTACTGAGATTCTGACATTTACTCCAGAATCACGGTGAAATCCCCTATGAGGGACCAGAGGACCCTACAGATTCTCACAACTCATTCTGATGATGACCCATGTATTTTCCCACAGCGGCCGAAATGTTGACTATTATCAAGTCATAATAGAGTCACTACTTATTTGATGTTTTGAGTGAAAAATAAGACTGTGTTCCCCACTGTATATAACTCTCTTATCACTCGTAACTATTTTAGTGAATCATTCTTCTGCTGGTTTTTCTGTGCCACCACTTTTGAGCACTGCAGTACTTGCACTTTTTGATTTCACTTATAATGTGGATTCTGTAACCAACAAATAATATATGCATGCAGTACACATATATATGCAGGAACTCCCTATCCTGAATCATTGTTTGTGCATTTATGAAATTAACTTGTTTCAGCTAAATATGCAGATGAGCCATTGTTCTTTGTTATATACTTCTTTACCCAGGTTCCTTTGTGTGAGAATGTACCTTTTGACTTCTTAGAATAAATTTGCAATATTTGAGCAGAAACACCGGTCATCTGTGCTAGAACCAGTGGAATCAGAAGGAGGGTTGCATGAGATTAGTGCATCTGGGCACTCAATCCTATATTCATGAATTCAGTTCTGGGCTCTCTGTAATTTTTTATTAGCCTTCAAGGTGATTTCATGAATGGGTGTGTATTTGTCTTACAGGGTTGAGAATACTTGTCTTTTCCAATAAAGTCTGGCCCTAGATTCCCTTTTTGGGATCCAAACATTCACAGAATAGGTTTTATTGGGGTTCATTTTACTCAGTGTTACATGGATTGGTAGGTTGGTGTGTTGGAGGTCCAACCGCAGGTTAAAATTCTGAAAGAGGTCTGAGCATCACTGCCACGCTTGACAATAAATTGGCAATTCATACACTGTTTTGTTTTTCTGACTACTTATCTGCTTTAACCCGTTCGACGCGCATGACAGAACGGTTCCGTCATGCACGTCGGTTGCGCTGTGCGCATGACGGAACCGTTCCGTCATGGCCCCGCCCGCGCACGGAACCTTCAGCGTGGTGCGGAAATCCGCGCCGCGCTGAAGGGGTTAAAGAGTATTTTGTATCTACCAAATTAATAGATATCATCAAGGGAAATTTAGGGCCTGATTAAGATGTCGCTTGGAAAGCAATCTGACTGACTCCTTGTCGGAATCGGTTCCGACTGACTCGCGTTCGATTACGATGGTTCCGAACACTGTTCGGAAAGTCTCCCATTGACTTCAATGGAAGCCTGTGTTCCGATCAACAGTACAGGCTCCCATTGAAAAATTGGGTGGTTACGGAAAATCTTGCACCTTGTGGTGGGCCTCCCATGGTGCCTGCCACACTGTGCATGTTTTGGAAACGGGGTCCCTCGGGTACCCCCACGGGCCCCAAAAGGAGGCCTCAGGGTGAAGGGGGGCCTGCTACTGGCCTCCAAAGCCAGTTTCCGATCGCCTTTTCGTGTCAGACAGACTGATTTGGAAAGGCTGTCCGAATCAGACACCGTAATACGTGGTCAGAAACGTGGTCCATTGAGCTGTACGATTCGGCTTTGGCCGATTTGGAGTCTCCGAATGCCGGTCGGAACCAATTCGGAATGACCGAATGGTTACTTTTCCATTGTAATTGGTTGGTCAGAAATATTTCCTAGTCGGTTGGCAATATAGGTTCCGACACAGGTTAGGAAAATCCGAATACCATTCAGAGCCTTTCTGATTGAGATCATAATCAGCCCATAAGTATCAAAGAGTTTCAAATTGTTGATAAAGTAAAAGGGTCTGAGCAAGCCCTGAACCTGTATCTGGGACCTATTATTAATTATAAAAATTACATTTCCTGCAATTATAGCACAATGGCACACCCACCAACAATCTTCTTACACCATTCAAAACACCACCATATCTACATGCCAGCTCTATGAACCATCAGGTCAGAAATAACTGCAAAAACAATGATTAAGAAATGGCGCAATACAATATCTAGGAAAACACACACTGCCACAGTGCATCAAATTAAAGATATCAAAACGATACCCTTCCAGCACCATTACATTGCCATGAAGTAAACAGTAGCTCAGCTATGTCATATCCCATGTATGGAAGAGCAGTTAAGGCCAGAAAATGCCAATTTCAGTCAACACCCACATTGTCAGAGGTTGGAGGGTAAATACAAAGGAGCTTACAGTGGACATATCAACCACCACCATTGATAAATATCATTGTGCATATCGCACTAACACACCTACAACTAGTGGGAGGCCTGTGAACCACAGGCTTCCCCCAGCTTTTATCCTGTTTCTGATATTATTCACTCTATGTATGGAGTTTCTGTGAGACCTACTTCCCAAGTTTGGGGTGTACATCCATCTGATTGTGGATTATGGAAAAAAAAGTAATCACGTGATCTCTCAGTGTCTTCACAAGCTGACATCCCTTGCCAGCAACTGCAGGCGATTTAAACCTTAATAGCAAAAGTCAGTCTCTATTTTACTCCTTTCAAGACAGAATTTCTTTTATTCTATAAATCAACCCTCACTTTCAATTCTGGTTTCCTTACTTACCTGTAATAGTACCACACTTGGAATTGCGGATTCTGCCATGCCTCTTGGATTTCTTCTTGATTCAAAGCTTTCCAAGGTGGAACAAACAGCTAAGTAAACTGAGACTGCTTTTCTCTACTCCATCATGTAAATCCTTTCCTTCCCTTTCAGGCATTTAGTCTGTGCTTCCATAATTAGGGCCTGATAATGATGGTGGTTGGACGAGCATCCAGCCGTCATCGCCGCAGGCAGGTGACCGTCTGACAATGAGTTGACAGTCGCACCTGGCCTATCATGATAGAAACACTGTGCAGGCAGTCAGAAAGTGCCTTTTCTACAGTGGCTCATGCTGCAGCCCAGGAAGAAGGCCGCAGCATAAGCCACAGTAGTAAAACACACGTAGTGCACATCCAAGTACTAAAAAGCAATTAGTGCACATCAATGCACCGTGTACCAGGCACCATGTGGTGCCTGGCACATGGTGCATGGATGTGTTGGGGGCACTACATGTGCCCCCCAGGCCACTTAGCAGTCACACACGGGTACGGGGGTCATGCTTGGGGCCCTTAAGGCCCCTTCCAGACTGCCTTTCCATGGTGTTGGGATTTTCCATGAAAAGGCAGTCAAAAAGGGACATCCTAATCCCTACAGCAGTGCCTGCGAAGGCACTGCCTGCATGGTAGGGATATGAGTCTGACTGCTGTCCTGTTGGGTGGCGATTTGTCCCCCAGACCGCTGTAGTCCGACCATCCACCTAGTAGTGTGGCAGATGGACCGATGGCCTGGATGTCGATTGGACGGCCACAGATGGCCTGTCGGTGGCAGTTCCACCGACATCATAATGCGGCCATAAATGTTGTCTCATAAGAGGTGGTAACACTTCGATAGCTGGTGCTGCCCAATGTGCTCTTCTCCCACTGAAAGCTGTTTTGTATTCATAATGATAATGGATACCAAGGGCCTGATTACAAGTATGGCTATACACAGGATCGCCATACTTGTGGTGGCGGTCTGACCACCACCACACTGCAGGTCCACCCAGAGTATTATGAGTGTGGCTGTTGGACCTGTGCGGCAGAAGTGGTGCTGACAGAGGCAGCATTATGCAGTCGGTGCCGCTGGTGACCTTGCCATGAAAAGGGTGGTGGAGAGGCAACTAAGGCTGCCCTAACAGGGCTCCTTCCACTCCTGGGCCTGGGGTGCATGGGGGGTACAACATGTGCCCACCCTGGATTTGCACTCCCTGTTCCTGCACGGTGTGGCATGCATGCCACACCGTGCATGAACTTGCTGCAGGCACAGACACAGTGGGGGGTTGCATGTGAGGCTCTCCTATGAGCCAAACAGCCCATCACCGTGAGACTGCCGCAGCTCCGTCCACCCAACGGGATCAAACTCCTAATCAGGCAAGCAGGTGCAGCACATTTTTGGGCAGTCACCCAGCAGACGGCGCAGTGGTGGCGCCACTGTAGGACCACCAAAGTCGTAATCAGGCCCTAAGAAACTGAAGCACATGAACCTCCTTCTAAAATGTTTACAAGCCTACATACATTTCAAGTTTGCGTGCTTTACATACAAGACATGCCTTAGGCAACAACCCTCAAAGCTAGTACCAAATCTCTAGATCTCCAAGGTAAGGTGAGAGAGGGAGGTCACGCTTAACTTATAGAAAGTCTCTTGTGTGTCTTGAAGCCCCAATGGTCAGGGAATCATGCACGGCCAAAGAACACCCATGTTCTGGAATCCTCCTCCATTTGACTTGATCATAAGTTCCTCGTCACTAGAAAAGAGCCAGAAACCTTTTTGTTCTGAACAAATCTTTTTGTATAACATACAAATTACTGCAGTCCATTACAGAACAAATGCAAATACAATCCACATAATACTAATCAGCATCCACCCTGTCAATTCGGTCATAGAAGGGTCACTAGTGAGTAATAAAATCATCAACAACATTCATGGGGTAAAGGCTGATCAAGTATGCGATTCTCAGAACTAAGATGAAGCTAACCAGTAATGCAGTGCCAGGTCATCCTAAATCTAGAGTAACTGACTAACCAGTATTTATTTGTTGTGGTACTAGTTGTTCCGACATAGGAATGCCGTCATGACCATCTGTGTTACATTCAGGGTGTGGTGATTAATGGGGCATCTCATCTGACTTTATCATAAATTCTGCAAGAGTTGTGTCCAACCACTCCAGGGAAGTGCTTCTCTTCATCATGATAAGTTATGGCATATAAGACCCCTATTCCAGTATCTAGTCAGTTTCCATAGCATGTGCAAAACAGGAAGCTTCTGATGCATGGCATTGGGCCAGTTTCCACGTAGGATTCCAATTGTTTTTCAAAACATCTGCTGAGGCGAGTGCAGTAAAGGTAGTGACATTGCTTCAGTTTTGAATCTAATATTTCTAGAGATACAATGTATATGTGCTGTTACATTTTCCCATTTTTCATTGCTGAGTTATCTATCCACATCCTCTTCCCATTGTATATGTATCCCTGTCAGTAGTCTCCCCAGGGTATTCACCATTTGGCTTTATAAACAAAATGTCAGCCATTCTCCGGTGCCCCACGTTAGGAGAGTTTGTATCACCTCATCTATTGGTGGTTCAATGCTACTAGAACCCCAGAGCAACTAATCATGTGCGCCATTCTACCATGCTATAGGAATTGGTCTGGGGGAACACGTTACTCATCATGAATGAATGAATGGAAACTTGTAATCGCGCTACTTAGCCCGAAGGCATCAAGGCGCCTAAACAAAACAGTTCGAAAAAGAGGCAGATCGTATCTAAGCGTAGGCCCTGGCAAAAAGCCAGGTCTTAAGGGCCTTCCTAAAAGCCAGAGCCGAGGGAAGAGATCTTATCTCCAGAGGCAGGGAATTCCACTGCCTGGGAGCAAGAGTTGAGAAGGCTCTACCTCCCCACCTAGCCTTACGTATCCTGGGCACTGAAAGCAGAAGTTTATTTGACGACCGGAGGGTTCTGGGGGGAGTGTATGGGACCAGCAGATCCTTCATACCCCCAGACCGATTAGTTGCCAAGGCTCTATAAATCAAAGTCAGGGATTTAAAGGATATCCTGGACTCAATAGGGAGCCAATGTAAGGTCCTTCTTGCTTGATGGGTCTTGGCCCGTTTAGGCAGGTCCAGGACCAGTCTAGCGGCAGCATTCTGCACCATCTGTAGACGAGACACCAAGCCCTTATTGATGCCCAAATAAAGAGCATTGCAATAATCAAGTCTGGACCCAATCAATGCCAGGACAGTATGTTTCCTGGCCTGGAAAGACAGATAGTGCCTGATCCTCCTTAAGATGTTTATCAGTCCCCAACAGGTGGAGATGGTCCTGCTTACCTGTTGATCCATCCTCAAAAGGGGATCGATCAAAACACCCAGATTTTTGGCCAGGGTCGACGGAGTAGGGCACACCCCCATAGAGGGCGGCCACCAATCAGTTGACCAGAAATCCTCCTTTCCCCCGAACACCAGAAACTCTGTTTTATCCCCATTGAATTTCAATGAGTTACCCACCATCCATTGGGCGTCTGCCTTCAAACAGTTTTTAAAATTGGAGGCAGCCAGGATAGTGGGTTGGGTAAAGGACAGCAGAATCTGTGTGTCGTCAGCATAAGAGATTACCTCCATCCCAAAAGATCTAATAAGCCTGGCCAGTGGGGTAACATAGATGTTAAAAAGGGTCGGACTTAAAGCCGACCCCTGAGGGACCCCACAAAGCACAGGAAGGGATGGAGACAGAAAATCCCCCAGCTTTACCCTCTGTTCCCTCTGATTGAGAAAGGATGTCAGCAGACTAAGTGCTGTGCCCTTGACCCCGATCTCCCTCAGCCTTGATGTTAATACTGAGGGAGACAGGGTATCAAAAGCAGCCGAGAGATCCAAGAGGATAAGGAGAGTAGTCAGTCCCTTATCTACCCTAGTGCGAATGGTGTCAAGCACGATAGTAAGGGCAGACTCGGTACTGTGTTCTCTCCTAAAGCCGTGCTGCGAGTGGTCCAGCTTATCATGGGCTTCCAGAAAATCAACCAGATGCTTATTTAGATGGATTTCCAGCATCTTGGCAGGAGCTGGAAGCAACGAGATAGGGCGGAAGTTCTTAAGCACACCCGGGTCAAGAGAGGGTTTCTTTAAAAGAGGCTTGACCACCGCCTTCTTCCACTGAAGGGGGAAAGTCCCTTCCTTAGGGAAAGAGTAGTATATGTCAGCCACCAACACAAGAGAGTAGTTGTCTTAGGAGGATATTTGTATGATTGTCATCGTGGAATTCTGGTGTACTAAGTAAATTAGGGGTAGCTCCACAATGTAGGCCCTGTGCCTCCTTGTGGACAGGTGTACATGCCCCAAGAACGATCAATTGTGGCTTCATAGGTCTTCTGTTTTTTATTTTGGCAGCAAGGAATCTCGCCTCCATATTTTGAGAAGTTGAGCCCATTTAGTGACATTTTGTAACTGTGCCGCAATATAGTAGAGCTCGTAGTGAGATGCTCCCAGTTCCCTTTTTAAAAGTGGTAGCTTGAGTTCAGTGTAGTTCTCCCATCCTTTCCTTTTAGTGTAGAGAGAATGGAGTACAGTTCTCAGATTACAGAGTGTGGGATGATGATTGGTAGGTTGACAAAGACATTTAGCAGATGGGGGAGAACAGCCATTTTTGACAATGCAATTCTACTCACCACTGACAATGGCAAAGGTGTCCAGAATTGTATCAAGTTCAAGACCAGTGCTTTATTTATGTTCCCTAATACAAGGCAGCTTCTGAGTGATAAATTTGGATTCCCCAATATTCTAATGCTGTGTGTTTCTACAGTAGTGGAAACTGTTCAATATATGCTTGCGTAGTTGGGGGAGTGTCATGGAGCGGAAACAATGTCAATTCACCCCAATTGATTTTGAATCGCAAGATTGCATCAAACATATGCAGTTTCACCATAATGTCATTCAGCTGCAATGGAGATTCTATGATGTACGGAAGTATGTAATCCGTGCATAGGAAGATCATATAGTAGTCCCTGAAACTTCAAGTTCATTATCCCTCCCATACATCCTAAATGTCATGCCAGCAGTTCCATGGCCAAAGCAAATAGCACTGGTGATAGCAGATAGCCATACTTTTTACACCTTTCAATATAACATGCTGCAGATAATACATGGTTAGACACCTCACTCTAACTGTGAGCCTGAGTGATGAAGGTTGATCCTCTCAAAACCTCCGCTCCGCTCGCAGAGTTTGCAGAATTCAAGCACTCTGCGCTCCCCCATGGAGCGCGGAGTTCCTGAATTTTGCCTTCCTGGGAGTTTTATTCCATTCATGTACTCAAGATGTGTTTTGGAGCTCGCAAATGACCACCACGATAATATCGGGTTGCTAGCGAGGTGGTGCAATACATTGCACTCTTTTGCACCACTTCTGGCCACAACGGCACCAATGTAGTGCCAATTGCGATTAATGGATCGCTTGAGCAGCTTTTGTGCCCGAGAAGCAGCTGAGAGGCTTTTTGAGTGGATTTTCTCTTCCAACTAGCCGTTGGAGTTGTTTTTTTGTGCGAGAAGCCTTTTTTTCCTGCTTTTTTTTCAACAGGAACGAAGTGCCTCAGAGACTCCAACTTCCTGTTCCTGTTCAGCAGGCTCCTCACAGTGCTTTGTCCATCTTTGGGTTCCTTTTCATTGGGATTTGGAGTTGGAAGTATCACTCTGCTTGTCTGGTGCATATATACCATTGGATTTAAGGACTTTGTGTTTGAGATTTCACATGTAAGTTGAAAAATTGGTGTATAAGCGTGTTGTTTTTTGATTGAGAGGTCAAACACGGAAACAGGCACACTTCCAGCAAGAGCCACATGGGGAAATTCAGACACGACAGATGGTAGTATACAAATCTGATAACCCCATAGTTAATCTGTCTGATTACACACTGACACCTAATGAGCAGGGAATTCTTGAGAGAGGTTTGTCCTTTGTCCCGACCAACATGCCTAATGATTTCAATCTGAAAGTTGAATTACATCACTTCTTTCGCAAAATCCGCTTGAAAAACTATTTTTTTAAAACACCTTTTAATCCGGTTTTCTCGGGCAGTGGACTTAGACCACCGTCTAAATTTAATCCTCCAGCCCATCTCATGCCGCACAAAATCATGGCATATGAGCAAGTTGTCATGAGAGACATTGATAACATATTGTCTAAACGACAATATGTCAAGTACAATGTAAGTAAACAAGAGCGTGCTGCTCTAGAATCCTTAAAAGGGAACCCCAATATTGTGATCAAACCTGCGGATAAGGGTGGCGCAATTGTTGTACAAAATTTAGAGGACTACAAGAAAGAGATACTGTCACAGCTCGCTGTGGAGGGTAATTATTCCAAATTGTGCAAGGATCCAACACAAGATATCAGGAAGCTCATAAGCACAGTCACTAGAGGGGCCTTAGATGATGGTTACTTGAGCAAATTGGAACATGAATACTTGAACAATAAAAACCCCAGACTGCCTACAATCTATACCCTCCCAAAGATACACAAACGGATGCAAGATCCCCCAGGGAGGCCGATAGTATCGGGCTGTGGTTCTATTTTGGAACCATTGTGCAAATATATTGACCTGTTCCTTAAACCCATCGCTGAGAACACCACCACTTATTTAAGGGACACGATGCAAACCATACAACTTGTTGATGAATACCCTTTTGACCCTGAAACTCACTTACTTGGGACCATGGACATAACTGCCCTTTACACGAACATCCCTCAACAGGTAGCACTTAGATGTATGGAATCAGCACTCAATACCAGACCCGCACCACATCTAGTCCCTACTGAATTCATTATTGCATTACTTGAAATTGCCATGACTAAAAATGTCTTCACCTTTTTGGGTCAATTTTATGTACAAACCAAAGGTGTAGCGATGGGGGCAAGTTTTGCCCCAAATCTGGCTATCATTTATATGACTGAGTTTGAACACCACTTTGTCCTTGGTGAATTGAATCCATATGGGGATTGTATAGAATTGTGGCGTCGGTACATCGACGATGTGGTTATTATCTGGCAAGGCAGAGAGGAGGATCTCCAGAAATTCCATCTATGGTTGAATACATGCTCTACAGATATACAATTCACCATCGATCACAATAGAGAAGCCATCAACTTCCTTGACATTACCATAAAATCTGAGTCTGGCAAACTATACACTAGCCTATATAGGAAGAGTAGCGAACAAAATACTCTATTACGTTATTCAAGTCATCACCCCCGCAACCTTAGGGATAATTTACCTTTTGGACAATTCCTGAGGTTGCGGAGGAATTGTTCTAAAAAGGAAGATTTCTTCAATGAATCAGCGGGCCTCCTCGCCAGACTAATCGATCGGGGTTACCCTGTTCGACTCTTGAAAAAAGCACGTAAACGTACCTGGCATAATCATAGAGAATTCCTTTTGACTCCCAAATCAAGTGAAAAATCTAAAGAGGAACGTTTGGTATGTGTCACCACATTCAACACCAAAAGCAACACTATCAAAAAGGCCATTAATCAGCATTGTCACCTAGTGGCTGATGAACTGGGTAATATACCAACTCCACTTCATGCCTTTAAAAAAGGTAAGAACATAAGGGATCATTTGGTGAAATCTCTCTTACCCACCTCCCGGACTCCAGCCCAGACCACTCTATGGGGGATCCCGGCAGTCAGGGGGCACCACAAATGTGGTTCATGCAAAGCCTGCCCTTTGACTAGAAACATTAATGAATTTACCCATAACAACCAGACACATATACTTCATGAACACAGCAACTGTAATACATCAGGAGTGATCTATGCGATTGTGTGCCCGTGTGATTTTATGTATGTGGGCCAAACCATTCAAAAAGTGAAGTGCCGGATTCTGCAGCACTGTAGTCGCATTCGTTGCAAGACACCTGGTGCTCCTTTGGTGGAGCACTTTTCGAATGCCGAACACAATGCGGAAAGTCTGAGGTGGTGGGTCATTGAAAAAGTAAAGCCCAACCCTAGAGGGGGTGACTTCACTGACATTCTCAATAAACGAGAATGTAGGTGGATACATTCCTTAGATACGATCACGAGAGGTTTGAACACATTTGAGGAAATTAGCAAACAGGTTGCCATTATCAACAGTAGATAAGATGTCCATTTGAGTACGTGCCCTGTCGCCCTGTATAAACACAAGAATGTCTGACTGTTCTCTCCCACTGCATTTCTGCTTCTTCACGCATGTCCAGTATGTTGCATCTGAACATTGTGTGTGTACTACCCTAACATCACGGTAGTTCATGGGTAGACCGCTCCCTTGATGCATGACTACGGATTTGGTTACCTATGGGTAATTGGATGAAATGGTTTATTTTGTTTTATTTCATTTTTCAAAATGTATGTTTTTGTCTTTAATGTTTGTAATGTATATGAATTCTCAATTGTACTGTTACATGCTATACGCGTCATGTTGATCTTCCTGATATGCGATTGTTTTACCCCATTGGAGGATAGTAGGAATCTCCCGTTTTATGATACAGAAATTAGCCAGTATATACCCCCTAAATTATCATACAATTTCTTGGTCACATTGAGTGACACCTATGCAATATTGCATCAGGTGACTAGCCAGTGCCATCTGAATCGCAATCAATTGGCCGCACCGCAATTGAGTCTTTCAACTCTTTCTTTCGCGTACCTGAATATCACGCTGCCGGTTGCTTCGGTAACCAACGTCCTCGCGGTTGAGCGCGGAGTCAGCAACCAGCGCGTTGAGAGGCTTCCACAACCGATTAACTCGGCTTTTGGTAAATCCTTCGACATCGTTGGGTCCTTCACCCAGGATGTCATCCGAATTGTTAAGTTAATGCTTTCTTTCATTTATTGACAGTTCGTCCTTGAAACTGATCATCCCAAAAGACTTACATTCTTTGACTGAAGAACCCAGGTATTGATTGCTATACCTCCTTGCAACCATTCTGACATTGGAGGTGAGACACATTTAAATTTGAATAGTGACTGATTACAATACCTCTTTCAGACAATCTACCCCTACACTACGAGGGACGTCTGGAATTAGCACCTCGTGCGCCCCTAATAATAAGGGCCCCTGCAATTTTCAGGTAAGCCGCCTTGCAGGCCCTCCCCTTAATGATAATGCATTTTAGTCCAAGATCCTGATCACCCCTTCTGTTTTTAATTTTCCTAGGCACTAGACGTCTTCTAGGAGTCACTCAGGTTGCCCTTCTGGTCCTGATGAAGACCCGCATGGGCGAGGTCCAAACTTCCCCTAAGGCCCCCTAGACGGGTCGAAACGTCGACGCCCCTTCTACCACCTGGGACACGCAACCCCTTTTCTATGCCAGACGATTAATTTGTCTTCAACTATATTTTTGTAAATTGTGAACGTGACCAGGTTCTGTTTGTGACGGTGAATTACGACCGTTTACTTCTTTTGTGAATGTAAGAATTTTTATTGCTACTATGTTCTACCACTCTTCTCCTCACTCACTCACCCTTTAGCACTTCTGCTATATGCACGTTCCCTCTGGAGCAACCCTGAGTTGAATTCTGTAATTAAATTGCCAAAAATGAAGTAAATATCCGGTGATTTATTAGTTTGGATGCTGCGTTTTATATTGAAATGTTATATTGAATATTGTGAGCTAATCAAAATCTTTTTCCCTGCTCAGCTCATGACTTAGTAGATCATTTAACTAAGTAAGAGCCTTTTTGCTCTTGTGTATGAAATATTAATTCAGGACCATTGTCTTTTGTGTCAAGATTACACCCAGGTCCTTAATTTATTGGGCTACCCCATTTTTGTAATGGTTTTTTGATTGGGAGCATGCACTAGGATTTATTTATACTTTTTTTCAATTTTTTGATTTTATTGTAGTGGGTGGTCTGCAGTTTCAGTAGGGGCCTAGTTATTTTTTTTTGCATGTCATTTTTCTGATTTTGAAAAGGGAAAATGAAACTCAGTTTAGTACCTTTCCTCCATGTTTTTTTAAAATAAATGTGCCGTATTCATTTAATTCATTATGTGGCCTAGTCTGCCAATTGGCCTTCCAGCCAGTAGACCCAGTACTAGTCATTGATGCATGAAACAACTGTTTCTGTGGTTTTATATTTAACTTAAAAAGGTCTAATGGGACTCCTTCTTGATCTGGAGCTTTCCTACTCATCCCCTTTGCGAGTGCCTCCTCCACCTCAGTCACTGTGAGTGAGACGCAAAGCTCTACTGCCTGTGTCATGTCGGCCAGGTGATCCTCATTATACATCAACAGCTCCCTACCATTTGGATTAAAAATGGGCGCAAAGTGTGATTCCCAGGTATCACCTAGGATCATAGTCTCCATTTTCCCCACTTCTTCAGTGAATTGGGGACGGTTGATAATGGCCCAGAAACCTTTAGTATCTCTAAAAGCACTTGCTATTTCCAAATCATCCCACGCTATGCGCCTCAACTGCTCTTTCCTTACACTGATGGTGGTTTTATATAAACGTCTCGCATGTTTTATTTGTTCTCTTTTATGGGGGTGTGATTGTAGGGCAGTTTTTAAAATTTTGGGGGCTCTAGAACAATCTGCGTTAAACCAACGTGTCTTGTGGTGCTGCTTAGACCTAGCTGGACAGGTTAATCTTTCAGCTACATTAACACAGAGCCGTTCATAGTTCTGAACAATCGTGGATGAGGAAGAATCCTGTTCCAAGCAAACCACAATCAGGTCTAAATTAGAACGGACTGTTTCTTCCTCAAAGAGTATTGGATTTATTTTCCCCCAGCTTACTCTTACAACTTTATTGCGATTGGAGTCAATCAAGTGACCGTCACCCCCTGAGGTTCTTGCTATCACTTTAAGCGAAACGATTAATGGGTTGTGGTCACTTGCTATTTCCGGAGCCACATGGAAATGGCACACCAAAGGGGAGCATTCCATAGAAATAAACATAAAATCAATCAAACTTTCCCTACCCCCACCAACAAAAGTGGGGCACTGGACTGAAAAACTATTATTCAGACTGACTAGGTAGCTCTCGATGATTATAGTATTCAGCACCTCTCCCTGCGGCGTGTGAATGAAATGCGCCAAAGGTTGATCGTCTGTGTCCAAGAAACCACAAACTCTTTTGTTACTAAATTCACAAGATGTACAATTAAACTCTCCCACCCATAAAACACATAAAGGTTGCCACTTCCCAGAAACATTAGGAATTTCCATTTGCAGGGCTTCTATAACATGACAATTCCTTGGGTCAAAAATGTTATAGTACCAATTTACAAGAAGGACTCTCATCTGCAGCATGTTAGTAATCGTGATCAATTGGAACCACTGAGAGGATCCTACACAAGAGACTTTTAGGGAGCTGAATCTAACTGAAAATAGGGCTACCAACCCTCCTTTTGCCCTCCCCGACAAAGATGCTGTAGCGGGCACCTTGAAGGCCTAGTAACCAATCATCTCTATACTTTCTTTGGCCCACGTCTCCTGTAAACAGATGACATCAAAACCCCTGATATATTCCATCCAAAACTCGTCTGTTAGTTTAGAACGAATACCTGCAATGTTCCAGGAGATTAACTTAACTGGGGGTATAGGGTGGGCCAGATCCGTATCTGATGGTAACACTGAAGGAACCAATGGACTAACCACAGGTGTCTGTGACGACCCCTCCTCTGTGCACCTATTTTCAGGGGTTATAGTTACATCCACCGTACAAGGTGTAGGGTTATTCATATTCACCTTTCCCAAAGGGCCCACAAAATGTATACTAATGTCTTTAATGAGCTTTGATTTACCAGATTCCACTTTAATCCCAGCTCCTCCCGCGGCATCATAAACCCATTTGGCATCGCTGAAATTAAGCATGACATAACCCCCTCCAATACTTTTCCTGGTGCCACCAACCCAGCTCACCCGCCTTGCCATAAATAGTACTCAAACCAGTTAGAACAAGGGAGGGGGGGGTTTCTAGAGGACCAATGAACCGCTTTATTTATAAAGCTTTGACAATTTTCTTTTTGACTTGGTGAAAGCCTCGGGACCCCCGTTAATATCAAGGTATAAGGGGTACTTTCTGGGGGTAGGTGTAAACGGTCTACACTCCCAGTCCCTCCTAAGGTGCTAAGTAGGCGACCATGAGATGTTGTATCCCTATGAGGCATTATGTCCCTGGGGTGGAGCCTACCCCCAGCCCTTGAAATGGAAGTTTTTGGGGGTGAGACTCAATGACCCTGGTGTTGACCCTGCCGGGGGGGTTTTCAGGAGGAACGGTAATCTCTCCTGTCTCCTGTAGTCTCTTGCATGCCACTGCGATTAGGAGGGATGACACTGGTAGTAAATGGGACCTTCCTAGGGGCCGCTTCCTTGGGTGTAGCCTCCAACTGATTGCCCCCATGGCCTTCGACTGCACCCCTTGCCAATAAACCTCAGATGGATTGTGTGAAGGCATTACATCTACTGATGCAAGGGCTTTACAAGCAACAGTTAGCTGATCCTCAATGTTGGTTAATCTCACCAAGATTGGTGCCAAAACTTCCTGCACTAGATTACTCAATTTACCAAATAAAATAGCAAGCCCATCCTGCCCGCCGTTCTCTCCCTCCAATAGATGGCTTAACAACTTTTCCTACAATGTGGGTTTGTTTGAGTCTTTTGGTTGTAGGCGACTGATTATTCTTCTTGTGGACAGACCCCGCTCTCCCTGCTCGTTTCCTCTTTCCCCCATTCGTGGACGGTTTGCCAGACTCCTTCAGTATTGAACAGGGGCTGACTTCGCCGTCCCGTGGCCCTCTTGTATCACTCTGTGATATAACAGACACAGTAGGCATAATGGGAACTTGAGGCCTGACCTCCATTATGCTGTCCAGTGTAACAGTGAAGGGAACATCAATAGTGGACAAAGGCTGATTATCAGATGATGCTTCAGATGTGGAGGCCAGGGAGAGTCTACGTTCCACGCGCTCTATCTCCTTGTTGATAACTCCCACCACCTTTTGCAGGAAGCCATCAAGAGTGGCATCGGTAGTTTTCTGAATCGGAGTAGGCTTTCGCTTCCCCATGATATAATACACAACTGCCTTTAAATAACAGGCAATCACAGGCCGGCACAATAGCGATTACCTTAGGTGGTCCTCTATGGTCAGGGCGAAAGAGGACACCTTGGAGCCGCTTACAAATAGCGCAAATGACAGAACCAAGAGAAGGGGCTCAGCCCAGCCTCGGCCGCAGACGGGCCTGCCCTTGGCCTGGGCTGCGGGAGCCCACCGGTCCTGCCGCCTGGGGATTGTAGGTTTTACAGCACAAGCTGTTGCCCTCACGGCTGGATTGACGAGTGTCCTGCGCTGCGGGAGCCCGCCGATCCTCTTAACGCGCCTCCGGGCGCGGCAGTGACGTCACGTTGGCCCCGCTGCCGCATGGGGATTATAGGTTTTACAGCACAAGCCGTTGCCCTCACGGCTGGATTGATGAGGCAGTCATTGTGGAAGGTGACACAGAGGAGTATGACATTGCTATTCAACCTGCTCCTAAGGATGTGGCACAGGTAGCACCACCAGTTCCCATATTTGCAAAGCCCCTGAGGCCTGCATTCCCTACCTCAGGAGAAGCAGAGAGGCAATCGACGACATGCCCACATACCTCCAATTCTTCTTCAGGCATGGGCAGTGGCATAGTAAAAAGTACTTCTCTCCAGTTTGGGACTTTTTACAGTTAGCAAAGAGGGGGAGCACATTGCAGTATGCAATATTTGTCACACAAATGCTCATCGAGATAAGCCTGGTACAAATTATGGTAAAGGAGGCCAGATGACCCTTATGAAACAACACCACACAATCAAGTGGGAGTATTATCAAAATGAACCAACATTTCAAACCACACTATTACACCGTTCCTGAAACAGCACAGGAGGAGGATGATTAGTCAGAATCAAGTGTGTTAGCTGATCAACTTCTACGCAAACCATCTGAGCTTGAGAATGAACTCTATTTCCCGGACTAAGTATGCCAGTGTCCCTATAGAACTTTAAAATTATTTCTCATTGAACTTCTATCTTTGCAAACACAAAACAAACAGTAGTTAGTGGAACATTATTATGTTGTGTCAGATTTATGCTGCCTCCCCATTATTTAGTCACATGCATTGCCAGATTGCAGTTGGACTAGTGGACAGTGAATAAGCATCCACAATACCTTCATGATATTGGAGACAATGACTGCCCCTCTTGCATGCCTATTGCCTATCCATTTGTTGCATTACTTAGTGCTAGCAGGTCTGCCCCAGAAGATCGTTGATTTACAAGAGTGCCAACACCAAATTCCAATGTGTTGCCTGCATCAAAGATGAATACCTAAACTACCCGTGCTTGGGTTGGAAGAGGAAAAACAACTATTGCAACAGTGAGTGAGTGATTCTGTGAGTGATGATGATTGATGATTCATCATGTGGTGGCAAACAGTGAGGGAGAGTGTTGAACTGTAATGTGGGAACTTGCTTGAGATGATTGATTTGCAATGTTTGGGGCCTGAGTGATAGGTGATCATTTTTTCCTTGGAGGTGATTGGCCTTTACAAACTTACTTAGTGAAAATTAATTAACCTGCACAGTCCACAGCTATGATCCTTCTGTTTTTTTCAATATCTATGATGGTTGCCCCAGACAATCGTTTGATTTACAAGACTGCTAAATTCTAATCTGTCACTTGCATCAAAGGAGAGATTGTGTACTTACCACTGTGCTTGGATTGGACCAGGTAGCCATTGCACCAATGAGTGATCTGATTATCGAGTGATTGTGAATGATGATTGATGATTCATGTGGTGGCTGACAATGAGGGAGGGTGAATTGAACTGTAATGCTGGAACTTTCTTGAAATGATTGATTTGCAATGTTTGGGGCCTGAGTGATGGGCGATGAATTTTTCAATTGAGGTGATTGGCCCTTTCAGACACACTAGTTTTTCAGAGACCCGAACAGTCACTTTAGTTAATAAACAAAAACCTATGCAAGATACTGAGATTCTGTTTACCTACTTTTGCTTCAACAGTAGTGCACTGTAAGTCTATATTGCTTAGGTCATGATGACTGGTCTGGGATGGTTTCACTCAGAGTCAGGGGGTGGATGGAAGAACTCAGGGTGGGAGCTGCGAGAGTACCTCATCAACAGCTAGAAGCAAACAATTATCGACTTCAGTTCAAAGGTAAACCAAGAGTCCGTGGCCTAGTACTCAGCTATGTGGAATGGAGAGAGGTGGTTTAATTGTGAAATATGTGTGTGTGTGTGTGTGTGAGTTGGACTTGTGTTATAAGTGAAAGTTCTCCTCTTGTTTTGTTTGCTCTCCCTCTGAGTTTTCCTGACACTCCTCGTGAAGCATACCTTCCTTCTATGCTTCTCTTTGACTCTAAAATACAGTTTCTGTTTTACAATCCTCAGGTCTTATAGTCTCCTGCATGAATGAAACGTGAAAGATGAGCTCAACACTTCTGCTTACCTACCAGACCAGTCCAGACAGGCACCTAAGAGTGATGGACATTCCTGAGGAGAATGCAGATGCACCATCTAATTTTGCAATACAGTAATATTTTTGTTTAAACAATCATATTTGGAGGATTCGGAGAGTGGCTTCACCCCCAACCTGGAAGATAGAACATTTAGATATCTGATAACTTGGGTCTCTGGGGCAGAAGGACTGTTTGCAATGCATTTAACTTTACTCTGTCATACTCATTCCTTCATTTCCTTCCACAACAGATTGATGACAAATGATGTGCTGCTCATTGCCCAGATGAATCTTGTTCTTGTTTAGTGTTTGTCTTTTTCAAACCTTTCCCCAAATCTACTTTCCCATCCATTCATCAAACCCTTAACCCTCTTCCCCCCAGGCTGTGTGATTTATTGATGTGTGACTTAATTTATACCATCAATGGATCACACACTTGGTGGGGCGGATGTGGGAATTCAACACCAACTTACTGCAAGATCATCTAAGCCATAGCACACACTGGCCCCATTTAACCACTCATGCATGAAAAGAGATCCATATTTTAGATACAGACCGAATAACATCAGTCGTCAGCACCATCATTCAGGCCTTGTGTTGTGTAATCATAAATGCCTAACCTAAGCTTGTGCACTCCGTTCTTTGAGTCTATTTTTTATGACTCGAGGATTTTGTAAGTTCCTAGTAGCTCCCATTAGCCAAATTACTACTTTTGCTATTTTTGTTATTTTATCACTATCGGGAATTCTTGTTGTGTCATCATGTCAATTCTGGTGTCAATTCTTTGTAAAGCTTTGCTATAACCCACTAACTCAACCTTTTTGTTTCCATTTAGTTGCCTACAATGGATAATCATTCCAATTAATCCTACAGTTGGAGCTCACCTGTGTGGAAGTGGGACCTCGGTTGTGAAGTTTTAACGCCTTCCCTGTTATTGATTCATCTATATACAGGTAAGACAACTATGGAGTGCAATGAACTAGTTAACCTAGTAGGTAAGTAACTAACTGCTACTATCTTTTAACCAGACTGAATTACTTCAGTCATAAATTTCGATAAAATATAGTTCCCCCTTTTTTTTTACAAAGAAACCCACCCTCTTCACCTACACAACATGCCCAACCCTCTCTCCAAACAAACTGACCCAAGCCCAATGTCCCAAAATCTGAAATGTCCAAAGAATAAAAACCTGGTCCCAACTCCCTTCCCACCCTCTTTTTACCCCGGCATAACAAGTCCCTCATGCCAAAATATGTTTTTTAAACAGGACTAACAGAGACCACTCTGGATGTCGGTTGGAGCTGGTCCAGGCTCTGCTCCATCATGGTGAGCCGGCTCGTGATGATGGACAGCTTCAGCAGGATGCGGCGCAGCAATTACCTGCTGTTGTCAGTGTGGGAGGGTGTGGCAGCAGTTGATGTCAGCTGGCGGTGTTGCTGGCGATGGTATGGCCTGGAGGCTGAAGGGCACTGGCTGCACTGGGGCATTTATTTCCTCCTCCTCCTCTTCCAGGGCCACTAGCTGTCAGTATTCTTGCTGGATATGCTCCAGCCTCTGCCGCCGCAGACTGGCCGCTATCTCCTGCTTGTTGCGCACCCTACCGGTGGACCAGCAGGAGTAGCTATATTGAGAGAAACATAAAGAAAAAAATCAAATTGTAAATAATGGTCTGTGCAAACAATTGTTTTCAATTAGTGGGTGGCACCGTAGCAGTACATTGCTGGTCCAATAGGTCCATTGGAATTTGATGTGATTATGATTAAGAGAGTCACAAGGCCAATTTTGTTTTACCCACACATGTCTTGCATAATAAGTACTGACTGTGTGGCAGAAAAGTATTAAGGCAGAATAACAGGATTAAAACAACAGTGATTTGATTTTTTTTTTGTGAAGGCTTTTCAAGTAATTTTTAACAGACACTTTGAGTGGAAAAATAAATTACCTCTCATTAATGATTACGGCATTATGAACTATTGAGTACAAGTTGTGCGTTGTGCTAAAATATTGGATCCATGCTCATTGCTAGCCTACACATAGGATATTTTGCGACTGTCTGCAGCTGGGGAAGCTGTAGTTGACGATTATCAACTTTTAATTCCAATGGCCCTGGTCTTCTCCAAATGCATTTCTCTTTCTACCCTGACTCCAAAGGCAGATGAATAATCAATAAGATACTATGTCACACACCTCACGTATGAAATGTGAATATTATCCTGTCTGCCGTACGTAGACCTTGGGGAAAATTATGGACTGCACTACAGGGAAAGGAACGGGCTATAAAGATTGGATTTGGCCCATTCGTCACAGTGTATCCCATACCCTAATTTGACATCAAATCATGAGCTTACTCCCACTTCACTCACTGGCCTCGCCCACCACCACTTATTATTTCCAACAAATTCATTTGCTGGGCAGTAAGTAAGAAAAGGAAACTTTACTTACTCCACTGAAGGGTAGGGCAGAGGGATTAGGTAGGTCGGGTAAAGCTTTTTTGATATATAATACTGCGGCCACTACACTGATCATCGTTACATCATATTTGGCTTATTCCATCTACCACTCGACGGAAGCAGAAAGGGAAACATTTGAACAGGTGTAAAATAAATCTGTTATGGGAAAACATGAAATGCATTCTGGAATCACTTCACTTCACATGGTTATAAAATCAGATGTGGCACATACCAAGAATGGATTTTTGGTAGGGTGGGATGGAAGAACTTAGGGAAAAAAAGGAGTGAGGTACTAAGAGGTGACTGAGTGGGCAAAGGGAAACAACACACCTTGTGTATTCGGTTTACAATACATTAAAAACTTTGTAAATGCCGCATTAACTGAAGCAGACGCACATTGAACAGCCAACACTGCAGTCACAAATTGAACCATACTGCACTTAGGTCATAGGTAACAAAATGCCATAGATGGGGAAGCGGGGTGATGAATTATGGGTGGGATACATCAGGCTCACTTAACAAATATGGCAAGTCAAGAGAGTAGAACAAAACATTGAAAATACCCCCCACTTTGAACCATAGCTGTGATTACATAAACAAAGAAACGAACTAGGTGAGCAGCATGCTCCTCATCATGAGAAGAGCTGCCTTGCTTATTCATAAAACAATCCAAATATTAATTCATCCTTTTGTTCTAATTTACCCATAGCCACCATGATTAAGCTTTACCTTCTCTCATTCAGTCTTTCACCAAAACTTACAACAGCGATGCACATTCTTATAAGTTCTTTAACAGAAACATAAGCGTTAACATTTCTCAATGCAAAGATTCAATACAGTCCATAACCCCAAATCCCACATATGTTTAAAACGTTTTAGAAAAAAATTATACAATTTAGCTAATAGCAAACAATTTATTTTGCCAATATAGTCCACTATCCCAGATCTCACATATTCTAAAACTGTTTAGAAGAATAATACAAATGTAACTGGTAGCAAACACTTCATTTTACCCCAATAGGCATTAATAAAGTGCAATGTGCATAGCAGCTTTTCGCAACCTCCGAGATCTCTCATGACCATACTTCTATTAGGGACATAATTCTCATCTTCATTAAGGAATAATAATAATAATAATAATAATACCGACATTTGTAGAGCACGAACAGCTACCACCATAGAGGTGTCCCGGCTCTAAGGCAAAACATGGCGCGCAGCGATGCCGCACACCAGATGAACCCTGAGAGCAAATTAAGCTGAACTGAAGAGCCAGGTTTTTACAGCTTTCCAAAATAGTGGTTCTGACTCCATCAGACAAATGCTGTTAGGCAGGGAGTTCCATAACTTGGACGCCCCCACCGTAAAAGATCTGCCGGAAGGCGGGCTTTCCTAACTCGCGGAATACAAAGCAGATTATGTGCACTGGACCTCAAAGCGCGATTCTGTTTGTAAATGCATAACCGTTGTCTCAGATAACTGGGACACTTCCCATGGAATGACTAGAATGCTAAGGTTAGGGCCTTGAACTCAATTGTTTTTGCCATCGGCAGCCTGTGGAGTTCTTTAATATGTGGAGAGATGTGATTACGAAATGGAACACGTCTAATCAGTCTTGCAGCCGCATTCTGTACCATCTGAAGTCTCTTGATAAGGTACGCTGGCAAGACCAAGTATAGGCCGCTAGCATAGTCCAGCCTAGATGTCCAGTGGCATGGACTATGACCCGGTGGTAATCCTCCGGCAGCAGATGGAGGAATTTCCGCAAGTGTCTCAACTTGCTGAAACAGGAGGCTGTCACTTGCTGTATCTGCACAGAGAAAGAGAGGTCTGCCTCCCACTTTACTTCCAGGTTTTTTCTGTGCCTGCTGGAATGGGCGGTTGGCCCATTTCCATTGGCCACCACAGATCCGCTGCAGGCGGTTGGATCTTGCCGAAGAACAGCACCTCAGTTTTCTCCACATTGAGTTTCAGTTTACTGTTGTTCATCCAGAGAACGATGTTCTTCAGGCAGCCTATGAAATTCTTAAAAGAATCCGCCGACTGATCTTTAAAAGGAAACACCAACTGTGTATCATCGGCGTATAATATCGCCTTCATGCCCCCGTTGGCTATTAGTGAGAACAATGGGGCCAGGTATATATTAAAGAGGAGCGGGCTCAACGCCGACCCAAAGAAACCCAAAGAAAATATTCCCAAAGAAAATATTCCTAAATGGGGATCCTCTCATTTAGCTAGACATTCCCTTACTAAGTAAAAACACACCCATGCCAGCATACGTTGAAACTCTACTAGGGGGTTAATCTCACCTGAGTTTTCATGATTTTACATAAATATTAACCAATGGCAATCGCTACATCTCTAAATCCAAGGTCATAAATCAAATCTAAACTCATTTCTCTAGTTTGAATCCTGTATTTTATTAATACAGATCGAAGAGCCTTTTTCCTTTCCTCAATAAAGAATCCACAATCCATCAGTATATGGCTCACTGAGTATTTCCTACCTTGCTTACTGGGGCACTGACCATTATTTTTAACAAGTTCAGTTTTTAACCTCTTAATATGCCACCTGTGATCAATTCGACCCTTAAACACAAGACTTCACTACACAAGCGCTTGTCCGGAATATTATATAAATAGAGGAACAGATCCATGCTCTCCTATGACGCTAAGAAAAAACATACCTGAGCTTCTAATTTTGAGATAGTGCACATCCTCTCTCCAACTAATTTCTAAAGCACTTTGCCTAAGTGTATGCGCGCGGGATGCAGCTCGGACGAAGCCCGGACTAAGGACGGGCCCGTCTGAGCACGTCCGCGACAGGACGAGGCAGGGCTGGGCCACCCCCCTGACATCTAGGTACTAAGATAAACTCTATAACCGCAGAGTCGATCCGAGGGCGGTCAAGCAAGGACAAGAAGATACTGTCTTTGGCATCTCGTGTTCAAGTGTACTCTGCTTGCAGAATGAGTAAGCGTAAGGCCACGGGCTCCTTGGAGGGTGGTGGGGTCACGGGGACTTTAGATGCCTTTTTAATTAGAGCGAAATCACTACTGGTTCATCAAATCCAGCTCACGGAGAAAAGACTTTCCCTGGACACTATTGTGGTTCAGAAATGCTCATCCATGAGCGGTTTAGCTATGACTAAATCCCCCAATGTCGGGGATCATTTGTTTAGCCATGCCGGAAGGTAGTAATAACGTAGAAAGGGCCACTTCTATTGTTCTGCCTCCGCTGTCATCTCCCCTGTTGCAAGATCCTATAGAGATTCAGTCTTTTGACAGTGGCCTCTCACAGAATGTTGCAAGGGATACTATAGGGGACACTGATTCTGGTTCATTGTTGGGGCAGGGGGCTGGGGCTATTGCACTGACTACACCGACCTCAAGTAATGTAACTACTTCAAGATCAGGCGGGGAGGTGATCACTCAAAAAGGGCCTCCAAACTTGATAGCACCACAAAGCAACAAGATAGCGACCTGGCTCCAGCAAAGCGAACCAGGGGTGGGGGTCCTCTAACCTAAAACAAAAACAGAAACAAAAGTCCAGACCAGAGACCAAAGTAACTAGGCCCCCTGATACAGCAGGCACTGTAGATAAACAAATGACTCATAATGGTGAAGGTGCTAGTGCGGGGCTGGAGACGGACACCGAGCATTGGAAAAGGGTGCAAACAATGCTAACTGCTCTTTTGGGGCCCTTACTAGCCAAATTAAGGTCAATAGAGGAAAAATTGTTGCTATTTTTGGCGCAGAATAGTTCTCCAGGTAATGAGGCTAGCCGGTCTGTATCTAGCCGCTGTGGGGCACAGGAGAGTCCCAATTCACCAGTCGTAACCATCAGAGTAGAGGGGAAGGGGGCGGAAAACAACGTTAATGAACAGCCCTTGGGCATACAGGATGGGAGGAGTAGAGTGCCACCCCCGGCTCCCCTGGAAGGAAACTTAAATAGCATAAGTATTACCCCCAGGGGTCACAGGGACTTGAGGACAGGGACCACAGGTAATATCACAGTCCAACAACTAGCCCCCACTAATATAGGAGGTAGAACCACCACAAATCAACACTCTGGGGAGATATCAGTTCGCAGTACCCGGGCACCCTAGACCTGCCGGTTCTAGATCTACCACCCGCATCATGTCCATACACAGTGGTCCTGACAGGCGTCCCGACCTGCATGAGCAATGGAGAAGAATCACCCCTAATGTTGATTAACAAGGCAGCACACTGGATGTGTAGGAATGTAGGATTTAACATCACCAATCATAGGCACATTCTGATGGCTAGAAGGGTGTCTTGGATTGGCAGTTCCAGGAAAGTGTTCCCCGGGGACTGTGTGATTGTGAACCTAAGGCATCCTGAGCTCGTACGCAAGCTGCTCGCACAGAGTAAGGTGTTTTATCAAGATGAGGGTGGCCCAAGTATTAAAATGCTCTCTTTGGGGCTCTTTTATAGACACATGATGAACCCGAATAACCATCATGAACACAGGGGACATGTGGTGGGAACGTATGGGGAAGGCCTCACAGTCCCAGTATATAATCTGTATGCCCCCCTCAGCAATGGAAGGGATCTAAATGACATTGACTGACTGGGCTTGTCGGGAGCAGTTAAGGGTGCTCATAGACATGGAAATAATGTTATTACCACAGATTTGGGAGGGACGGTTATGGCGAGTTTAAATGAGGAAGTTGTAAATCCAACCCACTTAGAGCACTTGGCACCCTGTACGCAAGAGCTTAATCACCCAAACATGGAACTCTATGGAGCTCAATCCTACCATACATTAGACAGCCTAGATAGATATCAGAGAGATTTTAAAATAGTTTCCTGGAACATAGCTGGTTTATCTGCCAAATTCAAAAATGGAGACTGGCTAATTTATATTAGGAAATTCCAAATTATCTGTTTACAGGGAACATGGGAAGTAGTGAGTAGTACCTTCCACCTTGAGGGTTATAAAACCTACTTTGTACCAGCGTGCAAGGCAGTGTCAGGGAGAGCAAGGGGAGGATTGATTATTTACGTCGATCTCAGGATACAGGGCAGTTGGACCGATTTGGATTGGAATTCAGACTCCATGCAGGGGCTTAGGTTCTATAATAAGGGCCACAAGCTAATTTTTATTAATTTTTATAATGCGACCTTACCGGGTCAGAGTACTGCAAGAGTGGATGAGCTGGAGAGCAGGCTCACCCACACACAGGAGCAAGGGGCGTTGATGCCTCATTTGGTCATAGCTGATGACTTCAATTGCCACCTGTGTCCGAACTTGAAAGTTAATGGTGGGGACTGGTCATTGTGTACCCTGGAAGAGGGCCCGCATATGGAACATACAAAGGCGGGAAGGGCACTATGAAAGTTACTAAACACGCATGCCCTTACACACACCATGGATCTGGTTGAAGTTGGGAAGGACAAAATGGTACACCCCACATTCAAAGGCAGAGGATGTGTCTCTTTTATTGATTTTATATTTGTTTCCAAAACGCTAAAAAAAATTGGTCACAAATTTTAAAATATGTTTGAGTATTTCCAGCGACCAAATCCCGCTGGTCCTGTCCCTCGTGGAGTTAAATCTCTGCAAGAAACCACCAAGAGTGGGGGGGTGTGGTATGTGCCACAGATCAAGGCAGGAGGCTGAGATGGGCACAGGCTAATGGCGAAGCTTTCTACAGAGCACTATTGAAAGATGGTGAACAGCTCATTGAAAACTGTTTAGACCCAAATGTGGAGGGGGCTGAACAAGTCAGGGCATTCGAGGGTGTTGCCCAATTAATAAACAGTCTGCTCAGTACTACAACACACAAAGCTAGACTGAATGACCCAAGGTGGTTTGACCAACATTGTTCCCGTGCCTTGAGAGAGCTGAAAGTCGCTCTAAAATGCTCCCCAAGATATAAAAGTAGGGTGACCCCCTCCAGGACAAACTATTATTTGGCAGTAAAAGGCCGTAAACCAAATTACAACAGCAAGCCTGGGAGGACCTGAGGGGGGCGATAGAGTTAAAGGACACAACTGCCTTTTAGAAAGTCATAAACAATTCTTGCTTCCAAGAGGCTAATAAACCCAGGGTAGCTAATAACATCCTGCCCGGGCAATGGCATGAGCACTTTTATGGGCTCTACAATCACTGCTTGGTTGAGGCTCAGTCGGAGGATGATGGGGGGGGGGAACAGAATATCACCCCAACAATTTTCTCTCTGGATGAGATCAAGGTAGGTATTGAAGGCCTGACCCGAAACAAGACCCCGGGTCCTGACGGGATCCCACCTGACCTTTTTTTGAGTGAAGTAGATCTTTGGGCACCCATCTTGACAAGAGTTATTAATGCAGCAGAAGATACAGTCATGCTGCCATCCTGGTCCACAGCCACGATTGTTCCCATTTTTAAAAAGGTAACAAGGATAGTCCACTCTGTTACCAACCAATTTCCATAATTGACGTGTCAGCAAAAGTTTTAGGACGGGTTATCCTCAGCCGGCTAATGGACTGGGCTAAGGATCAGCATATCATAACTGACACCCAATATGGCTTTAGGCCAGGAAAGTCAACCACCGTTCAATGCCTTAATTTATATCTACTTGTAGACAAGTACACTATTGCCAGCCAAGAAACTGTGTACCTGGCATTCATGGACTTGACGGTGGCTTTTGGCGTAGTTAACCAAGGGAAATTATGGGCAATCATGGGTGGACTGGGCGTGGATCTCGGACTCATTAACATTTTAAAATCTCTGCATCAGAACACCTCTGCCTCAGTCAGATATAATCAGGAGGGAAGCATTACCGACCCTTTCCCATGCTTAAGTGGGGTCAGACAGGGCTGCATCCTGGCCCCATTTCTGTTTACATTGTACATAAATAGTTTGGATCAGGCATTTAGCACTTTAAAGGTTGATACAACGAGGATTGGTTCAAGAGGGATCCCTGTCCTGCTTTATGCCCAAAGGGCTGCAGGCTCTGATAGACGGCTTTGTTTCCTTTATGGAGAACCTAGATCTGTCCCCCAACCTATCCAAGTCATACACAATGGAAGCGGGAAAAAAACCAAGCAAAAAGTACGATTATATGATTGGATCTCATCGCCTGGGAAAGGTCCACTCTTTCTCGTACCTGGGGATTTTATTTGACGGGCGTCTAAATTTAAAAAATCTATTAGAGGATAAATGTCGCACTTTAGCTAGTTGCTCTGGGTCGATCATGAATATTGCACAAAGGCTAGGCCGTTGGCCACCGGAGCAAATTTTAAGTACCTGTGCGCTTACTTAAAGTGCCTCAGAGTACACCTTCCCACATTGTCCACGAAGAACTTGGCGTCCGTTACATCATGGATAGGTTGGGAGTCAAACCCCTAGTCTGCTGGGCTAAAATCTGGGCAAACACGGAGGCCACATTCAGTAGGCAGGTCTTAGCAGACTGCCTCGCCCGCGACCGGGGGCTGAATATCCCATGGCTCAAGTACGTGAAGAAAACCTTCGAAGGAATAGGATGTGCAGATCTCTTTACCAATCCTGCAAAAATATCTATGCACGATAAAGCCATGGTCAAGGACCGGTTTTTCAAGCATACCACAACACTTAGGGAAGATAGGGAGCTGATTAAGCCGACAGTGAGAGAACATCTTTTGACCAAAACATGCGTGGGTATTGAGCCTTACTTATCTTACTTTCATAATGCCCAAGATAGATTTATAATGACACGGTTTAGGCTTAATCTTTTGCACCATATACTAGCTGACTCGGCAGGATATACTCCGTCTATAGAGTTAAAGGGTCCGTGTGGCTGCGACCATCGGTCTCCACAGGATACCCTTCACTTCGTCTTATTATGTCCGTTTTACTCACAACCTAGGAGCTTCTTTTTAAAAAGTATTTTAAAGAAAGCTAGATTCAAACATGCAAGGGTGGCCCTGTTATTTTTAAAATTGTCCACGGACGCATTAACTCTGTTTTGCACTGTAAATTTTCTAAGGGCAGCAGTCAGGCTCATAACAACAAGGGGCATTGGGTGAACAAATGTGGCCCGTGATGTCAGTCTTTTAATGGCCTCAAGAATGAATAAATTTGACGAAGGGAGGGGTTCTTAATCGCGGATGAACTGAATATGTATTATTTTAAGCTGTTGAACTGTTTTGTTTTTATACTATGATGTATTTTATTTGTATGTTTATGGTATTTTCTTATACCGAATAAAGTATTGTGATTGATTGATTGAACTCAATTGTTTTTGCCATCGGCAGCCTGTGGAGCTCTTTAATATGTGGAGAGATGTGATTACGAAATGGAACACGTCTAATCAGTCTCGCAGCCGCAGTCTGTACCATCTGAAGTCTCTTGATAAGGTACGCTGGCAAGACCAAGTATAGGCCGTTAGCATAGTCCAGCCTAGATGTCCAGTGGCATGGACTATGACCCGGTGGTAATCCTCCGGCAGCAGATGGAGGAATTTCCACAAGCGTCTCAGCTTGCTGAAACAGGAGGCTGTCACTTGCTGTATCTGCACAGAGAAAGAGAGGTCTGCCTCCCACTTTACTCCCAGGTTTTTTATTGTGCCTGCTGGAACGGGCGGTTGACCCATTTCCATTGGCCACCACAGATCCGCTGCAGGCGGTTGGATCTTGCCGAAGAAGTGCACCTCAGTTTTCTCCGCATTGAGTTTCAGTTTACTGTTGTTCATCCAGAGAATGATGTCCTTCAGGCAGCCTATGAAATTCTTAAAAGAATCCACCGACTGATCTTTAAAAGGAAACGCCAACTGTGTATCATCGGCGTATAATATCGCCTTCATGCCCCCGTTGGCTATTAGTGAGAACAATGGGGCCAGGTATATATTAAAGAGGAGCGGGCTCAACGCCGACCCAAAGAAAACCAAAGAAAATATTCCCAAAGAAAATATTCCTAAATGGGGATCCTCTCATTTAGCTAGACATTCCCTTACTAAGTAAACACACACCCATGCCAGCATACGTTGAAACTCTACTGGGGGGTTAATCTCACCTGAGTTTTCTTGATTTTACATAAATATTAACCAATGGCAATCGCTACATCTCTAAATCGAAGGTCATAAATCAAATCTAAACTCATTTCTCTAGTTTGAATCCTGTATTTTATTAATACAGATCGAAGAGCCTTTTTCCTTTCCTCAATAAAGAATCCACAAGCCATCAGTATATGGCTCACTGAGTATTTCCTACCTTGCTTACTGGGGCACTGACCATTATTTTTACACGTTCAGTTTTTAACCTCTTAATATGCCACCTGTGATCAATTGCACCCTTAAACACAAGACTTCACTACTCAAGCGCTTGTCCGGAATATTATATAAATAGAGGAACAGATCCGTGCTCTCCTATGAGGCTAAGAAAAAAATACCTGAGCTTCTAATTTTGAGATAGTGCACATCCTCTCTCCAACTAATTTCTAAAGCACTTTGCCTAAGTGTACGCGCGTGGGACGCAGCTCAAACGAAGCTTGGACTAAGGGCGGGCCTGTCTGCGCACGTCCGCGACAGGACGAGGCAGGGCTGGGCCACCCCCCTGACATCTAGGTACTAAGATAAACTCTATAACCGCAGAGTCGATCCGAGGGCGGTCAAGCAAGGACAAGAAGGTACTGTCTTTGGCATCTCGTGTTCAAGCGTACTCTGCTTGCAGAATGAGTAAGCGTAAGGCCACAGGCTCCTTGGCGGGTGGTGGGGTCACGGGGACTTTAGATGCCTTTTTAATTAGAGCGGAATCACTACTGGTTCATCAAATCCAGCTCACGGAGAAAAGACTTTCCCTGGACACTACTGTGGCTCAAAAACGCTCATCCATGGGCGGTTTAGCTGTGACTAAATCCCCCAATGACGGAGATCATTTGTGTCTAGCCATGCCGGAAGGTAGTAATAACGTAGAAAGAGCCACCTCTATTGTTCCACCTCCGCTGTCATCTCCCCTGTTGCAAGATCCTATAGAGATTCAGTCTGTTAACAGTGGCCTCTCACAGAATGTTGTAAGGGATACTGTAGGGGACACTGATTCTGGTTCATTGTTGGGGCAGGGGGCAGGGGGCTGGGGCTTTTGCACTGACTACACCGACCTCAAGTAATGTAACTACTGCAAGATCAGGTGGGGAGGTGATCACTCAAAAAGGGCCTCCAAACTTGATAGCACCACAAAGCAACAAGATAGCAACCTGGCTCCAGCAAAGCGAACCAGGGGTGGGGGTCCTCTAACCCAAAACAAAAACAGAAACAAAAGTCCAGACCAGAGACCAAAGTAACTAGGCCCCCTGATACAGCAGGCACTGTAGATAAACAAATGACTCATAATGGTGAAGGTGCTAGTGCGGGGCTGGTGGCGGACACCGAGCATTGGAAAAGGGTGCAAATGATGCTAACTGCTCTTTTGGGGCCCTTACTAGCCAAATTAAGGTCAATAGAGGAAAAATTGTCGCTATTTTTGGCGCAGAATAGTGCTCCAGGTAATGAGACTAGCCGGTGTGTATCTAGCCGCTGTGGGGCACAGGAGGGTCCCAATTCACCAGTCGTACCCATCAGAGTAGAGGGGAATGGGGCGGAAAACAATTTTAATGAACAGCCCTTGAGCATACAGGATGGGAGGAGTAGAGTGCCACCCCCGGCTCCCCTGGAAGGAAACTTAAATAGCATAAGTATTACCCCCAGGGGTCACAGGGACTTGAGGACAGGGACCACAGGTAATATCACAGTCCAACAACTAGCCCCCACTAATATAGGAGGTAGAACCACCACAAATCAACACTCTGGGGAGGTATCAGTTCGCAGTACCCGGGCACCCTAGACCTGCCGGTTCTAGATCTACCACCCGCATCATGTCCATACACAGTGGTCCTGACAGGCGTCCCGACCTACATGAGCAATGGAGAAGAATCACCCCTAATGTTGATTAACAAGGCAGCACACTGGATGTGTAGAAATGTAGGATTTAACATCACCAATCATAGGCACATTCTGATGGCTAGAAGGGTGTCTTGGATTGGCAGTTCCAGGAAAGTTTTCCCAGGGGACTGCGTGATTGTGAACTTAAGGCACCCTGAGGTCGTACGCAAGCTGCTCGCACAGAGTAAGGTATTTTATCAAGATGAGGGTGGCCCAAGTATTAAAATGCTCCCTTTGGGGTTCTTTTATAGACACATGATGAACCCGAATAACCATCATGAACACAGGGGACATGTGGTGGGAACGTATGGGGGAGGCCTCACAGTCCCAGTATATAATCGGTATGCCCCCCTCAGCAATGTAAGGGATCTAAATGACATTGACTGACTGGGCTTGTCGGGAGCAGTTAAGGGTGCTCATAGACATGGAAATAATGTTATTACCACAGATTTGGGAGGGACGGTTATGGCGAGTTTAAATGAGGAAGCTGTAAATCCAACCCACTGAGAGCACTTGGCACCCTGTACGCAAGAGCTTAATCACCCAAACATGGAACTCTATGGAGCCCAATCCTACCATACATTAGACAGTCTAGATAGACATCAGAGAGATTTTCAAATAGTTTCCTGGAATATAGCTGGTTTATCTGCCAAATTAAAAAATGGAGACTGGCTAATTTATATTAGGAAATTCCAAATTAGCTGTTTACAGGAAACATGGAAAGTAGTGAGTAGCAGCAGCGGTCCGTGGAGGGAGTTCCGTGGGGCGGAAAGGCGGGGCGGGGGAGGGGCAGGGTGGGGGGTACTAAACACCGGAACATGGATAATTGGAGGTAAGTAAACAATTAAATAAATAAAACGAATTTCGTAGCGCGCCCTACATCACAAAATGCGGTGCAGCGCGCGCTACGAAATTCGTTTTATTTATTTAATTGTTTACTTACCTCCAATTATCCATATTCCGGTGATTAGTACCCCCCACCCTGCCCCTCCCCGCCTTTCCGCCCCACGGAACTCCCTCCACGGACCGCTGCTGGTGAATAGTACCTTCCACCTTGAGGGTTATAAAACCTACTTTGTACCAGCGCGCAAGGCAGTGTCAGGGAGAGCAAGGGGAGGATTGATTATATACGTCGATCTCAGAATACAGGGCAGTTGGACCGATTTGGATTGGAATTCAGACTCCATGCAGGGGCTTAGGTTCTATAATAAGGGCCACAAGCTAATTTGTATTAATTTTTGTAATGCGACCTTACCGGGTCAGAGCACTGCAAGAGTGGATGAGCTGGAGAGTAGGCTCATCACACAGGAGCAAGGGGCGTTGATGCCTCATTTGGTCATAGCTGATGACTTCAATTGCCACCTGTGTCCGAACTTGAATGTTAATGGTGGGGACTGATCATCATGTACCCTGGAAGAGGGCCCGGATATGGAACATACAAAGGAGGGAAGGGCACTATGCAAGTTACTAAACACGCATGCCCTTACACACACCATGGATCTGGTTGAAGTTGGGAAGGACAAAATGGTACACCCCACATTCAAAGGCAGAGGATGTGTCTCTTTTATTGATTTTATATTTGTTTCCAAAACGCTAAGAAAATGGGTCACAGGTTTTAAAATATGTTTTAGTATTTTCAGCAACCATAACCCGCTGGTCCTGTCCCTTTTGGAGTTAAATCTCTGCAAGAAACCACCTAGAGTGGGGGGGAGGGGTGGTATGTGCCACAGATCAAGGCAGGAGGCTGAGATGGGCACAGGCTAATGGCGACGCTTTCTACAGAGCACTATTGAAAGATGGTGAACTGTTCATTGCGAACTGTTTGGACCCAAATGTGGAGGGGGCTGAACTAGTCAGGGCATTCGAGGGTGTTGCCCAATTAAAAAACAGTCTGCTCAGGACTACAACACACAAAGCTAGACCGAATGACCCAAGGTGGTTTGACCAACAGTGTTCCCATGCCTTGAGAGAGCTGAAAGTCGCTCTAAAATCCTTCCCAAGAGATAAGAGTAGGGTGACCCTCTGCAGGACAAACTATAAATTGGCAGTAAAAGGCCTTAAAACCAAATTACAACAGCAAGCCTGGGAGGACCTGAGGGGGGTGACAGAGTTAAAGGACACAACTGCCTTTTAGAAAGTCATAAACAATTTTTGCTTCCAAGAGGCTAATAAACCCAGGGTAGCTAATAACATCCTGCCGGGGCAATGGCGTGAGCACTTTTATGGGCTCTACAATCACTGTTGGTTGAGGCTCAATCGGAGGATGATGGGGGGGGAACAGAATATCACCCCGACAATTCTCTCTCTGGATGAGATCAAGGTAGGGATTGAAGGCCTGACCCGAAACAAGACCCCGGGTCCTGACGGGATCCCACCTGACCTTTTTTTTTTTTTTTTTTTTTTTAAAACAATTTTTATTGAAAGAAAAACCAAACTCACAGCAGAGCAATAGTAATGTCACATTAAGTAATCCTATCCCCGGCAGCGTATACAAACGGACACTGGGGAATACAGACCCAGCACGCAGGGCCGCCCACCTCCCGTCAAATCCACTAGCACAGCAACCCATTGATGGACTCACGCATACACCGGGATCGGGGAACCGCTTCTCTACAGCATATACCTTGTGTCTCAGGGGCCTCAGGTCACCTCGGTTGCCCCAGCTGCGTTCAATGCCGCCAGTCTTTCCCTCCTCAGTTCAACAGTGGGAGAAATACAAATGTCCCCCCGATATTTGTTCCAGCGTCCCCACTTATGATCCCATTTCCTGGGGCACCCTCGACACTTATAGACTGTTTTCTCCGCCACCATGGCCTGATCCATATCCGTGGGCCAGGTTCGCAGCTGCGGCACCGTGTCCACCCCCCACTTCTGGGCAATGTTCCTCTTTGCGATAGCCCACCCCATGGCCGACCATTCCTGCTCTGCCTGAGTCAGGTCTGTGGTGTCCCAGATGTTGAGGAGGCAGAGCTGGGGAGAGGGGGTCAGGGGCTTGTCAATGGCCCGCGCCATCTGACGGGTGACGGCAGCCCAATAGTTCTGGACGTGGGGGCATGCCCATAGAATATGTAGAAATGTCCCTATCTGGTGACATTGCCGCAAGCAGCGCGCATCCGCTCTCTTTCCTAATTTATAAAGCAATTCAGCGTCAAAATATACACGGTGTAAGATTTTAAGCTGCACCAGGCGGAGTCGCATCGGCATAGCTACCTCCCTAGGGGAAGCCAACGCCTCCGTCCAGTCCTCGTCCGCCAAGTCCCCCAGGTCCGTCTCCCAGCGAGCCCTAACTTTCTGCAACGGATCAGTCCTATTATTGATCAACTTTTTGTATGTCAGGGAGATAGCCTTGCGGTCCATTTGGTCCAACATCAGTCGGTCCTCTAGAGGAGAGTAAGCCGGGAGAGGGGCGTCATCAGAAGGGCGCCGTCAATAGCGTGACTTATTTGAAGGTAGCGAAAGTACTCCGACGGGGCAAGTTGGTACTTGAGTTGGAGCTCCGCAAATGTCGCCTTCCTACCCTTGATCCACATATCTCCCACAGTCGCGATACCGATTAAGTCCCACTTGTCGAACCCTGCGCAGGTGTTCAACCTTCCCAGAGAATCAGGTTCCCAGAGGGGGGTAGCCTTAGTCAACCGCCCATGCCACCCCATTCGTCGCTGGAGTCTGTGCCATATCTCCACCGTCCGGGCAGTTGGACCAGTGAGATTGAGTTTTTTGTAGTTGGAATACAAAGCCCTATTGTATCCCCCCCTCCCCAGGAGCCATCGATCGGTGCGGAAATTGGGGTCATCGTGGGACCCGAACACCCACTGGTTAATTGCTACCAATTGCGATGCCTGGTAGTAGAGTCGCAGGTCTGGCAATCCTATGCCGCCATCATACCACCCCATTGTCAATTTTTGCGTCGCTATCCGAGGCTGTCCCCCGTCCCACAACAAGTCTCTAATGGCAGCGTCGATCTGTAAAAAATACGACTCTGGAATCGGGTGAGGCGCGTTTTGTAATGCGTAGAGAAAACGTGGAAGGGCCAGCATCTTAAATAGCGATGCCCGGCCCAATAGCGTGAGGGGCAGCGTTTTCCAGTGGACCACATCTGCTTTGAATCACAGGAGCGGGCCCAGCAGATTGCGATCATATAACAATGTGGAGACATGACCTTTTTTTGAGTGAAGTAGATCTTTGGGCACCCATCTGGACAAGAGTTATTAATGCAGCAGTAGATACAGTCATGCTGCCATCCTGGTCCACAGCCACGATTGTTCCCATTTTTAAAAAAGGTAACAAGGATAGTCCACTCTGTTACCAACCAATTTCCCTAATTGACGTGTCAGCAAAGGTTTTAGGACGGGTTATCCTCAGCCGGCTAATGGACTGGGATAAGGATCAGCATATCATAACTGACTCCCAATATAGCTTTAGGCCAGGAAAGTCAACCACCGATCAATGCCTTAATTTATATCTACTTGTAGCCAAGTACACTATTGCCAGCCAAGAAACTGTGTACCTGGCATTCATGGACTTGACGGCGGCTTTTGACGTAGTTAACCAAAAGAAATTATGGGCAATCATGGGTGGACTGGGCGTGGATCTCGGACTCATTAATATTTTTAAATATCTGCATCAGAACACCTCCGCCTCAGTCAGATATAATCAGGAGGGAAGCATTACCGACCCTTTCGCATGCTTAAGTGGGGTCAGACAGGGCTGCATCCTGGCCCCATTTCTGTTTACATTGTACATAAATAGTTTGGATCAGGCATTTAGCACTTTAAAGGTTGATACAACGAGGATTGGTTCAAGAGGGATCCCTGTCCTGCTTTATGCTCAACGTGCTGCAGGCTCTGATAGACGAATTTGTTTCCTTTATGGAGAACCTAGATCTGTCCCCCAACCTATCCAAGTCATACACAATGGAAGCGGGAAAAAACCAAGCAAAAAGTACGATTATATGATTGGATCTCATCGCCTGGGAAAGGTCCACTCTTTCTCGTACCTGGGGATTTTATTTGACGGGCGTCTAAATTTAAAAAATCTATTAGAGGAGAAATGTCGCCCTTTAGCTAGTTGCTCTGGGTCGATCATGAATTTTGCACAAAGGCTAGGCCGTTGGCCACCAGAGCAAATTTTAAGATTATACAGCTCCATGTGTTGTGCCAAAGTCCTCTATGGAAGCGAGGTATGGGGATTCATTGGTGCGCAACATTTACAAATAAAGGAAAATAAGTACCTATGGTGCTTGCTTAAAGTGCCTCAGAGTACACCTTCCCACATCGTCCACGAAGAACTTGGTGTCCGTTACATCAGGGATAGGTGGGGAGTCAAACCCCTAGTCTGCTGGGCTAAAATCTGGGCAAACACGGAGGCCACATTCAGTAGGCAGGTCTTAGCAGACTGCCTCGCCCGCGACCGGGGGCTGAATATCCCATGGCTCAAGTACGTGAAGAAAACCTTCGAAGGAATAGGATGTGCAGATCTCTTTACCAATCCTGCAAAAATATCTATGCACGATAAAGCCATGGTCAAGGACTGGTTTTTCAAGCATGTCACAACACTTAGGGAAGATAGGGAGCTGATTAAGCCGACAGTGAGAGAACATCTTTTGACCAAAACATGCGTGGGTATTGAGCCTTACTTATCTTACTTTCATAATGCCCAAGATAGATTTATAATGACACGGTTTAGGCTTAATCTTTTGCACCATATACTAACTGACCCGGCAGGATATACTCCGTCTATAGAGTTAAAGGGTCCGTGTGGCTGCGACCATCGGTCTCCACAGGATACCCTTCACTTCGTCTTATTATGTCCTTTTTACTCACAACCTAGGAGCTTCTTTTTAAAAAGTATTTTAAAGAAAGCTGGATTCAAACATGCAAGGGTGGCCCTGTTATTTTAAAAAATGTCCACGTACGCATTAACTCTGTTTTACACTGTAGATTTTCTAAGGGCAGCAGTCAGGCTCAGAACAACAAGGGCATTGGGTGAACAAATGTTGCCCGTGATGTCAGTCTTTTAATTGCCTCAAGTATGAATTAATTTGACGAAGGGAGGGGTTCTTAATCGCGGATGAACTGAATATGTATTATTTTAAGCTGTTGAACTGTTTTGTTTTTATACTAAGATGTATTTTATTTGTATTTTTATGGTATTTTCTTATACCGAATAAAGTATTGTGATTGATTGATTGAACTCAATTGTTTTTGCCATCGGCAGCCTGTGGAGCTCTTTAATATGTGGAGAGATGTGATTACGAAATGGAACACGTCTAATCAGTCTCGCAGCCGCATTCTCTACCATCTGAAGTCTCTTGATAAGGTACGCTGGCAAGACCAAGTATAGGCCGTTAGCATAGTCCAGCGTAGATGTCCAGTGGCATGGACTATGACTAGGCGGTAATCCTCCGGCAGCAGATGGAGGAATTTCCGCAAGCGTCTCAGCTTGCGGAAACAGGAGGCTGTCACTTGCTGTATCTGCACAGAGAAAGAGAGGTCTGCCTCCCACTTTACTCCCAGGTTTTTTATTGTGCCTGCTGGAACGGGCGGTTGACCCATTTCCATTGGCCACCACAGATCCGCTGCAGGCGGTTGGATCTTGCCGAAGAACAGCACCTCAGTTTTCTCCGCATTGAGTTTCAGTTTATTGTTGTTCATCCAGAGAACGATGTCCTTCAGGCAGCCTATGAAATTCTTAAAAGAATCCGCCGACTGATCTTTAAAAGGAAACACCAACTGTGTATCATCGGCGTACAATATCGCCTTCATGCCCCAGTTGGCTTTTAGTGAGAACAATGGGGCCAGGTATATATTAAAGAGGAGCGGGCTCAACGCCGACCCAAAGAAACCCAAAGAAAATATTCCTAAATGGGAATGCTCTCATTTAGCTATACATTTCCTTACTAAGTAAAAACACACCCATGCCAGCATATGTTGAAACTCTACCAGGGGGTTAATCTCACGTGAGTTTTCATGATTTTACTTAAATATTAGCCAATGGCAATCGCTGCATCTCTAAATCCAAGGTCATAAATCAAATCTTAACTCATTTCTCTAGTTTGAATCCTGTATTTTATTAATATGGATCGAAGAGCCTTTTTCCTTTCCTCAATAAAGAATCCACAATCCATCAGTATATGGCTCACTGAGTATTTCCTACCTTGCTTATTGGGGCACTGACCATTATTTTTAACAAGTTCAGTTTTTAACCTCTTAATATGCCACCTGTGATCAATTCGACCCTTAAACACAAGACTTCACTACTCAAGCGCTTGTCCGGAATATTATATAAATAGAGGAACAGATCCGTGCTCTCCTATGAGGCTAAGAAAAAAATACCTGAGCTTCTAATTTTGAGATAGTGCGCATCCTCTCTCCAACTAATTTCTAAAGCACTTTGCCTAAGTGTACTCTTTATCTGACTAATTCGTACTACTTTCCCCCCTTCGGTACGCATCTCTGAGGCCTCCAAGCGCTTTTGCATTATTTCCGCGGGGGTTAATTTTATCAGAAAAAAATTACATTCACTCTAGTAAGATTTGCACCGACAATTTGTCGTCAGGGACCCCAGTTTTAAGAGGAAAAATAAAATGCAAAGCTCTGGCACTCTCCAGGCTATGGCTCTCAGTTCCCTCCTTTTCATCACATTTTTAGGGAGGTCACAGAGTAATTTTAGAGAATTGACCTCTAGGCCTTCGCATGTGACCCGTCTATCCCAAGCCAGCACCTCTGCTCCATAAAGGGCCAGCAGAATTAACTTACACTGTATAACTTTACTTAGTGTCTCAATGATAGGGCAACCAAACTCTCACTCAAACCTCTTCACCCCGTTCATTATTGCAGATAGAACAAGTCTCTAGGAAACCATTTGTTTATCCCACTTCAAATCATCTGAGTACTTGTCCCCTCTAACCTATACTAAGCGTGCATTACCTACGAACCATGCAAATTTCCTTTCCCTCCTGTCAAAAAAATAGTTTGTGTCTTGCCAATATTTATCGTTCATTTGTTTTCAAGACAGTAAGTATTTAGGGAATTCAGTTTTCATTGCAGCCCTATAGGTGAAAATGTCATCACCACCAGATTGCCCATTTACATAAGGTAAGTAACGTGCCTACTTCCAACCTTTGGAGAAAAACTGTGCATATCGCGTAACGTCCTGGAGATGTCTGCAATGAACAGACTAAACAGCAAGGGCAGTAAAACGCACACCTGTCGCAAGCTGTTCTCAACTGGAATTTTCCTAGTAAGGCTTGCAAGCCCATCGAGGTCAATCTGGACCCAATTACCACTGTGGAGCTTCATCACCAGGCCCAACAGGGCTTCAGATATCTTCCACTGCTATAATTTATGCCAAAGCGTAGCTCTGTCCACCCTATTGAATCCACTCGGAAGTCAACAAAGCAGCAGCAAATGCCACCTACTTACTCCATTGACTTCCTTGCAACCCCCCACTGCGTGCAACAGTGGCCCATCATAGAATGTTTTGTCCTGAAGCCTTCTTGCGCCACATCAGGTATCAAATGCCCAAGCCGCTAGATGTTTTAACTATGTTTGCGTATGATGTTTAAATGGGATATCCAGGAGAGAGATCAGGCGATAATTCGATGGTTGATGTAAGCATGGGAGGACACTATTTGCATACAACAGCCCTCTTCTCAATCCAACTATTATACTGCAGATGCCACGTAGCATTACTAGAGGGCAGCAGTATGACCATAAGGGAAGAGAGAGTCTTTAAAGCTGCTTGCTGATATATCTCTTGTTCATGTTGGCTTTTGCTAGTCCTATGATGTGGAGGACTACAATAAGCGAGTAAATGAGTAATGAGGAATGATTAGCCTTTATTTGTGGAAAAGGGGGAACATTTGGCAGGGAAATAGCAAGATGAAAGGGTCAAAGCATAGATGTTTGCTGAGCAATTTAGTGAGTGTGCCACCTGTCTGTTTGAAAGAACATGCACGATAGGAACAGCATCTCCACAGTTCGCAGATAGGAGAAGAAGCACAGAAGACTATTTCCCCAAAATAAAAACACTTACACCATCTCAAAGCTTCCAAGTGTGATATGATGCTTTGCAGGTTGAAGGATTTGCCATGTTTGGTGCACAAATATGCACAGTTAGTGAGGCTCTTCCCAGAATATAAGTAGCACACCCTTTGGAAATATTCTTACACCAGAAATGTCAGGCACTTAATTGGGAATATGAGGCCAAGAAAAACTTAGAGAAGCTTGCACTAATCATCTGCAGGATAGAAAGACACTAGAGAAATAAATACAGAGGGAACCAGGCTGCACAGAAAATGGTCATGTGGTACATTAAACCCCAGCAGGGATTCCTGATCCCCCACACCTCTGTCCCTGTGACATCTTTTGTGGCCTCTTGATACCGCCATCTCATTGCCCCTCACATGTTCCCCCCTAGTATCTCACCTTTGAAAGTGTACCTGCCCCTTTTCAAGCCCTTGAATTACCACAAACACCCTTCCTCTTGGCCCTCCATTTCAATTCTCCCAGTAACCAGGTGTTTTTGCTACTTTTCAGCCTCCATTAACCCATTGAATGCACATTGCTCGGGCTACCATATCCACTTACCACTCCCTACTGCCCCTCTCAGCACACCCAGACTACACTTCTTTAAATCAGATATACATGAGCTGCCTCCATATAAGCTTGACCTTCCCTCTTTGGATCATATACCCAATCTAAGGAGGACAAATCTCTTGGTGAGCACTCCAACCTATCTTCAGACGCTGTCAATCCATGCACTGCTGCCAATTTGGCATGCAATGATTACTCTCTAAGCCTTATCCAGCCAGTTGCCACAGGGGAGCTCTTTTTGCCTTATTCGTCTACCCCCTATATTGAGCAAATTTTAATGCTTTCATATATCATAGCAAGCATCTCTGCTTGCTGCTCACCCACTTTTCCCTCTCTCTGTGAGGAGCACCAATGTGTTCAGATAGCGATTCCTCCAAGTGTCACTCCACGCTTGCCTTCATTCTGTTTCTGTGCATTATATAGCCCCTTTTAGTACCAGCACTCGAATTATCACTTTTTGGGTGCCCCCCTGTGGTGGGTGAATAAAGAAGAGAGTACCACACAAGAAATTCCCTCATGCGACCAGTCCTTTAGCACCCCTAGGGGCCCGTTCAATATCATAACTGCAGTAGGTCTGTTTGGGGCCCTCTTAGGGTTGGTAATAGAAACTGTCCCACGCCTATTTCATAAGTCCCCTCTTCCCTTTTGGGGCACCCCCCCCCATGGAGGAAAGGGAGCAATATGAAAACTATGGGTATCCCCCAAAAAAAACCACAAGCCACATTATTCTGTGCCTCCTACCATCCCTTTCATGGTGCCCCCAACACCCCTTTTAATACTGCACTCCCACATTTGACTGCCCCCTCCCCATTAAAAGGCTGTATGCATAGATTTCACAATGTATGGGAGTCACTACTAGGCGCTTATGTACTTCCTGCAGCAGGGCCTACGACAAGTGGCATTGGCGTAGGCAGAATCCACAATAAAGCAATCAACAAAAGTAGACATCAGGGAGAAAAAAGAAGGGGGAGAGGAAAGGACAAAAATTAAGGTACAACTCTTCCCAGCTCGGGTCTACCCAGCCTGCCTCGTCTCTCCGAATCCCCCAAAGGAAGCAACAGTGTGCCCACTACCCATCGACGAGCACAGTAAATCCTGGACTATGTGAGGGGCGAGAATGGTGTTATCGCCTCACTTTGCGCTTGCAACTTGGTGGGTTAGGGCACTACAACTACCTCACCTGCTCCTGCTGGGGTCTGGGTGCTGCGTACTTAGAAAGTCATGTAGTATAGTGTCCCAATTAGCAGCTATAGGGATCTTAGGTAGTCCTAGGGTGTTTTCTTTATGTAACGCATTACTTTCAGCCTAAGCCCACACCAGAAGCGATTGTCTCCAGGCTATCAGAGGAGGAGGCTTAGGTGACTTCCAGCACCTGGTGATTAATTGTTTGGCCGCAAGCAGCCCCAAATCAAGAAAGTGGAAAGTGACCTTCTGCCCCTTACTCCTGCGAAAGAAACCCCGGATGCACATCTCCCACGTGTGGGATAGGGTGCGTCCTGTGCATGCGGCGAATTGAGTTGTTACATGCTGCCAGTAAGCTGTAAGGAGGGGACAGGCCCACAACATGTGAACGAGGTCAGCTTCCAGGAGGTGACATCTGGGGCAATAGGCATTGGCACAATTTAAGTTCCCATTTATCTCGTCTGCAGTCAGGTAAACCCTTTGAATTATATAGTATTGGATGAGGCGGAAGTGAGCATTCTGAGTGACATCGACTTGACTCTCTAATAAGGCAGCCCACTTTTTGTCCATACCCGGATGGGCCAACTCGGCTTCCCAAAGCCAGTTCAAAGATGTTAGTGGCGCAGCCGTTTGCTGCAGCAGAGAAGCTGCAAACCATCTTGTGAGGTGCCTACCTGCCAACATTACGTGCGTGTATTGGAGAGTAAGATGTGTTGGAGGTTCCCTCGACATGTCTCCCCATTTGTTACCCAGTGGTGCAAACAACAAAGTGTGTAAAAGGAAGTGGCCTGGTGGTATTCCCTGATCCTCCACTAATTTGTCATAAGGCGCCAGGGAACCATCTTGGCAGAGGTCACCTAGGGTTTGTAGGCCAGCCTACAGCCGATTGGAGAGCTCCATGGGCGAGGTAGTGTTACCACCCGTTGGCGTACCCAGTGGGGTAGCACTGGTGCATATGCGATAGTGGAACATGTGATGTATGGGCTCCGACAATAGCACTTATACGCAACCTCTAGTAGCAATGACTCCAGTGGCCTACCGCGAGTGTAGGAGTGAAAAAGTCAGAGTAGCTCCAAGAGGGTCAAAGCCGGCGATAGTGTGCCACTGTCTTAGAGCTGCGACCCCGCCACCCATCTGGCCACCTACTCGAGCTGTGAAGCAAGGTAGTACTGTTCCATATTTGGTACAGCAAGCCCACCTTGATCTGAGGGTAATTTAGATAGTGCCACCCTACAGCAAGACTTGTTCCAAATAAACTCTATCATGGTTCCCTCAAAGAAGCGGAAGAAGGAAGGTGGAATATATAGTGACAGTTTAGTGAAAAAGTATAGTAGCCGGGGTAAGATCACCATTTGGAGAAGAGCTATGCGGCCCATGACAGACAGCTAGAGTGAGCGCCAAAACGACATCTGGGATCTAATGGCCGTTGCTGCTCTCACAAGATTGCCCTCCATAAGAACAATGGCTGATGAGATCTATTGAGTGTGCTCCTGTGGTATGTCTGCTAGGTGGATTTCCAAGACCCGCTAGACTTAAAAACACAACAGGAATTATTGACTTGGCTCTGGTATTTGCTAGACAGAAGGTAACTATGAATTAGAATGTGCCCAGGCCTCCCAGGTTGGCAAAATGGAAAGAGGAGCTGATTTGGTGGGTGGGTTATGAGAGCACAGTGCTAACAATTGATGCAAGGAAAGGTAGAGGATCAGTTCAAAGAGTACAAGCATTGGATCATTTATTAGATTCCCTTAAAAGTTTGGATGTGAGTGATGAATCTGGGAAGAAAACAAGTAGAAATGTACTTTGCAAATAAATATGGGTTGATCTGAAATGTACTTTGCAAATTTATATGTTTCTATACATGCTGTTAGGGGGAGTGATCTTAAGGGGGTAAGAGTAGGGGTAAGTAGGTTAGTAATAGTTATTGCATTGTTGTGCATGTTTTAATATAAATGGCAATAAAATTATGTTTAAAACAAAAAAAAAGTTTATTGACTAATTGTACACTCTGACCCCTAGAAAATCAATTATCAGAAAGTGTTGGGTTGTCATACCATTGGAACACCATTAAGGACAAATGTAGGATCAGGATATGAAGGGGTAAGCGAAACAAGCATGACTTGGCACGGTTAACCCGCAGACCGGAAAGGGCAGCAAAGTCGTTGAAACTCTGAGCTATTGTGTCAGGCACTAATTGCATATCCAGAATATACAAGAGGAGGTCATTGGCGTGCAGTGAGATCATGTGGAGTCCATCTCCTGGTGGGATACCTCAGTCTGTGCCATGTGCATGAAAAGCCACGGCAAGTGGTTTAATAGCTAAGAAGAAAAGTACTGGTGACAGCGAGCAAATTTGAAGGTTACCCCTGCCTATCAAAATAGGGTATGAGATATAAGAGCCTTTCTTGACTCTAGCCAATGTTGCGGTATAAAGCAGTTTAATCAGGAGAAGGAAGCAAGCCCAAATACCATAACGAGGCAGAGTGTCGAACTGAAATTTCCATTCCAGTGAATAAAAAAGGCCTGTTTGAGGTCTAGTACTAGAGTGAGGCCATCATTGATCGGAATATTTAGAGACCCAGAAGAAGTGTTGCAAGTTGAACAAAGTGGTGCGGGATGGTACAAACCCATTCTGATTAATGTGGGTCAGAGATGAAACTAAGGGAGCCAGACGGTCCGCTAAGATTCTGGCCAAGATTTTATAGTCAGTACTAAGTAACGTCAAAGGTGGGTAGAAACCTAAGGCAGTGGCATTTCTGTCAGGTTTAGGTAGGGAGATGAGCAGGGCCTCACCCAATCATACGTAAAGGGAGGAAGCTAAGAGTGATGCTTCGTAGAGGGCAAGCAGTTGAGGAGCCAAAAGGGGCATAGGCTTTGTAGTATCCAGCTGGGAGGCCTTCTGACCCCGTAGACTTGCCTGTTGCTAGGGCCCTAATGGCCTCACAAATTACAAAGACTGCGATGTGCTCATCTAATTCTGCACACTGCTTAAGATTGATACTGGGCAGGCGGAGCATGGAGAAGATTGCCTCAAGGTGATCCAGACCACTGTCCATGACCTATTTGTAGAGTGAGGTGTAGTGTTATGTCACCTCCGCATGAATTTCGTGTTGGGTGTATAGAAGGTGCCCCGCAGAGGGGTGTAGTGAAAAAATAGGTTAGTTACGCTGATCCTGATGTATCAGCCACGCCAGAAGTCATCCAGCAAGGTCTACCATTTCATGGGGGCGGGATGAGTGTGCAGTAAAGTTTAGACATCGCAGCCACTCCAGCAGTGAGGTATGTGTGCATCGCGCCTCTGCCAGTCGGCGGGTTTACGTCTGGTCAGTTACCGAGCATGTCTCAAGTGCGTGTGCTCAATGCACCTGATGTTACCATCTAATTGTTTGCAAATATTTCAATTAAGCCCCAAGCAGTGCTCTCTGATGGCTACTTTAAAGGCATCTCATTCAATGAACCTATCAGTGGCAGAGTGGTTGTTAAACTCAAAACAGTCCGCTGTGGTGGTGCCTAAAGATGCAGGGAAGGCCAGGTCTTCTAATGCTGTAGGTTGTAGATGCCAGGTAGGAATGGCAGATATGCTGTTTTCCCTAGGTGAGGTACAGGAATTGAGGGTAATAGTTTTGAATGTGTGCGCCCCAGATAGTCTGCTTGCTGGACAGTTCGAAGGAAGCAGGCCGTCCCCACACTCTAACATGCAAGGTGTGTGGTGAGGAGTAAAAGGAGTACATGCGCATGTTAGGTTTATGGGTGCCTCATATATTTGCAAGTTGCCAGTACAGGTGGCAGTTGCCTAGCGCTTGGACGTTGGATATGGCTAACGTGTGTGATAGGGGAGGAAAATAGCGGTCCAGGTCCATGTCCAGTACAAAGTTAAAAAGTTCACCCTAGGAGCCATGGGACCCCACTTCAACAGGACAGTTTGCTAGATAATGAAATGTACGCAGGAACGAGATCTGGTCTGTGTTAGGAGCATATTTCACCCCAAGCATAAGACGATGGCCATCTAGTTGACCGTGTATTAAAACACACTGACTGTCAGCATCAATCTCCCAGACCAATACCGCTCTGGCATAGGAGGAATAGTCAGTAGCAAATACTTTTATGCACCACCGCAGATGGAGTCTGCGGGTTTCAACCAGTGTCAAGTGTGACTCCTGCAATAGCGCAATGTGAGTGGACCTGCGATTAAGGTAGAAAATACACCATTAAAGCGCAAGGGAGTATGCTTGCCCCTCACGTTGCAGGTGATAATGTTAGTGTGGGCCATGTGAGAACTGGATCCAAGCCCTGTCTGCAGCTGATTCGCATGGGGTAGGGCTCCGTGTAGTGGGAAATGAGATTGATGGGCATGGGCGACAAGGGGGGCTGAAAAGAAGGCAAAACATAACATGTAACATTATTAGGGCAGAGGAACGACGGGTGTCCGCCCAAACTGCCAAACTATTAGTGGCAAGTACCAGCCATACAGGCTGGCTGAAGGAAACTTTGGGGACGTTGTGAAAGTCAAGGTTGCAGTGCCCCATGTAACAGGATATGGAGATAACAACTACAATTATAGAGCAACAGGGCATAATGTTGTAGGGGTCACCTGCATGCTAAAATAGGCAGTATGCCACTGAGGACCGGGCCATTAGCTCTAATATAAGAAAGGTTAGCATATGCAAAAACAATACAATATGGGAATGAGCAAAGGAACACAGATTGGACTATACGAGTGACAGTCATCAGAGATTCATATCAGATCTTCAGCAGTTTGGGAGTCACATATGGTGGAGCCATCAAATCTGTTCTAGAAGACCATGTGGTGGAGGAGCCATTATCAATAAAGGATTTCATAGAGTTTGAGTCTGTGTTGTCTCGCATCGTGAATGCTTAGCTGTAAGGCTTGACACCTTTTCAAGATTATTGCTCCAGGTTTGATGCAGAACTAGGTTGTGAAGGATGACATTCCCGCCTGCGGCGCCCCCAGCGGCTGCCCCATGTTGTTCTCGGTGGTCGTGCCATTTTAGTAGGCAGGGCATGTGAAGTCGTAAGCCCAGTGGACTCCATCCAGTCCCAGGTTCCTCTGCAGAATAGAAGAAGTGTGTGGTCTCATCTGCCATCGCGAGGAGATGGGCAGGGAAGAAAAGTGAGTATCGCATGTCCAGTTCTCGGAGATGTTTCTTAACTGTGAGAAAAGTGCTCCTCTTTCACTGGTATAGTAAGGAAAGATCCTGACAGAGGTGTTGTCCACTTTTATCTCTTGCAGCTTACGTGCTTCATGCAAGATGGAGTCGCAGTCCCTGTAATGAGGAAGGCTGAATAGAAAAGGTCTGGGGTTGGCACCAGGTGGTGGGCGGGGTGCCGGTACCAGGTTGGCTCATTCAATAGAGAAGAAGGAAGAGAGCGCCCAGCATGGGGAGTAGAGTATGGATCTAGGTCTCAGCATAGGTCACTGCGTCTAAGCCCTCCACGCCCTCTGGAAAACTCACCATGCATATGTTATTCCTCCTGGAGCTGCCCTTGGCATCCTCTGCTCTGCATTTCAGCACTTGCACATGATGCACTGAGGTCTGCACTGGAGACGCTGATTCATGTGTTGTCGGTTGGAGTACAGCCTGCGTGTGTTTAACAGTATGGGGGTCATTAGGATGGCAGGCGGATCGCCACTGCTGGCTCTGCGGGGGCGATCCGCCCACCATCTGAACTAGTTTTACCCCCCGCCATATTATTATGGCGGGGGTATCGCGGTGGACGTAAAGTGCGCCCACCGCTTTTCCGCCAATCAGCAATCGTTCCAACTGCCGGCCGGGGAGAGCTGGGGCATGATATGGTGGCGGTGCATAGAAGGCACCGCTTTTATGATGCCTGGTTTTAAAGGTCTTTCTGGTGGGGATGGGCTTTGGGGGCCCGTTACGGGGTCCCCAGGGGGGTGGGGGTGCGCTTGGGGGATACCCATGGTACCCCCCTGCATTCCCATGCACAAGGTGGCAGGCACCGTGTGGTGCCTGCCACGTTGTGCATGGGAATGCACAACATGTTAATTTAGCATTGCGGCGGGTGCTGCTATAAGTAGCACCCGCCGCAATGACAAATATGCGGAATGCGACCGCCAGGGTGGCGGTCGCATCCTAATCAGTCGTGCAGGACCGCCGCACGTCTGGCAGCTGGTCCCAGCACCGCGAGGATGGCGGGTGGACTGAAGTCCGCCCCCCATCCTAATGGACCCCTATGTACTTTGTCTGCCAGCTTGCGGTGATCAGCATGTAACAGGCTGAAGTCTGCTGATCATTTTATCAATTCTGCTTTCAAGTGACCTGCGCATCTGCTCGAGGGTTGCTCTGATCTTCTTCACTGCTTGTAACACAGTATCAAGTTTACTGCCAAGGGACTGTGAGACATTGGCCTGATATATGCTGTCCACTAGTTCTAGTGGGCACCTTGTATCAGTCCAAACAACCCCTTATGGTGATTGGTTAATGACAACCTTTATTGAAAGCTATCCTAGTGGTAGCTATGGAGAGCAGCCTTCAGGCTAAGTCTTGAAGGAATGTAAAGCAGCTTGTTTTACCAGTCTATAATCTCTTGAATGACCAAATGAAAGGACAACCACACCAGGTATATATTCAAAATATATGTATTTAGGATAAAACACACCCCTCTAGTCTCTTTATGAGACTGCAGTTCGAAGGACTTAATTTACAAGTTAGCAATCAACAGTAATAGCACAAATACACGTTGGGCCCCTAGTTGCGTACCAAACCATATACCAATAAAGTGGTATAAGAACCACAACTGAACTAGACACAAGGCCTAGAGCCTGTAGAATCGCTGGGACCCCAAGGAACCCCCCCAAGGTAGTGACACAGGGGACCCATGGGGACTGTATGCAGTGTGTAAACACAACCGCGGGTTCCTGTCAGCTTCTATGGGCACTGTCACGGTTGGAAATTTAAAGATTAGGGACACTTAGAATTGAGTCAGGACCAAACTCTTTTGGACTTAAGAAATTCTAGGGCTAGCACCCACGGGAGCACCGGAGTACTCAAGTTACCTCATCCAGGGAAGCCGGGTGCATAGGTGTCTTTTGGTGTCGGGTCGCGTCGTCGATTGCAATGGAAGCCTGCAAAGAACTGCTGCTGCCGTAAAGAGGAGAAGTGTCCGAAGAGATCCAAGCCTGGATCTAGAATGGAAGGAACCTGAAAGCAGAGGGGACAGAGTCTGGGTCACTAGCCAGTGACCGAGGGCAGGATGGACCAATGCCCACCGATGTCGGGTGCTTCCGGTGAGTTGATGGGTGTCTTGACTCTTCAGCTACGAGGTCCCAGAGGTGTCGACGAAGTCCCTGAGCGGGATTCGAGCTGCCCCACAAAGTCTGTCGAGTGCTGCGGTGTCGGCGTCCAGTTTGGACCCAACAAGCCTTGGCAACAGCAAGTCACAGGAATTCAGAGAAAGGACTGCGGTGCAGACCAGCAAGGTCTGAGGGACTCACTCAGCAAGGGTAAGTCAGGGCACGTCTGGAGCAACCAGGAATGCCCAAGTAGAAGAGGAGTTGCCTTCGTGGGGACCTACTAGCCAACGGGCTAGCGATCGCGAAGGAGCCTCAAGTGGTCACACTTGAAACTGGCCCACGGGTCACTCGTGGAGTGGAGGCCAGCAGTCTTCAGTGCAGGAAGTGCTCAAGGCTGGAGCTACTCGGAACCCAAAGCACAACTTCAAGGAAGTCCCAGAAGATAGTATTGCTGCAAAAGTTCACGGTGTCCAGGGGTCACAGTTCCACATCACCCATGATAGCCACGGGCCTCAGCTTTGCTGTGGACTCAGGGTAGCCTCGGAGAAGTCTGGAAATCTACCTCTGGTGATGCAAAAACTTTGGCGTCCGGCGGGAGCTTCAGCGATGCAGACCGGTCAGTTGCTACTTTGGTGCCTGCCAAGCAGGGGAGTCACTCCTTGACCCCAAGGGAGATTTCTTCAGTCTTCTAGTCAAAGTAGAACATCGAAGGTCAAGGATATATGTTGCAGAGTTTCGGCCAGGGTAATCTAAAGTCGCAAGGACTGGGTTCCCATACTTATACTAAGTTTGGGGGTTGGACATACTCTAGGGACCCACCTATGGCAGGGTTTGGAAAAATAGGTGGTTACACCCATTTCCTTTGTCCTGTTTCACGCCAGAGCAGGGGCAGGTAACCCCTTAAACCGGTTTGAACTGGACTATGCACAGGGACACCAAGTGTGCCCCCAGTGCAGGACTTCAAAGCACCAGAGAGTGCTCCCGCCCAGCCCCAATACACATCTGCCTGTCTGGGGAGGTGGTTACGCCTCCCTTCCACAGGAAACCTATTGTCCAGGCAGAATTTTGGTCAGCAGCAGGAAGCCGGACACGTGTCTGTGGCAGAGGCATCCATTTTGTGATGCCAGGCCTCAGGAAAGTCCTACCGGGTTAGACCAGTGTGAACATGTCTCTCCCTCTAGGAGGGTGGAATGCTACCCCCCCCCGCCAGAACTGGGGGGGGGGGGTAGTATTCCAAAGCGTTTGACACCAAACACAACATGTTTTGATGCAGCCATTCCAAAGTTAGCATTTACCACGTGGTTATAATGCACTTAAGAGTATATGGTATGGCTGTATCTCAGAACAGCCATAAGGAAGAATTTCCGAAAGCTGCAGAGGGGCTCAGCTCATGATTGGGCACCCTCTCACACAAAACCAAGCACTCTGCCTTCAGGATTGTCAAGGCCGGCCATAGGAGTGACTTATAGGTTTATATGTGTCTGTATATAAAGGTGGATATAGGTAGCCTATACCACTGTATGGGATGCAAGCACACCCTTACCCAGGCTGCAGTAGCAGACCTGTGGTGTCATTTTGGAGTGCTTCCCAGGGGTGGCATAATACATGCTTCAGCCCCTAGTAGGCCTCTGAGGTACCTAGGCCCTAGGTACATAGTATTGCATATACTAGGGGCTTTTAAGGCACTCCAGAATCCAATTAGATATGTACCTAATGTACATGCAAACCATTTTAGAGAGGAAGCAGCTAGGCTGTGGGCCTGATTAGCAGGGCCACAGCCAGACTAAGGTCGAAAAACAGTGAAACACCAGCAAAAAGTGGGGGTACCCATGTGAAGCAGATCCTACTCTCCTACAGGCCCATTGTCAGAAGGTTTCCAGGTTGTTGATCCGTAACTGATGGTTCTCGCGGCTTCACAGGCTGGGCTCCCAAGCATAGGCGACCGATAGCTAACAGGCGCATGCTGAACATCATGTGGGCCTGGGTCGGGCACTGTAAACCAGGGGTACCCTGCTCCTAACCTGTCAAGGGGCACCGGAAGTGTGGTATTTGCCACTGTCAAGGGGTTGAGGTCAGTGTCAGGAGGCTTTCCTCCACTGCATCCACTGGGGTTTTTGAAGTGTAAATGACCACACCACCAAGTACGGCCCACTTGCATGGGCCTTAGTGGGTGATGGGGCACCACAGCATGAGCAGCCCAGGGAGGCAGCAGGGAGACTCATTAAACCAGAAGTCGTAGGGAGAACTGCACCACATGGGGCCTGCTTGCACGCACCAGGTGGGCTAATGGCACTGCAAAATGAGCAGCCCCAGCCTCACGAGTAATTGTGCCTGTGGAGAAAAGATCCTGGGACCTGTGTGTGAATCTAATGAGCATGTCGGTCATGCTCCTGTATAGCCTCTCTTCCTTGGGCCCGCTTGCTGACACCTTCAAGTACATAGGAGTGTCGCAGCACGAGCAGCCTGGCGATGCTCTGTCTCCACAGCTATTACGTCCTTCTGCGGTGCAGCCAGCATTGCAGGCAGGCTGTGGTAACTGTGCAGTGATTCCGACTACTCCGAAGGCCAGCACTATCTGCACTTGTCCTTATGGCCACCCTCCTAAGGGGTGCACTCAGGGCTTGCAGAAACGCAGTGGAGGGCCTAGACTAGATCCGGTTCCTGGGCCCTAGCTAGCAGTCCAGGCTCCACCACACAATCGGTGGGTCAAGCAAGGGGAGGGTTTCAGTGGGAGCAGCTGAGGAGAGCCAGCGGTCATCACTGCAGGCAAGGATGGTGGGAAGTGAGTCTACTGCGCGGTCAGGGCTCGGGGATGGCAGGGCCATCCTCATGTGTGCCTAAGGCTACCATTTCCAGGGAACACAAAGGCTCGAAACCTGTCCGTTCTCTGGTCCCAACAACCAGTCCAAGCCCGGTCACACAGGCATCTGGCCAGGCAAGGGGTAGGGTCCAGGGAGGCCGGCCAGGAAAAGCCAGTGCCAACCTCGTTAGGGAAGGACAATGAGGAGCACGGCGGCAGCGCGGTCCGGGTCCAACGTGGAAAGCAGGCCTCAACAGAGCCACGTGGGTCTCCTGTAGGATCACGGGAGTTGCACCTGCACCCGGGATCTCCCTGCCCCCTCCACAAGGTTGATTCCCCTCAGGCCTTGGCGTAGAGCTCAGCAGTGTCCGCAGGATCATGAAGGCCTCCGATAATGGTGTGTGGGAGGGAAAGGGGCCAATGGTACAGCAGCATTGCAAATCCTAGGTCCTCACCGAGACTCCATGCCGGGAAGCCAATCTGGGAAAGCGGCATTTCCTGCAGTAGCTTCATGGTCTGGGCACATTAGGGGGTGGAGGTCTCTATCAGGCCCGAGTCACAGGGGAGTGGTCAGTAATGCTCTCCACTCACCGCACCGTGGTTCCGGTCAGCAGGCACCTGCGCAGTCGGGCAAGGAGCCAATCAGGGCCCATTAGGTGCCACGTTCACCTGATCTCAGTGGCCATTTGCAGACAACCTCCTTGCGGTCACCAGCCTCAATTAGGGCTTCAGTGATTCTCCGCTTGCTGTCATCAAACGGCTCAGCAACGATAATGGTAGCTGTAGGGAAATTCCGGGAACAAGAGGGGTGCACAGGAGTTTCAGATGTATAGTAGCGGCCAGGATTAATGTTGGATAAGTGTCAGCAGTGTAGAGCTTCCCTAGGACGTGTTCGCCATCTTGGCCCTGCTAGCCACGCCCTACACCGCAACCACTCATATAACCTGACAGACACAAAACAAGCTTTATGCATATGAATAGTGTGAATATTTATGTTATGAACATTAACATTGTTTTATGTCAGTGAGTATGCATGAGTGGTTGCTGTGATGGAGATTGTTTTATATTTTTGCATCTGGTTTCCGATCAAACACAAGGAGGATACACAATCTGTTTTTCAGAGGGAAATTCAAAATGCTACACACTGCAGGGTTGTTGTCATTTGCCATGTCCTAGCTACCCAATCAATGCAAAAATGATGCGGGTCAACCATGAAATAACCAAGATCACTTCAAATTGAGGCACATCAATCAAATCAAAACAAATCTTTAAATGATGACTTCCAAAGCATACCAAAGGTTTCATATGTGCATGACAACGTTAAACGATCTACTGCCTTAACCTATTCTGGAGTTTTTTCTTAATCACTGGTAACTATGACTGATCAAATCGGATAGCCATACAAGTCTCTTGAATCTAACATCCCCAAAAAATCTTTTCTTGTCCATCAAGCTGCCTCCGCCTCATAGAATCTATTATATAAGCAACTGAAGATTGGATGGCATTCAGTATCCAAGTTGTAGCTGACTTATCTTCTTCACTCAACTAGGTGGCTGCCTTTATTGTTGAGGACCCCACTTTTGCACTGGCAGTACTGTTCTTAACTGTGAAGGTAAGTTACTACAGCATGACTCTTACCGGATCCAACACGAAACATACACAAATGCTCAGATTCTTCATACATCCTCTTTCCTCTCCTTTATTAGAAAGTGGACCGTTGTCACTAACTAGTTGCATGGGCTCAGAAACCTCGGAATTTCTCTTTTCTTCTTTAGCACCACAAACACGTACAGCTTATGATAGACACATTTACAAGCTCAAGGGTGCACTTTCCACATTCGGCCACCAGGGGCTGCAAATCACCTATAACAGTGTTTGCAGAGACATTAAACCTGAAAATAACCAGCCACAACGGCACCCCTCTCTTTTTTCTTTTCCTCGTACCACGTGACACCGATTGTCTATCAATCATAGGATCTGAAGGGAAGCACACATTGCCATTTTAATTTTACTATCTGATTTTGCTGCACGGAAGGACAATTTCTTTCTCTTGCTGGATATTACAAATTACGACTTGGAAATGCAATACGGACATCTTTTGTTTCAAGTCACTTTGCTATGTCTTTCAAGTCATTAAAGAAATCATCCACACTGCAATAGCCATTTCGGCTTTGGTTTCATCCCTTTCGAGTGCTGCCTCTTCGACTGGCTAATGGACATAATTCGAGATCAAATTTGCGTTATTATCCTGACTCACAGCAACAAAAAGGATTTATAAAGACTTAATACCGGTAACCAAAATGTGCATCTCATCCAAGATGTGCTGCTTGTTTTTTAGAGTTCCATTCTTTATGCTGCAAAATGTGCCATAACGCACTGTGTTCTTGTCATCCCAATTAAGTTTTTCGATTATGTTTCTATATAGTTGTACCCTTGCAGTGCTTGAAACATGAGGCTGCGTTCTAACTACTGACCAGCAGGGGATGCTGTCTCAAAAGACCTATATCTAATATTGAGCAGTACAGGTAACCTTGTACAGCATCACATTTAAAGAAAACACGTGGAAATGTTGCAATATTCAAACGATGCCAGAAACATAGTATAAAGACAGCATACTGTGGAGCACACAGACTAAATTGACAATGTTGAGAGGGATTTAATCTGCATGCATTTTCAATCTTGTTTGGGTTTGATCTGACTGAAAATGATCTCGCAATGCAATGACAATTATTTAGCAGTGCAAGGGAAAACTTCTGACAGGTAAAAACAAAGTTAAATAGGAGTTTTCGCAAAACGTTGCTGTGGTTAAAAAATACTGCGCATCTACACTGGACAGGAAGGTGGTGCGTTGTCTCTCTCTCTCTCTCTCTCTCTCTCTCTCTCTCTCTTTCTCTTTCTCTCTCTCTCTCTGCTTCGAATTCTGCTACACCTCTTGTCAGTCAAATGTATAATTTTACAACATTGTAGCAAGAAAATATGAGTGTAAGCAGGTGTGGCACTACTTCATCCTAGGGAATGGGTACTCTCAAACATTTGCATAGGGGCCAAAAAGTATAGTCCATGGTGTTTTAACTAATCAATAATGATTGTTTTTATTGTTTAACTTAGTAAAGCTTTTGATAGTTCACCTACAATTGAAGAACATGCACTTTAGATCCGATGAACTGCATAAGCCCCAAGATGATAATTTTAACATTATGCATAAATTGGTTTTTAATGCTTTTTACCTTGGTAACCCATGTGAATGGAACCGTTATTGCTACTCACATGCAATGGTTTTAATTAATCATGCATAAATAAATGAACTTGAAACTTGAAACTATTCTAAGGTGTGACGAGGGCGCACTCTGCTGGTGGTACTGCCGCTTCACCAAATTGTTTCTATCCAAATCCTGTCTTTTTATATATTTGTTCATTTAATTGCCACAGCCGGATGGAGGGGAGAGAGCCACTCAAGGCTCGTGCCAAGCTTGAACCAGATGCCTGGCTCTGGTTCGGCTCCAGGTCCTCTTGGATCCTCGAGCCCATAACGAGCCAAGCCTTTCTTCCTTCCACCCACTCACTAATCTCATGTGACAACAATTAAAGATAAAGCAGTGACTTTTGATGGAAAAGGAAACAAGAAAGAGATGCCCATATAGTGGCTGAATTGCATAATGCAATACCAGAAAACCTGGGATCATTCCTGGCTTCCCCACTTGACCAAATTGTGTGGAACTAGGTAATTGTTTTATTTTACATTTCCTCCCTTTTCTTCATTATCACATATGAGAGCACCTTGAAATATATGAGTTCAGGATACGCACTATACAAAACGTTTTCTTGTGTCTGATTTAATAAACTATAGTGTTGTTCCATGAATCACAACAACCAAGGCCACATAGAGTGCACACATAGCAACTGTCTTGCTTCTTGGTTCACTGATGGGACTGGTGTCAGAGATGGGGCGAGGACATGAATGTTTCTAAATTCATGTTTAAAAACTCTCACTTCTATTAAATGCCTCTCAATGCGGTGATATATTTTGGTATACTAAGGTGAAATACTTCCACGTGTTAGAGGAATACACTTTTAATTTTTTTTTGAAGAGACTTTATTATATTTTTAAATGTTTGTTGCACAATGTTTTTAAACCTCAGGGTATTCCTAATGATAAGTGGTGCAGGACACCGACTGTGTTTCTCTTCCTATACTTTGATTAACGTGTAGATAAACACTTGTCTGCTTGTTTAACATCTTTCTGAATGTTAGTACTCTGCCATTTAAACAGCAGCCCAGTGCTGCTGTTCACCAGGGGGCCACATGTAAAGATCAGGCCTCAAAGCTGGCAGCGAGTATCCCTTTTCTAAGGCAAAGCAGAAGTGGTGCCAGCCACTGTATTGCATTCACACGTCATGAACCTTGACTTATGGAAAAACGAACACATCCACACCTAGGGGTGACACTGTGATTTCACACCAGTCTCTGTTCCTGCTGCCAATAATAATTTATGTGAAATTTTTAAAGGTAAATTAATACATTTCCTGCTCACCAAACACTTCACAAGGATGTGCAGCCCCTGGGTATTTTCACCTTGAGCTGTGGCAGTCCCACAAAAAATGCCCCTCTAACCGTGACACTGGCAGAGGGTTGATTCTTAGGGCCCAACTTCTCAAGTATGACAGGAAAAGGGCCCTCTGAGCACAATGTAAATGTTAAGCCACAACTGGGGCAGCTTTCCTATATTTACTGTGTCCGGCAATAAGGTAGAGTTACGTGGGACAGCAAGTGGGAAAAGTAGCACAACGTTCTGACTCAATGAGGGATTATGAATGGCATGGCACATCAGAGTGGGGACACATTCATTGACACTGAATGATGGCATGAGCCTAGGTAGTAGTTTTCTTTCTTAAGAGAATGGACAGTTGAGGTCAAATGTGAATGGTCCAGGGTTTGATGTCTCAAGTTGGGTTCTATTCTCTAGGAGATTTTTGAGAAGAGCAGGTGTGTGCTGCGTTTTTCCGTGAGATTGCAATCTGGGTGGGGAATATTGTTTTGGTAAATACCATAAGGAAATGATTTTAAAACAAAGGGAAACAATGTCGGAGGAGTGTTCCTAGTTTTGGCTAGGCCTGGGCAGTAAATTCCGTTCTCGAAATTTTCAGAATTTGGGTAATTTCGCGTTCCGCGGAGAACACAGGAAAGCCCAAAATTCGGCGTTCCGCGACATCGCAGAATTTTTTGCTTGTTTGCATTCTCAAAATGTCTGTTCACGAAATATTTCCCCCAGCGTTCGCAAACAGGAAAAAAGCATCGCGAACAAGCAATTCCGCGTGTTCGCGGAATTTCCGCGTGCTCGTGAAGATTTTTTACCGTTTCGTGGAGCTTTGCGTAGCGCGACTAGGCAAATTCAGCCCACCCCTATTTTTGGCTAGCTGTTTTAATTTATGAGATGGTTCAGATCCTGTGCTGCTCAGCTAGACTATATTTTCATAGCTGCAGTGTATTTATAGTGTTTTGTGGATAACTGGTTAATATGAAATACCAGCATTTGTAAAGCGCACAGCTACCACCGGAGAGGTGTCCCGGCGCTGGTGGCTGTCGAGGTATTGCCCAAAGTCACATGTTGCTGGGATAACCTGCTACCGGCTCCGGGGATCGAACAGTGAACCATGTGGTCTGGAGTCAGGCACACTGGCCGCTGCGCCACACCTCTTCCACATGGATACCCATCTTGGAACGTTCTCTATTTAAGATGGGATGCCTGACCTTCATGTCACTGGCCGGCACAGCTCCCGACTTTATTAGATCCAAGATCAGTGTCTATATTTCGTCCAGAACTCTTCGCTCCTCTACTCAGCTTCTCCTCAGTGTTCCCCGTTATCACAGGAAAAAACTCGGTGGCTCGAGATTCTCCATTCTCGCTCCCTTGTTTTGGAACTCTCTCCCCTTTGCCATTAGATCCATCCCTACCTACATGGACTTTCGCAAAGCTCTCAAAACCCATCTTTTCTCCATGGCTCATCCTTTGTAGTTGCTCCTCGGTTCCGTTTGCGATAATTTCTGTTTCAGTGTCAAGAAACCGCCTGGTAGTAGAGCGCTTTATAAATCTTTTACAACTTCAACAACTTCATTACCATCACCATTACCACAAACACCACTGCTATTACTATTATCCCACCACCACTACCACTCGACCACTGCCACTGCCACTGCTATCATCATCATCATCATCATCACCAATACCACAATTACCATTGTCAACACCACAATTAACTTTGCCGTCACAATTACCACCAGCACAACATTTGAGCATGCCTGTGTTTGCATGTTTAACCAAATGAAAGCTAGACCTATTGGCTTAGCCAATACTTTTTGATGGGTCACCTTTTAATTCAGGAGACATGGGTTCTACTACTTGCTTCCTCACACACATGCTTTTTTGTGAAACTCAGGAAAATATTTGTGTACTGCGCTACCGTGCTAAGCTCCCGCTTGTTGAGACTTATGGGTTTGGTACCCTGTTACTTTGGTAGCAGCAAAGAAAGTCTCCTACTTGATCTGCCACTATCATTACATTGTCTCGTCAATTGTGCATTACAGTGAGGTTTCCCAGGTGATTCCACAGCTAGTTCAAGTTACGGCCTGAAGTAGAGCTGTATATCCGGCGCATCACCCCCCTCGTCCATTATCTTAGTCTATAAAGCTTGAATAAGCCAGCACAGTGTAATGACAAAAGAGGAGATGCATAAGACTAAGCAACCACATATGGTTCTTCGGTGATGACACTAGTTGCAAGCATTACAAATTGATACAATAGTAGTGATGGTTATAATAGTCGCACATCAAGTTCTAAACATTTTTCAAGTTGAAAATTATCCTACGAGTTCACGGTGCCCATCGGGGTAGAAAAGACATCCCACTACCAAAGATGTAAAGATGAACAGGGCCTTCAGGAGGAGAGCCTGTTGCCAAAAACGTTTTTGTATTTTCGAACTACCCCGGCACTCTAACGTTAAAGTTGCAATGTCAACCAGTGTTCTGAAAAAGTGAGTAAAGTATAACCATAGGTGACTTTACATATGATCAGTACTGTCCCCTCAGAAAAAGACCATATATGTCATACAGAGCCCCTTGAAAAGAACCCAAAGGAACATCAATGTACAAACATGATTTGTGTAACTAGTATCCGCACAATTTGATGTGGTGTAAAAGGTTTTAAAATACACCAAATGCAGTCTCAGAAATGATGATGAAAGTATAATATAGATTACAATAAAGTCTCTTAAATATACAGCACACTCTATGTGGTTTCAAACTAATTCTTCATACACTGTACAGAATTCAGAAACACAATTTTAATATTAGGAAACACAATTTTAATACTCAAATTTCTCATTTAGAATGCACAATATACAGAGTAATGACCCAATATGAAGATCTGGTCCTGAAGGTTTCTCAGGATAGATATTTGAAAAAAAGGCCAGGGAACACAAGAGCCCCGTAGGGGGAAACAATCCAGAGTCGCCACCCCATCGGGGAAACAGTCCAGGACAGCCGACACGTGTTTCGTTATAATATGTAACTTTATCAAGGCTTAAAATTCTAGGTGAAGCAAGTTGTAAGTGGATAAAGTCCAAGTTGTAAACCTTCGCCCAGTGGTCGACACAATGTACTTCAACAATCCTGTATATGTAAAAGTAAAAACAGACACGAAGTCTTAGCTATTTCACACGTAGTGAATAGTGCAAATGTATTCCGGTTTATGGAGTCGTCATCCAATTGTATGCAACAAAAAACAAAAACAGGGCGTGGCTATGGGTTCCAGATTTTCTCCCTCCTATGCCAATTTGTTTATGGGTTGGCTGGAGGCGACGAGGATCTGGGGCCCATTGGGAACTGAGTGGAATGACTCCATACTATACTGGGGAAGATATATAGATGATTGCTTCATGATTTGGACAGGATCACAGACTAAGTTGGACACCTTTATTGAACACCTCAACTCAAATGAACACAACATACGCTTCACGTCTGAACAGAGCAATGACAGAATATCGTTTTTAGATGTAGAATTGTACATAGAAGATGGAAGTATTCAGAGTAGACTTTTTAGGAAAAAGACAGCCTGCAACTCTGTACTCCATGCTTCCAGCTCACACCCACGACACCAGATACATGCTATCCCTTTTGGGGAATTGGTGAGAGTGAGACGCAATTGCAGCTTGGACACAGATTTTGAGGTACACAAGAGGGGCACACTGGCTAGGTTCAGGAATAGGGGATACAACCAGGGGACCTTGAAAAGAGCTGAACAGAGGATAGACCAGATAAAGAGAGAAGAGACATTGAAAGATCGAGTGGTAGAGGCGAGGGGTGATGACAAAATTAGACTAGTAACAGGTTATACCAACTGGTCGGGGACACTAAGAAGGAGTCTAAATAAACATTGGCACTTACTCGAAGCAGATAGATCCCTGAGAGAGGCAATCACAGAGAAACCAAATATTACCTACAGACGGGGGCTCTCTCTGAGGAATATTTTGAGCCCCAGTTATCCAACGACTAGAACCAATACCAATTGGCTTAGTCAACATTCATGGGGATTTTATGGTTGTGGTCGCTGTACAGCTTGCAAGTGGTCCTTTGCCAAGATTAAGGATTTCCAGGGACCTGGTGGCAAAACGTACACAATTAGGGCAAACATTACTTGTCTTACTAAGTTTGTGGTATATATCATTGTTTGTAAATGTGGCAAGAAATATGTTGGAAGTACTATCAGACAACTACGGGACAGAATTGGGGAACACATACGAGCAGTAAAGAATGGAGATATGAGATACCCTCTAGCGGCACATATGTCCATTTGCACTGACCAAATCGCAACAAGGAGCTTCACATTTTACGGAATAGACCATATACCTAGACACCCCAGGGGCGGAAATAGAGAGCTGACACTGAGAAAGAGAGAAGCACTCTGGATTTTGAAAATGAGAAGTACAGAGTGCGGCCTGAATATTGACCAGGAGCTACACTATTTCTTGGGCAGATAAATTCACAGGTCTTTATTTAAGAAACATGGGACCCTGGTGAGATGTCTGCGATCAGATAGGATCATAACTGTGCTGGAGTCGCTGACCCTTTATAGATAGATCTATCAAGCGCCTATCAGATCTGTTACCTACAAGGAGTAATGACATTGAATATTTAAAGTGTAGAGTACAGCCAAGATTTGTATCTGTGCTATGCAAAATGACCCTGTTGCGAACTAATGTCTGTTGTTTATGTTCTTGAATAGTATGCACAATGTTTCCAATGATTCACAGGCCGATACGAGATGCACTGCTGTTTTAAACGTATCTATTGTAATGACCGCATTTGTTGGAGAGAAATAAGGACGTGACACCGAAAACGCACTGAGCACATCGATAAAATGAAATTATTTCACCAACGGATAGCACCCACTATGAGATCGCGGCAGACGTGCACTTTTCCACCGCGTGCTCGACGATGACTGGTTTTTTATTCAATACGTGGTTTTATTAACCGGCTTAAATCTCAAATCGAGACAGACTAAGATCGTTTAACAGGTCGGAGGAGATTACTGGTAGTCTGTCTTTTATGCTTATGTCTGCTGGGACATGACGTAATTTTAAGGGAGTGGCTTTTGCGGCTGGCGGGAACACAATCACTTGCCGTCAACACTCGGGAAGAGGTAGCTGCACTCAGCTCGTTCGTGTTACGGAATTTGGAGAAGGGACGGTGTAATTGGGAAAACGAGAATGTATTTGTACTAAAAGGTAAGAACTGATAGAACGTGGAGACACGCACTCCTACTATGAGACATGAATTTTACGTGTAGAAGGCACGTAGGAAAGGACTGTTACTGTAATTAAAAGTGACGTAGGGAGTCTGGCGTGTGAAGGAAACTTAGTAGAGGATAGCTATTTGAATATATACTGACAGAGAACTTGATCCATTTCATCCCACCTTGGAAGGACATCTGATTAACGGCTAGTCTAATAACGCTGTTTATGCTGCCACTGGTTGTTGTCACATAGACCGACGCGGGTATTCATTTATTTTGTCTACAGCACGATCAATAGACCTCGTAACGAAGGAGGGATCTGCATGAAATTAAATCTTTACACCGTCCACGAACAGAACCCCGTGTGGTCCGGAATTTGTACCACGCTTCGAGTATGTACATATGATGAGAATTTAATGTGGTTTGGGCACGGACAACTCCCTCTGATGTGGTTTTTTTATATTTCTGATTATTTTAGAAACAAGAAACGAGAAAAAATAGGTATTTGAACACAATCTGTCACGAAGGGTGCTTTCACACGAGTTTTCACGGTTGTGTTTGATTTTTATGGCACTTTGGAAGTACGCTAGTCATGGGCTTTCTATCTTGTCGTGTTCTGCTTTTTGCTCGGTTATCACATAACTCACATGACTCCTTCACCCGTATGGCGCGGACCACGACTTCGAACCCATACTATAGGATCGTCTCACTCACTTTTTCATTTCCTCTTCTCTCTCCTTCCTTTGGGATCATAGCTCTACCTAATTCATTGTGGTCTCATTTCTGGGTTTGTTTTCCTGTTGGATTTCTGTAATATTGCTTTTTTATCAATTGACCCTTTTATTGGGAATATATGAAAGACTATATTGTTCTTCATTGCTGTTTCTTTGCTTGTACAGCCTTGAGAAAGTCGTGGGACCATTCTTCCCGTAACGACGAAACACGTGTTGGCTGTGGAGTTTCTAAAGAACACGTCTATAATAAAGAAAGAATGAAGATCTGACTCATGTCCTCTGCAATTACTTGCTAGATGTTTACACTTCCGAATTTCAAAAGAATGTTATGAATACTTACTTACGTGTGCTAGGGATTCAAAAGAATTATTGTTGGTTTTCCTTGTAGAGTTTGTGGTTCCTCTACACCCAGTAGCACCGTCATAGAATAGCGCACGAAACACAAGTGCCAATTAGATGAGGCGCCAGTATACCTATCGCCAATACCACATAGTTACCGATGCAACAAAAAATGGTTGGCGCTGGAAGTACTATGATAGGTCCTTCTGAGCCAAGTAGGTGAGCAGCAATTCGGGCGTCGATCCGTGAGAAGGAATTCTCAGTTTACTCCTCTGACCTTGCCCATCAATCCAGTCACTCTACCAGTGCTACTGAATCGTCCTCGCCACTCCAATAGTACAGCAACCCTGGAAGTAGTTTTGGATACATCACCCACAGATTCGCCATCTTGGAAACCCTGTAGTGAGTTAAATGGAGCTCAAGAGCAAGCCTCTGCTGTCAGATTAGCAAGTTACATGATATACTGATCAGACTGCTTTACCTATGACAATGTATCATCAGGTCTTCATGTCACTAACAATAGTATTGGTTTTTATGGTCTTCCAGAGTCATCCTAGGATAATGCAGGTTAAAAAATTGATCAATGCACAGCTTGCAGAGAAACCTTCTTACCCCATGGCCCACGGTGGCGCGCCCCAGCTTTGGTAAATCAATTTGTCTCTGGTTGCCTCAGTTTCTCAATATACTAACATTGTGACTGCGTAGAAACACTAATATTAAAAGTCAAATATATATGATTGAACTCACTGTTACTAGATCACATGGACAATTTTTGAGATTACTAACTAAAGAATAGGAGCAGCTTTGACAGCTTAGTGTTGTACGCCTCCATCCAGTAGGACAGTTTCTGTAACACTGAGAGCAGCGCTGTCTGCAGGTTACAGTATTTGGGATTATGAATGGATGTACAGAAAAGACAAGGCACATAGCCACAGTGTGTGACTTTGATCATAATCTGTTAAAAATGTACAAATGCAAAAGATAGATTTGGTGGTTTGGGAAAGGGTTGACAATGCAGGCTGGATTTAAAAACGGTAGAAAGATCACTTTCAATATACCCCCCACCCCCAATCCCAACCCTCACCTGAAAAGTATTGTAAGTAGGGCACAGTGAACCTTGAAATTGGGTAGTCTGGTTTCAGTCTGGAAGGTGAAGGTGCCTGTGGGATTTCTTAGCTTTCTACCAGTTCTCTGCAACCTGAAGAAATGGGACAGGAGTTTAAACTGGAACAGGATGTATTAAAAGTGCCATCCAACCAAGCTAGTTTGTAACACTTACTATTGGTGATTGTTAAAGAAACAGGATTAGATAAGGAGAACAGTTTTTCTCAGAATTGGATGGTCCTTTAAATAGATAGCTGCTGCCCAATGTTACTGTTGTAAAAACTTAAAATTAAAATTATGTTAAACTAATGTTTGTTTTCTTGGGAAGCTGATTGACTAAATGATTCAGCTGATTGACTAAATGATTCAGCTGATACGCGTACACACACTCGCACATACACTAGGGGTGGGCGGAATTTGCGAAATTCACTTTCGCAAATTATCGTGAAAATGTTAAATCTCCGCAAACATGTGGAAATATCGCGAAGATGTGGAAGTTTTTTTCCCGCCCGTTCGCGGTATTTTCTGCGTGGTCGCGGCTCACCAACTTACCCATGCGGTTGCTCGCGGGCGTGGCCATCTTGTTTTCACTTGCTCGCAGTGTATGATCGCGAGAAGAAAGACGTGATCCCGCGACGAATGACGTTACTGCGGGCGCAAACTGTCGCGAGGATTCAGGTAAGGCGAGCGCGCGTACGCGAGAATGTATTATTTTACAGCGCGAGCAAGCAAAACATTTCCGGTAAAATGCGGATTGCGGAAATTTTGACATTTTCGCGCTCTCCGCGGAACGAGAACATGACAAATTATCGCAATTTTCGCGAGCTGAACGGAATTTTAGCCCAGGCCTAACATACACACACTATGCCACGCCACTGGTGTTAGTCCTAGGCACTAGTCCATATGAAGTTTGAAACATGGGGGAGATTGTGCTTGTTTTCAGAAAGAACTCAGTGATCCCGAGCTCAGAAGATTCAGGATTGAAAACAGATTGCACTAGGGGAGTAGTGCCACTGTGAATCTAGTATTTGACGTAGGCAGCTCTCATGATGGCCATAGGAAGGCATGTTTCTTGTTAATATAGAGGTGTCCGGTCATGGATGCTCACAGTGCAGCTTTACTTATGAGGCAAACTCACTACTCCCCCTTCTATTCTGGGGAGTGGTGTGCTGTGGGGGTTGTTAGGAGTCACTGGCATGACGGAAGTGAGAGAGGAGTTACAATTCTTTGAGTTCCCATTTCCTAACTCTCACAGCAAATTGACTCAGCTTTTTGGAGGTAGAGGTTAGCCATGGCTCATCTTTTGTAAACTTCAATTGATCACTGAAGTGATAAAAGCAGGAACATGCACAATCACAAACAGTTTAACGTATAAAAAAATGAATGTACAAAGAATTTACCGAAGTAACAAGGACATATTAATTAGGAACTACAAAGATTTTAGCAATCAGCACATGCTTTATCTACAACTGTGTGGTATCAAGTGTGACTACAGAAATGCTATTGCCAACAATCAGTCAATCTACTAAGCCACCCAGGAGCTCCTCGGTGCAGTAGCAGGCTGTACAAATGCTTCCCATATATGACGTGCCAGTGGATTTATGTAACTCTGCTGCCGCATTTCCCACCCAACCCACCATCTGCTGCATCGCTTCTAATAAATGCCTCTCATGTTGGTGATATATTTTGGTGCACTAATGTGAAATACTTCGACGTATCAGATAAATACACTTTTTTTTATTTCGATGATACTTTATCATATTTTTAAATGTTTGTTGCACAATGTTTTTAAACATCAAGGTATTCCTACTGGTATGTGGTGCAGGACATCTACTGTGTTTCTGGTCCTATCCTTTGGTAGACGTGTAAATAAACATTGTTACTTTAAAAAATTAACAAAATCTGATTCTGCGCTAAGTACGTGCAACTTTTCCAAGACATAATAAATAGGTGTTGTTGAAATTACCCAAAAATGAAATAATCCTGTTAGAGTGTGCTGCAAAGTTTACCTTTTTATGCCTCATATTTGTTTCAACCTGCCGAATGATTTGTTCCCCTATTGCTGCAGAATGCCAGTGGCCCTGAATATATGCCGACTGGTGTCCATATATATATAGATACTTATATAGCTACATATAGATGTTTATTACGTTGCCGTAACTTTATAAATAGAAAATACATCCATAAAGAGAGACGCTCGTGATGCCTGCTCACCACTTCAATTTATTTGTGGTTATTGTAATTGACTCAATAGCTCAAAATCTTTAAACTTTAAACTCCATTTAATGTTTTGCGCTTGTGGCCAAGGGTCTTCCTCATCACAAGCAAGAGAGCGGAAAAACAAAGCGCATTATGCTTTTAACTTTTAGGGCATAATGATCGACTGCCTTTAAAGAGCACTGGGGTTTCAGAATACCGCAGGAGTGCATGCAGGCCACCTATGGATTTTTGAATTATTAACACATGGTTAACCATTAAAGAATGAACAATTGATAGGATATCAATAGTATTAAATATTTATTGCATAGAGCAAAAGGCAGAGGGGAAATTAAGCATTTACCACCCTTTGGTAAGGGCTGGCCTTGAAAAAAAAATTCTGGCTCTGCTACTTAGCTCGCTAATTGCTTTCAGGGCAGCGGCTTTCACATCCTATGCAAGGCCTGCCTCTGTCTTTTGCCTCCATCCTGGATGTAGCCTGTAAAGTTGCATTTTGGCTATCGTTAATATGTAATGACACATTACTAATGCGAGTGGGTACATATAATTCAAAGCAGAACCTGACCCTGTGAGCGGGGCCCGAAACACTTGTGCTGCATGTTTTGACTGCTTCTCTCAGATTTCCAAAGCCTGTGGAACTTGCAACGTTAATATTTTGCGAGTAAAGCTGGGACAGTGTCATGTGGGCCCAACCAAGGCCTGTAGGTGGGGCCAGGGGCGTAGATTAGACCACTGCAGACCTCGGGGCATGGGGGAAGTGGGGCAGTGCTCCCCCACTTCTCAGGGAAACACTTTTGCCACGGACCCTTGTGTTTTTGCTGCTGACCGAGGCACCCACAGGGGGCCACTAGAGAGGTCAGCACTCTAGTTTCGCCTGGGCACCCCACACCCCCCGCCCCCTTCGGGGGCAGGGACTCTGGTTGGAGTCCCCCCCTCTCCAGCCTGGTTGCGGCGCACGAGGGGCATCACTTCCTGGGCGCCCAGGACTTTGGGGAGGGTATATATCCCTCCACAACCATTTTGGCGACCTCTTTTGATCGCCGCGCATGCCGTCGAAGGATCGTTCCCTCGTTTCTGGTCGTTCTCGTTGGGTCATTTCACCAGGTCGTTTTGTTAGCCTTCGAGCTGTTTTGAGGTGAGTCGCCCCCCAACCCCCCGCCACCCTGTAAGCTCTCTGGCCGTGGTCGCCCCGGACCGCAGGGGCTGCGGGCCCCATGGATTCTGGACCAGGCCCAGTGAAGGCCCATTTTGTTGTGATTGCTGCCGAGGTGCAGCACGGGCCAAGTGGGGGATTGGGATGTTGGGGACGATCGGCAGGGGGCTGCTCTCAGTTCTCAATCGCAGCTATCCCTAATCCACGTCGGCGTGTTTAGGTTAGGCTAGGACCCTACTCACGAGGGTAGTTAGGCTGCAGTCGGGTGAGCTCCTCGTGGTCCTGGGCCGGCTAGGGGGGCATACTCTCGAAATCCCCTCAGCACTGCGATGTTGGATCAGACCCGCGCAGGCCCCCACACCCCTAGGTATAACTACTTAGTGCGTGACGGGGAGTGTGGCCGGCTCGCGTTGGGGTGAACAGACCTGGGGTCGCCTGATCCTTGGCGGGGTGCTCCCTGATTGTTCTTCAGGGTTATGAGCGTGGCAGGGTCTTGGATATGGGAAATTTTGCTTACATCCCCCGTGCCGTACAGAATGTCTAGGCCTGCAATGGTTTCACTCATGCTGCCTAGTGGGTGATACTGGGTATGAGGAGTGGGAGGGCCCGGTGCTACGTTACCTTGCTGGTGATTTAGGCTGCCATGCGATGCCACGCTGGTGAACCCGGGTTGAGCGGCGGAAGGGCTTTAGTGAGGATGGGCTTGTTCCTAGTCTCCCCCGTGCCCATCTATATTTGTTGGGTCCCGTATCTGGTCGCGGACAACGCTGCTTTGCGCTACAGATAGGCGGCCATGCATTCTTTATTTCCCGCTCGCTATGCTAGGCCGCTTACATTCCCCCCGCCACTCTCCAACCCGCCCCGGATGCGCTCCTGTATTGGCGTTATGCGCTGGACGCACAGGGTCCTCAGGGTAATGTTCCAGTGGTTAGGATCCCCCCATGGCGACCGATACTGGTTTCAGCGTGCATCGCTGAAAGGTGGAGCTTCTGGCCGCGTGACCGCTGCTCGCGGGGGGCCAAACAGTGACGGGCAGTGCGCCACAGAGCTCGAGTCGCACGGGCACCTCACTCGGTCCTATCTATCGCCCGGTACATTGATTCAGTTAGGCGGCAGGAGCCGGTCGCCAGGACGCCAGCAGCGTGTCTGTTGCAGCGGGGGGAACAGCGCTTCGGACAGGGTAATGCGCTTATGAGCCATGCCATGGTCAAGGCAGACTGTGTTTCTGGGGCTAGGGGCTCCGTTAAAGATGTCACCAGGTTTGTCAGGCGCATGGGGGCGGCTGGGATGGAGTGGGTCAAGTCATTTCACTTGGTAGAATTAGACTGCTTGATTTTGGGCATTGGAGTGTCTGAACCACGGATGCCCGTTGGGTCGGGGGTGGGCTAGGGGGGGATGTGCATGCTGCTTGGCCGCATGTTGCGCGGCCCTGGCCCGATCCTGAACCGCCGTTTCCTGGTTTTCCAGTGTCAGGTATGAGTACGCACAGCCCTTTGCATGACCCGCTCTTCCCGCCCTGATGAAGGCACGAGATTAGGTTTCTGCGCCACGGGTCACCACACATCTCAATCTTTTCTCCTACGCAGCTTAGACACATCATAGGTGTCAGGTAGCTTTATCTCTGGTGGCGCTGGTGCGAAGGGTAGCGAATGCTGCTGTTGGCTAGATTTTGGGGGTCTCTGGTTGGTCTGGTTGCGTGATCGGTTTAGCTTTGGACATGGGTTGATGGGATGGTTCAGTGAGTGATTGTAGTCCTAGCTGTTGCAATATCCTCTTCTTTTTGCCTCCTAATCTAGCTCGCCTGCTCTGTGCCAAGCTACCACAGGGTAGCAGTTGGAACGATATGGCAGGGTTGCAAATCCACTTGATGCAGTGGCAGAAACAGTTCTCTCGCTGGCTGGGTCAACATGACACAATGCTGAGGTGCTGGGGGTGGGGGGGTTGCTGCCCCCCCACCCCCTCACCTTTTTTGCCTGTTTGCCATGCCTCACATCGCACTTTCTTTGTTTTTCAACCGCTGAGGCACCTCGCTAGGTACTAGGGGAGAAGTGCAGGCCCGCACATTTGGAGACGTGGTTTAAGGTAACAAGACGGGGGGCACAGAAGTTAGGCGGCCTCCTGGGTGGGAAGCCACAACCGTTAATGGCGCAGGGGTTGTCTTCCTCCAGACCCTTGGTGTAAGGGAGTGGACACTGTCCAGCGGTCAGTATGGGAGGACAGTGCTGTGCCAGTAAGTGCCTTATTCTTGGTTTTGTCTCCACAAGCAGGTCGATATTGTACGCTCAGCGCAGATAGCGCCGGATCTCACCGGGGATACACGCCCGCAGCAGGTATGGGCGCAAGGGGGGGGCGATCTGGTTGAACAGGCAACAGCGTACATACATTTTTGCGAGCAGGGAGAATGCAAGCCCTTTTCCGTTCCGAAGGGTAGCAGAACAGGGTCACAGGTAGTGCCCACGTTTTTTGGGGTGATGGGCCTGGAGGGCTGGGCCATAGGGAGGTATGGGGGAAGTTTCTTAACCTCTCCTTCATCTCCACACACAGTCACACCGACGATCCTTCCGACCGGCACCAGCAATACATTCGTTATCCCTCAGGGCGTAAGTAAGAACGGAGCCAAAGGGGGGGTCGAAGCAGGCTGCACTGGGGCAGAAGCAAGGCAAGCCTGGCATCTGGGCCAAGGCTATATGGCTAAACATTTAACTTTTCTTCCAGATTGTGAGCCAATCGCAGGAGACAGGATGGATAGTCAGGGATCCCCACCGCTCTTCTTGCAGAGGTCCCAAGTCGATGAGACCCAGCCAGGCACCACCCAAGATGCGCGGATCGCAGCCTTCCTCGATTTGGCCAAGACCAAGGGATTGGCTTGGGCCACAGAACTTTTGAAGGCGAATAATCCAGAGGACTAGGGTTTCGCCAGTGAGGTCCCGTCCACAGACCACAAGCCCAGTGAAGAGGCAGGTCCCACTAGGTCCAAGAGGACACACAGACCCACGGTCAAAGACTTCCCAGCAGAACCGCCGCCAACCAAGAGTCGGGCCATGGCCCCCCTCGTAGCACCACCTCACCTTTACCTGTACCCCAGACCCCGGCACCTGGACCAGTAACCCCCACGGCCAGCAGCTTGCTCCCCGTGGGCTACACAACAACGGAGGACTTGGGTAAGCTCACAGACACTTTGAGGACCTTCATGGTGGAGGTCAGAGCAGGCCTAGCAGGGGCCAGCTCGCCCAGTTGGGGGGGGAGGTGCCGTTTTAGCTCTTTCTGGGGGGGCTCCTGGGGTCCCGTCTATTACGCAAGTGTGGGGAGGGGGGGTCAGCATGTCTAGCGCTTCTCTTCCTCAGGGTGGGGATCGTCCATGGGCAGTGCTTAATTTGTGCCGGTGCTTAGCATGCGTTTAGTGCACATAATTGATTTTATGCACACTGCTGCTCTGCTCTACCGCGTAAGTGCTGCTGTTAGAGTGTTACGTTACGTACTGGGTTGGCTGTTGTAACTTGTGATGTTGAAGACGTACTTGTTGACTCCATTTCTTCACGACTCAGTCACACCACACAAGTCACACACTAGTTCTTCTCATTTCGTTATGATCTGTGAATGCAGCGGCTCAGTGTTGCCGGCCCAGTGGGTGGGACACTGAGTTGGTCAGGGTTTTGGTCTTCTGCGGGGGTTGGGGCTGTGCGTGGCAGCAAGCAGCGCAATTAGATATTTTTTAGATTGCAATCAATCAATGCGCGCGCATTCGCTTCTTTTTGCCACCACGCCCCAGCATACCCACACGGCCGCACCTCACCGACTGGGTTCAACCGGCCGCTGCTGCCGTTCAAAGTCTCTGACTGACCAGTGAGAGGCGAGCGCGATCTGGATGACGCTGGTTGGCCAACTTGGCCGCGTTGAGGAGTAGAAAGTACAACTTACAACAGCACAGCAGCACCAGGTGAGGAAGGCATGGCCTGGTAGCCTAGGCCTATCATCATCATTCATCAGTTAAATAAAGGTGCGCAGCGCAGACTAAGCAGCACCAGGTGAGGGCGACGCAGGGCCTGATCAGTCAATGAAGCTGCGCAGCAGTTTAGTGACAGTCGAGTCCCGAGTAAGTTCCCCCAGACTCCCACAGTCCCACTCTCACTGAACTTACTGGTCCGGGGTCACTGCCCACTCCCACAGTCAAGAAGACAGTGTGTTGCGGCCCATGCCTGTGAGCCAAGAGAGTCCGACTGTTTAATTTATTCGATTCGACTGATTATATGTTGATTATTGATGATGGTGTGGCCGCGTGGCGATTATGATTATTCGAATCGACTGACTGATTATATGTTGATTGATGATGATGGCGTGGCCCGGTGGCCGTGGGTCCTTAGTTTGATCGATGTTGCGGCTGGATTCAGTTTTGCTTTTACAAGTTTGTGGGGGGGGGGGTTTGGGGCTGTGCGCGCCAAGCAGCGTGCGCAGTTTCTTTTTAGAATGATTGCAATGCACGCGCATTCGCTGCTTTGACACACTGCACAGTGCACACCCCAGCATACCCGGCCGCACGGCCTTTCACCTCTCACCACCGAGTCATGAACATAGCCATTCGGTTCAAGATTCAAAGAACAACGTTCAGCAGCATCGCTAAGTGAAAGTAAGTCTAAGTGTGAAACTGAAAGTAAGCCAGCAGCAAGAAGCGCAAACGGCCAGGCAGGACGACGTTGTTGCGGTGTGAGTCGCGACATGCTGCATTGGCGACTTGTTGTTGACGTTGAGCCTGAGGAGTAGCCCGGCGTAGGCTAGTGTAGCCGCCAGCGGTTAGTGAGTACTACTACTAGTACTGGCCAGTCTGACTCTGGCCAGTGCAGCCCGCCAGTAACCGCACCAGCCACCAAGTGAGGCAGGGCCTGTGTAAAGTGTGGCAGCAGCAGGCCTAATCAGTTGGCCTAAGTAAGGCTGCAGAGGCAGCCTGCAGGCTGTGCAGTGCACTACTACAGTCAGTGTGTGTGCGTGTCCCTGTCCCGGCCAGAACCGACCGGTAACTTACGTTTTAATTGACACATGACACACACACACTGTGACTGCACTGTTACTGTAAAGTAAGGTAGAGGCTGTAGCCGCCATGTGATGCCAGTCCCACCATGATCATTCCGCCTGTGGGTGGCGGTGGCATGGTGGTGGTGGTGGCGAGGCCCTGGCCTTGCCAATTGCTTGCTGCCTGTTGCTTGCCAAACCAATCAATACACACTGCTTTTTGTTTGGGTGCGCACAGTCATGCGTGCCTCCCCTCCACCCTCGGAAACCTCATTAGACAAAACACACAGACTGAGAGGACAGTGAAGGTGTCAGCAGGCTGAGCAGGGTCCTGTGAGTCACCATTATTATTGGACTTGTGACTGGGCAGGGTGGGCCAAGTCCCAAAGGTAAGCAGAGGGTTAACCCCCAGCACAGCCAGTATATTCTTGTTTGAAAAGCACCTGCTGCCAAGTTCCTTCCTGGCCTCCAGTAATATTCAGGCATAAATTAAAATGTCAAGATAACTGGTGATTAATCGTCTTCCTGGTCACAGGAGTTTTGTCTAGGGGAAGTTGTGACTGCTTGTTGTAAGGTAGTACAGATGGTTAATATACCTGCTGCAAAGAACGTTTACCATGCCGATCAAAAAGTGCATGTAATCATGTAACGTAGGTCAGTGTGTTACTGCTTCTGTCAGAGAGATCTTTTTGTTACTTGCAGTTTGTAAGTTAAAATCCTAACATAGAACAGCAAGCTATTAACTAGTCTGTCATCAAAGAGCTGCATGCAAACTGCAAGTTATATGTTAGAGCTATATGGTTTTTTTGCCCAATCTTTCATTAACCTAATCTTGCAAAACTGGTTCATTTGGGTAGAAATCAATTCTTATTGGAGAGAACCCCTAACAATGCTGTTATGTTTTAAATTCTGAATTTGCGCTTTTCCAGACTTAGAACTCTTAAACTATATTGCCTACAATGAAATCATGGATGACATGTGACTCCTATGCCTTGTAGTCCTGTCTGATGTAACATTCCCTATATACTGATTTACACATATAGGATTGTATCTATGCAATGGGTGTGTGAGCAAACTAGTGCCCTAACACACCTTATATTACATCTGACGTTTAGTAGTGCCAGTTGATGATGTGGGTGGAGCTAAAATAGTAAGTGGGTGGAGCCAGTGGATGACAGAGGTGGGGCCAGAGAAAAGAAGGTGTGGCCTCCGACAAACATTTGAGCACCTGCACTTCATATTTTACAAATTAAGCACTGTCCATGGGCAGCCCCCCAGAGGCGGGTGGGCAGCAACTGGTGGTGGCGGCCACTCCGTCACCGGCTAGTGTCACCCCCCCACGGTATCGCCCCTGGTGGTGATCACACCCACCGCACCGCAGGTTGTCACCACAATCACGCGTTCTGCGGAATTGCCCACTGCAGCAGTGGTGCCCAAACCACTGGTCACACTGGCGCTTATGCTTTCTGGACGATGCTGTTTGGAGTGGGAAGTTCCTTTGGCAACCAAAGAGGGGATTTGGAGGAGAGATTTCATCAACATATTTACTCTGCTCATGCACGGGGCGGAGGGGGTCAATACTAGAAAGATGGGGGGTAAGGATGAGGACAAGAAAGTGCGTTTCCAAGCTTGGCCAGAGAAGAATTTTGCCACATGGGGGCAAGCTTTCGCCATCCTGGCGGCAGTGATCATGGAGAAATACCCGGACCAGGGGCCGGGGTTATTTCAGTACTCCAGCATCATCACCAATGAGGCAGAGACAAGCGGGGGGATGGGATGGTACAACTATGACTGCGAATTCAGAAAAAAGATGGCCATGTGTCCAGAATTGGAGTGGGACCAAATGGAGGTGAGACTCTGGGTCAAGCACATGGGAAAGCGCATAGTTGAAGGGACAGTCAAGTCTAGCGCTACCAACGGTGGGGGTGACAAGCCCAAGGATCAGAAGCAGGAAGCAAAGGGCCATTTCAAGAAGTCCTTTCGGGGGGATGTCGCGGAGGGGGCAGGAAGCAGGGAGCAAGAACAGTGTACACCGGGACCTTCAGATTATACAATGATGGGTCTTGCTCTTGGGGGAAAGCCTGCAGGTTCTCCCACACCTGTAGCAAGTGTGGGGCCACTCATCCAGCCACCTCCTGCTCCAAGCGAGACAGTCCCGCGTCGCTACCGGGAAGACAGGATAAATAGACCAGTCTCACCCTTCAGCCCCCCTAAACCACCACCCTCCCTCCCATTCCTACCCATCAGCGATGGCCCCTCCATATTCTCTGGGGTGGGTCTTCTACCCTCCCCTTGGCTAGGGGCCTGTCCCCCATCATCATTGCCAACCTCCTCCCCCTGATTCATGAGTATCCTAACCCCAAGAACAGACTGCTCCTAGCCGAGGGGTTTGTGGATGGATTCAGAATCCCGTACCAGTGCCCACTAGTGAGCAGGGACGCTGAAAACCTCGAATCAGCCAGGGATCAACCTGAGGTCGTGCTGGCTAAGATCACAAAAAACAGCCATCACTTAAGCACTTTGGGCCAGATGCATCAAAGGGTTTTTCCCATTCTGTGTCTATAGGAAAATGTGTTCATGCATACGGCCCTTTGTTATCTCCCGGCTCGGGGTGGTACCCAAGAAAGAGCCTGGGGCCTTTAGGTTGATCCAGCACCTGTCTTATCCGGAAGGGGATTCAATGAACTTCTGGTTAGATGAGGGGATGTGCTCTGTGTCTTACTGCTCCCTGGACCTGGCGGTGGACATGGTCAGGAGGGCTGGGAAGGGAGCATGGTTGGCTAAGTCAGACATCGAGTCGGCTTTCCGCCTGCTACCGGTCCACCCTGACAGCCAACACCTCCTGGGTTTCAAGTGGCAGGGCAAAGTCTTCTTTGACAAGTGTATGCCCATGGAATGCTCCGTGTCTTGTGCCTACTTCGAGGTGTTCAGCTCTTTCCTGCAGTGGGTGCTGGTGAGGATGTTCAAGGTGGAGGGCGTAACCCACTACTTGGATGACTTCCTGTTCATCGGGGGCAGATACGCAGGAGTGCAGTAGAGGCTTGCAGTGCTTTCAGGACATGGCTAGGCACCTGGGGGTTCCGTTAACACCTGGCAAGACTGAGGATCCGGCGCAAGTCCTGACTTTTTTAGGCATTGAGCTGGACACGATCAAGGGCGAGTCCAGACTCCCTGCAGACAAGGTACAGGTGCTGCGTCAGGACATTCAGGCATTGCTGGGGAAAGACAAAGCCACACTGGGTGACATCCAATGCCTTTTGGGCAAGCTTAACTTTGCAGCCAAGGTGATCCCCGTGGAGAGGGTGGTTGCCAGGAGACTAGCGAGAGCAACCACAAAGGTTAAGAAGAAGCACCATTGGGTCCACTTGGGGACAGGCTTGAAGAAAGACCTCACTATGTGGTGCGATTTCCTCACACAGTTCAATGGGACGGTGATCTAGAGGGCAGACAGTCCGGCGCTCTGCCTCTTCACGGATGCATCGGGTAGAGAGGGCTTTGGGGCAATTTTGGGCGCCGATTGGTGTGCCCAGGAGTGGCCCAATGCCTGGCCCTGGCGAAACATCACGGCGAACATCACTGTCCTGGAATTGTTCCCTATCGTCATTGCGCTACATCTATGGCCTGAGACACTATCAGACAGAAAGGTCCTATTCTGGTCTGATAACATGGCGGTAGTACAGGCCATCAATGGGCAGACAGCTAAATGCCCGTTGGTCCTCTGCATGCTCAGAGAGTTGGTCAGGGCTTGCCTGCGCTGTAATGTTGAATGCAGGGCAAGGCATATTGAGGGGGTCAAGAATGTGGCGGCTGATGCTCTCTCGTTTTCAGTGGCTCCGCTTCAGGGAGGCCTGGCCGCGAGCAAGAGCAGAGATGACCCCCTTCCCGGCACACCTGTGGAGGATCCTGCAGTGGACCAATGACTGAGAGCAATGGGGGAACGTGCGCTGGCTCCAGGTACTAGGAAGCGTTATAGGGCACACCTGCCCACCTTTAGGACAGTGTCACAATCCCTGGGACTTTCTCCTCTACCAATGGAGGGCAGAGTACGGGCATTCGTGGTTTGGGCTAAAGAGCAGGGGAGGAGCAACTCTTGGGTGTGTAGCCACCTGGCGGCCGTGAGCCACGACGCCAAGTTAATGGGGGGGCTCGACCCAACAAAATCTTTCGTCATTCGGGCAGCCCTCAAGGGGTGGGCCAGGGACGAGCCCAGGGTCCTCGACAGCAGGGCCCCTATCGATTTTGACATTCTCAAGGGCATGCTGGGCGTCTTAGATGGGGTCACCTATTCGAAGTTTGAGGCAACTCTCGTTGTGGCAGTATTCTGCTTGGCGTTCTTCGGCGCCTTTCGGATTAGTGAGCTGGTGGCAAGATCCAAGACCGACAGTTCGGGGGATGCCTTAAGCATTCAAGATGTTGCCCTCGTGGACACCCTGTCCATCCGCCTTCGGAGGTCCAAAACAGATCAGGCAGGGCGGGGTGTTGATGTGGTGCTAATGCCGCTGGGGGACCCCAGATATTGCCCGGTTACCAAGGTCAGGGAGTACCTTGTGTGCCGTCCCCACGCCCCCGGCTACCTACTGATACATGCTGACCAGGGCCCCCTGACTAGGTACCAGATGGAACGAATAATGAGGGCGAGCTTATCTCGGGCAGGCCTGTCTCAGCAAGAGAAGAGATACTCCTTCAGAATAGGGGCGGCCACGGCTGCTTTCAAGGCAGGTATGGAGCCAGGGAGCGTAAAGAAGGTGGGGCGGTGGGAGTCCAATTGTTACAAACGCTACGTCCGTCCTTTGTGTATTGGTAGTGTGCAGTGAATTGCAGTGTATTTCATGTCATATTATGTGTGTTATGGACAATCATTAAATGAGTAGAGTGTGTAAATTGTGTCTCTTGTTTTACTAGGGCTCCTGGTATGGGCGATCGGGCATTCTTGCATCTCCAGGGTGGCTCAGTGGGCGTCGCACCGGAACTGGATGCGGGGTTTCCCACAGACACAGTTTGAGTGGATGGGTTACCATGGCATGAGATGGAGCAGCCCCAGGAACAAATTGGAGCAGAGACTGGCAGCTCAGGGAGCTCCCCCAAAAATGTTAGTGATTCACTTGGGGGGGAATGACCTCATTGCCATGGGTAGAAGGTTACTCTTGAAGGCCATGAAAAGTGATTTAGGTGAAATCAGCAAACGCATGGGGCAATGTGAGGTTTTCTGGTCAGAGATGATTCCACGTAGAATGTGGCTAGGGGCAAAATCTGGGGATGCGGTCGAGCATTCACAGAAGCAACTTAATGGGGCAATGCGCAAGTTTACTGACCAGAGGGGTCTGGGATTCATCAGACACGAGATGATTCAAGGGAAGGTGAGGGGGTACTTTGAGGCCGATGGCGTTCACTTATCGCCAGTGGGCATGGACCTTTTTCTCTTAGACTTAAGTGAGATGCTAGAGATGAGAGGTTGCAGGTAAGACCATAGCTGTGGTGGGGAGGGAACAACATTTACAACGCAACTTTTACAACGCACTACACTTACAACGCATTTTTTACAACGCAACATCCATTACAACGCATTCCATTACATCGCATGACACTACAACGCATTTTGAAAAACTACCTTTACAACGCATTCCATTACAACGCATACTACCTTTACAACGCATACCATTACAACGCATAATATTACACTACACTATCCAACACTTACCCTACTGTTGCACCCCCTGGAGTTAGAATAGTAATTTTTACCCCTATACTATCCAACACTTACCCTACTGTTGCACCCCCTGGAGTTAGAATAGCAATTTTTACCCCTATACTATCCAACACTTACCCTACTGTTGCACCCCCTGGAGTTAGAATAGTAATTTTTACCCCTATACTATCCAACACTTACCCTACTGTTGCACCCCCTGAGTTAGAATAGTAATTTTTACCCCTATACTATCCAACACTTACCCTACTGTTGCACCCCCTGGAGTTAGAATAGCAATTTTTACCCCTATACTATCCAACACTTACCCTACTGTTGCACCCCCTGGAGTTAGAATAGTAATTTTTACCCCTATACTATCCAACACTTACCCTACTGTTGCACCCCCTGGAGTTAGAATAGTAATTTCTACCCCTATACTATCCAACACTTACCCTACTGTTGCACCCCCTGGAGTTAGAATAGTAATTTTTACCCCTATACTATCCAACACTTACCCTACTGTTGCACCCCCTGGAGTTAGAATAGTAATTTTTACCCCTATACTATCCAACACTTACCCTACTGTTGCACCCCCTGGAGTTAGAATAGTAATTTTTACCCCTATACTATCCAACACTTTCCCTACTGTTGCACCCCCTGGAGGTAGAATAGCAATTTTTACCCCTATACTATCCAACACTTACCCTTCAGTTGCACCCCCTGGTGTTAGAAAAGTAATTTTTACCCCTATACTATCTAATACTTACCTTAAATGCAATTTAATATTATGCGTTGTAATGGTATGCGTTGTAAAGGTAGTATGCGTTGTAATGGAATGCGTTGTAAAGGTAGTTTTTAAAAATGCGTTGTAGTGTCATGCTATGTAATGGAATGCGTTGTAATGGATGTTGCGTTGTAAAAAATGCGTTGTAAGTGCATGCGTTGTAAAAGTGTGCGTTGTAACGACATACATCCGTGGTGGGGGGCTCTGGCGGGGACGGGGGCCACATCCAGAGCTGTGGCGGAGTTACAGGGTGATCTGGAAGCAAGCCGGTACCAAGGGTACCTCTGCGCGGCACCTTAGGGGGTGCCAGAGCCAAATCCGAGGAGCCTCATGGGAGGGTCCTTGAAACCATGTCGGCGCCCTGCTAGTCTTTTGGGTGGTTGTGGGCCTGAACAATCGGGGGTTTGCTATGCGACGCTCCGCCCTGAAAGGGGCATGAGTAAGAAGGTACCAACGGTCACGTGATCCGGGAAGAGGATCACTAGTAAGGGCAGCACAGGCGGGGTTCGCCCCAGTGCTGCCTGGCTCATCAGGCGGGCAGACGGCCCAGTTGGTTGCCTGCCCGTAAGATAACCCACCTATTACATAACGGTGTATGTAATAAACCTGCAGCAACTTTACCCAAACAAAAAATTGTGTTGTGTGTTTATTCAGGGGAAATGTATATTATGTTGGAGGGGTGGAAAAGGATGCCAATGACGATACTATGAGACGACAGCCTGAGAAATATTGGAGAATGAATGGTGCCAGGGACATACCGGAAGGCGTGACAAAGGATTGCTAATCTGTTGTAAGGTATAATTGACTGGAAATAAATAGGAACGAGGGAAAAAGACAGATAGCATGTAAGGAAGACACAAAAGAGAGACAAGAGAGTGAGAATCGAGAGCAAGTTACTTAAATTATCATCGTTTTAATGTTCATAGAAATGTAAATCTAATTGCCCTGATACAGCCTGTAGTAGGCCGCAAGCTGCTACGGAAGCCCAGTATCTGAAAAATCACAGTCTACAAAGGGAGATTGTACAAGTCCTCGGTTATGTGACGGAATTCTGAAAAATCTCTAATAAGGCTTGTGTTCTTCAGTATATGGAGGAGCAGCAACATGTAGGAAATTAGGGCTTTGTAGGTCAGCAGACCGAAGGGAGGTCTGTCCCTCGGTGGTATCGGGGAGTAATACAGGTGTAGTCTAGTCGACTGGGCTTGTTGGGCTACATCTGGTAAAAGATGCAGCCCAAGGGTTATAAATGTTGCCATTTTTGGGCTGCCACCCACCACATGTTTATCAGGTATTTTATGAGTTAGCGCATTAGGAAATTTAACAAATGAGATTTGGCATCAGGATTGTGCCAAAAAAGTGGCGCAATCCATATGCAAACTCTAGGCCTCAACTAATACATTATGTTTTTTTAAACCCTGCCACAAAGAAATTAGCAACAAGGAGAAGCATGGGAGTAGATCTGTGCTGCTTAATTGGTTGCAAAGTCTGGATTTTAAAATATTTTATGGGGTTAAGGCATCTGCTGCAGAGGTGCCCACTAAATCTTAGGGAATAACAATAATGGGGAGATAACTCTGGAGGCTAACTCATTTGTTAGAGAGATTGAGTTTTGTGTAGTCCCATATGCGAATCAAAGTGGTATAGAAGGTTAAGGTGTCTACTGCAAAGCACATCATGTTACAAAAGGAATAAAATACTGATATTTAACCTCTTCTATGCCCATGACGAGATAGTCTCGTCATGGAGCGCGGTTGCGCTGTGCCCATGACGAGACTATCTCATCATGGACCCCGCCCGCTAATACAATGCCCGGCACAGGAGGGGGAAAGGGCGGGGCACTGAAGGGGTTAAATTGTTATTTGTGTAAATACTGGGACAGACCAACACAGCTGACATTCTTACAGTGCATGCACTTATGTACAAGGGCTGAACAAAGTAAAAAGCATAGCTGTCTTAAGTACCTGTGAATTGACAAGCTGTGTGATTTTGTTTCCGTTGCATTTAAGTATGAGGTTCCAGGACACCTCCAGTCAGGATACTAGATCCAAAGGACACCTGATGGATGGCCCCATAACCTCTGCCCTATCTGTGGCCCAGCTGGAGGTGAACATAAACAAGCATTTGCAATGCAATCGGTCTCGCCTTTGGGCGAGCCATGCAGCACATGTTTTGCAGCGGGGGGGGGGAGGGGGGGGGGCAGTAGCGGTTCTACCGGGAAGCATGGAAGGGATTTTTTGTTTAACCACAAAAGAGCTGCTCCTAAAGTGATAACCACTATATGGTTTAAGTTATATTGTGAGTGGGGACATCTCACAAAAAAGTAACGGACTGGTCTCACACACCACCTGGTGTCATGCTTCATCATTGACCAGTCCTCGCCCTCTAAAGCCTTGGTTTGATAGAGGGCGGGCATACACCTGACGACAGGGATGCACTTCTAAACTAAGTGGGGGCCCGTGTATGAGTGAGTGAGATTAGAAATCATTATAGTTATCCTCATTGCGTTTTTTAATGTGAAAGGTAACTATATGATGTTTAAAAGCAGGTGACGGTATGTGGGGGAATTAGTGTCCCCTAACCGTTGTGTTTAGAGGTCGACATGTTTCTGCCGTCTTGGCCCAGGAGGGTCCAGGGCATTCATCAGGACCTAAATATGTAAATGGGGGCTCCGTTCTTACCAAAAGTGGCAAGAGTGTACCACTGTGTGGGCGTGATCACTGTCACACTCCACAATTGGATGGCTCCTAGATTCAAGCCTGTAAAAGAAAATATAGGGCGAGAAAAAATATATAACAACAGACCGTAGTAGTGGTGAATAACTGAACTCAATACATGCACTGATCCAGTTTCTGTGTGAGTGACTACTCATGTGACATGTGCCACTCAATTTGTGTACATGATGGGGATGCAAAGGTGAGACCACGTGTCTCACTGTTCTTACCCTAAAAACCAAAGCTACTGGCCCCATGGGAGGAGGGGAGGGGAAACCCCTGTTTGTCAGAACCTGTGGAAAAAACTTATAGATCACAGCTGGTGTGAGAATTATGGTTTTTCAAGTACAAACACACAGAACATTCATCCTCAATTGTGCTAATTGCCCCAAAGTACTTTCATTCAACCCGGTCTCATTCACACCCTTAATGTCTCATGGAAAGTTTCCAGCGTGGATCCTAGGCGACTGCTTCCGTTCCTCCCCGGTGTAAGACTGGGTGGAGAGCCGTTGTGCTTTTATAGTCTGCTCACTTAAGCAAATTGGTTTTAAGTGGTGCTAAGTGAAATCAGGTGCGTGGTTTCCTGTGTCCCTGGAGAGGAAGCCTGATTCATCCATGGCCGCACAGTGCACATGCTCAGTGTGAATAAACCAGGAGCACTACTTCCTGTGTCCTGAAGCGCGAGTGCCTGGTTTCAAAATGGTGGAGTTACGTACATGCTCAGATTAGAGAAGTGAAACGCGTGATGGAAATCACTGAGGAAAAGTGCGCGGTGGTCCGTGCCCTACGCGACAGTGCCTAGTTTTAAATTGGCAAAAGTACACGCATGCTCTTGTGTGCTATTGGTGCGTGACTGCCAAGGCACCCGAGGTGGAAACGGGTGGGCGGCCAATTACTGTGATGCAAGGTGAAATTCTACCTAGATTTTGTAGCTGCCCAGAGGGGCGAGATTTTGCAGAAGGGGCAGAAGTACACGTCTGCTCTGTGTGTGACTGGTGCGTGACTACGAATCACCCGGTGTGTGAACGGGTGAGCGGCTGATTGCCCAGAACAAAAGGGGGGGTATTCTACCCAGAGTCTAGAGCTGCCCAGATGGGCGATGTTGTGCGTGTACTAGCGGGCAGTTTTCGGTTGGACTTGCTCTGATGAACTTGTGCAAACAGGTATTCCAAAGGAAGATCATAATAAGGGTGATAAGGGTAAGGATGTCAAATGTTGGGTATTAGCGCTGAGTGTCTGCGCTATCATTTCTATTCATGCGTTAAGCCTGGGTGAGAGACGGTTCCAGCTGGGGGAGGATGACTTTGGAGGGCATGTGGCCTATTAGCCTCACGACTTCGGCTTAGTTTAAAAGCCATCTAAGTGTGATAATTCCAGGTAGACTCAGCCAATTTTAAGTAAACTCATTTAAGACAGGGCACTGCATGTACCGATGGTTTCACAGTGTCGTGTGATGGTATACCAGGTACACTCCGTCTATGTGTTAGTGTGAATTAATCTACTGGTGGTTGTTAGAGGTTTCAATGCCACATTTGGAGCCATGGTATTTCATCGTTGAGCCCTTTGTCCCAGGTTCGTAAACGGAACACCCAGCATTGTTCTCTTACATGTAGGGCTTTAGTAAGGTCAAACTTTCGTTTTTTCATTACTTCCAGAATGGTCCATTTCAGGTCTGTGTCTTTATGGTTTTCTTCAGTGAAATGACGAGTCAGTTTGGTGTTGGCCTTTTTACACCAAATCGTGCTCTGATGTTCATTGATACGCACTTTGATTTTCCTGGTGGTCATGCCAACGTATTTGAGGTCGCATGGGCAGTTCAAGAGGTATACGACGTTCTCCGTGTTGCAATTACTGAATTCTCGCAGTTGCCAAGGGATCCCCGTTCCTATGTCTACCTCCTTGGTATTAGAAGTGAGTGCGCAGAATGTACAGTTCCCACAGGTGAAGTGGCCGACGGGCCGTGGTTGGCTCCACAGGGTGTGTTGTTGCATGGAAGGGAAACAGTGCTCTAAAACCACCATGCTTTTTGTTTTAAATAGCCAAATCAAGAAAGGATATCATCTATCAAACCACAGGGGGTCTACCAAAGCAGCCAGAATATGTGTAAAACAAAAGAGATGTGTTGGCTAGAAAGGTAGAATCAAAAGTACACTCACCTGAATGTTTGATTGGCTTTACAGCAATAAATTCCTAAAGAAAAATGGAAACTCAATGGGTCAGAGAAGGAGGTAATAGCTGGACCAAATGGGGCATACAGGTACTTAGAATCCAGTAGGTGGCCTAATGAGGAGCTTTGATAATAAGGAGTGCCTCTTCCTCAATGCCTCATGCTTGTTCAGTCTTCTTTTACCTCAAATCCTTGCTAACAAACACACGACTAGAGTAACTTAAAAAAAACTTTCTATCACTATGCAAACATATGTTTGCCTTAGTTGTGCTTGTGACCCATGATGTTTTCATAATGTTGATTGTTATTACAAGAGAATCATTGGATTCAACATTGGTAAGGGATGAGTGGCTTGGGGGGTGGGGGACTGGCACACAAAGGACAAGCAGCATGTAGGGAGAGAGGAACTGGAACCTATAGGTAATGTGGAGAAACTGCACCACTCATAGGGGCATGGAGCTCATGTGCAAGGGAAAGAATATCCAGAAGGGGTGAGGAGACAGCCTGCTGCCACCCAGATGAGAAGAGTATGTGGGTGGGGAGAGGGGCTGCTAGCCAATATAACAATGTAGGAACTGAAAATCCAGGTTAATATGAAACATTCACATGCAGATTTCTATTTATTGTTTCACTGGGGGACAAAGTTCTTCCTTAGTTTGCCAGTTCTAATAAAAAATACACTTTCAAAATCACTGCCTGTGATTCCATGCTCAGGAGAAGAACACTGGTTCTGCTACTGACAATTCATATGGAGGCAGAATCCTGTGACAACTGTATCTTATATTGGCGTTCAAAATGTGATTAGTGTGCATGTTTGCAATTTTTTTTCATTTTAAGTATAAGCCCAGATGCATGTTTGCTTGTTCAATACTGCTATGAATTAATCAAATCAGCAAAAAAAAATTTTAAGCTTGTATTTGTCAGCCGTCTATTTAGTTGCTTTAATAATATTGTGTGACTTCCTCCGTGCTAGGAAGTCACCCAAAATACACTATGAATAGAAATCCAACTCATAAACTCTGGCCAACTTATAACTTTTCTGCGTTGGAGGAAGCTTCTTTCGAACAGGACCCCAAAAATGCTTCCCTTACCGGCTCCTGAATTACAAATAAGAGTTCTCAGATTCTAATACTCACACTCTCTTGCCCCTTCCACTTCTCATTTGTCAGATCCCTTAAACAATTGCTGCACCTTTCTTCTATAAATACCACACAATCTATATACCCCTTACACCTCCAAACGCCGCTCACCTGGGAAGGTCCGATTAAATCATCCAAATCAGTCAGCTGTAGGGCACCGCTAAAAAGAGACACCATCTTTACGCCCCTGTCAGGAGGCACAGCCGGGGGCAGTCAACAGATGTAACCCTGTTGCCAAGAGCGATACAATATTCTCAAATAAGCGACCATGTTGAAAGTGTGCGCTATCAACTACCTGTTCACGTAAAAACCATAAAAACAATTCAACAACCAAATTAGCATTTAACCACGAAACGTTTAAACTAATTATAGCCTTTGTTAAACAGGAAATAAGTGTGTTAACCTATAATAAATAAATAAAAAAATGCACATTCTTTTTCCATGACGACGGGGTGTCGATAGGCGAAGGGTTTAGTTAATTCTCGCCAGAACTTGCGGCTTGTCGGTGGTACACATAAGGTTACGTGCCTTGTACCTGTTTCCAGAAATAAGCACGAACGTCACCCGCTTCTCGCACGCCTTCGTGGGGCAAATTTGTTGATGAGATAGTAAAAAAAAATAACTCGAAAAATGATAGTAAGTCTGGCATGGCGCACAGGAGTCAGGGCCACTGGAATTAAGCAATTCTACGGTGGCGGTGTGTTTTGCGTAACTATGGCTTAGCCTCAAAATGGCTTAGCTGCGGATTATCTGCAAAGTTTATCAAACATTGATTCTAGTTCAAATTGACCAGAAGTTACTAAAAAAAACATGGCTGACTCTCACCTAGTTTACGTAGTCCATCGGGGGCTGCAGCGTGGGATCACCGGAGAGTGGCTGAGCCAGCAAGGATCTCTGCTGCTTCCAAAGGGCAGGGCAGCTTACGGGAGCGCGGTGAACAGAGGCAAACGAGGCCCCACCCGCCATTGTCTATGTGGCCGAGTGATCACGTCCGGGGGAACAAAGGAGAATGCCTTCAGCGGCCCGAGTCTTCCCAGCCCATCCATTTCCTCGGTCCGTTGGGCACAAGCAGAGATTCGAACCGGAAAAGTGGGGACGCAAACAGGTTAAAGCAGCGGCCCCGCCCATGGAATCAGGACTGAGCCGGCAGAACCAGGAAGCGGGGCCGTACATCAAAGAAAGCAATGGCTCTCTCACAAGACATACAAGGTGTTTTGCAAGGGCATGGCGGGAAAACGCGGCGGCCAAGGTAGACAAAGTAGAATAAAAAAAAAGAGATCTCCGGAAAAAAAAGACCCAGAAAAAATGCACTAATACAAGTAAAGGGGCCAATAGCCATAGGCGTGCCCAACAGGGAACAAGGAGGGACTTAAAACACGCTGAGCCAATAGTAAGTAGTACATTTTGAGAGACACACTCAATAACAAAGGAAAATGAAGGCGGGGACTCATCTAGTAAAGCATATACTGCATGTCTCAACGAGACAGCGAATGCGCTGCCTAGGCGAGACCTAAAAAGCCCCATGGCTACCTGCACGTTGCTGCTGTGAATGGAAAGCAGACAATTACAGGCGCTGCTGAATGTGTCCCAGTGTCTGAAAATTACAATGGGACAAGTTCATCATATTGCTGTGGGGCCCTACTTCTTGGCAGGGTGGATGGTGTCCACCCTGTGAAAATAGTGGGTGGATGCCGTGTACCCGCGTGTACCCCCGACTCGTGCCCTGGTGGTCGGAGTGCAGGCTTAGCGTCCCTGGACGAGTTTGTCCCATTACCTTTACTGTCAAAAGTCAGTCGGTGCAGAACGGAAGACGAGCGGGTCCATGAAGTGCTGCGATTGCTGTAGGAGGCCAGGCGCTTGGATCTGCTTGTTGATGAGAGGAAGGACATGCAATTGGCACGGCCAATGAGGCGTGTGTCCAGGAGGGTGGTAGCTGCCATCCTGACATGCTCGCCGCCTCGGGCCAAGAATAGGCCCAAGTGAGTGCTTGAGGCTGCGCACAAGCTCTCGGTGCAGCCTCTGTGACACAAGGAGGGAGAGGGGCGAGGGAGGGGCCACAGGAGATAAGCAAGGTTTTCAAGAGGATCAGGTGCAGGGGAGGCCGCACACGAGCAGCTTGTCGGGGCCTCATAAAGGTTCCCCAGGGTCGGGGAGCTATGCATAAATCAGTGAGCCTTGTGAGTTTGGAAGCGAGGGGGGCTCACTGTAGAGGCGGGGCATGACATGGAAGGATCCCCAGTAGGGGCGAGAGCCCAAGACCACGTTGGCGGCATTGATATAGTTCCAGGACAGGCCATTGACAGGGATGAGGACATGGTGTTGCCCTGAGGGAGGCAAACACAAGTGGGACATGGGGATGAGTTTGACTCAGGCACAGGGGAGGCAAGTGGGGAGTGGGTTGGTGCAAGTCAGGATTTGTTTGGGGACTGAGAGAGCATGGGAGACAACAGAGCAGGGTCCCCCATCTGAGAAACCAGGGAGGGGTGGGATGGGGTGGAACAGTCCCCATAGGTAGGGCCTGGGAGTATGCAGCAATCAGCCTCTGGTGTTGAGGAGGATTTGTGGGCAGGCAGGGAGGGTGTCTGCCAGGGGCCTTAAGTGGAGGGTGATGCCACTCAAGTGACGCAATACGGCTGGGCTTCCGTGATTGTGGCCACCATACTCGAGTGGACTGATGGGAAGGAGAGGGAGGTTGAATGGGGGCCCGCTTCCAGCAAACCCCACAAAGTATCCTCTTGACAAGATAGAAGGGGCCAGAAGGGTGGGTAGAGCGACTGGGTAGTGCAGTTTTTAAGGGAGGGAGGGGACCAGGATCAGACAGCTGTTTTCTCAGGGCGTTTCACACTGGCCCTACTTTCTTCATTGCAGGTGCAAAATGTACAGCATGTTCCGGACCTGGAAGAGCACAGTATGGCTTGCGTACCCCTTGGGAAGAGTACCCGTGGCCCAGAACGGTCAGCCGGACTGCGTCGTTGGACCCAGCGGAATATTGCACAAGAAGGTTCAGGGAGGCCTCGCTATGGCGAGCTCAGGAACGGATGGGAGCATCTCTGGTGTGGGAACCGCATGGGTTCCGACGGCCCGCATTGGTGGAACACCTGAGTGGGTTTGGTATGGCTCCTCGGAGATTAGCAGAGGTTAGCCTTGGGGTTGGGCAACAAGAATCGCAAGGTATGGCTTCCATGGCAAGAGATCCTGAAAGATTCGCATGGCAAGAGGAGGTATTGGACTATGGATACGAAAGTCTTGAGGAAGGAGAGATCGTAGACACAGAGGGGCAGGACACCGCAGTGCCACCAAAAGAGTGGATGGGCACCATGTGGGGCAGGGTTATCTAATTCCACATCTAGTGCTGTTTTTCAGGTTCTATTCTGGGATCCGGGACGGTCCATGGATGCTCAAAAGGCATGGAAGCCACATACACTGGCACCGTGGCAGGCTTTGGAGCAGGCACCGACCTTACCCCTAGGTAAGAGTACAAATGGTTTGCCATTTGTTTGTCACCCCTTTCAGGCCCGTCCCACCTGGGTAGGGGTGGGTACTTCCAGCAAGAGACAGGGAGGTATACAAGGAGCATATTGGGATTTCAACAAGGGCCTATGCATGAGGGAGTATTGTTGATTCAAGCACAAATGCTCTAAATGCACAGGAAGACACCGCCTCGTCAATTGCTACGGGAATGCCGGAGGTGCATCAGGATATCAGCAGGGCAGCCACAGTTCACAGTGGCAAGAGAATTCAGGAGGAGTAGGGGCATCCAATGCAGGGAGCAACATGGGGGCGAGAGGGGCACAGGGACCTCAAGGGAAATCCTCATACGCTGGTTAAGTTGGATAGGCTCACATTTTGGTTAGGATCTTACCTGAACTAGGAAGATGCCCATACTTTGGAGGAAGGTTTCACACTGCGCTTCAAGTTGGGGTACACTGGCCCGAGAATGCGGCGTTGGGCAGAAAATCTGAGATGAGTTAAAACACAACCACAGTGTGCATGACAAGTCAACGAAGGAAGTGCAGGAAGGGAGGATGACCGGGCCTTTTGACATTTGGCCACTTGACAACTTAATTGTTTCCCCGATAGGGGTCATGCCCAAGAAGGAGGCAGGGTAGTTTCGGCTCATTCAACACATGTCGTGGCCAGAGGCCAATCAAACAATTGCTTAATAGGCTAGGCATTAGCGTCAAAGTCTTACTCATGTGGATGTGGCTATGGCCATGATGGAACAGGCAGTGCTGGGAGATTTTATGGCAAAATATGCCATAAAATCAGCATTCCGTTTACTACCTGCACACCCGGATGATTTTCTCTTGCTGGGTTACCAATTTGAGGGGTAGTGGTATGTGGATAAAGACCCCCCAAAGGGATGCTCAATTTCATTCACCTTATTTGAGTGCTTCAGCACTTTCCTGAAATGGTTTTTTATACATGGAACAGGTCATGAGATGGTGATACACTATCTCGATTACTTTTTCACGGTCACGGACTCCGGTCCCGTGAACTGCCAGCATTTGCTGGTTAGTTTTCAGGAGATCATAGAGGACGTAGGGGGTTCCGTTTGCCCCAGAGAAAATGGTGAGACCAGTGACCACCATTTTGTTTCTAGGAATCAAATTAGATTCAGTGGCAATGATAGTATATCTTATACATGAAAAAGAGTTGGGACTGCAAGGACTCAATGTTGGCAAAACAAAGGACACTGTCAGGGTGCTGCAAGTGCTTTTGGAACACCTAAATTTTGCACTTAGGCTGGTACTGGCAAGTAGGACATTCTTCAGGAGACTAGGTGTATCACTCTCGGTGTTGTCCCCACCACATCATCATGTTAGGTTACCTGCAGGAGTTAAGCCAGATCTGCGAATGGGAAGGAGTTTTTTTGACTCATTCAATGGCATTCCAATTCAGACACTGCAGTAAATTGACTGGGATGTGCAGATGTTTTTGGATGCATTAGGTGGAATAGGTTTTGGTTTGTTTTAGCAGGGATGCTGGTATGCAGAGGAATGACTCGACTGTTGAAAGAATGGGGGATGAAGCATTGCATTTCTTGAATATTGTGTGGCACACGGTTACAGCACAGGAAGGTACTCTTCCAAGTAGACAATATGGCTGTGTTTAGGTGGTTAGCAGGCAGTGAGCAAGAGAGGCACAGGTCCTTAAGTTGCTGAGGGTGTTTGTGCTTAAATGTTTGCAGCAGGATATTCTGGTTAGAGCCAGGCATGTACTGGGGATGGACGACATTGTGGATGCTTTGTCTCTTTCACAGTGGGAGAGGTTCCATGGATTGGCCAAGGAGGCAGACAGGGACAGAACTTGGATGCTACCGGAGGTATGAACAGTGGGAGACAGAGGATGTGTCAACTGGTACGGGGTCCCTGGAGGCTTCTACGTGTAAGGCATATTACCAGGCTTGGGGCGAATTGTTGAGCTCATGAGCCCGTCGCCCCTGACTGAATGGGAGAAAGGGTATTCAGACAAAATATCCCCCAAAAATATTGAGAAGTAGAAATATTGAGTTTGAAATATTGTGATGCACGAATATTGTGTGCAAAAATATTGTGCCTACGAATATTGATTTTAAGGTAAGTAATGTCGATGTTAAAAAAATCTATGTTGTTATTATAGATGTTCACAATATCTATGTTGTTAATATCATTTACAAAAATATTGTTGTTAATAATATTGTTTGTTAATTATTGCTATGTATTTTAGTATATATTTTAATTGTGTATGTTATAAATTGTTTGTATAATTATTGTTTATGTTCTTTAATATAGTTTGTACATTTTTAGTTGTTTTTAAATTTAATGTAATAGTCTAATTGTATTTTTAGTACTATAGCAGAGTGTGGGGTTTATAGGAGTACAGAGTAGGAAGGATATTAATTATAATTAATAATTAATTAATATCAAATATAGAATTGGCAATGAATTATGTTAATTGTGCAATTAATTTCTTTAGTTATGTTAAGTTTTAGGTGCGGTGTGGGGTTTGTAAGGATATATGGTGGGATGTAATTTAATGATAAACATTTACTAATACATTTTTAATAATTATTAATTATTTAATGTATCATTAATTATGTAAATTGTGTAATTAATTTCAGTTGTCATTAATATTTTTGGTGTGGATTGTGGTTTTTGTAGAGGTAAAGAGTGCAAAGGAAATAATTATAATAATTAATAGTTAATGCTAATTATTAAGAATGATTTAAGGGGGACGTGGCCAAGCTCGGGCTCAAGATGGCAGCATAGTCCGAGAACTCCGGCGCCCTTTGTAACCCTCGTCTATCCTGCACATGTATCCGACACACCGGACCGCTGTCCCTGCTGTCGGAGGGGTGGCGGCACCCGCCCGGTCTGCTCCGGTAGGTGTCCTGATCATGGCGGGGACGTGAGCGCCTTCTGGTACGCGGCGGCCTTCCGGACACGGTGAGACCGGGGCCTGGAGTGGAAGGAATCGCCGAGGGGGAGGAGCCGGCTGCTCCGTCCCTCCCTGATAGAGGCGCCATTCGTCGCCGCGCTGGGCGGCCTCCTCTCTCCCATCGAAGCGTGCGCCGACCCGAGATCGGGGTGCGCACGGGGGTCTCTGCTCGGCGGCAATAGGTGCGGTGGCTGCGGCGAGAAAACAGAGAGCGGAGAGGTCGCGGTGTTGCTGACTCGGCTGCTGCGGCGGGCCTGGATACGTGCCCCGGAAGCCGCTGCTGAAGCCTGGTACACGATACTGACGGAGCCTGCGGACCTGGGCTGGGGGTGAGCGCTCATCGGTGGAGCTGTGAAGGTATCGCGGGGGTGAGGCGTCTGGGCGGCCTCCCTGGTGCCCTGGATGGGTGGCGGTGGTGCCGGTAGCCCTGTGGATTGGAGCCCCCCCCGCGACCTGGCAGCTGTGGAGCCTGCCCCTGCGAACATGCCCTGCTTCGCCCTACCAAGTGGCGCTGCCTGGAGGTCCGGTCCTGCGGCGCTGGCTGGGGAGTGGCTGGACCCTCTCACTGGAGGCGGTCGGGCTGAGGCCCCACCTGCCATAGTCGACCACGGGATATCCCCGCATTGGCCGTTGATCAAGACTTTACTAAACGGCGAGGTGAGAGCGCTGAGGCGGCCGGAGGCGGACAACTTGCTGGGTCCTGGAGGAGGTGGCCTGGGCCTGTTCCGGTCTCGCACGGGTGCGGAGGGGACTAGAGAGTCGGCGCTGAGCACGGCTATTGCAGCTGGAGGTGATACTTCCCCCCCCCTCGCGCCTGTCCTTACTCCTTGACATTATCCTGTGGCCGCCCTACGCCAGGCATCATGACGGACCGTCTCAAGGGGGCTGGTGCCAGGGCGGCGAAGGCGACTCAGTCAAATAAACTGGACAGATATACCATTTTTAGAGACCAACAGCGGGGGCACCAGCAGGAGGAGGGCGAGCGGGACGCCCCTGTGCCGGAGGAACAGGAGATCTCCCTTAAAGACGTGATGACGGCGATCACAGGGTTGAAAACCTCGCTAGACTCGGTGGCGATCGAGGTTAACTTCATCAGGACGGACATGGGAAAGCTCAACGAGAGGGTCAAACAGGTGGAGGCCACGATGTCTGGTCTGGTGAGCGACGTGGCACAGCTGCTGGGGGAGGTCCATGAGCTGCGGGACTCCCGGGATTTGACGGCCCTAAAGCTGGACGACTACGAGGGCCGGCTCCGCCGCAATAACCTCCGCATCATAGGAGTCCCGGAGAAGGCAGAGGGACAGACTCCAGACCTATTCATAGAAGACCTAGTCCTCAACTACCTACGACCTAAGGGACTCAGCAAGTTCTTTGTTGTTGAGAGGGCCCACAGGGTCCCGGGCGGCCGACCCAGGCCGGGCGCTCCCCCGCAGCCACTGTTGGCCCGTGTCCTTAATTACCGGGGCCGAGATGTGATTCTTCAGAATTCCAGGGCTGGCGCCCCCCTTCGCTATGGAAATGCAAATGTTTCCTTTTTCCCAGACTTCACACAAAGAGTGCAGCGGCAAAGAAAGCAATTCCAACCCATAAAAATCGTTCTGAAGGAGAAAGGCCTCAAATACTCAATGCTCTTCCCTTACCGACTGAGAGTCAAAGTGGAGGGGAAGGCTTGGTTCTTTGACCGTCCCGAGGATGTAGCAGACTGGCTAGAATATCGAGACTCCAAACATCCCAATGGGGGTAGAACGGGAGGACCTGCAGACAAAGCACCGGCCTGAAGAGGACACCTAGTGGTAATGGGTGGATTTGGGGTGTGGGGTTTGGGGAGGGGAGGCGGGGAGAGACGGTGGGACTCACGATCTTTGATTAAAACGATGTTACTGGGACCGGGACGGTGAGACACAAATGAAGACGAAGGGTATAGGGCGCAGAGCCAGTAGCTTCCCCCCCCCCACATAGGACTGGTTAACCTTTTCCTTTCCTTCTTTCTTTGATTTTTAGGACGATAGGCACTCTGCTAATGGTAATGGGTAGTTTGGAGCCCGTAGTGCAGGGGAGCAGGGAGGGGGGTTGTTGGGAGAGGGGTTCATCGCTTGATGGTTTTGTATCAGTTAGTTGTGTTGTTATGTTGAGAGTACAGTTCCTTTCCCTATTGGGCATCATAGTTGCTTTCTGCAGACAGACAGATGGGGGTACGATGCAACAAAGAAATTAGAATCTTGAGTTGGAATGGGAATGGTCTGGGGGATAAAGTCAAACGCAGTATAGTATTGCAACAGATCCGCAGGCTCTCCCCAGACATTATTCTGCTCCAGGAAACCCACCTCATTGGTCACTCCCGTAAAGCTATGCACAGATGGGGCTACTCCATGCACACACACTCGGGGTTCACGTCTAATTCTAGAGGGGTGGGCATTATGCAAAAGAAGTCATTCCCCTTTACACCCATCGCCACTTACATAGACGACCGAGGAAGATATGCGGGGGTCACGGGTACATGGGAGGGAGTGACCATCACCTTCATATCGGTCTACGCCCCTCCGGGATTGCAGGCGGCTACGTTTGCCGATCTCAGTGCTGTGTTGCTATCGCTACCAGAGGGACGATTAGTGATTGGGGGAGATTTCAACTCTGTAGTCTCGGGAACGATGGACAGATATCCCCCCGTACACTGCCGCCTAGCGCTCACTCCTTTTCTAGTTTCCTAGAGGCAATCGGACTCGAGGACGGCTGGAGGGCTTACCACCTCGACAAAATTCAGCACACCTTCCACTCCGGTGCTCATAACACGCTCTCGTGGTTAGATTATATCCTTGTCCCAGCCCCGCAGTTAGCAACCATAGCCGAGGTACGACATCTGGCTAGGGGCATCTCTGACCACTCTCCCCTTTGGGTGCATATGGTAATTGACGACACTCCGGTGGGACGCGTCGCCCCCCCCATGATTCCCTGGCACCTTAAGTGCGCGGGGACGCGGGCCGGCTTGATCAAGGCCATCGATAATTATTTCCTTGATAACGAAGCCTCGGTAGAGTCACCACAGACACCATGGGAGGCTTTCAAAACAGTGATACGGGGTGAGGCCCTCTCTCTGATATCGGGGTCCAAAAAGACAAGGTGAAGGAGGTCTCAGAGGTTGAGCAAGACATATATCGGCTTGAGAGTGAACTTGACCCCGAGCCCACACCGGAAGCAATACATGCCCTTCGCCTCCAACAAGAGGAATATCGTGCCCTACTCACCGATCGTGCCAAGACACTAGCCCAGTGGCTAACAGGCTTATCAAGGTCATTGACGGGCTAGTACACCCCGACCAATCGGGATTTATGCCCCGGCGCAACACTGCACTGAATCTTCGCAGACTACATGGGGTAATATGTAGGACGCCGACCCTACGCGAGGACGCCGTGGTGGTCTTCCTAGACGCAACAATGGCCTTTGACACGTTGGAGTGGCCTTACTTATTCGCAGTGCTCCATAAACTGGGATTTGGGCCTGGTTTTATCGAATGGGTGCGACTGCTCTACAGTTTGCCAATGGCCCAAGTAGTAGTTAATAACAGGAAGTCTGAACCCTTTATGCTTAGTCGGGGGACTCGACAGGGCTGCCCCCTGTCCCCTCTGCTATTTGCCCTGGCCCTTGAACCCCTGGCGGCCTGGATCCGCAGAGATGTCATGATTCGCGGGCTGCGGTGGTCGACAGATTGGGAAGATAGAATCACCCTGTATGCAGATGACATTCTTCTGTATCTTGCTTCTCCCAGAAAATCGCTCATCGCAGTGTTTGATATCCTCTCTACCTTCGGTAGATACTAAGGGTTTAGCGTCAACTGGCAGAAGTCACTCATCAATGTTTTGAGCGGTGAGGCCCCTCCGATACCCCGTGATTGTCCTATCCAGGTCGCTCCGGACGGTTTTAAATATCTAGGCATTTTTATTTCACTAGATAAAACACTCCGGTTTGCCCGAAACCTAGACCCCCCAATACAGCGGCTGAAGCAAGATATCGCAAACTGGAAAACACTCCCTCTCTCCCTATTAGGCAAAGCGGCCCTTTTTAAAATGATGTCCCTACCCTTGTTCGGCCTCCAAAACGTGGCTGACCTAGTGCCAAATTCCTATTTCCAACAAATTGAAGGGCTACAGCGAGACCTCCTATGGAATGGAAGGCTTCGTATCGCTCTCAAGAAACTAACCCTTAGCTGGTTTGACGGAGGGATAGGTTTACACGACATTAGGAAATATTATTGGGCCTCACATTTAACGCCGATCAATCACTGTACGTACGGACGACCCGACGACCCAGCATTCAATATGGACAGGTACATCCTCCCCAACGGCACATACACAAGGACCCTTTATTCTAAACCAAATAGGTATCCACTCACTAGCCCCACTAAACATTCTGTCCACGTCTGGCACACCGCGACCGCGTCCTTGGGCTGGGCTAACAAACTGACCCTCTCCACGCCCCTGTGGGACTCCCAGAAACTTGGTTACCTGGGCAACACTCGGCGATTCGACAAATGGGACCTGATCGGCATATCGCGGATAGGGGATCTATGGGATGCGGGAGGGATTAAAACTTTTGACGCCCTTCAACTCCAACACACTATGGCAGACTCAGAGCGGTTCCGCTATCTACAGATCCGGCACGCACTACTAGCAGCGCTGCCTCCTGACACCCTTCTACCCGAATACGCACCCCTTGAGGATCGGATTCTAGACGGCTATCTGCTGGACAGGGCCATCTCCCTAACATATAGGAAACTCATTAATAACATGGAGGACACATTGATGCCCTTGCGAGAGCAATGGACAAGGGATGGAATAGAGTTGGATGATGAGACATGGCAGTCCGCTCTACCCTCCCCTAAAATTGTCGCCATTTCGGCGCGTCTTCGACTTGTCCAGCTAAAAATCCTACACAGAGTATATGTCACGGGGCCCCAACTGGTACACATGGGGAGCTCAATGGATGGCCACTGCAGAAGGGGATGCGCACAGCCAGGCACATTTACCCACATTGTCTGGCACTGTGATCATATACAGACCTACTGGCGAGACACACACGCCATCATGAGCCGGGTACTCAAACTTACCATACTCCCAGAAGCACCTAGATGCCTCCTCAACATATGGGAACCTACTGACCTAGGCACACACGCAATACAATGGGTCACACTGGGCTGCATGATAGCCAAAAGAAATATTGCTCAACTCTGGGGAGCCATGCATACTCCAAAGGTTACAGACTGGGAGGCCGGCCTAGACTGGTGTATGCTTAGAGAGAAGACAGTGTACAAAGCAAGAGGCTGCCCTCGAAAGTGGGCTAGGATCTGGACACCCTGGAACGCATACAGAGGGTACATATGTGCCCCACCGGATGAGCCGGAAAGTGATAGTCCCCCATCACCATAACTTCCTCCCCCTATCCTCCCTAGGTTGCATGATCTCTACCACTAAGCTGTATGTAATGGACAGATGGAGCTGTACTCATGTTATATGTCTGCATAAATGTAATACATTTTTATTGATTTTACAGGAAATACCAGCCAATCATCACGATACCACGGTAACAAAGGATTACTTGCATTATTCTGGACAATCCAAAGGCCAAAGACATACACATTCAAAAAGGCAGATAATGGAGCATCCCCATTGAAATCAGACCATTCCCCCCAACCACTTCCCCCTGACCCTACGATATTTCTTGGGGCAGCCACGTGCCATGTACAGTGTCTCTCTTGCGTGGCGCACCAGTCCACTCCGGCCTGCCACTTCCTCACGGAGGGAGGGTCAGGACACTTCCAGGTGGAAGCTATGTCTCTTTTGGCCACTACCATTGCCGTGGTGTAAAAGAGTTTTTCGTTCCTGGTCCCGTCCAACCCATCTGTGATGCCCAGTAGTGCGTGTCTTGGGTCGTGTGGGATCCCCCACCCCAACACCTCAGTAAGTTCGTCCTCAATGTCGCCCCAGAAGTGCGCCAAGCGTGGGCAAGTCCATACCATGTAAAAGAAGTCGGCTGGCTCATAACTGCACCTGTCACAGGAGGGGGTCAGTCGGAGTGTAGGCGCGCCAGTGTCAGGTCAGCAGCATGCAGGAAATAAAGCTGTGTCAAACGCAATCTAGCGGAGGCAGTAACTGTCCTGAGGGTCACAAGGACATCGCACCAGTCTTCGTCTTCCAAGGAACCCACCCATTCCTCTCATTGGGCCCGTAGCCGGTCAAGTGATGTTGGAGTGTTGTTATTGAGTGACCGGTAAATGCGGGACACACCCCCTCTCCCCAGGTCCCCCAGCAGGATTTGTGCCTCGGGAAGGCTATGATCCGGGAGTCGTGTACCAGTCATTAAGTGTACTTGAAGGGCGTAGCAAAGCTGCAAATATCTGTAAAACTGTGAGTGATGCATGGAGTGCCTAGCCCGGAGGTCCTGGAAGAAGTGCACGTGGTCGCCCACCCAAATGTCACCTAGTTGGGAAATGCCTATGAGGTCCCAGGACCAAAAGCCCTGCAGCCCGTTGACTTCTCTGAGCCAGGTACCCTGCCACAGGGGTGTGCACTGAGTTAGCGCGCGAGTCCATCCGGTGTGGCGCAGCGCGGCTCGCCAGGACAGGAACACCGAACACGCCACTTCCGGTAAGCGAAACGGGACAGGGGCCCCATACATCATCGACTGGAGGTTGGACAAGCCCAATTCGCTGAGTTCCAGTCTGTATGCCAGATCCAACCATCCTCCGTTGATCCAGTCGTGCAGGGAGAGCAGGCGTGTGACTAGATAATACAAATATAGATGGGTCATCCCCAAGCCCCCATCAAAGGAGGGATCTGACAAACGCCTAGGGCCAGTCGGGACCCACCCTTCCTCTAGAGGAATTTGGAAGCCAAACTTCCTGGAACCACGCTCTCGAAAAGTTAATGGGGGTGTTTTGGAGCATGTAAAGGAATCTGGGAAGAATCATCATCTTAAACAGTGCGACTCTTCCCATGGGGTTCAAAGGCAATGACTGCCATTTTGACCGATCCGCCTTGGCTCACTTCACCAGGGGGGTAACGTTGAGGGCCCAGTTGAGTTCAGGGAGTAAAGTCACCCATATCCCTAGGTACTTAAAGGATTGGCAACGGAGTGGTATAGTGGATTGCCAATCAAAACACTCCCTGGACATGTGGAGGGGAACCAAGACTGATTTCTCGGGATTGAGCTGGAGGCCCGACGTATGTTCAAAGGATCGGAGGATCTGGAGGCAGTGAGGGCCCAAACTGGCGGGGTCCGCCAAATAAATCAGGACGTCATCCGCGTAAAGGGCGATTTTATCAACCTCCGTGTTGGGCCACTCCCAGCCCTGCACCCGCCCGCTGGAACGTATCAGGGCTGCCAAGGGTTCCCTCACCAGAGCAAAGATCAGTGGAGAGAGAGGGCATCCCTGCCTCGTTCCCATGCAGATCGGAAAGGATTCAGACAGAACACCGTTCACTAAGACTCGCGCCCTCGGTCGAGCGTATAGTAGTCAGACGAAACCGCGGAAGCGGGGACCAAAGCCCATCTTTGCCAGAACGTCGTCCAAGATCCTCCAGTCCACCAAGTCGAAGGCTTTCTCAAAGTCTACCAAGAGGAGAGAGAGGTCGGGAGTGAGCAAGTTACGGTAAGCCAGAGCCGTGGCGAGCCTTCGCAAACAATGACGGGTGCCACATGCCGGCATGAACCCACATTGGTCCGGATGGACCAACGTACGTAAATGGGGCTTAAGATGCTGTGCAAGTATTGTAACGTACAAGTACAGCTCCATATTGATGAGGGAGATGGGACGATAGTCCGCGCATCGAGGCGAGGGTGGTTGAGATTTAGGAAGGACCATAATGGTTTCGAAGGGGAAGGAACCTTTCTCTATCGCCTCCCTAAATAATTGGGCGAGATAGGGAGTCAATGTCTCACGATACAAAGCGTAAAATTCCTGGTGGAGGCCGTCCGGTCCCGGCATCTTGCCGGACGAGATGAGGGAAATCGCGTCACCAATTTCTGCAGGGGTGATAGGACGGTCCAGATCGCCCTGAGCCTCTGAGTTCAATTGAGGGAGGCGACAGGCTTCAGCCTGCAACAGATCTGTAAGGGTTAGGGAGGGAATCCTGGCCATGTAGAGCTGGCGATAGTACATCGCAAAGGCCCGGGCCATGCCGGCCGGGGAATTACGCACCAAGCCGTCCTAGTCTGCAATTTCGGGAATTATGCGATTCCCTCTGGGGTAGGTGACTAGTCTGTAGAGGAGAGAGCTGTTCTTGTCTCCCCACCCGTACACCCTGGCGACAGAAGAGCGCCAGAGAACTTTGGCTGCATCAAGCGACCATTGGCGAATCTCCTTCCGAATGTGAGCAAGGAGCCTCACACCGGAGGCGTCTGGGTTCAGGGAGGTGGATCGCTCGAGGTGCTGGGCCTGCGCTTGACGTGAGGTGAGCTGCTCCAGCTGTGCGCACCACTAGGTTTTGAGTTGCCCCTTGGCAACTCCACGTATCGTTGCCTTGCCGGCCTCCCACAAGACGCCCGGGATGACACCGACCCCTCGTTTGTCTGGAAGTATTGTTTTAACTCCCGCCCCACCACCTCGCGGAAGTCTTTGTCCTGGAGAAACCACGCATTCATTCTCCATGTTTGATGCATGGAGGCAGGAGTGGCACCCACAGTGAGTAGCACCGGGGAGTGGTCCAATATACCCCTAGGGAGGATAGCAACATCTTGAAGCAGGAGGCAGTCGGTCGAGGGAATGTAGAAGGTGTCTATACACGCATGTGTGTGGTGCATGGCCGAGTTGTGGGTGAACTGTCTAGACTGCGGGTGCCACGCACGCCATGCATCGCAAAGACCCAGGGATTCAGCCCAGTCCGTTAGGTGTTTCACATGCACCAGTCTGCCATGGCAAGGGGGCCCAGTCGTGTCGAGCGCAGGAGAGGGAACCGCGTTGAAGTCACCCCCCCCCGGAAGATAGGGACCTTGGGCCAGGAAGCCAGGAGTCCCGCAGCGGCGGCCAGGGTCGCAGTCAATCGTGATGGGGGAGAGTACAATGACACCAAGTTAAGGGGTACTCCATTCAGGGTACCGGACACGGCCACGAAGGTGCCCTGGTCATCGTGGACAACTCGCGTCGCCACAAACGGAAGGGAGCGCTGCACCAAAATCGCAACCCCGCGGGACCTGCACATGAAGCCCGAGTGCCAGACCCTGTCGTACCCGTATCTCGCTAAGAAGGGGCAGTGGTTACCCAGTAGGTGTGTTTCTTGCAGCATTAGGACCTCCATCCCCTGTCGCTGCACGTATCGAAGAACCGCCGATCGCTTGAGGTGGTCAAGGAGACCATTTACATTCCAGGAGAGGAGGCGCAAGGATATACACTGCTGTAACATGACTGTCATCCTAGTGTCTCGAGGTGGGGGGCGGCCCTGGAGGGGTGCTCGGCCCAGGACGCTAATGCCGGGATGGGTCTGGCAAACCAGTGTGATCGGGCAGATCCACCCACCGTCCTGGAGAGGAATCTGATCATGGGGCCGAATGGGACACTCCTCCGTGGCCCAGAACCATGCATCCACCGGAGAGTCAAAGAACAAGGTTTTGTTGGTGAACACCACCCGCAGGCGTGCTGGGAAGGGGAGGCGATACTGGATATTGAGGGCTCTGAGCTTCTGTTTGACCTCTCCAAACGAGCAGCGTTGACCCTGGACTTCTTGAATGTAGTCTGGAAAGATCAGGATCGAGTGATTTTCATAGGGGAGGCGTCGATGCTTGCGGGCCTCGGCCAAGATGGAGTCGCGGTCTTTATAATTGAGGATTCTCATTATGATCGGACGTGGCGGTGCCCCCGCCGGGGGCCTCGGGGCAAGGGATCGGAGCGCTCTTTCTATTACGAACCAAGGAGAGAGAGAGCCCTCTGGGTGCCAGGATCTCAGCCATTTCTCAATGAATTCAGTGGGGCGGCCCTGCCCCCTCCGGGAAACCACCAGGCAGAGGTAGTTGCGGCGCGATCTGTTTTCTGCGTCCTCGGCCCTCCGGTGCAGCTCCTGGGTGTGTGCCTGGAGGCGCGCCACCTGCCCCTTAAGTTGTTGAACGTCGTCTTCCACTGATGATATACGGGATTCAGTTTCTGTGATCCGGGCCATGGCGTTTTGGAGGTCCTGCCGGATGAGGGTCATGTCCACCCGGACCTCCGCAATCTTCCCCTCCACCGAGGACTGCGAGGTATGGATGGCTTGCAGGATGGTGGATAAGTCCGAAGCCAGTGGTGCGTCCCTTTCGGCAGCGCCCCCGTAGCACCATTGTCCGTGGTTGTGAAGCGATCCATTTTGGTCTGGGTAGCCAGGGTCTTAGCTGATCCGTTCCAGCCCATGGCGGCACCCCACAGAGCAGGGGGAAGACCCCTCCAAGAGACTCGAGGCACGGATGTCACAGGGGGCCACCGGACTGCCCAGGAGGCCGGGGCTGATGATGACGGGCGACCCAAGGCGGAGGCAGCCGCCCCCGGAAACAGTCCGCAGCCTGACCAAGGCGGACGATGTGGAGACACCCGGTGTGGTGGTGGAGGATGAGGTCCAAAGGCGAAGACAGGTCTCCGGGGAGGCAACCAGATGTAGTTCACCAGGGGGAACTCACAGGGAGGCCCTCATGCTGCTCGATGACGCGTCCAAACACCCCTTGTCTCTGCAGCACTCGCCCAGAAAGGGAAGGTGCCGATCCCAGCATCAGGATAAGCCCAAAAAGTCATAGGCCTGGTGGGTCCAGGGCCCGCCACAGGGTCACCACTGCCGCCCGATGAAGCGGCCGACACCACCCTGTCTCCCGAGCCCAGGGCACACACGGGGTCTGAACCAGGGAGTCCAAAGGAGGGCCACACAAGACCAGCCCCCGTCCCCGAGGATGGGATTCAGTCAAGTTGCCCGGGACGATGCCAAGTGTCAGTACCCTTCTCTCAAGCTCTGTGACAGCCCAGGATGGAGGATGGCCCAGAGGCAGGGCCCCACCCGGCCACCTGATACATGCAACCGATCACCCCTGGCCCTCAGGCACCACCCAGAAGGTCGAGCGGGTGGGCACAGTGTCACTGGTGGAGCAAGAGGAGCGTGGGCCTGGGCCCCCGCCGCTGCTCGAAGAAGCAGCTGATACCACTGCGTCACCCCTTACCCCATGGCCAGAGGGGCTCTGCCACATAGATGGAGCCGTGCCGGAGTCAGGACCCACAAGGCCCGGGGGGGGAAACATGAGGGTGTAGCTTCCCCCGTGCCAGGCTGCCCGTGCCTGCAGAGGGGGCCCCCTCCCAACAACCACGGGACCCCTTCCTGCAGCCGGGACTCATCGCCAAAGTGGTGCAAAGCAGCGTTGGCCCCCCAGATCCTGGGTCTCTCCTCTGGCAGCTGGCTCCAGCGATGGTGCACACGGGCACGGACCAAGGAGGGCTTGGGTGGCCCCAGTTGAATATAGGATTCCTCGCTGCTTAGGCCACCACGACACAGCCAGCCGTCTCCGCTGGGTGAAAACAGCAGCCGAAGGGTGCGTCCCGCCACGGGGACCCCAGGAAATGATGGCAGTGATCTCCGGCAAGGAGGGCCCGCCCGATGGCTCCCGCCACCCCAGCCGGCCCGATCAGCAGGCCCAGACAGGCCCTCAACCACGTATCTGCAGACAAGTGCCACCAGGAGGGCCAGCAGCCCTCCGGGCACACAGCGCACCACCGGTCCTCCTCTGTCGCGGAGAGCGCCCTTCAGTATGTCCTCTCCGCACCGGCCTCAAAGGAGCTCAATGGGTCAAAGAGCTGCGGAGCTCGCCGATCAGCATGACCATGTCATGAATGATGTAATATGTGACGTCCTCAACAGTGCATTGCGGGGGCGCGGTTATAGTTAGCTGAACTAACTATAACGGCTGCATTTCTCTGGTTTTGTATGGTGAAATGTCCAACTAACTATAATGCCCCTGAAACCTGTGTTTTTTTCAGTGAATTTCTAAGGTTTTTATAATGCTAATTTCTAACTATAACATCACTGACACCTACGGTTTTTTCAGTGAATTTCAAATGTTTATTAAATGCTAATTTCTAACTAAATCTACAAAGGTAAGACATGTGCAGAAAGAGGAAGAAAGGCGCAGAAAGAAGCAAGAGAAATGAAGAAAGAGGCAACAGAAGTCCAGAAAGACAAAGAAAGGTGCAGAAAGAAGCAAGAGATGTGCACAAAGAACCAACAGAGGAGCAGAAAGAGGCCTTGTTGCAAAGTCATCCTGTGCCCCCAACTTTTTGCTGACGGGTACTGGTGGTAACTGACTCTGACTAACCAGGCCTGAACCCAGTGCTATGCTGAAAGACACTTAGAATACAGTGAAAATACCTACATACACTAGGGTACACTGTGGGTTGGGGTACCACTGTGATTGGCATTACCTCCCCTGTATGGCCCTAGTACATAATAGGGCAGGGGGATTAAAACTACCTCTAACTAAGAGGAGCAGAAGGAGGTAAGAGAAGTGCAGAAAGAAGCAACACAGGTGCAGAAAGAAGCAAGAGAAATGCAGAAAGAGGCAGCAGAAGTCCAGAAAGACGAAGAAAGGTGCAGAAAGAAGCAAGAGATGTGCACAAAGAACCAACAGAGGAGCAGAAAGAGGCCTTGTTGCAAAGTCATCCTGTGCCCCCAACTTTTTGCTGACGGGTACTGGTGGTAACTGACTCTGACTAACCAGGCCTGGACCCAGTGCTATGCTGAGAGACACTTAGAATACAGTGAAAACACCTACATACACTAGGGTACACTATGGGTTGGGGTACCACTGTGATTGGCATTACCTCCCCTGTATGGCCCTAGTACATAATAGGGCAGGGGGATTAAAACTACCTTTAACTAAGACAGACAGAGGTGTTAAAAGAGGCAAAAGGGGTGCATAAAGGGGTAGGAGAGTATACAAAGAGGCAAGAGAGCTACAGAAAGAGGCAGGAGGGGTGCAGAAATAAGAAGAGCAGTGCAGAAAGAGGCAAGAGAATTGCTGAAAGTAGCAACAGAGTTGTCGAAAGAAGTAAGAAAAGTACAGAAAGAGGCAAGTAAGGTGTAGATTGAAGCAAGAGCAGTTCAGAAAGAACCAACAGAGGTGCAGAAAGTAGGAAGAGGGGTGGAGAGAGAGGCAAGAGGGGTGCAGAAAAAGGTAGGATGGGTGCACAAAGAGACAAGAGAGGTACAGAAAGAGGCAGGAGGGGTGCAGAAAAAAGCAAGACAGGTGCAGAAAGAAGCATGGAACGTGCAGAATGAAGTAACAGGGGTGCAGAAAGAGGCAAGAGAAGTACAGAAACAGGCAAGAGAAGTGCAGAAAAAGGCAAGAAAAGTGCAGAAAGAGGCAAAAGAGGTACATAAAGAGATAACAGGGGTGCAGAAAGAAGCAAGACAGCTGCAGAAAGAAGCATGGAAAGTGCAGAATGAAGCAACAGGGGTATAGAAAGAGGCAAGAGAAGTGTAGAAAGGAGCAAGTGAGGTGCAGAAAGAGCCAACAGAGGTGCAAAAAGAGACAAGAGAGGTGCTGAAACAGGCAAGAGAAGTGCACTAAAAGGCAAGAGAATTGCTGAAAGAAGCAACAGAGATGTAGAAAGAAGCAAGAAAAGTGCAGAAAGAGGCAAGTGAGATGCAAAAACACGCAGGAAAGGTACAGAAAGGGGGAAGACGAGTGCAGAAAGAGACAACGGGGTGCAAAAAGAAGCAAATGAGGTGCAGAAAGAGGCAACAGCTATGCAGAAAGAGGGAAGAGAGGTGCAGAAAAAGGCAAGAAAAGTGCAGACAGGGGCAAAAGAGGTACATAAAGAAACAACAGGGGTGCAGAAAGAAGCAAGACAGGCGCAGAAAGAGGAATGGAAAGTGCAGAATGAAGCAATAGGGGTGCAGAAAGAGGCAAGAGAAGTGTAGAAAGGAGCAAGTGAGGTACAGAAAGAGCCAACAAAGGTGCAAAAAGAGGCAAGAGAGGTGCAGAAACAGGGAAGAGAAGTGCGCAAAGAGCCAAGAGATTTGCTGAAAGAAGCAACAGAGGTGTAGAAAGAAGCAAGAAAAGTGCAGAAAGAGGCTAGTGAGATGCAAAAACAGGCAGGAAAGGTACAGAAAGAGGGAAGTCGAGTGCAGAAAGAGACAACAGGGTGCAGAAAGAAGCAAATGAGGTGCAGAAAGAGGCAACAGACGTGCAGAAAGAGGGAAGAGAGGTGCAGAAAAAGGCAAGAAAAGTGCAGACAGGGGCAAAAGAGGTACATAAAGAAACAACAGGGGTGCAGAAAGAAGCAAGACAGGCACAGAAAGAGGAATGGAAAGTGCAGAATGAAGCAATAGGGGTGCAGAAAGAGGCAAGAGAAGTGTAGAAAGGAGCAAGTGGGGTGCAGAAAGAGCCAACAAAGGTGCAAAAAGAGGCAAGAGAGGTGCAGAAACAGGGAAGAGAAGTGCACAAAGAGGCAAGAGATTTGCTGAAAGAAGCAACAGAGGTGTAGAAAGAAGCAAGAAAAGTGCAGAAAGAGGCTAGTGAGATGCAAAAAGAGGCAGGAAAGGTACAGAAAGAGGGAAGTCGAGTGCAGAAAGATACAACAGGGGTGCAGAAAGAAGCAAATGAGGTGCAGAAAGAGGCAACAGACGTGCAGAAAGAGGGAAGAGAGGTGCAGAAAAAGGCAAGAAAAGTGCAGAAAGAGGCACTAGAGGTACATAAAGAGACAACAGGGGTGCAGAAAGGAGCAAGACAGGTGCAGAAAGAAGCATGGACAGTGCAGAATGAAGCAACAGGGGTGCAGAAAGAGGCAGGAGAAGTGTAGAAAGGAGCAAGCGAGGTGCAGAAAGAGCCAGCAGAGGTGGAAAAATAGGCAAGAGAGGTGCAGGAACAGGCAAGAGAATTGCACAAAGAGGCAAGAGATTTGCTGAAAGAAGCAACAGGGGGTAGTAAGAAGCAAGAAAAGTGCAAAAAGAGGCAAGTGAGATGCAAAAACAGGCAGGAAAGGTACAGAAAGAGGGAAGAAGAGTGCAGAAAGAGACAACAGGGGTGCAGAAAGAAGCAAATGAGGTGTAGAAAGAGGCGGCAGACGTGCAGAAAGAGGGTAGAGAGGTGCAGAAAAGCCAAGGAAAGTGCAGAAAGAGGCTAAAGAAAGAGGTACATAAAGAGACAACAGGGGTGCAGAAAGAAGCATGGAAAGTGCAGAATGAAGCAACAGGGGTGCAGAAAGAGGCAAGAGAAGTGCAGAAAGAAGCAACAGATGTGCAAAAAGAAGCAAGAGAGGTGCAGAAACAGGCAAGAGAAGTGCACAAAGAGGCAAGGGAATTGCTGAAAGAAGCAATGGAGGTGTAGAAAGAAGCAAGAAAAGTGCAAAAAGAGGCAGGTGAGATGCAAAAACAGGCAGGAAAGGTACAGAAAGAGGGAAGACGATTGCAGACAACAGAGGTGCTGAAAGAAACAAATGAGGTGCAGAAAGAGGCAACAGACATGCAGAAAGAGGGAAGAGAGGTGCAGAAAGTACAAGAGATTAGCAGAATGAGGTCAAGAGAAGTGCAGAAAAAGGAAGAAACGTGCAGAAAGAAGCAACAGAAATGCAGAAAGAGGCAAGAGAGGCACAGAGGGAAGCAAGAGTGGCTTGCACACCATTAGTACCAATTTAACACCCACCTTGAGCAATAACTAACAGGTGACCATCCTAGGTTTGGAAAGGGCCTTCCACCACACTGTAACACTTGTCTCTGCATTTATTGGTAACGTTTGACCCGTTTCAGCTAGAAACAAGGTTTTTTTTGTTCAAATCTGCAGATGAGGGTGCAGATGATTAGTTATGTGGCTAATGCAGAAAATGTATAATTGTGCGAAAGTCGGTGCAGCCAAACAGTCACATCATTCCAGTGACCCTGCTCATACCTCTGACTAGGTCCACAAGTGCTCCTCAGTGATTCCATCTTTTTTTGTCTCACTGAGTTCATAGTTGAGCTTCTATGGAAATGAGGAAGACTAAACCTGAGGTTACCACTTCACAACACAGACCACCATACCACATAATTACTCTCCATAAAATATAATCCCACTCTACATAATTCCTATACACTAAATACCACATACTTTCTATCCACATCATTTCACTGCACAACATATCACATAATTCCACTACACACAACGCACTTCCACTCCACTCCAAAAAACATTAGTAAGAAACTTTTGCATTTACAACGCCAATAGCTCTAATTCTCACAAATACGAAACCTATTTCATTGCAAACACTTTTTTAACTCGTAGTCGCATTTGCAGAGTGGTAGAGAAAGGGTGCTGGGCCTCTGACCAGCGCTCAGGAATTCCGGTGCGTAGGGCTTACAGGAGGTACCAGTAGGGATTCTTGGCCCCCAAAGTCCCTCAAGAGTAAATTGGACTTCATCTCCCATCCCGTAGTCTGCTAGGAGGTGCCTTTGCAGAATGGTGGTGAAAGGGGGGCATGGCCTCCGAAGAAGTCTTAGCAATCCCACTGTGCGGGACTTACTGGAGGTAACAAGAGGTGTAGTTGGCCCCAAAGGACATCCTTGGGGGCAATTACCCCTCCTATTACCTCCAGTAAGTCCCACACAGCAGCATTGCTTAGTTCGAAGAGCAGGCCATGCCCCCTCTTCCCACCACTCTACAAACACGCTCCCTTGCGTGCTCTCGGATGGGGTTTGACGTCCCCTTTGCTGCTGGGGGTCCTTTTGAGGCCAACTAGCCTACCTCTTAACTTCAGTAAGCCCCACACAGTGGGATTGCTGAGAGGTGGACAAAGGCCACGCCCCCTTTTTCCACCACTTGCAAACGCGCCCCCTGGCGCATTGAAAGTTGGGGGATTAAGTCTCCTTGAATACTGAGGGTCCCGGGGGCCAACTAGCCCACCAGGTACCTCCAGTAAGCACCACACAGCTGGATTGCAGAGAGGTGGTCCGAGGCAATGCCCCCTTTTTACACCACGCTGCAAACACGGCTTCTGGCACACTGCTGCTTGGAGGATGAAGTCCACTTGTGTCCTGACGTCCTCAGGACACAAGAGGACCTCATCGCCCCACCAGCAGTGCACCAGAAGCCGCGTTTGCAAAGTGGTGTAAAAAGGGGCGTGGCCTCGGACCACCTCTCTTCAACACAGCTCTGTGGTGCTTACTGGAGGTACCTGGTGGGCTAGTTGGCCCCCAGAGGCCCTCAGGATTGAAGGGGACTTAATCCCCCAATGTAAAACGGACCAGGGGGGGCGGTTTGCACACTTGTTATTTCAGGCCCCCCTCCCTCCCTACACCACTCTGCAAACATGCCCCCTGGCACATTGTAACTTGGGGGATTAAGTCCCCTTGAATCTTGAGGGTCCCTGGGGTCCAACTAGGTACATGTTTGAGTTAGCATCTTTATCGGTAGACCTGGGGAAACAGTGAGTGGTAGGCAATTTGTGCCGGCCCGGTGTTCCCACAGCTTACCCACACAGAAATTTGAGGAAAATTGTATTTTTTTTGCTAAATTAGAGGTTTGTAGGGGATTCTTCTTAAACAAATGTTGGGGGATCCACACAAGCCACACCTCCCTGGACTCCCCCATGTGTCTAGTTTTTAGAAAAGTCTGGGTTTGGTAGGTTTCCCTAGAGGGCCACCTAGTCCGGGACAAAAACCGCAGGTGCCCCCTTGTAAAAACAGTTAGTTTTTGATAGATAATTATGATGCCTCCACAATATGTTATTGGCCCTTCCCTCCTGCGGGCACTAGGCCTACCCACAAGAGTAAGGTACCAATTTTATTGGGAGACTTGGGAGAATGCCGGGTGGATGGAAGTTTGTGGCTCCCTACAGATTCCAGAACTTTCCATCACAGAAATATGAGGAATATGTTTCTTTTTGTCAAAGTTTGAGGTTTGCAATGTATTCTATGTAAAAAAATATGGTGAGAGCCTCACAAGTCAGCCCACCCTGGGTACCCCTAGGTGTCTAGTTTTTAAAAAATGTACAGGCCGGTTAGGTATCCCCTGATGCCAGCTGAGCTGGGTCCAAAATCTTGAGCTACCAACATTGGAAAAAAAGGGCTTGTTATTGGTGGAAAAATGTGATGCGCCCATGTTGCGTTTTGGGACATTTCCTGTTGTTTACTTTTCCTAAATCTATAGCTTTTCTGGATCACCCATGGGTCTCACACTGGTTTCCACCAAAAATTGGAAGTAGGTTGAGACTAGAAATAGGGAAAATAGACTTAGACAGCAGATTCTGAGATAGCATCTGATGGAGATGGAGCTCCATCCAACTACTTGTCTTCCAGCGATTGCAGGTCACGACGGCGGCATGACACAATGCAAAGGTGTGCTTTTCCTGAGAAATCCATTTACCTCTACGGGATTGCATTGTTGTTTTTGTCTAGGAATACACTTGTATGTTTATGTGTGACCACTTTTTCCCCACAATAAAAATAATTTGTTTACCCCACTGAAGCTGTCCGACTAAGCGAGGAGCCTACTATACATTGTGGACTCTGTTTTGAACTATTCTTGCACATATTGCTTAGAGGATGCCTTATTGTCCAAGCACTCCCCCGGGCTATGCGGTACAGAGGCTTGATCGGGACACAGATAGAGGAGGCGCAATAGCTATTATTTATACAAATGAATTTAACTGCCGTATCACCATAAATCCTCTACCCGATTGTGAAAGTATCTACTTCGCCATAGGCATATCCCACATCAGTACCTTCTCAGGGATCCTGGTATATCGCCCTTCAGGCCCTTTGGGTCAATTCTGTAAGGATCTCCCTGATATTATAGCCAATCTGGCAAGTGCCATCCCCAATTTCACCCTACTAGGGGATTTCAACTTTCATTCACTCTCACCCACACTGGAACTAGTAGATGGGTTGGGGGCACTTCAACTTACTCAACACATTGGCGGTCCCACCCATTGCAAAGGCCATTTGCTTGACCCCATTTCCTCAAACATTCCAAATCTTCTGGTCAAGGTTCCTATTCCGGTGCCTTGGTCGGACCATTTTCTAATTCCATTTACATGGATATCGCAGGATGTTATGATTCCGGTGGTGAGAACCATAGACAGGGACACGTTTGGTCAAAATTGCCAACAAAGTCCTGGGCGACTATACTTGAAGACACCATACCCACCCTCGACTTAAATCCTGTCACTGCGAATGATAAATTCAATAAATGGCTAGATTTGTCACTTGACACTGTTCTCCCAAAGAAATGGACCGACAAAAAAGTAGGAGTCAACCAAAATGCCTGGTATTCGCCCAAACTTCGAGAGCTTAGACAGTTCGGTAAAAGGCTGGAAAGAAACTGGAGAAAGGATCCCTCAGTAATTAACAAAGTTAAATAGAGATGCGATAAAAACCTACAAAACTGAAATAAAAGCTGCCAAAGCTCTCTATTATGAAGAGAGAATCACATTGGCTGCAAACTGCCCACGCTAAATCTTTCAGATTGCAAAATCACTCCTCACACCTCCCGCACCCCCCATCTCATTTGTTGATATCCCTTTACACTGCAACCAAATTGCAGAGTTTTTCTTTGACAAAATACAAAGTATCTACACGTCCTTCCCTCTGGTCACATCCCCACAAACCTTACCACCATCTGACTGGACAGCCCAAAACGGAGACTGTCCGCTGGGGGCAATTCCCCCCCTGAATTTTATCTCCCTTTGTGGGATTCTCAGTCAACTTAAATCGGGAGCAGCTACAGACGCCGCCCCCCCCAAACATTTTAAACTTAGTCACTGATGCTGTATCTCCAGTGATCTTGGAAGTGATCATTGCCCTGTTTGTGTCGGGACTTGTGCCCCCCGCTGGAAACAGGCAATGGTCAGAGCACTCTTAAAAAAGCCCAAACTAGATCCAACTACTACCAGGAATTGGCAGAATAGCTGACAAACACCTGAACCATACCCTCTCAACTTCTCTTGAAAATAATAACCGTCTTCATCCTTCACAGACTGGGCTCAGACCACAGCAAGGACATAGACTGCGCTTCTGATAATGGTGGAGGAATCAAGAAAAATCCTGGATGGCGGGGGCTGCGCTACACTTATTTTATTGGATCTCAGTGCAGCCTTCGACATGGTGAACCATCATTTGCTAATTCAAAGACTTAGGAATGCAGGAGTGGCTGGAACAGCGTTAAAATGGCTACAGTCCTTTGTAGATCTTTGAAGATGAAATTATTTCAAAGCGAATGTCCCTTAGATGTGGGGTTCCTCAGGGATCTTCCCTGAGCTCCACTCTATTTAATATCTACATGAGTTCCCTGGCAGAAATAGTACCACATTTTGGCATCCAGATCATTACTTATGCTGACGACACTCAGCTGGTGGTTTCTCTCAATCAACTGGATAACTCAGGCCTTGGATTAGCCTTATGCCTTGAAAAGGTATCTATATGGATGGACAGCTCATGTTTAAAACTTAATGGAGCTAAGACGGAGCTGATGCTCCTGGGTATCCCCGCCACCCTGAGCATAGGCTCATTTTGGCCTAGCTGTCTGGGCCTGGCACCCTCCCCAAAAGAACAAATCAAGAACCTGGGTGTATGGCTGGACCGCAATCTTGATTTCAAGGAGCAAGCACGTAAGGTTGCAGCCTGCTGTTATGGGATTTTAAGAATGTTAAGAAAGATCCTCCCCCTGCTTCCTTTTTCTGCTAGAAGACTGCTGGTTTATCTTATCATGCCTTGATAATGCTAACTCCCTATATTTGGGAGCCCCACAACTGACCACCCTAAAATTGCAGATTGTGCAAAACTGTGCAGCACGTCTGCTCACAAATACCCCCAAACGCCTTACAGCTAAGTCTACACTCGCCTCGCTCCACTGGCTTCCTATACAGGAGAGAATCCAGTTTAAGGCTCTGTGTATTACACATAAAGCACTTTCAGGCAAGGACCCGCCAATTATCAGTTCCATCATTCAACCCTATCGCTCAAATAGGTCCCTGAGGTCAGATAATAAACGATTGGCGGTAGTTCCAAAAATAAGAAAAATACGAAGTGGAGGGTGTCGCTTCTCGTATAATGCCGCTAAGTTGTGGAACCTCCTTCCCCTGCATATCCGCCTTGAGCCAAATTACTTGATTTTTCGAAAACAATTAAAAACTTTCCTGTTTCCCTAAAAAACTGTCCGGAGTTGAAATTGCACCGCTGTTAGCGCTGGGATGCCCTAGGGTAGCCATGCGCTTTAGAAATGCCTTTTCATTCATTCATTCATTGAAGGTCCCAAGATTCTACGGTTTTTAGGTAACTTTAGTCAGGTGAATTTTGTCCTGATGAGATCTGAAAAGTAACTATGGGTTGAAACATTGACATTCCCTCCCTAAGTTTCTTAAATTTTTTTTATATGATTCACCATAAGATACCATAAATGAACAGATAGGATCTCCATTTATGTTTTTTTGATAAAACATCCTATGCAACCTTGGGATCTGTTCACTGTTCTATGTAGTTGTACATATGCATATTTGTTCACTGTCTGACAACTGCGTTGTCTGCATTAATTTTGATACATAATGAAATGTATATTGTCTGTATACTAAAAATGTGAAAATCATCCTCATCCAAAATAATGAGTCCTGTACACTTTTTCAATAACATTAACTATGATACAAGTTATTAATTGAGTTTTCACACTTTCAAAGCAAAAGTAGAAGTATTGGTGAATGAGTCCCACTGGACATTTGTTTGGCTTATAACTTTAGGGAACTTATGCAGTATTTCCCAACATGTGCACCTTAGTTTCGAAGGTAGATATGCTCACTCAGTTCAAGGATTGTAGGCCTTGGAAGGCATTCTCAAACACCCCCAACTTGAATCCATAAACTCATAAACTGGAAGGAGTTGGATTTAGCACAGTGAGTGTAATGAATGTGCATGAAAGACATGTTTTCTTAAGCTTTAAGTAGCTAGCGATGGAAGGCATTAGTATAGTCTCACTTGGCAAACTGGAAGGAGTTGGATTTATCACAGAGAGTGCCCTAAAGACGCATATACGACATGTCTTCCAAAGCTCCCATGGCCTGTCATGGAAGCCATTAGTAAAGATTCACTAGGCATGCGTTCTGTAATGTTCAGAATGGAGGTGGGTATTAGATAGATGGTAAAAATGTATTCTAATTGTTTATTCCTTTGTGAAGGTTGTGGATGCACCTTCCATCAACATGTCTGGACATATGTGTTTATAGAAGTTTGTTTGTGGTGTGTTTGTGTGAAATTTGGTTGATGACTGGTTGAGAGGTTGTCTTGAATGGAAATTTTGTCCTGTGGCATATGAATGTGAAGGGCCCTTGAAAGGCGTCTGCATGTTAATGTGAGTCATTGATCTGTTGGATTGAGCCCTTGGCCAGAAGTATGAAAGTCCTGTGTGTGGTGCATGAGTGGCGTCTGACTGCACCATAAAGCGGTTGGTGTGGCTTTATGGCTCATCTGCAGTAGTCTTGGTTTCAATATTCAAATACTGTGATAAGTATTTGTGCTTTGAAGCTAGCATTTCTGGAAGTTTTAACCCCTTTGCGCCGCGCTGAAGGTTCTGTGCGCGGGCGGGGCCATGACGGAGCGGTTCCATCATGCGCACAGCGCAACCGACGTGCATGACGGAACCGCTCCGTCATGCGCGTCGAAGGGGTTAAAACTAACCAGTGTAAGTGGTGGATTAACTTAAAAAAATTAGTACCAGATTTATATCTGTGGCGGTAGGATACTCCATCACAGGGGCGGCAGAGTATCCTTACTGTGAAGATCATGGCCTACCCGCCCGATACATATGCGGACGGACTATCGGTGTAACCATGGGGAAGACTATTCCTTCACTGGCATGCTTGCACCCCTCCCATGTCCCAACTGAGTAAGGGCCATCTGCGGCTGACCTATATTTCCCCCACCTAATTTAGATGCGTGGACATACAGGTCAGTTTTTACTGCTCCTCCCCACCTGGAAAATCATGGTGGTAAGAGGCAGTGAAAACTCTCCAATGCCTCCATTGTCGTGGGAGATAACTCACATGGTGAGAGAGGCATTTTTCTTTTCAAAAAGAATACTTCGAGATTTTGTTTTTGAAAATTAAAATCAAAAACGATGGATGACATGTCATATTGATGGAGCAGTGCATCAAATGTAAAAAGGCATTGACAGGAACTGTGGTAATTGTAGCTCCTGCCAATGGTTTTGAATTAACCGCCAGCATGGTGGTCAGTTCTAAATTTGGTGAGCGTAGTGTTCTCAACATGGCAGACGTTTAGTCCTCCGTCAGGGTGACGGAGTCTACTCTGTCAGCCAAAACGTAAATCTGGGCCTTACTAAGCACTCCTCATTTTTTTTTCATTCTAAACACCCGGAGGTGTCCAGCATAGCACAACTTGCATTGATTCTGTTCACTTTCCCATAGTGCTGTACCAAGTTTGAATGTTTGTACATGACTAAGGTTACTCATTTATTTACATTTTGTGTTGGAAATGTCTATAATCTGTTGAGCTCCACAAACTGACTACCAGCCAGCATTTTCATGTGTCTACAATAAAAACTGAACCCAGTTCAATTTTTGTGGGTGGCCCTAGCGCCCATAATTAAAAAATGCTTAAAACGCAACATAGACACATGATATTTATGCAGTGAAAACCCCCTTTTTTTTGCAATGTAAGCAGCTATGGATTTTGGGCTCTAGGTCAGCAAGCATCTATGCAAACCAAGAAAACGTGCACTTTTTGGAAAACTGGACAACCTGAGACATCCAGGGGTGCCTGGCATGCATGGTTCTCACCAGGTAATTTTACCTAGAAGCCCTTGCAAATCTAAAACTTTGGTAAGAAACACACATTTACTCAAATTTCTATGTGGAAAATTCTGGAATCTCCTGGGAACCATACATTTCCTACCATTTTGAGTTCCCACACACCTCCCGATAAGAACCATACCCCAGTTGCAAGGATGGGCCAAGAAACTTCGACACAAAAGGCACCAAAGCACTATGTTGCACAACCAGGGGAGTCCAGGTTGGTGTGCATTTTGTGGCTCCCACAAGGTTTTCTTACCAAACCACAAACTCTCCAAGCCTCAAACTCTGTCTGAAATCACGCTAGTGCACGCTACAGGATCAAACCAAGGGCAATGAGAGCCCTCGCCTCTTTCCAAAGAAAGGGTTAGTTTTGAGTGGAAAAATGTAATGTATCCATGTTGCGTTTTGGGCTGGTTCCTGTCATGGGCACTGGACCTACCCACACAAGTGAGGTACCATTTTTATCAGGAGACTTGGGGCAATGCTGTATGAAATTAAGTTTGTGGCTGCCTGCTGATTCCAAAACTTTCCATCACAGAAATGGGAGGAAAATGTAGTTTTTATAGGCAAAGTTTGAGGTTTGCTAGGGATTCTGGGTAAAAAAATCTAGTGAGAGCGATGCAAGTCACCCCACCCTGGATTCCCCCAGGTGTCTAGTTATCAAAAATGTGAAAGTTTGCTAGTTTTCCTTAGGTGCCTGCTGTACAAGGTCCAAAAACCACTGCAAGTCACTTTGTAAAAAAGAGTCGGTTTTGAGTGGAAAAATGTGAGGTATCCATGATGCGTTTTGGGCCATTCCCTGTCACAGCCTACCCACAGAATTGAAGTACCATTTATTTCAGGAGACTTGGGGTAATGCTGGATGGATGGAAGATTTCAGCACTTTCCATCACTGAAATGTGAGGAAAATGTGTTTTATTTAATCAAAGTCTGAGGTTTATAAGAGATTCCGGGTAAAACAACATGGTGACAGCCACGCAAGTCAGCCCACCCTGGATACCCCTAGATGTCTAGTTTTTACAAATGTACAGCTTGGCTAGGTTTCCCTTGGTTCCGGCTGAGCTAGGGCCCAAAATCCACTGGAATTGATTTATTGCTCGTACTGAGTGTACTTTTAGGTATGAGTCGTGCTCACTTCCCTGTATCTCAGCTTTCCCCCCGAAGGAGCCTTTGACTGCTTATCCACAGCTACCACTGTGAGCCAAGTGCAGAAGGGGTACTTGGGTACTTGGTCTAGTTGCTCAGGATCCATAGTAGGTCGGACCCTGGGACATCATGAGTAAAAGGTCTCAACCACCATGGTTGGGCTCAGCACCCGCTTCGCACCCCTTGACCCTCTGAAAGGGGTTCTGACTGTCCAATTAAACCTTTTAGTGCCCACTTACTTGGGATCTCTGTCTTGGGTTCCTTTGTTGAGGAGATGTGTCACTGTTCTGCTGGTATGTTTAATAGATAGTTTTGCTATATTGTGGACAGATGATTCACAGACACCCTAAAAGTAACCAGCCCTTATGCTTAGGCTGTTGTGCTGGATTTGTGCACAGCTTGCTTTAGCCACTGAGCCACCACTTGGTGCTGATTTGTGAGGCGGTATGTGGCTCTTAACTCCACCCTCAGCTGTGGCTCATTGACAGGAGTGTCAGAGGGCCCCCTGCAGCACTTATGCTCTCCACTGGGCACCTCACACCTCTCTGTTCTGTCGCAGCTCCTTCAAATTGGCTGCGAGTCTAGACACAGGATCCTCTGTCACACTGCTACTCATCTGCAGTTGTCTGCCATGCCAATTATATCACCATCGGCGAAGATTGTTGGGTATGTTCAGATCTGAGGCCCTTTCCTGCTCATGGCCTCAGTCCTGACCAAGTCAGTCCACTTATTACGGTGACCAGCTGCACCCTTCCAGCACAGCAACACCTGTCCATCACACTGGGGCTGCCGCTTCTGGTGAACATGACCATGCTATGTGTCTGAGCAGCTGTGTCGGTGCTTGCTGCAGTCCCTGGTTTCAGGCCTGTTCACACTGGATGTCTTGGCCTTCGATGTGGGCTGCAACTCGGACCTACACATTTGGGCCTGGTCTACACTGCATCTGGTATTCTTAGGGAGTAGATTTCCCTGGGCTCTTTATGGACACTGCAACGTCTCTCCGTCTGGGTTCACCACTTCCAGTGAGAATAGTCCCACTACATGCATATGGGTCCCTTCTTGCTGCAGTCCCCTACTTCAGACCTGGTCGCATTGCATCTCTTGGCTTACGATATGGCTGTAGAAACTTTACCCATTCAAGCAGGTTCTGCACTGGTTCTAGTACTATTAGGTGGGGGTTCCTCCAGGTGCCTTTTTGGCTGTGGAATGCTGTTGCTGTAGAGTTTGAAGGAGCCTCCTGGAAACACATCTATGCAATTACTTCGCTGGCCACACCCCCCATTGGTGACAGTTAGATGAATTCTTGAATTTAAGATTTTATTAAATTCATATGGTAAGGAGTTCAATTCATTTAGATGCACTTTGCCTTTTTCTTGGTTCAGTTTGTGTTCTAGTTTTTGAGACATCCCTCACTAACTAATCTATTATTATATTATCTTATTTCTTCTTGCGCATTTTAGCAAATCCATATGCCTCTAATTATGTAAGTATGTGGGAATCTGCACATGTGAGTTATATCTCAGGAATATGTGACTGGCATTTTTGATAGGTTGTACTGAGGTATTTAGGAGGGATCATTGACGAGATAATTATTCAGTCTACAAGATTGTTGACACTGTGTGACACAGACCAAAGTACATGTGTTTGAGATACATGCCTGATCTGAAACAAGTATACCATACTTCTAGTAGGGCCCATACTCATTTGCCAGGTGGGGGCCCGCTACAAGAAGGTAATCTATTCTAGAGAATGAGTGGTGCAGGTTAAAGGAAAAAGTAAAATCTTTGGTGATTGGATTATTTAGTCTTTAGATATCTTTGAAGCTGTGAGTCAAAAATAGGTGGACATTTGCTTATGCAATCTATTTGGCCTACATTTCCAGGGGGAGATGTCACCATGTCTATTAGCCACTGGGGCATACATTTTCAGAGCATACACCTTGATGCATTTTTTTAAATGAGGAGGCATCTACCTTCTGTGTAACTTTCTACTATTAGGTTTGATAAACATTAATTCTTAAAAGTTAGTGTCACTAGGGAACTTTTCTTTTAGGAAGCTGTATACCATGCATTATTATCCACCCATTTGTTCCTCGTCTGGGTTGACCTTACTTACCCAATCTTAGTCATTTGTAAGAAAATCACATCTCCTCTTAGTTTGTGGCAATAGCCTAGGATTTCTTGACATTTTACAGGATGGTGAATGCCTTTGATGTTTAGGGATGGAATTTTTAGGTTGCCTATGAGAGCTTTCGTTTGGTGGGTTTAACATGCCTAATTCCTAATATGTAGGTATTGAGAAATGGCAATAATGAATTTGCTATGAAGTCTATGTACCATCTTCTCAAAGTTGTGAAAGGGCACATGATTTGGAGGCATAAAGTAATAGCAAAATTGGGTTAGCTGAATTAAGCTATCATTGTGCGATCAGTAGGAAAGGGAGAGAGATGAAGAAGGGAAGAGAATGAAAAGAACAGTCAATGTTAAAAACCATACTAGAGAAACCAAAACCTATCCCTAAAATTCATTTCATAACATTGGAGACCATAAGTTGAGAAATAGTTGGTAGCAAATGCTTTCTCATGAACAAATACACACGCAACATTAGGAGATATTAAATGATGATTGGCATTAAATGTGGTAAAGGTCTAAAAGAGAATAAACATTATCTGAGAGAGTAGCTGTGTGCATGATTAAACACATAAGTGAGACAAATTGTGTGACGTATTCTATATGTTTGTAGCTGTTTACATTTTCTAAAATATACAAGATTTTGATTTTGAATTAGGAAGTGAACAACAGACAACATTACTGGTTGAGCATATAAAAACCTGAAAGTAAGTACAAGGAGCAACATGGTACTAAAGGATACTAACAACTGAAAGCAGTCGTAGAGAGGAGGTTGCACCAGATTTTTGTATTGAGTGTGTTATCCCTCTGGTGATCATTTCTGATTCAGACATATTTGACATAAAAGAGTCTACGGCATCCAGATCGAAAACCAGAGTTATGTTTTTTTGTAACCTTACCTGGATTTGGCATGGAGCTACAGGCTTTTCCTTTGTGAGAGGAAGGCTTTTTGGTATTTTATTGTGTCCTTTGAGTAGTCCTGCAAGATTCCAATTTTGTTGCAGTTCCAGATAGGGCCTCATTTATAAAGGTACTTCACGTTTATGAGTAAGTTTACACTTTGTAGTAAGTTTGCTGCTTTTGGTATTCACAAACTCCAGGCCTGATTCACAAAGGTAGCATGCACATTTCTGTATTCATTATTTGCACTTCTGTAGTAATTTACACTTTTTTAGAAACTTAAACTTTTGTAATAGTCCAGCATTACACATGGCCAACCACTTGTACTGCAACACACTCTAATAGAAATTAATGGAGGTATGAACTTACTGCAAAATTGTAAGTTAAAAGAAAAGTGAAGTTTGAGATACCGAAAAGTAGTGAAATTATTCAAAAGTTAGTGCAAAACTGCAGTTTGTGAATGGCACTTTGTAGTACGTGTTGTAGCACTGTAAAACACACTACAAAGAGCGGGTTTGTGAACTAGGCCCTACGAGAGTAAACTTGCTACAAAAGTGAATGTTACAGGCCTCCACCTCAGGAGTAATGCAATTGGCTTACTCTGGTGTGGGTGAGTGATGTCCCTCCCTAAAACCACTCCCTGCCCTTCCCAAAACCCCTCTTACCACTCCCATGTGTTCCGCCCACATTTACTACTAAATGTGCAGAAATTCCACAGTATAGGCAAAACTTACACTTTGTAGTACATTTTGCAGTACTTTTTGTAGTACTACAGAACGCATTACAAATTGCACTTTGTGAATCAGATCCTATATGGTGGGGTTTGCTCATATGTAAGAGAATCAACTTCACATGTTTAACCCTCAAGGGCTTGAATATGACAGCTCTTGGAGTTATCATTGATCTGAATTTTTCCACTAACACTCTATGGAGTCTCTCTGCCTCAAACTCCGGATAAAATGCCATACCCCATGTTTAGTCACCGGTAGAAGTTGCAGGATGATCCATGTTTGACATTGTGTACTCAGTCAGAGAAAGTTATTCATGGTTGGAGTACTACTCCCTGAAGTGCGCTGATGTTGTCAGATTTGTATGGTGGCAACGTCATTTAGTGAAGTCGCATGGGCTTTTTGGAGAGTTTGCTGACATTTCTGAAAGCTGCTCAATGAACAATGTCATTAAGCCTGATGTGCTTGGGACTCAATTAACTATCTGCTCATATATCACTCACCTTTATTAGTGCATGTCAATGTTTGATCTTGGCGGATGAAGGACGCCATGCTGCCTGGTGTGGGAGCGCACCTCAAGGTGAGGGAGGCTTTCCAGATTGTATCGCCAAAGAATCATGCTCTGCACTCAGAGATCTCTGCACACTCCACAGGCTCAGCAACACATGTCACCTGTATCTAAGTGAGGACAAGGGTTATAGATACAAGAAAGCACCATGTTCAGGTAGGTGCCGTAAGGAGCATCACTACAAAGTGGGTATAAATCAGCTATTTTCCTCGGGCGCTGATCATACCCTCCTTAGCCATAAAGATTTAACTTCATATCTAGCGGCAAGAAACATCCTCTCAACCATACACTTCAAGGGCACCAGAAATTCCTTGCATGTTGGAGGGTTTCAATAATCTTCTTGGAACTACATACATCCACATTTACATACTTGCATACATATGGAGCATCATATTTTTCAACAATCCGATGGCACTTTAAGCCTCACAAGAAGTATGAAAAGTGCTATATAAATGATCATACAATACAGTACAATATTACATCCATGAAATAATGACTGGCCCCCTCCTGAGGAGCTCAAACATGAATTGAACTGCATTGAATCTCAGTTCCCAATGTAGAGGGATTGATTTGGTGAATATTTACAGATTTATATTTACATCTCAGATTCATAATTTAAGGGGACATGTGATATTTAGAGTTCAACATGTGCAGTTTATAATTCCCTGCACATAATAATAAATCCATATGTATTAAATAACATTATACCTCTTTCTTCCAAGGAATCAATCAGGAAAACAGCACAGTCCAACACTTCAACCACAGAGGAAAGCTCTATAACATAATTCTAGCAAGATGATGGGAAAGCAATGGCAATAAAGGCACTTTCTCCTCCTTCAGTCTTGTTACAATACATTGAACAACATGCATTTGCGGCCACTCCTCTTGCTAAGTGGTGAGGCGGGGGGAGGAGAAACACAGCAGACAAAACAAAACTGAACTAAAAAAAAAATAAGACTTACCTGCTGCTACAGCCGCCGCATTTCTTCTGCTCCTCGCGTCCCGTCCAAGAACTGCTGGACACTGCACTGGCTCCCAGATCCCTATCCCAGTGCTGCTCACATGCTGGGAATTGCTCACAGCTGAGAATACTATTACCAGCATGTGAGCAGCGCTGAGATTGGTCTGAGCGCCTCGGTTCAGAGCTCGGACATAGACTTGGAACCTAAATTGGTTTCTCCACCCAACTGTACAACACAGCTCTGTTGGAGAAAGGCCAAGTGTGCATGATGGTTTGGACGGCCACAAAGTGCGCATTTGACAGTGCCCACCACTTCCCCCCTCCTCCCTGGTGCTGCAGCTGCAGCATCAATATGGGAGGCTGCGCTCCTCCCTCAGCTTGCAGCCTGCAGGGCTAAAAATAAAATGACAATACAAATGTTTTACTATCATTTTAGTTTTGTTCTTTGCCTCTGCTGGCTGTCAGCAAGGGGGGTGGGGGCGATGCTCCTCCACCATAACGGAGGAGCTTCCCCTGACAACATGTTAAAACAAACCTTGAACAACACATTTCCAACAGTAACATACGTTTACTTACAGAAAACAATTTTTGGGAGACCAAAAGTTTTTCCTCCATATGTAAGCATGTCTTATGCTTGGGAATTCATGAGAAAGTCAAACCTAGGTTTTGACTAAGACAAAACTACTCAGCAGAAAATGAGTTGTTCATCACAGCTAGCAATTCATGAGCAATTCACATCTAAGGACCCAATTGAAGTGGGTTGATAATCCTGTTTGTAGTTGTTGCGTGCCACTTTTTGACCGAAAAGGGTCAGCAATTGCCCCAGTATTTCTGGACAGAGATCCACCAGTAAAGAAGTGTATGCAAATGTGTCCAGACAACAGGTAACATTTGGGAAAAACATGTTGTAATGGTGCCACAACACAGATTTACACATGATCTTCCCATTCGTCATGTGAGAACTCATAAATGCCTGGGACAGGTGTGGTAAGACCATCCGGTACGGGAAACGACCTTTACAACGCGGTCATTACACCGCGATGCCATTACAACGTGGTTGTTGCAATGACTGCGTTGTTACCATGCAATGCCATTACTACTCAAGTCATTACATCGACTCGCAGTAGATGGCGTGCTAACATAAGGAATAGTATATGTTACTATTCCAACATCTTCCCTACTGTTGCTTAGTCTGGAGTTGGAATAGTAAATTATATATTCCTAATGTTAGCGCACCATCCACTGTAATTCGATGTAACGACTTGCGTAGTAATGGCATTGCGTGGTAACGCAGTCGTTGTAACCACCGTGTTTTGAAGGCACGCGATGTAATGACTCGCGTAGTAATGAGTCATATTCATTCTGGTACCTGTAATTCTTTAATATAGCCTATGGTAGTACCGCACCTTGTAACTGGTGCACTTGTGACCCACCCCCTAGGGCAGGAGTAAGGCACTGCTGCTCATAAATAAAGCTTTGTGAATTAGGTGTCTAGCGATTGAAATAAAAGCAGAAACAAAACAGTTAAATAATACAAGTATGCAACCTTGGTCCAGCCTTTCTTTCAAATAACATGCTAAATAATGTTTCCCGAAAATTAAATCACACTGACTAAAATTCACTAAAGGAAGTGTAACGAGTGTTCTGTTTTTGAAAAGCTTCTGGTACCCACGGCTAACAGACTGGTACATCTTCTGGAGTCATTTATTCTCTCCGTAGTTTGAGTGTTTCCATGGTTTGCGCGCTCCCTATCCCTTGTAAGAACCAGAGCAGAGCAACAACGCATTGTGGTACTCAGCACTCAGTCTTTGGATTAGCACACATGCCCGTCTGTTCCTTTGTGTGTGTGCCATTCCAGTTCTGAAATTGTCATGCTGGTTTGAACAAGGGATGGGTGCCAACATAGAGAATGAAACATGTGCACGTGCATCGCAAGCTGGCAGAAGACAGCCTTTGGACGATCCAGGCCAAGGAAATGCCACATGCTTTATCAGATGTCTTGGTAAATGACATTTGTCAGGCCTACACCATTAACTGTAGTTTTAAAAAAATATAATTGTATAATTGGGTGCAGTTTCGTACAATAATTCAACCTCAACTTTATAGCTAAACGTGCATTTTATAAACCATTTAATGACTGCATTTGACTTTGAACATCCCGTTTTGTCTGAAATTGTGTACAATTATGTAAACTGGTCCAAGGGCAAATCAATGACTTTATCAATGTCATTTTCCCTCTCATTAAGGTATTGCAGAACGCAGTTTAATCAGAATAGCTAATATTTGTCAATTACAAAGTGCACCATTTAGTTTCAGGTGAGTTTTCTAAAAACTAGAATGTCCCAAACCTAAAGTGCTTCTGACTTAGTGCCACATCAATCAGCATCGTATCCAAAGATGGCCTCTTGTGTTGTGACGTTTGACTGTCTTGGTAGAACATCCAAATGACTTTGATGCCCACAAGGTAATGCCTAATCCATTCTTTACCAAGGTTTTAACTTGCCTCAAACTACACCCACTCAAAAGCAGCCCTGAAGCCAACAACACAACAGCATGGCTGGTCTGTAATGTCTTTCGCCTTTTGAGACAAGTATCAGAGTGTGGAGCACTGGATTGCTAGGACCAGTTTACTCCCACTGGATTATATTGTGGATTATCCAGTTTCAGAATTGACCGCAGCGGGGAAAAAATTGAAATATAATTAGCAACACCCTCTAAAACAGAAATTTCCCTTTTGCATCAAAGCTTCCTTCTTCTTCCTTTTCGAATTATTTGTCCTTCTATATAATCTACCAGTGGCTGACACTGTAAAGACCAAAACACAGATAGTCCACCTGAAGGCAAAGTTCATCGCTTCTGGACAAACACCAGTCAGCACCCATTTTGAAACTAGGTATCAGATTTGAGATTTAATTTTCTCCTAATAGATTCTCATTTAAGGAAAATATTATAAGGAATATTTCATTAATGAACCAATAAGTTAGACTTTTTATCATGTACATTAACAACAAACGTCTGTCACCCCTATCAGTAAGGTTTATTCTGTTATATCACTAAGCTTTTCAGTGAACCATCCCTTCATCAAGAGTCTTAGCAACTATTTCCCGCAAATGCAAAAAATAATTATGAAGTTAGTTTACTACACACTTGACTATCATAATTTGCGTATCATCCAGCCACCAAATATTTCCTTCCATTTACATACAAAAGGTTGGAGATTCAGAAGCGTTTGCACCATCCAGTTTGAGGGACTGCATCAAATCCTATGTAAATTGCCTAGCTCTACATTTGTGTTAATAATCCCTCTTTTATTTCCAGTTTTTGTAAACTGTGGGCCTGATGTACAAAAATATGTTGCAGTCGCAAACTCTACGATTCACAAATGTACAGGGCTGGCAACTGCAAGATGGGTTTGCAATGCTACATATCAATAGTTTGTGACTGCTATTGTAGTCACAAACCATTGAAGTTACTGAAACCTTAAAGGAAGAGTTCACTGATTCGCATAGGAGAAGCTGCCCTTCCTTAGACAACATCTCCTTTAGAAATTGGTTTGGGGTTTTGGGTGGAATAAGCAGTAGTCCACACTGAAGCGGCAGGCACAGGTAAGAGCGGTGAGGCAGAGGCGGGAGGTGTGGAGGGGCAAGTCGACAAATGATGGGATAGGTAAAATTAAATTAAAAAATGAATAACACCGCTTACCTTGCGCTCGGCCATCCAGTTTGAGGGACTGCGTCAAATCATATGTAAATTGCCTAGCTCTACATTTGTGTTAATAATCCCTCTTTTGTTTCTAGTTTTTGTAAACTGTGGGCCTGATGTACCAAAATATGTTGCAGTTGCAAACTCTGCAATTCACAAATGTACAGGGCTGGCAACTGTAAATTTGGGTTTGCAATGCTATGTATTAATGGTTTATGACTGCAATTGTAGTCACAAACCATTGAAGTTACTGATATCCTAAAGGAAGGGTTAACTGATTCGCATAGGAGGAGCTGCCTTTCCTTAGACAGCATTCCCTTTGGGAATTGGATTGGGGTTTTGGGTGGAATAGGCAGTAGTCCACACAGGCGCGGCCGGCACAGGTAAAAGCGGTGAGGCAGAGGCGGGAGGTGTGGAGGGGCAAGTCGACAAATGATGGGATAGGTAAAATTAAATTAAAAATGTATAAAACCACCTACCTTGTGCTTGGCGAGCGCAAGGTAAGCGGTTTTATTTATTTCATTTTACTTTCCCTGTCATCTGTCGACTACTCCCCACCCCGCCTCACCACCCCTCTGTTCTTACCTGTGCCGACCGCGCCTGAGTCCACAGTACTACTTCCTGTAACCACCAAAGTCTTCCAGAATGAAAAACATTCTTATTTTTAAGCAGCCCTTGATCCTTTAAGTATTTGCAAACAGTTTCCAATTGATAGACTCTGTTCAGCTACTATAGAAGTTATTTAAATCCACTGGCTCATTTGAAACTTGGGGCATAAAAGTGCCTGATTTTTCGATCCATCACGCCACCTCTTGATTTCTTAAGCAGTTACAAGACCAGAAATTGTCTTTCTTTTTTGATTTCAATAACTTTTATTGGTTTTTCAAACATGAAACAAATAAAAAAGACACAGAGTAAAGGAAGAAAAAAAAATACAGCAAATCCTCAAATGCCACAGTGGATAAAGGTATTAGGTGAGATAGTGTACAAGTGATCCAGTGACGATGAATAAAATGGCCAGCAGGATAGGCAAGAGTACATATGTTTGGTTGATAAGCTAGCCAAAATACAATTATCTCACAAGAGCTAGCAATTACAACATACATAGACATGTCTGAGTGCTCATATTGGTTTGACAGTTGCAGACTAGTGTACATTAGGTCCGTTACACGTGTCTAAGTAGTGATCGATGGGATCGAGGTTCAAACGTATCCAGTGTATCATTAATCAAAGCATGTACCATAGCCTCAACAATCCTGGTGGATATACTTTATCCTCCTTTCAGTGTGAAGTGAATCAAGAGAGAGAGAAAACGATGAAAGTAATTAAATAAATACTGATGAAATAAGGTAAAGTAAAGAAAGAGAGTAAGAATAAGCTGGGGGTCAAGGGGCACACCTATAAATTAGTATTGGATGACTCATCAATTTAACCGTATTCTGATAGGTAACCATCACTTGGTCCTAGTTGGGGTGCTTATATTTTCCTGGGGTGTCTGCATTTAGTATGGTGGTAATCACATTAGGGACTGATATTTCAAGGGGGTTTAAAAACTGTCTTTCTAATATTAATCTTACCAAATTTGAATCCACATTTTGAATTCATATATTTGTCTTTGTCTTTTGAGCTGGTTGACCAATGTATAATTTACCTAATTCAATTGAGTAATACTCGTGCTGTTTCTTCGTAGCTTTTCCAATGCAGTTGATTTTGAGTTTTAGAGGTACATGAATAGTAATTTTATAGAGTATTTATGACATGTTACAAATTATACATGATTGTGGTGAATATCATAATGGTATATTTCATGTGTTGCCTTACAAATGTTTTGTTTAGTTTTGCAAAACTGAAGTTCTTGTTGTCTTTTCCATTTTGGTGTTCACTTGACTAAGTACGTTTTCTTGATATCTACCTTGTCAAAATTGCTTCTCCCTCAGAAAGTGGGTCATTAATTTGGGAAGGGAGCAACCTTACAAAATCAGTAGACACACCTTGGTTAGGACTCAACACAGTTCTAAAAGAAACTCAGGTCAAAATTTGGACCTGTGGCACAAGCAGGAGGCCATTCCCCACTGAAATGCAACTTAAGGTCAAGCAGTACCCACAATTATAAAGTCAAGAAAACCAACAAGATAAAAATCCCAAACCAATTTTGAATCATTCAGTAAAATTTAATTAGCAAAAAGACTCTTTAATGATTAAAATCAGATAAGGGTAACCAAAAGAATGAGTTTTGAGGTAAGAAGCGGCAAGAAAACACAAAGCACAAATGCAAAGTTCAGTGTGTGGATGACCAGACATATTTACAATTTCAGGCCAATGGTGATAGGAAAAGAGGGGTTGGGTAAGCTAAGCGGGTCACAATGCTCAGTGTTTTCACCTTATGACTTAGGGGCTAATGTAGAGTTTGACAGAGAGGGTATTCCTGTGCAATGGTGACAGAGTGCCCTCTCTGCCAAATTGAAGGTGCGCCTAGCTAATTTACAGACAGGCGGACATTAAGTATGTCAACAACGGAGACTACTCCTTCAATGTCACTGACATACTCCTCCAATGGACTAACAAAGTAAGGGCCATATGAAGTTTGATAATTTGACCACCCACCCAATTTAGAGTGGGCAGTTGAATGGCCGGTTTTTATGCTACCTTCCTGCCATGAAAATTGAAGCATTAAGGGACAGTAAAAACATTTAAATTCCCCCCACACCATGGGAGAAAGGTCTCATGGTGTGGGGTCATTGCGTTTTGTTTTCTTCAAAAACAGAATCTCACTTTGGACTTTGTTTTTGAAAAAATGAAAACATGTTCAAAGATTGACAGTTGGTTCTATAGTTTTGACAGTACAATCCGTCAAACCTTTAATACATTGACAGGAACCACCATGACAGAGATTCTTGCCAATGTTTAGAGATGGTCACAGGGCTGGCAGACAAGTCTAAATCAACCCCTTAGACTTTTTTCTGGCACTCCAAGCCCTCCAATGGGGCATGGCAAGAAGGTGATGTCTGCAAGAGTCCTTGAAAGTTGTCATCAAGCTTGCACAGAAGATATTAGTTGTGCATCAAATGCTTGGAGTAGGACAAAGCTGGATTTTGTAGCCACCTAGCTTTTTCTCTGCATATATTGATTTACTTCTTTGTGCCAGTACAAGATTTTACCTTCAAACTTAGGGAGTCATTTAGAACCTAGCAGCTGTTCTGTTTCCACCAAGCCACTGGAAAGATGTACTTCAGGGCCCTGGCCGACACACCATTTTCAATGTTTAGAAATCTCCACTGATAGAATAATTATGATAAAGGGTTAGATGTACTAATTGTAGAAGAAACTCTTCATTTACAACAACTATCCAAGGTCCTTGTATGTAAAATATTGTGAAACAAAATCACTACATAGCATATGCACTACAAAGATTTCATATTTATGGATAACTCCAATAGCCAAGAATCAAATTTATTTTAGAATCCAATTTTAAGCTATCGGCCTCAGAAGTGGATTCTGCAGATATACATAGAATTTAGGCACGGGGCAAAACCTGGTGTTGTTAGAAAGTTATCAATCGAGTATTTTGAGGTTTTTGCAAGCTAATTGCTTTCTGAAATGCAGACACAATTCTAAATACAGCAATGAGTTATTCTTCAAAATCATTCATAGTTTTCCCCAAAAAATTAATTATTAAAATTGAAATAATAATTAAAATATATATTTTTTTAAAGCAATTAGGGCAAACTTTGGTAAATTCACACATTTTTCTTATGTTTCTGTGAGGCTATGTTTTTCAGTCTTGGATATACACAAAATTCCTACCACCTAACTTTCCCACAATTCTCCAGAGAAATATGACCTGATCAAATGATTCTCTCGCTGACAGAGGATCCCGCCAATGCCACTCTAATGCACAGCATTGATGACAAAGGCAACTATCCCATCTAAAATTGCCGCTATCTACCACCAGGCTCACTATCACCAACCACGTCTTCCTTATGGTAACATGGGCTGAGGTACTGAATGTTTGACAAACATTCATCATAGTGAGAGGGCTAAGTTTCAGATGAAAACTAGGTCTTGTGCCAATGACATACCCTGCATCCTTTATGAGACCCTCAGTGGAGTTGGATCCCAGGAAGTTATAATCATATACTGTTGTGGTAAATATCCCTGACAGACTGGATTCAATGCTACCAGGGTTGGACTCGCCTATCTCGCAGTGCCAGATGGGCTAGATTGACAGGTAGGAATGTGAGCCGGTTGTGTGGTGGGCCAGTTTTTTGGCTTTCTGTGGGCTGGTGTTGTAATCATCTTTAAATAGGGAATAGGTGGCAGTAGCATGCAGCAGTGTACAACATGTGGATGCTATAATCTTATAGTATGCAACATGGTTGAACCATTCACACATTGGCCCAGATTTACTAACATTATGTGCTACCTTTTTGGCGCAGCCATGACACAAAATGTTAGTTGGTGTTTAGTAAACTATGCAAGGGCCACCTTGCGTCGTCTTGCATGGCTTGGCAAACAAAATGTAACCCAACGCAGCCCATTGACCTGCGTTGCATTACACTGAGTCTGTTGGAGTTCCATCAATGAAGCATGGGCGTTCCCATGCTTCTACCCATGGATTTTGGTGCATTTGCAGATTTACTAAAGCCAGTGAACCCCTAGAATGCATCACATTTTTTTTCCTACTTGTTCCCCAGTGAGGCATAACAAAGAGAAATATCTTTATTTCTTTTCGTTATTTCCTCTTTCTATACGTGATGCATTGTGCATCATGCACAGAATGAGCAAATTACCTTGCTAGCTTTTTTTTTAGCAGGAATATATGCCTTTCTGCACAGAAACAATCCTGCCCATTACGCCGTCACTCAAGCAGCAAGGCACAGGGTGCCTATGTTGGGGCTAGGCAGCCACAAGTGTTCCAGCACTAGGAGGGAGCTGAAGAGCACCAGATCATAGTAGATATGGCTCTCCCATTAATGCAACACAACACAGGAACTTTCTTTACTTGCTGCCCTGTTTTTTGTGAACGTTTGTTGAATATGCCCCCTTGTGAGTAGGAGAGCAGGAATGTGTTAATGTTTCCTTTGAACATAGTACATTTCCCTGCTGGATTTCTCAACATTATCACACTCATGGCCAGCATCAAGCAGAAAGCCTTTTTGATTCCCCACTCGTCTGAAACCACCCATACACTATGGGCCTGATTATGAGTCAGGCGGGCCATGGACTGCCAGACTCACGGTGGCGTGGTGGTGGTGGCCCAGCCACAGCTGCCCCGGCGGTCCGACCGCCCCATTAGAAGTTGAGCGGTCGGACTGCCATTGCACCGCCACAACCACCAGGGGTCAGAGATCCCTGGCAGTGATGCGGCAGTCTTGAGGCTGCAATATGCTTTGCTGGACCGCCGTGGTTCCTCCTCCATGAAAACTGTGTTGGAAACTAAGCTTGCCTCTGGGCCATAGGGTGCATGTAGGGGGCACATGTTGTGCCCCCCCCCCTGTGTGCATGCATCCCAGTACCTGCATGGCATAAAAAAATCTTAATCTGGTGGGCGGTGCACACAAGGATTTGGCGGTGCAGGAGCGGGACGCCCGCATGGCGGTCCTGCTCCCGCACCGCCAAGCTCATAATCAGGCCCTATGCTGAGAGTTGCTTAATTTTCAACGGTGGGTAACTTTTTGTAAATACTGCGGGCCTTCCTGCTGCGGTGCCCTACGTCAAATGAAAGGGGCAGGAATGTGGCTTATCTATTAGATGCGGTACATTCCTCTCCTTTTCCCCTGCATTGGCGCACAATGGGCTGCCATGTGCCAATCCAGGTACCTTTGCACCATGGTGCAAGGGAGCCTGTGTTGTGGGAATGATTTTTTTGTGCAGGAAGGGAAGCCTTCCTACACAAAAACAATCACAAGATGCTTTTTCCTCTTTCTATGTGTGCTGCAGAAAAAGGAAAAACTAGGAGAAATAAAGATATTTCTCCTTGCTGTGCTTCCCTTATGCCTCCCCTGGGGAGGCTTACGTTTTTGGCACTGCCTCTGAGTTACAATTTCTCATAAATCTGGGGCAGTGTCAAAAAGCAATGGATGTTGCCGGGAATGCCCCCAGCAACGCCCATTGCACGCCCCTTTAACAACTAAAACTGTGTTAAAGGGAATGATATTTACAAGGCAGCATTAAGCCAAAAAAAGTGGTTTAGTGCTGTCTGGTAAATATGGAGCAGGCTCATGTGCCACCGGAGCATCACAAAAAGTGACGAACAGGCGGCACAAAGGGCTTATAAATAAGCTACTAAATTCATAACTGTAGGTCACTTATATTTTGGCACCGGGCCTTTATTCTGCCCAGTCCAACCCTGGCTACTACCAATAGTGGGTTAGTAATTTACGGAATGTCAGTGATTTTTCCAAAATAAAATTCATAAATTGAATCTGAAAGATTCAGAAATAAATCTGCTGTGCTAGTGACTGCAATTGTGTGGTCTATGTTAAATATAACTTGAAAAAATCAGCAATCTGTTAACACAGCAATGGACAAATAACCCAGTCTTTGGGATTTAAGGAATTTCTTGTGGCTTAATAAAATATACATGCCCTGTTCAATCTGCTTAATGTGACCACAGCAATTAAAAACCAAAGAGAAAAACACTTGCCATTTGGGATTTAAAACTGCTGGTTGCGGTCTGGTCAAATTTATGTGTGCTTTTAAATCAATTTTAATTTTTCCTGCTGCTTCCTAAACTGCCACACTCCAGTCATCATGTTGACCACAAGTTAAAAAAAATATGACTTGTATGCTCCACTTGATCGTTTAAAAACCACCCTCCAGCGTTTAAACCACACACATAAAATCAAACTGCTTACAGTCCTAGCAGAGATGTCACAGAATTTGACAGCAGCATAATTACTACATAGGCGCGATGCCATCTTGCCTTGATTTCCGAATGTTTCCTGAACCATCATTATGCACTCAAACTCAGATTTCAGCTCAAACTGCCATTTAGTGCATGGTTTTCCACTGTTATGCAAATCTTTTAACGCAACACAGCTGCTGGCTAATGACAAAGAAGAAATGTAAGTTGTCACTAATTTTGCCTTGCAGTACAATAGCTCATTGTTTAATATTAAAACTTTATTCGTTCCGGCAAATCTGATAAAATTATACAGTACTCGGGCAAATAACATAAATTCAAAGTTTATAAACTCGCTCTATCTGAGGATTACTCTAGCGATTCTTCAGGACCTAGTGTGTTCTATCTACATTTAGACTGTTTATCCAGTATTCAGTAAGCATTCATATTGGTAGCTAGTGTTCCACAAGTTTACCTGTAACCCGGTCTACCCTACCAATTCCATAGGATAGCACACTGCAGTTCCTGGTAGGCTACGCAAGGAGTTCCTTGTCACCGATCGTCCTACCCCGCTCTACCAGGACTGGCGTGTCTAACGCAAGGAACTCCTTGCGTAGCCTACCAGGAACTGCAGCGTGCTATCCTATGGAATTGGTAGGGTAGACCGGATACAGGTAAACTTGTGGAACACTAGCTACCAATATGAATGCTTACTGAATACTGGATAAACAGTCTAAATGTAGATAGAACACACTAGGTCCTGAAGAATCGCTACAGTAGTCCTCAGATAGAGCGAGAAACATATTGACCCCAGATGAGGCAGTGTATACAACCTAGCACATAAATCTACGTTACCAACACTTCACCTCATAGCTTTTAACTAGGTAAGGAGGCTTCATAATAAACTGATTGAGAAGCACTCCCATCCCTATTTTAATTCACAATCACTATCTCCTTTCATCTACATTAAATTAGAGCCCCTCACCCCCACTTCACCGGACGGCTGTTGGATAAAAGATCTCCATAAGAGTGTTCCCTAATAAGGAACCCGTCGGGTATTGCACCAGCCGACTCGACGTGGAGCAGCCCGATGATGAAGCATGACATCCTGATGGCTGTGTGAGGGCTTCCATATCCAACATTGTTGCCTCTACACAAACTCTCATGCACACCACTTGGTCCGTCTCGTTTGTTAATGGAACAGCTTCAACACTTTTTTGGTTGTACATTTTAGGGCTCGCTTAGCTGGACCTCCTCTCCAAAGCCCTGTTCGCCCCCCCTTTTTTCTTTACATCCCTTGTGATCATCCACATGACATGAGGCATCCTTTGTTTCCTCTCCACCACAGTTTTGATGGTGGTTACACTGCCATGAAAACCATGGCGGAGAGGAGACTCGTAATATGCTTGACGGGACTGTGGCGGTCCCATCAAGCATATTGCGGCCTGCTGAACACCCCCATGAAACGGTTGTTCCGTGGCAGCTATGGCAGGCATTGTGGTCTGACTGCCCTAATTGTAATAGGGTGGTTGGAAGACCACCACCGCCACACTCCCATGAATCTGGCAGTCCATGGACCGCCAGATTCATAATAATACCCTTAGGTAAGTATAGCGCCTAAAAGCACAAAGCGCCACTTGTGGTCATCTGGTCGTGCTAGACCGGGGGAAAGTCACAAGTTCTGGTTGACTGCAATCGAGCGAGGGCAGGATACAAGGACCAGGTTCTTCCTGCTCAGAAAGTTACCTTTTCAAAGTCTGGTGCAAAGTGACTATGGGGCATATGTATCAAACGTTTTTTTAATCGCAAACGCTGCGATTCGCAAAATACCAGCGTTTGCGATTAAAAAATCGGTAATCGGGATGTATGAGCCAAATCCCATTGCAAAATTAAGGAATTGCTAATTTAGCGATTTCTTAATTTTGCGTAAGCATTTAAGAAATCGCAAATTGCGATTTCTTAAATGATATGTAAAAAGCACCCAAGATGTGCAAATTATCCTTAAGAAATCGCAAATTACCACCAACTTCCAGTTGGTGGTAATTTGCGATTTCCTTTCAAAATGCACTTTTTTGAATTTTACAAAGTGCCACGTGGCGCTCATACATGCCCTTAGGGCATGTATGTGCGCCATATGCACACACATGCTCATTTCAGGGGTGCATCAGGGTGTCATCATGACACGCTTGCACCTTTGAAATTATTCTCAAATTGCGATTAGCAAATTGCGAATCGCTATTTGAGAATGACTTCCCATTCATTCCTATGGGTCTCCTGGCCCATAGAAATGAATGGGCAGGTATTCTTTAATTGCGATTTCGCAATATGCTAATCGCAATTAAGGAATTTTAAGAAATCGCAAAAGTTTTGCAATTTTTTAAATACATCACATTATGCAATTCTCAAATAGCGATTCTTCAAAAATCGCTATTTGAGAATCGCAAATGGTGATTGTGATACATATGCCCCTATTTCACAGTGGAGGAGGCCAGCAGGAGCAGGGAGAGCATTGTGGATGGTGGTCATTATACCATGAAGAGCTGGCTGGGCGTCCTGGATGGTCATTGCTGTAGCATGAAGATCCCGTCAGGTGTCACAGACAGTCATTGCTAGAGCGTTGGTAGTTGATGTTGTCATGGGAAGTGCTGATCTTGTGCTACAGGTCATCACTGGCAGTCGCTGTAGTGTGAAGAGTCTGGTCCACCGGTGCTACACGCTGGCTGTCATTGCAGGCGGTGAGATTTCTGTTCGAACAGGCCTATTCGGAGTTACAGAGAGCCCAAAACTTCAGGATTTCTATTCATCTTTACAGGAGGAGCTCAGCTGATGCCAGCCAAGGGTCCAGGACACAAGGAAGCACATTTTGGTGATCAGGAACCCCCTTTAGCAGAGACCAGCAGGGCTCAGACAGGTCCAGTTGTAGGTCCAGGCAGGTCCAGTGCAGCAGGTCTGGAGCTTGCTGTGTTCCTGTTGCTCAGAACAGGAGGCCAGCCACCTGCACTTGGAGTCACTCTGCCTGGGAGGAAGAGAGCAGACCCAGTATTCCTTCTCTGAGAGCAGGGCAGGCCTTAAGCAGTAGGGCAGTCCTCTGGCATGACCGCAGTCCTTCTTATGTAGTATCCTTATCCACAGGTCCAGGAGTGTACTGAAAAGTGAGTCTCAGGGTCCAATATTTATACCTGGTGCCAGCTTTGAAGTGAGTGAAACGTCTAGAGTTCCCCCCACAGAGGTGGCTCTGGAATTTCTTTCCTCCCTGCCTTGGTCCCAGGATGTCTGAGGTGACAAAAGGCTAGTGTGAAGTCCTTTGTGTGTGGGCTGAGGCAGCTTCTTTGAAGTTTGAGTGGCGCTTTGCACAGCTCCGCCTCTCCCATCCTCTTTGGATGGCCCATCCTTCCAACACCCAGTACCCCTTTTGTGTGACTGCTTGGTAGGAATACACAAAAGCCAACTGCCAGCTACACCTAGTCATGTGCCCAGGAAACAGACTGCATCCATCAAATGGGTAGTACAAGTAAAATGCCTACTTTTGAAAAGTGGCATTGTGACTTTAAATCCGACCTTTTCTTTAAAGAGGGTTTTAAATTATAATTCCTTAGACACCAAACGTATTTCCACCTGTTCCCAAGCAAACATTATCAATTATTAAATGTAAAAAGTTAACCCAATTTTATCCTGTGAGAGGTAATCCTCACAGTAGTGACAAACAAATTTGTGAGTTTTTCACTACCAGGACCTGTAAATTTGAAGGTACATGTCCAACTTTTAAAATACAATGCACCCTACACTGATGGCTGTTTAGGGCCTACCCTAAGGGTGACTTATATCTATTAAAACAGGAGTTTTAGCCTTGACAAAGGGTTATTTTTGTCGAATTGGCAGTTTGTAACTGCACACAGGCTGCAATGGCAGGCATGAGACATGTTTTAAAGGGCTACTTAAGTGGGCGGCACAATAAGTGCTGCACACCTACTATTATCATTTCATTTACCAGCCCTGGGTATATGCTATACCACTTTACTAAGGATGTTTAAGTAAATTAAATATGTCAATCAGGTGTACACCAATTTTACCAAGTTTGAGGGAGTGAGCACAAGCACTTTAGCACTGATTAGTAGTAGTAAGGTGCACAGAGTCCTAAGGTCAATAAAATAAATTCAGAAAGCAAAATGTTTGGAGGAAGACCACCCAATGACTGACAGGTCAAACACCCCTCCACTGTTTTTCTCCTATACTCCCATTGCTGTTTCCTAGGGCCTTTACTGCCACCCAGTACCTTTTACAAGCACCACTCATGATGATCTGCATTACCAATGCTTCTTGAATTGCATTACAAGCATAGGCAAAGTCTAAACATTCCAATATGGCCAACATGTTTGTGCACACTTGTATGATCGCCATCTTGCAAGTTTGGTATGTTAATTTGAAGCATGGATTGAGTGTGATTGAAGTGCTGATCACAGTGGATGAAGTGTTCTTGAGGTGTAGATCACAGAACCCACAAACCTGAAACCAGAGCTAAGAGAGATGTGGATTAAGTTTGGAAATATCTTTTCAATCGTATTGCAGGCAGTGCCAAAACCACCTACCTTCTTTCTTGCCATACCACAAATCTCTTAATGCCAACAAAAATAACAAACATGGTTATATGTACTGATGAACAGAGGTTATCTGAGTGATAGACTTTCCCAGAGGCAAATGGAACATCAGCTGGTAAGATGCAGAGGCACTACAACTGTGGCATGACAAAGGTGTCTGGAGAAGGTTGCGATTGGATAACCAGTAGCAGGAGCAATACAAATTGCACAGGACAGTTTCTGAGAGGAGGGGGACAAGTGAGACATTAAGTTACAATTGCTGTCACCTCAGATCACCGTTTGACAGCTGCTCTGTCTTCAGCAGAACAGCCCAATCCTGGTTCCTCAAGGGAGGAATCATGAATTTGTATTTAGAACGTAATCTTGCAATATGACAATTAGCTTGGAGTGCGTTGGCAGCTACAAGGGAATCCCAGACAGTACTGTCAGAACCAGAGGAGCTCTGCAAGAAGCTTCTTATTTGACAGCTATTTTTTCTCTTGATATCTTTGGAGTCCAAAAACTAGCTATGTATCCTATCACCTGTTGACTTATCTTTGACCCTGTACAGTGCTCTGCTGCTTTTGGGCTAGGTGTGTGCCATAGCTATACTGCATACGCATATAACTACATACATTTGCAAAGCCAATAGTTCTAGCCACTGCAAGGTGGTGATATATTTATTTTCTATCATTTCAAGGATCTACCAGAAAAAGAAAAAAAGCATGCTACATAAGCACCATATGGTTGCAACCAACAATCGCTTACAGTTTTAATAGATCAGTATAGGTCCTTCCTAGTAGGAAAGTGTACTTAAAATAAGTATAGAAACCCTTTTGAGGTTTAATCCATGTCACAATTTTTTTTTTATTCTTATCAGTGCAAAGAAAGGTATTGTTGGCTCCGAATTATTGTAACCTGAGCACATACTTTAAACATACATGTCTAAATAACAGCAATGCCAATAGGTCTGGCCTTAAAGAAACGTTGTATGGTAATGTGTAGCATTACAAGCAGAAAACATGGGAATGGATACATATTTGTGTGGAAACAAAGAACTGTAGAATCTGATTGGTGTAGGTTAAAAGGTCAGATGACAGTTAGACTTTAAAGTAACACCTAACAATCCATGTAGGATATGACTGCCCTCGTCTGATCTGTCCTGCTGCCAGAAAAAAAACACCATACATTATCTAATTATCTAAGACACTTTAAAAGCATTACATTATCAAATGCATGTCCCTGGAAGTTCAAGCTCAGGCAGCTGAATAAATAAACAAAATGATCACAGCTGTGTGGAGGGCAAGCACTTTTTTGGTGGGAGCACACAACGTCTTCCCAATCACATTTATTCTTGACTCCCAACAGGTGGGCGGAGCCAAAGCCCCTCACTTGATGATTGTCACAACATTTTCTGCTGACCACTGTGCTGTCAAGCTATACCTTAAAAAACGATGAACAATTGAAAGAGAGCATTTTGAATAATTGGCCCACCTTCTTTGGCACTGAAGTCCCTTTCTTTTAGGGTGGATGTGCATACGTAATTAGATAAAATGTCCCCACTCACAATGCAAGGGAGCTAGTAGATGAAGTGAAGTGATCTATTGTCCCGTGTTGTACTCTGCAGTGGGTGGAAGCAAAACATGAATGAACAGACCAACAAATGAAGTGAGCTGACCCAAAACCGCTCCATGTGTATATATATTTCAGTTTTTTACCATTGACTTTTTTCATTACACGAGGGTGGCAAAACAACGAAGGCTGTCTCTAGACCACACCTAAGGATGTGTTTCTACAAAAAAGTATATTTCCTTAAAATAATCATAAATCAAAAAGTCAAGGTGTACATCACACCAATAAAACAGTTCATATTTAATAGATGATCAATGTTTATTAATGCCATTGGGCATTACTTCTACTGGTTTGTTTTTAAATCTCTTTTTTGTGAATCTCTGTGATTTATCAATACATTTTCTCTTTGAGTTATGCACTAGGATTCAGTGACATAAATATTTTTGATGTCATCAGTATCAAAGTTATGTGGCATCACTTCCTGAGATTCAGGGTCAGAGGTCATAAGATGTCACTGAGATAAAAGGGAGTATGATGTTACTTCCATAACCCATGACATTTTGGTGAATCATCCCCTACAAGGTACGTTTTCCACATCACTTTTACCTAACTTGTTGTTTGAACTATTTAAATTTTGTTTTTGCACCGGTTTGCAAACAAATCTACCTTGTTCACAATTCTGGCTTGTTGGAGTGTTACATGCAGTCATAAAACATTTTTTCTTTGATAAACTGTCTGGTAACAAGGCATATGGTCAGATATGATGTGGTTTATGTTAATGCAGGTGCCTGTTTACTACCAGACCAAATTGCCAATGCCAGTGGGGTTTAGATGGGTAAGTGTCAAGCCTTTCAGGTGAAGTTAATTCCTTGTCAACTGCTTGTATAGGTTTTTCTCCCACTTGAAATCTAGAAATGTGTCCTGTTAAGAATTCCTGCTTTTAATACGCCTGTTCTTGGCATAAAATGTCTGCACAAAATATATGTAACAGCAATTGCCTCATCAAATGGAAAAAGTAGTTGTTGGACCTGGCCCTTTTTCAGGGTCTTCCGCAGATTTGTGTCTTCTGTTGTTGAACCTGTTTTTATCGCCATTGGGACCCTGTGCACTTTACTACTGCTAACCAGTGGCAAAGTGCATAGGCTCTCCCCCTAAAACATGGTACAAATGGCATCTACCTGATTGGTATATTTAATTTACTTGTTAAGTCTCTAGCAGATGTCCAGAGGTCCTGTAAATTAAATGCTATTAGTGGGCCTGCAGCACTCTTTGTGCACCCACTAAAGTAGCTTTTTAAAACATGTCTTAGACCTGCCACTGCATCCTGTGTGAAGTTTTAGGTACATGTTCTTAATTGTATAAGTGAAATTTACAAATAATACAGAATATAGGCGAATAAGCTCAAAACAAAACAACCATAATATTACGGATGTCAAATATATAGTATGGAAGAAAAGCAACTGATGCTCTAGGAAAATTGTAAGAAACAAAACTAATTTGATCAACAAAGTCTATAAGTCAGCATGCAATAACAAATTTCAAAGAATAGATAGAAAGAGAGAGGGCTAGAAAAATAAAAATAAATAAAAGGAGGGACCACTACAGAAAAATGTAAGGAGCATAGAAAAGGAAAGGGAGGAAGAAAATATATTTAGAGACAACACATATACGTGGGTTACTCAGCATGCTTAAATAACATCTAATCATCTAAAAACTATAAAAGGCAAGAGATTCTTCAATTACATCAGAACATGTTAAGTGAAGACATTGACTTAAGTAACCGAAAAATTATAATGTTTAGCAATGTGCGATAAATAAACAGTAACAAACATCCAAATACGATCTCTTTTAATGGTCAACTGTAAAGAGTCCAGTTTATACTTGTACCATCTATGGTTATAACACACCGAATACCACCAAAGGCAACCTCGTAGCATATCCTGTGATTTGAAATCACAAGTTACGACTTGTAGAGTTATAGCAAACAAAAGATAAACCAATTTATCAATAAGTATGTAATGCGACCATATACTATGTATACCCCCCAAAAGGAGAGTCATAATAGAGAAAGATAAATAAACATTTATAATTTTAACTCAGTGCAAGATATTGTGGTGGTAAAAACAGATATGGGCACCAGAAATCCAATTTTCTGACACATAAAGGACATATGTTAGTATGTAGCATTTGTGTTATCACATCTCCAACAAGTGGATTGACCAGATAATATAAATATAGAATATTTAATTGGAGTATAATATAATCTTTTATAGAAGAAATATAAAGCTTGTGATAGACAGGCTGAGCGAGCAGTGCAATGTATTTTAGTCTAACTTTATCCCAGATGACCATAGACCACACATAGTTTAAATCTGATTCCCATTGCAGATTAGTGCTTGCTTTGGGTCGCTCAATATCAGCTGAGAGAAGTTCCTTATACAGAAGAGAGGCTTTAACATAAGCAGCCTCACAAATGGGAGTAACTCCTATATCTTGGGACTCATTCATGGTGAAGGTAAAGGTATTCATTCCTTAGACACAAAGGTCAATTAATAGATTACATTTATTAAATTGTTTGTGACGAATATCATATAAAATGGAAAAATCTTGACAAGGAATAGAAATATTAGTTATAAATAATTGGGAGAATGAGAATATTACTTTATCTGCACAGTCCTTCCAAAGAAGATCCCTACCATTCTTTTTAAATCATTTATTATGCCAAATGGGACTGGTTTATAAGGTGTTTAGTCCAGGTAAAGTATAAACTATGTACGGGTTCAATAATTAGCATACGAGAGAGATGGTAGGAGCTAACCAAAATTTGGGTGGGCAGGACATAAACAGAATATGATTATACGAGAATTGAGTAATATAAGAGAGTTCCGGATTAATCCACAACTTATGAGTATTCAAAATGAAATGAAATAATGGCTTATTTGCTTGATACTAAAAGCTTTTTCATATCAAATAAAATCGAGAAAATTAACACCACCTTTATTCTTGGTTAACTTAGTCTAGCTCAACTGCTCACATAGAGTTCCAGGGTTAGTAAAGAGTGTGAAGATCCTGTTAGCTAGGGTTAAACATCCCCATGGCCGTCTGTCATTGTGTTCTAGCTGGAGCTGCTACCGAGCTTCACAGACACACCACCATCTTCAGTGGCATTCAGACTATGCCCCCAACTAGTAGTGCAGTTTTAAACTGACATTTCAACCTGACAAAATAAACCTTTTGCCAGGCCTAAACCTTCCTTTTTTGTAGTTTTACATTTTACTTGTCCAGGTAGTGACAACTCCTAAAATTGTTTTTCATCAGGTATAAAAATAAGACCGCCAAGATCCTTCTTCAGAACACTCCTGGATCTCTGGAAGTTACAGAAGAAGGACTGCCCTGCAGCCAGAGGACTGCCCTTCTGCTTGAGGGACTAGTTTGCTGTCTGAGAAGGAAGACTGGACCTGCTTACCTTTATCCCAGGCTAACCAGAGTGACACCAAGGATCAGTTGGCTGACTTCCTGTGTGAGCTACAGGGACACAGAGGCTTCCCTGCACCTGCTCAGCTGACCTTCATCAATTAGATCAACCTGGACCTGCAACTGGACTTGCCTGACCCCTGCTGGTCTCTGCTGGAGTGAATCCCTGATCCCCAAGAGGTGCCTCATCAGGGCTTGGACCCTTGGCTAGCATTAGAGTGTACTCTTCCAAAAAAAGGTTAAAATACTGAGGTTTGGGCTCCTTGCAACAGTAAACATGCCTGTTTGTGCCAGAACTCTGCCTCCCCTGACATCCGTCAACATGAAGCTTCAATGACACGTGCTCTTCACATCAACAGCGACTGCCAGCGACGACTGTCAACTCTAGATCTGCACTTCAGGCTACAGCAATGACAACCCATGATGACTTCCAATGAAAGCTACAGCAATGACCACCCGCAATGCTTGACCAGCTCTTCATGCTACAACAACAACCGTCTGTGATGACAGACCAGCTCTTCGTGCTAAAGCAACGATCATCCATGATGTTCAGCCTCTTCCTTGCGGGCTCCTCCACCATGAACAGAACTCTTCACGCCAGAATCTGAAGGTAACTGTTCGGCAGGACTAACCAGGCAGCTGTCTCCGACAGGCGCTCCATCGCAGGCGGCCTGAACTTCTGACTTCTCATTGTCTTGCGCGACCAGATGACCGCAAGTGGTGCTTTGTGCTTTTAGAAACTATTTTCACTCTGAAATTTAAAGTTCAATATATCTGGTTATACTGATTGGAAGCTACCAGTGGGTTAAGAATAAGTTAATTTAGTGACTTTTGTGGTTCATCCTGACAAGTATTGTGGTTGGTGCCTGAGTGGGGCTTTAACCTCCCTCAACCAATAACCCAATTTCTTACAGTTTGCCATAAAAATAATATATTTCTCCAATACCGTACGTTACAGACCCTGGTCTCCTACAGATTTACCTCCAAAGATGGTATGCTGCTGTTGCCCTTTGCAGTGGATCCATCTTGAAAGACTGTAGGTGTAGGTGCAGAGAGCCAATGATGTGTGTTCAAATGTTTGAGGAAAGTCACCTTTGAAATTGGAGATCTTCCCCTTCTTGCTTGATTTCTTTTCAAACAAGCACACACCCTCTGTAGCTTATTTATTCATATGTTAGTTTTGTAAAGCACTGTGTTTAGCCTTTCAATTATTTCTGCACCAGTAATTGAATAAGACAGTACTTACTGCCACACAACCAAATAGATAGACACTTTCCCAGGTTGCGTTAGTGGATACCTCTCAATTCAAAGTCAGCGACTCACCTGAATCTGGCCTTTGGTGCATGCAGCATCTATCATGCTTCTTTATTGCACCACCCAGCACTCTCCAGGTATGAATTACATGGTATTCCTAGAGACAGCTTGGAGGCCAGGACTGAAGCAATATTATCACTAAGGAGTAGAAGTAAGAAACTGATGTCTGCCAATGTCAATATCTATGCAAAGATGTACTCACAGATGTTCTTGGGTGCTCAACTGCTCATTTTTAGCTTTCCCTTCCTGCCTTAAGCCTTCGAAATCCCTAGAAAAATGGTTCCTCCACTGTTTGCCAGTTACTAACAATGTGGAGTTCCTCCCTCCACCATCAAGGGACCTCAACTAGAGTTAAATGCTTGAACGGGTGCCAGAGCATATTGACTAATTTCTGTTCAGTCAATATAACATTTAGCACTGACATTTGGAGAATATTCTGATAATCATTCCTTTGAACATGTTTAGCTGTGTTACTACCCACCAAGATGTCACTGTCTTACCTTCTACCAAGAGGCTAAATGTGAAATCTGTGTCTCTTGATAATATTTTAAGAAGTGTGGTACCCCCTTTCAACTGCTTTCCTGTGTTAATTTCAGTGTGGCAAAGCCATTTCAGGGACTGTTACCATTCCACATCTGTTGCATGAGGAAATGAAGTTGCCCAAAAGATTGAATGTGTAATCTTCTAAAACATAGCATGAAATTCATTTTACAGTCTTGGCAACAGGATCCTTTTAGTGTATTTCCCCACATACATCAGAGTGCATATGTACTTGTTCATCCTTTAAGGTAGAACTCCATATCAATCAGGAAGCCATTCCCTCAGTTTCCTTCTGAGTCCATGATTCTGCCTGAGGGCAGTTTACAGATTCTGTGAAATACTCCACGACTGTTAGTAAGGTGGCTATTGGTTAGGCCTAAAGTCACTAAAATAGTTCATTGGGCTCTTTGCCAATGCTTGTCATGTTGATGAGAATTGACAGAAACCAAAACTAGGAGCCCCATTAGGGGAAAAAAATAATAATAATTGGCAAAGCCATCAAGTCGGTGCCCAGTAGCAAAGGTGGAACCTATTGGCTTTGTTAATGCTTGTTTGGATATGAATGTTGACTCAGTGCATATTAAAAGGGTAGAGAGTAAGTGCCAGGAGCACTGAATAGCACTCAATGGATCCATATAGCTATCCCAGTGTAGCCATAAGTGCCATCAAATGTGTTTCACCTGATTCAGAGCACTTTAGAGTGGGGATCCATGTAAAGTGGTGACTAACCAATGTAATTCTTCTTTCCTAGAACCATGTAAGTTCTTCAGTAAGATGGCAGACGGCTGCAGAGTGGTACCATATCTCATAACTAATGGACACATGGTCCCGTCGCCCCTATACAGGGTGTGGTCAACATGTCATTTGATTGTAGCATAATTTGCCATTTTCCGTTGCTCGGATAAGATGGAGAACCAATATATTTACAACATTTGAGGGGGAAAAAAATTCTTTCCAAAGTGAGGATCCCACATACATACGTACATTTTTATGTGCCATGTTATAGCAGGATCTCACATACATACAAAGATCACAGGCTGAGCAACAGGTCCCTTTAATTAGTATCAACTAAGGTTTATCTCTACTAATAATGAGTGCTTCATAATCAGAAGAAATATTTAAATAAGATTAATGAGGCACATTTGCAATGGACTTGATTTACATTACAATGAGAACTGCAATCTGCGGTCTAGTTGTTCTAAGAGGCACAATAGCTGTTCTGAGTCAGTGACATCACAGGTCATGCGTTTATACATTGAGGACGTAAACAGGATGTGGGTAACGGGACCATATGTTCATGAGTTCGATAGATATGAGCCCAGTGATAATGAATTGGTGGCAGGCTTGTTGGTCCTAGGCCACTGCCGTTCGTTGCTTGAGGACATAAATACTGCATCATCAAGAGACGCTATTACAAGATGTAATCCATATAATGGGTGTTAAACCTGTCATTCTTAGGCTGGTCTTCCCCCCAACCTTTTGGCGCGTACCTCCTATTTTCGTTGATTCGTTTTGTTGGCCTTAGGATTCTGAGCACTTTAGTACTGCTGATCAGTGCTAAAGTGCGTGTGCTTCTTTCTTAACATATGGTAACATTGGGATATATACAATTGCCATATTTAGTTTACTTGTAAGTCCCTTGTAAAGTGGTATTCCCATATATCTAGGGCCTGTAACCTAAATACTACTGGTGGGCCTGCAGCACTGATTGTGCCACCCACACAAGAAGCCTTTCAAACATCTCTCAGATCTGCCATTACAGGGCCTGTGTGTGCAGTGTCCTGCCACTTTGACTTGACATTTAAAACCCTTTACCAAGCCTGAAACTCCCCTTTTTTTTTACACATATGTCACCCCTAAGGCAGGCTTTTGGTAGCCAATAGGGCAGGATGCTGTATATGTAACAGGTAGGACATGTACTTGTAAGTTCTGCATGTCCTAGTAGTGAGAAGCAGCTACTTTCATTTTTCACCACTGTGAGGTTTACTCCTCTCATAGGTGAACATTAGGAATTCCTTAACAAAATTTCAGTAGTAGTATTCCCTTTCAGAGGCTTGGAACCGCACAATCATTAATCATTTCTTAATAGCATTTTTAGTGTGACAATCTTTGCAATATATGTCTGTATTCTTGTCGGGGTGCTATTCTGTTCTTCCTAGCACCTACTACCAAAAGGTGCCAACACCTCAACCAAAAGGTTGGGTAAACACAATTATAACAATTGAAAGAAATATTCAGCACACCCTTATATTTATCAAAACAGTCCAAAATTAGGTATAGGACAAATCTGTGGCTTGATAAGTAACAAACCAATAATCATGCACTGATTAATTGACTAAGGTAAATGTCCAAATTCTTAAATTCTACCCGAAAAGCAGAGTCCATATCACTGGGTTTTCTTCAAAGACGTAATTCTTTTTATTTTTCATTGATGTTACATCCCAAAACAAAACTGCCAAAATCGTGTTTCGTCTCCCCTTAGACTTTGTCAAGGCTGTAATACAAGATATATACTACGTTTGTAATTACCGGGTAAGAGAAGAATGTTCAGAGAATAAATATCAAATCAACAATCTATCAAAAGACACCTGAACAAAAATAAATGTACTCTAAATGGTACAATTTTATTCTGTTATAATGGTCGGTTAGTCTAGGGCAAAACACCCTAAACGTTCAGTTTCATCTTTGTGAGTTTAATCATTTTCAGATTGAGTATACAAACAAACCATTGTTCTAAAACATTTCATATTTATTAAAAAATATATAAATCCTCAGAAAAGGTCACTAAGGACATATTAATTTTTGTCCCTATAAATTGCAAAGATAAAAGAAAGAAATCAAAGGATCAGACGTTATGCAAGTGCGTGAGAAAAGTCAAATGCCCGAAAGGATCACCAGAAAGGATACTGAAAAAGGTTTTATAGACACACCCAAAGATTTTTGTTGAAAGAAAAGTTCAGTTCGTGAGAGACACCTACGTTTGCCTTAAGATTTCTCTAAAATATACCGATACCGCTAAATCCCAAAGTTTATAGTGAGTAAAAAGGTAGGCCACCTACCAAAAGGCGAACTGTTTCTTGACCATATAGTGCATCCCTTAGGCAGTTAAAAGGCTTTCTCATACTACTGCCATAATAATGTAAATGTAAATGTAGAGGTACTTGTATAGCGCACGACTACCCGGAGGCATCTCAGCGCTTGTACGAATACCCCTGAGGAACCCTTCCTGGCCTTTCCCTGTGAAGTGTCCACTCCTGGGCACCCCCAAGGTGAAGCCAGGCATCCTAGCGTTGTTGGGGCCGTTGTGGAGATTAAGCAAGCTATTGCCCAGAGTTGCAGAGTGGGACCCATGATTAGAATAGGCACCGAGGCAAAAATTATCAGGTCCGAGAAAATTGAGCCCAAGGCCCGCCGAGGTGGGAATTGAACCCTGGTCCCGGGCCAGACTTCTTCATCAGGGTCTGCCGACCTAACCATTGAGCCACACTTCTCCACTAATCACCGCAAATCTACATAATAAAGAGAAGAAATAATCAAGGCGCGTTCAAACCTATTCTATCCTACATGTCGTTAGACTGTCAGATCAAAACTGGGGAACAACCTTTACAACGCAACTTTTACAACACACTACCTTTACAACGCATTTTTTACAACGCATAATCCATTACAACGCATGACATTACAACGCATGACACTACAACGCATTTTTAAAAACTACCTTTACAACGCATTCCATTACAACGCATACTACCATTACAACGCATACCATTACAATGCATAATATTACACTACACTATCCAACACTTACCCTACTGTTGCACCCCCTGGAGTTAGAATAGTAATTTTTACCCCTATACTATCCAACACTTACCCTACTGATGCACCCCCTGGAGTTAGAATAGTAATTTTTACCCCTATACTATCCAACACTTACCCTACTGATGCACCCCCTGGAGTTAGAATAGTAATTTTTACCCCTATACTATCCAACACTTACCCTACTGATGCACCCCCTGGAGTTAGAATAGTAATTTTTACCCCTATACTATCCAACACTTACCCTACTGTTGCACCCCCTGGAGTTAGAATAGTAATTTTTACCCCTACACTATCCAACACTTACCCTACTGTTGCACCCCCTGGAGTTAGAATAGTAATTTTTACCCCTATACTATCCAACACTTACCCTACTGTTGCACCCCCTGGAGTTAGAATAGTAATTTTTACCCCTATACTATCCAACACTTACCCTACTGTTGCACCCCCTGGAGTTAGAATAGTAATTTTTACCCCTATATTATCCAACACTTACCCTACTGTTGCACCCCCTGGAGTTAGAATAGTAATTTTTACCCCTATACTATCTAATACTTACCTTAAATGTAATTTAATATAATGCGTTGTAATGGTATGCGTTGTAAAGGTAGTATGTGTTGTAATAGCAATGCGTTGTAAAGGTATTTTTTAAAAATGCGTTGTAGTGTCATGCGTTGTAATGTCATGCGTTGTAATGGATTATGCGTTGTAAAAAATGCGTTGTAAGTGCATGCGTTGTAAAAGTGTGCGTTGTAACGTCATACATCCATCAAAACTATTACCGCTATAACACGTATCGTGCTGGGCTATTGGTGAATCCATCATTATGATAGCCATAAGTATATCGTGTTTACAATCCCTATAACCTACTATGAACATATTTTAGTCTCGGCCTGTGTCAATATCACAAAACCTCAAGCACGATATTTATCTTTAAAATTATATACATAGATAAGAAGGAAATAGTATATTCCAGAAGCCTTCTTTTCGCGACTTCAAAACGACGCATTTAAAAATATGTACATTGAGTACAGAGCTTGAATAAAATATACATACTTGTCATAAGCAAGCACCCCTGTTCTTATTTTTTGCAAAAAAAGTGCAGAAAGGTTGTTAATCGAGCTGTAGTTTCAATAAACTACTTAAAGGGAATTACATGTTACATTATTTATCAAGCACACTTACTTTCTGATAGCCTCACCACCTGAAAGTAATGAAGATGGAGAGTGACGCGTGTATCCGTTGCCACTTCACAATCTCAAAGTTCACCTGTAACCAAAACCACAAACCATGTATTCTTATTCCCAACGTTATCACTCATTCATATCTTATTATCCATGGGCAATTCTCACCTTAAAAAAATATATGTGGTGAATTTGGCTAGCATTCGTGAAAGCAATTAGCTGAACCTTGATAAGTTCCAACATAAGAACAAAAATCAATGCCTTTAGTGGTTTTCTTAAGAAAAAGAGGGAGTTGACCCCAGCCAAAGTCCGCCTTAAACGCTAGCGCGCATATTCTAGTCATCGAAGAGATTTATCTAGAATGAAGCCATTGTTTTCTGTATCCCGTTACGCCCTCGCTGTTCAGTATACAACAGAAGCTTGAAACTTCCCACATTTACATGGAAAAGCCATGCGTGATGTACGTACACAGTCACATGATATGTCATGTGACTACAAAATGAAGTGGTATGTATACCTCTTCTCAGAAGGTGAAAGTATCCGCGCCATTTTAAAAGTACTTCTGATATTTTCACGTTCTTTTTTCCTCCCATTTATAAAACTATATTCCCGATTAGTTACTAGAAAAGCGAATATTATTTCTAAACACCCTTCTTACTCATGAACCCAATATTCTTAAGACATTTTGACAGGCCCTGCGTGGTGTCCGTATAGGGTCTCATGAATATTTCATGTGACCACATAGTGAAATGGTATATGTACCTCTTCTAAAAAAGTGAAAATACCTACGCCATTTTGACAGTATTTCCAATTTTCTACCATATTTGTTTAGAGCCATATTCCTGACTAGTCTTGTTACTTTCCAAGTAGTAAAACATCAATAAAATCACACATCCTTATTTCTCTTCTCCTTAATGTGACCCTTAACATGGAAGAATCGAGTACAAGAGGGACAGATCGCGAAGAGGATAATATCAAATAGTTAGACATTTATAGTTAAAGAAAAGAGAGAATATGTACATATAAAAAACTCATTCTCATAGGTATTAGTGTATACATTTCTTTCTAATTCTAAAATCAAACAGGTACAATTTTCTTACACCTTTTATGAATACCTATTAGATGACTTTACACATCCCCTATGGTTCTCCACTTTTGGCACATACAACCATATATCCCAGTTGTTTGAGAATCGGAATCAATCTCTAACACAGATTTCTGGAACATAAACAGAATGTTCTTGATCACATTGTCCATTAGACATATTCCGTCCTCTGTCATAGACTGAATGTAAGCACGCTAGGACATTACACTGAAAAATTACAAAGACTCAATCCTGTAGGAATACATGCAGTTCCCTGTCTATATTTATTCCCAGGTCCACAGCCCTAAGTTTAATCAGCCACCTGGATTCCAGTTTTCTTAGGGCCAGTGTTCGATTCCCTCCCCTCGGGTTCGCCTCTGCTACTGCTATTCCATGAAACCTGATGTTAAGTATTTCTGAAGTTTGATGGATACTATTGTAATGGGCGGCCAAAGGATAATTGCTATTGTTATTCCTAATTGCCCTAATGTGTTCCTGAACACGCTCTTTCAAAGGATGAATTGTACTTCCAATGTAGATTAAACCACATTGGCAGACAATACAATAGACAGTAAATTTGGTGTTACAATTCATAAATTGATCAATTCGGTGATTCTGTCCTGTGTTGTAACTGAAATGTTTTGTTTTATCAATAGCGAATTGACATATGTTACACGTAGTGCATTTATAGAAGCCCGCCGGCTTCCTAGGTAGCCAATTCTGTACTTGCCCTATTGTACTATTTTTAGGTATAGAGGGACTGAGAATATTTTTAAGCGTCCTACCTCTGTTATGGATTATTTGTGGTTTCACAGTGATGTATTTATTTAGACTGGAATCCAATTTAAGCAAGTGCCAATGTTTGTACAATATTTTGTAAATACCGTGACTTTGTGTGTTGTATGATGTTATCAAAGCAATCCTATCGCTATTTTTCTCTCTTTTCTTGTTGTTTAGCTGCAAAAGATCAGTACGTTTGATGTTCTTAATCCTATTCTGTGCTTTGTCTAGAGTCTGACTATCATATCCCCGAATGAGAAAACGATTTCTCATCTTTATCAGTTCTTCCTGGAATATTTTGTCATCACTACAGTTTCTCCTCAGTCTTGTCATCTCACCGTATGGGATACCTCTCAGTTGTGTAGCCGGATGTGCACTCTTAGCATGTAATAGTGCATTACAGGCAGTAGGCTTCCGATACAGTTTACTTTCCAAATTGTTTCCCTGAACATACAATGTTATATCCAGGAAGTCTATTTGGTGCCTGTCGCTGTTATGAGTGAAGGTCAGGTTATAGTCATTTGTATTCAAATATTTGATAAAGTCAGATAGGGAGTCCTCATCACCTCCCCATATTATCAAAATATCATCTATAAAGCGTCCCCAATAGATGATCGAGGCCGTCAATATATGGGGGCACTTTTTCCATAGATGGTATTCTTCAAAGAAACCCATGTATATATTTGCGAAAGATGGCGAACATTTCGCTCCCATTGCCACTTCGGACGCTTGTCTAAACCAGTTTCCATTATGTTGGAAATAATTATTGTCCAGGGCTAAACGAGTGAATTCTAAAATCATCTGTTTGTGCTCATAGAGTGTTGCATCGCGTTTGGATAAAAAATATGTTAATGCCTCCATACCCCTAGATTGTGGAATGCAAGTATATAAAGCACAGACATCTAGTGTGACCAGAGTAAAATCGTCACACCAAGATAAGTCTTCAAGTTTGTTTAGTAAATCTTTAGTATCTTCTATAAAGGATGGCAAACCTCGTACCACTGGTTTTAACTAGATGTCTATATATTCAGAAATTTTCTCTGTTGGAGAACCTATTCCTGAGATAATAGGTCTCCCAGGCGGTGTGGTCAAATTTTTATGTATCTTTGGCAGAATATAAAGACATGCTGCTCGTGGTGGTAAATTTAGCATGTATCTATATTCCATATCTGATAACAGGCCAGAATGAAGTTCAAAACCTAACGTCTTTTCAATAAGCGTTGTTAACTCTCTCATTGGATTGTTTAAAATCTTAATGTATATATCATTCTCAGTCAATTGTGTATCAATCTATTTAGTATACATTTCCAAATCCATTATGACAATGTTGCCCCCCTTATCTGCTTCTTTTATTGCTATGTCCGTTTACCCCGTGAGTTTCTCAAGTACAGCTCTTTCCGTTTTGTTTAAATTGTCCTTAAAACCTTTCTGTTTTTTCTGACCCTTATCTTCCAGTCTATACAGATCTTGTGTAACAGCTTTATAAAAGCAGTCTATCATATTATCCATAGGTAATACAGGTATAAATGTTGATTTGGTCTTAAGTCCACTGTCCAAATTGAGATCCATATTCATCTCTAAATCTTGTAAAATTTCTGTTACTCTCGGGGCAGCTCCCATGCTCTCATCAATTGACAATAACATCTGCAGATCATGTATGTTCTTAATTGTCTTATCACTTGTGGTCGCAGTATACAGTGGTATCTGACACGGCCTGTAATTGGCATCAAAAAACTTTTTTAATTTTAATTTACGAACATACTTGAAAAGATCCACATGTATTTGAGCAAAATTAGGTTTGGACACTGGGCAAAAACTCAGGCCTTTCTGTAACACAGAAATTTCAGCATCCGATAATTCATGTTTGGATAAATTAACAATAGAAACATTTTCAGTCATATTAGTAGGGCACATTGCACAATTAAATTCAGACATATCGTTCACTCCAGCACTCAGTTCTTCTGGGGACGCGATGCTGACCTGAGCACTCTTCTGTTTTGATTGTTTTCTATTTTCCCCCCTCTTCTTGTTCTTTTCCACCTGAATCCTTCTTTTGGAAAGCAACTCTGTTCCCTTTTCTGTAACGTTTCAGTTTGTCTAAAAAAGAAGACGAGCCTACTCCTAGATTACAGTTCTCAACATCGTTCAAGAGAATTTCACTTCTATTGTCACTTATTCCACTAGCTATACTTGACAGGTCAGACTCACTTACTCAGGTAGAGACTACCTGTTTTGCTTCACTAGACTTTTCCATTTTCCCTCTCGGTTTGTACTCGTCAAATCTTTTCGCAAAAGTATAGATCCTGCCACTTTTATAATCATTTTCATTTCATATATATTCTCTGAACATTCTTCTCTTACCCGGTAATTACAAACGTAGTATATATCTTGTATTACAGCCTTGACAAAGTCTAAGGGGAGACGAAACACGTGTTGGCAGTTTTGTTTTGGGATGTATCATCAAAGAAAAATAAAAAGAATTACATCTTTGAAGAAAACCCAGTGATGTGGACTCTGCTTTTCAAGTAGAATTTAGGAATTTGGACAATTTACCATTGTCAATTAATCAGTGCATGATTATTGGTTTATTACTTATCAAGCCACGGAATTGTCCTATACCTAATTTTGGACTGTTTTGATAAATATAAGGGTGTGCTGAATATTTCTTTCAATTGTTATAATTATGAATTCCTTAATGTACTTTCAAGCTGTAATTCCTAATTAGAAAGGAGTAGCTGCATTATCTTTTATATCTTTGGACTGGTAATGATAAATCCTCTTTACTGGTAAAGTTTGATTTAACATTACTGTTTTAGAAATGCCACTTTTAGAAAGTGGACATTTCCCTGCACTTTCTGCTCTGTTTGCCTGCAGCCTGTCTCTATTACATATCTGGGGTGGGCAACAGCTACACTTTGTACATTTCCTTTAGACAGCCACAAACACAGGAAAGTTAAATGTGTCTGAATACTCATCTACATTCTTCTGCATTCTGATGGCTCTTCCTGGGCAGGAAGGAAGGGAGGGGCTGACACTCACTTCTGAATAGATAGTGGCCTAACACCACACAAAGGGCTGATTACCCCTCACAGATAGTCTGGAGCCTAGGCTGAAGAAGAAAGAATACTTGCACACTTCAAAGAACCTTCTTTGAAGTCACCCCAACGTCAAAGGCACATTTAGTTATAAGTACTGGGTCTCTGTCCCCACCAAAGCAGACACTTCTGAACATACAACTGGAATCTGTCAGATGAACTTCTGTGCTGCATCAAGGACTGACACTCTGCTGGACTGCTGACCTGGAAGGCCTGCTTTTCTGTAGTGCTGCCCTACTGCCTGCTGCTCTCTGACTCTGCTGAGGAGAGCTGGACTCAGCCTTGCACTGAAATGATCTCCAAGGGCTTGTTGGCCTGCCTCCTGTTGCTTAAGGCTCAGGGATATCAAAGTCTCTTACCCCTGCTCCTGGTTCAATAGAAGTGGACCCAGAGACTTGCATCACAGAAATCGGCGCATCTCCAGTCTGAATGTATCAGAACCGCAGCATCTCTCTGAAGCAACGCCTCACCTTGAGAGCCCAATGCATCGGAAATTCGCATCGTCGCTGCAGCATTGTGGAGAGATCGATGCATCCTTTGACTACATGGAGAAACCTGGCGCATCGCACTTCGGAACAAATGTATCTCGGCTCGGCGCTTTGTCTATGGAACTGACACATCGCTACCATTGCGATATCGACATTGATGCATCACTCAATGCATCGCTCAACTGTGCCCCGCATCTCGCTGTTGTGACCAGGATAAGGTATTTACTTTGGTCACTGGGGCCTGCATGGGTCCTGCTGCCGGCCATCACGGTCGGCCCAAACTATTGACTTTGCCCCAGTCCAGCATGACCAGATAACCCCAAATGGCTCTTATTATTTCTAAGAGTTAGAACTCTTTTTATTCTTTAAAAATGTATAGCTCAATTTCTACCTATTGGATGTTTGGTCGTTTGGTCTTGATTTATTTATAAAATAATTTTCTATTTTTCTAAACCTGTACTGAATATTTTTGTGGTGTTTTCATTGTGTTACTGTATGTGTATGTGTGTTGCACAAATACTTTACACATAGCCTCTTTAGATAAGCCTGACTGCTCTGTGCCAAGCTACCAGAGGGTGAGCACAGGTTATCTCTGAGTGGGCATGCAGCTTACCCTGACTAGGATAGTGGTCCTGACTTAGAAAGGAGGCATACCTCTGTCATCTAGAGGCCCAATTTTCTAACAATGGGGGGACGATTCGTGTAAGTGTGCTAAGTTTACTATTTATTCCTTTGAATTGACGACTATTTTAACTGGCTTAATTACATACAGAGCCATATTGGTTAAATAAATGAATAATGTTAACCACATGGGACTGATCGGTCTCCAAACCGATTAAGCTGTGACTAAATCTCATTTGATATCATATGATCTCCATTAATGTCATATGATCTCCTTATTTTATATGAACATATTGAGATAGTCACATTGTTGTGATAATGGAACTAACCATATGTGTCCCTGTCATCCACAGCGTGTGACTACTGGGAAATGCTCCCTCACAATGCCTGTATTTAAAAAAATGATCTTCCTGCACCAGGTATGCATCAGAGATCTATGAATTATTATCTGTTTAGACTGTATATTTCACCCTGTGTGTAGTGCCTGACTATGTGCTGCACTATATACACAGTGTACCTAATGTATGTCTGTCTCCTGGAACAGCTCTTGTACTAAGAGAGTAGCACACTGTGAATCTTTATTTTTGTTGTGTATGACTTCACATATTAATGTGATATGTTGTTTCGGCAGACAACATAATCTTGGAATTATAGGTCAAATTTAAAAAATGCCACAGAGCTATATGCACTGATGGAGGCCACAAACCCTAAGGGACATACAAAATTGGCCAAAAACCTGATGGTTGGGTGATTATACCCCAAATACCATCATTGTTCCAATTTCTTTTAAACCTGTCAGGTCAGCCCTAAATTAACTCACTGAAAGGGTGTTTGCCCTGACTTGACTGTTTAAATCTACTATAACTCTGGTGATTAAAAAAAAAAAATTCACTCCCACCTAGAGGTTGAGCCCATCCAAACACGAACATGTGTTTTGGATGTGGGTGAGCGATGATGAAACATGCCAAACTTTGTGGGTAAGGGCTATTTATTTCCAGATAATTTGCTCCTCAACCAATGTGAGTTGATATATTCTTTCATTGCCCATCTTCCGTTTGTTTGTGAAATATTGTCTGACTCAGTCTGGCAAGTACTCACAGGTAGCATTGTCGCAGATGAGACCTGCTAAGGATGAATAATTAATTTGGGATTTCCCCCCAAAATATATAGGGCACACTTTCCCTGTTTGCAACACAGCACAAACAGGGAAAGCACGCCCTATTAGGTTGTATGCGCTGCCCTCGGGGCAGCTGTGAACTGGTGCTGCACTAGTGGCAGCGCATTCAAGTGAAATACGGAGCGGTTTCTTCAAAGCTTCTCTGTTTTTCATTGTGTAAGCAGCAGCCGCCAGCTATCTGCTTTCAGGTGGGTGCAGTCACTGACTGCACCTGTCTGCAAGGGGATGTCTGGGGGGTCCACATGTCAGGTTGACCCACTTCAGAGGGCCGCCATCAGGGGGCGCACTGACAGTGAGCCACCTTTTTGTGGCACACTGTCAGTGTGTCTCCTAACAGCTTCTTTACCTCCGCACCTGCGTCCATAATGTGGCACAGGTGCAGAGGTAAAGAGATTCTCTCATTTACATGGGGCCCTCTTCAGATGACGCTGGCGCACAGTGACGGACCGTGTAGGGTGTTTTACCGATGCGGTGACGTGGCGCAGAGGAGGGGCAGGGTGTGGGGTTGCAAAATGCGGCAAACGGCCGATTTCAGGTAAGTTACGAAAAAAATGAATAAAACGAATTTCGTTGCGCGTGCTGCATCGCATTTGGCGATGCAGCGCGCGCAACGAAATTCGTTTTATTTATGTGTTTCGTAACTTATCTGAAATCGGCCGTTTGCCGCATTTTGCAACCCCCCACCCTGCCCCTCCTCTGCGCCACGTCACCGCCCCGGTAAAACGCCCTACACGGGCCGTCACTGCTGGCGCAACATATGTGCCAGTGCTATTTGTATTACAGAAGGGGCCGCACAACTGTCTCTGGCCCCTTTTGTATTACCAAAGTGCCCCAAGGAACACAAAGTGGGCACAAACGCGTGTTGCACCCTAGGAGAACTTCAATAATACGCTTCATAGTGTTTTAACTGGTTTGCAATTTGCATAAGTATGCCTAAAATGTGACTTTTGATTGGCATAAGGTTGAAAAGTCATTGCCGTGCCGTTGTTTATCAATTGCCAGGTCACAAACTTACATCAAGAATCGTTTTAATCCATATGAGGTATTTTACATGTTTAATAATTTGGTATTTTTCCTTGAGGCATGCTTAACTGCATTCATGCTTAGAGATGCATTGCTAGCAAAGTAAATTGTTTTTCTGCCTGGTTGGCTGATCAGAGTCCCTGAACACAACAGGTTCCTCGTAGGGAGATTAAGTATTTTCCTGGAAGAGCAACGGAGTGGCGTTACATCGCAATTGTTGTTCGCAGCACTACTCTGTAATGTACCGTGCAGGATGTTAATGATGTACCACATTGGACAAAGAGAAGAATGGCATACCTCTTATTCCCAACCCCATAGGGTTTTTTTTTTAAGTCACGCAGTCTAGACATCATGCCTGTGTATGCACAGCTTGATTCAGGAGAGATTTGTGCTGTAATTGTTCTTTCAAGCCACTATCTTTAATTCTTCCCAAAATGCTGTGCGAAGGGTTGGACATCCAGCTGATTGATCCCCAGAAGTGTCAGTTAGAGGTGGAGGAGTGATGTGGCCTCTTTGGAGAAGGTGACCCCCATGTTCAGGAAATCTCAAATCCCTGCACAGGGAATCACTGTTGAGAACAAGAGACATAACAGGAACAGGAGGATGGGCCCGAGGGGCTGATGATCCCCTGTCTGGAGTGTGGAGGATTCTACTCTGGACTTATATTCTTTGATGCTTGTGGACTCTGTCCCCAAAGTCAATGGCTCTTACTCCCTGATTTCACCTCAAGACCAGTAGAGAATGAACTTGCTGGAGATCCTGAAGGAATCGTGTCCCCTTGGACGTCTGTTGGCTGGTTCTGTTTGTGGGTTCCTCAGTAATGTGCACTGCAGTCTTCTGATGAGCACAAAGGCACCATGAAAGTGGCTTAAGGGATGCTGAGTGCTGGCAGGGAGGGTCGTTCTCTGTGAGGACTGTGGGGTGCTGCTGCCAGGAAGACTCCAGGTCAGGAAAGGAGGGTAGATTGAGGCCCAAAAAGCCAAGCTGCAGCTACAAAGGAGAAGGTAGCACTGCTCGAGGCTTTGAGAACACAAGACCACCAATTTGTATGCCCAGAGGCCCCTGTAGGTTGTCCTGATGGATGGAGCATGTCACTAGGCCACAATGGAGAAATCCCATTAATTTTGGTCCACCACGTCTCAAGATATCCTTGCAAGTGTTGCCTCTGCGATCATGGTAAGAGACTCTTCTGTGCGGGTGCCCTGATGTTTGAGGAACTGAGCAGGCTGTAACCACAGTAAAATATACAGAGGTCCCCGCTTAAGGAACCCATTTGTTGTGGGTTCCCTGAGGGACATAGGAGTGCTCCCATGCTAAGTTTAAAAATTACTCATTTAGAGGTGGGAGACAATGTCTCCATTGAGATTGACCCACCAATTGAACCCCAGGCCTGTACTGTGTGGCTCAGTGAAGAGGAGGCCACTAGGCACACAAAGTTCCATCTGTGCTTCTACGCTCCACTGAGACCCAGAACCGGAAGTCAGTTCTGTAGAAGGGGTGAACTGAGACTTATTTTCCACATTGTCTGGGAGTGAGGAGCTAAGGGGGAGAAGTGTGGAGAGAAGCAACTGAGGTTCGTGTTGCACAACCACACATAAATCTGTGGCACAGACTTAAAATGAGCACAACATTTAGTGAGGCTACACATGGTTTAGGAGGAGTACATCCAGATTTGGCTGGTGTAGAAGCAGGATCTGAGGTTCTGGATACTTTGAGGTAGAGTGGCATTCCATTAGCATTTGACTGTCAGAAGCTATCCTGCTGGGCAAGCAGGAGAACCAAGAGTTCATGTAGGTACAGGATACGCAGGATGGGTGTGAGATTAGAGTCCTCGTGAACACCACAGGTGGGCATCCGGAGGAGTGCAGTGGAACAAATTGTTATCCGGCTGAGAGAAAATACTTGACAACCAATATTGTAAGCGTCAAAAATGCCCTAGCGGTATAGAATTACAAGTAGGGTGCAACGCTCATTGGTATTGAAAGCTGCTGACAAGAATTAGAAGTGCTAAAAATGAGGTTCTTGCATTTATGGTTTATTAAGGGTGTCATGAAATACCTATGCAGTTTCTGTTTCAGTGTGGCGTTTGGAATGCTACGATTAAAGCAGTAGGGGTGGGTGATGTGGTCTCAGAGTTGTATGGGTACAGTTCGGACAAGGATTTTCCTAGGACGTGAGTGTCGTAGGTAGTCGAGCTTTCATCAGAGTCTGAATAATTTAACGGAGTGGCAGACCTAGATTTTGAAGATGAGAGAAAACTGTGAGGAACATCAGGAGAGAAGGTTTACACGAAGGGTGCAGTTTCTATATATTTGTGTAAAGTCGTTGATATTAGGGATGGAATAATGGCATAATACTGTCCATACATAGGTCTTGGAAGGGACGCCATGACAAGATGCTGCGTGAGGCAGACATTTCAGACATCAGAGAGGTCGATAGAGGTCAATATAGTCTAGGTGGAAAGGACATAAGCCAGACAGCTCTTTTATAGGGTTAGGGCAAAGAATTCAGTCAGTTTTTACTGAGTGGGGTAAGAGACCTGAGAATAGTAGAGAGCTCTTTCACTTGAGGAGGGGCAACGAGAACAGATGGAGATCTCTCTAAGAGGGTCGTAGAGTCCTCAGTCAGCAGAGGGCTCTGGGATATCTCACTATCAAACTCTTCATAACAGCAGGATCAGTCGCTGCTCGCATCTGCCCCACAGGAGTGCTAATGCCTCTGACTTCTTTCCCATCAGCCATCATCTATTCCTAAATTGTTTTTCTATTCAACCACCTGCAACACAGCTTTCCGGTTTCTCATAACTGTGCAGTTTATCTCTCCTTACCCCTCTGTCTCTAGTGCCTCCCTCGTCACAACATGTCCCCCAACCTGTCCTCTCATCTGTCTCTTCATAAACTTCTAATTTGTGTCTGCAGCTTTATTGCCTTTCATCACACCCTTTACTGTAACGTTTCTTTCTCCTCAGTCGGCTATCCCTGTAATCTCCTCGCATCGGTATTGTAGTCTGTGCATTCTCTCACATCTTCTCTGCAGTATCCCCTGTTCCTCCAGTCTCGGTCTCTTTACTGAACTGTTCTTTTGATCGATCTGACCTTATGCCCATCTCTGTTTTCTTTGTCCCTGTAGTTTATTCCTCCTGTCGCGCCTTTTCTTGTATTCCGTTCCCTCTACACATCAGTCTGTCTGCCTCTCTCTGTCCTACTGTTTTTCCCTGTACCTATTTTCATGTCACCGACTACTTTAGAGAAGACCTTACTGCTTCATTAATCTTCCTCCTCACATACCTTGTTTGCTGAGGGTTAGTCCACACTGAAACAGACATCGTCATTGTTCAAAACTCCCTTTCACAAAAAAAACTGCCTTATTGGGACAATAAAAATAAACCCACTCCTATGTGACATATCTGAGCAGACAGGATGAAGAGGCATTGTTTCTTTGTACATGTGCTTTTTTTAAAACTTATTTCAGATACCTTGTTTATTTGCTCTTTATCCGCTGCCCTGTTGAAGGAGGCAGTGTTACTTCCCATCAGAGCTGGTCTCAGAGGTAGGAAGACCATGAAAGTTGACGCACAGCATACATGCATTTTAGTGGTGTACCAAAGTCATGCACTGATCTCAGAGCAATGGAGGCTGCTCCAGAGGAGCGCATACAATGTACTGTCCTTCTTGGCATGAGTCCAGGACATGTTGGAGGAAGGGGATTGATTAAACTCAGTTCTCTTCATTGTCCCGAAGGTCGCTTCCCACTCTTGACCTGTGATCTCATAAAGAAGGTCAACATAGAGCATTGTCAAAAGATAAAATTCATGCAGTTTATAATGTATCATCTTAACCCCTGGAGAGTATTTCTCATTTTTGAGGGCAAAAAAGGGGGGGAAAAAGGTCCCAAACCCTTACTGACCATATTATTTAGTGGAATACGAGTGAAGTATTTGTTCTTGACAGTGGGAGACCCCCATCCCACTGGTGGCAAGAGAGCTCCAAGAGAGTGTCAGGACAAATTCAGGGAAATAGTGATTCAACACGGAAAAATTCCAAAAAGCGATTGATCATGTGCAGTATTTTTTTATATGCAGTTTTTATGAAGGTGAGACTTCCTCTCAGGTGAGTAACAAGAGGTAACAGTTTATAATGTATCATCTTAATCCCTGGAGAGTGTTTCTCCTTTTTGATCTTCAGGGAAAATACGTCCATGTCCTCGTTAGGTTGGCACACAAGAGATTGCCAAGTTTTCAGTTATTAGTTATAATTACTCGTCCTGGGTGCTTGAATTTAGCCCCAAGTCAGTTCCACTGTGGCGAAGAGCCAGGATCCTATAATGTGCTGCCGCATATGCTAAGGATTCACATGGACCTGTGTCTGAGTGACTGTATCTTTCACATTTGGAATCTTTCTTACCAGTCTTGATGTGTTGGGACGGTTCCCAACTTCGGTTCTTGAAAGTTCTGGTTTGTCCGAATATGGGTGACCCTTTCCAGTAGCCACAGTGCTGCTGACAGTAATAAGCCTAAGCAGCCTGTGCCTTCCAGAAGGAGTCCCGAGAGGAAAAAACCCAGTAGGGAAAACCTCTGATGAAGTGGCGACTTCAGGAACGGAAAGGAGGAGAAAGTCAAGGAGCAAAGGCAGACACTCGAAGACCAGAAGTCCAAGAAAGAGTAGAAGGCTCCAGGAACCCAAACTGGAACAGGAGACGCAAAAGGAACAAAGGAGAGCCAACAAAAGGAAAGGTACACCGAAACAGGAGCAAGGGCACTAACAGGAGTGAAGACACACCAGCAAGAACAAGGTGTGTTGCAACGCAAAGAAAGGGAAAGTTCTGCCCCTTATATACTCAAGAATAGGAAGTGACAAAATAGGAAGCAAGCCGTCACCATCTTGGATAGGTAAAGGAGTGAAGTACAGAATAGGAAGGTCGCCATCTTAGGGGCTTTCTGGGACCACGACTGTGGAAGCGTGGGAAGAAAAACAAGCAACAAGATGGTCCCAGGGAAGGTGAAGAGTAGCAAGGAAGCCTTCATAGAATGTGAAAAGGTAAGCATAAGGGACCCCAAAAGTGTATTATAGGAAGCCGCATTCCCATTCTGGGAGCTGCGGCATTCCTAATGTGCAAACAAAAATCCAATGTGCCGCTGTGTAAGTCTGTGGTGTGCCTAATACAAAAAGTTAGTAGGCGTCACAGTCTGTAAATTGCAGAGATGTGAAGTTTGCAACTGAATGGAGCATTGCATGTATTATAATATGACAATATGCGCACTACACATACTCAGTAAAATCTGTCCATGGGGAATGAGATGGCGGCAGCAGTTACTGAAATGAATAAATAGATGGTGCTAGAGTCTTCTGCTTCTGAAACTAGAGGTCATGACCAGGGTCATTGCCCTGGAGTTATGCGATTTTGTGGCATCTGCATTTTCTACATAATTATGGATTTCTCGCTTTTGCTACAAAATCCATCATCAGCTGCATAATCTGCAGATTTTTTGTTTCTAGCTCAAATGGATCAAAAGATAGCAAAAATGTGACATATGTTGTTGCGCAGTGGAAAGCCTTTTGCCAAGGTTGACTGGTCACCTTTCTGTTGCTTACTGCTGTATTTGCATGTTGAACTATAATAATGAGGTGAAACATTTGCCCAGACAGTGTTAACATGTATAAAGATAATAAAGTAATGACTGTTATCACAAAATGTGCCGCATTATGCCACATAATTTGCCAGTTCTTGCGCATAATTTAGTCAACCATTCCGAATAATTTAGCCCTCCTCTGCCGTATAATTCCAGTGGCCCTGGTCACGACACAAGGACGAAGTGGGTGATGCTAATGAATAAAGCCAAAAATATTTTGACAGGACAATAAGGGACGTGACATGCAACCACCAGGCAGAACCTTTGGCAAACGCAGGCGAGACATTCAAAAGCCACATTGCAAACCGAATGAAGGACAAATAGAAATATATTTTTGAACAGTGGGCATGGGAATGTACAGAGAGGGTGCCCCAACGGGTCCTTTATCTGTCATGAAATGTTCTCACTCTGTAGCAGTACAGACACATTTTTGGTGTCGTGCCATTCAAAATTTTCCACTTTTAATATGTGCGGCCGCAGTGATAAAATGAAGACAAAAGCATATTGAGACAGATGGGTCAGATGGAGGCTAACCTATTTTTTTCCTGGAATCCGATCTCTTGAGGGGACAAAGCACAAATAATAAAGACATTGTGAGTTGGTGAAGTCATTTTCGTCCACGTTGTTCCCCAGAGATTTGTTTCTTTTACAACTGAAATTTTCCCGTATGTTTTAAAACTAATTAATTCTGGCTTCTGCAGTTTGTCATAGCTAGTGATATTTGGTACTGAATTAGTTTCTATGGATCAAACCCTATGCTCTTATATTGATTTTTGATTTCTAATATGAACTCTTCAGTTTACGTGTTGACTTTAAAAGCAAGATCAAGTATCTGTGGTGCTAGTTTTAGACTAAGATGCCAGAGAAACAATAAAAGGCAATTTATTTAATATTTTGTTTATGTTTCAAAAGTCTTCAATGGCATGCACTTTGTTCCTGGAAAGATTTGTTTACAGCTTTGAAGTCAAATGACTAGCATATAGCCCACCAAATAAAATATGCATATTCTCATCTATAGTGCGTCACACTAAAGTAAGTCGGAGGCGTAATTTGTACAGTTATAGGGACATATTCGAACGAAACATATTGCTGAAGTTTTACAGAGTCCTGTAAATAGCACACACATTGATGTAATGCCATACATATAAAAAACACATTTCATTAAGAATTGAATATTTTTATTCCCCAGAGTCTTCATTTTTCCTTCCCATCTGCTCTGTATATTGCGTGAACTGGAAGTGTCTTATTTAGTAAATTCTGAGACACCCTTTGCGCTATAGAGGATGTCAGCAGGTCTGCTGATTGATTACAGTAATAAAGAAACATTTATGCAATGTGTTAAATATGAACTTAATGAAAATCCCTTGGACCGGTCAAGTCATGCACCTAGACCCACAACAGTCACAGCTGCAATGTAGGTTGGGTGGGGGAGGGCCTCCCTAAGGGCAAAACTTCATTGGACAAGTGCATAAGTTACAACTTTAGACTTCTCCACAGAATTTCTCGTTTTTTAAAAAAAGTGAAGGGCACTTCGAGTTATTTCACTTGTCCACAATTTGCAACTCAAGCACAGATTTCCTGAAGTGAAACAGTGGCATATATTCAGGGCCAGCGGAATTATGCAGCACGGGAGGGCCAAATTATGTGGCAGGGTTGAGAAAATTATGTGGCAAGAAAGGGCAAATTATGCAGCATTATGCGGCACATTCTGTGACAGTATTACTTCATTATTTGGTCATTTTTAAATTTGTTAATACTGTCTGGGCATTATTTGCACCACATTAGTGCCAGTTTAACACCCAAATATAACAATAAGCTACAGAAAGGTGACCAGTCAATCTTTACCGAGGGCCTTCCACTGTGTGGCAGCACGTGTCACTGTGTTCTTAGTAACTTGTGAACCGTTTAAACTAGAAACAAAATTGCCTATTTGTATGCAGCAGATGATGGATTATGTGGCACATGCAGCAAATCTATAATAATACCTAAATCAATGTGGCCACGCAATCACATAATTCCAGTGGCCCTGCATGTATTGCTGTTTTACAACTAGAGGTATGCCAGGGGAGCATGCACCTCAGCATCATTTTGCATTATGAATAGGAAAACTGTATAGGAACGGAGCTACTTACCTTACCTTGAATTCCTGAGCCTTCTTCCTTTTTGCAGATGTATTCTTTAACTTGCTTTAATTTGACGAAGCCCTCCCTGTCTAAACCTGAAAATTAAGGAAATAACTTCACTCCAACAACTAATGCACTGCTAAAACATCACAAGAAGTCACGGCGATGACATCACAGGTGATACAATTGGTAAATTGCAGAGGACAACAATAAATGACGTCACAAAGCGTATCATTAACGGCTTTACTAACTTCATCACACCTGACATTATAGTTATCTGTGGTGAAATCATACACAAGGATAGTTTGCTAGTTAACTTAACTGCTCAACATATGAGTGTGCACTCAACACTAACTTTTGGGACATATGTCTTTCGCACACACTTGGTGGCCAGACAGCCTGTGCGGAGAACAGTGGTCACCGTGGCAATAATGTGCCTTGCATGCATGCCCCATCAAATAGCACATTCTTCATGTAGAGTTAGGCGCTATGAGGAAGGCTCGAGCCTTCCTCACAATATCATCGCCATCTACTTGATTTTGAGTTCATCTCACAAAGTTCTCGTCCGCTCTGTGAACTATGACCACTGACCTCAGACTGATCTACAGAGAGTATGGTTGATTAAGAATATGAGGTTGGACTCAGATTCTAGTCTCAATAGTAATAGACAATAATTATGCTGGTCACAATTCCTTTAGTAGTACCTCTATCTAGAGAACCACTGCCAGCTTCATGTGATGTGGGTGGGTATTGGGTCACCTCCCTTTTCTCAGGTCCTCTTCGAAGGAGGTTTGGGATGTTACCTGTCTTTGGGCATGATAGCCAAGATTTGCCTACAAGCCATTTATTGGTGAGGTATGTGTACAATGGCATGAGACTAATTAACAGATGGGGGTTGACATTTTTTGGTGTCATAGATATGCCCACATGAGCAGGATTGCCTTCATGATCCAGACAAGATTAATGGTCTCAGCAAGAGGCAGTAGTCTTGCGTACAGGGTTCTCCGGGAGCATAATATACCGCGTCTACGTGGTACCTGACTTCAAATGAGTAGATCATTATGAAAACTTGGAATTAAAAAAGGCATCCGTTTTGAATGCTTTGGGCATTCATCTTGTATGATACTGTGAAGCTCACAGAGACAGTTATGCACTTGACTGAGCCACAATAATGTATTGCATGTGGGGAATACTACCATACTCTATAAGGCGGACACATCTTGCTTGTAACACCTGGCCACAATCGAGTGTATACCGAGTTCAAGGGTTCATTTCAACAAAGCGAAATGTACACATTCAAATAGAGTGCCCCTGGTAACTTGTGCACTGATTGATGCGGTATGGTTGGTGGTTCTTTCATTGCTTTACAATGAGCACTCATACTCATGTTTCAACAAAGGAGGGGAGGAGGAGATAGCACTGAGGAGCCTTACCATGTCCTAGATGCAATACTTAATTAAACAAGCTAAGGTCCTTCTCAGTGGGCTGAGCCAAAGAACCCAAATTCCAAAATCCTGCTTGCAGAACCATTGGGGTTTATAAAAGAGTCCTCACCCACAAAACTTGGCATGCTTCACTGCTGGACCCTCACCCTATGAACTATTCTGATTTAGGGTGGGCTCAAACAGAGAGCTAAGAGCTCTTATATTTTGTTGGGATGAGAGGGGATAACGTTATCTAAGATATAACCATATATACATTACGTAATTATGGTAATCCTTGTGAGAATAAAAACACCCAGTACTGTAGTAGTACTTAGGTGGACGTCTGAGGGTAGTCACACTTTTGTCAAGAGTTCTGGTCGATGGATATCACCTATATTACCATCTGCGCCGCTGCATATGCAACCAATGAACAAGGTTTTTTGCAGCCGATATATATATATATATATATATCTATTATCTACTGGCGGTCGCCAGTAGATAGTTATAGTTAGGACCGAGTTCCCATAGGAAATCTGAAAATTCTATTTTGAATAACTTTGGCGCCGGTTGACTTATCTTCGTGAAATTCTCAAAACTAATGGGGCGCTCTGCTCAGCTCCTACCCTAAAAGTCTCGGGTTGATTCGTCAAGTAGGGGCTGAGAAAAAAGGGGGGTCCCAAAACGCGTTTTCCCCATGCATTTTCTCATAGGACCTTTAGTCGAAGGTACAGCCCGAACGGCTGAACAGAATTACTTGAAATTTGGCAAAGAGGTAGTCCTCAGGTCAGGCATGTGCCTTTTGCTTAAATGGTGTAAATCCGTTCAGTAGTTCCTGAGAAAATCCAAAGTAAATTCACATATATATCTGGGCGGAGCCTAACCACACATCTCATCGTGAGATCTGATTGGTTGTCAGCACTTCATCCAAGAAGTGTTGGCAGCCATCTTGGGACCAATATACATGATAGCACCTCATTAAAAAGCATTGCAGTTAATAGAAGGTTTTAAGACTTTAGTTACATTATAAATCATTTGTTGATGGTACCATACTCATTTTAGGAATTGTGGTGTGTTCTAAGGTGATTTTACCATGTGAAAAAGCCTTCTGCTGTGATATCATGAATCATGTTTGAGAGAAAACTATTTTCTCATGCTTTTCCCAGAGAGATTTGGAAGGTGATCTATAAGCTAACTGAGAGCATATTTTCTGTAAATTCACATTATCTTTCTCAGTCATGTGAGAATGAAGTCTGACATTCTCAGTAAAACATGTACATCCAACAAGGGCAGAGACTGTCAGAGACTGTCAGTTGATTCCTTTGTGTTCTACTGCAGCTTCCCAGAGTGTTCTAACAACTAGAGCGCTAACAGTCCTACTTATGACAAACGTATGGCACACCTGAAGCCATCTTGGTTGGAATAAAGTGGTAATTCTTAAAACATTTAATTTAAAAAGGAACAAAATGAGGGGGTTCATATTGCCATAGAAAGTATGATTAGTGCTGCAGAAAGAAAAATTAGGGCACATTTTGAGTGACTCCTCAAATCCTCTTCTATTTCATTAAAAATTTCTGACTTTCAATACCAGCAGCAGACTTTCCTGGTGAGCAGTAGCTTTACTACAGTGATCTAATAAGCAACTAGAGTGCTAACATTCTGAATTTATGGCAAATTCGTGACACATCTGAATGCCTTCTTGATGGAATCAAAGTAAAAAACTGAAAGTATTTCCTACTGAGGAGACTGTAGTAAATGAGGAAATTAGGAAACATCATAACAAATAAGTCTCCCAAAATGGCCACCAGAGACAAAAGAGCCCAAATATAGCCGAAATATCACCCAGATGTAGCCCAAGTATAGCCCAATGACAGAATGTCCCAGAGTGTTCTAACGAACAACTAGAGGGTTAACAGTCTTACTTATGACAAAAGTATGGCACACCTGAAGCCATCTTGAATGGAATAAAGTGGTAACACTTAAAACGTTTAATTTACAAAGGAACACGATGAGGGGATTCATTTTGCCATAGAAATTATGATTAGTGCTGCAGAAAGAAAAATTAGGGCACATTTTGACTTCTCAAATCCTCTTCTATGTCATAAAAAAATTCTGACATGCAGACTGAAACATGCACTTTGAATACCAGCAGCAGACTTCCCTGGTGAGCAGTAGCTTTACTACAGTGATCTAATGAGCAACTAGAGTGCTAACATTCAGAATTTATGGCAAATGTGTGTCACATCTGAATGCCTTCTTGATGGAACCAAGTAAAAAATTGAAAGTATTTCCTACTGAGGAGACTGCAGTAAATGAGGAAATTAGGAAACTTCATAACAAATAAATCTCCCAAGATGGCCACCAGAGACAAAAGAGCCCAAATGTAGCCCAAATATCACCCAGATGTAGCCCAAGTATAGCCCAATGACAGAATGTCCCAGAGTGTTCTAACGAACAACTAGAGCGCTAACAGTCTTACTTATGACAAAAGTATGGCACACCTGAAGCCATCTTGATTGGAATAAAGTGGTAACACATAAAACATTTAATTTAAAAAGGAACAACATTAGGGGGTTCATTTTGCCATAGAAATTATGATTAGTTCTGTAGAAAGAAAAATTAGGGCACATTTTGAGTGACTTCTCAAATCCTCTTCTATTTCATTAAAAAATTCTGATATGCAGACTGAAACATGCACTTTTAATACCAGCAGCAGATTCCGTGGTGAGCAGTAGCTTTACTGCAGTGATCTAATGAGCAACTAGAGTGCTAACATTCAGAATTTATGGCAAATGTGTGACATATCTGAATACCTTCTTGATGGAATCAAAGTAAAAAACTGAAAGCATTTCCTACTGAGGAGACTGCAGTAAATGAGGAAATTAGGAAACTTCATAACAAATAAATCTCCCAAGATGGCCACCAGACACAAAAGAGCCTAAATGCAGCACAAATATCACCCAGATGTAGCCCAATGACAGAAGTGTGCAAAACACTTAATTTTTGTGTATTTGCAGTTTTATATAGTGCAGACTTGTCAGGTATTGGAATGCTTGACATGAGCATTGGTTACATCACACAAGATCAAATTCATTTTGGTTGTAGGCATGGGGAGATTAAGTGATTTGACCACAATCACAGAATGTTGAGCTGAAGCAGAAACTCCAACCTGGTTCCCCAGTTGCAAAGTCTGCAGCTCTGGAAGTAACACCACATCCTCTCGCCAAGGTGCAACATTTAATCAAGTGGTCAACTGGATAAAAAAAACATAAAGATTACAAATAATTTAAAAGTTCTTTGTCGCTATTTGAAAACTCAGAAAATATGTCCTCATTTTAGTTTTTTAGAGCACTAACCATAATTTTGATGCAAATAAGACTCTCTCATATATGTAATTTCTAAAGGAAATACTCTAGGTATTACAGTTTTGATTACATCAAGATGACGTCAGGCGTTCCACACTTTTGTAATAAATATAGAATGTTAGCAATCTAGTTGTTCATTGGGATACTGTTGAGAGGCAGAGGCCAGGGGCACGGACTCTGAAAATTGAAGGCAGGTAGGAGAGTGCAGAGGCAACAATTTGACCACACTGGGCAGGCAGGAAGGGCAGTGGCAGCACAACAGACTATGGAGGGCAGTGGAAAGGGGGGCAGGGGCAACAAACCAACAATACAGGACTGGCAAGAGAGGCTGTGGCAATATAGTAGACCATTGTGGGCAGAAGGAAGAGGCAGTGGTAGTACAACCATACATGCCAACAGACCCGTTTCAGCCAGAAAACGTCCAATGTTTTTAAGCTCAAATGGGCTTTATTTGATCTGTCTCCTGTCTACAATCTCCTCTTTTTCAATGTAACTCAAAGGGGAAAATCAATACCCCAGTTTTTTTTCAAAATCTCCCTCCTACCAAGTTCAAAATGTTCGCAAGTATGGTACATTGAATCATGGTAGGCAGGAGGAATTGGGGTAGGGACATGGACTCGGATAACAGAGGACAGGAGGGACATGGAGAGGTGCACCAAACTGACCCTACAGGGCAGGCATCAGGGTTTGCAGCAGCACAATACACCACACAGCGCATGCGGGACGGGAGTGCAGCACAACAATCCATAGAAAGCAATAGGGAGGGGACAGGACCATGCACATGGACAACAGAGAACAAATGGGAAAGAGGCAGAGGTAGCTAGCTGACCATAATGGACAGACAGGAGAGAAAGCTGCAGCATTACAGACCATAAAGGGCAGGAGGGACGGATCAGGGGCATTACAATGGAACAGACAAGCCAGGAGGGAGGGAATAGGGGGTCTGCACATGGAAACAGAGGGCTGGGGGCAAGGTGGCAGGGCAGGAGCAGCAAGATGACCATGGAGGTCAGGCAGGATGGGCACTAGAAACAAGACACACCATGGAGAGCAACAATGAGACTATGGTGGCATACACACAGACCATGGAGGGAAGGTGGGAGGGGGTCAGGGGCAGCTAACTGACCACACAGGGAAGGTGGGAGGGGCCATGGCAGCACAGAAGACCATGCATGGCAAGCGGGAGGGTTAGTGGCAGCACAATGGCTATCATGGGCAAGAAGGAGGGTGCCGGGACATGCACAAAGGACCATGGAGGATAGAAGGGAGGGTCAGGACCTGGGCACAGACAAGAGAGTTCAGGGGAAGGGGCCTCACAACAGACCGTGCGGGGCAGGCAGGAGGAGCATTTGCAGCACAACAGATCAGGGAGGGCAGAAGGGTGTGGCAGTAAAATGGACCATGGAGGACAGGAGGAAGGGGATAGGGGCATGGCATGTGGACAGGCAGGGTGGAGGTGGCAGGGACAGGTTACAGTCATCTGACAATGATAGGCAGGTGGGAGGGGAGTGGCAGCTCAACAGAACACTCAGAGTAGATAGGAGTGGTAGGTCCATGGAACATAGTGGGCAAAAAGGATGGAGCAGGGGCATGCACAAAGACATCGGAGGGCAGGGGGAAGGAGAATAGGGGCAGCAAGCTAAGCACAGAGGCTAAGCAGGAGGTCAATGATGGGCCATAGAATTGGGCAATGGAGGGCAGGAGGAGTGGACTGGTACATCATGCTAAATGGAGGGCAGTGGCAGCACATCAGACCATGCATGGCAGGAGGGAGGAGGCTAGTCCATGGATTCAGACAACAGAGGATTGGGAGGAGGTGGATGGGGCAGCAAGCTAACTGTTTAGAGAAGGTGGGTATTAGGAACTTTATTGTTTTTAAAATGTGTGTCTGTGCAAACTACTTAAAATATAAACAAGTATGCAGCATAATCTCACTTTTATTCAGGAAGAAGAGGACGTTTGTGACTGTGACTCCGGGCTCACTTGGCAGAAACACCCCCTGACCCTGAACCCCCATCGCAAAATGTAATGCCCGTGAAAAGGGTAGGTGGACGCAGTGTTATATAGAACATAGTCCTGAGAGCACGATTGAAAATGAAAACTAGATGTAGTATATGGTATAAACTATGCACCAAAAAGTGTGATATAAAATGAACCGGGGCGTGAAATATAATATGCAATACATTGTGCGCAATGACAGATTAATTGGAGAGCGTGAGATAGCACAGGCACTAGCGCGTGCTATGCGATATGCGCCTTGGAGTGTAATATACACAGGGCAGTGTTGTGTAACATAACTAGTCTCTAAAGTTGTAATATGAAATATGTGCTGGGGAGTGTAACGTTGCATATGCACTGTGACAAAGATATGAATCCCAGATTGTAATATGTATGGCATAGCGTTGTGCGTTATAACATACACATCGAGGAAGGCACGTTAGATGGGGCAATATAACCCGTGCGAAGGCAAGTGTGGCATGACATATTCACGGGGTGGTGTTACAGTGCACATGGGCTAGAGAGTGTCATAGCATACGCACTAGCTGGTGGAATACAACACAGACGTGTGAGGCAATCGGCAGGCACTGGTGGGTGTAACACTGCATTGGGCTCAGCCAGGAGCACGCTGTGACACTCAAGTGAGGTTTGTCTCCTTTCCAGAGAGTAAAATAAAAAGTATTACACATCCGGTGGTGGATGTGTTTTTTATTAACCGTGAGGGGGGTTTCTTGCATAGTTTGGTCGAATTTTTGTCGAATCCCCTTTGAATGGCTTGGTGTGCGTGTATATTAAAGGTGCCCGTCAATAGCTACCCATGTTTGTATAAATAAACAACAAGGGTGTCTACTTGTAGAGTACCCACCGGCGGGGGCGTCCGGATTAGGCACGGTAGGGCGTCAGACACGTCAGAGCTTCACTAGCAGTGTAAATACATTCCATGTGAATTCATTCTATGCATAGTCGCCTTTTAATGAATATCACGCAAATCGTCATGGTGATAGGTACATACGGTTTGTCCAGCATGTCCTAGGTGTTTCTATAAATATATATATTTTTTAAATAATAAAAAACAAAGGCCGGCCCCGGGTGATGGGGTCCCCGGAGCCATAAGTGGCCTGAGGAGGGGGGCAACGCAGCCCCCTCCTAAAGAATTTAAATTAAAAAAAGGCCATGACCCGGGGGTTGGGGTCCCCGGGGCCGATTAAGGCCTTGGGAGGGCCAAATTAATTTTTTTCAACAAAAAAATTAGGGTGCAGGCCCCCCTGGGGGATGAGGTCCCCAGGGCCAGTAAATTAGAAAAAGAAGGGGGGCCACACAGCCCTCCTTCTTAAAAAAATAAAATAAATAAAAGACCGGCATCGTGCTGGAGGCCACGCCCCCTCCTTGCAGCACTCTGCAAACGCGCCCCCTGGCCAGTTGTAAGTTGGGGAATTAATTCCCCTTCAATACTGAGGGTCCCTGAGGGCCAACTAGCCCAACAGGTATGTCCAGTGTGCGCCAGGGAGCTGCGTTGCAGACAGGTGTTCTGAGGCCACGCCCCTTTTTACACCTCTATGCAACGCAGCTCTGTGGTGCTTACTGGAGGTACCTAGTGGGCTAGTTTGACCCTAGAGACCCTTAGGATTCAAGGGGACTTAATCTCTCAACTTAGAACGGCCACAGGGTGCGTTTACACAGTGGTGAAGGGAGGGGACGGGGCCTGAGGTGAAGTGTGCAAACACGCCCTGTGGCGCGTTTTAAGTTGGGGAAATAATTCCCTTTCAATCCTGAGGGACCCTGGGGACCAACTAGCCCACCAGTTGCTTCCAGTAAGTGCCACTGCTCTGCGTTGCAGAGAGGTGGTGTAGGCCGTGCCCCTTTTTACACCTCTCTGCAATGGCGCTTACTGGACATACCTAGTGGGCTATTTTGCCCCTATGGATCCTCAGGATTCAAGGGGACTTAATCTCCCAACTTAAAAAACGGCCACAGGGCATGTTTACACAGTGGGGAAGGAAGGGGACGGGGCCTGAGGTGACGTGTGCAAACACGCCCTATGGCGCGTTTTAAGTTGGGGAAATAATTCCCCTTCAATCCTGAGGGCCCCTGGCGGCTAACTAGCCCACCAGGTGCTTCCAGTAAGCGCCACTGAGCTGCGTTGCAGAGAGGTGGTCCAGGCTGTGATACTTTTTACACCTCTCTGCAACGCAGCTCTGTGGCGTATACTGGAGGTACCTAGTGGGCTAGTTGGACCCTATGGACCCTCAGGATTCAAATGAACTTAATCTCCCAACTAAAAACGGCCACAGGGCGTGTTTACACAGTGGTGAAGGGAGGGGACGGGGCCTGAGTTAACATGTGCAAACAAGCCCTGAGGCGCGTTTTAATGGGGAAATAATTCCCCTTCAATCCTGAGGGACCCTGGGGGCCAACTAGCCCACCAGGTGCTTCCAGTAAGCACCACTCCGCTGCGTTGCAGAGAGGTAGTCTAGGCCGTGCCCCTTTTTACATCTCTCTGTGACGCAGCTCTGTGGCGCTTACTGGAGGTACCTAGTGGTCTAGTTGGACCCTAGGGACCCTCAGGATTCAATGGGACTTAATCTCCCAACTTAAAACAGCCACAGGGCGTGTTTACACAGTGGGGAAGTGAGGGGACGGGGCCTGAGGTGACGTGTGCAAACACGCCCTGTGGCGTGTTTCAAGAGGTAGTTTTAATCCCCTGCCCTATTATATACTAGGGGCTTACAGAGGAGGTCATGCTGATCACAGGGGGACCACAACGCATAGTGTTCCCTAGTGTATGTAGGTGTTTTCACTGTATTCTGAGTGTCTTTTAACATAGCACTGGCTCTAGGACTGGTTAGTCAGACTCTGTTACCACCAGTATCCGTCTGAAAAAGTTGAGGGTACAGGATGATTTTGCAACAAGGCTTCTTTCTGCTCTTCTGTTTGTTCTTTCTGCACGTTATCCTTCTTCCTGCACTTTTCTTCGTCTTTGAGGACTTCTGTTGCTTCTTTCTGCATTTCTTTTTTTTCTTTCTGTGCGTTTTTTCTTCTATCTTCACATGTCCTATCTCTGTAGGCATAGTTAGAAATTAGCATTTAAAAAACCTTTGAAATTCACTGAAAAAACCATAGGTTTCAGGGGCGTTATAGTTAGCTGGACTTTTCACTCGTACAAAACCATTGAAATTCCGCCGTTATAGTTAGTTCATCTAACTATAACTCGCGCGCCCGCAATGCACTGCTGATGACGTCACATATTACATCACTCATGACATGGTCAGTGACATCACTCATGACATCACTGATGACATCTCAAATGACATCACTGATGACATCATCCAGTGAATGTGTGTTTTTCTGAAAATTACATGTTTTATATATGTATATCTCAAGGTCGATGGAAGAATAAATTGGTATATAAGTGTCTAAATGGATGATTTGTTTTTGAAAAATTGATTGTATAACTGACTGATTAAGTGTATCTTAGTGAATACATGGCTTAGTGAGTAATGTTTAAATGTGTAAATATCTGTATCAGTCTCTCACTTGGTGTATAAGTGACTGCATGGGTTGGTGAGTAGCTACATGAGTGTCTATATAGGTTATTAGTTGGTTTTTTGAGTATCAGTATGAGTGTCTGAGTGTCTGTATGGTTCGGTGGGGGGTATTACGTAGTGCATAGGTGCATGAATGAGTGACTCACTGTTTGTATGTGTTGAAGACAGCATGTGTGCAGGACTGTATGGGTGGATGAGTGTGTGCATGGGTGTGTTAGTGAGTGATAGACTGTCTCAATAGTGTCTTTATGAGTAACTACATATGTTTTAAACTAGTATATGTGACTATTGGTGTATATAAGTGAGTATATGTGAGAGTGAGAGATTGAAAGAGTTCCTGTATGAATAAGTATGTGTTTCTATAAGTGATTGTTTAAAAGACTAAGTATGTGTAAGTTTCCGTAGAAGTAAGTGTGGTGGTGTGTGTATAACTGTATATGCAAGTAAATGGATGTTTGATTCTTTATTAGCATGAGTGACTATGTGTGTGAGTAACTCTATGGATGAGTGGCGTTGTGTAACAGGATGTATAGGTGTGTGAGTACATATGATGAGTGAGTACATGTATGAGTGACTGTATAGGACTGTTGGTGAATGAGTGGATGTGTATGTGGATCTTAGAATTACTGAATAGGTTGTTGTAACTGGTATTGGTATGTCCATTGTTTTGAACATTGTAGTTTCTATTTTTGAATGTGTGTATCAAAGGTTATATTAGGGGAAGAGGAGGTCTGCCACTCTATCACAAGGATGATGTCATCAGTGATGTCATTAGTGATGTCATTTGAGATGTCATCAGTGATGTCATGAGTGATGTCACTGACCATGTCATGAGTGATGTAATATGTGACGTAATCAGCAATGCATTGCGGGTGCGTGAGTTATAGTTAGCTGAACTAACTATAATGGGGGAATTTCAATAGTTTTGTACGAGTGAAAAGTCCAGCTAACTATAACGCCCCTGAAACTCATTGTTTTTTCAGTGAATTTCTAAGGTTTTTTAAATGCTAATTCCTAACTATAACATGCATGAAACCTATGGTTTTTTCAGTGAATATATATATATATATATACACACACACACAAACATGTGTTCAAGGCCGCATGTCTGGTGGCCAAAACGCGTCATTTGGACACTTGATGCTTTAATAAATCATCATTTAACTCTCAACTTTGCCTTTGGAGTCTGTTTCCTGGTGTTGCGCCTTTCTTTGGATGGTGGTACCCCTGGGATCCTGCTGTGGAATATACCAATACATATGTATATGTATGTATTATATATATTAGCTGAGAAAAATGAAGGCTAAAGTGACATTTTAGGTAGAAATTGTAATTATTTCTTAATTTACATTTAAAAAAGCTTACAAATTAATTGAAAAAAACAAAGGTTAAAGTAATGTTATGATGAGGTGAAAATTTCAGAGGCAATGTAACATTTTAAAGTAAAAAAACACTGAAGTTCAGCAGTTATAGATATCTCAAGTAACTATAACTCATGCCCTAATGTAACTACAGATCGTTTTCATGCCATGCACTGCTTATGCCCTCACATATTACAACACTGACAAGTTATAGTTACTTTAGGACACAAGGTATCGTTTCTTGAGATAAATATAACTGGTCAATTTCAGTGTCTTTTTTGGTTTAAAATATTATGTTGTCCCTGAATTTTTGGACCAGCTATAATGTGACTTTAAACTTAGCTTTTTTTTCAGTGAATACAAAATATATACTGTAGTCCTCATCAGTTTTCTCATCAATAATCTTACTGTAAATGTTACAGTGATATTATCAATGATGTCATAGAATTTGTCATGAGTGATGTAATATCTGGGATAATTAGCAGTTCATGTCGAGGGCGCAAGTTATAGTTACCTTAAGGCATGTGTTATAGTTACTTGAAATACATCTAACTATAAAAGCTGCATTTCTATGGTTCTGTACATGTAGTTTCTGAACCTAACTGTAACAACCCTGTAAACCTTGGTGTTTTAGTGAATTTAGAAGTTTTTTTAAATTCTAATTTCTAATCATATTGTCCCTGCACCTTTGTTTTTTTCAGTGAATTTTTAGGGTTTTTTAAACATTAAGTAAGATGCCCATCGCAATGCACCATTGCAAGGTGGGGGGGGGTTGGACGCAGGGCCTGACCTGTCATTGTGCTGCCCTTACCCAGGCTTGCTGCTCCTGCCCCCCTCCTTGTTGCTATCCATTGTCCAAGTACATGCCCCTGCTCCCTCGTTACAGGCCTGTGGGGCCCATATTCTGCCACTGCCCCTCCCACCTGCCCTGAACTGTTAGCTTGCTGCCCAATCCACCTCCTCCTTACCCTCTGTTTTCCGAGTTCAGGCACCAGCCCACTCCCTCCTGGTCTGCATGGTCTGATCTGCTGCCACTTCCCTCCATTTAGCTTGGTGGTCCTGCCGACTCCTCCTGCCCTCCGTTGCCCAATTTCTTGTCCCATCATGGCCCTCATGCTTAGCCTCTGTGGTTAGCTTGCTGTCCCTACCCTCCTTCCCCCTGCCCTCCGATGTCTGTACACATACCCCTGCTCCCTCGTTTTTGCCCACCATGTTCCAAGGACCTGGCACTGCCCATCCTGTCTACTCTGAGTGTTCTGTTGAGCTGAGACAGCCCCTCCCACCTGCCTTGCATGGTCAGATGGCTGCCTCCTGTCCCTGCCACCTCCACCCTGGCCGTACGTGTTCCATGCCCCTATCCCCTCACTCCTGTCCACATGGGCCATTTTGTTACCACTCCCTTCTGGCTTCCATTCTCTGTTGTGCTGCAACTGCTCTCCATGCCTGCCCTGCGTGGTCTGTTGTGAAACTCCTTCCCCTGCCCTCTGCCCTCTGTTGTCTGTGTCCAGCCCCCTACCCCTTCCTTCTGTCCTCCATGGTCCTTTCTGCATGCCCCTGCTCCTCCCTCTTGCCCACCATGGCCGCTGTGCTGCCACTAACCCTTCCGTTTGCCATGCATGGTCTTCTGTGTTGCCACAGCCCCTCTCACCTGCTCTGTGGGGTCAGCTTGCTGCTCCTGACCCCCACCTTCCCTCTGTTGTCTGTGCATATGCCATTATAGTCTCACTGGTGCCCTCCATGGTGTGTGGTGCTTCCAGTTTCCATCTTGCTTGCCCTCAATGGTCAGCTTGTGGCTCTTGCTCTGCCCTCTTGCCCCCTGCCCTCCGTTTTCCATGTGCAGGTTCTTATCCCCTCCTTCTTGCTTTGTCTGGTCTACTGTGGTGCCCCTTCCCCCTCCCACCTGCCCTTCATGGTCCGTTATGCTGCAATTGTCCCTCCTGTTTGTCTGGTATGGTCAGCTTTCTACTCTTGCCTCTTTCCCCTCTTCTCTCTTTTGTCCATGTGAATGGCCCTGTCCTCTCACTATTGCTTTCCATGGTCCGTTGTGCTGCACTGCCATCCCACTTGCCCTGTGTGGTATATTGTGCTACTGCAAACCCTTACGCCTGCCCTGTAGGGTCAGTTTGGTGACCCTGCCCATCTCCTTCTTGCCCTTTGTTATCCAAGTCCATGTTCATACCTCATTCCTCCTGACCTCCGTGATCCAATGTACCATACGTGCCAACATTTTGAACTTGGTAAAAGGGAGATTTTGAAAAACAACCTGGCTCTATGATTTTTCCCGTTGACTTTCATTGAAAAAGAGGAGATTTTAGGCAGGAGGCAGGTAAAATAAAACCCTTTTGGGCTTAGAAACTTTAGGAGTCTTCTGCCTGAATTCGGTCTGTTGGCATGTATGGTTGTACTCCCCCTGCCTCTTATATCTGCCCTCAATGGTCTGTTATATTGCCACAGCATATCTTGACTGTCCTTCATGGTTGGTTTGTTGCCCCTGTCCCCCTTTTCCCTGCCCTCTGTGGTCCATTTTGCTGCCACTGCCCCTCCTGCCTGCCCAGAGCGGTCAACTTGTTGCCTCTGCACCCCCCACCCTGCCCTCAACTATCCAAGTCCGTGCCCCTGACCTCTGCCTCCCTACAGTATTCTAATGAACAACTAGGCTGCTACCATTCTATATTTATTGCAAAACTGTGGCACACCTGATGTCATTTTTATGTATTCAAAACTGTAATATCTAAAGCAGTTCCTTTCGAAATTATTGAAATTAGAGGGTCTTATTCCCATAGAAGTTATGGTTAGTGCTCTAAAAAACTAAAATGAGGACATATTTTCAGAGTTCTCAAATAGCGACTAAGCACTTTTAAATTATTTGCTATCTTTATGTTTTTAAACCAGTTGATCGCTTGATTATAGGAGAGAGAATGTGGCATTAAGGCCAGAGCTGCAGACTTTTCAACTGGGGAACCAGGTTTGAGTTTTGGTGTCAGCTCGAAATCCTGTGATTCTGGGAAAATCACTTAATTTCCCCAAGCCTAATACCAAAATGGATATGTCCTTGTGTAATATTAACTGATGCTCATGTAAAGCACTCCTATACCTTTGGATCAAGTCTGCACTAAATAAAACTGCAAAACGAATGCCTCAAAAATAAGAGTTTTGCGCTCAGCTGTCATTGGGTTACTCTTGGGCTACAATTGGTTGATATTTGTGCTACATTTGGGCTCTTTTTTCTCTGGTGGCCATCTTGGGAGACTTATTTGTTATGAAGCACCCTAATCTCATCATCGTATCCTCAGTAGAAAATGCTTTCAGTTTTCCGCTTTGATTAAATTAAGATAGCATTCCGATGTGCCACACATTTGGCATGAATTTAGAATGATAGCACTCTAGTTTCTCATTAGAACACTGTAGTAAAGCTGCTGATCACCAAGGATTTAACTGGCAGTCTGATACTGGTGTTGAAAGTGAATGTTTCAGTCTGCATGTCAGAATGTTTCAATGAAATAGAAGAGGAAGATATGTGAAAAGTCACTTAAAATGTGTCCTAATTTTTCTTTCTACACCACTAACCATATTGTCTATGACAAAATGAACACCCTCATTGGGGGAACAACCTTTACAACGCAACTTTTACAACGCACTACCTTTACAACGCATTTTTTACAACGCAAAATCCACTACAACGCATTCCATTACAACGCATGACACTACAACGCATTTTTAAAAACTACCTTTACAACGCATTCCATTACATTGCATACTACCTTTACAACGCATACCATTACAACGCATAATATTACACTACACTATCCAACACTTACCCTACTGTTGCACCCTCTGGAGTTAGAATAGTAATTTTTACCCCTATACTATCCAACACTTACCCTACTGTTGCACCCCCTGGAGTTAGAATAGTAATTTTTACTCCTATACTATCCAACACTTTCCCTACTGTTGCACCCCCTGGAGTTAGAATAGTAATTTTTACCCCTATACTATCCAACACTTTCCCTACTGTTGCACCCCCTGGAGTTAGAATAGTAATTTTTACCCCTATACTATCCAACACTTACCCTACTGTTGCACCCCCTGGAGTTAGAATAGTAATTTTTACCCCTATACTATCCAACACTTTCCCTACTGTTGCACCCCCTGGAGTTAGAATAGTAATTTGTACCCCTATACTATCCAACACTTACCCTACTGTTGCACCCCCTGGAGTTAGAATAGTAATTTTTACCCCTATACTATCCAACACTTTCCCTACTGTTGCACCCCCTGGAGTTAGAATAGTAATTTGTACCCCTATACTATCCAACACTTTCCCTACTGTTGCACTCCCTGGAGTTAGAATAGTAATTTTTACCCCTATACTATCCAACACTTTCCCTACTGTTGCACCCCCTGGAGTTAGAATAGTAATTTTTACCCCTATACTATCCAACACTTTCCCTACTGTTGCACCCCCTGGAGTTAGAATAGTAATTTTTACCCCTATACTATCCAACACTTTCCCTACTGTTGCACTCCCTGGAGTTAGAATAGGAATTTTTACCCCTATGCTATCCAACAATTACCCTACTGTTGCACCCCCTGGAGTTAGAATAGTAATTTTTAACCCTATACTATCTAATACTTACTTTAAATGCAATTTAATATTATGCGTTGTAATGGTATGCGTTGTAAAGGTAGTATGCGATGTAATGGAATGCGTTGTAAAGGTAGTTTTTAAAAATGCGTTGTAGTGTCATGCGTTGTAATGAAATGCGTTGTAGTGGATTTTGCGTTGTAAAAAATGCGTTGTAAGTGCATGCGTTGTAATAGTATGCGTTGTAACGTCATACATCCCCCTCATTGTGTTCCTTTCTAAATAAATGTTTTAAGTTTTACTAGTTTGATTCAATCAAGATGGCTTAAGGTGTGCCACACTTTTGTCATAAGTAAGACTGTTAGCGCTCTAGTTGTTCTTTAGAACACTCTGGGAGGCTGAAAGTTGAACACAAGGGAATCAACTGACAGGCTGCTCCTGTTAGAAGTACATGTTTTAATGAGAATTTCAGATTTCATTCTCATATGGCTAAGAAAGAGTGTATGAGTTTACAGAAAATATGCTCTCATTTTAGCTTCTAGAGCACCTTCCATAACCTCTATGGGAAAATCATGAGAAAACAGTTTTTCCCAAACATGATTTATGAAATCCTAGCAGAAGGGTTTTCACAAGGTGAAATCACCTTAGAACACACCCAGAATGTCTCAAATTAGTATGGTGCTATCAACAAGGGGAGAGGAGTTGGCCTAATGGCTAGGGCAGTCGACCTAGAATCTGAGGAACTGGGTTTGAGCCTCGGCAATGACGCTGAACATCCTGTGATTCTGGGCAAATCACTTAATCTCCCCATGCCTAACCAAAATGCATGTGTCCTCATGTAACGCAACTGGTGCTATGTGAATCGATCTGATGCCCATTACCTTCGGGTCAAGTTTGCGCTATATAAAACTCTGTAAAAAAAAAAAAGATTTATATTGTAACTAAAATCTGTTATCACTCTTTACACAGTCTCCTTTTTGTGACCCTCAAAACCTGCCATTCACTACAATGCGTTTCAGTAGGGACTATGCCTCAGAATCCTGTAAGTGCTGGCACAGCATGTTGTCCATTTAGACCTACCGGATACCTGCTACACTCTCGGACGCACTCGTCTTCAAGGTCCTGATTCATCTGGGTTACTCCCTAATTACTATCCCTATTTGGGACGTTTATACCTTTCCCGCGCAGCCGGGACAGAATTATAACCGGCGGAGAGATCCTTCACCTGTGCACGTTCTTTGCCTGTATGCCCTGAAGAAGTCGTGGGTTTCACACCCGGATGAAACACGTGTTGGCTGGGCAAAGGAATCATATTAAATCAAGAAAAACTAAACTTGGTGGACTTTGTAATTTATGTCTAGACTGCTGCTCTTATGCTTACTCTCTGTATTGATACAGCTTTATTCACAACATGTGCATAGGCATCCTGATTTGCTTGTCCATTTTGTGGCCAGACAATAAAGGGGAAGGTCCATTTGGGACAAACAAATATATCCTTTGGAGTCTGGGTGTATTCACCCACCCACTTACATATTCTTTAAAAATTAATTTGCAGGACACAGGTCCCCGAGTCCTGCAATGGCTGCCAAAGTATATTGTTCAGGTCGTCACCAACCAATCAGGATTGACTAGTCTCATTTAATTTGGCCAATCAGAGCATATTTGAACGCCAACTGTCCAGATATACCAATTTATTTTTCCTTTAATATCTCACAAATTGCACCCCCTGGAGTTAGAATAGTAATTCTTTTTGATTTACAAAAAGGCTCTTTCTGGCCAATAGCTACCTTCCTGCCACATTTAGTATAATTTCGTCCAGCGGTTCGGCTGTAGTTGTGTTCAAAATTCCTATAGGAATTCACATGGGAAATGCATTTTTTGACCCCCCCCTTTTTCTCTGCCCCCACTTGAAGGTTCACACTGAAATTTCCCATAAACAATAAAACCCATTGTCACTCTTTTTTGGGAAATGTTTGTGAAGATTTGTCAACCGACGCCAAAGATACAGCCAATTCAAAAAACACTGGGGCAGATTTACAAGAAACGGACTCATCTGTACAGATGCGTCAGTTTCCCTGCGCCTCCATACGAAACCCTTGCACCACCATGGATGCGCCGTATTTACAATACGGCGCACCATGGCGCAAGGATTGACAGATCCGTCAGAAATTCTGACGCATCTTTTGACCCCCAATAGGGACACATTGCTGGAGTTGCAACTCCAGCACTGCGCCACAACAGATAGGTGAGTCCCATGTAAAAAGACTTGCGTCATTCCTTACGCCTGGTCTGAGTAGGCTTAGTGATTTTGACACAGTGAAGGCGTAGAGTTACTCAGTGAAATGTTATAAATTTCACTGCATTAGTTCTAAATGGCTTTTTGCGTGGGAACGCCCACCCTGCGTATATTATACCTGACGCAGTTATAATGTGACACAGGGCTTTACAATGTGACGCATCTCCCTAGATGCGTCATGTTGTAAATGGGCTGCAATGGGGCGCATTGTTTACGCCGCTGCTGCATCACAAAAAGTGACGCAACGGTGGTGTAAAAGTGTCTCAAGGGGCTTGTAAATCTTCCCCACTTTTCCTATGGAAACTAGGTCCTAACTATAACTACCTACTGGTGACCGCATGTAGGTAATATATATATATTCACTGAAAAAAACAAAGGTCAAAATAACGTTCTAGTTAGGTGAATTTGTCAGTGTGAACATTAATGTTTTGAACTAATAAAAACACACAAAATCACCGCCATGCACTGCTTATGACCTCACCTATGCCTTTCCTTATGACATGTTCTATGATATCATTTATGATATTACTCATGATATCTCAAATGACATGGTAAACAGTGATGGCAGCCATTTCATTTCTAACATTCCACCAGCCAGCCAATCAGAGCACTTGCGAGACTCGCTGGAGTCCCTCGCAAGAGCATGAAGGCTCATGGGAAAACTGACCTCTGGTTGAATCACATACCTCCATATTTGATTTCACGCTCTCGCAGCACGCACGCGGGACTCTCGCAAGGCCAACTGCAAAAATATACAATTATTTTATACCCTTAATAGCTCCAAAACTACTGAACGGTTTTACACCAAATCACAATAAACACAATCCGAGGGCCAAGATCTAGCCTTCTGATGAATTTGGTATAGTTACGCTCAGCGGTTTGTACTAAAGCCTTGTCTAATGAAGTCTATGGAAAATGCATAGAGAGTTTATGCTTTGGGAACTTCCTTTTTTCTTGGCCCCCGTGGAAGAATCAACCTGAAACTTTCCAAGAAGGATCTGAAGCGAATCCATTTTTTTTAAAGAATGTTTTGTGAAGATTTGTCAAATAAGGCCTAAGTTATTAAAAAACAACTACTGTGTATGTGTGTGTTTGTATATGTAAATCTGTATATATATATATATATTTACAGAAAAAAACATAGGTTTTCAGGGGTGTTATAGTTAGCTGCCCATTTCACTCATACAAAACCATAGAAATTCCTCCGTTATAGTTAGTTCTGCTAACTATAACTCACGCGCCCGCAATGCACTGCTGATGATGTCACATATTGCATCATTCATGACATGGTCAGTGACATCACTGATGGCATCACTGATGACATCTCAAATGACATCACTGATGACATCATCCATGTGATAAATTGATGCATCTTTTCACACCCTAATATAACCTTTGAAACACACACTCTAAATTACAGACAGACATTCTCAAAACCAGTGACACTCCAACACCAATAACTACATACCCACTCGCTGATTCTTAGGCCTACACACACATCCACTCACTCATCCGTACAGTCACTCATACTTATGGAGCAAGATGGCGGACTGACGCCGTCTTTGGGAGTTGACCGCAGCGGCTCCTGGTGTATTGGACCTCCGCGCCGGCACTACTATGGTTTACGACTAAAAACATGAAGCACGAGTTTTTTGATATACCATGAAGTAGTTTACGAAGGGGAGAAGAGAAAAAGAAGCAAAGCGAACGCCGAAATAAAAATAAAAAACTTCCTGATTTCACGGCTCTTACCGACCGGATGCAACTCCTCCTGCAAAGCCGCCTCAGCTGTTCGCTTCTGGCCCGGTACATTGAGCGAGTGCCGGCCTGGCGCTCTGCATATCGGCTTTCTCAAAACCTGCATTTTCGCTATCACAGGTCCTCCTGCAATACGTACACTGAAGAAATGGCTCCAACAAGAAGTGGCCGGGGAGCAAACCGCCAACTGACAGAAACGCTAGCGGCAGCAATGGCTCCAGCAACAGCGGTGAGTGGGGGAGGTACCGACATCAGCAAAGTTGCAGTGGCAGAGGATTCTGCTGTAAGCATTCAATTGACTGAAACAAATGAAACAATAGGGGCTTTGCAGGAAGGGTTGGAGGCTTCTGGGAGCGCCGAGAGTACTGTTTCAACTAAAAAACTCAGCAGGCAGGTCGTTCAATATCTCCAGTCTGGTAAAATATTGGAGATTACTGATAAAGTGCTATACTCCTCTGGTGAGAACAACTTAGCGGATAATATTATTAATGCTATTGCTTGCAATTCAAAACAAAGCTGCACAAAACAAAGACTCTGCGACGGAAAGCTTGAGCCAAGAACTAACAGGGAGAAATCTGAACTAGAGATACAAACGGGCCCTAAAACTGTAAACGCAAACAGAAATGGCGGAGATAGTTTTGGAAATTTTGGGTGGGGTAGCGGAGACAATGACAATGAACTTTCAATACCTCATCCTCCAGAAGCGCTGGATAGCGATATACTTAATGAGTTGCTGGTAAGCTTGGAGGGCTTGGAGGACTCGATATCTGTAGATAATTCTGATACTTCATTAGGAGAACAAGAACAATGTCCTTCTAAAATACCAAGGGAGCAGCGCCCACAAAAAGAGCCTAAGAAGAAGAAAACAAATAAAACGGACCTTTTAAAAAAAGTTAAACATACTAAAGATCTTAAGAAAACAACAAGCGTACCAAATAAAAGCACTGCATTATAAAAGAAGACACAGGCAAAAGAAGATTTGAAGAACAGCCCAATGAGAAAATGGGTGCAGTCTAAGGGAGGAATCAAGAAGGCTATCGCTAGGCTCTCAGGAATAGGGCTTACTGATGGAGGGTGTGTATCGGATAACTCCATGGTGCTAACGGAAATGGCGCTATCAAAAAAGGATGATCACACAGGCTCTGAGCGGGTGCAAAATCCGGAGAAGGTATCAAGTGCCCCGGATATCGCTGCAGGACCGATCCCTATATCTCACATGGACAGTAACGATCCTCCTTCCTCTCTACCCTTCTCTCCATCCTTAAGGCTACCTCAAGAACGGACTCCAACTCTATGTTCCCTTACTCTAGAAGAACAAGGCTTAGTGGATCACAGCACTCAGGGCAGAGAAACAGCCATGCTAAATTTGATACTGCTAGCTCTCAACGAGCAGAGAGAAGAAACACAAGCTTTTTTCTCTCAAGTCAGAGCTGATAATGGAAAAATTCAACAAACGTTGAAAGAGGTTATGGAGAAAGTCGGATTGGTGACGGAAGAGGTGGCGGAGCTTCAACAAAGAGTAGTTAGCATAGAAGAGACTTCATCCAGAACTACTAGCTTTGCTGAAAAACATGAGGTACAATTAAGAGATGTACAGGCTAAAATCGAGGATATGGAGAATAAACAGCGGCGACAGAATCTTAAACTTTTTGGGATACCTGAAGGTTTGGAGGGGGCAGATCCCAGAGCCTATATAGTCCAGACTATGCAGAAGGCCTTTCCTGGGCTCGGAGATTGGGATCGGGATTGCCAGATCCAAAGGGCACACAGACTCCCAATAGTACAACGCCAGAAGAACCCTCAATATCCCAGGCCATTTTTACTTCATTTTGGCAACTATTTGCTGCGACAAGCGGTTTCAGTAAAGGCTGGTCCTAGGTCACCGGTAGTGGTGGATTCCATCTCCATGTTCTTTAGATCAGATTTTTGTAAAAATACTATGGATAAGAGATGGCAGCTAAGGCAGCTGATCGACCCGCTGAAGGAACTGGGTGTACAAGCCTACTTGCAAGAGCCTGCTAGACTTAAAGTTATTAGAGATGGGCAAAGTTACTTCTTCTTTTCTAAATTAGAGGTAGAGGAAGCACTGCAAAAATGGAAAAAGGAAGGGTCAGGTTGAATGGTGATTTAAAAAAAAAACCTTCAATTTTTATTAACATAAATGTGTACAGATATATGCTTCCTCTCCCTTCACTATTCTTCTTCTCCTTCCTTTTCTTTGGTCTCTCTTTTTTCTTTTTTTTTTTTTTGTGCATATGGTTTGGGGGGTTCCTAGACTGGGAGCCAAGGGGGGGCGGTCGAACCCTAGATAGCTGCCATTATAACGGCAGCTGTTAGAAGAGGATGTATCCCCCCTCAAGTTGCAGGGTGGATGTGGATGTGAAGGGTGGGAAGAGGGTAGTGGGGTGGGGGCGGACCTTCTTGATGTGTGAAAAGATAGCTAATAGAGAAAATAAAAAAATCAACATGAATTTGTTATCATGCAATGGAATGAATTTTGGTACTTTAGTGAATGCTAATAAAAAAAGCAAGCAAAGATGGTACTTTATTTTATTGAACGGCAGTAATAAAGTTCATAGCTTGGAATGTTGCAGGATTGAACAGTAGGAATAAGAGGCGGTTGGTAGAAGAGGAATTGCGGATGTAAAATCCACATTTTGTCTTACTGTCAGAGACACTTATAGCTCGCAAAGATCGTGGGGTATTGAAACAGTTGGGTTATGAAATAATTGTAAGTTCAGATCAAGATTCCTCAACCAGAGGTGTTGCTATTTTAAAGCATAGGCATTTAAAGAGTACGATCGAAAAATCACTTACAGATAAAAGCGGTAGATGGGCTATTACACAGGTGTTGATTGAGGGCAGAAAATATGTTCTGTGTGTAATATATGGCTCAAATATTGATGAATATCAAATATTAGATAAATTAAATATTGAATTGCTTAGCTGGGAAGGTGACAAGATCGTGATGGGGGACTTTAACTGCATTATGAATTATGCGATAGATACCACCAGACGAAATGCGTTTCATAGGATGAGAAAGACACGCGCAGCGATCAATGAGATGGGGCGAATACAGGCTATTAGAGATGTTTGGCGAGAATTATACCCCGATGTGCCGGGTTATACCTACTACTCTGCTGCTCACAGATTATGCTCCTGCATAGATATGGCATGGGTGTCAGATGAAATTTTAGAGTCTTGTATAATGGAGATATGTCCTAGGGTCACTTCAGACCATAATCCTATTCTTTTGATATTTAATATGCAGTTAATGAAAAAACAGACAAGGGAGTTTTCGTTTCCTCGGTATCTACTAACAGACGGAATTTATATAGCAAATATCAAACAACATTTGAGAGAATATCTAGAAATTAACAACGGCTCTGCGGCACTAACAATAGTTTGGGACTCGTGCAAGGCTAGCATCAGAGGATTCACACAGCAATATATCTGGAAGCAGAACAGGGAGCGTAAGGAAGAGGCGGAAAAAATAATCAAAGGTATTATAAATGTAGAGAAGCAACAAGCAGAAGCATTACTAAATGATCTTCAATGCGCAGAAGCTATAGGATTTGAATTAATAAACTTAAGATCAGTATTAAAGCGAGCACTTAAGGAGAAGATAGCGGTTAAAATTAATAAATATAGGCTGTCTCAATATGAAAGCGGGGAAAAAATTGGGAAACTTTTAGCATTTAAAATTGCAGATGAAAAAGCTAAAACACATATTAAAAAAATTAAAGGACTTAATAATAAAACCTATGAATCTCCAAATCAGATACTTGCGCAGTTCGCTGTATATTATCAAAAATTATATACACCAGAGACTCAACCTCAAATGACTGATATTGTAAATTATGTACAGACATACACAACAAAAAGGATAGCCAACGAGATGTCAGAACTACTGTCAGAAGATATCCAGCAGGAAGAAATTAAAGAAGCTATTGCATCCTTGCCATCAGGTAAAGCATCAGGGAGGATTCAATCCCTTTAGAACTGTATAAACTGTGTATAGATGAGTTACTTCCATTTTTCACTCAACTTATTAGATATATCGGAACAGGGGGGAATGCTCCTGATTCCTGGAATGTTACCCGGATAATTTTTTTCCTAACAAAGAATAAACCTCCAGAAGAATGTGGGTCATATAGACCCATATCACTCATAAATGTGGATGCAAAAAGTTTTGCAAAAATTCTTGCAACTCGATTAGCATCAATAATGCCTGAATTAGTATCACCCCAACAACATGGGTTTATATTAGGAAGGGACACCGTGGCTCATGTGAACACGGCTATAATAGCGTTTGATGTTGCAAGAATGAAGGTAGCCCCACTCGGTATGATATTATTAGATGCTGAGAAAGCATTCGACCGAGTGGGGTGGGATTTTCTTTGGGTGGTATTATCGGCATTTGGGATTAAGGGTAAATTTCTACTCTTAATTAAGTCCCTTTATTATTATCCTACTGCTAGATTAGCCAATGCAGGACTACAATCTGACCTGTTTCCTATATCTCGAGGTACACGTCAAGGGTGTCCTCTGTCACCACTTTTATTTGCATTGTCAATAGAACCTTTTATATCAGCATTACAAAATCAAACTAGGATTATTCCCTTTTTACATGATTCGATTAGTTTAAAAATTACGGCCTATGCTGATGATATTGCTCTATATACATCAGATGCTAAATCTGCAGTAAATGAGGTGGTCAACGAGGCAGAGATATATGGTTCAATATCAGGCTATAGACTCAATACTAACAAAACCCAAGTATTAATGAACTACAAAGATAATGAACCAATAGCCGGAGTCTGCTATGAGGTTACATATTTGGGGGTTAGATTAACTGTTAGAATAGATAAAATTATCGAAATAAACTATGAAAGCCTACTTAAGGAAACTGCTAAATTACTTAAAAAATGGCATAAGGTCGCTATAGGTATCAATGGCCGTATAAACATAATTAAAATGAAAATATTACCCAAATTTATTTATTTATTCCGCTCTATCCCCCTAAGATTAAATGCTCTTTTTTTCAAACGCCTGTGGCACCTTTATCTGGGGATATAAAAATGCGCGCAGAGCAATTCATCTACTTAAGCTTCCATGTAGTCAAGAAGGTCTGAATTTTCCAGACTTTAAATTATATTTCTGGGCAGCTTTCTTAGGTCGGATAAGAAGTTTAATATATCCTGCAGGACATAATGCATGTTTTTATTTTAAATTCATGTGAGGAGAGGAACATAAGATGTTTTTATTCAGAATAAATGATCCAAACTATTTCAAGCGGGTTAGATTCAAGGTTGCAACTGATATTGTAAATATATGGCGCTCTATTATGCTTAATTGTAATACATCATTTTACCATGATAAGCTTCCTTTATGGGGTAATCCGGGCTTACCAGCAATCTTTCAAGATGCAGAGGGTAAGCGATGGGCTAGCTTCGGTATAAAACGCTTGGGTTACATATTCGATCAAAATGGATTTCTGAATTTTGAGAAATTAAAAACTATATATAAGTTAAAGCCATGCATGCAATTGAAATATTACCCAATTCGAGACTATTTTATTCGAAGCATGAAATTGACAAATGTCACAGGCTCTGCTATTTGGGAACAATTATATAAGGAGAACATAAAATCACTAATAAGTACCGGATATAAAACTTTATGTATATCTAAGGCAGATGACTGTGATAGGTTAGCTGAAAGTCTGGGACGTAAATTAGGGATTTCAGTTACAGCTAATACCATATCACGAGCATTTTCTGGAATTAATAACTCGGTACATTCTTCTAATTTGAGGCTACAACAATTTAGAACAATTTGTCAATTATATTATACACCAGAACGGATATCAAGGTGGTCACCTCAAGGTTCTTCTGGTGAACGCACAAAATGCCCAAAGTGCAAATTATATGCAGCTGACCTAAAGCACATGTTCTTTTTATGCCCTCTACTAAAAAATTACTGGCAGAAGGTAACTGAAGTAATTTCTGAAAAATTAGGGAGGGCATTAGTTTTTTCAGCTACAGAGGTACTAATCGGAGCTCAGAGCACTGATGGTAGGCAAGCAGACCTAATATCTATACTACTGGTTAGTGCTAGGTTGACAATTGCTCGTGCATGGATTTCATCTATATCCCCATCGGTATTGGAATGGTGGGGACTAGTTAAAGAAACATACGATATGGAATTAGCATTAGCTAAAATAAGAGGTGTGCGTGCATTGTTTAAATTTAACAAGATATGGTGACTTTTAATCTGAATTATTCATGTAAAAATATGCAAATAGCAATAAAAGGTCTCTATACTTGTTAGTTGAATAGATTTGAAAGTTCTTCTCTTTTCATAATTTCTCCTTCTTTTTCTCTTCCTCTCCCCCCCCCCCTTTTATTTGGGGGGGGGGGATAACATGCATTTTGAAAATGAGGGTAATCTGTAAGCTTGGCCTGTATTACTAGGTTTATGCTTTTTTTTTTTTTTAAATCAAACTGCATGTACCAATCTCTCTGTATCTGTATTTTTTCTTGTTGATAAAAATAAAAATGATTTGAAAAAAAAAAAAAAAAAACACATCACTGATGACATCACTGATGACATCATCCACTGAATGTGGTTTAGTTTGAAATTTAAATATGTATTATATATATACCAATCTGTATTGAAGATTGAGTGGATATATAACTGTCTGGATGGAGGATTTAGTAGCTGTCTGACTGTCTTTTTAAGTGAGTAATTAAAAGTGTCTCACTTAATACATGGATTAGTAACTAAACTATGTGAATGTGTGCAGCACTGTCTCTGTTGTTGTATAACATGATGCATCAGTTGGTCACTAACTACATGAGTGTGTATATTAGTTATTGATTAGTTGGGTGAGTATTTATATGGGACACTGAGTTTGTGTGTGGTTGGATGGGGTGTGTGTAACTCTATGCATAGATGTGTGAATGGTTGATTGACTAGGTGTATGGGTTTAAGAGTGCATGTGGAAACAGTTGTTTGGGTGACTGAGTGTATTTATTTGTGTGTTGGTGAGCGAATATATAACAATAACGAGAACGAGAATAGCTAGTAATTTCTCCTGACATTTTTATGCTGTATCTATGCGCCGGGAAACCCTTCTTGGGTAGCTGTTGCGCTTTACAAGTTTAAAAAATAAATAAATAAATAAATAAATATATGTTTTAGTTGTACATCTTCAACAAAGTAAAACAATAAAAGGCATTGTATGTGAGAGTTGGTGTATATAAATAAGTATGTGTAAGAGTCAGTGATTGTGAGAGTAACTATATGAATGAGTGTATAATTGTAATGGTGCTTTTTTAACATATTAACAATGAGTTACTATGTGTTTGAATAAATGAGGTGTTGTTGGATAATTGTGTAAGTGAGTAAATTTAAGTGCGATACATTTTTTTCATGAGTGAGTAGGATGACTGCATAACCGACTAAGATGACTGCTGATGTGTCAATGTCTATATATGTGTATAAGTGCATTTGATAGTGTTCTATTAATTAATGCCTGCATGTATAGATGATTCTGTTGTTGAATGGGTAGTTGTGTGTGTAGAATCAGTGAGTGGGTATGTAGTAACTGGTATTGGTGTGTCAATGGTTTCAAATATGGTACTCTGTATTTTACAATGAGTGATGAAAGGTTATACTAGTGTATGACGAGGTGTATCAGATTGTCAAGTGGATGATGTCATCAGTGATGTCATTTGAGATGTCATCAGTGAAGTCATCAATAATGTCACTGACCATGTCATGAATGATGCAATATGTGACATCATCATCAGTGCATTGCGGGTGCGTGAGTTATAGTTAGCAGAACTAAGTGTAACGGAGGAAATTCTATGGTTTTGTATCAGTGAAATGGGCAGCTAACTATAACACCCCTGAAACCTATGGTTTTTTCCTGTGAATTTCTAAGGTTTTTTAAATGCTAATTTCTAACTATAACGTCTCTGAAACCTATGTTTTTTTTCAGTGAATTTCAAAGGTTTTTTAAATGCTAACTTTTAAGTGTGATAGTAGTTATATCTATTTTTTTGTACTGATTTTCTACAGTTTTTTAACTGTTTATTTATAAAAATTTTATTCATTAAATAACATTATATATTTTTCTGAAAATTGCAAAAAAACATTTTTTTAAATTAAAACTGAAATATTGATTAATGTTCTTGTTTTCATTTTTTATTTGAATATATTTATATTATTTTCTTTAAAAAAAAAACTTTCCAATTTTTTTCGGACTCGTGCACTCAAAGTGTACACATCACGGTGGGTGCGCGCATTCTATCCGCCATTTTAGAAAAGTCATGAAGGATCCGCGTATGGTGTGCGACGGCTGCGTGTTTTTCAGTTACATCATATACATTTAATATCACGTGATATGCGCGATTGGTATGTGACCGGTCTGCAACTCCTGCTCCCGCACATTTGCGACACATGCGCATTACGGTACGAGATGTTTGCGCGGTTGCAGGTCCCGCGTGACATCATATACGTGCTGGGGCGCGCTGGGTGCGTGACTCCCGCAAACAAAAGTATGTTCCAAAATGATATGTATGTGTCTTTAATATACATATTAAGGCAAGAGATTATGTAAGATATTCATCAAAATAATATATTTGTACTTATAATAAACTTATATTATTTTTACATATATTTTCGCTAAGTCGGGTGCGTGCATCGTGAGTGCAGAAAACCAGGTCAGCAGAGCTGCTGTAGAGCCAGAGAACCAGGTGAGCAGAGCTGCTCTAGAGCCTAAGAACTAGGTCAGCAGAGCTGCTCTAGAGCCAGAGAACCAGGTCAGCAGAGCTGCTGTAGAGCCAGAGAAACCTGGTCAGCAGAGCTGCTTTAGAGGGAGAGAACCAGGCCAGCAGAGCTGCTTTAGAGCCAGAGAACCAGGCCAGCAGAGCTGCTTTAGTGCCAGAGAACCAGGTTAGCAGAGCTGCTTTAGAGCCAGAGAACCAGGTCAGCAGTGCCACTCTAGAGCCAGAGAACCAAATCAGCAAAGCTGCTTTAGAGCCATAGAACCAGGTCAGCAGAGCTGCTTTAGAGCCAGAGAACCAGGTAAGTAGAGCTGCTCTAGAGCCTAAGAACCAGGTCAACAGAGCTGCTCTAGAGCCAGAGAACCAGGTCTGCAGAGCTGCTGCAGAGCCAGAGAAACCAGGTCAGTAGAGCTGCTTTAGAGCCAGAGAACCATGTCAGCAGAACTGCTTCAGAGCCATAGAACTGGGTCAGCGGAGCTGCTTTAGAGCCAGAGAACCAGGTCAGCAGAGCTGTTGTAGAGCCAGAGAACTAGATCAGCAGAGCTGCTCTGTAGCATAAGAACTAGGTCAGCAGAGCTGCTCTAAAACCAGAGAACCAGGTCAGCAGACCTGCTGTAGAGCCAGAGAAACCAGGTCAGCAGAGCTGCTTTAGAGAGAGAGAACCAGGTCAGCAGAGCTGCTCTAGCTGACACTGACTGACTGACACTGACTGATTGACACTGACTGACACAGATTGACTGACACTGACACTGACTGACACTGATTGACTGACACTGACTGACTGACACTGATGACTGACTGACACTGATTGACTAACACTGACTGACTGACACTGATTGACACTGACTGACACTGATTGACTGACACTGACTGACTGACACTGATTGACTGACACTGACTGACACTGATTGACTGACACTGACTGACTGACTGACACTGACTGACACTGACTGACACTGACTGACTACTCCCTACTACTCTACTACTGACTCTCTACTACTCTCTCGCTACTACTCACTCTCTACTACTCTCTACTACTCACTCTCTACTACTACTCACTCTCTACTACTCACTCTCAACTACTCTCTACTAACTCTCTACTACTCACTCTCTACTACTCACGCTCTACTACTCTCTACTACTCACTGTCTACTACTACTCTCTCTACTACTCACTCTCTACTACTCTCTACTATTCACGCTCTATTACTCACTCTCTACTACTCACTCTACTACTTTCTACTACTCTCTACCACTCACTCTCTACTACTCTACTACTCACTCTCTACTACTCTCTCGCTACTACTCTCTACTACTCTCTCTCTCTACTACTCTCTACTATTACTCTCTACTATTCACTCTCTACTACTCACTCTCTACTACTCTCTACTACTCACTCTACTACTCTCTGCTGCTCTCTACCACTCACTGTCTACTACTCTACTACTCTCTCTCTCTACTACTCACTCTCTACTACTCTCTCTCTACTACTCTCTACTACTCACTCTCTACTACTCACTCTACTACTCTCTACTACTCACTCTCAACTACTCTCTCTCTACTACTCACTCTCTACTATTCACTTTCTACTACTCACTCTCTACTACTCACTCTCCACTACTCACTCTCTACTACTCGCTCTCTACTACTCTCTACTACTCACTCTCTACTACTCACTCTCTACTACTCACTCTCTACTACTCTCTACTACTCTCTCTGCTACTCACTCTCTACTACTCTACTACTCTCTACTAGTCGCTCTACTACTCACTCTCTACTATTCTCTACTACTCACTTTACTACTCTCTCCTACTCTCTACCACTCACTCTCTACTACTCTACTGCACACTCTCTACTACTCTCTCTCTACTACTCACTCTCTACTATTCACTCTACTCGCTCTCTACTACTCACTCTCTACTACTCTCTACTACTCACTCTGTACTACTCACTCTCTACTACTCACTCTCTACTACTCTCTACTGCTCACTCTCCACTACTCATTCTCTACTACTTGCTCTCAACTACTCTCTACTACTCACTGTAATACTCACTCTCTACTACTCTACTACTCTCTCTACTTCTCACTCTCTACTACTCTCTCTCTACTACTCACTCTCTACTACTCTCTACTACTCACTCTCTACTACACACTCTCTACTACTTGCTCTCTACTACTCGCTCTCTACTACTCTCTAGTACTCACTCTACTACTCACTCTCTCCTACTCTCTACTAATCACTTTCTACTACTCCACTACTCTCTACTACTCACTCTCTTCTACTCACTCTCTACTACTCTACTACTCTCTCTCTACTACTCACTCTCTACTACACTCTCTACTACTCTCTACTACTCACTCTCTACTACTCTCCCTCTACTACTCTCTACTACTCACTCTCTACTACTCTCTAGTGCTCACTCTCTACTACACTCTCTACTACTCTCCCTTTCTACTACTCTCTACTACTATTCTCTACTATTCACTCTCTACTACTCACTCTCTACTACTCTCTACTACTCACTCTACTACTCTCTGCTGCTCTCTGCTGCTCTCTACCACTCACTCTCTACTACTCTACTACTCTCTCTCTACTACTCACTCTCTACTACTCTCTCTCTACTACTCTCTACTACTCACTCTCTACTACTCACTCTACTACTCTCTACTACTCACTCTCTACTACTCTCTCTCTACTACTCACTCTCTACTATTCACTTTCTACTACTCGCTCTCTACTACTCACTCTCCACTACTCACTCTCTACTACTCGCTCTCTACTACTCTCTACTACTCACTCTCTACTACTCACTCTCTACTACTCTCTACTACTCTCTCTCTACTACTCACTCTCTACTACTCTCTACTACTCACTCTCTACTACACACTCTCTACTACTTGCTCTCTGCTACTTGCTCTCTACTACTCTCTAGTACTCACTCTACTACTCACTCTCTACTACTCTCTACTACTCACTCTCTACTACTCCACTACTCTCTACTACTCACTCTCTTCTACTCACTCTCTACTACTCTACTACTCTCTCTCTACTACTCACTCTCTACTACACTCTCTACTACTCTCTACTACTCACTCTCTACTACTCTCCCTCTACTACTTTCTACTACTCACTCTCTACTACTCTCTACTACTCACTCTCTACTACTCTCTCTCAACTACTCTCTACTACTCACCCTGCTACTCACTCTCTACTTCTCTCTAATACTGTCTCTCTGCTACTCACTCTCTACTACTCTCTACTACTCACTCTCTACTACTCACTCTACTACTCACTCTACTACTCACTCTTTACTACTCTCTACTACTCACTCTCTACTACTCGCTCTCTACTACTCACTCTACTACTCTCTACTACTCACTATCTGATACTTTCTCTACTACTCTCTACTACTCTTTACTACTCACTCTCTACTCTCTATTACTCTCTCTCTACTCTCTACCTCTCTACCTCTCTCTACCTCTCTCTCTACTACTCTCTACCTCTCTACCTCTACATCTCTACCTCTACACCTCTACCTATACACCTCTACCTCTCTGTACATGCACACATATGCACATATATATATGCATATATATGTATGTGTATATATATATATACATATATAAACATATAAATATAATCTGCATATCTATATACATATAAATGCATGCAAACATATACATATACATATATGCATACATATGCATGGTATGTACATGAAAGTTTGAAAAACTCTAATACAAGCAAAGCTAAAAAGCCACCTAATTACAAACAGAATTGCTTTAACTTAAACAGGGCGAGACCTATTGCATTTTCAATGCTTGTTTACTTTGATTCCATCAAGAAGGCATTCAGATGTGTCACACATTTTCCATAAATTCTGAATGGTAGCACTCTAGTTGCTCATTAGTTCACTGTAGTAAAGCTGCTGCTCACCAGGGAAGTCTGCTGCTGGTATTCAAAGTGCATGTTTCAGTCTGCATGTCAGAATTTTTTAATGAAATGGAAGAGGATTTGAGAAGTCAAAATGTGCCCTAATCTTTCTTTCTGCAGCATTAATCATAATTTCTATGGCAAAATGAACCCCCTCATTTTGTTCCTTTGCAAATTAAATGTTTTAAGTGTTACCACTTTATTCCAATCAAGATGGCTTCAGGTGTGCCATACTTTTGTCATAAGTAAGACTGTTAGCGCTCTAGTTGTTCTTTCAAACACTCTGGGATTTCTGTCATTGGGCTATACTTGGGCTACATCTCGGTGAAATTTGTGCTACATTTGGGCTCTTGTGTCTCTGGTGGCCATCCTGGGAGACTTGGTATGAAGTTTCCTAATTTCCTCATTTACTACAGTCTCCTCAGTAGGCATACTGTCAGTTTTTTACTTTGATTCAATGAAGAAGGCATTTAGATGTGTCAAACATTTGCCATAAATTCAGAATGTTAGCACTCTAGTTGCTCATTAGATCACTGTAGTAAAGCTACTGCTCACCAGGGACGTCTGTTGCTGGTATTGAAAGTGCATGTTTCAGTCTGCATGTCAGAATTCTTTAATGAAATAGAAGAGGATTTGAGAAGTCTCTCAAAATGTGCCCTAATTTTTCTTTCTGTAGCACTAATCATACATTCTATGGCAAAATGACCCCCCTCATTTTGTTCCTATTTAAATTAAATGTTTTAAGAGTTACCACTTTATTCAAATCAAGATGGCTTCAGGTGTGCCATACGTTTATCATAAGTAGGAGTGTTAGCGCTCTAGTTGTTCTTTGGAACACTCTGGGAAGCTGCAGTAGAACACAAAGGAATCAACTAACAGTCTCTGCCCTTGTTGGATGTACATGTTTTACTGAGAATGTCAGACTTCATTCTCACATGACTAAGAAAGATAATGTGAATTTTGCATGGGGAAAAAGTGTTTTGGGACCCCCCTTTTTTCTCAGCCCCTGCTCGACGAATCACCACATAACTTTCAGGATAGGAGCGGACCAAAGCTGGCCAAAAGTTTGGAAAATTTTGCGCAGATTCGTCAAACGGCACCAGACTTATTGGGAATAGAATGTTGTGGATTTCCTATTGAAAATAGGTCCTAACTATAACTACCTAGTGGTGACCGCCAGTAGGTAATCTATGTGTATATCTATCTATCTATCTATCTATCTATCTATCTATCTATCTATCTATCTATCTATCTATCTATCTATCTATCTATCTATCTATCTATCTATCTATCTATATATATATATATATATTATCTACTGGCGGTCGCCAGTAGATAGTTATAGTTAGGACCGTGTTTCCATAGGAAATCCGCAACATTCTATTTGGAATAACTTTGGTGCCGGTTGACGAATCCTCGCGAAATTTTTAAAATAGGTGGGGCGCTCCGCTCCGCTCCTACCCTGAAAGTCTCGGGGGGATTCGTCAAGCGGGGGCTGAGAAAAAAGGGGGGTCCCAAAACACGTTTTCCCCATGCATTTTCCCATAGGACCTTTAGTCCGAGCTACAGCCCGAACGGCTCAACAGAATTACTTGAAATTTGGCAGAGAGGTAGTCCTCAGGTCAGAGATGTGCCTTTTGCAGGTCTGGTGTAAATCTGTTCAGTAGGTCCTGAGAAAATAGCATTTAAATCAATATATATATCTGTAAGCGCGCTCCGTGCGCTTACGGTAAGCTTACCGTACGCGTACGGTGCCGTGCGCGAGCTCAATTCTGATTGGTGGTTACATGACTGTAAACATTCGAATCGGTCGAAATCAGAAAGTGTCGGCCGCCATTTTCTGTCTCTCGCACTGAAAAACAAAGGTGGATAACGTGAAAAGGGGGCAACGGAGAGAGTTGCAGACCCCCTTGCGTTTGTCAGGGGGTCCACGAAGGACCAAAAAGTATGAAAAATACATTTAATAATTTTTTTTAAAAATCGCAGAGTGCGCGTACGGTAAGCTTACCGTACGCGCACGGCAAAAAAAAAACGAAAAAAAAAACCAACGAAATAATCACATTTATTAAATAAATCGAAGGCCCAGCAAGGGAAAAAAAAATTTGTTACTGTGTAAAAAAAGGCGAGGCGCGCACGGTATGAACTGCGCAATGTGGGCGCTCGGTGCGCGAAGCGCACCGTGCGCGCAGGGTGTGCGCACGGTGAAAAACCAGAAAAAAAAAAAATACATAACTTAGCATTTAAAAAAACGTACAAATTCACTGAAAAAACCATAGGTTTCACACACGTTATAGTTAGGAGTTAGCATTTAAAAAACCTTGCAAATTCACTTAAAAAACCATAGGTTTCACACATGTTATAGTTAGCTGTACATTTCACTCGTAAAAAACCAATGAAATTCCACGTTATAGTTAGATCAGGTAACTATAACTTGCGCGACCGCAATCCACAATGTGTCATTTCAGATGTTATCATTGATGTGATGAGTGATGTCACTGACCATGTCATGAGTGATGTAATATGTTACGTCATCAGCAGTTTATTGTGGGCGCACAAGTTATAGTTACCTGATCTAACTATAACGTGGAATTTCATTGGTTTTTTACGAGTGAAATGTACAGCTAACTATAACATGTGTGAAACCTATGGTTTTTTAAGTGAATATATATATATATATATATATATATATATATATACATATTACCTACTGGCGGTCGCCAGTAGGTAGTTATAGTTAGGACCCCTTTTCCATAGAAAATCCGCAACATTCTATTTTGAATAACTTTGGCGCCGGTCGATGAATCCTCGCGAATTTCTCAAAATAGGTGGGGCGCTCCGCTCCGCTCCTACCCTGAAAGTCTCGGGGGGATTCGTCAAGCGGGGGCTGAGATAAAAGGGGGGTCCCAAAACGCGTTTTTCCCATGCATTTTTCCATAGGACCTTTAGACAGAGCTACAGCCCGAACGGCTGAACAGAATTACTAGAAATTTGGCAGAGAGGTAGTCCCTATGTCAAGGAAGTGCCTTTTGTAGGTTTGGTGTAAATCTGTTCAGTAGATTCTGAGAAAATAGCCTTTAAATCAATATATATATCTGAGCCCGCTTACGGTACGCTTACCGTACGCTTACCGTACGCGTACGGTGGCGTGCGCGAGCGCGATTCTGATTGGCTCTTAGATCTTAGTAAACATTCGAATCGGCCGAAACCAGGAAGCGGCGTCCGCCATTTTGTCTCTCGCACTGAGTGTTATTTATCAAACATGATGCCCAAAAACATGTTACGGGGCTGTTTTGACAACTCCCTCCCACATAGTCATGTTGAGGGAGTCCCCAAACATCCCCCAAGAGCAAAAACGGTTTTATTTTTTTTTCGGCAATTTCACCGAGTACGTTTACCGTACGCTTACCGTAAGCGTACGGTAAAAAATAGAAATAAAAAAAACACTATCCACACTTACCCCACCCCCTGTGCTTTTGGTGGCCGTAGGCCACCAAATGTACAGGGCTTATTACATCAGTAAAAAAACTATATTTTGGCAACATGAAATTATAAAATCGAAATAAAAAAAACACTATCCACATTGACCCCACCCCCTGTGCTTTTGGTGGCCGAAGGCCACCAAATGTACAGGGCTTATTAAAGTTGATAAAAACCGTGCACGGAACGCACTGCGTTAAGTGGGCGCGCACGCCTCGACTGGCGTAAAGTAACTTAGCATTTAAAAAACCGTACAAATTCACTGAAAAAACCATAGGTTTCACACACGTTATAGTTAGGAATTAGCATTTAAAAAACCTTGCAAATTCACTGAAAAAAACATAGGTTTCACACATGTTATAGTTAGCGGAAATTTTACTGATAAAAAACCAATGAAATTGACCCGTTATAGTTAGTGCTGGCAACTATAACTCACGCGACCGCAATCTTCTGCTGATGACATATGTGTCTTTATAAAAAAAAATATTTGTAATATATGTATAGCTAAAAATGTATGGAAGAAGACATGGGCAAATAAGTGTCTAAATACAGTATTAGCATCAGCAGAGGATTGCGGTCGCGTGAGTTATAGTTGCCAGCACTAACTATAACGGGGCAATTTCATTGGTTTTTTATCAGTAAAATTTCCGCTAACTATAACATGTGTGAAACCTATGTTTTTTTCAGTGAATATATATATATATATATATATATGTGTATTCATTCATTCATTTAAAAATAAAAAGGTTAGAGTGATGTTATAGTTAAGTGAAAATGTCAGTTAATACATTACATTTTAAGCTTTAAAAACCACTGAAATTCACCAGTTAGAGTTAACTTGGGTAAGTGTAACTCCCATCACTGTCATGCACAGAGTTGTCATCAATGATGTCCTTTTCAATGTCATTGGTGATGTTATCAATGATGTGATAGAATATGTCATGAGTGATGTAATATGTGAGGTCATAAGCGGTGTATGGCAAGGCCCTGCCCTTACCCCCGCGGGCCGCAATACTGCACTGCGCACAGAACCACTCATGTGTGGCCAAAGCCCCACTGTTGGCATTACTGGCCAAGCACGTCAGTTGCACAACAACCCACAGACAACCACGTAACTTTCTTTGATTTTTTTCCGTCCCAAAGCAATCTCGCGACACTCGAGTGGATTTCCACTCTGAGTACAGCGAGTTGGTGTTGACAAGGATACATTATTTTGTTCACTTTGACCCTGCGGGGATCCTTCAGAGTCCCCCTCCCCCATGGGCGGGGGAGTCAGGATACTACTACACTGCCCCGACCGTGGGGATGTTGGGGCTCCCCCCACGGTCCCCAACATTTTTTATAAGCCCTAGGGGATGGGGTCCCCTGGGATAATAAAAATTAGTGATAGGGGCTATTTTTTTTTTACGGTAAAAATTAGGAGTCGCGCATCCTACCGCGTTGGGTGCATGATTTCTCTCGCGTAGTGTGCGCGGTTCCTAATGCATTGGGTGCGCAACTGCAAGCAAAAAAAAATGAATTTTTTTGAAGATAAACATCAAGCTTATGTGTTTCGTTCTTGAGTGGCTCTAAAAAGAGCCGTTGTGTTCATTGAGAGTTTTTGGTACTTATAAGTAAGGACGCACCGAGCACGAATCCGCAAAATTACATTTAAAAGCAATATATACATTTTATGAGTAGCTTAGATTATGTCTTCCTTTAATATTTACATGAAATACATATATATATGTTTTTTGACATTTAAAATATTTCGCGGGATTCGCGCACCCACCGCGTCAAACACGCACATGACGTTTCGCGGAAGCGTGCAAGTGTCGCGTAACGTACTTTGTACGTGTCGCCTATGGGCTTGGAGTCGCGTACCGGTCGCATAGCAATCGCACACGAAAATACGTACCCAATGCATACCGTATGCAGATCCTACACTACAATCGTAAAATGGCGACTATGTTCCATGCAGGGATCGAGAAAGGTGCGCATAGGGTGCGCGAATCCCAAAAAAACTTGTTAAAGAAAAAATAACAACGTATTAAAAAATATTTTCAAAATATATAAAAAATAGTTTTAAAAAATTTACAAATATTTTTTTTTTAAATTCATTAAAAACAAATAATATTTTTTAATTTTTGAAAGAAGTAAGTGACAACAAAACTTTAAAAACTGCTGAAAAACAATATAAAAATATATAATTAAAGGAATTGATACAGTGAAAAATAAAGATTTAGAAATCCTATGAAAATCATTAAACATCATAGTTTTAGAGATAAGTTATAGATAGGAATTAGCATTTAAAAAACCTTTGAAATTCACTTAAAAAACCATAGGTTTCAGGGGCGTTATAGTTAGCTGGACATTTCCCTCGTACAAAACCATTGAAATTCCCCCTTTATAGTTAGTTCAGCTAACTATAACTCGCGCCCCCGCAATACACTGCTGATGATGTCAAATATTAATTCACTCATGACATGGTCAGTGACATCACTGATGACATCACTGACGTCATTCATGTGATCATTTGATGCATCTTCTCACAATCTAATATAACCTTTGATACACCCACTCTAAATTACATACTGCCACGCTCAAAACCATAGACACTTCAACACCAATAAGTACATACCCCATCACAGAGTCTTAGGTCTAAACACCCATCCACTCATTCACCCGTACAGTCACTCATACTTATGGTCACTCAGTACAGGACTATCATATGCACTCATACACTTATATAGACACTCACACACCGCTACTCATCTATAGAGGTACTCACACACGTACTCAGTCATGCAAATAATTAATCACACTGCCATTTACTCACCTATACAGTTATACACACACAAGCTCAATTACTCATACAAATACTAGCACATTCTTATGGTCTTATACAATCAATGATACAAGCACACACTCATCAAGACAGCCACTCACACTATCACACACTCTCAGTTATAGTCATTTCTGTACTCCAACATACATATATACTGGCATTCACATATGTAGTAAATTACACATGTACTAATGAAATATATATTCACTCACTAACACAACCATACACATATTCACCCACCCATACAGTCCATTACAGACCTTGTGTTGAAACCATGCACCCAGTGAATCACCCACTGACACATCTATGCACAGAGTCACACACATCCCACCCACAAAAACACTCAGGCACCCATACAGATACTCAGACAGCTAATCAATAACTTATATGGACACTCATGTACCTATTCACAAAACCATGCATCTGCTTACACATCAACAGACAGACGCATACAGACATTCACACAGTTTAGTCACTAACCCATGCATTCAGTAAGATACGTTTAATCACTCACTTATACAGCCAGTCACACACCTACTAAATCCTCCATACAGACACTTATACACCCACTCATTCCCCAATACAGCTTGGCATATATATGAAACAAAATTAAACTTTACAGAAACAGACAGACACTGAATGATGTCATCAGTGATGTCATTTGAGATGTCATCAGTGATGTCATCAGTGATGTCACTGACCATGTCATGAGTGATGTAATATGTGACGTCATCAGCAGTGCATTGCGGGGGCGCGAGTTATAGTTAGCTGAACTAACTATAACGGGGGAATTTCAATGGTTTTGTATGAGGGAAATGTCCAGCTAATTATAACGTCCCTGAAACCTATGGTTTTTTCAGTGAATATATATATCCACACCTCCAATCCCACTTTGTAAAAACAGGTCTGACACATGCTTGGGTTGCCCAACACAGGTTTAATGCCACCAGGATGCACCATAAAATCAATGGGATGTCTTCACCATCAGCCCCTGGCAGACGCGTTTCGGCGGATGCCTTTCTTAAAAATCATGCCGAGGAATCCCATTGGCTGAAGAATGTAATGACAGAAATAGGACAGGGAAAGATCCTCGAGTAAGTACTTGCCTCTTTCTTGCCAAGGTTCCTTGTGCGCTGTGCAAAGGTCCCGCATAGGGGAACAGAACAGTCTAATGCTCCGAGCCAGGTCAAGGGACCAGCCCTTACATATAATAATGCATTTGATCAGCCTGCTCCTTTGTATTTGAGGGATTGTCATGGCGGATTCCATTGTTGCTGGGTAACCCACTCAGCAGTCAATCTACTCCCTCTCCCCAATGCCTATATCACAGTCCAGGCAGGGGGGGCGCCGCATTGTGCAGTCCATGCACCAAAACCACTGATTTGCTCGCAATACGCGGAGCTCCAGACTGAGGGGCGTGCCAGATTGCGGAGCCGACCTCTGCCACATATACACCTCAAATCCCGCTTTGTAAAAACAGGTCTGACACATGCTTGGGTTGTCCAACACAGGTTTAATGCCACCAGGATGCACCATAAAATCAACGTGATGTCTACACCATCGGCCCCGGCAGACGCGTTTTGGCGGATGCCTTTCTCAATGTTGGGTATGATTGACCACTCTAAGATGGCGCACGTAAAGGAAATGCGTCTGAGTCCCCCGTCTATGTTTATGTCGACTAATGTGACCCTTTTTAATGGCGCCTCACAGCGCGGAATGCAAACACTAAAGAAGGATCTATTTTGAAACGCGTCTGTTTGTATTCGGTTTAACCATTAAACCTTGCTGAAACTAAAGCCCCGTGAGTGCCGTTTTTCCTTCCAGAGGACGGGGGAATCTTGGAGCTTGCATTGCGTGCGGTACACCACCGCATTCGGCACCCGCCCGAAAGAGTGACTCGTACTTTGGTGTACTTGGAGCGATATATTAATTACGAGAGCACCATCCTGAAGCATTTACAAATTGGTAGAAGACCGATAAAGAAGATTGCGGTCATAACCAGAAGCGCGTCTGGCGGACATCGGTAAGCCAGCTTTTCAATATTTATACGCGCTCACCAAATCAATTGTATTCAGGATTGGGCGAGGGGCTTTAAAAAACAGCTGCTTAGAGAAACCGAAACGGAGCCCTGGACCGGAGCACCGTGATTAACGTTTGGACAAGCATGTTCAACGTTACAGAGCGCAAAGAGGCAGCAAAAGATATATTTAAAAAGATCAGGTCAGATCCAAGAGATAGCTCGACGATCACGACAAGTAATGTCCCGGATACACTGTCAACTCTCTATACCAAGTTGGAGAGACTTTACGAGAGGGAGATCCGCAAGTGGTGGGAGGCTACCTCACTACAAAACTACATCGAAGTAGAGAGGGTCCCCAGAGGCTTGCGGATATACACTGTTCCAGCGTACGAAAATCCTGACCCAATGCTCTTGGAAGCTTGGGCAACTCACACAGCTCTCTCATGCAAAGGGATGTTGGAGATACTTGTACGTTTCGCTTGGAGTGACAGAGAAAAAACTCTAAAAGAGATAGAAACGCTGGAAGAAGAGCTGACTAAGAATTCAGACAAAGACCAACAAGAGAAACTAAGAGATGCCATGAAACAACGACTCGTAAAATACAAAATGAAGATCAAAACACGCAAACAGGAGAAATACGACCGGGATGAAAAGGACTATGCAATGGGGAGAGTTCTCACCTTTGCTAAGAAATTTGAGCAGCCCAGAAGAGAAGTGAGAAACAGTAACAAAACGAAAGCCACTGAGAAACCTCCCAGAGTGGATACTTCAGAATCCGAGGTAACGGAAAATGAACAGTCGGAAGACGACACAGCTTGCACTACCGAAGATTTAACAAAAACTCCTTTTCAACAGGAGTTCAATGTCATCAGACAGTCATGGGAGGCAAGAGCAAACCCCCAGAAAATGAAAAACCAGAAGGGGGGGCCGCAAGAGGAAGAACAAGACCAAACCAATCGACCAGAGCCTCCCGGAACAAGAGAGGAGGCAGATGGTAGAAAATGACCATTTGACTGTAATCAATTTGACATCTAAGATATTGACAACAGCAGAAGAATCAGTACTCAAATTGGGTCTAACTTTCTGTCCACAAAATCGAATGGAGTTCACCCAAACAAGGATTGATTTATTCAAATTTGTTCGAAAACTGAAGCTACATAAACACTTCAAACTGAAACCTACAGCAAAGGAAACAAAAATGCTCAAACTATATAACAACACCGATCTCCTGGTTGGCAATGATCTAATAGCCCTGGAAATTTTAGAGGACTTGCGACAAGAAGGGACAATGGAAGATCCAGAGTCCGCAATTACTATGAGTCAGAGACTAACACGGGTGGGCATAGAACAAGAAACCCTTAAAAGTGGCATGAAATTACCCTCAAAGTTTCTACCACAAATGCCCTTCGACGCCATAGACACCTTCTCCGAAGCTGTCATCAAGGAGTTGATCAAATTCAGAGGAAATAACAATGGAAAGACTCGCAAAAAAGACAATTTAACCAAAGCACAGAAACTTGCTATCAAAGATCTGGAACAGGATAAGTCGATCATTTACAAACCTTCTGATAAAGGAGGAAATGTTGTGCTGATTCCACGAGAAATGTATGTAGCAGAAGCTACACGACAGTTGGGAGATAAGAGTTGTTACGAGATAACCACAATGGCGAAGTATCAGGCAAGCATAGAACAACTGCATACTTTAATAAAAAAGTGGTATGAGCAATCTATGTTGGACTTTGATGAATACTTATTCTTGAGAACTAACAATCCCATCTTACCCACATTTTATCACTTACCTAAGGTGCATAAAAACAGAAATCAACCACCGGGTAGACCGATTGTTTCCTCCATAGGGAGTTTGACAGAAAATCTCTCTAGATTCTTGGATCATTTTTTATTTGAAGCTGTATTGGGGCTAAAGTCCTATATCAAAGATTCTACTGACTTCATTAGACATATTGAGAAGCTCACTTGGCAACCATCTTATTGTTTGATTGTTTTAGACATTACGAGTTTATACACTTGTATTAATCATACATAAGGTATAAATGCAGTGAGATATTTTCTCCTTGAAATTTAGCACTCATAACGAGATGTTGTTGGAATTTATTGGATTCTGTCTGCATAATAACATCTTTATTTGCCAGGGGGACCTCTTTAGACAAATCTCGGGTACCGCGATGGGCACCTGCTTCGCCCCCAGTTACGCGAACTTGTTCGTGGGCTGGTGGGAGGAGCAGGTGGCATGGTCTGAAGCAAACATAGACTGGACCCATAATGTTATATCGTGGTACAGGTATATAGATGACCTTTTCCTGGTATGGAATGGCTCGGTGAATCAAGCAGAGAGATACATTGAACATCTAAATAAGAATGAGATTAATCTACGATTCTCAGGCGAGATAAGTTTGGTGGCAGTAAACTATCTTGACCTGAGAGTCGAGATACAGGAGGGCAAAATCACAACGGCCTTATATAGAAAGCCGACTGCTGGAAATAGCACCCTACATGCTGCCAGCAGCCATCCCCAAAGATTGAAGAACAGCATCCCGTATGGGGAATTTCTTAGACTGAAGAGGAATTGCTCTGAAGAAAGTGATTTTAAATTGGCAGCCAGAGCAAAGATTGAAGAACAGCATCCCGTATGGGGAATTTCTTAGACTGAAGAGGAATTGCTCTGAAGAAAGTGATTTTAAATTGGCAGCCAGAGCAAGCATAAATAGAATCATAGAGAGAGGTTACACTCTAGGTCTTCTTGAAAACACTCTTAAAAAGGTAGAAAAAATACCTAGAAAGGATCTATTTCAGCCAAAAGTTTGTGACGATCAAATTGGCAAATTCCGTATGATAACTACCTTTTCGGAAGACGCCAACAGTCTAAGAAAAATAATGAAGAAAAATTGGCACATATTAAAAACTGATGCCATCATTGGTGCAGATATTCCAGCAGGACCTTTAATCACTTTTAAAAAGGCTCGATCACTCAAAGATAGCTTGGTACATAGCCATCTAGACATTATACCATCTAAACAGGGAACCATAAATGAAATGAAAGGTTTTTTCCCCTGTGGAAGGTGCAAGGCCTGTGCGTACAGCAAAAGGGTGTTGACGTATGAGATTAAAGGCCTGAGATCACCTAAAAAAATTAACAAATTCATGACCTGTAACACCACACATGCGGTCTATTGTCTGAAATGTCCCTGTGGGCTAAGATACATAGGGAGCACAATACATTGTGTCAAACTTAGAGTACTGGAGCATATGCGTGCAATTGCAAAGAAGGATTTCAACTACCCTGTGGCACGTCATTTTGCTCTCAAGCATAATAGCAACAGGGATCTGTTGCAATATTTCAGCATAGACTGTGTCCCATTTGACGTAAGGGGAGGAGACAGGGTACTGAAATTGCGAAGACTAGAATCACGATACATCATAGATCTCCAATCGAAGTCCCCGAATGGGTTAAATGGTGGGGAATAATTGACAGTCCATCTGGGTAACCAGTAATTATGTAATGTAATATAATGCGAATACTGATCGTTGTGATATTGATTGGTGATGAACCTGGGACATTGGAAGCATTTGCCGATACACGGCCAAATAATGACAAATGAGGGACACTTGCAACTCGTTCTACTTGTTGCAATTGACCGATATACGGTAAAATTACAATTAAAACGACTGGTCATAGCAAGGGTTTGATTACAAAATCAAGTAAATTGATGAATTTTCATGTGAATGCATAAAATGTTGTATGTATTTATTAATTGTATCTCACGAACCATGCATGATTGACCACTCTAAGATGGCGCACGTAAAGGAAATGCGTCTGAGTCCCCCGTCTATGTTTATGTCGACTAATGTGACCCTTTTTAATGGCGCCTCACAGCGCGGAATGCAAACACTGAAGAAGGATCTATTTTGAAACGCGTCTGTTTGTATTCGGTTTAACCATTAAACCTTGCTGAAACTAAAGCCCCGTGAGTGCCGTTTTTCCTTCCAGAGGACGGGGGAATCTTGGAGCTTGCAGTTGTTGCAGTTGTTTACTGTCGAAACGCGTAATGCTGCTACTTAGCCAAAATTGCTGACAACTTTGAGCAATAAACTGCACTGAAATCTTCAACACGCTGTGGTCTGTACCTGTTTTTTCTGGAATTTCGAGAACAGACGGGACGGTGATACTTTATATATATATATATATATATATATATATATATATATATATATATACTCGGTAAAACCGAGACACAACAAAACAGTCAAAAAAAGATTTAAAAAGTAGAAAAGGGAGCAGGGTAGAAACACCCTGACCCCCTAGTCCTGCTCACGGGGGCCCATAAGGACCCTAAGTCTAAATATTATTTTTTATTTGTAAAAAAACGTCAGAATGGGCGCTGGGTGCGCGAATCCGGAAAAAAAAAATGAAGCGGGGGCTCCCCCACTTCACTTACATGAGGCCCCGGGTGGGCAAGGTTCCGGGGGCAATCCTATTATTATATTGCAGGGGCCTCCACCGCCCCAGGGACTGCCACTTCCCATGTAAATTAGGTGTGGGATGGCACACGGCCCTCCCACAGCCCTGGGGATCGCCACCTCCCAGGGGTTTGCTTTGTAATTGTTGGGGGGCCTCCAAGGCCACCCCAAGTCCCGGGGTGGCTTTAATTAAATATGCTGGGTGGGCCTTGTGGGCTCCCCGAAGTCCAGTGGACCACCTCCTCCCTGGGGCTTTGTAAATAGAGGGAGGGGGGTCACGTGGTCCCTCTCCTGGAGTGTTTGATGGCCCTGGGGCCCGCCACCCCCCAGGGCCGGCTCCTGCAATGTCCCGGGGTGTGCACCCCTGGGACATTGCCGTTTGCTATGACAGGGCGGGAGCATGGCTTGCACCCTGTGATAGCAAACCCTGGTTTGCTTCGTTGAAGCGAGAGGAGAATAACCTCCTCTCGCTTCAATAAAGGAAAGGAGAATTGCATTTGGGCAAGGGAAGCTGCATGTTAGCAGCTCCCGTTGCCGAAAAGCAATGCCGGCTTCCACAGGAGTCGGGGAGCCGGTGGAACCGTGGGGACATTGAGGCTCCCCTCACGGTCCCCAACACAGAGGCACGGCCCAGGGGGATGGGGTCTCCCGGGGCCAGAGGTGGCCTGGGAGGGGGGCCTCGCGGCCCCCTTCCCATTTCAAAAAAATTAATGAAAATTAATGAAAATTAACATTTAAAAAAAAAAAAAGAAGTTTGGCGTTGCGAACCCCCCCCACCCCGACAAACAAATGTGACAGCAACCTTCCAAAATGTGGAACGTAACAAATCGGCTGATGTCGCACAGTTATAACAATCAAGATGAATGTGAGGTTGGACAAATGAGAATCACAGTCATCTATGGATTTACATATAAAATATTTTATTTAGACAAAACAACAAAATTAAAGTAGGTACAGCCATGGCATGTCATCCCTCGACAATCTGGGAATCACAGCCTGCAAGACAAAAAGTAAGATAAGATTGTGTGTTATGCACCCATCAAAGAAGAGAGAAAGAGAGGAAGAGTGAGAGAGAGGAAGAAAGAGAGAAAGAGTGTGAGAGCGAGGAAGAGAGAGAAAGAGAGAAAGAGTTAGAGAGAGAGGAAGACAGAGTGATAGAGAGAAAGTGTGAGAGAGAGAAAGGAAGAGATGGAGAGGGAGAGTGAGTGCCGACACTGTGGAGAAAACCCTCACAGCTCACCTTTCCGTCACCGGTGTGTCTCCAACCATGTGCCGGGACATACTGCAGCCCTCAAGCACACTCATCTGAAACACAGTATAGAATCAGTAATGGCAGAGTACATACAACTGCACACGTTTTTATTGCTGTCCCACCCCTTCGCACCCAGGCTTCTGCACCCCATCCACTTCCGCCGCCAAGAGGTGTATTCCTGCCCCTGCGCACCCAGGTTGCTGCACCCCATCCACTCCCACTACCTAGAGGTGTCTGCATGCCTCTGCACACCCAGGCTGCTGCACACCATCCACTCCCACTGCCCAGAGGTATCTGCCCGCCCTGCACACCCAGGCTGCTGCACACCATCCACTCCTACCGCACAGAGGTGACTGCCTGCCCCTGTGCACCCAGGCTGCTGCACACCATCCACTCCCACCACCCAGAGGTTTCTGCCCGCCCCGCACACCCAAGCTGCTGCACACAATCCACTTCCACTGCCCAGAGGTGACTGCCTGCCCCTGCGCACCCAGGCCTCACTGCTCACCTTTCTGCCACCGGTGTGTCTCCAACCACGTGCCGGGACATACTGCAGCCCTCAAGCACACTCATCTGAGACATAGTATAGAAACAGTAATGGCAGAGTACATACAACTGCACACGTTTTTATCGCTGTCCCGCCCCTGCGCACCCAGGCTGCTGCACCCCATCCACTCCTGCCGCACCAGAGGTGTCTGCGTGCCCCTGCGCACCCAGGCTGCTGCACACCATCCACTCCCACTGCCCAGAGGTGTCTGCCCACCCCTGCACACCCAGGCTGCTGCACACCATCCACTCCCACCACACAGAGATGACTACCCGCCCATGCGCACCCAGGCTGCTGCACACCATACACTCCCACCGCCCAGAGGTGTCTACCCACCCCTGCGCACCTAAACTGCTGCACACAATCCACTCTCTCTGCCCAGAGGTGACTGTCCGCCCCTACACACCCAGGCCTCACTGCTCACCTTTCCACCACCAGTGTGTCTCCAACCACGTGCCGGGATATACTGCAGCCCTCAAGGTCCCTCATCTGAAACAGTATAGAATCAGTAATAGCAGAGTACATACAACTGCACACGCCTTCATCGCTGTCCTGCCCCTGCGCACCCAGGCTGCTGCACATCATCCACTCCCACTGCCCAGAAGTGTCTGCCTGCCCCTGCGCACCCAGGCTGCTGTACACCATCCACTCCCACCACCCAAAGGTGACTGCTCGCCTCTGCACATCCAGGCTCTGCACACCATCCACTCCCACCGCCCAGAGGTGACTGCCCGCCCCTGTGCACCCAGGCCTCACTTCTCACCTTCCGTCACCTGCTTGTAGAAAAGAGGGTCCACCACATGCCGCTGCAAGCCCCAAGCCCGGGGCCCGTGGACAGGGCACCCTCCACATCATGCAGCCCCACTCCACAGGCCACCTGGTCTCACATTTGGTGCTGCGTCTTGATTTTGCCATGGCAGAGGACATACCAGTGCACTCGCCAACATCGCAGGTTGCACACCCACTCAGCCCTAGCGGTGCCACTAACTCTGTAACAAGCGAGGCCACGCCACGTGGCGGTAGGCCCCCGCTGTCCGAAGGCTCAGGCCTACACTGCGGTCCAGCAGGGCACACAAAACCTGAGTTGTCCGGACCGCCGGGACAGGGCATCATCGCAGGGTGCACACCCGCTCAGCACTTATGGTGCCCCTACCTCAGTGCACCAAAAGTCACCGTCCTGTGGCGGTGTGCCTGTGCCGGCTGCAGTGCATCCAGTGCCACCAAGTCTGAAATGCAAATGGCGTTAAGCACGTGCGCCCTGTCCTTTTTATTGGCAGGGTCACGTGTCCTGTGACGCCTTTGCTTGATGGGTGTGGTGTGGGTGTAAACCAGCCGTGAGGGAGTGGCTGTAGCATACTGACAACTAGACCTGTGACCAGCAGATCACTAGTATGAAAACCTGGGCCATGTAGCGTTGTCGTCCCTCCCTGTAAGCGTAAGCGGAGTGAGCTGGCCTGGCTTATGCCAGTCCTGCGTGAGGCTGTGAAGAATGACCCCAGAACTCTGGGCGTGGTTCCGTCCTGGCCTGTATGAAGAATGAACTGATGTAGGTGTCCCTGTTGTAGTGCTGCCGCCACCCGGGCCGCAAGCGCCAATGTGCCACCCTGTGACCCAAGTCCCAAAACATGGCCAACATGGAAGGTAGGGGGAGTCACTGACCCTACATTTATCCATACTTTTGATCCAGCGCAGAGTGCTAAATCCCTCCCTACTGCCACGGGCTAAAAGATCACACACACACATTCGCTGGTGGGGCCCATAACACCAACGCACACTTAGATTTCACCTTTGGTATTCCCCTCATAAACGGGACGGATCTGTTAGTTGAAGGTTTTAGTGAAACCCTAATTCCCTAATTAACCTTTACATTAACACATTTCAATGAATAAACAACCCAACTCATTTCTGTTGTTATTCAAATTCAATTTTATATTAATATTGCAAATTAAATCATGCATTCGATCAAGTTACCATTCATATTTACCTATTCTGGCTAAAGTCGTCCTCTATGTCAAATCTGGCAGTCTCGCAAATCTATGCCCATCAATTTAGCAGGTTAAGTTCATCAGGAATTTGGGCATTAATTCAGTCCGTCAGAGTTTAGGCTAACAGCTGTCCTGCAGTGTCACCGTCCTCTCCGTCAGCATATCATCAGGAAATCGATGGAGCGACTCTCGACCTCTCTATTCTATGGGTTTTTATAATAATTTCAATAACAAAATGTAACAACATTTTGTTTTAAATTGTTCTGATTGGCTGATCAGGGGTCAAACTCTCCGTTCCCATAAGGTTTAGTCCATGATGTCAGCATACTTGCTGGTTCCGGTTCTTTTATAAAGTCTTTTGTTTGTAGTGTTGGCACCATTCCCAGTGGCCTTGATAAGTACATCTTGCCTGGGGTCAGGACGGGGCCATTGTTGCTCATCTTAGCGCAGGCGCACTTCACCCAAGTCTTATTCAGCGTTGGCAGTCGGGTTAGGCACCAAAGTCAGCCATCTTTAGGCAGGCCATAATGGACAACTTAAGCAAAGAGACACAAAAACGTAATTAATACATAAAAATGACTAATTAAATGTTATTCCCTCGCTAATACCCATATGTGTGTGTATTTATCTAGCAAAAGCAACTCTCATTGCGGGTTATACTTACAAAATAAAGCACGAATCACAATTACATCACTAATGCAACATATAACATGCAACATTCTATTTATCTATCATTAGTATGCGTACAGAATTTAATTCACGTAATTAATTAGGCCATGCAGATGCAAATCCCACATGTATTTCGGTCATTAATAAGGTTGGTTAGTTATTTTCATATCACTCCAAACCATTAGTACGATTATAATTAATTAATTAATCTAATTAATAAAATGACATGCAAAATGGGGTGGGTATACAAAATTTTGCATAACCCGCTCCAGCACTTCCACACATAAAAGATTGTCGACATGACACATCTGTGTGGATATGAATGTTTATTACACATTCAGTGGAGTGTTGCAGCTTTAGCAATGCAGGGCCATGCAAAGCCCAAATTTCAATTTTTGGCACATGGAGGGCAGCCAATTAGAGCCAAGCTCATGCTCGGAGTTAGACTCTGCCAACATATGTACTTATCCAATCACTCCGCCAATCCCTAAGCACTTATAAATTCACCATACACTCTCCGTGCTGTACTCTAATGATCCAGTCTCTACTCATGTAGTTATACAATGACCCATACAAAGTTACATAACCAAAGTCTTCCCCACTGCCAGAGGTAACATGGTTGTGTGCGCTGTCAACAGCACAATGTAATTTGGTAGGGCCCAGGGGCATCATGCATACATAATGAACACACGGACACAGTTAGATAGATAGTGGAGTTGGGTACGGGCACGCTCGGCCCCTTTTTATTACCAGGGTCACATGTCCAGTGACATCTGTGCTGGATGTGTGTGAGGTGAGTGTAAGCCAGCCCTCAGGAAATGGTTGGTGCTGGCAACAAGAACAACAGTAATCATCGGATCACACACAGAGATTCAATCATAAATGGTCCATGACTTGTGCTGCACTAAGGTAGGGGCACCAGATGTGAAATAACACACAAAAGATTCTATCGTAAAGGGTCCATGACTTGTGGTGCACTGAGGTAGGGGCAGCAGATCTGAAATCATACACAAAAGATTCTATTATAAAGGGTCCATGAGTTATGGTGCACTGAGGTAGGGGCATCAAAACCATTCAGCGATGATGCTTGGTGCGGGCGGGCCGCACTGGGAGCAATGTCTGTTGCCTACTGGACTGCGTCATCTGCAATCGCGACTCGATCTGAATTATGAGTCCTGCTGTCCGCAGTGTAGATTGAATACAGTAGTCAGCACAGACATCGAGGAATGCTTTTTGTCACTTCCTCTTGACAAAATCGGAGGACATAGAGTACAGTTCACTCTGCAATTAATAAATGAAAACTAAATTTGAATTGTGATCTCTGGTGTCCGCAGTGTAGACTACCATTCAGTGTTCCTTTGGACTTGCAAGATGAATTTGGTCATTGAACTAAAGCTATAACTGAAATAAAACCAGTTCTTGAAGCAAGGATACTAAAATGATACTGTTTGGATACACTTGGAGGACATTGATTTTGATTTTGGTGCACCTTCCCTTTTGTACATGGATTACGTTATATTTTAATTGTGAGCCCTGATTACCGCAGTGTAGACCGGAGGCAGCGGTCAGCAAGGGCCCACAGCCACGTGGCGTTGACTTGAGCTGCATAGAGTTAGTGGTACCTGAAGCACTCAGTGTGTGCACAGCCAGCGATGATGCATGGTCCGGGCGGGCCGCACTGGTAGCAATGTCTTTTGCCTAATTAATTCTGCCTCAATAAGGCCACGTGACAGTGGGTGGCTTGTGGTGCACAGAGTTAGTGATATCAGAAGCATTCAGTGTGTGCGCAACCAGCGATGATGCGTGGTGCGGGTAGGCCGTACTGGGAGCTATGTCTGTTGCCTACTGGACTGCGTCATCTGCAATCGCGACTCGATCTGAATTGTGAGCCCTGCTTTCCGCAGTGTAGATGGAAGGCAGTAGTCAGCGCAGACCTCGAGGAATGCTTTTTGCCACTTCCTCTTGCCAAAATCCAAGGACATAGAGTACAATTCTCTCTGCAATTAATAAATCAAGATTGAATTCGAATTTTGAGCTCTGCTGACCGCAGTGTAGGCGTATGGAACAAAAGATGAAATATGTATGGAATACATTGTCAAAATGTGTAGGTTTCAGGGACGTTATAGTAAGTTGCCTACTGGACTCTCAAATTAATAAATCAAGATTGAATCTGAATTGTGAGCCCTGCTGACCGCAGTGTAGGCCAGAGGCAGCGATCAGCAAGGGCCAGCGTGTGTGCAGCCAGCCATGATATGTGTATGAGTTAGTGCCAGTGGCACCTGAAGCAGTCAGCGTGGGTGCAGCCAGTGATGATGCGTAGTCCGGGCGGGCCGCACTGGTAACAATGTCTTTTGCCTAATAAATTCTGCCTTAATAAGGCTACGTGGCGATGACTTGTGGTGCAGTGAGATAGTGGCACTTGAAGCACTCAGCATGTCCGTAGCCTGCGATGATGCGTGGTCCGGGCGGGCCGCACCGGGAGCAATGTCTCTTGCCTACTGGATTGCGTCATCTGCAATCGCGACTCGATCTGAATTGTGAGCCCTGCTGTCCTCAGTGTACATCAAAGGCAGTAGTCTGTACAGACATAACTTTCCGGTGCTGTGCTGCTGGGTTCACAGGGGGCCTGTGTCGAGGAGGCCGGAGGTTATGGCAGCGGCCTAATGGCAGGGTGAGGGCCGTCGCTCTGGCAGATCCGTTGGCCTTTCAGAAGTGAACCACGCCCAGAGCCCCGGCTTATTTATTCACACTTCTATGCTAGAGTGGCGTACTTTCGTCCTTCCCACTCCGCTTCCGGTTCCAATTACAGGGGGGGGACAACACAGCTACATGACCGAGATCTTCCTCACTGCCTGAGGTAACATGGTTGCGTCCACTGTCCACAACAGTACAAGCACCAGCAGTATATGTACATATGAAGAGGTCTCTGCTCTGCATAGTGAGCTCTGTCTATTACATTACCGCTACACTTGGCATTGTGTGCATTATTAGTGATGGGTGACTTGCCTCCTTCACACATACTTGGTTCCCACATCTTCCAACATTCAGCTATTGTGTGGCTGAGGGGCCATGCCGTTTTGGGAAGGTTGCTGTTCTGTTCTGCGCTGCCTTGGTGGTAGTAGGGGGGTGGTCCAAGGGGGAGGTCCTAGGGGTGGTGGCAGTTGGTGTTGTGGTCTTCTTGGGTGTTGGAGCTGCATGGTCAGTAGCTCTTCAGATGTGGTTCTGGGCTGGGCTCCCTTTCATACTGTAGGTAGTCGTCCTGCTTTACACCAGTAAAAGGCAAATGTTAAACTCCTACTGCTAACGCGGCTTAACGCCTGTTTTTTGATCACATCGCAGATTTGGCAGGTCGTTAAAAATATCGGGAAGTGGTGCTTTTGTGGTTTTTTGTACTGGAACGCCTACTCTGCATATCATTAGCATTAGTTGTCGCTCTCACCCGTGGCGATGTTTTTTTGCGGAAGCTATCGCAGGAAAACTGACGATATCGGCAGTTTGCACCAGGTTGAGAATGGGATGATAATTCTTTTGCCACTTTTGCTGCGCTAAAGTATCGATAACTCGGCGATAAGTCCTTGAGAATACGACCCATTTTGTAAAAAAAACAAATTTGTCTGGATTCGTGCACCCAGCCGATTTTTATTAATGTGGGATCTCCTGAGCAGGCCTAGTGGGTCAGGGTGTTTGTACCCTGCCCACTTTTCTTGTTTTGTTTTTTCATCTTTTTTCTTGTGATACGCATGTAGTTACAACAAAGTCCTAATAAACACAAGAGCTCATTTTAGAGTCAACCTATAACTGAACAGTGGGGACTAATCGCTGAGTTATCGGCACTTTAGCGCAGCAAAAGTAGTGAAAGAATTATTACCCCATTCCTAAGTTGGTGTACACTGCCACATTGCCCACAGGCTGATGGTACTAACACAGCGGACAATTAACATACTTCCGCAGACAAAACTGCTGGTTGTGCTGCACCTGTTGCCTTCTGGTACCTTCTAACTAACCAGCCAGCCCTATTAAACTTCCTCACAAGTCTTGGATGCAGGTACACAAAAGCAACGTAGGGCCCCTGCATCCGCACCACCCACTCATCCCAATTCTTAGTATTCCTGTACAACCAAACCCAACCCCAGCCGTTGTTTGACGTCTCTGTGCTCCAGATCCAAGATTGTAGTCACTGAAATGGGGGTGCGCCCGTTCATAAAGTCCAGTAGTCAACAGTAGTGGAAAAACAGAACTTTTTTGCAAAAACATAAATTAACAACACAAAAACATCAAACAACGAGTGACATTCCCAATGGGGAATATCAAAAGGGCAACTTGTGGATCCAAATAACTGCAGATCATCCTGGAAATTCCCATACTCTACATTCAGAAACCTGTTGGATAAATGGTGAGAATGGTCAAGTGTTTACAATCGTAATATGGTACAATGTATTGCACTTGGACAAACCGGAAAGCTTACAGGTATTCTGCACAAAATGACTGCAACAGAAGTTCGTGTGGTCGTAACTTTTGTCAGAAAGAAAACGATTGCTACAACCACACAAACGTCTGTTACAGTCTCATTATGCAGGATTTATGATACCTGTAGGTAGCACGGTTCAGCTTGATACACCTGCATCTTCATTTCACGCACGCTGCGCAGGAACAGCTGGAGACCAAGCAAGGTAACCACACCATAGCAGGCTTCGTGCACGTGTTGGGGGCAATTGACTGAACACATGTACTACTTGTGCTCGCTGTCGACACTGTACACAATCACTGCAACAAAAACTACACGCATTCTAACTATGAGCAGGCAAAACTGGACCGCCGGGGCCTCTACACTAATGTCATCGCAAACTTCTCTGGCAGTGTGCATGAGTCGTACATCTTTCGCAAGCATCCTAGCCCTAGTCCCCAGACCAGACTGCCGCCCAGCAATGAGTGCCCGACCCTGCGCACCCAGACCTCAATGCTCACTTGTCGCCATTGGCGTGTCTCCAAGAGGGCCCACCACGTACCGAAACAACCTCCTTAGCCGTCGCTGGATTAAGCGGCACAGGCCCCCAGCGCATTCTGCTGCACCGCGCCGAGGAGTCATCTCTGTGGGGCGTACATGCGGTCCAGCTGAGCTCACAATACAGTCTTGATTGCCAGGATGGTGTATCAAGGCCTACGTATCATCGCAGGCTGCACACCCGCTCAGCTCTGGTGGCACTAACTCAGTGGAATTCAAGTCAAGGGAGAGAATGGAAAGGGCCTCCAGCACGTGCGCCCAGCCCTTTTATTGGCCTGTGCTGTATGGGTGTGGTGTGGGTGTAAACTATCCATGAGTGAGTGGCTGTGGCATGCTGACAACTAGACCTGTGATCAGCAGATCACTACAGGGAAGACCTGGGACATGTAGCGTTGTCGTTCCTTCCCTGTAAGTGTAAGCGGAGTGGGCTGGGTGAAACGCGCATCCTTCACGACTTCACCAATATGGCGGTTTGATTCCGCACACCCACCGAGATAGGTACACGATGGGTGCGCGACTCCACTTTAAAAAAAAATATATATATATTTTAGTATTTCATAAAAAAGAAGACTCTATATATTCTTTTAATAACAAACACAAATAATTACAAAAACTATTTTTAGGATATTAAAGTTACAAAATATCACTCATTTTTTTTTCAACATTACTGAAAAAACCATGGGTTTAATGAACATTATAATTAGAAATTAGCATTTAAAAAATCTTTGAAATTCAAAAAAAAATATAGGTTTCAGGGACGTTATAGTTAGAAATTAGCATTTAAAAAACCTTAGAAATTCACTGAAAAAACCATAGGTTTCAGGGACGTTATAGTTAGTTGGACATTTCACTTGTACAAAGCCAGAGAAATTCGGCCGTTATAGTTAGTAGAGCTAACTATAACTCGCGCCCCCGGAATGCACTACTGATGACGTCACATATTACATCACTCATGACATGGTCAGTGACATCACTGATGACATCACTGATGACATCTCAAATGACATCACTGATGACATCATCCATGTGATAATTTTATGCACCTCCTCACACCCTAATATAAGCTTTGATACACCCACTGTAAAATACAGACTACCAATAACGAAACCATAGACAAACTAATAGCAGTTACTACATACCCACTGACTGATTCCTAGGTATATACACACACCCATTCATTCACCCATACAGTCACTCATACATACACCCACTCAACAATACAACACTATCATATGCACTCATACACCTACACAGACACTGACACACTGACACTCATCCATAAAGTTATTCACACACCTAGCCAGTCATATAAAGAATCAATAACACTGCCATTTACTCACCTATACAGTTATACAAGTACTACCTTACCTATTCATACAGATACTAACATATACTTACTCTCTTATACAATCACTGACACAAGCACACACTCATTCATACAACCACTCTCACAACCACTCACTCTCACATATAGTCATTTATATACTCCAACACTCACATATACTGCCTTTCACATATGTAGTTACTCACACATATACCACTGAGACATTCATTCACTCACCAACACACCCATACACACACTCACCCCCCCATACAGCTATTTCCACATGCACTCTTGAGCCCATACACCCAGTGAATCATCCACTTACACATCTATGCACAAACTCACACCCCCCACCTACCAACACAAACACTCAGCCACCCATACAGATACTCATGCAACCAATCATTAACCCATATAGACACCCATGTAGCTACTCACCAACTCATGCAGCTGCTTACACAACAACAGACAGACTGATACAGACATTCACACAGTTTAGTCACTAACCCATGTATTCAGTAAGACACAATTAATCACTCACTTATACAGTCAGTCACACGCCCATTAAATCCTCCACCCAGACACTTATACACCCACTCATTCTTCAATACACCTTGGCATATATATAAAACATATTTAAACTTTGTAGAAACACACAGTCACTGGATGATGTCATCAGTGATGTCATCAGTGATGTCACTGACCATGTCATGAGTGATGTAATATGTGACGTCATCAGCAGTGCATTGCGGGGACACGATTTATAGTTAGCTCTACGAACTATAACGGCTGAATTTCTCTGGTTTTGTACGAGTGAAATATCCAACTAACTGTAACGTCCCTGAAACCTATGGTTTTTTCAGTGAATATATCTATTTATCTATCTATCTATCTATCTATCTATCTATCTATCTATCTATCTATCTATCTATCTATCTATCTATCTATCTATCTATCTATCTATCTATCTATCTATCTACAAAAACAGGTTCCCATTCGAAATTAGGCCACAGGAAGATGAGTATCTTTCACTAAATTTAATGGCAGCATGCAAGCAGATGATTCACAGTGTCCCGCATCAAAAATATCCATTCGCCAGACGTGTTTCGGGAATCAAACAGTCCCTTCTTCTGTGGCGTGTTGTCAGCAGAAAATTGTAGCGCTGTTGCATAGCGCGCAATTTCATTTAAGCACCTGCCTCAGTGGGCGGGGCCAAAAATACGGCCTTCTGGGTGTCGTAGTGCGCTATTTGTCATCCACAGTGGGCGCGCTGTATTTTCAAAATTAAAACAAGTTCTTCCCCCAGTGGGTAAATGCGGGAACCTGCTGCCACCTGCCCTGCTTTGTTGCTGTCATTCGTGAATGTGCTGGCACCCCCTGCATAGCGCCGGCACAACTTTCTTCCTTCCACTCAAACACCAAATCGGTACTTGTAGGATCCGCCTTTTACCGTGGCGGGCCAAATTTCACGACCGGAGACAGCCGTTATAAATCCACAAAAACAGGTTCCCATTCGAAATAAGGCCACAGGAAGATGAGTATCTTTCACTAAATTTCATGGCAGCATGCAAGCAGATGATTCACAGTGTGCCGCATCAAAAATATCCAATCGCCAGACACGTTTCGGGAATCAAACAGTCCCTTCTTCTGTGGCGTGTTGTCAGCAGAAAATTGTAGCGCTGTTGCATAGCGCGCGATTTCATTTAAGTACCTGCCTCAGTGGGCGGGGCCGAAAATACGGCCTTCTGGGTGTCGTAGTGCGCTATTTGTCATCCACAGCGGGCGCGCTGTATTTTCAAAATTAAAACAAGTTCTTCCCCCAGTGGGTAAATGCGGGAACCTGCTGCCACCTGCCCCGCTTTGTTGCTGTCATTTGTAAATCAGTGTGCAAAATAGCGCTGAACTCGGTAAATACATACATAAATAAATATATAAATGTATACATGTATACATACTCATGAATAAAATCATAGCATTGATAAAATACCATAAAAATGCTAAAATATCCTCATCTAAAACGTTATGTCATTTAAAACCAATGAACCTCATAGAGTTGGCAGCATAATTGCGAATCCAATCATTTCTAGAGTACACAGTTAAACATATATAGCGTGGTTGTCATTAATTCAGTTTAGACTTAAATGCCGAATAATAATATCAACAACTCTGAGGAACATTAACCGAGTTATTGCAACATTGAGAACTCATTACATGCATACAAATTCTTAATTATCCACCCCACTGGGCCCAAACATCCTCTTGTGGGAAAATATAAAGTGCAAAAGGTGATGTGCAAAGTACGCCTTTTTACATCCAATCACAGCCGTGAATATGGTATGTAAACATATGAATATATGGTCATTAGTCCCCACTACTTATGCACATGCTTTAAAATCATCAGATTCTTTAAAAACTTGTATCAGGAGGCAGCAGTTTCACTGAATTAAGATATCTGCCAGTAATTATTCATTATTAAAGACAGGTAAAAAAATCCTCACTAGCATTCAACCCCTGGGGTGCCTTACTATCCAGTTTGAGTATATATCTTGTTTCCATTTGGCGCAATATTCGTTCACGATTGCCACCCCTTCTCAGTGGCAAAACCGTGTCAATAACAAAATATTTAAGATGCGATAAATTATTCTCATGGCACTCCCTAAAGTGCCTCGCCACCGGGTATGCAGCATCGCTGTTAGTGATGGCTCTAATGTGCTGGAGCACCCGTTTGTGAACCTGCAGTTTCATACTCCCAACGTACCGCAGGCCACAAGAGCACTCCAGCACATATATCGCATACTCCGTTTTACAGTTTAGAGCCTTAGTGATTTTCACTGGATTCATCTGAAATGGCGTTTGGTATAGTTGTGTACTGATCCCGTACTTACAGGCTTTGCATGTGGCACATTTGATAAAACCTTTTCTGTTGTTAAGCCATGTGCTCGTAAGTCTGACCTCTGGACTGCTCTTAACTAGGGAACTGCTCATAGATCGCGCTCTTCTAAATGCGATACTGGGGGATTTCATCATCACTTTACCCAAGACCGGGTCATTGCAGACCAATGGCCAACTCCTATTGATAATCCTACGTAATGTTTTGTGCTGCATATTGTAGGTTAATATCAGACGAGTAGGCTGATCCTGATCAATATCAATGGTGGCTTTATGCCTCAATGCATCCGATCTCTGTATTTTGTTAGCCCTAGTCATAGCTTGGTTCAGGATATTTTCAGAATATCCTCTGTCTAGAAATCTCTCTTTACATTCCAGCTGAGCTGAGATGCATTCCCTGTCTGAGCTACAGATCCTACGAATCCTCAACATTTCCCCAAACGGGATACTGTTGATTAAGTGTGCAAGATGATGACTTTGTGCATGTAGGACTGTATTGCCGGATGTGGGCTTTCTATGAAGTCGTGTTTCTAATCTGTTATTAGATACAAATACCTCCACATCCAAATAAAATATACTGCTCTTACTCATCATAGCCGTAAATTTAAGATTTAAATCATTGATGTTCAATTTCACAATAAAATCTCGTGCTGCCTGTTCCGTGCCATTCCAAATTAAACATAAGTCATCGATATACCTATACCAGCAAATAATCTGAGTTCTTAAAATCTCTCCGTGGATTGCCATGAGGACCTGCTCCTCCCAGAGTCCCATATGCAAGCAAGCATAACTCGGAGAGAAGCAAGCCCCCATGGCAACGCCCCTGACCTGCTGATAAATTTGATTGTGGAACAAAAAAAAGTTGTTTTCCAGACAATTAGAAATCATATTCAAGATCATTTTGTTATGTAAATGTCTGTTAATGGGTTGTGTACTCAAGAAATGTTCCACAGCTTTCAAACCGTCCTTATGATGAATGCTCGTATAGAGCGAAGACACATCTAAGGAGATTAACACATACCCTGGTTCCCATTTTACATGATTGATTTTGCCAAGAAAATCCCCAGTATCTTGTATGTATGAAGGTAATTTCTTGACATGCTCCTGTAAAAAGAAATCAACAAATTTCGAGGCATTTTCCATAATGCTGCCCTGGGCAGAGATTATAGGTCTACCTGGGGGTTTGCATGCATGCTTATGAACTTTGGGTATAAAGTAGATCACAGGTATGATGGGATGTTCAACCTTTAAGAATTTAAATTCATTCAGAGTCAATAGTCCTGCAGATTTCCAGGCTATTAATTTGGTGTAGAAGGTGCTCCAAGAAGTTTTGACTGCTTGAATATCACTACGTTTGTAGCTGTCTCTGTCATTGAGATGTGTGAGAGCCTCCTCCATATTCAACTTGCGCGGCCACAACACCACATTGCCACCTTTGTCCGATTGTCTGATGATGATATTGTCATTTGTTTGCAATTTTTTCATTAGTTGGGAATATGCATTATCTTGTTTTGTATATTTCTTGGGGGCACGTGAAATGGAACACTGTAGATTCTTCAATTCAGATGTAATGTTATCGTGAAAAATGTCCACATTATCGCGCAACATCATAGAGCAAAACGTTGATTTAACTTTGAAGTTGGTCTGTGCATCACCTCCTATTTGGATCATATCCAAACTCGTTTCGCTCCCATCTCCATCATTCTCATCCTGGAGTTTTTGCATAGTTGCAAGGAAATCTGCATCCCCAGCCGTTAATGTTACACCATTTCCCTGCATAGGTTGTGTGTTGCCCACTTTCACCTTGTTCTGGGTTCCTTGAATTAGGAGATATTTTCGTAATTTTAGTTTTCGCACAAATTTATAAACGTCAATCCTGGTCTGGGCATAGTCAAAGTTATATATATATTCACCACAACAGGAGAGACTACGCCGTTGTTGAGCAAGACTGCTGGGCAGGCGAAACGCGTATAACATTATCGGCTGACAATGAAAAATACTTTGGCATAAGGACACTGCGTCGACTCTCCTGTTGTGGTAAGTTGTAGGGAATTGCTCGGACTGTGCCTGAGAGGTCCGTCAACGTCGATGCGCTCTCTGGTCTGGTGGCAGTGGCCTCTCTTAGGCAAACGTGGAGTGTATATATATATATATATATATATATATATATTACCTACTGGCGGTCGCCAGTAGGTAGTTATAGTTAGGACCACGTTTCCATAGGAAATCCGCAACATTCTATTTTGAATAACTTTGGCGCCGGTCGACGAATCCTCGCAAATTTTTCAAAATAGGTGGGGCGCTACGCTCCGCTCCTACCCTGAAAGTCTCGGGGGGATTCGTCAAGCGGGGGCTGAGATAAAAAGGGGGTCCCAAAACGCGTTTTTCCCATGCATTTTTCCATAGGACCTTTAGACAGGGCTACAGCCCGAACGGCTGAACAGAATTACTTGAAATTTGGCAGAGAGGTAGTCCTCAGGTCAAGGAAGTGCCTTTTGTAGGTTTGGTGTAAATCTGTTCAGTAGATTCTGAGAAAATAGCCTTTAAATCAATATATATATCTGAGCCAGGTTACGGTGCGCTTACGGTACGCTTACCGTACGCGTACGGTGGGGTGCGCGAGCGCGATTCTGATTGGCTCTTAGATCTTAGTAAACATTCGAATCGGCCGAAACCAGGAAGCAGCGGCCGCCATTTTCTCTCTCGCACTGAGAGTGATGATGAAAATACAAAGCACAAAAACATGTAAAGGGGCTGTTTAGACAGCTCCCACACACATAGCCATGTTGAGGGAGTCCCCAAAGATCCCCCAAGGCCAAAAACTGAATTTTTTTTTTTTCGCTAATTTCGCCGATTACGCTTACCGTACGCGTACGGTAAAAAATGATATAAAAAAAAAATTTATCCACACTCTCCCCACCCCGTGTTCAATTGGTGGCCGAAGGCCACCAATTGTGCATGGCTTATAACATATTGAGATAAACTATAATATTTAAAAAAAAAAAAATAAAAAAAAAAATTATCCACACTCTGTCCACCCCGTGTGCAAATGGTGCCCGAAGGGCACCATTTGTGCATGGCTTATAAAAATTACGAAAAATTAAAATATTACCTTTCAAAACGAAGTGCATCATATGTCCTCCATGTGCGCACGGTGCGCGAAGCGCATCGTGCGTACATGGCCCATCTAGCGTAACGTGGGCACGCGGTGCGCGTAGCGCACCGCGTGCCCACCGTGCGTGCACGGCACTAACTGAGTAAAGTGGGCGCGCGGTGCGCAAAGCGCACCGCATGCTTACTGTGCGCGCACGGTGCGCGAAGCGCACGGTGCGCGCACGGAACGAACTGCGTTAAGTGGGCGCGCACGCCACGAATGGCGTAAAGTAACTTAGCATTTAAAAAACCGTACAAATTCACTGAAAAAACCATAGGTTTCACACACGTTATAGTTAGGAATTAGCATTTAAAAAACCTTGCAAATTCACTGAAAAAACCATAGGTTTCACACATGTTATAGTTAGCGGAAATTTTACTGATAAAAAACCAATGAAATTCCCCCGTTATAGTTAGTGCAGGCAACTATAACTCACGCGACCGCAATCTTCTGCTGATGACATATGTGTCTTTATGAAAAAAAAATATTTGTAATATATGTATAGCTAAAAATGTATGGAAGAAGACATGGGCAAAAAAGTGTCTAAATACAGTATTAGCATCAGCAGAGGATTGCGGTCGCGTGAGTTATAGTTGCCTGCACTAACTATAACGGGGAAATTTCATTGGTTTTTTATCAGTAAAATTTCCGCTAACTATAACATGTGTGAAACCTATGGTTTTTTCAGTGAATATATATATATATATATATATTGTATTCACTGAAAAAAACAAAGGTTATGGGGACGTTACAGTTAGGAAATAGAATTTAAAAAACCGTAGAAATTTACTGCAAAAAACCAAAAGTTACAGAGACGTTATAGTTAGGCTGACACTTCGCTCATACAATGCCAGTGAGATTCAGCAGTTATAGCTTGCTGAGATAACTATAACTTGTGCCCCCGCAATACACTGCATATGACCTCACATATTACACCACTCATGACATGGTCAGTGACATCACTGATATCATCTCAAATTACATCACTGATGACATCATCCACAGAATCTCTGATGGGCCCCTGCATTTACATAGAACAGTGCTCAGGGGAGGAAGCGGTCCCCAGGGCAGCGGGGGAGCCACAAGGCTCCACGCATATTTTAATGTTACTGCTCCGGGGAGGTGGCGGACCCTGAGGCTATATTTATTATATGCCCACAGGACCTGGCCCACCCTGGGGTTAATTAAAAGCAAGCGCGAGAGTCCGAAACTTTGCTTGTTTTGAATGTTTTTGCAGCTAAATATCGTGATTTTGCGGCAATTAGAAAAAAAGCTTTTCTGCCGTGTCAGGCTCCCAAGGGGACCCCAAGCCCATGGCTTGGGGGTCAAAGTATTTTTTATCCTGCCTCCTTTTCTTTATTTTTGCTTTTTTGGGGGGACTCGGTGAAGCTGAGTTCCGAGATGGCTGCCAACACTTCCTGGTTAGACTGTTGGGAGCCAATCCCTGCATTTCCCTGCACAAGGTCATCTTTTTTCGTGAAGGCTTCGCGACCAGAGATATCACTATAATTTTCAACTTAATTTTCTGAAAACCTACTGAATGGATTTACACCAAATAACAAAAAGCACGATCTGTGTAACAACATCTACATTTCTGGCAGATTTGGTGTAAGTCAGTTCAGCGGTTTGGGCTGTAGGTGTGGCTAAAGGTTCCTAGAGGAATTAACATTACACATGCACCCATATTTCGTGCCTAATTTCTCAGTCCCCACTCTAAAGATTACCCCCAAACTGTCCATGACACACAGGGCCTACCTTGACACTTTTTTGGGAAAAGTTCATGTAGATTGGTCAAATGACGCCAAAGTTATACCCAAGTCAGAAAATGCTTTTTCTATGGAAACATGGTCCTAAATATAACCAACCACTGGGGACCACCAGTAGGTAATAGATGTATGTATGTATATGAATATATATATATATATATATATATATATATATATATATATATATATATATATATATTCAGTGAAAAAACCAAAGGTTTCACACATGTTATAGTTAGCTGGACATTTCACTCGTAAAAAACCAAGGAAATTCCCCCGTTATAGTTAGTTCAGCTAACTATAACTCGCGCGTCCGCAATGCACTGCTGATGACGTCACATATTACATCACTCATGACATGGTCACTGACATCACTCATGACATCCCTGATGACATCTCAAATGACATCACTGATGACATCACTGATGACATCATCCTTGTGATAGAGTGGCAGACCTCCTCTTCCCCTAATATAACCTTTGATACACACATTCAAAAATAGAGACTGAAATTTTCAAAACAATGGACATACCAATACCAGTTACAAGAACCTCTTAAGTAATTCTAAGAACCACATACACATCCACTCATTCACCAACAGTCCTATACAGTCACTCATACATGCACTCACTCATCATATGTACTCATACACCTATACATCCTGTTACACAATGCCACTCATCCATAGAGTTACTCACACATACTCACTCATGCTAATAAAGAAGCAAACATACATTTATTAGCTTATACAGTTATACACACACGACCACACTTACTTCTACGGAAACTTACACATACTTAGTCTTATAAACAATCACTTATAGAAACACATACTTATTCATACAGGAACTCTTTCAATCTCTCACTCTCACATATACTCACTTATATACACCAATAGTCACATATACTAGTTTAAAACATATGTAGTTACTCATAAAGACACTATTGAGACAGTCATTCACTCACTAACACAACCATTCACATACTCATCCACCCATACAGTCCTGCACACATGCTGTCTTCAACACATACAAAGAGTGAATCACTCATTCATGCACCTATGCACTACATAATACCCCCCACCGAACCATACAGACACTCAGACTGATACTCAAAAAAACAACTAATAACCTATATAGACACCCATGAAGCTACTCACCAACCCATGCAGCCACTTATACACAAAGTGAGAGACTGATACAGATATTTTCATATTTAAACATTACTCAGTAAGCCATGTATTCACTATGATACACTTAATCAGTCAGTAACACAATAAATTTTTCAAAAACAAAGCATCCATTTAGACACTTATATACCCATTTATTCTTCCATTGACCTTGAGATATACATATATAAAACATATTTAATTTTCAGAAAAACACACATTCACTGGATGATGTCATCAGTGATGTCATCAGTGATGTCATTTGAGATGTCATCAGTGATGTCATGAGTGATGTCAGTGACCATGTCATGAGTGATGTAATATGTGACGTCATCAGCAGTGCATTGCGGGCGCGCGAGTTATAGTTAGCTGAACTAACTATAACGGGGGAATTTCATTGGTTTTTTACGAGTGAAATGTCCAGCTAACTATAACATGTGTGAAACCTTTGGTTTTTTCACTGAATTTGCAAGGTTTTTTAAATGCTAATTCCTAACTATAACATGTGTGAAACCTATGGTTTTTTCAGTGAATTTGCAAGGTTTTTTAAATGCTAATTTCTAACTATAACGTGTGTGAAACCCATGTTTTTTTCAGTGAATTTGTATGGTTTTTTAATTGCTAATTCTTAGCTATAACATATGTGATTCCCATATTTCTTTTTTTTTTTTTTTTTTTTTATAAATTCTTATATTAAATGTGTTTTTTTTTAAAAAAAACAAGTTTTTTAAAAACTTTTTATTCTCTTAAAACACTGTTTTTTTTCTTTAAAATCTGCAATATTGCAAGATTTTTTTTTTTTTACCAAACAGGTAAGATATATTAGTATAACTTTGAAAATATTATTATTTTTTTTTTTTAGTGCGCATACGGTAAGCTTACGGTAAGCGTACGGTTTACGCAATGTCCGTAATTTATCTACGCTGTTTGCGTATAGTTACGCAATTTGCGTAGCCGCGCGTACTGCGCGTGGGGCGCGTACGCGTGTACGCTACACGCGCATGTTACGCGGAAGTGTTGGGGAGTGACTGTTATGCGCATGCGCGCGAGCGCGTGTCTTTTTTACGCGCATGCGTACTTTTGCCGTAAGCGCACCGTAAGCGTACGGTTGGTCATGTGATCATGAAACACAACTTTTGATGGGTTGAAACTACTTTCAGTTCTAGAACTCTCCTACACCACACCCATTCCCCTCATTTCTGCTTGTGATCCCTTAGGAGAAGGAGCTGGGTTGTCTTTGTGATACGATGGCAGAACAGCAGAGCCCTTCTGAGAGTAAGGCTAGTGTTGGAAACAGCCCACTCCCACTCCGCAGGGTGGTGATGGACTCCCCGAACACACTGTGGTAGCTTGGCTCGAGTGGTCAGGAATCAGGCTCCGTGCTAAGCATACAACATACCCAAACAATAACCATGCGTGCATCCGTTCCAAAAACGACTCTACACCGTAAAAATTATGAAAATATTCTTCTTTATCTTTTTCTCTTAGTTGCTGATTGGAAAAATAAATAGGTCAATCACAATATACAATTTTAAATAGTGCAGGTTAAATAAATACTGTCTGGAGATTCAATAAATAGGGGTGATCATAAATACAAGGGACATAAATATCAGTGCAGGTAATACAGGCAATTAAGTATTCTGAGGCAATAAATACTGTACCAATAAATATTGTACACCATCAAGTCCTGTGGACCTATAAATATAGTGAAGCAATAAATAGGTAAAAACTCAATAAATACAGTACCCCCAATAAATAATTAAAAGTATACAGCAACACTCATGTAATCAGTTGACATTTCAATTCCTAAGGGCTGATTTGGCCCAGGCACAGCTTGTAGGGTTGTGGAAGGCTTGAGGGGGGCTACTCCCTGGCTGAGACAAGGCTGAGGCCTAAACTGAGGTAGATCAAAAGGGGGGAAAACCAGTGCCCTGGCTGTCTCTCTCCACACCACCTCTCTAGGTTAGTCCCAGTTCACCCCAGGCACAGTCAGGTTGGTTTCAGCACCTCCCTAGCCCCTTAGAGCAGTCTCTCAGGTCTCCACAGGGCCTTAGGCGCCCTCTACTCCACTTACTGCCCTTTTTCTGATGTTCCGACGCCGCTGGAGTCGTGTCGACGCCGTGAGGCGGTTCCGGTTCGGTCTCGGCGGCCTCGGCACAATGTCAGTTCTTTGACGACGCCGGTAGGCGGTTCCGGTCCGATGTCGGCGGCCTCGGTTCGATCTTGACCTCCGATTCGACGGCGTCGGGCAGTCTCTACTCGGTGTCGACTTCGGGCGGCTCCGGTCCGATGGCGCTCTCAGCTCCGATGACGTCGGCCGGCCTGGCCTCGATGTCGACTTCCGGCGACTCCGGGGTGCGATCCTCACCCCCGACCTCCGGTGCTCCTCCTCTCAGGTTCCGGGCGACTCCGGAGTGCGATCCTCACTCCCGACCTCCGGTTCACCTCTACCTCGGTCTCCGACGACTCCGGAGGGCGGACTTCACTCCTCCGATGACGCCGCTCGCTCGACCTCGGTTCACTTCCTCCTCGACCTCTGGAATTCCTCACGACCTCCGTCGGCGCCCTCTCACGACCTCAGGCGGCTCCGGGTACGACGTCTGCTACTTCAGTCAGCGCCGCTTCTCCACCTCGGGCTCCAGGTCTCAGGCTACTCGACGCCGGACTCCAGGGAAACCAGTTTCCAGGTCAGGATCTTGCTGCTCTCTGCTTCTAAGGCCTGTTCCTGCTGTTCAGGTCCTTAGGATGAGTTTTTCTGTCTTCTTCCCACACAGGGATATAGGCTGGGATCCATCAGTAGGGACAAGTATCAAGGGTGGGTTTATGGACCCCACTCCAGGCACAAGTTTCCACCCCTGCTGCTTCACTCCTTCCTCCTTCACTGTTGTGCTCCTCTTTCTTCACCAGTCAGGTGCCAACTGCCAGCTCCAACTGCCAACTCTCTGTCTTAACTCCCCAACATTCCAAACCGCCTCCAACTGTCACAGAGTTCTGGAATGTTCTGGAAGGTGCTGGTAGGTTCCAGTGGATGCTGGTGATGTCACAGGTGGCCACCATCTTGTGCTCCAGGCCCTCAGACAGAAGTTTCAGGGGTAGCTAAAATGGCTCCCTGAATCTGTAGCAACACTACAAAAAGTCTGGTGGTTCCCAAAAAGGAAAAATTCAAACAGGGTTTGAGGCAAAAGTGGGACAAAATAAATAATGATGAGGAGGGACCACCCAAAGGGCTGACAGGTCTAACACGCGTCCCCCCCAGCTGAAAGTGGGGAGAGCTACCCAACCCCTTGGGAGTTCTCATCACTAAGGCGGAAATACCTTGAGAGACCGTCTGCATTGGCGTGGTCCACTCCAGGCCGATGTTCCACCTGAAAGTCCATCCCCTGTAGGGAAATAGACCACCTCAACAACTTGGGATTCTCCCCCTTCATTTGCATCAGCCAACGAAGGGGTCTGTGGTCGGTCTGAACCAGGAAGTGCGAGCCAAACAGGTATGGCCGCAACTTCTTCAGAGCCCATACCACTGCAAAGGCTTCACGCTCTATTGCACTCCACTTCTGTTCCCTGGGAAGTAGTCTCCGGGATAGGAAGACCACGGGTTGATCCAGACCCTCTTCGTTGAGTTGCGATAACACTGCCCCAATGCCATGTTCTGATGCATCTGTCTGGACAATGAACTCTTTGGAAAAGTCTGGGGCCCTTAAGACCGGGGCCTCGCACATGGCTTTCTTCAATCTCTCAAAGGCTTGCTGACAAGCCTCCGTCCAGACTACCCGTCGAGGTTGTTTCTTGGACGTGAGCTCCGTGAGGGGGGCTACGATGGTACCGTACCCCTTCACGAAGCGGCGGTAGTATCCCGTGAGGCCCAAAAATGCTCGGACCTCAGTCTGTGTCTTGGGGGGTTCCCAGGCCATGATGGCCTCGATCTTCGCCTGGAGGGGTTGCACCGCTCCCCTACCCACCAAGTGTCCAAGGTACACTACCGACCCCTGCCCGATCTGGCACTTGCTGGCCTTGATCGTCAATCCAGCTTGTCTCAGGGCCTGGAGAACAGCTTGCAGGTGACGCAAGTGATCCTCCCAGCTGTTACTGAAGACGGCTATGTCATCCAGATAAGCAGCAGAGAAACTCTCCATTCCGGTGAGGATCTGGTTTACCAGGCGCTGAAACGTGGCAGGTGCGTTCTTGAGCCCAAAGGGCATCACACAGAACTGGTAGTGGCCATTGGGCGTGGAGAAGGCTGACCTTTCCCTTGCTCCATCAGTCAAAGAGATCTGCCAGTACCCAGAAGTAAGGTCAAAGGTACTTAGATATTGGGCAGCTCCCAGCCGGTCAATCAATTCATCCGCCCTAGGGATCGGATGAGCATCAGTTTTGGTCACTGAATTCAGTCCCCGATAGTCCACACAGAACCTCAGTTCTGGTTGGGCACCCGGTGGTGCAGCTTTTGGTACTAACACCACCGGACTGGACCAGGGGCTGCTAGAAGGTTCGATCACTCCCAGCTCCAGCATCTTAGTGACTTCACTATGAATGCTGGCCTTCACCTTGTCTGACATCCGGTAGATCTTGGACTTCACAGGTGGGCTGTCTCCTGTGTCCACGTCATGGACGCACAGGTGAGTCCTACCCGGGACAAGGGAGAACAACGAGGAGTACTGCCCCAGGACCTGGCGACAGTCCTCCTGCTGTTCAGGAGTTAGAGATGGGGAGAGAATCACTCCCTCCACCGACCCATCCTTCTCTTGAGACGCAAACAGATCAGGGAGAGGCTCGCTTTCCACGTCCTCTCCTCCGTCAGTCACCATCATCAAGATGACTTCGGGCCTCTCGTGGTGGGGTTTGAGGCGGTTGGCATGCAGCACCCGCAGGGGCTGACGAGGGGTCTTCAGGTCCACCAAGTAGGTAGCCTTACCCTTCTTCTCCAACACCTCAAAGGGTCCTGACCAGCGATCCTGGAGGGCACTAAGCTCTCCCGGTTCGATCACCCACACCTTCTGGCCAGGCTCCAACTCCACCGGGTGAGCATTGTGGTCATACCACGCCTTCATCACTGCTTGGCTGGCTTCCAAGTTGTCAGAAGCTTGCTTCCACAACTTAGCCATTTGGCTCCGGAAGGCCAGCATGTAGCTCACCACATCCTGGGGGAGCTTTCTGGGAGTTCTTTCCCATCCGTCTCTCACCAGGTTGAGAGGTCCACGTACAGGGTGCCCATACAGAAGCTCGAAGGGGCTGAAGCCCACTCCCTTCTGTGGCACTTCCCTGTAAGAAAAAAGTAAACAGGGTAGGAGGACGTCCCATTTCCTCCGCAGGCTTTCAGGCAGACTTCTGATCATGCCCTTCAAGGTTTTGTTAAACCTCTCCACCAGACCATTGGTCTGGGGGTGGTAAGGAGTGGTGAACCGGTATGTCACTCCACACTCCTTCCACATGGCCCGCATGTACGCTGACATGAAGTTGGTCCCCCTGTCGGACACAACTTCCTTGGGAAAACCCACTCGGGTAAAGATTCCCATCAGGGCCCTTGCCACAACAGGTGCTGTTATGGTCCTCAGAGGTATTGCCTCTGGGTACCGTGTGGCATGATCCACCAGAACCAGGATAAACCTGTGACCAGCTGATGTTGGCGGATCTAACGGACCCACAATGTCGATGCCCACCCTTTCAAAGGGGGTGCTAACGACAGGAAGTGGTTCCAGGGGAGCTTTCAGCTTCACCCCTGTTTTCCCACTGGCTTGGCAAGACACACATGTCCGGCAGTAGGTATCGGACGACACTTTCATCTGAGGCCAATAAAAGTGTGGGACAAGACGGGCGAAGGTCTTGTCTTGCCCCAGGTGTCCTGCCAATGGTATCTCGTGAGCCAACTCCAGAAGGAAGGCTCGATAACGTTGAGGGACTACCAAGGCTCGTGACGATCCGTGTAGGGGTGCCTTGGGTTCACTGTAGAGGAGGCCATCCTCCCAGTAAACACTGTAGTTCCCTTCAACGTTCCCTGCTGCCTGGGCTTCGGCCTGTCGCCTCAGCCCCTCAAGGGTAGGGCACTCCCTCTGGCCCTGGCAGAATTCCTCCCTGGACGGGCCTCCCTCCACGTGCCACTCGGCCGGGATGGGTAGGTCCTCCAGTTTGGTAACGTCCCCCACCGCAGACTCCTGGTCCACCACCTCCGGTGGCCTATCCGTCCTACGGGGTGGGGACGCCGAGGCAGGCTCCTCCTGTCCTCGGTTCTTCCCTTGACTGGCAGCTGACTGGGCCTTTGTTCCAGGCTCCAGCCGAAATGAACTCCCTCTTCGGGTAGTCGCGGACCTTGTGCTAACACAGGCCCAGTCAGGTGTACCCAGCATCTCGGTGTGAGTCCGGTATTCCACCTCCTTCCAAGCGTTGTGCTCCATATCATTCCCCAGCAGACAATCGACTGGCACGGCAGGGCTTACGGCAACTCGAAGTGAACCTGCAACCCCCCCCCATTCAAAGGGAACCTCGGCCACGGGATAGTGACCTGTTCTGCCGTCAGCCATCGCGGCTGGGTGGAGTACATCGGGAATTACCTGCTCTGGAGACACCAGTTGACTACGCACCATAGTCATACTGGCTCCTGTGTCTCTCAGAGCCTCCCCTCTTTGGCCGTTGATGGTGACCCACTGCCCATACTTTGCGGTATTTGCGGGCACCTGGATCTTAGGAACCATCTCCCGTTCTCCCAGGGACACTAAAGTGACACCCGCCCACTCCCTTCCCTTAGTTAAGGGCATCTCCTCCCCGAGCACTGCACTAGCTACTCCGGAGGTCTTTCCTCCAGTGGGAGGGGGTGGTCGTTTCTGGCACTTCGGATCTCCTTTATAGTGTCCAACGCCACCGCACTCGTAGCAATGGACAACCCTTGGCTGCTGACTCTGGCCAGGATTAGGGTTTCTGGGCGGGTTAGCCTTAGAGGTGAATCCTGTTCCCTTCCCTTGGAAGTTATTTTGGGGGCCTTTGGAGAACTCCTTTTTCTTTTCCCCTCCCTCTTTCTTCTGGGGGGCGCCCTGTCCGGCCTTTTGAGTATCCCCTCCAGTCCCCCTTGTGGACACCCGGGTACTAGCCCAAATGTCCGCCTCCTCAGCAAGCTTCCGGGGACTGGTCAGCTTGCTATCCACCAGGTGTTGCCGCAGTTCAGGGAAACATTTCTCGAGCAGGTGTTCCTTCAGTACTAGGTCAAACAACTCCTCGTAGTTCCTCACTTCACTGCCCTGAATCCAACCTTCCATTGCCTTCTTCGCATAGTCCAGGAAGTCCACCCAATTCTGCGTGCCCAGCTTGTGACTACCCCTGAACTTCTGTCGGTACTTTTCAGGTGTTAGTCCAAACTTTCTGATGAGCGCCAGTTTCATGGTGGGGTAGTGGGTCTGCTCATCCTCTTCGAGGGCCAATAAAGCATCCCTACCAGCTGGAGGCATGTACTTGTACAATCCCCCTCCCCAGTACTTCTCCGGAACCCCATGGGCCCTCAGTGAGACCTCATAGGCCGCTAGCCACTTGGCGATATCGTCGCCCACTCCATAGCTAGCCACTATGTCCTTTGGCAGGTAAGGTTTGGGTTCCCTGGTGATCTCTTGGGTTTGGCTGCCACCATTAGGAACAGGTTGTGCCCCGATTCTCAAGATCTGAAGATCTATTTCTTTCAGTCGCAATTCGTGGGCCATCCTCTGCTCCTCCTTCTCCTTCTCCAGCCTTGCTAAGTCCCATGTGAGCTGTCTTTTCTCCCTCCGGTCCGTTAGCTCCACTTCAGACAAGCCACCGCTAGAGGCACTGCTGCCCTTCCTAGAAATGGTTCTGGGCCCTGCTGACAGGTTCCCCACCTCAGGTTGGTTCATCTCAGCCCCCTCAGGGTCAGGCTCTCCATCCCTGTCTTCCTCCTCAGCCTTGCTTTCTCGGCGTGCCTCCCCCCAAGCCCTTAAGCTGGTTTGGAGTGCACCCTTCTTTGCTCCTGGGGGACAGTACACCCCCTCCCGCTGGCAAAACTCCCTGAGTTGGGCCACAGTGTAGGTTTCTAGATTTTCTAGTACAAACTCCATCTTGCCCACTCAGGTTAGAGGACAGGTTTTTGTGCAGTAACTATGCAGGGGGGTACCTTTAATAATACCTCCTCCCACCACCAGAGTAAATTTGGAAAAAACAAAAACCCACAATTAGGAAGGCCGCAATTGAGAAAACTCCCGGTGTAGGCCTATGGACTACCCACAGTTATTGTTGAGTATGCGTAGGCACAGCTCTATCCCACCACTGAACACCAATTTATGTTGGAAACAGCCCACTCCCACTCCGCAGGGTGGTGATGGACTCCCCGAACACACTGTGGTAGCTTGGCTCGAGTGGTCAGGAATCAGGCTCCGTGCTAAGCATACAACATACCCAAACAATAACCATGCGTGCATCCGTTCCAAAAACGACTCTACACCGTAAAAATTATGAAAATATTCTTCTTTATCTTTTTCTCTTAGTTGCTGATTGGAAAAATAAATAGGTCAATCACAATATACAATTTTAAATAGTGCAGGTTAAATAAATACTGTCTGGAGATTCAATAAATAGGGGTGATCATAAATACAAGGGACATAAATATCAGTGCAGGTAATACAGGCAATTAAGTATTCTGAGGCAATAAATACTGTACCAATAAATATTGTACACCATCAAGTCCTGTGGACCTATAAATATAGTGAAGCAATAAATAGGTAAAAACTCAATAAATACAGTACCCCCAATAAATAATTAAAAGTATACAGCAACACTCATGTAATCAGTTGACATTTCAATTCCTAAGGGCTGATTTGGCCCAGGCACAGCTTGTAGGGTTGTGGAAGGCTTGAGGGGGGCTACTCCCTGGCTGAGACAAGGCTGAGGCCTAAACTGAGGTAGATCAAAAGGGGGGAAAACCAGTGCCCTGGCTGTCTCTCTCCACACCACCTCTCTAGGTTAGTCCCAGTTCACCCCAGGCACAGTCAGGTTGGTTTCAGCACCTCCCTAGCCCCTTAGAGCAGTCTCTCAGGTCTCCACAGGGCCTTAGGCGCCCTCTACTCCACTTACTGCCCTTTTTCTGATGTTCCGACGCCGCTGGAGTCGTGTCGACGCCGTGAGGCGGTTCCGGTTCGGTCTCGGCGGCCTCGGCACAATGTCAGTTCTTTGACGACGCCGGTAGGCGGTTCCGGTCCGATGTCGGCGGCCTCGGTTCGATCTTGACCTCCGATTCGACGGCGTCGGGCAGTCTCTACTCGGTGTCGACTTCGGGCGGCTCCGGTCCGATGGCGCTCTCGGCTCCGATGACGTCGGCCGGCCTGGCCTCGATGTCGACTTCCGGCGACTCCGGGGTGCGATCCTCACCCCCGACCTCCGGTGCTCCTCCTCTCAGGTTCCGGGCGACTCCGGAGTGCGATCCTCACTCCCGACCTCCGGTTCACCTCTACCTCAGTCTCCGACGACTCCGGAGGGCGGACTTCACTCCTCCGATGACGCCGCTCGCTCGACCTCGGTTCACTTCCTCCTCGACCTCTGGAATTCCTCACGACCTCCGTCGGCGCCCTCTCACGACCTCAGGCGGCTCCGGGTACGACGTCTGCTACTTCAGTCAGCGCCGCTTCTCCACCTCGGGCTCCAGGTCTCAGGCTACTCGACGCCGGACTCCAGGGAAACCAGTTTCCAGGTCAGGATCTTGCTGCTCTCTGCTTCTAAGGCCTGTTCCTGCTGTTCAGGTCCTTAGGATGAGTTTTTCTGTCTTCTTCCCACACAGGGCTATAGGCTGGGATCCATCAGTAGGGACAAGTATCAAGGGTGGGTTTATGGACCCCACTCCAGGCACAAGTTTCCACCCCTGCTGCTTCACTCCTTCCTCCTTCACTGTTGTGCTCCTCTTTCTTCACCAGTCAGGTGCCAACTGCCAGCTCCAACTGCCAACTCTCTGTCTTAACTCCCCAACATTCCAAACCGCCTCCAACTGTCACAGAGTTCTGGAATGTTCTGGAAGGTGCTGGTAGGTTCCAGTGGATGCTGGTGATGTCACAGGTGGCCACCATCTTGTGCTCCAGGCCCTCAGACAGAAGTTTCAGGGGTAGCTAAAATGGCTCCCTGAATCTGTAGCAACACTACAAAAAGTCTGGTGGTTCCCAAAAAGGAAAAATTCAAACAGGGTTTGAGGCAAAAGTGGGACAAAATAAATAATGATGAGGAGGGACCACCCAAAGGGCTGACAGGTCTAACAGCTAGCAGCACTACTTTGAGGCAGAGAGCGAGGAAACAAAAGACCTCTTTCATATGGGAGTATTTTACTTTTCCAGAGGGCCAGCAAAAGGTAAATGCACCCTTAGTGACTTGTAAGCTGTGTGGCCGTGTACTTTCAAGAGGGAATCCCGACAGGAAGTATTCCTTCGGGAATCACACCATGATGAGACACCTTAAGGATGTACACAGAAGGACACATGCTCGACTTACTGAAGGTAACCCTTCAGTAAATCAACCAAGCACATCCACAGCAGCTCAGCCTGGACCATCATCTGCAGTGCCGAGTCCTTCTTCTGCAGGTCAGGTGAGCCCTTCATCTGTGGGGGGAGCATCTCCTTTTTCTTCTCCTCAGGAAATTAACCCTCGGTTTCTGAGGGTTGAAATACGGTGCGCCACTTGTCATGATCTAATTTGTTATAGGGAGACCAGTATTTCCCTAGTGAACAATAAAATAGATCAGCACACTTGTCGTACCGTCTAATATTCCCATTCTTTCTTTCCTCTGTCCCTGCATGAACACAACGGCTCTTTTAAGAGCCAACCTTACCTTTCATCTATTTTTTATATATGTTTTTAAAACTTTTTTTTTTTTTTTTTTACCGTACGCGTACGGTACGCGTAATTATTATTTTTTTTTAAAAAAAACACTAAAAATCAATTATCACATTACAAGGTCCTTGCACACAAAGTCATGCTTTGAAATTAGGCAGAAAACTGCTTTTTCAGACCAGCACCATGTGTAACCTGGTTGACTGCCTACACTCCAGCAAGGGCAACCAGCCTTAGTGATGCTGAATGTATTTGCATTACTGACTGAAACCTCAAACCCCACTCGCTTGTGATTACTGTGCATGATTCCACAGGGTAAGCAGCTGGGTGTGTGCTAAGAGTCTGCTTCTGCACCAAAAAATGGCTCCCCCTTTCCATCCAATGCAACTGTGAAATCACCAGAGCAATACGCAATAAATCTCTGCCTGTAATTCCTATATGCACACAGAGTCATGTTTTCACATTAGTCACAAAACGAAATTTCTTTGCCAATTTGAAAGCACACTTACTACTCTTTTTTTTGGCAAGTGATAAACACTTTTACAGACTGACACATTATGAATCCACTTTTCAGATTCTTAAAAAAGCACATGTCCAAACTGCTTTTTCAGACCAGCACCATGTGTAACCTGGTTGACTGCCTACACTCCAGCAAGGGCAACCAGCCTTAGTGATGCTGAATGTATTTGCATTACTGACTGAAACATCAAACCCCACTCGCTTGTGAATACTGTGCATCATTCCACAGGGTAAGCAGCTGGGTGTGTGCTAAGAGTCTGCTTCTGCACCAAAAAATGGCTCCCCCTTTCCAACTAATGCAACTGTGAAATCACCAGAGCAATACGCAATAAATCTCTGCCTGTAATTCCTATATGCACACAGAGTCATGTTTTCACATTAGTCACAAAACGAAATTTCTTTGCCAATTTGAAAACACACTTACTACTCTTTTTTTTGGCAAGTGATAAACACTTTTACAGACTGACACATTATGAATCCACTTTTCAGATTCTTAAAAAAGCACATGTCCAAACTGCTTTTTCAGACCAGCACCATGTGTAACCTGGTTGACTGCCTACACTCCAGCAAGGGCAACCAGCCTTAGTGATGCTGAATGTATTTGCATTACTGACTGAAACCTCAAACCCCTCTCGCTTGTGAATACTGTGCATGATTCCACAGGGTAAGCAGCTGGGTGTGTGCGAAGAGTCTGCTTCTGCACCAAAAAATGGCTCCCCCTTTCCATCTAATGCAACTGTGAAATCACCAGAGCAATACGCAATAAATCTCTGCCTGTAATTCCTATATGCACACAGAGTCATGTTTTCACATTAGTCACAAAACGAAATTTCTTTGCCAATTTGAAAGCACACTTACTACTCTTTTTTTTGGCAAGTGATAAACACTTTTACAGACTGACACATTATGAATCCACTTTTCAGATTCTTAAAAAAGCACATGTCCAAACTGCTTTTTCAGACCAGCACCATGTGTAACCTGGTTGACTGCCTACACTCCAGCAAGGGCAACCAGCCTTAGTGATGCTGAATGTATTTGCATTACTGACTGAAACCTCAAACCCCACTCGCTTGTGAATACTGTGCATGATTCCACAGGGTAAGCAGCTGGGTGTGTGCTAAGAGTCTGCTTCTCCACCAAAAAATGGCTCCCCCTTTCCATCTAATGCAACTGTGAAATCACCAGAGCAATACGCAATAAATCTCTGCCTGTAATTCCTATATGCACACAGAGTCATGTTTTCACATTAGTCACAAAACGAAATTTCTTTGCCATTTTGAAAGCACACTTACTACTCTTTTTTTTGGCAAGTGATAAACACTTTTACAGACTGACACATTATGAATCCACTTTTCAGATTCTTAAAAAAGCACATGTCCAAACTACTTTTTCAGACCAGCACCATGTGTAACCTGGTTGACTGCCTACACTCCAGCAAGGGCAACCAGCCTTAGTGATGCTGGATGTATTTGCATTACTGACTGAAACCTCAAACCCTTAAAGTATTCTTTATTTTTACCAGTACACCTTAATTTATGGTGAAAACATAGTCCATATTATTTTACATGTTCTTCACATTTACATTTCTCCCAAAACAGAAAATAATAAACACAACTTCAACAAAAGGAATCCCATTTCTATTATTCATTTCTTAATTTACCATATACATCCCCTCTCAAACTCTAAACTCACCTTTAAAATTAGTTAGTTGTGAAAGAAATGTGGCACTCAAACAGCAGATTATCAGAGCCAGGATCTCTGTTCTTTACACCTCTCTCCTCTCAGCAGAACCAGATAATGGCAAACTTTCCCTCTCTTTTTCCACACATATACATGTTAGTTTCAAATCTCAGTGCTTCCCCCTTTTTTTCAAATGTAATCACACATTTCTATTGGTTGAAAACCAACCCTTTTCCAAAAGTACCCTTCCCCCAACTTGACTTCTGCCTAGTACCCTTCCCCCAACTTGACTTCTGCCTGCTACCATAGCAACAGCTCATGGAACACTGCTGTGTGGAGTTAGGTCAGAAGTTCACCAAACAATGTTTCAATTCCACAGAGCAAGAGTGCTTGACTTTTCAAACCTAACAGCAAATCCATAGTACTGTTCTTTGGTAATACATTTTTCTGTACCAATACAAAACATGCTTCTATTAATTTACACATATAGCCTAGTTTTTATTGTAGAATGGTATGAAACAGCCAATCAGTTCTTTTTTTTATGAAAAAAATATGTATGCCTCCATTTCCAAACTGTCTTTCTTTTCATATTGCCATTCTACTGAAAGACACCTCCTGAGTGCATCCAGTTCTCCTTTGAAGATGTTCACAGTGTGGATTGTAGGGCACAGCTATGTCTTCTGGAGTGAAAAGTATGCAGAGAAAACAGATATGGTGAGAGACCTTGCTTTGCCAAATGTAGACATTAAATGGATTGGTCAGAGAGGGTTAAAGTGGCACCAATTGATGCCATTGGTGAAATCCTTCATGCACATCCAACACCCTGACCTCATAATAGTGCACTGTGGTGGCAATGACCTAGGCACTTTGACTGGGGTAGGTCTGGAAATGCTTATGAAGGACACCTTTGCACAACTGTTTTCACTTTTCCCTAAAACTGCCTTTGTGTTTTCTAACATATGCCAAAGGCAAAAATGGAACTGGTCCAATCATTTCTGTCCGCAGATTGACAAAGCAAGAAAGCACGTCAACAAATCTGTTTCTGCTTTCCTCCGTGACTATGGTATGGGTTCCATTTACCACAACAACTTGCGTTACGACATGCAAGACATTTATAGAGGAGATGGTGTGCACTTCAATGATGAAGGGAACAGAGTCTTCCTCTTGAACCTTAGACTCTGCATCGGTACTTACTTGTAGGTACCACTAAAAAATCATTTCATAAACACAACGGCTCTTTTTAGAGCCCCCTAATATCTAAACACTTAAATCTGAATTTCATTTATTTTTTTATTTTTTTTTCTACCGTACGCTTACGGTAAGCTTACCGTACGCGTACCCCGCGATTTTTTTTAAAATCAATAAATGTTGTCTTTGTACTTTTCTGTCCTTCTTTGACCCCCTTACAAATGTAAGGGGGTCTGTAACTCTCCTCCTTGCCCCCTTTTCAAGATATCACTCTTTTTTTTTCTGAGTGAAACACACGAAATGGCGGCCGCCGCTTCCTGGTTTCGACCGATTCGAATGTTTACTAAGATCTAAGAGCCAATCAGAATCGCGCTCGCGCACGCCACCGTACACGTACGGTAAGCGTACCGTAAGCGCACCGTAAGCTGGCTCAGATATATATATTGATTTAAAGGATATTTTCTCAGAATCTACTGAACAGATTTACACCAAACCTACAAAAGGCACTTCCTTGACCTGAGGACTACCTCTCTGCCAAATATCAAGTAATTCTGTTCAGCCGTTCGGGCTGTAGCTGTGTCTAAAGGTCCTATGGAAAAATGCATGGGAAAAACGCGTTTTGGGACCCCCCTTTTATCTCAGCCCTCGCTTGACAAATCCCCCCGAGACTTTCAGGGTAGGAGCGGAGCGTAGCGCCCCACCTATTTTGAAAAATTCGCGAGGATTCGTCAGCCGGCGCAAAAGTTATTCCAAATAGAATGTTGCGGATTTCCTATGGAAACGTGGTCCTAACTATAACTACCTACTGGCGACCGCCAGTAGGTAATATATATATATATATATATATATATATATATATATATACTACCTACTGCAGTCGCCAGTAGGTAGTTATAGTTAGGACCTATTTTCCATAGGAAATCTGCAACATTCTATTTGGAATAACGTTGGCGCCGATTGACAAATCTTCGCGAAAGTTTCTAAACTTTTGGCCAGCTCCGGTCCGCTCCTATCCTGAAAATTACACGGTGATTTGTCAAGCGGGGGCCGAGAAAAAAGGGGGGTCCCAAAACACGTTTTCCCCATGCATTTTCCCATAGGACCTGTTGACGCAGCTACAGCCCGAACTGCACCAAATTTGGCAAAGAGGTAGTCGTCAGTTCAGACTCATGCCTTTTGCTTAAATGGTGTAAATCCGTTCAGTAGTTCCTGAGAAAATTAGAGTTAAAAAGATCGATATATCTGGGCGGAGCCTAACCACACATCTCATCGTGAGATCTGATTGGCTGTCAGTACTTCATCCATGAAGTGTTGGCAGCCATCTTGGGACCAATATAAATGATAGCACCTCATTAAAAAGCATTGCAGTTAAAAGAAGGTCTTAAGACTTTAGTTACATTATAAATCATTTATTGATTGTACCATACTCATTTTAGGAATTGTGGTGTGTTCTAAGGTGATTTTACCATGTGAAAAAGCCTTCTGCTGTGATATCATGAATCATGTTTGAGAGAAAACTATTTTCTCATGCTTTTCCCACAGAGGTTTGTAAGGTGATCTATAAGCTAAACTGAGAGCATATTTTCTGTAAATTCACATTATCTTTCTCAGTCATGTGAGAATGAAGTCTGCCATTCTCAGTAAAACATGTACATCCAACAAGGGCAGAGACGGTCAGTTGATTCCTTTGTGTTCTACTGCAGCTTCCCAGAGTGTTCTAAAGAACAACTAGAGCGCTAACAGTCCTACTTATGACAAATGTATTGCACACCTGAAGCCATCTTCATTGGAATAAACTAGACCTGGGCTAAAATTTCGTTCCGTTCGCGGAAATTGCGATAATTTGACATTTTCGCGTTCCGCGGAAAGCGCGAAAATGTCAAAATTTCCGCATTCCGCAGCTTTGCGATAATTTGGTTCTTGCTCGCGCCGTAAAATAATACATTCTCGCGCGCGTGCGATCGCCTTACCTGAATCCCTGCGTTCGCCGACAAGTTTTCTTGATCCGGTCGCGTTCTCCATGAGATGTTGTATTGTTTTTAGCCATTTGCGCTGTCTGGTGACAGTTTGCGCACGCAGTGACGTCATGCGTCGCGCGATCACGTCTTTCTTCTCGCGATCATGCACCGCGAGACAACTGAATACATGATGGCCGCGCCCGCGAGCAGCCGCATGGGTAAGTTGGCGAGCCGCAACCATGCAGAAAATCTCGCGAACATGCGGGGAAAAAACTTCCGCATCTTCGCGATATTTCTGCGTGTTTGCGATAATTTTTAACATATTCGCGATAATTTGCGAAAGTGGATTTCCCAAATTCCGCCCACCCCTAGAATAAACTGGTAACACGTAAAACATTTAATTTAAAAAGGAACACAATGAGGGGGTTCATTTTGCCATAGAGATTATGATTAGTGCTGAAGAAAGAAAAATTAGGGCACATTTTGAGTGACTTGTCAAATCCTCTTCTATTTCATTAAAAAATTCTGATATGCAGACTGAAACATGCACTTTTAATACCAGCAGCAGACTTCCGTGGTGAGCAGTAGCTTTACTACAGTGATCTAATGAGCAACTAGAGTGCTAACATTCAGAATTTATGGCAAATGTGTGATATATCAGAATACCTTATTGATGGAATCAAAGTAAAAAACTGAAAGTATTTCCTACTGAGGAGACTGCAGTAAATGAGGAAATTAGGAAACTTCATAACAAATAAATCTCCCAAGATGGCCACCAGAGACAAAAGAGCCCAAATGCAGCACAAATATCACCCAGATGTAGCCCACATGTAGCCCAATGACAGAAGTGTACAAAACACTTATTGTTTGTGTATTTGCAGTTTTATATAGTGCAGACTTGTCAGGTATTGGAGTGCTTTACATGAGCATTGGTTACATCACACAAGATCAAGTTCATTTTGGTTGTAGACATGGGGAGATTAAGTGATTTGACCAGAATCACAGAATGTTGAGCTGAAGCAGAAACTCCAACCTGGTTCCCCAGTTGCAAAGTCTGCAGTTCTGGAAGTAACACCACATCCTCTCCCCTAAGTGCAACATTTAATCAAGTGGTCAACTGGATAAAAAAACATCAAGATTACAAATAATTTAAAAGTTCTTTGTCGCTATTTGAAAACTGAGAAAATATGTCCTCATTTTAGTTTTTTAGAGCACTAACCATAATTTTGATGCAAATAAGACCCTCTCATATATGTCATTTCTAAAGGAAATGCTCTAGGTATTACAGTTTTGATTACATCAAGATGACGTCAGGCGTTCCACACTTTTGTAATAAATATAAAATGTTAGCAATCTAGTTGTTCATTGGGATACTGTTGAGAGACAGAGGCCAGGGGCACGGACTCTGAAAATTGAAGGCAGGTAGGAGAGTGCAGAGGCAACAATTTGACCACAGTGGGCAGGCAGGAAGGGCAGTGGCAGCATAACAGACTATGGAGGGCAGTGGAAAGGGGGGCAGGAGCAACAAACCAACAATACAGGACTGGCAAGAGAGGCTGTGGCAATATAATAGACCATTGTGGGCAGAAGGAAGAGGCACTGGTAGTACAACCATACATGCCAACAGACCCGTTTCAGCCAGGAAACGTCCAATGTATTTAATTCAAATGGGCTTTATTTGATCTGTCTCCTGTCTACAATCTCCTCTTTTTCAATGTAACTCAAAGGGAAAAATCAGTGCCCCAGTTTTTTTCAAAATCTCCCTCTTACCAAGTTCAAAATGTTCGCAAGTATGGTACATTGGATCATGGTAGGCAGGAGGAATTGGGCTAGGGACATGGACTCGGATACAAGAGGACAGGAGGGACATGGAGAGGTGCACCAAACTGACCCTACGGGGCAGGCATCAGGGTTTGCAGCAGCACAATACACCACACAGGGTGTGCGGGACGGGAGTGCAGCACAACAATCTATAGAAAGCAATAGGGAGGGGACAGGACCACGCACATGGACAAGAGAGAACAGAGGGGAAAGAGGCAATGGTAGCCAGCTGACCATAATGGACAGACAGGAGAGAAAGCTCTAGCATAACAGACCATAAAGGGCAGGAGGGACGGATCAGGGGCATTACAATGGAACAGACAAGCCAGGAGGGAGGTAATAGGGGTCTGCACATGGACACAGAGGGCTGGGGGCAAGGGGGCAGGGCAGGAGAAGCACGATGACCATGGAGGTCAGGCAGGATGGGCACTAGAAACAAGACACACCATGGAGAGCAACAATGAGACTATGATGGCATACACAAAGACCATGGAGGGAAGGTGGGAGGGGGTCAGGGGCAGCTAGCTGACCACACAGGGAAGGTGGGAAGGGCCATGGAAGCACAGAAGACCATGCATGGCAAGCGGGAGTGGCAGCACAATAGCTATGATGGGCAAGAAGGAGGGTGCCGGGGGCATGCACAAAGGACCATGGAGGATAGAAGGGAGGGTCAGGACCTGGGCACAGACAAGAGAGTTCAGGAGAAGGTGCCTCACAAAAGACCGCGCGGGGCAGGCAAGTGGAGCAGTTGCAGCACAACAGACCAGGGAGGGCAGAAGGGCGTGGCAGTAAAATGGACCATGGAGGACAGGAGGAAGGGGATAGGGGCATGGCATGTGGACAGGCAGGGTGGAGGTGGCAGGGACAGGTTACAGTCATCTGAATGTGCTAGGCAGGTGGGAGGGGAGTGGCAGCTCAACAGAACACTCAGAGTAGATAGGAGTGGCAGGTCCATGGAACATGGTGGGCAAAAAGGATGGAGCAAGGGCATGCACAAAGACATCGGAGGGCAGTGGGAAGGAGAATAGGGACAGCAAGCTAAGAACAGAGGCTAAGCAGGAGGTCAATGATGGGCCATAGAATTGGGCAGTGGAGGGCAGGAGGAGTGGACTGGTACATCATGCTAAATGGAGGGCAGTGGCAGCACACCAGACCATGCATGACAGGAGGGAGGAGGCTAGTTCATGGATTCAGACAACGGAGGATAGGGAGGAGGTGGATGGGGCAGCAAGCTAACTGTTCAGAGAATGTGGGTATTAGGAACTTTATTGTTTTTAAAATGTGTGTCTGTGCGAACTACTTAAAATATGAACAAGTATGCAGCATAATCTCGCTTTTATTCAGGAAGAAGAGGACGTTTGTGACTGTGACTCCAGGCTCACTTGGCAGAAACACCCCCTGACCCTCCACCCCCCATCGCAAAATGTAATGCCCGTGAAAAGGGTAGGTGGACGCAGTGTTATATAAAACATAGTCCTGAGAGCACGATTGAAAATGAAAACTAGATATAGTATATGGTATAAACTATGCACCAAAAAGTGTGATATAAGATGAACCGGGGCGTGAAATATAATATGCAATACATTGTGCGCAATGACAGATTCATTGAGAGCGCGAGATAGCACAGGCACTAGCGCGTGCTATGAGATATGCGCCTTGGAGTGTAATATGCACAGGGCAGTGTTGTGTAACCTAACTAGTCTCTAAAGTTGTAATATAAAATATGTGCTGGAGAGTGTAACGTTGCATATGCACTGTGACAAAGATATGGATCCCAGATTATGATATGTATGGCATAGCGCTGCGCGCTATAACATAGGCATCAAGGAAGGCACGTTAGATGGGGCAATATAACCTGTGCGAAGGCAAGTGTGGCATGACATATTCACGGGGTGGTGTTACAGTGCATATGGGCTAGAGAGTGTCATAGCATACACACTAGCTGGTGGAATACAACACAGAGGTGTGTGGCACTCGGCGGGCACTGGTGGGTGTAACACAGCATTGGGCTCAGCCAGGAGCACACTGTGACTCTCAAGTGAGGTTCGTCTCCTTTCTAGAGAGTAAAATAAAACGTATTACACATCCAGCGGTGGATGTCTGTTTTATTAACCGTGAGGGGGGTTTCTTGCATAGTTTGGTTGAATTTTTGGCGAATCCCCTTTGAATGGCTAGGTGTGCGTGTGTATTAAATGTGCCCGTCAATAGCTACCCATGTTTGTATAAATAAACGACAAGGGTGTCTACTTGGAGAATACCCACCGGCGGGGGCGCCAGGATTAGGCACGGTAGGGCGTCAGACACGTCAGAGCTTCACTAGCGGTGTAAATACATTCCACGTGGATTCATTGTATGCATAGTCGCCTTTTAATGAATATCACGCAAATAGTCATGGTGATAGGTACATACGGTTTGTCCAGCATGTCCTAGGTGTTTCTATAAAAATATCTTTTTTTAAAATAATAAAAAACAAAGACCGGCCCCGAGGGATGGGGTCCCTGGGGCTATAAGTGGCCTGAGGAGGGGGGGCAACGCAGCCCTCCTCCTAAAGAATTAAAAAAAAAAAAGGCCATGACCCGGGGGTTGGAGTCCCTGGGGCTGATTAAGGCCTTGGGAGGGCAAAATGTATTTTTTTCAACAAAAAAAATTAGGGTGCAGGCCCTGGGGGATGGGGTCCCAGGGCCAATAAATTAGAAAAAGAAGGGGGGCCACACAGCCCTCCTTCTTAAAAAAATAAAAAAAATAAAAGACCGGCATCGCGCCGGAGGCCACGCCCCCTCCTTGCAGCACTCTGCAAACGCACCCCCTGGCCAGTTGTAAGTTGGGGAATTAATTCCCCTTCAATACTGCGGGTCCCTGAGGGCCAACTAGCCCAAAAGGTATCTCCAGTATGCGCCAGGGAGCTGCGATGCAGACAGGTGTTCTGAGGCCACGCCCCTTTTTACACCTCTATGCAACGCAGCTCTGTGGCGCTACTGGAGGTACCTAGTGGGCTAGTTTGACCCTAGGGACCCTTAGGATTTAAGGGGACTTAATCTCTCAACTTAAAACGGCCACAGGGCGTGTTACACAGTGGTGAAGGGAGGGGACGGGGCCTGAGGTGACGTGTGCAAACACGCCCTGTGGCGCGTTTTAAGTTGGGGAAATAATTCTCTTTCAATCCTGAGGGACTCTGGGGGCCAACAAGCCCACCAGGTGCTTCCAGTAAGCGCCACTGTTCTGCGTTGCAGAGAGGTGGTGCAGGCCGTGCCCCTTTTTACACCTCTCTGCAATGGCGCTTACTGGAGGTACCTAGAGGTCTAGTTGGACCCTAGGGACCTTCAGGATTCAAGGGGACTTAATCTCCCAACTTAAAACGGCCACAGGGCGTGTTTACACAGTGGTGAAGGGAGGGGACGGGGCCTGAGTTAACGTGTGCAAACAAGCCCTGTGGCGTGTTTTAAGTTGAGGAAAAAATTCCCCTTCAATCCTGAGGGACCCTGGAGGCCAACTAGCCTACCAGGCGCTTCCAGTAAGCGCCACTGCGCTGCGTTGCAGAGAGGTGGTCTAGGCCGTGCCCCTTTTTACATCTCTCTGCAACGCAGCTCTCTGGCGCTTACTGGAGGTACTTAGTGGTCTAGTTGGACCCTAGGGACCTTCAGGATTCAAGGGGACTTAATCTCCCAACTTAAAACGGCCACAGGGCGTGTTTACACAGTGGGGAAAAGAGGGGACGGGGCCTGAGGTGAAGTGTGCAAACACGCCCTGTGGCGCGTTTTAAGAGGTAGTTTTAATCCCCTGCCCTATTATATACTAGGGGCTTACAGAGGAGGTCATGCTAATCACAGGGGGACCCCAACGCATAGTGTTCCCTAGTGTATGTAGGTGTTTTCACTGTATTCTGAGTGTCTGTTAACATAGCACTGGCTCTAGGACTGGTTAGTCAGACTCAGTTTCCACCAGTATCCGTCTGAAAAAGTTGAGGGTACAGGATGATTTTGCAACAAGGCTTCTTTCTACTCTTCTGTTGCTTCTTTCTGCATTTCTTTTTTTTCTTTCTGTGCGTTTTTTCTTCTTTCTTCACATGTCCTATCTCTGTAGGCATAGTTAGAAATTGGCATTTAAAAAACCTTTGAAATTCTCTGAAAAAACCATAGGTTTCATGCATGTGATAGTTAGGAATTAGCATTTAAAAAATCTTAGAAATTCACTGAAAAAACAATGAGTTTCAGGGGCGTTATAGTTAGCTGGACTTTTCACTCGTATAAAACTATTGAAATTCCCCCATTATAATTAGTTCAGCTAACTATAACTCACGCGCCCGCAATGCATTGCTGATGACGTCACATATTACATCACTCATGACATGGTCAGTGACATCACTCACGACATCACTGATGACATCTCAAATGACATCACTGATGACATCACTGATGACATCATCATTAATTTTTTTCCCCAAAATTTGTTCGGAGTCGCGCACCCAAATCGTACACATCACGGTGGGTGCGCGGATTCTAGCTGCTATTTTAGAAACGTCGTGAAGGATCCGCGTACGGAGTGCGATGGCTGCGTGTTTTTCAGTTACATCATATACATTTAATATTACGTGATGTGCGCGATTGGTATGCAATCAGTCCGCGACTCCTGCTCCCGCGCATCCGTGACACATGTGCATTACGGTACGCGACGCTTACCCGATGACGGGTCCCGCGCGATGTCATATACGTGCTGGGGCACGCAGGGTTTGTTTAATATACATATTAGGGCAAGAGACTATCTACGATATTCATTAAAATAATATATTTGTACTTATAATAAACGTATATTATTTTTAAATATATTTTCGCGAAGTCGCGTTGGGTGCGTGCTTCGTGAGCGCAGAGTGCGCGGATCCCATGTGACCTCAAAAAAAAGATTTCATTGGTTCATAACATTTGCCACTGTAACTACCGAAGGACCCCACCCATTTTAATCATTCTTGTTGGAGCATCTTTAGAGAGACATCTCTTTTCCTACAAGAACCCTTTTTGCTTGTTTTTTTTGGTGTTTTTCAAAAAATATCAAATAAAATGGCATCTGGACAGCAGCAGCAGCAGGAGGAAGTATCTTCTGAAGAAGAATTCTTGCAGGAGGCACCACGTCCACAGAGGCCAGAATCTGTCGTGTGGAAATTCTTCACTTTTCCACCTGGAGAGAAGAAAGTAAATGCGAGAAAGGTGACGTGCAAAATTTGTGACCGAGTCCTGTCAAGAGGCAGTGAAAAAAAATACTCTTGTGGCACTGCTTCTATGTACAAGCATCTCCGGACCACCCATCCTCTCAATCTTGCTCGGGAGGAAATGAGGCGAGCTGCTTTGATCCCTTCACCTGCTGTGGCAAGTACATCTGGAGCATCCTCAGGAACACCTGCAATGGACATTAGGCCAGAATTCGCCTTTCTTGAGCAACACTGCTTGAAGTGTAAGAAACTTATATGCTTCGGTGAGCAGTCAGTGGATGCAGTTTGTGCTGCGCAACGCAACCATCATTGTTAATTTTTTTGTTTTTTTGTTTTTGGAATGATAAGTAATTCCAAATGTTTCCTGTTTTATTCGTTCTTTTTTTTGTTCAGTTTTAAAAAAAACTAAAACAATACAAAAATTGTTAAAAAAAAAATACAAAAGAAAAAAGAAGGAAAAAAAAGTTCTTATCAGAACTACCTTATCTGGTTAAAGAAAGAACTATAATTGCAAGGTAATGTGTGAAGGTTTGGTTGAATATATGTATACAGCTTGATTGACTGAAAGAATGCATTAGTAGTGTATGGTGAATTTATAGGTGAAGATTTATGAGGAAATACTGTAGTGTGACACTGCAAGCTCTTTAGCTGCACTGCACTGTGGCACTTCCGAAGCACAGGGATGTGACATATGTACATGAATATGTTGCAACTCTGTGCTTCCCTCTGCACTGCTGCACAAACTGCAGCCATGCAGTGACACAGGCACCCTTGCACCATGGTGCAAGGATGTCTGTGTCGTGTGGAGATTGTTTTTGTGCAGGAAGGGATACTTTCCTGCACAAAAACAATCAGTAAAGGCATTTTCCTCTTTCAATCTATGCTGTGGAATGCAGCATGCATTGAAAGAGGAAAAAATGAGGAGAAATGAAAACAATTCTCCTCGTTGCGCCTTGGTACACCAACTCTAGGATGGCGCAGCATTCACACACATCTCCAGATTTACGATCTCTCATAAATCTGGAGATGTGTCTTGTTCTATGGGTGTTGTGTAGGAACACCCACAGCAACACCTATGGGATGCCCTTCAACGCAAAGTTCTGTGTATGAAGGGGTCGTATTTACAAGGAGAGGAAAAACCACGCAGGGTGGCTTTTCCTCTCCTTGTAAATATGAAGGAGTGCCTGGCGCCACCACTACATTACATAAAGTGACATACTGGTGGCGCAGGGTGCTTGTAAATCTGCCCCATAAGTGCTTAGGCATTGGCAGACTGATACAATAAGAACATAGTACTGGATGGGTGATTGAAGAATTGCATGAGACTGACAGGAGGTATCCTACGCTGCATGGGTACTACTTCAGTATTTAATGGAGTCGACCAATAGTATGTATCTGCTTAGAGATTTGTAGGGATTATGCACAGAATATTTTATGTGTACTTGTGTTGGTGCCTAGGTCATTTTATAAGAATACCACGAGTAACTGGAATGATGACAGTGCTGCAAACAGAGTGAACACTTAATTTATAAGTGCTTACGTATTGGTGGAGTGATAGGATAAGTAGATAGTGGCAGATAAGTGATTAAGGAAGTGCATGGGACAGACAGGACGATTCCTACACTGCATGAGTACTAACTGGGTATTTAGAAGAGTGTATCAATAGTATGTAGCTAGTTTGAGGTCTGCTTGGATAGTGCACAAAATATTATAGATGTACTTGTGTTAGTAGCTAGGCCATTCCATAAGTTCATGACTAGTAACTAGAATAATTACAGTATTACAAACAGAGTGTATAGTGAATTTATAAGAGCTTAGGTATTGGTGGAGTAATAGGATAAGTAGATAGTGCTGGATGGGTGATTGGTGAAATGCACGGGGCAGACTGGAGGATTCCTACACTGCATAGGTACTAACAGGGTATTTAGAAGAGCGTATCAATAGTTTGTAGCTGGTTAGAGGTGTGCATGCATAGTGTACAAAATATTGTACCTGCACTTGTGTTTTTTACTACGCCATTCCTTAAGTATATGACTAATAACTGGAGTCATTTCAGTGTTGCAAAGAAAGTGCGTGCTGAATTTATAAGTGCTTAGGTACTGGTGGAGTGATAGGATACATAGATAGTGCTGGATGGGTGAATGGAGAAGTGCATGGGACAGACAGATGGATTCCTAGACTGCATAGGTACTAACTGGGTATTTAGAAGAGCGTATCAATAGTATGTAGCTGGTTAGAGGTCTGCATGCATAGTGCACTTGTGTTAGTGGCTAGGCCATTCATTAAGTATATGACTAATAACTGGAGTAATTTCAGTGCTGCAAAGAGAGTGCATGCAAAATTTATTAGTGCTTAGGTATTGGCAGAGTGATAGGATACGTAGATAGTGCTGGATGGTTGAATGGAGAAGTGCATGGGACAGACAGAAGGATTCCTAGACTGCATAGGTACTAACTGAGTATTTAAAAGACTGTATCAAAGCTATGTAGCTGATTAGAGCTGCATGCATAGTGCACAGAATATTGTAGCTGTACTAGTATTGGTGTGTCTATGGTTTCGAGAATGGTAGTCTGTATTTTAGGGTGTGAGGAGGTGCATCAGATGATCACGTACATGATGTCATCAGTGATGTCATTTGAGATGTCATGAGTGATGTCATCAGTGATGTCACTGACCATGTCATGAGTGATGTAATATGTGAAGTCATCAGCTGTGCATTACATTAATCCAAAATGCTGGCGGCCATATTGGCCTGGTCACGATGTGAAAATTCAGGAATTGATACAATAAAGAAAAGAAAACAAGTGTTAATATGCACACAATGTCATTTCAGCATATCTTGCCCCGTGACCGCCATACCTGTATGTTCGTCAATGTGACTTATTCATAATAAACATACTTAGAATTGCAAACATCAACATAAACAATGGACTACACATTACTTTAAAGTGAAAGGCTATCGGCCATATTAATCTGGGCACGTTGCGTATTATAATGGTTCTTATACGAAAGCAGAGGAAAAAAGGGGTGTTAATATACGCACACTATCCCTAAATAAAGTTCTAGCGATTATAGTTCCATTCCATTCACAGCGCATTAGAGATGTCATGAGTGATGTAACTGACCATGTCATGAATGATGTAATGTCTGAGGTCATTAGCAGTACATTGCGGGGCTGTAAGTTATAGTTAGCTCAGGTAAATATAACTGCGGAATTTCACTGGTTGTTTATGAGTGAAATCTGAGTCTAACTATACCGTCCCTGTAATCTTTGTTTTTTTTAGCAAATTTCTAGTTTTTTTTTTAACGTTCAGTAAGATGCATATCACAATGGATGGTGGGGGTTTGGAAGCAGGGCCTGGCATTGTGCTGCCCCCTACCCAAGTTTGCTGCTCCTGCCTTCCCTCCTCCTAACCATCCATTGTCCAAGTACATGCCCCTACTCCCTTATTATAGCCCTGTGTGGCCGTTGTTCTGCCACTGGCCTTCCCGCCTTCTCTGAACAGTTATCTTGCTGCCCCATCCACCTCCTCCCTATCCTCTGTTGTCTGAACCCATGGACTAGCCTCCTCCCTCCTGCCATGCATGGTCTGATGTGCTGCCACTGCCCTCCATTTAGAATGATGTACCAGTTCACTCCTCCTGCCCTCCATTGCCTAATTCTATGCCCCATCATTGACCTCCTGCTTAACCTTTGTGCTTAGCTTGCTGCCCCTATTCTCCTTCCCCCTGCCCTCCGATGTCTTTGTGCATGCCCCTGCTCCATCCTTTTTGCCCACCATGTTCCATGGACCTGCCACTCCTATCTACTCTGGGTGTTCTGTTGAGCTGCCACTCCCCTCCCACCTGCCATTTCATTGGCAGACATTCGATCAGGCTCCCCTTTGGACCCCTGTCCAGTTTCTACTTTGAAACAGGTTCCGGAAGTGATTGTGGAGGTTCTTACCCCACTGTTTGCATCGATTTGTGATAAAGGCTATTTTCCAAGCGCCTGGAAAACTGCTTCCATCCTTCCCCTTCTAAAGAAGCCTAACCTAGACCCACTTGATCCGTGTAACTATAGGCCCATCTCCCCGCTCCCTTTTCCTGGGAAAATTATCGAGAAGGCCATTAATGGTCAACTCAGTTCCTTCCTTCAAACCGACTCATTGCTTGACAACACACAGTTCGGTTTTTGGGCTGAACACACCGCTGAGTTGGCATTGATTAAATCCACTGAGGAGATCAGAAAGACCTTGGACCAAGGAGGTGCCGCCATACTCATTTTATTGGATCTTTCTGCCGCATTCGATATGGTCCATCATGTTGTTTTGATGGACCATCTATCGGCAGCCGGGATCACAGGCAAGGCTTAGGATCGTCTCAAGTCATTCTTGACTAACAGAACCCAGACAGTAGATCTTGGCAGAGATTGATCCAGACCTTTTTCTCTTCCCGGTGGTGTTCCGCAGGGCTCCTCGCTTAGCCCCACATTGTTTAATGTGTATGTGGCACCGCTGGCCGTCCTTATCAGATCATTTGGATTCCAGCTGACGACATATGCGGACGACACACAAATTGTGCTGTCCATTAAAAAAGGATCTGAGGCTGAGATTGGGTCCATATGCAACAACTGTATGCAGGAGATCTCAGCCTGGATGGCTTTAAATTGTTTGAAGCTTAATGCAGACAAAACAGAGGTAATTATCTTTGGGAATACCGCTAACCTCTGGACCCCAGATTGGTGGCCAGCAACAATGGGCTCACTCCAAGCACCGGTGGCTCGGGCTAAGAATTTGGGAGTAATTATTGACTCAGAACTCTCCTTTAGTGACCATATTAGTAGGGTTGCTTCTTCTTGCTTTTTCATTCTTCGAACCCTCAGGAAAATTAAACTTCTTCTCCCTGAAGATAGCCTGAAGACAGTAGTCACAGCGCTCATTCTGTCGCGACTGGACTACTGTAACAGTCTCTTTATTAACATCCAGGAGAGACATTTGGTCAGACTCCAGATCGTGCAGAATAAGGCAACCAGGCTGATTACAGGGACACCTAGATTTGTCTCTGTTAGGATGGGCCTCAGAACACTTCACTGGCTGCCTGTTAAACAGCGAATTCAGTTCAAGGCACTGTGTATTGTTTTTAAGGCACTCACTCAAGCTGGTCCTGACTTTCTGAAACATGCCTTTCAGTGGTATGTGCCCGGAAGAGATCTTCGTTCGGCTCAGGCTAAACTAGTTACTCCTTCCCGCTTTAACAAAGCTAAGGTAGGAGTTTTTGCCATTGTGCTGCTAAGGCATGGAATGGTCTGCCTCTTCAGCTTAGAAACATCACCGAGCTCCTTCCTTTTAGGAAACAATTAAAAACTTGGCTTTTTATATAATGCTTTCTTTTAGCATAATCATTGGCTAATCTCAGGTGGGTAATTCACAGCGCCAGGACACCTCCGGGTAACAGAGCGCTTTAGAAATCATTTTAACATAACATAACATAACTGTAACCTGTCCCTGCCACCTCCACCCTGCCTGTCCACATTCCATGCCCCGATCCCCTTCCTCCTGTCCTCCATGGTCCATTTTACTGCCACACCCTTCTGCCCTCCCTGGTCTGTTGTGTGGCAACTGTTCCTCCTGCCTGCCCCTCGTGGTCTGTTGTGAGGCCCCTTCCCCTGAACTCTCTTGTCTGTGCCCAGGTCCTGACCCTCCCTTCTATCCTCCATGGTCATTTGTGCATGCCCCTACACCCTCCTTCTTGCCCATCATAGCCATTGTGCTGCCACTAACCCTCCCGCTTGCCATGCATGGTTTTCTGTGCTGCCACGGCCCCTCCCACCTTCCCTGTGTGGTCAGCTAGTTGCCCCTGACCACCTCCCACCTTCCCTCCATGGTCTGTGTGTATGCCATCATAGTCTCACTGTTGCTCTCCATGGTGTGTCTTGCTTCTAGTGCCCATCCTGCCTGACCTCCATGGTCATCTTGCTGCTCATGCCCTGCCCCCTTGGCCCCAGCCCTCTGTTTCCATGTGCAGACCCCTATTACCTCCCTCCTTGCTTGTCTCTTCCATTGTAATGCCCCTGATCCATCCCTCCTGCCCTTTATGGTCTGTTATGCTGCAGCTTTCTCTCCTGTCTGTCCATTATGGTCAGCTAGCTACCATTGCCTCTTTCCTCTCTGTTCTCTGTTGTCCATGTGCATGGTCCTGTCCCCTCCCTATTGCTTTCTATGGATTGTTGTGGTGCACTCCCGTCCCGCATGCACTGTGTGGTGTATTGTGCTGCTGCAAACCCTGATGCCTGCCCTTTATGGTCAGTTTGGTGCACCTCTCCATGTCCCTCCTGTCCTCTGTTATCCGAGTCCATGTCTCTACTAAGCCTGGGCAAAGCACTACGCTACGCTTGCGTAGTTTGCGAAGTTTGTGCTACTTCACACTCTGCGAATTGCAAGTAGCACAGTGCAAACACGCGTAGCGTAGCGTAGTGCAGCGGTCATTTTTTGTTTGCTCGCGGTCCTCAACAATTAGTTAGCGACCGCGAGCTAGCAAAATGAAATCCCAGCGAGACTTTTTCCTCGTTTGCGATCAGCAACATCAAGTTGCCGATCGCGAGCATGGAAAATAAACCTCGCGGCGAGATTCTCAACGCCGGTAGGTCAGGTTTCTCATTGCGAGTGGTCGCGTATGCTCACGACCGCTCGTGATGAGAAACTACCAGTCTGCTTTGAGAAAACTGCTGCTTGAGTAAAACTCAACTCGAGCGGCAGAAAACGACAACTCACACTGTGCAAGATGCCGTTTTCAATGATTGCACAGTGTGGACAAGCATCCGGCACTGTGCAATCATCGCGAACAGGGTACTACGCGGTTCGCGTAGTGCTACGCGTAGCTCGCGTAGTGCGAAGTGCACTTCGCGTAGCTATGCGTAGCGCTACTTCGCGAACTACGCCCAGGGTTAGTCCCTACCCCAATTCCTCCTGCCTTCCATGATCCAATGTACCATACTTGCAAACATTTTGAACTTGGTAAGAGGGAGATTTTGAAAAAAAACTGGGGTATTGATTTTCCCCTGTGAGTTACATTGAAAAAGAGGAGATTGTAGACAGGAGACAGGTCAAATAAAGCCCATTTGAGCTTAAAAACATTACGTTTCCTGGCTGAATCGGGTCTGTTGGCATGTATGGTTGTACTACCACTGCCTCTTCCTTCTGCCCACAATGGTCTATTATATTGCCACAGCCTCTCTTGCCAGTCCTGTATTGTTGGTGTGTTGCCCCTGCCCCCCTTTCTACTGCCCTCCATAGTCTGTTGTGCTGCCACTGCCCTTCCTGCCTGCCCAGTGTGGTCAAATTGTTGCCTCTGCACCCTCCTACCTGCCTTCAATTTTCAGAGTCCATGCCCCTGGCCTCTGCCTCTCAACAGTATCCTAATGAACAACTAGATTGCTATCATTCTATATTTATTAGAAAAGTGTGGAACGCCTGATGTCATCTTGATGTAATCAAAACTGTAATACCTAGAACATTTCCTTTAGAAATTACATATATGAGAGGGTCTTATTTGCATCAAAATTATGGTTAGTGCTCTAAAAAACTAAAATGAGGACATATTTTCTGAGTTTTCAAATAGCGACAAAGCACTTTTAAATTATTTGTTATCTTTATGTTTTTTTATCCAGTTGACCACTTGATTAAATGTTGCACTTAGGGGAGAGGATGTGGTGTTACTTCCAGAGCTGCAGACTTTGCAACTGGGCAACCAGGTTGGAGTTTCAGCTTCAGCTCAACATTCTGTGATTCTGTTCAAATCACTTAATCTCCCCATGTCTACAACCAAAATGAATTTGTTCTTGTGTGATGTAACCAATGCTCATGTAAAGCACTCCAATACCTGAGAAGTCTGCACTATATAAAACTGCAAAAACACAAAAAATAAAAAGTGTTTTGCACACTTCTGTCATTGGGCTACATGTGGGCTACATCTGGGTGATATTTGTGCTGCATTTGGGCTCTTTTGTCTCTGGTGGCCATCTTGGGAGACTTATTTGTTATGAAGTTTCCTAATTTCCTCATTTACTACAGTCTCATCAGTAGGAAAGACTTTCAGTGTTTTGCTTTGATTCCTTCAAGAAGGCATTCAGATGTGTCACACATTTGCCATAAATTCAGAATGTTAGCACTCTAGTTGCTCATTAGATCACTGTAGTAAAGCTACTGCTCACCAGGGAAGTCTGCTGCTGGTATTGAAAGTGCACGTTTCAGTCTGCATGTCAGAATTTTTTTATGACATAGAAGAGGATTTGAGAAGTCACTCAAAATGTGCCCTAATTTTTCTTTCTGCAGCACTAATCATACTTTCTATGGCAAAATGAACCCCTTCATTTTGTTCCTTGTTAAATTAAATGTTTTAAGAGTTACCACTTTATTCCAATCAAGATGCCTTTAGGTGTGCAATACGTTTGGCATAAGTAGGACTGTTAGCGCTCTAGTTGTTCTTTAGAACACTCTAGGAAGCTGCAGTAGAACACAAAGGAATCAACTGACAGTCTCTGCCCTTGTTGGATGTACATGTTTTACTGAGAATGGCAGACTTCATTCTCACATGACTGAGAAAGATAATGTGAATTTACAGAAAATATGCTCTCAGTTTAGCTTACAGATCACCTTCCAAACCTCTGTGGGAAAAGCATGAGAAAATAGTATTCTCTCAAACATGATTCATGATGTCCCAGCAGAAGGTTTTTTCACATGGTAAAATCATCTTAGAACACACCACAATTCCTAAAATGAGTATGGTACCATCAACAAATGATTTATAATGTAACTAAAGTCTCAAAACCTTCTATTAACTGCAATGTTTTTTAATGAGGTGCTATCATGTATATTGGTCCCAAGATGGCTGCCAACACTTCTTGGATGAAGTGCTGACAGCCAATCAGATCTCACGATGAGATGTGTGGTTAGGCTCGCCCAGATATTTATGTGATTTTACTTTTGATTTTCTCACGAACTACTGAACGAATTTACACCATTTAACCAAAAGGAACGACTTTGAACCAAGGGCTACCTTTTTGCCAAATTTGGTGTAATTCCGTTCAGCAGTTCAGGCTGTAGCTGCGACTAAAGGTTCCCATAGAAAATTGCATGGGGAAAACACGTTTTGGGACCCCCCTTTGTTCTTGGCTCCCGCTTGACGAATCACCCCGAGACTTTCAGGATAGGAGCGGACCGGAGCTGGCCAAAAGTTTTGAAAATTTCGCAAAGATTAGTCAACCGGCGCCAAAGTTATTGGGAATAGAATGTTGCGGATTTCCTATGGAAAATAGGTCCTAACTATAACTATATATATATATATATATATATATATATATAGGCCTCTAAGGGCTGTGTTGAACATGACCGCTCGACTCGTATCTGGAGTAAAAGATTTGATCACATCACTCCAGCTCTCAACTCCCTCAACTGGCTTCCCATGGAAGGGAGGTGTATTTACAAACTGGCCTGCATCACACACAAAACCCTGCACTCTCCGGCCCCTAAGTACCTGAACAACAAACTGGTAAGAGCAGGTCAATCCAGAATGCTGAGAAGCTCCAACTCACTCCTTCTTATTCCTCCGAAACTGAAAATAAAAAAACACACAATACCGATAGTTCTCTGGCAACGCTCCCAGAATGTGGAACACTCTGCCTAGAGTCCTCAGATGCAACCCCTCCTTCTCCTGTTTCAAAAGGGACCTGAAAATCCATCTCCTTAACAAATACTTTCCTGACCAACGTCAACTAACCTAGACTTCAATATCCGAGTTTACTCCTCTCTCTTGACATTCAAGGATAGTTGGTGACCGGACTGTGTTAGCCACCTTATCTTCCATGCTGTATTTTTTTTATCCCTGGTTTTGCTTTCTTACTGCCTGTCTACTATGTAATGCAATTTCCGTCTGTTTTTTCTTTACAGTATGTATGTAAAGCGCTCTGATACCTACAGGTCAAGCTAGCGCTATATAAAACTTTTAAAATAAAAAAATATATATATATTTTTTTTTTATTTACTAAAAAAACAAAGGTTACAGGGATGTTATAGTTAGGGTCAGATTTTACTTATACAAAACCAGAGAAATTCAACTGTTATAGTTACTTGAGTTAACTATAACTCGCACCCCGCAATGCACTGCTTATGACATCACATATTACATCACTCATGACATGGGCAGTGACATCACTCATGACATTTCAAATGACATTACTGATGACATCATCCACAGCACCTGACCCTCCCACTCACACCCCTATAGAATCTTTTATACACCCACTGCCACCCCCACATGCAGTTCACAAACCCATTCACAATTCCAATGGGTTTTTTAATCTCTATTTGCTAACTATAAGGTCTTTGTACCCTTTGGTTTTTTCAGTGAATTTCTAAGGTTTTTTAAATGCTAATTCCTAACTATAACGTCCCTGTAACCTTTGTTTTTTTGGGTGAAATTCTAAGGTTTTTCAACTAGCAGTCATGTTTGCAGAGTGGTGGAGCAAGGGTGCTGGGCCTCCGACCATCTCTCAGGAATTTCGCTGCGTAGGACTTACAGGAGGTACCTGGAGGGCTTCTTGGTTCCCAAGGTCCATTTGGAGCCAAAGGGACATTATCCTCCAACTAGTAGTGCGCTGAGAGGCACGTTTGCAGAGTGGTGAAGAAAAGGGGCATGGCCTCTGACAATTTCTGTATGGGACTTGCTGGTAGTTACAGGAGGATTAGTTGGCCCCCAAGTACGTCCTTAGTGGTCAACTACCCCTCCTATTACCTCCAGTAAGCCCCATACAGCATGTTTGCTGAGATCTGATAGCAGGCCACTCCCCCTTTGTCCACCACTCTGCAAACTCACCTCCTGATGCACTACTAGTAGGGGGATGAAGTCCCCTTGGCTATTGAGGGTTTATGAGGGCCAACTACCCCTCCTGTTATCTCCAACAAGTCCCACATAGTGGGTTTGCTAAGAGGTTTTCAGTGGCCATGCCCTCTTTTTACTCCACTCTGCAAATGCGCCTCCTGGCGCATTCCTATTTGCGGTACGAAGTCCCCTTGGGTCCTTGGGGGCCAACTAGCCCTTCTGTTACCTCCAATAAGCCCCACACAGCTGGATTGCTGAGAGGTGGTCAGAGGTCACACCCCCTTTCTCCACCACTCTGTAGATGCGCTTCCTGGTGCACTGCTGGTTGGGGGATGAAGTCCACTTTAGTCTTGAGGCCCTCAGGAGGCAAGGGGACCTCATCCCCCACCAGCAGTGTGCTGAGAGGCCCATTTGCAGAGGGTAGAGAAATGGACGTGGCCTGCAACCACCTCTTAGCAATCCCACTGTGTGGGGCTTACTGGAGGTAACAGGTGGGCTAATTGAACCCTAACAGGTGGGCTAGTTGGCCCCTATTGACCCTCTGAGCAAAGGGGCTTTCATCCCCAACCAAGGAAAAGGGGGCGGGGCCTCAGCGATTTGCTGTCTTTTTTCCCCCCTATTTTTTAGGAATGTGGGGCTGCGTGGCCCCCCTTCCTAAACCATTTTGGTCCCCGGGGACACCATCCCTGGGGCCTGGCTCTTTTTTAAAAAGAAAAATGGGAGAGAGGTGTGCGGCCTCCTCCCGGCCGTTCATTTTATTTTAAATTAATGAAAGGAAGGAGGGGAGCTTGGCCCCCCTTCCCTGGGCCACTTGCGGCCCCAGGGACCCCATCCCCCAGGGCCTACCCATTTTAATATTTTTATCTAAAAAAGGAAGGGGGCTGCACGGCCCCCCTTGAGGCAAATTTTGGCCATGGAGACCCCATCCTCCGGGGCCGGGCCATTTAAAAAAAAAATCTTAATAAGGAGGGTACCCCTCCGTGGTCATTTTCAGCCCAGGGGACCCCATCCCCCGGGGCATGGCCAGCTGGTTGGGGACTGTGGAGAGAACCTGAAGGCCCCATCTGTCCCGGCCAGCTCCCATCTCCTGTGAGAGCCGGCATTGCAGCTCCCTGGGTGTAAAAAGAAAAGTGTGCTCTGCTTTGAACAAGTAAGAGCAAAACGCTATCGCTTGTTCATAGCGGAGCACACTTGTGTGCTATGGCACTGGAGATAGCAGTGCTATCGCCATACCATAGCAAACTGCAATGTCCCGGGGTGGCCACCCCGGGACATTGCTGGAGCTGGCCCTGGTGAGGTGGCGGTCTGCGCGGCCCCCCTCTCATCTTCTGCAGAGCCCCAGGGAGGTGGCAGTCCCAGGGGCTGCTTGGAGGGGCTTGAGGCTTAACGCTGCCTGTGAATAAGGCATAGCCCCTATCGCCACAAGAACGTCGATAAATGTGACGTTCCTGTGGTGATGGGGGCTTGTAAATATGCCCCTTTGTGTTTTGGGTCCTGAACTGTTTTTGATAACATAATGTAAAAAAGATTTATGCATTTTCTTTAAAATGCTTTTTTTATTTAAACTTTGTTTAAGGATGATTACGCTATAGCCAGTCGGCTTATGATCTAACATGGTACTTGTCATGGAAATGTTCATACTGTGTGTGAGACTGAATGGGTCTAGCTTGTTTATAATGAATAAAAATTGTTTTTTATGATTGGGAAACAATACGCCGTTTTTTTAGGCTGTATGTCTGACATGACCATTTTGAACGCCCTTGAAAAAATCCAGCACACCTGACTTTTAATAACTGCATAACTTTGTTTGGTTTGCTATACGTGTTTGGGTGATTGAGAGGGTTTTGATGTGCTGGCATACAATTGGTTCAAGCTGGCTTAGAACCATGGGGTCTAGTCATAGTTTAGGAGCTCAGTTCCCCAATGTGCCCTCTCTATGGTATGTGTTTTGCACCCAGTGGAGTTTGTTAGATTTCTTAACTAACAGACTCAATTGGGTTTTCCTCTTACCATTTTATAAGTATTTGTTGTTTTTTGTGAAGTGTTTATTTGTTTTTGTAATAAAGTGTAAATGGTATCTTTCCCTATTCTTACCCATGATAATGTGTTTTCCATATGATGTGACTTTTTTATTAATTCCCTTTTTAATGAACTGTAACATTTTGCTATTTTACACTTTTATGATTGTTTTTTATTTACAATCGAATAAAGTTATATTGAATTGAATTGAATAAAGTACTTTTCTTTCTTTAAAAGAAAGAAGCACTGATTATACAAAGATTTATTGATTGTTATCTGATGTGTTATTAAGGCCTGAGTCTCTAGCCCACAACATCTTACTACACCAGCTTTGGATTAAGCTGGCTCACTTCCCTGAGAGTCCTTCCTTGGTTGGAGGGTCCATAGTAAGGGAGTCCAAGGACACCTGAGGCAAAAGACCCAAGTTAACCCAGCAGTCGTCCATTAATTTCTGGTTGCCTTGGGACCTTTTGACTTGGATTCCTCACATAATTCTCCAAGACAGCTTGTGCATCACTAATTCTTGGCCTCCATAGCCCTGCCTCATAAATATCCCATGGAGAGATAATCACAACACACTAGAAGTAAATAATTCAGGATGGCAGAATTCATTCCGGAATATGGCCCCTACTATAGTCATTTTCAGGAGAACCCATCTCACTTCTCATAAGTAGTGCTAAGTATTTCTTTAGCACTATCCTTAGCACCCCAAGAGAGATATTTAATTGGACCAGTCAAATTTAGTTTGCTTTTGAATTTGATGAAGTTGCACTTTATTTCTAAGCCATTGGCTTTCCTAGTTCCACAGATGAGAGTGAATTATATCTGGTAGGCTATGCAGCTGTAAGGGCCAATCCTCTGAGAGAGGAAATAAGAGTGTACTTTATAAAAAGAGACATCATACCCTATGTGATTTATTTCAGTCAGTTAGAGATTTAAAGAGCATGGCTAAAAGAGAATATATTCTCTAAAATATAAATTTGCCCAGCAAAATCCTAAGGATTTCAAGGTGCTGAGGCTTGCCCAGGGATATTACAACCAAGGTGACAAACCAAACCCAGGTTTATCCTGCTCAGAGCAATTTGCCTTGCTAAAAATGGGTTCAGTAAAACCAAGGTGGCAAATCTATCTGACCTGCAAACCTCAGTGCTACAAAATCAGGCTTTGTAACACTCAGAGCTTTTAGTGCCAAAAGCAATGACTTCAGCAGGAGCTCAATGATGATCTACCCGGATCACTGACACAACATCGACTCTTATAATATCAATCTACAAAATTATCGCGTCACTAATATCGTATACAAAAATATCGACACACAGTACACAAAACTAAAATAACACAAACCTCGTCAAAAAAAATCATCAAAAATAATTTCGATGACAAAAATATCGACAACAAAAAAACCACAAAAACATCGATACAATGAAAATAACATATATTACAGCAAAAACATCGATATGCATGATATCAACAACACAAACATCGATAAAATACCTCTAAACTATACCAAAAAATAACATTTAAACATAAAAATAAACAATTTTTAATAATACAAACAAATAACATATATCAAATATTAAAACCAAGCACTAAAACAAAATTACAAAATTGATAAAACTAAAACACAAATACACTTAAAAATCAAAAAACAAAAATAAGCAGACATATATATATATATATATATTACATATACGAAAAATGTATAATGTTTATTAATGCATACATTTTAATTATATTATTAAACAAAATAAAAACAAACATTAAATAAACATAATTTTCATTAAACAAATTAAATTATAAAAGCTATCTCAACCAATGAATTTAAACTACACCAACACAAACCAATAGAAAACTCTAACTAATTAAATAAACACTACAGAAACAATCAAATAATTAACACAAAATTTACCGTGAAACGGACCAACACTGCCGAAGGATGACATTTTACGAGCCAGAAAACTAAACAAAAACATCTACACAAACAACTAAACAGAAAAACTCACATTAAAGGTAAGAACAAAACTTTTAAAATAAATAAATAAAATTAGCTTAAAAAATACAAACCAATTAACTAAAAATATAATATGTTTTCCTTTATATTTCACGGACTAAACTTAACTAAAACTCTACCTGGAAAATTCAAAACAATGATTTACTTCCAAAACAACTACAAAATCAACATTACAAAAAATATAAAGCAAAGTAAGTATATATTAACAACTAATAGTTAACTGCTTAAAACTAAAATAATTATTAAAAAAGCAAAACATAACTAAGAAATACTTTTATTTTAATTGCTTCTACAGACTTCAACAAAACAACATCCTAACAAAATAAACTACATCAACTAAACATAGTAAGTATTTTTTTTAAAACAACTAAATAAAGATAGAGACTAAATAAACTAAACAAACTAAACTAAATATAACACTTCAATAAAAATAACATTTTTCTTTTTAATCAAAATAAAAAAAGAAAACAGTGAATAAACTACAAACATCGAAAAAGTAACCAACAAGAAAAGCAAAATAAGCTATCTGTAAGTATATTTGGCAACTTAGTAATTATGTGAACATGTTTACTCTTCAATATTTAATAATAAATACATATATCTATATATCTATATATCTATATATATATATATATATATATTCACTAAAACAAACATAGGTTTCACACACGTTATAGTTAGGAATTAGCATATAAAAACCTTACAAATTCACTGAAAAAACCATAGGTTTCACACATGTTATAGTTAGCTGGACATTTCACTCGTAAAAAACCATTGAAATTCCCCTGTTATAGTTAGTTCAGCTAACTATAACTCGCGCGACCGCAATCCACTGCTGATGACGTCGCATATTACATCACTGTATTCACTAAGATACTGTTAATAAGTCAGTTATACAATTAATTTTACAAAAAACCCATCCATTTAGACACTTATTTACCCATTTATTCTTCCATTAACCTTTAGATATACATATATAAAAAATATTTTTTTTTTCAGAAAGACACATATTCACTGGATGATGTCATCAGTGATGTCATCAGTGATGTCATTTGAGATGTCATCAGTGATGTCATGAGTGATGTCACTGACCATGTGATGAGTGATGTAATATGCGACGTCATCAGCAGTGGATTACGGCCACGCGAGTTATAGTTAGCTGAACTAACTATAACGGGGGAATTTCAATGGTTTTTTATGAGTGAAATGTCCAGCTAACTATAACATGTGTGAAACCTATGGTTTTTTCAGTGAATTTGCAAGGTCTTTTAAATGCTAATTCCTAACTATAACGTGTGTGAAACCTATGGTTTTTTTAGTGAATTTGTAAGGTTTTTTAAATGCTAATTTATGTATGTATTATTATATTTTTTATATATTTATTTTACAATAAACTACCTATGTATATAGTTATAGATTGATTGTATTCTTTAATATGGAATGGCTCGGCTCTTTTATTTTCAATTTGGATAAAGTTGAACAGCATAGTTAATATCTTCTATAAACTTATAAACAGTTTAAAATGTTTTGTTTTTTTAAGGGTTTTTCACGGTGCGCGCACCCCGCGATTTTTTTAAAAAAAATAAAATGTTTTTTTCACCTGACAAAGGCTAGGGGGTCAGGAACTCTCTACCCTGCCCCCTTTTCACGTTCTCCACCTTTCTTTTTCACTACCACACACAAAATGGCGTCGCGCACCGAGCGCGCACCGTGCGCACACCCCGCGATTTTTTGAAAAAAAATAAAATGTTTTTTTCACCCTTCGGGGTCCATCAGGGACCCCCTGACAAAGGCTAGAGGGTCAGGAACTCTCTACCCTGCCCCCTTTTCAGGTTCTCCACCTTTCTTTTTCACTGCCACACACAAAATGGCGTCTGACACTTCCTGATTTCGACCGATTCGAATGTTGACTGACTAAGGGCGGTGGCGAGCTGGATGAATGCAAACTGTCTCCAGCTCAACGCTAAGAAGACCGAGGTTATGGTTGTCGGAAAGGGGAAGGATCTCTGGGGGGATAGCAGGTGGCCACCGGAGCTTGGGCCAGCTCCAATTCCAGTCATGGAGCTGAGAAACTTGGGAGTGTGGATGGAGCCCACTCTCAGTTTTGTGGGGCATTCGAAGAAAACTGCTGCCTGCTGTTTTGGGGTTCTTCGAGGATTAAGATCTGTCCTGAAGTTATTTGATCCCCCTACCAGGCAGCTGGTGGTTCAGGCAACTATAATATCTCGCCTAGACTATGCCAGCTCTCTCCTGGTAGGGGTGAACCAGGCTGAAATCAGCCGACTCCAACGGGTCCAAAATGCAGCAGCTAGGGCTATAGTTGGCTTGCCCAGGTCTTGCTCTGTTTCCAGTACTCTTCGTTCCTTGCATTGGCTACCGGTTAAAACTAGAATTAATTTCAAAGTGTTATGTGTGGCCTTTAAGATCTTGAAGGGCCTAGCGCCTCGGATTCTTTCGAATCTTTTGTCCTCTTATGTTCCCACCCGCTCCCTGAGATCATTGGGCCAAGCGCTTGCTGTGGTCCCGAGGTTCAGGCTTAGTCGCGTGGGAGGTCGGTTCTTTCGGGTAAAAGCAGCATTGCTGTGGAACTCTCTCCCGATGGAGATACGCCTGATGGAGGATCTCCTTCTGTTTTGCTAAGCCATAAAAGCCTTCTTATTTGAACTGTTCCCTCAGATGCTGTGTTCCGTTGTTTTTCCCTGTTTATGTTAGGTGTTGCTATGTTTTACCTTGTCATGCGCCAGGACGCCCCTTAGCTGGGGCAGCTGTGCGCAATGCAAATGCCCCTAACATAACATAACATAACATAACATCTAACCACCAATCAGAATTACGCTCGCGCACGGCACCGTGCGCGCATATAGATATTTATGTACTTTTAACTGCAATTTTCTCAGGAACTACTGAACAGATTGACACCATATATGCAAAACGCACATGCCTGACCTGAGGACTACCTCTTTGCCAAATTTCAAGTAATTCTGTTCAGCCGTTCGGGCTGTACCTTCGATTAAAGGTCCTATGGGAAAATGCATGGGGAAAACGCGTTTTGGGACCCCCTTTTTTCTCAGCCCCCGCTTGACGAATCACCCCGAGACTTTCAGGGTAGGAGCTGAGCGGAGCGCCCCATTAGTTTTGAAAATTTCTCAAGGATTCGTCAACCGGCGCCAAAGTTATTCAAAATAGAATTTTCAGATTTCCTATGGGAACTCGGTCCTAACTATAACTATCTACTGGCGACCGCCAATAGATAATATATATATATATATATTCACAGATATACAAAGAAAATGACAGAAGGGGCAAAGTTCATCTCCTCACAAAAAGGAAAATTACTTATGTGCTACATGGGCTATACTTATACGCAAGAAAAAATAACAGAAAAATACTACCCAATTCTTGCTATGGGAGAGCAACAACAATAGAAACAAATGTTATTAATGTTAGGGAACACAACCAATCCCCCCAATGTCACAGAAATTGAGGTGAGAGATGCTTTAGAAACCATCAAGCAAGCACCAGATCCCAATAAACCAGTACCCAAATATTAAAAAACATACTAGCTAGGGTTCCTGAACATGTAACAGGACAATTACCTTCCATACCAACTCTAAAATGCCTAATAGCCAGAACTAAAAGATCTACTGATCAAACACCACCCACCCCCCAAACCTTTGCAGAAATCAAAATTTTACAAGACTAAACAGTCACACACAAAGATGAAAAATTAATTATTTATGACAATAACAGTCATGGAAAAAGAATTATCATCTTTGCCACCAACACCAACATTCAAAAGTTAAAGCAATGTGAAACATGGATGATAGATGGGACACTTAAAGTTTGCCCAAAGTCCTTTTATCAACTCTATACCATCCACGGCAAATATGAAGAAACTAACATCCCCTTCATATATGCACTACTCCCCAACTAACAAAATACTACCTACATAGAACACCTTACAATAATAAAACAACAGACCCAAAACTACTTCCCTCAAAAAATAATAATAGATTTCGAGCAAGGAATGATTCAGTCAATTTTAAATATATATCTACATACTGCAATACAAGGTTGCTATTTTTATTTCAACCAAAGTATCTGGAGACATCTCCAAAAATCTACCCTAAGTATAGATTATGCCACAAACAGCAACTTTGCTTATCAAACTGATAGCCCTGGCCTATGTACCAACAACAAAACTAGCCAACCACTGTAATATACTTTTGAAAGTCCTTTCTACCAAGCCAATGAAGCAAAACTAACACCCTTCCTTGATTACTTTGAAGACACGTGGGTAGGAAGACTACATAGGTCAGGGCACCTAAGACAACACAAGTTCCAAATCCCCTGGTGGAATGTCTATCAAAGCACTCTAGCTTAAACAAGTAACACACTGGAAGGATGGCATAATGCCTTCCAAGCCACAATAGGGAGAGGACAACCAACTCTACACAAACTAATAGAAGCCATCAAAAAATAGCAAAGTTATCAAGAACTAAGACTAGAACAATCCCTGCTTCCTTTCCTGGCAAAACTGGCTGAGAAGCATGTCAATTTCTCAACTGATGGGGTTCATCACAGAGAACAATCTCCTCCATGAGACTCAATCAGGTTTCAGACCATAGTATGGTACGGAATCTGCCTTGCTTCTGGCTTCAGAGACGCAACGCAGGATGGCTGACAAAGGGAAAACTGGGGTTCTCATCATGCTAGATCTTAGCGCAGTGTTCGATACAGTCTCACACACTGTGCTACTGGAACAATTGTGGACACAGGTCATTAAGTGTAGAACTTTTGACTGAATTGCAGATTTTCTCCAAAAGCACTCTTTCCGGGTAACTTAGAATCCATGTACCTCTGACTCTCTTCCCTTACAGCTGTGAGTGCCCCATGGAGTGGCACTTAGCCCTACTGTTTTCACCTTATATCTCCGCACACTGGCTGACGTTATCGAGGGCCATCGTGTAAGAATGGTGTCACATGCTGATGACACTCAGCTAGTTATCATACTAACTAATGATGACGACAGCGCGGCAGTAAATGTTAAATCATGTCTCGCTGACCTAGCAACATGGATGCAGGTTAGCTGCCTGAAGTTAAATGCAGATTAAAAAGAGGTGTTAGTGGTTGGGAAACAGCCCGCAATCTGGTCCTTGGTGTGGTGTCCTGCTGATCTGGGCCCCACCCCTATGCCATAGAACGCTTGGTAACCTGGGATTGCACCATTTTCAAGGCATACTGGCAATGTTTGTGAATAGCAAAAAATTAATAACAATGCATCAGTTTGCAGGATTACTACTGTAGATTCATTACCTTTTTATGAATCTAGTCTAATGCTCACGTTCACACAGTTAGCACCCTGTTAACCCTGCATTGCTTCCCCCAAACCCCTCCCCTCTCCCTCCTCTCCACCCCCTCAGTCCAAACCGCCCCACATATGCAGTACACAACTACTAAAACCGCTCCTACAAGCAATCATACCTAATCATTACAAGCACAGAGATCTAATGGAGGAGCTGTACGTTCTACACCTCACCCACCCGGAGCACGTCACAGCTCCTCATGTAATGAAACTAGTGCTATGTGAAGAGCTCTGATATCCAATTCAGGTCAAGTTAGCGCTATATAAAACTCTTTAAATAAATAAATAAACTATAGATATGCATTAGATGATATCCGTAATACTATTAAAGCAACAATGCAACCTAGGTTGCTCGCAACAACTGTACCTGCACGTTATGTCCTTGTTGAATTGCAAGGAAATTAAAAAAGAAATTTGAGCAAAAAAAATTATGAATCTAGTCTGATGCTATTTGATTTTAGGAAAGTATTTTAATATTGTGTATGCTTTTTTCCAACTATTTATTGACGTTTATTTTAAACGTTGTAGCTTGTGGATTGCATGGATGAAACCGTAAAATTACAATAAATCCGAACTGACCTGAGCCTATGCTTCTCACAGACTTTAAGTGACATGTTCATACTACCCACATCATTCGAACTTCCTTTGCTAGCACCCTAGGGCCATAATGTTTCAAGAAAAGGAAGTGAAGCCCATACTTAAAAATTTCTTTCGAAGTTGACAAAAATGAAAGGACAGGTTCTCCCCAGAGTTTTCTTTAAATTCTTTGTACCCTAGCACAATTATCCCTGGAGAGCACAGGTGTTTTGTTTAAATTCATACATATTGAGTATGCAGTAGCACTGACCCTATGTATAGACTTCGCTAGTTTTATGTTAGTATGCAGATGATGCCTCCTTGCCACTTTCTCTCCTGTGATGTGATCCGTAGCTCATATTTTGGTATGTGCGAGGACAAAAATCAGATGTCCAAGGTGCATTCTAAATGTGCCAACTTGCTCTTCATTTCGCCATTCTTTTTGACCCAGTATGTTTTCATGTGTAGAGGACCCGTGTGTTGAGTCCACAGGCAGGTGGGCTAAATGATTTGTATTTTATGGTCCTTAATCTCTGGGCCTCATTTATGTATTGGTAGACGGCCTGTTGTTCCTCCACAGTGACGGAGTAAATTACTCCATCGCCCTGGTGGAGTGACTGCATGAAAGATTTATAAATAACCACCAAGTTGGCATTGATTAATAAAGCATTAGTCTTATGCGCTCCAGCAAACCATTCTATGCATTCACTCCAGTTTCTCTGTGGTAGAATCAATTATTAGTAATTGGGTGTTATCATTAGTGGGGGGTTTAGGGGACATATGTGAATTCGTGCAGATGTTTAATAGAGTTTATAAGTGAGCTGGAGGAGGCTAGGTATTGTTAGGTTGCAGGGGTATGGCTTTCAGAAAGAAGAGACTGTGATCTTTTAAATTAACTGTGTGCTAATTGCAGAGATAAATATGCAAGTGACTTAGAGAAGGTTGTGCCCAGAGAAAAAAAGGCTGGAAAAGGGAGAATAGGATCATTTCAAAGGAAAAAGGAGAGGTGGCAATCCGAGTTTTTGAGTAAAAATAGGTTTTTCATGGCAGATTTTCTGAACATAGAGGACAGTTTTTGAGACAGCATTCAATTAGAGGATGCAAGACACGAGAAAGAGGCAACATTATTTGTCTGTGAAGATTGTTCTATATTCAGTGTTTTTGATGAGCTAGATTCGGGTGAACAGTTTGTGCGGTGCTAGACTATTGATAGGCCACTGTTTCAGCAAGGAAAGCTGATCAGTTCAGGAGTTCGAAGCTTAAGCTAATGTCTGGGCGCTAATCTTAAAAGGTGTCTCTAAAAATGCTGGAGTGGATGCGTACTCAAGATTGGCTTACAATATTAAATGTAAAGCAAAGTGGAATCCATTTTGGGCACCTCTGGTTTGACATGTAACAAGGTGGAGGGTGAATACAGCTTCCCCAAACAGAAGAAGTTTATTGCCTGCATACCTGTGGCAGGAGGGTGGAAATCCAGACATTGCCCTTTGGCAGATGGTAGAGGTAGGAGTGGAACTGCAGATTCAAATGTGCAATGAGAAGGGTATCCCTTAGGTGAGGCCTTTTTCTTCCTTGATCACACATCACATTAAATTGGGCTGACTTCAGCCAGTGCACAACCTCATACCTCTTTGCACCTCTGTTATGAGTACTCTAGGCTAGAAACTATCCTGCCTGGAGGGGTCTTACTACACAAAAACTGTGGGGCATATTTACAATGCCCCTGCTGCACTTTTACGCCGCCGGGGCGCCCCTTTTATAATGCTCCAGAGGTACAGTGTGCCAGCCCTTATTTACAAGACCCCACAAAGCCACCATGCGTGACTTTTCATGACCTTCTAAATAAGAAGAAAGACAATGTGTTTCCAAAGGTTTTCACTATGGGTGTTCCCACTCAACACCCATGATTTTTGACACTTCCCAAATTTACAACATAGCGTAAATCTAAGGCAGCGCCAAAACTAACACCTTTCCAAAGCAGGTGCAACAAGGAGAAATCATTAAATTTCTCCTAGTTTTTTCCTCTTTCCATGTGTGCTGCATTCTGCAGCACACATAACACGAGAAAAATGTCTCCTTTAACCCCTTCAGTGCCCATGACGAGCTGGACTCGTCATGGGCTGCGGTGGCGCTGTGCCCATGACGAGTCCAGCTCGTCATGAACTCCGCCCGCTAATGGAAGGCGCTGCACTGGGCGGGGAAAGGGGCGGGCATGCAAGGGGTTAATTGTTTCTGTGCAGGAAGGTCTCCCTTCCTGCACAAAAACAATCATGCCAACAACACAAACACCCTTGCACCATGGTGCAAAGGTTCCTGCATTGGCACTCGGCTTCAGTTGTGCGCTGGCAGAAAGGACAGGAATGTGCCATATTGTGTCAGAAGTTCTGATGCATCTGTCAATCCTTGCGCCATGGTGCGCCTTATTGGCAATACGGCGCATCCATGGTGGCGCAAGGGTATTGCAGGCTGGTGCAGACACTGATGCATCTCTATAGATGCGTCAGTTTCTTGTAAATCAGCCCCAAATTATTTTGGTAAATAAGGCACACCAAACAGCAGAAATCACGTTGAAAGCAAAATATATTACTACATAGTTTTAGTTAATGCAGCAACTTGTTCCAGAACAACAGAGACCACATGGGTAGCTCCCAGGAGGTTCTCGGGGTTCCTTGTCCCAGTCTGAAGCATGTAGCCATCAAGCACAACTTTCCACTGCTTCTTGGATCTAACAAAGCAATAAGGGCAGTGCATGGGGCCCGCAGATGTGTAGGTGCTCTGGCAGCCACACCCCTGGATCCTCTTTAGTCCCAAAAGTAACACAAGCACAACCACAGCCAATGGATTAATCATGAGGGCTCAAGTGGTCAGTGGGAGCTCCAGGTAAAACTTTCCATGGTGTGTCTGCTCGCCACCCCTCATGCCCCAGGGTTCGCCTTCGCACTCCCCCAGGTACCTCTGACATCTCTATCACCTTGTTGCGGGCCATGCTGGACCCCCCCCCCACTTGTCAACTACCTCTCCCATACCTCGTGGGGTCTGCCTACACTCACTGTGCTTTGGTCAGTGTGTGTGTGAGAAGGGCTTGGCCCAGTGGCTATGGCATGAGTGCACGTTTCCTGCTGTCAACCTCTGTGCTGCTTCATGTATATGTCTGCCCCGAGCTCATGCCCCGAGCATCCCATGCTGCTTCCTCGTCTCTGTGCAGTGTGATTTAAGGCGCCCACTACACCATGCCCATCCTGCCCCTGGCCTTTGTTGACAGTGGAATTACCATTTATTATTACACATCGTACGTCCCTCCTGGCACCTCAAAGTGGGCAGACTGGGTAATGACTCTCCCTGTTTAAATTCGGATATTGTGTTATGATTAGGCTCACTCATTTTCTCCTAGGTATGAGATATAAGTGAAGTGAGAAAATGTTTGGGCACATACACAATAGGGTACCCCACTCATGGATCACTCTGCATGCATTCGCAAAGTTGTAGTTCAGTTCATAAATGTTAGTGGCAGTGGAAAGCATACAGTCTTATATGCCCTTTCTGTCCCTTGGGCTGCTCTCTCGTTTCCCCTACTCCCTGCAGTAGCCATTGTAAGCCAACTTCATACATCTGGTTTGGGTTTACATCCTTGTTAAAGCAGCAGCAAGTTGCCTCTGTGCTGCCTTCGCTGGGTTAGATCAGACCAAGCATGCATGCATGTGGTGACCAAATGCATGGCCACTGTAGAACATCTGCATGAAGAAGATAGGCTGCTTCCCCATGCCCTCCATTATGGGCCTCATGCACAAAGGTAATGTACACTTTTTAGTAAATTTGCACTTTTGAGTAAGTTTACTACTTGTTGGTATTCACAAACTCTAAGTGTAAGCTACTACTAAAAAAAAATAGTAAGTCCAGTCCTACACATGGTGATCCACCAGTACTTCCCCAAACTCCCATAAAAAAATTAAACAGAATATACATCTTTGAGTTAATTTTTTTTTTTTTAATGTTCTTATATTTTATCATAGGGAAACTTTTGGTAACGCTATAGTAAACCATAGGTAATGTTTAAAAAACGCATTTTAGATATTTACTTTAAATGTATAGCAAAATACAAAATGTGTACAGCACAATTAAACTAATTTTAAATTAAAACTTTAATTAATGAAAATATATTAAATTAAATTATATTACAATTATTTTTCTGACGATTAAATTAAAGAATACATTCTCTCCTAAAGAAAAAGTATTTTTTAATGTGGATTAATAATTATTAAAAGAGATGTATAGAATTAATTCAAATTACTATAATTATTTTTTATTAAATGTATTGTTAATTTGTTTTTCAATTCAAAATAGGTTATTGAAATATTTAATAATTAAGTAATACATATGTCATATTTAATATATTAATATATTTTTTAACATTCATTTATATTTAATCAAATAATTGTATTTAATTTAACATTATTACCTATGGGATTTTATTTTAAGTCCCTACCTCCACTATTTTCAATTGGAGGGAGTACTAGTTTTAGTAGTAATTCACACTCGGAGTTTATGGATACCGAAAAGTAATAAACTTACCATTGTGAATCTGGACCTTTACGTGCAGACTAGCCAAGGAAGCAGAATTACAGAAACATCCCTGATTGGTTGAAATTTGAATGACCAGTTAGTTGGATCCAACTGCCACAGTTTTTTTTTAATATAGTCTGTCAATGTGAGCTACATCAGAACATCACATTTTATTTGGAGAAGATGAGTACACCAGCAGAGACAAAGGACAAGACCAAAGGCAAGTCACCTGTTTGTCTTTTCTGACAGAGTAGGGAATATCCACCAGGAATGAGCAAAGAACCAACGGCAACTATGATTAGGAATTCTGCCTTGCATGGTGATATTCGTCTTTGTTGAAGCCCACACATCCAGTCTCAACTGCTCCATATACTGCACTGAAGAACTTTGAATCACAAAGTATTGCTGAGATGTGAGTCATGTACTGTTACCCAAGACAGTAATATGGAGAGTGCAAGCTTCTTCCATCTCCCCACATTCAGCTGAAGGACAGCATATTCAGAGTGACATGGACAATTTGGGAAGAGTCAAGTAACCGATGGTGCAGAACACTCTGTAGATGCAGACTGCCAAACAAACTTTTCCTCACTCCCTATGCTTGTTCAAACCTATTGTGTTGTGTGTCCAGTCCTGCAACCCCTGCGATTTTGAGAACTGCAGAGTTTGGGATCATTGCTTTGTACATGTGACCATTATTTATTTACTTAAAAATATAACACTGACTAGATAATACATTGTATTGTGTTACCTGAGTTTCATGTTAAAGCAATGTCTACTTGTATGCTATGGGAAACGTAGATTGCTTGTTTCTTTTTGCTGCTCGTTAAACAGCAGCAAATGTAATTTGATAATCTAACATTCTGGGTAAAATTCCTAAAGGTATTTCAGCATCTAATACCTCTATGTAAATGTTTAAATCTGTTTTCTGTTCATAAAATGTGGATTTATATTCCTAAATGGATTGACTCACACATTAAATTGCACCAATGAATATCCTCTCAAAGGGGTAAGTTTTAGTGTTTCAGGGATGCTTGCCTACGCAAGCGCACATCCAGAAACATGCACATATTTGGTATTCAAAAACACTTTATCGGCACTGGATGTAGTTCGAGATTTACTTTGGTCAAGGCCAGTAGTATGCCTCCAACTAGGGTGAAAATGAGGAAACACCCCTAACATTGTCTTGGGTTTACTTGTAGGGACTTCTCCATGGTGAAACATATTTTCACTTAACGCACCTCTGTTATATAGAGTTATGTATGTATGTAAGTACTCCTGGAAGCTGTAACAGCCACAGCTTCCCAGGAGTTCTTCTGGAATTCTTACAGAATCCCAAAGCAATGAGAACTGTACTACAGAAATAGCCTTAAGTCTACAGGACTAGATTTCTAACTTTTTATTAAAGAACTAGGCCCATTGTGTTCATTACTTTTTAACAATGACTTTTCTTTACTTCATTAAGAGCAAACAGTAGTGCTCTCTAATAACGACAGCTATTGATTTTCCACATTACCATTTTAAGAAAATGCCTCTTTTCAATGATCACCCCTGTTTTATTAGACTGATGGTACTGTTTGCTTGTATTCTGTACACTGAGACCTTGCTACCCAGGCCCCAATGCATGTGCCTAAAACATGCTGAAATGAACTATACTCCTAATTGGCATATCTAACTTACTTGTATGTACCTAGTATATGATACAACATGTGTAAAAGGCCTGTAAGTTAAATGTTGCCAGTGTACTGCAGCACCCATTGGGCCACCCATTACAATCACCATGCAAACATTATTGCAGACCTACCACTCTAGCGTGACTATGTAGTTCTTAAACTGCAAAATCGACCTGTCAAAATAATCCCTTCTGACAGCCCTATAATCCTCCAGTTAAATATCATTAAGTCACACCTAAGTAGGCCTCATTGCTCATAGGGCAGGGTACATTTAAAATTAGGGCATGTAACAGTTTATTATTAAACATGTCTTTGTTGTAGCAGAGTTAGCTGTTTCATAGGAAAGCACTGGGATACAATAATACATTTAACAATGTTATAAACACCTAGGAACAATTTACAAGGTTTGTGGACTATTTAAAATATTTATTACATCCCAAATCGCTGATAAGGTCATATATGTAATGAATATTTTTAGAAGAAGTACTTATAGAAAGTTATCTGCTCCCTGCCGAAAGCCCCTAGAAGCTCATTTGTATGAGCTTCCAACTGTCAACCAGGAGCTGAATAGGCCACTTGATGAAGTGTGAATGTATTCCCACAGCTGGAACAAAGGCCTTTAGTCTGGAAAGGTATTCTGTTCCTCTGACAGACTGACCATCTGGACTGTGCCCAGGAGCTTAATTAACTTCAAAGAGGCCTACTCTTTCACAGGCAGATGTAGCTAAACATGGGCCTATCCACTCCTTTGACCCTCTAGACAGCCATGCACCAATCTCAGTGGGAGAAGGGCTGCCCCTGAAACATGTTTTGAGTGACCACAGAGGAGGGTTGCACATTTATCTGGTCACCATGACCAGAGTGATTTCCTTCATTGTGTAGTCAATGATGACATTGAAGTGAAATTTCACCTCATAGCAAATGGCACACTTGAGTGTGGATGGGTAACTGGCCTGAAAAAGGTAGCTGGGAGCCCTGCCATTCCAGTGGAGCCTCTGTTGGAAAATAACCTATAAACCTCTGCTTGAACTGAAGGGAAGTCAATGGATCCTGAAGTCTGGAAGAATGGCCCAGGTTCCCACAGCCACAAGGGAGGGCAAGGGGCATGGGAAACCAGTCTCAAAACTTCCCACATCCCAGAAGGAATCTGACCCTCAGGGGGAGGATCTGGAGCTTATAGACAAGGAAGAGCCTACTTGAGAGACATGCCAGAACTCTCTGAGTTACATGGTGCAGGGGCACCCTCCATGGAGAAATTCTGTCAAGCACAGGGAGAATGCCCAAGCCTTGAAGGCTTTCGGCGCTTGCCTGAAGTCCATGAGCTAGGGGAAGCCAGTGGACCCCACAGGATCTACTGGGAAGAGAGCATCTTAAATAGTAATGCTAGGGATCCAAAACCCGGAGAAGCCAGGAGATTGGTGGCCCCCAGCTGTACAGGGCATTCCTTTTGAACATAGCAATGAGATCCCCTTGACTCGGAATTTGAGACATACCAAAACCTGGAACAGGCTGGTCAACCATTTTCCCTGGCCCCAGATGTTTGAAATGATACAGAAGGCCTGTCTTTCCAATACCCCCTGTGTAGCCAGTAGCAAGACGGGAGGGTAACCCAAGGCTCCCTTGATTTAACTACCTGTGGTGGGGATGGCTCTTGAGACGGTGTGGCTTGATATTGTCAGGCCCCTAGACCCTAAAACAGCTACAGAGAACAGGTTCATCTTTGTGGTAGTGGACCATGCCACTAGGTACCCTGAAGCTATATGTCTGAGAACGGTGACTGTATACGTTGTGGCCAGGGCCCTGTTTGGTATCTTTAACAGATTAGGGTTCCCCAAAGAGTTAATCCCAGATAGGGGGGCAAATGGCATGTCTGCTTACTTGATGGCTATGTGGGATGAGTGTGGGGTGAGTTAAAAGTTACCACCGCTTATCACCTCCAAACCTATGAGCTTGTAGAGAAATTCAACAAGACCCCAAATGCTATGATTATGGGATAGTCTAAAAAAAACTCTGTAGGAAATGGGATGTCGTTCTCCCTTGGCTTTTATTTACCTACGTGGAGGGACCACAAAAGACAGTGTGTTCTCCGAACTTATGTATGGGCACCTCGTCAGAGGTCCCTTAAGTCTTGTCCAAGAAGGTTTGGGAGAGACCTCTCAGGGAACCCAGAAAGGACTTTGTGGACTATGTGCTCAGTGTGCATTCCCAAATGGCTGAGTGCATTAAAAGAGCTAACAAGAACAGAACTTGGAGGCCAGCTTGGAACTGATCAAGCACTGGTATGACTACAAAGCAACCTTGGCAGGGTATCAGCAAGTACAAAAAGTGTGGGTTGTGGGGCCTGTGGCTCCCAGGGCCCTTCAGGATATATGGACTGGCCCCTTTAGATAATTCGTGAGCTCACCTACTTAGTGGACCTTGGTACTCCCAGACAACCTCACATGGTGACCCATGTCAATCGTATGAAGCTTCCCTTTTTACAAGGCAGGCATGACCATGCTCATGGTCACTGGTGGAGGAGAGGAAGAGGAGAGGGGGGATCCACCCAACCTCCCAAAAAATCCACAATACCAAGGTTGGTTCAGTGGAGGGGGTAGCTGTTAACCAGGCCCTGTGAATATGCTCTGACCCCATAAGCATGTCAAAATTGGCATTTTTAACTTACATTTAATTTCTAGTATATTGTATACAGTATACCAAGGGCATGAAGTAAAATGTAACTAGTGGACTGTAGCACCCATTTTGACACCCAGTACAGTGACAATGCAAACATGACTGTGGGCTTACCACTGTACCCTGTCTGTGCAGTTCTAAAACTTCAAATTCAATCTGTCAAAATAATCCCTTGTTACAGGCCGAAAACCCTCTTGTTGAATATTAATGTCACCACTAAAATATGCCTTAAAGCCTGTAAAGAAGAGTGTATGGTATTTAAAATTGTTAGACATGTCTTTACAGTGACAAGGCCCCACAAGCTATTTCACAGTAAAAGGCGCAGCTGTGCCATAGGAAAGCATTGGGATATAATAATACATGTAATAATGTTATATCCACCCATGAAACAGCTTCAAAGTTCATTCTTGAACATTTTAAAATATTTATTACAACCCCAAATCACTAGTAAAGTTAGATTTGTAATAAATATTTTAGAAAAGGTACTGTTAGAAAACGACCTGTTCCCTGTCTAAACCCTCTGGAAGCCCATTTGCATTTCCCAACTGTCACCTAGGAGCTGAATAAGCCATTTGAACTTGCTCCCAGGGCTGAGACAAAGGCCTTGGGTGTGGGGAGGTATTTTGTTCCTCTGAAAGACTGATACTCTGGGTTGTGCCCAGGAGCTTAATTAACTTCAAAGAGACCTACCCAGTCACAAGCAGATATAGCTCACACATGGGCCTGTCCCCTTTCTCTGGTCATACAGGCCCAATCCCAGTAGGAGAGGAGCTGCTCCCAGAGCCAGTTCCAAGTGACCACAGAAGAGAGGTTGCTCATTTCCCTGGCCAAACCTCTGGGGTGGGCACAGAAGCTCTGCACATGGAAGGAAAGATTGTGTCATATTTGATTTAGGTAGAGATAGGCACTGTGGGATTGTTTGCAGTAGGCTAGACAGGACCTACTGAAAAACTGGTTAGTGCTACCCCTGGGAGCTTTTTCCCTCTTGGTTATGGAAGGGCCAGGAGTCAAGCATAAATGTTGCACCTCTGAGCACCCTCTTGAGAACACTATAGAAGAAGAACTGCACCTGCTGTTGAGACCTAGAGCAAATGTATGACATTATAACAAATGCCTTTATCTTGCATGCCTTTAAAACATGAATTTTATCATGCATACCTTTACCATTCATATTTATAGATTAACATTAAAAAGACCTTTACCATGCATGTCTGTACTACACAGTGTTTATAAAAACAATATTATTCATATTATTCATTTGTTAAACTTTTTACAAGAAAATCAATTCTTGAGTAATGCAAATGATGTAAAATTATAAACAATGTAAATGGCATTTTTTAAACAACTAAACTTACTAGGATGGTGGACCCCTGTACCAGAGGAGGTCACAACATCTAAAATCAAACAGCATGAAAAGTAAACCTTCTGTTATGTACTTATTACACACATTAAAAGCATTCAAATGCATAGTTTGTCTAAAATTATTGGTTCATCACGAAATTACTATAAAAATAGTATGTCTACCTTTTTGTGATCAATGGTACACTGTCATGTAAAGTGACCACATGAACTCGAGTGAAGACGAGAGACTATCAGAACGAGATCAGGTATACACTGTCACCTATCTGAAAAAGTAAGTATTACTAAACTGTTGTTAAAAGTAATATACACATATTCTCCACAAATGTGTAATACTTTTCCCCATAATGAATATTTTTGTAGGTCTCCAAACAAAATTGTAAGGGATGTACAGTTCCACAGAGTAAATGTAATACCTTGAAAAGTCATAAAGGTTTTGTGAAAGTAAGTTTCTTAAAACATCAAATACTCAAATGTGAATACATTTTACCTTTTTTGTTAAACTGCCACACAGTTTTCAACAAATTTTTTTTCGAATTAAAAGAAAGAATGTTATGAACAAATTCTGAGAAGTGTTTTAAAATAAAGGTTTAACAATGAATAAATACATTTTAAGGATTTCTGAGCTAAAATAAACAATTAAGAAATTCAAGAATACAATGGGACTAAAGTATGCCATGTTGCGGAAAGTGCTGTGTGCAGAAGTTAACAGATTTACTATTTTAACTCCAAACTAACCCATCTTAGGAAAGGTGCTGGACAATGAAGAGTGCAAATTAACTATTACAAATGCAATATATACCACCTCAGGAACGGTGCAGGACACTGAAGGGGCAGATTTACTATTACTACTCATATATGCCATCTGAAAGGAAGGTCTAGTGTAGGAAAATGCTTGAGGCATTTTCATGAGTAAAACCCAATTTGAGCTGTGTCTCATAAAGTGGTATACCATGTCATTTTAACATTTGAAAAAAAGTTAATATATAAGCTTTTGAAATACATTTGAATGCATTTTCCATCATTTTTATTTCTTTTAATTACCTTGCTTTTCTCCTTTTTGTTTCTAAAAACAGGTATATCAATGCATTATGAAGCAAAATCCAAAACAGTTTTTTCCCATAATGTAGGTCTAGGATATTCCTTACTAAACTTGATTGAAGAAATAACTTTTTTAGAAAGATTTGCCAGTGATCAACAAAAAATCCAGACACTAAAAAGGTAAATCATTTTGTCAAAATCCATCAAGAACTCCACTACTTTATTACACTTTCCTGCAAATTACCTACAGCCACATAGTATTTAATGCAGTAAATTTAGTAGAAAATCTTTGCCTTCATCAAAAGTAGGCGCCAATTAGATTTTTCAATAGTTAACATTAGGTATATCACAGTTGTAAAGTAAACCTATATTGAAAATCTATATTATTTTCTTATACTCTAGGATAGTACCACAACTTCAAATCCAACAGATACCCAAACGTCAGTCATCTTAAATGAATATCACTGAAGCTGAACTCGGACAAGACGGAGGTCCTCATCCTCGGATCCACCCCTTCGGCCTGGGATGACTCCTGGTGGCTGACCACACTGGGAACAGCTCCAACACCCACCGACCATGCACGCAACCTAGGGGTCATCCTCGACTCCACCCTCTCCATGACTAAGCAGGTCAACGCCGTCTCCTCCTCCTGCTTCAACACCCTCCGCATGCTCTGCAGGATCTACAAGTGGATCCCCACCGAAACTAGAAGAACGGTCACCCAGGCCCTCGTCGGCAGCAGGTTGGACTACGGTAACGCCCTCTACGCAGGAACTTCGGCCAAACTCCTGAGACGGCTGCAACGCATCCAGAACGCCTCTTCACGTCTGATCCTCAACATCCCCCGCCGCAGCCACATCACACCCCACCTAAGAGACCTGCAAGAGGATAACCTTCAAGCTCCTCACCCACACACACAAAGCACTCCACAACACCGGCCCAGCATACCTCAACAGACACCTCAACTTCTACACCCCCACCCGCCAGCTCCGCTGCCCCGGCCTCGCCGCAGTCCCCGGCATCCAAAGAATGACTGCCGGCAGCATATCTTTCTCCCACCTCGCCGCCAAGACCTGGAATACCCTCCCCACCCACCTACGGCAGACCCAAGACCTGCTGACCTTCAGAAGACTCCTCAAGACCAGGCTCTTCGAGCAGTAGCAGCACCCCCCGCCCCCAGCGCCTTGAGACCCTCACGGGTAAGTAGTGTGCTTTACAAGTGATATGATTGATTGATTGATTGATTGTTTAAAGAACAAAAGTCAAAAGCAAAAGGTAATTAGCAGAACATTTTCTATGGAGTCAACCAGTAAGCTTTTTTTGCAATCCCAAACAGATAATGATTTAGATTATTTTTTAATTCTCTCTGCAGAATGCAACAATGTAACATGTTCTCAATTAATATTAACATGGTTAGAGAAATAGAAATATTTTTTACATCAACAGGGTATAGAAGTTGATTTGCAAGACATGGAAAGTCATCACCAAAACCCACTATGTCCTTTCAAAGAGAGGAAATGGGCTACTGTAAAATGGTGGGCAAATGTGAAATAAAGTAATACTGACTGAGCCCAAGCACCATTGGAGCTGCATTTATTATTTTTCAACCTGCTACAAAGGAAGAATGCTTACTCTTGGTGTTGCATTATTTTCTTTGTGTGAAGTGCAGTGCCACATAAGCATCTATTCACTTAGCTTGATGGGATTGATACTCAAAAAGTATGGTTTTAAAGCACTTTCATGGCAGTATGTAAACCTTACTTATGCTTCTTGTCAAGGTAGGAATTCCCTTTATGACAATTGTGCACTTGGTCTCTTAAGTAATTAAAATAAGAGCTAGGGAACCTTATTGCCCTGATGAATGCCCATGACTGGTGTCGGCACTTGAGAGGGCAGAAAAACTTTGGCTGAACGCGGATTCATGGGTCATTAAACCCAAAGAGGATCCACCGCCCACCTGACTGTTTTTATCATACCTGGGGTACTCAGTAATGAAGGGATATCCTTGGGTTTACTTCAAGGTATTTTAAATTTGATTTAACTAACCTGGATCCCCTGTTTATCCAGTATATCTAACATGAAGAATTCCCTCGCATTGAGGTTGAGCCCACCCTGGTAGTGCCATCTTACCAGGGTGGGATGAGGTTTCCAAGGATGAACATGTGAGGTTTTCACATCCTATATAACTGGCATGCCCATGTGTATATGTATGCATGTGCTAGCCCAAAAAGGGACTATTGGAAATTGGATTACTGGTTGAGGACAATCTTGTCAGAGTGAAACATAAGCAAACACAAAATTAACCTGTGTTTAACCCTCTGGTAGCTTGGCACAAAAGCAGTCAGGCTTAACTTAAAGGTAATGTGTAAAGTATTTATGTAGCACACAAACAGTAATAAACTTAAAAGACAACACCATGCCAATTTAGAAAAATAGAGTACATTTTTATAAATTATTTGACACCAAAACAAAAAAATCTCCAATCGGTAGAAATGGAGTTATGAATTTTTAAAATGTAAGGAAAAATCTAGTGCATAAAAGATCAAAGCGCCAAACTCAGACATCTAGTTGCGCGAGACCAGGTCAAAGTCGAAGAATATGGTCGACTGCGATGGGGCACGAGCCAGATACAAAAAGTGGATTGGGCTCGGTTGGCACTTACCTTTGGACTTAGAAGAAATTTTGAAGATATTTTGAAGAAAAATGTTCTGCTAATGTAAATTTCAGCAGGGCAAGGCTGCAGGCAGTGTCCGAGGAGGGTATGTCATCGTTAGGGAGCTGCTGAACAAAGTTGCAGTGAAGATTTCCATGTTCGGACTTAGTCTCTTTTCTGGAAGTTGAATATCTTCAGTCGGACAAAGCTGGAGGCTGTAGTCAACAAGAGTTCCAGGAGGCTGTATATCCCTTTACCGAGGGACCGCTGAACAGGATTTGCTGTTGCAGAGAAGAACGTAGCGGGAGCTGCCACAAAGTCAGACCAACTGGCGATGGACCTTGGACAAGCAGGTTGGTCCTGGTCTTCTCTCAGTTCTGAGAGAAGTTTTTGCCAAACGTTTCCCAAGTTTTGGATTTTGGCTATATGGGCACCTTTAGCACCTCCACCAATAATTCAGGACTGGAGGGGTACCACTTGAGGGGTCAGGACTTACTCAGACTGGGTTCAGGTGCAGGTCCAAGATGGTTGGAGCCTTTACTGTCCCTGAGCCTCTGATCAGGAGGCCAGTAAACTTGTCTTTGAAGTCATTGTGGCAGTCCAGGGTTCAGGAAATGAAGCAGGGCTCAAGCAGGCCTCCGAGGTTCTCAAGACAGGCTTGAGGCAGCAAAGCAGTCCTTCCAGGTGCAGCAAATCAGTCTTGTGGGATATACAGCAGGCCACAGCAGCACGCAGTCCTCTGAGAGTCCTTCTGCAGGTCTAAAAAATGAACTGAAAAGTGGGTCTGAGGGTCCCCTTTTTATACAGGGCACCTTCTTTGAAGTAGGAGGAGTTTCTAGAGAATACCCTTTGAAGTACTTGGAGTTTCCTGACTCTCCAGCACTGACTACAGCTGGCTGCATGAACAATGCAAGCATGACTTGTCTTTTGTGTGAAGGCAGAGCACAGCCTTTTCATTTGCAAGTGGGGTTTGTACTCAGCTCCACCCCCGTCCTGCCAGTTGATGACCCATCCAGACACACCTAATCTCTCTATTGTGTGACTGCCTGGGAGGAATAAACAAAGGTCAGCTGCCGACTACACTCAGTCATGTTGCTCAAGAGAAGCTTCAGGCACCATATAGTTTAGGGCAAGAAAATACCAACTTTCTTAAAGTGGCATTTTCAAAATTGTAACTTAAATTTCCGTTTAAGAAGATTTTTAATTACAATTTCTCAGACACCAAACATGAAATGTTTACATGTTCCCAAGCAAAGGCTAGCATTTATTAAATGTAATAAGGCAACTCAATGTCATGCTGAGGGAGAGGTAGGCCTTACAGTAGTAAAAAAACAAGTTTGGTAGCTTTTCACTGTCAGGATATATAAAACTTAAAAGTACATGTCCAACCTTTTAATTACAATGCACCATGCCCATGGGGTACGGAGGCCCTGCCTTAAGGGTGACATATGCAATAAAAGGGGAGTTTAAGGCTTGGTAAGGGGGTTATATTGCCAAGTCGAATTGCAGTTTAAAACTGCAGCCACACTGCAATGGCAGGCCTGGGATATGTTTAAAGGGGATACTTAAGTGGGTGGCTCAGGAAGCTCTGCAGGCCCACTTGCAGCATTTAATTTGCAGGCCCTGGGTATATGGTATACCACTCTACAAGGGACTTATAAGTAAATTAAATATGCCAATCAGGTGTAAGAAAATGTTGCTGTATTTAGAGGAGAGAGCACAAGCACTATAGCATTGGTTAGCAATGTGGTAGAGAGTGCACAGAGTCCTAAAGCCATCAAGAATAAATTCAGCAAAAATAGGAGGGGTGAAGGCAAAACGTTTGGGGGAAGACCAACACATGTCCCCTCATCTGAAAGTGGGGAGAACTACTCAACCTCCTGGTAGTTCTCATCACTAATGCAAAAGAATCCGGGCAGACCATCAGCACTGGAGTGGTGGTGTTCCACTCTGAAGTCCATTCCCTGTACGGACCACCTCAACAGTTTTGGATTCTCACCTCACAACTGCATGAGCCATCCATAGGGGCCTGTGGTCTGTCTGAACCCAGAAGTGATTACCAAACAAGTATGGTCTCAGCTTTCTCAATGCCCAGACAACAGCAATGGCTTCCCTCCCAATAGAACTCCACCTCTGTTCTCTGGTAAGTAGCCTTCTAGAGATTAAAACTACAAGTTGGTCTCCTCATTCAGCTGCGATAGTACTACTCCTAACCCATGCTCTGAAGCATCTGTTTGTACAATGCATTCCTCTGAAAAGTCAGGGGCCTTCAGCAAAGGGGCTGTGCACAAAGCCTATTTGAGGGTGCCAAAGGCTTTCTGATAGGATTAATTCATTGGGAATGCTTCCACACCAAACCCTTGGTTACCCTACCTCACTCAGGGTTGGAATACTGCTAAGTTTCCGACAGTGGAACCTCACCCGTCTCTAACATCGGAAGACTATGACCCACACAATGCAGGACCTGCGCTTAGGCATTTATAATACATGTGATTCTGTAATCTCTGTATAAACTGCAGTCTCCAATTTCTTCCTAATCGTCGACTTGTGACTCACCCAGTCGCCGAATATAAAGAAAAGGAGTCAGAACTCAACAATTATAAGTTATTACAGTCGAGTTCTGACATCACAATGCATGCTGCCAGAGCCAGAAGCCCAGGTGAACGGCAGGTCAGGTCACATAGCATAAATATTAAAGCAACATACACAGAAGTTGCTTTTCTTTCTTCTGCTCTATAATAGCTTACAATGTCAAGCAGAGAGAATATCTTTATTTTCTGCACTCCTTAGATGTTTCTGCACATTCTACTGCAGCTTTTTTCTTTTAAAAAAAAACTGGCTTGTATTAAACCGTTTATAATATCTGTTTGCAACAAATATCTAACAGGTTCTTGATGTGTTTAATTTTGCACAAGCGGTTTTATTTGTATTTTTCATGTTTGCAAACATGCTCGCTATTTCATATGAAAGAGCTACGCACCAAGGTTTTAAGTGGTTTCTGGGAAAGGTGATTGTGTGACCAAGTATTATATGGGATAAAGTACCCCCAGCCCACATGATAAGGATATTGCAAGTGACCTTGGATTTCTATAAGCTTATAACCGTAGCGTTGCCTTTCGCCTCATTCCTTTATATGGGTATGGAACACCTCAGTGACTTGCAATATCCTTATCATGTACAACAGGGGGTACTTTATCTCTTATATAATGCTGTCTGGATATGAGGCAAGCATGTTTCCAATACCCTGCTGGAAATGGGGCACAGCGCAGATGTAATTAATTATCACAAAGACGACAAGCAGAAAATAGAGACCCTTCAATGCACTGAACAGTACAGAGCTGACTGTTTGCTTAGTAGTAAGCACATTAATAAACCACGCAAGTAGCAAGAACTTGTGCACTCTCTCTGGGAGCTGCAAGGGTAGTGTGGGTGCCAGTGTTATCACTACTAAAGGATGCTGATGTCAGCTGGGGCTGATGTCAGCTGGGTCTCTACTGGCCCACTCTGTTTGCAATGGTAAGCATGCCTGCGAGAAAGGAACTAATCACAGAGGGAGCCTGGGGTGGGCGTGAGATTCACACACACCTCTATGAAGACTCAGCCCCCCAACCCTACCCTTTACTGAACCACGATGGGATTGAGCTCCGAGTAAACAAAGTGGTCTTTAACAAATTAGACATTTTGCGACATAATGGAAATCAGACATTAAATAGATTCATGAAGCAATGTCTAGACAGTTGATAAACAAGTGAGCCTAATGTACGTATCTAACGATATGAAAGACGGATGGGTTTGGAAAGAAAGTGGACAGCTGCATTGTAAATCTGTTGAAGAGAAATGATTGCACATACGGGCAGACCTAACAGTAATGAATTACAGTAATCACCCAGCAAACACATAAAAGCTTGAAAACGAGAAACACAATTGGAAAAGATAAATTTAACAATATAAAAGTAATGAATAGAGTCTGGTGTGCATTAGCCTAAAAGGAAGATCTCATGACCATACTATAAACCTCCTGGGACTCGGGACTGCTTTCAGTCTCCTCTTTCCTCACCTGTGCTCTGACTTGTAGGTTTCTGGGATCATCAAGACAGAGCAAGGGAGAACCGGACGAGTACAGGAACAACTCCTACCACCTTACCCTGACAAGAAACGCCCATAACATTGCTATGGGAAGCCACCAAAGTAGTAACCCGAAGAAATTCCTTTGAGGGGATTATGGATTATGTCAAATGGGTCTAAAAAATGACCAGGCATCATTAAAGGAAGGCACATTCTGGAATGGTACACAACGTTTACCATGAAACTTTTTGCCCGCAGGAAATCACAACGCGGTCGTTATAACGACCGCGTTGTGATTCCGCATACCATTACTCTGCAAGTCGGAACGACGACTTGCGGGGGGTGGGGTGGTGGAAGGTGTTGAATTTAAAATCCGACACCTTCCCTACTGTCCGCACAGACTGGAGTTGGAATAGTAAATTATACTATTCCAACATCCAGCGCCCCCCCTCCGCAAGTCGTTGTTACGACTTGCAGAGTAATGGTATGCGGAATCACAACGCGGTCGTTATAACGACCGCGTTGTGATTGCCTGCGGACAAAAAGAGTGCGGGATAACGACACACATTCTTCTGGAATCTATATTCCTTATTGCTAATGCAGGGTTGCCTAATGCAGGGTTGGGTAAAGATACCTGGAATCTATCTTTTCCTAGGATAGTTTGAAGGGTCTACAGTAATGACCATTCCACTATAGGTAGCATTAGAGGCGGCACCTACTTGTTCTTTACTCTGTATTGAGTTGCCACTGATGATTTCTTCTTTTGACAGGCATCGCCTCCCACCACCAATCACAGGCGAATGGGTGTTAGTAGTTGTACTTTGCAAATGGAGGAGGGGGCCCATGGATCCCCTCCCCCATGCAAAAATGACATTTCTGCCTCAGACTGTAGACTCTTGAGAGAGGCTTCACTTTTGGCCCAAGTGTTCAGCACCTGGGGGGACGGGTTTAAAAGCCACAATGCCCCTGGGAAGTCCTCTTGTGTCCTCTTCATCCAGGATCAGCAGCTGCACTTTGCTGTGTGAAAAGCTATCCACCCAGGCCCTCTTCTTCAGCAACAGCCTGCTAGAAGAAGGGACACTCATTTTACCAAAAATATAACTTTCTAGGACCTATAACACTTTCTCCAGTGGCGTAGCTTGGTAAGTACGATGGGAGGGGGGATCTTCAGATTTTCCAACTATCACGCTGAAATATAATGTTAAACTACTTTATACAAGCAGGGCAGTGGAAAGGGAGACGAATGTAGATTGGTTGGGGTACTAAGTGAGAGAAAACAGAATCTTTTGTTAAATAACCAACATTTTTGAAGACTTTCAAAGTAGAGAGGGAGAGAGTGTGTGCGTGCGTTTTTGTCTGTATTTATGTAAAACTTCTTTCTGAAATATGAGTGACACCTCACCATACCCAACTGAAAGCACCTGTATCCCAAGTTTGCCAGAAAAAACATTTAACATTTATTAGAGGGGTGCAACACCTCAAACACCCCCCGAAGCTACGCCCCTGACCTTCTCAATCCTCCCCCTGAGTTTTTCAGCATTATATGGTGTTGGTTGGGGGTGGGGCTGACCTGCAGATAGTTCAGACATTCTAGTCCTACCCTGAGGTTTTTGGGGGTGAGTTTTATAAAGCGCAAACTCGACCCGAAGGTATCAGAGCCCTTTACATGAGCACCAGTTGCATTACAGACGGACACATTCATTTTGTTAGGCACTGGGAGATTCAGTGATTTGCCCAGAATCACAGAATGTTGAGCATCCACAGCGAGGCTCGAGCCTGGTTCTCCAGGTTCAAGGTCGACTGCTCTAGCCGTTAGGCCAGATCCTCTCCCAGGATTGCCTATAGTAGGTTCTTTTCTGAGGTGTGTCAGACACTTGGTGCCCCAAGCAAGAATGGTGGTGGGAGCGGTTCCCTAGCTACTGGTTCTGTAAATATACAACTCCAAAGTTAGCTGAACCGAGGCCATGTTCCTGCTTGATTATTTCTTATGCAATAGTTTCTTGAGCATATGGCCTACCCCATGTGTAGGATGAAAATATTGAAGATATGTGCATTTTTATGTCAAAATGTATGTACTGTCTCATGATTTCGCAGATACTTTACTCAATGTTTGTATTTGAAAACTCAAATCATACTACGTGTACCATGCAATTTACTGTTACGCTGTGAAGGAAATCTAAGCTATGTCCCATCTTTGACTGTTACAAACCCATCAGTCTCCTTCTATGCTAACATGTTGATGGATGGTGGCTGTCTATGACATGGCACATGTGTGTGTACTATGTTAGATTCCCTTAACGTTGTTTTTAATCGGATGTCAGCCTGGTTGCATGCGTGGCTGAAGGGGTACCACTGGAAGAACAAGGCAGCCTCTAAAGCAGGGCACCTTAGTGGGCAGCATTCACGTGGAAGTTTTTGAGGGCTAAATTATGCCACTTAACTGCCAACTGGAACAAATTGTATTAGGGTTAGAAGTGTGGGGTCTAGGATTGGCTGGATGAACTCTACTGAGTAACTTGGAAGAGGGTCTCCAGCCTGGACTCTACCAGGTCATTACATTTCTCCAAGTAATAATACAATATGCTCTTTGGCTGTGGGGCCCTGGAAATACAGGTGCCCCGGCCTGTACAATACCTGTAGAAAGCTTGCTTAAAACAATCAATTAGGATTCTTATAAAGCACGGCTACTCAATGTGAGCGTCTCATGGTACTGATGGGGGTGGATCTGCGGTTCAGTCGAAGAGCAAGGTCTTGAAGCCCATTCCTGAATTGCTAAGGCCAGTTTGCAGGCATTGATTGGAAGAGTGCAGGAAGGTTGACTTGTGGCTCTGCTGGGCCTCACTACTCTGTCAGATTCATGAGATTGGTTCTCCATGTAGGGTCAAGAGTTAAATAACAGGACAGGCTGACAGTCAGTCAGGACCCGGCTCCTCCTCTTCCAGACTGGCGCAGCAGCCCAAGAGAAACCAGACCTTAGAAAAGCGCCTGAACGGAGATATCAGTCATTACTGACTTGAGACAGCAAGCAAAGCTGAGATTCTTCGGACCCGGCCCACCTACTATAAAGCGCAACTATCTCATGCACTTCAATAGCGCAACTATCTCATGCACTTCAGTGGGCCCCTTGATCCTCGCGAGGCCACAGTTGCATCAGCCGCTTCACCTGCATTGAGACTGAGGTAGGACTCACAGTGCTGCGGCCCTACTGTGAAGTTTTAGAAGCACATCTTTTCATGCCATGAGGTGCTGGTGGGGGCTTGGCTTCGGTGCCGACCTTTAGCCAGCTCTGGTTCATTTAAAATGCACTGTGTGCACTGCTGGACAATCTGTGCTAATAATGTATCTGAACTTCGAGTCCACTTGAGAATGAGGGACCAAGTTTGCAACGCATTGGACAGCACATCTCTGCCCCATATTCCAGAAATTAGCAAAAGGCACTGTATGTAGAGCCTCTAGATAATAGTTCCTGACACACCTATAGGTTGGTTGAATCTTATTATGAAGAGCAAAGGTGTATACTTGACTGTTTACAATATTACTTCTACAAAGGTAATGCTAAGAGCAGGATGTGTGCAAGGTGCAGTCACCCAAGTCATGGTGATGGGAAAAGGGCATAGGGCAAAATTCACTTCCCCTGTGGTTGAGAATTCATTGTTCATGATCTCTCTGTTGTTGCCGCCCCCTACCTGCCTACGCCTACGCTGACCTCACGCTACAAGCTACACGCCGCACGGGACGCAGAGGACGCCGACGGCACAGAACTCCGGACGCCCCTGGAAGCCGCGAGCTGACCTACGGGACGCGGACGTAAACACGAGGAGAATAGACGCGCTGAGGCACCCGAGTTTGATTTCGGCAGACCCAACGAGAAATATCGAGTCTTGCCCGAAACTGCAGATAAGGACATGGCGGGAGAAGAGGAGCCGCGGGTGTAGTAAAAAAAGGTCCCCATAAGGAAAGGAAAGGTGTGGTTATTGCACCTACGTGGGGCTAACCTTACACCAATCACGCCCAGACGGCCAGAGGAAGCCAACGCGTAGGAGTAGGCGGATAGATTGCCCAGAAAAAGATTTTCAGAAGTGCCCCCCACTGCGGTAGGAAAGAGGCATAGGGGGGCAATCAGTTCACCGTTTTGGGAAATAAGGAAGGAGAAGCACAAAACCTCAAAGAGCAAATTGGCAGGTATGGCGGGATAAAGGCACAACAGAGGTAAGTGTATGAATAACTGCACAAATGTTCGCTGTATCCCGATACCTGTTTTAGTATTTATTACCGGGCAGTTTCGGCTGATTAAGAGTCAAGGGAAGGGGAAAAGTAAAGAAAGTGCAAGGAAGATTTTTAAAGTTATAACGCATAGTAAAATTTGGAGTATACAAGAGCGCAATAAATACAGACTCGTTTCATCTAAGGGACAATGGCACCAAAAAGGAAGCAAAAAACCCGTAAGGAGCCTATGGAGGAAAGCCCCGGGAGGGGAGAACTCTCTGGGGAGGTAAGAACCCGAGAGGAGAGTCAGGAGAGCCCGGCCAGCCCCAGAGAAGGAACTAAGGGGGCGCTTCAAAAGAAGAAAAATAAAAAAGCCATTAAGAAGACACTGCAAGAAACTAATGGAAGTACGTCAGCAACTAAATCTATAAAGGACTTTTTAGGTAAACATTACAAAAGATTAGATTTATCTACAAAGTCGATAGATGTAGATGCGGAGCTACAGAATGGGAATGGCATGGTAGAATCCCCTGAAGAACCCTTGGCGGCATCATTCCTAATAAATCACTCCCTTCTGAGTCAAAACGATCTAGTATTAGCACCGCGTCTGTCATCATCCCCTAAACTTTTCTCGATGCAAGCACAAGAATCAGAGACCTCAGCCCAAATGGAGAACAACTGCCAAAGGTCAAGAACTGACTGGGGAGCCTCACTAAATATATCGATATCACAATCAAAAGATGTAAGAAATCAAATTCAGCAGGAAACATCGAGAACTGAAAGAATAGCTGATCCCGAGAGAACTAGCCTACAAGACCTAGACATTTCTACGACCCCTCCCTCTTCAATGATGGATTTATTATTGATGCTTCAAAAAACCCTGCAGGGGTTGTTGGAAGTTACAATGTTGAATAATGGGGTTCTGAAAACGCAAAAGCTTTATTTGAAAAAGATTGAGGAGGAGTTGCAAGTAATCAGAGGTCAAATGCCATATATGATGAGACCAGTAGTAGATACCCAGCCTATAGAACAGAAAGAAAGCACAGAAACAGTAGGAACATCACATAATGTATATATATCTAAGTGCCCGATGCTGATAAAAAGAAGATGGGAAAACCCAAGACATAGCCTCACGAACTTTAGGGGTCACCATAAAAGGAAGTTACGTAGAAAGAGAGAAACAAAGGTAGAAACAATGCGAAAAACAAAGGAAAAGGAGAAAGAGGTCAAATTAAATACTCCCACACTGGAAATGCTATCTGCCAAGACCCCAAACGCTGAGAGTAAGAGGAAGGGCCCCAAAAATCAGGTAAAGAAACAGAGTAGTAAAAGCCCTAGAAAGGATCAATTAAAAACTAACTCCACAAAAACAAAACCCATAGTAAACTCAAACTATGTGGGACACAATATAAATCATCAGAACCAAAATCAAGAGAAAGCTGTCCCACAACGAGGTAACTTAGAAGCAAAAGGTAAAATGGGGGAAAACACTGATCAGGTAGGTACAGAAGCCCCAAAGATAGGGGAAGAGGCGGGAAGCGACAAATGGCTGTACTTTGAACCTGAGCAAAACCAAAAAAAGGGAAAGAAAATAAGGAAGATTATACCTCTGAATAGGTCTCAAATCCTATTCTCATTCTCTAAATGCCCTAGCCTGAGGGGAATAGGAACAAAAGATTTGAGACAAGTGGGTTTCATAAAAAATACAAGTGGAAAGGAGATTACAAGAGTACTAGTCTACTCCGACCTAGTAAAAATGGCAATTTGGAAAGCGGCTAGCGAGATACTCCAGGAAGGTATACGGCTAATCCCAGAGAAAGAACTAAAGGGAAATAGACAATTAGGAAGTAGTTTTCTAAAATGTCATGCAGGACTAGGAAAGAGACAGGTGAGGTTACTAGAGGAAAATGAGACCGGAGGATGTACTCTGAACGTAGTAGTCAATAACTCAGTAATGGATAACTCCTGGGATAATTGGAGCCAAAGAAGCAGCCCTGCAGGACCCTCTCAGAGATATAAGGATGTAATGGATGAAGATGGAGGTTTAAGTGAGGTGGAATAGGATGAAGGGGGGTCGCATAGCCTTAAATTCTTATCATGGAATATAAATGGCCTTGGAGATGTAATAAAACAGGAATGTATAACTAAGCTAGCAAATGAAGTGGAAATTGTTTGCCTGCAAGAAACTTGGCTATGCGACGAAACCCCAACTTTCGATGGTTTCCTCCAACTCCACCGACCGGCCAAGAAAAAAAGATTCGGCCGCCCGGCAGGGGGGATCATGACTTTATTGTCTACAAAAGTAACAAACAACGTGATCCCGCTAAAAGTAAAATGTAAATGGCTCCTGGCATGTAGACTGTCTCTGTTGATTGTAGACACAAAATATGAAAATATAATCATTATAAATGTGTATATGCAATGGAAGAATGCTACTGAGTATGGAACTGAGCTGTTATATTTTAAAGATGATATAGATTCTTTATGTGAAAAGTATGACTCTGACATATTCTTTATTTTGGGGGATTTTAATCATAAACTGTACCCAAAGGAGGTAGACCTTTGGCATAGGGATATACTGGATGCATATGAAGTAAAACAAGCAATTTTTCCAGCATGTGAACTCTTAAAACAGGATAAAGATTTGGGAAATTATCTAGGGGCGAAGGGCCTTTTCTGCTTGAATGGCAGATTTGAAACAGATTGCCCAGCAGAAAAAACATTCAAAATAGGCTCACAAAATTGCCCAATAGATTATGCCTTTATGTCTGCCTGGAACTTCTCTCTTATAAGGGAATTTAAGATAGTTCAGAAAGAAGGCAGCGATCACTATCCCTTGCAGATGAAGATTCAAGGAGGTGCCCCGAAAGCCCGAGATAAAGTAATCTCACAACAAGTTGAATACCCCAAGAGAGTAACAACTAGATTAACGGAAGAGTACATAGAAAAACTAAGATCATTCCAACAAAAGGTAGCCTTGGGAGATATAGGGGGTCAAAATTTGGATTGGTATGAGGGAAAAATAGAGCAAGTGGTGCAATGCCTTCGAACTGAACTAGCAAAAGTTAAAACAAATCAGCAGTTAATCTCTGTTAGACAACCAAAATGGTTCACTGCAGATTGCCAAAAGAAAAAAAGAGAGATAAGGAAAGTAAAAAGAAGCATTAGGAAAAAGTATGATCTGAAGAGACAAAATCATCTTAACAAATTAAAAATTGAGTATAAAAAGCTAATTACAAATGCAAAAAGGGTGTATAAAGATAAATGCTGGGAAAATTTACTGGAATCTATCGAATCAAAAAATATAAGACAGTTTTGGAAGCTGGTGAAAGCAGCTGCCGATCACCCAGCGGGGAGAATGAACTGTGTGATAGTCGAGGCTGTATGGGAGAAGTACCTGAAGGAATTGTATAGCCCTCGTAGAGATCTAGAAGTGGAAGTGCCCCAGCCATGGCATAACTTAATGGAAGAATTAAAACCAGACTTCACAGAACAGAATGTAGAAAACACAATAATGAAGTTAAAATTAACAAGAGCAGCAGGTCCAGACAACCTTCCAGCGATAATAATAAAGTCTCAGATGAAGTGGTGGGCGAGATTTTTTTCTCATATGTTCCTGGAAATTTTAGCGGTAGGGAAAATACCAAAGAATTGGAAGGGAGCTATAATAAGGCCAGTTCATAAAAAAGGCAATATGAATGCACCACAAAACTATAGGCTGATCAATCTACTAGATATAGGAGAAAAAGTATTTTCAAAAATAATTCTGAATAGACTAAAGGACTGGGTAGAGGAGTTTTCAATTGTACCAGTTGAACAGGGTGGCTTTAAAGAAGGCCACTCTACGGTTGATCACTGCTTTGCCTTGTGGGCAGTAGCACGCAAGTCAATAGAACAAAATGGTAAGCTGTGCTGCTGTTTTGTTGATTTTCGAGCAGCATTTGACTCAGTTGATCGAGAATGCCTCTGGGAAACCCTTGTAAATAAAAATATCCCTAAAAGCTTACTTGCGATAATAAAAGAGCTACATTGCGGAAATTGGGCACAAGTAATTAGAGACACAGAAGGGGCATTGACGCCAAAAATAGCAATTGAGAATGGCCTTAGACAGGGCTGTGTGTTGGCCCCCATGCTATTTGCCATATTCCTAGCAGATCTACCAGCAACCCTAGAGGTTGAAAGAAGTGCTAGCCCGAGAATGGATGGAAATAAAGTGTCTTGTTTACTATACGCAGATGATCTGGTAATTTTGGACCAGACTGAATTAGGTCTCCAAAGAAAGCTAAATGCCTTTAGTGAATATTGTGAAAGGAAATTTCTAACGGTAAATATGGAAAAGACAAAAATTTTAAGCTTTGGGAAAAAGGATATTCGATTTAATTGGTTTTTAGGAGGCCTGAAACTAGAAACGGTGAACGAATACCGCTACCTCGGGATGTGGTTTGACAGGTCTCTAAAGTGGCACACTCATATAGAGGCCCAGAAGGCGAAGGCCTTTACATCGATCTGTGGCTTGAAAAAATTTAACCGAGATTATGGAAACATGTCGCACAGACCGCTGCTAAAGGCCTTCAGCGCAATGATACCCCCACAAGTACTCTATGGAGCGGAAGTTCTCCATCTGAGTGGTAAATGTGATTGGGATTTAGAGGAAGGGAAATGCCTAAAAACATTATTGTCATTACCACATTCGGCAATGATCCAAGCAATAAGAACCGAGTTAGGTACAACTGCTTGGAGGGTACAGGCACAAATGGCTTTAATTAGATTCTGGAAACGCCTGGATATAGAGATAGGCCAGAAAGTATCCCAATGGTGTAGAAAAGAAATTCAAAATAGTAATCTAAAATGGGCTAAAGAGAACAGGAAGAAAATACGATTGGCCTGTAAGAACTTAAAAGTGAAAATCTGTCAAGAATCCCTGTATGTAGAATTCATTAAAAGTGATCTTAGTAAGTATGGACAGGAAGTCTCTCGATGTGCAGATATGGAATATCTGGCAAAGAAAAAATCTGTGCAATTTATGAGAGATTCATGGTTAAATAAAAATTGGTTCCCTTACCTGGATATTCTACCAAACCTTTGGTACAGACAGGAAATCCTAAGACTGAGAATTGGTATAAATCCCTGGTTGATAAATGAAGAATTAAAAATAAAAATGTTAGGCCATGAAGGTTATTGTAAATGTACTTTGGGAACAAAAGGTGATATATTACATATTTTGTTAGATTGTGCAACATTACTAGAGCAGCGTAAATTATGTCTCCGCCCATTGTTTCTAAAATATGGCACAAAGTTACGGACACAGGCGGTGGAGCTAATCACAGAAATGCCTAACCTCGAGATCGCGATTGCATTAGGGAACTATATGAATGTAATTAAAAGTTATCTAAAAGAGATGTAGATGTAAATTCCAGAAATTTTAAACTGTTTTAAAATCTAAATAAGGCTAATATTAATCTTTTTAAAAATGGATGAATTGCATAATATTTTAAATTGAGTTTTAAATTATGTATAATTTTTATAAATGCTCCAGCTGATTTGTATAGATAAGTTACTATTGCACTCCACTCCGAAAATGTACTAAGTCTTAACGCTGAGAAGGTATACATCTGTATTGTTGAACTGTCACTTTTAACTGTCAATTTTAACTGGTTATTACTGTTTAAAGACCAAGGTCTAAATAAACATTGTATTTATCATCATCACTTCCCCTGTGGCAGCAAATCTGCTGCACGTTGCTAAATGGCAAGAAATTCAGGATTGTATAGTCCGTGTTGCTATGTTGTGTTAACTACTACACTGATTTGGCAACTGCTTTAGGCAGGGGCGACTATAAAAAGAGGGCACTTATTTTAGAGCATGGAAAATGGAGTTAGTGAGAGTGCCCTGGCGACCCAGCCCAAAGTGACGGCAGCGCGTTCCTTCCTGTGCACACAGCTGTGTTCATACTTATGTCCAAAATGCAGTTACTGCATTATTGATTCCTGAGATACATTTTAAAAAGCATTTAGAATCAAGCAATTAGTTACATCTTAATGTAGGCTGTCAAAACAGCCATCGATCCGCTAATTGATCAATTGACCCATTATTCTCTTCACACGACTTGATGTGGTTCCAGTATACCGCAAGCTGGCGACGAGGGGTGGAAAGGCGCATTATTCTTGGAAAGGATTTACTCGGCAAACTATAAAAAGGAAATATGGTACACTGTATGCCCAATTAGCTATTTTTTAAAGAGACATAATTCTTGGCTCCTGTTATAATCATCATCACTATTTTATGGATTATGGATTGGGGCTCCCGTTTGGTGGGATGTGTATAGTATAATATTTATTAACAAGCCTGGCCTCAAAGCCACCCTCTTTTAGTTCTGTTTGCTCCGCAACCACCGAGACACCAGAGAGTTTCATTTGTGCATTATGTTTATATTCAGGGAGACAGATTAACTAACCCTTTGTGCAGGTTTGCTACACACAAGTGACGTGAAACCGGTGTAAAGTGTTATATTGGGATTTAATTTCCACCGCAATCCCTGATTTACATTGGAAATTAGCCTACAGTAATGCAAAGTAGCCTTATGTGCTGGTTTGTGCTTCTTTGCACCAAGGGGACCGTCTATGGTATGTACATATGTGGTTCTGTGCAACCACCCATGGATTTCGACACAAATCCCTATCTTCTAACATTGGTAGACATTGTGCCTCGAGGCAGAGGTAAAGTTTGAGAAAAGTTTCCTTTTCTCAAAACGTTTCCAACTTTGCACTTCTGCTGCACATCACATATACAAACTGGGATAATTGTTAAACAATGTATACGCATACTATTTTGTACAAAGGGTACCATTGCAATACAAAACCTATGCTTTACATCACACACACCCTTGCACTACATGCGTTGGTGCAAGGCAGCCAAAAGTGTGCCGGCACATGTGAAGAAACAGCACCATATCTCAAAGTAGATATGGCGCTGTTTTGCTTTCTCCCTTTCATGAAACGTGGCACATCACCTTTGGTTGCTGTGCTGCATTGCTTGAAAATAGAGTAAAATTGGCACATAATACAAAGGCCCTGCAGAAATAAATCCAATAATAAGATGTTCCTCAAATATTTTACAAAACTGCAGTGTGTAGTTGATAAATATATAAGAAAAAAAGAGGATAAAATAGTCAGACAGGAAAACCTAAGCCACGCAATATCATAGGTAAAGGAATCGCCCTGCAAAGAACATTCTGCACTAAGATACCACATTATCTCATTTGTTATAATAGAAAGTTACACAATCCAAAAAAAACCCACACAATATTAACCTAAATAAAAATATATAAATTAAAAAATAAATGAAAACCTGCAACAGTTAAAATACAATAAAACTAGCCTAACACCTATACAATTAGAGATTATATTCAGTTAAATAAGTGAAAATAATAAATCTTTATAATCTTATTAAGGACAACATTTGCAATATAACTTAATGCAGAGAATAGACACAAGGTTATCTAAACCTCATTGGTAAATTGATAGCACAAGATGATCTACATACATTGTTTTCAGAGAATGAAAGCTGACTATTTCAAGAAGATGATGAAGAAGATTGATATCCAACAGTTCCCGGCAAGGACACATCACACACATCCAAAGACGAAGCCTTAACCACCCTGTCAACATTCCACCATTGTCCTCCCTGAACTTGAACTGCACTGCCACAAACTTCCTCTACTATAACTGGCACATCAAATGTGGGTTCCCTTTCCTAAACCACCTTGCCATCCAAACTGGAAACATCACTGAAGTGAGTTTACACCTTCATAACAATTCACATGGAAATACCCTCGTAGTAGCATGATCGGACAGATTCAACAATGTCATAATTATTCCTTTTTTGCCCAAAAACACAGTCATTGATAACTTTGTTCATGTGTTCAACCTAACCGTTGGTTTGAGGGGGGTAAAGAGAACTCTTAAGATGTTTTATACTTGATTCAGAAAAGAATTTCTCTTTTTTTCCCCCTTTTTTTTACTGAGCAGAAAACACGGATGAGACAGAGAAAGAATAAAGCTGCAAAACGATTTAGACAATAAGCTACTGATAAATTATCGTTCATAACAAATATAGACAAGTATAAAGTGCAATGTGTCATATTTGTCCCAGATATATTGTTCTTTTTTTTTTTTTAAATCTTTATTCAAAGTTTTTTTTCCCCCCCCCCATGTTACATTCCGTATTCCCCCCCCCCCCCCCCCCCCACCCGGACCAAAGGCGCTACATCACATAAAGAAGCTTGTCAGAAGCATAAATTATGTATATAGTTAAAAAAAAAAAAACAATAAGATAACAACAAACGTTTGAGGTCACAAAACGAAATGATAGTTAAGTGTGGATGTATATCCATGAAAGCAAAGGTTCACAGATTGTCATGCCTCTTTTTCTTTTATTATACCCTTTATTTTTGAAAATGGACACCTCAAGACTACATGTTGCCAGTAATCTAGTTCTCCATTGTGCAAAAGCGGGTGGGTTCGGATCGAGCCAGGATGTAGCAATACACATCTGTAAAACTGCCATAGCAACAAAGATTAGGCCTTGCATATGCTTTAGTCTCTTCTGGTTTGCAACTCCCAATATAATCTCTTCCGTTGTTATGTTCATCCTGATTTGAAATATCTCGGAGAGAAAACCAGAAATTTCTGTTATCAAGTTTGTAAGCATACTGCATGAAGCGAACATGTGAATAATATCAGCCTCATACAACATACATCGTGGGCATGTAGTTCCCTTTCCAGGTCCCCACTTTGCAATTTTATGAGAAGTATAGTATAGGGAAAAAAATGTCTTATAAAATTGGGCTTGTAATTTAATGGACATCAAATATGTTTGCGATAATTCAAACGCAGAAGGGGGAATTTCTGGTCAAACTGATAATTTTGTTTGCCAGCTTGTGTATTGTTTCTCCATATCATCCGGGAGTAGCGAATTCAAAGAGTCATATAGTTCCCCGATCTTAGTGGTAGGTTTTTTACATAGGTTATCTATAATTTGACTCGTTTGAAATTTTAATCGCCCCCCCTTCTTGGATAAAAAAATCTCTGATTTGAAGGAACTTAAAAAAATCTTTGTTGCTGATTCCATAATTGAGATGTAACTCCGAAAATATTTTGAGACCATTCGGAGTATAAAAACAACCTAGCTGCTTCAGCCCGGCAATGACCCACCGTTCCATACAACTCTCGTGAAAGATCTCAGGAAGATCGTTATTATTGTTTAAGGGGGTATAGGATGAATATCGACCCAGCCCAATTAGCTTTCGTACATTACACCAGACTTTATATGCACTAGATATAGTCTTAAACTTAGTTTTCTTGAAATAACAATTGTTATTGTGTCGCGAAAAGCATCCTTCACAGTCCTCCCCTAGAAAAATTTCTTGAGGTGTCGGTATAATATGATCATAGGAATCCTGGGAAATCAAGTTTACACTATACCTTAGGACAGTGGCCCAATAGTATAATTTACAATTGGGTAATGCTAATCCCCCTCTTTCCTTAGGTAAGGTGATCCATCTGAGGGCCCGACGAGGATTATTATATCCCCAAATGAATCTCTAAAAAATTGCATCTATTGCTTTTAATAATTCTGTGGGGAACTCCAGACAGATAGCTCGAAAGAAATATAAAAATCTTGGCAGAAACAGCATCTTAATTACATTGCATCTGCCCCCTATTGTCAGGTGCAAATTATTCAATCGAGCCAGTTCTTTTTTGGTGCGGGCAATTACGGGGGTTATATTAATACTGAGTACATTTTCTATTTTGACACTTATGTTAACCCCTAGATATACAGCATTATCGGTAACTCCTATGTCCCTCATCTTGATTTTATCATTCAGAACAATCTGAGTTTTCCCAGGGTTTAATTTATACCCTGAGACAGTTCCAAATTGTTGTGCCTCATCTTCTATAGCAGTTAGAGCACTATGAGGATCGGGGTGACAATTGCTATATCGTCTGCATATACTAAAATATTAGTTTTATGATTATGTGTTTGAATAGGTAATATTGACATATGGTTCTCTAGCCGGCAAATGAATGAATTGATATAGATTGAAAAAAGGAGAGGAGAAAATGGGCATCCCTGTCTAGTTCCCCGGGTAATAGTAAATCTTTCAGAGAAAAGCCCATTAATCAAAACACGGGCCCCCGGATTGATGTACAGTCCTTGTATAGCTTTTATAAATTTCTCGGTGATCCCAGAGTAAGACAGGGCGGCCCAAAGAAATCTACAGGAGACCCTATCGAATGCTTTTTCCGCGTCAAGCAGAATAAGCGCCATAGGGTCTCCTGTTGTCTCTGTATAACCAAATAGGGAGATGACTCTCTGCACATGATCGATTGTTGATCTACCGGGAATAAACCCATGTTGACGTTCGGACACGATTTTGTGTATAATCGGTGCCAATCGAGAGGCCAAAAGTTTAGAATAGATTTTGGAATCCCCATTTATCAGGGTTATAGGGCGGTAAGATCCCATTTCTGTGGCTATTTTGTTTTTTGGGGGAAAACCCACAATCTTAGCATCCGACCAAGAGGCCGGTGGTGTCCCGCCCTGAAAGATATGTGCGAATAGATCGATCATGATAACCCTAAGTTGTTCTACAAACTTAGTATAGAACTCCGTCGGCATCCCATCAACGCCTGCTGCCTTTCCGTTTGACAATGAGTTTAGATAGAGAAGAATTTCATCCCAGACAAGGGGATTATCTAACTTATCTTGATCCTCTTTTTTAAATTTATTACGGATAGTTGACTCTAAATATGCTTCTGGGTAATCCTCTCCTTTGTCTGGCTCTGTATAAAGTTCTTGATAGAATTTCTGGAATGATGTTCTAATTTCCCATTAATCTGTTCTCAAACCTAGTTCTGGATCTTGGATTCCTTTTACTGTTGTTGCAGAAAATTCTTCTCTTGTACGAACCACTAACTGGTGTCCCACTTGTTCACTAATTTCATAAACCTTCCTTTACATGATGTTGCTTTAGCTATTGCCTTTTCTATAATAATCTCAGAAATGAGGTTTCTAACAATTGCTACCCTGGCCAAGTCATTTTCTGTTGTCCTTCCTTCTTGTACAGCTTTGATTAGATCTTCTTCTGCGCTTCCAAGTTTCTCCAGTAATATGGCCATGTGCTGTTTACCCTCTCTATTAGAACGAAATGAGAACTGCTGTGTTTCCCCTCTAATACCTGGTTTCAGGGTATCCCAGACCACATTGATCGGTGCACTACCCAAATTATCCAATAAAAAAATCGGGATCCATTCTCTCATCTTTTGACAATAATTCTCATTTTTCAAGAGTGCCCTTTCAAAAGTCCATAATCTAATTGTTGGATTGCTTTTAATACAGTTTAGATTTAATTCTAATGGGTTATGGTCGGATAAGACTCTCGGTAATTCTATTGAGCAATTAATTTTCAAGGAGTCTGAGATAAGCATATAATCTAAACGGGCATGACGTGAATGTGGATGAGAATAATATGAGAACCCGGGATCCATAAGATGTTTGCCTTGCCAAATATCCGTCAAATCATGTAGTGTGCAAAGATCTTGAAGTGCCCGGTAAACTTTAGGTTTCCTGCCTTGATATTTAAACTCGTTCCCCGACAACCAGTTTCCTGGTAGATGTAAGTTGAGGGGGCATAGGTCAGTGTACTAGCTCATTGGAAGCATGAATTAATACTTCTGGATCATCTGAATCATCTGAATCAATACTTCTGGATCATCATTAATACTCCCATAGATAGTACATAGCGTCAGCTTATTTGATCCATTATTATAGTGCAATTCAGTGATTGCCCAACGCCCGTATTAATCAGATGAAGATTTTGTACATTGGATCCCCCCTTCTTTCGCCAGAATGGCCACCCCCTTAGTTCGGACCCCCTGTGTCGAGGCAGCGATGAGTTTATACCCGAATGTTTTAAGCAGGTAATGTTGGGAACCCTCGATATGTGTCTCCAGTAAACAAACGATATCCGCACCCATTTGCTGTGGCCCAATGGCTACTTTCTGCCTTTTTTTTCATATCATTGAGACCACATATATTAATTGAGATAATTTTTAGTGTAGCCATGATAAAGTTAGACTGGTCATTATTTGCTGTCTATAGTGACCTGTTTGTTTCAAGATTATGCTTCCAATCGTTTGTTTTATCACAAGGATGCAACCTCTCAACATTTTTTCCACCCATCTGATATTTACTGTCTCTTGGTCGGACCCACCCTTTCCCTCCCTTCCATCCCCCCAATTCCTGATCCCTAATCTCCCTCCCCCCCCCAGACCTCCACCCCCCTCCCACCACCCATTTGGCAACCTGGTTCAGCTGAACCAGCCTGATGGCTTCTGAGCAGAAGTGGGCCCGTGTAGAGTCCCCCGTCTATGTCACGGTCAACTACTAACGATAATAGATAAACTTTCTCACCCTTTAGAAGCTAAATTTCATGGAGACCCAGGAGCTGGTTAAATTCAATTGAGTAAAGTATATAGCATGCTATACATTATTTAAAGTGCCCTTATTTGTTTACCACCCTCTTTCTCCCCCCTTAACACCCAGCATTATAGTTCTTGCAGCCATATGTGGTCAGTCTTTAAGCAGAGTCTTTAAGCAAAAAAACATCATTCCATATTTCTTAGATCGATTAGACTTGGCTTTGGTCTTTCCCTTCAATGTTTATCTCGTATATCGTTCAAGTATGCTTGCGCCTGAATTTCAGAGGTAAATGTCCGTGTGGTTCCATTAAAGATTGTCTTAAGTTTTGCGGGGTTCTGCAAATAGATGGTTGCTCCTGCTTGTTGAAATGGGGTAAAGAGTTGTCATAGCCGCCACCTTCGTTCCACCGTAGCATGAGCAAAGTCTGGTCTGCTGAAGAATGCATAGCCATTGAATTCCCGTTTTTTGTTGGGACGGGTTAGGTTGAAAACTGCTTGGCGTAATAAGAAGTTGCCGAAATAGACTAGCATTGCACGTGGATACTGATTTGGCAACTGAGGATGCTTGGGGAGATTCAAAGGAAAGCGATGTACACGCTGGATCTCCTGCTCCCATTCCCACTTTTGAAGTTTGGGAAAAGCAGATTTAAAGAGTGTCACCATGTAAGCCCCTGGGTCGCTGCCCTCTGCTCCCTCAGGGGCTCCCAGTAGGCGGAGATTATTTCTTCTAGCTCTATTTTCTTGATCCTCGATTTTTAGCATGAGATCTTTGATGATGCCGTCATGTTCTTTGTCCTGAGTTTGGAGGGTTGCAACATCTTTCTCCAGGACTTCGGTGCGTGTCTCCACAGAAGCCATGCGATCCGAGATTTCCGCACAGGTGCGGCCTACTTTCTTAACGGCCCCCTGTAGCTTTTGAATTGCTTCTTGATTTCTCCTGTTATCTGATTTGAGGTCACTATGGAAACTTTTTAAAGAATTTAAAATGTCTGTCATTGTAGGTTCCTCCTTATTACGATAGTCATTACTATGCTCTTCCCTTTGTTCTTCCTGATCCTTACCAAAATTGATTGGTGAGCATAGTGTTTGATCGGAGGGAGCAGTAAGTTGAGACGATGAGTAATGCCACCGAGCATTAGTCACAATCAGTATTAGTGTCGGTATTACTGATATTCTTATTCTCTATATCGGTGAGCTCTCCAAGCAATCTTTTTATAAGCTTTTTTCATTTCTTTAGTTTTTTTAATTTTCCTTGTATCATGTTTTGTTCTTCAAGTTTGGATTTACTTCTCATCTCATCTGCTGAGGTACTTGAATCTGTAGCTTTGTTCAGGTGTTTCGGGCCATTGCTTGACGTAGATAAGCCTGTTTCGTACCTCTCAGTATCTTCAGTGACTGACACGACTACATTACATGTCTTGATGGCCCCCAGAGATGGCAAAACGTTGTCTAAAGGGTTTATCTCTTTTGATTTCATATGGGCCATATGAAGTTCGTCTTGCGATATTATTTGTACATCTTGTGTTTCTTGTGTTTCTTGTGAAACCTTATTAATTGATCTACTTGCAGATCTGCCGCCCTGGGCCGGGGAAAATATATTGGTTATCAAAGGCTGTCTTGTGGCATCTTGATTAGCAGGATTAACAGGATTAACCGGACTAGAAGTGACAGTTTTCATATTTTTGATCACTTGTATTCGTTTGACCCTCTTGACGAGCATGTCCTCTTTATTAGTTGTTTTTTTCTGCCCCCTATTTTCCTCCTCGTCTTCACAATCTTTTTTACTCTTCAGAGCCCGGGTTGCCGGTCGCCTTTGTTCTGTCTCTGGTATCGCTTCTCTTTCAGGGGTTTTCTCTTTATCCTCAATTCTCGCATCACTTGCATTGCACTTTTTAGACGTGTCTGTACCTTTCCCAGCCATCTCACAGCCTCTCCCAGTCAGAGACCTGTAATCCTGCACCCAGTAACTGTCTGATACTTGTTTCTCAATTGTGACCCAGTGAGTGCTCCTCTGTCCGTGTCCGCATCCGTGTCTATGCCGGTAGTTGTGTTTGTAGTCTTTCTCCTCTCTCCTTGTTACTATAGTGACAACCGCTAGAGAGAACCGGCCGATCTGCAACTCCGGATGCTGTGGATGCCGTGCCTGCACCAGACGACGGCTCCGCGAAGGCTGAAGCCTCCGTCCCGCACGCCGTCGCCCACAAACCTCAATGCTGATCTCCACCGCTGGCGACTCGAGCACTCGGCCACAGGAGGACGGAGACCCGTGTGCACGGCGCGACCTGGAAAGACGCGCCAGACACTTCAGGTTAGTAGCAGCATGTGCGTTTGATTTTAGCTGAAATGGCAGCATGGATAGTCGAGCTGTGGCTCTATTTTTACCTTCGTTCCTTCGTTCCTTTGGGTGCTCGATTCACTCGATTCACGAGCTCTTCACAACTTCATCAGGAAACGTTTGACTTAGCTAGGCTTTGGCTTGCAGGGGTTTCATTTAATTTTTACAGTATAGTAGCGAAAAGTGAAGACGCAATAGCCTTATGAACCCCCCTTCGACCGTTGACCAAGACTTAAGCCGAAGACTTACTTGCTGACAGCCAGGAGGTTTCTTTAAGTTTCTTTAAGACCGTCGGAAGGCTGCAGAATCAGTCTAGGAGCCTATGAGCCTAGGAGCTTTTTCTTTTCCCGCTTACAGACCGCAGATATCAATAGCGACCAGTTCTCGACATTATGCTGCGATCAGTCTTGAGTCTCGAATCTCAGAAGCTGCAGCTGCAGCTGTACTGGGTTAGCTGTGCAGGGTCATCTCAGGGGGACACAGACAGGGAGGACACACCGCAGCCTCTACTCAGCCGCCATCTTAGATATATTGTTCTTAATAGAGTTAACAATAACAGCTTCTTACCAGTTACAGTACGATTTCAGTGCAATATGCCATTTAACATCCAAACATAAGAAATCACAATTGATCTTTGTAGATTCAGACAAGAATTTCTCCATGTCATTTCTTACAAACTGGACTCCATTGTCTGTGACCAAAAACTCCGGAAATCCTTCCCTTCTGAACACATCTCCTAAAAATTCAACAGCTAACAATGCAGTCGGTTCTGAAATGAATCACACTTCAGGCCACATGGAATATTAATCCATTAGTACAAATGTATAATGATCTGAAGGTGACAAAGACTGGAAAGGACCAACCAAGCCAATATCAACTGTATTCCACAGTCTGGGCAGTAAATCAAGGGAATTAAGAGGAGGACTGTAGGTCTTGATATATTTGTATTTTTTACTATTACACACCAAGCAGCACTTTTTGATAGCATCAATTTCCTTATCCGTTGATGGCCACTAAAAAACAACTCTATCTCTTCTCTTTGTCATTGCCGTCCCCAAATATCCTTTATGGGCACTCCTAATGAGACTTCTCTGGATACTGGATGGGGAAATCATCTTCCCATACCTTAAAATCACCTAATTTTCCATCATCAACTCATTTGCTACATTAGCAAAAGGTTGAAAACTAGGGTGCAAGTCCTTTTCACTGGGCCAACCGTTTTGTGTAAACACCCTCCTTTTTTCAAGAATTTCATTATTTTTACAAGCGTCATTCCAGACATCTTCAGAACAAGCTGACGAATGTAAAATATCTACTGCCAATATGAAACAACTCTCTTCATCATCTTCCTCCAACAGAGGTTCAGCTTCCTCTAACGATAACCTGGACAGATAATCTGCCCTACAGTTACTTTTACCTGAGATCAATTTCACTTCAAAATCATACTGTAACAACTTGGTTTCCAATCTAGCTATGCATCTAGTGTTGTATTTGAAATGACTACCTTTCAAAGTATACATCAATGGTTTATGATCAGTCTGAAGAACAAATTTATTTCCCAGTACATAGCATTGAAATTTCTCTAGTGCCAAAACCAGGCTAGCAACTCTTTCTCGGTCACAAAATAATGTGACTCTCCCTCTATAAGAACTCTAGACACAAAACAAATATTAAATTCTTCAGCACCATTTTTTATTGCATGAGAACAGCGTCTAGACCGGATTTACATGGGTCTCAACACAAGGTAGATCTGGAAGGAAAGGCTTGGGAGCATTTGCAATAGTAATTTCTTTTTTTTACACATTCAAAAGTATTTTGACATACACTATACCATTCAAATAGTACAGACTTCTTGAACATTTGTGAAAGGTTTTACATTTTTGAAACATAGTCAGGTATACATTTAGAATAATACTCACATAGGCCCAAGAGGAACTTCAGCTCATCTTTATTCTTAGGGACAGAAAAATCAACTACAGCTTGGCACAATACCCTCTTGCAATATCACATGCCCTTAGAACTCAATTTGTTTTTTCTAAAATTCACATTTCTGTTTTTTGACAACCATCCCTTTTGCCTCAAAAATGTCAATATCTTATGCCAAGTTCATCCAAAGGTTTGATATAGACAAGAACATCTTCCTGGAAATCAATCACCCCTTCTATTTCTCTCAAAAGGTACAAAATAATTCCCTGGAAAAGCAACACCGCTGACGCTAAATTAAACAACACATAGATGATGGAAGGGATGCAGAGCAAATCAGACATTCACCCTAAGTCAGGAGATCTGGGTTAAATCCATTGTTCTTTTGCTCACTATGCCACCCCAGTTTAGACCCAGTCATATGCAAATCAGTCTTGACCCTGTTCCTCATGGGAACAGTCCAGCTCGAACTGCCAAGCCAGGTCTACCCTGGACTGGAAACAAGCACTCTGGGACCGGTTTCGGGGCATCACCCCTCATCAGCCAGGCTAGCTTGAATCCAGTGTTACGGGGAGCACAGGACCCACGTCTGGGTATAACCGTCCCATTTGGGTGACAAATGCAAAAAGAACAATTTATGGATAGATTGCTGATCAAGGTCAAACATTCACCCCAGTACAGAGTTCCGGGCCTAAATCCATCGTTAATTTGCTCCCCATGCCTTTCCAGTTTGAACCCAGCCATATGCAAATCAGTCTTCACCCTGTGCCCAATGGGAACAGTCCAGCTCGAACTGCCAGTCCAGGTCCTCCCTAGACTGGAAACAAGCATCCTAGGACCGGTTTTGGGTTTTCAACCCTCATCAGCCAGGATAGCTTGACTTCCAGTGGCATGGAGAGCACGGGACCCACGTCTGGGCATACCCCACTCGGGGTGACAGAACAATGTCATACATTCACCCCAGTACAGAGATCCGGGCCTAAATCCATCATATTTTTTCTCACCATGCCATTCCAGTTTGAACCCAGCCATATGCAAATCAGTCTTGACCCTGTCCCCCATGAGAACACTACAGCCTGAACTGCCAGGCCAGGTCCTCCGTGGACCGGAAACAAGCATTCTGGGACCGGTTTCGGGGCATCACCCCATATCAGCCAGCTAGCCTGACTCCAGGGGCATGGAGAGCACGGGAGTCAAGTCTGGGCATACCCATCCCACTCGGGGTGACAAATGCAAAAAGAACAATTGATAGACAGAATGCAGATCAAAGTCAAAGTCAGACATTCACCCCAAGAGAGGTGTTTATTGAACCTGTAGATCCATGAATTAATATTTCCTCTGACTATTGCTTACACGCTGGATGGAAAAGGAGGTGATGTTACTAAAATAAAGTGGGAAGAAAGTCTTATACTGCCCAATGTCCACTGAGATTTATTGATTTTGAGAGAAGCAGATGTTTTTTTTCAAATTAGGCACCAACCCTTTGGCTACATTCATAGCTGGCATCGCTATAGCAGACTTTTAGTGTACAAAGGCACATTTGTTGATGGAAAAGGAAAACGATTACTTTCAGGACAACAAACTGTTTTGTGGCAAAAGGCAAGGTGCGCTTAGGACACTTGAACTCACACTGATGAGACATAGCTCAATGCTACATAAAGAAAATGTACATTTAATATTGCAAGAAATGCAGTATCTTGACCATGACATGGAGAAAGTCTAATGTGCCTTTATTAGAAGCAATTTGAGTGGCTCCGACTCCTGAGGACAAATATCAAATGTGCTTATTTATAAGATAAGTTGATTAATATGAGAAGTTTTAGGGACATTTGAGTACTCTGGCTGAACCACCGTGTGGCTTGATGCACAAAAAGGAGAATATTTTATGGGACGTGGAACATAAAGAATCATTCAATCCACTGAAAAAAAGACAAATGTAACACTCCAATTTTTTTAACTATATTATGCGTGTAAACCATGTGTTATCATTAGAAATGAGAGCTCTTAAGGCTTGTGGGTCTTATTGTTGCAGGAATGTGTTGAGGGTGAACTTACATTTTCATTAAGAGTTTTGATTTGATGTGGAACAACTTAATTTGATCGTAGGAAAAGAACATGTGCGTGTGTGGATTAGTGATTATTGTAGATATATGGGAAGCCCTTTTCATTAAGATGTGACAACAAGCAATTGATGAAGGTAATGAACCTGGTTAGTGTCATGGATAAGCTATCACAGGTTTGGCTCCTTTAACTTATTTCTTTTTTTACATCAATTCAGTGCAAGGAACAATTAAACATACAAATATGAAGGCTAAAAGCACATAGCAATAAATTAAGAAAACACAAAATCCCCCAAAATGTATAAGAGTAAATAAGAGGAAGAGAGTAATACACATTCTGTTCACAGCAATCAAAAACCTAAGTCAACAAGATAAGCCATCACGAAACAGGTGAGTCGCAAGGCCCATCAATAGGCTAAAAGGTACAGAAGAAGCATAACCTCAAAAAACTGAATTCCACCTAAAAAGAATAGATGCCTGGGACGTCTGTTTGGGAACAGCAGTGCACTGAAACCTACCGCATGTATTCAGCTGATAATTTCTCACTTTATTTTATTTGAGCCCCCAGAAGTCGTTAACTTACCAGGAAGTTATCCAGAGGATCATAGTCTGCAATCAATCCGAAGATGCTACAGCAAATCAAATGGAGCAGGGCAATGTGATCAAATGTATTTGTATCAAAGATCGACTGGGCAGGCTTATGCAAAACAAAATTCAGAGGTGCAAGTGCAGAAACAGGTAAATCAAACAAGATGGCCTCCGATTGCCCATGTAAGAGCGTGCAAGACCTTGGAGAGTGGATCTAAAATGAATTAAGAATGTTTTGATTTTCCTTGGTAAATACAATTGGTAGAAACTTTACTTGAGGTAATATCAATATGTGTCTTATAGCTTAGAATCAACAGTAAAGCCAACGAAAATCGTCTTGTACACCGATGTGGCAGAAATTCTAAGTGAGGGAAGTGCAGAGAGATCCAGATCCAAACTGAGGGAGAGAAATGAAAAATTGTAATTGAAGGAAACTTGGTTTTCAACGGGTTAACCCTCAAACATGGTTTTCAACGGGTTAACCCTCAAATATGGTTGCCACCGGGTTAACCCTCAAATAATAGAAGTAATGCTCACTTCTCAATAGCATTAAAGCAGTCTCATTGGTGATGAAGTTCTTCCATGGATATAAATTCACATAAAGCTGTGTGTTACTCACCAACTGGTGCCTAGCGACCACCATTCTAGCCACCAGTTCACTCAGTACTACTGATATAATTCATTGACTACATGACACACTCAAATGATGTGTGGGTGTGTAACAGATTTCTGGATGATTCTTTTATTGTGTCTCCTCATAGTTACATAACATCCTTACCAAGTGATGTAGTCCAGCAAGGGACAAAACATGGGTCATATGTACAAAGAAATATCGACGCACATAGGGGCACCAAATTTGGCAGCTCCGCGCTTCGACATTTCCAAAATGCAGGGATGCTCCATATTTACGACAATATGGTGCCCCCCTATTCTCTAGCACTGGCGCCAAAATTAGCTGTCTAGCGCCAACGCAGGCACCCTTGTACCATTGTGCAAGTGTCCCTGCGTTGGGGGGAATGATCGTTTATGTGCAGTAAGATGTCCCTTCCTGCATATAAACAATCAATAATGGTGATTTGTTACTTCTAAGTGTGCTGCAGAATTTTTTAATGATCAAGTGCAGGAAGGGACATCTTCCTGCACATAAACAATAATTCATGGTGTTTTGCTCTTTTTTTGTGTGCTTCAGAACGCAGCACTCATAGAAAAAGAAAAAACTAGGAGAAATAAAAGTATTTCTCCTCGTTTCACCATTCTAATGCCAGCTCTTGCATTGCGCTGCCTCAGATTTACAGATCTTTGTAAATCTGGGGCAGCGTCATAAAGCAATGGGTGTTGCGGTGGAACGCCCTCAGCAACAGCCATTGCACACCCCTTTCACACAGATACATGAGTGAAAGGGTACCATATTTACAAAGCAGCGTTAAGACACATAACGTGGCTGATCGCCACTTTGTAAATATGGGGCAGGGTTTTGCGCCACAAGAACAGTGTTAAAAGTGATGTTCCTGTGGCACAATGCCCTAGCAAATATGCCCCTTAATCTTCACATTTCGATAAAGGACCGAACAGGAGCTAATAATGTAGCTCTTAACTGTATGTTGGCCACGCCCATCAAAGCATCCACTTAGTGCTTTGGGAACAGGATAGAACACAATTTGCAAAACTATGAGAGCTGAGTGTGCTTCACATGTCCACCATCATTCCACTAAAGGCATTAAGTGTTTCACGATATAGTTGCAAGTGTTATTCTTGTGAGTAATTATCAAATTTAGTCCATCTGCCAAGCAGTGTCTGTGTGAAACGAATAGCTGCCGGGTGGTTAATCAATATTTTTATGGTGTATCAAGTACGTGTAAACCATGTTGGAAAGTGTCTGTTTAGGAAATGTGGAGGGAAGATAATCCTTGGTATATCTGAACTAGACCTTACTGGGCATCACCACCTGTGTAGAAGAAGTCAAATCAATGAGAACTGATTGCATGCAGAACCTCATTCATACACCGCAGCCCCTTTAGCAACATGACTGCTAACAGTACCAACTGGTGCTACGTGCAGGGGACGACTGCCTTGCGGAGGCTGCATACAAAAACACTGTCAGTAGGAGGGATCGCCACAAACACTGACGCATTCCTTGTTGGGACAGAATTTCAATTTGTATTGTTTTTGTCTGCTTGGCTGGAGTCCATGTTTGATATATGTCTTGAAATTAAATGTTTTCTTTTTCTTTCAGTCTATTTTGGCTTCATGAATGATGTATAGCTTGAGGCCTGTGGCACCATGAGCATTAGACCCACAACTTGGCAAACCAGGCGCATGTAGGGTTGCTACTACAAAAATCAACAAGGAGTTGGAAGACATGCATACATTAATCTCAGTCACAGGCCGAACTCAGTCTGGAGTTGCTTGTACTCCTGTTCATAGGGGAGATGGTCTGGGAGTTTGGGCTAGACTGATCCTATTGAAGCAAGACAAGCGCTGATTTGAATGTGGCTGATTTCTATCTGAAGTGGCACGGTGAGCGAAAGAATGATGGACTGGATTGAGGTTCAGAGTAATTACCAGTGGCTGAGATTAAATTAAGGAATTATTACTATCACTTTTTTTTTTTCTTGGGGTCCACCATGAGACCCAATCTGGTCATGTTGCCATGTGGCTTGACTCAACTGACTCTCTCTATCTCTGCCATTACCTTCAAAGATGGTGGAGGCTCCCTAAACATGGTGTATCTGAGCCTTTTGATTGAACTCGGTGACCCCTCTATCCATTTTATTGATTTTAAAGTTGGTGGAAGGCAAGTCTGTCAGGTTCGTGTGATTTAAACTTAATGCGGTATATTCACAAAAGCCTTTCTAAATATAGGAAATAGTAATACAGTAGTACTTTTTCTTACGCACTCTTACGTGCCATTATGAATCCGGTCAAAAAATCCAACTTCGTATTAGTAAAAGCATAATCACAAAGAGGGCACAATCTTTTTCATTTGTACTAAATGGTACCTGAATATTCCCATTTTGTAAGTTTTGGGGCCAATTTACAAAGGCATTCGAGATTATTATAGGAGGTCTACTTTACATACTCCAAAATGCCTTTGTGAATAGACCCCAATGTCTCCCCCACCTAAACCACATCCTTTAATCTTGGTAAAGGCTATCTTAATTGGGTCTCTCTGATCTTTGTGACTCGACATCTGTGAATCTCTATCCATTCCATAACCTTCAAAGTTGGTTGAGGCCAACTCACGGGCTCTCTCTGATCCTTGCAACTAGCCAATCAGGGAGGTTTGAAAAGGGCAAGCCCAATTACTTGCTAGAAGAAGGAAGGTGGCATAGTCCAATCACTCCCATCCTAACACATATATTTCCTGTAGCAGCGGCCTCCTCTTCCACTGCAGGGCAGAGTCCTTTGACACAACATGAAAACACGAAAGAAAATTAAGCAAATGGTCAGCACAGAGCAGTTTGTTATATTTTGCATTAGGAATGGGACAATTTTAAATTTGTAAAAGCTCCGAGCTTATTAAAAATAAAAGGTGATGCTTTTGGGAAATTTAACTTCTCCTGTGAGGCAAGTAACAGATAAATGCTCATGTAGATTTGATCAAACTTCATAAAGTAAAATAATTTTATTTTCGAAACAGATACTGTACATTAACACGGGGCAGGGCAGGTTGCTCTAGTTAATTCAAATAATCTCTAAAAAGCCTGTATGCAGTTTCACGTTACCAATGTCTGGTTTTAATGACATATGTTCATGTAAAGTAAATACTGTGCTAAGTGCTGTTTTAGTAATTTAGATACTGTCGGTAAATATCTAAGTGGCCAAGAGCCAAGCTGGCTCTTGGCCATTGTTAAAAAAAAGGTAAGCTTATCATTTGTGTTTATAAATCATTTGACTGTTGGGAGAATTCTGACCGTAAGATAAGGACATCAGATACAATGCGTCAGAAAAAACCCTCAGAAACAAAATTAAATATTAAATAATAATGTCATTTAAAATTGCTAGCATCTCCTGAAATCCTGTATACAAGACTCGTGCCTCAATAACCTGAAATTTCATAACATGTGCAAAGATGTCATCAGCTCTTGTATGTGGTCATCATCAAAGAGGCACAAGAGACCTCGTTAGAGTCATTAGAGAAAAAAGTGATTTCCCCGCCCCAAGAATTACTATTTTTGGGCACCCGGTAAGACCAGAGGCAGAGAATTTGCGTGAGAACAGTTCTGGCGGGGGTGGGGGGTTTCAAAAGGGGGGAATTGGTGTTTCTGCTAACCCTGGGCGTAGGGCATTTTTTGCTTGCTTGCGGCCCTCAACGTCAAGTTGGTGACGGCGAGTGAGCAAAATAACATCCCTGCGAGACTTTTTCCTCATTCGCGATCAGCAACATCTAGTTGCCGATCGCGAGCGTGGAAAATAAACCTCCTGGCGAGTTTCTCAACGCGGGGAGGTCGGGTTTCTCATTGCGAGTGGTCGCGTATGCTCGCGATTGTTCACGATGAGAAACTACCAGTCCACATTGAGAAAGCTGCCGCTCCAGTACAAATCTACTCCAGCGGCAGAAAACGACCGCTTGCACTGTTTTGCAATGGTGTGTCTGGGCTAGGGTTTGAATTTCCGTTGTTTGGGATAAAATCCAATTGATACAAGTAGATCCGGTTGATAGTGAGAATTAGAACACGATCTCACTATCTAATCACAACTACTTATCCTCTCCCTCTAAACCGATTACACTCTGTAACATATTCTTATCTATATTTCTGTCTCCCTCACTGACAACACACTTTGTTTCCTTAAATTTATCCATATCTGCCGCACGCTTACCTTGATCCCTTCCTCACCTTACTTTCTTTCTTTGTTCCCTCACTTACCTTTTGCCTTTCAACGCTGCGTCTCCCTACGATTTAATAATTCTTCCCAAATCACCTTCACTATGTATATAATATACACATGATTTACGACACCATGTCCTTATCCTACCTTGGTTTGACATTGTCTATGTACAGCCCTGAGGAAGCCCCAGGCCTGATGGCCAACTAGGGGGCGAAACACGTGTTGGCTGTGCCATCCTTTTTTCGTTTGCAGCTACCAAAAAGAATATAAAATACAAATATCAACCGGATCTACTTGTATCAATTGGATTTTATCCCAAACAACGGAAATTCAAACCCTAGCCCAGACACACCATTGCAAAACTAGTTTCAATTTAGGGGGAAAGGGGCATCTCCCCCTGTCTCTGGGCTGGAACCAGCACATGAAGGCTTCTCGCTTATTATATGATGAGTAAGGGATGAGGATCTCTTTCCCCTCGCACACATACAACAGACCGCTTGCACTGTGCAAGATGCCGTTTGCAATGATTGCACAGTGCGGACAAGCATCCGTTACTGTGCAATCAGTGCGAACAGCATTTTGCACAGTGCACTACGCAGTTCGCGTAGCTACGCGTAACTTGCGTAGTACGAAGTGCACTTTGCGTAGCTACGCGTAGCGCTACTACGCGAACTACGTCCAGGGTTAGTTTCTGCAACGATTCTCACGTGTTTTCCCTGCGTGTGAAACACCACAACTGTTATGCCCATGAGGCCAGTAAATCCTATAATCACCCCATTTTCGCGGGCCCTCGTAATGAGGACTAAAGAGAAGTACAATTAGAACACTTGTTGTTTTTGGCTTTTTGTAAAAAAACACCTAGTAGTACGTATTTTCTACGTACTATGTGGTTTATTACAAGCCCCTTGTGCTGTAGGTACGTCATTTTTTCCCATATCAAAAGTGACTATTAGAAATGGGATCTCTGGTTGGCTAAGGCTTGCGCCAAAGCCAGGCAGAGACCACCACTCTAGTCAGGGCAAGAGAGGTACACGCAAGGATAACCCCTGCTCACCCCCTTGGTAGCTTGGCATGAGCAGTCAGGCTTATCCCGGAGGCCATGTGTAAAGCATTTGCGCACGCACACAGCAACAACATCCCAGGCACACTACAAAGGGACTCCACACAAAATCAAAAATAGCCTTTGTATTCTCATAACACATTAGAATAGTAAACACATAATATACATCGTGCCACCTGGCACTAGGTCATATTTACAAGGGATTATTTACACCTGTCAGGGCCCACTGGACCACTGTCAGAACCATCACAAAGCGAACTTAGTAAAAGTAAAACATATCATAAACGTACAACCAGTAACCACTGGAAATCACTGTACTTAGCATCAGCCTGTAACATAAACCACATTATACACAGTATCACATTTAGGCGTGAAATACATTCTGCGCCAACCTCATAATCATAACGACCACATTTAGAGGTATAAAACAGGGTGCATAATTCATACTAAATGAATCACATTTCCTAGCACCACATAAATCAAATTTAGCACATAGTCTCCTAATAAAGACTATAGTAGACATAAATCACATTAGGGCCTGGCACCCTACAAACCTCCTGGTCCCCCTGGCCAACTGGCCATCTCAAAAGGGGCTCAAATGCCCTATATCCAAAATGTTATGGCTGCTGCAACTGCATCAATATCCAAAAGCGCGTCATTGCGCGGGGGCAGAGGAGTGCATCTCATTCCCATTTCACACAACATGCCCCCAAGAACTAGCAGCCTAAATGTAGCAGCTGGCACTTAGTGCTGTGCAGCTGTGAGGACCAAATGTGGCCCTGGGCACTCACTGTGCCCTCTAAACGAATATGCCCAAATTGGCACGAGCACCGACAATGTGCTCCGATCTGGAAGCCCCCCCATGACGTTGCAGCTGCCGTTTATCGAAATGGGGCAGCTGTGGAGGAATGGCCACAGCGTTGCAGCGGCCCGCAACTACGGTGCCGCTGTGACGAAAACCCAAACACTTGCACCACTGTGCCTGGGGGAGTCCCACTAGGGGGACTCTTAGAAACAAAATGCCCCCCAACGTTGGAGAGGCCCGCTCTCCTGCAGGGCAGCTCGGAAAATGGGCTTTCTCTGGCTGGAACCCGGGGCTCTCCTCAGGCCACGGGAGCCCCGGCCACGTTGCTACGGCAGGTGGGGAAGGCACCGGCAAGGCGCCTTCACACACCCCCCCTCCACCGGACTCCCAACTGTGCCCCACTCACCAAGCTAGATGGCGGAGGCTCTCAGGAATTCACCCGGGCCCCCTCCTGGGACTCCTCTAGCAGGCTCGCGGGCAGGACCACAAAGGCGGGGTGGGCTCCCGTTGGATCCACACGCTCCTGCTTGCGGCCTCATACGGGGCTCTCCTCGTCCCTCCGGGAGCCTCCCTGACACAAGCCGCACCTTTCTGCTTTCGGCCGCAGATCGGCCCGCCCACAATCAGGCCTCCAGCATGCCTGTCTTCCTGTTCGACGCTCCGACGCGGCAGTTTCTTTATTGGGATCTCGGGCCGCGGCGGTGACTTCTAGGCAGCAATGCGGGGTGGGCTCCCGCTGAGAAAATGAAAACTAATGCGGGGTGGGCACCCGCTTCTGTCTTTAAAAAAAAAGGTATAATGCGGCGGTGATCTCCAGACAGAAATGCGGGGTGGGCTCCCGCTGAGCAAATAAAGACTAATGCGGGGTGGGCACCCGCTTCTCTCAGGGAGTCCCTGTACTGCTGTGACAGAACTGACCCTGACGGCAGGGAGGCGGAGGTGCTCTACAGCTGGCAGAGAGGTGATACATGCGGCGAGAGCAGTTACCGGCGGAGCCTGCGGATTGCAGTGGGGTAGGTTGCTCAGCGGAGGAGTGACCAGCTCTCTCTCCTATGCCTGAGTGTGGCCCGGGAAGACTGGACTACACAATGTGACGCGGGTGAGGCCTTGGGCGTCTGGACTCCCCTCTGGCTGATGAACAATGGAGCCTGCACTGCGTGGCTGGGCTGGAGGTGCGCCCTGGAGGTATACTCTGCCCCCTACCCTCTCCCTTATATTCTCTGCCACAGCGCTGTATAAGGGTGCTCCCGCTCCTGTCCCTCCTCCAGTACAGGCCACTAACAAGCTACTTTTACTGCGGGGACACTAGAGGGGAGGGTGTGCTACGTTTTATGGCCATGAGGTGTTTGACAGCACAGTGTTGGAGGTAACTACACACCCAGTTAGTGTCCTAGTGCTTTGGTGCACATAACAGTCTCCTGCACTGGGAGGAAGGTGGCTGTACAGAGGGAGACCTGGGGGCCAGACAGGAACGTAGACGTAGACCTACTGTAACCCTCTAAAAACAACATGGCGGCGGGGAAGTGACCCAAGACTGACCCTGTGAGGAGTTGGAGGGGCTGAAGTGTGTGCAAGAATCCTCTGTCCATACTCGTGGGATCAATACACGCTAGCTAGCCGGCATAATAGGGGAGGTGCCCTTGGAGGAGTGATATGCGCACTGTTTCTTTGCTGGCTAGTTTGCCATGAATGATAAGTGTACCCTATCAAAACTTTTGGTGGCCTGGCCGTGGGGATCGTCGTGGTCTGGGGTCCGGTAGAGGTGGAGAGTGCCTGGCTGAACGTGGTGTTACGATGGCGAAAGCTAAAGACCCCAAGGCTTCCAAGCAAGGAAAGCTGGACCGATTCGCCAAGGTGCTGTCTACCCCCGCTGGGCCGGAGGGTGGCATGGCCCTCCGCTCAAACACCGACGCGATACAACAGGCGATCCAAGCGTCTAATATAAAGACCCCAAGGCTTCCAAGCAAGGAAAGCTGGACCGATTCGCCAAAGTGCTGTCTACCCCCATTGGGCTGGAGGGTGGCATGGTCCTCCGCTCAAACACCGACGCGATACTACAGGCGATCCATGCGTCTCGTGAAAACTTGGAAGGTAAAATTCCAGAGGTTCGGACAGAGGTTTCCTTTTGGCGCTCAGATCTGCGAAAGGTTTTGGAACTGGAGGACACCTCGTGAACCACAAGTAAGGATGTAGCTGGACTAATGGCAACTGTAAAGGAGGTGGCATGGCGTGTGGATGATGCCGAAAAGATGGCCTAAGAAATAACCTGCGCTTTATAGGTTTTGCAAAAAATGCAGAACACTCTGACCCTGGCCACTTCCTACTAAAATTTCTCAGGGAGCCCTCCCAGAGACGCAATTGTCATCATGCTTTGTCATAGAAAGAGCACACAGAATGCCGGGAACATGGCCCCAGCCGGGGACTCCCCCAGACTGCTGATAGCTCAGTTCTTAAATTTTCAGGAAAGGTATCTTATACTCAGGGAGCTACGGAAGAAGGGTGAGATGAAATATGAAAACACTAGAGTAATGGTGTTCCTGGACTACTCACAAGATGTTCAGAAACTGTGACGCACCTTCGATCCGGTAAAAGTGAAACTCCGTGCCCTTGGCATCCAATACATGCTGTTTGTCCCAGCCAAACTTAAAGTAATTTCTCAAGGGACTACGCATATCTTCCAGATGCCAGAGGAGGCATAGTCCTGGGTTGAAGAGCGGCCCCGGCTGCGGCGTGGGTCGCTGGCCGCCGCGGCCCTGCCTGTGGACAAGCAATCGAGCTCTAGTTGGAAACGTCCTAAGGAGAGGCGGCGGCGAAGAGTGCTAAAATGCCGGACCCCAGTTGGGGCTACGCCGACGAGGTCCCTGAGGTTGAGGGAGCGAAAAACCACTGTGTCAGACACATACAATGATATGGCTCTGGATTGTGTGTCTCGTACTTCTCAGAAATCTTTAGATTTTTATTTTTGTAGTGTTCTATACTTGACTGGGTGTGGAAGGGTGGGAGGGTTACAGACCTCTGGGTGATTTACCTGCACCAGTGTTGTCATGTTAACGAGATTGGGGGTGGTAGGGGTACCTGCAGAGTGTGGGGAGGGGGACACTATGGACACTACTAATTGTTCTGGACTACGTGTTCGGGGTGGGGGGGAGGTTAGTTCTGTTTTGAAATTTTGCATGAATACTGACATTGAAGTGAACTGGTATTGCACGGGCAGTGTTGGGGGTATAGATGGAAGGGAGAAGCTCCAGCTTATTTCACACAATGGCTACCAATGGGTACTCAGTGCTGACGTGGAACGTCAGTGGACTAGGAAATAAGATTAAAAGAGAGTTAGTTTCGAGATATATTAGAAGGCTTAAACCGGACATCATACTCTTGCAGGAAACTCATCTCATGGGGCCACACTGCTCTTTCCTGGGTAGGGGCGCAATACGTTACTTTGGCGCATGCAGGATTTACCAGAGGGTTGAGGGGAGTAGCGATTATTGTCAAGCGGTCACCCCCCTGCTGGGTTACTTGACATTGGGAGGACCCAGAGGGCACATACATAGTGGTCCAGGGTACTTGAAATCACAAATGTTGGCTGATTGTCAGTGTTTATGCGCCCCCACGTCTCCAGCGACGTGCGCTGGATAAATTGTCTGACCTCCTGTTACAGTCTGGCCCACCACACATCTCATACAAAGTGACTTCAATAATGTGAGCGGCCCTGCCTTGGATCGTACACTGACCCGACCTGGGCAACAGGAGGCCACCGCATTGGCTAGGTTTCAGGCGGACTTCGGGTTCACTGACCTTTGGAGGCTCCAAAATCCATCCACATATGCATACTCCTACTTTTCTGGGGCCCATAGGGTGTTTTCTAGGTTGGATTATCTTTTTGCCCCAGCTGGTGAGATTGACAAGGTTGAGGAGACGGACTAGTTAGCCAGGGGAATCTCAGATCATTCACCGCTGTATCTGCGGGTGGGGGAGGACAGAGAAGTCAGGGCACGACATGGAGGCTTAACGCTTGGGCATTGAGGGATGAAACGGTTGCTAAAGAAATTGGGGTGGATACTGACCTGTACTTTAAAGAAAATGAGGGCTCCGTGCAATCAGCGGTCACTCTCTGGGAGGCATTTAAGACTGAGATACGTGATAGAGCCCAATATATTATAGCCCACAAAAAAAGACGGGAACTTCAGGAGACACTGGTGCTGGAAAGCAGGCTGATAGAACTTGAAAAGGGGAGTGTCTCTTCCTTGAGTGAACATACTCTCCGTCAAATTGATATTACTAAACGGGAATACCAAGCACTCGTTACTAAAGAGACTCGGGCACATCAACTCGCAGTCCAACATAGCCTTTATGAGAGTGGAGACCGAGCGGGTAAATTGTTAGCGTGGTTGGGCACGAGGTGGGTCTCTTCTATCAAAGAACACGGCGGTACTTATACCGCACCTCAAGACATTGTGGAGGCATTTGCCCTCTACTACTCAAAGCTTTATGCAGCCCAGATGCAAGCCACCGAGATGCAAATAGCTCAGTACCTTGAGACTGTTGAACTCCCCTGTCTGCCCCCCGATGAGAGGGACAGGCTTGATGAGGAAATCACTCTGACAGAGGTCACGGAGGCCATTGGTCGGCTAAAAGCAGGGAAAACCCTGGGTCCTAATGGCCTTCCGGGAGACTTTTTTAAGGCGTACAATTCCCTGCTGGCTCTGCACCTACTTAAGATATTTATGGCCTCTAAAGAGGAAGGGGTACTCCCGGCAGATCTTAGACTAGCGACGGTGGTGGTGATTCCTAAAGAAGGGAAACTCCCAGATGAGTGTGGGTCATATCGACCCATCTCGCTTCTAAATATAGAAACTAAGATCCTGGCCACTGTTCTGGCGACATGCCTTGTATCCGTTATCACCTCCCTGATACATGGGTACCAGACGGGCTTCATGCCGAAATGTGCCACGCTTTACAACCTACGACGAGTAGCCAACTGGATGGATGAGGTCAGAGACCGAGAGGAGGCTCATCTGCTACTCTCCCTGGATGTGGAAAAAGTGTTCGACACCATCCATTGGCCCTTCATGAGACACACTCTAAAGAAATTTGGCTTTGGCCCGGGATTCCGGGAACGGGTGGCCTTGTTATACAATGCCCCTGAGGCCAGGGTTAGGGTCAATGGGGCACTTTCCAAGACCTGGTTGATTTTGCGGGGGACTAGGCAGGGCTGCCCGCTTCCCCCTCTACTGTTTGCACTTATTTTGGAACCCCTGGCTGGTGTCGTTAGGGCCACACCGGGGTTTTGTGGCTTTGTGGATGATTCCTGACAGATAGCAGAGGAAGGCATATCGTTATATGCGGATTATATTTTGCTGTATGTGACGAATCGGATGGAAACTCTTCCTCAAATCCTGCGCATAGTTGAAGACTATGGCTACCATGCGGGGTATAAGATTAACTGGACCAAATCTACCCTATACCCAGTGGGGGGATGGTAGAAACTCAGACTTTCCCTAGCTGCTTCCACTGGTTTACAGAAGGCTTTACCTACCTTGGTCTTTACATTAATGTGGATATGAACACCAGCCTGGTCTGCAACATTAGGCGGGTCTTCTCAAACTTTCAAGAGGATGCTAAAAGATGGCGGAAGCTTCCCCTAACCATTATGGGAAGGCCTGCCATGTTTAAAATGATCATGCTCTCACAGTTGCTCTACGTATTTCAAAATATAAACGTTAAGATTCTGGTTCTACTATTTAAAGGCATTGATAGTGAACTCCGCGTACTCCTCTGGGACGGGGTTCATCCACATATTGCACTTTCAACACTGCAGCGGAATCCCTTTAATGGGGGTTAGGCTCTACCAGACATGAGGTCATATTATAGAGCGGCTCATCTTATTGCCATTAATGAATGGATCCATGCATCTGGGGATCATCCGACTTATAGGCTCGAAAGGCTGCAGTTTAGGGACCATACCCATCTTCACTATCTTTATGGCGGTAAGTGATGCAGTAGACTGCTCCAGGCGACCCAGAGGACGTTGGAGGCAGGGAAGAGAGCAGGGCGACAAATGCAGAGGGATCAAAAATGCACTAGGGAAACCCCACTGTGGGAGGGGACTAGGCTAAAAGAGATTGGAAAGCTGTGTGGCTTTAGGCACTGGGACCTAATAGGGATCTCCAAAATAGGTGATTTCTTGGACCATGGTGTGTTGGCCTCTTTCTACATGCTCCAAGCTAGATATCAACTACATGAAACTCAGACATACGCGTATCTTTGTTTGCAACATGCTTGGGTGGCGGAGGGGTTAGATGGGACATTGCTACCGGAATATGCCCCATTGGAAGTTCATCTTCTCCAGGAGGAAATCCCAGCTAAAGCTATTTCATTTACCTACAAAACATTACTTAATAGCATGCCCGATAGATTGAGTCCTCTTTGTGCAAAATAGGAAAAAGTAACCAATGGGTTTGAAGATATAGACTGGGAGGCCGCTTTCATGCATCCACGTGAAGTGGCAATTAAATTAAGCTTACGGCTCATCCAGTACAAAATACTACACCGCGCATATTTTGATAGAGCCAAATTGCATACAATAGGAAGAGCCAAGAGCCCGGAGTGTCTCCGATGTCTCACTGAGCCTGGGACGTTTATTCATACCCTTTGGGGGTGCTCTGAGATACAGGCCTATTGGGGATCGATTGTAGGGGAGCTCAATCTTATATTGGAAGACCAAATAGAATTGGAGCCACGGTTTCTCCTTTTGAGAATTTCGACAGATGTAGCCATCCCAAGGCGCAAACTTGTTTTAGCTAATCTGGGGTGGGTAGTAGCCAAACGGGATATAGCTAAGTACTGGGGGGGCACCACAATTACCTACCATTAACAAATGGAGGGCAAGTCTTGACTTGTACATGGTTGTGGTACGGGTGACATATAAGGCCCGAGGCTGTCCTAAAAAGTTCTGGAAAATATGGACCCCATGGATTAAATCTTATGGTCTGGAGGTGGAGGAAGATGAAGGAGGAGGGACTTTGTCATCTGCAGGACCCGGGGTAGAGCCTAGACCGATGTAATGTTTGTTCCAAGTATGTGTAACCATGAGAACTGTGTAACTGACTCTGATTTCTTTGCGCCTAGTCCACTCTCACATATGTCTAGACTCATCCGAGATAGCCTTTTTGTCATATGCTTACCCTACATGGCCAAAGTGGACTGCTATACAATGTGTATTGTGTATCCATGCTTTGTTTTATGTTTTGTTTTGTTTGAAAAACGCAATAAAAATACATTTCACAAAAAAACCAATAGACTGACAACTATATTTACCAATCTCATTATTAGAAATTATAAAAGGGATAACGTACTCCCTGCCATACATTATAAGGTTGTTGCAAGTCCTAGAGGAGTTCCATAACCATATAGAGGAACACATCTGAAGGCTGAGTTCCTTTATAAAGTTATGGTACTCAAAGATGACTTGCAATAACCCTATCATGTACGCCAGGGGGTACTTTATCCCATTTAATACATGGTCACCCCTTCATCTTTGAAAACTACTGTATTATCCCTGTGCACTCTAGACGATTAAACAAAGTTCAAAGAATTTATGTTGGTGCTCCTCGTGTCACGCGGAGTCCTCCCGCGTCTTTGAAAGAATTATTCGTATGTAGTGAGAAGAATCACCTTCGACGTTGAACTTTCACGCCGTCCGTAGAGCCTTAGACATGTGAAAACCGTTCGGTTTCCAACCCCTGAAGAAGGGTCAGATATTATTGACCCGAAATGCATTGGGTGGATGTCTAATGTGCTCAAGAAGAACAATTCTTTGTTATGTATGATTACATTTGGAAATGATATTTCAACGAGAGACTCAATCGGATGAATTTGTCGAAACTCAATTTATGAAGTAAATAAATTGTTGAAGAAACTTTATCAGTTTCATGGTTTATTGAGTGCCCTTGTCTTGCGAGAAGGTGATTCTTCTCACTACATACGAATAATTCACCCCTTCATCTTTGCCACAAACCACTTAAAATCTTGGCGCATAGCTCTTTCATATGAACAAGCTAGCATATTTGAGAACATGAAGAATAAAAAATAATAAACCTATAGCGCAAACTTAAATACATCAACAACCTATTAGATATTTTTTGCAAGCAGATATTAGAACCAGCCCAATACAAGCATTTTTTTTTTTAAAAACAGAAAAAGTGCAGTAGCTTGGAATGTGTAGAAAGATTTTATTTTTTCTCTAAGGTGTGCAAAAAATAAACATGTTCTCTCCGGTTGTCATTGTAAGCTAGAAAACAGAACAGAAGAAAGAAAAGCAATGTTCTGTTTTTGTTGCTGCTTCAATTATGCTCAATGACCTGACCTGCCTTTCACTTCGGCAGCTGGCAACAGGCATTGTGACGTCAGACCTCGACTGCAAAAACGTATTACAGTCGAGTTCTGACATCTTTACTTTATAATCGGTGACTGGATCCATCAGAAGTCGCCGATTATGAAAGAAATGAAATACAGGTGTTTATAAAGGGATTCCAGAATCCCATGTATTATATATTGAATGTATATATATATATATATATATATATATATATATATATATATATATATATATATATATATATATATTCACTGAAAAAAACATAGGTTTCAGGCCTGATATAGTTAGGAATTAGCATTTAAAAAACCTTTGAAATTCACTGAAAAAACCATAGTTGTCAGGCCTGATATAGTTAGGAATTAGCATTTAAAAAAACATAGGTTTCAGGCCTGATATAGTTAGGAATTAGCATTTAAAAAACCTTAGAAATTCACTGAAAAAACAATAGGTTTTAGGGGTGTTATAGTTAGCTGGACATTTCACTCGAACAAAACCATTGAAATTCCTCCGATATAGTTAGTTGTGCTAACTACATCTCGCGCGCCCGCTATCCACTGCTGATGATGTCACATATTACATCATTCATGACATGGTCAGTGACATCACTGATGACATCTCAAATGACATCACTGATGACATCACTGATGACATCATCCAGTGAATGTGGTTTGGTTCGTTATTTTTTTTTATTTTTTTTTTTTGTAAATCTGATATTTTATTTCACTGTAACTACATCACATATCATATTTTCCATGGTGCTGCATCACACTTGAGATTGAATAATAATTGGTACACCAAAACATACTACACTTTCAATACATTATAAACTTAGAGTAGTAATGGATACCCCTACACCATCACTCAATTTCCCTACTGCTGCACCTTCCGGGACTTAGAATAGTAATAGTTACCCCTGTACCATCAAACGCTTTCTCTACTGCTGTACCTAAGTGCAGTCATATTAGTTATTGTTACCCCTGCACCATCGCACAATTTCGTTTATGATGCAGCGTGAATGTTCAAAAATAATATTAACCTCTATACCATACAACACTTTTGCTAATGATAAAAATATATTTTTAAATTAAAAGAATTAAAAAAAAAATTAAATCATTTACCTTCACAATAGCAAAGGTGAGTCGATTACGTTGAGGTGATGTAAAAATAGGGAAACGATATCTCGCTTTTGATAGAAAAACAACTTTCTGTTTTAGGAAAAACAAGTAGATGTTTTAAGTTGGTATCTCTTAAAGTTTCTTTGTTGAAAAAATATTTAAAACAGTACATTTTATAAATTAATAAAAATATTTTTAAAGCATATTTTGTAAGGAAATAAAACATGATTTTAGACAAAACAAGGTGTTAAAATATTTTAGTGACTTACTAGTAGTTGCAAAGTAACAATGCTTCTCCAAAGGATTGCAGTGTTCTGTCAGTCGAGGTCACAGTCTAGGTGTCAGAGGGTCAGGTTTTTACGTCTGGTCTCTCTGGTAGTTGATAATCAACTGATTGCAAAATGGTGTCTTCCTGGTATTTATAAGTTTTAGTCAGTGTCACTATTAATTTTTTTAAAAACAGCGTTCGTTGTGTTTTTTAGTATATTTTATTTTGCTGTAGAAAATGATAATTTAAAAAATCATTAACAGATGTATAGTTTTCATTTGTTTGCTCCGTTTTGGCATCCATTTTGGAACATGTCTTTTGCTATTGTTTTCATAGAAAGTGTTGTAGGACAAGTTTTCAAAGTGAGATGGATAAAATGGCGACTATGTGTATGTGTCTTCTGTTTTCATCCGTTTTTTTTTTATATAATCATGATTTAAATGTATATGATCTGTTGTTAAATTTTTCGTTATTTGTGTAAAACTTTAAAATGTGTGAAAACTGATTTTTTGGGGAACTAGGAGTATTAATTTTAATACTCGAGCATTAATAGTAATACTCGAGTATTAATTTCAACACTCGTGCGTACATTTTGGAATGCATTTCAGTAGATTTACGTTCAGTTTTGCTCCACATTTATTTTTTTTTTTTTTGGAAAACCTTTATTTCAAAAATCAGGACACAGCTATTCAGCCGACAGCCCGGAGGTTCGGCAGCATTAAGAGTCAGATACAGTGATGTGTCCCCAGTACAGTACAAAGAGAAGTGCAAAGGTCCAATTTTAAGGGAACAGAAAAAAAAAACTCACAACAAACCCCAGCAAGGCAAGAACATTGAAAGCCCATGGTGAGAGCCCCCAGGGGAGGCCGGACCCCACTCATCTACTAGTTACAAGACAGTGTAAGGAGGAAGAAGGGGGACAGCAGAGGCCAAAATGGTTCCTAAAACCAAACTGTGCTGGAAAGAAGGTCAGGGGGAAAGCTGTTCCTCGGGAGGTTCCAGATCAGGGGCAAGACATATTCCCCCCCTGTATTGGTTCCACCGCCCCCAGATGGCATGCCACTTCCGGGGGCGGCCTCTAGAGCAATAGACCGTCTTCTCCCTAAACATGCTCCAGTCCATGTTCTCTTTCCACGCAGTCAGTGTAGGGGGTCCCGAGGAGCCCCACAATCGCGCGATATCCCTTTTAGCGACCATGTTACCCAGAGTCACCCATTGGATCCGCGCCTCATCGAGGTCAGTGGGCCCCCAGATATTCAGGAGACAACACCGCGCCTCCGGCTGCACAACAATGCCCGTCACCTCCCCCATAACTGCATGAACTCTCCTCCAGAAGTCTACAATGACCCCACATTCCCAAATGATGTGCAGAAAAGTACCCACCATACCACACCCCCTCCTGCACAGGCCGTCATCCGAGAACCCCATGTGGACCAGCCTCGGCCCCGTCACATACACCCGGTGCAGTATTTTAAGCTGCACCAGCCTCAGACGCGACGGGATCGCAACATCCTTAGGAGAAGAAACAGCTGACTGCCAGTCCTCATTATCCAACTCAAGGCCATCCCTAGTCCACTGTTCTCTCAGCCCCAAAAGCATGTCCGCCCGGACGTTAATCAATTTCTTATATATGAGCGAGATCGTGCTCTCGGGCATATGACCATCAAGGACCCAGTCCTCCAGAGGAGAGGACTCCGGCACCTTCTCACCCTCCACGAGGACTGATCGGAGGGCGTGGCGCAGCTGGATATACCTGAAATACTCGGAGGGCCCCAGCTCATACTCAGTCTGCAACTCCTCGAAGGACTTCACCCTCCCCTTATGCAGCACATCTCCCACCCTGGAGATGCCTATCAGGTCCCACTTATCAAAGCCTTTTGTATGCCAAAGCCTTCCCAATCTCTCCGATTCAAACAATGGGGTAGCGAGGGTGATCCTATCCTTCCAGCCCAGCGAGTCAGTGGCCATCCTCCACACCCGCACTGCCACCCCGGTGGGGCCCGTGAGGGACGAGTCTAGGGACCGCGAATATAACGCCCTGTAGTAGTTACCACCACGCAGCAACCACCTGTCCATGGCATACCCAGGGCTGAGGGCGGGGCCATAAAACCCATGATTGATCGCACTCAGCTGTGTGGCCCAATAGTACCGTCGGATGTCTGGGAGCGCAATGCCCCCGTCGTACCATGGAAGCGTCAACTTTGCAATTGCTATTCGCGGCCGCCCATCCCACAGCAATGTCCTTTGGAGGCCTTCGACCTCCCGAAAGTATTTAGCCGGCACCCAGTCCAAGGTATTCTGTAGAGCGTAAAGGAAGCGGGGGAGGGACATCATTTTGAACAGAGCCGCACGCCCAACGAGGGAGAGCGGCAGCCTCCGCCAACCTTCAACATCGCGCCTCAGGCGTGCCAGGGGGGGGAGCAGATTCTTCTCGTAGCGCACAGCAGAGTCCATGGATATAAAGATCCCCAAATACACGAAACCCTGCTGGGCGACCTGTATCGAACATGTTCTGGGGATCGGTGGGACCTCGCCACTAAGAACGTACAAGTACGATTTGCTCCAATTAATAACGAGCCCCGAGTTCCTACCGAACGATGTGAGTACGTCACAGACCACTATAAGTGACTTCTTAGGTGAGGCAAGATACAACAGGATATCATCGGCATAGAGCGAGATACGGTCCTCGTGATCAGGCGACCACCGAAGGCCCCGTATATCCGGGTGCCAACGTATCCACGCAGCCAACGGCTCAAGGGCGAGAGGTTCGTTATTTAAATATATATTATATATATAGCAAATTGCATTGAAGAATGAGTGGATAAATAAATATAAATATCTGGATGGAGGATTTAGTAGCAGTGTGATTGACTGTTTACTTGACTAATTTATAGTGTTTCACTAAATATATTGGATAGTGACTAAACTGTGTCACTTTGTCAGTTGTTGTGTAAACTGCTGCACCAGTTGGTTACTAGCTACGTGAAAGTCTATATTATTTATTGATTAGTTAACTGAGTATTTGTATGGGAGAGTGAATGTGTGTGTGGTTCGGTGGGGGGTGTGTGACTGCCCAAAGATGTGTGAATAGTTGATTCAGTAGGTATATGAAGTTAAAACTACATGTTATAGCAGTTGTTTGGGTGAGTGAATATATTTATGGGTGTGGCAATGAGCCAATATATGTCTCAATGGTACATGTCCAACAAACTAGGAAAATAAAAGCCAGTGTATGTGTCAGTTGTTGTATATAAATAAGTATACATAAGACTCAGTGATTGTATGAGTGACTGTATGGATAACTGTATACTTGTAATAATGTTTTTATAACACACTAAGTATGAGTTATTATCTATATGAATAGATGAATTGGTGTTTTTATAAGTGTATAGCTAAGTAAAAGTAAGTATGATCCATCGTTTGCATAAGTGAGTAGGATGACTTCATTAGTGATTAGGATGTGTGCTGGTGTGTAATGTCGATATAGGTGTATAAGAATATTTGATAGTGTTCTATTGATCATTGACAGCATGTATGAGTGAATCTATAGGTAAGTGATTAGATGTGTGTATAGATCTAGGAATCACTGAGTGGGTGTTTAGAAACTTGTATTGGTGTGTCAATGGTTTTAAATCTGGCACTCTGTATTTTACAGTGAGCGATAAAAGGTTATACTAGTGTATGATGAGGTGTATCTGATTGTCACGTGGATGATGCCATCAGTGATGTCATCAGTGATATCATTTGAGATGTCATCAGTGATGTCACTGACCATGTCATGCATGATGTAATATGTGACATCATCAGCAGTGGATTGCGGGCGCACGAGATGTAGTTAGTACAACTAACTATATCGGAGGAATTTCAATGGTTTTGTTCGAGTGAAATGTCCAGCTAACTATAACACCCCTAAAACCTATTGTTTTTTCAGTGAATTTCCAAGGTTTTTTAAATGCTAATTCCTAACTATATCAGGCCTGAAACCTATGGTTTTTGCAGTGAATTTCAAAGATTTTTTAAATGCGAATTCCTAACTATATCAGGCCTGAAACCTATGGTTTTTTCAGTGAATTTCAAAGGTTTTGTAAATGACAATTTTTAATGTATTAATTGTTATACTGATTTTTTTTATACTGATTTACTACATTTTTTAAACTATTTATTCTTAGATATTTTTTTGTTTTAATTACAGTATAATTACATTATACATTACAATACAAAATATACTTTCTCAGAATGAATTACTTTAGGTTGAAAACTTTGCAAATAGGCAATAGACTTTTAAGTACAGTAGTTACAGCTGTTGCAATGGGCAACACAATTTCAAACACAATGTAACATTGAGCTCAATGTGAATTTCTAGTCAAATGCAATTAGTTACTTTATGGATTTATTTTCTAACCACAGGACTGGATCCTAGATTCAGTCCTTGAACATCTCCTGTAAACAGTTGAGTAAAAGCGTTTTGGTTACAGTAGTTTTTTTTAAGGAATATTATTGTATTTTAAAAGTTGACACTTAGAAAAATTTTCACATAGAATCACCGATGTTATCCTATGGCAGAAAATTCACTTAGCAGGTAAGTAGTGTTATCGTTACTTTTTCTTACTCAGTGGTGGATACTGAATCCAGCACTGGCCAATCTCCTGTAAACAGTTTAAAGAATGTGTTTAAGTCATACAGATGATTTTTTAGGAATATTTTTAGTTTGTGAAAATAGAGATAAACTTTTCTGGTGAAAACTACACAATGGATTCCTATGGAAGGAAATACAAGTTACTGGTAAGTATGCTTAGAATTACTTTTCAGAGTCAGTGCTGGGCTAAAAGGTGCAGCCCTGGGTTCTCTCCTGATAACAGGTGAGTAAATCGGAATTCGTAGTTCGGCTGATTTTAGAGGAATATTTGTACGTTTAAAAAATGGACACTTAGAAACTTTTCTGCTGAAAACCACACAATGGATTCCTATGGAAGGAAATACAAGTTACTAGTAAGTACGCTTAGACTTACTTTTCAGGGTCAGTGCTGGGCTAAAAGATGCAGCACTGGGTTCTCTCCCCTGATAACAGGTGAGTAAATCGGAATTCGTAGTTCAGCTGATTTTAGAGGCATATTTGTACGTTTCAAAATTGGACAATTAGAAACTTTTCTGGTGAAAACCACACAATGGATTCCTAAGGAAGGAAATACAAGTTACTGGTAAGTACGCTTAGAATTACTTTTCAGAGTCAGTGCTGGGCTAAAAGATGCAGCACTGGGTTCTCTCCTGATAACAGGTGAGTAAATTGGAATTCGTAGTTCGGCTGATCTTAGAGGAATATTTGTACGTTTCAAAAATGGACACAGAAACTTTTCTGCTGAAAACCACACAATGGATACCTATGGAAGGAAATACAAGTTACTGGTAAGTACGCTTAGAATCACTTTTCAGGGTCAGTGCTGGGCTAAAAGATGCAGCACTGGGTTCTCTCCTGATAACAGGTGAGTAAATTGGAATTCGTAGTTCGGCTGATCTTAGAGGAATATTTGTACGTTTCAAAAATGGACACAGAAACTTTTCTGCAAAACCACACAATGGATACCTATGGAAGGAAATACAAGTTACTGGTAAGTACGCTTAGAATCACTTTTCAGGGTCAGTGCTGGGCTAAAAGATGCAGCACTGGGTTCTCTCCTGATAACAGGTGAGTAAATCGGAATTCGTAGGAATATTTGTACAATGGTGAAGGAAGGGGGCGGAGCCTGAGGTGACATGTGCAAACACGCCCTGTGGCGCGTTTTAAGTTGGGGAATTAATTCCTCTTCAATCCTGAGGTCCCCTGGGGGCCAATTAGCCCACCAGGTACCTCCAGTATGCGCTAGGGAGCTGCATTGCAGAGAGGTGTTCAGAGGCCACGCCCCTTTTTACAACACTCTGCAACGCCCCGGAGGGTGGCGGTCCCCGGGGCTGCAGGGGGCCATGAGCCTCCCGACATACATTGACATAAAGCCCCGGGGGTGCTGGTCCCTTGCGTGACTTTTCATGGCCTTGTAAATATGGGCCCCTTTCACGCATTACTGTGCGTGACAGTGACGTTCCATGGGTATTGCTGTTTCCACGCAACATCCATGGAACTTGATGTGGATGTTCCCACGCAACATCCATGGGACTTGACGCATTCCCAGATTTACAACATTTTGTAAAACTGGGAATGCACCAGAATCCTACACAGGGGTGGCATAGGAATTGCACAACAAGGAGAAATACTGTTATTTCTCCTTGTTTTTTCATCTTTCTATGCGTGCTGCATTCTGCAGTTCGCATAGAAAGAGGAGAATGCCATTAATGATTGTTTTTGTGTACCTTTCAGCAAAAAAACAATCATCCCTGCAGTGCAGGCACCCTTGACTGACGCAAGGGTGCCTGCGCTGGCGCAGGGCAGCCAATTGTGCGCCAGCGCAGGGGAAAGCACAGGGATGTCTCTGATTGCTGTTAATATGACACATCCTTGTGCTTTGAAAATGACGCAGCCTGGCACAGCTAAAGGGCTTGCTGCGTCATGCTGCATACTTTTCTTGTAGATGAGGCCCCCATGTACATTAAGTGGGAGTGAATCAGACCGATCTTCCCCCTGCTCTGGCTCATTAATTCCAGGAATTAAAGGGACAGCATTGTTTTTAGATCTGAGTATATGACTTGGATGGCATACTCTGACGCCCTGATTAGAAGTAGTGAGACATTGTCAATACCGCATGGGAGAATAATTACCACATCTGGGCTTGTCCACAGGAATATGAGCCGAAAAACCACATCCTGTATTTACCAAGTGCAGCAGATGTCAGCGTCAATAATTTGCACATGCTGTAAGTATTGATAGTGTTATTTACCAGATAGATTGTTTACCGCATACTGTGATTGGAGCAGTTAGTAAATAAAATAAAATTGTAAGTCTGTTGCTTTAGTGATAAGCAGGGAAATTACCTCCACCCAAAAGTAGGTGGCAAATCTTACAAGTTAATTTTCCCCCACAGTACCGAAAATACCACAAATATGCCAAACTGTAGTTCACAATACTTACTTATTGACAGTGACTCCAAACACAACAGTATGAAAATTACATCCAGTACCAATTCAGATACACCTATTTATAGACCCAAACGATACACAGCGATCAAATTCCATACTGGGGTAATACAACCACATAGATCTGTATGACGATTGGCTTCAGGGACAATTATGAGGGAGATAAAACAAAGTAACACTGTAAATCAGTAAAAGACATTACCCCAAATTTATATTAATGTACTTTTTATTGTGCAAACTGTACCCTAGCACCTAACTTTCTTGGCAAAAGTTGGAACTATACAAAAGTGTCAAAAGATCGAATTTAAGGGTCTGCACTATGGTGCAAGGATGCCTGCATTGGCTCTTGGCAACACACAGTGCGCCAGCGCAAGAAGAGAGCAAAAATGCCCCAAATGTTAGTAAATGTGTAGCATTTCTGCTCTTTTTGGACAATGCCTCCTTGTCTCCACCATGGCTGGTAAAAATGTGTTCTTGTAAGTATGTGATTTAATAATACTGAGGTGAATTATGTGTGCATGATTTAATAATAATGTGTTGGTGTTACATAGGTTGCTCCATTAGGGTTTCTTATGCACAGTTTGTTCTTGACATATTTATGGAATTTTCTGTGCAACAATAGACTGACAACGGGGGGCATGGCCAACATCATGGCCGGGTAGCTGCGTTCAGCGCGAGCTCTGCTGGCCCCAGACAAAATCCTGCACTTATCCTGTTCCTCTTCGCCCCAAAAACGCACCATCGGGGATCGGAAGGCAAGGGCGTATGCTGGAGTGCCCGGTGTGAGGCTGGAATTTGCCTGAGGCCGGAAATCGAGACTTGGACAGCGGGCTGCTCGGCGCACAGTCTTTATCAAAATGGCAGCCGGGGCGCAGTAATTGAAGCGGAGCACTGGAGTGGGTGTGCTCTCTTTGAGGGGGCTGACGTTCACCGAGATGGGAGAAGACTGAGGCGCCGCTGATTGGAGCTCAAACGCGCCCGATCCGCCTCAGAAACAAAGAGCTCCGTGACCAGTGGATGCCCGAGGGAGTCCCTGTACTGCTGTGACAGAACTGACCCTGACGGCAGGGAGGCGGAGGTGCTCTACAGCTGGCAGAGAGGTGATACATGCGGCGAGAGAAGTTACCGGCAGAGCCTGCGGGTTGCAGCGGGGTAGGTGGCTCAGCGGAGGAGTGACCAGCTCTCTCTCCCATGGCGGAGTGTGGCCCGGGAAGGCTGGACTACACAATGTGACGCGGGTGAGGCCTTGGGTGTCTGGACTCCCCTCTGGCTGATGAACAATGGAGCCTGCACTGCGTGGCTGGGCTGGAGGTGCGCCCTGGAGGTATACTCTGCCCCCTACCCTCTCCCTTATATTTTCTGCCACAGCGCTGTATAGGGGTGCTCCCGCTTCTGTCCCTCCACCAGTACAGGCCACTAACAAGCTACTTTTACTGTGGGGACACTAGAGGGCTGGTGTGCTACGTTTTATGGCCATGAGGTGTTTGACAGCACAGTGTTGGAGGTAACTACACACCCAGTCAGTGGCCTAGTGCTTTGGTGCACATAACAGTCTCCTGCACTGGGAGGATGGTGGCTGTACAGAGGGAGACCTGAGGGCCAGACAGGAACGTAGACGGAGACCTACTGTACCCCTCTAAAAACAACATGGCGGCGGGGAAGTGACCCAAGACTGACCCTGTGAGGAGTTGGAGGGGCTGAAGTGTGTGCAAGAATCCTCTGTCCATACTCGTGGGATCAATACACGCTAGCTAGCTGGCATAATAGGGGAGGTGCCCTTGGAGGAGTGATATGCGCACTGTTTCTTTGCTGGCTAGTTTGCCATGAATGATAAGTGTATCCTATCGAGACTTTTGGTGGCCTGGCCGTGGGGATCGTCGTGGTCTGGGGTCCGGTAGAGGTGGAGAGTGCCTGGCCGAACGTGGTGTTACGATAGCGAAAGATAAAGACCCCAAGGCTTCCAAGCAAGGAAAGCTGGACCGATTCGCCAAGGTGCTGTCTACCCCCGCTGGGCCGGAGGGTGGCATAGCCCTCCGCTCAAACAACGATGCGATACAACAGGCGATCCAAGCGTCTAATATAAAGACCCCAAGGCTTCCAAGCAAGGAAAGCTGGACCGATTCACCAAAGTGCTGTCTACCCCCATTGTGCCGGAGGGTGGCATGGTCCTCCGCTCAAACACCGACGCGATACTACAGGTGATCCATGCGTCTCGTGAAAACTTGGAAGGTAAAATTCCAGAGGTTCGGACAGAGGTTTCCTTTTGACGCTCAGATCTGCGAAAGGTTTCGGAACTGGAGGACACCTCGCGAACCACAAGTAAGGATGTAGCAGGACTTATGGCAACTGTAAAGGAGGTGGCATGGCGTGTGGATGATGCCGAAAATAGGGCCTAAGAAATAACCTGCGCTTTATAGGTTTTCCAAAAAATGCAGAACACTCTGGCCCTGGCCACTTCCTACTAAAATTTCTCAGGGACGCCCTCCCAGAGACGCAATTCTCATCATGCTTTGTCATAGAAAGAGCACACAGAATGCCGGGAACATGGCCGCAGCCGGGGACTCCCCCAGACTGCTGATAGCTCAGTTCTTGAATTTTCAGGAAAGGTATCTTATACTCAGGGAGCTACGGAAGAAGGGTGAGATGAAATATGAAAACACTAGAGTAATGGTGTTCCTGGACTACTCACAAGATGTTCAGAAACTGTGACGCACCTTCGATCCGGTAAAAGTGAAACTCCGTGCCCTTGGCATCCAATACATGCTGTTTGTCCCAGCCAAACTTAAAGTAATTTCTCAAGGGACTACGCATATCTTCCAGATGCCAGAGGAGGCATAGTCCTGGGTTGAAGAGCGGCCCCGGCTGCGGCGTGGGTCGCTGGCCGCTGCGGCCCTGCCTGTGGACAAGCAATCGAGCTCTAGTTGGAAACGTCCTAAGGAGAGGCGGCGGCGAAGAGTGCTAAAATGCCGGACCCCAGTTGGGGCTACGCCGACGAGGTCCCTGAGGTTGAGGGAGCGAAAAACCACTGTGTCAGACACATACAATGATATGGCTCTGGCTTGTGTGTCTCGTACTTCTCAGAAATCTTTAGAATTTTATTTTTGTAGTGTTCTATACTTGACTGGGTGGGGAAGGGTGGGAGGGTTACAGACCTCTGGGTGATTTACCTGCACCAGTGTTGTCATGTTAACGAGATTGGGGGTGGTGGGGGTACCTGCAGAGTGTGGGGAGGGGGACACTATGGACACTACTAATTGTTCTGAACTACGTGTTCGGGGTGGGGGGGAGGTTAGTTCTGTTTTGAAATTTTGCATGAATACTGACATTGAAGTGAACTGGCATTGCACGGGCAGTGTTGGGGGGTCTAGATGGAAGGGGGAAGCTCCAGCTTATCTCACACAATGGCAACCAATGGGTACTCAGTGCTGACGTGGAAAGTCAGTGGACTGGGAAAAAAGATTAAAAGAGGGTTAGTTTCGAGATATATTAGAAGGCTTAAACCGGACATCATACTCTTGCAGGAAACTCATCTCATGGGGCCACACTGCTCTTTCCTGGGTAGGGGCGCAATACGTTCCTTTGGCGCATGCAGGATTTACCAGAGGGTCGAGGGGAGTAGCGATTATTGTCAAGCGGTCACCCCCCTGCTGGGTTACTTGACGTTGGGAGGACCCAGAGGGCACATACATAGTGGTCCAGGGTACTTGAAATCACAAATGTTGGCTGATTGTCAGTGTTTATGCGCCCCCACGTCTCCAGCGACGTGCGCTGGATAAATTGTCTGACCTCCTGTTACAGTCTGGCCCGCCACACATCTCATACAAGGTGACTTCAATAATGTGAGCGACCCTGCCTTGGATCGTACACTGACCTGACCAGGGCAACAGGAGGCCACCGCATTGGCTAGGTTTCAGGCGAACCTCGGGCTCACTGACCTTTGGAGGCTCCAAAATCCATCCACATGTGCATACTCCTACTTTTCTGGGGCCCATAGGGTGTTTTCTAGGTTGGATTATCTTTTTGCCCCAGCTGGTGAGATTGACAAGGTTGAGGAGACAGACTAGTTAGCCAGGGTAATCTGAGATCATTCACCGCTGTATCTGCGAGTGGGGGGAGGACAGAGATGTCAGGGCACGACATGGAGGCTTAACGCTTGGGCATTGAGGGATGAAACGGTTGCTAAAGAAATTGGGGTGGATACTGACCTGTACTTTAAAGAAAATGAGGGCTCCGTGCAATCAGCGGTCACTCTCTGGGAGGCATTTAAGACTGTGATACGTGATAGAGCCCATTATATTATAGCCCACAAAAAAAGACGGGAACTTCAGGAGACACTGGTGCTGGAAAGCAGGCTGATAGAACTTGAAAAGGGGAGTGTCTCTTCCTTGAGTGAACATACTCTCGGGCAAATAGATATTACTAAACGGGAATACCAAGCACTCGTTACTAAAGAGACTCAGGCACATCAACTCGCAGTCCAACATAGCCTTTATGAGAGTGGAGACCGAGCGGGTAAATTGTTAGCGTGGTTGGGCAGGAAGGAGCAAGAGTCGAGGTGGGTCTCGTCTATCAAAGAACACGGCGGTACTTATATCGCACCTCAAGACATTGTGGAGGCATTTGCCCTCTACTACTCAAAGCTTTATGCAGCCCAGACGCAAGCCACCGAGATGCAAATAGCTCAGTACCTTGAGACTGTTGAACTCCCCTGTCTGCCCCCCGATGAGAGGGACAGGCTTGATGAGGAAATTACTCTGACAGAGGTCACGGAGGCCATTGGTCGGCTAAAAGCAGGGAAAACCCTGGGTCCTAATGGCCTTCCGGGAGAATTTTTTAAGGCGTACAGTTCCCTGCTGGCTCTGCACCTACTTAAGATATTTATGGCCTCTAAAGAGGAAGGGGTACTCCCGGCAGATCTTAGACTAGCGACGGTGGTGGTGATTCCTAAAGAAGGGAAACCCCCAGATGAGTGTGGGTCATATCGACCCATCTCGCTTCTAAATATAGAAACTAAGATCCTGGCCACTGTTCTGGCGACATGCCTTGTATCCGTTATCACCTCCCTGATACATGGGTACCAGACGGGCTTCATGCCGAAATGTGCCACGCGTTACAACCTACGACGAGTAGCCAACTGGATGGATGAGGTCAGAGACCGAGAGAAGGCTCATCTGCTACTCTCCCTGGATGTGGAAAAAGTGTTCGACACCATCCATTGGCCCTTCATGAGACACACTCTAGAGAAATTTGGCTTTGGCCCGGGATTCCAGGAATGGGTGGCCTTGTTATACAATGCCCCTGAGGCCAGGGTTAGGGTCAATGGGGCACTTTCCAAGACCTGGTTGATTCGGCGGGGGACTAGGCGGGGTGGCCCGCTTCCCCCTCTACTGTTTGCACTTATTTTGGAACCCCTGGCTTGTGTCGTTAGGGCCACATCGGGGTTTTGTGGCTTTGTGGATGATTCCTGACAGATAGCAGAGGAACGCATATCGTTATATGCGGATTATATTTTGCTGTATGTGACGAATCGGACGGAAACTCTTTCTCAAATCCTGCGCATAGTTGAAGACTATGGCTACCATGCGGGGTATAAGATTAACTGGACCACATCTACCCTATACCCAGTGGGGGGATGGTAGAAACTCAGACTTTCCCTAGCTGCTTCCACTGGTTTACAGAAGGCTTTACCTACCTTGGTCTTTACAATAATGTGGATGTGAACACCAGCCTGGTCTACAACATTAGGCGGGTCTTCTCAAACTTTCAAGAGGATGCTAAAAGATGGCGGAAGCTTCCCCTAACCATTATGGGAAGGCCTGCCATGTATAAAATGATCATGCTCTCACAGTTGCTCTACGTATTGCAAAATAAAAACATTAAGATTCTGGTTCTGCTATTTAAAGGCATTGATAGTGACCTCCGCTTACTCCTCTGGGACGGGGTTCATCCACATATTGCACTTTCAACACTGCAGTGGAATCCCTATAATGGGGGTTAGGCTCTACCAGACATGAGGTCATATTATAGAGCGGCTCATCTTATTGCCATTAATGAATGGATCCATGCATCTGGGGATCATCCGACTTATAGGCTCGAAAGGCTGCAGTTTAGGGACCATACCCATCTTCACTATCTTTATGGCGGTAAGTGATGCAGTAGACTGCTCCAGGCGACCCAGAGGACGTTGGAGGCAGGGAAGAGAGCAGAGCGACAAATGCAGAGGGATCAAAAATGCACTAGGGAAACCCCACTGTGGGAGGGGACTAGGCTAAAAGAGATTGGAAAGCTGTGTGGCTTTAGGCACTGGGACCTAATAGGGATCTCCAAAATAGGTGATGTCCTGGACCATGGTGTGTTGGCCTCTTTCTACATGCTCCAAGCTAGGTCGCAACTACATGAAACTCAGACATACGCGTATCTTTGTTTGCAACATGCTTGGGTGGCGGAGGGGTTAGATGGGACATTGCTACAGGAATATTCCCCATTGGAAGTTCATCTTCTCCAGGAGGAAATCCCAGCTAAAGCTATTTCATTTACCTACAAAACATTACTTAATAGCATGCCCGATAGATTGAGTCCTCTTTGTGCAAAATAGGAAAAAGTGGGTTGGAAGATATAGACTGGGAGGCCGCTTTCATGCATCCACGTGAAGTGGCAATTAAATTAAGCTTACGGCTCATCCAGTACAAAATACTACACCGCGCATATTTTGATAGAGCCAAATTGCATACAATAGTAAGAGCCAAGAGCCCGGAGTGTCTCCGATGTCTCACTGAGCCTGGGACGTTCATTCATACCCTTTGGGGGTGCTCTGAGATACAGGCCTATTGGGGATCGATTGTGGGGGAGCTCAATCGTATATTGGAAGACCAAATAGAATTGGAGCCACGGTTTCTCCTTTTGAGAATTTCGACAGAGGTAGCCATCCCAAGGCGCAAACTTGTTTTAGCTAATCTGGGGTGGGTAGTAGCCAAACGGGATATAGGGGGGGGGGGGCACCACAATTACCTACCATTAACAAATGGAGGGCAAGTCTTGACTTGTACATGGTTGTGGTACGGGTGACATATAAGGCCCGAGGCTGTCCTAAAAAGTTTTGGAAAATATGGACCCCATGGATTAAATATTATGGTCTGGAGGTGGAGGAAGATGAAGGAGGAGGGACTTTGTCATCCGCAGGTCTCGTGGTAGAGCCTTGACCGATGTAATGTTTGTTCCAAGTATGTGTAACCATGACAACTGTGTAACTGACTCTGATTTCTTTGCGCCTAGTCCACTCTCACATATGTCTAGACTCCACCGAGATAGCCTTTTTGTCATATGCTTACCCTACATGGCCAAAGTGGACTGCTATGCAATGTGTATTGTGTATCCATGCTTTGTTTTATGTTTTGTTTTGTTTGAAAAACGCAATAAAAATACATTTCACAAAAAAACCAATAGACTGACAACTATATTTACCAATCTCATTATTAGAAATTATAAAAGGGATAACGTACTCCCTGCCATACATTATAAGGTTGTTGCAAGTCCTAGAGGAGTTCCATAACCATATAGAGGAACACATCTGAAGGCTGAGTTCCTTTATAAAGTTATGGTACTCAAAGATGACTTGCAATATCCCTATCATGTACGCCAGGGGGTACTTTATCCCATTTAATACATGGTCACCCCTTCATCTTTGCCACAAACCACTTAAAACCTTGGCGCATAGCTCTTTCATATGAACAAGCTAGCATATTTGAGAACATGAAGAATAAAAAAAATAAACCTATAGCGCAAACTTAAATACATCAACAACCTATTAGATATTTTTTGCAAGCAGATATTAGAACCAGTCCAATACAAGCATTTTTAAAAAAAAAACAGAAACAGTGCAGTAGCTTGGAATGTGTAGAAAGATTTTATTTTTTCTCTAAGGTGTGCAAAAAATAAACATGTTCTCTCCGGTTGTCATTGTAAGCTAGAAAAACAGAGCAGAAGAAAGAAAAGCAATGTTCTGTTTTTGTTGCTGCTTCAATTATGCTCAATGACCTGACCTGCCTTTCACTTCGGCAGCTGGCAACAGGCATTGTGACGTCAGACCTCGACTGCAAAAACGTATTACAGTCGAGTTCTGACATCTTTACTTTATAATCGGTGACTGGATCCATCACAAGTCGCCGATTATGAAAGAAATTAATTACAGGTGTTTATAAAGGGATTCCAGAATCCCATGTATTATATATAGAATGTGTATATATATATATATATATATATATATATATATATATATATATATATTCACTGAAAAAAACATAGGTTTCAGGCCTGATATAGTTAGGAATTAGCATTTAAAAAACCTTTGAAATTCACTGAAAAAACCATAGGTTTCAAGCCTGATATAGTTAGGAATTAGCATTTAAAAAACCTTTGAAATTCACTGAAAAAACCATAGGTTTCAGGCCTGATATAGTTAGGAATTAGCATTTAAAAAACCTTAGAAATTCACTGAAAAAACAATAGGTTTTAGGGGTTTTATAGTTAGCTGGACATTTCACTCGAACAAAAACATTGAAATTCCTCCGATATAGTTAGTTGTACTAACTACATCTCGCGCGCCCGCAATCCACTGCTGATGATGTCACATATTACATCATTCATGACATGGTCAGTGACATCACTGATGACATCACTGATGACATCACTGATGACATCATCCAGTGAATGTGGTTTGGTTCGTTATTTAAATATATATTATATATATAGCAAATTGCATTGAAGAATGAGTGGATAAATAAATATAAATATCTGGATGGAGGATTTAGTAGCAGTGTGATTGACTGTTTACTTGACTAATTTATAGTGTTTCACTAAATATATTGGATAGTGACTAAACTGTGTGAATATCTGTATCACTTTGTCAGTTGTAGTGTAAACTGCTGCACCAGTTGGTTACTAGCTACGTGATAGTCTATATTATTTATTGATTAGTTAACTGAGTATTTGTATGGGAGAGTGAATGTGTGTGTGGTTCGGTGGGGGGTGTGTGACTGCCCAAAGATGTGTGAATAGTTGATTCAGTAGGTATATGAAGTTAAAACTACATGTTATAGCAGTTGGTTGGGTGAGTGGATATATTTATGGGTGTGGCAATGAGCCAATATATGTCTCAATGGTACATGTCCAACAAACTAGGAAAATAAAAGCCAGTGTATGTGTCAGTTGTTGTATATAAATAAGTATACATAAGACTCAGTGATTGTATGAGTGACTGTATGGATAACTGTATACTTGTAATAGTGTTTTTATAACACACTAAGTATGAGTTATTATCTATATGAATAGATGAATTGGTGTTTTTATAAGTGTATAGCTAAGTAAAAGTAAGTATGATCCATCGTTTGCATAAGTGAGTAGGATGACTTCATTAGTGATTAGGATGTGTGCTGGTGTGTAATGTCGATATAGGTGTATAAGTATATTTGATAGTGTTCTATTGATTATTGACAGCGTGTATGAGTGAATCTATAGGTAAGTGATTAGATGTGTGTATAGATCTAGGAATCACTGAGTGGGTGTTTAGAAACTTGTATTGGTGTGTCAATGGTTTTAAATCTGGCACTCTGTATTTTACAGTGAGTGATGAAAGGTTATACTAGTGTATGATGAGGTGTATCTGATTGTCACGTGGATGATGCCATCAGTGATGTCATCAGTGATATCATTTGAGATGTCATCAGTGATGTCACTGACCATGTCATGCATGATGTAATATGTGACATCATCAGCAGTGGATTGCGGGCGCACGAGATGTAGTTAGTACAACTAACTATATCGGAGGAATTTCAATGGTTTTGTTCGAGTGAAATGTCCAGCTAACTATAACACCCCTAAAACCTATTGTTTTTTCAGTGAATTTCTAAGGTTTTTTAAATGCTAATTCCTAACTATATCAGGCCTGAAACCTATGTTTTTTTCAGTGAATTTCAAAGGTTTTTTAAATGCGAATTCCTAACTATATCAGGCCTGAAACCTATGGTTTTTTCAGTGAATTTCAAAGGTTTTGTAAATGACAATTTTTAATGTATTAATTGTTATACTGATTTTTTTTATACTGATTTACTACATTTTTTAAACTATTTATTCTTAGATATATTTTTGTTTTAATTACAGTATAATTACATTATACATTACAATACAAAATATACTTTCTCAGAAAGAATTACTTTATGTTGAAAACTTTGCAAATAGGCAATAGACTTTTAAGTACAGTAGTTATAGCTGTTGCTATGGGCAACACAATTTCAAACACAATGTAACATTGAGCTCAATGTGAATTTCTAGTCAAATGCAATTAGTTACTTTATGGATTAATTTTCTAACCACAGGACTGGATCCTAGATTCAGTCCTTGGACATCTCCTGTAAACAGTTGAGTAAAAGCGTTTTGGTTACAGTAGTTATTTTTAAGGAATATTATTGTATTTTAAAAGTTGACATTTCACATAGAATCACCAATGTTATCCTATGGCAGAAAATTCACTTAGCAGGTAAGTAGTGTTATCGTTACTTTTTCTTACTCAGTTGTGGATCCTGAATCCAGCACTGGCCAATCTCCTGTAAACAGTTGAAAGAATGTGTTTAAGTCATACAGACGATTTTTTAGGAATATTTTTAGTTTGTGAAAATAATCAGAAACTTTTCTGGTGAAAACTACACAATGGATTCCTATGGAAGGAAATACAAGTTACTGGTAAGTACGCTTAGAATTACTTTTCAGAGTCAGTGCTGGGCTAAAAGGTGCAGCCCTGGGTTCTCTCCTGATAATAGGTGAGTAAATCGGAATTCGTAGTTCGGCTGATTTTAGAGGAATATTTGTACGTTTCAAAAATGGACACTTAGAAACTTTTCTGCTGAAAACCACACAATGGATTCCTTTGGAAGTAAATACAAGTTACTGGTAAGTACGCTTAGACTTACTTTTCAGGGTCAGTGCTGGGCTAAAAGATGCAGCACTGGGTTCTCTCCCCTGATAACAGGTGAGTAAATCGGAATTCGTAGTTCAGCTGATTTTAGAGGAATATTTGTACGTTTCAAAATTGGACACTTAGAAACTTTTCTGGTGAAAACCACACAATGGATTCCTAAGGAAGGAAATACAAGTTACAGGTAAGTACGCTTAGAATTACTTTTCAGAGTCAGTGCTGGGCTACAAGATGCAGCCCTGGGTTCTCTCCTGATAACAGGTTAGTAAATTGGAATTCGTATTTCGGCTGTTCTTAGAGGAATATTTGTACGTTTCAAAAATGGACACAGAAACTTTTCTGCTGAAAACCACAAAATGGATACCTATGGAAGGAAATACAAGTTACTGGTAAGTACGCTTAGAATTACTTTTCAGGGTCAGTGCTGGGCTAAAAGATGCAGCACTGGGTTCTCTCCTGATAACAGGTGAGTAAATCGGAATTCGTAGTTCGGCTGATTTTAGAGGAATATTTGTACAATGGTGAAGGAAGGGGGCGGGGCCTGAGGTGACATGTGCAAACACGCCCTGTGCCGCGTTTTAAGTTGGGGAATTAATTCCTCTTCAATCCTGAGGTCCCCTGGGGGCCAATTAGCCCACCAGGTACCTCCAGTATGCATTGCAGAGAGGTGTTCAGAGGCCACGCCCCTTTTTACAACACTCTGCAATGCCCCGGAGGGTGGCGGTCCCCGGGGCTGCGGGGGGCCATGAGCCCCCCGACATACATTGACATAAAGCCCCGGGGTGCTGGTCCCTTGCGTGACTTTTCATGGCCTTGTACATATGGGCCCCTTTCACGCATTACTGTGCGTGACAGTGACGTTCCATGGGTATTGCTGTTCCCACGCAACATCCATGGAACTTGATGTGGATGTTCCCACGCAACATCCATGGGACTTGACGCATTCCCAGATTTACAACATTTTGTAAACCTGGGAATGCACCAGAATCCTACACAGGGGTGGCATAGGAATTGCACAACAAGGAGAAATACTTTTATTTCTCCTTGTTTTTTCCTCTTTCTATGCGTGCTGCATTCTGCAGTTCGCATAGAAAGAGGAGAATGCCATTAATGATTGTTTTTGTGTACCTTCCAGCAAAAAAACAATCATCCCTGCAGTGCAGGCACCCTTGACTGACGCAAGGGTGCCTGCGCTGCCGCATGGCAGCCAATTGTGCGCCAGCGCAGGGGAAAGCACAGGGATGTCTCTGATTGCTGTTAATGTGACACATCCTTGTGCTTTGAAAATGACGCTGCCCGGCACAGCCAAAGAGCTTGCTGCGTCATGCTGCATACTTTTCTTGTAGATGAGGCCCCCATGTACATTAAGTGGGAGTGAATCAGACCGATCTTCCCCCTGCTCTGGCTCATTAATTCCAGGAATTAAAGGGACAGCATTGTTTTTAGATCTGAGTATATGACTTGGATCACATACTCTGACGCCCTGATTAGAAGAAGTGAGACATTGTCAATACCGCATGGGTGAATAATTATCACATCTGGGCTTGTCCACCGGAATATGAGCCGAAAAACCACATCCTGTATTTACCAAGTGCAGCAGATGTCAGCGTCAATAATTCGCACATGCTGTAAGTATTGATAGTGTTATTTACCAGATACATTGTTTACCGCATACTGTGATTGGAGCAGGTAGTAAATAAAATAAAATTGTAAGTCTGTTGCTTTAGTGATAAGCAGGGAAATTACCTACACCCAAAAGTAGGTGGCAAATCTTACAAGTTAACTTTCCCCCACAGTACCGAAAATACCACAAATATGCCAAACTGTAGTTCACAATACTTACTTATTGACAGTGACTCCAAACACAACAGTATGAAAATTACATCCAGTACCAATTCAGATACACCTATTTATAGACCCAAACGATACACAGCGATCAAATTCCATACTGGGGTAATACAACCACATAGATCTGTATGACGACTGGCTTCAGGGACAATTATGAGGGAGATAAAACAAAGTAACACTGTAAATCAGTAAAAGACATTACCCCAAATTTATATTAATGTACTTTTTATTGTGCAAACTGTACCCTAGCACCTAACTTTATTGGCAAACTTTGGAACTTTACAAAAGTGTCAAAAGATCGAATTTAAGGGTCTGCACTACGGTGCAAGGATGCCTGCTTTGGCTCTTGGCAACACACAGTGCGCCAGCGCAAGTAGAGAGCAGAAATGCCCCAAATGTTAGTAAATGTGTAGCATTTCTGCTCTTTTTGGACAATGCCTCCTTGTCTCCACTGTTGTAAGGCGCGCTGCGGGGGCCTAATGCGCTAATTGCAGGAGCGCTAATGAAGGGAGACCACACATGGAGTCAGTGTCGGCGTGACTGCCGCAGAAGGCACGCCCCTTTATTTTTATACTTGCGCACGCCACCGTCGTGGCGTACGCACAACGCACGTAAGTTACGCGCTCTAGCGCTAACCGCTAGAGCGCTGACTGCAACATCCCTCTCCAACTTGGATGACGAAACACCGCCTTTGACATCAACAGTCACTCACTTACTTGGCACACGAAGTCTTTGAGGCGGCTACTCGGTGGGGGGGTTTCCCCTCAGTCCATACCTGGTGGTCGCTCGGGTGTTGGGGTCTGCGGGGCGAGCACCATCAGCCTCGGGGACCCCGGGGCCTGGATGTTCTGGCCCAGGTGCTGACTCCAGCCTGACCTGAGGTGGCTGGGATTCGGTTCCAGTTTCGGGGACCACCGCGTATTCCTCGTCCTCTCTTTCATGGTCACAGCGGCGTTCAGTTGCTTCGGGAATGCGCTTGAACCACGAGATGTTGCGCGTGGCCTACTCTGTTCCGCGCCGGGCCGTGACCATTGTCCCACGCATTCGTTCCACTACCCAGCTCCCCGGCTCATATCGGGGTTTGAATTTGCCTCAGGGCCTTCGGTTTCTTATGAGAACATTGTCCCCCGGCCTGACGGTGCGGTTCCGGCTGCCCCGTGACCGGCTCACTCGCTGATTGCGGTGTGTCCTCCGCTGGAGAGTCTGTTCCTCTTGGAAAGGTGGAGGGGTCCACCCTGGGGCCGTAGGGAGTCCGTCCTGGCGAGCCCCGTTGAGCATGAGGGCCCACGGTGCTTGTTTGGTGGCGCAGTGGGGTGTGCTCCGGTATTCTCCGAGGAACCGTTGGATCTCTCGCTCCGGATCTTGGTGTTCAACGCTGGCTATTCGCAGGACTTTATTTAATGTTCGCATGAACCGTTCAACCTCGCCATTGGCTTGGGGCCACTGAGGGGTGATCCGCCGGTGCCGTATGCCCTGACGTGCAAGGAAATCCCGAAACTCGTGGCCTTGGAACGAAGGTCTGTTGTCACTCTTCAGCTCGGAGGGACGCCCAAACATACTGAACATCTTCTCTAGAGCTGGCTCTACGAACGTGAATGCCGTGGATGGTAGCGCTTCTACCAGGGGGTATTTGGAGAAGCTGTCCATGACTACTAGTGTGACCCTCCCATCTGGGAGACTCCCGAAGTCTACACTGACTTTGTCCCAAGGGTGTCTCCCTGTCTCTTCGGTCACGATGGGGGCTGGAGGTTCAGGTCCACTCGTCATTTGACACGCTGGGCAGTTCCTCACGGTGTCCTCCACTAAGGTGTCCATTCCTGGGAACCATACTTTTTCTCTCATCCGGGCCTTCATTTTCTCGGTTCCTTGATGCCCCTTGTGGGCGAGGATTGTAGCTTGGTGGCGCAGCGCTGTTGGTATGACGATCCTGGCCCCTCTCAAAACAATTCCTTCTCTAGTCGCGCTGAGCTCGTTCCGCACTCACCAGATTTGTTGCAGGTCTTTGCGTTCGTCCTCCGTCCACGCATTGGCTGATTGGAAGAAGTTCGTCCACGACCCTTGTTGGAGAGCTTCCCGGGTCCGTGCTATCACTGTGTCTTGTTCCGCTGCCTGCCTGATTTCCTGGAGCGTCAGCACTTGGGGGCAGGTCAGAGTGGCTAAGAGATCGAGGTGTGCTTCGGCATCATCTTCCTCTTCCTTCCCTGTGGGGCCGTGCTCTTCTTTGTCCGGATGTCTGGACAGGAAGTCAGCTGGGTTCTTGGCACCTGGCCGATAGGTGATGTCCATCTCGTATTGCTGCAGTCCAATGGCCCATCGCTCGATTCGCAGCGGTGGGTGCGGTGCTGTCCCCTTGAAGAGGGGCACTAGTGGCTGGTGGTCCGTCACGACTGTGAACGGGTGTCCGCAGATGTACAGGTGGAAGTGTCGACAGCCCCACCTTATGGCCAGTGCTTCCCTCTCGATCTGGGAATATCTCTGCTCCGTTGCCGTGAGCGCCTTGCTCGCGTACACCAGCGTCGCCCATTGCCCCGGCTCTTGTTCCTGGGTGAGCACTGCTCCAAGCCCTACCGGGCTGGCATTGACGAGCAGCTCAGTTTTCCTGGCGGGGTCGAAGTAGACCAGTGTGGTCTGGTCGAGGGGCGCCGTCTTGATGGCTTGGAATGCTTGGTCTTCGCGCGGTCCCCACTGCCACGGGACATCGTTTTTGGTGAGGTGTCTGAGCGGTTCGGCAATCGTTGCCAGGTTCGGAATGAACCGTCCGCATTATGTAGCCATACCCAAGAAGCTGCGAACCTCTGAGGCGGACGCTGGTGCGGGGGCGTTCTTGATGGCCAGGGACTTCCTCGGATCGACTTGGATGCCGTTGCTCGTGAACGTGTAGCCGAAGAACTCGATACGTTGTTGGAAGAGTTGGTATTTGTCCTTGTGGAGTGTGACTCCGCACTCTTTGAGTCGTGTTAGCGTGGCTCGGACCCGCCGGTAGTGCTCGTCTACTGTTGTGGAGTGGATCAGTATGTCATCACTCACATTCATGACTCCGGGCAGGCCCTGCAGGATGTCACGAATGGTGTTCTGGAAGATCTCTGCTGCCGACGAGATCCCGAAGTTGAGCCGTCGATACCTTCGTAACCCTAGATGTGTGCTGAACGTTGTGATGTATCTGCTCTCTTTGGCTAGGGTCAACTGGTGGTAGCCAGCGTTTAAGTCCAACTTCGAAAACCAGCGGGCTCCGTTGAGGTCGGCTATGATATAGTCCATGGTAGGCGTGATGTGCCGTTCCCTCTTGATGGCCTTGTTGGGCAGCCTCATGTCGATGCACACCCTGATTTTGCCTGGTTGACGGGGCTTCTCTGCGATAACCATGGGGGACACCCAGGGTGTAGGCCCGGTGACAGTCTCTATAACTCCCTGTTCCTCCAATTTCCTGAGCTCTTCTTCCACCAGTGGGCGTAGGTGGAAAGGGATTCGTCTGTGTTTGAGCGCCGTGGGCGCAACGGCGCGGTCAATGTGGAGCTTGACTGGTGGGCACTTGATGCTCCCTAGACCGGTGTTCTGCTTGGGTTTTCGGAACCCGCTCAACAGAGCCTCTCTAACCCAAACCAGAACGTTACCCCCTCCCTAGGGCCTATTTACACCTAAATAACCACATATACCACCTAAGGACAGGGAATTCCTATTACATACATGTATACCAAGACCTCACAGCCTCACGGTCCCAAACGGACCCAGGACTTCCTGCCCAGACGGCAGCCACAGCCTCGCGGTCCCAAACGGACCCAGGACTTCCTGCCCAGATGGCAGCCACAGCCTCGCGGCCCCAAACGGGCCCAGGACTTCCTGCCCAGACGGCAGCCACAGCCTCGCGGTCCCAAACGGACCCAGGACTTCCTGCCCAGACGGCAGCCACAGCCTCGCGGTCCCAAACGGACCCAGGACTTCCTGCCCAGACGGCAGCCACAGCCTCGCGGTCCCAAACGGACCCAGGACTTCCTGCCCAGACGGCAGCCTTTACGAGTTCATCCTATAATTACCACGACATACAACAAGGGAGTTAACAACAAGGGAATCAGTGTTACTATGTATCAGATCACACAAAGACGGCTAGTTGAGCACAACCTGTTCCCCAGTTCGAGGGGCTCCTTTCTCCCTTATTCAGTTACCACCTACCTGATCAGGATTAACATCTGTTCATGTCAAGTCACAGCTGACTAGAAGAATAGGTTACCCTCTTATACAAGAACACGTAGCACATATTGCTTTACTACAAACTGAATACTTTATTTAGTTACTACATGCACGCTCACGGAACATAATACATATCACATAACCTGCAAAGAAAAGTGAAAGATTAAGTTGTACACTCTAATAGTAAGGGGTTGACATCACCTTGGTCGTATGTAGCCTGCACTCAATGGTCATCTAGGTTCCCTTCTCTTCTGCGCCTCGGCTTCGCTTGGAAGTCACACCTCCGCAATCACGGATTTACTCCCGTCTCCCTCTCCGAGTCACCGGGACCTCTTCCCTTCGGCTACTCTCTTCTCTTTGGAATATCTATTTCTCGGTTTTTCTCCACCTTCGAGTTTGTCATCTGTCTTCCCTGGAATAAGTAGTAGCTTTACTGCTAACGGCCAGGTGCCGCCTATGGACTAAAAGCAAGTGCCAGTATCTGCCTCAAACTTTTACTAATATAGATGTGCATTTCCTCATGGAAAATTCCAGCCCGTAACCTGCCGCCCACCAAATTCTTGTACCTCCCCGTGCCAAGGACACGTTCCCAGCCGGCCGGCCTGATGTAGTGTCTTCGGCATGAAGAAAAATACAATCCTTCGATAAGGGCCGGCCTGAACCGGTTCTCTCCAAGCGAATAACACCTCATAACTAAAACATCACCCTCGACCTAAAAACATCCCAAGCTGCCGGAGCAGAAAGAAAGATGGAGTCTCTCCTGATTGAGGCCTACCAGGCCTGAATTCAGCACGGCTCCATGAAATACACTCACTACAGGACAGGTTACCCCTAATACTGACGAATCTATCCCCTAGGCTATGTGTGCAAGCCCTGATCTATGGGGAAGAACACAGGATCATGTTGAAGTGCCTAATAAATAGGCTCTATACACTACTCTAACCCTTAAATTTGAATGGAAAGAGACTGAAGTCATATTGGTCCCTCTTTAACACAAGAAAGGCCGGGAAAATCGAGCAGTACATTTCACCCTTGACTTCAGTCTATTATACATTCATTAAATGGAGCTAACATCTGTAGAAGAATAATATGAAACAAAGCTAACTGATCTATGTCTAGTACCAAGTGTGCAGGATTGAAGTAGTGAAGGAATACACTGAATAAAGCAACAGATAGAAATCAAAACAGCAATAGCAATCAAAATACCACCTAATGTTTGGCGTAGCATGTGTATATCGGGTAACCAATTAAAGAGCCAGTCAAACCAGCCCTGGTCAATGTGTTTTCTAACTTCTTCTGTTAAGTCACGCAACTTGTCGATGTGTGCACGAATGGATTGTGTATGGTCAGACAAGTTAAAACAACAGAGACCTTCAAAGTCGGAGCAATCATGTCCATGTTTAAGCAAAAGATAGTCAATGGCTGCTCTATTTTGCAAAATGGCCCTACGTTCACCCTGGGCGTCTAATAGCATGTCAGACAAGATTGTAGAAGTATGATTAATAGATTTCACCATCCAGCAGGCCATTTTCCCAATAGATTTGGCATTATAAACCGCCAAAGCGGGAACACCAATAATTGAAACAGCTAAGCTAAGGTATTCAGACTTGGAATATAAATGCAAAGATGGGTCACAATCCTCCTGTAACATTACAGTATCTCGAAGCACACGAGAGTTGGCATTCGGATGTGATGCGAACATCAGCAAACTGAGTCTCGTAATGGCACAAGGGCCTCCGGAAATGTTTGCAGGGACATATGGCCAGGAAGTATTACCACATGAGAAAAGCCATCCGGCAGGTAGTAACATCGTGCGATAGTGACTGGGGGTAACTACCAAACTATTACAAGTCATATTGTTCTGAACTGAAACACATGTGGTCGGTGTCCTTTGCATGAGCTGTAAATGAAGTGGCGCCTTTTAGTTTGAGGCGCAGACATTCAGAGATCGCACTAGGATTACACGTAAGAAAGAAGCACAAATCACCTTGTGTGATATTATAAGTAAGTATTTGGGACTGGATGGGGGTTTGCTCGTTCGGCAATTCAATACATAGGGGGCAATATACATGGGTAGCAAAATCACCCAGGAGAATATTGGGACGGGCCTTCGAAACATTAAAAATATGAATTAAAGTTTCCAATGAGGCGGGGACAGCAACCAGACAGGTCGCCAGAATGTCATGTACGGATCTCATCGGTGTCAAACAGAAGTGAGGGGCGTCAGTCACCCTCTTAGCTAGTGCTGTCCAAAAGTTCGATGATGAATCCCACGCAGCGAAGGAACGCAACACTCGGGTTCCCAGTTCATCCCGGGTTGATAGGATCCCTCCTTTCTCGTCGTACCAGTCCGAAAACAGTCCGGCTCCGACACATCCTGCAGCAACAATCCAAAGAATGATCTGAAAGAGAACCAAATACAGGCATTAATCATTCTCGTAAATAACATTTATCAGCCGGGACCGCTTCCCAGCTATCTTTCCCTGGTCTCATAACCAAAATGGTATTGTCCTGACCGGTGGCAATGACCTCTGCTTGTTCAGGGGGATTCTTAGGCGACTGCACCCAAACTCTGGCCCCAGGATTATCCGTGGAGCCAAAACCTTTCTGGCCTCGTACAGTTAGCAACGTTGGAGCAGTGCCTTTCATTAATGCACCACTGAAAACAGGCATTATGAGTAATTGAGCCACTCGGTCAGTGCGATGTATCAGTAAGTCAACCTCACTGCTATTCAGCAGGAGCACCTTAATCTCTCCCTGATAATCACTGTCGATAATTCCTCCAAGCTCCTGAATGCCTTTTACAGCCAGCCCCGATCTAGGGGCGATCAATCCGAAATTTCCAGGTGGTATCTGAACACCAACACCTGTCTCTATGATGACTCGATCTCTACTTTTTATAACAATGTCATCCATAGCATGCAAGTCTAAACCTGCCGACCCTGGGGTCGCTCTACATGGAGCCAAAGCTCCGGGAGTAATTTCCCAATACATCACAGTTTCTCTGATTTCATTAGGCATAGCCTCAACATTCGGGGGAAACAAACGCATAAGTGGAGATTCAGCATTTAAAAAAGGACGATTATTCAAAATCAATAGTGCTTGGGGCAAAAAGTCTCGCCAATTTTTATACTTGTCATCTGTTAACTTACGCAGCTGGTCCTTTAGCAGGCCATTCAATCTCTCCACCAGGCCCGAGGCCTGTGGGTAGTAGGGTATATGGAATATCCATTCAATATTGTTTTCCGCACAGAATTCCTGTACCAATCTTCCACGAAAATGGGATGCATTATCAGATTGAATTTGGAATGGCACACCATAGTACATCATAATCAATTCTAATGTTTTAATGGTATTCAATTGGGTAGCTTGCTTACAGGGAAGGGCTACCAGCAGGCCACTGTATGTATCAACAATAGTGCAAACATATTGACAATTCCTACTCATGGGAAGTGGACCAATGTAATCAATCTGCCAAATTTGAGCGGGCAGTTTTCCGCGATGTAAATGACCTTTAACAATTTGGGGCACCTTACGCTGTCTGATATGCTGACAAACGGGGCAGTGTAAAATAACATTTTTAATTAAATCTAGGGGAATATAAATTCCTCGATCAGCAGCCCACCTGCTAGTGGCCTTCTCTCCAAAATGTCCTGCCTTCTGGTGTGCCCATTTCGCCAATCCCGCAATATCAGAATCTTGCCTGTCCACCACTGCCTCAGCAATTTTAGACTTCTCATCTGCAATGTTATGAAAAAATTTGTCAAGAGAATCTATCGGGGTGTGAGCATCCACATGGAAGATTGTAACAGTACTCTGTGGGAGCATCTCCCAAATTTCTTGCCATAACTCTTTTCCCCATAATTCTTTGGAATGTAACTTCCAATTATGGGAATGCCAAGTTGGCAACCAAACAGCCAGTCCATTGGCAGTAGACCAAGAATAGGTGAAAATATGACATGTACTAGGTAACTCTTGTTTCAAAACTTGGTAAACAGCGTAAAGCTCGGCAAATTGGCTGCTTTTACCTTCACCAGTTGTGCTCAACAATTTCTGTGTAATCGGATTATAGGACACCGCCTTCCAGTGCCGTGTCATCCCTATAAACCTCGCTGAACCATCAGTGAACCAAACATGGTTTCTTTCCGCTGCGGACAAATCATCAAAAGGCTTACCCCACTTGACAGGAGACTCCTGTGCTAAAGGTACGGAACATTCACTCTCAGTCTCAGTCGATGGCGCTCGCGCCACCTGCTCATGTAAAGAAGCAACTTCTTTCGGGCCCACACGTGCCCTGTCTTGTATGTACCATTTCCATTTAATCACACTCGCCTCTTGAGCGTGTCCAATTCGGTGAGTTTTCGGCGAACTCAGAACCCACTGCATGATAGGAATTTCCGGACGCAGAACTATATCATGTTCCAAAGTCAATTGCTCGGTATCCACCAGAGCCCAATAACAAGCAAGTAACTGTTTCTCAAAGGGTGTGTAACGCTCACCCGCATCAGGTAACTTTTTGGTCCAAAAACCTAACGGTACTCTACTCCTGCCTTGTTTCTGCCACAAACTCCAATTGGCATAAAGGCCCTGTACAGACACATTCAAATCCACGTCACCATCACGTACAGGCCACAAATCCAGAGCATGTTGAATTGCCTCTTTTGCCAGACTAAACGCATCTTGCTGTGGTTTATCCCATTCAAATGCATTCTTTTTACGCGTGACCCGGTACAAGGGGGCCAATATTTGACTCAAATGAGGAATATGCTGGCGCCAAAAGCCAAACAGACCAATGAAGCTCTGGGCTTCTTTCCTATTTCTAGGAACTGCAAAATCAAGAATCTTCTGTTTAACCTGAGGGATCACTTCACGGTGCCCTTCATGCCAATTAATACCCAAAAATTTTACAGCCTGGGACGGACCTTGCAATTTATCTGGGTTGATTTCCCAACCTTTCTCACGCAGGCACTCAATGACTCTGTCTAATTGGGTCTGAACTTCCTCTTGTGTTTCGCCTTGGATCAAAACATCATCAATATAATGACATATCTGAATTTGGGGATGAACCGGTACCTCAACCAAATGCTCTGCCACCAGCCGGTGACATATCGTAGGACTATGCACATAGCCCTGGGGAAGACTTCTAAACGTCATCTGACGCCCGTTCCACGTAAAACTGAATTGTTCCTGACACTCTGGGGCAATCGGAATCGAAAAGAAAGCATTAGCAATATCAATGGACGCATACCATGTACCTGGATGCTTTTGGATTCTCTCAATTAGTGTAATAACATCCGGTACTGCAACAGTCAAAGAGGGTGTGTGTCTGTTCAATTCTCGATAATCAACGGTCATGCGCCAAGAGTTATCACTCTTACGCACCGGCCAAACAGGATTATTCCAAGCAGAAGTAACTGGGGTTATGACTCCTGCATCCACCAACTCCTGAATAGTGGTACTAATCTCCTCATGACCACCTGGAATACGATACTGCTTCTGACAAACCACTTTTGTCGCCTGGGGAACTTGTATGGGGGGCATTCTTAAACGACCAACCCGTATAGGTCTGGACGATATATAATGCGTTGTTCCAAATTGGTAACATCCGTCATCTAGATGCAAAGTCATTCCTTTCAAAATATCAATCCCAATTATGAATTCTAGGAGTGGCACTACTAGTACAGAATACTCTTTTCTAGGAATTCTACCTATTCTCATTTCAAGCAAAGTTTGAACTGCAGGGGTTTCTTTTCCACCTAATCCGGTAATAGTAAAAGGCTGACCTGTAAACTTCTTCGATTTTCCATGAATAAGAGTGGCCTCCGCTCCTGTATCTACCAATGCTCGGGCCCTTTGGATATTACGATGTCTCCAATAAATGTCAATATCTACATAGGGTCTATTATCTCTGTGAGCCCATCTGTGTACCGGAGCTTGACCTATTTCCTAATCATTCTTACTGCATTCTGTGTACCAGGATAAATCAGGATAAAGACTCTCACGCTTCTTAGGTATCGGTACCTCCTGTTCATATCCATTCCCAGTACGGAACGGATTCGTATCTTCTGCATTGTACTGCGGGTTACGATCGACCAAACTGTGACGATCCTCTCTCCTCCTCAACTCAGGGGATTGATCCCTATCATCTCTACGTCTGCTGTAAACATAGTCAGTTCTCCCCCTTTCTCTTTCCCCCTCTCTCTCCCTGTCTCTCTCTCGACGGGGGGACACATCACGTACAGAACGTCGATCATCACGACGAACAGAGCGCCCACGGCGGTCGTCATCACCGCTACCGTCAGAACCACCACGATCACACTCAGTGGTCCGAACACGCCGGGCACCCTCCTTTCGATCCAAGCCACGTTTGCGAAACAACTCCCACAAGCAAGCGGTAGTCTCACCATCAATGTCCTCCCTCCGTACACCATCAGCCAGAAGACCAGAAAAAATATCACGTCTAGTAAGTTTATTTTCACCAGGAGTACGAGTGTCAGGCCGGGACTGACGTTCAGGTTTAAACCACTCACCCAACTCACCGAGTTGGCGCACTGATTCCAAAACCGTAGATAACACGTTACCAGTCTGATTAATCAATAAAGTCATCATGACCTGCTTATAGGCAACAGGGGAAGATCGAATGATACGGTTCCGCACAGAAGATGTCAACAAACCATCAAGCAATCTGTCAGCAGTACCCAGAAAAATTGCCGTTTTCATCACCTCCTCTTTGAGACGTTGAGCAGCATCACGCAAAGTATACCACGGCTTGTCATTCACAGGCCAGTCAGATTCAGTAGGATATTTTTGATTACAACCCTCAGTTGCCAATTGGAGTAAAGAAATCTGACCACCACCATTATAGTTACGAAAATGATCCTGCACAGTAGAATCCAAACTCAAGGAACAGAACTTTAAACAATCGCCAGTATCCAACATAATACCAGCAGCGCCCAGTTCATAAAGGCGCACCATCCATGTGAGCAAGGACTCACCAGCTCGCTGTCGAAATCGCTGCAAAATATCACTAATTTCCTGTTGAGTAAAGTCTTCTAAACAGTCCAAAGAAATACCCTGCGGAGCATTGAGAGACTGCTGCAACTTCCGACGGAAAACTGGATGCGCAGAAACCGCGGGACGAGCATCACAAGGAGCCCGATCAGTACTCGTAGAGGGACAATCAGTGTAAGAGGCATTAATCCCACTCGAAGAACGAGCGTAATCACGGGGTGCACCATCAGAGGTGCGTGAAGCAGACTTATAATCATGGCGGGAGCGAGAAGACTCGCGCTTGGCAGACTCCTCACCCGAGGAACAAGAATCAGTCGAGTTCCAGATATTACCATCCCATTCATCAGGATTCCAATCCAGCCCGGCTGTCGCCACGACCAGACGCACCTTTCGCGACGAAACCCGACCGCGCCTGTTCTTGTATTTATAACGAGCAATTCGCACAGCCGCCCGTTCGGCAATAGTTTGGTAAGTCTCAAGTTTATCAGCAAGCAACCTATTTTGACACCGCAACAAAGTATGAGAATTCTGAATCTCAACAAAGTGCGCTTCCACATCTTTAAGAGATGTCTGTAACTTCAACAATCTCTCATGTAGAATCCTGTACGCAGACAAAACAATCCAACCTCTGCGCCCCAAAATGGGAATCTCCTCACCCTTCGATACGGGTGCCTTCTGCAAACAAGCAATCACATTAGCCGGCTCTGCCAGCTCCAAAGAAGAATTCCAATTCTCACTCAAACCAGTAGAATCAGCCCACTCACGGGCCAAGGCTTCATAAGGCGTTGAATCCCATCCGGGAATATCAACGGGCAACTTAAAAGTAGATTTAGACCTTCTAGAAAACATCGTGAAAAAGGAAAAAGAAGAAAAGAAGAAGAGAGAGAAAAAAAAAAAGAGGAAGAAAAAAAAAACTACACACACAATTATACAAAAATAAAATGCAAACAAAACCACGCACGCGCCGAAAGCAAACACAATACAACACAACGCACACAGGTTTCGTAAACGGTTCGTGACGCCAAATGTTCTGCTTGGGTTTTCGGAACCCGCTCAACAGAGCCTCTCTAACCCAAACCAGAACGTTACCCCCTCCCTAGGGCCTATTTACACCTAAATAACCACATATACCACCTAAGGACAGGGAATTCCTATTACATACATGTATACCAAGACCTCACAGCCTCACGGTCCCAAACGGACCCAGGACTTCCTGCCCAGACGGCAGCCACAGCCTCGCGGTCCCAAACGGACCCAGGACTTCCTGCCCAGACGGCAGCCACAGCCTCGCGGCCCCAAACGGGCCCAGGACTTCCTGCCCAGACGGCAGCCACAGCCTCGCGGTCCCAAACGGACCCAGGACTTCCTGCCCAGACGGCAGCCACAGCCTCGCGGTCCCAAACGGACCCAGGACTTCCTGCCCAGACGGCAGCCACAGCCTCGCGGTCCCAAACGGACCCAGGACTTCCTGCCCAGACGGCAGCCTTTACGAGTTCATCCTATAATTACCACGACATACAACAAGGGAGTTAACAACAAGGGAATCAGTGTTACTATGTATCAGATCACACAAAGACGGCTAGTTGAGCACAACCTGTTCCCCAGTTCGAGGGGCTCCTTTCTCCCTTATTCAGTTACCACCTACCTGATCAGGATTAACATCTGTTCATGTCAAGTCACAGCTGACTAGAAGAATAGGTTACCCTCTTATACAAGAACACGTAGCACATATTGCTTTACTACAAACTGAATACTTTATTTAGTTACTACATGCACGCTCACGGAACATAATACATATCACATAACCTGCAAAGAAAAGTGAAAGATTAAGTTGTACACTCTAATAGTAAGGGGTTGACATCACCTTGGTCGTATGTAGCCTGCACTCAATGGTCATCTAGGTTCCCTTCTCGTCTGCGCCTCGGCTTCGCTTGGAAGTCACACCTCCGCAATCACGGATTTACTCCCGTCTCCCTCTCCGAGTCACCGGGACCTCTTCCCTTCGGCTACTCTCTTCTCTTTGGAATATCTATTTCTCGGTTTTTCTCCACCTTCGAGTTTGTCATCTGTCTTCCCTGGAATAAGTAGTAGCTTTACTGCTAACGGCCAGGTGCCGCCTATGGACTAAAAGCAAGTGCCAGTATCTGCCTCAAACTTTTACTAATATAGATGTGCATTTCCTCATGGAAAATTCCAGCCCGTAACCTGCCGCCCACCAAATTCTTGTACCTCCCCGTGCCAAGGACACGTTCCCAGCCGGCCGGCCTGATGTAGTGTCTTCGGCATGAAGAAAAATACAATCCTTCGATAAGGGCCGGCCTGAACCGGTTCTCTCCAAGCGAATAACACCTCATAACTAAAACATCACCCTCGACCTAAAAACATCCCAAGCTGCCGGAGCAGAAAGAAAGATGGAGTCTCTCCTGATTGAGGCCTACCAGGCCTGAATTCAGCACGGCTCCATGAAATACCCTCACTACAGGACAGGTTACCCCTAATACTGACGAATCTATCCCCTAGGCTATGTGTGCAAGCCCTGATCTATGGGGAAGAACACAGGATCATGTTGAAGTGCCTAATAAATAGGCTCTATACACTACTCTAACCCTTAAACTTGAATGGAAAGAGACTGAAGTCATATTGGTCCCTCTTTAACACAAGAAAGGCCGGGAAAATCGAGCAGTACAACCGGTGAACAGCTCTGGGAACTGGTCCAGTAGGTTGGCTGTTTGGGTGTCTTGAACTTTCCGGAGGAACGCCAGTAGCCCTAGGTCCTCGGCCGCGTGGCCGCTTAGGAGCGTGTCTACTTCTTGATTGATGATGTGTATGTCGATCGGTACTTCTGCGTCACCTGTGCTCAATGGTACTTTCATTTTCCCCACTAGAGGTAGGGGCACATCGCTCCCGTAGGTGTAGATTCGGGCCTTCGACGTCTTGAGTTCAGGTTTCGGCCTGAGGCGGTTGTACTGCTGCACTCCCATGACGGTGACTGATGCGCCAGTGTCGATTACGGCGTCTACTCTTGACCCTGCTACCATGATGTCACACCGAGGTTGTGGTCTTCTTGTGCTTTTGAGGGCTTTAGTAAACGACACTAGGCATGTCTCCCCTTCATCTTCTGAGTCAGAGTCTTCTTAACTCAAAGCCTGCGTTGGCCTGCGGCTTGCGTCGGCGTGGAAAGACAGGGACAGCTGGGACAGTTGCCTCACCATGTTCCTTGCCGGCCTCTTCCCTCGGTGGTCGGCTCTCGTGGAGCGCTTCCGGCAGACAGAGGCAAAGTGGTTTGGGGTGCCACAGTGTGTGCACGTTTTCCCCTTCGCTGGGCAGGGTTTTCCTGAATGTTCTTCGTAACCACAGTACCCACACTGGGCTTGGGACGATCTCCTAGGCGCCTGTCGGTGTGGCCTCTCATGTGTCTTTACTGCGTTGGTGCGTTCTACCTTGATGGGCACGCCTGGCCCCGAGCTCCGCGTGATTGCTTGCTCCATTTCTTCTGCGCGGGCGTCGGACAGATTATTGGACCGTGCGAGCACAAGGATGTCTGCCAATGGGATATTTGGTTGGCGGAGGATGAGGCTCCGCAGTTTCTTACTTCGGATACCGCATATCAGTTGCGCTCTGATCTCCTCTATTGCTCTGTCCCCTGCGAGGTGCGTGTCCGCAAGCACCCTCAGTCGGGCGTGGAAAGCATCCACCGACTCCCCTCCTTCTGCCTCGCTTGTCGCAGTTTAAAATGTTCGAAATCAGGATTTATTTGGGGGTCAAAATGCGTGTTGAGCGCTGCGACGGCCGCGTCGTAGTTGTCTGCATTCCCCGTGTTGGGGAGGTGCTTGAAGAGCGTGTACACCTCCTCACCAGCATAGTGAAGCAGGAGTGAGCGCTTCACAGTGCCATCAGTCTCTCTGGATCCTGTAAAGTAATTGTTGAGCCGGCCAATCCATGTCTGCCAGCGTGGGGCGGCTGTGGCGGGGTCAGCTGTCTCGCTGAACGGCGGCATGACACCAGTTGGCGGGTGAAAAGGGACGGCTGGCGCAGGGCGGGCGTCGTCACCCATGGCTGTAGGAATGATGAGGGGCACTGAGGCGTGGAACGACGGCTATCCGGGTGCGACCCAGGGATGGAACAAGGAGGCCCACTCAGGGGAGGCAGAGTCCAGAACAGGAGCCCCAAAATCACAGGCCACACAGGAGGGCGTCGTTGGGAGGCATGGAAACGGGCAGACTAAGCGGGAATTTTCATCCGCTGCCGCTGGGCGCTGTGATTGGTGCACACGTGCGCTCACCGTCAATCAGGGACGCACGTGGGGATTCCAGCAGCAGGCCGTGTCGGAACGGATCGGAAGCAGGTTGACGGGCCGTCAGGGTGCCGGTCGCGGGACTGCCGCGAGCGGGTCGGTGTACAGCTGTAAGTCAGGAAGCACGGCGGTTCAGACCACTCTCGTCGCCATTGTTGTAAGGCGCGCTGCGGGTGCCTAATGCGCTAATTGCAGGAGCGCTAATGAAGGGAGACCACAGATGGAGTCAGTGTCGGCGTGACTGCCGCAGAAGGCACGCCCCTTTATTTTTATACTTGCGCACGCCACCGTCGTGGCATACGCACAACGCACGTAAGTTACGCGCTCTAGCGCTAACCGCTAGAGCGCTGACTGCAACATCCACCATGGCTGGTAAAAATTTGTTCTTGTAAGTATGTGATTTAATAATACTGAGGTGAATAATGTGTGCATGATTTAATAATAATGTGTTGGTGTTACATAGGTTGCTCCATTAGGGTTTCTTATGCACAGTTTGTTCTTGACATATTTATGGAATTTTCTGTGCAACAATAGACTGACAACGGGGGGCATGGCCAACATCATGGCCGGGTAGCTGCATTCAGCGCGAGCTCTGCTGGCCCCAGACAAAATCCTGCACTTATCCTGTTCCTCTTCGCCCCAAAAACGCACCATCGGGGATCGGAAGGCACGGGCGTATGCTGGAGTGCCCGGTGTGAGGCTGGAATTTGCCTGAGGCCGGTAATCGAGACTTTGACGGCGGGCTGCTCGGCGCGCAGTCTTTATCAAAATGGCGGCCGGGGCGCAGTAATTGAAGCGGAGCACCGGAGTGGGTGTGCTCTCCTTGAGGGGGCTGACGTTCACTGAGATGGGAGAAGACTGAGGCGCCGCTGATCGGAGCTCAGACGCGCCCGATCTGCCGCAGGAACAAAGAGCTCCGTGACCAGTGAATGCCCGAGGGAGTCCCTGTACTGCTGTGACGGAACTGACCCTGACGGCAGGGAGGCGGAGGTGCTCTACAGCTGGCAGAGAGGTGATACATGCGGCGAGAGCAGTTACCGGCGGAGCCTGCGGGTTGCAGTGGCGTAGGTGGCTCAGCGGAGGAGTGACCAACTCTCTCTCCCATGCCGGAGTGTGGCCCGGGAAGGCTGGACTACACGATGTGACGTGGGTGAGGCCTTGGGCGTCTGGACTCCCCTCTGGCTGATGAACAATGGAGCCTGCACTGCATGGCTGGGCTGGAGGTTCGCCCTGGAGGTATACTCTGCCCCCTACCCCCTCCCTTATAGCCACTAACAAGCTACTTTTACTGCGGGGACACTAGAGGGCTGGTGTGCTACGTTTTATGGCCATGAGGTGTTTGACAGCACAGTGTTGGAGGTAACTACACACCCAGTCAGTGGCCTAGAGCTTTGGTGCACATAACAGTCTCCTGCACTGGGAGGAAGGTGGCTGCACAGAGGGAGACTTGGGGGGCCAGACAGGAACGTAGGCGGAGACCTACTGTAACCCTCTAAAAAGAACATGGCGGCAGGGAAGTGACCCAAGACTGACCCTGTGAGGAGTTGGAGGGGCTGAAGTGTGTGCAAGAATCCTCTGTCCAGACTTGTGGGATCAATACACGCCTGCTATCCGGCATAATAGGGGAGGTGCCTTTGGAGGAGTGATATGCCCACTGTTTCTTTGCTGGCTAGTTTGCCATGAATGATAAGTGTACACTATCAAGACTTTTGGTGACCTGGCCGTGGGGATCATCGTGGTCTGGGGTCCGGTAGAGGTGGAGAGTGCCTGGCCGAACGTGGTGTTACGATGGCGAAAGATAAAGACCCCAAGGCTTCCAAGCAAGGAAAGCTGGACCTTTTCGCCAAGGTGCTGTCTACCCCCGCTGGGCCAGAGGTTGGCATGGCCCTTCGCTCAAACACCGACGCGATACTACAGGCGATCCAAGCGTCTAATATAAAGACCCCAAGGCTTCCAAGCAAGGAAAGCTGGACCGATTCGCCAAGGTGCTGTCTACCCCCGTTGGGCCGGAGGGTGGCATGGTCCTCCGCTCAAACACCGACGTGATACTACAGGTGATCCATGTGTTTCGTGAAAACTTGGAAGGTAAAATTCCAGAGGTTCGGACAGAGGTTTCCTTTCGGTGCTCAGATCTGCGAAAGGTTTCCGAACGAGTCACCGAGGTGCAGCAGCGCGTATCGGAACTGGAGGACACCTCGCGAACCACAAGTAAGGATGTAGCGGGACTTATGGCAACTGTAAAGGAGGTGGCATGGCGTGTGGATGATGCCGAAAATAGGGCCTAAGAAATAACCTGCGCTTTATAGGTTTTCCAAAAAATGCAGAACACTCTGACCCTGGCCACTTCCTACTAACATTTCTCAGGGACGCCCTCCCAGGGACGCAATTCTCATCATGCTTTGTCATAGAAAGAGCACACAGAATGCCGGGAACACGGCCGCAGCCGGGGGCTCTCCCAGACCGCTGTTAGCTCAGTTCTTGAATTTTCAGGAAAGGTATCTTATACTCAGGGAGCTACGGAAGAAGGGTGAGATGAAATATGAAAACACTAGAGTAATGGTGTTCCCGGACTACTCACGAGATGTTCAGAAACTGTGACGCACCTTCGATCCGGTAAAAGTGAAATTCCGTGCCCTTGGCATCCAATACATGCTGTTTGTCCCAGCCAAACTTAAAGTAATTTCTCAAGGGACTACGCATATCTTCCAGATGCCAGAGGAGGCATAGTCCTGGGTTGAAGAGCGGCCCCGGCTGCGGCGTGGGTCGCTGGCCGCGGCGGCCCTGCCTGTGGACAAGCAATCGAGCTCTAGTTGGAAATGTCCTAAGGAGAGGCGGCGGCGAAGAGTGCTAAAATGCCGGACCCCAGTTGGGGCTACGCCGACGAGGTCCCTGAGGTTGAGGGATCGAAAAACCACTGTGTCAGACACATACAATGATATGGCTCTGGATTGTGTGTGTCGTACTTCTCAGAAATCTTTAGAATTTTATTTTTGTAGTGTTCTATACTTGACTGGGTGGGGAAGGGTGGGAGGGTTACAGACCTCTGGGTGATTTACCTGCACCAGTGTTGTCATGTTAACGAGATTGGGGGTGGTGGGGGTACCTGCAGAGTGTGGGGAGGGGGACACTATGGACACTCCTAATTGTTCTGAACTACGTGTTCGGGGTGGGGGGGAGGTTAGTTCTGTTTTGAAATTTTGCATGAATACTGACATTGAAGTGAACTGGCAGTGCACGGGCAGTGTTGGGGGGTCTAGATGGAAGGGGGAAGCTCTAGCTTATCTCACCCAATGGATACCAATGGGTACTCAGTGCTGACGTGGAACGTCAATGGACTAGGAAATAAGATTAAAAGAGCGTTAGTTTCGAGATATATTAGAAGGCTTAAACCGGACATCATACTCTTGCAGGAAACTCATCTCATGGGGCCACACTGCTCGTTCCTGGGTAGGGGGCAATACGTTACTTTGGCGCATGCAGGATTTACCAGAGGGTCGAGGGGAGTAGAGATTATTGTCAAGCGGTCACCCCCCTGCTGGGTTACTTGACGATGGGAGGACCCAGAGGGCACATACATAGTGGTCCAGGGTACTTGAAATCACAAATGTTGGCTGATTGTCAGTGTTTATGCGCCCCCATGTCTCCAGCGACGTGCGCTGGATAAATTGTCTGACCTCCTGTTACAGTCTGGCCCGCCACACATCTCATACAAGGTGACTTCAATAATGTGAGCGACTCTGCCTTGGATCGTACACTGACCCAACCAGGGCAACAGGAGGCCACCGCATTGGCTAGTTTTCAGGCGGACCTCGGGCTCACTGACCTTTGGAGGCTCCAAAATCCATCCACATGTGCATACTCCTACTTTTCTGGGGCCCATAGGGTGTTTTCTAGGTTGGATTATCTTTTTGCCCCAGCTGGTGAGATTGACAAGGTTGAGGAGACGGACTAGTTAGCCAGGGGAATCTCAGATCATTCACCGCTGGATCTGCGGGTGGGGGGAGGACAGAGAAGTCAGGGCACGACATGGAGGCTTAACGCTTGGGCATTGAGGGATGAAACGGTTGCTAAAGAAATTGGGGTGGATACTGACCTGTACTTTAAAGAAAATGAGGGCTCCGTGCAATCAGCGGTCACTCTCTAGGAGGCATTTAAGACTGTGATACGTGATAGAGCCCAATATATTATAGCCCACAAAAAAAGACGGGAACTTCAGGAGACACTGGTGCTGGAAAGCAGGCTGATAGAACTTGAAAAGGGGAGTGTCTCTTCCTTGAGTGAACATACTCTCCGTCAAATAGATATTACTAAACGGGAATACCAATCACTCGTTACTAAAGAGACTCGGGCACATCAACTCGCAGTCCAACATAGCCTTTATGAGAGTGGAGACCAAGCGGGTAAATTGTTAGCGTGGTTGGGCAGGAAGGAGCAAGAGTCGAGGTGGGTCTCGTCTATCAAAGAACACGGCGGTACTTATACCACACCTCAAGACATTTTTGAGGCATTTGCTCTCTACTACTCAAAGCTTTATGCAGCCCAGACGCAAGCCACCGTGATGCAAATAGCTCAGTACCTTGATACGGTTGAACTCCCATGTCTGCCCCCCGATGAGAGGGACAGGCTTGATTACTCTGACAGAGGTCACGGAGGCCATTGGTCGGCTAAAAGCAGGGAAAACCCTGGGTCCTAATGGCCTTCCGGGAGAATTTTTTAAGGCGTACAGTTCCCTGCTGGCTCTGCACCTACTTAAGATATTTATGGCCTCTAAAGAGGAAGGGGTACTCCCGGCAGATCTTAGACTAGCGATGGTGGTGGTGATTCCTCAAGAAGGGAAACCCCCAGATGAGTGTGGGTCATATCGACCCATCTCGCTTCTAAATATAGAAACTAAGATCCTGGCCACTGCTCTGGCGACATGCCTTGTATCCGTTATCACCTCCCTGATACATGGGAACCAGACGGGCTTCATGCCGAAATGTGCCACACGTTACAACCTACGACGAGTAGCCAACTAGATGGATGAGGTCAGAGACCGAGAGGAGGCTCATCTGCTACTCTCCCTGGATGTGGAAAAAGTGTTCGACACCATCCATTGGCCCTTCATGAGACACACTCTAGAGAAATTTGGCTTTGGCCCAGGATTCCAGGAATGGGTGGCCTTGTTATACCATGCCCCTGAGGCCAGGGTTAGGGTCAATGGGGCACTTTCCAAGACCTGGTTGATTCGGCGGGGGACTAGGCAGGGTTGCCCGCTTCCCCCTCTACTGTTTGCACTTATTTTGGAACCCCTGGCTTGTGTCGTTAGGGCCACACCGGGGTTTTGTGGCTTTGTGGATGATTCCTGACAGATAGCAGAGGAACGCATATCATTATATGCGGATTATATTTTGCTGTATGTGACAAATCGGACGGAAACTCTTCCTCAAATCCTGCGCATAGTTGAAGACAATGGCTACCATGCGGGGTATAAGATTAACTGGACCACATCTACCCTATACCCAGTGGGGGGATGGTAGAAACTCAGACTTTCCCTAGCTGCTTCCACTGGTTTACAGAAGGCTTTACCTACCTTGGTCTTTACATTAATGTGGATGTGAACACCAGCCTGGTCTGCAACATTAGGTGGGTCTTCTCAAACTTTCAAGAGGATGCTAAAAGATGGCGTAAGCTTCCCCCAACCATTATGGGAAGGCCTGCCATGTTTAAAATGATCATGCTCTCACAGTTGCTCTACGTATTGCAAAATAAAAACATTAAGATTCTGGTTCTGATATTTAAAGGCATTGATAGTGAACTCCGCTATTCCTCTGGGACGGGGTTCATCCACATATTGCACTTTCAACACTGCAACGGAATCCCTATAATGGGGGTTTGGCTCTACCAGACATAAGGTCATATTATAGAGCGGCTCATCTTATTGCCATTAATGAATGGATCCATGCATCTGGGGATCATCCGACTTATAGGCTCGAAAGGCTGCAGTTTAGGGACCATACCCATCTTCACTATCTTTATGGAGGTATGGCATGCAGTAGACTGCTCCAGGCGACCCAGAGGACATTGGAGGCAGGGAAGAGTGCAGGGCGACAAGTGCAGAGGGATCAAAAATGCACTAGGGAAACCCCACTGTGGGAGGGGACTAGGCTAAAAGAGATTGGAAAGCTGTGTGGCTTTAGGCACTGGGACCTAATAGGAATCTCCAAAATAGGTGATGTCCTGGACCATGGTGTGTTGGCCTCTTTCTACATGCTCCAAGCTAGATATCAACTTCATGACACTCAGACATACGCGTATCTTTGTTTGCAACATGCTTGGGTGGCGGAGGGGTTAGATGGGACATTGCTACCGGAATATGCCCCATTGGAAGTTCATCTTCTCCAGGAGGAAATCCCAGCTAAAGCTAGTTCATTTACCTACAAAACATTACTTAATAACATGCCCGATAGATTGAGTACTCTTTGTGCAAAATAGGAAAAGGTAACCGGTGGGTTGGAAGATATAGGCTGAGAGGCCGCTCTCATGCATCCACGTGAAGTGGCAATTAAATTAAGCTTACGGCTTATCCAGTACAAAATACTACACCGCGCATGTTTAGATAGAGCCAAATTGCATACAATAGGAAGAGCCAAGAGCCCGGAGTGTCTCCGATGTCTCACTGAGCCTGGGACGTTTATTCATACCCTTTGGGGGTGCTCTGAGATACAGGCCTATTGGGGATTGATTGTGGGGGAGCTCAATCGTATATTGGAAGATCAAATAGAATTGGAGCCACGGTTTCTCCTTTTGGGAATTTCGACAGAGGTAGCCATCCCAAGGGGCAAACTTGTTTTCGCTAATCTGGGGTGGGAAGTACCCAAACGGGATATAGCTAAGTACTGGGGGGGGCACCGCAATTACCTACCATTAACAAATGGAGGGCAAGTCTTGACTTGTACATGGTTGTGGTACGGGTGACATACAAGGCCCGAGGCTGTCCTAAAAAGTTCTGGAAAATATGGACCCCATGGATTAAATATAATGGTCTGGAGGTGGAGGAAGATGAAGGAGGAGGGACTTTGTCATCCGCAGGACCCGGGGTAGAGCCTTGACCGATGTAATGTTTGTTCCAAGTATGTGTAACCATAAGAACTGTGTAACTGACTCTGATTTCTTTGCGCCTAGTCCACTCTCACATATGTCTAGACTCCACCGAGATAGCCTTTTTCTCATATGCTTACCCTACATGGCCAAAGTAGACTGCTATACAATGTGTATTGTGTATCCATGCTTTGTTTTATGTTTTGTTTTTTTGAAAAACGCAATAAAAATAAATTTCACAAAAAAAACCAATAGACTGACAACTATATTTACCAACCTCATTATTAGAAATTATAAAAGGGATAACGTACTCCCTGCCATACATTATAAGGTTGTTGCAAGTCCTAGAGGAGTTCCATAACCATATAGAGGAACACGTCTGAAGGCTGAGTTCCTTTATAAAGTTATGGTACTCAAAGATGACTTGCAATAACCCTATCATGTACGCCAGGGGGTACTTTATCCCATTTAATACAAGGTCACTCCATCATCTTTGTCACAAACCACTTAAAACCTTGATGCATAGTTCTTTCATATGAACAAGCTAGCATATTTGAGAACATGAAGAATAAAAAAAATAAACCTCTAGCGCAAACCTAAATACATCAACAACCTATTAGATATTTTTTGCAAGCAGATATTAGAACCAGTCCAATACAAGCATTTTTTTTTAAAAAACAGAAAAAGTGCAGTAGCTTGGAATGTGTAGAAAGATTTTATTTTTTCTCTAAGGTGTGCAAAAAATAAACATGTTCTCTCCGGTTGTCATTGTAAGCTAGACAAACAGAGCAGAAGAAAGAAAAGCAATGTTCTGTTTTTGTTGCTGCTTCAATTATGCTCAATGACCTGACCTGCCTTTCACTTAGGCTGCTGGCAACAGGCATTGTGACGTCAGACCTCGACTGCAAAAACTTATTACAGTCGAGTTCTGACATCTTTACTTTATAATCGGTGACTGGATCCATCACAAGTCGCCGATTATGAAAGAAATTAATTACAGGTGTTTATAAAGGGATTCCAGAATCCCATGTATTATATATAGAATGTATATATATATATATATTCACTGAAAAAACCATAGGTTTCAGGCCTGATATAGTTAGGAATTAGCATTTAAAAAACCTTTGAAATTCACTGAAAAAACCATAGGTTTCAAGCCTGATATAGTTAGGAATTAGCATTTAAAAAACCTTAGAAATTCACTGAAAAAACAATAGGTTTTAGGGGTGTTATAGTTAGCTGGACATTTCACTCGAACAAAACCATTGAAATTCCTCCGATATAGATAGTTGTACTAACTACATCTCACGTGCCCGCAATCCACTGCTGTTGATGTCACATATTACATCATTCATGACATGGTCAGTGACATCACTGATGACATCTCAAATGACATTAACGGGGGGCTTGCACTTCCAAAAATGCGAACTTATTGTGAGGCGGTGATGCTGGATAAAGTAGCTTGTTTATTAGATATCAATAATTCAGACGATCACTTTTTTTTAGACAAAATGCTTCAGGAGGCAGGCGTATAACTTCCTACTTTTTTGAAAATCATCAAATTGCCAAAAAAAACTAGGTATAAGACACTACGTGATTTTTCATTTAGATTGTTATCACTATTTAAACAGAATATTTTCCCAGGGTGGCGTTACTTAAATCTTCAGGAATGCAAGACTTTAGGATTATTATTACATCCTGCACGTATTCTGAAATGGAAGGAAATGGGTCTAGAGGAATTGGGACATTTCTTTATGAATAATAGGATCATCTCGTGGCAGGAGATTCAAAACAAACATCCAGATCAAACAGTGCTCAATTTTCTTGATTACTTACAGATTTCACATTTTTTCCAAATGGCCAATTTCCCCACTCCTTCGGCGACGATACATCTCGCTTCCCTTCTATATGAAACTAAAGTGAAAGGCATAGGAAAATGGTATTCCCTTCTCCAGAAAGATAGCGAGCTCCCTATCTTGCATAATTTCTGGGATAAGGATGAGCGGGAAACGGGGTGCGTTTTGTCTAGCCAAGAATGGCAACTACAAGCTCAGTTAGGTCATAAGGTCCTGAGAGCGGCTAATTTTAAACGGATGGCTTTTCTAAATAGATGGCTAGCATATTATACCCCCATGGCCCTGAGTAAATGATTTCCGGAGGTAGAAAATAGATGCTTTCAGTGCCAGGCCGAAGAGGGAGGGATTGTGCGAACCTCCTGAGGCAGAAGCCGGGAGTGTGATTTGTTTCTTTTTAAAATTATTCTTCACTATTGAATTGCTGGTTTTAACCTACCTTTTGCCTCGAGGTCCCCTCACAGCTGCCTCCGCTGCCGCGGCCCGAGTGCGGAAACCTCCTCCTGACGCCATTTCGGCGAGCGCCGAGGCCACGCCCCTTTTCAGAGGCCACGCCCCGCCGCCGCACATAAAAAGACGCTAATTGAAAGCGCCAAACTAGATTGTGCGAACCTCTTGAGGCGGAAGCCGGGAGTGTGATTTGTTTCTTTTTAAAATTATTCTTCACTATTGAATTGCTGGTTTTAACCTACCTTTTGCCTCGAGGTCCCCTCACAGCTGACTCCGCTGCCGCGGCCCGAGTGCGGAAACCTCCTCCTGACGCCATTTCGGCGAGCGGCGAGGCCACGCCCCTTTTCAGAGGCCACGCCCCCCACCGCTGCATTACCTTCTATAAATCATGTGCCTCCCTCGGACGCGCAGCGGACGAGCGCAGCGGGTGCGACGATGGAGCGCCGAAGGCGCGCCTAAGGCAAGCCCGTCTGCGCCCGTCCGCGACCGACCGGGCCTAGGGCCCCCACACCATGCCCAATCTTTAATCTACTCCTCTGCTCAACTCCACAAACATCAAGGCCCGTGGCCTTTAACTGGCCCTGTGACTGAGCGCATTGACCGATTGGGATTGACTGCCTCGCGCTTTTCCCCGTCTCTCCCACTTTTGCCCTGTTCTCCTCTACCCCCTCTTGGCCCTCCCCCCCACCCCACTGTTTCCCCTGTGCTCACTACCCTCTCCATCTACTATCTTAACACCCGGTCAGCTGTCAAGCACTGTCAAGAACTTTTTATTTTACTAGATACGCATAAACCAGATCTCTTATTTCTTACAGAGGCTTGGAATTGCGACAGTTCCCTCCCTTCCCTACTAGCTACTCTTCCCGCCGATTTACGTGCTGCGCACCGACCGACCCTCAGGTAAACTGGGTGGCGGTGTCGCCCTGATCTCCCGCAGAGAATTCCTCTTCCAGCCTCTAAATTTTCCCTCCATTGGCTCGTCTGATCTCTTAGTTGTTCGCGCCCCATCTTTTACAATTCCACTTACCTGCCTGCTCATGTATCGCCCTCCCCAACCCTCTCAACTCTTTCTTACAGGGTTCCAAGATCTTGTGGCCACCTTAGCGGTTAATAATTCTTCCATCGTGGTACTAGGCGACTTCAACTTTTGGCCCTCCGATCCTGCAGAATGCTCCACTTCCAAAGAATTCTCCGACACCCTCCGTTCCCTTAATTTCGAATCCCATGTCCATTCACCCACTCACATTCAGGGCAACACCCTTGACCAGATCTGGTCCCTTAACTGTCCTGTAAGCTCTTTGTCCATCTCCCCATGCCCCTGGTCTTACCACTGTCTGATTTCCTTTTCTTTACACCTTAGCATTGCTACCAAGCCTTTTCTTCCTAAAAACATCTGGGCACGCTCTTGGAGCAAGGTGGACGCGACTAATCTCTCCTCCACACTCTCTTCTTCCTGTCCAAGCTTACTCGGCCAGCCAATCTCTGCGCAAGCAGACCTTATCAAATCCTGGCTTCTGTCAGGCTGCGCTTCGGTCGCCCCCCTCAGGCGAGTGTCTTCCAGACGAGTGAACGATGCCAACCTCTGGTTCAACGAGGAATTGAAGGCCTTAAAACTTACAGTCCGTCATGCTGAGCGAGCCTGGAGGCGAGATTATTGCCCTAACCTTAAAACCCAGTTCACCACCCTTTTGTCTCAATATAAAAAAACTATTCTGACCACAAAAACGGCCTACTTCTCCTCTAAAATCCTAGCTGCCGAAAACAAGCCTAAAGAAATTTTCGCTATCGTCCATGACCTCGCCTACTCCGATAGAACCATCCTCAAACTCACCCCCTCCCAGACTCTTTGCGACTCCCTTAATACCTATTTTATGGATAAAATCTCTAATATCAAAGCCAATATCCCCCCCACCACCCCTCTTTCATCGACCCATGTTGTCCTTCAATCGAGGCTCGCCTTGACTCATTCCCCCTTCTGACGGAAGAGGCTTTTCTGTCCCTTCTCCCCCTAGTTAAATCTGGCTCGCCTTTAGATCCTTGTCCTGCTCACATCCTCAGGCACCTCTACTCGATCTGTGTGCATCCCCCCATCACCTTCTTGAACAGCTCTCTGTCTCAGGGCATTGTCACTCCTTCCCTAAAAACTGCCACCATTGTCCCCATCCTAAAAAAACCTGGTGCCGATCCTTCCTCCCCTGTTAACTACCGCCCCATCTCTTTACTTCCCTTCCTAGGGAAGGTATTGGAGCGACACGTGTCCAGAACGCTCACTGCCTTCGTGGAGGAAAACGGGGTGCTTGCCTCCCGTCAGGCCGGCTTCCGCCCCGCACACTCCATGGAGTCCGTGGTTCTCTCGGTCCTCGACAATCTTAGAGAGGGTATGGACACCAATCTCCCCCAGGCCCTTGTCCTCCTTGACCTCACCGCCGCCTTTGACACGGTTGATCATTCCATTTTATTTTCCCGTGTCAGGGCGGCAGGGGTTGGAGGTTCCGCCCTGGTCTGGTTATCCTCCTTGCTCAGGGACCGAACCCAGGCTATGCGCCTGGGTGATTTCTCGGCGGAGCCACGAAGGATTCAATGTGGGGTTCCTCAAGGCTCCTCCCTTTCCCCACTTCTGTTTAATCTGTACATTGCCCCCCTCATCTTTGCCCTTCAACAAATGAAGGTCTCCGTCTTCAACTATGCGGACGACCTCCAGCTCATTTTTTCCTTGTCATCATCCCCTGAGTCCATTGCTAAATTTCAATCTACTATGATTTTCATCCAAGACTGGATGAACCACAACCATCTGAAATTAAATCCTGACAAAACCGAGCTGGTTCTGACGGGTGGCTCCTCCAGTCCCTGGACTCCCTTCTTTTGGCCCCCCTCTCTAGGCTCCCCTCCCTCTCCATCCTCCTCCGTAAAAACACTCGGAATCAAATTGAACGACCAACTCAATTTACAATCCCAGGTTAGTTCAGTGGTATCCTCCTCCTTTCTGTCACTCCGCACCATTCGTAAGGTTTCCCGCTTCTTTTCCCTCCCTGCTTTAAAACTCATTGTTCTGGCTATGGTTATCTCTCGTTTAGACCATGGCAACGCCCTATACTGTGGTATGCCCGTTTACATGATCCGGCGACTACAGCTGGTCCAAAACCAGGCTGCCAGCCTAGTCTATAACCTGGCCAAATCCCATCACGTCACACCGCTCCTCAAGTCTTTACACTGGCTCCCCATCCGAGAACGTTCTCAGTTCAAGATGGGTTGTATCACCTTTCAGGCCCGGGCTGGCACTGCTCCTGCCTTTATCTCTTCGGAAATAAATTCCTATGCTCCAGTCAGGGAACTACGCTCGTCTTCCCAACATCTGTTGATAGTTCCCCGTTTTAGGCGCAAAAAGTGGGGGAGATCGAAATTCTCCACACTCGCCCCCTCTTTTTGGAACTCTCTACCAGTTCATCTAAGATCTTCCACCGAATACTCTTACTTCCGAAAGGCGCTGAAAACTTTTTTGTTCCTACAAGCCTTCCCACTATAAACCTCTTCACTCCCCCGATTTTCCTGCTCTCTAAATGGTTCAGCATTCCATAGCTCCAAGAAACCGCCTGGTGAACGTGCGCTTTATAAATGTTTTTAAACTCAAACTCAAACTCAAACTGGCTTCATATTTTCTATACCTGTCCGAAGCTTAATGAATACTGGCGAAATATTTTTCGAGCCATAAGCCAGGCCATCCATAAATCGGTAGATCCCCAAGAAAAGATAGCCTTATTCGGAATTTCTAGAACTATCTCAGGCTTGACCAAATATGAAGAAGCATTTGTAATGATTTGCTCATTGATGGCACGGTCTTTAATTCTGCAAAACTGGAGATCACCTGAGATACCCTCATTTATGAAATGGTTTAATAAAATGAAATGTACGAGGTCGTTTGAAGAAGCCTACGCGGTGAGGGTGGGAGCATTGAGTAAATTTAAGAAGACTTGGCAGTTTTTTGATTATTCTGATATGGACTGAAGTTGATTTTGTGTTTTTTTTTTTAAAAAAACAGTACTCTAACATTGTGGCTTATTTCAGTTGTATACATACCTACATTTTATGGAAAAACTTTTCAACTGTGTCTTATATGGAATATGAACTTGATGTATATGGAGAGTTACTTCTTTTGACTGTATTTGTTTTTATCCCTGCTCTGCTCAATAAAAAAAAAAAAAAAAAAAAGTATGCTTAGAATTACTTTTCAGAGTCAGTGCTGGTCTAAAAGATGCAGCCCTGGGTTCTCTCCTGATAACAGGTGATTAAATCGCAATACGTAGTTCGGCTGATTTTAGAGGAATATTTGTACTTTGAAAAATGGACAGAAACTTTTCTGGTGAAAACCACACAATGGATTCCTATGGAAGGAAATACAAGTTACTGGTAAATACGCTTAGACTTACTTTTCAGGGTCAGTGCTGGGCTAAAAGATGCAGCCCTGGGTTCTCTCCTGATAACAGGTGAGTAAATCAGAATTCGTAGTTCAGCTGATTTTAGAGGAATATTTGTACGTTTCAAAATTGGACACTTAGAAACTTTTATGGTGAAAACCACACAATGGATTCCTATGGAAGGAAATACAAGTTACTGGTAAGTACGCTTAGAATTACTTTTCAGGGTCAGTGCTGGGCTACAAGATGCAGCCCTGGGTTCTCTCCTGATAACAGGTGAGTAAATTGGAATTCGTAGTTCGGCTGATTTTAGAGGAATATTTGTGCGTTTCAAAAGTGGACACAGAAACTTTTCTGCTGAAAACCACACAATGGATTCCTATGGAAGGAAATAAAAGTTACTGGTATGTACGCTTAGAATTACTTTTCAGGGTCAGTGCTGGGCTAAAAGATGCAGCACTGGGTTCTCTCCTGATAACAGGTGAGTAAATCGGAATTTGTAGTTCGGCTGATTTTAGAGGAATATTTGTACAATGGTGAAGGAAGGGGGCGCTGCCTGAGGTGACGTGTGCAAACACGCCCTGTGGCGCGTTTTAAGTTGGGGAATTAATTCCTCTTCAATCCTGAGGTCCCTTGGGGGCCAAGTAGCCCACCAGGTACCTCCAGTATGCGCTAGGGAGCTGCATTGCAGAGAGGTGTTCAGAGGCCACGCCCCTTTTTACAACACTCTGCAACTCCCCGGAGGGTGGCGGTCCCCAGGGCTGTGGGGGGCCAAGAGCCCCCCCACATACATTGACATAAAGCCCCGGGGGGGCGGTCCCCGGGACTTCGGGGGGCCTTTCAGCCCCCCCACCCATGTATAATAAAGCCCCGAGGCTGAGAACCCCCTCCCCATAATTCAGTTAAGCCCCGGGGGGTGGCGGTCACCGGGGCTGGGGGGCCCCTCTGGCCCCCCCATTATAATATACATATTGCCCCCGGGACTTGGCCCACCTGGGGGCTAAATAAAAATGAAGCGGTTTCGTTTCGGCAGCGGGATTCGCGGATCCTAAGCGCATCTCTCGATTTTTTTGCCTTGGGGGTTCTTGTGGGACCCCCTGAGCAGGCCTAGGGGGTCAGGGTGTTTCTACCCTGCCCCCTTGTCGCGTTTTGTGCCTTTTTTGGGGGGTTTTCTTGTGCCTCGGTTCACTTACTCATACAAATACTAGCACATTCTTACGTTCTTATACAATCACTGATACAAGCACACACTCATCCATACAGTTACTCTCATAATCATACACTCTCACTTATAGCAAATTATATACTCTAACACACATATATACTGCCTTTCACATATGTAGTTACTCACACATGTATTACTGAGATATACATTCACTCACTAACACACCCATATACACACTCACCCACCCATACCGTCCATCACAGATGCACTCTTGAAACCATGCACCCAGTGAATCACCCACTCACACATCTATGCACAGAGACACGCACACCCCACCCACACAAACACTGATACAGATAGTCAGACAACCAATCAATAACTCATATAGAAACTCATGTAGCTATTCACAAACCCATGCAGCCGCTTACACACCAACAGACAAACGGATACAGACATTCACACAGTTTAGTCAGTAACCCATGCATTCAGTAAGATACGTTTAATCACTCACTTATAGAGTCAGTCACGCACCTCCTAAATCAACCATTCAGACACTTATACACCCACTCATTCTTCAATACGCATTTCCCTATATATATTAAACATATTTCAACTTTACAGAAACACTCACTGGATGATGTCATCAGTGATGTCATTTGAGATGTCATCAGTGATGTCATCAGTGATGTCACTGACCATGTCATGAGTGATGTAATATGTGACGTCATCAGCAGTGCATTGCGGGGGCGCGAGTTATAGTTAGCTGAACTAATATATATATATATATATATATATATATAAACAAACATCGTCCTGTCCGCGTTGTAGCAAAAGCGGCACTCCAGGCATGGACCTCCGATCTCCAAATCGAATCACGGACCAAATACCATACGTGGATGAAGCAGTAGAATTTTACAAACAACAGAATATCACAGGACCAGTGTCCTCCATGACGCGTTTCGCTCCTTAGAGGGTGCTTGATCACATGATATATATAATATGTATCTGTATATGTATATATATATGTGTGTCTGTATATACATGTTGCGGAGCGGGGCGGTTCTGTGTGACTGCCAGCACGCGAGTCTGTGTTCCAAAGCACGAAAAGCCTTACCTGTGATACTGCGCCCTTTGGTGACTGGGCACCGTGGAGGCTGACGCAGATACGGTGAGGTCTGTTCTGGCATTTCTCATTTAAAGTTCATCGGTCTCCCCCGACCTCGATGATATGCCCATCATGAAATTATATCTCGAGCTGCCTGGTGCATTTAGGTTGGGCGACATTACTCGCACTCCCCATTCTTGACTTTGGACTTAGTTTAAACTACCTGTTTTTAATATAGCAACCTAAGAAACATTTGCGAATTCAAACTTTTACTGTTGGCAGTTACTAACGGACTTTGGATTTTCAGAGCCAGCGAAGGGAATCATGGGTCTCGTAGTTCCATGGGGATAGCGGAATTGAAGCACCATGATAATTGGACTGCCTTTAATGCTTTGACATCATTGTATCTGTTCTAGTGTGCATTTGCATGCCACAATCTAATCATGCTCTAATATTAACAGTTCCAGGTGGTCACAACAGGATGGCTGTGTCCGTTGCTTTCCATTTAGGCACAGCATTTGTTGCTAATTATTGTGCACTGTAATTGCAGCTCGAGTTTATTCACTGTATTCGTACAGTTTTTATTTTATATGTATTATAAATAGGGCAGAACGCATTGAGAGAAGTGGCACCACATTAGGTTACTGTATGCCTCCACTGATAATGGGCAGTTGTAATTTCTATGTTTTGTGTTATTACACGGTAGGAGAATGTTCCTGTTTCAATCATTTGGCAAAGTATGTTAATGGGGTATTATGCCGTAATTGTTATACATTCATTATTTGCCTGTACATGGATCATTCGTGCTGGGTCAATCTTAGTTGTGATTTACCCGGGAAATTTCGTTTACAATCTTTTTTCTATGTCTACACATAATTGAAGGAGTGGGAGGGCTATTTATACTTTGAAATGTTGGCGCAATTCAGATTGAGAAAGCCTGCTGTGCAGGCGAAACACGTTTCTCTCTTTTTTGCGGGGTCGTGGGTGACCTGAAATAACATTAAATCAGCCCCATGCTTACAAACCGGAGTGCGTGCCTCTTCTTCGTGAAGTTGGATTGGTGTTGTGATATATATATATATATATATATATATATATATTCACTGAAAAAACCATAGGTTTCACACATGTTATAGTTAGCTGGACATTTCACTCGTAAAAAACCAGTGAAATTCCCCCGTTATAGTTAGTTCAGCTAACTATAACTTGCGCGACCGCAATCCACTGCTGATGACGTCACATATTACATCACTGTATTCACTAAGATACTGTTAATAAGTCATTTATACAATTAATTTTACCAAAAAAAACATCCATTTAGACACTTATTTACCCATTTATTCTTCCATTAACCTTTAGATATACATATATAAAAAATATTTAGTTTTCAGAAAGACACATATTCACTGGATGATGTCATCAGTGATGTCATCAGTGATGTCATTTGAGATGTCATCAGTGATGTCATCAGTGATGTCACTGACCATGTCATGAGTGATGTAATATGTGACGTCATCAGCAGTGGATTGCGGTCGCGCGAGTTATAGTTAGCTGAACTAACTTTAACGGGGGAATTTTAATGGTTTTTTACGAGTGAAATGTCCAGCTAACTATAACATGTGTGAAACCTATGTTTTTTTTAGTGAATTTGTAAAGTGTTTTAAATGCTAATTTATGTATGTATTATTATATTTTTTATATATTTATTTTACAATAAACTACCTATGTATATAGTTATAGATTGACTGTGTCCTGTAATATGGAATGGCTCAGCTCTTTTTTTTTGAATTTGGATAAAGTTGAACAGCATAGTTAATATCTTCTATAAACTTATAAACAGTTTAAAATCATTTTTTTGTTTTTAAGGGTTTTTCACCGTACGCGCACCCTGCGATTTTTTGAAGAAAAAAAAAATTTTTTTTTCACCCTTCGGGGCCCTTCAGAGACCCCCTGACAAAGGCTAGGGGGTCAGGATCTCTCTACCCTGCCCCCTTTTCAGGTTCTCCACCTTTCTTTTTCACTGTCACACACAAAATGGCGTCCGGCACTTCCTGATTTCGACTGACATCTAACCACCAATCAGAATTACGCTCGCGGACATTTGGTGCGCGCACGGTGCGCGCATATAGATATTTATGTACTTTTAACTGCAATTTTCTCAGGAATTACTGAACAGATTGACAACATATATGCAAAAGGCACATGCCTGACCTGAGGACTACCTCTTTGCCAAATTTCAAGTAATTCTGTTCAGCCGTTCGGGCTGTACCTTCGACTAAAGGTCCTATGGGAAAATGCATGGGGAAAACGCGTTTTGGGACCCCCTTTTTTTCTCAGCCCCCGCTTGACGAATCACCCCGAAACTTTTAGGGTAGGAGCTGAGCGGAGCGCCCCATTAGTTATGAAAATTTCACGAAGAGAAGTCAACCGGCGCCAAAGTTATTTCAAATAGAATTTTCAGATTTCCTATAGGAACTCAGTCCTAACTATAACTATCTACTGGCGACCGCCAGTAGATAATATATATATATATATATATATATATATATATATATATATATATATATATATATATATATATATATATATATATATATATATATATATATTCACTGAAAAAACCATAGGTTTCACACACGTTATAGTTAGGAATTAGCATTTAAAAAACCTTGCAAATTCAGTGAAAAAACCATAGGTTTCACACATGTTATAGTTAGCTGGACATTTTACTGATAAAAAACCAATGAAATTCCCCCGTTATAGTTAGTGCAGGCAACTATAACTCACGCGACCGCAATCCTCTGCTGATGCTAATACTGTATTTAGACAATTATTTGCCCATGTCTTCTTCCATTAAATTTTAGCTATACATATATTACAAATATTTTTTTTTCATAAAGACACATATGTCATCAGCAGAGGATTGCGGTCGCGTGAGTTATAGTTGCCTGCACTAACTATAACGGGGGAAATTCATTGGTTTTTTATCAGTAAAATGTCCAGCTAACTATAACATGTGTGAAACCTATGGTTTTTTCACTGAATTTGCAAGGTTTTTTAAATGTTAATTCCTAACTATAACGTGTGTGAAACCTATGGTTTTTTCAGTGAATTTGTACGTTTTTTTAAATGCTAAGTTACTTTACGCCATTCGTGGCGTGCGCGCCCACTTAACGCAGTTCGTTCCGTGCGCGCACGGTGCGCTTCGCGCACCGTGCGCGCACAGTGAGCACGCGGTGCGCTTCGCGCACCGTGCGCCCACTTTACGCAGTAAGTGCCGTGGATGAGCCATGTACGCACGATGCGCTTCGCGCACCGTGCGCACATGGAGGACATATTATGCGCTTCGTTGTGAAAGGTAACCTTTTAATTTTTCTAAACTGTCATATGCAAAGTACAAATGGTGCCCACGGGGTGGGGAGAGTGTGGATAATTTTTTTTTTTTTAATTTTTTTTACCCGACGGCGTACGGTAAGCGTAATCGGCGATTTTTCGTAAAAAAATAAAAATGAATTTTTGGCCTTGGGGGTTCTTTGGGGACACATTCATCAAGGCTAGGTGATTAGGAGCTGTCTAAACAGTCCCTTTACATGTTTTTTGCCTTTGTTTTTCCTCCCCCCCTCAGAGTGCAAGAGAGAGAAAATGGCGGCCGCCGCTTCCTGGTTTCGAACGATTCGAATGTTTACTAAGATCTAACAGCCAATCAGAATCGCGCTCGCGCACGGCACCGTACGCGTACGGTAAGCTTACCGTAAGCGCACGGTAAGCGCACCGTAAGCTGGCTCAGATATATATATTGATTTAAATGCTATTTTCTCAGGAACTACTGAACAGATTTACACCAGACCTACAAAAGGCACTTCCTTGACCTGAGGACTACCTCTCTGCCAAATTTCAAGTAACTCTGTTCAGCCGTTCGGGCTGTAGCTGTGTCTAAAGGTCCTATGGAAAAATGCATGGGAAAAACGCATTTTGGGACCCCCCTTTTATCTCAGCCCCCGCTTGACGAATCCCCCCGAGACTTTCAGGGTAGGAGCGGAGCGTAGCGCCCACCTATTTTGAAAATTTCGCGAGGATTCGTCGACCGGCGCCAAAGTTATTCCAAATAGAATGTTGCAGATTTCCTATGGAAACAGGGTCCTAACTATAACTATCTACTGGCGACCGCCAGTAGATAATATATATATATATATATGTGTGTATATATATATATATATATCCTTTCCAAAACACCAACACGACGGCACAGCACAGAATTAGCCGCAACCAAGGACTATGTACAGATTTTTCAATTTTATTAAAGTGAACATCAAGCTCCTGGTGCAAAACAAATACATTCATACGACAGACGCTTTTCAGCGGACACCTTTAACTGGCTTTCACCGGTACTAGCAGTGGATTGCATTTTATCGGCAGTCTTTTCTCAATCTTGCTGGCTCTCAAAACACTAGAGCAACACCTCAAAAACGCTATACAGACACTTTCTGTCCTCCATTTTCTAACATCATTGTTTTAAATGTAGTCTGCATAATGTTCCTTGATGCCCCGGTTTCATATCCCTTGTACACAATACAATATATTAAAATAAACCCCATGAGCATTTGTCGCATTTACATTTGCGATTTTTGACATTTTATCTATTTCTATTTAAAGTGCATTATACTTACAGGACAAATAATCATGTCACAATATTTGCTTTTTTCCTATCAGATGTAGTCATGTATTTAAGATATTTTCAATTACCATAAACCTCACGGCCATTTCAAGGCAAAGTATACCGATAAAATCCTTGATCATGAGTCATAATTTAGCATTTCTTTCATAGAATACAATCATGTATTTAAGATGTTTTCATTTTATCATCATATTAAAGTGCTTTGTGCTTTTGAAGTACATAATGTATAACTATTATAATACATTCATGTACTTGGGATGTTTTCATTCTGTCATCAAATAAAGTACTTCGGGGTATACCACTGAGGGGCCGATTCCGATGGCCGGTCGGACAGCTGTCTGTAGCCTTACCGTGCGACCGACACGTACCCGGAGCCGATCCGTCCTGTAGAGGAAGTACGATACGCATAACTGCCAAAAACACGACCGACACGTAGGCTGTGAATCAAGCCCCATTCTCCGTCCGAGCTGTAACTCCTAAAGATGAACCGAGTCTCCCGGAAGCAGTATCCATAGAAGTTTCCGGCATGACAAGTACGATGCGTACTTCCTACGCGCCGGACGAGTCGTCACGCACGGGACGTCACAGCATCCGGAAAACAAGCATATCAGCTACGATTCGCGCCACAACTCAATACATCGCTACGAGACGGACCAGCTTGCAGCGGGTACAAGACGGAGCAACAAGCAGCGTGTACGACACGAACATATCATGAATCCCATCACGCAGGTCATACCAGTACTCTACATCTATGACCGGATCAGGGACCGACGCCGACGGCGCAGGTGGTAAGTCAGACACCTACATCACAAACAAACGACACGTACCCACAAACTGGCACAAACACACAGGGGATCCACATCCTGGCCACTAACAACAGCACACCATAGGGGGTGCATAGCCAGCACCACAAACACCCCCACCCATAGTGGATCTGTTGCCCATCACTCCTGCCACCCCCACTCACAGGGGACCCGTTGCCCATCACTCCAGCCACCCCCACTCACAGGGGACCTGTTGCCCATCCCCCCTGCCACCCCCAGCCATAGGGCTGATGTTGCCCATCACCCCTGCCACCCCCACTAACAGGGGACCTGTTGCCCATCACCCCTGCCACCCCTAGCCATAGGGCTAATGTTGCCCATCACCCCTGCCACCCCCACTCAAAGGGGTCCTGTTGCCCATCACCCCTGCCACCCCCAGCCATAGGGCTGATGTTGCCCATCACCCCTGCCACCCCGAGCCATAGGGCTCATGTTGCCCATCACCCCTGCCACCCCCACTCACAGGGGACCTGTTGCCCATCACCCCTGCCACCCCCACTCACAGGGGACCTGTTGACCATCACCCCTGCCACCCCCAGCCATAGGGCTTATGTTGCCCATCACCCTTGCCACCCTCAGCCATAGGGCTTATGTTGCCCATCACCCCTGCCACCCCCACTCACAGGGGACCTGTTGCCCATCACCCCTGCCACCCCTAGCCATAGGGCTTATGTTGCCCATCACCCCTGCCACCCCCACTCACAGGGGACCTGTTGCCCATTGCCCCTGCCATCCCCAGCCATAGGGCTGATGTTGCCCATCACCCCTGCCACCCCCAGCCATAGGGCTCATGTTGCCCATCACCCCTGCCACCCCCACTCACAGGGGACCTGTTGCCCATCACCCCTGCCACCCCCACTCACAGGGGACCTGTTGCCCATCACCCCTGCCACCCCTGCCACCCCCAGCCATAGGGCTTATGTTGCCCATCACCCCTGCCACCCCCACTCACAGGGGACCTGTTGCCCATCACCCCTGCCACCCCCACTCACAGGGGACCTGTTGCCCATCACCCCTGCCCCCCCCCAGCCATATGGCTTATGTTGCCCATCACCCCTAGCCATAGGGCTAATGTTGGCCATCACCCCTGCCACCCCCACTCACAGGGGTCCTGTTGCCCATCACCCCTGCCACCCCCAGCCATAGGGCTGATGTTGCCCATCACCCCTGCCACCCCGAGCCATAGGGCTCATGTTGCCCATCACCCCTGCCACCCCCACTCACAGGGGACCTGTTGCCCATCACCCCTGCCACCCCCACTCACAGGAGACCTGTTGACCATCACCCCTGCCACCCCCAGCCATAGGGCTTATGTTGCACATCACCATTGCCACCCTCAGCCATAGGGCTTATGTTGCCCATCACCCCTGCCACCCCCACTCACGGGGGACCTGTTGCCCATCACCCCTGCCACCCCTAGCCATAGGGCTTATGTTGCCCATCACCCCTGCCACCCCCACTCACAGGGGACCTGTTGCCCATTGCCCCTGCCATCCCCAGCCATAGGGCTGATGTTGCCCATCACCCCTGCCACCCCCAGCCATAGGGCTCATGTTGCCCATCACCCCTGCCACCCCCACTCACAGGGGACCTGTTGCCCATCACCCCTGCCACCCCCACTCACAGGAGACCTGTTGCCCATTGCCCCTGCCATCCCCAGCCATAGGGCTGATGTTGCCCATCACCCCTGCCACCCCCAGCCATAGGGCTCATGTTGCCCATCACCCCTGCCACCCCCACTCACAGGGGACCTATTGCCCATCACCCCTGCCCCCCCAGCCATATGGCTCATGTTGCCCATCACCCCTGCCACCCTCACTCACAGGGGACCTGTTGCCCATCATCCCTGCCGCCCCCAGCCATAGGGCTGATGTTGTCCATCACCCCTGCCACCCCCAGCCATAGGATGGGTGATGCGCAACACATCCAGCATACTCCAACATCAGGTATGTCCGAAAAATACATCCCCCAGATCATCATGACAACAGTGTGTAGTCTGTGACAAATGCCCACAACAGTGATTATGGCTACGAGCATACAATGTAAGTAACAGCACATGTGTGACCAACACATGAGTGTGACATACACAAGGCAAGCATCACCATAGCACTGTGGCAATGTAAAAAGAACACCCCCTCACTGTGTAGAACAGAAGTTAAATGAAGGCTCACAAAATGCAGCAGATGTGAAGTATTGTGGTGATGGGGACCAAACCCCCCTCATCACAGTGACCAAAAGGTAAGTGTCATCATGGTCAAATCTGCAAATAACAGCATGTATGATCCCTGCTCCTAACACATCAAACACTTCTGGGGCAAACTAGTGGTTGTGTCCCATACACACAGAGATGTGGTGAGGCTAAGAGTGCAGTGAAAACATAACACACTCTCGGCCATGTGCAGACAAGCACCACACATGGGGGTTGACAATGCATACAGGGTACAATGACACAACAGCAGAAGTGACCATCACCAAGCATGCACACATCTAGAAAATAGACACACCAATCAAAACAACATGTGTAGACTGTAGGTGTCAGCTCACAAACTCACATTCCATGCCAGCAATGGCACCCAACAACCAGGATGAATGTGCACAATGATGTGAAGTGACTCACAGGGACAGCATGCAAAATCACAGAAACAGCATCCAGACAAAGGCCGACAACAGCAATACCAATGCACTGGTGCAGATGCACAAACACAAACAGGCAAACTCACACTGCAAATCGGACACAACATGTGTGTGTGTCTGTCACAGTGTCCCCAGGCAACTACACAACAAATGAGGGGGGCTGAACCACAGTGACACAGATGCGGACACAGTGCCATACAAAAGTAAACCACCATTGGGACACCCTCAGTGGGCAATCAGGCATTGGGAGATGAGAGGGAGCACAGCAGACACATGTGACACAAGCTGGAATGAACACTAACTAACACAGCAAGAGACTGACACACAACACCACTACCCCCAGGGACCAGACAGTGGGGTGACACAAGCATGCATGACACCTCCACTGTGATGACAAAGGCAGATGTCGTACAAACTGGGAAACCCAGACATGTGTCAAGTGCCACAAACGTACATCACACATACACAAACACAAATCACCCAGCATGGCCCCTTATCCATGGACAAACGGGAGCTAGGGGACCATCCATGCAAACATTCACATCAGTCCACCCTCAACACCACACACTCTGAACTGCACCAATGTGTATCTGTGAAGCCCACATGGACAGGTGACATTGCACATGCACCCATGACAAACACAGGAATGTTGGGATGAACTAAGGTGCACAGACACATCACAAAAGGACAGTTTGCAACCCTGGGGAATGACAGACATACTGCACAGTATGCGGGACATGGCCATGACCTCAGAGCTCATGTAACCTTCAGAATCCCTGCCACAGTCCCAGGACAATGCAGATGCCAAGGAGAAACACAAGGCACACATGCTGACACCTGCCAGCATCGCAGCCGTGAACCCGACAAGTGGGAGCAGTCACACACACATACAAATGTCTCAATCACTGAAAACTACCATCTAGGGACAACTACATGATATTGAGAACAAACAAGTGCCTAGAGGAACCCAGACTGTGTCCCATCTGTGTCTGACAACATCATCACCACTCAGAACTGACAAATCCCAATGATGATACACCAATTAACAGTAGTGTGTCATGCACCCACACATCTGGTAGCCCATTGGAAAAGTAGTGGGATGAACCCAGTACCACTCAGCAAGCACCAACAACAGGAACATATCAAGGGAACACTGTCTGTGTATGAACAGGGTTGTGGACACACACACATGCTTATACAACACACACCATGGGCCCAGGCCATGTCACTGGACAACACACTTACTTGAGGGGACACAACTCCTGTGGGAGCCCAGCTGTGCCAAACATATTCACTCATGTCTGCAGAACACTTGGTCAGTCAGCCATCAGTTACCACACAATGAAGGCTCTGGTCACAACAACCTGGGTACAGGAGTCTCCCCTAAGTCATCTGCACATACCCAAAACATATGTCTAGCAAGTTGCACAGAGGCCCCAGTTGCTCCTATTACAATGATGCCCACACCTGTAGGTCCAGTGTTGATGAGAACAAAGTATGTGGAAGTGACAAATTGGACAATGGGAAGCACATCATATGTGCAGGGGTGCAAGCCACAGATGTGACCATGCACATGAAATGCTCACAGAGAGATGTACACAAATAGTTGATACTGAAACACCCAGGTAGCTGCAAAGGATGACATGGATACCCACCAGAGTAGGATACATATCTCATGGACCACAGGGAGTACCTCACATCAGCACATCAGTATTCAACATTGTAAACCAAGCATTACAGGTGCAAGGGCATGTAAAACAACATCAACATAATGTACAGCTAAATCAAGTTCACAGGGATAAAGAAAAAAGCTTTATTCAGTATATTAGAAGTGAAACAAAAGGCCAATGGACAGTCCATGTCCAAATGCCAAGGAGTGAACTAGAGTGACAAATTCAGTATATGAAAATCTAAACATCTGTGCAAACAAAAGGCCAATGGCCAGTCCATGTCCAAATGCCAAGGAGTGAACTAGAGTGCCAACTGTCACACCTTGCTTGCCTGCACTGCTAAGGACCGGAGTCATCCCCTTGGAGGGGCATACATGGGGGCAGGCCAGGCACCGCAGGGACAGGATCAGGGTGCAGCAGAAGGAGGCAGTGAAGAGGTGGTGGATGCAGGCGAGACACTTGCAACTGCTGTGGAGCTGACTGAAGTGGTGGGTGCTGTCACAACTGTGAGGAACAAGTCAGATGGGGTGGGTGCCAGCACAACTCCAGTGGGCAGGTCAGATGGAGTGGATTGGCTCACCACTGCAGTGCCCAAGTCAGACGGGGTGGTCGTGGACTCCAAAGCAGTGCGTACATCCATGGGAGCGAAATGGGGGACAGGTGAGTTCGGCAGGGCAGGGGGGGACACGGTCCCCACATCAGTGGCACCAACTGTCTGACCAGGTGTGGAGGAGCAAGTGCTAGGGGTGATGGCCTTAGCATTTTGGGGATGGTGTACCTGTGTGTGGGGGAACCCGGGCAGGGAGTGGCGTGGGAACCTCTGGAGTGGTGGCCTGGGGGATGGAGGACGGAGACTTTGCCTTGGAGCTGCGTGGTGGCGGGGGGGTCTTGCTCTTTTGGCGCCGGGGAGACTTGCCGGTGGGCGTCTCGGTCTGTCTGCACCTGGGGGAGGGTGTCCGGGTGTGAGGGGCAATTCCTTCTGTGTGTGGGGACTTCCTCTTCCCCTTGTAATCTGGATCTGCAGGGTCGGTGGGGAAGAGGCCAAGGTCACAGAGGAAGAGCTTCTGGGGGGATGGGGTTGCAGGTGAGGCAAGGGAAGGGGGCTGGGAGGGAGAGGTCTCGGAGGACTGTGGAGTGGTTGTGGATGACTGTGTGTGTGTCAGCAAACCAGCACCTGTGAGTGTGGAATCAGTCCCCTGCGCTTGCTTGTGTGCACGTTTAGACCTTGGTTTGGGGGTTTCTGTGCTTGGGACAGGTAGGGTGCTAGGAATCGTGGGTGGTGCAGGGGTAGGAGGGGTGCGGGACTGTTGGGGGAGGGACACTTCTGCCGCCAGGGAGGAGGCCACGGATTGATTGGTCCTCTGTAGGGCAGACATGCCCGAGGAAATGCCCTCCATGAATGACACCAGTTGTGTCAACAGACCTGTGTGTGCATGGAAGACCTTCAGCATCGACGTCTGCCCTACATGGATCTGTCAAAGTAAGTCCACAGACTCCTCACTCAGGGCAGCAGGGGACACAGGGGCAGGGAGTGTGGTGCCTGGCACGAAGGAGACATGTTCACAAACACAGGAGCCCACAGGGACCTCTGGGATGGGTGCCGATGGGAGGGGGGTGGTTGTGGTGGTGGTGGTGGTGGCGGGGCGGGGACAGCCTCACTAGCTGGGGTTTGGTGGCTGCTGACACCCGCCTCCACAAGGGAGTCATCCTCAAATCTGCTGTGGCCCTCAGCTGGGGGGGTGGTGCTGACGACTCCTCTGTGTGGCTCAACTCGCCCTCCGTGCCACTGGGTCCACCCGACTCCTCTCCTTCTGTCCCTGTAAGGCTCTGTGGCTCCTCCTGGTCCGTGGAGCTGTCCCCTCCTGTGGCCATGGATGTATCTGGATAGGAATAGGAAGTAACAGAGCTACATCAGTCACCTGCACCGACTGCACACACCACAGTGAGTATATCACATCACAGGGCAAGCCCTGGCATCATCAGCTGAACACAGCTCAAAGTGCCAACACTGTTTAGGATAAGACAATTGTCATTCTCAACATCAACCATGGCACACATATCCCTCCTTGACTTTCACACATAAGTCCATTGCATGTTGGATGCTAACACCCCAATGTGCCAACATGCACCACCCACACATCAGTTGTACATGCAAGTGAACATATAGGAGTATGTCACTATACACACAGCACATCTCTTGCTACTGATGTCCGGGTGAAGGGATGGGCAGAGACTCATTCCACATGCCTGTGATGCATGCCAGCAACACACACTATGATGTGCTCCTGTCCTGATGGTCAATGCCACAATGTGGTGCATGGTGCACACTTGAACACAATGCAAGCTCACTCATAGCAAGTTAAATGCCATGGCATTGGTATGCCCTGAAAGTCAGTCAACACTGTCTCCTGTCACAGGGGCAGGGCATCCAGACAACAACAATATGCACTGACTCACAATCCTAGCTCTGGGGTAAAGCAAACTCAGCAGATGACCGGCACACTTGCCCATCCCATGCAAACAACATATCCAGGACCCAGAATACCCCACATCATGCAAATCAGACATATGAGTGTCAGCAAACACAAATCCCTGTACATTAACACATCACAGTCTGCCATGCATGTAACCCAGCTGCATGAAGGACACAGTTGCATACACCATTGTGCGCTGTGAGATGATCACACACCTATATGTCACACAGGTCTTGTCTCTCACAGTCACATCGCAGATGTCATGCTGACCCTCTGAATCATGGACACCCCAGTTGTACGTAGCAACAAGGCACACCCTGATGACACAGAGGCAGACACCTGAGGGCACATGCCACTGAGCACAACCTGCAATTTCATACACAGGAGTGGGATTACAGAGTGTTTGTAAATGCCCTTGAGGGGGCATGACTGGCCAGGACTAAGTGGAACAGTGTTTGGCCCCGGACAGTAGTCAGGTGGCTAAGCAAGTGAGACATACTTGCTATACATACTCCTGAGGCCCCTAAATTGGAGTCCCCTGCTGCATGGGTTTGTTTGGAATACCCCAGCCACATGTTGCGAGTCAGACCAGCAATTGGTACACATCTCAAGGGCACACACAGATCACATGTCAGATCTCAGGCATTGTGTAAACAATTGACCCACCCATGAAATACACAACAGATTCACGGGAACTGATGCTGACCGGTACCTGAAACATAGCTGACTGCAGGGACACAGTGCCCTAGTGACACAAGCAACAGATTGGTGGGGCCACACCTGTGGAACAGATGAGGAGGGTGCATCACACAAATGAGGGACCTGAGTTTGGGACTACAAGAGCTACGTAACATGGAAGTGTGAGCAGGACAAAAGACTGATATTTGCATGTCAGACATAGTACACAGATCAGACATGGACTCACCCCCTTCCTGCTGCTGTCTGGCCTTCAGCTGCCTATCCAGGTCCGGGAAGACCACCGCCAGGATCCGGAGCATGTGGGGAGTCAGGATCCGGTGTCCACCCCTCCTGCGTGGAGGTGACAGCTTCAGCTGGACTCTAGCTATCCTCCGGGTCCAGCCCCCAAGGTCCTGCCACCTCTTCTGGCAGTTGCAGATCCAGCACTTGTAGACCCCCACAGAACGAACAGCCCGGGCGATGGTCAGCCAGATCTCCTGCTTCTGGTGGGCATCAACCTGTGAGGAGGACAAAGTGAAAAGTACATTAACACACATGCCCCAGATTGCTGCAGCACCCATTTGGATAGACATGTCATCATCACAAAGGGAAATAAACTACACAGGTAGTGCAACCATGGGGTTTGCAAAAGCACATGCATGTCTGACATGTTAACAATGCCTGGATAGTTTGAGCTTGCAATAATGCACTTTAGCAGCAGGAAAACTATTTATTGCATGTACCTACACACTTTGGGGGATGAAAGCAGTCATTGAGACTGCTTGCCACGGGTGTACTGCTAGTCAGACAACATGCATAATTAGGAAGGCAGTGGACTGCACACTCACCTGCTCCCCTGGTTTCCCATAGAGCTGTCTGTACTCTGGAAGGAGCCCGTCCAGCAGGGCCTGGTTCTCCTCCTCAGTGAAGGCTGGGGCCCTCTCCAGGGTACGTGCCATAGCAGGAGCCAGAGGATGTATAGACAGCAGCAGTGGTAGCAGGGATGTGGTCCAGTAGCATGTAGTGCAGGCAAGTGAGCTCCCTGGGTGCTAGCCAGCCTTACATCTGTGCTGCAGAGGCAGACTCTCTGCCATGTGTCCCAAGTGATAGGTCCAACACAGTTGCATTCTATGAATCTGGCCAATCCATTTAAAAGTACAACTCGTACACGCCTTCCGCATCATTCAAATCTTCACCTTCGTGGAACACTTGAAATTGCAACATTATTGTAGGCATCCAACTGAATTTCCAGGGCACAACTCGTACAACTTTTGAATACGCATCCGTCTCCATGACAGTCCAGAGCCAATGGGTGCGCACGGCGCGTTCAACTGACTGTACAACGCGTATTTTGAATGTACACATGCACCCGTCTCCATACGATTCAATGGCCAAGGCGTACGCCTGTCTCGGACCATGCCTGTCCGACGCGTATGCATGATAGTCACCAGCGTCGGACCTCATTGCATTCAATGACAAAGCGTACGCACGGCTCGGACATGACCCGTGCAATGCGTACGCAGTGTCACCCGCGTCGGACCTCATTGCATTCAATGACAAAGTGTACGCACGGCTCGGACATGACCCGTGTAATGCGTACGCATTGTCACCCGTGTCGGACCTTATTGCATTCAATGGCAAAGCGTACGCACGGCTCGGACATGACCCATGCAATGCGTACACAGTGTCACCGGCGTCGGACCTCATTGCATTCAATGACAAAGCATACGCACAGCTCGGACATGACCCGTGCAATGCGTACGCATTGTCACCCGCGTCGGACCTCATTGCATTCAATGACAAAGCGTACACACGGCTCGGACATGACCCGTGCAATGCGTACGCATTGTCACCCGCGTCGGACCTCATTGCATTCAATGACAAAGCGTACGCACGGCTCGGAGATGACCCGTGCAATGCGTATGCATTGTCACCCGTGTCGGACCTCATTGCATTCAATGACAAAGCATACGCACGGCTCGGACATGACCTGTGCAATGCGTACGCATTGTCACCCGCGTCGGACCACATTAGTGTGACTATTGTACGGATGCAACACACATATACTGGCCATGGACACCTGGGCACACCTGCCACACTATAGCATTGGCCACACAGTGTCCCATGGCATGTAAGGCTGCATTCCCTGGGTGTTTGGGGGGGCCACAGCAGTTTTGTTGGCTGGCACTCTGTGCAGCAACTCCCAGGCTGTGCACGTGTACATGGGGGCAGAATCCTTTGTGTGTTGTGCACATTACCACTGTGATGTGCAATTGTACAGTAATGGGCATGAGTCAAGGCCACTGTGTCAGGTTGGATATGTTTAGGACATGTCACATACACCCTGAGTCCTGGGGGTGATAGCATGTACGTCACAGTGAGACCTGTAGCCACAATACTGATGTGCACCCACAGTCTGTGTGCATGTTGTGTCTCAGATGTGTCTGATCACATGTTACCAATGGGTGACAGTCTCCACATCCATGTGGTATATGCATCAACCTTGATGGGGTGTGTGTCTAAGAGACGTACATGTAGGGCCGGCAGGAACAACAGTGGCCACTACCTGTGGGGCTTACGCTTGCCTTGTGGTGTGTACGTGCTACGCCATGTCCATTGCTGTGTTGATGTGGCAATACAGGGAGCCTGGGTTTCTGCATGGCAAAGATCTGTGATGTCTGGGAGACATGAGGCCTCAATTGTCACTGGGGTGTGTTTTTTTAACGTTGCAGCAGCACATAGGTTGGGTGACACAGGCAGATGATTGGCCATTGCACTACATGAGACTCATGTGGGCATGTGGAATTGAGATGTTAGGTGGTGGTCTTGTAGGTGACATATGTGTCCATGCCCAACAGCACACACCTCAGTACATTGTGTAATGTCATGAACTAGCATGTGATAGTGAGCGTGGTCATGGCCACATGGGTGGATGTACTGACAATCTTCCTTTGTGCATCTCTGTACTGCAGGGCACCAGCTGTCCATCGTCCGTTCCCAGACCTTGCAACCATGCAGGAACGCGACTGCATCAGATGGTACCGCTTCACAAGGCCACTGATTGAGGAGTTGGTGGAGCAGTTGGCGCCACATCTGCTACCTGGCCGGACATACCCTACAGCACTGACCTCAGAGGTGAAGGTGATGGCAACCCTGCACTTCTTTGCTACCGGTACCTTCCAGTACACTGTGGCTACTGCTGGTGGTATGTCGCAAACGATGCTTAGTGGGGTGCTACGCGATGTCTTGGAGGGGATGTTGCAATTCCTCGACCTGTATATCAAGTTCCCGAGCCCAGATGAACTCCCTAAAATTAGGGATGCCTTTTAAACACTGGGGAGGATGCCGAACGTCATCGGATCTATTGATGGGACACATGTTGCCCTGATACCACCACAGGCAAATAAGCAGGCAGACCGGAACAGGAAGCACTACCATTCGATCAATGCTCTGGTGGTCTGTCTTGCTGACATGTCGATCACACATGTGTGTGCACGGTTCCCTGGTTCGGCGCACGATGCCTACATTATGAGGAGTAGTCGCATTGCAACACTGATGTAACAGATACCAGCTCAGCGTGCCTGGCTTGTCGGTGTGTACTGACTGTTTCTCATTGTGTGTGTTTGTCACTATTTTATTCCGCACTCCTACAAAACTCAGCTACTTGTTCATTTTTGTGTGTGGAGGTGACTCCGGATACCCCAACATGCCGTGGTTGCTGACACCCCTCAGTAACCCTGTGACACCAGCCGAGCTGCGCTACAATGAGGCACATGGTCGGAGCAGGAGGGTGATTGAGCGGACATTCGGCCTCCTGAAAAGCCACTTTCGCTGCCTGGACAAGACCGGAGGTGCCCTCCCATATGAGCCTGCAAAGGTGTGCAAAATAATCCTTGTCTGCTGCATGCTACACAACATGGCGGTGCGGAAGGAGGTGCCTCTCATCCAGGATGACGATGACGACGACCAACCTCCGGCACCTGTGGAGGATCCCGGCCTGGGCCAAGATGCCAGTGATGATGAAGAAGATGGTGACTGTTAGACTCGGGGGTTTCTGGTTGGCGCAAGGTTGCCCTTGTGTCAAGCAGGAACCCTCTCCTCTACGTCAGGGCGCAGTATAACCCCTCGTGAATGACCCTTGCTCACCCTCTAGGTGCGTGGCGTGAGCAGCGAAGGCGATTCCTCAGGCGTTGTTGGTTAAGCACTTACAATCACACACACAGTAAATACATCAATCCCCCCAGAAACGGACGCCAGACTTGGATATGTAAAAAAATACGCTTCTTTATGTAAAAATAGGTATATATATCTCAGCAGACTTATCACAAGACCAATAACGTTTTCGCTATGCCACCAAGTTGTAAAGCAGGCAAATGTTCTTTGTTCGTAGCTTCAAATGGATACTTTGTAGTCTCTTGCAAATGTTACTTGTGGTTCCAGTACTTACAGAGATCGGCTCCTGCGAACGGGGAAATAAGGCGTTGCGGGCCCGAGCCCGATACTGGAACTTCGTCAGTGATGTGGAGAGTCGGCACAGGTCGGTGCGACTCTCAGCTTGGGAAGTGGTCTTGGGTCCTCAATCCGCAGGTGTGGGCAGCAGGCAGGCGCGGCCAGCGACCCTTAGCACGGCGGTGCAGGGGGGTCTCCACAGCGGGGGCGGCGCGGCCTGAGATGTCCGGGGATAGCGAAGCGGGGTCACAGGGCACGGTCAGTGCAGCTGGATGACCCGGCGTAGATCACAGTCGTCGGACGGTTTCCGGCCGGAGGGGTGATAGTGCGTTCAGCGCGCTCCAGTGGCAGGCGGTGACAGGGGTGCAGGCAACCTAGCCCGGGGACAGAGAGCGGCTCCGGACGGAGCGAGGCTCTCACGGGGTTGAGGCAGGCAAGCTCCTGAGTGTCACGGCCCTAGGAGGGGCGATGAGGGGCGCAGTCTCTTTCCAGCGGGATGCACACACGGCTCGAATCGGAGGACGAGCAAAAGCACAGAGAACCCACTGGTCCTGGGGTTCAGTTCAGGGGGCAAGCTCAGATCAAGCCCTTGGAGAATGTTTAAAGCACAAAGCAGCAAAGTCTTTTCAGTAGTCTCTTCCTCTCCTTTCTCAGCAAGGCAAGCAGCAGGCCAGCTCCTCCAGCGTCTTCTTCTCCTTCTAGTCGGGCAGAGGTTCTTTGTGGTAAAACAGGATTCTGATTTCTTAGGAGCCAAGCTCCTACTTTTATACCGTGATTCTTTTGTTCTTTAGCGCCAGGGGGCCTGGGCCTGGCTCAGTCCAGTTCTGGAGCACTTTGTTATGGTGACTCTGCTCTTTCCTTTCAGCAGCAGGGCAGAGACATCAGCCGCCCCACAGGGGGCGGCGCCGGCTTTGTGGTGGTAGAGCGCAGGTCTATTCAAGAGTCAAGGTGTACTCCTCCCACCCATCCTGGTGTCATCTCCCTACCCACCACCTGGCAGCCAACCTGTCTCTGGGGATTCCCCAACCCTGCTCCTTACTGTTGCTAGGCAGAACACACACACACAGCAGAGGTGGACTGAAATGGTCAGGTCAGTAAATACTAACTTTCTAAAAGTAGTATTTACAAACCCAGGATATTAAAATAAACTTGACTACAAGAAGTATTTGATTATTCTGAGTTCAGGCATACTAAACTTGACATTCTACCATGCTCTCTGAGTCCACTGGGGTCACAGCGTGTAGTGACTCCAGCAGCCCATTCTGGCCTATGGAGAGCAGGTAGCCTTCAATAGTGAAAAACGAAAATGGCTGTAGTTCACTACTAAGACATGCCACACACATCAGGGCATGTCCTACCTTATGCCTACAATGCACCCTGCCCTTGGGCCTACCAGAGGGGTGGCTAATATGTAGGTAAGGGAAGGTTCAGGGGCTGGCAAGTGGGGGCACTTGCGCAGTCAGCGCGACAGTCCCAGACCGCGCGCAGGGTCTGCGGTGGCAGACCCTAGACACATTTTACAAGGCCGCTGTCTGTGGGTGGCGCAACCAGCGCTGCAAGCCCACCAGCGGCATTGGCATTCACAAGCCCTGGCACCCCTGGTGCACTTTACTGGGGACTGACAGTGAATCCAATAAACCAATCATGAACATCAATTACAGGTACACTTTACCTAGGGAGCACTTGCACTGCGGCACGGATTAGCCGTGGCGCAGTGCCCTGAGCGGACAACACCAGCAAAACAATCGAGGCACACCATCAAAAAAGTGGAAGGGAAACTCACGCCAAGGTGCCAGGTCTAACACGTGTCCCCTCCAGCTGAGATGTGGGGAGAACTACCCTTGCCCAGGGGGTTCCTCGTCACTAAGGCGGAAATACCTGGACAGACCGTCAGCGTTGGCGTGATCTGTACCAGGACGGTGTTCCACCGTAAAGTCCATACCCTGTAGGGAGATGGACCACCTCAACAGCTTCGGGTTCTCACCCCTCATTTGCATCAACCATCTGAGGGGCCTGTGGTCCGTCTGAACCCGGAAGTGAGACCCAAACAAGTAGGGTCTTAGCTTCTTCAGCGCCCAGACCACAGCAAATGCTTCTCGCTCAATTGCACTCTGTTGGACCTGTCAGCCCTAGGGTGGTCTCCCCTTCTATTTTTGTATCGTGCCTCATTTTTTCCACCCTCATTTTTATGTTGGACTAGGTCTCCGGGCGCCTTTTCATTGCCAGACAGTGTTAAGGTGCAGGTGCTCCCTTCTCCCAAGATGGCTGCCACAGACCCCTGCTACTGCAGGGTGGTCGTTTTTCATAGTAGCACCCTAGCTGCCAGGAGCTGGCTGGGACCCACAACAATGTTGCGATACCAGCCCGCCTTTTTGTCCCATAGTTAGAGTGGGGAAGCTCCTGGAAGAAGCTGGAACCTTCTAGAAGGGAGGTGGGGTTTTACTTTTGCCGCCTTGGCTAGAGGTCACCTGACAAAGGGCTACTTAAGAGTGGGAGGGAAACTTTTGTGGTGAGTTGGCCATTGGGGTGAAGCAGAGCTGGAAGAATCCACCAGGAGTGTAGGCGGTAGGGCCTAGCCAGGGACTTATGCCTCTGAGAGTGACAGGATTTAGGTACTGCCTCTTAAGTGAGTGAGGTGCCCTGTGAATCCCACTGATCTTGCCCAGTAGTAGGAGGATCCAGAGACTCTCTGCCAGCCTGACTAGGAAGGACCTAGTCGCCCTCTCCATCCCTACCCCTGTAACAGAACCCCTTAAGGGCGCCAGATACATCTGCGCCAAAAGACTTCATCTGTCAACTGAGAACTGAAACCTAACTTTAAGAACTGAGACTGCATGACAAGAGCGAGCTGTAAGCCTTGAATGCCAGAGCTGAGACTGCGTGTCCAAGCTACCCTAGTGAACAAAATACTAAGCCGATTGCCAAGTCACCGGGGATCGACAAGGTACTGGCGCTGTGACCCCCGCGCTCCCTGCCCTGGTCTGGGACCCCCGGCAGCGTGCTCCGCTGAGCACCATATCCCCATCCTTAATTTGAGCCCCCCCCTTGCGACGACGAAGCCAGAGCACTCCACGCCGCGGCCTGGAGGCCTGGAGGAGTGCCCTGCTGTGTCGCGAGGCCCAGGAGAAGTCCGGGGCCCTGTCGCTGCCGTCGCAGCCATGTGAGGAGAAGCGTCGGGGCCGAGTTCCCCCAACGTCGTGAGGACGGACGCCTGCTGACGCCGAGACGGAGGTAAGCCCGGAGGCCGAGATCCCCCCTGGTGCGCCCCCTGCTGGTCTGGAAACCACACCGCACTTGGCCCGGGTTGTCCCCTCCGTGGGAATCCCCTCCCCTGCCTGCACGACGGAGAGACCCCGCTGAGGGATCCTGTCCGTGTCCCCCCTTCTGTGCTACTGAGCGCGGTGCTCTGTGAACTGCACCGGAGCATAGGGACTCGCTCCTCAAGTCCAGTAATCCTCCCCGCTGGAAGCCGTTCAAAGTACTGACTGACATTGCTCTCGTGTGGCGCTTCACGCCACCGACTCTGCTTCCTCAGCCGGAGAGACCGGGACGGCGAGTAACCCCATGTGTTATATGCACTGCTCGAAAGAAATTACATGCCAAGGAATGCGAGTAGCGCATTGTGTTATATGCTCTGCTCGAAAGTAATTATATGCCAAGGAATGCGAGTAGCGCACTGTGTTATATGCTCTGCTCGAAAGTAACTATATGCCCAGGAATGCGAGTAGCGCACTGTGTTTTATGCTCTGCTCAAAGGTAATGATATGCGACTGATTACGAGTCACGCGTTGTATTAGATGTTCTACGCAAACGTATCCACATGCAACTGATTGCGCGTAGCGCAATGTTTATATGCCTTGCTTCACAGTACTAGGGGCCATTGATCACGAGGAGCGCTCAGTTCTACAGGCGCCATGTTAGTGAACCCAATGTTTACCCTTTCAAGTATTACGCTTAGTTAGACGGCCGGTTCAGGGAAAGACCTTACGTAAGCGCGCACAGCGCTAGAACAAGGTTAGGCACTGCATAGATATCACCCAAAGTGTCGAATGTAATGTTACGATGGTATTATGATTCATGTATTACCTTGTTATTTCCTGAACTGCAACTGACCAACTATACTTGGATAAACTTGAAGTATTTGCATAATTTAAACGGTGTGGCGTCCCTTATTGTGTGTGACTCTAGTCCATGAGAAGCATGTGGTGTATGGTTGCTTAACACATAGCCCTCTGGTTGCCCGACCGGCTCGCGCCACGCTACCGCCTATAGGGCCTGGTGACCCCAGGTTCCTACATTGGTGACCAGCGGTGGGATCCTTGGGACTTGTGACCATACAGCACCCTTCCGTGAGGCGAAGGGCGCCACAATTAAACGCCTATCCTACATTTTTTTTTGTTCCACAGCTCAGAAACCATTGTTGCTGGATCATTAGTTCCACTGTCCAGGTAGAGAGTGCAAGAAGCCTGGTTAGCTATTGACTGTTGCCTACACCCTAGGAATTTTCTCCTTAGTGTCTAGGTCCCCACCTGCCAGAATGGAATCCCGGTTAGCTGACCTCGAGGGGTACACAGCGAAGCAACTAAGGGAGTTCGCGCAGGAGTTGGGGGTGCCTGGCATGCGGAGGGCCAAAGGGCCAGAACTCCGTACCGCCATTAGGGCATGGGTAGAGGCCCACCTGTTGTAAATTGCAACTTCGATGTGATTAAGCATTTACTAAAGACATGAATTCTCCTCCCTTACACATGTTCCTTTTGTTATGTTGACTGAAGTCTGGACTCCATTTTGTATTGTCATGTCTCCACGTGCTCAACACGAGGAGAGTCTTATCTTTGTGTTAGTTGCTCTTGTAATCTGCCTAGTAACAGTCTATAAATAGTTCCTTTGTCCGTCTGGCGCATGCCCAGACTTGACCACATCTGTTATCAGTTAGTCCTTGCTTGACCATGTTTTCGCGGGCTTAAGGAGTATGTCAGCTCCGCCCACATATCGATCTTGTATTGCAAATGTCCATAAAAGGTAACATTCCTCGTCTCATGTCGTGCCCTCCCACTTATGAGCCCCTCTGTTGTGTATAAAAGGGGACCGTGTATGCAAGTTCTGTGTGCTACTCTATGCAATACTGAAGGGTATTGTATGGATTGTAGGACCACCCTTAAGGGTTAATAAACCTTGTCTTTGTACTTTGCAGTTTCCGTGCCAACTTCCTTATAGATTCCATTGCAGGAGAGCGAACCCTTGTGTCCTGCGGGCCTAGCTGGGGCCTGTACTCATCAATTGGCGCCCGTCACGTGGGGCTCATCGGCGACTCGGATGCTCGAAGGATTGGTCGCGACGAAGGTGAGGAATTTGGCCGGGGATGTGATCACTGCCAGAGGCACTTTAGTCCTGGCATCCCGAGGTTTTTCTTCCTTCCCTTCCGAGCTGACCATCTGGGTGGCGCCGGTCCTCGACTGAGACCTCTTCTGTCGGTTCTGCCGTGACAGCCGTTTGGGCGAATTTCGGAGCTTGGCAGTTGGAATCTGGACTCTTGATTGGTAAGAACCGTTGTACGGTACTTGCTCCGAGTTTTTGAAGCCTGGGTTGGCTATTTGAGTTTGATTTGTGATGACCGGTCATATCTTGTATTGATTATTGTGAGAATATATGCGTTGCAACACATATAGGCAGGTAATGTGGAGATATTTCTCCGGAACTGTGTAACTTTGACCAGCACAACGTTTAAGTGCCATTTTTTTGATAATACTGCATATTCTGCATTATTTTTGAGCATGCCTGCTTTTAGCGCACTCCGTAAGTGGTGCTGCTGTTTTGGAAACCGGTTAAACCTCGAGGAATCTGCTCCAGCTCCCCCAGAGGGGACTCCTAATAGGGATATGTATGTGAAGCATGGTCTTTCCTCCATAATGTACAGCACAGTATGGAGGAAATATACCAAGAAGGATCCTGAGTTACGGTGGCCGTTGTATGGGTCGTTTGATATACGTAAGATTGAGTATGTGGAACAGTGTATGTGTAAACGGCGTGCGCGGCAAGACATGTTTGAATGTGTGCGACTATGGGTGAAGGAAGTGCGTGAGCGAGAGAAACGCGAGAAAGCGCTGTTTGATAAAGAGCAACGAAAGAATGATCATGTGAGAGCGCAGGAAGCAAAGCGTCGGGAGGAAAGAGAACAGACGGAGAAACAAGAGAAAGAACATAGGTTACAAGTCTCGGGTCAATATGCTGTTCGTCAGCCACTCTATCCTGTCCTTAATAATCATGACGATGATTTTTATTTATTAGATCGTTCTCCGCCTCCTTATGTCGGCGCGTCTGCCCCGAGGCCACAAGATTCTGGATCGGGTTCGAGTAAGGTAGACACGCGGTCCATGTTATCGGCTGAGCGAATGGGTGAGCTTCGCCAGTTTTCCTATCGTGCATGTAAGGGCAAGTTATCCCTTGATGAACTGTTGGCTTCTTGGGAACCGTGGCAGGATAGAGAAAGGTTGTATTTCTTGGGCCACTTTTCTGATGAAGTGATTGGTGCCTTTCGGAAATATTCCAGCGTCTTTGAACCTGACGATGTGGTATTGGATGCTAAAGCATTGCGTAATGGTGTTTTCTCTCCCTCTAAGGCGCCTGAAGCAGTTCGGCGACTGTTTGCGTTGCGGGATGCGGCAGCAGACCTTAAAGAGAAAGCGCGCCAACATCTTGAGGAGGAAAGGCGGTCGGATTCGCGTACTGGAGGCGGCCATTCATCCATCTCTCAATCAGATAAGAGCGATCCAGTGCATGCTAAACCAATGCGCGAGGCGGCGCCTTTGTATGTTCCTCCTAAAGGAGCGGGGACTAGCTCGGATATTACCTCCGCCGATGCTAAGGGATATTTTGTGTATAATTGGGTTTATACTCCCTGGCACAGGGCTGACGTCATGGCATTAAAGAATGCGTTGCCTGATCCCCGCAAGAATCCAGCGGCCTTTTACGAAGAAGTCGAGGGGGCCTTGAATTCTTGTACTATGACCTTAGCAGATATAGATTTGTTCTTTGGGCTTATTCTACCACCAGATATGTGGCGATCTGTGCGGAAGGTGGACGATGTTGCCGCTTTTAAGGCTCGGTGGTCTGAACTTGAGGATGAGGATAGGGAGAGAAAGCCCGCGCAGAAACCACCTCAGATTATTTTAGACCTCCCCACTGCTATTCTGACTAAGTTGAAGACCATCATTCCCCCTAAAAAGATTGACTGGAATATGCTAGCCTCGTGTAAGCAGAAAGCCGATGAATCAGTTGCAGATTTCTTTACGCGCTTTGAGGAGACGTTCCATGATTTTAGTGGTCAGTCTCTTACGGATGATACGGGTCGGCACCTTTTTGCTGACAAATATGTGGCGAATTTATTACCGGCAATTGCAGCTCGCCTCAAAGCGAGTGAATGTTCTTGGTCCACTACGACCCCGACAGCCCTTCTGACTATAGCTCAGTACTATGAGCGCCAGGAGCTAGAAGCGAAGGGGCAGGAGGAAAAGAAATCGAAGGATTTAAAAACGAAGGTGATGTTAGCACAAGTATATGGTCCGCCCCGACGGGGTGTAAATAGAGGTAGGGGAGGATTTTATGGTCCTCCCTCGGGCCGATCTGATCTGAATAGGAATCAATGTGCGTATTGTAAGCAATCGGGGCACTGGGCCAGAGAATGCCCAGCGTTGCATGCTTCACGGCAGGGGCACGGTCAGGGACACACTCAGAGTGGCCCCAGAGGTAGAGGGGGTTTCTCGAATTTTAGAGGGAATTCTACTGAGCACGCTCGTTTTGACCTTGCTGGGCAGCAACGAGATAGGTCTAATGTTTTTGATCGACAAAATCAGTATCAAGTGTCGGGAATTGACCGGTCTGGGTATCATGATTCTCAGCATGCATAGGAATGCGTTGGATGGGGGTTAGAATCAGTTGAGGTGCCAGTTGATCAGAGGGGTCCTTACGTATTAGCTGAGGTTTTGGGCTCCACTGATCAGTTTCTAGTGGACACAGGAGCGACTCGTAGTGCGCTGTCTAAACAATTGGTTCCGAGGGCTCCCCCATCTGGCTTAATGGTTACATCGGTAGGGTTTGATGGAACACTCTCCCGAAGCCCTCTTTCGCAGCCCCTTGCATTTCGGGTTAATTCCTTTTCTGCACCCTGTCCGTTTTTGTTAGCTCCGAGCACGCCGGATAATATGATGGGCCTTGATATGCTGAAGCACTTCAGAGCTACGATCCGGTGTTCCCCTGCTGGAGTGCGGGTGATATTGAATGACAATTACCCCCTGTCTGAACGGATGTGTGTGGCTACAGAAGATGCTGTGTTAGCTGCCCTCCCCCGTGCTCTGTGGGCCACTTCGGATACTGATGTGGGACAGATGGTGATTCCGCCTGTTCACATTAGTGTCCAGGAGGGGGCGGTGTTACCACGCCTTCCACAGTATCGTATTTCGCAGGAGGGGGAAGAGGCTCTTATACAGATTGTGCAGGATTTGATTAAGGTGGGAGTGGTGGAAGAAGTTCCCTATAATGTTTGTAATAGCCCGATTCTACCCATTCTGAAAAAGGATACGGATGCTAAAGTCTACCGGTTTATCATTGATTTGAGAGAAGTAAACAAGATCGTGATACCCCAGTACCCAGTGGTTTCGGATATCACGACGTTGCTTACTTTGGTCCCACCTACGGCGACCACGTTTTCTGTTATTGATTTGAAAAATGCCTTCTTTTCAATTCCCATTCATCTCGATAGTCGATACCTTTTTGGTTTCACTCTCAATAATAGGTCTTACCGATTTTGTAGAATTCCCCAGGGCTATACGGAAAGCCCTAGCATCTACAGTCAAGCCTTGAAAAGACAATTGGACTCCTTTGTTCTGCCCGAGGGTGTCGCCCTCATTCAATATGTCGATGACATCTTGCTGGCGGCTGACACCCCGGAGTTGTGTGAAACGAGTACGTTGTCTTTGCTTTCCTTTTTGGCATCCCACAATCACAAGGTCTCTCGGAAAAAGTTGCAATTTTGTAGACCAAAGGTGACTTATCTAGGTCACCTTTTGTCTAAGGAGGGACGTGCACTCACACCAGACCGTGTTCAAGTGATTCTGGATACACCGACGCCGTCCACGCAGAAGGACGTGCGTGCATTTTTGGGTCTTGTTTCGTTTTGTAGGCAGTGGATATTAGGGTTTTCGTATATAGCCAAGCCGTTGTTAGCCCTTTTGACAAAAGATACACCTATCCCGCTCCCCTGGACGAATGAGTGTGACACTGCCTTTCAGAAACTGCGACAGGCCCTCTGTTCAGCACCAGTATTAGGGACACCTGATTATACCAAGCCTTTTTCGTTGTATGTGCATGAGAAAGATGGATGTGCATTATCAGTTTTAGTGCAGATGCACGGCGATAAGCAGCGCCCTTGTGCATATTTTTCGGCTGTACTTGATCCTGTTGCCCGGGCATTGCCTGGTTGTTTTCGCTCGGTTGCGGCGACAGCTGTGTCAATACGCCAGAGCGAGGGAATTGTGTTATCTCATAAGCTGTTGGTATTAGTCCCCCATGCTGTTGATGCCCTGCTTAATCAGACAAAGACGCAGCATTTGACCAGTGCCCGTTTAACGGGATATGAGCTGACGCTTTTGGCTCCTCATATCACGTTGAAGAGGTGCGTGACGTTAAATCCTGCCACATTGTTGCCATGCCCCGAGACTCGGTCTGAGGCACGAGAAGCACATGATTGTATCCTCATGACCGAGGAACAAACAAAGGGTCGTATTGATCTCCAGGATACGCCCTTTTCAGATGTAGATGGAGAACTGTGGGTGGATGGGTCATGCCTGAAGCTACCAGATGGTACGACTTCAGCAGCGTATGCGATTACCACACTGCAAACAATAGTGGAGACAGCACGCATACCACAGAAATCAGCTCAAGCAGCGGAACTGATAGCATTAACACGAGCATGTGAGCTCAGTACAGGATTGTGTGTGAATGTTTATACAGATAGCCGCTATGCCTTCGGAGTAGCGCACGATTTCGGCCTGCTCTGGAAGGAAAGAGGGTTCTTAAAGTCGCATGGAGTACAAATAATGCATGGGGAGTTAGTTCATAATCTTTTAACTGCATTGACATATCCGAAGAAAATTGCTATCATTAAATGTAGCGCCCATAGGAAAGTAGTCGATAAAGTTGGAGAAGGGAATGCGTTAGCAGACCGAGTGGCGCGGGAGACTGCGATGCAGCCCGGTGCTACTGCCATGTATGTAGTAAAGTCGCAAGTAGAAAGATGGCATGATGCGAAGGAAGAAGTGGGAGAAATACAGAGGACCGCTTCTGATAAAGAACGCGAGCAATGGTCCAGTGAGGGAGAATTGGATGATGAGGGTTGCTGGAGAAATAAGCAGATGGATCGATGGAAATTACCCACAGCTTTTGTACAACCTATGGTTCAGATGGCACATGGGCTAGCACATGTTGGAGCTTCCGCAATTGTAAAATTGCTTACCCAAGTTTGGGAGCATCCAGAGATTGCTAGCACGGCAAAGAGAGTGGTGCAGACCTGTATGATCTGCTTGCGGTACAACCCAGGAAAGGGGACTTGGACCCCAGCAGGAGGATTCGTAACGCCTACTGCACCCTTTGAGGTGTTACAGATGGATTACATCCAGCTGGAGCGTTGTAATAATTTGAAGTATGTTCTAGTAGTGGTGTGTGCCTTTAGCAAATGGGTTGAGGCATACCCCACGAAGGACAATACTGCAATGACTACCGCTAAGATGCTGTTGAAGGAGTTCTTCCCTCGATATGGCGTTTGTAGACTTCTGTGGAGTGATAACGGGCCCCACTTTATAGCGGACGTTATAAAGTATGTTCTGAAGGGTCTAGGCATCACCCAGAAGTTCCATGCAGTATTCCACCCTCAATCTGCAGGACTAGTCGAGAAGTATAATGGTACACTGAAGCTCAAGATCGCTAAAATTCAAGCTTCAACGTCTTTGACTTGGCCAGACGCTTTACCGCTGGCATTGTTGTCAATTAGGTCGGTACCGCACTCTCGAATCGGTCTTACACCATATGAGATTGTCTTTGGACGTCCAATGAATGTTTGGGGTCCGCCAAAACCTAAGACTGTGTATGATGTACCTTGCGTAATGATGAATGATTATTTGGCACAGTTAACGGATAACTTGGTTTCCATTCATCAACAGGTCCGGGAGGCGCTCCCTGATCGGTCCACCGGCGAAGGACATAGTCTCCGGCCTGGAGACTATGTCATGTTGAAAATCTTCGACAGGACGAACAGCCTGGAGCCGAGATGGGTTGGCCCTGAGCAAGTCTTACTGGCAACGAGGACGGCTGTGCGAGTTTCCAACAGAAAGAATTGGATCCATTCCCTGCACTGCCGCAAAGTACCGCCCGGATTGGTGGAGCCCGCTGTATTGACCGATCAACGAGAGATTCTGACCACAGAGAAAGGCCGTGCTGGGGAATCGAACGACGCTGAGGAGCTCTTTCCGGACCACGCGACTCCTGGAGGAAGGCGATATCATCTGAGGCCAAGAAAGTGAATCCTTCAGTATCGGGACATGTTGTCAGAACGGCCCTTGGGTTAGTGAAACGGAGAGCCAGTGAGGCAAGGGGGGGGATCAGCCCTGCATTAGTGTAGTGACACCCGTCTTGGCCCGTTGGTGAAGAAATCGACCGCTGCCCAAGGGGAAGAGTTCTGACAAACCTTTAGTTTCAGGAAGATATTGATTTTCTATTTTGACATGGAGAAAAAGAAGATCCTTTGTGCAACAGGTTTTATGCTCACAGTAGCTATTGTTGGGATAACCACATGGTTTGTGGAGGATGTGACTCCTGCCCGAGAGTTGCTTGTGTTGACCACTCCAGTGCCTGCGGAGCACTATTTCTATACCCTTCCGTATCAAGAATTGAAGCATCGTCAGTCTTATTTGAATAACACTTTCATCCAGATGTTACATCATACCCATGTTGCCACCAATGCTACGAACTGTTGGATATGTGGTATGATGCCAGCTCATCAGAAGAAGGGAGGAACGCCATTTATACCTCTTCCTTTCTCTCATAATGGCTCTTGTAGAGCATGGTACACTTTGCTTTTTGCCACTCGGAAACCCACAGTGGGACGATTACTCTTCAGACTCAATAAAGAATGTCATCAGGATAAAGATGGATATCCGCAAGCGAATGGGACAATTTGGGAATGGGAAGAGTATCGACCAGACAATGAATCGATTCCATATGTTTTTACGAACACCAGAGACACTGTGGGAAGAGATAAATTTGTGATTCAAGTGGCACAAGCTCAAGCGGACCTGTGTGTCCAAAGTGTGGGTTATATTCCCGTCGGTGTTAGCGATTGTATTACCATATTAAACATCGATGGATTGAATAACAGTACTTTTTTAGCATCCTATAATACGTACTTCGTGTGTGGAACTAAGGGTTATTATCGTTTGCCAGCCGGTTGGTCTGGAGTATGTTATGTATCATTTTTGTTACCTCCTGTATTTCTGGCACCTGCATCCTATCATAAGGATTTAAAGTTGTTGAATAATGTGACTGTAAATAGGTATAAATGTACTTTATCAATTGATGATGTGGATCAAACTGACACCAGTTTACAGCAGTATATCGACTTCAATCTAGGATTGTTTTTCTTCGTTGGAGCTGCCCTAAATAGTAGGAAAATTCGAAGAGTAACACGAGTGGTAGAGGCTGTGACAAACCAAACCGCTGCTGCTCTTGGGAATCTTACGGAAGAATTACAGATTACCAGAATTGTTGCATTGCAGAATCGTATGGTGTTAGATGTTATGTTAGCTGATCGAGGTGGAGCTTGTAAAATTATCGGAAGTAGTTGCTGTGTGTTTATTCCTGACCACACACCTTCAGTCTACAATGCAATTAACAGGTTGCATAAAATTGCAGCTGAAATCCATACAGAAAATGGCACTTGGTCCTTTTCTGGATGGTTTTGGGCATTGATCACTGCTTGGGGTTGGAAGGTTTTGACTGGTCTCTGCATAATTATAGGAGTTCTGTTTTCTTGCTGTATCTGTATTCAATTTGGTCCTTTGCTCTGTTCCGTATGTGTATCGTTTTGTATCCCCGATAAGAAAGCTATTGCCAATGTCACTTATCAGAAACGTTTAGCTAAGGAAGTAGAAGAGATGATGATAATTGATATATATGATGATTATTCTAACAAGCCGGATGTCTTCAGTAAATGCTGAAAGGGTCGTCTGTTGTAAATTGCAACTTCGATGTGATTAAGCATTTACTAAAGACATGAATTCTCCTCCCTTACACATGTTCCTTTTGTTATGTTGACTGAAGTCTGGACTCCATTTTGTATTGTCATGTCTCCACGTGCTCAACACGAGGAGAGTCTTATCTTTGTGTTAGTTGCTCTTGTAATCTGCCTAGTAACAGTCTATAAATAGTTCCTTTGTCCGTCTGGCGCATGCCCAGACTTGACCACATCTGTTATCAGTTAGTCCTTGCTTGACCATGTTTTCGCGGGCTTAAGGAGTATGTCAGCTCCGCCCACATATCGATCTTGTATTGCAAATGTCCATAAAAGGTAACATTCCTCGTCTCATGTCGTGCCCTCCCACTTATGAGCCCCTCTGTTGTGTATAAAAGGGGACCGTGTATGCAAGTTCTGTGTGCTACTCTATGCAATACTGAAGGGTATTGTATGGATTGTAGGACCACCCTTAAGGGTTAATAAACCTTGTCTTTGTACTTTGCAGTTTCCGTGCCAACTTCCTTATAGATTCCATTGCAGGAGAGCGAACCCTTGTGTCCTGCGGGCCTAGCTGGGGCCTGTACTCATCACACCCAGACGGGAGAGGGGATGAGGGACAGGAAGCGCCAAAGGCACCTCAGGAGGAGAGCGCCCAGGAAGTCCTAGACATCTTGAATGTAGACATGTCTGAGAATGTGCCCCCAGGAAGACGTTCTGGGGCCAGTAGTAGGACAGGGTCCAGGAGGAGCGCGTCTCCAAAGGAGTACGAGGACAGAAGGGAAGAGAGGCAATTAAAATGGGAGCTGGCCAAATTAGAGCAGGAGAACGAAAGGGAAAGGGCCAGATTGGAACAAGAAAGAGAGGATAAGAAATGGGCAATGGAGGAGAAGAAGCTGGCGCACGAGCTTCAGTTAAAAGAGCTGGAGTTACGCGCCCTCCAATTGAACGCGTCTAACAAAGACAATGGTGGAAGCATACCCAGGGAACCTCAAGAACCAAAATTCTACCTACCCAAAGAAGTCATAGCCAATTATACATTAGGGGATGACATCATGAAGTGGTTGGAGGCATACGAGGTAGCCTTAACGGCCCATGGGGTACCCGAGAGTAACTGGGGAGGTGGTCTCTACCGGTATATACCTCCCACTGTTAGGGACACCCTGTTATATTTGGCCAAGGCGGATCAGGTTAAGTACGCCCCCATGAAAGAGGCCTTGTTAAAGAAGTTTGGCCTGAACCCCGAGAAGTATAGGCAGAAGTTTTGTGGCAGCCATAAGCTGTCCACCCAGACATGGGTAGATTTTTTTGATTATGCGAGGAAGGCACTAGATGGTTGGGTGCGTGGCAGCGAGGTACAGGACTACCAAGGGTTGTACGATCTTTTTTTAAGGGAGCACCTCTTGGATAAGAGCTTTCCGGAGCTGCGCCAACATCTGGTGGACCGCAAGCTGAAGGATCCTCGAGAGCTTGCGGAGGAGGCAGATATTTGGGTGAGCACCCGGGTGTCTCACAAGGGCCCCGGGGGAGATGGCTCGAAAGGCGGACAGGGTTTCCCCCAGAAGAAAGAGGGGGGAGATAAAAAGGTGGAGTTCTCGAAAGGTCCCCAAAATAAGTTTGGGAAGGGAGTAGGAACCCCACCCCCGTCCAATTCCACAAGACCCACTTACCCTGACAGGAGTCAGCAGCCAAGGATTGTGCGGTGCTACGAGTGTGGGGAGATTGGACACTACGGAGGAGATCCCAAGTGTCGCAAGCGACCACCAGCCCCATCGGGCGTGAAGAGTCCCGGGGTGAGTAGTATAGCGCTTGGGGTGGAGCTGCCCTTAGATAGGGAAGGGGAGTGGACAGGCCTGACGCTGGTTTCACTCGGGGCTAGAGAGATGGTCCCCGTAGTGTCCCTGCCCCCGAACACTGCTAAATATCAGCAGAGGGTGAGAATTAATGGGGAGGAGGTGGAAGCTCTGAGGGACACAGGGGCCAGCATGACCACTGTCGTGCGGCGGCTGGTGTCCCCAGACCAAGTAGTCCCCAAGGAGTTCGATCCGGCCGTATTGGCTGACGGCAGTTTGAGTCACTATCCAGTGGCTCGTGTTCCATTCGAGTGGGGAGGAGTCAAAGGCCTACTGCGAGTTGCTGTGAGCCCTGCCTTGCCTGTGGGGTGTTTGCTAGGGAACGACCTGGAGCACACCAAATGGAAGGACGTCGAGATGCTGGGATTACCAGGGTGGACTTGCGTGAGCACGCGGTCCATGGCTGCCCGGCATGGAACTCACCCGGAGTTGGAGCCTGGAATCATGGCCCAACCCAAACCCAAACGTGGGAAGAAGAAGGTGGTAGAGGACATGCCCCGTGAGTCGGATGGGGAGGCCGCAGAGGTGCCCCCGGAGTCCGCGGAGGTAGATGTCGTTCCTGTGGAGGACTTGCCGACCCTTGCTGACTGGCAAGTGGAAGGAGGGCCTACCCGGGAGGAATTCTGTCAAGCACAAAGGACGTGCCCCACTCTTGAGGGTATGCGGCGGCAGGCCGAAGCTCAAGTGGCTAGTCAGGAACTGGGAGGTTATCATGTGTATTGGGAGGATGGTCTCCTATACAGTGAGCCCAGGGTGCCGGTACATGGATCTTCAAGGGCCATAGTGGTCCCCCAGTGTTACAGGGCCTTCCTGCTGGAGTTAGCGCACGAGATCCCCTTAGCTGGACACCTGGGCCAGGACAAAACCTTTGCACGGTTAGTCCCCCATTTTTATTGGCCCAGGATGAGGATTGCCTCAGACGCCTTTTGCAAGACCTGCAAGTCTTGTCAGGCTAGTGGCAAGACTGGGACAAAGTTGAAAGTCCCGTTGGAACCGCTCCCCATGGTCGGGACCCCTTTTGAGAGGGTCGGTATCGATATTGTTGGGCCATTGGACCCTCCGACCGCAGCGGGACACCGGTTCATCCTGGTTTTGGTGGACCACGCCACAAGGTACCCAGAGGCTATTCCTCTGAGGACCATCACTGCACCGGTGGTGGCGCGGGCACTGTTGGGAATTTTTACCCGAGTGGGATTCCCGAAGGTCGTGGTGTCGGACAGGGGCACCAATTTCATGTCGGCCTACATGCAGGCCATGTGGAAGGAGTGTGGAATGACCTACCGGTTCTCCACCCCTTACCACCCCCAGACTAACGGACTAGTAGAGCGCTTCAATAAGACATTGAAGGGGATGATCCGAAGCCTTCCCGAAGGCTTGAGGCGTAAATGGGACGTCCTCCTCCCCTGCTTGTTATTCTCCTATCGGGAGGTACCGCAGAAGGGAGTCGGGTTCAGCCCGTTTGAATTGCTCTATGGACATCCCGTTAGGGGTCCCCTCAGTTTAGTGAAAGAGGGGTGGGAGAAGACTTCACAGAAGCTTCCCCGTGACATTGTCAGCTACATGCTGGCGTTCCGCAGCCAGATGGCCAAGCTGTGGAAGGCAGCCACAGAGAACCTGGAGGCTAGCCAGACCGTGATGAAGGAGTGGTATGACCGCAACGCTCGGACGGTCGAGTTGGACGTTGGACAGAAGGTGTGGGTTATGGAACCTGGGGAGCTGTGTGCCCTCCAGGACCGGTGGACTGGCCCGTTCGACATTGTGGAGCGGCGAGGCCAGACCACATACGTTGTGGATGTAAAAACCCCCCCGTCAGCCCCTCAGGGTGCTCCACGTCAACCGCCTGAAGCCGCACCATGAGCGATCAGAGCTTGCTCTCCTTATGGTGACGGATGGGAGCGAAGAGGAAGAGAGTGAAGCTCTTCCTGACCTTCTTGCGGTACAAGAGAAGGATGGTTCGGTGGAAGGTGTAGTCCTCTCCCCATCCTTGACCCCAGAGCAGCAGAGGGACTGTCGCCATGTCCTGGGACAGTTCGCCTCGTTGTTCTCCCTCACGCCTGGAATCACTCATTGGTGTACCCATGATGTGGACACAGGGGATAGCCCCCCGGTGAAGAACAAGTCTTACCGGCTTTCTGACCGAGTGAAGGATAGCATCCAGCGTGAGGTGGCAAAGATGCTGGAGCTGGGGGTGATAGAACCTTCCAGCAGCCCGTGGGCTAGTCCAGTGGTGTTGGTGCCGAAAGCGGCCCCACCGGGTACGACGCCAGAACTTCGGTTCTGTGTGGACTACCGGGGGTTGAACTCTGTCACGAAGACAGATGCTCACCCCATCCCACGTGCAGATGAGCTGGTGGACCGGCTGGGAGCAGCCCGGTACCTCAGCACCATTGACCTGACATCCGGATATTGGCAGATTGCCATGGCCGACGGAGCACGGGAGAAGACAGCGTTCTCCACCGCCACTACCAATTTCGAGTGATGCCCTTTGGGCTCAAAAATGCTCCGGCCACATTCCAGCGGTTAGTGAATCAGGTACTATCTGGCCTGGAGTCCTTCTCAGCAGCCTACTTGGATGACATAGCTGTCTTCAGTAGCAGCTGGGAGGACCATCTGCAACACCTCCAGGAGGTATTGCAGGCGCTGCAACGCGCTGGCTTAACTATTAAAGCCAGCAAGTGCCAGATTGGACAGTGATCTGTCGTGTACCTGGGACACCTGGTGGGCGGAGGTAAGGTGCAACCCCTCCAGGCCAAAATTGAAACCATCTTGGCTTGGGAGCCCCCCAAGACCCAAACAGAGGTCCGAGCTTTCCTCGGCCTCACTGGGTATTACCGCCGGTTCGTCAAGGGTTATGGTACCATCGTGACCCCCTTGACGAAGTTGACCTCAAAGAAACAACCTCGCAAGGTCATATGGACAGCTGCATGCCAAGAAGCCTTTGATACGCTGAAAAATGCGATGTGTACAGCTCCAGTACTAGCAACACCCGATTTCAGCAAGGAATTTATTGTACAGACCGACGCCTCAGAGCACGGCATAGGTGCGGTGCTCTCGCAACTCAACACCGAGGGCCAGGACCAACCTGTGGCCTTCATATCTCGAAGACTCCTCCCTCGGGAACGGCGATGGAGCACCATTGAGAGAGAAGCCTTCGCGGTGGTATGGGCTCTGAAGAAGTTGAGGCCATACCTCTTTGGCACTCACTTCCTTATCCAGACCGACCACCGCCCCCTTCGCTGGCTCATGCAGATGAGAGGCGAAAACCCCAAGTTGTTGAGGTGGTCCATTTCCCTACAGGGGATGGACTTTCGGGTGGAACATCGGCCCAGGGTTGACCACGCCAATGCTGACGGTCTCTCCAGGTTTTTCCGCCTTAGTGAAGAGAACTCCCTAGAGGTTGGGTAGCTCTCCCCTCTTTCGGCTGGGGGGGACGCATGTTGGACCTGTCAGCCCTAGGGTGGTCTCCCCTTCTATTTTTGTATCGTGCCTCATTTTTTCCACCCTCATTTTTATGTTGGACTAGGTCTCCGGGCGCCTTTTCATTGCCAGACAGTGTTAAGGTGCAGGTGCTCCCTTCTCCCAAGATGGCTGCCACAGACCCCTGCTACTGCAGGGTGGTCGTTTTTCATAGTAGCACCCTAGCTGCCAGGAGCTGGCTGGGACCCACAACAATGTTGCGATACCAGCCCGCCTTTTTGTCCCATAGTTAGAGTGGGGAAGCTCCTGGAAGAAGCTGGAACCTTCTAGAAGGGAGGTGGGGTTTTACTTTTGCCGCCTTGGCTAGAGGTCACCTGACCTAGGGCTACTTAAGAGTGGGAGGGAAACTTTTGTGGTGAGTTGGCCATTGGGGTGAAGCAGAGCTGGAAGAATCCACCAGGAGTGTAGGCGGTAGGGCCTAGCCAGGGACTTATGCCTCTGAGAGTGACAGGATTTAGGTACTGCCTCTTAAGTGAGTGAGGTGCCCTGTGAATCCCACTGATCTTGCCCAGTAGTAGGAGGACCCAGAGACTCTCTGCCAGCCTGACTAGGAAGGACCTAGTCGCCCTCTCCATCCCTACCCCTGTAACAGAACCCCTTAAGGGCGCCAGATACATCTGCGCCAAAAGACTTCATCTGTCAACTGAGAACTGAAACCTAACTTTAAGAACTGAGACTGCATGACAAGAGCGAGCTGTAAGCCTTGAATGCCAGAGCTGAGACTGCGTGTCCAAGCTACCCTAGTGAACAAAATACTAAGCCGATTGCCAAGTCACCGGGGATCGACCAGGTACTAGCGCTGTGACCCCCGCGCTCCCTGCCCTGGTCTGGGACCCCCGGCAGCGTGCTCCGCTGAGCACCATATCCCCATCCTTAATTTGAGCCCCCCCCTGCGACGACGAAGCCAGCGCACTCCCCGCCGCGGCCTGGAGGCCTGGAGGAGTGCCCTGCTGTGTCGCGAGGCCCAGGAGAAGTCCGGGGCCCCGTCGCTGCCGTCGCAGCCGTGTGAGGAGAAGCGTAAGGTCGGGGCCGAGTTCCCCCAACGTCGTGAGGACGGACGCCTGCTGACGCCGAGACGGAGGTAAGCCCGGAGGCCGAGATCCCCCCTGGTGCGCCCCCTGCTGGTCTGAAAACCACACCGCACTTGGCCCGGGTTGTCCCCTCCGTGGGAATCCCCTCCCCTGCCTGCGCGACGGAGAGACCCCGCCGAGGGATCCTGTCCGTGTCCCCCCTTCTGTGCTACTGAGCGCGGTGCTCTGTGAACTGCACCGGAGCATAGGGACTCGCTCCTCAAGTCCAGTAATTCTCCCCGCTGGAAGCCGTTCAAAGTACTGACTGACATTGCTCTCGTGTGGCGCTTCACGCCACCGACTCTGCTTCCTCAGCCGGAGAGACCGGGACGGCGAGTAACCCCATGTGTTATATGCACTGCTCGAAAGAAATTACATGCCAAGGAATGCGAGTAGCGCATTGTGTTATATGCTCTGCTCGAAAGTAATTATATGCCAAGGAATGCGAGTAGCGCACTGTGTTATATGCTCTGCTCGAAAGTAACTATATGCCCAGGAATGCGAGTAGCGCACTATGTTTTATGCTCTGCTCAAAGGTAATGATATGCGACTGATTACGAGTCACGCGTTGTATTAGATGTTCTACGCAAACGTATCCACATGCAACTGATTGCGCGTAGCGCAATGTTTATATGCCTTGCTTCACAGTACTAGGGGCCATTGATCACGAGGAGCGCTCAGTTCTACAGGCGCCATGTTAGTGAACCCAATGTTTCCCCTTTCAAGTATTACGCTTAGTTAGACGGCCGGTTCAGGGAAAGACCTTACGTAAGCGCGCACAGCGCTAGAACAAGGTTAGGCACTGCATAGATATCACCCAAAGTGTCGAATGTAATGTTACGATGGTATTATGATTCATGTATTACCTTGTTATTTCCTGAACTGCAACTGACCAACTATACTTGGATAAACTTGAAGTATTTGCATAATTTAAACGGTGTGGCGTCCCTTATTGTGTGTGACTCTAGTCCATGAGAAGCGTGTGGTGTATGGTTGCTTAACACATAGCCCTCTGGTTGCCCGACCGGCTCGCGCCACGCTACCGCCTATAGGGCCTGGTGACCCCAGGTTCCTACACACTCCACCTACTTTCCCGTGGAAGTAACCTCCTACTGATGAAGGCTACGGGTTGGTCCCAGCCCTCCTCAGTCATCTGTGAGAGAACAGCCCCTACACCATGCTCTGAAGCGTCTGTCTGCACTAGGAATTCCTTGGAGAAGTCAGGGGCCAAAAGCACGGGCGCCGTGCACATGGCAGCCTTCAGGGTGTCGAAAGCTTTCTGACAGGTGTCAGTCCAGATCACGTTCCTGGGCTGCTTCTTGGAAGTCAGCTCTGTCAAGGGGGCAACAATCGTTCCATAGCCCTTGACAAACCTCCTGTAGTACCCAGTGAGCCCCAGGAAGGCACTCACTGCGGTCTGCGTCTTGGGGGGTTCCCAAGCCAGGATGGTCTCAATTTTGGGTTGCAAGGGTGCCACCTTGCCACTCCCCACTTGGTGTCCCAAGTACACCACGGAACCCTGCCCGATCTGGCACTTGCTTGCCTTGATCGTGAGGCCTGCTCGGCGCAGAGCCATCAACACTTCCCAGAGGTGGTGCAGGTGTTCGGGCCAGGTGGCACTGAACACTGCGATGTCATCCAGGTAGGCGGCACTGAACGCATCCAGCCCAACCAGTACCTGGTTGACCAACCTCTGAAAGGTGGCAGGGGCATTCTTCATTCCAAATGGCATGACTCGGAACTGGAAGTGCCCATCTGGTGTAGAGAATGCTGACCTCTCTTTGGCCCCATCGGTCAAGGCGATCTGCCAGTACCCAGACGTTAAATCAAACGTGCTGAGGGACCGGGCAGCCCCCAGCCGATCAATGAGCTCATCAGCTCTGGGGATGGGGTGCGCGTCAGTCTTCGTTACTGAATTGAGTCCTCTGTAGTCCACACAGAACCGGAGTTCAGGTGTGGCTCCCGGCGCAGCAGCTTTGGGGACCAAGACCACGGGGCTGGACCAAGGACTGCTGGAGGACTCAACCACCCCTAGCGCAAGCATCTTGGAGACCTCCTCCTTGATGCAAGCTCTGACCCTGTCAGTTACCCTGTAAGCCTTGTGCTTCACAGGTAAGCTGTCTCCTGTGTCCACATCATGGACGCACCAATCTGTGACACCAGGAACCAGGGAGAACCTATCTGGAAACTGCCCCAGCAAGTGGCGGCAATCTTCCTGTTGTTCGGGCGTCAGGGTGGGTGAGAGGTTAACTCCATCCACTGACCCATCTTTCTCAGAGGCTACTAAGAGGTCAGGAAGAGGCTCGGTCTCCTCTTCCATTCCATCATCAGTGGCCAGCAGCATGCCCACTTCGGTCCTCTCTAAGTGGGGCTTAAGGCGGTTAACATGTAGGACCCTCAAAGGGTTCCTGGGAGACTGCATGTCCACCAAGTAGGTGATAGGACTTTTGCGCTCCACAACCTCAAATGGACCTGTCCACTTATCCTGAAGTGCACAAGGCTCCACTGGGGCCAAGACCCACACCTTTTGTCCAGGTTGAAGCTCTACCAGAGTGGCATTCCGGTCGTACCACCGCTTCATCTCCTCCTGGCTGGCTTCCAGATTTGCCTCAGCAAGTTGCCTGAAACGCCTAGTCTGGTTTCGGAAGGCCAGCATGTAACTGTATACATTCTGGGGAGGTTTCCTGGGAGATTGCTCCCAGCCTTCCTTTACCAAACTCAGAGGTCCTCTTACCGGGTGACCATACAGAAGCTCAAAGGGGCTGAACCCTAGAGACTTCTGTGGCACCTCTCGGTAAGCGAAGAGCAGGCATGGCAAGAGGACGTCCCACTTATGCCTCATTGGACCGTCCAGGCCCATGATCATGCCTTTGAGGGTTCGGTTGAATCTCTCAACCAACCCATTTCCTTGGGGGTGGTAAGGAGTGGTGAACTTGTAAGTTACCCCACACTCCTTCCACAGGGATTTCATATATGTGGATATGAAATTGGTCCCCCTGTCGCTCACCACCTCTAGAGGGAATCCCACTCGGGAGAAAATTCCCATCAGTGCTCGTCCCACCACGGGGGCCGTCACTGTCCTCAGAGGGATGGCTTCAGGGTACCGGGTGGCATGGTCCACCAAGACCAGGATGAACCTGTTGCCCAGGGCTGTCTTGGGGTCCAGAGGCCCCACAATATCAATACCCACTCGCTGGAATGGCGTACCGACCACGGGGAAGGGCTGCAGAGGAGCCTTGTGCTTCCCTCCGCTCTTACCACTTGCCTGGCAAGTCTCACAGGTTCTGCAGTAGGAATCTGAATTCTTGTGCATTTGGGGCCAGTAAAAGTGGGTGACAAGCCTGTCATAGGTCTTGTCCATCCCCAAATGTCCTGCTAAAGGCACATCATGAGCCAGCCCCAGTAGGAAGGTTCTGAACTTCTGGGGTACCACCAGCACACGGGCTGACCCAGGTTCAGCAGCCTTAGGCTCGGAATACCGGAGGTCACTCTCCCAGTACACGTAGTGTGTTTTGGCCTGAACACCATTGGCCTGGTCTGCAGCCTGCTGCCGCATACCCATGAGAGAAGGGCATTCTTTCTGCTCCCTGCAGAATTCCTCCCTGGAGGGACCTCCTTCTTGCTGCCAATGGGTCAGCTCAGGCAGGTCTCCCAGTTCGGCAATCTGTTCCCCGGTAGGCTCGAGAGCATCCCCCTCAGGGTCTACTTCCTCCTGGGCCGTGGGAACTTCGGGGGCCGGTTTCCCGCGCCTCCTGCGCCTTCTCCCTAAGGCCGGTTCCTGGACCTCTCCCTCAGGCTCCAGGACCCTCTCAACACCCCTACTGGCTGCCATGGACCGGGTGGTCACGCATGCCCAGTCGGGCAGACCCACCATCCTCAGATGCGTGGTCTTCTCCACCTTTTCCCAAGGGGAGCTCTCCAGGTCGTTCCCTAGCAGACAGTCTACAGGCATGTCAGTTCTCACAGCGACTTGTAGAGTACCAGAGACCTCCCCCCACTCAAAGGGAACTTGAGCCATTGGACAACGACTCTCTATGTTGTCAGCATTGACAACCCTACAGTAGGCATTGGGTACAATCTGCTCTTGAGACACCAGGTGTTGCCTCACCAAGGTCACGCTGGCTCCTGTATCTCTAAGAGCCTCAACCTTCTTTCCATTGATGGTCACTACTTGCCCATATTTCTTAGTGTTAGAGGGTAAGTAGGTTTCAGGGACCATCTCACTGTCTCCTAGCGAGACTAGGGTCATCTGCCCGGGACCCCCACCCTCCTGGACTGCTACCTCCTCCCCAAAGTTAATATTAGCTACTTGCCGGGGTGGAGCACCAGTGGGTGCGGTCTTACCAAACAGGCGACACTTAGGATCAGAGGCAATGTGACCCGGGTCACCACACCTATAACAATTGAAGGGCCCCTTTGGAACAGGTCTACCTGTCGGGGCCCCGTTCTGCTGCGGGGGTGGGGGAGGCTGAGAACCCTTCTGCTGGTTCCCTTGGGGATTACTTTGGGGGCCTTTTTGGAACCCTTTCTGTTTACCCCTGTCCCCCCCACTCTTCTGCTGGGGACCCTGCCCACCTTTGGCGGAGTCTCCCACTTGACCCTTGTGGACCCTGGTGCTGAGCCAGCGGTCCGCCTCCTCAGCAAGCTTCCTCGGGTTGGACAGCTTGCTATCAATCAGGTGCTGGCGTAGCTCAGGAAAACATTGACTGGACAAGTGCTCCCATGCAATTAAATCAAGCAGCCCTTGATAATCATTCACTTTGCTACCCTTCACCCAACCATCCAGTGCTCTGCAGAAAAAAGTTACATACTCCACATACGTACTCTCAGGGATCTTCTTAGTCTCCCTGAACCTCTGTCTAAATAGCTCAGGAGTTAACCCATACCTGGTCATTAAAGCTTCCTTCATATGGGGGTATGAGGCTTGGAGATCTAAGGGTAAATCTAACAGTGTGTCACGCCCTTCAGCAAGGAACCTTCCCCACAACCCCGCTCCCCAGTCTTTCTCAGGGACCCGGTGTGAAGACATGGCCACCTCATAGGCTCTAAACCACTGCCCTATGTCATCCTTTCTAAAATACTCCTTTACTACATCTTTGGGGATGTACACCTTGGACTCTACCTGCACCGGTGGAGTGCTGCCACCAGAAGGAGCGGTGTCCAAACTTTTCGCCTTCAGCTCCAACTCCTTCAATCTTATATCATGATCCATTTGGCGCTGTTGTGCCTCCAGGGACAACTTCTGCTTTTCCATTTCCATTTGTCCTGCCAACTTTGCCATCTCCATTGCATGCGCCCTGTCTGCTGCCCTGTCTGCCAGCTCCTCTGGCGACCGGACTCTGCTGGGCTCCTTAAGGTTGTCGGGTGAAACGATGTCCCCCGCATTCCGTGGGTCTCGTGACTCCTTCCAGGCTCTCAACGCCTTGGCGTACTGGACCCTCCTCTTGAATCCAGCATGGGGAACTCGGAATTTTACACTGTAGCCTTTCAATTGCTCTATCGTGTAGCCTTCCAGTCTCTCCCAATCCACCTCATCCATTCCAGAAATCACAGAGAGTGCTCTTCCAGCAGAGAGTGAGCCAGGCATGGTTGCAGTAATGGCAGATGTCTCAACAAAGTTCAACAAATAAAAACCTGTGGCTGCGTTACTTGGTCTGCTCTCACTCTCTGGTGATTAATAATTCACTGTATGTAAATTACAAATGCAAATCCGAAATCCCAGCCGCTGCCAACAATGTTAGACTCGGGGGTTTCTGGTTGGCGCAAGGTTGCCCTTGTGTCAAGCAGGAACCCTCTCCTCTACGTCAGGGCGCAGGATAACCCCTCGTGAATGACCCTTGCTCACCCTCTAGGTGCGTGGCGTGAGCAGCCAAGGCGATTCCTCAGGCGTTGTTGGTTAAGCACTTACAATCACACACACAGTAAATACATCAATCCCCCCAGAAACGGACACCAGACTTGGATATGTAAAAAAATACGCTTCTTTATGTAAAAATAGGTATATATATCTCAGCAGACTTATCACAAGACCAATAACGTTTTCGCTATGCCACCAAGTTGTAAAGCAGGCAAATGTTCTTTGTTCGTAGCTTCAAATGGATACTTTGTAGTCTCTTGCAAATGTTACTTGTGGTTCCAGTACTTACAGAGATCGGCTCCTGCGAACGGGGAAATAAGGCGTTGCGGGCCCCGAGCCCGATACTGGAACTTCGTCAGTGATGTGGAGAGTCGGCACAGGTCGGTGCGACTCTCAGCTTGGGAAGTGGTCTTGGCTCCTCAATCCGCAGGTGTGGGCAGCAGGCAGGCGCGGCCAGCGACCCGTAGCACGGCGGTGCAGGGGGGTCTCCACAGCGGGGGCGGCGTGGCCTGAGATGTCCGGGGATAGCGAAGCGGGGTCACAGGGCACGGTCAGTGCAGCTGGATGACCCGGCGTAGATCACAGTCGTCGGGCGGTTTCCGGCCGGAGGGGTGATAGCGCGTTCAGCGCGCTCCAGTGGCAGGCGGTGACAGGGGTGCAGGCAACCTAGCCCGGGGACAGAGAGCGGCTCTGGACGGAGCGAGGCTCTCACGGGGTTGAGGCAGGCAAGCTCCTGAGTGTCACGGCCCTAGGAGGGGCGATGAGGGGCGCAGTCTCTTTCCAGCGGGATGCACACACGGCTCGAATCGGAGGACGAGCAAAAGCACAGAGAACCCACTGGTCCTGGGGTTCAGTTCAGGGGGCAAGCTCAGATCAAGCCCTTGGAGAATGTTTAAAGCACAAAGCAGCAAAGTCTTTTCAGTAGTCTCTTCCTCTCCTTTCTCAGCAAGGCAAGCAGCAGGCCAGCTCCTCCAGCGTCTTCTTCTCCTTCTAGTCGGGCAGAGGTTCTTTGTGGTAAAACAGGATTCTGATTTCTTAGGAGCCAGGCTCCTACTTTTATACCGTGATTCTTTTGTTCTTTAGCGCCAGGGGGCCTGGGCCTGGCTCAGTCCAGTTCTGGAGCACTTTGTTATGGTGACTCTGCTCTTTCCTTTCAGCAGCAGGGCAGAGACATCAGCCGCCCCACAGGGGGCGGCGCCGGCTTTGTGGTGGCAGAGCGCAGGTCTATTCAAGAGTCAAGGTGTACTCCTCCCACCCATCCTGGTGTCATCTCCCTACCCACCACCTGGCAGCCAACCTGTCTCTGGGGATTCCCCAACCCTGCTCCTTACTGTTGCTAGGCAGAACACACACACACAGCAGAGGCGGACTGAAATGGTCAGGTCAGTAAATACTAACTTTCTAAAAGTAGTATTTACAAACCCAGGATATTAAAATAAACTTGTATTTTATTATTCTGAGTTCAGGCATACTAAACTTGACATTCTACCATGCTCTCTGAGTCCACTGGGGTCACAGCGTGTAGTGACTCCAGCAGCCCATTCTGGCCTATGGAGAGCAGGTAGCCTTCAATAGTGAAAAACGAAAATGGCTGTAGTTCACTACTAAGACATGCCACACACATCAGGGCATGTCCTACCTTATGCCTACAATGCACCCTGCCCTTGGGCCTACCAGAGGGGTGGCTAATATGTAGGTAAGGGAAGGTTCAGGGGCTGGCAAGGGGGGCACTTGCGCAGTCAGCGCGACAGTCCCAGACCGCACGCAGGGTCTGCGGTGGCAGACCCTAGACACATTTTACAAGGCCGCTGTCTGTGGGTGGCGCAACCAGCGCTGCAAGCCCACCAGCGGCATTGGCATTCACAAGCCCTGGCACCCCTGGTGCACTTTACTGGGGACTGACAGTGAATCCAATAAACCAATCATGAACATCAATTACAGGTACACTTTACCTAGGGAGCACTTGCACTGCGGCACGGATTAGCCGTGGCGCAGTGCCCTGAGCGGACAACACCAGCAAAACAATCGAGGCACACCATCAAAAAAGTGGAAGGGAAACTCACGCCAAGGTGCCAGGTCTAACAGTGACGTTCGCTCCTAGCTCATCAACAACTTCTTCACCTGAATGTGAGTTTCCAGGGTTGTTATGTGAATGTATGGAGGTAGCCTGGAATGTGTTGAGCCAGCTCTGTTGCTGTCTGAGTGTGTCTGTGTGCCACTTGACTGGATGCATGCTGTGATGTGTCCATTCAGGTAGTGTGTACTCCACAATAGGGTAGTACTGCTAACTAATGTTTGTGTAGGTGTTTTGCAACATGTTTTGTGCATGTGTTTTGCATTTCTCTCCTGTTCTTCTGTGCTTTTGACTGTATCTTGTCTGTCCTTCCCAGGGTCCTTTGCCTGTTGTGTGGTCAACACTGACCCCCAACACCCAGAAGCCAACACCAGTGTGGAAGTTGACAATTCCCATCAACTGATGTACCACACATCCCTGGACTTCCATTCTCCGACACATTGTGAGCGTGTGTCCACTGTTACGTAGAATTACCGTGCAACTAGTGTGGAATAAACGTGTTGCTGATGTGTAATGAACCTGTGCTACGCTTTGTTATGTGCGTTGCCTGTCTTCCCACATCTGAGTGACATCTGCTTACCTCACCTGTGGACTTGTTACCACTGACTGGGCTTGGTGTTGTGTCTGTGCATGCCAATGTGTTTCAGGTCAACATCATTGTGTGTGATGAGTAACATGGCCATGGTGAGTATGTTTTATGTTGCCATAGTGGTGTGTGTCCCTCACATGTGTCACATCCCCATGACTCACCTTACGTTGGTCACATTGTTGCAGTATTTGGCATGCACTGTGTTGTGTAGCAGATCGACATCTCCCTGAACATGACAAGTTTGAATCACAACAGAGGCAAGTGTGGTGTACTGGTGAGTTTATTTACAAACATGTGTGAGGGAAGTGCACAGGATGGTGGGTGTTGTACAGTGGTTTGGGAATCCAAAGTTCACATTGGAGTTGGAAGTGCTGGTAGATGAAATGTCCAGAGTAAAGTCCACAGTCATCTGATACATTGGCCCAACATGAACCCTCCATGTCATGTGGGCGAGTTGTGTGCGATTGGACAAGGTGAACGGGTTGCGCACAAAGAACATTGTCCAGAACAGGTTTGGAGGTCCTGGGGGATGTGCTTGGACATCTGCCTCTCACATGTCCTTCTTCGGATGACCCCTCTTCTTCCGGGGGGGGGATCCTCATGTGCAGGCCTCTGCAGTGCAGGGGACTCTCCGCCAGAGTCCTCTTCCCTCCCTGTGGCGCTGGCAGATGGTGTTGCGACAGATGTTGTGGGCACACAGGGGGGTGTGGACAGGTTGGTGTTGATATGGCGGAGGCATTGTAGTATGTCCCGATGCACCGCAGTGATGTCATCCCACTTGGCCTCTATGCGGGCATGGTGGGCGACCTGCTCATATTGCATGTCCTTGAGGATCTGGCCAAATCCTCTGGTGCTATCCTAGTACGTATCAGAGATGCGTGCCAGTTGGGGGCATCATGCAGTCCAGACCCATCTGCAAGGGGTGCCCAGTGCCTCCCACCCCTCCCAGCACCGCTCTCCACACGGGCAGGACCAGCGGCGGTACGCACAGGTGACACTGGGATCCCTTGGGTGGTGTTGGCTGTAGCTTCCGGGGGGTCCTGTGTCCCTATGCTGTGGGTGTTGATTGTCCTTGGTCTGTCCGTGTTGGCGGGGGGGCCCTGTCTGTGTTCAGATGCTGGAGGCGTGGGTACGGGGGGGCAGATGTTGATGCTGCTGGTGCTGCATGATGGCTCACACCAGAGGGGCCAGGTTGGTCGTCGTCATCCGAAGAGGACAATGAGAGAGTCATACCAGAGAGCTCAGTGTCCACCAGAGTCTGGGACTGGGTATCCTCGTCATTTGGTGCTGGGTGCCCAGCACCACCTATGTTTGGAAGAGACACACAATGTGATTTATGTTTCTACATGCATCGTTGGTTCACAAACATGACATTTTCTACTTTTCAAACAGATGCCTGCCTGTACACTACTTTTTCCCAGCTTGTCACAGACAGAGTTTGATATTGTTGTTGGTCATTTCCCAGCATGGCCTTGTGCTCCCCACAACAGAGCCCAGTGTCGGACATCTTGTCAGTCCCTTCCCACTCCCTGTGAGGCGAGTATGGTTCAGTTTGATCTTGCTGGGCCATGTGGGTGGGTGTAGGTTGTCTGTGACTGCGACTGCCATCATACTCTTGGCTACACCCCCTTCCCAGCATGCCCATGCTTCCTTCCTCTTGACTCTGCTTCCCTGTGAGGGGGTGTGACAGCAATGGCAAGATGGCTGACTGTGTAGTCCTGATGTATGATGTTGGCCATTTCCCAGCATGGCCTTGTACTCCCTACGACAGAGCACAGTGCCAGACATCTTGTCAGTCCCTTCCCACTCCCTGTGAGGCGAGTATGGTTTAGTTTGGTCTTGCTGGGCCATGTGGGTGGGTGTAGGTTGTCTGTGACTGCGAGTCCCATCATACTCTTGGCTACACCCCCCCTTCCCAGCATGCCCATGCTTCCTCCCTCTTGACTCTGCTTCCCTGTGTGGGGGTGTGACAGCAATGGCAAGATGGCTGACTGTGAAATCCTGGTGTTTGTTTGGCTACAAGTCCCAGCATGGCCTTGTGCTCCCCACAACAGAGCCCAGTGTCAGACATCTTGTCAGTCCCTTCCCACTCCCTGTGAGGCGAGTATGGTTCAGTTTGCTCTTGCAGGGCCATGTGGGTGGGTGTAGGTTGTCTGTGACTGCGAGTCCCATCATACTCTTGGCTACACCCCCATTCCCAGCATGCCCATGCTTCCTCCCTCTTGACTCTGCTTTCCTGTGAGGGGGTGTGACAGCAATGGCAAGATGGCTGACTGTGAAATCCTGGTGTTTGTTTGGCTACAAGTCCCAAGTGAGCCCCTGTGCTTCATACAGCAGCACCCAGTACGGGGTATCTTTTGCTGATATTTCAATGAGGTGTGTGTCAATGCATTGTACCCAGTGAGTTGTGTGGAGTTTGTGTTGGGGGGGTGTCTCCCCATGCTGAGTAGTATGGGCAGGGCTGTCAGTCCTCCTTCCCATCATGAAACGTGCTTCCATTGTAGGGCGTGCAAGTTGTCTTTCAGAATGTCAATCAGTGGTGTTCTGCTTCTGATTTGCACACAAGCCCTAGCAGGGCCTTGTTCTCCCCACAGCAGGACCCAGTGTCAGCCATCTTGTCAGTCATTGTCCACTCCCTGTGATGTGGGCATGTTTCAGAGAGGTCTTGATGGGCCAATCAGGAGGTTGTGCATTATCTGTGACTACAGGCCCCATCATGCTTTTGGCTACACTCACTTCACCTGCATCCCCACTATTCCTTCCTGACAGTCAGCTGCACTGTGAGGTGGTGTGTTTGTGGTGGCAAACTGTCTGGCAGGATCTAGTTGGCTTAGTGCCACTGGCTTGCTCTATTTGTTTGTAGGTTGGTGCATGTCATGACACAGTCCCCAGTCACTATGAGATGGCAGGTATTGTGTGTGTCTGACTGGCATACACATCTTGGGCTGATTATCTATTGGTTAGTGTAGCTTTGCTTGGGGTGCATGGTTTCACTGTCCCCTTGCCACACAATCTTGGGTATGTTGATTGTGTACTCACCAGGCTCTGGGATGTGTGTTAGGCCATGGACGCTCTCTGGCGATAGGATGTCCCGCACCTTCTCCTCCCAGGTCCTGAAGTAGTTTGGCAGGAGGGCCACCGCCAGTGCACTGACTCGGGCGTGATCTTTTTTATGTTTAAAACTTTTTATTGAGACAAAACAAACCATGGGGGAGGGGGATAGGAGGCAGGATACATGGAACACAGTCAAAGAAGAGGGGATGTATCTCCAGAGGGTTGGCACTAGGTGGCGCGGTGGCTCAGAGGGAAGAACACAGTGACTGAACGCTAGAATTGCAAGCTGTGGAATCCCACGCGCGTATCCGAGACCCCAAAGCTGAGCAAGAGCATCCCCCCCCATCAACACCTCAACAGAACACCATCCCCCCCCCCCCATCCCCCATCCTCCCAGTAACAAAACAACAACCCTCCCCCCCGTCCTATGGTCCCGCATCAAAGCAGCCCAAGCCAGGAAGCCCCGCACTCCCCCCCCCTCCCCGGGGGTCCCCATCTCACATGTAAGCTAGTCCGCCGGGGTCACCGGCGGCCTCAGCCTGAGAAGCCTAAGGTACCTCGGGCAGGTGAGCTCCCGGAATTCAGTGGACAGCAGCGCTAGAAAGGGTTGCCATAGCTCTTCAAATTGGTCTATCTCCCCCGCAACCGTAAGCGACAGCTTCTCCATCCCCAGCACGTGCCAGAGCCTATGCAACCAACCGGTGATGGAGGGGACGGTGGATGTGCGCCAGTGGACTAGAATGTTCTGAACCGCAGACCCCAGCGCTATTGCAATCTGCCTACCCCTGCGGGACTTCAGTGGGTACATTAGGGCATTGGGGAGGCCCAGCAGGACATACGCCGGGAGACGCGGCAGCTCTATCCCAAAGTGCTCATCCACCTCGTCCAAGACTTCTTTCCAGTAGGCGGTCAGCACTGGGCAATCCCATAGAATGTGTGTAAGGGTACCTTCCTGCCCGCAGCTCCGCCAGCACCCCTTGTCAGTGTGTTTATGCATTTCATACAGTCTCTCCGGGGTGTAGTACCAGTATGTGGACACCTTAGTGAATGTCTCCGTAAGGCCCGTGTGGTATGCAGAGTGCCGAGCCCGATACGCAATTTGGTCCCATTCCTTATGGCTGAGTGTCCTACCCAATTCCCTGTGCCAGCGCTCCCTCCCCGGGTTGTAGTAGTGAAACGGCGGGGGTTGTAGGTGTTTATACAGATCAGTGATCAGTTTAGCGTCGGAGGTCCGAGTAGCCAACCACCGCTCGTACGGTGTAATTGGACGGGCAGCGGTGGCACGCACCTGAGGCTGGAGGGCCCAATGCCGAACTTGCATGTAGCGCAATCTGTCCAGCTCCGTCAGGCCGAACTCCTGGCGGAGTTGCTGAAAAGGAACCACGCCCTCCGAACCATAGATCTGGAAGAGTGCCCTGCAGCCCGCCCGTACCCAGTGGGAGAAAACCCCCGGCTCCATCCCCGGGGAGAAGTCCGGGTTGCCCGCAATGGGCGAGAGCGGCGAGGGGAAGGTGGTGAGGCCCCGGGTTTCGCAGACCGCGTCCCACACACGCAGGGGGACCCGCGTAACAAAGGAGGCGTAAAGATTAGGGGGGCGGTGCGTGCGGCGCAAGAATGGGACCTCTTGTAAGGTGCGGCCCGCCACTGCCTGGTCTTGAAAAAGCCAATGTTTGTCGGACTCCCACCTGCTCCACTCCACCAGGTAGCGAAGCTGTGCCGCCTGAAAGTACTTACGGAGGTCCGGAATGCCGAGGCCCCCCGCCTCCGGAGCGAGCGTGGAGAGGACTCTCTTCATGCGTGGCCTGCGGCCCTGCCAGACAAAGCGAGAGATGTCAGCCTGCATTTGTCGGATCCAGCCCACCGGGGGCTGGAGCGGAAGGGCTCGGAAAAGATATAGTATCTGGGGCAGCACCGTCATCTTGACCGCCGCGATTCTCCCCAGCCAGGACAGCAGGCCTTTGTTCCATCGGCCAAGCTCGTCCTTGATCTTCCTGCTGAGGGAGGCATAATTGGCCGTAACCATCTCCGATAATGTAGGCGCCAGCAAAATCCCCAGATACGGCACCGTGGACGAGGACCACTGCATGGGGAAGAGCCGTTGAAGATCCCTCCTGGTGTCCGCAGCCAGGGACACGTCTAATGCCATCGACTTGCTCATATTCATTTTGAAGCCGGCCACCCCCGCAAAGGCGTCCAACTCTCGGAGGCAAGCAGGTAGCGACCTCCTAGGGTCATCCAAAGTCAGCAGGACATCATCCGCGTAGAGACTGACGGTGTGGACGTACCGGCCCATCCGGACCCCGACAGCATCCGGATTATTACGGATCCTCTGAGCAAACGGCTCCATGTAGAGGGCAAACAGGAGCGGCGAGAGAGGGCAGCCCTGCCGCGTGCCGCGCTCGATGGCGAAGCCACCAGAGCTACACCCGTTTACCCGCACCGACGCTGAAGGATGCTTATAGCAATTAAATACCATGGTGCGGAACTTATCGCCGATTCCCAGTTTTGTGAGGACCCGCTCAAGATACGGCCAGTGAACTCTGTCGAAGGCCTTCTCCGCATCAACGGACAACAACATCCGCTCCCCCGAGATCCTTGAGGCCTTCTCCAGAACATGCACCACTCTCTTGGTGTTGTCAACCGTCTGTCTACCGGGCACAAAACCAGCCTGGTCCGCCTCCACCAAATCGGGGAGGTGTGGACCCAGCCTGGATGCGAGAATCCCCGTGTACAACTTGAGGTCGACATTTAGGAGCGAGATGGGCCGGTACGAGCCGCAGAGGGCCCGATCCTTCCCAGGCTTCGGGATTACCGCGACCGTCGCCCTCAGGAGATCCGGAGGGATGGCTCCCGGTTCGGAGAAGGAGTTAAACAGCCGCGTAAGGACAGGGGCCACGGTCGTGCAAAAAGTCTTGTAGAATAGCGACGTGTACCCGTCCGGGCCCGGGGCCTTGCCATGTTTCAGCCGCGCGATAGCCGAAATCACCTCCTCCACATGGATGTCCCGCTCCAGGTGGTCAGCCTGAGCCGGGTCCAGTACCGGGAGGGTCACCGACTCCAGATAGCTATCGGCATCCCGTGGCGAGGAGGGCTCCTCAGCATATAGCGCCTCGTAGAAGCCGCGGAGAGTCTCCGCTACCTCCGCGTCCCCGGAGACAACCCCCCCGTCCGCACCCACCAGTTCTTTCACCACGCTGCGCTGTTGCGCGACCCGGAGCCGGTGTGCTAGGAGCTTGCCACATCTGTCCCCCCCAGTGTAGTAGGCATGTTTCAAGCGTAAGGCGGCGTACTCCGCCCTATCAAGATCCAGAGCCGAAAGGAGCTTCCTCGCTGCCTGCAACTGCCTCCATACCCTCGGCGCTCCCGTACGGCGGTGGACCTGCTCAAGCTCCCGGACTTGAGCTGTCAACTCATCCCTCTTCAGTTGCCGCTCCTTATTCTCGGCTGCAGAGATAGAGATGAATTCCCCCCGTAAGACGGCCTTCAGTGCCGCCCACTGTGTCGCCTGCGAAGTGTCAGTGTTGCTGTTGTGAGTGAGGTAGTCCCGTATGACCTCCCCGACGCGTTGTACCACCGATTTTTTGTGTAGAAGTGTGTCCCGGAGGCGCCACGCCCCCCGAGAGGGGGAGGCCGCCGGCCACCGGAAAACGCCGGTGACTGGAGAGTGGTCAGACAGGGACAGGACCCCGATGTCCGCCGCCGTGGCAGCGGCACGCATCGGTCCACTCACCAGAAGGTAGTCCAGCCGTGAGTAGGTGCGGTGTGCGTGCGAGAAGAAAGAGTAGTCCCTATCCGTGGGGTGCAGGGAGCGCCAGAGATCATGCAAGTCCATTTCCGCAATCCGGGCCTTCCCATCCTGGGACAGCTCCCCCGTCTGCGGAAAGCGCTGGGCCGATCTGTCCATCCCAGAGTCAAAGACAATGTTGAGGTCTCCGCCCAAGATAATGTGTCGGTCTGGGGAAGCAGTGACATCCACCAGCGCGGAATCTAGGAAGCGCTCCTGATGCTCGTTTGGGCTATAAACGGAGCCAACTGTAAATGCTATGCCTCCCAGGCGCATGCGATACGCAAGGAGCCTCCCCTTCTGTTCAGCACACTTATGCAACACCTCCCCCCGAAAGGAGCTCGCTAGGAGAATGGCCACCCCCGCTGTCTTGTTCGCTGCCGAGGAAAAGAACTGGGTGGGGAACTTAGCTGAGCGCATCCTATGGCAGTCTCGGGGCAATAAGTGTGTCTCCTGCAAAAGGCAAATGTCCGCCTGTGTCCCCTCCAGCAACGACAGGATCGCTCTGCGCTTCACCGGGTTATTCAGACCCTGAACATTAAGGGTCACTACCTTTAGGCCCGGCATTCCTCACAGGGATCGGGAGCGCCATGCAATGGGTAGGGAATCAGCGGGCGGGGCGCGCGGGGCCGCAGCGCGGGACAAGCCAAAACAAAACGGGCATAGACAACATCGGACGGGACCTTCCCAACCCCAAAACAACCCCCTCCCCCACCCAAAACCCAACCTCGGCAACTAGCCATCCCCAAACTCAAACACCCCATAGTCTCAGTCAAGCCCCAAAGGGCAAGTCCGTAGAAAAGAGCAAAGTGGACGTCCGGCCACTCACCTCCCCCCGCTCCCCCCAACCCCCCCGCCCCGTGCCAAGCATGTTAAGAAGCTAAAGACATCTCCCCCCGGAGTGCGTGTTAGGCCGTCAAGGCCACGCTAGAGGAGCCGGTTGAGTCCCCGGCCGCCGCCCTCAGGGCGTCAGCCCTGGCCGCCCTAATGGTAGGGGAGTCCGGGCGCCCTGCACTGGTCGCTGAGCGCCGCCTCGTTGACCTCCGCCGATTCCGTCCCTCCGAGGACCTCCACGACGGCGTAGCTCCCTCCTCCTCCGCTGCCGTGAGCCCCAGGACACCACAAATGTCTTGCAAGGAGCGTAGCTGGTGTAATACTCCGTTCCACCGAAAAATCAGGCGGAAGGGGTGACCCCAAGAGTACGGCGTCTCATGCTCGCGCAAAAAGTCAGTGGCAATCCTAAAGGACCTGCGTTTCTGCAGAGTGATGGCGGAGAGGTCCTGGTAAAGCGCCACTGGCCGATCCCGAAAGGTCAGGGGCTGTTTCCTGCGGGCTTCAGCCATGATGCGCTCCTTTAGTGGAAAGTCGGGCAGGAAGGCCAGAATGTCCGGCGGGGGTGCCGATGGCTGGCGCTGACGGCCAACCCTATGCGCCCTGTCGATGCTGATGGGAAAGTCCGTGGCCTCCCCCAGGATCTCTCGGAACAGGGCCCGCAGGTAGCCCCCCAGATCGGACCCCTCATCCGCAGTCGGCACGCCCCGCACTCGGATGTTGTTCCTCCGAGATCTGTTCTCAAGGTCCTCAGAGTGGGCCTGGAGCTCCACACACTGTTCCCGGAGGCGAAGAACGTCCTGCTGGAGATGGACTATCTCCTCCGCTCGCTGTTGGCCCTCCGTCTCCGCCGCTTCCACACGCTCACCTAGGCCCTCCACCTCTCTGCGCACTTCTCGGACCTCGCTGGCCACCTCCCGCTTCAGTGTCTGGAAGTCCTCCCTGAGGGAGCTAAACAGTTCCTCCATAAAGGCCCTCGTGACGGGTGGCTCCCCTCCAGTCACATCTGCCGGAGCCCGGGAGGGCCCCGGTGAGGGCTGTGCCCTGTCCCGCAAGTGCTGGGCCCTGCCAAGCATGTCCGGTAGAGTACGGTCCCCTTTCTTCGGGCCTCCTTTTCCAGACATCGCCAGCTCCGCAGTCGGGCACTGGTCCAAGTGCCCCAGGGAAGCTCAGCCGCCGGCTAGCACTCGGCCCGGGTATCCCCCACAAGTGAGGTCGCTGCGTCACAGGTGACAAAATGGCGGCCTAGTCCGGTCACCGGCAGCCGCAAGAGCTAGCGTGAGACAACCAAGGAGGCCGCAGCGGAGGGGTCCCAACAGCTCATCCCTCCGGTAGGCAGTCCAGCAATAGCGGGAGGTCGCCCGCCGCCAGCAGCCAGGACCTCAGCGGAAACCGCCACCACTGCTCCTTCGGGGACAAAATGGCGGCCGGTCGGAGCAAGCCAAAACGACTAGGCCCGGCGACACCTCCGGGGCCCCGAGGCACCCCGCAGTAAAATAGGTTCCACCCCCGGCCCCCGATTGTCACGCACAGGGGGCCAGATGGTCCGACCCCATCAGAGAGTCCGCCGTACCTCGGCTAGGGGTCAGGGCTTCCGCAGTGCAAGGTGTCGCCATCACCAGCCCGAGTGCCGGGGCACCCGTCCTAAGCCGTCCACACCGTTGGGCCCCTTCCTGCCAGGCTCCTTCAGTCACCGTCAAGCGGCGGGCCAGATCCCCTCCAAACCACAACTTTCAGCACCAGGCCCAACCGAGGCGCCCGGACAGCTCTTCAATACGCTCCGCCCCTCGGGCTCGCCGCCGTCGTCCCTTGATCTCGGGCGAACTTTTGGGGGGGTTCCCCCGGGGCGATCCGGACAAAAACAGCACCGGTGTATGCCCCTGATGTTCCGCCACGCTCCTCTCCCGCGCTGAGCCTCAGCGGGGGGAGAGAAGCATAAGAAAAGGGCTTTAGCTTGGCCGGGCCGGAGGAGCTACGGGAGGAAGCGTCCGCTCACCCCGCCATCTTGGCCACGCCCCCGCGTGATCTTTTTTGATGAGTTTCTTGACCCTCCTGCGCACGTCATACCACCTGTTCTGGATGTCGTCCTTTGTGCGCCTTGCTGGTGCTTGTGCGTTCACCTTGACCACAATCCTCGCCCACATCTTGCTTTTCTGTGAGATGGGGGTCCTTTGAACCAATGTACCAAACAAATGTGGCTCTACTCTGATGATCTCGTCAACCAGCACTTCTAACTCACTATCTGTGAACTTTGGATTCTTCTTTGGAGGCATGGTGATGGGTGGTGGTGGTGAGTGATGTGTGTGTGAGGGTGCAAGTGATGGTGGGTTGGTGTCGGTTTTACTGTGTGTATGTGTGTGTGCTTTTGCATGAGGTGCTGATGGTGTGTTAGTTGTGTGATGGGGGAGTTGTGAGTGTGTCTGTGGTTGCTGTGTACTGGTGTTTGCTGCTGGCTGTGTCTCCTGTTTGCAAGGGATGATGGTAGTGATTGTAGTCCCTATATAGTTGGAGTTGTGGGTGTGTCTTTGTCCCATTTTTTTGGTATTTATTGGCTTTGTCATTGCTTGTTTGGTCCTTTTTTTGTCTTTTTTCCTTTGTGTTTTGTAGGCATGAAGGAGACGTTCATGTGACGGAAACGGACGCTGCTGTTGTCTCGTGCGGGCTTCTCCGCCTCGTTCACGCTGCCTGTCTTCTGTGTTTGGTACTCATCGTTCGCGGCGGTCACTATTGCTTGTGTGCCGGGCTGTGTGTGCGTGTCGGTCTTGCGGCTTGGTCTCCATGCGAGTCGGTCTGGTTTTACACGCATTGCAACATACTGCGCTAATCGTACATCGCGGGTACGGGTCGGGTTCGCGTCGGTCGGTGAAAATCGCGTCGGTTTTCCAGCCGGATCACTATTTTCCCTACGGCTTGGTCGTACGGCTTGTATTCTGTACGTGTCGGTTGGAATTCACACGCGTTCCATCGTACTGCACGGGTCGTACGGCGCTGGTCCGTGTCGGTCGGTATACGGTCCGGGTCCATGTCGGTCGGTTCGTTTTGCGGCCGGAATCGGAATCGGCCCCTGAGTATCCCTTTATTAGTGTGGTACCTTGGGTATAGAAAAAATCAATTACCGTAAGGTAATGGAGGGATAAGGCCAAGGATATTATGATACTTGCCTCTCCATAGTTTTTACCAACATGTTTCTGCCCTTCCTAAAAGCCTAATAGGTCATAGGCCTTCGTCAGGGTTATGAATATAAACAAAATAATTTAAAAAAAATGAAAATAATCCTTCCACCGCTTCCTTTACCTCAGCTATCTGACTTGTCCCAAAACTTGTCTGTCTACTATGCACTCCCAAACATGGTTTACAGACTCTTCCCTCTTTTCTATCCAGTTCATCCTACTAAAAGGCACACATGTCCACCACTCCCAATATCTCACATCTTCCCTTTATTAATAAACTTCAATTAATATATCCCTATTCAAAACACTAAAATAAATTAATGAGTTCTCAAGAGCACAAACATAATTGCCTTAACACAGCTAATCCTACTAGGAAAAGGATGCACATATTACTAAACTGTTACCTATTTACCTTTACCATTGGGTTCCGAATTATCATGCTACTCACATCAAAGAGAATCTATGCCTTGTTAGGGATAGCAAGTGCTGTATAAATACAATTTACAATTACATTTAGGATAAAGGTAGAAATGAGAAATGAGAGCAAATTAAATAAGGCCAACTATAAACCATTAAAACTACGAGTTGGGTCAGGTCAGTCAACTGCCATGCTTATCTATATACTTCTGCACACACTTCATTACACAAGCATAATATTTAGGTCCTATTAAGTTGCATCACCATGACACTCAGTGATTTCTTAATGACTCAGTCGCGAATGGAGAAGGGGCACAGAATCATCGCATAAAGGTTTTTTGTTCCAAGTTAAACATTCCACCAGTCGTATTGCGGTGTCCCACCTGGGTGGTCAATTTCTCTCACCACGGACCAACGAGCCAAAGAGGGAAGGAAGGGTGCACCTAGGTACATGCCAGAACGCTGTTTATCGTTTGACTAAAAAAGCATGTTCTGAATATTATTTATAGAAATATCATACCATTGAAAGCATATTCTATATCATTAACTCCAATGGGGTGATAATTTTGTAAATTATATTTAGGCCAAGATATTTATGCCAGACGATATTCAGAACATTTTAGGTATGGTAATAGACATATTTGATGACTGATGCCTCTGCCGTCAGGGGAGTTAGCTAAATTTTTGGTGGTCACAGCAAGGCAAACTGAATCCTTTAGAGCTGGTGTACACAGGGATAGGGCCAATGGGGTGTTTAATAAATGACCAACCTCACTGTGCCACTGGAGCTAAGCTGCACTCAACGGAAGAGCCCCAACTATGGCATAACCGGTCTTGGGTTGCTTGTGTTCCAGTTCGGAGAGGACCTGGATTGGCAATCTGGGCTGATCAATTCCTATTGGAGGAGGATCAAGACTGATTTTCATATCACTGGGTCTAATCAGATGTGGCACATTGGGTAAAAAAAGATGGATTGGGACGCGGCCTGAATAATTACCAGTGGTGGAGATTAATTAAAGCATTCAATCCATCATTTTTTTGTTTACTTCAATGCAACACTCTAAAGCCCAGATTCTGAACTCTGTCATGCAACGCAGTGCAGCCTCTGAAGAGGATGTGCTGTGTTGCATGACAGGGAGAGAGCAGGAGAGCGCCATATTCACAGAGAAATGGTACTCTCCTCCCCTCTCCCTAGCGCCGGTACTGGTTTCAGCTGCCATGCGCCAGTAACACACCTTATCGCCAAGGCGCTAGGATGCGTGCCTGAGTCTAGCATAGGTTTTGTTCAGGAAGGGTACCCTTCCTTTACAAAATACTATGCCTAGACATGTCCAAAAGCATTTCCTACTTTGTATGTGTGCTTCACAGTACAGCATGCATGTAAAGTTGGGAAGGCACAGAGAAATGCAAAGACTTCTCTGTTTAACACCAGCTTTTCAGCTATGTTAATTGTTGTTGCTAAACCATTTCCACTAATGTTAGTGAATCGGGTTTAGCATCAAAAGGTATGGGTGGTTGCATGGGAATGCCCATGTACCACCCCCTTAACAAGTAGTAATGCAAAGCAATGTTTCGCGTTGCTCTGCATTATTTTTCTGTACAAACCAACGCAAATATTTATTTGCGTTGGTTTGTGAATCATAAAGCAGGTTTAGAGTTGAGTTAGCATTAAAAAGTAACGCTAACCCAATGCTAAACTTTACAGAATCAGAGCTAAGTTCAGCAAGTATGCCTAGACGTGGGTCCTGTGCTCACTGTGCCAATGGAACCAAGCTCCTCCTGACTGAAGACCCCAACTAGGGTGAAACAGGTCTTGAGCTGCTTGTGTTCCAGTTCAGAGAGGACCTGGCTTGGAAGTTGGGGCTGGACTGTTCCTATTAGAGAAGGATAAAGACTGATTTGAATATGGCTGGGTCTAATCTGAGGTGGCAAGGAAGGACAAAAAAGGATAGATTAAGATGCGGGCCAAGATTTAATTACCCATGGCTGAGATTATTGAAAGTATTCCACCCATCACTTTTTTATTTACTTCAAGTTCAAGCAAAGCAAATGGTTAAAAAAGCATAAGCTCAAGAGTTGTTGTTGGTTCCATTGGCCATGTAATAGGGCTCTGCAGCAGCACGGTGGGTATATAACATAGATTTGTACTTGTGTTTTGGGGCGCACAACAACAATAGGTTTTATGATCCCATTTAATGATGAAATGTTGCTGTTTGCATCACTTGAGCTAACTAGCTCCTTGATTCCAGACTGCTCAGCCTGCAGTGCATGACCTAACTCATCATGTGAACAAGTTAGCACAGGCGCTGCTCACAGTACGATTTCACTGTCTGAACTCAGGCATAGTCCTGGTGCGCATCATGACCAACAGAAAACAGGCACAAATGAAAATTATACACCATTATATTACAGCTCAAGGTCCAACCTGGAGTAATTTAGGTTTTTATTAGGGCGGTTGTGAGGAAAGCAAAATTATCTTTTTGATAAGTCCTAGTCTTATTCATCGTGGTCCTAACTTATTTTCTTGGGAATGTAATAATAGTGAGGCATAAGGAGATATGTGATCCTTCTAGTCATATTTTCTGAAGAAGAAATGATATCCCTGTTGCTGAAAAGAATTTTTGCAAGGCCAGATTGTTTATGAATATGTTAATTTTTGTGCTCGGCCATGAACAAGTTCACTGCTTAGGACCTGCAACAAAAGGTATGACCAAAATTCTCTTGGTTCCTTTAAATCTCACAATTTCCTGCCAGCACGTTATGACTATGTATTTTCCATACAATACTCAAAAAAATGTATGCGAATTAGAGGAAATTTGTAACTCATGCATGTGTAGGCATCACATGTGTGCTAACTCCTCCTCAAATGATGCTGAGCCTATTAAATCCAACCAAGTAAATTCCTAAAACCTGGACAATGTATTTGTAATCTTAAGGATCATCAATTCTTCCGTAGAAAATTATATGTTCTTCTCCTCTTTTAAATGCAATCAGATTAGACCTCTACTTGAAACAATTCAACTAAATCCTACAGACTTCAAAAATCCATGAACAGTATCCAACTTCATTTTCTGTGGATAATTATAGAAAACCCTGTTTCTTTAAAATGTCTTTCAAACATATGAAGCAAGGACTGCTTGACTCCTTCCAATCTGGACTCTACATCAAATGCATGTAGAGAAGCAGCAAACTCCAAGTGCTCAATTGCATTCTTTATTATTGGATGGCAGCAATACCTGCTCCTTAGTGTTACTGGATTTATTAGGGTGATTCAGTACAATTGACCATGCCATTTTACTCAACATCTTTCCTCCTGAGTGGGTATGGAAGGCAACATCTTTAAATTGTTCTTGTTAACTCCTTCAGCTCTCCAAACCTGCCTCTAAATTTCTGTATGCCACAAGGATCGATGATATCTTTGTCAATACTCAACCTTTACATGAAACCACTTTGTCCAATGCTCTAAAAACAAGAGATTATCATCTAGCAAAACCAATACCCCAATGAGACCCAGTTAAAACCTTAGATGCCCAAATCCTTTCGGACATATTAACATCAGAAATCATCCTGAAAAGCTTATTAAGCGGATGAGCGCATTGTCACTGAAACTAAATCAATCAGAATTCCAATGTCGGTGAATTCAAGACACAAAGCTTGTTTTATTTGGTTGACCAGCACTGAATCCCTGCAGGCAACAATGTCTCAAACCTGTTTTTGTGAAGAATCATGTATCTCTGCTAAAAGCTACATTGAATGATTTGTGTTATTCCACAAACTTTACACATTTGTTATTGCATTTTTTGGATTCATGTTAAATTGGAAAAATTATTTTACAAGTGTACTGCTTAAATTGTATTTGTTAGTTAATGGATTCACATTTCTGAGAAAGTGTGTGCAATATATTTAAAAATAATGTATGAATGCATTTTCCTGTATTCAGGAGAATCCCTACCTTCAGACCCAAACTAGCTAGAAAAACGTTCAGGTCTTAGCATCTCATCCAAACAAGTAATATTTGCTAAATCACTACTTTTCAAATTGTTCAAAAATTTAACCATTGGGCCTCACATTTACAAACCTACTAATACCACCTTCTTCCAAATTCCACTCAGGTATCCCAAACGCTCCTTTCCTTGATCAGACTTAAGAACAGCTGAATAAGCCCTCCTTCTCTCACACCTGCATAGCTGCAATGCCAGTGACATCCCCATATCACCCCAGCCCCTCTCAAAGCCATCCTCCATGTTGGAACTGGCCTCATCAGATCTCATCGCCCTTAATCTGTGAGACATAGATTAGGTTCCCCTTGGAGGCAGAACCATCTTCATATTGTGTCTACCACCAACATAGCGCAACAGTTTCGCCTAGCCAGTAACCAGAAAAAGCATACAAAGAGCAACAGACACCAGAATTTAGGCATAGCATCTCCTCGAAATTCTAAAAGCGAAAATGTCCAAAACAATCATTCAGGTATTCTCCTGCCAGATGCGGTGATTTGTGAACTGTCTACTTGAGGAAACTAGGGGAAAAAAAACTGAGTACTGAGCGGCTTATTTATGAGCCCTTGCATCACTTTTGCGCCGCTGGTGAGTCACTTTTTGTGACGCACCAGCAGTGTAAAAAATGCGGCATGTTGCATCATATTTACAAAGTGACACATCTAGTTAGATGTGCCACTTTGTAAATCCTTGTGCCACATTATACCTGCACCAGGTATAATGTATGCAGGGTGGGCGTTCTGACGCAAGTAAGCCTCGTAGAAGTGACGCAGTGAAATCTATGAGATTTCATTGCGTCACTTCTAGGACGCAAATGCGTCAATATCTTCCGCCTGCCGCACAGCAGGTGTAAGACTGATGCAGGCAAGTTTAAAATGGGACTTGCCCATGTGAGATGACCCATTGATGGAGTTGCGTCACTTTTGAGACACACTCCAGCAATGCGGCATTTTTGCGCCAACAGATACATCAGAAATACTGACGTATCTGTAATTCCTTGCGACATGATGCATCATACTGTAAATATGACGCATCCAGCATGTCGCAAGGAGGGCGCAATGAAAAGTGATGCATCGCTGTTTTCACGCAGCGATGCATCACTTTTCATAAATGAGGCCCTGAGTATATATTTTACATCCCAGCTTCTCCATTTGTAACTGTTTTTCCATCTTTCTCCTTCTCCTTCTTTCCACCTTTTGTGTTTTTCTCTCTCTTGCTCTGGATCAATGTCATTGAGCAAAAATATGTGCTGGCCGCAAAAGTGAATGTGGGTGGGCCTCACCTAAAAAACCCAACTCAAATTAAGCAGGTGATAACTTCATAGGTGATGACCGCTCTAGAAAATGATTTAGAAAGGGATGTGCATTTTAACCTGCTTCTAGCTTTTTCATATCTGTGAGATTTTTTAAGAGATCTGATGCTTTGCCATCAATTCTTGCAAGGAAAAAAGTGTAATGCCTTCACATAGTTATCCAACAAACTGAAGCAAGTGTCTAAAGTGTGTTTTAGAACCAATAAAATCACTACCTACCTGCACTTTTACGCTGCCAGAACATCACTTTTTTGACGTGCCGGTGGCCAAATGTGCCACAGCATATTTATAAGACCATGTAAAGCCACTTTACCTGGCTTTTCATGGCTTTATAAATATGTGCTCTTTTCTCGCAGAAAACTGCATGAAAGGAACCTTCCATGGGTGTTGATGTGGGTGTTCCCACACAACACCCATGGAACCGGACACATTCCCAGATTTAATAGAAATCGTAAACCTGGGAATGCATCAGACCCTAACGCCAACTCAGGGGTGGTGTTAAGGAGGCACAACAAGGAGAAACGTTTTAATTTCTCCTCGTGCTTTCCTCTTTCTATGTGTGCTGCATTTTGCAGCACACATAGAGAAAGGAAATCGCCTGAATTGATTGATTTTGTGCAGGAAGGTGTGGAAGGTGTCCCTTCCTGCACAAAATCAATCAGCCCCACAACGAAGGCACCCTTTGCACCATGGTGCAAGGGTGCCTGTGTTGGTGCGCGGCAGCCCATTGTGTGCCGGCGCTGGGGAAAAGGACATGAATGCGCCGGCACTGGGGAAAATGACACGAATGCGCAGTATCACATAGATACGGCGCATTCCTGCCCTTTTCTTTTGATGTAAGGCAGTGCAGCAAAATTCCTTGTGGCGCTGCCCTAAGTCAAAACCTCATAAATGAGGCCCTAAACCACTAGAAGGTACTATAAAATTCAAATTCTACAATGTCTCAACAACGACCAGCCTTTACAATGCAATCACTACCCCAATTGCGACATTACCACGTGTTACTTCAACCCGCAAGTCGTTACAATAACTTGTTGTTGGGGGCGCGTTGCTGGACTGGTGTTGGATTTATAAGTTCAACACCTTCCCTATTGTTGCTCAGACTAGAGTTTGAATAGTAATTTATACTATTCCAAAGTCCAACACCCCTTAAAGCAAGTCATTGTAATGACTTATGTGGTAAAGTAACACGTGGTAACATAGCAGTCGGGGTAGTGACTGCACTGTGAAGGCATGTGGAGTAACTGCATGGGGGTTCCGCCATACAAACAATTTTGACTCCTTCTGTCTTTGTAAATAATAGGTGTCAACATGTTATATTATCAAAGAAAGTTTGCATTGAAGAACATACATGTTATGTTATTTTAATAAATTTGTAGAGCGTGTGAATACCCGTAGGTGTCTTGGCGCTATATAGGGTATTGGAGTGGGGCAGTAATCAGGAAGAGAAACAGAGCAGCTAGGCATTAAAAAACAGGTTTTTAACAGTTTCCTAAAAGTCCAAAGAGTGGGTGCCCCTTTAATATGTAGGGGCAGAGTGTTCCAAAGTGCTGGGGTTTCAGAAGAAAAACAGCTGCCGCAACATTTAACTCTCTTGAATTTAGGGCGAGCGATCATCAATGTATTTTTTGATTGTAGATCTCAATTAGGAATGTACCAGGAGAAGGAGTGTCTAAGGTAGGTGGGTCCTGAGTTGTGTAAGGCCTTATATGCAAGGCAAAGTGCCTTGAACTTAATGCAAGAGTCTACTGAAAGACAATGGAGTTTTTTTATGGAAACTGAGATAGGATGAAATTTGGGCAGGTCAAGGACAAGTCTAGCCGCAGCATTTTGGCCGCCTTTTGTTCTGCTTCTGGAGCTTGACATACAGTCCTTTACAGTAGTCAAGTTTTGAAAGAACTAATAAAGACATTACAGTTTTTCTGGAGTTCAAAGTAATGAAACGGAGAATCTTCTTAATGATTCGCAGCATGTTGAAACTGGCTGAGACCATGGAGCAAATATGCTTGCTAAAATCCAGTTTGTCATCAATGATTACGCCCAGATTTTTTGCTTTTTATACCGGGGTGGAAAGATTTCCCAACTCATTAGTCCAGCAAGCTGGGTTCCAAAAATGAGGTTTATTGCCAAAGAGAACGACCTCGGTTTTTTCTGAGTTAAGTTTAAGGCAATGTTTACCCATCCATTTACTGACCGCTCTCATTCAATCGTGAAATTGAGAGTTGGTAGTATCCTGGTTGTTTGAGACCGACACGACAATCTGCGTGTCGTCGGCGTATGAAGTGGGAAAGAGTCCGAAAGATCTAATCAAGGCAGAGAGTTCAACTACATAAATATTGAAAAGTAGGAGGCTCATAGAAGATCCCTGTGGAACCCCACAGGGGAGGGAGAAACATTTAGATGTACCATTCTCCATCATAACCAACTGCTCCCTGTCGGATAAAAAAGAGCTAAGTAGGTCAAGCGCTTTGCCGGTAATGCCCATTTTTTTTTAGGCGATCAACAAGAGTGGTATGATCGACATGTTTATTACATGTTTGTTGGCCTTTCCAAACTAAAGATGACATAGCAGAGTGAAGAGTTGTAAAACAATGAATTGGAATATTGAAAAGTAAATCTCTGAGAAGTGTGGGGAATTCAGCAACAAGAATTGACTGCAAAGTGATTCATAGTTAATTAACCATGGTCTACAACTTGTTCAAGAGTACTCCACAGAGTCGACCACATTGTCTGAGGAAAAATGAGGAAAGTTTCCAGGCCATTATATTGGTTTTAGAGACACTTCACCTAAATCCCCACACTCAGGGCTGGACTGGCCGTAGCAAGCACCAGGCGTTTTCCCGCTGTGGGCCAGAAGGGTGGTGCCCAGTTTTTGAGTGGTGGGGGCCATTTTTGTTACTGGAGGCTGGTTTTGTAGCAGTGCTGCAATATCGGCCCCCTGTTACAAAAGCAGCAGCAGTACTTCTTACTAGCTTGCCAGGGCTGGTTTGTGTTCCCAGTCCGCCCCGCTCACACTGACCCTACTTCAAACTTCATGTACAAGGTTTCAACTGCCTTGAATTTATATGCTGCTGATTCATATACTTTAGATGATCACCGGCGTGTACACAAATTCTTAGCCTCCACTTCGGAGGAAAAGAGAGTAATAGGCGCTGAGATTTAAATTTGTAGCATCAATGTCTCCACCAACAAAGTAAAGAGTTCAGGGGACAGCTATACTTGGGCGAATGTCTTGCACACATTTTGGTGCTAATCTCAACTTTCTCATCAATGTTCACTGATAAAACCATTTCTCACTATCAAATGCCTTCTTGGCATCCAGATATACACTTAAGCCCACTTTACAAGTGACCAGTTATCAAATGCACTAATTATCACACCCAATAAAATCCAACACACAGGTGTTCGGAGTACATCGAGGGTGATAATTGCCTCCTATTATGGGATTTCTTTGGAAAAACGTCAATGTTAGTGTTTTTCGTACCAAATTCCACATGTTCAGTACTTTTCAGACATGTTTACCCCTTGTCAATTTCAGCAGGCTTGGCCTGACAACATTTACCAGGAAAAAACGTACTGGGGTTCGTATACCCATAATTAAAGTGCCACTCATAACAAGGGACCTCGGGGTACATTCTCCTATTCGACAACACTCGGTGGAACACAGCACGATTCATGAATGATGTCCTATTGAGCTGGATAAGAAATCCTGCTGCTGCCTGTTCAGAGGCCGATTAATGACTAGAATAAGGTTTTTCAAACTCAAGACTGACTTTAAATGCTTTGCATTTTACTTATCATTGGTGTGCACCACCAGACAGCTAACTTCAACTTGCTTTGATTTCTTGCAAGTTTCTAATTCATATCTCGAAAATAATTTTTTCCTTTCATATTACTGTTGTTTCTTTTAGAGACGTACCAGGAAATGTGCGCTTTCTTTTAAACGAAAATACCTCGGAAGTGACTAGTTTAAGACCAATTCATTCTGTGCCATTAAAAATTCATTCCCTCAAAATAACTTCCTTTGTCTCTGAATTGCGAAACTGCAGGCCTTTAAGTTGCCTTTGAAAACTGTTGATATAGACTGTTTCCATTTTTGAAAACTATGAAACTATAAGTAACTGTTTCTATATTATGTCTCGAAAACACAACAATTATTTATTCGTTTATTTTATTCTTTTCACTATAGCATAAGTGTTTCCGTGGTGGGTGTCCAGAGGGCTTTACCAATGTTGTTTACTAAATGACGTGTACTGAGTGGTGGTACACTAATGCGGAAGAAAAGCAGGAGGTAAAAACCCTACTATGCAATAAGCCACTGAGAGGAGAGAGTAAACACAAATGGATACCTCTCTTCGAGGTGATGGGGGGGGGGGGGCGGGCTAGGTTTTGTTCAGATACCAGTGACCGGCTCTATCGAAGGTCGTCTTGCCCAATATTAAGGCTGTTTAGTCCTGATTCCACCTGTGCCTCATCCAACACCAGACACTTCCTGCCACTTTTTCTCACTCTTGAAGGTTCTTTTTCTTCCCTACTTACTCAATTTGTAACTGTTTTTCCGTCTTTCTCTTCCTCCTTTTTTCCACCTTTTGTGTTTTTCTCTCTTTTGCTGTAGATCAAAGTTAATTGTGGAAAAATATCTGCCAGTCACCAAAAATGAGTGTGGGAGGGACCATCTACAATTACCAGCTCAAATTAAGCACTAATGATGACTTCATAGGTGGTGGTGACTTATACACCAGATACCACTGCTCTTCTAGAAATGTCACCATTTCTGCAGCATTTATAATTTTATATAGTAGCTTATTTTACATTCCCAAGAATTTCCCAGGCACCACTTTAGAAAATGATCTAGAAAGAGACGTGCATTTTTCTCTGCTTCGTCTAGTTTTTTTTCTTAACTGAGATTTTTTAAGATAGCTGATGCTTTAACATCAGTTCTTGTAAGGAAAATAGTGTAATCTCTTGAAATGGTTGTCCAACAAACTGAAGCACGCTTCTAGTCAGTGTTTAATTTGAGCCAGTGGTTGCCCGTGGGGGCCACCAGCACTTATTTTTGGGGACTTTTCCCCTCAGATATTTACTGAGCGCATGTGGGAAAATACAGAAATCGAAAAGATGGAGGAATAAAAAGTCGGACATTAGTCAGAAAGCCAGAAAGCAGGAACTTGTAAGCCAAAAATAAAGGGTCAGGTTGTGTCTGGTAGTGGATAAAATAGGTATGAGGAGGATTTGGGCCAATGCAGCTTTGGTATTCTAAGCTCTGACGTGTAATTGCACCGGCAGCCACCTTCTGAGCAGAGTCCCGGGCACCCTCACTCATTTTGTAACAAATTAAGCACTGCTTCTAGTGAGTGTTTCAGAATCAAAAAAATCACCACACCTGAGGAAGGCACCATAACAATTTCAAAAACTTACCTCTTTGTAAATAATACGAAACAACATACAATATTATCAAAGAAAGTTGAAAAAAAGAGTGGATTATATTTTTTTCCCTAGTTTACCAAGTGGTTCAGAGGCGGCAGACAAAAATTGATTTGCATAGCCCTGGACTACATGTGGTGTTTTTCTGTTGAGAAAGGGTCTCTGGGACCCCTTCCCTGAGGGATAATGGAGTCTTCCAGAACATAGCATCACCGGAACTTCCATCAAGCTGATCTAACTGCTATAGTGTCTGGAGTGTAACCCCAGTGTGTAATCCTGAATCAAAATTATTAGTCTCTGACATTGCCAGGGCTCAGAACCCATGAAAGTAGGCCTCATTCACAAGGATGCTTCCTAACAGCCTCCAGCAGAGGCCACCTCCAAACTGATGTCTGTACTGCAGTGACTAGCCATAAAAATGGTATGGTAAAAGAATATCATGAGCTAAATATCTGACAAAGATATTCTGTCTGAATATCTGTTGGAAAGTAGGTTATTTGTAGTGGCAAATATGCATTTACCACTAGCAATAAGGTCACTAACACAGTTTGGGGCTCAGACTATGTCTCAGAATATTATTCCCATGCTCAAACCTTGGTAGGTTGGCTGCGAGCAAGCGGGCTTAACTTCAGAGAAAAGTATGTAAGGCATTTAAAAACTCCAATCCAGTAAATACTGAAGACACAACACACAATAAAATGGCAACACCAATTTATTGAAATGAGACCAAAACAAAAAGAATCCAATGTAGGGAACCGGAGATATGAATTTTCAAAGATTTAGCACTATATAGCACATAGAAACCTATAGCGCCTATTGGGACATCTGGCCGTGCAAGACTGAGACCAACAGGGTAAGTGAAATGTGCAATTTCTCTATCCCTAGGGCATATAAAACTTCTTTTATAAGGACCCTCCTTCTTAGGACCTGAAGCCCCACCCCTGGGACACCTAGAGGGTAGTTAATATGACACAATATTATAATTTATCAAGTGACCTTTCCACCACAGTCGAGTTTGGGCACAATTTACTTTTAAAAGCAGTACTGCAACAAATGGCTGTTTTTAACATGGACTCAGGCTCTCAGCAGTGGAAACTTGCAAGTGCAGAAAGGGCGCTGGCCTCTACACTGCCATGCTGTATTATATACTTGGGACTTAAAAGTAGGTTTAATCCCTGTTGGACTTGGCCCTTTTCGCAGGGTCATCCCTAAACATTTTGCCTTTCTCCTAGCCTTTTTTCTGACATGGTGTTGGTGGTTTTAGGCCTCTGGGCACTTTAGAACTGCTGTCCAGTGTAAAGTGTGTGCGCTCTCTGTGTTAAATATGGTAAGATTGGTCTACAGCTGTTTGGCCTATTTAATTTACCTGTTAGTCCCTTGTAAAGTGGTATCTCATATACCCAGGGCTGGTAAATTAAATGCTACTGGTGGGCTTGCAGCGCTGGTTGCGCCACCCACCAAAGTAGCCTTGCAAACCTATCTCAGGCCTCTGCCATCGCAGGGCCGATGCGTGCAGTGTCACTGCCGCTGTGACGTGGCACCTAAAGTGTGTGCCATGTATGTGATCCCCATTTTCCTGCATGTCAGTCACCCCTAAGGTAGGCACTAGCTAGCCCTATGGGCAGGGGGCATTGTATGTAAAATATAGGACATGTACCTTAAGTGTGTGACATGACCTGGTAGTGACAAACAGACATTTTGGTTTCTCACTACTGTAGGGCTGCCCTCCCATAGGAATGCATTGGGGATTCCCTGATAAGTGTTTCACTGATAATTCCTGATATCAGAGGTGCAGCGTGGTCAAGTTTGGTATGTTTGGAATAGTGATAATAAATGCTACATAATGGTGTGCACAGATTTATTATAACTATTTTAGAAATGCCACTTTTAGAAGTTAGCATTTCTGTGTGCTATGTGTCTGCCTGTCTGATGTGGATTGCTCGTCTGGCTTTTGAGTGACAGCCAGGGCTGGTGAGGTGTGTGTGGCTCCAGGAGGGGCAGGGTGAGTCAGCGCTAGGCTGAATGGGGCATCTGCATTTGGAGTGGTGGGAGGAGAAGTCCCTGGTCCCTGAATAGGATTGTGCCTGCCCTAGTGAATGCTGGCTCCGCCCCCTGTGGTGTGTCTGATGGCCGAGCCCCCATCTCCCAAAGAAGGGGTTGAGCACTATAAACAGAGTGCTCCAGAACCTGTTCTAGCTGTTCCCCCCAAGCGCTGTGCTCTGCAGACAAAGGAAAATGTTGTATATGTACGGACTGTAAACCCATTTTTTGTGCTGTTCCTGACTTGCTGGGGGCTTGCTACTGCTGGGGCCCAGGAGGAACGGCCATGGGGGCTTACCTCCCTGCTGGAGGGCCCTGTGTGCTGGCATCCCTGGGCCCAGCTATTCCCCATGGACGCTGGAAGAGTCTTGCGCCCTGTGAGCGCTTTGCTTTTGATATTCCAGGACCTTCAGGACTTTAGCTGCATCTAGTGCCTTGTGAGCGCTATATTTTTATTTCACCAAGAAGGAGGGGAGCGTGGGCTGCACAACGCTGAGCTGCCTTTCGTTTTGGAGGGAATCCCAACGTGGGGATCCCCCCCAGTGATGCCGTGGAGCGGGTGCCCACCCCTCTTTTTGAAATTGAAATTGCAGGTGCCCACCCCGCTTTTTGCTTTTATTTGATTGTGGGTGCCAACACCGCTTTTGCCCTGCCTTGGCGGGTGCCCACACCGCTTGTGTGCTTGTTCTGGTGGGTGCCCACCCTGCCATTATCTTTAATTGAAGCGGAAGCCCAACCTGCGTTTCTCCGCCACGGCCCGATCCGAACTGAAACTGACCAGCCGGAGGCTGCCAATCGCAGTGCAGCCAGAGAGGAAGTCAGGCAACGTGGTGCCTGACGTGGGGTGGGACTTCCGCATCAGCGAGGGAAGCCTGGCCCCGAATCCACAGAAGAGCTGGGAGAGCCCTGCCTGCGCCCCAGCACCAGAGAAGTCCCTGCAGCGGACCGAGTTCCCGCGTGCAGAGTCAGAGAGTAACTGGGTGAAGACACAGGCTCATTTCTGAAGCCCCGAGAGCCGGTGAGTGAAGGCTCTATGTTGTTGGTGCCTTGACCTGAGAGGTTCCGCTGTTACGGACCGCTCCAACGATGGGGGCATGTTTGTTTTTGGAGCCACGTGGGGGTCCATAGGGCACCGTGGTGCTGGGCCCCCTTTAGGGATATTGTCACAGCTGCGCCGCTGTAGCGGGCAGCTGCAACGCGGGCGCATTCGTTTCTAGGGCCCCAGTGGGGGTCCAGAGGCGCCGAGGTGCCTGTGCCTGCTCTTTTTTTGTTCCCAGCTGCCCCGCCTGATAGAGGGCAGCTGCAACGGTTTCCACAGCTTTGTATAGAAGTCCCTGAGTGGGACAGTAGAGGGCACAGTGGTGCCAGGCCTTCTTTGATTCACAGCTGCACCGCAATTAGCAGCAGCTGCAACGTTTAGGCCATCATACCAAGGGGGCATTTTGTTTCTGATTGAGAAGAAAGGAGTGAGATACACTCCCACGCCCCTGAGCAATTGCGCACTTTGCTTACACTGCCAGGGGCAGTTTAGCGCCCTGACATTTCTGGACAGACGGCATTTTGAGCCCCAGTGAAAGGCAATTTGGCCTGGGGGGTCATTGTGGATACCGGTGTGTTGGTAGGGCGCAAGGCCCTAAGGTAACGCCCGCAGAGGGCGCATCATGTAGTTAGGCTTATATGAGGATTGTATACTATGCTTTATGCCTAATGTGATTGCGTAATGTGATATATGCCTAATGTGATTGCGTAATGTGATTTATGCTTGTGGTGCCTATGACATAATGTGTTTATGTTTAGGATGTTTATGTATAATGTGTTTATGCTGGTGAGGCCTAAGGTGTAATGTGTTTATGCTAATGAGGTTCGGGCCTAATGTGATTTATTGCCTAATGTCATGTTACGATATTTTAGGATGGTGTCTAATGCTAATGTGATAATGCTTAGGTCATTATTGTATCAGTAGTTACTGGTTGTGTTTTAGATTTACTTGCCAGTTCTGATGGTTCTGACCATGGCCTGATTGGCCTGGTCTTGTATATAATTCCCCTGTGAATATTGCCCGTGCCAGTTGGCACAGTGTAAATGTGTGATTATGTTTCTAATGTGTTTATGATAATACAAAGGCTATTTTTTATATAACCTTATATGGAGTTTCTTTTGTAGTGTGCCTAGTGTGTTGCTGCTGTGTGTGTGGGTTGCGCAAACGCTTTACACATTGCCTCTGTGATAAGCCTGACTGCTCGTGCCAAGCTACCAAGGGGGTGAGCAGGGGTTATCTTTCAGCGTGTAACTCCCTTGCCCTGACTAGAATGGTGGTTTCTGCCTGGCTTTGGCGCAAGCCTTAGCCAACCAGAAATCCCATTTCTAACAATCCCCCTGCCCTATTATGTACTAGGGACTTATAGAGTAGGTCATGCCAATCATAGGGGTACCCTGTGTGAGTGTTTTTTCACTGTGTCTTCACGGTGTGTTAAGCATAACACTGGCTCTGGGCCTGCAGCAGAGCCCAGGACACTCTCAGAGTCAGAAAAACAAGATCCAGGGGTCTCAAATGGGGTAAAAAGTGGCTGGACAGTGCAAACAGGTCCTGATTTCCAGCAATATCCTTTACAAAACATTGCACCATTGTAGTTAATAATAGAAAATCTACATTCAAGGGGGTGCTATTTTTGTAAATGATACTTTGGATAATTTTTATGTTAGATGATATTTTTGTCAACGATATTCTGACATACAACCAACTCACCCCATTACACATTGAGCAGTAACTACTTCCCGGGGGGAAATCACCGGTCAGTAAAGACCTTTCAGATTAGTAATAGTGCTAAGAGACATTGTGATGAATGATAATATAGTGGTTGGCACAATAGGTTTTGTAAATGACATTGAGAGTATAATATTTATGTCAGAGTGCATTCTGCCAGCAATATTCTGGCACTACACCATGCACAGTGGAATTTAGCACCTTTGCCTAGCCGGCAAGGCTAAGCAGGCTTGTGCGCTCCAAGCTTAGCACAGGGAACTCGTTTACCCTTCACAACCACAGGCTTCTTTTTAAAGTCTAAGCTCCTGAAACTCACAAAGTAAAGGATGAAATAGGGCTGGACATATGCTGTGATTTTTTTGCTCAGTTGTTTTTTACTTTGACCATAGCCGATGCATGTACTCCATCAGGCATGAAACATCTATGTAAATAACAGCATTTGAGGAGCACAAACCTGGCTAGAGAACAGCAGAGCACTGAATCGAGGACGTAAGCCCTAAAATATGATTCAAGATCATTAACAATGTGGCTGACTAGTCAGGTGGTTGCTTGCTTCTATCATGTGGGGATGTAGAGTCTTTTCTAAAAGGGTGAATGTTAAGTTCTTTTCTAAATTGTACCAATGCGGAGCCACTTCTGAAGTTGATGGGGGATCATGAGTGCACAGCAGGAGAAGATGTAGTTTCTACTTTTTTCTTTTCTGCCTTTATTAATTTCCACTATGATGATATCCTGGCTTCTGGTTTGGTCTATTTGAGGTGGTTATTCTCTCCACCAGGTATACACAGGGCAATTCTGAGGTTTGTGTGTGTCTGTCTTGAAGAAGTTACTTTATTCCTGGGATGATGTAATTGAACTTCTTCAGATCTTTAATGAGATGTGCTGTAGAGTGTAGAATGTCTGGAAAATCGTTGAGCAAAGTGTTGCCATCATCAAGGGCAATTTGCTTTTGTGTAAATATGCAAAATCTTGATGGAATTTTAAGAAATTATGTGCAGTTACGTGAAATGCAAATCTGAAATCTAGGAGTACATTTTAGTGCAAAATGCATCATTGTGTAAGTTTTGGTGTGTTGATGCATTTTGCGTTAAAAAATAGCATGAACAGCACAAGCGGCATGAGAAACAGCTGCTCAAGCTCTGGCTGTTTGCATTATTTCCCTGTGCTTGTGGTAAAATGTTAGTGTGAAAGTCATGTAATTACATGATGTGATGTGAATTTCCTGAAATTATGCAAATTATGCCACCATAAATTTAATTTTGCAGAGCCTAAGGGATAGAAGAGTAATACTTAGAATGTTGTTTTGAAGTTGGCTTCACTTTTTCAGGAGGGAGAGCTGGTACAATAGTGACTTAGGGGCTGATTATCCGTGATGGCGGTCCGACCACTGCATTCCGAGTTGGGTGGTCGGAAATCCATAGGACCGCTGTATGGTCGCTGAGGCCTGCAATACGCTGGCGGTGCTGCAGCGGCACCACTAAGCATTTTACGAGTTTCCTCAAGGCCACAGTTTTCATGGCAGTGAGCCCGCCATGAAAAGTATAGCAATGAGGAAACTTAGGTGCCTAAGGGCCAGGGAATGCATGCAGGGGGGCACATATGCCCCCCTGTATGCACGCGCCCCTAAATCCTGCAAGGCATGGACGTAACAGTCCATGCTGTGCAGGAACGTGCTGTGGCGCTCCCATTGCAGTGCCTTTCTAAGGCACAGATATGAGCCTATGAAAGGCACTGCTGTGGGACTACCGCTGCAGGACCGACTGACCTGTATTCCAAATGGAATACGGCAGGCGGCCAGACTACGGGTTTGGCAGTCGACGAGCGGGGTGCTGGCGTGGTGGCCCGCTCCAACCAGGGCCAGACTGGCCGCAGCAGGCACCGGCGTTTCCCTGGTGGGCTGCCAGGGTCGGGACTGTCTCGGGCCCCTGGGATGCCGTTTTTTGTTACCGGGGGACCGGCAATACCGGCCCCCTGTAACAAAACCGGCCGAAATTGGCCGTAGCAAACAGCTCGGCCGCACCCAATCTCCCCTGGGGGGAGCAGTTTGCGAGGGCCGGTTTCGGTTCTCAGTCCGGCCCTGGCTCCAGGACCGCCAAATACATAATCAGGTCCTCAATTTACTTGTTGCTATGGTCTTTGCAGAAGAGGTCTTTGTCTAGGGTGAAGCCATTTAATATTGTATTGGCTGCCAGCTGGTGGTGAAGCTGCCAAGGTTCATTTTAGAAACTGTTTCTCGAGTTGGCAGAGGTATGCATCTGGTCCAAGTAGGGACCACAGTCCTAGTCAGGGTAAGCTAGATACACACTAAAAGATAACCTGTGCTCAGCCTCTGGTAGCTTGGCACAGAGCAGTCAGGTTTATACAAAGAGGCACTGTGTAAAGTACTTGTGCAATACACGCACAGTAACACAATGAAAACACCAAAATATACTCCACACAGTTTTAGAAAAATAGAGAATATTTCTATGAATAAATGAAGACCAAAATAACAAAAATCTAATAAGTAGAATCGAAGTTATGAATTTGAAAGAATAAATCAAAAAGTAGTGCTTAGAGTCAAATGGCGCTCGGGGGTTACATGAGGTCATGCAGGACTGGCGTAAATCAAAAGTTCAGGCCGTCCATGATGGAGGGCAGACCGGCTACAGGACCCACGCAGGGCCCGGTGAAAAAGCAACTTGGATGGACCATGTGTTGGTGTTGAAGACTCGATGCATTGGTTATGATTCACGGAGTTAGACTGTTATGTTACATATAGGTATCCTAATATAGGCCCGGGTAATATCATACACCTTCACCTACATTTTCTCCCTTATACTACACAGGAACGAGCCTGTAGGATTGAACCTTTACCTAGTTCTAGTCCTGGGCACAGAAGGAGAGTTTTTCCCTGAAAAATAGTGTCCTATAACTTCATCAATGGACTCATACAGTATGAATGGATATTCATGAGGGTTCTTGGAAATAGGCAGAGGCTACACCACCTGCATAATATCTACGTACAAGGTTCATCCCATACGTCATCCTCAAATCCAACAATGGCTAATACAAGAAACAAGGAACAAATAAACCCTAGATACTTTTTGTATAAATACAGGACATCTTGCTAGGGTTGGGAGAGGAGACCGAGACTTCCAGGCCGACCCACTGACCAGAGACACTGAGGCTCTTGCTTGCAGACGCTCCAGCAGACAGTGATCTAACACATCCCTTGCGGGGTGTCCAACTCGAGACCAGGACTTCTCCCACACTCTTTCACTTCAGGTAATGGGATTAGACTAAATCCTAGAGGGATTCTTGGCTTCACACCTACCTACATGCTAGATACACTTAGCTACATCTAGATAGGCATCCTATGAGTACGCGCACTTTTTATCATACATTTTATATTCATGTATGTATTCCTGATTATTGCAAGATGGTAGGATTGTACTATCCTTTTATTTTCACTGTACTGTTAATCATATATATCTGCTACTGTCTAGCAGATGTTGCGGCACATCTATTTTACACTAAAAGAACAACTGTGCAATAAATTCTTATTGTAACATGCCTGACTGTTTCTTCTGGGTAACTCTCTGATACCGAATAAGTGAGCACGAGTGACTGAGCGAAAGGTAGTACATTGTTTCCACGATTCTGAGTGATCTGGGTTGTCATGTTCTGAGGCGTCCAAAAACTAACATCTCCCCGATAAGAGGAGAATCTAGTGGCACTGTGAGCTAGCTAAAACAGAAAGGCTAACATTCTCGGGGGTGCTCAGAGTCAGTCTGCCACCAATCCTACAGTTTATGTTATCCAAACTTGCAGATCCTGTATGGGTAATATAGGAACCACAAGACATGGCGCCGCCAACGTTGGTTGGGTACTTATTTAACAGTAGAATCTGAGTAGTTCAGTCGTGCTAATTCTCAGAGACCCCTACTCACAAAACGCCAGAGACGTCTGGAGTGGGTGTGCACAAATCTCCGCCACAGCTGAGTAAGCTAAATATCCTAGTTATTGGCTGCTGGGTAATCAAGCTTGAAGGACATTTTGTTCCTAAATTGTGCAAAAACCTTATCTTCATTCCCTTGAAAAACGTTTCTGTGTTACAAAACACATTGACAAACGAGGAACGAACATTAGATGCGTTAACACAACAAAGGGTTCACTCGGACGAGGAGGAAGATCCGAATGGAATACAGTTTTATCCAAATGTTAGACATACACTCACCCTCAAACTACTTAAACATGGTTTAACAGCCAGAGGTGGTATAGTGGTATTCGTGATGGATGCACACTAAGATTTCCAAACAGAGGTATTTTATTCATGGGTTACATTCCCAGCAGCAAATGCAAGAACAAAAATGTTTCATTATTACACAAAGATGACATTCCAGTGGAATACATTCCGTATGAGGACATTAAAATTCATCTAACGTACCAGGACCATGAATACTTGTTTAAATGTGACCTCCCCATGCAATAAAAGGAGTAAGGCTCGGTCCACTAGGAAGACCAACAGCAACATAGCCAATATTAGCAGGCTACACACCACATCCTGACATTGACACAAAGCCATAAGATGAATTACTCCAACAACACAAGGAGTTGATAATACTTTACAGAAAAATGATGCTATTTGTCATGAGGACACTTACAGTCCAACCAGCAGTAGTTACAACAAATACACCTCCTACTCAAAGTACAGCAACTAAAATTACTCCACAAACATTACACGCAGTAATGGGCAAAATGCCCACAAAACATGAGCAAATACCATTCTGGGCAGCTTAGAAAATAACACAGTTAGCAGCAGAATTCCCGAATACGAGTCCTTATGAAAAACACAGAATGTTGACAATCTGCTTGGCCATGGGGATTACACCAGAAATAGAGGATTGTAACTCTTGGGGTACAGGCTTCGCGGCAATGTATACCAGAACTCATGGTATACCATCCTTAGCTGTAGTACCAGATGTATTAAGACAAATACAAAATGAGTATGGGGCAGAACCTGCTCTTAACTTAGGGACGAAATTACTAGGTAATTACGCTCAGGTATCAGCAATAATATTAGCAAATATTAAAGGAGAGGCAGAATCAGTGGCAATCCGCCAACGCCGATGGGAGTTCGATCCTTTACAACAGGAGCGTGAATTACCCAAAATTATAGAAACTGCATATGCAGAATTAGGCAGAGACAGTTTGGGTGGAAAAGCTTTAAAACCACAATTAATGGGCAGTCCTGAAAAGGACAATTCCAAGCAGACACCTGCTTTTCCTAAAAAAAAGTGGGATAGTAATAACAAAAAAAAAAACAACAGAGAAAAGGGATCTCAATTCAGAGGTGGATCTCCTCCGCAGGAGCCCTCCGAAAGGAGGTACAACCTCAGGAATAGAGATAATATTAGGAAACCTGACAAGTATCACGATACTGATACACCTTCCTCTCGATCCTTTCAGGGCTTGACAAAAAACTCAGAGAGAGATGGACGGTCAGAACAGAAGGAAGAGCGTACAAAGTCCAGAGATAATCAGCTTGCTCAAGACTATACGTCCAAAAAAAAAAGAAAAGCCAAAACCTCAGTTTAAGAAGATGAAGGTTGCAGGCCTGAAGATCAGACATGCCCAGAATTCTGAAGACACAACTTCTGAACGGGGAATGGGCTCAGGCGATGCTAGACAGTGTGGCAGAAGTAACAATAGCTCGCCAGAATCTGATGGAATTTCTGGTGACAGCGAATTTGAATGATTACATCATGGTGGAAACACCAGATACGAGTGTAAGCGTCCCACATAAAGGATATGAAATAACACTCCAAATTGAGGGGGACAAGCCCAGGCAAGTTAAAGGTCTCTTTTGGGAGAATCTGTCCTGGTTATGACATCCTATTAGCTGAACAAGATTGGTCACCACCATTCGTTATGGAGTGCCCTAGGGGGGAAACTGTAATTTTTCCAGCCTTCTCTGACCTCGTTCCGATTTATTTTAAACACACATATGCACGGGAGTGGGCAGTTGCCCTAGCTCCAGCACTGTACAAAAATCATGCCGGATGGGATGAGAATTCAACCCACCACGTGATCCCGTTAAAAGTTTCACCAAATGCACAGAGGCAATATCCAATAAAGCAAGAAGCTAAAAAACAGGTCAGGGAGATCTTAGATCAACTTGAATACCAAGGGTTGTTTGAAAGTGTCACCTCATCAATGAACAATCCTTTGTTTCCTGTAATGAAACCGGATAACTCATATCGCCTAGTTTTAGATTACAGACATTTAAACACATGCACAAAGACATTCGCTGTTCAAAATGCACACAGTGCCGCATTAATGAATAACATTGTGCGGAAAAAATGCAAACTACACTTGATATCTCAAATGGATTTTTCTGCCAAAATACAGCACCTGAAAGCAGGCATTTCACCACTTTCTCAGCGTTGGTGTCCCAGCGACAATTTTGTTGTCTCCCCCAAGGGTATAAGAATAGCCCTGGGTCATTTTCAGCAAGAGTAACCGAATTACTCCAAACTTTTGATGAGGAAGCATTGTCCTATGTGGATGATATTTATCTGATGGCCGACGACTTAAAAAGGCACTTGACAAGGGCGAGCACCATAATTATGGGATTCGCATCTGAGGGCTACAAATGTAATTTCAAAAAAATCAAAAATTGCCCACCTCAATGTCCTGTTTTTAGGATATGAGCTTTCAAGTGAAGGGAGAAGTCTGGCAGCTAACTTTTTAGAAAAGTGTGCGCTGCTCCAACCTCCAAAATCATTAAAAAATGTACATTCAATACTGGGATTCCTAAATGTCAGCAGAACATACTTTTTGGACTATACGGAAAGAGTTAAACCATTCTACGACTTAATAAAACCTGACTTTTCAGTTAGACAATGGACACAGGAACACACAAACATTCTATGTTCACTACAAAAAGACATGATAGCTTCGAAACAATTACAGATGCGGGTAAACGTACTCAACTTAGTGATCCGTGTAATAGCGGGTCAATGCGGGTACACTTACTTAACCTTCAATGAAGGCGAAACAGTACCAATCGCTTACAAATCATACCCGTACACAAACGCAGAAATGCGTTTCACTTCAACAGAAAAAATTCTGACAGCAGTTCAGACCGCTGTAGCAAGAGAAAGAGCACTGGCTCGCTCAGGGAAAATGCATAATTGTCGTAACACCGGAACTAGCTTTAGAAGCTGTTACAAGGGCTAGCATTCCGAATGCAAAAGCCTTACATCCAAGATGGATACAATGGGCTAATTCTCTTACTGCAACGGATGTTGAGTACAGATTTGATCCAAGTCTAAAAACACAAGCATTTCCGCAATACGAACAAGAATACCCTCTACGGAATTAAATCTTGCCTCTAGATCAGTATGAATATATTATTTACACTGACGGATCTGTTCAACCGGCCATAGGGAGTAAGCAACAATATAGTGCAGCGTGTGCTATCGTTAAAGGTCGTATGTGAGATGGAAAGGTCCATCCAAGTTGCACCAGAACGCAATCTCTAGGAGACTGCATGGCACAGTTGGCAGAGTTAAAAGTGTTAATACTGGCACTGGTAAACACGGATTCTTTTTACTGTGTGCAATCCTACAATGAATATTTACACCATTGGGAACCAAAACGGGTTCAAAGACGCAAAAGGTGGCACAATTAAGCATAAAATGCTATGGGAACAGGTAGTTGAGTTGAGAAACGAACTACCATTGGCTCACGTGATTCATACACTGAGTCATCAACGTGATGACGTTCACGTTGAAGGGAATTCATTGGCTGATGAAGCCGCGAAGGGGGCTTACACACAGCTTCCGTAGCTGCAATCACTCGTTCAAAAACAAAGGATAGATGGTGAGAATATGGTTGCTGTCATTGCTTCACACAAAGGCAGCTCAGCGGTACCAAAGAAATTTCCACTCAAGTACTCCTACAAGTTAGAGGCAAACAACATTCCATATGCTCAGATTCCTGTAGTAGGGGACAGAGTAATACCAAATATGGATCGTAGGCAAGCTTTGATTATTGCAGCACACAGGGGTTTGGGCTCTGCGCATAAAGGCGTTACAGCGACTGTTTCATTGTTGAAACAGCGCTATTGGTGGCTAGGCCTAACAAAGTAAAGTAAAGACTATGTCTTGAAATGTGACATCTGCCAGCAGATCAAAGGCTCCACGATAACATGCCCGGCACATACACCGTTTTTAAAATCAGACAAACCTCTCGCTTGTGTGTATCTGGACCACTGTGGCCTCTTACAATCAGATGGGACCTACAAGTATGTCATGGTTGCAGTGGATTCATGCTCAAGATTCCTATAGGTTTGGCCTCAGCGCTCGGCTGACGCTCATACTGTTATCAAAGATTTGTGAGTCTTTATAGGGGCATACGCAGTTGGCACGTTACATTCTGACCGTGGCCCAGCGTTTAGCTCTCAAGCTTACGAAGAGGCCATGGAAAGTATGGGCGTAGCATTGCGGTGCTCCTCTCCGTACCATCCTACCAGAGAAATTTGGTTGTGGAAAGGAAAAACCGGGACCTAAAGCAATCTTTAACAGCTAGGGTATAAGGCAAGGGCAGAAGTTGGGTCAATCATATAAATGGGGTATAGCGAGCTCTCAATAACCTGCCAAGAAGTTCTCTAGGGGGTGTCACTCCTTACGAGGTCCTATTTGGGACCTGATCTTGATTGTGAAGGCACAGTGGCGTATGAAAAACCTTTTGACATCCATAACCGTTTGGCTATCTTACAGGAATTAAATGAAACAAGAGCCTTGCACAGCAATGTGCAGATGAAAGGAACAGCCACTCGGGAAGTCGAGGCAGTCACGGCAAGACCTGTCTGGATCCCAAAAGTCAGGAATCAGGTCAGAGAGAAAATAGCGGATAAAAAAGAATTTGAACCTTCATACAGAAAGCCTGTACCTGTCCTAGCAATTCAAGGAACAAAAACTGTACTTCTAGAAACAATATGTCTCAATCGACTTAATCAAACCACACTATGTGGCCGATACTGAACAGTAGGCCTCGTGGAGTCCGCTGTAGCAGAGGCCCTCCTCTAGCTACAATCCAAGAAGTTCAAACAGAACGACTCATCACGTTTGAAGAGTCCTCTCAAAGGAATGAAGGACTAAGCAACAATGCTATGGAATTCATTCCACTTGAACAAGAAATAATAATTCAAAATGAAAATGAAACTCAAATATCAATTCGACCAAACACTGATGTCTACATCAACATGCCTCGAGAAGAGCAAGCTACTGTTTCCACAAATCCTGCGGAAATACAAAAGATTGATCAAACTGCTTCTGGCTACTTCACGTTTTCTTTGGATCCAAGTGAACCAGAAACAACGCCAGCCCAACAAACACTCAAGCAGCAGATTACAGACTTTCTGAACTTTCTCAAAAAGACTTACCTGGTATCGCCTTGGGTAGAACTCTGGGTAATTACTGGGATACTGTTCTTTCTTTTCTGGCTAGGCTTAGTGATAACTTTTAGCATTCTTCTTAATGGATGATACCTTCAACAAAGACCTGCAGACGAAAAAGTAAATTTGATTCTGAAGCCACATCAATTTTCTCATCGTGAACAAAGAGACTTGTCATCAGTGAACATTATAGCAGTTTCTATACCGGACGGTATAGTTTGAACAAGGTTGATTTCGATATATTCGGTCCAACTGAACTTTTAAAAGTGTCTCATGTATTTAAAATGTCATTGAGTGATACTATTACCTCCGGTACACTTTCTGATGATTGGGACTCTGAAACTGTTAATAACATGTTGTCTGATTTAGAGAAAACTGCTGCATTTCCAAACTATGAGATGATAGAAGGTGCTTCAGGCTATGATACTTGGTGCTGTTACCAACATTATGGTCATCATTTCTTGCACACATCTATAACACCTAGAAATGTTTTTGAGTACCACCAGTGGGAACATTGCCCTACACCACTGTTCTGCTTGGGTTTTCGGATCGGGTGGAACCCGCTCTACAGAGCCCTTCTGACCCAAAACAGAACGTTACCCCCTCCCTAGGGTCTTTTTACACCCAAATAACCACATATATACGTACCACCTAAGGACAGGGAATTCCTATTATATACCTCACAGCCTCGCAATCTCAGCAACCACAGTCTCGCGGCCTTAGGCAGACCCAGAATCTCCTACCCATTCGGCAGCGACACACAAAGTCTCGCGGTCTCAGTCAGACCCAGAATCTCCTACCCATTCGGCAGCGACACACACACACGATCTCGCGACCTCAGTCAGGTCCAGAATCTCCTACCCATTCGGCAGCGACACACAAAGTCTCGCGGTCTCAGTCAGACCCAGAATCTCCTACCCATTCGGCAGCGACACACAAAGTCTCGCGGTCTCAGTCAGACCCAGAATCTCCTACCCATTCGGCAGCGACACACACACACGATCTCGCGACCTCAGTCAGGTCCAGAATCTCCTACCCATTCGGCAGCGACACACAAAGTCTCGCGGTCTCAGTCAGACCCAGAATCTCCTACCCATTCGGCAGCGACACACACACGATCTCGCGGCCTCAGTCAGACCCAGAATCTCCTACCTACCCGGCAGCCTTAGCACGAGCTCATCCTATTGTTACTGCGGTACACAACAGGGGAATCGGGGTTACCATATATCAGATCACACAAAGACTATTAGTTGAGCACAACCTGTTCTCTAGTTCGAGGGGCTTGTTTTCCCCCTCATCCAGTTACCACTTACCTGACCAGGATTAACCTCTGTTCATTTTAAGGAAACTCTGACTAAAGAATAGGCTATCCTCCTATACAAAAGTACACAACACATGCTAACGTACAATAAGCTAAATACTTTATTTAAATGCCACATGCACATTTACGGAACACATCATACATATATAACCTGCAAGGAAAGTAAAAGATTAAGTTATACACTTCAAAGAAAAAGGGATCGACTTCACCTTGAGGGTACGTCGCCTGTACTCAATGGTCATCTAGGTTCCCTTCTCGTCTATGCCTCGGCTTAGCCTGGAAGTCACCCCTCTGCAGTTGTGGGTCTGCTCCCTTCTCCCTCTCCGAGTCACTGGAACCTCGTCCTTATCGGCTACCCTCTCCTCTTTGGATTCAAGTTCATCATCAGTCTTCCCTGGAATAAGTAATAGCTCTTCTGCTAACGGCCAGATGCCGCCTATGGTCTAGAAGCAAGTGCTCTTATCTCACTCAGACTTTCACTAATATAGAAGTGCATTCCCTCATGGAAATTTCCAGCTCGAAACCTGCCGCCCACCAAATTCCTGTACCTCCCCGTACCAAGGACACTTTCCCAGCCGGCCGGCCTGATGTAGTGTCTTCGGCATGAAGAAAAATACAATCCTTCGATAAGGGCCGGCCTGAACCGGTTCTCTCCAAGCGAATAACACCTCATAACTAAAACATCCCCCTCCCTCTGGAAAGGTCCCGGGCTGCCGGAGCAGAAAGAAAGATGGAGTCTCTCCCGTTTGAGGCCTACCAGGCCTGAATTCAACACAGCTCCATGAAACAACCTCACTATAGGGCAAATTATCCTCAAGGCTAACGAATCTATTCCCTAGGCTATGTATATAGGCCCTGAGCTAAGGGTAGGAGCACGGGATGGTGTCACAAGTGTCGAATAGATAGGCCCTACTCACTACTCCAGTCCTTAGACTCGGATGAAAAGAGACTGAAGTCATATGGATTGCCCTGCAACACCGGAAGGCCGGGAAAATCGAGCAGTACATTCCACCCTTGACTTCAGTCTATTATATATATATACTAAGTGGAACTAACATCTGTGGAAGAATAATATGAAACAAAACTAACTGATCTATGTCTAGTACCAGATGTGCAGAATTGAAGCAGTGAAGGGATACATTGAATAAAACAACAGATAGAAATTAAAACAACAAGAGCAATCAAAATGCCACCTAACGTGTGGCGTAGCATATTCATGTCTGGCAACCAGTTAAAGAGCCAGTCAAACCAGCTCTGATCAATGTGTTTCCTAACTTCATTAGTTAGGTCATGCAATTTATCTATGTGTGCACGAATGGATTGTGTATGATCAGATAAGTTAAAACAGCAGAGACCTTCGAAATCTGAACAACCATGTCCATGTTTAAGCAAAAGATAATCAATGGCTGCTCTATTTTGCAAAATGGCCCTACGTTCACCCTGGGCGTCTAATAGCAAGTCAGACAAGACTGTAGAAGTATGATTAATAGATTTGACCATCCAGCAAGCCATTTTCCCAATGGATTTAGCATTATAAACCGCCAAAGCAGGGACACCAATAATTGAAACAGCTAGACTAAGGTATTCAGACTTGGAATATAAATGCAAAGATGAGTCACAATCCTCCTGTAACGTAGTTGTATCTCGGAGCACACGAGAGTTGGCATTTGGATGTGATGAGAACATAAGTAAACTGAGTCTAGTAATGGCACACGGGCCTCCGGAAATGTTCGCAGGGACATAGGGCCAGGAAGTATTACCACATGAGAAAAGCCATCCGGCAGGTAGCAATATTGCACGATAGTGACTGGGAGTAACTACCAAACTATTGCAAGTCATATTGTTCTGGACGGAAACACATGTGGTCGGTGTCCTCTGGAAACACAGAGTTCGTTCATGAGATGTGAGAACAGTGGCGCCTCTTAACTTGAGACGTAGACATTCAGAAATTGCATTAGGATTACATGTGAGGAAAAAGCATAGATCACCTTGTGTAATGTTATACGTAGTTATTTGGGATTGGATGGGAAGTTGCTCATTCGGCAGTTCAGTACATAAAGGACAATATGCATGGGTAGCAAAATCACCCAGAATAATATTCGGACGAGCCTTTGAAACGTTAAAGATGCTTATTAACGTCTCCAGCGAAGCGGGGACAGCAACTAGGCACGTCGCTAAGATATCGTGCACAGATCTCATCGGTGTCAAACAGAAGTGAGGGGCATCAGTTACTCTTTTCGCCAGCAGTGTCCAAAAGTTCGATGACGAGTCCCACGCATTGAAGGAACGCAACACTCTGGTTCCCAATTCATCCCGGGTTAATGGGATCCCTTCTCTCTCTCCGAAGTAGACCGAACGGTGTCCAGTACCGACACATCCTGCAGCAACAATCCAAAGAATGATCTGAAAAAGAACCAAACACAGGCATTAATCATTCTCGTAAATAACATTTATCAGCTGGGACAGCTTCCCAGCTATCTTTCCCTGGCCTCATAACCAAAATGGTGTTATCCTGACCGGTGGCAATAACCTCTGCTTGTTCAGGGGGATTCTTAGGCGATTGCACCCAAATCTTGGCTCCAGGGTTATCCGTAGAGCCAAAGCCTTTCTGGCCTCGTACAGTTAGCAAAGTTGGGGCAGTGCCTTTCATTATTTCACCACTGAAAACAGGCATAATGAGTAATTGAGCCACTCGGTCGGTGCGGTGTATCAGCAAGTCATTCTCACTGCTATTTAGCAGAAGTACCTTAATCTCTCCCTGATAGTCGCTGTCAATTACCCCTCCAAGTACCTGGATGCCTTTTACAGCCAGCCCCGATCTAGGGGCGATCAATCCAAAATTCCCCGGTGGTATATGAATACCAACACCGGTAGCAATGATGACCCGATTTTTGCTTTCCAGAACGGTGTCATCCATAGCATGCAAATCTAAGCCTGCCGACCCTGGGGTCGCTCTGCATGGAGCCAGAGCTCCGGAAGTAATTTCCCAATACATCACAGTTTCATTAATTACATTAGGCATAGTCTCAACCTTTGGGGGGAACAAACGCATAAGTGGAGATTCAGCATTTAAAAAAGGACGATTATTCAGGATTAATAGTGCTTGGGGTAAAAAGTCTCGCCAATTTTTATACTTGTCATCTGTTAATTTACGTAGCTGGTCCTTTAACAGGCCATTCAATCTCTCCACCAGGCCCGAGGCCTGCGGGTAGTAAGGTATATGAAAGATCCACTCAATATTGTTTTCCACACAGAATTCCTGTACCAATCTTCCACGAAAATGGGATGCATTATCAGATTGAATTTGGAATGGCACACCATAATACATCATAATCAATTCTAATGTTTTAATGGTATTCAATTGGGTGGCTTGCTTACATGGAAAAGCTACCAGCAAACCACTATATGTATCGACAATTGTGCAAACATATTGACAATTTCTGCTCATGGGAAGGGGTCCGATGTAATCAATCTGCCAGATTTGAGCGGGCAATTTCCCGCGATGTAAATGACCTCTAACAATTTGGGGTACTTTACGCTGTCTGATATGCTGACAGACGGGACAATGTAGAATAACATTTTTGATTAGGTCCAGGGGAATATAAATTCCTCTATCAGCAGCCCACCTGCTAGTGGCCTTCTCTCCAAAGTGTCCTGCCTTCTGGTGTGCCCATTTCGCCAATCCCGCAATATCAGGATCTTGTCTGTCCACCACTGCCTCAGCAATTTTAGATTTCTCATCTGCAATGTTATGAAAAAATTTGTCAAGAGAATCTATGGGGGTGTGAGCATCCACATGGAAGATGGTAACAGTACTCTGTGGGAGCATTTCCCAAATCTCTTGCCATAACTCTTTTCCCCATAACTCTTTGGAGTGTAACTTCCAATTATGGGAATGCCAGGTCGGTAACCAAACGGCCAGTCCATTGGCAGTGGACCAGGAGTCGGTGAAAATATGGCATACACCAGGTAACTCCTGTTTCAAAACTTGATAAACGGCATAGAGCTCTGCGAACTGACTACTCTTCCCTTCACCAGTTGTGCTCAACAGTTTCTGTGTGATCGGATTATAAGACACCGCCTTCCAGTGCCGTGTAGTTCCAATAAATTTTGCTGACCCATCTGTGTACCACACATGGTTCCTGTCCTCGACGGACAAATCATCAAAAGGTTTACCCCACTTGACAGGAGACTCCTGTTCTAAAGGTACAGAACACTCACTCTCAGTCTCAGTCGATGGTGCTTGCGCCACTTGCTCATGTAAAGACGCAACTCCTTTCGGACCCACACGTGCCCTGTCTTGTATGTACCATTTCCATTTAATCACACTCGCCTCCTGAGCATGCCCAATTCGATGAGTTTTTGGTGAACTCAAAACCCACTGCATAATAGGAATTTCAGGACGCAAGAATATGTCATGTCCCAATGTTAATTGCTCGGTATCCACCAAAGCCCAATAACAAGCAAGTAGCTGTTTCTCAAAGGGTGTATAACGCTCACCAGCATCAGGTAGCTTTTTGGTCCAAAACCCTAATGGTACTTTGCACCTGCCTTGTTTCTGCCACAGACTCCAGTTTGCATAAGGGCCTTGCACAGACACATTCAAATCCACATCACCATCACGTACAGGCCAAAGATCCATAGCATGTTGAATTGCCTCTTTCGCTAGACTAAATGCATCTTGTTGTTGCTTACCCCATTCAAATGCATTCTTTTTACGTGTAACACGGTACAACGGGGCCAATATTTGACTCAAATGAGGAATATGCTGGCGCCAAAAACCAAATAAACCAATGAAGCTCTGGGCTTCCTTCCTATTCCTCGGAACCGAAAAATCAAGAATCTTCTGTTTAACTTGAGGGATCACCTCGCGGTGTCCCTCATGCCAATTAATACCTAAAAATTTTACAGCTTGGGACGGACCTTGTAATTTGTCCGGATTGATCTCCCAACCTTTCCCACGCAGACACTCAATGACTCTATCTAATTGTGTCTGAACATCCTCTTGTGTTTCGCCTTGGATCAAAACATCATCAATATAATGACATATCTGAATTTTGGGATGAACTGGTACCTCAGTCAAGTGTTCTGCCACCAGCCGGTGACAGATCGTAGGGCTATGCACATAGCCCTGAGGAAGACTTCTGAACGTCATCTGACGCCCGTTCCACGTAAAACTGAACTGTTCCTGACACTCAGGGGCAATTGGGATAGAAAAGAAAGCATTAGCAATATCGATGGACGCATACCATGTACCTGGATGTGTTTGGATTCTTTCAATCAGGGTGATAACATCCGGTACTGCAGCAGTCAAAGAGGGCGTGTGTTTGTTCAATTCTCGATAATCAACAGTCATGCGCCAAGAATTATCACTTTTACGCACCGGCCAAACAGGATTATTCCAAGCAGAAGTAACTGGAGTTATAACGCCTGCATCAACCAACTCCTGAATGGTGGTACTAATCTCTTCATGACCACCCGGAATACGATACTGCTTCTGACAAACCACTTTGGTCGCCTGGGGAACTTGTATGGGGGGCATCCTTAAACGACCAACCCGTATAGGTCTGGACGAGATATAATGCGTCGTTCCAAATTGGTAACACCCATCATCAAGATGCAATGTCATTCCCTTCAAAATATCAATTCCAATTATGAATTCTAGAAGTGGCACCACTAATACAGAATATTCCTTTCTAGGGATTCTACCTATTCTCATTTCAAGCAAAGTTTGAACTGCAGGGGTTTCCTTTCCTCCTAATCCGGTAATAGTGAAAGGCTGCCCTGTAAATTTCTTTGATTTTCCATGAATAAGAGTGGCCTCCGCTCCTGTATCAACTAATGCTTGGGCCCTTTGGATATTACGATGTCTCCAAAAAATATCAACATCTACATAGGGTCTATTATCTCTGTGAGCCCATCTGTGTACCGGAGCTTGACCTATTTCCTAGTCATTCTTATTGCATTCTGTGTACCAGGACAAATCAGGATAAAGACTCTCACGTTTCTTAGGTATCGATACCTCCTGTTCATATCCATCTCTATTACGAAATGGATTCCTGTCCTCTGCATTGCACTGCGAGTTTCGATCGGCCAAACTATATCTATCCTCCCTCCTTCTCAGCTCAGGGGATTGATCCCTATCATCTCTACGTCCGCTGTAAGCATGATCATTTCTCCCCCTTTCCTTTTCCCCCTCTCTCTCCCTGTCCCGCTCTCGACGGGGGGACAGATCACGTACAGGACGCCGATCATCACGACGATCAAAGCGCCCACGGCGATCATCATCACCGCTACCATCAGAACAACCACGATCACACTCAGTCGTCCGAATACGCCGGGCACCCTCCTTCCGGTCCAAGCCCCGTTTGCGAAACATTTCCCACAAACGAGCAGTAGTCTCACCATCAATGTCCTCCCGACGCACACCATCAGCCAAAAGACCAGTAAAGATATCACGTCTAGTAAATTTATATTCACCAGGAGTACGGGTGTCAGGCCGGGACTGACGTTCAGGTTTAAACCACTCGCCCAACTCACCGAGTTGGCGTACCGACTCCAACACCGTAGATAGTACATTACCAGTCTGGTTAATCAACAAAGTCATCATGACCTGCTTGTAGGCAACAGGAGAAGAGCGAATGATACGATTCCGCACAGAAGAAGTCAACATTCCATCAAGCAATCTGTCAGCAGTGCCCAGAAAAATAGCCGTTTTCATCACTTCCTCCTTAAGACGTTGCGCAGCATCATGCAAGGTATACCATGGCTTGTCATTGACAGGCCAGTCAGATTCAGTAGGATACTTCAAATTACAACCCTCAGTCGCCAATTGGAGCAAAGAAATCTGACCACCACCATTATAGTTACGAAAATGATCCTGTACAGTAGAATCCAAACTCAAAGAACAAAACTTCAAACAATCGCCAGTGTCCAACATAATACCAGCAGCGCCTAGTTCATAAAGGCGCACCATCCATGTGAGCAAAGCCTCACCAGTCCGCTGCCGAAAGCGCTGCAAAATATCACTAATTTCTTGCTGGGTAAAATCTTCCAAACAATCCAAAGAAATACCCTGCGGAGCATTGGGAGACTGCTGCAACTTCCGACGAAAAACTGGGTGCGCAGAAACAACGGGACGAGCATCACAAGGAGCCCGAGCAGTACAAGTAGAGGGACAGTCAGTATGAAAAGTATCAATCCCGCCCGAAGAACGAGCGCAATCACGGGGTGCACCATCAGAGGTGCGAGAAGTAGACTTACTTTCAGGACGGGAACGAGAAAGCTCATGCATAGCACATTCCTCACCCGAGGAACAAGACGTAGTCGAGTCCCAGATATTACCATCCCATTCATCAGGATTCCAATCCAGTCCAGCCTTCGCCACGGCCAGGCGCACCTTACGCGACGAAACCCGACCACGCCTGTTCTTGTACTTGTAACGAGCAATCCGCACAGCCGCCCTTTCAGCAACCGTTTGGTAAGTGTCAAGTTTGTCGGAAAGCAACTTGTTCTGACAGCGCAATAAAGTATTAGAATTCTGAATCTCAACAAGGTGTGATTCCGCATCCTTAAAAGAGACCTGCAATTTCAGCAACCTCTCATGCAGAATCCGATACGCAGACAGAATAACCCAACCTCTGCGCCCCAAAGCGGGAACCTCCTCACCCTTCAATACAGGTGCCGTCTGCAAACAAGTAATCACGTCAGCCGGTTCCGCCGACTCCAAAGAAGAATTCCAATTTTCACTCAGACCAGTAGAGTCAGCCCACTCTCGGGCCAAGGCACCATAAGGCGTTGAATCCCATCCGGGAATATCAACGGACAATTTAAGAGTAGATTTCGATTTCCTAGAAAACATCGCGAAAAAGAAAGAAAAAGAAACGCAGAGAAAAGAAAGGAAGAGAGAAAGAAAGAGAAAGAAAAAGTATACACGCAAATATACAAAAAAGAAAATCACGCACACGCCGAAAGCAAACACAAGACAACCACAACGCACACAGGTTACGTAAACAGTTCGTGACGCCAAATGTTCTGCTTGGGTTTTCGGATCGGGTGGAACCCGCTCTACAGAGCCCTTCTGACCCAAAACAGAACGTTACCCCCTCCCTAGGGTCTTTTTACACCCAAATAACCACATATATACGTACCACCTAAGGACAGGGAATTCCTATTATATACCTCACAGCCTCGCAATCTCAGCAACCACAGTCTCGCGGCCTTAGGCAGACCCAGAATCTCCTACCCATTCGGCAGCGACACACAAAGTCTCGCGGTCTCAGTCAGACCCAGAATCTCCTACCCATTCGGCAGCGACACACACACACGATCTCGCGACCTCAGTCAGGTCCAGAATCTCCTACCCATTCGGCAGCGACACACAAAGTCTCGCGGTCTCAGTCAGACCCAGAATCTCCTACCCATTCGGCAGCGACACACAAAGTCTCGCGGTCTCAGTCAGACCCAGAATCTCCTACCCATTCGGCAGCGACACACACACACGATCTCGCGACCTCAGTCAGGTCCAGAATCTCCTACCCATTCGGCAGCAACACACAAAGTCTCGCGGTCTCAGTCAGACCCAGAATCTCCTACCCATTCGGCAGCGACACACACACGATCTCGCGGCCTCAGTCAGACCCAGAATCTCCTACCTACCCGGCAGCCTTAGCACGAGCTCATCCTATTGTTACTGCGGTACACAACAGGGGAATCGGGGTTACCATATATCAGATCACACAAAGACTATTAGTTGAGCACAACCTGTTCTCTAGTTCGAGGGGCTTGTTTTCCCCCTCATCCAGTTACCACTTACCTGACCAGGATTAACCTCTGTTCATTTTAAGGAAACTCTGACTAAAGAATAGGCTATCCTCCTATACAAAAGTACACAACACATGCTAACGTACAATAAGCTAAATACTTTATTTAAATGCCACATGCACATTTACGGAACACATCATACATATATAACCTGCAAGGAAAGTAAAAGATTAAGTTATACACTTCAAAGAAAAAGGGATCGACTTCACCTTGAGGGTACGTCGCCTGTACTCAATGGTCATCTAGGTTCCCTTCTCGTCTATGCCTCGGCTTAGCCTGGAAGTCACCCCTCTGCAGTTGTGGGTCTGCTCCCTTCTCCCTCTCCGAGTCACTGGAACCTCGTCCTTATCGGCTACCCTCTCCTCTTTGGATTCAAGTTCATCATCAGTCTTCCCTGGAATAAGTAATAGCTCTTCTGCTAACGGCCAGATGCCGCCTATGGTCTAGAAGCAAGTGCTCTTATCTCACTCAGACTTTCACTAATATAGAAGTGCATTCCCTCATGGAAATTTCCAGCTCGAAACCTGCCGCCCACCAAATTCCTGTACCTCCCCGTACCAAGGACACTTTCCCAGCCGGCCGGCCTGATGTAGTGTCTTCGGCATGAAGAAAAATACAATCCTTCGATAAGGGCCGGCCTGAACCGGTTCTCTCCAAGCGAATAACACCTCATAACTAAAACATCCCCCTCCCTCTGGAAAGGTCCCGGGCTGCCGGAGCAGAAAGAAAGATGGAGTCTCTCCCGTTTGAGGCCTACCAGGCCTGAATTCAACACAGCTCCATGAAACAACCTCACTATAGGGCAAATTATCCTCAAGGCTAACGAATCTATTCCCTAGGCTATGTATATAGGTCCTGAGCTAAGGGTAGGAGCACGGGATGGTGTCACAAGTGTCGAATAGATAGGCCCTACTCACTACTCCAGTCCTTAGACTCGGATGAAAAGAGACTGAAGTCATATGGATTGCCCTGCAACACCGGAAGGCCGGGAAAATCGAGCAGTACAACCACCAAGAAGTAGTTCGCAAACATTTGCACAGAAATGTTCATATTTTTCAGGTCAGGGTTTAACACTTCTGACCTGACGTCATTTTATTATAAAGTCGCATCCACATCGGCACAGAAAATTATGATGACTAACACCAAACAGATTTACTCTGCTTCCTTTATCGCCAAATTGTCTGAACAGGGTTTTGCCCTATGGAAGGTCATAATAGACTTAAAATCAGTCTGGGGTTCTAGAAACTGGCAAGTCCAGGGAACAGAAGCGCTATTTAGAGCATGCTTCATTCCACAGCAGATATTTCTAAATGACACTGTGCAACAGACATCCTGTCTTGGACTAGCCAAGAACAAGGACCTGAACACACCTCGGTTTTCAACACCATCACAGATGAACGGGTGGCAAAATTCAACTTCACAAGAAGGGGTAGAAGTAGATGACATTTTACGGTACAATAAATCAGATCCTAATTGGAAAGGATGGTTGGTTTGGCCTATAGACACAAACAGATGTCAGCAAAGATTCTGGGGTACCACCAAAGGGTTCAGTATCCATAGGCCAGACCCACGCTATGTACAAAGAGAACATCCAGGGGTGGTGACATCCTACAGTGTTGGGAAGTTGTGCCTTGATTGGCTAGAAACCTCAACGTTCACAGAAGTGAAACAGCACTTATACTTACTCACACATGACATGGATCTTAAGGACTTTTAGGAAATCACGTCACGAACGTTTCATGTATGCTGGCATTTATGCTGCCTACAATTAAATTTAGAAAATATCCCAACTTGAGGCTGCAGAGAGAATATGGGAAATAGACCGTATTAACTTAGAGACGGCATTAGTGGTAGTAGATAATGGGTTAACAACTTTGACCTCCAGTATATATTCCTTAGGCAACATTGTATCCTCGGCAATAGACATACTGGAACAAGATTTGGCCATATTACAACACGGGTAATCTCAGTTACGTTCTATTATGTTGTTAAACTGGAATGCAATCTGTGCGTGGAGGCTATGTGCCTTGGGGTTTTATCAACAGTAGGTCTCTGTTTTCTGAATACAATCTAATAGATAAACAGGTAGAAATGGCGCACAGGAGAGCAAAATATACAATGCTGCGTATTGAAAAACTGGATAGATTACCATTTACGGTAGCAGAATCACAATCCACTGAATGGCTAATCCATGGCCACATAACGCTACCGGTCACTACTTTTCAGTTTCATTATTGCCTTGAGCAAAAGCAGGCAGGCACATATGAAAAAATGGGTAAGGAATACATTAAGGAATCTGGGGAATTACCGTACAGATTTTGATGCCGGAGTGGGGATCGAGAAGTGTTTCTAAGCGGTACAAACTGCAAGAACGCTTTTAGTGGTTCTCCCATGTGCCAGGATATTTTACTACACGGAGCTTGTAATGGTTCAGTAGCGAACTTGTCCTGCCACCTGCAAGGGACTCCAGCAGCCGTGATTACACCGGTATTCAAGCTGCTCTTGAATGGGAGTTACTTGATGCTGAATGATAAGGATTGTTGTGGGATGCTTCTGGGGATTGCCTATCTGGTCACAGTGAATTCCAGGGTTACTTGCTGTATGCAAGTATTGTTTCCCTCAATAAGTACAGTCAGGGAGGCGCCACTATGGCCTTGGATAAATGTTTCCTTTATACAATTTGATACATTGAGCAGAATGAAAGCCATACTTTTACAGCAAACTGTGCCCTTAACCTCCTCCCGGGAGACCCTTGATCTTCAAATCGCAAGGTACTCGGCTGAGGTACAGGCCCTAATACGTACAAACTCTCATTTCACAGAAATGGTGGGACGTATCTTTAATATGTCTGATACGAGTGGTATTGTACACCTATTTAAGACCATAGGGTCAAGATTTCTAAGCACCTTTCAGACAGTCCTCGGAGTTATTCCAAACTTTATACACTACATATTGGGAAGTATTTTTGGAGGTCTTCTGCTGATCCTGCTCTCAATAGCAGGTATCCTGATTATTATTTGTCTGCTACACGATGGACGGCCCAATCACCAACAAGATGGCAAAACCACTCCAGGAGCGTAAATACTGTGAACACATGGTACAACATCTGGGCACACCTCGCCTGCGGGAACAGAGCGCCTCTTGGTTCCTATCGTTTAGACCAGTCTGGATTACCTGTTTTGCGGAGAAGAATGCATGTTAGATCTCTGTCTATCTGATTTGCATATGGTCATGTCTGAACTGGGGTGGCGTGATGAGCAAAATAACGATGGATTAAACCCAGATCTGTGACTGGGGGTGAATGTTTTGCCAATGTGCAACATTCCGTCCATCATCTTGTATGTTTTGCTGTTCACCCTATGTGGGAAGGGTATGCCCAGACGTGGGTCCCGTGCTCACTACGCCACTGGAGTCAAGCTATCCTGGCTCAAGAGGGGTGAAACCCCAAAACCGGTCCTAGGATGCTTGATTCCGGTCCAGGGAAGACATGGCTTGGCAGTTCGGGCTGGACTGTTCCCATGAGGCACAGGATCAAGACTGGTTTGCATATGGTCATGTCTGAACTGGGGTGGCGTGATGAGCAAAATAACGATGGATTAAACCCAGATCTGTGACTGGGGGTGAATGTTTTGCCAATGTGCAACATTCCGTCCATCATCTTGTATGTCTTGCTGTTCACCCTATGTGGGAAGGGTATGCCCAGACGTGGGTCCCGTGCTCACTACGCCACTGGAGTCAAGCTATCCTGGCTCAAGAGGGGTGAAACCCCGAAACCGGTCCTAGGATGCTTGATTCCGGTCCAGGGAAGACATGGCTTGGCAGTTCGGGCTGGACTGTTCCCATGAGGCACAGGGTCAAGACTGATTTGCATATGGTCATGTCTGAACTGGGGTGGCGTAATGAGCAAAATAACGATGGATTAAACCCAGATCTGTGACTGGGGGTGAATGTTTTGCCAATGTGCAACATTCCGTCCATCATCTTGTGTGTTTTGCACTTCCATCGGCAACGCCATCGGACATGAACACCATGCTGGAACCAGTGAAGGTCCATGCTTGGCAATATCCCCAGCGTATTCCTATCTTGATGGCTGCATTCCTCAAGAACCCACAGGTGCCTTTTGCTACAACTGGGTTGACCATCAGCTCTTCCACTAGCACTCAGGTATCAACTACAGCACCAGCTGCCTCTGTACCAGCTATTGGCAGTTCTGAGTATCATCTATGCACAAATGACATGCTCTGCGAGGTATTACAGGAATCTTCCTCTTCAGAAGCGAGCAACAGTGATGTTACTTCTCCCAGCCAGTTCACTTGATCTATAATTGGCTCATTGTGTGCTGGGAAAGAATTTGTTTTTTTCATTTTTGTTTCAAAACTCAACTAAATTTGAAACATTTCCTTTAATTGACACTTTCGCTGGGAAAGCACGGCCTTCTGACACTTACAGTGGTTCGATTTATATAAACAAACTAAACTAGAACTTTGGCTTTTCTAATACTAACTTTCAAATTTTTTCTCACCCCCCATTGGACTATTTTTCAAATGGTTTTTAAGACAATATTTTATGAAGCTCACTGGTAGTTGTATGTGCTGCTACCTAGTAAAAAGAGATTTTTATCATTGTTGACTGTTCGGAAGAGGACTCGGTGTTATGTTTCATATAGGTACCCTAATTTAGGCAGGGTAATAGCATGCTCCTTCACCTACATTATCTCCCTTATACTACACAGTAACAAGCCTTTAGGGTTGAACCTTTACCTAGTTCTAGTCCTGGGCACAGAAGGAAGGTTTATCCCTGAACAATAGCGTCCTATAACTTCATCAATGAACTCATACAGTATGAATGAATATTCATGAGGGTTCTTGGAAACCAGGCAGAGGCTACACAACCTGCATAATATCTACATACTAGGTTCATCCCATACGTCATCCTCAAATCCAACAAGGGCTAATACAAGAAACAAGGGACAAAGAAACCCTAGATACTTTTTGTATAAATACAGCACATCTTACTAGGGTTGGGAGAGGAGACCGAGACTTCCAGGCCGACACACTGACCAGAGACACTGAGGCTCCTGCATGCAGACACTCCAGCTGACAGTGGTCTAACACATCCCTCGTGGAGTGTCCAACTCGAGACCAGGACAGGGTCCCACACTCTTTCACTTCAGGTAATTGGGTTAGATTAAATCCTAGAGGGCTTCTTGGCTTCACTCCTACCCACATGCTAGGTACACTTAGGTACATCTTGATAGGCATCGTAGGAGTACTCACACTTTTTATCATGCATTTTATATTCATGCATGTATTCCTGATTATTGCAAGATGGTAGAACTGTACTATCCTTTAATTTTCACTGTTCTGCTAATCATATATATATGCTACTGTCTAACGGTGGTTGCAGCACGTCTATTTTACACTAGAAGAACAACTGTGCAATAAATTCTTATTGTAACACACCCAACTGTTTCTTCTGGGTAACTCTCTGAGACCGAATAAGTGAGCACGAGTGACTGAGCGAAAGGTTGTTCATTGTTTCCATGATTCTGAGGGATCAGGGTTGTCATGTTCTGTGGTTGCCAAAAACTAACCTCTCCCCGATAAGAGGAGAATCTAGTGGCACTGTGAGCTAGCTAAAACAGAAAGGCTAACATTTAGGGTGAGGGTGCTCAGAGTCAGTCTGCCACCAATCCTACAGTTTATGTTATCCAAATGCGCAGATCCTGTATGGGTGATATAGGAACTACACGACGAGATCAATGCGTTGTCGTCGAGCCTTACAGTCAGGTCCCACATCGTTGTCGCTGCCCTTATGATGCCAGCGCTGTGTCACCGTCCCACCTCGCAGTTGGGTCCATCATCGTCGTCGAGCCATGCAGAGCTGTCCTCATATTGGCACTGCATTGGCATAAAAGGGCACTGCGTCAGTTCTGGACGGTGCAAAGTCCACAGAACTCACCTTTCAAGGGCCCACGACTGGATTGGCACCACTTGGCAGGGCAAAACTCACAGAAGGCAGTCCAGGTGCTGTTGCAGAGTTGAAGGAAGTCTTTGATGGCCCTGAGACTTCAGAAAAGGGGGCAAACCAGCAAGCCCTTGGAGTCACTCTGGGTTTAAGTGAGATGGGTCCAGTCCTTGTCTTAAGTGAGGCAGAGATCAGCAGACAGCAGGGCAGCTCAGCAAAGCAGAAAGCATTTCCTTCAGAGAAGCAGTCAGGCAGAGTAGCAATCATTGTAGCACAGCAGTCCTTACTCCTGGCAGAGATATTCACAGGTCCAGTACCTCAGGGCCTCTCGTCTACCTTCAATGTGGCTCCTTTCTAACAATTTAATACCTCTATTTCTGTCTCCAATTCCCTGCTATTCCCTCTTTCAGCGCCAGGATGCTCGTTGAGTTGCAGTGCGCTTTATAAGACTCTATTACATTACATTACATTACATTACATTACATTACAGTAGTGTACTATCTTGGTAGGGTCAGAGCCCCAGTACTTATACCCAGTTGTTCCTTTGAAGTGGGGGTGACTTCAAAGCAAACCCTTGAAGTGCACAGGTCCCCCTTTCATCCCAGCACTGGCTGAAGACTATTAACAGGGGGTAATCATCCTTTTGTGTGAGACACAGGACACTGCCTATTCAGGTTTAAGTGTCAGCTCCCCCCTTTTACTGCCCAGCAAGAGCTATCAGAATGTAGATGAATGCAGATGAGTTCTCTGTCATACCCACCCTTCATGTGCTTGTGGCTGTCTAGAGGGAATGCACAAAGTGTAGCTGTCACCCATCCAAGACGTGTATTGGAGACAAGCTCCAATGTACACAGAGCAGTAGAAGCAGAGGAATTTCCACTTTCTAAAAGTGGCATTTCTGAAACAGTCAAATTAAATCCAGCTTTACCAGTACAGAGGATTTATCATTACCATTCCAAAGATATCAAACGTAATACAGCTACTCCTTTAAAATGAAGAATTACAGCTTAAAAGTGTTTTAAAATATTCCCAATACTAGCCTAAGAGAGGAGTATGCCTCACAGCAGTGAAAAATGAAGTTAGATGTTTGTCACTACCAGGACATGTGAAACTTAAAAGTACATGCCTTACCTTTTAGTTATACAGCACCCTGCCCTTAGGGCTACCTAGGACCTACCTTAGGGATGACTTATGTGTAATAAAAGGGGCGTTTAAAGCTCGGCAAGTGGTGTTAAATGCCAAGTCGAAGTGGCAGTAAACTGCACACACAGGCTTTACAATGGCAGGCCTGAGACAGGTTGGAAATGCTTCTTGTGTTGGTGACACAATCAGTGCTGCAGACCCACTAGTAGCATTTAGGTTATAAGCCCTGGGTATGGTATACCGCTGTACAAGGAACTTACAAGTAAACTACATATGCCAAGTGTATTTACACCAATGTTACCTTGTTTAGGGGAGAAGCATATGCACTTTAGCACTGGTCAGCAGTGGTAAAGTGATCAGAGTCCTAAAGCCAACAAAACGAAGGTCAGAATAAGATGAGGAGGAAGGCAAAAAGTTTGGGGTGACCCTTCAGAGAGGGCTATTTGTAACAGTTCATTTTAAATAGCCAGGGTTAGATCTGTGACTGTTTGTTGCTTTTGGTGATCAGGAGAAATCTTGCGTAGGCTGTGGTCAACTTTGGGCGGGTGCCTAACACCTAGGATGCTGTATAACCGTTGTGCATGCCATTGGTATATTGATGTATTTCAATGCTGTTGCTGGTGAGTAGAGATCCTAGGGATTTCTTGTCAACACTGAGGGGGATGGGATAGAGCACTAGGACTAGGCAGGCGCCATTTTGGAGATTTTGAGACTCCCATTTGGATAAGTAGTTAGTGGTCGATGAGGTGGGAGGTGAATGGTTGCCGGACTGTGCCAGCAAAGCCCAGGCATTTTTTCAGGATTTGAATTAGTGCTTGGTGGTAGACTAAATCAAATGCTGGAGACAGGATGTGCAGCATCAGGAATGTGGCTTAAATCTTGTTGGAAACTTGCAGGCTATTATTGATTACCTGAATGGCGGTGGTCTTGGTGCTGCAGTGGACCTCAGATAGAGTAGCAAGTTTTAGGCATCTAACTAGCAGTTCCAAGTCATAGGTGCCTTGAGGCCCAATGCCTGTCGTGTCAGGTGGCCAGTTGTATGGGGGTAACCATAGGCCTGATTAAACAAATGGGTTTTTGAAAGTTTCCTTTATCTCCAAAAGTTTTTTTCAGTCTTAGAGAAGATGGAAGAGTATTCCATAGGAATGATCCTTGTATCTGAAGGGCTCTTCCTCCAACCAACTTGAGGTGGAGTGAGCAGATTGAGAGTCATTTCTGACTCATAGATGTAAGACTACTGGACAGACGGCAAATGCCAAAAGACTTGGAAAAGTGGTTGTGAGCCATGTAGTGAAGCGCTTTATGGATGAGACGGAGCACTTTAAAGGTTTCTCCATCCTTTACAGGAAAGTTTTCAGGGTAGTTGTAATATGATCATGGTGATTCAAGCCAAATAGAAGTTGGGCTGCATGGTTTTGAACCTATTGTTTGGCAACTTATTTACTGAGTAGGCTGATGTGCAAGCTGTTGCAGTAGCCAAGTCAGGAGGTCACAATGGCTAGTACAATGGTAATTGTTTGAGGGAGGTGGAGAAGGGGCAGGGTCCCATGCAACAGATGAATGTGACAGAAGACTATTCTGGTGATAGTGTATATCTGTGACGTGAAGGAGAGCTCGCTGTCAAACAAAACTCCAATGTTGCAAGCGTTAGCCACTGGTTGTATAGATGAGTGCAAGGACTCTGGCTAAGTGAAGGGCAGACAGTCCCTTTCCCATTAGAAAAATCTCAGCTTTATCATCATTCAAACAAAGTGAGTTTTCCTGCGTATAGTGGTGAAAGCAAGAGTGACAATGGTATAGCCTAGATGGGTTGTTGGAGTTCTCATTGGGCTCGAGATAGAGTTGCGTATTTTCTGCAGAAATGTGACAGCAAATATCATAGTGATTTGATGGAAATGATTGTGTAGGAAGGAGGTTAGGGAGGTGAGTGCAATTCCACTAATTGTGAGGGTCAGGAGAATCACACCTGGCTATAAACCCTCAAGTTCGATAAGAGTGGACTGGCCAGGTTGTCACAGTCTAAGTCGACCAGGGGTACAGGTGACCCCTTCCAGTAACCACAATGCCGCTGACCCTAGAAAGTGCCTAAGTGGATAGAGCATTCTAGAAAAAGCCCCTGTTTGGAGGACAAAAACAACTTGGCAAAAAACCTCCAGAAGATGGTAACTGCAGGCAAAAGCAGCTGGAATACATGAAGTTGCAGACACAGGAGGAGAATGGAACAAGAACTATCACTTTTAGCGATGTTCTGGTGGCGATATTCCCTTCTCCTTATTTACAAAGTGGCGTCAAGCCACTTAACGTGGCTTAACTTCGTCTTGTAAATAAGGCCCCTTTTCACGCATCACTTAGTGTTAAAGGGGCGTGCAATGGGTGTTGCAGTGGGCGTTCCATCGCAACACTCATTGCTTTTTAAGGCTGCCTCATATTGACAATGCTGGGGCAGCTCCACAAACTAAGACCAGGGAATACCTGGTCTTAGACTGGCCATACGAGGAGAAAATATTAATGTCTCCTCGTTTTTTACTCTTTCTATGCCTGCATCACACATGTAAAGAGCACAACGCCTTTCAAGATTGTTCATATGCAGGAAGATGTCCCTTCCTGCACATAAACAATCGCCCCTGCAGCAAAGGCACCCTTGAAACATAGCGCAAGGGTGCCTACGCTGCTGCTGATTGGCAGCTTTATTAGTGCCAGCACCAGGAGAAACACAGGGGCATGCCGTATTTTTGTAAATACGGCACATCCCTGCATTTTAAAAATGTTGGAGGGCATTGTTACCAATTTTGGGGTAACACCGCACGCCGACATTTTGTTGTAAATATCCTTCTGTGTTTCTTGAACAAATCCTGGATTTCAGAGAGTGTATTTTAGGGATTTAAAAGTAGGTCATATTTGCTGAACTTCAGTAGAAAGCAGTACATTTAGCAGTCAAAATTTGGTCAGAGAAACTATAATAAGCTGAAGACAAAAATGTTTCGCTCACTTGTATCATACACAGGGGAAAAGGCTTAATAGCATGTACTGGATAGTCCTTGTCTGCTGTAAAATTCTGCTTGGCAGTACACACAAAACAAAGAAATACACTTTCTACCCAAGCATGTGATGTGTTAAAAGAATTTAGGGACATATTTATGACCCGGTTTGCGTCACTCTTGCACCACGCAACATGGTGCAGGAGTGACTCAAAACCTTAAGTCAGATTTTTCTAAGCCACACAAAGCCACTTTGGGTGGTTTGAGGGGGTCGAAAAAACTGGAGTAACGCAATGCAGCGCAAATCGCTGCATTGCACTACTGTACCCTGGGTAGGCATTCCATGGGCATGGTGTGGGTGTTCCCATGCAGCTCCCATGATTTTTGACGCATTCCCAGATTTACAAGTCCAGATATGTCTCCCCAGGTGAGGCATAACGAGGAGAAATGTCTTCATTTCACCTGATTGCTTCCTCTTTCTATGTGTGCTGCATTCTGCTGCACACATAGAAAGAGGAAAAAAAGTCGCTCATGATTGTTTTTGTGCAGGAAGACACCCCTTCCTTAACAAAAACAATTCTGCCTACAACACAGACACCCTTGCAGCATGCTGTAAGGGTGCCTGCATTGGTGCTAAGCTGTCAAAAGGGTGCCAGCGCAAGGGAAAAGGACATGATTGTGCAATATTGGATGAATACGGCGCATTCCTGCTTTTACCCTGTGACGCAGACTTGCTGCGCTGCCCTGCGCCACACAAGTCATAAATATGCCCCTAAGACAATAGTGACATGGAGGAAATGTTTTTCGGGTTTGTAGTTGTGTTGCTCATTTTGAATAGCTTGCATTGTCATTTGAACACTCCTTTTTATTTTTAGGTCATGCTGGCGTTGCAGCGCGAAGCGCTGCCGCCAACGAGACTATTGTTGCTGTGTTTACTCCCAAGGGAGACAGACCTGGGCACGAGCCGATTCTGGTCTGGGCACGAGCCGATTCTGGTCTGTGAACGCGCTTCACAGTGGAACAGCTTGTGCGCGTTAATTCCAGTTGAGTGCTCGTCTCCGGAAGACGTGCTGCGCCGATTCTGGTCTGGGCACGAGCCGATTCTGGTCTGTGAACGCGCTTCACAGTGGAACAGCTTGTGCGCGTTAATTCCAGTTGAGTGCTCGTCTGCGGAAGACGTGCTGCGCATTAATTATAGTTGAGTGCTCCAGCAGCCTGGGGCGCCTGTCGACATGCTGTGCTAATGATTACTGTGGGGTCTCATGCTGTGATAATTCTCACTTTCTGTGTTGTGATCGGGAGCAGGCGTATTACTGGCGCCACCACCACGCCTTCATTAGTCATAAAAACTGCATGGCAAGCGATAATTAGGGCGGCATGTTTTAGGACATTTTTAGCAATTACTTTGTTTACTTAGTGCTATTAGTGATATCTTTTGTGCATCCAATGCTCTATTTAAACGTGCAGCACTGAACATTTTCAAAGAAGGCGAATCAGCGACATTCATTGGAGACACGACCTATTTGAAGACGCTTGTTTTACTGTGAACTGTTTAGTTTGTTTACTTTATTATAGTATAACTGGCAGGGTTGGCTAAATTATGCGAGAAAAGGAAAAATATGCAGGAGATGATGGTATGAGGCAAGTGTGGCAAATGTATAATTATGCGTACACCATATAAAAGCAAGTTGCAAAATGTCTGGTGTTGGGCGGATGGGTTCACTGTGCTGTTGCGTCGCCTGTAGGTGTGGTTATGAGTGCATGTGACTAGCTGGCGACATGTCCTTGTACTGTTACTTGCCTTTGCACTTGTTTTTTTTTGCATATATATATAGCACGAACTCGACCCGAAGTTTATTGGAGCGCTTTACACGAGCACCGTATTTACATTACACATTCAGGCACGGGGAGATTAAGTGATTTGCCCAGAATCACAGGATGTTGATGCGACCTCGGGGCTCAAACTCTGGTTTCCAGCACCAAAGTCGGCAATTTAGCCGACGGACCACATCCTCGCCCTTGCCCTGCTGATTTTCAGGGACGGCTGCTCTGTCTTCACAAGGGTCGGGCGAACTATGACTCCGCTGCCTGACCTGGAACAGATCTGTTAGGTGTTTGTATTTATTTTTTAGTTTTTTTTATTTAGTGCAAACTCAATCCGTAGGTATTGGAGCACTTTACATGTATACCACATCCATTATAGAAGGACACATTCATGTTTGGTAGGTACGTGGATATTAATTTATTCATAACCGGCGGAGCCAAGGCTGGTCTCTCTACCTCTGTGACTCCGGTTGCTGCTCGCGCCTCGTGTATAGCTGGTGTTCCCAGTTATCTGGCGAATACAAAAGCGGGCTTTGCTGTGTTTCTGTTTAAAGGCTACACATTAGGGGCTCAACTGATCGAATTGTAACCAGCTGTCCAACACAATACCGGCAGAAGGGCTCAGTGAGACGTACACTTGTAAGGGGCAGAGGTTACACTTCCGGGAAGTCTGCCTCAGCCTTCATTCTTCCGAGGTGGATCAATTGAATACCATTGATTGGGTAGTAGTTATATCTGTTAACCGAGTGTAGAAATGGAGCAAATTTAATACGGAGGGCTATTTGAAAAGTATAATTTTTTTCCAATGTGCCAGATGAATTTGTCTTTATGTTCTTGGGACTTATAAGAATCTTGTAGTGTGTACATCAGGCGGGTCATGTGTCTTTGGAAAACTAGCACCTTTTTGTGATATTGTAGTTGCATGATAGTTTCACATTATAATAGTGGGGGCTCGGATGTCAAACCTCCTTTCCGGGTGTTGGTCCTTGCCAGCAGTCATCACCTACTGCCAAAGACCTGCTTTTTAAAATGTATATCACCTGTCCACCTCCTTCCCCTTCCGGTACCCCCCTCACTAGTGCCCTCTCTCCCTTTCGTTTTCACCCTTCCAGCCTCTCTTCCCCCGTTCTCTCTCGGTCCGCCATTTCTCTCCATGCCCCCATTTCTCTCTCCCTGTGCCCCCTTTCTCTCTCTCCCTGTACCCCCCTTACTCTCCATCCCATTTTCCCGTGACCCATAGCTTTGGCTGCAGGTGAGTTGGCACAACTCCTGTGAGAGAAGTGTCTCTAGATTAGGTGGCACGTGCCCCTGCTGGGACCATGGTCAGGCGTTTGTCTGTTACATAGAAAACCACGTCTCCGTTAAACTGCAGTTTGAGAGTATTTTTTTTGTTATTGTGTTTATTTACTGTACCAAATGAATCATGGTGGAACCGGGAATCTTATGCCAGAGCATCCCAGGAATCCAAAAAGTAAAACTGAAAAAACACATTTTGGAGAAAAATCATGTCATGTTGCAGAAATCGCTTCATCTCTTAGTGGTGTTTAATGTAGGTTCATTTACAAACCCCAGCCATCATATAAGGTCTCTGGAATGCCTTAGACCTGGCAGAGTCTCTTGATGCCCATGAGCAACAGTAAAGACCATGTTCACCGCTGAAGAGAGTGACCACTTCACCATTCATCCCTTTGTGCCTGCAAGCAGAGCTGAATACTTCACCTTTCACCACTTTGCATCTGCAAACAGAGCTGACCACTTCACCAGCTGAACAACATTTGCACAAGCGTCGCTGACACCCCGTACTACCGATTTTTTTATTGCATATGATGCCCCAATCACTTCAAGTACCTGTTCTCAGGACACCCTCGGTGACCTGTTCTCAGGACACCCCCGCGCCGCACGGCCACCAGCTGTGTGTGTGCCCCTTGCCTCGCTGCTGCCCGCAGCCTCGTTGTGCCTGCCTCGCTGTTCCCTGCCCCTCCGCCGTATTTTGCGTGTGTGTTTTTAACCGTTTTGTTTCCTAATTGTTTTTTGCCTTTTGACTGTTGTCACTGCTGTCCCCTGAACGTTGTTGTATTGGCTTTGTTGCTTGTTATTCAGTCCCCCTGTGCCTGCCCGCCCCGCTCCCCGCTTCCCGCCGCCGTCCAAGCAGCCACGCCCCCTTTTCGTTTTGTGCCCTCCCCTCTCCCGCCTCCCAGCTGCTCCTCCCTCCCTCCCACTTGGCCATAAATGGCGACCGCGCGGCGCAGGTGAGTGTGACCTGTTCTCAGGACACCCCCGCGCCGCACGGCCACCAGCTGTGTGTGTGCCCCTCGCCTCGCTGCTGCCCGCAGCCTCGTTGTGCCTGCCTCGCTGTTCCCTGCCCCTCCGCCGTATTTTGCGTGTGTGTGTTTAACCGTTTCGTTTCCTAATTGTTTTTTGCCTTTTGACTGTTGTCACTGCTGTCCCCTGAACGTTGTTGTATTGGCTTTGCTGCTTGTTATTCAGTCCCCCTGTGCCTGCCCGCCCCGCTCCCCGCTTCCCGCCGCCGTCCAAGCGGCCACGCCCCCTTTTCGTTTTGTGCCCTCCCCGCTCCCGCCTCCCAGCTGCTCCTCCCTCCCTCCCACTTGGCCATAAATGGCGACCGCGCGGCGCAGGTGAGTGTGACCTGTTCTCAGGACACACCCGTGCCGCACGGCCACCAGCTGTGTGTGTGCCCCTCGCCTCGCTGCTGCCCGCAGCCTCGTTGTGCCTGCCTCGCTGTTCCCTGCCCCTCCGCCGTATTTTGCGTGTGTGTGTTTAACCGTTTCGTTTCCTAATTGTTTTTTGCCTTTTGACTGTTGTCACTGCTGTCCCCTGAACGTTGTTGTATTGGCTTTGATGCTTGTTATTCAGTCCCCCTGTGCCTGCCCGCCCCGCTCCCCGCTTCCCGCCGCCGTGCAAGCGGCCACGCCCCCTTTTCGTTTTGTGCCCTCCCCGCTCCCGCCTCCCAGCTGCTCCTCCCTCCCTCCCACTTCGCCATAAATGGTGACCGCGCGTACGCGCAGCGGTCACGCGCAGCGGGCGTGCCGACTGTGCGCCAAAGGCATGCCAAAGGCAAGCCCGTATGCGCCCGTCCGCACCTGGACCGCGCCCAGTGCCAGGACCCCTGGTCCCCAGCGATGCAAGTCGACCCGACAGACCTACGACGCCGCGGCCCTCAACGCACTCAATGCCGGTCGAAACCCACCTGCTGCTGAGCCGCCCCAAGACGCATTCACGGACCCTTCACCTGCACAACCTGCAAGTTCTCCTGCCTCCGAACCTGCACCACGCCCGCCAAGCCAAACTCCAGCAGCGACCTCAAGTGCATCCTGCTCAACACCCGCTCCGTCCACAGACACGCCGTAGAACTCTGGAACCTCCTCGACACAACATCACCAGACATCGCCTTCCTCACTGAAACATGGATGAACGCCTCCTCAGCCCCCGACATCGCCATCGCCATCCCGGATGAATACAAGATCATCAGGAGGGACCGCGTCAACCAGACCGGAGGAGGCATCGCCATCGTCCACAAGAACACCATCCGCATCACGACCGACGCCGACGACACCCTCGCCACCGCCGAACACCTCAACTTCCAGATTCACACCGACCCAAAGACGACCCTCAGAGGCACCCTCATCTACCGACCCCCGGGACCACGCACGCAATTCGGCGAAGACATCACGGACTTCATCAGCCCACACGCCCTCCCCTCCGCCGACTACATTCTCCTAGGGGACCTCAACTTCCACCTGGAGAACAACAAGGACCGCAACACCGCCACCCTGCTGGACAACCTCGCCAACCTCGGCCTCAAGCAACTGGTCAATACCCCCACCCACTACGCCGGCCACACGCTTGATCCCGTCTTCTCATCCAGCAAGCACATCAGCTTCAGCCACTCCACCGAACTCCACTGGACCGACCACAGCTGCATCCACTTCAGATTCAGAAAAACCACAACCCACCACCACCCGCAACAGGTTCCTCACAGGAGCTGGAGCAAGATCACCGCCGACCAGCTCACCACCTCCCTCAGCCAGAACCCACCTGCCAGCACATCAGACGCCAACGAAGCAGCCCGCAACTTCACGCAGTGGCTGACCGCCTGCACCGATGACCTCGCACCATTGAAGAACCCTCCCAGCAGACCCAGAAGCAAGAAAGCCCCCTGGTTCACCGACGAACTCAAGGACTCCAAGAAGACCTGCCGCACCCTCGAGAAAGCCTGGCTCCACGACCGGACCACTGACAACATGACCGCCCTCAAACACGCCACCCGCAAGCACCACCAGCTCATCCGCACCACCAAGAAGAAATCACTGAAGGAGCGACTGGACAACAAAGCCCACGACAGCAAGGAACTCTTCAGCATCGTCAAGGAGTTCTCCAACCCCAGCACCGGCAACAACGACATCACCCCTTCACAAGATCTCTGCGACTCCCTCGCCTCGTTCTTCCACCGCAAGATTGCCAACATCCACAACAATTTCGGTGCACCATCCACGCACCCAACCACCGAACCAACGAACCCCACCGCCACCCTCCGCACCTGGACCACGGTGACCACCGAAGACACAGCCCGCACGATGAACACCATCCACTCCGGCTCTCCAACCGACCCCTGCCCCCACCACGTCTTCAACAAGGCCGACTCCACCATCACACCCCAACTCCGGGACATCTTCAACACCTCCTTTAACACCGCCACCTTCCCGGAGAGCTGGAAGCATGCCGAGCTCAGCGCCCTACTGAAGAAACCAACAGCGGACCCCACCGACCTCAAAAACTTCCGACCCATCTCGCTCCTGCCTTTTCCCGCCAAAGTCATCGAGAAGATCGTCAACAAACAGCTTGCCGCCTTCCTCGAGACGAACGGATCCCTCGACCCCTCGCAGTCCGGTTTCAGAGCCAACCACAGCACCGAGACCGCCCTCATCGCAGCCACCGACGACATCCGAGCCCTGCTCGACAACGGGGAAACAGCGGCACTCATCCTCCTGGACCTCTCCGCAGCATTCGACACTGTCTGCCACCACACCCTAGTCCAACGCCTCGACAACACCGGCATCCAAGAGAAGGCACTGAAGTGGATTATCTCATTCCTCGCCGGAAGAACACAGAGAGTCCGCCTCCCCCCGTTTCGATCCGAGGCCACCGAAGTCATCTGTGGAGTCCCGCAAGGATCATCACTCAGCCCCACCCTCTTCAACGTCTACATGAGACCTCTAGCCGCCATCGCACGCCAACACAACCTCAACATCATCTCCTATGCCGACGACACCCAGCTGATCCTCTCCCTCACCAGAGACCCCGACACCGCCAGAACCAGCCTACACGAAGGGATGAAAGACGTCGCCGAGTGGATGAAGAACAGCCGCCTGAAACTGAACTCAGACAAGACGGAAGTCCTCATCCTGGGACCATCACCCTCCGCCTGGAACGACTCCTGGTGGCCCCCAGCCCTGGGCACCGCCCCCAAGCCAACAGACCACGCACGCAACCTGGGCTTCATCCTGGACTCCTCCCTCTCAATGACCAGACAAGTCAACGCCGTATCCTCATCATGCTTTCACACCCTTCGCATGCTTCGCAAGATCTTCCGATGGATCCCGACCGAAACCAGGAAGACGGTCACCCAGGCCCTCGTCACCAGCCGACTGGACTACGGAAACACCCTCTATGCTGGAACCACAGCCAAGCTACAGAAAAGACTCCAACGCATCCAGAACGCCTCCGCCCGACTCATTCTGGACATCCCCCGACGCAGCCACATCTCCGGCCACCTGAGGGACCTGCACTGGCTCCCCGTTGACAAGAGGATCACGTTCAGGCTCCTCACCCATGCACACAAGTCTCTCCACGACCTGGGCCCCAAGTACCTCAACGACCGCCTGACCTTCTACACGCCCACCCGCCAGCTACGGTCTACCAGCCTCGCCCTCGCAACCATACCACGCATCCGAAGAGCCACCGCCGGAGGCAGATCCTTCTCCTACCTGGCGGCCAAGACATGGAACTCCCTCCCCATCCACCTCCGGCTGACCCAGGACCACCTCGCCTTCAGGAGACAACTCAAGACCTGGCTGTTTGAGCAGTAGCGGAACCCTTCCCCCAAGCGCCTTGAGACCCTTCCGGGTGAGTAGCGCGCTATACAAATGCTATGATTGATTGATTGATTGAAGTACATTTGTTGTGATCGGTAGTCCCTGTCCCCTGCTATACATTCCATCGTAAATTTTTAGATCCTGATTTTTGTATTTTTATTCATCCATTCACACTCCTTTACGTTAAAATAGCCATAGCTTTACTGTACAGTTGCTAGAATAGCATTGTGTAATTTTTAAATAATCACTCCACTGCAAACAAAAACATTGATAAAAAAACACTGCCATTTACAATGCCAGTAGCTCCAACTGCAACAAATGCGAGACCTATTGCATTGCAAATGCTTGTTTTATATGTTTCGACCCACAAATAGGTGCCGGCAATAAAAGGCAGGCTAACATTAACATAGCGTACCCTCATTTCTAATCACTGTGCCAAGGAAAGCCGTTCAATGTCACGATGGCCTGGAAAAGCTGGGTTACATCCTTCCCTCTCCCTTCTGTCGGTGGGAGGAAGAAACATTCTTCAAATTAAAAGATAACTTTTCTGTCAAGACTGTTTTATTTTTTCTTCTTGTGAATATTTGTCATGGCACACATCCATCGCCAACAAAGAAAGGGCAAAGTTTGATCGAAGGACAGTTCCTAGAAAGCTGCATGTTTCTTGTGACTTTTCTTACCACTCTCTTTGCAGGGGGGGGGGTCTTAGTTCTACATCTACCCCTCCCAAAAGAAATAGTTCAGCGCATAAACGTTAAACAAATATCACCATGTAAGGACAACAAGCTTTCTTCTTTTATTGTCGCTGGTAAGTTTCCAAAGGTTATGTCCCTCAGACATACATAACTAATCAAGAACAATTGATTAAAAATAGAAAAAACTGGCGAATGAATGGATATGCGAGATACATAAATAAAATAAAGTATAATTCAATAATGTATGCTTCTGTTCTTACTGGAGCTGGGCTGAGCTGGGCTGATCCTGCAACCAAAGAGTGAAATGTAGGTGGCTTTCAGGAGATAGCCACGGTTTGTGAGGCCAATTTATATTTCATGGCAATCAGCGGAGATTACTTTTCCCATGCCCCATCTTCCAGGAAGCCTGACTTCTTTGTTTCTTGTTTGGTGGCTGGGTCGTTGCTTGAACCTTGGTGAGCTCAGTCCTTGCTTGCCATTTAGTCTACCACACTTTCTTGCCTTTTGCCCCAGGTTAGATTTTCTTTAAAGTTTTTACCACTGAAAGGAGACTAATGTGGATTGGTCGAGAGGGCAGAGCTGCAGAAAAGCATCTGCAAACAATAGTGGTATTCTGGATTCCTGCGTTATATGTAGGCTTCACTGGATGCATGCTGGAAGACATGCACCCGCGTCTGAAGCGTGTGAATGGCAGTGTGGGGGGCTCCAGAGGCTGATGCTCTCAAACTAATGAGACAAGTTTTCAATGAGTTGCTCCATTTTACAGGAATCTGAGGAACCCCATTCTACTACGATGATCCCCAAAATAACCCTTTCTAGACTCTTCCCTCCTCTACCCCTCCTTGCATCATCTCAAACCTCTTTTACTCAGACCGATTCAGATCTCCGAAAAAAGCCCTTCCCTCTGACTCTTCCCCCTCCCCACTACTCATCCCAAACTTCCTCCTTCTGCTATGATCTCCAAATAAACACTTTCTAGACCCTTCCCTCTTCTATCCCTCCACTATCCTTTTCAATCAACTAACAGACTCACATGCCCACCACTCAAATTAATTTCATATTTCCCTAGACTAATTCACCACTAATTTTGTTTGGTTTCCAGAGTAGCGTGCTACTCACCGAAAAGCGCTCTGATGCCTCGTCTGGGGTGCCAAGCGCTATATAAATGCAAACCCTTCCCTCTTCTATCCCCCCACTATCCCTTTTCAATCAAAACAACGGACTCACATGTCCACCGCTCAAATTAATTTCATATTTCCCTATACTAATTCACCACTAATCCATTTTGGGTTCCGGAGTAGCATGTTACTCGCCAAAAAGCACTTTGACGCCTCGTCAGGGGTAGTAAGCGCTACATAAATGCAATTAAAATTACAATATACAGGACTGCTTAAGTGTCTGCAACTGGACTAGTAACCCTAATAGGACGGATGGAGAGAGGGAAAGGGTCCAGGGGAGGGGGTTGGGGGGCGGAGCATGCATAAGAGTCATGATCTCAAGCTCCCTGTGGAAGGTCGCTAATGCAGCGGGCACATGATCTGAGAGTTGAATTTACTCACCAAATGACTGGATCTTGACTCACCATCAGCCGCGTGCTGTATCTCACAATCCCCCCGGGTCTGAGTGCAATTCATATTACATCTAACCCACCTCACCCCTGCAACCTAATGCAACAAGAAACCTGCGCCTCCTCATAAAGGGCCCGCATTCTGCTGCCTGCCTGATTAATGGTTTTCAACTTGTACAGATATATGGATTCAGAATATGATTTATTAATAACATGAACCGATTTGTTATGCAGACAGCGCTGTCGTGACCCAAAGGTCTGTGTTTCAGTTTTGTCCATGTGGTGAAATACAAGCTACTTAAACCCCCAGACTTCAAACTTGTCACTTGTGTACTGTGGTGTGTGAAATGCATCCTCCACATTTATATTTAGCGCTGTATTTTGGAAATCTCCAGAAGAAAGTATCTTGCTAGATTTGCATTTTTTTATTATGCTGTGGACAGGACAGTTTTATAAAGAAGTCATAAATGACGCCATTTTAAGTGCTTCGATGTACAGAGCGACACTCACAAATGCTGTCGCCCCGGGGGATACTTTAGGCCCGATGGACAACAGAAGTACCGCTTTATTTTATTTTTATTTACGATGTGGCAGCAGAAGAGAAATTTCATTCATAACACTTTCCATTTTTATTTGTATTTCTCTTTTATTAACATAAATACCACTTAATGTACTCATAAGTACCTTTGTAAACTGATTTCAAAACATGTAGATAAGGAATAAAATGAGAATGTTCTGGAAATAATCATGTACAGTTGGTACAAACACAGAGGTTTGTACCTTCTTTGAACTTTGACAAATAGGGAGGTGGACATTTTGGGGTTGTTTCGCAAAGGAGTTTAGAAGTATGTAAAGTAGGACTCATGTACTCATGTATTACTATTTCAAAGGAGTTTAGAAGTATGTAAAGTAGGACTCATGTACTCATGTATTACTATTTCAAAGGAGTTTAGAAGTATGTAAAGTAGGACTCATGTATTACTATTTCAAAGGAGTTTAGAAGTATGTAAAGTAGGACTCAGGTATTACTATTTCAAAGGAGTTTAGAAGTATGGAAAGTAGGACTCATGTACTCATGTATTACTCTTTCAAAGGAGTTTAGAAGTATGTAAAGTAGGACTCATGTATTACTATTTCAAAGGAGTTTAGAAGTATGTAAAGTAGGACTCATGTATTACTATTTCAAAGGAGTTTAGAAGTATGGAAAGTAGGACTCATGTACTCATGTATTACTATTTCCCGGAGTCTTTTTTTGTGTGCAGATTTCTACAGAGCGAACTGCACTGGAGCGCTTTACATGAGCACCAGCTGCATTAGGCCAAATTTGTAGGCACGGTAGATTGAGTGATTTGCCCAGAATCACAGGATGTTTGAGCCTCCTCCAGACTCAAACCTGGTCCCCCAGTTCAAAGTCGACTGCCCTAGCCATTAAGCCACACCCTCTCCCCAAATGCCTTAGAGAATCGACCGATCCGTCTTCCTCTGAGACGACATGAACAAAGAGTATTGGGCGGCTAGCCACAGCTCAGCATAGCTTTTTGGTACATTTCCCAAGTGATACAGCACTTCGAGTCCTTGTAAGGAGGAAGACGAAGGTATACTATGTGTGGGTCTGCAACGACAGAAGACAGCGTGAAGCGAGCTGCTGGGACAGACTTCAGAAGCAGAATTGTAAAAAATAGGATTGCTACAACTTGAGGCAGTAAATCGGTCTGAAGGAGAGATCTGTGTGCAGTAGACTTGTGTTGCAGTATTGTTGCCAATTCCAAGGTAAGCATTTCAAACTGAGCAGTCCTTGCAAGTCACACTGAGGGCAAGGACAAGTTCATGATCCGCCCTTCCATCTCAGACAAGATGGTCCTGGCGCGCGCCCGACAGTGCACAGCTGTTCCAAAATCAATCAACTTAAGCTTCCATATTGGCAATGCCTTGTGGGTGAGCTTAATGTCTAGAAAGAGGTCCCTACAGAGAACCAAATGCATTCATTTGTCAAAAGAGATAGTTTGAACCGTTTTAAGAAAGGAGAGTGTTCACAGTCTATTAGGCATTGGATAAAAGCAGCTCATAGGGCTTTCTCAGCAGCTCAATTTGCAATTGCTCTTAAAACAGACTTAATTAAAGAACTTAACATGGTCATATGTACACACTACAAAGCCAGTCATATATGTATGAAATGATATATTCCCTTTTCTTGCACTTCTTTGCCATTTTCATTAGAACCTTCCATGACGAAATCTGCACCATCTATTTGTTTACTTGGGTAATGTTTTAGAGCTGCATGCATTTTCAAGTATTCTAAACAGTACTTTCTCCTAAGAACCCAAGATGGCTCGGGATCCAGGTAACGTTCCCTCCTTGTTGCACCTGCGCTGACATAGCATCTGCCACCTTTTCCAGGACCTTCAAATAAGGTTCTCAAACAACTACTCTTACTCAGATGTGGGTCTTGATGTCAGTCGCCGACCTCCTCACTCCGCCCCACAATCGTCGTTTACAGCACATGCACAGAAATCGTTGAGGTCGCCCTGGGGAAGTCATTGAACAAACCTGCATGGCGACTTGCAAGCAATAGCTCATTGCCCATCATGCACTTCCAAGCTGCTATCTGGTGTTTGGTGTAACATCTGCGTGACTTTTCTGTTTGAGGTGCTGCACAGATGATTTGGCCAAGAGCAGGCTAGGACCTTTTTGGTGATCACCACTACCATGCTGTTTGTACTCTAACAAAATAGTGGCCTCTGGTAAAATAATGCTGTGTTCTCCAGGTCAAACTTTTGCAGTCTGCCTTGAAAACGTTGTCACTCTTTGGCACTATGGCATACCGTTTGCCCTAAGTGCCAGGAAATGCCCAGAAGTGGGTTCCTTGCTCGCTGTGCCACTGGATTCACGTTAGCCTGGCTGAGGAGGGGTGATACACCGAAACTGGTCCGATGCTTATTTCTGGTCCAGGGAGGTCCTGGTCTGACAGTTCGGTCTGGACTGTTCCCAGGAGGAGCAGTTTCAAGACAAATTTGCTTATGGCTGGGTGCAAACTGGGGTGGCAAAGTGAGCAAAAGAACAATGGATTAAACCCAGATCTCTTGACTGGGGGTGAGTGGTTGAAACGTTTAAGGCACTCCGTCTATCATCTTGTGTACGGCGCAGAGGGTCAACACAGGCTTAAGGTAAAGTGAAAATAATAATAAAAAAAATAAAACCAATGATAGTTCATAGCACTAAGAGGTGAGCAGCAGTTGGATTCTGCAGTTTCTTAAATTACATCATGAGGTGGGTGTAATGGATACAGTGCAGAGACAATAAAGATACAAAATAGAGCTCCGTGTGCCTGCTTGGAACCTAGAAATCTATTCCTGATTGATTCACCCCATCCCCTTTTCGAGGCACCCCCCTTCCTCCAATGCTAGCATCTACCTCAGGTTTCTGCAACCCTCTGCGTGGATCGTCTTCCAGTAAACCTTGGCAATAAATGCATTTTTAAAGAGACCACTCAGCGTTAGTGCTATATATAGTGCGCAAACTGGCTCCCACAGAGAAGAGATTCTTTTACAAAAGGACAGGGGCAACATGTAGGGGGTACGAAGAAGTGATGGGGAAGGCAAGTCACTGGCATAATGTATTGCCTCCTTTACGTATGTATCAATTTTTTATATTTTTCAGAAAAGGAGGTCATACATCCATCTCAAATAAGGGCTCATGAACTTCAACAGCAAAGGAACATTAGTAGAGTATATATGTACGAGACCTTATTAAAAAAAAAAGACTTTGGCTCATAGACTACTTACATATTTGCGTTGCCTACCGCTAAGTGCCAGAACCTTGGTGAATCTTATTATAGCTGTAGAAAGTGTATGAGTCTTTTTTTGTTTTTCTTCCCAAACACTGTGCAGATTAAGTAGTGAACTAACTGCCCGCCCAGCCCTGCCTGCATTTTTTCTAAGTTTCCCTCGCCATACTTTCTTCCGTACCCAATGTGCTACAGAGACTGTGGGGATATTCTCAAAGAAGTGGCGGTGAGAGGCGTTAGCCCCCTTGGATAAACGCCTCTCACCGCCACTTCGTAAACGTGTGGCTGCACCCTATTCTCAAGAATGTGGTGCATCCTGGCGTTTCCCCCTGCGATGGCGCTAAGTTTCACGACTTAGCGCCAATGCAGGCACCCTTGCACCAGATTGCAAGGGTGTCTGTGTGCAGGGGAGGGTTGTTCCTGTGCCCCTTCCTGCACATGAACATTCCTGAAATACCATTTTGCTTTTTCCGTGTGTGCTGCACAAGGCAGCACACATGGAAAAACCAAAATCGAGGAGAAATGAAGAATTTCTCCTCGTTTCCCCAACTTAAGACCAGGATTTTTCTGGTCTTAAGTTCGGCGCTGCTACCTATTATCGCCGCCCTTGATAATAGGTGGCAGCGTCGATCACAATGGGTGTTGCGGTGGAACGCCCACGGCAACACCCACTGCACGCCCATTTCACGCTAAATTTAGCATGAAAGGGGCCTTATTCTCAAGGCAGCGTTAAGCCACTTAACGTGGTTTAAATCCACGTTAAGGGGGTAAAGCTGCCTTGAGAATAAGGCGCTGACCCTATCGCCACGGGGGAACGTCAGAAAAAGTGACGTTCCCATGGCGATAGGGGTTTGAGAATATGCCCCTGTATTCGTTGCTAATATCTGCCTGGTTGGACCTTATTATTTTTATTTATTTGCAGTTTTATATAGCGTAAACTCGACCCGAAGGTATCAGAGCGCTTTACATTAGCACCAGTTGGATATCAGAGGGCCACATTAATTTTATTTATAGGCACAGGGAGATTAAGTGATATGCCCAGAATCACAGTATGTTCCAGCCTCCAACCAGACTCGAACCTGGTTTCCCAGCTTCAAAGTCCGCCACTCTGGCCGTTAAACCGCATCCTCTCCTTGCAAGCTCTGAGGTCATATCCCATCAAGCGCGCAATGGAAGTGCGAATTTAGGACCAGGAGCCAGATAACAAAACATTTTTACTGGCAATATTTCGTTTTCTTAGTGATGAGTTACAGCAGTCCTTGCTCCAAACACCTTTTACCACCATATTCTAAAGACAGGCCTCTCGGGGTGGTAATGTGTGAGATGTACGTTTGTGCACATCTGTTGTGTGGCTTGCTGTGGAGGTGATGTGTTCTGTTATTTTTGCTGCTGAGTTTTTGTGCTGCAATATTCTATTGTGATGTTGCTGTGTTGTACTGTTTTTTTTTTTTACTGTTTTATTATGATGTGTTTCTTGATGCAATGCCACAATCACCAAAAATCGTGTTAAGGTTTAGTTTGGGAGGGGTGAAACCTGCCATCAAGGGCGAGCAGGAACATAATTCACAAGCTCTTTAAGGCGCATTAACATTTAACCCCCCTGACAGGATTAGCTCTTTGACAAATGACTTGGAGAAACGAGGGCTTGAAACTTCAAATCATATGTAACACTAGCCCGGCATTTGGCTACCATTACGTTTAATCTGCCCTGCAAATGATGTGGAAAGCAAGGGCCGGGAAGCAGCTTGCGAGCAAATAACAATAAACGTCCTTCGAATTCTGGATGCATGATGACATTTAAACATTTTAAAAGATAAACTCGAAATAATGATTGCACTGGTCACTTGTCAAAATCCAAATTACGAGTTTATTTTATTTTATCTCATTTTACTGTGGGGGTTGGGCGAATGACATAACTTAGCCTAGTAGCAGCCGTTGACGTAATGCAGCGGGAGGAACAGGACATAGTCACAAGGGTGGATTCTGGATCGATTCACGAAAGCGAAAAATCAAAATTGCACTTTCGAAATTATTAGTTCAGCAAATGCGTTTTTTTAAAAGCTACTTCCAAGTGAGAGATAGGAATTATTATATGTGCCATTTGTCAGTTCGTGTGAACTGGGCGGTAATAAGGGAACACAATACTAAGGAGAAAATACATTGGCAAAGCCAGTAGGTTTCAGCTCGTAACTGAAAATACAACCAGAACTATTGACTGTGCCAATTTTTTTTTAAAAAAAACAGAGGATTGGAAACAAGGTAGTGTGTCAGGGCAGGAGGCGCATTCAGAGCAGCTCCTGTGCGAGGGACAGTTGGGGCAACCGCCTGCCCCCTTGGGTTAGTGCACGGCATGCAGTGCAGCAGAACACACATGCACACAGTGCAGCCCTATCTCCTTCAGAAGGCTGCTGGGATGTTTAGTACCAAATCAGTGGACATTTGAACTAACTTAGCATCAAATATCCTCTCTTGTTCTCCCCGAACACAGAAAATTGGCTGCCGGACTGTTGTGGGCAGGCAACAGGCTACGTTTATCAGTGCCATCAAATGGTGCCTTTGCACTCACCCACACCTCAAGCGAGTATTTGGCAGGGCTCGAGTCGGGGTACCCCGCTCCTTTGAGTGTCAATACGGTGACTAATTCCAACGTAAACATTCTCCTTTGCCCTTTGAACCTGCCCCCATCGCCTTCTAACCTTTGTTAATTAGTGGGGACTCCATCTCGTGACGTCACTTCCGGCTGTGAGGTCACTTCCGGTGACACCACCTAACTTGGAGCGTCCCCCCACTTCTTTTTTTAGGACTTGTGCCCTGGTATTTGGTGTTCCTAACCATTTCAATGTAATCACTTTAATTACATGTCCTTGCCAGGAAGAAAGACTTCTGATATATATAGAGTGTAAAGTGGCTAGGTGAAGAGAAAACACAGAGCATGTTGAGTGCACACAAAGGGGGCGTGGCCTGTTCAGTAATAGGCGTTGCTTAAACACATAAAATACATTTCTGTGATTTCTAAAGTGTGCCAAAGGTCCGTTATTTTGGTGTCCGTCTGTGCTTTCTATTATTGCATCCAGACATAATAACACAACCACTGATCCGCACCTAAAACCAGCCTGGACGATTGGTTTTGCCAATGGTTGTCTGTGTGCTCTCTGGAGAGAAAGAATCCAAGGATCGGATGACCACACATTCTGAACACCTTTTGCCCAACCACAGGCATTGCAAGAAACTCCCCCTGCCTTCAAACTGAATTCCAGAGCTCCCAGTCGTGGCCCTTATAAACACCTGGAGGTGACTCAGTTCAAAGCAGTTGCGCAAAGCCCATATGGCTACAAGGGCTTCAGCCCCACCCCGTCGTGTGTGTCAGCCGGGCTGCTGCAGCTCGAGCTGCTGTGGGCTCGGCTGTGAAGTGTCTGGAGTCTTGTCTTCGGCACAAGTTTTTCACAGGTCTTTAACCCCTTCAGCGCGGCGGGAATTCCCCCGCGGTGCTGAAGGGTTCGAGCGCGGGCGGGGCCATGACGGAACGGTTCCGTCATGAGCACAGCGCAACCGATGCTCATGACGGAACCGTTCCGTCATGGGCATGGAAGGGGTTAAAGACCATTTGCATATTTACAAACCTTTGTAAACTGGTTAACTGCTGAGGCTTAGTTTTCTTTCTGGTTCCAGTACCCCCTGGGACCCCACTCTGCCAATTCCTTACATATGTATTTTACATTTACTGCCATAGTGTCGGAATGCATTTCATAAAAAGGAATATAAAGTAGGGTTGCCAAACGAAAAATGCCAGCCATGTGTTGTTAAAAGAGCCTGCAAAGACCTTGTCTTGACACTAAATAGGGTTTTTAATAAAAAAGTATGTATTAATTTGTAATGTGACTTCTCTGTCTTTGTTCCCTTTAATTATCAGTCATGAAGCATTCAGGCAGCACTAGAACACAATTAAAAGTGCTTTCTATTTATATTTGCTGTTCGAAGTATGCACAAATAAGTGCTGAAAATACAGCTTTTGGTGTCTGTCTAATTTTGTACCGTCTGGGACATCAAAAGAATGAGCTGGCAATTCGAATCATAAGACTGGAAGTTTGCTGCAGGATCAGCACATTATTTATTTCCTCCACCCTCGATCCCTGATTAATGCCATAATAGCAATAGTTTAACTTATATCTGAAACCCTACACTGTGGTCAACAACATGCTGAGTTACTTCAAGTGTTGGGAAAGCACCCTGCATTCAGACAACTCACTCCTCATTCTCGCCCTTCACGCTCAACCTGCACTCACAGCATTCAAAATGCACTCACACTGATCACCATGCACTCACATTGATCATTCTGCACCTGCACTGTTCACCCTGTACCTCACCTTACAGTCACACGAGCACACTACTCACTTTGCACTCATGTGACACTTCACTCACCTGTCCCCCTCACTGCTCAATCTGCAATCTCACTCAAACAAGCCCATTTCTAACCATGCATTCATTCGCACCCAAATTCATATGGTCACCTCATTCACCCTGCAGTCACTCCTCTTACCCTACTCTCACTGTCGCATCGCTCACCATGCACTCACATGGGCAATCCTGCCACCCACACACCTCAGATGGTTATTGTGCCCGTTACAAAGAACGTGTAGCATGCAGATCACAGAACTGAGTGTGAGTAAACTATGAATAGCTCTATAAAAAAATTAAATGTTTGTCAGAATGTGCTTGTTGGAAAACGAGACAGCATCTGTGAGGCCTGCACAAATAACATGACTACATTTGTCCTTCACTGGGAACCAAACACCCAATTGTAGCGCCTGACTCTCAGAGGGTAGCGTTGCAGAGCAGTCTGAGGCTTACTCAAGGGAGGTGGTGTGGGCTAGTAATCGCCATTTGCAGGTGCACAAAAAATAACACTCAATAATTGATTGTCCAGTCTGTACTTTGCTTTATAAAAGTAAGAGTACATTTATTAAACACACACACCACTCAATACTATGCACCAATTTACAAATATACATAAGCTGTTGGAATTACTTTGTGACATTGTATAACATCTCCACCCCTCCCGCAGGGGGGGTGGGGGTCTAGTACCACCACTCCCATGTATGCACATCAACTTGCCCCCAATGCAGTTAGTTGAACATAACCTGGAGCGAGGGCCCTGCGCACTGGCACCATCCCAGTGGCGACCCACCCCATTACCTCAACAAGCATTAAAAAGGGGTAAACCTGCCTTGGTGACACATGACCCTGACTGAGCATCTCCTATTGACCATAAAGTATGCACCTCTATATCTTAAGGGCTAGCAGTCTGGGGTCTTCACCTAAGCGCAGCAGCAAGAATCCATGTTTACGCACACTTTAGAATGACAGTACTCATCACCTTGGTTGATCGTTTGAATGCATTGCAATTACAGCCCCTAAGGGCATCACAGATGAAATCACAGAATTGCGCATATACAGCCAGACACCCTAGCAGGACTGTCTGGCAACATAACCCCACTTGGCTTATGACATCTCCTTACACATTTGACTTACAGTCCCTTCAAAAGAAGTACTCCTGGCAACTACACTTCTCCTGCAGTGTGCCTCTTCACTTTAAAAGGAATCCCAGGTAAAAGCATGAGATTACGTAAATACAGCCCGACCCCCTAGCAGGAAGGTCCAGCAACATAACTCCATTTAGCTTAACATCACCTTACACAGGTACTTCACTTTACACATGTGACTTTCAGTCCACCTAAAAAGAAATAACCAATAGTAAATGCATTTCGGTGCAATTACACCACTTCACCTCCAGGGGATGCCCTTCTCCAGACATCCCCCAACTCAGCCCTTCAATCCGTGATGCACTTCATAGTACACCCTCAGCTGTAGAACATAAGTTCCAGCCTAGAAGGTGTTAAAGGCTGGCTGAGTCCTGAAGGGGTTATTCTTTCAGATGCCCCGTGAAACTTAGGGGTGGACTGTTCTTCTTTATGCTGGGGGAGACTGCGGGGCTCCTGCAGCACCCCTGCACCCCTTTTCACACGTGAGGGTGACCCCCTCCTCTGGGCACCAAAATGGCAGACTTCTTCGTGCTGTGGGGGGGAAGACTGGGCCTCTCCAGCAGCTCCCCCAGCACCTTTTCACAAGTGAGGGTGACCCCTCTCCTCTGGGGGCCACAAAGCACCAAAACAGCAGATTTCCAAATGCCCGGCGAGGCACCATGGGGCGCTTCATGCTCCTCTCCACCAGCCCCCGCCACTGGGTACACTCTCCTCTGCCCTCAGGGTCTCTGACTCAGCAGGGTGCTGTCTTCACTGGGTCCCTGCGCCAGCCTCTCGCCAGGCTCTCCTTCTGGGACTTCTTCTCCCTGCGCAGAGGCCTCTGCTTCTGTGCACCAGTCCTGGGCTCTTCTTCTGGTGCTGATAGGGTCCTGGGGGCAGTCAGGGGGTCTCTCCTTCCAACTGCCCATTGCGCCAGGCTCCAGCACCTTCAGCCTCAGCCAAGCACACCCCAGAGAGCCCTTCTCTTCCTGTGCAAGCACTTTTTAAAAGTTGAGTAGGGGGCTGGCAGGAAGTCTCTGTTGGTCCTATCAAACAGCGAAACATCACGTCCCTGCCCCTGCTCCCTCCTTCTTGTCCAGCCTCTGAGCTTGTTCAATAATGGCGTCGTCCAGGGTTTCTGGCCACATGTCTGAAGCCTCATCCCCCACACTGCCTTCCCTCCTTGTGCAGCCTGGTGCCTGGCACCCCGTGACAGCTGCTAATTGATGAGCCTGTATCCCCTCCCATCATCTCTTCGTGGAGAGGAGGCCCTAGCTTGTGGAAGAAAGGTTATCAATCCATCCAGCAGAGGTCAGCCCTCAGCCTGGGTCTGGTCCTGGCTGGCTCACAGAAATATGACAGTTCTGGATGACCCAAAAGCAGTACAAATATGACTTTGGACTCTGCAGGATATGTCTTTTCACCTCCAATACAATGGGCTTTAGTACATGTCTGGAAACTGTAGGCCTTGTGGAAGTTAGTTTAGCCATGGGCCTCACATTCCCTTAGGGAAATAATGAAGTGAAAACACAGTAAAACACACTGACTTTCCCTGGCATGTTTCTTTCCAGGGTATAAAGCCTATTCCACGTCACCACCCAATACTGCATAAGTCCTGCCACACCATTCACTTTGTAGCTGCTCCTGGACTGCGCACGCTAGGAATCTCCCCTGCGCAGCCCGTACACGTGTGCACACGCAGGTACACATGTGTCTGCATGTAACCAGCCCGGTGTCCCTTACTCCAGCTGCTGCGCAGTGGCCTGGTCAAGCCAGGGGAACACCGGTAAAATCCCCATGCAGTCTCTTTCATCCTGAGTTCACTGTGGGTGAGTCCCAACTTATGAGGCTCCCCCACAGTAAAAGCTCAACAATTAGGTGCTCAAAAATCAAAAAATCCGGGCGGCCCATAGTGTCAGAACCACCTTCTAACAGTGCTATAGAGAGATGAGGTACATTGTTGGTGAGTGGCAGTGAGGGAATTAATGGAGAAGGAGGAAATGGGGGAGGGATGCCTAAAAAGACTGTTGCACCGTGTGTGACCAGTGCTAGGGCCACTGACCAACAATTCATATTGGGGTGCGTCACTTGTGCGTGGGAGACAGAGAGCAGAATTCCAAGAGCAAGTGTAAACCTTCTAGCAGGGTGAATGGAAGGATAGCAAGGACGTGAGTACTAGCCACAAGGATGGCGTGCAACTACTTTGTACTAGTCATCTATGGAACCGGTAAATGAAAAAAAATTAACATGCGTCCGGGTGTGTGGGAGGATCTACAACATGAGGGGCAGTGCGTTTAGCCAATGACTGAAAGAGGCTCACCCAAGGAAGATGGCTCAAAGCGTTTCTATATATTGTACAGTGTGTTTTCTGCTGATATGAGGTCGCCAGACAACTAGCGTTCTCTGTTGCCAGATCTAAAATAGACATGGCTTTATTATCTTCTGTGCACAACTAAACTTCACCAAGTGATTGATGATTCCTGACCACATCGCGTGCTTTCATGTAACAGCCTGCTCATTCTGAGACATGCAGCCTTGGTAAGTATAAACTGAACACGTCAGACTAAAAGAACGCAATGGCTTTATTAAATTACATTTTTTGTAAGAAAATACAGTGTCCTTGTCGATATACAGTCATCTCTAAGCGCTCACATCATCTGAAGTACAGGTGAGAGTAAAAGTGCAATGAATGGAAAAGTCCATCTGCTCCTTGTGAGTCTTTTCAAGAAGCGCCACACTAACCAGGGTCCTATAAACAATGAAACTGCTGCCTCGCGGCCTTGCCATCGCGAGAAGAGTGTCCTTAGGTTCAGAGGGGGGTGGGCATTTTACCCACATTCGCCAGAATAGTCACATAATTGAATAGAGAGGTAAGAAACAAACCAGTTCGTGGTTTGTGCTTTGTAAACGGCGAATATGTCTCAGCTCTCGTTTCTTCTAGATAGCACAGTGGATTAAGGTACCTGCTGCAAAGTTCATGGGGACACTGAAGGTCACAGGTTTGGAGCAGGGGAAGAGGCGACTTTCATCCTTATGAAGGTTAAAATGGACAAGTGGCTAATGCTCCAGAAATTATGCGGCTGGAGTTTGAACCTAAGGCCTACAGGTTGCTCATAGATGACTGCAGCAGGTGCACTACCCAAAGATCTTTTGACAGTATTCAGTAGCCTTTAATGAGAGGGTTAACTCTATGACACTCCACAGCCGCTTGTGGCCAATCGAAATGTAATTATTTGGGGTTCCCTAAGTAAAGTCTGCATATCGGGTGAATATTTTCTCTGAGACAGCACACAGGAGGAAACTGCTCTGAAAGCACATAGGGGCATATTATCAAGCACGGCGTTAAAATTATCGCCGCTAAAGCGGCGATAATGGACTTGATAATTTGCCCTTGAGAATTCCAATAGAAGCCCATGTTGACACCAGAACATGGGCTTCTATGGGAATTCTCAAGGGCATATTATCAAGCCCATTATCGCCGCTGTAGCGGCAGTTTTCTGCCGCTAAATCGGCGATAATTTTAACGCCGTTTCTTGATAATATGTCCCTTAGTTTTAGCCCTGTGTGATTTTTCCCACCTTTTCTCCTCTCACCACAGGACAGGGTTTCCCTTTCTTACCCACTACAAATGTTCAACGCAATTTGCCCCATTCTAATTGACTGCATCTTGTAGTTTTGGAGAATAGGATTACGGGGCTCATGAGCCAAAATATTATGGTAACATCAGATAAAGATGCTAGATTGTGACTATGTCGGTGTTCCAATTTTGGGGGAAAACTGTCTTTAAAGTTTGTCATCACTGCAGCGGTGACAAGCACTGGCAAAGCCATTGTCTGGCCCTAGCAAGCTGACACAATGGCTATTTACATTTTTTATGGCAAACAGAAGCCACAAAAAGAAAAACAAGAAAATATGTCACTGCCTAACCATGGTGGCCATATGCTTACAGCTAATATTTTAAATTTGAAAAAAATAGCCTTCAAATATAATTTTATTAGAACAGTACAGGTGTTTCCTTACAGCCAGGTGCTCGTAGAACAGGTATAGAAACCTATTTTTGTTGCAAGTACATCACGGGAAAAGACAATTCTTTCAGGCATAAATCAAATGCAATATTGGTTTTGAATTACTGTAACCTAAAGACATAGTTTACACACACAAGGGTAAAATAAATAAATAGAAAAAGTATAAAGTATCGAAAGAAAGTAACAATTGACAAAGTAAAGTTTTGGCCCACTAGTGCTGGCACTGAAGTGCACTCCTTTTTGGGTTTTGCCTGAGACAGCACACATGTGTGGTCGGCAAAATCTTTTGTTAAAAAAAAAATCTTTTGTTAAAAAAAAGCCCCTTGCTTACCAATACTTACTGTTGGTTGGCTTCCACACCAATCTCGATTCCTTGCTTCCTTTTGGTTACGCCTCAAGCTTCCTCCAGGCTGCTCACTTCCTCCTGCTTTCTTCCGGGGCTTCTATCTCTGCTGTGGATCATGGACCTGGTACAGCTTCCTGTTTGTGGACAATGTGTTTCCGCTTGCCCCGTGCTCCTCCAGGAACTTTTTATTTACTTTTTATTGTATGGCCTATCCCTCAAACTCCTCCCACTGACTGGTGTTGCTTCACCATCCCTCTCTCCCCACAGCGCCCTTGTGTTGCTTTCCCGACCACTCTCCTCCCACTGTCCGTTACTACTCCCTCCCTCTTCCAATGCACCTCCTGGTGTTACTCCCCCCTCCTCGCCCGCTGTCCATTATTTCTGTTTCCTCCCTCCTCTCCCACACTTTTCTTGTGTATGCAGCATGGTTTAAAGGAGAAAAACTCTATGGCGTGGTCAACACTGGTCACATCATAGCACTTTCTTTCAGGACTTGAAGTCATGTTACCCAGCAGCCCGTACTTCTGTCCAGCATCAAAACACTTTTTCACAAAGCCAATAGAAACCGCATAGGCGAAACCTATTGACTTTGCCATTGCTTGTTAAATGATGTGCCTGAGTCATAAGACAAAATGCCATCAGCCACAGTTTTAGAAAGCATAAGGTTGAAATGGTTTGACCCATTACTCCCTGCTGTGTGCTGCAGTAGCAAATATGAATAACAATTGATCTGATCAATTGATGAAGAGAGCGGACTGAAAGCACCTCTGTGTATGTATTTTTTAAAATTTATGTTTTGTTTTCCTATATGAGGATGGCGAGCAGCTAATGATGTGTCTAGCCTATTGCAAGTTGAATTGCTATCTTGGGTGAAGAGGACAAATTTATGAAAGTGCGAGAAAAAGGCAGGTGTATTGTAATGTGGAAAAGATGGCTTAATTTTTCCTAACAAAAAATTCCTTTGCTTTTTCCAAGTTTAATAGTTTTGTAATATTGATGAAGGGGAGCGTGGCAGGATTCAGTTACTTATGTGGAATTTGAAAATCTTTGGGCTCTCCTAAGAGATTTGTAAAAGCCAGAGCAATCAAATAAGAGCTGAATTTTAAGGCAACAAATATTTTCATCCCATGCCGGTTGTAGGCCTTTGAGAAGAACAATTACAAAGAAAAGCTTCAACAATATTGAAAGTTTACCAAACATGTCATTGTCAATCAACCTTTTCTAATTCAAGGAGTCCCTCCCGGTCACAAATTCAGGTTGAGATGAGTATCACAACATGTCTAAGAGCATACACTAATTTAATAGACAATATCAGCTCTGATAACCACGTCCTGGAGATTGAACGTAGAGAGAGCCCATCGTCCAATTTTCTTTTCTTTTGTGTAGCAAAGTAGTTGTAACAACCTGACCTATCACAGCTCACCAAACTACTTACTGTTTAGCGACATATTTCATAATTGGTCTTGCAGATGACCCTTAACAGTGCACTCTGCTGGGTTCCTTAGTGCCGATATCGGCAACCCTCCCCCGAAGGTAAGGTACTTAATACACACTGTAATAAATAATCATGCCACACAAATTTTGTTGGAAAACAGTTTGCTGCAGATTTATTTCATACATGAACTATGCCAACGTGGTGGGTTAACTTACGGGCGATCCAAGGGCAGGCAGCACTGAGTAACCTGAGCCGCCCTACCCGCCTGATGAGCCAAACGGCCCCGCCGCCAACCCAATTGGTGCTCCCATATAACTGGGAATTTCTTCCCTTAATTACCGTGGACCACCAGTCCATAAGTTTACTCACACCGTTTTAGGGGCAGAGTGTTGCAAGGAAAGTTTGTATCTAGCAGGGTAACCGAGAGGACGGCCAGTGGGTGGGGTAAGTATAAGAACCTGACCCTTGCCCCTTGCGCACCGGAAATGACCCAGCAAAGGCACTGGACATGGGGGAACTCCTGTTAGGGGTCCCAGTCAGTGGTGCGCAGTGGATGTGCCAGAATGCGGCACAAAGGTGGCTGATCCTCTTAAAAGGGCACTCTGTGTGCGCCGCAGACAGCCACAATATCCATTGAATGTATATGTACCTAAAGCAAATAGGCGCTGCTTGCGACATGCTGCTCAGGCCTTTACTGTGAAGAAGTCAGTGCAGTTGTGGTTGTGTGGACAGGAAAGCTTATAAAAGGGATGGTAGAGGGTGCATCTTCCGCAATATGGCATTTACCCTTTCAATTGCAAGTATTGCCACTTTCTTCTTGGTTAAAAATCTTTATATGTGCTTCCAAGCAAGAGATAGGTCGATACAGTGCACTTGGGTAAAGCTCAATGAAATCCAGTACAATACTTCAGCCCATCTTACAAGTGCAGGTGCCAGCCGGTCCCTGGGTGATATACCGGCGGGATGCTTTATTTCTAGTGTTCCAGCTCTTAGCCGTTGCACGTTACATTTGCTGACTGCAGCAGCCTCTTATTCAGCGCGCTAATGGACGGGCCCATCTCGCGCGCCCGCCTGGTGGTTCGGTGTCCTCCATTTCCTGCTTCCGCAGTGCACGAGGCGCGCCCTGTGTCATCAGAGCAAACGCTGCTTCGCAAGGGGGTTAAATGGATTTTAAGTCCTTAATGAAAGACTCAGCTTTTTCTTCACGCCTGCTCTCTGCCCGGCCAATATTTCTGGAAGGATCGGGTTATCCCCGGATAATTAGCAGAAGGTTGCAAAGGGAAACCGACACCCGCCACAACCGCTTTTCTGGATCTGTTTACGGTCTCAAGGCTTCTGCATAGTCCCTGGCCATAATGATAACAGCAGAGCTCCAGTTAAGGATTAAATATTGTGACAATAATAATTGCGGCTGCAGTGAACACAACAAAATCAATCTCGACAGCCATTTGACTACGACGTGGCTGCTTTCCTCAGCTGTAGAATGCCTAATCAATTACATGTTTCCTCACTTGAAAGGGGAGGTTTTGAATGTTGTGGTTTTGGTGCAGGAGGGGTTCATATCGGATGGAAATACATGCATACACAAAATATGCAAATGAATAGAATGCTAGTCCTACAACCATAAGGGAATTCCCATTTTCTTAAACATTTGTGGCCAAGTTGTGAAGAGAACTATCCTGTCTATGCTCCCTCACTCCATACCTCTTCTTACCTCTTCTTCTATCTACATTAGGTAATTGATCATGCATGTAGTCAGTGCTTAATTTGTAAAAAATAAATAAGTGCGTGTGAGTTATTGGAAGGCTGTGCGAGGTTTAACCTCTCCCAATTACTTAACTTTCCTACTCACTCTAAAGATCACATGCTTGATCTTATCTTCGCTGCACCTGGCCTGAACTCACACCCCCAACAGGGATGGATGGACCACTCGCCTACAATATTCCGTCCCTCCCCTGCACCAAATCCTCTTCTTTACCCGTAATTAGAACTTGGCACAAAGTAGATCTTAGAACTGTTGCAGATGCATCTATGGCTGCCCCTCCAATCCTCTTAGCTGATCTCAATGAAAATATAACAGCCTACAGTGTTAGTATTGCTGCTGTGCTTGGGGAATCAGTTCCTATAGACCTGTACGTTACCACCGCACTCACCCCACGGCATCCTGGTACGCTTCTGAATTGGAACACTTGAAAAAACTCTGCACATGACTAGAGCACTATTGGCACCTGTTCTACACAGATTTAATCAAAATAAACTATATTGAGACTGTATGCCAAAACAAAAGACTTATTCACCACACTAGGAACACATTTTATGGTGTTCATATTTCACAGGCCCTGAATAAATTAAAGGAAGTCTTTAATAGTGTCAACAATGGCGCCAACTCTAATTGTTGTAACTCCAATTGCACATCCTTGCAAACACTATTTAATGTTGTCTATATTCTTTCATGATAGAATCAATGATATTGTCCAAGTTTTCAATGTGTACTTCAGCCACGCACTCCACCTGGAAATTAGTGCACTGCACACAGTGCTGTCTCACATTGAAAACTTCCTAACTTTTCCCCAGTGAAGAAATCCTGGATGATTTTTAAAATCACAATCATTATGTCTGGGTAACCCTTTGACCCTTGTCCTGCTGAACATCTTAAACTTTGGGTGCTCCTTATATCTGCTTATCTATTGCCCATTTGAAGCCTTATTTAATACAAAGCAAATAAGGGGAGAGGAAACTCTGACAATTGAACAAACTAGACCTCAGAGGAGGAGGCTCACCGTGCCACTCACCAAGAAGAAGGTGGTTTTCATGCCAAAAAAAAATGACTCGCTTGTGCATGCATAAATTAGTTCAGAAATGGAGTTTGGTCTCCAAATAAATATAGGAAGTTTGATTGGTTTGGTATTTATAATTGTGGTGCACCTACTGTAAGTAAAAGCCCAGTCGATATTGGTAATTAAGAGGAATAAGCATAATTGTTAGAAACAGGGTTTCTGATAGGCAGAGATACGCACTCTGTCCAAGCATTTGCCACAATCCTAGTCAGGGTAAGCTAGATATACACTAAAAGATAACTTGTGCTCACCCTCCGGTAGCTTGGCACAGAGCAGTCAGGCTTAGCTAAAGAGGCAATGTGTAAAGCACGGATACTCACGAATATTTGCCCAGGGGCCACAAGTACGGTGTGTGAGGTATCTGAGGGCCGCACTGATACCAGCAGGGTGGTGGTAGGGGATCTGGGTGGGTCAGTGATTGTGTAAGGAGGTACAAAAAATGTCAAAGAAACGGGCAAGCATTTATTTGCAGATTAATCAAAGCTTGCACGTTTATTTAATATTTTTTTCTGAATAATTGTGCTCAGCAACTAAACAGCAGCTTGTACTGCTGTTCACCAGGGGGCCGCATGTAAAGGTAAAGAGTGTTGCAAGCGGCCTCCGGGCCGTACTTTGAGTATCGCTGGTGTAAAGTATGAGTGCAACACACGCAGTAACATAATTATTATACCATCAAAAAGCTCCACACAGGTTCATAAAAATACATTATTATATTCTAAACAAAACAAGCCTGAATCGACAAAAATACAATGTATGGAATTTGAGATATTTAATTTTAAAAGAATAAATGCAACAAAGCGCTTAGAAGCAAGTAGCATTGAAAGGTTACTTTAGGTCACGATGGACTGGGGCAAATTCAAAATTCGGGTTTACCTTGTGGAAGCGCAGATCGACTACAGGACCCACGCATGTCCCGGTGAACAAAGTACCTTTCCTGGTCGCAAACAACCAAATGCGTTGATCTTCTCTATGCAGTGAAGGCGATGTGTGGGAGTCGAGAGTCGTCGAGTGATGTGCTGGATTCTGCTACGCAGTCGAGGTGATGCGTCGATCTCACCAAGCTGCATGGCACCGGAAGGCCAAGCGCTAGTTCGGATGCGATGCAACGATTTTACTCCTGCAACTTGATCTTTGCGCCGGTTCTGTTACACACAGACAGGAGATGCGTCTAAATCCGTGTTGCAAGTATCTGAGCCACTTCCAGTGAGCCAGCACAGGAGCAGGGGTAGAAACTTTGATATCCCAGAGTCTCCAGCAACAGGAGGCAAGCCAACAAGCCCTTAGAGATCCCTTGGTGGGAAGGCAGAGTCAAGCTCTCATTTTGAAGAGTCAGAGAGCAGCAGGCAGTAGGGCAACAAACAGAAAAGCAGGCCTTCCAGATCAGCAGTCTAGTTGAATCCTTTAAGCAGCACAGCAGTCCCTCTGACAGAGGTTCACTTCAAGATCCAGAAGTGTCTGATTTTAGGGAGTCAGAGATACAGTACTTATACCCAATGATGCCTTTAATGTAGGGGATCACTTCTAAGCCGCTCTCTGAAGTGCACAGGTTCCCCTTTCAGCCCAGTCCTGACACCCGGTCATCTATTGAGGGCAAATCAGCCCTGTGTGTGGGGACAGGACACAACCTATTCAAGTGAAGTGTTAGCCCCTCCCTTCCATCATGTCCAGACAAAGCCATCAGAATGCAAATGTATGTAGATGAGTACTCAGCCACACCTATCCTTTCAGTATTGTGGCTGTCTAGAATGAATGCACAAAGTGTAGCTGTCACCCACCCCAGATGTGTATTGGAGACAGGCTGCCAGGCACAAAGAGCAGTTAATCAAGAGAAATGTCCACTTTCTAAAAGTTTACTGGAAAGAGGTATCATCTCGCCCCAATCAGCTGCACAACTTGGTAAGCGTCATGTTGGCATTCATCATTACTTGACTTTCAACAATCTAATCCATCTATTCCATGTCATTTATTTCTTTTTCCATCCTTTTAATCTTTAATCGCCCACACGTAGACTGATGTGCATTTTTCCAATAGATGGATTAGATTGTTGAAAGTCAAGTAATGATGAATGCCAACATGGCGCTTACCGAGTTGTGCAGCTGATTGGGGCGTGATGATGCCTCTTTCCAGTAAACTGTTTCATATGGGTGCCAATATGGGCTGGCACCATACCAGCTTGCACGCTAATCAAGGACAACATAGATGATGAGTTAAAATGTATTGTATTAGGTGTGCATCCCATCCCTACCATATGACACTTTCTAAAAGTGACATTTCTAAATCAGTAATGTTAAATCCAACTTCACCAGTAAGGAGGATTTATCATTACCATTTCAAATATTTGAAACATGAAACAGCTACTCCTCTCTGATCAGGAATTACAGCTTAAAAGTGTTTTAAGGAATTCCCAATGCACACCTATGAGTAGGTCTCACAGTAGTGAAAAATGAAATAGGCTGTTTGTCACTACCAGGACATCAAAACATAAAAGTACCTGTCCTACCTTTTTGCTTACATTGCACCCTGCCCTTAGGGCTAATTACAGCCTACCTTATAGGTGACATATTATGTAATAAAAGGTGAGTCTGAAGCTTGGTAAACAGTTTCAAATGCCAAGTCAAAGTGGCAGTAAACTGCACACAAAGGCACTGCTGAGACAGGTTTGAAAGGCTACTTCGATGGTGGCAAAATCAGTGCTGCAGCACACTAGTAGCATTTAATTTACAGACCCTGGGTATATGGTATACCACTCTTCAAGGGACTTACAAGTAAATGAAATAGGTCAATCAGGTATATACCAATTACACATGTTTAGGGAAGAAGCCCATGCACTTTAGCACTGATTAGCTGTGGTAACGTCCTCAGAGTTCCTAGGCCAACAAAAAGATTCAGCAAAATGTGGGGGTAAAAAGCAAAAAGATTGGGGGAAGGCCGCACTAAGGTTGACAGGCCTAACAATAATCATTCTAGTGGCCCTGATGAACCGACTCGAGGGTTGCAAAACACATGTTGGCCATGTTTTCTTTTTGTATAAAGATTGGTTCACAGCCCCAAAATTAATTTGGAATAAACAATTGCTGTCAGAGAATTTAGATAGCACTTAAAAACTTGAATTCTAATTTGCTTTTACTGCCTGTCTAAATGTCTTTAGCACCAGAACACCCATATGGTTAGCAGAACGCTCTACAAAACAGATATCACTAGGCCTGCACTGACCTGTAGCAGAGTTAGTGGTGAATGTTTACAGTTATTTTATAGGTATTAACATTTTGTTGTGTGTTATAAAAAATGATATCCTAGAGCCTTGTCTTTCATACTTTGTGTACCCCAACAAGATTGTCACATAATTCACTTTGCTTTTCCTTCTCTGGCAGCAAAACCATGTTAAAATTACATAAGCAGCAATTTGTCAGAAAACATAGCCTGACATTTGACCTCTGTGTTCGAAGTTCAGCAAATGCGAGAAGAGAAATATAGATTCTAAATACAGAATTTATTGCTTGGACTTTCACGACACACCAAAAATTGCTTGTGGACCCACAATTTTGGAAACATTGATATTGATCACTAAGCATGACAGCGAACATGAACAAGGCAATAATTAAATGATCCAGGACACAAGATGGCGGTATGCATGGGACTAGTGCCTGCAGCAACATCTCTGGGATATTGGGACATAAAGAATCTCTGTACAAAGGGCTCCTTGGGTAGGCCCATCAAGGTGTGGGAAGTCAGGGTGTATCTACTGTAAATGTGCAGCAGCTACTTCTATGAGCAGTTTACACTGCTGCCACTTTCTTCTGAGTTAAGACCAGACTGACTCCCATTGGTGACATGGTTGTCCACATCTGCAATAGGAAGAAGGCTTGAGTGCGTACTAAAATTGAAACAATGGCCACCTTCCTATTCCTTTGAAGAGACACACAAGATATCATATGAAGCACAGGCTCACCCAAATATTCCCCCCTGACTCACTCCATTATGGCATCCTCACTGGATATCAATAACCCACATGGTCAGGAGTCTCCGGTAAGTGCAGTAAGCTACCACTAGTGTACAAAGGAAAACAGCACCGGAACAAAGCAAAGGCAGCAAATCTAGGTAAATTCTCAGAAAATAAGTTAATGCACTTAATCCTTTTCGCGCTGCCCTTCATACAGCAGCAGCGTTGGAAGCATTTCCAATCGACCTTTCTCCCTTCAAGTATTTTGCATCAACATCATGAACTGGCCTCTTTCAATTTGTTTCTTGACCTGTCACATCGGATTGATTTCCTTTACACTCAGATCAGGCGTGCTTTCCAAGTTTCATTTGGAAGCTCAGCACCTCTGTTTGTTTCCAAAGAAAGCACCCCTAAATACCACCTTTTGAATACCATCTAGGCTAAGTTTTAACCATCCTGCAGCTCTTGGCTTGATCGTAGCTGAGTAGTAGCACCAGATTTTGGCATTTGGGTACTAACATGCTGTATCTTGCTGTATCATGTTTTGAATTAGGAACCCCTTTGGGGGTGTATGGAAGCTCCCAACAACAAAGCCTGCCTTTTAACTCATAGTTAACAGGTCACAAGAGAGAGTAAAACACTCTATATCTGTTGGTCACCTGGGCGTTTGGGAAACACCCATAAATGAAGCACAAAGACTGCTAGGTGAGGGCTCACAGAAGTAGGAAGACCCATTAAACCACTGTTGTGGTTTGTTCCATTGAGTGCAAGGGCACCAGTGCTAGGGCCTGGACCTGGGGTGATAGGGCGCTAACTTTACTTACTTTGAAGACGATGCAATGGCTGCACCACTAGGATATTCCAATGTAACTTGGAGAAGTGCTTGTTGCAGAAATCCTGGTAATGATAGTATAGAGGGAACAATACAGCTCTGGTGCTCCCATCTACCCACTTGCCTCTCTAGATTTTGATCTCACAAGGCAAACAATGCATAATCAACACTGCCATTGGAAAGGAGCATTAATCTGCACCAGGGGTTCAAGATCAATAATTTGTGCAGGGGATGAAATCACATTGGGCTACTTCCAAATGCAGAAATGCAGGTTCCCTGGTGCCAGTGCTCATGCAAGAGGTGGTTTTCAGTGTGGTAACCACGTTGTTGGTAGCAGCAGCAAAGTTATTTTATGTGACCGTAGCAATGGTGGTGACATCAGTAGTGGTAGTGTGTGATGGTAATGGGGCACATAATGACATGGGATATTTCACTCCCACACTCAGAGATCCTCTACTCCATCCTGTACCTAATATGAGCTTCCAAGTGCACCTCAAAACATAGAATTTCTCCTTTGGTTCCCACCACTACAGCCACATATACCAGTGAGGCGCAGATGTCACCCAACAGCCTGATTTCTGTTCACCTAATCTATACACTAATCAATGCCTCTATGCACTCAATCCTGAGCGGTAGCTTCAGCATTTCCATCCCTCCATGTCACAGGAGTACTGTGCAACATCACTGTGGTGCTCTAAACCTATGTAAAGATATAAAAAAGCTAAACTATTCTCATGTCCATGAAGACACTGTTGTTAGCTGTCGATACAATTAACAACTTACTCATGTGAAATAACATAATACCAGCATCAATTATCAATCAATCAGGATTTATAAAGCATAACTAATCACCTGATTGGGGATCCAGGCACTTGCATGTCTCGGAGGGTTATTTGTACAGCCAGGTCTTGGGGGCTATTCACAATTCGGGAAGTGAGGTGATGGTACAGAGTTACGTGGGGAGGTTATTCCAGGTCATTGGTGCGATGTGGGAGAAGGCACATCCTCCACTTCTGCTTCGGTAGATGCGGGGAGTATGAGCAAGAGAAAGGCAGGTGGAGCGTAGTCTTCTCGACGGTTGGTGGAAGTTCAGGCGGTGGTTAATGTAGACCAGCCCTTGGTTTTGTAGAGTATTGTGTGCGTGGGTCAGCAGCTTAAATTGGCATCTCTTCTGTACAGGGAGCCAGTGCAGTTGCCTGAGGTGGTGTGTGATGTGGGTTCATCAGGGAAGGCAGAGTATGAGTGTGCCTGTGGCATTCTGTATGGCCTGAAGTCTCTGTAGGATCTGTGTGGCGATTCCTACGTTTAGGGTGTTGCTGTAGTTCAGTCGGCTGGTGGTGAGGTCCTGTGTCACGGTGCGGCTCGTGTGTAGGGTTAGCCACTTGAAGATCACACTTAGCATGGCTGAGGAGACAGCGTTGATCTGTGATTTCATGGTGAGCTTGTTGTAGATGATTCTGAGGTTTCTGGCGTGGTCGGAAGGAGTAGGTGTGGGTCCTAGGTCTGATGGCCACTAGGAGTCATTTCATGTGCTTCTGCTGATTCGATCTTGTCTGTGTTCAGCTGTAGGCAGTTTTTCTTCATCTAGTTGGCGACGCTTGTCATACATGTGGGGAAGTTGGTTCTGGTGGTGGTGGGGTAGCCGGTGAGTGAGAGTATGAGTTGGGTGTTGTCTGTGTAGGCAATTATGTTGAGTCCATGAGATCTGACGATGTTGACCAGCGTGGTCATATATGCGTTGAAGAGCTTGAGGCTGAGGGATGAGCCCAGGGGGACACCGCAGGTGATCTCCTTGGGTTTGGAGGTTGAAGGTGGGAGGTAGATCCTCTGGGCTTTTTCTGTGAGTAAGGAGTTGATCCATCTGATTGAGTACCCCTGGATGTCAATGTGATGGAGGCTTTAGATCTGCGTGTGGTGGAATACAGTGCTGAAAGCTGCTGAGAGGTCGAGGAGGATCAGAGCTGCTGTTTCTTCTCAGTCAAGGGGGGTTCTGTCACGTAGTTCCTATAAAACCTTAAAAAAAAGGATCTGCGCGTTCTGCATATACTGCAGGATTGGTGTCAGACTGATTCTGAACACCCCCACCAGGTATGTTGGCCTTTTGTACCAGCTAGCTCACAGTGCCACTAGAATCTCCTCCTACCAAGGAGAGAATAGTTCTTGGCAACCATCGAACATGAGAACTCTGATCCCTTAGGACTGTGGAAACAATATACTACTTTTCGCTTAGTCACTCATGCTTACTTAGTCTGTCTTAGAGAGGTACACAGAATAAACAGGCTGGGCGTTTTCAATAAGTATTTATTGAACAGTTGTTATTCTGGTGTATATAAGATGAGCTGAAACAACTGTTAGACAGTAGCAGATATATAGGATTCGAAGCACTATGAAAGTAAACGTATTGTAAAGCTCTACCATCTTGTAATAATCATGAATACATAAAAGTATATAAAATACATGATAATAAAAAGATGCGTACTCCTACAGTGCCTCCCTAACTAGATGTATCTAAGTGTACCTAGCATGTGTGTAGGTGTTAAGCCAAGAATCCCTAAAGTCAACCCTATAACCTGAAGTGAGAGACTGTGGGACCCCGTCCTGTCTCGAGTTGGACACCTCGCGAGGGATGTTAGACCACTGCAAGCTGGAGTATCTCTATGCAGGAAACTCAGCGTCTCTGGTCAGTTTGTCGGCTGGGAAGCCTTGATCTCCACTGTCAATCTTAGCAAGATGTGATGTATATATACCCAAAGGTCTCCCCAGGGGACCTACCTCGCTGTATTACTGTGTCGGCTTAAGAATGACGATGTTTATACATAGATAATATACAGGAGATAGTCCTGCTGTGCTTCCAAGAAAACTCATGCATCATGTATGAGATTTTGAACTAGGGAAAACCCTTGTTCTGAATGCAGTGTCGCATCTAGGTAAAATGTCAGTCCCTGTAAACCGTTATAAGTGTAATGTAGGGAAGAATATAGGTGAAGGATTATGAAGTTACCTGGGCCTATATCAGAGTACCTATATGGAATATAACACCCACTCCTCTTCCGAATGAACGACATAATTAAATTCTAAACGTACTACTAGGTTGACTAGATACTGGAACGCTAATAGGTATAAAATATTTTCGCTTAAAAATAATTAAAAGCTCTATAAAAAATCTTTAAAAAGTTTAAAAAGGAAATTGTCACTGAAGCCATAGCTCTAACGTGTTTGCAGGTATAGTTGGAACTACTACAAGCATTTGAAAGCCATGCATGCCCAAAAAGAATGTCAATTTTGTTTTGGAGTTCCAATGTTATTTTTATTTTTGAATTTTTTAAAGTCGAATTTCTCCCAGCACACGACGGGCCAAATGAGCCAAATGTTTATGTGTCCTGGCTGGTAAACTCAACATTATCGTTGCCTGCCTCTGCAGACGACGGTCCGTGTAACACCTCCCTGATTATGTCAATTGAGCACAGATGATCTTTCGTACTGTCCACAGCCGATGCTGGTGCAGCCTCTGCACCATCCAAGTCCTGGGTGTCAAAGGAGGAGCCGATGTCCATACCAACAGGAGCCGATACTACCTGTGGTGGATCTAGGAATGCCGCCATCAACATTGGAATACGCTGGGGACACTGCAGAACATGGGCCATTATCGGGTCCAGTAAAGCATCAACGTCCGGTTGTGCACATGATGGGAGTGTCAGTCAGAGATCCAACATGCATTCTTCTCTGCAAAACAGGCATTGGAGGACAAGTAAGATGCAGTTCATCCAGACTGGTCTAAATGACAGGAACCAAGACACACTTAGTTCTCTCAGGTGAGGTGTGCCTTGATGTTGTACCATGCGATCACAGTATTTTCGCATCAGGAGTACTGTTTCCATCTCCTCAGTGACTGGGACGTCCATTGCGTAGCAGAAAAATAACAATCAGAATACCTGCTATTAGAAACAGGATCAGTGGCAGTCCTCCAAAAATGCTTCCAAATACGGAGTGTATAAAGTTTGGTAGAACTCCGAGGACCATCTGCAAGGTGCTTAATAGTCCAGAACCTATGGTCTTAAATATGTGGACGATGCCTGTCGTATCAGACATAATAAAGATATGATTTACCATTTCTGCAAAATGGAAGGGGCAGTTCGTACATATGAGCACCTGTATCTCTGCGGAAGAACTTGCGATCTGGAGATCAAAAGTCTCTTGAGCGGAGGTTAATGGCACGAACTTCTGTAAAAGCATGGCTTTCATTCTGGCCAAAGCATCAAACCATATTAATTAAACATTTAATGTACTGAGATAATGACATCACTCAATGATATTGTAAATAAATGTGGAATTTTTATAACTTCCGTTGGACCAAATATATCATAATCAATCTTGTCCCATACTATACCATCAGGTATAGGAACTGCTGTAATGTTCACTGATGACAAATCTCTTTGTTCCTGATGTGATGATAGGTGAGGTTTCAGAATCAGATTCACTTTATGAGCTGCAGAGCTATGTCGAAAGGCAAGTTCCATTTATAAGCGTGCTAAAAACAGTTACTAAGCCTATCCTGAAAAGAAAGAAAAGTATCACAGTAATTACCCAGAGTTCTATCCAAGGTGATACCAGGTAAGATTTTACAAGAAAGTTCAGTCTTTTATTTGCTGGTTACGTGTTTCTTGGGCTGGCATCGTTTCAGGTTCACTTGGATCCAAAGAAAACATATCAAATTCTATGAAGTAGCCGGATGCAGTTCGATCAATTTTCAGTGTTTCCGCTGGTCTTGTGGAAACTGTAGCTTGCTCTCGTTGAGGCATGTTGATGTAGATATCTGTGTTTGGTTGAATTGAAATTTGTCTTCCATTTTGGTTTTGATTCTGATTCTGAACTTCAGGTTCAAGAGGAACGCGTTCCATGGCATTTTTGCATAGGCCATCATTCCGTGCAGGGTACTCTTCAAATGTAATTAGTCATTCTGTTTGAAATTCTTTTATAGTAGCGAGAGGAGGTCGTTGGCTACTCCGGAGTCCACGAGGCCTACTATTCAGTATCGACCACATAGTGTGGTTTGATTAAGTCGATTGAGACAAACCTTTTCTCCTTTTTTCTGGCAAGAGGCGGTAGAAGTACAATTCTTGTTCCTTCAACGGCCAGGACAGGTGCAGGCTTTCTGTATGATGGCCCAAATACTTTTTTGTCCGCAATATTCTCTCTGACCAGATCCCCAACTTTAGGGACCCAGACAGGTCTTACCGTGACTGACTTGACTTCTCCAGTGGCGGTCCGCTTTACCTGGACATTGCTTTATAGTGCCCTGGATTAATTTAGCTGCTGTAAAACAGCCAAACGTTTATGAATGTCAAAAGGTTTTCCATCCACCACTGTACCTTCACAATCAAGATCCGGTACCCACATTCCCATCACAAATAGGACCTCATTAGGAGTGATAGCCTCTAGAGAACTTCTTGGCATATTATTCAATGCTCGTTGAACTCCATACAAATGTTTTACCAAACTCTCACCCGAGCCTAATACTCTAGCTGTTAAAGACTGCTTTAAGTCCCGGTTTTTCCTCTCCTCTACCGTATTGCCCCTGGGATGGTGCGTAGAGGAGTACTGCAATGCTACACCCAAACCACCCATGGCTTCCTTGTAAGCCCTAGAGCTAAAGGCGGGGCCACGGTCAGAATGTAATGTGCTAATTGCGTATGTCTCTATAAAGACTCATAAATCTTTTATAACAGTTTGAGCGTCAGCTGAGCGCTGGGGCCACACCCATAGGAATATAGAGCAGGAATCCACTGCAATCATGATATATCTGTAAGCCCCATCTGTTTGAAAGAGGCCGTAGCGGTCCAAATAAACACACACAAGTGGTTTGTCTGATATTAATAATGGTGTCTGCGCTGGGCGTGCTATAGTGGAACCTTTCATGTGCTGACAGATATCGCATTTCAAGACATAGTCCTTGGTCTGCATTGTTAATTCTGGCCACCAGTAGTGTTGTTTCAGAAAGGAAACAGTCACTGTAACTCCTGCGTGTGCAGAAACTATACCCTTGTGTGCTGCTAGAATTAACCCTAACCTGTGATCCATATTTTGTATTACTCTATCCCCCACTCCATGAATCTGAGCAAATGGAATGTTATTTGCATCTAACTTGTCGGAGTACTTGAGTTTAAATAATTTCTGTAGTGCCGTTTTATTGCGTGTAGCAATAATTGCAACCATAATCTCACCGTCTATTCTCATTTTTGAACGAGTGATTGCAGCTACAGAAGCCGTCCGTACAGCTCCCTTTAGCGGCTTCATCAGCCAATTAATTCCCTTCAACGTGAATGCCATCATGTGTGTATCATGTGAGCCCTTGGTAGTTCGTTTTTCAACTCCACTACCGGTTCCCAAAGCGTTTTGTGCTTAATTGTGCCACCTTTCACATCTTTAAACCCATTTTGTCCCCAGTGGTGTAAGTATTCATTGTATGACTGTACACAGTAAAAGGAATCACACACAATTAGTGTGGGGAATTCTCGATCCGTATTTACCAGTGCCAATAACAGAGCATTTAATTCTGCCAGCTGTGCCGTGCAGTCTCCTAGAGACTGGGTTTTTGTACAACTCGGATGAAACTATCCATCCTGCATACGTCCTTTAACGATTGCGCATGCGGCGCTGTATTGCTGTTTACTCCCAATGGCCAGCTATGCAGATCCATCAGTGTACATTATATATTCATACTGATCTAGAGGGATTTAGGGAGAGGATATTCTTGTTTGTATTGCAGGAAGGCTTGTGTTTTTAGACTTCGGTTATACCTGTATTCTACATCTGTTTCAGTAAGAGAATTAGCCCATTGTATCCATCTCAGATGTAAGGCTTTAGCGTTTGGTACTGGGGTTACGACAATTATTCGCTTTCCCTGAGCCAGTGCTCTTTCTCTCACTACAGCAGTCTGTACTGCTGTAAGAATCTTTTCTGTTGATGCAAAGCGCATAATGTGTAATTTTCTGAGCTACCCAGATTGGCATTTGTTTACGTTTTGCGGGCATTTTGCCCATTACTGTGTGTAAAGTTTATGGTGTGATTTTAGTTGTTGTATTTTTAACTGTATTTGGGTTTGTTGTAGCCATTGCTGGCTGGAACGTAAGTGTCCTCATGACAATCTGGGTCATGTTTCTGTAAAGTTTTATCAGTTCTTTGTGACGTATAAGTAAGTCTCCTCCTGGCATTGTTTCAATATCAGGAGGTGGTGTGTAGGCTGCTAATACTGGCCGCATCACTCCTTCCGAGCGGACCGAGTCTTACTTTATTTCTTGTATGGGGAGGGCGTCTTCAAACCAGTATAAATATCACTGGTAAGTTAGTGGTACTTCAATGTCCTCCTAGGGACACTATTTGTCCAGGATTCCACTTTCTGTGGAATGTGTAGAAATGAAATGTTTTTGTTCTTGCATTTGCAACTGGGAATGTAACCCATGAATAGAATACCTCTGTTCTATATGATTAGTGTGCCTCAATCACGAAAGCTACCAGTCCAACCCTGGATGTTAGACCATGTGCACCTAATTTTATGGTAACAGCATTCTTAACATGTTCTGCAATGGAAATTGCATCTGTATCTTCGTCTTGCACAACTCTATCCACGTTTACTGTTTCTTCAGTCATTGTTTAAGAGAAGAAGAGCTTTTCAAGGGAATTAAGATAAGGTGTTTTGCACAGTTTAGGAACAAATTGTCCTTCAAGCTTGATTAACCAACAACCAAGAAATATGATTTTTGCCTACTCAGCTGAGTGCCCACCCACTCCAGACGTCTCTGGGGCATTGTGAGTAGGGGTCTCTGAGACTAGCATGACTGAACTACTCAGATTTTACTGTTAAATAAGTACCCAACCAACATTGGCGGTGTCATGTTGTGTAGTTCCTATAAAACCTATACAGGATCTTGGGAGAGGAGTTGCCCTAACGGCTAGGGCGGTCGACCTCGAATCTGGGGAACTGGGTTCGAGTCTCGGCAATGATGCTGAACATCCTGTGATTCTGGGCATATCACTTAGTCTCCCCATGCCTAACAAAAATGAATGTGTCCTCATGTAATGCAGCTGGTGCTATGAATAGCGCTCTGAGACACAATTCGGGTCAAGTTCAAGCTATATAAAACTCCGTTAATTTTTTTTTTTTTTAAATAATCTGCGCGTTCGGACAGCATACACAGCAGGATTGGTGTCAGACTGATGCTGAACACCCCCACCGGGTATGTTGGCCTTTTGTACAAGCTAGCTCACAGTGCCACTAGAATCTCCTCTTACCAAGGAGAGAATAGTACTTGGCAACCATCGAACATGACAACCCTGATCCCTCAGGACCGTGGAAAATATACTACTTTTCGCTCAGTCACCTGTGCTTACTAAGTCTGTCTTAGAGAGGTACACAGAATAAACAGGCTGGGCGTTTTCAATAAGTATTTATTGAACAGTTTTTATTCTGGTGTAAAATGGATGAGCTGCAACAACCGTTAGATAGTCAGTGTGTTGGCCGGGAAGTCGTGGTCTCCTCCGTCTATCTTAGCAAGATGTGATGTATATATACCCATAGGTCCCCTCATGCGTCCTACCTCACTGTATTACTGTGTCGACTTAAGGCATGAACTTTATACATAGATATTATACAGGAGATGGTAGTCCTGCTGTGCTTCCAAGAATCCTCATGCATAATGTATGAGATTTCGAACTAGGGAAAAACCTGCATTCTGAATGCAGAGTCGTATCTAGGTAAAAGGTCAGTCAATGTAAACTGTTATAAGTGCAATGTAGGGAAGAATATAGGTGAAGGGTTATGAAGTTACCTGGGCCTTTATCAGAGTACATATATAGAATATAACAGTTTGATGTCATCAGTGACTGTGATCAGGGCTGTTTCAGTGCTCTGATTGCTGTGGATGCCGGATTGGGAGATGTTAAGTATCTGGTTCTGCTCCAGGTGTGTCATGAGATGCTTGTTGATGATCTTTTATAATACTTTAAGCTGGGAATGGGAGCAGGGAGATTGGCCGGTAGTTTTTGAGTTTTCTGAGGTTGGCCGAAGGTTTTTTTGAATAGTGGTCTAACTTTGGTGTGTTTCCAGGCATCGGGAAATGTTGTGGTGGTGATAGACGTGTTCAGCAGTGTGGTTATTTCCTGGCCAATCCTTTGATTTCCGAGGTTGAAGATGTGGTGAAGGCATGTGTTTGTGTGAGGTCCTGAGTGGATGGATTTCATGATGGAGGTGAAGTCCTGCGTGGAAAGGAGGTTCCAGTTGCTCAGTCTGTGGTTTGTGTCGGTTGCAGTGATGAGGTATCTGTTGAGAAAGTCCGTAGTTGTAGGTCGGGGATCGAAGTCTCTGTATATGGTTGTGTTCTTGTCATGGAAGAAGTTGTCGAAGTTGTCGCACAGCTCCTGTTAGGGTGTGATGTTGTTTTTGCTGGTAGCCAAGTTAGAGAGTTGTTTAACGATTGTTTTTTTTTGTGTGTTTGACAAGCTTTATTAATGAATAATGATATGGGAAACATAACAGCAATATAATCAAAAAACAAAAATAGAAATGAAACATCAGTATTAGCTGATACCTAAAAGAGAAGAGTAAAGCCATTTTAAGATTTTATAGAAAAAGGAAGGGAAGAGGGAGGGGAGGGAACAAAGGAAGAAAGGTAAGGAGCGAAGAGCATATAACAACATCATGGTATGGAGAAATAAAACAAAGAGAAACATATAGCTTACATCACTGCAGAAAAGTAAATGGGAGTTATCGAGTGGATACATATGTACATTAAATGAACAAAGTAAAAAGTAAAAAAGAACAGAGATAATGTCATTCAAGGAGGTTTAAAATTCTCAGCAGATCGATATGAGATACTATTTAAAACAATACAATCTAAATAGGTGGTAAGGGGTAACCAGAAGAGATCTCTATTTAACAATGGTTGACAAGAGGAGGCGAATGCAACATCAAGTCTATGAAAATGACAGAGGGTATTCCACCAATGTTGTATGGAAAGTTTTTAAAGAGTTTTTCAATTGAAGGATATGTGTTGAAAGGCTAGAGCAAGCATAAGATCGAAAAGACCAGACTCGTGAGATGGAAGTTCTAAAGAGTCAGAGAGACTACTAGCAAAGAGAAGAGGAATAGAATAAGGAATGGAAATTTAGAGAGACATGAGTCAATACGTTTGAAGTAAACAGCAGGGATATGAACGGGAAGCATAGAGAGTGTGTAAATTAGAATTGGAGCAATCATCATTTTAACCGAATCCAATTGACCCCACCAAGAAAGGAAAAGAGGGTTCCAAGAAGAGAGTAACTTATCTATACGAGATAAGACAGCAGACATGTTCAATTTGATTGAGGAGGCAATAGAGTTGGAAAACCATATGCCTAAATATTTGATTTTTGAACCATTCCAAGCAAACCCAGTGGAGAGGAAAGAGTGAGGACAATAGAATTTTGTAAGGGGGAGAATTTAAGTCTTATCTGAGTTTATGTTTTAACCAGAGACTTGCGAAAAGGATTCGAATTCAAGTAGTAAAGGAGGAATAGAAGTATCAGGATCAGAGATAAAAAGAGGAATATCGTCTGCATATGTTTTAACTGACAATCCCCATAAGGGAAACCAGAAATAGAATCATTATTTCGGATAGAGGGCAAAAAGGGTTCAAGAGCTAGAACAAAAAGAAGAGGGGATAAAGGACAACCGTGACGAACACCACGCTGGAAAGGTAAGTAAGGTGAGACACTACCATTTACTAAGACCGAGGCTTTAGGAGCAGAATATAATAAAGAAATAAGAGATATAAATTTAGAACCAAAACCATACCATTGGAGCAATGCAAACAAAAAGGACCAATCTACTCTATCAAAAGCCTTTTCTGCATCAACAGAGATAGCAGCCAAAGATATAGATAGGGAGGGAACTTTATTTAAAACATTGAGAAAAAGACGAGAGTTGTCGGAGGTTAGTCTTGCTTTCACAAAGCCACATTGTTATTTACCAATAAGGTGAGGCATGAGGGGATCTAAGCGTAAAGCTAGCAATTTGGCGAACAATTTATAGTCAACATTGACAAGAGATATTGGCCGATAGTTTTTACAAAATTGCGGATCACGACCTTCTTTAGGAATGAGGCAAATAGTGGCCTCCTGGAATGTGCCTTCTGTTTTACCCGCTAAGTAAAAAGAGTGAAAAAGCGTTAGACGTTTCAGGAGTAGTAAGTCAGAAAAATGCAGATAAAATTCAGCAGAAAATCCATCTGGACCAGGAGTTTTCCCTTTAGTAAGAGTTTTCAAAGCGGTGGAAAGTTAATTAAGAGAGAGGTCTTTATCAAGATCAAGAAGGTTAAGATGAGAAGAAGAGGGAGAGGGAATTTTATCAAGATAAGATTGGATGAGAGAAGGGGAGGGAGGGAGGGGATTCCAGCGTATAAAGATTTTGATAAAAAAGTTTAAACTCGTTAAGTATCTCCTTATCTTTAGAGGAGTAAATGGAATCTATAAGAGTGCGCTCCTTACGTGTTTTGAGATAGTTTGCTAAAAGTTTCCCTGCCTTATTACGACCACCATAATAACGAGCGCTACTCCAAAGGAGTATTGAAGAGGCATTGTCAGTAGTGGTTTTGTTAAAAGTAATTTTCGCTCGAATCAGATCTGGTAAAATGGAATTTTTAGAAGAAGTATAGAATTCATGTTCTAATAGCTTGATATGAGCTAAAGTAGTTGTCCGTTGATGAAGAAAGCGTTTCTTTTTCTTTGAAACAAAGTCAATTATAAAACCTCTAGCTGTGGCTTTAAAGGAGTCCCATACTACCTGGGGGGATGAGTTGGAGTTGCAGTCAATTTCAAAGAATACATTAGCGAAAGAGCGAAAGGAGGAGGTGAAGAGAGTTATTAAAACGCCATCAAGAGGATTTCAGATGTGGAGGGAGCAGGTCAAGGTCTATAACAATAGGGGCATGATCAGAGATAACTATGGGTTCAATAGAGGAAGAAAGAAGATTTTGAGACAAGGACTGAGAAAGAAAGATATAGTCTAGACGAGAGAGTGTTGTATGAGAAGAAGAGAAAAAAGAATAATCAAGAGTGTCAGGGTGCGAAAGTCTCCAGGAGTCAGTAAGATGAGACTGAGGGACGGTATCAAGAAATTGTTTATGAGATTTGTGTGGAATAAAACGGACTGTGGACTTGCGGTCAAGAAATGGGTCTACAATTTGGTTACAGTCACCACCTAAGATAAATAAATCATCACAAAACTGAATACATTTTTGGGTAATCATCGGCCAAAAAGAAGAATCAGGCAAAGTAGGACCATAAACATTAAGAACAGTCAATTGAACAGAATTAATTGATAGTTTGGCAAGTATCCATCTACCTTCTGCATAGTTTTCTTGTAATATAACTTTACATTTCAGTTTCTTATGACAGAGTATAACAACGCCATTTTTTTTATTAGTAGATGGAGAGAATAAAACCGTACCCACCAAGCCTCTTTTCAATTTAAGTGATTCAGTATCTAGGAGATGCGTTTCTTGTAAAAGGACTATGTCTGGGTTATAGGAGGCAAGGTGGGAAAGGATTCTCTGTCTTTTAATAGTATTGATAAAACCTTTTACATTCCAGGAGATATCTCTGAAAGTAAAATCATCAAAAATGTAACAGAAATACAATCCACAACGATAAAGAAGATAGAAAAAATATCAATGAATAAAGTGAAAAGAGGATAAAGACAGAATAAAAGCTCATACCATACCAGATAGAGTTTAATGAAGGAAGAAAGAAAAAGAGCAAATGCAGAATCCAGAAGAATAATGAGGAGGGGGAATAGGAAAGAATGAAAGGAAAAGAGAGCTACAATGAGAGACAGTACAAATCCAAAGGACGACTGAGAAAACATACCTCAGGGAAATAAGGACAACATAAGGAGGATGGGGCAATGGCGACGAACGGAAGACAAAACGCCCGAACCAGGAAACCCGGTCACACCAGAGCGACATAGAAGGGAATACAAACAGACCAGATAACTGTAAAGCTAACACGCTGAATCTGTGAAAATATAATAGGTGAACAAGAAAATGTAAAAAAAAATTAGTAAGGAGTGAAGAGAAGAATCAAATCGGACACAAATATAGAATTAAGCATAAGAGATGAAGATGTCGATTAAGAGGGCAGTGAGGGGAAGGAAAGATCAGTAAAGAGAGGTAAAGTAAAGAAAGGAGGAAGAGCGCATGAAGTAAAATGGAAGAAAAACATAAGAAATGAAGTAGAACAGTAAAATGGATAGAAAGGAGACTGAAAAAAACCCCAATTAATTCGATAACAAAATATAATATAAGCATGTAGGAGAAGACAAACGTTTCTAAAACATTTCTAAAACATACGAAGTGCATGCATTAATAACAAGGCCACAATGAGAGTGTAAGAGAAATGGAATTCAACAAATCAGCATTTAACAAGTCAACCCGTAGAAGGAGCAGTGGTGTCCATAGTAGTTGAAGCATGGGCGTGGATAAACTTTTTCAGTTCTGCAGGATCTTCAAATGACTGAGTATGATTTTGGAAAGTAACCTTGAAGATGCAGGGGTGAAAGAGGCCATATCGAGCTCCCATTGAACGGAGAGATGGACGAAGATTAAGAAATTATTTCCGTCTACTTGCAGTAACATTAGAAACATCTTGAGAGAGATATACTCTTTGACCTAGCCAAGAAATTTGACGTTTGGCCCTGGAAGCGGACAGAACAGAGAGCAGGTCAGTATATTTAAGGAAAAGGATGATAACTCCTCGAGGTCTGACCGGGGATGAAGAGATTGAAGGACGTGGACCAAGTCTGTGGACTCTTTGAATGTTGAGTGATGTTGAAGGAGGCATGTCCAGCAGTTTCGGTAAGAAAGATGAGAAAAAGGTAACGGGGTCTTCTCCTTCCAAAGATTCCGGCAAACCATGGATGCGTAGGTTGTTCCAACTGTTACGATTTCCCAAATCCTCTGTGTGTTGCTGAAGCTTTCGAATCTACTTCTCTAGCAAGGAGAGTCTATGTGAATCATTCTGAACCATTGAAAGTTGCTGTTCCACTGTAGAAACTCTATTCTCCATGGATGACCATTTGTCCTCTAGAAATTGCATTTTGTTATTTGTTTCTTCCACAAATGGACGCAAGGCGTGAATCTCTTCCAACAACAGCTCCATGGAAATAGTAGGAGATGACTTAACAGAAGATGAGAGGTCTTGCTTAAGACGTTTTGAAGTGGACGTCGGTGAAGAAGTTTTATTTGGCGTAGAATGTGCCAATGGAGTACGAGCAGAAGGTACATTAGCCATGTCTGCAGAGGACGAGGGAGTATTTACTGTAGATGACAAAGAAGGCGCAGGTAGCGTCGACGAAGAGGCCTTGGGGACAAAGATACATTTTGGGTTGTGTGGCCTGCCCATAAACCAGTGATAGCAGAAGATGCCACAGAAGAAGCGACCAAACCAGTGGACACTAGGATATTGTTACACTTCCAAAATGAAACAGTATACCAGAGTAACACAGACGTATTAAAGATGCAAACGTAGTGAGTTGACGGTAACACAGAAGTTCATATTTGGAACTTGCGACATTCAATGAGAAGGGCTATAATGAAGAACATTCCAGAAGGAGACTTGCGAAGATGAGAAACAGGAATATACCATAACTAAAGCCCATATATAGAGATATAGTTTGTTTCTAGGAGAGAGTAGTTCGATACATTATCACAGGAGAGCCAATTTAGAACACCAGCTGATGTTCGGGGGTACACTTGGAACATATATGCTGAGGAAGCTGACTGTGAGGAAACAGCATTTAAATGTGGAGAAAAGTCAATTGAAATCCAGAAGCTTCCAGCAGAGATATATGCCAGTGATAAGAAGAAGACCCATTACCTGAAAAAACAAAGGAAAGTCTGTCCTTCTTTGCAGAACTCCGTGGGGAAGTTCAAATGTGGCACAACAGCACACAAAATGGCGGCCGCATCACTGAGGAGTTACTGATGGCGGAAACGGCATTTAGCGCAACCCAAATTCGAGCGCAAATGCCTTCCCCGCGTTCACTGCATCTTCCGATTGTGGTAATTATAAAAAACGCATGTAGATGGTGCGAAATAGCGTGAATTTAGTCCGAGAAATGCTCCGGTGCGGCGGAGACCGGGAGTCAGGCGGCCATCTTGAACCGGCGCCGAGACCAAGACCCCTGTTTAACGATTGTTGTTGGCGCTGATTTCGATGCGTGTGGCTGGGGCTGTCTTCTTTGTTGCCTTCAGCAGGAGGTGGTAAAGGTAGAGGGAGGTCTTGAAGGCTGCTCTGCCGTGTCCTTGCTGGTGTGCCATCTCCTCTCCAGCTGTTTGCTGTGTTGTTTCACTGCCAGCATTCAGAATATCTTTTGAACTGTCTGCTTTTCAGAATACCTTTGATCCCCTTGTCAAATATTCCTGTGATAACACTCGTCACATCTGGTCCCCCTTATGACTATGGTCTAACTTTTCATTAACTTGTTCAAGACAGGCAGCATCAATTGAAGGTGTATCATTGTTAGTGCGCAATCAGTTTACTGGCTGTTGTCACCTGTTAAGAAGTTAGTTTACAACGCCAGGCAAGTCCATATCCAAAAAAGACACTGCATCTAACTTATTTAAATTTTTTATAAGGCGCGTCAATTGCAATTTCCAAGCACTTGGTAACTGAGGGAGTAACAAGCAGACAAGAGGCAGACCTGTATTCAACACTTGCCTGACAAGTGCCAGTGTGTGTGGTTAGCATGTTGGTATTCTCCTGAAGATATGGCAATGAAGTGTTTCTGAAGATTGACATGCCTTTAAATTGTAAGGCTTAAAATGGCCCTACATCATTTTAGAGAAAACTAAAAAATAATGAGTACTTGCCTGACCTTCCCTGGTTGGAAAAAGTTTGTTTTTGTGAATTAGAAAAATGAGGAACAAATTGAAGTTTAACAAAACCTACATCAGGTAAAGGGTGCATGTGGGAAAAGAAAATGGTCGTAGAACAAAGGTAAGAAGAAAAAGGAATGTTTTTAATGGAAAGTGGAGGCAGAGGAGATATTGGAGAATATATATGAAGTAGTAGTAGGAAATAGATAGGCAGGTGTTGAGGTTCTAGGTAATTGTAGAGGAACTAAGGTATAGGCATCAGTAGATTTACTAGGGTATTGATAAAGGAAGAGTTACAGGGGTATAAGTAGGATGAGATTTGGGTGAGGGGATTAGAGTGTAGGTAGGGGTTGGGTACTATTGATAAGTAGGGATAGATGTACTGTAGTATAGGCACATTTGTGGTACTATGGTGTAGGTAGGGGTAGAGGTACTAGTGTAAAGGCAGGGATTAAAGACTCTAAGTTATAGGTGGGGTAGAGACGTTGTTTATAAGTAGAGCTAGGTGTAGAGGTAATATAGTGGATGGGATTGAGATACTAGTGTAGTGGTAGGGAGATGAGTAGTAGGTTAAAGGCAGTGATAGAAGTGTTAGACTATATTTAGGGTGAGCAGTAAAGGAATAAATACAGGAGTAGAAATGGTAGGATAGTGGAATAAGGATATAGATAGGGGTAGAGAAGCTTGGATACAGGCATGGGTAGCTGTGCTAGGGTACTGGCTGGACGCAGGGATATGAGGTATACAAACGGGGAAATGGAAAATTATATTTAGAGGTAGTGAAACTGTGATAGAGCTTGTAGTACAAGTAAAAGGGCATGGGTAGAAGTAGAGGCACACCTGTATTGGAAAGAATAGATGTATAAGAGTGTGGACAAAAGTGGAGGCCTAGAATAATGACAAGACATCACTAAGGAGAACAGAAGAGAACCAGTCATGGAGTATGAAGAGCAGTGAAGAGAAGGAGGATGAACAAATAATAGACTGGGACGGGGAGAAAGAGATTAGGAAGGGAAGTTGAAGAGAACAGATGATCTAGAAAGCCCATGAAAAAGCAGACTTCATGGTATTTTATGACATGGATCGCAATCACCAAAATGAATTTGACAATATTGCAATGCCAAACATTTTGAAACATGTGCCGAAAAAATTTCACAGAGAGAGTCTCCCCACAACAGGTTTCTCTAAATGCCCTTTTCTTCAGGCAGTGTGAATTTAGGCCTATTCTGATGTTCAAGAAAGATCGTATGTTGCACATAAGGGCGCTGTTTTTTTCTGAACCATAGGAAGTGTGTCACCACTCTCGACAAAAGTGGAAGGGTTTGCCAAGTGGTGGAGCCATGGGTGTGTAAGGACCAACCACCAGAACATTTAGTTTTGATCGTTGATTGGTCAGAAGACTACTTGCAGCTGATCTCACGGACCTGGATGGATCGTAGGTATAGAAGGATTTACTTAATCTTTCAGTCATTGAGGTTTCTGTGGAAAAAGCAGAATGTCTTAACATGGTATCTCTCTTTCCTTGGTACTCAATGAAGTGGTCAAAGGATAGGAGTTGTTCTTTAAAGAATAGATAAGATCGAGAGCATTTATTTCTCAAGACATATTTTAGGGAGGCCATTAAGAATGCATCACAATAATCCAGGTGAGATAACATGATGGCAGGAAGAAGAGCAATATTTTGGGAGAAAAAGGAGGAAGAGTTGGATACCCAGCAGTAACTGGGAGCATATAAAGTAAAGAGTGTTGAAGGCTCTTTTGGTAACTGTGTGTTCACTAGGCATGAAGGGAAGGGTAATTTCAAAGGTATCTTCCAGATTGCGAATCTTTAGTACCATCTTGTGGAGTGAGTGAGAGGAGACTAGTCAATCTGAAAGGTTATTTTAAGGGGTGAGAGATTGTCTGTCCTATAAATAGAATTTCAAATTTAAATTCTGGTTATTTAGGCAGAGCAAGTTTTGTTGCATCCAGTTTTGGACATGTTTCAGCAGTTGTATTATTGGTAATAGTTGCTAATGGCCTCCACTTATCTGTAATAGATATATGTTTTGCCAGTGTACCTGTGGAACCAATATCATGTGCTCCCAATATGTACGCATGTGGCACCAGATAAATGTGGAAGAGGCAGGGCAATAATCAGTATCTTGAGTCTCTCCCTGTTTTATGGAACTTGTCTTTTATCCTCAGTGAATGTTGCCATTCACCTCCTTCAGATCTGTTTGAGGTCAGTTTCTCTATTTTTCAATTAGGGTCACTCTGGAATTAGCCGGGTTGATGCTGGCTCTCAGTACCTCAGCATGTGCGCTGCTGCTTTCTGGGAAGATCTTTCTCACTGTTTGGCTGCTGCGGTTCTGGTGACACTTTGATAGACTACGGTAGATGTGTTGATGGCTCATTTCAGGTGGTCTTTTATTAATTCCATTAAGCAAATAAGTGAAGTAACTGTAGTGATCTGTCATTCTGGCTGAAGGTCTGCTATTTTATATAGCATCCGTTGACATTTTGCTAGACCCTTTCTGCAATATGAATTTGGTTGTTATGTGTCAACATTTTAGAAATGACTTGCATCTGTGCTCAGTGCGGGGTACACAAAGTTGAAGGTTCTACTCCATACCTAACTTGAACCTTTTTATAGGGCTCCTGTCTGAGCATGTCCTGTAGCTGTGATTTATTTACTGGCTTATGACTATCTTGATGAGGTTTTAGAATGCTATTGGAGGTATACGTTTATGAATGGCTTCTTGTTCACGGTGTGATCCTTCTTCTTTGCTTCTGTTGGTGTTCTTGCATTACTTGCAATTGTCTGTGTTTGCATTTCAGGGTCATGGTCTACTTTGCATTCTGACCCTCTTTTTCTGTGATGGAGATTGAGCGTGATTGCATTTTTCTGCCTCCAACCTGCCACTCTATTCTTGAGTGGGAATCTTTGCTGGACAAAGTGGAGAGAGGTAAGTTCAAATCCATTTACATAGACTTAGGTATTAGATATTCTAACTTTTGGGATTTGTTCCAAGATTGAGGTTGGTCTGTACTTCGCGAAGAGGGAACTTCACCTACTATTGCACAGTGCCAACCTTAAGTTCCTTTCTTCACCTTATAAAGAGATTTGTTAAATGTCCTCAGTTTTGTGGCTTGCACAAACCAGTCCAATGCCTATCATATTTCTTTGTTCAAAGTTTTTATTGAAAGGCGCCACAGCTTATAGTGATGTTCTCTCTTGAAATATTTCCATCGGGCAGACAAAGAAGTGAAGAGACTTGTGGCTGACTTTATAAAAAAGTGGCAAAAGCAACATGTTGTTCTAAAACATAATCAATAGACTATTTGATATGCAACACTTAACCCACCCATTTAACTGTCATACGCAGTTATTTTTTCGCAAACTATTTCCCAATATCTTAAATGGGGTCAGCTTTGTCCGCTCAATACAGATACAGTTGTTTATGCATTTTTTTCGCATTCAGCGTTTGATTGTTACTGGCAGCAGACATCTTTTCCCCTCCTAAGTTATAAAAAATGTTCAGGAAATCACTGCTCTTAAAAGTGCTTACAGAATAATAATAAAAAATAATAATTAAAAAAAGCAATTTAGTGTATTGATGATATAACATTATATATTTATATTTATTTAAAAAGGAACATTCGCAAACATGTGGCCTGCAAGCCCCTCTGCTCAAGCCTTCCCAAAGCTGTCATCATCTTTATTATGGACATTCCATTTAGGAACAACCCTTCTGGGAAAAGAACAGATAGAGAGAAAAGGACTGACCGTAAACGTCTTCCTCGCGTCCCCTGACATTTGATTTTTGGAAGTGGAGTGATGGTATCCTGTGGGAGACCAAGAGAAGCCCAAAAAGATGTCAATTTTCTCCTAAGCAGGCTTCTCATTTGTCCTGAGCAGTTAATGAGCGCAGCAGTCTGGAGATGGAACTCGTTTATGCCTTTTTTTCAGGACATGTGACGTCTCCAGAGCATCGGACATTCAGCAATTTCCAAGAGTGCTTTTTGTTCTGGTCAGTTTATTCCTGCTCTATGAATAGTTTTGAACGCTGTGTTCTTTTCCTTCGCCTAATTGTAATTAGAGGTGGTGAATAATGCATCACTGTTTACTATATTCAAAGGTCTTTATACAAAAATATTACTAGGAATGCATAGGCACCTTTCAGTGCTCCCCATCTCATAAATATTGTAACTAACGCTTTCATAATTTTATGTATCACAAAAGTTTTCAGCATTACATAGTGAAGTTGTTACTTAATTCAGTGGGCAAACAGGTACATCACGAGCTAGGGACGCGCAAATACAGCCTGTTTATTGAAACTATGTAACGCAATTAATATCAGTGTAAACATGAAACATTTGTTGCTATTAAAGTAGATTGCATCCAGTTTATTAAATATAACACTAATATTCGCCTAATGAATATGTTTGCAATGAATGTTCGTTTTTAACTGATGAAAAAGGACTTGAAATACATTTCTAATGGGTTTTTTTCTAGTAAAACTCCCAGTATATTTTTATTTTACTTACAGCTTTTATTAAGGCTGCTTTGGGGCGCGGTGTAAGGGCGAATGTTTCACTGGAGTAGGAGAGGTGGTGACCACTGATGGGCTGTGACCAGGGACATCTAAAGAATTTCAGGGGTCCTGGGCCAAACATATTTTGGGGGCCATGTTCCAACAGCTTTGAATTTATGATCCAATGTCAACTTTTTCATGCCATCTTTGGCCAGCTCACTGTCACTGTGCAGGCACACTGGTCCACTGTCTAAGTGTGTTTCCATCGAATATTCAGGGATAGTAAGGTGTGTTCTCAATATTGTAATGCAGCAGCAGCTCAAGAATAATATTGCAAATAATCTCTGAGACCCACTGCCATTTCTCATATGTGAGCTCCTGTTTCGATCTAAAATACACTTTTTTTAAAGGATGTTGCACAGTGCTGAAAGACCTAAACACAACATTTATTTGCAAAATGTCTGTTAGACTCCCATATATCACCTGTATTACAAATAAATGAAAGAGAAATAGTATTTAAAACAATCTATGTTTAACCCCTTGCGTGCGCATGACGGAACCACGCCGTCATGAGTCACCGGCGAGCTGTGCTCATGACGGCGTGGTTCCGTCATGCTGCGGCCGCTACGCCCACGCGGCACTAATTCCCCGCCTGTGCGGGCGAAATGAAGAGTGGGCGGAGTCGTGACGGAACCACGCCGTCATGAGCACAGCTCGCCCGTGACTCATGACGGCGTGGATCTGTCACGAGCATGGCGGCGCTCACCCCACACCCCCCCAGCACCGCGGCAGAATTTGCGCCGCGGCGGAACTTGCGCCGCGGCGAAGGGGTTAAGAATCATTCAACAATCAGGGGGGCTCTGAAAGGCTGGGCCTGAGCCAGAGCCCACTTTGCCCATGCCTTAAAACGTCTCTGTGTGGCAATCGACTGGAAACCGGAAAGGGAATTATTTGTGATTCAGACCACATAACGTCCAGAGCGGGTGAGTTTTCAGTCCTCTTTGGAAATGTACGAGTTTCCAGGTGGGTAGGAAGAGAGGTGCACCCATGTGCATGTATTGTTCTACCACTAAACCGCTGAGTCTCGCCAGGTGGATGCAAAGTCGCCAGTGCTCAGACAAACTTGGGTGTTCGGCTGCCTGGTAGGGTAGCCCCAGTTTGTTAAACTAGGTTTGGTTTCATAAAATATGCGCCGTTGCAAAAGAGTTGATGAAAATAATAAAAAAGCAGTGTGACACATTACTAACAAAATATGTAAAAAATCAAAATAGAGCCCCTCATTGAACGCGCGAGGCTAGCCCCTGAATTTCAAATGTGAACACATGAATACCCAGCCAGCACTAGAACCAGGAAAAGGACAAGCAAGAAACAGTAGACAAACTTGTAACAATGTGTCTGGGAACAAGAAACACAGAGACAAAGAAAGTACCCTGTCAATACTGCTAATTTATTATTGCATAGGAGGCGGAAGGAATAGACAGGTTTCGTGGCACCAATCTGCAGTGATTTACCCAGCACTAAACAAACAGAGGCAGATTAACAAACCTCTTGTGACACCTTTAAGACACCGTTGCTTCACTTCTGTGATGCAGCGGCGTCGTAAACAATGCGCCACTATGTGACATATTTACAATGTGACGCATCTAGTGAGATGCGACACGTTCTAAAGGCCTGCGCTACATTATACCTGCGTCAGGTATAATGTATGCAGGGTGGGAGTTCCGATGTAGGAAAGCCTAGTAACAGTGACGCAGTGAAATCTACAAGATTTTACTGAGTCACTTTTACGACGCCACTGCGTCAAAACCTTACGCCTGAGTGATGCAGCATGTTAAGAATAGGCATTCCTAACCATTACTGGAGTTGTGTCGTAATTGCGACACGACTCCAGCAATGCGCTGCCTTTATGTTAGAAGATGTGTCACCCATCTTTCCATCCTTGACCCAAGGTGTGCCTCATTGTAAATGCGGTGCATCCATGGTGGTGCATTTTTCCGCAACGCAAAATAACTGGCGCAGCTCTGCTAATCTGCAGAGATGCACCAGTTATTGTAAATCTGCCCCACATAATTTTGCACCAAGACGATAAAAAGAGGAAGCTAAAAAAAATCATATTTTACTTCCATGACTGTGTGTATGTTATCACTTTTCGATGAGTCATATACATGCAAGCTAGTGTGTAGCATACCTTTCAGATTACAGTACAAGCGTATGTGAACGTCTGGCTATGTTGACCTTTGAGAACTTGCATGTGCATACATTATTATGCCGCCATATGTTATACAAGCAGGGGTCTAATAATGAGGCACAATCTGCCTGGGCCTGTTTACTGCTCAGACAAGGCAAAGCCAAGGAGTACACATCTGTGAGCTCCGTGTATAAGGGATGCCCTCACCCGGCCTGCACACCAGCCCCCTTCCACCGCACAATGCTAGACTTACACAAAGCACACCTGTGTGTGCACAGAATTAGATCAGTTTATGCTAATGCCTTCTGTGACTTGGGCATGCACATCTTATTCTATTTATTAGCGTTTGGATTGAGAGTGCAGTTCTCTGCCAGAGCTTTTGTTTCTAATATGTGGAAATCTAATGGGCTTTAGAGGGGTAAACATCCTCAGTCTCATACTATTGGCTGTTTGGTGCGTCCTTCCAACTCTTAGGTACTCCCGTAGGACTGAATAAGGTATAGGGAATCAGCACACTTTTTGTCACATCCAATCCTTGATGCCATACCAAGTTTGAAAAAACAAAGCGTTTTTTTATTGCACCAAATAAAACAAAGGAATGTTAATACGGTATTTGGCAGACTTGAGTGTCATAGAAACAAAACCACGACTATAATGAAGGCCCCCTGACAACCGATATCTGTTTCATATGAAAACCACTGCACTGCACGTGGTCGGATAACAAGGAAGCCTTTATTATAGTCTGGCTTCTGTTTCTACGAGAAATGAGGTTCAGATATCTGAGGTTCAGTTGCTATATTTAGGGCTACAGACTTCTTTTTTGTAGCTTTTGGGCGCGAAATATTTGTAATATATGTATAGCTAAAGATTAATGGAAGAAGACATGGGTAAATAAGTGTCTAAATACAGTGATGTAATATCTGACGTCATCAGCAGAGGATTGCGGTCGCGTGAGTTATAGTTGCCTGCAGTAACTATAACGGGGGAATTTCATTGGTTTTTTTACGAGTGAAATGTCCAGCTAACTATAACATGTTTGAAACCTATGGTTTTTTAAGTGAATTTGCAAGGTTTTTTAAATGCTAATTCGTAACTATAACGTGTGTGAAACCTATGGTTTTTTCAGTGAATATATATATATATATATACTTGCTCCACTGCACCTAGACTGGCGCACTCTCAGACAGATGTTCGAAAACGCAGAGGTGCGTTTGCGTTAATATTCGCGCTCACTTTCCTTCACTTTGCCAGTTCGGAGAAAAGCACCCACATGGGTCTTTGTCTTTCAAATCTCTTTAATTCGTTCAGCCAACATGAGGCATTTCGGCTTACGCCTTCATCTAATGTCTTTTTGTTTCACGCCAAAGGATGACAGTTATTTAAAACCACAAGTGAATCACGATGTATCGTCATTGTAAGCAACGATGGACCATCGTATCTCATGTGCATTTGAGCACCATATTGAAACGTATATTTTCTGACTGGCTCAATGCCCCACAGCGTGGTCTATTTTAATCGTGTTGCTAAATCAACTTTGCTATCCATATTCCTTTTACAATTTCATTAACTCTTGTTGAGAATATGAAAATTAACCCTTGCATAGCAGACTTTAGCAGAGCAGGTTGGTTATCCATTATAAAGCTGTGTATCGGCATAATAGCTGCACATTTCTCATTATGGCATTTTAGCTGTATATCAGCTTAATATCCCTTACATATCTTTGCCATTCAATGGTAGGTAGTCATAACATAATACCGCCGTGTATCGGACAACCTCCCACCCGCTATCTGTTACTTGATGCATCAATGACACATCCAAAACCATTCAGATTCCAAAAATAAATGAGATTATTCCTAAAAGCAGTTCACTGAGAAAGAATTTTTCAATAAGAATTTTTTTTCCTTTTTTACACAGACATAGCATTTTATTGCAATTACCCTTCATGTTATCTTAAGTTCCCTTTTGAAATTGATATTTTAGTCACCAAGATGTATAGCTAGGTCCTCCCCTATATTAATCCATTTCGGGGCCTTGGTCTCTAAATCAATTATATACCTCGATTCCAATCTACGCAGCTTCTTAATCCTATCACCTCCCCTCACACTGTTAGGGACCTGATCTAAGCCAAAGTATCGTAACAGTTCCCTGTCACTGCAATGTTTCTCTGCAAAGTGTCTTGGGACTGGGTAGGAGGCATCTTTTTTAGCTATCGCCCTCATATGTTCTAATACTTTAATTGTTATGGGGTAGATAGTGCTGCCAACATATCTTAGTCCGCAAGGACATTCTAGACAGTACACTACATACGTTGTGTTACATGTCAGAAACTTCTTTATGATCCTTTGCTGTTTTAAACCTGGCACCCTGTACATGAGTGTTCTTCTACTGCCTGCACAGGCCTAGCATTTCCCACAAGGATAGAAACCTCTAAGATCCCTTAGGGTTCCCCCTGTGTTCGGCTTTATTTCAAAATGTCTCTGTACAAGGCTGGTCCTCAGTGATCTTGCCTTCTTGAAGGTTACCATCGGGGTAGCTGGAATATCTGAACCAATAACCTTATCTGTTTTAAGGATGTGCCAGTTTTTCCTTAGGATTTTTCTTAATTCATTGGCATCATCTGAAAAAATAGTTATCATCCTTAATTTGGTATCCGTCATCTTGTCTACATTCTTCTTGTCCTTTATTAACAGGGTTTCTCTAGGAATATTTTTCACTCTATTAAGGGTGACATTAAAAAAATCCTCATTGTAACTCTTGATAATGAATCTTCTAAGACTAGCTTCTGCAGCCGCAATAAAATCCACATCTCATGTGCTGTTATGTTTTAATCTTAAAAGCTCCCCATAGAGGATACTCTTAATCAGCCTCGAGGAATGATTGCTTGCCGCATGTAACATTGAATTACTGGCTATAGGTTTACGGTACAATGATACATTGGGTTTATTTCCAATAATGCTCACTCTAAGATCTAAGAAGTTTACCATATCTGAACTGATCTCGCCACTGAACTCTAGATTGATTACATTACTGTTCAAACTGTTGATGAATTCACTGGCTGACTCTGTTGTGCCGTTCGAAACTATACACAGGTCATCGATGTAACGATACCAGGATTTAACCCTGATCATCCAAACATTTTCAGGCGATTTGGACACTTGCTTCTCCCACCAGCCCACGAACAAGTTCACGTAGTTTGGAGCGAAGTAAGTGCCCATCGCTGTGCCAGAGATTTGTCGATAGAAATCTTCACCAAATACAAATATATTATTTGTTAAACAGAATTCAGTGAACTGCAAGATAATTTTATTATGCTCAGTAAACTTCAATGATTTCTTCTTCAAAAAGTGTGCTACCGCTTCAAGTCCATGATCATGCTGAATGCAAGTGTATAGACTTGTGATTTTCAAAACAATTAATTTATACTCTGGATCCCATTTGAGTGTTTCTATGTGGCATAGAAAGTGCCGTGAATCTGTGATATATGCCGTCAGATTTTTTACAAAAGAAAAAAAAAAAAATCAACAAAGATGGACAAATGTTCCGTCAGTCCCCCTTGTGAGGAGACAGTTGGTCTTCCAGGTGGTTTTTCACTGTTCTTGTGAATCTTAGGGATGTGATAGAACGTAGGCACCACTGGATTAAGGTACTCATCCATATCCAACATCGACTTGTCAAACAACAGCTTGATTAATTCATGATATCGCTGTATTCTATCAAAATAGACATCCTTTGAAACCTTTTGGTAATTCTTGTTATCAGATAGTTGTCTCAGTGCCTCTGCACTGTATTGTTCCCTAGTTTGAAGAACAATGTTGCCCCCCTTATCCGAGGGTTTGCATATTATCGTAGTGTCCTTCTTTTAGCTTTCTATGGCCTCTGGTTGTTCTTTAGTTATATTGTGCTCTTTCATTTGGCCCAGTTTCTTTCTCATTGTTAAAAGGTCTTTGTTAACAGCCTCAGAAAATATATCAATTGCCTCAGGAGGTAGCTGTGGTTAAAACTAGGAGGTCGGTTTGAATGGACTCTTTTCTTTTTCTTGCTCAAATCCCAATTGCACAGTTCTTTGTACCCTGTCCATTACTTGACTGGTCTCTTGATCTTCATCTGATCTTAATGCTTCCATTACCTCCAGAGCTGCTGAATCTTCACCTGTCAGAGCATCTATAGCCTTTGTTGTATTCGGTCGTTTTCTCTGTTTCATAAAGTTCGGTCTTGTTTTAAAATATTTATGAAGCTTGAGTTTTCGGGTCATTTTGAAAAGGTCGATTCGTGTTTGGGCATATTCAAATTTATTCGATGGACAAAAGGTGAGTCCCAGTCTTAGAACTTCCTGTTCCACAGTCGTAAGGATTTTAGGATTTTAGGTGTTAGATTAATGATGGTCAAGTTATCTAATTCCATTTCTTCACCTTTTTGCTGTGAGGCACGTTTGACCCTTCTGCTCCAGGCACCCCTCCTTGTTTTCCTTTTTCTGCCTCGGGTGGTCTGCTCTTGCCTCCCCTGAGCCACGTTTGTCTCATTATGCAAAATTCCTCTTGAAAGGGGGTCTTCGTACATGTTGAAGTACTTGCCCCGTCATCCGAGGATTCACCACCAGTGACTTCAGATTCTGAGGTCTCAATCCTTACTGTGTCAGGCGTGTTTTCTTCCGCCTTCAGTTCTTTCTGTAACCCGTCAAACTTGTTAGCGAACGTGAGTACTCTACCCAGAGTATGATCATGCTCGTCCCGTTCAAATTTCTCCTGCTTTCTTTGCTTGATTTTTGTTTCATATTTGATGTCGTTTTTTCATCTGTTCCTTTAGATCTTCAATTTTGTTCTTGTCTTCCTCTTTCTCTATTTCAGCCTCCATTTTTTCAATTTCCAGCAGAGCTTTATCTCTATCACTCCAGGCAAACTTCACTAATATAGTCAGCATTCCCTTACTTGACTCAGCTGTATGTGCCACCCATTCATCGAGTAATTGGGGATCTGAATTTTCATATGCTGGGATTGTATAAATACTTAACCCTCTTGGCACTCGGTCCACGTCTATATAGCTCTGTAGGGAAGTTGCCTCCCACCACTTCCTTTGTTCGTGCTCATATAATCTTTCCAGCGCGTTGAATTTCGATACCAAATTTTATTACTGCGTTGTTGCGGGTCAATCTGTGTGTTCCTCTTGAACATGGCTTGTTCGCGCCGATACATTGAACATGCTTGATGGCTTAAATTATACTTCTTTAAAGTTCATGCAAATCCCCTTCGTCCTGCCTCGTTACAACACACGGACTGCAAGTTAGTAAATACAACCTCGCTTACCCGTTCTTCGTCACTTCACTCCGGGCGTCCTCCTGTGGTAAATAAAATCTTCTTTACCGTACTGAATTTCATACGGAATCTTAAAATAAAGAAAAATAGCTCAAAATAACAAGAGGCAGAATCCGTGGTATAAGAGGTTTTCTAAATGGGCTTTATTCCATTCAAAATGGCCGACTCGAGTCGCGGCCTTCAGGTTCCGTCACCACGAGGGTTCAGGAAGTGAAGTACAATAATTTATTGACAGACATGTATTTTTATAATAAGTGCATTACAATGAAACGAATGTAGAAGGCGTAACATTTGATAAGAAGAGTGACAAAACAGGTACGTAATCGAAACTAGGCGTAATAAGGAATAAAAGAAACATGATTGGTTTGCATTATCAGACATAGGTGGATCTATAAGATAATACTTGGCATAGATGCGCGCGCAGCAGCATGACGTGTAATTGACGTGCAACTAGGGGGTGAAGGGGACTTGACATTTAGCTCTACATGTGGAGACGAGAAGTCTGGGGGGTCAAGTCAACCTAATCCCAAATCATATCTACCATCCTATGTTCGGAGAACTATGTTATCCACAATGAAGGACTCTCGGACAGAATCTATTCTATACTAACTGTGTGTGCGTGTACAAGCGTCTAAGTGTCTATATGAGATGCGAGGGGCAGAAAACTTTCCATGGCAGCAGGGCTATGAATCACTTGCAGGAGGACGGAAAGGCTGAGTCCTTGCTTGTGAGCTAAAGGAAATGTTTACCTAAATCACTTGACAGGAATGCATCGGCTGAAGAGCAAAATAGATAATTCGAAGGTGAAATACAACTTCTTGGCAGGCAGGCGAAAACTGGCCGAGGCAGACATTGTTAGCTGCACAGGGAGTAGGACAAAGTTCATGGATACAGATGCGAGCTCAAGCTGAAGCTGTCAGAGACAGGGAGCAGGGAGAGGCTTTGAGGACAGAATCGGGCCTACTTGCCTGAACTGTAAAAATGGAGTAACTTAGCCATATAAAGTCGGTGGCCTTTCATACTTAGGAATCGAATATCCAGCCCATTGATGGCGGATCTGACAGAGAACATGTCGACGGTAGACACACATATGTTTGCGTCTTAGAAACTGGAACTGGAGGGAACATACATGTACTTGTAACATGCATATAGAACCGTTGGGGTCCAAGATAGGGGACATAACTGATCAGGAAAATCCACATTTCCACATTCCCTCCTTGTCCCCTTCTTGCCCTTCAAGAGACATCAATCTTCATCATTCCATCGATTTGCTCATGGAGCATCATTTCTTCTTCCTTCTTCTTCCGGCATTCTGAACGAGACCTTGGTGGTGGAATACACGATGTGGCACACAGACCACAAATCGCTGGTCCACATTGTAGACATAGACAGCAACTGAATAGTATGAGAAGGCCAATACCTAGGAAGGATAGAACTCTCCATCCCCAGGCTGATATCACACTCCAAAACCACCCGGACCACGTCCAAGTGCCTGGATTCTCGTGTATCTGGCTTACAATCTTATGAAGGCGTGTTATAGCTTTATATACAGATGGCGAATTTTCTGGTATGAATATGCAGCAGCTGGATCCGATGACCCTGCAAGCTCCGCCCCTATCGACCAGGATGACGTCAAGGACAAGACGATTCTGGAGAACAACAATTCTCATCGCTGATTGTTCCTCTGTCAGATTGCCTAGGGCGGCTATAGTCTCGTTTACTACAGCTTCAAGAGTCTTGGTGAGTCTGCGTATCAGCTTACTATTTGATATAGTACCTATATAGGGAAAGATACCTTTATTGAAATCTACATATTTGTCCCATGCTGTCTCAGTATAATCGACAACTGGGAGATCTCTTCGCTCTCTATTGTGTACTAAATGAACATTTCGATAATAATCAGGGGGAGCTAGGAAAACAGGTGGCAAAAGGAATGCTATGTAACAGGTACCATCCCAATCTAGAGGCAGACGCATATATGCCGTCTGGCCACATATGAAGTAAGAATGGCGAGAAGCTCTAAATGAAGATTTACCTTGATCACTATATTCTACTATAGTAACGCATTGGCTATGGCCCATATGTATGGAACCAACTTTTCTCACACATAATTCACCCTTAACTGGAAATACTGACATAGTGGGCAGAATTAGTTCAACTTCGGATTTGACATTCAAAATCATAAGATTAGGCGTAAAATTACCTAATTTATACACTTCATTTTCTAAATCAGTTCCTGTTCTACTGGGGTGACCCTCCTTATTGGGGTGACAGACTTTGAATAAAACTATATTCAGATTTCCCCATATCCAGTGTTGTTGATAAACTGCTGTGTCTGGGTCTATGGAATTTAATAAACTAAACCATGCTCCACAGGAGCCATTGTGTGTGAACGGATGTGGAAAGAAAGGCAGAACTCCTTTGGTATTCTGATAGGGAGGGAGTCGGCCACACACCCAACAATTGGTGGCATTACTAGTCTGATGGAAATGATGTAACATACTAATGAATGTGTTATTACGCAGCGCAAGTCTATAGGACAACTCATGTGGGGGTAAGTCACTAAAAGAATGTTCATCAGTTATATTGAAAGCACGTTTAGAAACAGGATAATACATATGCAACAATATACTTGCAGTAACTATTAAAAAACTCAAGAAAAACAAAATTAATAAAGTCACAATACAGTGGCTACGCAGTGATTTACAATAAGCATGTCGTTTCATTATGATTCTGGACTCTACATGATTCAGACCTAAGGGATACATGTCGGGACAGATTCAACCGCTTCACCTTGGAGAGGACTTAAACAATCAAATCGTCCGACAGTTTAGATCTGGACCTGAGTTTCTGTTTATAGACTTCGGTGCTACTGGCCTCAGCCAAAGGTAGCTTTGAGTCAATGGGGGAAGACACACGGGGAGTACTGTTTGTGTCAGGAGGAAGTCCATGAAATTTTTTTATATGGCTGGAATGCACCCAGCCTTTCCTCCCTTCGATCTTCACAGCTGTTCTGGTCGTCAGCAGGACCAACTTAGGAAGCCTCCACCTTGGCTCCAGTTGGGTTTTCCGATCAAAATTCCTGACGAGAACATAATCGCCGGGAATTACGTCATGAGGTTTCACCTCGGTGTTGTCAGGAAAAGCTGCGACTACCTGTGAACGACAAGATTGTAGTGCAGACATCAAGGAAGCCAGGTAATCTGTCAGCATATTACAGTCAACATCAGTTATTTTACGGGGTATAGGCGTCCCCCACATATTCGGTGGCCTACCAAAGATCACCTCATAAGGCGATAGCCCTGTTCGAGAGTGTGCTACCATCCTCATGTAAAATAGCGCAACTGGTAAGGCTACTATCCAGTCCACACCCTTTTCCTGACATATTTTAGACAATCTGATTTTTAAAAGTTGATTATGTCGTTCCACGAGACCTGCTGCCTCGGGGTGTCGGACACAGTGGAATTTCCACTGATATCCCAACAAGAGTGAGACATGTTTCATTAATTCGGATGAGAAAGGCTGACCGTTATCTGAATATACAACACGTGGTAAACCGTACCGTGGGAAGACTTCTCTAATTAGCTGCTTGGCAGTAGTCGGGGCAGTGTAATCTGATACGGGATACGCCTCTGTCCAACGGGAGAGAGCGCAGACAACTACGAGAACATATTTGAATCCTCGACAACGTTCCATCTGAATATAATCCATCTGGAGGACTTCAAAAGGATGGTCAGGAGGCTGAAATCCACCCTGCTCTACGGGAACACTCTTTCCTGGATTAAACTGACAACATATCATACAGGTACGAACTTTTTGTTTAGCTGCTGCTCGTAAATGTTTATTGAACCAAATGTGCTGAATGCTGTCTAGCATAGCCTTCTCTCCTAAATGTGCTGGACTGTGAACTGTAGCTATAATGGCTTGAACCATGGAATCAGGGAGAAACCATACAGATTTCTCCTTCGTCATCCATCCTTGATCTGTCTGGATCCCTCCTAGTTCAGTCCACTTCTTTATTTCTTCTGCTGTGGCATGTGTCTGTATGTCAATTACGTCAAGTGCGGGGTCCTTAATTGTCATACACTGTGTTGGTGTCTGAACTATTGGCTTTGTCATGTCTAATGTGCGATTCTGAGCAGTCTGTTTAGCTGTTTTGTCAGCTAAATCATTGCCTTGAGAAATGGTATCAGTAACCTTCGTGTGTGCTTTACATTTCATAATCGATATAGCAGTGGGTAGATGTATTGCGTCTAACAAAGCATGAATGAGGGGTCCGTGCTGAATGTGGGCACCATGGGAGGTTAAATAACCTCTCTCTCGCCACAGCACGCCGAAGTCGTGTACAACTCCGAATGCATAACGTGAGTCAGTGTATACATTAACTTTCTTATTTGTGGCTTGAATACAGGCTTGTGTTAGAGCAATAAGTTCTGCTGCTTGGGCTGACAAAGTATCTATACAATTTGTTTCAATAACTTCAGTGTCTGTTGTGACTGCATACGCGGCCACTAAGTCTCCTGTACTTGCTCTCATGCACGATCCGTCTACATACAACGTCAGGTCTGGATCTAACAATGGAACGTCTGTCAAGTCTTGTCTAGGTTTCGTCTTTATTTCAATGATTTCAACACAATCATGAGCTAGTGGGTCTGTTCCAATTACAGGTAATAGTGTAGCAGGATTCAATGTATTACACCGTCGGATCTCTATGTGTGGTTGAAACAATGTCAGTTCATAACCGGTAAGTCTTGCTATGGTCAAGTGTTGTGTTTGTGTTCGGTTCACAAGAACCTCTACTGCATGTGGTACTTGTACTGTCAATGGGTGTCCTAATACTATGGCATCGCTTTGTCTGATTGCTAAAGCTGTCGCTGCCACTGATTTCAGGCATGCAGGCAAAGCCTGAGCTACGGGATCTAATGTACTGGAAAAATAAGCACATGGCTTGCGTGATCCTGCTTGATCCTGAGTGAGTACTGACAAGGCAGTACCTTCGCGTTCTGTAACAAAAAGTGTAAAATGTTTGCTATAACATGGCGTTGCTAAAACAGGTGCTTGACATAAAGCTTCCTTTAGGCTTTCAAAAGCTTGTGTATGTTCCTGAGTCCAAGGGAGAACAGTCGATGTGGCTGCCTCCTGTGTGGTTAACTGAATGAGTGGTTTTGCTAGAAATGCGTACTGAGGGATCCACTGCCTACAATATGAAGTGAGGCCTATGAAAGCCCGCACCTCCTTCTGTGTCTGGGGTATTGACATGTTAGCAATTAACTGGATGCGATCTGGTGTAAGCTGCCTTCCCTCCTTGGACAGCGAGTGACCAAGATAAATAACTCGCTGAACACAGAATTGCAGCTTAGAAGGGGACACCTTGTGCCCCTTGTCGGCTAGGAAATGTAAAACTGTCAGAGAAGCCTTTTCACATTCTGGCTCGCTTCTTGCGGTGATCAGCAGATCATCGACATATTGAAGCAGTGCAGTATTGACTGGCATGTGGATACTGTCAAGTTCTCGTTTCAGTGCTTGGCTGTAGATGCTGGGGCTTTCTGTAAATCCTTGGGGAGCGCGTGAGAATTTAAAGCTGCGCCCATTTAAACTGAATCCGAACAAGTATTGGCTTTCCGGATCTATTGGGACGCTGAAAAAAGCATTCTTGAGATCAATTACAGTAAAAAATGTTGCTTCGGAATCAATTGCTGTCAACAATGATGATATATCAGGGACCACAGGGAATTGTGGTACAATACACTTGTTTAGTTCACGCAAATCAATAACCAATCGGTATACTGGTGGGGCAGTAGGGTCAGTTCGTTTAAGAATCGGAATTATCGGTGAATTACATATATTGGAGTCTGTTTCTATAACTACTCCCTGGGCAATCAGCTCATCAATGATTTTCAGCAAAGCCACTACAGCATCATGCGGTAACTTGTATTGTCGCATTCGTGGTAGTACCACTCCTGCTTTCAATGTAACTCGATAGGGTGTAATGTTCATGCAGCCAACATCCGTAGGGCCTTGTGCCCATAGATGTACTGGTAAAGTCTGTAGTCGGGGATCCATGTCTCTAGACACATAGTGACCTTTAAAATCCCGCAAAAACAACCTTACTCCTTCCGGAGAACAACATATTATGGCTCCTAGTGCTTTCAGAGTTTTAATTCCTAACAGATTTTCTGGGCATGATTTAGTAAGCAATAAATCTGTAGTTCGTGTCAAAGGTCCTATCGTAAGTGGTAGAGGCTGTGATACTTCATTAACAATAGGTTTTCCCGAAAAACCAAGGGAAACATTTTGAGAGCCTGAGAGGGGTGCCCCTGGAACTTCACTACGTTTTATAGTTGTTCGACTTGCCCCTGTATCGAGTAAGAATTTTCTATCTTGACCTAATAATTCGCTATGTACATAAGGTCCTTCTTGATCTACAGGAATCTCGATAAGCGGTAAGTCAACTTCCCTCTCTAGGCTGGTTCATGCGTAATGCTGATATTCAGGGTATTCATACTGTGCAGTCTGATACATTTGTCGTGTTGTTGTTTGTGTGGCAGGAGCAGGCAACGGTGGTGCAGCTGGCACAAACTGTATGGGTTGCTGTGAGGCTGGCATGGACTGTTGCTGAACTGGCATGGACTGTCCATGCTGCATAGCTCTTTGTTCATTCTGATCTTGTCTAACTAATCGTGGTCTCTCTTTTGCAATACCCGTAGCTATATTACGTTTCAGGACTGGACAATCATGTACATAATGGCCTAGTTGTTTACAGTAATTGCAGGTTCCTTTTACAGGAACTGCAGAATCACCAGAATGTGTCACACCCTTTTTGTGACCATCTGCTGGTACTGTCTGAGAAACTAGCATTTTCATTTGTGTATCCTTCATGCGTCTATGCTCGTGTTCTTGTTCATCCCTAATTCTATTGTGATGATACTGTAACATTTGTAGCATTTGCGACGGAGTGTTACTTTGCCAGGTACTCTCGAATTTCAATATTCTATTCTTCACTGGAGGCAATGCATTTTCCACCAATTTTGTCACAAATAAATGTGGATATGAGTCACTACTTGCTTTTATACCACTATTTATACCAAAACATTTTTCAAATCGAGCATAATAATCGCTTGTGTCTTCATCTTGCTTTTGTTTGCAGGCTGTGATTGCACCCCAATCTTCCTTTTTTGTAGTTAATAAACGTGGCAGTACCTGTACTAGTAAACCTGGTAACAGTTTAACTTTATCCCCGAGCCCCGAACCTGCAGTTCGGCTCCTTTCTTCCTCTGCTAATGCTGTCCAGTCTATCTTTTGGTCTCCTACTTCCCACTCTTTTTCTTTCAGTTTTTCATAAATGCCAGCAGGCAAAAGCACCTTTAATATCGTCATAATATCAGGAAAGGTGTACTCTCCCATCAGTAACATGTCTTTAATTTCTCGGTGGAAACCCGCTGGGTCTTTGTCATGACTAGGTACTACTTTCTTCATTTCTAATAATTCCATTTTTGATATGGGTGTGTAAACAAATACACGGTGAAACTCATTGTCTTCGCCTTTTATTGGGTGCACTTCTCGTAAAGGATTTTGTCTATCCATATAGTACGGCGTTCTTTCTCTGTGGGGCAGCGAGAGAGAATCCGGACTTACAAAAAGGACATACTGTTTACGTGACACTAATATCTCTTTAATTAGCTTATTACTAGAACCTCTCCATCTGTTTGTGAGTAGTTCCGTTAATATATCAGGTAAAGGACCAGGGTCAGCATGTTGGCACTTATATAATATGAGGAGTTGCTGAATCATATAGATTCCAGCTAAGCGTTGTTCATCTGTACTGAGATTGAGAAACGTGTGTGCTACGGTCTCATCACCGTATTTTTCAGGACTGTCAATCCAGTGAACGGCTGATCTGGCTAATTCTTGCTCATCCATGGAATCGAGGAGGTGGTAACCCCTTCGTTCTCGTAGTATCTTATCTGCGGCTTGAAACGAATGTTCAGGAGACTTCAGATTTATTACAGGCGTCGGATACGTTCTGCTGTTTTTTGGGCATACAGAATGTATTGGATCAGGAAAACATCTAGTATTTTCACAGGATCTTCCTCTGCCTACATAGGCTATGGTCTCTGACTGTCTTGCGGAATTCCCTGATTCGGACACTTCATCTTGCTCAAACTCGTCTGTTCCCAATCTTTCTTCATGAATACGCTCTATTTCTTTACGTATTTTTCGGCACATGGCTATTATACAATTTTGCTTATCGTGTCTCCCTTCTGATATATTCTGACTCCATCTTGTAAGAATAAGCATTGCATTCGGGTCTACCCCCGGACGATCTTGATTTCTGATCATACAGTTTATGAGGAAACGTAACAGTTCCCCCTGTATCTCTACTTTCTGGAATTCCATAGCTCTGTTAATACATCCTGGATCTCGTCCTGTTTGAACAAAATGATATATGTTGTCTAGATGCGTAGTCATCCCTGGTAACCTCGCTAAATACTCTGCGGCTCGCCTGATACGTAATGATGCCAGGACCATTTCGTCCTCTTTACCAACCACCGGGTCATATCTACAATTTACAAGGAGTTCCTTAAGCGTACGTTCACTTACAAATTTAGGTGTACGTGAATGTGCTGACTCTTGAAAGACAAGTTTATTTATTCTAGGTGGTGTAAAAGTACTGCTAGCACCTCCCGTGGCCCTATCTGGGGCGTCGGGTGTGAATGGGTTCGTTGAACGTGACACAGCAACTATGGGTGTCGATACCTCTGTAGAGTCGACTGCGGAGACAGATGCGGAAACAGATGTGCTTGCCGACGCTTGTGTCGGAACTTGCTGTTGCACGGGGACAGATACCTGATCCTGACGTTGAACCCCTCCGCCAGACGGTCTATGTGGTGCGGCGTTAGCATACTCGGGAGCTGCGTCATCTAGATATGAGGAAAGAAAAACATCTTCTGCGGTTCTGGGAAGCCCCTTTGGATGTACCTTAATTGGAAATAATGGGGGTGGCAAGTCTTTTGGTATCTCTGGAGCAGCCTTAGGTAATCCTTCGGCTAGTAGGGGATACATACCATTCATAAGAGCATTTCTTTGTCTATTTACTTGTTCTGATCTCACTCGGATACCTTCCTCAATTAATAGATTTTCTTGAACTTTATTTGAACTTTCTTTACTCCTCTCTTCTTGTCTACGTGCTTTTTCTGTTCGTCTATGAGATTCTTTACGCCATAACTCAACAGCGTCTTTCTGTGACTGTCTGACCTTTCTTTTCCATAACTCTTCCTCCACTTTCATGATGCACTCTGCATCCCAGGTTCCCGCTATGGGCCACCTTTGACTTTCCGGTAATCCCTTGGTATAATCTACCCATAGATCAAGAAATAATATGGCATCTAAGCCATGTTTATGGTACATAAAATGCCCTGGAGTGTCCCTAGGAGGAATAGGAACTGCTTCTTCAAGCACCCCTTTTCTGGTAGTAATCTGTCTTAACTTCGAGAAGAGCGGCATATTTACAACTGATCTGATACTTACTCTTGAATTTTCTTAATACGAAAAACACAATAAATGAACAGTGAACAATGAACAGTCATTCATACTACAATATTTTGAACACTTTAAACATTAAACATTAAACATTGTAACAATGATCGACAATGATGACAGTCTGCCTAACTAATCACCACGCTGAATTCTTGACAATAACTGAATTCTTCGGAATACTTGATATACTGCTAAACAGTACATATACACTGCTAAACAGTGCAGACCGGATTTGTGTACCCAAATCCGTCTTGACCGGCACAACCTATGTGCGCGTCAACACGCCTCCCCGGCGATGGTACTCACCGAGTAGCTCCTTGAAACGGAAGGCCTCAGAGAATGGACAGGACTCGATGACTGCGGACAGCGGACCCTCTGGACATCGGGATTTCGGAAAACCTGGTGGGCCTCTGTATACCTCGGATCTTGCTCTCTCAGCTAGGCTCTGGTCGGGATACTTCGCACTTCTCACCGCCTCGTCTGGGTTGATCGCAGCCTCAGTCGCCCCCGCTTGACCGGAGGGAGCTTACAGGAAATCCTGCTGGTACGCGTTTATGGTCCGTCCAGCTGTGGCAGGAGACCGGGCCTGCAACGCACCGCCGGCGCGTGAGATGAGAAAGTGTCCCTGTTCGGGCGCCATTATGTGGTAAATAAAATCTTCTTTACCGTACTGAATTTCATACGGAATCTTAAAATAAAGAAAAATAGCTCAAAATAACAAGAGGCAGAATCCGTGGTATAAGAGGTTTTCTAAATGGGCTTTATTCCATTCAAAATGGCCGACTCGAGTCGCGGCCTTCAGGTTCCGTCACCACGAGGGTTCAGGAAGTGAAGTACAATAATTTATTGACAGACATGTATTTTTATAATAAGTGCATTACAATGAAACGAATGTAGAAGGCGTAACATTTGATAAGAAGAGTGACAAAACAGGTACGTAATCGAAACTAGGCGTAATAAGGAATAAAAGAAACATGATTGGTTTGCATTATCAGACATAGGTGGATCTATAAGATAATACTTGGCATAGATGCGCGCGCAGCAGCATGACGTGTAATTGACGTGCAACTAGGGGGTGAAGGGGACTTGACATTTAGCTCTACATGTGGAGACGAGAAGTCTGGGGGGTCAAGTCAACCTAATCCCAAATCATATCTACCATCCTATGTTCGGAGAACTATGTTATCCACAATGAAGGACTCTCGGACAGAATCTATTCTATACTAACTGTGTGTGCGTGTACAAGCGTCTAAGTGTCTATATGAGATGCGAGGGGCAGAAAACTTTCCATGGCAGCAGGGCTATGAATCACTTGCAGGAGGACGGAAAGGCTGAGTCCTTGCTTGTGAGCTAAAGGAAATGTTTACCTAAATCACTTGACAGGAATGCATCGGCTGAAGAGCAAAATAGATAATTCGAAGGTGAAATACAACTTCTTGGCAGGCAGGCGAAAACTGGCCGAGGCAGACATTGTTAGCTGCACAGGGAGTAGGACAAAGTTCATGGATACAGATGCGAGCTCAAGCTGAAGCTGTCAGAGACAGGGAGCAGGGAGAGGCTTTGAGGACAGAATCGGGCCTACTTGCCTGAACTGTAAAAATGGAGTAACTTAGCCATATAAAGTCGGTGGCCTTTCATACTTAGGAATCGAATATCCAGCCCATTGATGGCGGATCTGACAGAGAACATGTCGACGGTAGACACACATATGTTTGCGTCTTAGAAACTGGAACTGGAGGGAACATACATGTACTTGTAACATGCATATAGAACCGTTGGGGTCCAAGATAGGGGACATAACTGATCAGGAAAATCCACATTTCCACACTCCGACACTCCAGGCTAGCTGCTCCTCAGATCGGGTGTCACTTAGACGGTGCTGCCAGTAATATCCATACTTGCTCCACTGCACCTAGACCGGCGCACTCTCAGACGGGTGCTCGAAAACGCGGAGGTGCGTTCACGTTAATATTCGCACTCACTTCCCATCACTTTGCCAGTTCGGAGAAAAGCACTCACAGGGGTCTTTGTCTTTCAAATCTCTTTAATTCGTACAGCCAACATGACGCGTTTCGGCTAACGCCTTAACGCAAAAGACCCCTGAGAACGGGTACTCCTAAAGTTTTATAAAAAATGCTGCTTAGTTTTCTTTGGGTTGAAAGTAATCCTCTAAAATATTAAAAACCTCATGTTTGTCCATATTGACTGTGATGTATTTAACTAGTTTTCCCAAATACAACATCCAATAATCATTATTCTATAAGGTGCTGGAACACAAGAGGTTAGGTTAAGACATCAGTTTGACATTTAACTAAGGTATTGATACATGCTTGGTTATCAAGTTAAGACTGAGCCCTACATACTCAGTGCATTTCACATGATCTAAAAATTGAGAAATGTGTCATCTACACAGATCTGAAGTTGGTTATATTACAGAGGTGTTTTCGAGTCTTCAGTGGAGGTGGGGGGAGAGACACATCACTACAGTTTATAAATGTACATGTAATTCTGCATCCAAGTTATGTTCCATTGGTATTTCAGTTCCTATTGATAGAATGAGTCTCGATTCCATTCTTCTCAATTGTAGTTCTCTGTCACCCCCTCTCTCATTCTTATTTATATGCTTAATCCCAAAGTACTGGGGGTATTTTGATTCACCTTGGTGTTCCTCCCAATAGTGCTTCGCAATTGGACATGAGTTGTCTTTGTTTCTGATCGCTCTCTAGTGCTGTAATATCCTCAACTTCACCTTGTTGAGAGTACTGCAGACATATCGCTTTTCATATGAGCATTGTAGGACATAGATTACGAAGTCAGTATTGCAGGTGACATGTTCTTTTAACTTTTCTAATCTCCCATTTTGTAATCTATAGTCCTTTTTGTTCACCCTATGTTCGCAGGACTTACACGTGGCACATTTTCAGAAGCCCGGTTGGTTGAGCCAGCTTGTCTTTGCACTTTTCTTGGGGGCAAAGTGACTTCTGGTCAGAACATCTGAGAGAAGCAGTCTTTCTGTATGCTATACTAGGTTGATCTTGTAGGGTTGCATTCAAAGCTCAATCTGATTTCAGGATGTTCCAATGCTTTAGGATTATCTTTCTGATTCTCTTATGTGGTTGATTATAATGAATATTCAGTCGAATATTCCCTTCATCATCATTCAGTACTGCCTCCTTCAATTCACTTCTAGGATGAGTGGATGCCCTTTTTATCGCTTCTTCAATCACTGTCAGAGGGTATCCCTCACGAGGAATTGATTTTTCATATCTAAAATTTCATTTCTGACATCACTTTCCTCAGAGCAATTTCTACGGGCTCTCAACATTTCTCTGTAGGAGATACTCCATCGTAATTTCTCACGGTGATCACTGTTCCCATGCAGAATACTGTCACACGAGGTCTATTTTCTGTACAATTTGGTGCAGATATTCATATTTCATATTGACACTTCAATGTCTAGGAAGGTGATGCAATCTCTACTTGTTGTGTGGGTAAAGGTCACATTTAGATTATTATTATTGAGATCTGTTATGAACTCCTCCAGTTCTCTGCCTTCACCCTCCCAGATGACAAATAGGTCATTGATGAATCGTGACCATAAGACCACTTTCTCCAATTTCTCCATGTTTCTTTCTGTCCAGACAATCTCAGTCTCCCAGTTCCGCATCAGGAGATTCGCGTAAATTGGTGCAAAAGATGTACCCATCGCGGTTCCCTGTTGTTGCAAATAATGACATCCATTAAACAAAAAGATTTTATGAGTCAGACAAAATTCTAACATTTCTATCAGTACATTGGAGTCTTCAAGATAACTGATTGGTCTATCACATAGGAAGTATTGGACTGCTTTTCTCCCATCCTCGTGTCTGATGGACGTGTACAAAGACACAACATCTATCGTGGTCATCGTGTACGTGGCCTTCCATGATATATGTTGGATTTTATTCAAGAAATCCATGGAGTCTCTGAGGTACGAGGGCAATGCTGTTACATACGGTGCTAGGAAGAGGTCGATATATCGTGAGGTATTCTCTAGTAGAGAGTTCACAGTGCTGACTATTGGACGACCTGGTGGACTGATTAGGCTCTTATGGATCTTCAGGAGAAAATAAATTGTAGGTGTGACTGGATGCAGAGTTTTAAGGTATTTATATTCATTATCCTTAATTAGCTGTTGCTGATTCCATAATTCCAATTTTTTAATGATATTCTGTTTACATTTTCTCTAAAGGATCAGTTTTCACCTTTGTATAATGTTGTCTATTCCTCAGTTGTCTGTCGGCCTCCATTTGATATTTCTCCCGGTCCTATACAACAATATTGCCGACCTTATCTGATGGCTTAATCACAATTTCAGTGTCCTCTCTAAGTTCTTTATGAGCTAATCTCTCCTGAAAGGTGATGTTACTTCTGCCCGTTTTTCCCTTTTTGTTTTTTGTCAGTTTATTCAAGTCCTCAATTCCCAGTTCTTGAAATTGGTCAATATATATGTATTTTCACTGAACAAAGCAAATTTTTCTCATGTTGCTGGCAGTCAATCCGAGCACTCCTTCATCCCTCTGGAGTCTGACTCCCATGGGAACAAATTGGCCCATGGTAAAAAAAAGCTCCCTGGACAGTCAGAAAGCTCTATTTTTTTAATTGGGTTCGAGGTACTCTAGTGAGAGTCCCTCGAACCCAACGGGCAGATATTCATATATATATTAGAACCCGAATTACTCAAAAACAACTGAATGGATTTGCATCAAATCAGAAAAAGCACAATTGCTGGGCCAAGAATTAGCTACCTGCCAAATTCGGTGTAATTGCAATCAGCAGTTTTTTCAGCAGTGCTGTCTAAATAAGTCTTTGTGAAACACATGGGGATTTTGTGTTTTGGGACCCCCATTTTTTTGGCCCCCGCTTAACAGATCACTTTGAAACTTTACATGCACAAACTAGGCACTTTTTTGGGAAAGTGTAGTGAAGATTCGTCAAACTGCATCAGAGTTATTAGAAAATCAAAAGTGGAATTTCCTGTGGAAACACTGCCCTAACTATAACTACCAGGTGGAAACTGCCACTGGGTAATATATAAGTGGGAAAGTACCCCCTGCAGTACATTATAAGGATACTGCAAGTCACAGTGAAGTTCCATAACTATATAGAAGAACGAGGCCGAAGGCCGTGTTCCTTTGTAAGGTTTATGGAACTCAGAGGTGACTGCAATCGGTGCTTAATTTGTAAAAAAGAGAAAGAATGACATGGAATAGTCTGAATTGTCATTTTTAATGTTTGATGAATTATTAAACACTGTTGTTATACTCATCTCAAAATTAGATTGGTAGACTGTCATTAGTGTTGATGTTGAGACTTAAGGGCCGGTTCAGAGCACCGGAAACCACTGGCTCAAATTAAGCATTGCTTGCAATATTCTTATCATGGTGGCTAAGGTGTACTTTATCCCATATAAATCATGGTCACACCACAACCTTTCCCACAAACCACTTCAAACCTCAGTGCGTAGCTCTTCCACATGAAAGAGCAAACATGTTTGCAATCATGAAAAGTAAAAATAAAACCTCTAGTGCAAAATTAAACACATCAAAAACTTGTTAGATATTTGCTGCAAACAGACACCAGATTCAGTTTAATGCAAGTCAGTTTTTTTTACAAGCGGCAGTGGCTGAGTATATGTAGAAGAAATATGTAGAAAGATTCTAGCTTTTCCCTAACTATCTAAGGAGAGCTAAAATAAACCTTTTCTCTGCTTGTAATTATAAGCTGGAAAAATAGAGCAGAAGAAAGAAAAGCACCATTCAGTTCTTGTTGCTAAACACCTTCTTCAATAATGCTCATGACCTGATCTGCCTTTCGACTCCGCTGCTGGTTCCGGCAGTAGGCATTGCAATGTTAGAACACAACTGTGATAACTTACAAGAGTCGAGTTCTGATGTCTTTTCTTAATAATCGTAATGTGGGTGTGTCACAAGTCGCTGAGTATATGGAAATTAAACACAGGCGAATATAGAGGAATTACAGAAACCAGTGTATTATATATATATATATATATATATATATATATATATATATATATATATATATATATATATATATATATATATATATATATATATATATATATATATATATATATATATATATATATATATATATATATATATATATATCAAGCTCAGAGTTGCCCACTCGTAGGAAGCACTCAGACCGCTGTTAGAGATAACACTCTTTTTATTGATATGGGCAGTGTCCATGCAGATCGACCCTCTGCCTGACGCGTTTCGAATATTATTCCTTCTTCTGAGGCGATGGGTTCAGTGCAAGTGCCGCAGGTCCTCCATTTAACATGCGTAATGGCACGCCCTGAATCGGCATTCCGAATGTCACTGTGCCGAGCATGCTGGGAACCGTTGTTGCTTCAATAACATTTCGATGATTGCACTCTGTGAATGAATAGTAAAAAACTCCAATGAGTATCGGCACGGAAAACTATCCTCAATTCAAAACATGTGGCCCCACATATTGTCGGCACAATCAATATCGCACCGGCCGTAGTCCCCTGGAATTCGCGGGGTGGTGCTCACCTCGCGGCTGGGCTGCCACGTTTTACATCAAGCTCAGAATTGCCCACTCGTAGGAAGCACTCGGACCGCTGTTAGAGATAACACTCTTTATATTGATATGGGCAGTGTCCATGCAGATCGACCCTCTGCCTGACTCGTTTCAGATATTATTCCTTCTTTTGAGGCGATGGGTTCAGTGCAAGTGCCACAGGTCCTCCATTTAACATGCTTAATGGCACGCCCTGAATGGGCAGTCCGAATGTCACAGTGCCGAGCATGCTGGGAACCATTGTTGCTTCATTAACATTTCGATGATTGCACTCTGTGAATGAATAGAAAAAAACTCCAATGAGTCTCAACACAGAAAACCATCCTCAATTCAAAACATTTGGCCCCACATATTGTCAGCACAATCAATATCGCACCGGCCGTGGCCACCTGGAATTCGCGGAGTGGTGCTCTCCTCGTGGCTGGGCTGCTGCGTTTTACATCAAGCTCAGAGTTGCCCACTCGTAGGAAGCACTCAGACGCTGTTAGAGATAACACTCTTTTTATTGATGTAGGCAGTGTCCTTGCAGATCAACCCTCTGCCTGACGCGTTTCGGTTATTATTCCTTCTTTTGAGGCGATGGGTTCCGTGCAAGTGCCGCAGGTCCTCCATTTAACATCCGTAAAGACACGCCCTGAATGGGCAGTCCGAATGTCACAGTGCCGAGCATGCTGGGAACCGTCATTGCTTCATTAACATTTCGATGATTGCACTCTGTGAAGGAATAGAAAAAAACTCCAATGAGTCTCAGCATGGAAAACTATCCTCAATTCAAAACATGTGGCCCCACATATTGTCGGAACAATCAATATCGCACCGGCCGTGGCCCCATGGAATTCATGGGGTGGTGATCTCCTCGCGGCTGGGCTGCCGCGTTTTACATCAAGCTCAGAGTTGCCCACTCGTAGGAAGCACTCGAAACGCTGTTAGAGATAACACTCTTTTTATTGATATAGGCAGTGTCCATGCAGATCGACCCTCTGCCTGACGCGTTTCGGATATTATTCCTTCTTCTGAGGCGATGGGTTCAGGGCAAGTGCCGCTGGTCCTCCATTTAACATGCGTAATGGCACGCCCTGAATGGGCAGTCCGAATGTCACAGTGCCGAGCATGCTGGGAACCATCGTTGCTTCATTAAAATTTCGATGATTGTACTCTGTGAATGAATAGGAAAAAACTCCAATGAGTCTCAGCACGGAAAACTATCCTCAATTCAAAACATGTGGCCCCACATATTGTCGGCACAATCAATATCGCACCGGCGTGGCCCCCTGTATACATATCAATATTGCATTTCTTGATATCAGTTTGCCACTGTTGAGGTGAGAGAAGATTACAAAATAGCTGATTAAGGAAGCCCACTGCAGAACAGTCTGCTTCATGCTCTCAGAAACCACCCTGACAAACTAAAATGGAACATTAATTTTGGTGAGCTACTGAGAGCAAGGAGAAATTGTAGTACTGATGACACTTACTTCAACGAACAAATTATCATGAAACGCTGGTTCTAGGAGAAATGGTTCCCACAGTGAGTCTTGGGCAGAGCAGTGGAATGAGTCAATACCACAAACAAAGAGCCTATCCTCTTTCAAAGTCAGAACAAGGGCAAATCGGATGATTTTGTCAAAATTAGGACGATTGGGACTTATAGTTGCGACTCCAGAAAGATTGACCTGACAATAAAAAAGGATTGGAGGATTTTAGGCAAAGACCCTACTCTGGGTTTGATAATGGGCAACAAACCTAGTATCACATTTAGTAGGGGTCACTCACTGAGAGACATGCTGGTGTGTAGTGACATCATGACCAGAAAGGAAGATAGATTTAACCATCTGGAAGGTTTCTTTGCATGTGGCAGGTGCAAAGCATGCAAAATAGCACCAATAGGAAGGAATATTCTGTCCCTTTTGGCAAAGACACCAAGGCCATCAATCAATTTCTTACTTGCAGGTCTGGCTTTGTAGTTTATGTCTTAGAGTTCTTTTGCAAGAAAAGGCATGTATGGAGCACCACCCACCAGGCTGAAAAAAGGTTCTCAAACACGAGAGCCAGACACTTTGAAGAGGTGCATTACAACAGCAGGAGTCTGCTATCTTATTACTTCATAGAGCAAGCTCTGAAGAGTGCTAGAGTTGGCAATAGGACCTTGACTTTATGCAAAAAGAAATCAAGGCACATCATTGATCTGTAAACTAAAGGTCAATTTGGGCAGAACATAGAAGAAGAACTACGGGTAAATTTGAAAGAAGCTTAAATTACTGTGCTCTATTAATGTTCCTTTGTGTCTTATTGTGTGCTCTGATGCCTCATGATCATTTCATGTTATTCTGACTTATATCTAAGATTTTATTGCAGAAAGAAAGGACGGTAATTTTACTTCTGAGATGTGGTGAAGGTTGATTGTCGGTTCTCTCTACCCTTTCCTTCCTTCTCCACTTTGATGTTGGAGCTGCAATACAGATATGATTTTCGACACATTTGTTATTATGTTATACAAGGGATTGCCCGTGGGCCCTGACTATACTCTTTGTACCCATGTGGACACTACCATATAACTATGAGCAAATTTTATTGCAATGCCCTATTTTGACTATTTTGACCAGCAACAGTTGGTTTTCTACTTGCATGATACAAACTGCAAGCCCCACAAGCATAGTAGATAGGTATTAAATTATAAGAACAAGAGAGCTTGAGAAATGTAGGGAAAAAGCAGTCTAAAGATGAATTAATCAGGAAAAAGTGGAAGATTGCAAACCTCTGGGATAGTTAGTAGGCCTTCCACCCAACCACCAATTGGCAGTCAACCCCTACAGAGACACATACACCCCACTTTTTTCCAATGGTTCCTGTGATCCTGCGGCACTCTCATGCGCCTCATACACCTGTGCTTCCATGGGACTCCAGTGGAGCAGGAGAGTCTTGCTGGCTCCTGCAAGAGTCACGCAGGATCAGGGCAACCCAAAAAAATGGATTTGACATCTGGTGCCGGTTGGGTCCTCCTGGGACCCCCTACAAGGTTCAGAGGTCATGGTACCCCTATACCTAATCTCTTTTTAATTTGCAAAACACAGGGACCAGATCCCAGTGTCTTGAAATGGCAGTCGCAACATTTCTTGTCATGTTGCGGGCAGCCAATCACCAGGGTTGTAACAAAGGCCCCTGAGGTGCAGGGTGGGCCCCAACCCTTCAGGGGCCCCTTAGTTCTTCAAGGTACCCACATTCAGCCCGAGGTCAATGAATATCTGCAAGATCTGAGAGACTCAGGGGCCCCTGTTTACATTCTTCGGGGTGGGGGGAATTATTTTGGATTATGCCACTGCCAATCACTGCGCAAGCTCCAGCGGGTGTGAGATAGCCGATGTTGAAAAAAGCCTCCATGGCCAATCAGATGCCTCTATTATCTGAAGTTACATGTCTATTGGACTCTTGAACGCAGCCGCCCAGATTTACATGCATTTTGAACCTTCATTTCTCAACACTTACAGAACAAATTCAACCCAACATATGAAAAGCAGGCTTTCTCAATAAAGATCAAGCTTTCGGCTAAATTTGGTGTAATTCTGTTCATCCATTTGGGCTGTAGCGCTGTTCAAAAGTCCCTAAGGAAATTACATTTTGGGACTCTTATTTTTTCTCAGACCTCGCTTGATGAACGCCCTGAAACTTTCAAGGAAGGAGCTAAGATGGCCAAACTTTTTTTTTAAAGCTTTGTGAACATTCGGCAAACTGGTCCAATATCAGCAAACCAAAAAAACTCTTTTCCTATGGTAACTAGGTCCTAACTATAACTACACAGTGGTGACCGTGTAATATACATGCATTCTCATTTTTAGCTATATATAATACACGGGATCCTGTACCCCTGTATAAACACCAGTCTCTAATTTCTTCATAATCAGTGACTTGTGATGCACACTGTTGCCGATTATAAAGAAAAGTCCGTAAGAAAAGGACAAATGTAAGTTATTGCATTGACGTCCTGACGTCACAATATCTCCTGCCTGAGCTAGCAGCTGAGGTGAAAGGCAAGTCATGTCACAGAGCATAATTGTAGCAGCTGTTTAAAGCAATGATAATAGAGCATTGCTTTTCTTTCTTCTGTTCTATTTTTCTAGTTTAGAATGACAAGCAGAGAGAACATATTTATTTTTTACACTCTTTAGATAGTTAGAGAAATGCTAGAATCTTTCTGCATGTTTCTTCATATTCAGAGATATTGCAGCTTTTAATAAATCACTTGTATTAAACTGTTTCTAATATCTGTTTGCAACAAATATCTAACAGGTTTTTGATGTATTTAATTTTGCACTGGAGGTTTGATTTTTAAAAACATGCTTGCATTTTCGCCAAGGTTTGTAGGAAAGGTGATGGTGTGACCATGTATTATATGGGATAAAATACCCCCTGTTGTGCATGATAAGGATATTGCAAGTCACCTAGGAGTTCCATAACCTTATAAAGGAACTTGGCCTTCAGCCTCGTCTCTCTATATGGTTATGAAACTCCTCGAACTACTCAGTAACTTATAATGTAAGGCAGGTGGTATTTTATCCCGTATATAAAACATTTGCATTGAGGATTCAGTTATGATGCGTCGTATAATTTATCAAGTTAAAACCTTCATATAGCTTAGAGGGCACCACAGCTAAGCCTCTCAGTTTCTCAGCTTCGAACCCATGGAGGTATCAGATTCTGCACTCTTCTTGAAATGGTGAGCACGCGGATGGAACTTGATCTACTGCTGCTGATCTGGCTGCAACGCATGACATTTAAAATCTGCAGCGAGCTTTTCATTTTACTTACCTTTGTCTATTTGATGACCCATTGTGGTATTTGAATTATTTGCATTATCTGATTTGCTCATATAGAGGAATGTCGCATTCTGTAAGTGAAATTAAATCATGCCATGGTTTAGAAATGTTGTGTAATTTGCAATTACGTTCTGTTTTTTTGTTTTTAACTCTAATGCTTGTTCTAGCGGCACCTGCTTTTCTGGGGACCTATTCTAAGAGTGACCCTTAATGATATATTTAATAATGTGAATTTACTAGTTAAAGAAAAATCAGTTCAGAAGTGTTTTATCAAGTAGAGAGAGGTGCATCATTAGGTGTGGAATAACTTTAATCTCAAGGAAGTGGGCGATTACAAGTGGTTCATACCTTTTAAGGCTCGTTGGTGCATATTCTTGTCGCTTGAGGATTGTGAACAAGGCTCATTACACCATACGATGCAAGTTGCCAGTGGGACCTTGTATGTGACTGTTGTTACACTATGTCAACTGGAGAAGGTGACAACTAATGGATAAGAATTTTAAAATGTACGTCTTGGTTATCTATTGCAAGCCGAGAAACAGTGTGCTAATAAACAAGTAAATCCATCTCTGAGGTGTAGGTGAAAAAATACGATTTTTATGGTGATAGACAGGAAGGCAAATATTTGCATAAACTCTTTAATGCCTGTCAGCTACATCACAAATATTACGCAAACTTGTCTTGATGACATCAAAAAGATACAGCAATGATATACGCAGGGTGCGCCTCATCTCTCCGTACTTTCTGGTTGTCACCGGTTACGACCCAAGAGCTCTCAAAAATTGGCGGCCTGCAGAGTTTGGAACCGAGGAAAGGAGGAAGCAAAGCAGGTACAATCTTACAGCAGGCCCGGCTCATAGAACACAGAGGAAGAAAGCACCTTCCTTTTTGTGAGTGTGAGAGATGGGGCGGAGGAGGATGGCTATGGTAGCTGTTGGGTTCTAGTTATACATGTCTGTGCTCTGTCGTGTATAATTCTTAGGGCCTAATTCGTAAAGGTAAACACACTATAGTGTAAGTTTACGATTTTTTGCTATTCACAAATAAAGTAGTATCTTTACGACTGCGGAATCTCCGCTCTCGAGGGGGAGATTCTGCACATAAAAAGATAACCCTGTCCTATAGATAAAGACACTTGAAGGAACTAAACTCCATTTTACCTTTATTTGAATTTGTCTTCATCCTTTCAGTAGTACACAAATATTAGCCTCTGAGTCATTTAGAACCATGACTTCTCAGTCTAGGGCCTTTTAAACAAGATTGTGATGTGCTTTTGTTGAAAATAAAATAAAATAAAAGAGTTTAGAAGCAGAACAGGTAGACTTGCTTGCTGCTGAAGAACTAATTATGAACGCATGTGCAAAGGAAGTAGTGGTTGTCAAATGTGAAGAAGAAAACAAAAGAAACAAGCATTTGCAATGCAATAGGTCTAGAATTTACGCAAGCTTGAGCTCTTGGCATTGTAAATGGCAATGCCTTCTATTTATGTTGTAAATAACAAAACATAAATAAAAGGCATTGTCATTTACAATGCCACTAGCTCAAACTCGTGTAAATGCGAGACCTTTTGCATTGCAAATGCTTGTTTGTTTCGTAATTCTTTACCTAAAGATACAAGTAAAACGGCGGAGGGGGTAGGGGGGGTGGGGGGGGCGTGTCAGAAACATGATACAATAAACAGTACAATGCTACAAATCTGCCGCCCCCTAGGCCATCAAAGAGTGCAAGGGTGCATATGGCAGGGAAACGGGGATCTGGAACAATTGGGAGAAGGGGTTGAGCCAGGGAGGAGGGGCGGGGGGGACGGGGAAGAGACATAGGGCACAAGGGAGGAAGGGTCAGGAGGTGACAGGGAGGGGAGAGGGAAAGCGGAACAAACCAAAAGATTGAAGTGGGAAAAGGAAATGATAGAAGAGAAAGAAAGTTAGAGAAAGAGACGAAAAAAATAGGCTTACAAAGAAGGGGAGGAGAAGAGAAGAGAAGGAAAGAGTAAAAAAGAAAGAAGAGTACAAAAAGAACCGAAAAGGAAAAGGCACGCTGGGAAAAGCAGGGGAGGGGTCGGGCAGCAAGGGTGTAGAAAAAGTGTGAGTGGATGTAGAGGGGGACATCGTCGCTGGCGGGGTTGTTGAGGATGATGGGGCCCCGAGTGAGGGCCACGGCAAGGAAAAGGATAGGGGGAGAAGAAGAAACGAAAGGAGAAGAGGTCCAGGAAACAGCCCAAGACCCGGTACCTCCGGTAGTGCCGCCAGGGCGTCATCCAGCCCGGCAGCGCACGCAGGGGCACTCGGGCACTGTAGGAAAGGGGCTTATCAAGGGGACACTCCCGATGAGGAGCTCTCAACCAAGCCACCCATTAAGTGTCCAAGCGGAGTCTCGACTGTCCAATTGAAGTGCAGCGGCTGCGGTACTACGGCCCTGGGACACAAGCGATAAATGACAGTCGATACTGCCCAATAATAAGCACTGCCTCAGGGCCCCCCAAAAAGACCTCACAATGACAGGCAATCTGCCGACACAAAGCAACCAGAGAAAGACAGTCGTCGAGGCGCTGTCAATGTGCCCAGGAAGAGAGCAGCAGAAAAACAACACGGGAGACAGTTACTGTACAAGTACAGAGGCACAAGACTGCTAGTAAGAGAGCCAGGGTGCGACAGCAGAAGGAAGCTGAAGGGGGAGAGGCAGATTAAAAAGACGCAGAAAATGAAGGTGAAAAGTCTAATATTAAATGGAAAGAGTAAGACCTACAGTGAGAAACTTAGCACTTCTGCTGACAGTGTGCAGAGTGAAGCTCTCTCTAGCGTGGGAGTGAGACAGTCTGCCTTTGAGTGATCATCTTATCAGCGAGATAGGCGGTATTGGGAGCGATAGTCTCTAAGGAGAGACATACAGTATTTAGTGTGGTTGGGTCCTCAGAGGGAGACAGGCAGATCTCAAGGGCAGAGAGAACACCCGGCCGGCCCTCAGAGCGCCTGGAATTTCTGATCCAACCCGTTGCAGGCGATGCTGAGGTGTGCCAGTACCTGGTGCAAGTCCTGACTTGGAGAGCGCAAAGAGTGAGTGACACGGAAGGCAGTCAGTCGGTACTGCCCGCCCCCACAGCACACACACTCCTGCTCTGATACCTCCCCTCTGACCCCCACACCCAGCTCCCAAGACCGCAGCTAGGGCAGATAAGGGGCCTCCGAGCCTTAGGAAGAGGAGAGTACACTCAATCAATAATGCATGAACGCGCGTAATGAACGGGAGGAGGCCTGCAGAAAACCATAGAAGCAGAGAAGGACTAAGGCCTGATAATTAGCGCCAAGGAGGGGAGGTGAGCGCTAGAGAGGAAGAGAAGCGTGAATGGTTATAGCCAGGACCCTGTGGGAAGAGGCATCAATGAGCGAGAGCAGCGCGTGGAAGGCAGAGGACCAAGATCTGCGCGCTTACAGCAAGGATTGAGAGCTGGCCTCTGGGAACCAATGAGTGAGACCTAAAGGGCTAGCGCCAAGAAGCGACAGCGTGTCACAGAGACCCAAGGAGTGAGAGGCGAGGGGCTGCTACAGCCGAGAAGCCAGGGCTGGGGTAGGAGAGGCATCCGGGATAAGCGAGGAGTTCGCATTAAAGAGCAAGAAATGCGCTTTGGGAGCCCTGGACAGAGACCCGAGGAGCTAGAATTAAGGAACAAGCACTAATCAGTGAACGTCGACGGGACGGCGCTTATGACTGACAGCTGAGCCAGATCAAAGAATACATTTTCGCGTGGTAAGTACAGCATATTCAGTCCTCAGTGGAGCACTGCTGACGAGGATACCACACACTTTCTGTCCATGGCGCGCCCCGGTCCTTCAGGGCCTGTTTAACAACTGGCACTCAGGGTTAGATAGACTAGGACAAAAAATAAGCTTGGATGCCAAAATAAAACTGGCACCCTAGCGAATTGCAGCGCTGCTCGCGTTCTATCTCCCTAGCGCGAGCGGCTCCAGTGCGAAGTGGACACGTGTCTGGGTGCACGCAGGTCCATCGCAGCCCTGTCTGGAGGCTATTCATCCACAGACCGGACCATTTAAACCAAGCGCTCGCCATTACGTATTTGCTTGGCTTTTTCTGCCAGCCTCGCCTGCCAAAAGGTTTCTTGTCTTTATGGGGCCATGTGTTTGGCCCCATAAAGATAAGAAACCTTTTGCGACCAACGCAAAGCAAGCGAGTCCGTCCAAATGGGACGGCTCGAAAAGCCAAGCAAAAACATAATCGACACTTCTGTTCCAATGGCTGGCCACCGTTTAGCATAAACGGTGACGCCGGCCAATGGAACAGAGGGGCGGGGCTTAAAGCCCCTTATAGAAAATCCTGTTAACACTAAATCTCGCCAGCGAGACTGCGCATGCGCGCAGCCTACGCCAGGCGAGACCTAATAAGCTAGTGAATAAAAAAGAATACCATTGTGTGTGCAGTAATTCAAACATTCCTTAAAGGAATAGTGAGTCGCAAGGAAATGGGAGAGATGTTGACTCCTTACCCTTCTATTAATGCTGTGTGTTTATGATGTTAAGATGACAATTTTGGTTTATGATGTTTGTTGAGCTTCTGGATGAAATATTATTAGACCACGGCGAACGACCTTTACAACGCGGTCGTTACACCACGATACGTTTATAACGTGGCCATTACAACGCAAATCGGTACAACGAATTGTGCTGGATGGCGCTATACACTAAGGAATAGTATGATTTACTATTCCAACACCTTCCCTACTGTGACGTAGGCTGGAGTTGGAATAGTAAATCATACTATTCCTACGTCCAGTGCCCTCCAGTGCAAGTCGTCGGAACGACTTGCGTTGTAATAACTGCGATGTAACTACCGCGATGTAAATCATTGCATTGTGGGGGGCAAGATGGCGCCTGAGTGAAATCCTCTGTTACTCACCTCCTCGCCTCTCCCTGAATCGATTAGGTTTTCTACCGATTTGCATTGGCTATGCGCAGAGAAAGTAATGGTTGGCATTTGTTGACTGGATGGTGCAGGGGGTGCCGAGGTTCGTATGCTCGTCGATCCGTTGAGAAGATCGAGCGAAGTAAAGACCGATATGGATGCTGGGAATCTCTTGCTCGGATCTTGCTGACGGCGGCGGCCGGCTGGGAGAATATCGATGTAGGATTGGTGCTGCCTAGCAACGTAGACGCCGGTGAGCCTAGAGTGCAAACAGGAGAACTCATGGCGGCTCGGGCGTGCAGAGCAAGGCGCATTTGGCTGCACCGACGGCACCCTCGTCTGTGCAGCGTGAAATGAATAACAAACTAGACACGGACTGGAAAAAGCATGAACTGCATGCCGGTAAGGGGGGCATACCAGAAGGTAACAAAAACTCCATGTCAAAAGGTGCTATAACTGGTGAACAAAATAAGAATTTAAAATCTTGAAGCACTCTTCTCCTCAGATATTGGAGCATTTTATTCTGCCTTATGTACCTTAGCGCCCTCTAAGATCCTCAGGACTTCACCAGGTTATAGTCCCGCACTTTAAGAGGGCTAGGGCCGGTGGCCGCTCCTTTAGAGTGCTTGCTGCTAGGCTCTGGAACTCTCTTCCAGTTCATATTTGTGCTATTAAGGAACTTTTCGTCTTTAGGAAGGCGGTTAAAACCTTCCTTTTTCCTCTGGATTCTTAGAGTTGTCATGGTAGTGTCTTTTGGTACTGCTTGTGTCCGGTACTTTGTCCATCATAGCGCCGGGACGCCCCTTTGCTGGGGCAGCTGTGCGCTCTATAAATCCGGATAACATAACATAACATAACATAGCTATAACGAGATTGTTCTCAGTTAAAGGTGCAAATGAATGTGAAAAGGAGCAAGAACAGTTAAAGGATATAAATGATACCCTAATTAAAACCCCTACCGGCGCAGAAACGTGTGTAACAGATCCTCAAGCTGTCAGTATTACCCCGGATATGATGGCAGAAATCGGTATGGAGCGGCTGTCATGGGGGTCAAATGGAGAAAAAACTATTTTAGGAATGCCAGAGTTAGGCTTAAGTGATCACCCAAGTAGGGAGAAAGTTCGCTTAGCCTCGGCTTTAGCTAATACCCCGATTATGGTTCCTCCTGCCACGGAAACAGAGATATCCGATCCAGAAACTGCAACAAGAGACTCAAACGGAATTGAAATGACTAATGTTAATGGCCAAACCATTCACACCGAAAAAGAAATACTGCCGGAAAAAAACCATGAGATGGGATATCTGTCTCCAGACCCTTTGAAAAACTTTTATTCTTTGAATGAGGAATCTGGGGAGTCTGAAAATGTGATTTCAAGTACGAGCAGTAATGAGGAAGGGGACGATGATACATCTACAAGTAATTACAGCCAGCAAGGAGAAAAAAGGGTATTTAGGAAAATCAAGAGGCTGTTGGATTGAAAAAAGAGCGGCCATAGACGGAAAGAAGGAGAGGAAGAGAACGAACTAGGCTGGGATTACTCAGATACACAGACGCTTCTAGGTAATGGAACACATGGGGCTGTGAAACCACCTAAAAAAAAGTTGAAAGATATGACCGGACAGAAAGACTCTTTACAACCTGGCGAACCATCCTTATCCCTGATCCTACAATCCCTCAAATCATTTCAAGATGAAGTCAAACTAGAGAATCGGCAAGCCCGACAGGCATCAATAAAACTACAAGGTTCAATTAGAAAAGTTGGGAAAACGTGCACAGAAATCGTGGGGAGTCTAAGTATGGTGGAAAATCGAACGGAGGTGCTAGAAACTACGGTGGACAGCCTGAAAAAACAATCAACATCCCAAGAAAGTACCCTGAAGGATGTAATGTGGAAGCTAGAAGAGGCAGAAAATAGGCAATGTAGTAACAACCTAAGGCTGCTAGGAATACCAGAGAATAGCGAGGGTAATGAGATCAGGACATTTACAATAAATTTAAGGAATTCTCTACCCAAACTTACACAATGGGACTGGGATAAAGAAATCCAGCGGGTACATAGATTTCCACTAACTATATCTAGACGTAATCTGAATGATCAATTATATCCAAGAGCAATTTTAATCTTTTTCTGGAACTTTCTTCTCCGACAAACAGTGTTGGAAATGGCGAGACCGAATAAGAAAAGAAACTGGAAGAATTTTTTGTATTTTGTCAAATCTGATTTCGCACATGCAACGGTGGAGAGGAGATGGTGGCTCAGGCAGCTGATTGCACCTTTCCAGAAAACAGGCGCAACAGTACATCTACAAAACCCTGCTAAACTAAGTCATTATTCAAGGACAGAATTATTATTTTAGGTCGGAAATTCAAGCGCAGAAAGTACTGGAGGAAATAATGGCTGGAAAATAGGGGCTAGCGAGAATAATAGTTAGGCTTTAACAGACAGACATGAACTGTTGTAGTTATTCTCCACCTATTAGATTTCATGCACTTATGTGGTCTGCGTCGTATTGTGGCTAATAATATGTTCTGAATTTTTTCTTTATATATTGGCAGGAAAGTGAAAGCCTTTTTTTTAAACATGATTATTGTAGCCAGGAGATAATGTTTTTTTTTAATGTATACGTAAGAGCAGGGAGAGTAGCAGTGGGGGGTGAGGATGAGACAGACACTATCAAAACAGGCTCAGGACTGAGCCTGATTGCCTATATGTTGGTGGGGGGAGGGGGGCAGAAGGGAGGGGGGAGGAGGGAGAGAATCTCAGACCTGGGGTAACGTTGATGCAAAAAAGCTCAAATTTGGATATAGAAGCAGAAACAATGAATAAGGGGGAGAACATTTTTAACTGGAATCAAGGTAGAGAGGATAATAAAATATATGCTTGGGATGGAAAAACATCAGTATGGCTAAGCTGAAAATTAGTTGGGTTACAATTGACAAGGGCCAATATCCTCTGTATACAAGAAACACATATTGAGGGGTCACAAATTTATCTACTTAGTAAATTGGGCTACAGGGTGGTTATCGCCACAACACAAGGAGTAAGGATTAGGGGTGTAGCTATTTTGGCGAAAGGGGGGGATACAATTTACTTGCTCCTCATCCGATAAATATGGACGTTGGGCTATTACAGAGTGTCAACAGAATAATGATGTGAAAATGACTATCTGCACAATGTATAGCAATATTAGCGATGACCCGGAAGTATTGAATCGTAAATCATCGCATTGTAACGTCGCATATTCCTTAACCACTGCTAACTAGTGCTAAAGTGTGTATATTCTCTCCTTTAAACATGGTAAAATTGGCTTGCAGCCAATTGGCATATTTAATTTACTTGTTAGACCCTAGTGAAGTGGTACTACATGTATCCATGGCCGGTACATTAAATACTACCAGTGGGCCTGTAGCATTAATTGTGCCACTCACGTAAGTAGCTCGTTAAACATTTCTCAGACCTGCGACTGCAGCCTGTGTGTGCAGGTTAAACCGCCATTCGACCTCGTAAATCCAACCTTTTTCCAGGCATAAACCTTCCTTTTTAATACATATATGTCACTGCTGGGGTAGGCCCCAAACAGCCTATTGGGTAGGGTGCAATGAATTAAAAAAGTTGTGCATGTACTTTTAAGTTTTATATGGCATGGTAGTGAAAAACTCTTACATTTGTTTTTCACTTCTGTAAGGCCTACCTCTTCCACAGGATAACTTTGGGTTGCTTGATTACATTTAATAAGTGATACCTTTCAATTGGGAGCAGGGAGAGGAAAATCGAGTTTGGTGTCTAAGTAATTGTAATTTAAAACCCTATTTAATGGTAAAGTTGGATTTTAAGTCAGAATTCTGAAAATTACACATTTAGAAAGTTGGCATTTTCTTGTCCCCTAATTATTCCATGGAAGGTTATACAGTTCCCATATAAAGAAAAGGATAGCAATAGCCCATGTATCGGCTATAGAGAGTAAGGTGTGTCTCCAAGGTCAAAGTGAGTATGTAGAGTGAGGAGAGGGTACTCCTTGTTGTGATACTGAGTGCCCTCACACACCCTTGCAGATGTTTAGCATCATCATTGGGCACAATTGCTCCTCGTGGGGGTGGCGCTGCAGTCCCTCACGGGCCCTTGATTAGGGGCTCTCTGTTGGAGTTCTTTTAGGAGTTGCCGCATTTGTGAGTGTGGGTGTGTGGGTCAGAGTGTGCTAGTGAGTGCAGGTATTAAAATTGAGACAGGGTCCAAAAATAATTTAATTGGGAGGTCCCTGGTTCAAATTAAAAAATTGGCGGGGATGGAGATGCACGATAGTGCTTATTATGAGAGGGGAAACTAAACAAAATAATGTCCCACTTCTCTCAACCCGTATGGTGTGATAACAAAAAGTGCTATAAGAAAAGTTAGGTCAACATGTTTCGCGCTTATAGATGGTCCCTATTGGATCCAGGAGCGCTTTGTCAGGACCAAAAGAAGAACGTTTACAAGGGTGGGTTCGGGAAGAGACAACCCGTAATCCCATCCGTTACCTAGTTCTGGTACGCTTGACAATTCGTGTTCAGAATCCGTTATTATACGAAATTCATGTTCTCAGCCTAAGAGGAGACATAACAAGGAAAAAAGGGGGGGGGAGGAAAAAAGATAGAGGTAGTATTATATCAAGATTATTGATATTGCTCTGCCACGAGTGCACTGGAAGTGCTATAGTGCCCAGTGCATGAGGGCCCACCGAATGTTATACAGTGGTCATGCTGCTGAGGTGGCCGGGAAACCACCTAATAGGAATGGGCAAGTTGCCCATGGTTGAGAGTGCTCAAAGGGAAGAGTAGCGACACACGAGGTGAAGAAATGACATTGAAATACGCCCCTGAAATAGTGCTAAACAAGTGCCGGTGTGCATCAATCTCGTCAAGAGCGAAAGTGCGATGCTGCGGCGCCCGGGCATTACCTGGTAACAAGGGGAGGATCTGGTTCTAATAACCAGGAAAAAGGCTCAGGTCTTAAAAGGTGGTACGCGTACAAGGCTGTGGAGGAAATACCTGTGAGAGCCTGGAGTGGAGTGACCTAGCTGTTGAGTGCAGGGATCGAATGGTAACACTATGAAATACACCCCTAAGTAGCTATGTAAGTGCCCGTATGCAACCAACTGGGTAAGGAGATTGGTGCATAGCAACGGTGTCTGAGCATCACCAGGTTGTAAGGAGTGGGTCCGCTGACAACGAACAAGTAAGAGCTCAGGTCTTATGGAGTGAAGAGTAAGCCGTCCGGGTATAATGGCTGTGGAGGAACTGCCGGTGGGGTGCGGGTGCAGAGTGACCAGGCTGCTAAGTGCACGAATCGTGGATCAAGCAGTGAGATCAAAAATACAATAATATGTAAAAATAACAAAACATAAAGCGCGGGCGCAAGCCTACCCCCTCCTATTCAGTGGTGGGCTCCGTCAGCGTGAGCCGCGTGGTAAGGCTGCAAAAAGTAAGAAAGTAAACTCGGTAAGTAAGCAGAGTTGGTACCTGGATGAAGGCAACTGCTGGGGCGTCCCGAGTGGCTGGTGCTCATACTTACATCGTCGTTAGCCTTACGGAGCGGGAAGACCTACCCGTGCGGTAGTTCAGCCGGTAACATCGGTGTGTGCTGGCCAAAGGTAAATATAGTATTTCCGGGTAGGGGCCTCTCCCTGGCTGATGACGTCACGACGTCCAGCGCTACGGGAAGGACTACTCGTGGGCGGCTCGCCGGGTGCTCTGCTAGTGACTGCCGCGGCCATATTGGAAGCGCTAGAAAGGATAAAATCCGAGGGACATTAAAACCGGACTTAGAGTTATAATGTCCACAAACGGACTTAGAAGTACTCATCCCACAGGTGGTAAACAGAGTATGAACTCTAGCACGGACCACAGGTCACGGATGTCCCCGTGTTGATCCTGTGTGTGTGGACATGTTGTCTGGGTAAAAAACAAAGGGGGAGTGAGAGGGGGATGAAGGAGAAAACTGCGCTGTTCTCTGGGTGTGTGGAGTATGAGTATGTGAGAGGACTTCTCTTCTAATTGTATGGGGAACTAAAGCCCATCGTGTCCATTAATGTCATGATCATGGGTGGATGACTCTGCCGATTGAAACGGTCATGTAGATAGTGTGAGCCCATGCTCACCGGTACAGCGATAGACATTCAACATCGTATTCATGATGCTTGATCTCGTAGATTGTCGAGTGGTGGTGCTCAATGATATGTTAGTTAAGATCATCTCATGATTGTTCTAACGAGATAATTCCACCCAGGGGATGTCATCATTCAATCCCCCATTATTACTTTTCAATTTAAACACCCATCATTGTTCCTGCCTGAACAGTGTGGCTGCTGACCATGTGGGATTGGATTCAATGATGGTCCATCGTAAACTTTCAGGGGGGTGATTCTTTTCTAGAAAGTGGCTTTGTAGTTTGGTAGCTGTGCGTCTGCACCGAATCGTGCTCTTATGCTCACCGATTCGTGTTTTGATTGGTCTCATAGTCATGCCAATGTATCTTGAGCCACAGGGGCAGGTAATCATATACACACAGTTTTTCGTATTGCAGTTGGTGTGATGTAGTTGCTTCCATGGTTTCGCAAGTCCCAGGTCAATTTCCTTGGTGGCGCTGGTCAGTGGGCATACTGTACAGGACCCACATGGATAGTGGCCAGTTACCGGGGGAAGGTTCCACAGAGTTGGTTGGATTTTAATCGTATTCTTAGGGCGTGTGTGAACTAGTATGTCTCTTAGATTTTGTGTCCTCTTGAAAGCAAAGAGGGGTTTTGGGCCTGGTTGAAACTCCCCAGTCTCCAAGATCTTCCAATGCTTCTTAATTATCCTCTGAATTTTGTTGGAATTCGGGGTAAAAGATGTTACACATGTTAGTGTCTCTGAGATGGTTTTTTCTTTGGTTTCCAGTAGAGCTTCTCTATGGTTGTTTCTGGCTCTTTTCCGTGCTTGTTTTATAATTTTCTTTGGGTACTTTCTTTGCGTCAAGTTCTCTGTAAGAGTGTCTGCCTCTTTTTCAAATTCCAGAATGGTATTGCAATTGCGGCGCAATCGGAGGAATTGCCCAACCGGTAGGTTATTTCTTAGAGCCTTAGGATGGTGACTCTGGAATAGGAGTAAACTATTCCTGTCCGTGGGCTTTTTATAGTTAGTGGTCATCAGACAACCTTCTTTTATAGATATCAGTAGGTCCAGAAATGGTATTGATTCTGAAGACTGTGTGCCTACAAATTTAAGGTAAGGATTGAGTGTGTTCACCCATGTAAAGAAGGTTTGACATGTTTCTTCGTCCCCTTTCCAGAAGATGATAATGTCATCGATATATCTGCGCCATAACATGATGTTGTTCTTATATGGGTTGGTTTCTGTCAAGATGTGTTCCTCTTCAAAATGTGCCATGTATAGGCAGGCCAGACTCGGCGCGAAGGTGCTCCCCATACTGGTGCCCTGTGTTTGGTGATAGAGGTTTTTTTCAAAAGCAAAAAAGTTCTCCTTAAGTGCTATTGTCGCACAGTCAAATGAAGGTGACCGGAGTTGGTGATGTCCATGGGTCGATGTTCCGAAGGGCCTGTTCAAGGACCGCCAGTGTGGCATCTTGGGGAATGTTAGTGTATAACGCTTCCACGTCTAAGGTCACCAAGAGGTTGATAGATTCCGGTGTAGTAAAACCCTCAATGAGGTTGAGCACCTCAGTGGTGTCTCTCAGGTACGTCGGGGTCTCAGTTACCAGGGGGCGTAGAAACACATCACAGAACTTGCTCAGGGGTTCCAGCAGGGAATTAATCCCGGACACAATCGGTCTACCAGGTGGAGGGGAAACTCCCTTGTGAATCTTCGGGAGACAATAGAAATATGGTATATGTGGCTTGTTGTTCAAAAGGAATAGAGCCTCCTCCTTAGTAATCCATCCCTCTGCCTCTGCTTCAGATGTCAAATGTTGTATCATGGTGGAGAGGCGTGTAGTAGGGTCTTCATTGATGGATTCATAGTACCTTGTGTTAGATAACTGTTGTAGGCATTCCTCATCATAGACATCTTTGTCCTGGACGACAATGGCGCCTCCCTTGTCTGCGGGTTTTAATATGATGGTATCATCCTCTTGCACGCGTACCACCTTTTAAGACCTGAGCCTTTTTCCTGGTTATTAGAACCAGATCCTCCCCTTGTTACCAGGTAATGCCCGGGCGCCGCAGCATCGCACTTTCGCTCTTGACGAGATTGATGCACACCAGCACTTATTTAGCACTATTTCAGGGGCGTATTTCAATGTCATTTCTTCACCTCGTGTGTCGCTACTCTTCCCTTTGAGCACTCTCAACCATGGGCAACTTGCCCATTCCTATTAGGTGGTTTCCCGGCCACCTCAGCAGCATGACCACTGTATAACATTCGGTGGGCCCTCATGCACTGGGCACTATAGCACTTCCAGTGCACTCGTGGCAGAGCAATATCAATAATCTTGATATAATACTACCTCTATCTTTTTTCCTCCCCCCCCCCCTTTTTTCCTTGTTATGTCTCCCCTTAGGCTGAGAACATGAATTTCGTATAATAACGGATTCTGAACACGAATTGTCAAGCGTACCAGACCTAGGTAACGGATGGGATTACGGGTTGTCTCTTCCCGAACCCACCCTTGTAAACTTTCTTCTTTTGGTCCTGACGAACCGCTCCTGGATCCAATAGGGACCATCTATAAGCGCGAAACATGTTGACCTAACTTTTCTTATAGCACTTTTTGTTATCACACCATACGGGTTGAGAGAAGTGGGACATTATTTTGTTTAGTTTCCCCTCTCATAATAAGCACTATCGTGCATCTCCATCCCCGCCAATTTTTTAATTTGAACCAGGGACCTCCCAATTAAATTATTTTTGGACCCTGTCTCAATTTTAATACCTGCACTCACTAGCACACTCTGACCCACACACCCACACTCACAAATGCGGCAACTCCTAAAAGAACTCCAACAGAGAGCCCCTAATCAAGGGCCCGTGAGGGACTGCAGCGCCACCCCCACGAGGAGCAATTGTGCCCAATGATGATGCTAAACATCCGCAAGGGTGTGTGAGGGCACTCAGTATCACAACAAGGAGTACCCTCTCCTCACTCTACATACTCACTTTGACCTTGGAGACACACCTTACTCTCTATAGCCGATACATGGGCTATTGCTATCCTTTTCGTTATATAGGAACTGTTTAACCTTCCATGGAATAATTATATGACTTTCAGGAGCACTGGTACAGGACCTTTTTCATTCGCTCCTAGTCCCCTCTCTCATTGATTGGTTGCATTTTCTTGTCCCCACCATTTGGTGCCTGCAGCCTATTTCTTGGCCACGTGACTAGGTGTAGCTGACAGTTGATCTTTGTGTATTGCTCCCAGACAATTAGACAATGGAGCATATGCGTTGGAAGGATTGGCCATCTCTGACTCCATGAGGGAAAGGAGCTGTCACCTACCACACCATTGCATATCGGGGGACTCTCTCAAAGGATTTGACACTAGTCTATTGTGACCCCAGACAAGCTGGGCCAGGACACGGAAGTAGGAAATTCCAAACACCACTGGAGGTGGAAAGCTTTAGAACCATTTCCTACTTCGGGAATAAATAATGGACCCTTAGACCCAACTCTTCAGGACACCTATGGACCTGAAGAAGACTCATAAGGACTGCTGTGATACTCTGCAAGAGGGACTGCTACTCTGTTGCCATTCTGCCCTGCTGCCTGCTATTCTGCTGGCTGTGGGAAAGCACTTGACTTGCATCTTGATCCCATAACCACCAGAGAGACTCCAAGGGCTGGTTGACTGGCCTCCTGATCAGAGCCTCAGGGAAAAGGAAAGGCTCCAACCACCTTGAACCCAGCACCTGGTCTCAGTCTGCTGTGAATCTTGCCCCCAAGTGCTGCCACCCTAGTCTTAGACCCTTGGAAGTGAGTCTGCCAGCCCAGCTGTGGCAATATGAGCAGAACCATGCAGGGTGGCACATCTCCTCACAGCTGTTTCAGAACCGCCACCCTTGCGAAACATCCATGACACAGGACTTCGCAGCCTGCAGTCTCCTCAGAGGCGACTCACAAGACGCATCCTCAACACAGGCCTTTGCCTCACAAGCCCCTCGTTGATTGCATCCTCGACCACGACACAGGACTCTTCATCACAGTCCCACAGTTTTTTGGAACAACCCATGCACGACGCATCTTTGAAGCAGGATTTCACATCACAAACTTGTAGCTTTCCTAGAACCACCACTGCAAGATGCATCCACAATGTGGAATCTTGCAACGCTCTGCAAACCAGGATTTTATGGTTCTTTGTTTAGTGGGCCTCGGTTGGTCCGTATCTCCAGCTCACGCTCCATCACCGTCAGCCTGAACTTGTGACTTGTCCCAGTCCGCTGCGACCAGATAACCACAGTTGGCGCTTTGTGCTTCTAGGCACTATTGTCTCTTAAATTTTAAAATGTTTATATCTCCTGTTCTACTAATTGGATTTTTGTTGTTGTGGTGTCACATAATTTATACATTTTAACTCTATTGTTCTGAATTTGTGTGGTATTTTTCTTGGGTTGTGTTTTCTTTTTATTACTGTTCAAATTGCTGCATAACTACTTTACACATGGCCTCTAAGCTAATCCTGACTGCTTTTGTGCCATGCTGCCAGTGAATTAGGCACAGATTAATTTGGGGTGCACTTGTGACTTTACCCTGACAAAGATTGCAGTTGCTGCTTGAGAAGGGTTTCACCCTTCTCAACCAGTAGCTGAATTTCCAACATAGTATCATTACGACTGCGGAGTCCCCGCAGTCGTGCTGTAGACTGCACATAAAAAGATAGGCCTGTCCTCTAGATAAAGATACTTGAAGGAATTAAACTCCATTTTACCTTTTTTTGCAGTTGTTGTCTTCCTTTCAGTAGCACAGGAATATTTTTCTGAGTCTTGTAAAATCATGACTCCCCAATTTTGAGTATTTGAAACAAGATTAAACGAAATGCAGCAATGTGAGGGTGATGCACTTACATTTGATAATGAAATAAAAGAGCCTAGAAGCAGAATAGGTAGACTGGCTTGTTGCTGAAGTGCTAGTGAAGGACACATGTGCAAAGGAAGTAGTGGTTGCCAAATGGGAAGAAGAAAACAGAAGAGAAATATCAGTGGATATAAAAGAATACTGTGAGTACAGTAATGCAGGCATTTCTTAAATGAGTAGTGAGCAGAAAGAAAATGGAAGCGATGTTGACGCCCTGCTCTTCTATTAATGTTGTGTGTTTATGACGTTAAGATGACTATTATGATTTATGGTGTATTTTGTGCGGCTGAGTGGAATATCATTAACTGATGTATGCAAATATTAACCCCTGTCGCTTGTCTTAAATTCATGCACATAAATTTGGGGTCTTGCAATAGGTGACCGGTAGTCTGACCTTGGGAAATAAAGAGAGTGAGACCCGATGAGACAGCTCCATATGCACCCTGGGGGGGCCCCAGTGTGACTGAAGTTTACATGTCCGTCAAAGAGGCATAGATATGGAGGAACCTGGGTCCACAAGGTGAATATATAGCGCTGATAATCAATATCCCTCAATTCACACAAATTCACATAGCTATCTGTGTTCTTCATTGAAGTGCAATCCGAGTGATCAACCAACAAGAGTCTTAGGCAATTTTCACAATGTGAGTACAGGAGTGATGGGAGGAAGGCAGCAACACCTGTTCAATCATCCACATGGCATTACCCTGTCACACTTCCCCTCCTGGAGGAAAACTCAACAGTTCAAAAAACTGTTTCCAGGTGGTTGGCATAGGAACCTCACCCCAGTGGACTTGGAGAGCTCCTTCAGCAGTGGAGGCAATAGCAATGCCGATGGTCCATCCAGGCAGGTACGCAGATGCCAGTCAGGACGTCACAAGTATTCAATTCCCAACCAGGCCACATGGAGGGGCATATTCTCAAGGAGCTATCACCGAGTTATTGGCACTTTATCGCAGCCGAAGTCGCGATAAAAATACCACCCCATTCACAAGCTGGCGCTAATCGCCGTTACCACCAATTTTCCAGCGATAGCATCCTCAAAAAATATCGCCACGGATGACCCCATCAACTATCGCTAATGAGATGCAGAGTAGGCGTTCCCGAGGAAAAATCAGCGACAACCCCACACCTCAACATTCTCAACAACCAGCTTGATCTGCGATAAGACCACAAAACAAGCGCTACAGCACGTTAGCAGCAGGAAACTAACACCTGCTCTGACCTGGTGCAAAGTCGGACTACAACCGGCACCAGAAAAGGGAGTCCAGACACAGCCAAACCTGAAGAAGAACAGATGCCATGGAGCCACTGATCATGCAGCTCGGAGACCCAACAGGGCCACAACACCCTCTGCCACCACACTCAGGACCCCCCCAGACCCACCCCGGCCCCCTCCCGGACCAACACTGAGGCAGCGCAGACAAAGACAGCGACCTCCTGAGAAGGCACCAACCTCACAGACCCAACACCAGGGAATGTCATTGCCCACCACAGGCTCAAAAGGACAACCATCCTACGCATCCTGACCACCATTGCCCACAGGCTGACGGTACCAACACAGCAGACAACCACCATCCCTCCACAGACAAAGCTGCTGGCTGTGCTGCACATGATGGCCTCTGGGACCTTCCAACCAACAAATGCCAGAGTCAGAGGAGTCTCACAGCCAGCACAATCCAAGTCCATGACAACTGTCTCGGATGCCATCATCAGCTTGGTACCCCAGTACCCATACTCCCCTCACACTGCGCATGAACAGCTGTAGACCAAGCAAGGCATTTACGCCATAGCTGCCTTCTCGCACGTGTCAGGGGGCAATTGACTGCACACATGTCCTACTCGTGCCCCCTGGTGACACTGCACACAATTACCTCAACAGAAAGCACATGCATTCCAGCAATGTGCAGGCAATAGTGGACCACCTGGGAATCGCCACCAACGTCGTCGCCAACTACAGGCAGTGTGCATGATTCCTACCCCTACCCACAGTCCATCATCAACCAGCGCTAACAGGATGGCACCTATGGAAATGCATTGCTCGTTGGCAAGTACCAAATAAACGCACCACACCCCCCAACTCCACAATCATGCAAATCACAACTCTGGGAGTGCACACATCACAGACCCACATCCAACATGCCAAACAACATGCCCACCCACCAGACACAACAGCACAACTTACTGTGGCAACCTGGGCTAGCCATGTACATGAGCCATCAACTGCATGGCACCTCAGTCACACAATAGCGGAATGTGGGAAGAGGTGGGAACCAGGCATGGGCAACGAAGGCAAGTGCCCCATGAATGAGAAGGTACACAATGCCAAGTGTGGCAGAAATGTGCTGGACAGACTTCAGTATGCAGACCACAGACATATCCATGTCTACATGCACTGCTGGTTTATGGAGTGCAGTGGACAGTGGACACAACCATGTCACCCCAGCCAGTGGGGAAGATCGCAAAAATGTAGCTTGTGACGTCCCCCCCCCTGTAGGCAGGTGCGGAGTGGGCTGGCCTGGCATACACCAGGCCAGCATAGGGGTGTGAATAAAAAGCACGTAGCTCTGGATGTGGTTCTCTTCCGTAATTTCCAACGTGTCTGCCAGGGCGGCACATCCCAACCCGCCACGAGGCTGTCACCGTGAGCGCTGTTGCATGCGATCCAGTGCGCCTGCTGCACCACAGCCCGCTTGTCCCCGACCCGTCATGCCCATCTCCACACAGCCAGGCCTCACTGCACACCTGCAGACACCGGTGTGTGTCAAGGAGGGCACACCACATGCCGGCGCAAGCCCCAAGTCCGAGGCCCGCAAGCTTAGCAGCCTCCTCAGACCATCACGGCCTCCGCGACACAGGCCCGCTGTACTCCTTTCTCATTTCCATACTCCACCGGCCTAAACAGCTGCCATGACGGTCACACATTTGGAACTGAGTCTTGATTGCGCAATGACAGAGTGCACACTTTATGGCTGCGTTGATGTCACTGTACTCCCTTTGATGTGGTTCCACCAACTCTGTGCATAGCATCCTGCACAACACCTGTCTGTGGTCCCTTTCTGACTACTGCCTTCGGCCTACACTGCGGTCTGGTAGGTCACACAGTTGGAACTGAGTCTTGATTTGTGAATGGCCGAGTTCATATCATTGAACACATGGAGAGGAGTAAAAGGGAGACGTGGTGCAGTCCGGAGGAGAAAAGGATTGTCAATACGGAGGTGATCGAACACTGCTCTGGTGTCACTAACTCTGTGCATCGCAAGCCAGAGACACGTGGCTGGGGGCCTCTGCTGACCGCTGCCTCGGGCCTACACTGCGGTCGAGTAAGACACACATTGGGAACTCAGTCTTGATTTATTTATGGCAGCTTTTATGTCATTGTACTGGCCTCATCGCAGACTGAACACCCCTACAGCTCCGGTGCCACTAAGTCTGTTCCCCGACAGCCATGGACACTTACTGGTTGAACTTTGTTGGCGACTGAGTCTATGGACAGGGGGTTGTCTTCATCATCATGTCAGTGATACAGATTTTTGGGCGAAAACGAGGCTGTGGCATTCCACTCATCAATTTGCCGCTCCCGGATGGCTTCTACCCTCTGCATCATGCCCTGGAGGACACCTTCCACTGTCCCCCGCAAGCCTCTGCCACATTCACCTCGGACATTGATGAGCACCCGCTCAGCTCGCGTGGCCCATCTCACTGCACCGCAAGTCACCGTCCCATGGCGGTGTGCCTGTGCCAGCCGCAGTGCATCCGGGGCCACTAACTCTGTGCAGCTCAAGTCATGGACCCTGTCTGATAGAATATTGATGGCCTCTGGGTCGATGGCCTTGGGGTCCTCAATGCCATGTGCCTGTGGCCCTGCACTTTCCGCAGCCTCCCGACGCCATGTGTCTGTGGCCCTGCGCTGTCCGCGGCCTCCGGACTCAAATGAGGGCCACCAGGGTTCACACATCAACTTGAGTTCTGACCAGCCCGGACGTCGCATCATCACAGGAGGCATACGCCACCACCGCCAGGATCACCTCCAAACGCCAACTGCCAGAGTCGAAACAGCCATACTGGCAGACCCACGGAGTTGCTCACACCTGTCGTGGATGCCTTCATCTTCCTGATACCCTGCTCAGCACTCCAGGTGCCACTGACTCAGTGCACCACGACTCATGGACCATTTCTGAATGAGTTGTGTACTGTGGTGAGCTCAGAAAGCAATGTCACCTCAGGCAGTGTGGGAGACCTGGGACGATGCTGAGGAAGATGATGCATGTGTAACACACTCCACAGCAGCTGCATCAGGAATAATCCGAAGGGACACAACCCTCGACATTTTTTTCACATGAGCACGCTCATCTCTATTGCCCCAACCTCAGTGCACTGCAACTCCCGGACACTCCTGTTGGCATGTTGGGTGACCTCTGTACTTGCTCCAGCTACCACCATGATGCTCCGCAGTTGTCTCCATAATGCTGGTGTTTTCTGTTTCTGTTTGAATGGTGTTCACTGTACAAGTTGTTGCCAGCACCAACCAATCTGTGCTGGCTGGCCTACACTCACCCCACACCCATCCAGCACAGGCATCACTGTACATGTGACCCTGCCAATAAAGGGGCCGGGAGCACGTGCCCGTAGCCAGTTTCACAAACTGTCTGCGTGTGGTCATGATGTATGCATGAGGGCCCCTGGGCCTCCAACATCACATTGTGCTGTGTACAGCAGACGCAACCAGGTCCCCGCTGGCAGTGGGTGAGACCTTGGACATGTAGCTTTGTCGTCAGCCACTCAATGCTTAAGGGGCATGGCCTGGGCAGTCGTATGGATCTCTGGCGTGGGGGTGTGGATGATGATTCCTTGGCTCTGGGTGTGGATCATTGCAGGTAATGTACATGCATGTGTATCTGTCATGGTGTGGGTCTCCTTTGTGGGGTGTAGGTGGTCCCTGATGGAACTTGAACACCCATGTATGTGATCTGGTTCGGCTTCCATGAGCTCTGACCCCACCCGCGCCTGTAAGGCCAGCTCCTCTTGCCATTCTGACACCTGGCCTTGGGATGCAATTTGTGCCTAGGTGAAGTGTTGGGAGCCAGCCTTGGTGGCAGGTGCTTTCTTCTGTGTGGTCTGTACAGGGGCTGGGGTCTCCTCTGTATGGCTTGGCTGCCCTGCTCCTGGCGGTGGGTTGCCTAAGATGTCCATGACTGTTGTAGGGTGTCTGTGTCGATGGTGTGGTGGTCCCCTCCAGCATCACTGATGAGTGGGCTGGTCGGCTCTGCAGGAGGTGTTATTTGTCCATCTGCAATGTGAAGGGGAGATGCATGTTGACATTGTGTTGAAATGTATGTTGGCACATTGTTCTAGTTTACTTGCGGACTGTATGACTGTGAACATTGTGACTGTTTGGGAGGTGCTGGATATTTGATGTGGGACAGTGGACATTTAGACTACACGATTGATGTGTGGTTGTACATGTGCATTTCCGTCTCACAGTTTGCTGCTATGTTAGATGTGATTGGCCTGTTTTCTGTGCATGAGTGGACCCAGTTGTGTCCTCTGTTCTGCAGTGTTGAAGTTGCACTTTGCGCCACATTGTCGTCGGATGTGTTGTTATTGCTATGTGTGTGTGCTGCAGTGTGCCACAGGGTTCAGGGACATGATCCAGGGTCATTGTGGGTGTGCAGTGTGCTACACATCGGTGTGCATGTGTGCCATTGTGCCCATCTCCCCCCGTACCACCAGTCCCTGGTCATTACTCACCCTGTTGATGTTGTGTCAGGTCCTCTCGAGCTGTGTCCTGACTCCCACCTCCTTGCAGCCTCTCCACACTGATGACTGTGGCCCCCGTTTCCTCCTGCTCCTCCTGTGGCGCAGGACTCCCACCTCCTGTCGCCGTTGTTGCCTTCCTGTTGTCAGCGGGTTTGTGCTTGGTTTGGCTTTTAACATCATACCAGCGCCTCGTGGCCTCCTCCATTGCCCTCCTCAACACTCCGACTGCATTCACGTTGGTCTAATTGTGTGTCAGTTGATGGTGGTGTTCTGCCACCTCTGTAACGCTGATCTGGGTTTCCTGCGGACTGCAACCCGTCTTCCTCTCACTCTTCTCCTTGGCTTTCCCCGACCCCGTTGTTCCTTGCTGTTTGTCTGTGGGGCTTGTGGGGTTCGTGTTGGCCTCTGCACTCCGTCTGGGTGCATCCATGGTGCTACGCAGTTTTTTTTCTCCCTTTTTTTCTCATTGCATTTTCCTGCATTATGCGTGGGATTTGCAAATCCTGTGGCTGATTTTTGCTGGTTTTTGTATTGTGATTCACCTCATCTCAACTCTTTTGGCGTTCGTGTTTTGCCGTTTTGTGGCGTCGCATTGACTTTATCGCGGACATTTGACGCGGTATCGCGGGCCTATCGCATGGTACTGCCAGCTTGGGAATACCACGTTACCACGGTGTTATTTTCCCGCGATAAACTGCGATGTGAAGAGTTGCATTAAGCTACTTTTAAGGTAGTTATCACACGTTCTTGAGAATATCCCCCAGTATTAGCATTCAGGTACCTGGCAAGAAGGTAGGTTTGGCCCTCGAGCATGTTAGCCATCTGCCATCCACCAAGACAGGCAGGAGCTAGGACTCAACGCTTATCAGGGTCACCTGCCCAAGTGGTGTCCATGAGCTATTCTTATAGGCTTGCCCCTCTACCCGGAGAAGGCACCTGTGGCAAAGGACTGGATTTCCCTTTGCCATCAAAGTAACTCAGGTGATGACCCCTATGATGCATGCCTCAGCTGCTAGGGCAAGTTGCTCCCCCACCCAACATGTGCAGCTACTGGAGTTTCATACCAAGATGTGACAAGCAGCACAGTGTGTCTCTTGAGAGGAGCCAGAGTTCCTCACAGCCCTGGCTCCTTCACATCAAGTCTGCCCTTCCATCCAGGTTGGGCTGCGCAATGAGTACTTGAAACCTGGATGGGCCAGAATTAGGCAGGAAGGGTGTCTGTGGTGGAGCATCTCAGGCCCAGCCCAGAAAGCACTGAAATTTGGCACCCCAGGATTGTGTTGGGTGAGCATGGGTTCGGCCTTGGGAGTACTTTCTTTGCCTAACATGGTAATTCCATGGTTGGCACAGAAATTATCATCAAAAGTGGACAAGGACATACATTCAAATGTATAAACACTTTCAAGAGGGTGTATGCTCGTAGTGAGGTTATCTAGAATCCCTGTAAAAGTTGAACACTGATCATTGCGGGTCATGTAACTAATTAGCACAAAAGATCTTGGTTGTTATAAGTATCAACAAGACAAATCTCTCCACCAAGTAAGAATGGCTGTGCACCATCACCCTCAGAATAGAGAAAGAGCTATTGGTCTGTCAATCCTTTCTGTGTCCAGGCCAGGTGAGGTTACCCATGTTGAGTCAAATTAAGCCCACAGGCAATCAATGCTCAGTGGTGCCCTTCGATCAATTCCTTTAAGCCTCAGCTTTGTAGATACGTTCCCTTAGGTCCTTTAAGAGTTTAGTTTATTTGAAGTTGTTGGCAGGTCATGGGAATAACACTGCAGATCACTAGTTGACATTGTTTATGATAAGAACTAAAACAGTATCTAATCATCTTTGAACCTCTGACTTTCATTCTTGATTAATGAAAACATTATTAGCAACTGCTTTTGCTTTGCCTTGAGCAGGCTCAAGAATATCAACTGTAGCAGAACAATATGAATGCCCTAGGTAGTTATTCTTAAACATGTCCCAGTTCCAAAAACCAATAAAATAGAATCAGAGTCCTATTAAATTATTTCTAGCAAAAGCATTTTGGCAACCGGCCGACTTTCAATTTTTCAAAATAAATATTTTGGGTCAACCAGACAGTTAGTCAAGAGCATAAAGCGGGAGGAGAGGGGGCCACTCTGGAATAGGCTGTAGATCACTTTACAGATCACCCATGACTTGATCCCAGGATCTAACTACCAGGTTCTTTACAGAAGGAAACTTTAATAAATTCTATTTGACCTTGAATTACCGTGGCTGCTGGCACCAGTCTTCTCTCCAGTGGATCTTTGTTAAAGGATTTAAAGTCTACTCATTCAAATTATAGGGCCTTGAAAGAGTCAAGTGCCATGCTTTTTTTGTTACTACCTCCCTGAGTTGCCACATTTGCAGGACTATTACCCTCCTTGGATCGGGTAGCTGTTTTTCAGGCTCCCTCTCTGTAATTAAACCCTGATTCCTTATTATCTGACATCATTGTGGTAAGCACAGAAAGCGCCATTAACTGTTGATTGGGCAGACATCCGAATGTATCATCACAATTAACAGGACTTGCAATCTACCTGAGTTTATTGAAAGTCACCAAAGCAGCTGGGTGAGGCCAGGTTAGTCTTGATCTGATAAATATACGCAATCCAGAAGGTCAGCGCTTATTGACATTAGTAGTTCTTGAATTCAAACCACAGTTGTGCATGTAACAGATGCTTAAAGCAAATTGATCCATAACTGATTTCATGAGCCATTTGCAGTTTCGCGGTACTGTACTGGCCATGTGCACTTACACGTGCATGGCTTAATCTTTGAGACAAGGATATAGTGGGAGGATTCACCAGGTAGCTGCCACCACTAGAGGAGGAGAAAGTTGCTTGCATGCCCCAGATCTACCTACGGATCCCAAGAGCACAAAGCCATGCTGCCTTCATGAACTGGGAGGAAAGGACAACCACACAGCCACCAGTGCCAAAGCCTGCTCTGCAATGATGAATGGGAGTGGCAGGCCGATTGAAAGAGCCATAGGAATATGGGTAGTGGGGACATCGAAAGGTGCAATGTGCTGGATACAGAAAAGAAACTGCAGAGTAACTCGCCCCCAGACCACGAGCCAGAGTTTAGCTGTTAATTTTAGCCATGTAATTGTGCTCCATTTTTTTTAAGTATAGTTTGGAATTTTAAAGGTGTAATCTAATTTTTTTTATTTAATTAGTAATTTATATTGAACAAGTGAGTTGTTGAGTTTGGTTTTGGGAAGTTAAAATGAACTGTAATGTATTGAATTTTAATGTTAATTAATTTTTAATTGTAAATTACCATTTTTAATTATGAAATGTCTTTAATATTTAATATTTAATATTGCTTTGCATTTCATTTGATTTACTTAAGTACTATTTTAATGTTATTGTTGGTTTATTGATTATTTAAATGATATTTTTGATGTTTGTGTTTTTTTTACGAGTAGGGAGGAAAGAGAAGTTTATTTAAATTCATTTTAATATTTAATTTATGTGATAAGCTATTTATTTTTTAATTAAAAATTTTTAAAAATGAAAATTTATATAACATCTTTGTTTTTTAATCAATATGTATTAATAGTTTTAAGTTGTTAGTTGTTGAAATGTTTTTAACAAAATGATTATGAGTGAGAATGGTTTGTAGTCCAACACGTTCCCGACTGTTGCTTAAACTGAATTTGGAGAAGCACATCTAACGCCTCTAAAGTCCAGCACTTTTCTAACTGTTGCATAGACTGGAATGGCAATAGTAAATCTAACCCCTCCAAAGCCAACACGTTCACTACTTTTGCTTAGACTGGAATGGGAATAGTAAATCTAACCACTCCGAAGTGCAGCACCTTTTCCTACTGTTACTTAAAGTGGAGTGGGAATAGAAACCTAATTCCTCCAAACTCCAACACATTCCCTATTCTTGGTTCCATTTACTAGGAAGAGTAAAAACTGTTGCTTACATTGGAGTGGAACTAGTAAATCTAACACCTTCAAAGTCTAAGGACCTAATTACGACTTAGGCGGTGTCGAAGCGATCGCCAGGCCAGCACCCTACTCGCACACTGGCAAAGCTGCACTGACACCGCCTACCAGATTACAAGTTTCCTCATGTTTAGTGGGCGGTGCTTTGGCTGACCCATGGAAGTGGCCATTAAAAAGGCTCTGCAATGGGAGCGCCAAATGCCATTCCCGCACAACATGAACTGTGCAGTCCAAGCAGTGCATGAAAAGGGGCGAATGCACACGGGGGGCACTACATGTGCCCCCCTGCAGGCACCCCATGGCGGTGAGGAGACAGGGGTCGTAGGACCCTCTTTGTTTCCTCACATCACAGTTTTCATGGCGGGCTCACCCTATATTAGGAAACTCCTCCTTATGCTTGGCGGTGCCGCAGCGGCGCACTAACATATTAGGGTTTCTCACCACCGCTCCACTGCCGCAGGATCGTGATCTGTGGCTGTCCCACTGCCGTAATCGTAATACGGTGGGTGGACACCTAAGCTGGCGGACCAGGGACCGCCACCACAGATTCGGCATTCAGCGGACCTTCTCGTAATCAGCCTCTAACTCCTTTCCTACTATTCCTTAAATTGGAGTTGGAATAGTAAATCTAAGTTCTGCAACATCCACACTTTCCGTAGTTTTGTGTATGTTGGAGTAATATTAGTAAATATAGTGCACGCAAAATGTACCACATTTCATAATTTTTTTAAAATGTGAGTTTTATTATTTATGTGTACTTTTGTTGTTTAATTTTAAAAAATGTATTTGATCAATATTATGCTTTAAAAAGTTTTTTTTTTTTTAAATGTTATATTTTGTTCTGGACATTCTAATAATGTTATTAACTTAACTATTAGTTTTTCACTATATGCTTTAAAATTCAATAATTTTTAAATTGTTTAAATACTGTTTTTTAAGTACATATAGATATATATGTGTGTATGTGTGTATCAATTTTATTTGTATGCTCATTTTAATATTTAAATTAGGTTAGATATTTGTGTTTGTTTTATATCTATCTGCAAATCGTATTTTTATGCTGCTGTTAATATTTTAATTGTAATTCATTTAAAGAATATTTAAGTTTTGTTCTTGTATTATTAAAGTCTTTTTCTCTCTCTATATAAAGATATATATTTATGTGTGTGTGTGTGTAGTTTTTTACTATAGCATCAGGATGCTCCATTGTGAGTGACAGTGCGCTTTCTAAGTTCAAAATTCATTCATTCATTCTGTCATATAACTTGTTAAAACTATGAATTGTTTTGGAGATATTCTTTTCCACAATATTTTTGACTTGATATTTTAGTACTTTATATTGTAAGCATATAAACAAGATATTTTTGGGACACAATGTCATTGACACTATATTCATGACAATCAATATTCTTATGCTTAATATTCTGTCATACGACCAGAATAGGGTAATTATGCTGAACCTAGCAGAGTATGGTGTTGATTAGACTGTCCTAGAATAAGCCTCTCTGCCTGGGTTGTCTGCAATGCATCTCTGCCTGCTCTCTGGGAAGGCAGGATTACAGATGGACCACTAGTCCACACCGTGTGGCTGTGTACAGAGCTGGAAGTTGGCAAAAGACCCACTCTACTTTGGTGCCGATCACGATCCGGTAAAAAATTCCCCCGTGCGACTCGTATCGGGTCTTTTTACCGTACGAATCGTACAAGTGCCGTACGAACTGGCAATCACGATTCGCATGGTAAAAAGTCCATACGAACCGCACTGGGAATCATTCCCCACACGTCCCCGGGTCGGAAAATGTGTCCGACACGTCCTCGGACGATTTACCTTACAAACGTGAAAAACCAAGTCCGACCTAGGAATCACGATCCATCCCGTGCGTCCGAGGTTACAACCGTATGGAAAAAACACCGTCCGCACCGAACTCCTACAGCAACCATGGAGACATGTGCCCGCATACGCGCCCAACACTCCCCCCAGCCCCCGTACGTCCGACACGTACCCCCCGTATATGTATACCCCCACCCGTCTAGGTACACCCCAGTACGTTCCAGTCGAACCCCCACCCCAGGACGTGTCATAGCCCCGTCTACCCACACCCCAGTACGTTCCAGTCGTACCCCCACCCCAGTACGTGTCGTACCACCGTCAATGTACACCCCCCCACCCCAGTACGTGTCGTACCACCGTCCATGTACACCCCCCACCCCCTGTACGTGTCGTACCCCCGTGTACCTACACCCCAGTACGTGCGAGCCACACCCCCACCCCAGGACGTGTCATAGCCCCGTCCACCCACACCCCAGTACGTTCCAGTCGTACCCCCACCCCAGTACGTGTCGTACCCCCCGTGTACCTACACCCCAGTACGTGCGAGCCACACCACCACCCCAGGACGTGTCATAGCCCCGTCTACCCACACCCCAGTACGTTCCAGTCGTACCCCCACCCCAGTACGTGTCGTACCCCCCGTGTACCTACACCCCAGTACGTGCGAGCCACACCACCACCCCAGGACGTGTCATAGCCCCGTCTACCCACACCCCAGTACGTTCCAGTCGTACCCCCACCCCAGTACGTGTCGTACCCCCCGTGTACCTACACCCCAGTACATGCGAGCCACACCCCCACCCCAGGACGTGTCATAGCCCCGTCTACCCACACCCCAGTACGTTCCAGTTGTACCCCCACCCCAGTACGTGTCGTACCACCGTCAATGTACACCCCCCCACCCCAGTACGTGTCGTACCACCGTCAATGTACACCCCCCCCACCCCTGTACGTGTCGTACCCCCCGTCTACCCACACCCCAGTACGTTCCAGTCGTACCCCACCCCAGTACGTGTCGTACCACCGTCAATGTACACCCCCCCACCCCAGTACGTGTCGTACCACCGTCAATGTACACCCCCCCACCCCAGTACGTGTCGTACCATCGTCCATGGACACCCCCCCACCCCTGTACGTGTCGTACCCCCCGTGTACCTACACCCCAGTACGTGTCGTACCCCCCGTGTACCTACACCCCAGTACGTGCGAGCCACACCCCCACCCCAGGACGTGTCATAGCCCCATCCACCCACACCCCAGTACGTTCCAGTCGTACCCCCACCCCAGTACGTGTCGTACCACCGTCAATGTACACCCCCCCACCCCAGTACGTGTCGTACCATCGTCCATGGACACCCCCCCACCCCTGTACGTGTCGTACCCCCCGTGTACCTACACCCCAGTACGTGCGAGCCACACCCCCACCCCAGGACGTGTCATAGCCCCGTCTACCCACACCCCAGTACGTTCCAGTCGTACCCACACCCCAGTACGTGTCGTACCACCGTCAATGTACACCCCCCCACCCCTGTACGTGTCGTACCCCCCGTCTACCCACACCCCAGTACGTTCCAGTCGTAACCCCACCCCAGTACGTGTCGTACCACCGTCAATGTACACCCCCCCACCCCAGTACGTGTCGTACCATCGTCCATGGACACCCCCCCACCCCTGTACGTGTCGTACCCCCCGTGTACCTACACCCCAGTACGTGCGAGCCACACCCCCACCCCAGGACGTGTCATAGCCCCGTCCACCCACACCCCAGTACGTTCCAGTCGTACCCCCACCCCAGTACGTGTCGTACCCCCCGTGTACCTACACCCCAGTACGTGCGAGCCACACCACCACCCCAGGACGTGTCATAGCCCCGTCTACCCACACCCCAGTACGTTCCAGTCGTACCCCCACCCCAGTACGTGTCGTACCCCCCGTGTACCTACACCCCAGTACGTGCGAGCCACACCACCACCCCAGGACGTGTCATAGCCCCGTCTACCCACACCCCAGTACGTTCCAGTCGTACTGTGGAAATATGGATTTTTCTGATCAGTTATGTCCCCTATCTTGGACCCCAACGGTTTCATGTATAAATCACAAGTACATGTATGTTCCCTCCAGTTCCAGTTATGAAGACGCAAACACTTGTGCGTCCACCGTCAACATGTCCTCTTTCAGATCCGCCATGAATGGGCCGGATATTCCATTCCTAAGTACGAAAGGCCACCGACTTTATATGGTTCACTTATGCCATTTTACAGTCCAGGCAAGTAGGCCCTGATTCTGCCATCAAGCTTTTCCTGCCTTCTGCCTCTGAAAGCTCCAGTCCGAGCTCGCATCTGTATCCATGAACTTTGCCTCACTCCCTGCGCAGCTAACGGTGCCTGACATCAGCCTGTTGCCTGCCAAAAACTGTATTTCACCTTCGAAATTATCTGCTCCGCTCCCTACCCAATGCATTCCTGTCTAGTAGTTTAAGTAAACATTCTTCCAGCTACCGAGCAAAAGGCCCGGCTCCTCTGTCTTTATGCAAGTAATTCATAGCCCTGTTACTATGGAAGATTTCTGCCCCCGCATCTAGTGTAGACACCTAGACGCTTGTACACGCACTAACAGTCAGTATAGTCAGTATAGAATAAGATTCTACTCCAAGAGACCTCTCTTTTGGATAACATAGTTCTTTAAACATAGGATGTTAGATATGATTTGGGATTAGGTTGACTTGACCCTCCAGACTTCTGTCGCCACATGTAGAGCTAAATGTCAAGTCCCCTTCACTCCCTAGTTGCACGTCAATCACACGTCATGCTGCTGCGCGCGCATTTCTGCCAAGTATTTCTGCTGACATTGCGAAATTCTTTCATGGAACCACCCTATTATGACATCATACCTGATGACGTTCTTTAGTTACACCCAGTTACGCCCACTTTTGCTACGCATGTATGTTTTATCTTTGCTATCAATTGTTACGCCTCCTCCATCTGTTTCACTGTAATGCCTATTGTATAAAAATGATTACTTGTCAATAAAGTAGGCGTCTTCACTTCCTGAACCTTCGTGGTGATGGAATATGGAGCTCCTCAATTTAAATTGATTTTGGAATAAAGCCCGTTCCGAACCTCTAATACTACGGATTCTGCCTCTTATTTTACTGAGCTATTGTTATAGATTTTCCGCATCAAATTAAGTTCCGGTAATTAAATTATTTACCACATAAATGGCGCCCGAACAGGGACACTTTCTCATCTCACGCGCCGGCGGTGCGTTGCAGGCCCGGTCTCCTGTCACAGTTGGACGGACAACAACGCGTACCCACAGGATTTCCTGTATCTCCCTCCTGCCGAGCGGGGGTAACTGAGGCTGCGATCAACACCCAGACGAGGCGGTGAGAAGTGCGAAGTATCCCGACCAGAGCCTAGCTGAGAGAGCAAGATCCGAGGTATACAGAGGCCCACCAGTTTCCGAAGTTTCCGAAGTTCCGAGTCGAGTCCAGTCTGGTTCAAGTTCAGTTCAGTTCCGAGGCCTTCCGTTCCGAGCTACCCGGTGAGTACCATTATCGGGGAGGCGTTCTGACGTGCACATAGGTTGTGCCGGTCAAGACGGGTTTGGGTACACAAATCCGGTCTGCACTGTTTCAGCAGTGTATCTGTACTGTTTAGCAGTATATCAAGTATGTCTAGTATATAATTCAGAATTACCTAGTTAGTATCGAGTATTATGTTTAGTGACTAGTTCCCTAAATGACCATCCTTGTTTATTCATTAAATGTTAAATGTTAAAATGTCTTAAATACGTTCTGTATATTGTGGTATGAATGACTGTTCATTATTGTGTTTTATGGTATTAAACGTGTTCAAAATTAGGTATCAGATCAGTTCTCAATATGCCGCTCTTTTCGAAATTAAGACAGATCACAACTAGAAAAGGGGTACTCGAAGAAGCTGTTCCCATTCCTCCTAGGGACACTCCAGGGTACTTCATGTATCATAAACATGGCCTAGACGCCATATTATTTCTTGATCTATGGGTAGACTACACCAAGGAATTACCAGAAAGTCAGAGGTGGCCCGCAGCTGGGACCTGGGATGCAGATTGCATTATGAAAGTAGAAGAAGAATTATGGAAAAGGAAAGCTAGACAGTCACAGAAAGATGCCATTGAATTATGGCGTAAAGAATCATATAGACGCACAGAAAAAGCGCTCAGACAGGAAGAGAAAAGTAAGGAGAATTCAAATAAAGTTCGAGAAAGTGTATTAATTGAAGAAGGTATTCGAGTAAAGTCAGAACAAACAGACAGACAAAGAAATGCCCTTGTGAATGGTATGTATCCTCTTCTGGCCGAAGGGTTACCTAAGGCTACTCCGGAAATACCAAAAGACTTGCCACCCCCATTGTTTCCGATAAAAGTACATCCCAAAGGGCATCCCAGATCCGCAGAAGATGTTTTTCTTTCCTCTTATTTAGACGACGCAGCTCCCGAGTATGCTAATGCTGCGCCACATAGACCGTCTGCCGAGGGGGTTCAACGCCAAGACCCTCCTCCGTCTGTACCTCTGCAACAGCAAACCCCGACACAAGTTCTGGCAAGCACATCTGTTTCTACATCTGCATCCACACCTATGGTTGCTATATCACGTTCAACGAATCCTTTCACATCCAGCACCCCAGGTGGTGCTACCGGAGGTACATCAAGCATTTTTTCTACGCCACCCAGAACAAATAAACTTTCCTTTCAAGAATTAGCCCACCAACGTACACCCAAACTGGTAACTCCCAACACGCTCAAGGAACTTCTAATAGATTGTAGATATGACCCTGTGCCCGGAAAAAGGGACGAAATGATGCTGGCATCATTACGTATCCGACGAGCTGCAATATACTTAGGGAAGCTACCAGGAATGACTGCACATTTAGAAAATATATATCATTTTGTTCAGTCAGGGCGAGACCCTGAGAGTATTAACAGAGCCATGGAGTACCAAAAGGTGGAAATACAGGGGGAACTGTTACGTTTCCTCATAAACTGTGTGATCAGAAATCAAGATCAACCAGGGGTAAATCCGGAAGAAATGCAAATTCTTACCACATGGGGTAAGAATATATCAGAGGGGAGACACGATAAACGATCATGTATAGTAGCTATGAGCCGAAAGATCCGCAAAGAAATAGAACGAATACACGAAGAAAGATTAGCAGTAGACGAGCCTGAACAAACTGAGGACGAGGAAGAATTAGAACTGCCCACAGGACAGTTAGAAACCATGGCCTATGTAGGTAGAGGAAGATCTTGCAATAATACTAGATGCTTTACTGATCCGATATGTCCGATACGTCCAGATAATAACAGAAAATTCCAAACTCCTATAATAAATATAAGGTCCCCCGAACATTCATTCCAAGCCGCTGACAAATTACTCCGAGAACGAAGGGGTTATCATATACTCGATTCTATGGACGAACAAGAATTAGCCAGGTCAGCCGTACACTGGGTTGATAGTCCTGGAAAATATGGTGATGATACACTAGCACATACGTTTTTGAACCTCGCCCCAGATGAACAGCGTTTGGCTGGTATCTATATGATTCAACAACTCCTTATATTATATAAAAGCCAACACTCCGATCCTGGCCCCTTACCTGATATATTGACTGAATTACTCACGAATAAATGGAGAGGTTCCGGTACTAAGTTAACTAGAGAAATACTAGAATCTAGAAGGCAGTACATTCTTTTTGTATGTCCTGAACATGTCTCACTACCCATCAAGGAAAGAACGACGTATTACATGGATAGACAAAATCCCTTACGCGAAGTGCACCCGATAAAGGGTGATGACAATGAGTTTAAACGTGTGTTTGTATACACACCCATATCCAAAATAGAACTATTAGAAATGAAGAAAGTGGTACCCAGTCATGACAAAGACCCAGCGGGTTTCCACCGTGAAATTAAAGATATGTTACTCATGGGAGAATATACCTACCCCGACATTATGACAATATTGAAGGTATTAATGCCTGCGGGCATTTACGAAAAACTCAAGGAAAAGGATTGGGAGGTGGGAGACCAGAAGATAGATTGGACAGCATTAGAAAACGAAGAAAAGGCTCGAGGTCCAGGTTCAGGGCTCGGGGACAAGACCAAAGCACTACCAGGATTACTAGTGCAGGTACTGCCACGTTTATTAACTACGAAAAAGGAAGACTGGGGTGCAATCTCAGCCTGTAAACAAAAATCAGATGAAGACACTAGTGATTTCTATTCCCGATTTGAGAAATGTTTTGGTATAAATAGTGGAATAAAAGCAAGTAGCGAGTCGTATCCACATCTGTTTGTGACAAAATTGGTTGAAAATGCCTTGCCCCAAGTTAAGAATAGAGTATTGAAGTTCGAGAGTACCTGGCAAGGTAACACTCCGTCACAAATGTTACAAATGCTACAGTACCATCACAATAGAATTAGAGAAGAACAAGAACATGAACATAGACGCATGAAAGACACGAAAATGAAAATGCTAGTTTCCCAGACAGTTCCAGCTGATGGTCCTAAAAAGGGTATAACACAGTCCAGTGTTTCAGCAGGTCCTGTAAAAGGGACATGTAACTATTGTAAACAGCCAGGTCATTATGTACACGATTGTCCCGTTTTAAAACATAATATCGCTATAGGTAACACAAAAGAAAGACCAAGACCACTTAGACAGGACCAGAATCAACAAGGAACGCCGCAGCATGCACAGTCCATGCCAGCTCCGCAACAGTCTATGCCAGCTCCACCACCGCAGCCTATTGCTGCCACACAAGCAACGACCCGACAGATGTATCAGACCGCACAGTATGACTATCCTGATTATCAACGATACTCATGAAACAGCCTAGAGAGGGAAGTTGGCTTACCCCTTATTGAGGTCCCTGTAGATCAAGAAGGACCTTATGTACACAGTGAACTGTTAGGTCAAGATAGAAAATTCTTACTTGATACAGGGGCAAGCCGAACAACAATAAAACGTAGTGAAGTTCCAGGGGCACCCCTCTCAGGCACACAGAATATTTCCCTTGGCTTTTCAGGAAAACCTATCATTAACGAAGTAACACAGCCTCTTCCACTTACGATCGGTCCCTTGACACGAACTACAGATTTATTACTTACTAAATCATGTCCAGAAAACTTGTTAGGCATAAAAACTTTGAAAGCTCTAGGAGCTATTATATGTTGTTCTCCGGAAGGAGTAAGATTGTTTTTACGTGATTTCAAAGGGCACTACGTGTCCCGAGACATGGATCACCGACTACAGACTTTACCCACACATTTATGGGCACAAGGCCCTACAGATGTTGGTTGCATGAACATTACACCATATCGAGTCACACTAAAGGCAGGAGTGGTACTTCCACGAATGCGACAATACAATTTACCCCCAGATGCTGTAGTGGCTTTACTACAAATCATTGACGAGCTTATTACCCAAGGAGTGGTTGTGGAAACTGACTCCAATGTATGTAATTCACCGATAATTCCGATTCTTAAACGAACCGATCCAACAGCCCCGCCAGTATATCGATTGGTTATTGATCTGCGCGAATTAAATAAATGCATAGTACCACAATACCCCGTAGTCCCAGACATTTCTTCATTACTGACAGCCATTGATTCCGAAGCAACATTCTTTACTGTAATTGATCTCAAGAATGCCTTCTTCAGCGTCCCAATAGATCCGGAAAGCCAATACTTGTTCGGATTTAGTTTAAATGGACGTAGCTTTAAATTCACACGCGCACCTCAAGGATTTACCGAAAGCCCCAGCATCTATAGCCAAGCACTGAAACGAGAACTCGACAGTATCCACATGCCAGTCAACACTGCCCTGCTTCAATATGTCGATGATCTGCTGATCACCGCTAGAAGCGAACCTGAATGTGAAGAAGCCTCACTGACGGTTTTACAATTTTTGGCCGAAAAGGGGCACAAGGTGTCCCCTTCTAAGCTGCAATTCTGTGTCCAGCGAGTTGTTTACCTTGGTCACTCACTGTCCAAGGAGGGAAGGCAGCTTACACCAGATCGCATCCAGCTAATTGCTAATATGCCAATACCCAAGACACAAAAGGAGGTGCGGGCTTTCATAGGCCTCACTTCATATTGTAGGCAGTGGATCCCTCAGTATGCATTTCTAGCAAAACCACTCATTCAATTGACAACACAGGAGGCAGCCACACCGACTGTTCTCCCTTGGACTCAGGAACATACACAAGCTTTTGAAAGCCTAAAGAAAGCCTTATGCCAAGCACCTGTTTTAGCAACACCATGTTACAATAAACAGTTTACACTCTTCGTTACAGAACGCGAAGGTACTGCCTTGTCAGTACTCACACAGGAACAAGCAGGATCACACAAACCATGTGCTTATTTTTCTAGTACATTAGATCCCGTAGCTCAGGCTTTGCCTGCGTGCCTGAAATCAGTGGCAGCAACAGCTTTAGCAATCAGACAAAGCGATGCCATAGTATTAGGACATCCATTGACAGTACAAGTACCACATGCAGTAGAGGTTCTCTTGAACCGCACACAAACACAACACTTGACTATAGCACGACTCACTGGTTATGAATTAACATTGTTTCAGCCACATATAGAAATCAGACATTGTAGTACATTGAATCCTGCCACACTGTTACCTGTAAATGGAACAGACCCACTAGCACATGATTGTATTGAAGTTATCACTATCACGACGAAACCCAGACAAGATTTGACAGACGTCCCATTGTCAGACCCAGACCTGACGTTGTATGTAGATGGTTCATGTATGAGAACAGGTACAGGAGAGCTAGTGGCCGCTTACGCAGTCACAACAGACACTGAAATCGTTGAAACAAATTGCATAAATACCTTGTCAGCTCAAGCCGCAGAGCTCATCGCTCTGACACAAGCCTGTATTCAAACCACAAATAAAAAAGTCAACATATACACTGATTCACGTTATGCATTCGGAGTTGTACATGACTTCGGCGTGCTGTGGCGAGAGAGAGGTTATTTAACTTCTCACGGTGCCCACATTCAGCACGGACCCCTCATTCATGCCTTATTAGATGCAAGACATCTACCCACTGCAATATCAATTATGAAATGTAAAGCTCATACGAAAGTTACTGATATCATTTCTCAAGGCAATGATCTAGCTGACAGAACAGCTAAACAGACTGCTCAAACTCAAACATCCGACATGACAAAGACAATAGTCCCGACACCAATATATTGCATGACGGTTAAGGATCCCGCTCTTGACGTAATTGACATACAGACACATGCTACACCAGACGAAATGAAGAAATGGACTGAATTAGGAGGGATCCAAACGGATCAAGGATGGATGACGAAGGAAAAATCTGTATGGTTCCTTCCTGATTCGATGGTCCAAGTCGTTATTAACACTGTACATAGTCCAGCACATCTAGGAGAAAAAGCTATGCTAGACAGCATCCAACACATTTGGTTCAACAAACATTTACGAGCAGCAGCTAAACAAAAAGTTCGTACCTGTATGATCTGTTGTCAGTTTAACCCAGGAAAAAGCATTCCCGTAGAACAGGGTGGATTTCAGCCTCCTGATCACCCTTTTGAAGTCCTCCAGATGGATTATATCCAGATGGAACGATGTCGAGGATTCAAATATGTTCTCGTAGTTGTCTGTGCTCTTTCCCGTTGGACAGAGGCATACCCGGTTTCAGATTACACTGCCCCGACTACTGCCAAACAGTTGGTTCGAGAATTCTTCCCACGGTACGGTTTACCACGTGCTGTCTACTCAGATAACGGCCAGCCGTTCTCATCCGAATTAATGAAACACGTTTCACTTTTGTTAGGCTATCAGTGGAAATTTCACTGTGTCCGACACCCCGAGGCAGCAGGTCTCGTGGAACGACATAACCAGACCTTGAAAATTAGATTGTCCAAAATTTGTAGAGAGAAAGGTGTCGACTGGGTAGTAGCCTTACCCGTTGCACTCTTTTACATGAGAATGGTAGCACACTCTCGAACAGGGCTATCCCCTTATGAGGTGATCTTCGGTAGACCACCAAATATGTGGGGGACGCCTATACCACGCAAAATAACTGATATTGATTGTAATATGCTGACAGATTACTTGGCTTCCTTGATGTCTGCACTACAATCTTGTCGTTCACAGGTAGCTGCAGCTTTTCCCGACAACACCGAGGTGAAACCCCATGACGTAATTCCAGGAGATTTAGTTTTAGTGAGGAACTTTGACCGGAAGTCTCAGCTGGATCCTAGGTGGAAATCGCCTCAACTCGTATTACTAACGACGAGGACAGCCGTGAAGATCGAAGGTCGAAAAGGCTGGATACATTCAAGTCATATCAAGAAATTTCATGGACTACCGTCAGACGTAAACGACACACCTTGCGTGTCTTCACCGATTGACTCAAAACTTCCTTTGGTTGAACTGAATAACCATGAACTATATAAACTAAAACTTAGGTCTAACAAGTCAGGCAATTTGATTGTTTAAGTCCTCTCCAAGGTGAATCGGTCGAATTTGTCTCTGACATGTATCCCTTAGACCTGTATAGAGAAAGAAACAGAAGGATAAAGTCGAAACGACATGCGTACTGTAAATCACTGCGTAGTCATTGCACAGTGACGTTATTAATTTTGTTTTTCTTAAGTCTTTTAATAATTACTGCAAGTATATTGTTGCACACATATTATCCTATTTCTAGACATGTTTATAATGTTACTGCTGAACATTCTTTTAGTGAATTACCTCCGCATGAGTTGTCTTATAGATTTGCGCTGCGCAATAACACGTTTATTAGTATGTTACATCATTCCCATCAGGTTAGCAATGCTACAAATTGTTGGATATGTGGTCGACTCCCTCCCTATCAGAACTATAGAGGAATTCTACCTCTCTTTCCATACCCGTTCACACACAACGGCTCCTGTGGAGCATGGTTTAGTTTAATTAATTCCCTAGATTCGAATTCTGCAGTTTACCAGAATAACTGGGTATGGGGAAATCTGAACTTAGTTTTATTTAAAGTCTGTCACCCTAACAAGGAGGGACTTCCCAAAAGAACAGGAACTGATCTAGAAAATGAAGTATATGGATTAGGTAATTTTACGCTTAATCTTATGATCCTGAATGTCGAATCCGAAGCTACTCCAATTTTGCCCGCCATGTCAGTATTTCCAGTTAAAGGTGAATTATGTGTAAGAAAGAATGGTTCCATACATATGGGCCATAGTAGATGCACCACTGTGATAGAATTTAGCGATCAAGGCAAGTCTACATTTAGAGCTTCCCGCCATTCCTACTTCATATGTGGTCAGACGGCATATATACGTTTGCCACTAGATTGGGATGGTACCTGCTACATCGGATTCCTTTTGCCACCTGTTTTCCTAGCTCCTCCTGATTATCACAGAAACACTCATTTAGTACACAATAGAGAAAGGAGAGATCTCCCAATAGTCGATTACACTGAGACAGCATGGGAAAAATACACAGATTTCAATAAAGGTCTCTTTCCCAATATAGGTACAGTTACCAATAGTAAGCTGATACGTAGATTAACCAGAACCCTTGAAGCAGTAGTGAACGAAACTATTTCCGCCTTAGGCAATTTAACAGAAGAGCAGTCTGCTATGCGGATTGTTGTGCTTCAAAATCGTCTTGTCCTTGACGTCATCCTGGCCGATAGGGGCGGAGCTTGTAGGGTCATCGGATCAAGTTGTTGCATTTTCATACCAGAAAATTCGCCATCTGTATATAAAGCCATAACTCGCCTTCATAAGATTGTAAGCCAGATACACCAGAATCCAGGCACCTGGACTTGGTCCGGTTGGTTTTGGAGTGTATTATCTACCTTTGGATGGAAGGTCCTATCCTTCCTAGGTATTGGCTTTCTCTTACTATTCAGTTGCTGTCTATGCCTACAATGTGGACCAGCGATCTGTGGTCTGTGTGCCACATCGTGTATTCCACCACCAAGATTTCATTCATCCCAGAAGAAAAAAGAAGAACAAATGATGCTATATGAACAGATCGATGGATTGATGAAGATTGATATCTCTTAACGGGCAAGTAGGGGACAAGGAGGGAATGTGGAAATATGGATTTTTCTGATCAGTTATGTCCCCTATCTTGGACCCCAACGGTTTCATGTATAAATCACAAGTACATGTATGTTCCCTCCAGTTCCAGTTATGAAGACGCAAACACTTGTGCGTCCACCGTCAACATGTCCTCTTTCAGATCCGCCATGAATGGGCCGGATATTCCATTCCTAAGTACGAAAGGCCACCGACTTTATATGGTTCACTTATGCCATTTTACAGTCCAGGCAAGTAGGCCCTGATTCTGCCATCAAGCTTTTCCTGCCTTCTGCCTCTGAAAGCTCCAGTCCGAGCTCGCATCTGTATCCATGAACTTTGCCTCACTCCCTGCGCAGCTAACGGTGCCTGACATCAGCCTGTTGCCTGCCAAAAACTGTATTTCACCTTCGAAATTATCTGCTCCGCTCCCTACCCAATGCATTCCTGTCTAGTAGTTTAAGTAAACATTCTTCCAGCTACCGAGCAAAAGGCCCGGCTCCTCTGTCTTTATGCAAGTAATTCATAGCCCTGTTACTATGGAAGATTTCTGCCCCCGCATCTAGTGTAGACACCTAGACGCTTGTACACGCACTAACAGTCAGTATAGTCAGTATAGAATAAGATTCTACTCCAAGAGACCTCTCTTTTGGATAACATAGTTCTTTAAACATAGGATGTTAGATATGATTTGGGATTAGGTTGACTTGACCCTCCAGACTTCTGTCGCCACATGTAGAGCTAAATGTCAAGTCCCCTTCACTCCCTAGTTGCACGTCAATCACACGTCATGCTGCTGCGCGCGCATTTCTGCCAAGTATTTCTGCTGACATTGCGAAATTCTTTCATGGAACCACCCTATTATGACATCATACCTGATGACGTTCTTTAGTTACACCCAGTTACGCCCACTTTTGCTACGCATGTATGTTTTATCTTTGCTATCAATTGTTACGCCTCCTCCATCTGTTTCACTGTAATGCCTATTGTATAAAAATGATTACTTGTCAATAAAGTAGGCGTCTTCACTTCCTGAACCTTCGTGGTGATGGAATATGGAGCTCCTCAATTTAAATTGATTTTGGAATAAAGCCCGTTCCGAACCTCTAATACCACGGATTCTGCCTCTTATTTTACTGAGCTATTGTTAAAGATTTTCCGCATCAAATTAAGTTCCGGTAATTAAATTATTTACCACAGTACCCCCACCCCAGTACGTGTCGTACCCCCCGTGTACCTACACCCCAGTACGTGCGAGCCACACCACCACCCCAGGACGTGTCATAGCCCCGTCCACCCACACCCCAGTACGTTCCAGTCGTACCCCCACCCCAGTACGTGTCGTACCCCCCGTGTACCTACACCCCAGTACGTGCGAGCCACACCCCCACCCCAGGACGTGTCATAGCCCCGTCTACCCACACCCCAGTACGTTCCAGTTGTACCCCCACCCCAGTACGTGTCGTACCACCGTCAATGTACACCCCCCCACCCCAGTACGTGTCGTACCATCGTCCATGGACACCCCCCCACCCCTGTACGTGTCGTACCCCCGTGTACCTACACCCCAGTACGTGTCGTACCCCCCGTGTACCTACACCCCAGTACGTGCGAGCCACACCCCCACCCCAGGACGTGTCATAGCCCCGTCCACCCACACCCCAGTACGTTCCAGTCGTACCCCCACCCCAGTACGTGTCGTACCACCGTCAATGTACACCCCTCCACCCCAGTACGTGTCGTACCATCGTCCATGGACACCCCCCCACCCCTGTACGTGTCGTACCCCCCGTGTACCTACACCCCAGTACGTGCGAGCCACACCCCCACCCCAGGACGTGTCATAGCCCCGTCTACCCACACCCCAGTACGTTCCAGTCGTACCCACACCCCAGTACGTGTCGTACCACCGTCAATGTACACCCCCCCACCCCTGTACGTGTCGTACCCCCCGTCTACCCACACCCCAGTACGTTCCAGTCGTACCCCCACCCCAGTACGTGTCGTACCACCGTCAATGTACACCCCCCCACCCCAGTACGTGTCGTACCATCGTCCATGGACACCCCCCCACCCCTGTACGTGTCGTACCCCCCGTGTACCTACACCCCAGTACGTGCGAGCCACAACCCCACCCCAGGACGTGTCATAGCCCCGTCTACCCACACCCCAGTACGTTCCAGTCGTACCCACACCCCAGTACGTGTCATACCACCGTCAATGTACACCCCCCCACCCCTGTACGTGTCGTACCCCCCGTCTACCCACACCCCAGTACGTTCCAGTCGTACCCCCACCCCAGTACATGTCGTACCACCGTCAATGTACATCCCCCCCACCCCAGTACGTGTCGTACCATCGTCCATGGACACCCCCCCACCCCTGTACGTGTCGTACCCCCCGTGTACCTACACCCCAGTACGTGCGAGCCACACCCCCACCCCAGGACGTGTCATAGCCCCGTCCACCCACACCCCAGTACGTTCCAGTCGTACCCCCACCCCAGTACGTTCCTGGCGCACCCCCAACACAACCTCCTAAGTACGGAGCGCACCCCATGCCCCAACATCACAACCGCATGTACGAGTCGTACAAAGCCACACACAAGGACCAAATCGTACAACCAAATGGCCCATGTACACACCGTACACACGCTCAAAACGCACGTACACAACAAGGACAAAACAAAACAACTCAACAATACACCATTCGAAAGGCACACAGCCACTAAACATGGCCAACAACCACTAAAATAACACAATCACTGACCTGCAACTGTCAAAAACAAACAGAGGCCCAATACACCACCACTCCTTATAACACACCCACCCAAAATTCAAACACTGCCACACCCACCCATGGACCAATGAAAAGGGCCCACACACACAAACCATGAGCCTTTGCAACAGACCCACTGCTGCCAGACACCACAGAACCAGACTACAAGCGACACCACATCTTACACTTGCACACCTTCACACGACCACCCTCACAAACACCCTCTCATCACATTCACACACACACACAACCATCCACACCCCCCCCAACATCCACACACCCCCCACACCCACACCATCCCCACCCACACCCCTCACCATGCCCACTACCAAGAATCCAAAGTTCAGTCACCGAGAGTTGGAGGTCCTTGTTGATCAAATCCTCAGAGTCGAGCCACAGATCTTTGGAACATTGGTCAGAAGCACCAGCCAGGCAGCCAAAACAGCCATGTGGCAGACCATCGTCGATGCTGTGAATGCTGTTGCGGACACCAGGAGGACCAAGCAGGATTGCCAGAACAGGTGGTACGATCTGCGGAGGAGGGTCAGAGCCAAGAGACAGGAGGAACACGACCAGGCCAACGCCACCGGAGGAGGGCCCTCCCGCAGAGCCGTACAGTAACATCCCTGGGAGGAGAGGGTGATGGCCATACTGCCGGTGGAGGCAGTTGAAGGAGTAGAAGGACTCCGAGACCCGGGTGAGTACACAAACAACGCACCTCACATGGGGGGAACTGCAACCACAACCAAAATTAATAACAGGCACGCAACCACCACAAGCCATCGCATTACTCAACCACACTCCATGAGCAGGCACATGCCACTGCTGCCACCATGCCCCATGCACCCAGCTGGACAATGTCAAGTCACAGGCCACAGAAGACAACAACACATGACACGGTAACCCGGATGTCGGGAGGCTGGGCACCAAGAATCACATAGTGCGACTCCAAAGCAGACAACAATGCCCTCTGCCCATATGGCCTAGGTCACAGGCAGACAAACACTGTGTCCCAACACAGGAATGACTTGCCAGCAAATGGCGGACGCCTTGCATCAACACATGGGGGTGAAGGCACTGTTTTGCACATGCCAGCAGCTAATGAACAGCCAACAGTGTGAAAGAGTGGCAGCACACACCACCACAGCAGCAGCGCACAGACACACAGCAGACAAAATGGGTGCCTGGAGATCAGAAACAAACTCACATCAACAGGCCAAGGGCCACTCAAAGATCTGCTAACAGTGTGTGCCCAGGAAGCTGGGCCAAGGTGACAGAGGGTGACACACGGAGGGAGGGAGAGGGGGACACAGAGGGAGGGAGAGGGGGACTGAGAGGGAGGGAGACGGACAGAGGGAGGAGGCTGACACACAGAGGGAGGGAGAGGGGGACAGAGAGGGAGGGAGAGGGGGACAGAGAGGGAGGGAGACACAGGAAGATGGACAGAGGGAGGAGGCTGACACACAGAGGGAGGGAGAGGGGGACAGAGAGGGAGGGAGAGGGGGACAGAGAGGGAGGGAGACACAGGAAGATGGACACAGGGAGGAGGCTGACACACAGAGGGAGGGAGAGGGGGACAGAGAGGGAGGGAGAGGGGGACAGAGAGGGATGGAGACACAGGAAGATGGACAGAGGGAGGAGGCTGACACACAGAGGGAGGGAGAGGGGGACAGAGAGGGAGGGAGAGGGGGACAGAGAGGGAGGGAGACACAGGAAGATGGACACAGGGAGGAGGCTGACACACAGAGGGAGGGAGAGGGGGACAGAGAGGGAGGGAGAGGGGGACAGAGAAGGAGGGAGACACAGGGAGAGCAAATCAGTCCTTTGGTGTGTGGGAATGTCTGCTCGTCAGCAGGTGGACTGCGTGCATGTAGACAAGGGTGGCCAGTGCCAGAACCCCCCCTCTTCATCATGGCAAAACGCAGGGCCATGTCACAACCTGTACACGAGCACAAGGACAGCCACCTGCATCATATAAGTGTGTGGATCCACTCCATGTGCACATGTACAGTGCTACAAGGAAGGCGCAAATGCATAGCTCGGCACACATGCACACTCCACTGCTGACTGCAGTCACACTTGACGCAGCAAGTAAGACTGTGCCACACATAGTTAAAGGGGCCAAATTGGTGCCCAAGGGACACACACATGCACAAGTGCACTGTGAGTGGAATGCAAGACAGATCCTAATTCCAAGAGGAAATGTGCCAACTTTGTAACGGATGAAACATGGATGTTGCATGGATCCAAATTAACATTTTCTCTCTCACACACAGGTCAACGTCGTGCTGCACCCCCCAACACTGGGGGGGAACACTCACAGGACCCGGATCTGCAGGAGACCGATCCCACCGGCAGCGACCACTCTCACCACTCTGCGGACGACCCCGACCGACCTGGCCCCTCTGGTGTCCAACCACCTGCAGCACCTGCGTCAGGTACAACCGTGCCAACCACCACCCCCACTCCTGCCACATCCCAGGAGACACCCAGGATCCCTGCCCCAACACCACAATGCAGCCAGGCTCGCCAGGAGGGACACGGTGTCCCGGGCACCCAGGAGGAGGCAGGCGACAACGCCAATGCCACCCCTCAGGGGTCCCGGAGACCCGATGTGCCCACAAGTGCAGGCCAGACGCAAGTGGGCAGGGGTGGTGGGAGTGGAGGACGGCGGAGGCGCGAGCCTGACCAGTTGGCTGGGGATCCGGTATTTTCCCATGTCCGTAACATCCTGGACTCATACCGGCAGGACACCACGGGCATGGCCCAGGTTGTGTCCGTCCTCGAGGGGATCAAGGTCCAGCAGGCCCAGCAACATGCGGAGCTAATAGCCTGTCTACAGCTACACCAACGGAGGATGGAGGACAGACAGGCTGAGCAAGTGACGGCGTCCCAGGGGATTCACGCTGAACTCCGTCGGATGGCCGACACCATGGCCGACCCTCCCTGTGCCAGAAGGCGGAGAACATCACCACCCACAGGGAGGGATCATGAGGAGGAGGAGGAAACATCCGACAGAGCATCCCAGACGTCGTCACGGCCTGCTGCTGAGGTTCCCCGCAGGAAGCCGGGTCGTCCACGGAAAGGACCGTGAGGGTGGCTGCTACATCACCATCTCCCAGGACACCTGGTCTGGCACCTGGCCCACTGGAGCAACAGCATCACAGCATCAAGAGACATTCTCTGCCACATGGCCCTGCTGGTCACTGGCTGACCAATGTTGACAAAGACTGTGGCATGGACTCTGAGGATTTCCAATGGCAAGGACACCAACTCCCCTACTGAACTTTGGATTCCCTAATCCCGGAAAGCCCCTCACTTTGTCCCCCCCCCCCCCCCAATAATAAATCACACTATTAAGAGTAGATGCCTGCTGGTAGCATTATTACCTAACATGTGTCTTGTACAGTCTAAACATGCCTGAGTCATCTGTTCACTTCAACCATCCACACCCTGGGGCCTGAGTCTGGCACAGGACACATGGGTCACAGTTTTTTAGGCAAGACAGACATGGAGCACCATACACACCCGTGATGGTCAGAACCAGCTGAGGGGGTGGCCGAACAACCGTGCTGACAGACACATTGAGTACAGCAACAGTCATGCGCAGAGGTCAGGGATCCTGGCCCGTGTCCTGGGGGGCACCCAGGTACGTGTAGACAGGTGGCAGAACCATGTCCTGCAAGCTTGAGTCCAGTGGATGCAGAGAATGGGGTCATGGACAACGTTGGATGCATGGGGATGGCACATGTCACAATACCCACACAGTCATGGACATCATGCCCAATACACAGTCTCAGCACACACACACAGCTTGCATCTTGCCACTCGACACATTGACACATAGCCACAATCAGGGAATACCATGCCAGACATGCAGGATGCACCATGCCAACACACCAGCATTGACTGAGAAGAGGCACCTTGGAGGCATAGGGACACCTTTAATAGTCATGTTTTTGGGATTGCAGAGGCAACTTGAAGTACACATGAACACATCATGTGGAGTAACATGTGGCTCAAACACTGGCTCCCCCCTTCTGCAGCACAAATGCGTGATAGCCATGGAACTGGCACACAAGTGTCGGCTAACAGCTAAATACCCACAGCTGCTCACGGAGAGACTGCCATACACCATACATCCGCTGATGTGGAAGTCCCACGCCATGTCAAGACAATGTTAACCGTATGTGTCCGAGGGCAGTGTCACACACATTGATGCCTTCATCACAATCCACTATCCCATCACTGATGACTGACAACCAGGCAGCCCATCTATTCAGGTGTACCCAGCTGCATGTCGTGTCCCATGGGGATGCCACATGTCTGCAGAGGAACCAAACCCCGACCGGGGCAGTGTGCACACATCGTGAACAACTGCCACACCCAATACACCCCAGATGCATCCCTTACCCCATGGAGACTTCCAAACGTGTCCGTGCCTGTAACGCTGAGTCAGCCCACGATGCCATGTCCATGAGGAATAGCAGTGCCACAACAATGCAACCAGAAGACGGCATGCGCAGGTACCTGGGGAAGAGAGACACACAAGAAGTCAGCCACAAAAAGCACAGCCACTTGCATGTGCATTGACTCGACACATGTATGGATTAAAAAATGCTAGGTCACAATTATGAGTGGGGAAATACTACCATCACTGCCACCATCACTCCAGTGACACACCCACACACACCTCTGACTCACGTGCCATACATGCAGGTGGAGACACGCATCACAACACATGCCACACGGGGACCAAGGCGTGCACACTCAGACACTGGTACTCACCACTAAGCAAAGAAGTCGCGTATGAGCCGAGTCCGGATGTCCTCTTGCGGCTCCACATCCTCCACATCACTAGCCCCATTGCCAAGCCCTTCGTCCTCCACGGGTGGATGGTCCTCGTCATGTTGATTCAGGATGAGTGGCACAGCTCTTTCAACTGCCATGTTGTGCAGCATGCAGCAGACCATGAAGATCTTGCAGACCTTCGCCGGGGCATATGGGAGTGCGCCGCCGGTCTTGTGGAGGCACCGGAATCGGCTCTTCAGCATGCCAAACATCCTCTCTATCACTCGCCTTGTCCGGCCATGGGCGGTGTTGTAGCGGAGCTGGGCCGGCGTGATGGGGTTGCGGAGAGGTGTCAGCAGCCAAGGCATGTTGGGATAGCCAGCGTCCCCTAAATGGAAAGCACATGGATATCGTTAGAACTGGCGAAGCGGTAGTGCTGCTCGGCCAAACAGAATACAGGACAGACAGACTGTACCCACCAACAACACATGCTCGTTCGTTGCGCAGCTGCATCATCATATCAGGCATCCCGCTACGCCTCATGATGTTGGCATCGTGTGCTGATCCTGGGAAACGAGCACAGACATGTGAAATCACCATGTTGGACAGACACACCACAAGGGCATTGATGGAGTGGTAGTGCTTCCGATTGCGGTACGCCACCTCCCGTGCGTGTGGTGGTACCAAACCTACATGTGTCCCATCTATGGACCCAATGACATGGGGCATCCCTCCCAGGGCATAGAAACCACGCTTGACCTCAGTCATCTGTTCAGGGGTTGGGAACTTGATGAAGTTATCCAGGTGAATCAACATGGCCTCCAAGAAATCATGCAGCACACCGCTGAACATGCTCTGCGACATGCCACCAACATGAGCTATGGTATTTTGGAAGGTACCCGTGGCAAGGAAATGTAGGGCAGCCATTACCTTCAGCTGGGGTGTCAGTGCCGTAGGATACCTGTGCTGCGGTTGCAGGTGTGGTGCCAGTCTCGCCGTCAGCTCCAGAATCAACGGTTGGGTGAAGCGGTAGAGCCGGATCCTGTCATTCTCCTGCATGGTGGCCAAGTCTGGAATTCTTCGGGCAACAGGAGGCGCTCTGCAGTAATTTGGAAGTGACAAGGAAGAGTGAGTGCACTACGAGAACAACTCATGTCTACTGAGCACATGTAAATCTGGCAATACACACATGCCACATAGGGAGTCAGGCATGTGCTACATGCCCAGGACACGTATGGATGCAAGGTGACACTCCTTCCAAGACCCAGATACACACGGTGATTGAGAACCTCCCCATGCCACGCCATGGAAATAGCTGTGTCCCAGTGCAAGTGCACTGCCCGACGCAAGACAGGAGTGACATACACCCACACATCAGCAGAAGTGTGATGCCGATTGCAGAGACTGGCAGCGGAACACTTGAGCCACAGGTCACATGACATTACACTAGTCCAGCCCACACACCTTGCCATGAAGGTGCACATGTCATGACTCACCACACATTCCTTGTGAGTTTGCTGACATGGCCTTGTCATGCTACTCCGTGTCCCTTGCATACATGTGCACCTCACATCCGATAACACATGTGGCATGGTGTTGGGAACAGTGTGCAATGACAATCTACACACAGCCACATGTTGGTTGCTGCAACGGCTGCAGCTTTTGAGGGTGCTACAACATCAACCTGATGTAAATCCCGGACACATATATGGCATAGTCACATTGTGCACTGTGGGTAGTGATAAGTCATGTGTCATGACCCCTGTACCGGGCATCATGGGACACTTCCGTGTGTTGGTGTCCGTGCCATGCCAGTGACGCTCACCCCAAGTGCGCAGTCCCACATGCACACATGTCAAAGGAGTCAAGGGCATGCCTGGCACACATTGCACCCTCACACAGTACACATGTACACATCTCATCATACATCTGGTGCCTTCTCCACTCAGGAGGCATGTTCCACATCACAGCCTGTGACACCTGTGCCCCACACATGTGGTAATGCACAGACGATGCCTTGATGTCCATTCCTGGACAAGTATGTCCATCCATGGACAAGTATGTCCGCCCTATTCCTACATGTGTGTCGCCTATCACCACAGTGATGTGTTAAATCCGCCGTACTGCTGCTGAGAGGGCCTGTGCATGTTCCCAAATCACTGTGGGAGTTCTGCCGTATGTGTACCCATCGTGATGGCGAGCGTAGATGCGAGTGTACGGTCCGTACCACTACGGGTACGCATACGCGTGCAGACCCATAGTGATAGTGAGCGTAGATGCGAGTGTACGGTCCGTACCACTACGAGTACGCATACGCGTGCAGACCCATAGTGATAGAGAGCGTAGAAGCGAGTGTACGGCCCTATCACTATGGGTCTGCACGCGTATGCGTACCCGTAGTGGTGCGGACCGTACACTCACAGCTACGCTCACTATCACTATGGGTCTGCACGCGTATGCGTACCCGTAGTGGTACGGACCGTACACTCGCATCTACGCTCACTATCACTATGGGTCTGCACGCGTATGCGTACCCGTAGTGGTACGGACCGTACACTCACATCTACGCTCACTATCACTATGGGTCTGCACGCGTATGCGTACCCGTAGTGGTACGGACCGTACACTCGCATCTACGCTCACTATCACTACGGGTACGCATACGCGTGCAGACCCATAGTGATGGAGAGCGTAGGCATGCATGTACGGGCTGTTGCCATGCATTTGGGGTGCCCTAGGGCCCCCACACGCACCGTACCTGTGTGTGATGCTCCAAATTACATAGGGGACAAGTATTAAGGCCTACATGCATGCTGGTTGTCATGGAGACCAAGTTCAAAATTCGAAATTGTTCTGGAAGGTGCACAGCAGAAGTCAGTTGGAATTTGTCTACTTTGTTGCAATGTGTTTGTGGGGCTGACATCATGCAGGAGAATGAAACCGATAGAGAACCCACAGACTGCTAGGTTTGTAGGGATTGGTGGAAACATAGGATGCAAATGTGAGTGACCAATCTCTCTGTACTCCTGTGCATGAGACTGGGCAGAAGGGCACATATAAGGCAGCCAGGTCCCATGAGGGAGCACTTGCCTGCACATCTTTGCATTCGTCGACCCAGCTGCTGCTACTGATTCCCTGGAACCATGTCAAGGGCTGTGGAGAGGACACAGCCATTCACCCTGGAGGAGAACATGGCTCTGCTGGATGTGATCCTCCCACAGTACTCCATGCTGTATGGGCGACCAGGGTATCAGGTGAGTGCATAGGCCACTGCCACAGACTGTCCCTATGTGGTGACTGTGACTTCTGCCATTGCGTCCAGGTGTAACACACATGCCATGTACTGTCGGGGGGGTCCCAGGGGGGGGGGTGCCTGATGTCTCCCAGCAGTGCCCTGAGACAGGAGGGGTGGGGGCCTATCACTCACAGCAGTGCCCTGAGACAGGAGGGGTGGGGGCCTAGAACTCACAGCAGTGCCCTGAGCCAGGAGGGGTGTGTGCAGAGTCCTCCCAGCAGTGCCCTGAGACAGGAGGGGTGGGGGCCTATCACTCACAGCAGTGCCCTGAGACAGGAGGGGTGGGGGCCTAGAACTCACAGCAGTGCCCTGAGCCAGGAGGGGTGTGTGCAGAGTCCTCCCAGCAGTGCCCTGAGACAGGAGGGGTGGGGGCCTATCACTCACAGCAGTGCCCTGAGACAGGAGGGGTGGGGGCCTAGAACTCACAGCAGTGCCCTGAGCCAGGAGGGGTGTGTGCAGAGTCCTCCCAGCAGTGCCCTGAGACAGGAGGGGTGGGGGCCTATCACTCACAGCAGTGCCCTGAGACAGGAGGGGTGGGGGCCTATCACTCACAGCAGTGCCCTGAGACAGGAGGGGTGGGGGCCTATCACTCCCAGCAGTGCCCTGAGACAGGAGGGGTGGGTGTGATGCACAGTGTGAGCCTTGATCATTGATTGTGACATTGCCATCATTCCACCTGTGTACCCACTGTGGCTCGTAGTGCTTTTTCCCTCACCAGGGGATGATGTCCCTATGACAAAGGTGCAATGCGTTGGCTGCATGACATGCCTTGTTGTAACCAGCTAATTTGTACCCATATGTCTCTCTGTGACATGTGGCTGGTGTATTGATGTGGTGTCACTTGTTCCTCCTCACAGGTAGGCGCCACTGCCAAGGAGCAGATCTGGCTGACCGCCGTCAGTGCCGTGAGGGGTGTGGATGGTCGGAGGCGGAGCCTGCCCCAGGTGAGGAAACGCTGGCAGGATATCCGGTGCTGGACGCGGAGGATTGCACGGCTCCTGCTGGGGGACTCACCTGAGAGCCACAAGAACCGCGGCCGCCGCCGTCTGAGCCACCTCCACAGGCGTGTGCTGCCGGTGGTCTTTCCAGACCTGGAGAGGCGCTTACAGGCGATGCAGCAGCCGGAAGGGGGTAGGTACATGTGTGTTTGTTGTGTGTCACCGGCATTTGTAAGGGCACAGTAGCATGAATTCACTGGCAGGGTTTAAAGGTGCTGTGCAGATCCTGTTTGCCCCAGTATAGTGCTGTGCCCCTGCCACCCTTACCCTCCTTGCAATGTGTTCCCTGGTCTGTGTGTAGTCACTCCTTCACAGGGTAATGTAGGCTGGCGCTTTGTCCACGGGAACAATGTCTGTAGCATCATGTGTGGGGGTGGTGTGTAACAGGTTGTGGGACATTGCCTGTGCACTGTCAAGTTCACTGCATGTGGGTTCCATGTCAGTTGGCACTGATGCTGACTCCAGACATGGGAGTTGGTCTCTCATGTGTCATGCCTTACAGCGCGCATGTCCCATGTAGTGGCCTGTGACATGATGTGCATGAGTGTGCGATACACATAGTGCAGGGATGGTGACGTGTGTTGCAGTCATTACCATTCAGTAGCATGTAGTTGCGTGCCCACTACTGTCCCCTGGGGCACCTTTTCCTCAGTGGTGTATGTGTCATCATAAACGTGGCCACTGTCAGTGTCTACAGCGTAAGTTGTGCTCTGTGCCATTGTCCCCTGTCACCATGTATATAGACGTGCTATTTTGTACAGGTGTCCACTGTGCAGCCTGACCTGATTGTCCTTCTTCATACTCACAGTTGCCAGTGCCTGTGTGTCTTGTTATACTCATCTGAGGATGGGCACTGGTACCTCATTATTTGTACAGGCGCACCTTGGCTGTTTGGCGTCCAATCTTGCTTTTTGCCTGCCCCTGTGTGTATCACCCAGACTATGAGATGTTGGTGCCACCTGTGTCTCAACAATTTGCCTCGTGTAGGGTCTTGTTGGGGCGGGCAATGCCTATGTGTTAAATCCTGATTACCACTTGCTGGGTCTGGGCAGTGTGTGATGTGTCTGGACACACACGCAATGTGCAGTGACAGAGTCATGTTGTGCATGTTTTCAGCATTACCTATGCAGCATGTGTCTCAAGTTCATGGATATGGTCCCTGGTCATCGGTATTTTCGCCAACGCTGTGTGGTGCAGATGCAGTGCTGGATTGTCCCCAGGGCCTGGGTGCTATGTCAGACTCCTTTTCCTGTGTTTAGCTATTGTCTCATGCTCTCCATGGTATTTCAGTGGCATGGTGGCTCAACCAACTGTGTGTTTCATGCCCTACATCGGTACCCTGTTCAGTAGATGTTAGGGATCTTCCTTTTCAGGCCATGCAATGTTACCTATGTAGATTGGACTCATGTGACAGATGTGTACAGGTGTCTGATTAATTTCTGTCTCTCCACCCTGCCCACAGCATCGTCGGGGGACACAGAGGGAGACATGGACACAGACCAGGCGGAGGGACCGAGCACCAGTGCCAGCCGTGACATCGGGTCTGGCACATCGAGTGGTACAGAGGTGGAGGAGAGTGTGGCCGAGGACCTGTCGACTGGCACATCAGACTACGAAGCTGACAGGTCCGGGGACGATGTCTCCGAGTGGGCGGAGGCTGCACCAGCAGCTGACAGCGGAACAACACCTCGCACCGCCCCCTCAGTTTCCACCAGCCGCCTCCCACTTGCTCGTGTCCCTTCCCAGCGTGCCCGGTCACAGCATGTCTCCTTCCTGCCAGGCACCGCACCCCCTGCCCCTGTCTCCACTGCTGCCGCCAATGCAGAGTCTGTGGACATCCAGCGGCAACTGCAGGTTGGTCAGGCTGCGATCCTTAATGTCCTCCATGCCCACGGCAAAACCCTCACCAACATCGAGGCTTTCTTGGAGGGCATTCATTCATCGCAGGCTGACCAACGCAACTTGCTGAGGTCCATCGACTCCACACTGACTGCAGCAGTGGGTCTCCTGCAGCGCGACCTCCCCCCACCTACCCCTGCCCCATCCACACTTCCCACTCCCATGCCTGTCACACGTACACCCAGACGTCGGCATGCACCCACATCAACGGACACGGGCACCACACCAGCAGGGAAGGTCCACCGCACTCCTCCTGACACGCACACACAGGGTGAGGTAGGCACACCCACTGGGTCGGGGGGCAAACGTGTGACACGCAGCCATAGTGGGAGTCCGCATTCCACCCAGTCCACTCCCTCCAAATCCCCTCCCCTCAGCTCTCCTGGCCACATCTCCCCCAAGGACTCCTTCATGGCCGCTCTGTCCCTGAGCCCCACAGTTACACCACCACGCAAGCGGTCAAGGAGGTCCCCGGTCAGGGTGGTTGAGTCTCCCCCCCTGTCTCCACCCTCCCCCGGTGGTGCTGCGACCCATCCCTCTGACCCCCCCCCCTCCTTGGGGCCTGAGGTCCCTTCGGGTGCAGGGGACTCCCTGGAGGACCTTGCAAAGGTGTGTAGTGCCATCCTGGCCTCCGCCTTTGGCACTGACCCACCCCCTGTGGTGGAGTCCTCCATCCCTGCACCCACAACGCCGCCCCTTTGCCCTGATGTCCCTGCGGTGCCTGTTGCTTCCCCCCCCCCTGATGCCCTCACCAGTGTGGAAGACGATGCCATTTGACTGTGCAGGCAAGGTAGGGGACACGCATCCCACTGTGTCCCCCATCCAGCTGAGAATCATTGACTGCCCTATGGGCTTTGTGAAGATTGAACTGCCTGCGATCCACGGACATTGTGCTCATGCTGAATAAAGCTTAATTTTGTTTTCATTATCACACTACTGCTATGCTGGTATTGGTGTTGGTGAGGCTGCTACATGGTTTTGGGTGGTGTGTAAGGGTTTGGGTGTGTGGGATATGTAGTAGTGTACTGCTCATTGGTGGGACCCTGTGATCTGTGTGCCATCACAAGGTGTTGGCTAACTTTCTTTGTTCATGTAAGCAGTTACTGCATGGTGCACTTGTCCCAGGGTGTATTCCTTCCTCTGTGTACCCAGCTTTCTTCCCTGCAGGGTGTTCCCAATGTTTAGCGCAGAGCTGTGTCTACATGAGCTGTGTGTGTGACGGAGCCCTTCTACTTTGGCCATGCATGCAGGGCCATGTCTCCACCTGCGACAATCGTGGCATCCTTGGTGATCACTGTACTTGTGTGTGGAGTCTGTTGACATGAGTTCATGGGGACATGTTCCCTTGTAGCCAGTATGCATGTGGATAATTCTGGCCTCACACACATGTGTTACACCCCTCCTGTCTCAGGGCACTGCTGGGAGTGATGGGCACCCACCCCTCCTGTCTCAGGGCACTGCTGGGAGGACTCTGCACCCACCCCTCCTGTCTCAGGGCACTGCTGGGAGGACTCCACACCCACCCCTCCTGTGTCAGGGCACTGCTGGGAGGACTCCACACCCACCCCTCCTGTCTCAGGGCACTGCTGGGAGGACTCTGCACCCAACCCTCCTGTGTCAGGGCACTGCTGGGAGGACTCCACACCCACCCCTCCTGTCTCAGGGCACTGCTGGGAGTGATAGGCACCCACCCCTCCTGTCTCAGGGCACTGCTGGGAGGACTCCACACCCACCCCTCCTGTCTCAGGGCACTGCTGGGTGGACTCTGCACACACACCTCCGATTTCAGGATATGTGCGCTTGGCACATACACGGTGGGGGTACGCACAATGCATTCGAGGTGAGGGTACGAGTCTACTGACACTGGTGTGGTGGGGGTACGCTCCGTACGTCCGCGGGTGTGGGTACGGGTCGTACTTACACTGTTGGCATGGGGGGTACGCTCCTTGCATTCGCGGGTGGGGGTACGGGTCGTACTTACACTGTTGGGCTGGGGGGTACGCTCCTTGCATTCGCGGGTGGGGGTACGGGTCGTACTTACACTGTTGGGCTGGGGGGTACGCTCCTTGCATTTGCGGGTGGGGGTACGGGTCGTACTTGCACTGTTGGGCTGGGGGGTACGCTCCTTGCATTCGCGGGTGGGGGTACGGGTCGTACTTACACTGTTGGGCTGGGGGGTACGCTCCTTGCATTTGCGGGTGGGGGTACGGGCCGTACTTGCACTGTTGGGCTGGGGGGTACGCTCCTTGCATTCGCGGGTGGGGGTACGGGTCGTACTTACACTGTTGGGCTGGGGGGTACGCTCCTTGCATTTGCGGGTGGGGGTACGGGTCGTACTTACACTGTTGGGCTGGGGGGTACGCTCCTTGCATTCGTGGGTGGGGGTTCGAGTCGTACTTACACTGTTGGCATGGGGGGTACGCTCCATGCATACGCGGGTGAGGGTACGGGTCGAACTTACACTGTTGGGGTGGGGGTACGCTCCGTACGTCCGCGGGTGGGGGTACGGGTCGTACTGACACTGTTGGCATGGGGGGTACGCTCCTTGCATACGCGGGTGGGGGTACGGGTCGTACTTACACTGTTGGGCTGTGGGGTACGCTCCTTGCATTTGCGGGTGGGGGTACGGGTCGTACTTACACTGTTGGGCTGGGGGGTACGCTCCTTGCATTCGTGGGTGGGGGTTCGAGTCGTACTTACACTGTTGGCATGGGGGGTGCGCTCCATGCATACGCGGGTGAGGGTACGGGTCGAACTTACACTGTTGGGGTGGGGGTACGCTCCGTACGTCCGCGGGTGGGGGTACGGGTCGTACTGACACTGTTGGCATGGGGGGTACGCTCCTTGCATACGCGGGTGGGGGTACGGGTCGTACTTACACTGTTGGGCTGGGGGGTACGCTCCTTGCATTCGTGGGTGGGGGTTCGAGTCGTTCTTACACTGTTGGCATGGGGGGTACGCTCCTTGCATACGCGGGTGGGGGTACGGGTCGTACTTGCACTGTTGGGCTGGGGGGTACGCTCCTTGCATTCGCGGTTGGGGGTACGGGTCGTACTTACACTGTTGGGCTGGGGGTACGCTCCTTGCATTCGCGGGTGGGGGTACGGGTCGTACTTACACTGTTGGGCTGGGGGGTACGCTCCTTGCATTTGCGGGTGGGGGTACGGGTCGTACTTACACTGTTGGGCTGGGGGGTACGCTCCTTGCATTCGTGGGTGGGGGTTCGAGTCGTACTTACACTGTTGGCATGGGGGGTACGCTGCATGCATACGCGGGTGAGGGTACGGGTCGAACTTACACTGTTGGGGTGGGGGTACGCTCCATGCATACGCGGGTGGGGGTACGGGTCGTACTTGCACTGTTGGGCTGGGGGGTACGCTCCTTGCATACGGGGTGGGGGTAGGGTCCGTACATATCCGTCCCCACGCTATGTGATGTTTGTGCGGCCCGTACCCAGGCCTTTGCCACGTGGGTGCGATCCGTCCCGCCATTGTTGGGGTGACGTGTGTGGGCGTGGTCCGACTCGTACCCACGCTCTTCAGGCGTGGGTACGGGACATACCTGTCTGGTTGTGTTGCCGGTTCGCGTGGTGACGGACTTCCGTTGTGGCGGTCGCTGGCTTATCAGGACACGCCCCCACCCCCTCGTGGTGACCAGGGCATGGGAGTCAGGTATGTCCAGGCCATGTGTGGTGTGTGACTTATGTGGTTGTTTTGTGGCCTGCCCTGGTCGTGCCACCCCCACCCCACCCCACTTTCCCCCCTCCCTTAGTTATTCTGACCTTCTGCGGCGTCTGCGTCGTAACCTGTAGAGGAGGTGTACTGCTATGAGGGCAGGGATGACTCGTAGGTTCGGGTCCATGTCTGTCCGTCGCGTACTGGTCCTCCTTGTTCGCGTCGTCGTCTGTCCGTCGCGTACTGGTGGTCCTTGTTCGCGTCGTCCTGATTTCCCGGCAGTTTTTGGCTGCCGCAAAATATTCACCGTGCGGGGTGACGTCGGTGCGAATCGTGATTCCTGGGTCGTGAATGGCCGGCTGCGAGCGTCGCGACGTCAGGTCGGCGCTTTCCCGGATCGCATTGGTAGGTGTTTTTTGTTCGGTCGGGCTTTTTTACGAATCGTACGGTAATGGTGTACCCGTGCGAATCGTAATTCCTTGTTTGTAAAAATTGACGACCGGGTACGCGTCGGGCGGAGATTATGCTCCGTCCGACGGTTCGTACCCGGTTTTTGCCGGATCGTGATAGGCACCAGTGTGTCTGAGAGGGGATGGTGGGGCCCACATACCGTCTTTGGTGAATGACTGGATGGCAAACAGTTCTCAAGAACTATGTCCCTACTAAATTGAAGGCAATTGTTTGACACCATATTGTAAAAAACAAATCAAATATCACAACCAAAATATTGCAACCCATTAATTAAAAAATAAAGACACAAATACTGATATCAAAAATATTGGTGAAAAATATCTAAAATGCAACAATATCACAAATAAAAATAAAGAAACACCAAATATTATCATCATCAACTTTATTCGTTTTTTACCAGAAAACCATAAAAGTCAAACAATACCTTAAAAAAAGACTCCATCAAATAATTTAACATGAACAATACATAATACAGAGTTAAATAGCAAACACTTTTGATGGATCCATAATAAAAACAATTTCGTATTACCACTGTAACCCAGACTAACCATAACAATTAATCGTAGCTGGACCTAAGCTTAATTGCAGCCCTTAAAAAGCTAAGAGTGTATGATACCTAGTTGCTTGATAGCAGTTGTAAAAAGATAAAAGCAGGTCTAAACAGCCTAAAGTTGACTTTCTTAAAAATACAAAAAATAAAAGACTTTCTTGGGACCTCATAAAAACTACAAAACATTAAATAGTGAATCACATCCTGTGGAGACTTTGTGTTGCAGCCACAGGGTAAGAGACACTACCCTCTATATGCACCACTGGGATGAGCTAAGAGATACTGAAAAAGGTCCAGACAGAATCGAGTCAGTAAAAAGCAGTCTTGGGCACTTTTGAACCATAAGAGTTAGGGCTCAGTGAATGGCACCATCTTCAACAGGGAATACCTACGAACACTGAGTTTCCTCAACTCCTCTTCTTCCCTGGCCCATGTGCTCATTTTGAAGAAGTTCTCATTTACCCAGTACATATCCTTTCTACATATTTCCTCTGGATTCTCAAATAGATTAGCCCTTCCCATGCTGGAAAGACTTTCTCTGATATACCTTAACCAGCAAATACGGTTAGAGTAATCAAAGGAAAGACAATCCCTCGGAATTTCTTTACTTAGGTCGGCTCCTTTCTTCATCCAGATTTTCATCCATAATGACAATGGACTATAGGCCAGCACACCTGAGAAGAAAGCCATCCCAAGTTCTTTGTGGACTATAAACGATGGAATACACTGGGGTAAGCAGAGAATCCGTCTCAGAAAAGTGTTTTCAACAGATTGCAATACATCGTGCTCGATATAACGACCAAATCGCACACCCATAGCTGACCTTCGATATACATTTAGCTTTGTAAATCTACAAAAGTGCCCCAATCAGTCTACTTCCTAGTCTTGAGGCAAAATTAGGAACAAAGCAATAGCCCTTTCTTTCAACTTGTCAAGGAGCGCCAATTCAGAGCTGCATCAAATACCACCCCTAGATATTAAAAGAAGGTCTTCGGGACCAGCGTAACCCCCACCAAAAAAGTGCAGGGCTTAGCTGGACGCTGGCTCACCTGCATGATAAATGATTTGCTGTTATTGATCAGCAAGTCCATGTCCTCCATGAAGTGTACAAAGCAGTTCAATAAGCATTGTAAACCTCTTGCTGACCTCGCCATGAGGACAGAATCATCAGCATACAGAAGGACAGGCAAACTTCGCTTGCCCACCTGAGGGGAGTCAGTATTTAATTTCAAAAGGACCTGCTCCAAGTTATTAATATACAAGTCAGGGAGTGCTTTCAACCTAAGGCGAATGCAGCACTTAATTTTTTCCCTAACAATAATGGCCTATCATCTGCAGATTAGTCAGCCCCGAACGTGCCCCCTAATCCTATGCCTGATTTTACCAATAGATCGATTGGTGAGCAACCAAAGTCAAAACCAGGTAAACCAAGTAGTAATGCATTTGACATCCTGAGCAGGAATCCACCTAGGCCCAACTTAGATGTTTTAGGACTACCACCGGCCACTTGCCCCTATGTGCTGGTGTCGGCAGGAGTGCCAACTCTTAAGAGAGACCAGAGGGAAACGGGTCCATCTGCGTAATAAATATGTGGATTGGCTATCAAAGAATAGGAGGTTCAATGTGTCAGATATGAGTGAGATCATTATGGTACGTAGAGTAGGGTGGGTTGGTGTCTCTCCAAAGAATATAGAAGGAGACTGTATTGTGATCAACTTCCGTAGACCATCCATGGTAAGATCCTTATTGAGAGCTCATGAAACCACAACAACTAGCAGCACCAACATTTGGTCACTACCGTTGGGCTATTTTTATAAATTGAGCTTTGGGCCTTCCATAAATGATCCTCCCTTCCCGACTGTAAATAACAGGTTTTTGGCTGTGTCTGACCTGGACATCCAGGTTTGACTACTGTCATCATTGGAGTCTTATGGGGATGACCATATGTTTGTATCTCCTTCATCTGCAATCGAGATTCATGGCCATAAAAGCTCTCTATGAGGGGACATGGGTTCAGGTCAAACTAAGTCCAACATCGATAACCTCAATAATCGACACTAACACCGGGCTAAAGCAGGGTTGTGTTCTGGCCCCTCTATTTCAATCTGTACACGGTAGACCTGGGTCCGGCTCTGAAAGACACTTGCTTAGTACCTCCAAGATTGAGCCAAGTTGGCCCAGATGACCTTGGGCACCCTCCAATATGCAGATGACACAGTGATCATGGCTCACACTAGGGTGGGGTTCCAAAGAGCATTAAAAAGTCTGGCAGTCTACAACCAGGAAAATTGTCTGCAAACCAACGAAAATAAAACAAAGATAATTATCTTTAGTAAATACCCCATTAAAAGCAAGCAACATGGTCCCTCGGCGAGCATCAAATTAGATCAACTGCCTATAATTATTTGGGGGTATGGTTAACAGAGCGGGCCACAGCATCCAAACATATAAGGGAGCTAAGGCCTAGAATCAACAAAATAATTCTGGCTCTTAGATGACTAAGCTATCGTCTAGCTAGTCCATCGATATAGCCCATGTTGACTGTACTCTGGGCCAAACTAATGCTGGCAATTACTTATGGTCACTTAGTCTTTCCAGGCACCCTAACGAAAGTTATCAACGCAGCTCAGGTAAAAGCATACAAAACAGTGCTGCAGGCGCCCAGACACGCTAGAAACACCAGGCTAAGGCTGGAAATAGGCCTGAACAGACCGGACTTGGTTCTTCAGGGGGACCAAATAAAATATTACATCGGAGCATCGAAAGTGCCAGAAAAGAATCTTAAACACTCTTTAAAGCTGATCTTTAGGACTGAGGGTTCCCGTGGCACACTAAGCTGGACCAAACCATACATCGCTTGAATATAGAGGCAGGGAGCATGCCCCTTCATGAAATCCCTTATTCTGCCTGGGCTAAAGCTGTGAAGCGCCAAGTTCAGACTCTCTCTTTTTGAACTAGATCGATCCTCACTCCGGTACAATTCTTTCACATTGTTTGCTGAACAACTCATACACCCCCGGGAAAGCTCAACCTTACATGCGCGATTCTGTCTCAGCTCAAGCAAGAAGGAAAATCCAGTTTTTTCGCCTTACCGCCCTCAGGATTTTGGACATCAACCCCAAATGGGCGCGAAAAGACAATAATGTCTCTTGTCGGTTATATAACTACCACAGGGAATCCTGGCTAAACCCACTATGCTATTGCCCAAAACTAGCTGCGGACCGTCATCGTCTGTTGCTCCCAGTCCTAAAGGACAAGGGCACTGAGAACTTGCCGGGATGCCTTGGACTGGTGCTTTTTAGAAACAACGACCTGCCTATTTGCTAGAGTCAGCAAGTCCACTCATCAAATAAGAATAGCACATGACCCCCAGCAACAGGTTGCAGACCCCAGGGCTTTAACTTTCCAGTAATCAAATCAGCTGGCACCCTCACTCTGGTTGAAGTTATCCAACTTAGGGTCCCGTAGCGTGGCCAAACAGATTATAAGAGAGAGCTGGTCCTCGAAGGGGGCTCAATCAGAATTGGTAACAATGACTAATGGATTCTATGTAAACAGGGATTTTTACAGGACTAAATAAACAATGGGGTGAATAGGAGTGCCTTCACAATGTTAACTCATTGTAACGTTGTCTCTTTTAGGGACATACTGCTAAAAACTGTGCCCATGCAGCCATGGTGCCATGGTGCACTTTATTTTTTTTATTTAATGTGTTTTACTGTAAAGATTTTATGTATGGTTAATAAAGAATTTACTTACTTACTCACGGCCATGACGCTCCAACCAAGGTTCCCGCCAATTCAGATTTGAGCATATTAAGCTGGAACGTGGCCGGCCTACAGTAAAAAATACACCAACCTGACAGGCTAAAACTGGTGAGACAGCAGGACATTCTCATGTTTCAAGAGACCTGGGTCACCCAAGATTCATATATCTATGGTTTTGAATGTTACAACATTGTAGCCCCAATCCCTTAATTTGGTCAACCTTCGAGCGGCCTATTGATCTGGGTAAACACTGGTGCAGGAGGTAGTGTTAAGGTCTTATGTACTAAAAGTGACGAACTCCAAGTCTTATTATACAAAAGGGGTGTTTCTATCCATCTAATTAATTTTTGCACCAATGACTTTCAGTCCACATCAAATGGAAATTTTATTAATTTATTTGAATTTGTCACCACCCTCCAGCATTGTAATGGACTAAGTAAAATAGCTGGTATTTATCTGGGAGGTGACCTGTTCTGTACAATGACAAACGATAATCTGAGCCTCATCGACTCTTGTCTGTCAGCACAGGACCCTAATCGTGAGGTAATCAGCGCTTTTATTAAACTCTATGAGGCCATTAAATCCATACTATCAAAACCCACTACTGTTGTGCAACGCGGACCTTGATGGTTTAACCGCGAGTGTTCGGAGACTAAGAAACAGCTAAGCAAGGCCCTGTCGACTAACCAGAGGTGTCACTCATATGTTAAATTGCTATGGCAGAAGTATAAGTTAGCCACCTCTAAAAGGAAGGAAGAATTACTAAAAGATCGCTGGGATGCTCTTGCCAATGCCACCAGCCTAAAATACACGAATACATTCTGGGCTGCCATCAAGAATTTGAGGTCAATGGGACAGTTACTGACCCCGATAAGCAGTAACATAACCAGTGAAGTATGGGAAACTCATTTCTCCATGATCTATACAGCCCCAGTACAAGATGTAGATCTCCATGAGCATAGGGCCCCAACTGGGATTTTAATATTGCTGTCTGAAGTCGAGGAAGCCATCCACCAGAGCCTGGGTAACAAAGCTCCAGGTCCTGATGGGTTACCCATTGATCTTATCAAGCACAAGCCTGATTTCTGGGTGCCGCTTTTGTTAAATGTTTTTAATAATCTAAGTAATGCTCCGTTACCAAGCTCATGGTCAACAAGTATTATTGTCCCGATTTTTAAAAAGGGTAATCACTCCCAACCCAGCTGCTATAGACCCATTTCCTTGATAGATAACACCTTGAAAATCTTGTGCAGAGTTTTATATAATCAGATCAAAATATGGACCGAGGAAAACCGTATTTTAGAATCATGTCAACTGGGGTTTAGGAGCAAAGTAAACGCAAATGAACAAATCCTAAATCTTAATTTAATCATAGGGAAATATACCATAGCACAGCGATCCCCAACATACCTGGCCTTTATGGACCTGACCTCTGCCTTTGATTTTGTTAACCGGTTACGGTTATTGTCCATTCTTTTAGAATATGGTTTAGACAAGGCATTAGTGCATTTTTCGCCTATTTACATAACGATCTGAAGGCCCGGGTTAGGATCAACAGTGGAGGCGAGGTTTCCAATGACATTAAAGTTTGTAGAGGGGTCAGGCAGGGATGAGTCCTGGCCCCTCTCCTTTATATTATTTATATTAATAATTTGCATAAATCACTAATGATGTTCCTAGAAGTAATGGCAACATACTCCCCGTGTTATTATACGCTGATGATGCGGTCTTAATGGGCAGCACACCCAATGTCTTATGCACCCTAGTGCGGGGGTTTGTTAATTTTATGGCCAGTCTAGACCTGTGCATCAATTTAAAAAAATCTTTTATAATGTCTTGTGGGCCTAGAAAATATTCCCTAAATTCTATAACTGTGGGTCACTAAAAGTTACAATGCACTAGCACTTTTCCTTATCTAGGGTTGGTCTTTGCTGCGAACGGCACCTGGTCTGATCATGTGGTGTTTTGTAAGAACAAGTTCTCGAAGGCCACCAATTCAATTCTTAGCTTGCTACGGCCAAAGTGGACAGGGGCCTTCTTAGCAATCTACATTTTTTTTAAATCCCAGTGCGTACGTACAGCTACCTATGGCGCAGAGGTTTGGGACACTGCAAAAAGCTACAGTATCCAGTGCGAGTAAAACAGATTTTGTCGGAAACTAGTGGGTGTACCGATTTCCACGTCGCAGTACGTTTGCCATAGTGAATTGAAACTACACTACATTGAGGATTTTATAAGGGCTCGCCCCGCTTTATATTGGCTAGCTATATGGAAAAATCCAGCAGCATCCTCACAAGAGAGATATTAGGAGACTGCCTCAATTATGAGAAGGGGATGGATATTTCGTGGCTTGCCGCGGTGACCCAGAGTTCAAGTAGTGTTAAATATGGCTGGCTCTTTTAAAGTCCAAACAAAACTGAGACTGTACATAAAAAAGCCCTTAGGGCAGCATTATACACACTTTATTGCAAGGTAAGATTGGAGAGGGAGTCTAAGAAACCAACCGTTGCAAACTTTATGACCATCGAGCACACCTCGTACTTGCCGCCTAGTTATCTCACAAAACCTATATGTCATTGGGAAAGGGGACTCCTTTTCCGTTTAAGGACTGGTACTGTAAAATTCCTGTTCTGTTTTCGCTTTGGGTACAACGCTAACCTAGACTATTTTCCATGTCCGTGCGACGGTCGGAGTGGTCAAACAATTTTACATGCTTTATTCTTCTGTATGTTTTATATAAAATATGCAAAATGGCTTTTAATACTGTTTTTTTAAATTTTGGCTATTCACTTAGAAGATGCATATAGGAACATACTTAAACTGGAAGATGATGAATTAGTTTTTCGAGTTGGCGCATTTTTGAGAACTGCTGTATGGGCTGGCAAAACAATGTGTAACTTATCAAGAGGGTGTTTTTGTTCAGGTTTCTAAATGGTTATTTTGGGCTCCTTTTAGAAACTTGCTGTATGCGTTTTTAACATATTTTGCACCTGTGACTAATGTTATTGAAATTGTTTTATTCTGAATATGAAGTTGGGCATTTTTTAATGTGTTGTAATGTGTTTGAGCTTTTATGGATACGGTCTTATCCAAAGTAATTTTGAACTTGAACTTTAATATACAAATTAAAAAGAAAGGGGGCCAGGTTACACCCTTGACGGACCCCTCTCTGTATACATAACTAACGAGATACTTTGAGATCCTTAGAATAGTGTACTGCAGCTTTGGTGTCTCTATGGAGATCCCTTAAAAACAGAACAATGTCTCTATCAATGCTAATAGAGAGCATGAGCTGCCAGAGATTGGATCTGTTAACGCAATCAATCGCGGATGACAGTTCCATGAAAGCTAAGTAGATGGTGCCAGTACGGGCAACTGTATACTTATTCAAGAGCATGTACAAATTTAAACTCTGGTCCACCATTGAACAACCCGGTCAAAAACCATATTGAACCTTTGTCAGGATATTATTGACATCTACCCAGTTAGCGAGCCTATCAACGACCATGCAGCCCACCACCTTTACAACAGAGTCCAAAAGGGAGATGGGCCTATAATAATGAGTCCTGTACTGATCTCCCTTTTTAAAAACCGGGACGATGGTAGATAATGCCCAAGTGCCTGGGCGGCCAATAATGACGGCAGCATTAATAGTAATAGTACGGGATGTCCAGGTTAGAAATATAGAGGTCTGGTGGAATCCCGTCAGGCCATACCTGCTCTAACCTCCTGTACGATCACAAACACCAAAATATTGAACACCGGAAAGTCAATAACATTTACAATAAAACAAATAATATGAGATCAAATATATATTTAGACATAAAAATGATTCACAATAAATTAACATAAATTAAATATATAACAAACACACTAATTAGCATTTGCTATAAATATTCAAAAACAATTCTACCTACTCTCCAATTAACCTATCAAATTAAACTTAAAAATAGTTAGCAAATAGAAACAATTTTCCAGTTAAAAAAACAAAAAAAACACCCAAGAAAATACTTCCCAAACAACAATTACAGCAGGACAGCATTACTCTGCTGGATTGCAACAATAAAAAATATTTCAGTACATCAAAGAACCACTAAATACTACAAAGTAAGTTTGCCAAAAATAATAAAAAGCTTAAACTATTTTAAAATAACAAATAAATAAAGCTATGCTTCATATTTATTTTGCCATCATAGAGACACATTCTCCACAAGATGAAAAAAATCCAAAAGGAAAACGAAATGAAAGCACAGCCTTTGAAATACCAGAAATACAAAAAACACTGTCTCAAAAGTAAGGGCCTCATTATGGTCCTTTATTGGTGGCTGTCCGACCGCCCACAGCTCATTGGCCCGATTGCTGCATTATGATGCTGGCGGTCGGACCACAGCGGTCAGAGCCCAAACCACCGCCTCTGCCATGATCTGAGACCCCGACGGGGCAGAGGTCAGAGTCGCAGTCCTGAATGGTGGCGGTACTGAGGCAGGCACTGCAGTAGGGATTTGAACATCTCTTTCCGACACCGGGACACGGGAACACCGCCATAAAAAGGTTGTTGGAAAGTAATATGGGGGACCCAAACAGGGCCCCCTACCATTGTAGGCCACTGAAAAGTGGTCCTGGGGACACATGTGGTGCCCCCTCTCACCTCCATGCACTGTGTGCCATGCACGACATGGTGCATGGCACACGGTGCATGGACGTGCTGGAGGTGCTGCACGGCGGCGGCTTGTGCTGCGGGCCATTACCTTGGCCGTAGCATGCCACCGCTGTGGTTCTGGGCACTTTCTGACCGCCAGCCCGGCAGTCGCATTCTAATGCGGCGATCAGACCGCCACATACTTGTTTTGCGGTTTCCTGACCGCTGTAATAGCGGCTGGCGGTCCGACTGACCGCCATCATAATGAGGCCCTAAGTATTGTAGCTAAAGTATTAAACTAACATTAAAATTAAAAATAACAGACATAATTTTAAAATGGACTTCAACTAACAAACTCCAAACTAAAAATTACATTTAAAATAAATCAACACAACCAACAAATGTATTCTTCTCAACAGATTACAGCAAAACCAAAACCGAGCTAAAACAACACCAAACAGACCAGCAAAGCATGAATCTACAAATAAAACAAATAAAACAAAGTAAAGACAAGATCTAAAAATGTAATTAAAACTGTGCAGCTGCCATGTAAAAATGTTAAAACAAATATACTAACATATAGTTTTTTTAAATAATGAATGTTGATATATCAGACTCTGAAATAGACAGATGAAATGTTGAAAGTAGCAAAATACAACAAATTCCAATCACGGAAGCTAATATTAAGCTATTTATGGTATACGATGAGCACCGGCAATGAAAACACACTGTAAATGCACAAAATATTATTCAAATACATGTTATGGCAGGACTACAACTAGAAATGAAATAGAGAAAGTGTTAGGGAACATAACCCTTTCAATAACTTTACAGAAACAGAAGTGAGAAATATTTCACAGAACCTGAAAAAGGCCGATACTAGCTCACAAGAGCCAAAAGGAACAGTACCTAAAACATACTACCAAATGTTCCTGAACAGGCAACAGTCAACAGGCCAGCTCCATGGTATACCAGACGTAAAAGGATTCATTGCAAAAACACATAAAACAGTGAGGGAAACACCAGTGAGACCTACAAAATAGGAAGAAATACACATACCCCAACACTTACAAAAAACACATAAAGAAGAAACCTTTTTCTTATATGACAACCACAAGAACACTAAAATCATTATCAATTATGCTACTAACAACAATTTACTACCCTTAGCACATGGATAATAGATAATAGATGGAGCGTTTAAGTTGTGCACCATTCAATAAATTAGACACAATGGGGCCCATTATGATAGCAGGCGGAGGCACCACCGCGGTGCTGGCGGTGGCGGAAAATGCTTTTTTCCGCACGCCTGCAGCAGTCCTCACGCCCGCCATATTAATATGGCCAAACATAGCCCATTTCCCATCTGCCGCGGTGCGATGCGAACCGCCATCAAAGTGCACCTATCACCTCGGCGGTGGGAGCCAATGGAGACTCCCCGCCGTGCAGAATGACGTCCAGTCCGCAGTACAAATCAGTATGCCCCAAACAGCCAGCCGCAACGCAGCGGAGAAACTGACCAACCAGAGACGGCGGAAGCACGACAGCGGAGCGCGAGACCAGAGTCCCGGTCCCTTCCACCCGGTCCCGACCGCAATGGACCCAGCTCCACACGTCTTACCGGTGCTGTACCTGATACACTACCAGCAACTCATGCACCGTCGTGGACGAAGCCGCAGGTACGCAAACACACAACTCTGCACACAACCACAACTCATTACCCATGTGCATATATAGGGTTCCTGTCCACACCAGACACCCTGGTGGGGACAGGAACACATCCACAAGCGTACCCACACATGTCCTACCTGTCACCAAATCACCCCTCTGCATTCAGGTCACCCATCTACCGCGATCTTGAAGTAATGTCCCAGTCACGTCACCGCAGTGGTGAAGATGCGGGAAACATGCGCAAAATGCAGAAGGCAGGGCCAGTGCCAGGCATGGGCAGTCCAAAAAGATCACAGGGCCACACCTCCACCCTCCACCCACTAGGCCCCCCCAACATGAAGGGACATGACATGTGCCCCTCCTGTGCTCCCCCATGCACAATAACTAGCCAGGTGAACCCACACACCAAACAACTAGGGAGACAGCCTCAGCAGGTGTGGCTGCAGAGGAACACACAGCACAGAAGCACAGGGCCAGGGCAACCCACACACCACAACAACACCACACTCATGGCAAGAAAACTGAGCCCAAGCACAAAATGAACACACGCACAGATAATGAACAATCACTCAACTGTACACACAGCCTGCCAAGTCACACAGACATACCCCGCACTGACACACAGCCACATACACAGACCACATGCCAGCAGCAATGGAGGACAACAAATAGGAAACCTAATGGAAGGCCAAGGAGCTAACCACCAAGCATGCGTACATCACGTGCAAGAGAAGGAACATATAACAACACCCTCAGCCCATCAAATCAAACATGGCTGGCACAGTGAGTGAAGTCAAACCACAGTCACCTCAGTGCAACAACTCAGGGAGACAGCAAGGCAACCCATGTATAGGCACAGGGATGAACGGAAGATTATGAAGTCAAACAGTGAACAGCCACACATCTGTATCCAACTACTTAAAAGGAGTATGTCAGCAGCACAACACACAGGGCCCATTGCAACACTCCATGACTGTCAAACACAAGTAGGAACCTTCACACATACCCCACCCAACACCCCCGCCATCACACCTGCAGCACACAACACCAGTGTCAAACACACAGAAGGGTGCCAATAATGTCCAGTCAATACACTGACAAACAAGCACACTCCCTGAGGGGTATCCACAAACATCACACAAATACACACAGGGATGCCTGAACCAATGTTTGCACAAAAACAACAGCTTAACACATAACTCAATAAAAACACACACAGAACTACAACAAGACCAGACATGACCTGTGGAACAAAACTGTGGAAAGGCAATGGGAGCACAGACAGAACAGGAGTACACAACCTCATCAGTCAGGAACAATGCACAGACAACATACCACAACACAGACAAGAAGTGCATCATCACAAAACAATCATTGTCACAAACTAGGAGAAATGGGCCTACAATGACCCACAGACAGACATACCACACCACCCATCAAATCAACATGGTGTCATAGTGTACCACATCCCTGCACATGCACAAGAATGACAAGAGACAGCTCAAAGATGAGAGGAAAAAACACCAAGAATGCACCTAAAACAAGCACAGGAACTAGAATAGACCTATGTTCACGTGACAGACACACAAGTAAGGCACACCACACTGGCAACACACATCTGAATGAAACACACCAATAAAACACACACACTGACATGCAAATAGAATACCACACACAGAGCATCTGTCATATGAAAGAGACAACACAGCCCAAACACTGCACACAGCCACATCAAACACACAACAGATGCACATGCCAATAAATCACATTGCAAACACAGCAGGACATCAGGGGAGGCATACCAGGCAAGGACAAAGCAACATACACTCACACACTCAAGAAGTGAAGCAGTACCTAAGCAAACACACATACAGCTAACTCAACACCCACAGATGCACATGTACGGGACCCCAAAGTGGAAACAACATGACCAGAGGACTGTGCAGAACAAACAGCTGAACTGCATATGAGCAACCATGACTGCAAAACAGTACAAGAAAATCACAGATAACCAATTGGGAAAATTTCCTGAGTGGTACATTGCTCCTGTGCACAGATCTCCACCACAAAGCACAGTGTTACAAATGAAGTGATGGGGAGGCACACACCCAGGCAATCCAAGGGGACAGCTGACATGAAAGTGAAGTGTTGTGTACGTCACTAGTGGACATGGCAGGAGTGTACCATACACAAATATATGGAGTGCAGACTCACAATGGGTAGGCATCTGAAGCACAGATAGGGGATGGTATGACACCGCACGCCACATGCTATACTGGAGGCAATAAAGCCCCATGGGACAGCAATGCATGAGAAAACACACCCACAATGCCAGTGTGGCTGAGCAGGTTTGCACAGTGACCACAAACAGTATCAAGCCACATGGCTGATCAACAAAACACAACACTAACTTGCCAGTCACACACTCTGCATACTCACAATTGCCACCAACAACAAGTAGGAGTCAGCCAGAACTGCAAGGACACACCAACATACTGCACAGTGCACAACATACAACTCACACATGTGCACACAATCACAATCAGAGGGCTGAACAATCAGACAAACAGGCCCTCAACTCCTGAGTGACACGTGTGTAGTTGACATTGCAGGGGCACACACACACACATCAACACTCCCGACAAAGTCACCCCCTCACACTGCACACTTCTTGACCACCCAAGTGCACACATTGAAAGTAACCCATGTGACTAGGATGACTGCCCATCACAAGATGACCACACACCAACACTACTGGGCACACATAAAGTAAGATCACACATTCATGATTTGCCTGGCCAGCCTGCCTGCAGTCCTGTGGATAGAATCCCACTCTGTGCTGGCAGTGCCTCCAAACCTGACATGTGTACAATATAGGTAACATGAACAAAGAATGATAATGATGACAGTATTTCATCTAAAACCACCATCATTGCACCCACAAGCATCAGAGTCAGGAAGAACTGAAGTCCCTGTCACTCCTGTAAAAACTAGAAAAAGTGAGACAAGCCATTGGCAATGTTGAAGTGGCATGTGTCACAGTAAACCATACCCACACAGAAAACACTTTAATGAGTGAGGACACTGACAAAACAGACAACAGGAGAAACTGTCTTTATTCACATATTGCACAGATAGGCACCAATAGTAGACAAGAGCAAGGCCAGTGGCCAGTCCAATGTGCAGAGTAGTTACATGAGATCCGGAACAGGCGAGGGGCAAACATCAGTGAACAACAAGGCCAGTGGCCAGTCCAATGTGCAGAGTAGTTACATGAGATCCTGAACAGGCAAGTGGCAAACATCAGTGAACAACAAGGCCAGTGGCCAACACAGAGTGCAGAGTAGTTACATGAGATCCTGCACAGGCAAGTGGCAAACAGCAGTGAACAACAAGGCCAGTGGCCAGTCCAATGTGCAGAGTAAGTACATGAGAAGCTGCACAGGCAAGGGGCAAACATCAGTGAACAACAAGGCCAGTGGCCAGTCCAATGTGCAGAGTAGTTACATGAGATCCTGTACAGGCAAGTGGCAAACAGCAGTGAACAACAAGGCCAGAGGCCAGTCCAATGTGCAGAGTAAGTACATGAGAAGCTGCACAGGGAATGTGTGTGACTGTACCCTGCCATGGTCAGCAACACAGTCAGGGTGGTAACAATGGGCAGTACAGGCACCTCTGTGGGCGAGACAGGTGTGTGAGGGGGACTTCCACTCAGACTTGGCTGTCAGCCGGACTGGGAGGTGGCTGTGTGTCGGGGACAGTGGAGGACTGGACCGGGGAGAGAGAGGCCCAGCTGAGGTAGAGGCATCAGTAGCTTGGGAAGCCGGAGGGCTACTTGGACCAGGTGGTGTAGTGACACGTGGAGGTGGAGTCATGCTGCCGTGAGACACAGTGTGGGTGGGAGATTGTGGAGGGGTGCCTTTCCACTTCTTGGGGTCTCTAAATGGCTTCCCTGTCTTGGGATTAATGGAAAGTGGTGTGGTCACAACAGGCACACTCACCACCAAAGCTGCATCAGGTGCAGACGGTGGCCTTCCCTCTGGGGACATGCTGGATCCAACGGTATGCTTGGCCTGGTCTTGCCTTTGCCCCTCCATCCCCTGTTTACCAGGTGTACCCCCTACAGTGCCCTCCTTTCCCTGCTTCACAGGGCTTTGGATGGGAGTTGAGGTTGTGGGTGAATCTGCCTTGGAGCTCTTCTTATGTGTACTCTTAGCAGGCACCACCTTCTCAGCGGGCAGGGAAACTGTCTGCTTGTCTTTGCGAGACACTTTTGGGACAGGAGAGTCCTTGGCTGGGGATGCCTCTGAGGCATGTGACCCTGAGGCCCGCTTCTTGGCTTTGTGGCCCTTGGTGTCGCCTGACAGACTTCTGTCTTTGCGCTCTGGGGTGGCTTTAGTTTTCTGTGGGGATGGTGTCTGCACTCTGGACTGCTTGGGCTGCTGTGTGCTGCGTGTGCTGTATCTTGCCCTTGAGGTCTGTTGTGTGTGGTCACTATCGTCAGATGTGGCCACTGGCAGGTGGTGGACAAAGGAACTGGAGCTTGACTCCAAGATTGTGCCAGTTGAATGGCTGCCGTCACTGTGGAGGAGAAAGACTGGACAGTCCGGTGTAGCCCACCCACGTCTGAACGTATGCCCTCCATGAAAGCAACCACCTGTGGCAACTTTTTGTCGTGGTCTAGGAAGGCATTAAGGAGAGCTGTCTCGCCCATACACAGCTGGCGCAAAAGGTCCACGGACTCAGCACTGATAGCAGCAGGGGGGACAGGGGCAGGGGCAGCAGTGCCTGGGGTGAAGGACACCCTTTCCTTCTTACTGTTGCGAACACAGGGGGCAACAGTGGAAGTATCTGGGAGGGTGGGCACTGTATGCTGTGTGGTGGAAGAGGAGGCAGAGTCCCTGTTTCCTGTGCCCGCCAACATAGAGGCGTCACTGCTGGCGTCAGATGACGCTGATGTTTGCGTCTCTGGCTGTGATTCCTCAAGCAGACTCCTGTTCCCCTCCGAGGCGCTGGTCACATCTGTGTCACTGTGCTCATGTGCAGCAGTTGTGCTTGATGCCTCACCACTGGTGTCCGTCCCCTGTCCTTCCGTGCCCACAGGAGATGCTGCATGAGAGAGAGAGATGCAGGGTCAATTCATTAGCATCAACAGAACAATCATATACAAGCAAAGCAGCACTAAAGATAATGAAATCTCCATGTTGCACACCACCCTGTGCAATAACATTGTGCAACCTGAATTTATAACTCAAATTTGGCGTGTCAACAAGCAAACAGGGCATAAGTGAGCCATGTGATGACCAGATAGAACAATATCCTGCCAGTGGCTCCGTTCAACCAGACACACAAATAGCTCTAAGCACACTTAGTGCCCTGATGGGGGCAAAGATGTACCCCACAACATGTTGTCACCGTCATATCTGGATGGAGCAGAAGGTGACAACACAGATACAGACTACAACATAACAGTTCACAATGGCCATGAGTTTATGCCATCCACCATGTTGTACTTTGGGGCACAACTACTGTTGCACATTGGTGTCAGATGTCTAAGCCTCACAATTCTGAGGTCAGCCCAATGCATACATCGATGAAAGCACACTCAGATTATGCACACTGCTGTTCCCTTCCATGGGATTTCCCAGACTACCCCAATGCAGACGATACCTGAAGCCCACGACTCAGAATGCAATGTCAATGCCCATTACTCAAATTACATTAGGAAGTACAGGTAGGGCAAATGCATGACAGCTGCACCCAACACAGAGGCCACTTACAAGCCACTGCATCACACTACCAACATCACATAGCCCAGCGCTGGCCCAGGCTGTGAACACATGCAGCCACTCACAGCCAGTCACCCTTTCAAGAATATTCACCCCCTAGCTTGCTGCTGATGCTCCTTCAAACGTGCATCCAGCTCAGGCTGTGTCACGGCCAAGATGCGGGCCATTAGTGGTGTCATGCTCCACCGCGCCAACCTTCCAGTCCGAGGGAGCAGCCCCAGCGTCATCTCCGCCACGTTCTTGCTCAGAAGGCAGATGACATCCCACCTCTTGTGACATTGTGTGCAACGTCGGTTTGAGACAACGAGAGGACGCACCTTGCATGCAATGGCCCTCCACACAGCCTTACGCTGGTATGCTTTGAGCTGCAGGCATGGGAGACAAGAGGTGGAAAAATCAGTGACACAGTGTTATGTACCAATATCTCTCAGTACAGGAGCATGATACTGACTCATCACAAATTCACAGATATGTCTAACAGAGACAAGAATGCATCTCACATGGAACATCAGCATGGGAGAATCACACGTAAATGCATGCAGGTATGAGGGTGGACATAATACCTGCCCATCTCATCCACATGCAGGATGCCAGCACAGAAAGCTATATGTAGTCTGCCCACATCTACTGTCCATTTTTAGGTTGAGCAAGGCATACATTACATATCAATATATGTTTGGGGGTAGACTCACTGTGTCCAACACTGCACAGCCCTCAATGTCCTTGCCCTGTGAATGGCTCACTGTGTCATGGATGTCACATTGAGGGACATGATCTTACAAACCCACACCCTTCTCGCAAGGCTTATAGTGTGCAATCTACAGGGCTGAGATGGCTCATTGATGGAGAGTCCCGAAAAAAACACACCTGTAACACTTTGTACATTCAGTGATGTGTCCTTGTCAGATTGGGCGGTGACTGTGCAGGCCAGGTGGGCTCACACTGAGGTCCAATGTGGGCCATCAGAAATGTCACATGAAGGGACAATTTGAGAGCGGAAACGGTGCCTACACATGGGAGTCTGTACACATGCTGGTGGAAATGGAGGGTGCTGCGCACGATAGTACGGAAATCTGCTGTGTCATAGGTGAATGCCCACCAAGAGTGTCACCCTTGGGTAATGAAGTCCTGAACATAGTGCTGAACTGGAGATGATGTACATTTTTGAGCCAGACACAATTCCATCACTACCCTCTGGACGACAACCTCAGCTAAGGCCACAGATGGGCTTGTGAAGGACATCAGGGACCCACACTGCCATTCACACAAGCAATCACTGTCCTGACTCCTGCATTACCAACTTGCTGCGTCACTGTATGGCTGACAAGACAATACATGTCCCTCCAATCTTGATGTGCAGGCAGGGACACATGTGAAATAGGCTACACACCCCTTTCCCCTAGAGACAGCACGCTAGGAAGTGCATGACAAAACCCCACACTCTCAGGCAGACACTTCAGCAGCTCAACTTCATGTGTGCCTCCCTGCACTCTCACTCCCACTCTGGAAGACTTACCATGGCATTTAATCACTGTATAGCCTTGGATATTGTGTGAGTACCTCGTCTACCAGGACCTCCAGCTCCTTGGTGGATAAGGGACTGACCCGGATCTTCTCAGTCCTCACCACCTCTGTGGCCAGGAGATAGCAACATCAGCAGTTGGTGTTGAGGGGTGGCAGGCAGCAGTCTCTAGAGACAGCAGCAGCAGTTGGTGGTGAGGGGTGGCAGGCAGCAGTCCCTGGAGACAGCAGCAGCAGCAGTTGGTGGTGAGGGGTGGCGGGCAGCAGTCCCTGGAGACAGCAGCAGCAGTTTGTGGCGAGGGGTGGCAGGCAGCAGTCCCTGGAGACAGCAGTGGCAGCCGCAGTTTGTGTTGAGGGGTGGCAGGCAGTAGTCCCTGGAGACAGCAGCAGCAGCAGTTGGTGGTGAGGGGCGCAGGCAGCAGGCTCTGTGAGCTATGGAAATGTGAGGCTCTTCCCCACAGATATATAGCCCCCTGGGCTAGTTTCAGTGGTTCTAAGCTGCTGCAATTGGTGTTCCAGGTCAGCCTTTGTCAAATGCATCCAATGACCGGCTCCGCGGTGGCGGAGCAGGCCTACCCCGAATTTCAAAACTGCATTAGGGTACCGTGATTGCTGTTCCCTTTGGCTGTAAGAGCATGGTCCATGGCGGTGACACACCACCGGGGCCAGGTGGGCACTACCGTGGTGGTGCATCTTTCAATTGCATCCAATGACCGGCTCCACGGTGGCGGAGAATGCCTACAGTAATTTTCCAAATTGCATTAGGCTACCGTGATTGCGGTTCCCATTGGCTGTAAGGGCATGGTCCATGGCGGTGACACACCGCAGGGGCCAGTCGGTAGCTACCACAATTTGGGTGCCATACATTGATATGAGTGACCGTGATTTGGGTGGCAGAGCATGCCAACCACCATTTGGCAATACTCATCTGCCTATCAGTACCGCAAGTGTGGCTTTGGCATTGGCGGTAACACACCGCAGGGGCCAGGCGGTAGCTAGCGCGATTTGGGTGCCATACATTGATATGAGTGACCGTGATTTGGGTGGCGGAGCATGCCAACTGCCATTTGGCAATACTCATATGCCTATCAGTACCGCAAGTGTGGCTTTGGGGGTGACACACTGCTGGGTCCAGGTGGTAGCTACCATGATTTGGGTGCCATACATTGATATGAGTGACCGTGATTTGGGGGGCGGAGCACTTTGACAGCACCTATGGACACATCATGCTTTATCATTGGCCAATGGGCAGTTATCAACGTGCACAGTGGCCACATGATTAATAGCAAATCATTGTGCACACAATGCCAAAGTAACATTTACCCCACTGCTGACTACACATGCCATGTTTGTGTATATGATTTTGAACATTGGCATGTACTCCCTCACATGTCACTTGTGATATTGATGGGCATGTACACAGAACTGTGTTGTGATGGACTCTCCAATGTGTACACATGTTAATGTGTGAAAGGGATGGGAAAATCACAGTGATGTATGTCTTAATGAACAATGTGCAGATTTGACTGTCTACTTTTCTTGGCTCTTGCACACACTTGTTGTGCTCATTGTGTTGTTGATGTGTGCCCTGTTCAACTTATGCCTGAAGGTGTGGCAGGTACTGGAGCTAGGTATGAGAAAGTAGTGTTGCAGTTTCACACATATGCTGTATGAAATACTCTCAGGGCTGCTCATGCTAGATGTGGCCATATCCCTTTGTGCATTCTTATAGTCAGATATTGTTTTGGAGGTACTTGCTGTGTGAAAGGGGACATGTGTACGAGTAGTGTAGATGAAGGTAAACCTACATGTAAGGTGGTCTGTAACTCAACTGTGATGACAGTCATTGTTGGCATTATGTCAATCAAAACGTGAGATGTTGTACACATCTCATGGTGTATTGCATTGACATGTGTCCACTTTCATCTCAACTAGGAGGAGACCAAATCTACATCGTCCCTTCACAGTGCTGGCAGACATGGAGAATGAGGAGGTAATCCGGAAATTCCATCTGGATAGAGCCACCCTACAATACCTATGTGCTATGTTGGAGCCCCACCTGCAGCCTCGGAGGACATATCCAACTGCTTTCACCCCAACATCTAAGGTGATGGCGGCTCTGCATTTTTTTGCCACTGGATCATTCCAGCACAAGGTGTCCAGCGCAGGTGGGATGTCACAACCTATATTCAGCATGGTGCTACGGGATGCCCTGTCTGCTATGATGATCTACAAGGACAGATATATCCATTTCCCCAGGAGGCATGCATTGGCGGGTGTTAAGGGTAATTTTTATGCCTTAGGGCACATCCCCCATGTTGTTGGTGCCATTGATTGCACACATGTTGGGCTGGTTCCACCACACGCATGTGAGCACATCTACAGGAATAGGAAACATTTCCATTCCATCAACGTGAAAGTGGTGTGCCAGGCAGATAATCATCTCGCACTTGTGTGCCAAATTTCCAGGCTCGGCGCATGACTCATACATCATGCGCGTTACAACAAACAAATGATGGACGTAATGCTGACAATGCAGACATTCTCCCCCAGTCAAGAGATCTGGGTTAAATCCATCGTTCTTTTGCCCACTACGCCACCCCAGTTTAGACATGGCCATATGCAAATCAGTCTTGACCCTGTGCCTCATGGGAACAGTCCAGCCCGAACTGCCAAGCCATGTCTTCCCTGGACCGGAATCAAGCATCCTAGGACCGGTTTCTGGCTATCAGCCGTCATCAGCCAGGATAGCTTGACTCCAGTGACGTAGTGAGCACGGGTCCCACGTCTGGGAATACCCATCCCACTTAGGGCGAAAAGCGTTACAACAAACAAATGATGGACGGAATGCTGACAATGCAGACATTCTCCCCCAGTCAAGAGATCTGGGTTAAATCCATCGTTCTTTTGCCCACTACGCCACCCCAGTTTAGACATGGCCATATGCAAATCAGTCTTGACCCTGTGCCTCATGGGAACAGTCCAGCCCGAACTGCCAAGCCATGTCTTCCCTGGACCGGAATCAAGCATCCTAGGACCGGTTTCTGGCTATCAGCCGTCATCAGCCAGGATAGCTTGACTCCAGTGACGTAGTGAGCACGGGTCCCACGTCTGGGAATACCCATCCCACTTAGGGCGAAAAGCGTTACAAGAAACAAATGATGGACGTAATGCTGACAATGCAGACATTCTCCCCCAGTCAAGAGATCTGGGTTAAATCCATCGTTCTTTTGCCCACTACGCCACCCCAGTTTAGACATGGCCATATGCAAATCAGTCTTGACCCTGTGCCTCATGGGAACAGTCCAGCCCGAACTGCCAAGCCATGTCTTCCCTGGACCGGAATCAAGCATCCTAGGACCGGTTTCTGGCTATCAGCCGTCATCAGCCAGGATAGCTTGACTCCAGTGACGTAGTGAGCACGGGTCCCACGTCTGGGAATACCCATCCCACTTAGGGCGAAAAGCGTTACAACAAACAAATGATGGACGGAATGCTGACAATGCAGACATTCTCCCCCAGTCAAGAGATCTGGGTTAAATCCATCGTTCTTTTGCCCACTACGCCACCCCAGTTTAGACATGGCCATATGCAAATCAGTCTTGACCCTGTGCCTCATGGGAACAGTCCAGCCCGAACTGCCAAGCCATTTCTTCCCTGGACCGGAATCAAGCATCCTAGGACCGGTTTCTGGCTATCAGCCGTCATCAGCCAGGATAGCTTGACTCCAGTGACGTAGTGAGCACGGGTCCCACGTCTGGGTATACCCATCCCACTTAGGGCGAAAAGCGTTACAACAAACAAATGATGGACGGAATGCTGACAATGCAGACATTCTCCCCCAGTCAAGAGATCTGGGTTAAATCCATCGTTCTTTTGCCCACTACACCACCCCAGTTTAGACATGGCCATATGCAAATCAGTCTTGACCCTGTGCCTCATGGGAACAGTCCAGCCCGAACTGCCAAGCCATGTCTTCCCTGGACCGGAATCAAGCATCCTAGGACCGGTTTCTGGCTATCAGCCGTCATCAGCCAGGATAGCTTGACTCCAGTGACGTAGTGAGCACGGGTCCCACGTCTGGGAATACCCATCCCACTTAGGGCGAAAAGCGTTACAACAAACAAATGATGGACGGAATGCTGACAATGCAGACATTCTCCCCCAGTCAAGAGATCTGGGTTAAATCCATCGTTCTTTTGCCCACATGCGCAACAGCATTGTGCCCCAGCTGATGGCTAATCTGCTTCCTGAGTGTGCATGGATTGTGGGTGAGTATGCAGAGTCAATTAGCATGCTGTGTGTGTGTGACAAGCTGTCCTCTGCCACAGTTGTATTACAAAGTAGGTCTGTGTATATCACACCTAGGTGACTCTGCATATCCCAACCGTCCTTGGTTTCTGAGCCCACTGCGGAATCCCTGGACACCAGCTGAAGTCCACTACAATGATGCCCATGGGAGGACCCGTTGTGTGGTGGAGCGTACTTTTGGTCTCCTCAAGTCACGGTTTCACTGCCTGGACAAGACCGGAGGTGCCCTGATGTACTCACCCAAAAAGGTGTGCCAGATCGTTGTTGCATGCTGCATGCTCCACAACCTGGCCTTGCACAAGGAGATCCCACTGCTCCTGGACGGTGATGAGCAGCCAAGGCCCCCTCCTGCAAACCAACCCATGTCCAGTGACGAGGATAGTGGAGAGGAGGACATCAGCCGCTACTTCCCTTGAAGCTGAGTGACAATGTACAACGGGGCAATTGTCTGCTGATGTTGTTGTTGTTGTTGAAAAGGTTTATGTGAGCTTTGTGACTGCAGCCTGTTGTTGACACACTGCTGGCTGCTAATGTTTAGGGAACAGGGTAGTTATGCACAGCTACAGGATGTCTATGTCGGTACTGTTGTTCATTGTAATGTGTGCAGATTGCAGTACCTTGATTACAAGTGTTGTGTGATGGCTGTGATGCCATCGCCTGACTAGTGACTATTGTTCTGTTGTGTTTTCCTAGGTCCCTTCAGCCTCTCCTACAGACAATCCGTGCTACTGTGACATTGTAATCATGGTTAACATTGCACATACTGTGATAAACATGGAGCAGACACAGACACAACAACATTGGTGTGCAAGGAGTGTTTATTTACAATGGGTATATGTGACAGGGGAGTGAATATTTACAGAATTGTGAAGGGTGGAGCAATGAGTTGTCAGTGATGGTAGATGAGACAATTGATTCCTCACCACATTGATGTGGTGACCCAGTCCAACAGACGGATGCCATTAAAATGGCTGTGTGGGGAAGGACAGTTAACAAAGTCAATGGCAGGGTGAAGAGGTGTGGCATCATGGCTGGCTCCTTGGATGGCGTTTGGCAGGTGCTTTGCCATGGGTTACTCCCAAGGATTTCTTCGGACGGCCCCTTGGTTTTTTGGCAGGGGCGGCCACAGCTGCTGGGCCAGGGGGGTCTGAGGAGTCACCCCTCTCCGTGTCCGCAGGGGAGGCTGGGGAAATGGCATCCTGCAGGACACCGGAGGGAGGTGGAGGTGTTGTTTGTGCGCAGGCCTGACCCTCAGTACCGCCACTAGCTGGGCCAAGATGTCCACGATTTGGCCCATGCAGTTGTCTATGGACCTCAGCAGCTGTTGGAGCTCACGAGCATCTTGATGAGCTTGGCCCATTTGGCCCTGGACCTGTTCATATGCCCCAAGGACTCTGGTGATGTTTGCCAGGGCTTCGGTCCCAGGGTCCTGCTGTCTTTGACTCCCACTTGTGTTCCCACCTGCCCTGCTGTCACGGACCTGTTGCCTCTCCACTGTATGCACACGCCTACTCTCCCTGCTCTCTGCAGTTGTTGGGGTGAAGTGGTCATCCTCTAGTGCAGTGCGAGTGTTGCAGCCAGCACTGGTGGTGGTTCTGGTGCTACTGGTGGCCGCACAGATCGTTCCAGCAGGGGTCAGCGTTGTTGTTGTTGCTGAGGGGGCGGGGTGGCAGTGGTGTCCCGGGAACTGTTGCGCCCTGGCATCTCATGCATACCGTTGTCCTGTCCTGTGCTTTGATTTCTTTGTTCAACAGACCATGCTTGTTTACTTTTCCAATGGTCCTTCTTGATCAGCCCCCATGGTAGCTACAGAGAGCATTCGTTGCTGTGCATGTTTGTGCCCTGATTTGCTTCAACCTTGGATTTGGTTAGTCACACTTCTGTTTCTGTGACAGTTACATACGCTTAGCTGTCTGCACACCGTAAATTGAGATTGTATCTGTGTCAATTTTTGTGTGATGTTAGGCCTTGTGTTATCATATGTCTCCATGTTTTTATTGAGGAATGCTGGGGTGCATGCACTGTCTGCTTACCTGTCCTGTTGTCACATTGTGGTGGACTTTCTGGCACATGCTTCTGGGTGGGTGTGGAGTGCTCCATCCTGCTCAGGGGTGGGACTGAGGTGCATGTTGGGAGTTGTATTGCAGTCCTCCCACCCCAAACAGCCCTCCCTGGGAAGATGGCTACCTACCTGTTAGGTGAGGGGGCACCATACAATGGCTGCCACATGCTTCTGGGTGGGGTGGAGTGCTACATCCTGCTCAGGGTTGGGACGGGGGGCTGGTGGGATATAGTGCAGGCCTCCCACCCACAGACAGAACAGCCTTGGTAAATGGCTGCCTACCTGTTAGTTTGAAGTGTACAATGCAATGGATGACACATGCATGTGGGTGGAGGGAGTGCTCCATCTTTCTGAGCTTGGGAACAAGGAGGCATGGTGGGAGTTGTATTGCAGGTCTCCCACCCCCAAACAGCCCTCCCTGGGAAGATGGCTACCTGTTAGTTTGTTCGTAGTGCTCTGATGGCTGCCACATGCATCTGGGTGGGAGGGAGTGTTCCATCTTGCTGAGCTTGGGAACAAGGAGGCATGGTGGAAGTTGTAGTGCAGGCCTCCCACCCACAGACAGCCCTCCCTGGGAAGATGGCTACCTACCTGTTAGGTGAGGGGGAAACATACAGTGGCTGCCACATGCTTCTGGGTGGGATGGAGTGCTACATCCTGCTCAGGGGTGGGTCAGTGGGGCCTGGTGGGAGATGTTGTGCAGGCCTCCCACCCCCAAACAGCCCTCCCTGGGAAGATGGCTACCAGCCTGTTAGGTGAGGGGGAAACAAACAATGGTTGCCACAGGCTTCTGGGTGGGGGTGAGTGCTACATCCTACTCAGGGGTTGGTCAGGGGGCCTGGTGGGAGTTGTTGTGCATGCCTCCCACCTCCAAACAGCCCTCTCTGGGAAGATGGCTACCTACCTGTTAGGTGAGGGGGAACCATACAATGGCTTCCACATGCTTGTATGTGGGGTGGAGTGCTGCATCCTGTTCAGGGGTGGGTCAGGGGGGCCTGGTGGGAGTTGTAGTGCTGGTTGCCTAGACACACACAATCCTGTAAATGTTGGCTATCTCTGGGATGATTCAGATGGAGTGGATGTTACATCTGTGAGACCTGTGTTAGGTATTGTGGTGCAGATGAATGTACTTGGGCCTCGGAGGTGTGGCTTTGTAGTTGTGCTAGACAGTGCATAGCAGTGCAACGGTATACATTTGTTGGTACTTACCAGCCTGCACTCACCCGGCTATTCCTGTAAGACTCACTGGATGCAGTATGGCAAGCACCTTCTCCTCCCATGCAGAGAATGTTTTGGGTGTCATGGGAGGGCCACCACCAGTCCTCTGAGCCAGCTGACGGTTCTTGTTCCTCTTTTCTTTCACAACCCTCTTCAGGTCATGCCACCGCTTCATGATTTCATTTTTTGAGAGTGGGTTGGTCCCTACTGCATTGGCCTTGTCAACTATCCTTGCCCACATTTGTGTTCTTGTGGCTAATGGTGTCTGTTGGATCAGGGAACCAAACAGTTGTGGTTCTACCCTGATTATCTCATCTACCATGACTGACAACTCACGCTCTGTGAATTTGGGCTTTTTCTGTGGTGCCATGGTGTGTGATGTGCTAATGTTTTGGGGTGCAGTTGTGAGGGTGGTGGGGGTGGTGTAGGTATTGTGTGTGTGTGTTGTTGTGCTGGTGTGATGTGTGCAGGTTTGCCACTCCTTTGTGCTGTGGTGTTGGGCCCTTCAGTTGTGGAGTATTGCAAAGGATTCTGGTCAGGGAAGGGGCTGGTGTTATGCTCAGGTATGTGGGTGTGTCAAGCTGGGGTATTGCTGTCAGGTGTGTTGTGTGGGTTGTCCTGGGATTTGTACTTTTTGAATTTGCTATGGGGGTGTGTCTTTGGGATGTGTTAGGTGTTTTTGGGGGCAGGACTAGTTTGCTGTGTGCACTTGGTGGTTTTGTTGTCTATTTTTATTTCGACCTCCAGTTTTTTTCCCGGAGTGTCAGCAGCGATGGCTATGCTACAGGCCTTCCGCCGTATCACCCATCCATCACTGTTTGCGACCGCGGCGGTCAGAAACAGCAGAACATACCTCGGTCACATCGGGGATATCCTAATTTTCTGTGTGGTCTCTCCGCTGTCCTGGAGGCGGTTTGGTGATTTTTTGCCGCGAATCCGACCGCCGCGGACGGATTTTAGCTTTCTCTGCCCGCTACGGGCATTTTTTCGTTGCCTCGTTCCGTGGCGGTTGGATTTTTTGGGCGGTTAATCCTAATTATACTGCTGGTTTTTCCACGGTACTGGCGGGCGGTTGATTTCCGCTACCATGGCAGTCGGGGTGGTTTTCCGACTGCCATGCTAATAGACCCCTATGTATGGTGAACTGAATAGCAAATAGAAACATCCTATTGGTAATTGCACTGTTAACTAACAAACTCAGTGCAACAACTAATAAACAACAAACTAGAAACTATGGGCCTCATTAGGATGATAAACTTTCCAACTGACATCCTTGGTTTGACTTCCGACTGCAGCATTATGATTAGGGCGGTCAGAAGTCAAACCAGCTGGTCATTATGGCTGGCTTCCGACGGGCTCCAGGAGACAGTCAGCCAGCTGGAAACCACAACATGATCTCTTACAGACGGCATTTCCACAGTTGGGATTATGATGTTGGTTTCGGACAGGCATTCCAAGTCGGGCTTTCTGGCATGTAAAGCCTGTCCGAAAGCAACGTAGGGGGGCCCAAACAGGGCCCCCATCCCTCAGTAGCCTCCAGTAAATCCCTGCACCACGTGGCAGGGATTCAGAGAAACTCACATATCTCTATGGGAGCTTGTGCTGCGGCCGGTTTCGGACCCCAGCACAAGTTCCCATAGAGAAATGGGAATTTGCGACTGCAGCATGTGCGGCGCATTGTAATAGGGTCTTTGGAACTGCCGACCTACGGTTGGTCTGTTCCCACACCAAAATGTGTCAGGCGGAATCAAGCTCACCTGACATCGTAATTAGAGCCTATAATCAGTAAAAAAATTATTATAGATTTTTAACAGGCAATGATTTCCACTATATTTAAAAACCACCTACAAACTGCAATTCAAGGTTGTTGCTATTGTTTTAAACAGAGCATGAGGAGGTACCTAAAAAATCACTTTGCCTTATGTCCCTGTAACAGAAGTCACTAAAACCGATGGCATGCCAATTGAATTCCCCTGTTAAACAAATCATGAAACAAAACTAGCACCACTAATGGATTAGTTAAAAGATACTTGTGTTGGTCTCCTGCACCAATCAAGCCACAGACCCAAGTATTACATTGCGTGGTGAAATGTCTACAATAGCACCACATCCGAAGAACCAAAGATAAAGTACGCAGTGGAAGGGTCGCACAACTCTTCCAAGGAATACTGGGAAGAAGGCACACCAGAAATATTTTTTAAAAGAACAATGCTACCTGGAATGAAGAATGGAACAAATCCTAACCCAATTCAAAACAAACATTTAACACAAATTGAAACAAAATAAAGAAATGTATGTACTCCAAGCAGGATACATGACACTCTGTTTTAACAACCAAGGGCTACCATATGTAGACTCAAAATCAAGAACCCTTATTTAAAAGGATTCCGCTAAACATCAACACCTTTTAACCTCCTTAAAAACCAATCACTCACTTTGTTATTATTTTTTTTAACTAATATTAAAACAACTATAAAATACCAATCTGAATAAATAATTCAAAAGATAAATGTTTAGATTGATAATAAGAAATCGCTATACTTTAAAAAAAAAATATATATATATACAAGCCAAAATAACGTACATTACTTTCAAAAACCAAATACTGTTCTCTCACCTATACACTATCTTCAAATAATAAAAAGTCTTAGAAATACACAATGAATCAGCACATGTAACATCATCAAATAAACATTGCCCACCAAATAAAGTTAAAAAACACACACTTTTGTAGTTGACATCTTGCTAAATGAAAGAACAAACTCAAAAAAGTATCGATAAAAAGATCCCCATAAATGTTAAAAAAAATGCTAAAGTAAACCAGACGAAAATGGAAATCCCAATAATCCAAGGAATTCATCCAAAACTAGAAAATGTGTGAATACTTAAGAAAAACCCAGAAATCAGGGAAAAAGTAAAAAATAACTCTGATTAAAAAACACATATTTTTCCATCAATAACAAAATGTAGTTCACCGTGTTAAAGATAAAGATTTGAAAAACATCCTGTAAAGTTAAAACATAGAAACTCACCTGATCAACATTTAAAACCCTTTTATAGAACACATCACAGTGAAAAAGCATAAAAAACAATATTAAATACATGGAAATCACATAGAAAATGCATATAATATTACTATCCTAACTAACTCTTAATGCTTCCCCCCACCACTAAACTCTTGGAAAACAAGTGTAAAATAATTTTACCCTAACTGGGGACTGGAAACCGGCGCCATTGACCATAAACTCCATGAACAACTCAAACTAGAAAATAATGGCGGATATATTAAAATAAAAAATATATTTCCCTCCCATAGGAATCAATATAATTAAAAATTAATTTTAATTACTAATGATTATAAAATAATAAATGACATATTAAAAATGTTAAACAAAAAATGTCTATATTGAAATTTTTTACCTAAATGTTATTTATATGTACTATTCTCACGTCAAGCGTAACCACACTGGGAAAATATTTGGACTTCGGAGGGGCCAGATTTACTATTATAATTCCAAATGTAACCACAAAAGGAACAGTGCTGGACTTTGAAGAGGCCAGATTTACTATTCCCACTCCAAACTATTCACTGGCTTTTGAAACCAATGTAATGTGATATTCGCAAACCATACTTAACCATGTGTACTTTGACAGTTCGTAATTAACTAACACCACAAAGTTCTAATACACATTCTACTATAAATAACACTTTGCTCATCCCAAAAAAACATGTTAGTTAAATATGCTAAACTGGGTGCATTAACATAAAAAGATTCTTTCAAAATTATAAATATAATTACATTGAAATGTCAATAATTTAAAAAAATAAATACATTTCAAAATGTAAAACACGTAAACCAAAACAGTACAAAAAAATTTTTTAAATATTTTTTTCCAATAATGAAATTTAAAAAAATACACAAAATGTAAATATAGATTTCTTTTTTTTTTTTTAAAACCCAGCATAGAACACCGCTATTGTAAACCAAAAATTATATTCTAATTGGTTCAATATATTTGATTATAGAGAAAATGTAATAATAAAACCAAACATTTTTAATGTACATTATAAGGAGAAAGAATTGTTCAGAAAAATTACATAAATAAAAACATACTAATCAAATATTTAAGAAATGACTTTAACACTATTACACATTTGAAGAAAAAGAAACATTTTATTATGCAAAATTTGATTTAAAAACAAAACAGTATATCAATTGTATTTTTAATCACTGAATAACAAACTCAAATAAAATATAATTAATATTTTATACATTGAAAAATGTAAATAAGAAAATAAACCAACAGAGCAATAATTTGAAATATAATGCATAAACCCAACATCCAACTCCTAAACAATTTTAAAGAAAACTATTTATTTAAAAAAATACAATATATGAATACAATAATAACACACAACAAATACACTTAAAAAAACAGACATTACAAGCGATGTAGCACAATATTTTTCATAATATTATTTAAAAAATAGTTTAAATAACCCTGATATTCTTACATGTGATATTCTATCGCACAATATTTTTACATAGCAATATTTAAGACACAATATATATGTATTGTGATATTCTTGACACAATATTTTGGCAGAACACCCGGGAGGCATGTAAGTAGGATCATGGGATTTAATTATACTGCCTCGTGAGCCCTGGCTGCATACAAAGCTTCAAATGAGCCCACATATGGACTTCCAAAGCACCTTGGCTATCTGGTGATACGATCAATTCAGACATCTGGTGGTATCATACAATTTGCCACTGATGTGTCCAGCAGATCCTGTTAGGTTTCTGCAAAACTACATTGGGTGTAAGGGCCACACTTGGTTGGTAGATGGGGGCTGGGTGCAAGGCTCCATCCCCAAGCCAACAGGCAGGGCCCTTTGAAGCTCTGATTGGGAAATATGGAGATGTTCACCCTGACAAAGCAGAAGAACCCTCCCCGAGCCTGATGACCTCTGTCCCACACACTTTTTGACAGCATTGACTGGTGAGTAGAGCTCACTCTAGGAGTCCTAACCCAGAGCCTGCTGGAGCGTTAGCTTGATTCCAACCAGAGATGTTTTCAGTTTCAAAGCATGGGAGCCTGCTGCATGCCTGCAGAACTCCATTGGACCAAAGCAAATTGGAAAATAATGTCCAGGCCGATAGGCCAAATCCCGGGCCTGTCAAAGCTCTGACTGTGGACACCATCAGAGCTTTTCAACCTGCAGAAGCCTTATGGAGCCCCATCCTGGTCACTATTTGAAACCAAGGGTGGGTAAATGGAGCCCGGGAGAATGTTCCCTGGACCAGACTGGACTTCTGATTTGGGACAGGCTCAGAGCTTTCCTCACCAGCAGAACAAGGAACCCTCCCTGGGTTTGTGGAATCCCATCCTGCATACATTCGGACACTAATGGCTTGTGCACAAAGCTCAGCCAGGGGATAGCAACCCCAGACAGATGAGAGCACTGATTAGGATTCAGTCAGGGCTTTCCACCCTGCTGGAGGAGGGTATGTGTCGTCCCCCTGCAGACATTTTTTAGGGTTGCGCAAAATGTGCATAATTTGCTTTTGTGCAATTACAGAAAATTTGGGCAAAATTACACAAAAGTACATGAGATTAAACCAAAACTGTCATTTTGCAATATATTTTAGAGGAAAATGTGTACGCACATCAATTTTTGCCACAAGGATGCAGTTCCTGCTTAATAAATACAAACAAAGCACTGTGATCAAAAGCCACTAGTATTCTCCTGTTCCCATGTGTTTGCAGTAAATGTTTACTGAGAATGGCACATAATTAAGCAAAGTGGCATAATGGTGTCATTTTCAGAATTTGGCATAATAAGCATAACACGAAATTCTCAAAATTATGCAAATTACGCTGGTGTAATTTACATTTTGACCAGGCCTAAAGTGTATCCTGGGTAGCTCAAGACACCAATGGTTGAGGCTGGAGCCCAAGGCCCATGGCCTATTTTAAGGGCTGGTGCTTCTATGAATAATAACACAGAAAGATAGTTTTGCCCTTCTGGAGCATGAGAGACTACTGTGCCACTGCTGAACTCCATCCTGGCCACTTTGGGACACCTCAGGTGGACCAAGTAAGCCCAGACACAAGGCCCTGCACCCCAGGCCTTCCAGAACTCTAACTGCAGACTCAATCAGATCTTTAACCCCTGGTGTCACAGAAGACACTTTCCTGGGCCTGCAAAAGTGCTTAAGCAGGGGAACTCTCCCCTGGCCTATGTAACTTATTCTGGGCACCATGGGCAGGTGAATGGAGCCCATACCCAGGGGACTGCACCCCTGTTCCGCCAAAGCTCTGACTGGGAACTGTTCAGAGCTTTTTGTCATGCTAGAGGAAGGGATCCCATTTCATGCATGCAGGACATGTCCCTAGGCCTTTTGGAACACCTTGAGCCAGAGAATGGAGCCCAGGTCCAGGGGCTGCTGGACCACTGACTGCACACCCAATCAGAACTTCACCTCCTGCTGAAACAGAGGAAGCCTCTGTGGGCCTGAAGAAGTTTATCCACAGTAGCTTGGGGCGAGTGGTTGGTGCCTGATGCCAAAGCCCAGTGCCTGCATTCCAGGTCTGATGCAGCTCTGACTGGGAACCCAGTCAGAGCTTCTCACTGTTCCAAAATAAAAGGTCATATGTTGATTGTTCTTATAGCCAGATAGAGAGCCTGTGTGGGTTCTCCTCTTTTGCCGTGATCTTTGTTTGTAAAAAAACTCTGATCAGGGTCACAGGAAAAGGTTTCCAGCCAATAGATTCAAAGAGATCCTTGATGGAAAGAGCCAGGTGGAGGTACGATTGCAATAGGTGATGGTGCTAAAATATTTGGTACAGAACCTTCTGTCAGATCCATTCAATATCCTATCTGCACCCCAGGCTTAGTGAGGTGATCCCTCTCCTTTTATGGGTGTGGTACTAGATAATATTCTGACATAAATTCTGTGTCCTAACTATTGTGTACACAAAGTAATGCCCCATTGGTGCTGATAATAGAAAGTCTACACCCAATGGGACGATATATTTTTGTAAATTATATTGAGGACACTATTTTGTTAAGACAAAATTTCTGTATATATAGGTGCCGATTCCGATCCGTTAAAAAAATTTACCGTCCGACTCGTATCCGTATTTTTTTACGTATGAATCTTACAACTACCGTACAAACTGCCAAGTACGATTGGTACGTGAAAAATACATATGAATTGCGTTGGGAAAATGGTCCGAGAGGGAGCCGTAAATTTTTACGTCCGAATAGCGTCGGGAAAAGTGCCGGACATTTTTACGTGTAAATCGTAAAACAGAAGTCCGAGCGCGCAAGTACGATCCGTACCGCCCGTCCGAATACACAACCGCATGTAAAAGGCCCCGTACGGAGCGAACGCTGCAGCCTACATGTACACGGGTAAACTTGTGCCCGAATACGAGTCGTACAGCCCCCCTCACCCCGCACATGTCAGCACCGTACCCAGTATGTCAGCACCGTACCCCCCCTCCGCACCGTACCCCAATACCCTAGCACAGCCCCGCATCTGTACGGGCCGCACCCCAGGCCCGTCTCCCAGCCCCGCACCTGTACACCCCGTACCCCAACACCATAGCACAGCCCGCACCTGTACGCACCGTACCCCAACACCGTACCCCAGCACCCTCACCCAGCATCGCGTATGTATGGACCGTACCTACACGAAAAAGACTCGTACAGAACCAGGACACTGTAAAACAGCACAAGGAGGGTCAATTCGACTCGTACAACACCACAAAACACGTCAACATGACAAAATACATCTCTATGACTGACCTGCCACATCCAAACAGGCAAACAGAGGACCAAATCACAACCACCTCTTATAACACACCCACCACAAATTCAAACACAGCCACACCCACAAATGGACCAATAAAAAGGGCCCACACACACAACCCATGAGCCATTGCAACAGACCCACTGCTCACAGACACCACAGACAAACAACTGCACCTTACTCACACCTTAACTACACCTTCACTTACACACCTTCACACAACCTCCTTCACAAACACCCCCTCTTCACCTTCACACACACACCGTCACATTCACACCCACACACCCACAACCATCCACACCCACACCCCACACCATACCCACTGACAAGAATCCAAAGTTCACAACGGCGGAGCTGGAGCTCCTTGTCAACAAAGTCATCAGAGTCGAGCCACAGCTGTTTGGAACTTTGGTCAGACAGACCAGCATAGCCCAAAAACCAGCCTGTGGCAGAGGATCGTCGATAAGGTAAATGCTGTTGCGCCCATCCGAAGGACCAGGCATGAATGCCAAGCCAGGTGGTATGATCTGCGCAGGGCAGTCAAGAGGAAAATGAACGAGGAATACGCCCAGAGTAACATCACTGGAGGCGGGCTGCCCCGCAGACCCGTACATTACCATCCCTGGGAGGAGAAGGTGATGGCCACGCTTCCGCCAGTGGGAGTACACGGAGTCGAAGGAGTCGCAGAGCCTGGTGAGTACACAAACAACTCACGTAACATGGGGGGAATGGCATCCACACCCCAACTACAACAAATGCACTCACCTACCCCCAAGCCCTCACCGCACACAACCACACCCTAAAAACCACGCTCATGCCACTAACGTCTCCATGCCCCATCCACAAATAAAGGCAATGCCATGTCCCAGGCCACACCAACCACAAACCCAAGACTGGATGTCCGGGATACTGGGAGGGTGGGGCTCACACAACACATTGTGCAACTCAGAACCAGACACCAATGCCCACAGCCCATATGGCCTAGGTACATACCCATGCACCATGCTAAATGCACAGGGACTGGCAAAGTAATGACAAGGTAGCTGACACTTGGCCCTGCTGTAGGCAGCACAAGGCCCTCCTGTGACCACTGTACACACAAACAACAACTCCACTAGCTCACATACCCAGCACAGGAACTCACACACACTGTCATGCCAGCATGCACCATGAGGGGACAGACACATCACCTGGGAGACCCAATGACAAATCACACTACACACAACAGCAGACCTGGTCACCCCCCCCCCCCCACACAAGCACACACCCCCAGGGCAGGCAACAGATTTACAATGGACATGTGACACAACAAGGCCAATCCATAGCCAAATAAGCATCCAAAAATCTACTGGCAAACACTCAGGAGCACATACCAATCTGTCCACCGCAACATACCCATCCCCAAGTGTACATTGAGAGGAATGCTAGGCACATCCAACCACCTGGAGGAACTGTGACTACTTGAATATGTATGAAACATGGATGTGGCATGAAACAGCATTAACATTGTCTCTCTCTCACACACAGGGCAACGTCATCGACCTCCCCCCCAACAATGGGGGGGAACAATCACAGTCCCAGGCTCAGCGTGAAGGTGATCCCACCGGCAGCGACGACTCTCACCACTCCGTGGATGACCCCAACCAACCTGGCCCCTCTGGTGCCCAAGCCCCTGCAGCACCTGCGTCAGGTGCATCTGTGCCAACCCCCACCCCCATTCCTGCCACATCCCAGGAGACACCCAGGAGCCTTGCTCGCACTGAACAACACAGCCAGTCTGACCAGGAGGGACAACGTTCTCCGGGCACCCAGGAGGAGGCAGATACCGCGCTAATGCCATCCCTCAGGGGTCCCGTAGACCTGATGTGCCCACAACGGCAGGCCAGGCTCGTGTGGGCAGGGGTGGTGGGAGTGGAGGCAGGCGGAGGCGAGAACCTGACCAGCCAGCTGAGGGAACCGGTATGGCACACATGCGCCACATCCTGGACACATACCGGCGTGACCCCAGGGGCATCAGCCAGGTTGTGTCGAGCCTCACAGACATCAAGGGGACCCTCGACGAGATGAAGAACCTGCAGGCCGAGCAACATGCCAGTCAACAACAACACCAAGGACGGATGGAGGCAAGACTGGCTGAGCTCCTGGCAGTGCACACGGACATGAGCCGTTCACTCCATCGGATCGCCGACAACATGGGCAACCCTCCCTGTGCCACCAGGCGAAGACCACCACCAGCCACAGGGAGGGAGGAGGAGGAGGATTCGTCCAACGGAGCATCACAAGCATCGTCAAGTCCTGCATCTGAGGGTCCCGCGAGGAAGGTGGGTCGTCCACGGAAAAGACCGTGAGAGTCAGTGGACCATCCACATCTCCCAGGTCACCTGGCCTGGCACCTGGCCCTCTGGCGCAATAGCACCACCTCACCCAATGACATTCTCTGCCACATGGACTTGCTGGTCACAGTCTGACCAATGATGACCAACACTGTGGTCTGGACTCTGATGACTCCAACTGACAAGGATGCCATCTCCCCCTGTGAACTTTGGATTCAATGCACCCGGTAGAGCACCTTACTTCATCCACCAAAAGTCTTACCCCACCAAAAATAAATACTTTATTTTGTCATGAGATGTTGCTGTCATTTGGCATTATTCACCAACATATGTGTGTGTAAATGTCAAACTATGCCTGAGTGTTGAACTAACTCCACACATCCATACCCTGGGATCGGAGTCTGGTACAGGACACCCATGGGTCACAATGTATCATTCAATGCAGTCATGGAGCACAATACTCACCTGTGATGGCCTCAAGCTGCTGAGGGGGTGCTAGGGAAACTGTGAGGACACACCTATTTGGAAGAGTAACATTAAGGCGTAGAGGTCATGCCTCATTTGGAGGTTCCCGGGGAGGGAGTCCCAGGTATGTGTTCCCAGGTGGGAGAACTATGTCCTGCATGCAGGAGTACGGTGGATCAGAAGAATGGTGGCCAGGTCAAGGTTGGATGCACGGAGATGGCACTACGGGGTCTCGGATGACAGTGGTACAAGGTTGGTTTTGGGGCAGGGTTGTGGCCTGCCTCCTGAGTGTGGGTGAGGAGTCTGAAGGTCATCCTGCAGCACACAGTGATCCATTGCAGCTATCTCTGCTGGACGGTGATGTGGCTGGGGCACGGGATGTTGACGCTGAGGTGTGCAGATGCAGCCTGGATGTGGACAAGTGTCCCTGGATTTTGGATGTGGCTGCTCCGTAGAGGGCAGGGCAGTATTTGACACGGATGTTGTCGTGGACCTGGGGGATGGTCAGTCTTACCTTGGAGTGGATCTATCTGGGGATCATGTGCATAATGCTGAGGGTGTTGCAGTGTGAGGTACAGATGCTGGTGATTACCATGGCAAATTAGAGCAAGCAATCCATGATGCACAACATCTTGTGTGCGTGGACACTGGGTGCCTGTGCGGGGCTTCTGTGGGTGGGACACAAGCAGTTGAGCCAGCTGTAAGGGAACAATCCTCAGATGTTGACCTCAGTCCTGTACAAGTCCGGCCTCAGGTGGCTGCTGTTCTGCCATTCATCTATGGGTCCCATGCAATCTTGAATATTGGAACTGGAAATGTCTGCGTCCTTGGTGAGGGTGAGGAGCGCCTGGCTGTCAATGGCATACGAGTTGATGATGAGGTCGTGTGCGCATGTGATGGTGGATAGGGGGGTCCTGGACACATTGTAGATTGACACGCTGAACGATGATACCTGTGCCATGTGCCTCACGTTGAAAGCATACTACATGCCGAAGCCTTGAGTCCCACTCCCATGGCCTTGCAGGGGTACAGAGCCGGTGGGGAGTAGGAGGGACATGACCTGGTGGGTGTGACAGGTCCTCGAAGGCGTGGCAGCGCTGTGTAGGCAGTCGGAGTTGCACACTCATCATGCAAAGGTGTTGTGTGTGAGCTCAGTGCATGCCTGAGAGCAGGCGGGAGATTTGTGGATGGACCTTGCTTGGAGAGTGGCTGCAACATCACACTGTAGTGTGAAGTGGGTCATGCAAGGACCTGAGGGTCGTGCAATTTGCACGTTGCATGTGCAGACGGTCCAGCCTTTGGTACCGCGTGGCCGCAACTGTGGCACAGACAAGCCGAAGACAGCCAAATGAATGTGTTGAGGGAGGAAGGGAGGAGCACCTTTGATGTGTGTGTGTTGCCAAATCTGGAAACTACGTGTGCCCTTGCTGCAGTGGCTGCAACAGCAGGCGACATGTCCTGGGAATTATGCCACAATATCCACACAAAGACTAGGATGTCAGAAAGGACTACTGCAACAGGTGTATGTCAAGGAAGGAGTTACCGGTTTGCAATGGCACACCCAGAGACAAAGGATGCACCATCACCAAAGATGACTGACACCGGATCATGAAACTGAAGGCCGAGCTGCGCACAGGTAACACACCCCAGAAGGTGTTGACGGCCCGTGGGGGGGACTAACATGCCAAAACACATACACAGCCATGGACATCATGCACAATAGAGAATCAAATACATGAAGAACAGCATGCAGGTTGCTAATCTACACATAGACTCATATGCACAATCCTTGACAACCATGCCAAAGATGCCGCATGCACAGTGGCAAGAGACCTGCATTGACAGAGATGAGGCACCTTGGAGGCTGAGGAACACCTTTATTACTCAGGCTCACACCTATGCAAAAGCATCAACATTAACAGACTCACAGGTCTATTGGATTAACATGTGGGACCTACACCGGACACCCCATTTGCACCACAGATGCTGTAAATCCATTGTACTGGCACACAAGTGAAGGGGTTGAGCCAAACATCCCCTGCTGCACACGGAGAGGCTGCAATTCCCCATTGAGCATCATATGGGGATGTCCCGCAATATGTCCACCTGTAGCCTCCCGTATGTTTCCGAGGGAAGTTGTACACACATTGATGCCTTCATCACAAACCACAATCCCATAACAGATGACTGTCACAAAGTGTGACTATCAATTCATGTGAGTCATGCCACATGTCATGTGCCCCATGGTGAGTCGACATGTATGCATAGTAACATAACCTGCACAGGAGCAGTGCCCACACATTACAAACAACTACCACACCCAAAAAGCCTTGCTGCAATCCTTACCCAAAGGAGAATTTTCACCATGTCCTTGCATGTAACGCTGATTCAGCACACGTTGCATTACTCTTGAGGAATAGCAGGAGCACAACGATGCCACGAGCAGACAGCATGCGCAACTACCTAGGGATGAGAGACACACAAGAAGTCAGGAAAAACATAGTTATCCGCATGCATGGTCATGTACTCTACATGAATAAGGTTGACACCATGCCAGTTGTCAATTGAGTGTGTCAGCTAAAATGTGTGGAATGACATCAGCACTCGATTGACACATCAGCACACACCTCAAAGTCACTTAGCATACAGTCAGCTGGACACACACATTGCAACACATGCCACACAAGACTCAAAGCGTGCACACTCAGACCCAGGGACTCACCATTATGAGAAGAAGTTGCGTATGAGCTGACTCCGGATGTCCTCCTCCTCCTCCTCCTCCTTCTCACTTGCCTCGTGACCAAGGCCATCAACCTCCATGGGTGGATGTTCCTGCTCATCGGGATCCAGGATGAGTGGCACAGCTTTCTCCACTGCCATGTTGTGCAGCATGCAGCACACAAGGAAGATTTTGCAGACCTTCACCGGTGCATATGGGAGGGACCCGCTGGTCTTGTGGAGGCACCGGAATCGGCTCTTTAGGAGGCCAAACGTCCTCTCAATCATTCGCCTGGTCTGCCCATGGGTGTTGTTGTAACGGTGATCTGCAGCTGTTCTCGGGTTGCGGAGAGGCGTCACCAGCCATGGCATGTTGGGATAGCCAGAGTCCCCTACATGGAAACATCATGTAAAGAAGTGGGTCAGGAGATGCCGTCACATACTAAGATACCGCTGAATACTGGACAAACAGAGTCTACTCACCAACAAGACATGCTTGTTCATTGTGCAGCTGCAGCATCATTTCTGGCACCCTGCTACGCCTCATGATGTAGGCATCGTGTGCTGACCCTGGAAAACGTGCACAGACATGGGAAATCACCATGTTAGCAAGACACACCACAAGGGCATTAATGGAGTGGTAATGTTTACGGTTAAGGAAGGCTACCTCCTGTGCCTGTGGTGGTACCAAAGCCACATGTGTCCCATCAATGGACCCAATTACATGGGGCATCCCTCCCAGGGCATAGAACTCACCCTTGATACCTGTCAACTGCTCACGAGTTGAAAAATGGATGAATTCATCCAGGTGCTCCAACATGGCTTCTAAAACATCATGCAGGACACGGCTGAACATGGTCTGAGACATGCCACCCACATCAGCTATGGTCAATTGAAACGTACCGGTGGCAAAGAAATGTAGGGCTGACATCACCTTCATCTTGGGGGTCAGCGCAGTCGGATAACTGTGTCACGGTTGGAGGTGTGGTGCCAGCCTGTTTGTCAGGTCCACAATTAATCGTTGGGGGAATCTGTAGCGGCGTATGCAGTCACGTTCCCTCATGGCAGCCAAGTCTGGCATTGGTCGGGGGAGAGGCGGTGCCCTGCAGAAAATTGGAAGGAATAACGAAGATTGAGTACATTACTACACCAATGTCAATGAACTGAGCACATGTTCAACAGCTAATACACATATGCCACATACAGAGTCTGGTCTGTGCAATACATCCTGCACACGTATGCCAGCCAGGTGATACTCCTACCAAGAGCCAGCTACAAACATGGATTGTCAAGGTCTACATGACATGCCATGAAAGTAGCTGTGGGCCAGTGTGAGTGAACAGCCAGACACATTACAGGAGTGACATACATCCACATATGTGCATTTGAAGGATGTCATCTCATACAGACAGCTGCCGGCAAGCTAGACGCACAGGTCATATGTCATGGAAAAAGGACAGACCACACACCTTGCCATGAAGGGGTACATGTCAAATATGATCACACAGACATTGAGACTACGCAGATATGTCCTAAGCTCGCAAGTCCCTGTTAGATGCATACAGACACACGTCACGTGTAATTCCACATGTGTCCTGGTGTGCGTAATAGTGTGACATGGGCATCTACTCACAGACACATGTTGGATGCAGCTACAGCAGATGCCGTTGACGGAACACCAACAGCAAGATCATGCGAACACATGACACACACATGACATAGTCACATCGTGGCACGCTGGTAGTGAGATGTCAGGTGTCATCATCCGTGTACCTGGCATCAGGGGACATTTGCGGGTGTTGGGGACTGTGCCATGCCAGTGATGCAGTGCTTGACAAGTTTGAAATACATGCACACATGTAAAAGGTGTGAAGGGGAAGTGCGCCACATGGTGCCCCATCACACATGACATGTGTACACAGGTCATCACACAACTATTGGATTAAAACATGAGGAGACATGTGCCAGCTCACTGCCTGACACACCTAGGCCCTACACATGATGCACTGCACTGACAATGACTTGATGTCCATCCTTGTGCGAGTCTGACACCTCCATTCCTTTCCTGTGCGCCTCCTATCACCAGTGTAAGCTGTGAAACGCACCGTACACACGCTCTGAGGGCGTGTGTACGGTCGTATCACAATATGGGGTTTGGGTAGGAGTACGCGTGGGTACAAGGACCGTACACACGTACGTGTACACACTGGTCCTATCCCCATGGTAGTGTTGGCGTAGGCGTACGCCATAGAGATACGGCTCGTACCCGTGTATGTACGGCCCGTATCTCTATAGCGTACGCCTACGGCAACACTACCATAGTGCTACGGGCCCTACACACGCGGGTACGGCCCGTAGCACTAGGGTAGTGTTGGCGTAGGCGTACGCCATAGAGATACGGCTCGTACCCACGTATGTACGGCCCGTAGCACTATGGCGTACGCTTACGGCAACACTACCATAGTGCTACAGGCCCTACACACGCGGGTACGGCCCGTAGCACTAGGGTAGTGTTGGCGTAGGCATACGCCATAGAGATACGGGCCGTACCCGCGTATGTACAGCCCGTAGCACTATGGTGTACGCCTATGGCAACACTACCATAGTGCTACGGGCCCTACACACGCGGGTACAGCCCGTAGCACTAGGGTAGTGTTGGCGTAGGCGTACGCCATAGAGATACGGCTCGTACCCGCGTATGTATGGCCCGTATCTCTATGGCGTATGCCTACGGCAACACTACCATAGTGCTATGGGCCCTACACAAACGGGTACGGCCCGTAGCACTAGGGTAGTGTTGGCGTAGGCGTACGCCATAGAGATACAGGCCGTACCCACGTATGTACGGCCCATAGCACTATGGCGTACGCCTACGGCAACACTACCCTAGTGCTACGGGCCGTACCCGCGTGTGTAGGGCCCGTAGCACTATGGTAGTGTTGGCATAGGCGTACGCCATAGTGCTACGGGCCCTACACACGCGTGTACAGCCTGTATCCCAATGGCGTACGCCTACGGCAACACTACCAAAGTGATACGGGCCCTACACACGCGTGTACGGACCGTATCACTGGAGTAGTGGTGCCCTAGGGGTACGTGTGGAACGCACCGTACATGTGTGTGGATAGTGAAATTACATAGGGGACACATGAGGGACAAGTATAAGGGCCTGAATGCATGCTGGTTGTCATGGAGACCGAGTTTCCAGTTCAAAATGTTTCATCAGGTGGCCAGCAAAAGTCGGTTGGAGACAATATAATATGTTGCAAAGTGGTTGTTGACTTGACATCATGCTCAAATTTTGGACCATGCAAAGGCCCTCACAGGGGTAGGTTTAAAGGGATTGGAGGAAACGTAGGATGCAAATGAGATTGACCAATCACTCTGTACTCCTGTAAATGAAACAGCCCAGCAAGGGAGATATAAGGCAGCCAGGACCCATGAGAGAGCACTTGCCTGCCCAACCTTTCATTCCACACCACTGCTGCTGCTTGTGATTCCTCTGGCACCATGTCCAGGTCTGTGGAGAGGGCCCAGCCTTTCACCCAAGAGGAGAATGAGGCGTTGCTGGACGTCATCCTCCCACAGTACCCCTGCCTGTATGGGAGACCAGGGGAGCAGGTGAGTGCTGACTCCACTAGCTGTGACTGTGCCCCTTTTTTGTGTCTGTCACTTCTGGCATTGTGTCCAGGTGTGACAGACATGCAATGTTGTTCATGGTGGGTCCCAGGGGGGGGGGGGATGCCTTATGTCTCCCATGCAGAGCCTGATGTGGTTCATATCTGCACTCCTCACTTGCATTGTGCTTACTGTGACAATCACTGCATGGTGCATGCCACATTCAGCCTGCCTAATCCTCTTGGGAATGTTGTTTCTGTAGTCCTGATGTGATTCTGTGGTCCCCCCAGTGTGACAGGTGACTGTACCCACAGATGTGTGTGAGTTGAGTGAACCTGTGGTGATAGTGTCCAAATGATGTGTACGGCCCCTGAACATTGGTGTGTGTGTAAGTCCCCTGTCATGTGGGTGAGTGTCTATGTGGAGTGTTGCACCCCAGCTGCATGGAGGATGCATATGCCCTACCCATCTGATGTGAGCAGGGAGCCGTGCTGTGTGTCTGACGTGCTGAGCTAGCCCCACAACTGTGACTCCCCCCAGTCAAGTGGCACATGTGCAGAGTGATGTTTGTACCCCCAGTTGCCAATGTCAGGTGATTGTCCTATGCCTGTGTGTGTCTGTGTACTCCGCTGAGGTTGCGTCAGTGGCCTGGGGCATGTGACTGCTTTGAGGTGCTGTCCATAATCCTGGTGTTGCTTGTGATGCACAGTGTAAGCCATGATCGTTAATTCTGTTGCACCCCTCATGCCACCTGTGTACTTTAAATGCCACGTAGTGCATTTGGCCTTCCCCAGAGGATAATCTCCCTATGACAAAGGTGCAATGAGTTGGCTGCATACTATGCCCTGTTCAAACAAGCCCAATTGTTCTAATGTGTGTCTCTGTGACATGGAGCAGGTGCATTGATGTTGTCTCACTTTGTCATCCTCACAGGTAGCCGCCTACGCCAAGGGGGAGATTTGGAAGCGGGCCGTCAGGGCCGTGAGGTCGGTGGAGGGTCGCAGTCGGCGCCTGGCCCAGGTGAGGAAACGCTGGCAGGATATCCGGTGCTGGACCAGGAGGATCGCCCGGGTCCTGCTGGGGGACTCACCAGAAGGCAAGAACCGCGGGCGCCGGCGCCTGACCCACCAAATGAAGCGTGTCCTGGCGGTGGTCTTCCCTGACATTGATAGGCAGTTACAGGAGAAGCAGCAGCGGGAAGGGGGTAGGTACATGTGTGTTTGTTGTGTGTCACCAGCTTTTGGAAGTGCTCAGTCGCCTGGATACACTGCCAGGGTTTATATGTGCCGTGCATATCCTGTTCCTCAAAGTCAACCGGTCCTGTTCTTCCTCCCTTCCCCTCCATGACATGTGTTCCCTGGTCTGTGTGTAGTCACTCTTGCACAAGGTAATCTAGGCTGGCAGTTAATCCAAGTGCCCAATGCTTGTGGCATCATGTGTGGGGGTGGTCTGTGACATGTGTTGGGACCTTTCCTGTGCCCTGTCCAGTTCAGTCATTTGGGGGTCCATGATTGTTGGCACTGATGCAGAGTCTCAACATAGGAGTGTGAGGCTTAAAATGAACTTCCTTACAGCATGCATGACCGATGTTGTGGCCTCAGACATGATGTGCATGAGGGGGAGATATGCATAGTGCGGGGATGGTTGCTCCTGTTGCAGTCAGATCTATCCAGTACCATGGAGCAGTGTGGCCACTACAGTCCCCTGAGACACCTTTTCCTAGGAATCATGTGTGTCATCCAACACTGTGGACATTCTCAGTGTCTTCAGCATAGGTTGGCCTCTGTGGCATTGTACCCTGGCCTCATTTGTATTTACGTAAAGTATGCTACATGTGTACACTGTACAGGGTGACCCAATGTGGCTTGTGCATCCTCACACTGGCCAGTGCCTGTGTGTCTGTGTACAACTATCTGATGATGGTTGTTTGTCAATAATATGTGTGGTCAGCCCCACAAGGTGTAGTTAGAGTGCAATTAGGATTTAATGGAGCCCATTTTTGTGATCCCTGATTAAGAGGTGTAAGTCCTTCCTCTGTCTCAATCACATTGTCTCAGGTAGGGGGGGGTTTGTGCGGGCAAGGCCTACATGTCCAAAGCTTATGTCTCCTTGTCAGGTCTGGCCTGTGTGTGATGATAGTCGGAACAGACACTCAACAAGTATTGACCCAGTCATGTTGTGCAAGATTTAATGTTTGTGCTTTGCAGCATGTGTCAAAAGTTAAAAGACATGGTTCTTGCTCATCCATTTTTGGCAACGGTGTGTGGTCCAGATGCTGTGCTCGACTGTCCACAGACACTAGCTTCTCTGTATAATTCGATATCAAGTTCTTTGCTGTTGTGTCATGCTCTCCATTGTTTCAAAGTGGCATGGTGGGTCAACCAACTGTGTAGTGCAGGGCCTACATATGTGCGTAGTATTGTAGATGTTACTCATGATGCTTTTCATGCTATGCACTGTGACCTATGTAGTTTGGACTCATGTGTCATATGTATACAGGTGTCTGATTATTTCCTGTCTCTTCACCTTGCCCACAGCATCGTCGGGGGACACCGAGGGAGACACCGGCACGGACGTGGAGGAGGGATCCAGCACCGGTGCCACCAGTGCTGGGGAGTCTGGCGCAGCAAGTGGCACGGAGGGCAAGGGGAGTCAGGCGGAGGAAATGTCCAGTCCCAACACCGACTATGACGCTGACGGGTCCGAGGCTGAGCTCCCAGAGGGGGCGGAGGCTGCTCCCACAGCTGAAAGCAGCAGTACATCTCTCGCCGCCCCCTCCATTCCCATCACCGCCCTCCCACTTGCTCGGGTCTCTTCTGTCCGTGCTAGGCGACCACATGTCTCCTTCGTGCCAGGCACCGCACCCCCTGCTGCCGTCAATGCCGAGTCTGTGGACATCCTGCGGCAGTTGCAGGTTGGTCAGACATCACTGCTTAATGTCCTCCATGGCCACACTAGACTGCTGACACAGATGGTGTCGTACATGGAGGGCATGTCAGCAGCGATGTCTGACCAACGGATGTTGCTGAGGTCCATGGACTCGTCACTGACGGCAGCAGTGGGTCTCCTGCAGCGCTCCGTCCCCCCCCACCCCTACCCCTGCACCATCCACACTTCCCACTCCCATGCATGTCCCAAGCACACCCAGAAAGTCCTTCATGGCCAGTCTGTCCCTCAGCCCCAGTGTGACACCACCCCGCAAGCGGTCGAGGAAGTCCCCAGGCAGGGGAGTTGAGTCCCCCCCCGTCCACACCCTCCCCCAGTAGCACTGCAACCCATACCTCCGACCCCCCCCTCCTTGGGGCCTGTGGTTCCTTCGGGTGCAGGGGAGACGCTGGGAGACCTTGCAACCGTGTGCAGCGCCATCCTAACCACCACCTTTGGCGCTGCCCCACCCCCTGTGGTGGAGTCGTCCGTCCCTGCACCCACAACACCCACCCTTGCCCCTCCTGTCCCTGCGGTGCCTGGTCCTTCCCCCCTACATGATGCCCCTCCCCCCCTGTGGATGGAAAGGAACTCTGAACTGTGCAGGCAAGCTAGGTGAGACGCATCCCAATGTGTCCCTCCCCCCCCCGGAATTCGCATATGGACTGGCCTATGGGCCTTGTATATAGTGTACATTTCAAATCCAATCTTTTTTTATGCTGAATAAAGCATTTTGTTTTTCATTTGCACACGAATGCTTTTCTGGTATTGCTGTTGGTGCTGCTGCTCCCTGAGTTGGGGTGGTGATAATGTGTTAGGTGTCTGGGAAATGTTGTAGTGTGCTGCTTATGGGGAGGACCCTGGTATCTGCGTGCCATCACAAGGTCTCTGCAAATAATCTTTGGTCATGTAAGCTCTTACTGTATGGTGACATTGTCCCAAGGAGTGTTCCTTCCTTTGTGGCACCTGACTTCTTCCCTGCAGGGTGTTTCCCAATTGTTGTGCTGACCTGTGTCTACATTTCCTTGCTGTGTGAGGGATCCCTTCAACTTTGCCCATGCCTGCTCAGCAATGTCTCCTCCTGCATCGTCTGTGCCATCCTTAGTAGTCACTGTACTTGTGAATGGAGTATGTTGCCATGGCTTAATGTGGACATGGTCTCTTTTCCGCACTATGCATGTGTGTACTCCCAGCCTAGCACACATGTGTTACTTGTTCTGCAGGGTATTTGAGCACCTGACTGACAATTGTGGGCATTGTATCTGTGGGTACTCCACCCTTTTCCCTCCATGGGAGGCAACAACTTGTTGGCAGCCCCAGCACCTGTACATTCCTATCAGTCCTGGAATGTGGGTGACCGTGTGTGTTCCCTTAGGCTCTCTTAGTTGAGTGGGGTTTAACATGAGGATACAGTCTTGTTGCATGATCTCAGTGTGTGTATTGTGCTGCCACCGCCAGGGGTGGGTATGCATGTGTAATTTGTCATCACACCCACATGTGGTGTGTCATGCAGTGGGGGAAGGACATCCATCCTCATGGGAGTGGGACACTGCTGTCAGTGATGTGTTGTCATGGCACTATCAACATAGTCGCACATTGTGGATGCCTTCATGCACCCATGGAGTTTTGCTAATGGGAGGATGATGTACACACCCCCATGTCTCTGTCCACTGCTGGGAGGCTTCTGCGCCCACCCCCATTTGTCTGGGCACTGCTGGGAGTCCTCTGCACCCACCCCTCATATGTCTGGGCACTGCTGGGAGTGATAGGCACCCACCCCTCATATGTCTGGGCACTGCTGGGAGTGATAGGCACACACCCCTCATATGTCTGGGCACTGATGGGAGTGATAGGCACCCACCCCTCATATGTCTGGACACTGCTGGGAGTCCTCTGCACCCACCCCTCATATGTCTGGGCACTGCTGGGAGTCCTCTGCACCAACCCCTCATATGTCTGGGCACTGCTGGGTTTCCTCTGCACCCACCCCTCATATGTCTGGGCACTGCTGGGAGCGATAGGCACCCACCCCTCATATGTCTGGGCACTGCTGGGAGTCCTCTGCACCCACCCCTCATATGTCTGGGCACTGCTGGGAGTCCTCTGCACCCACCCCTCATATGTCTGGGCACTGCTGGGAGTGATAGGCACACACCCCTCATATGTCTGGGCACTGCTGGGAGTCCTCTGCACCCACCCCTCATATGTCTGGGCACTGCTGGGAGTCCTCTGCACCCACCCCTCATATGTCTGGGCACTGCTGGGAGTGATAGACACACACCCCTCATATGTGTGGGCACTGCTGGGAGTCCTCTGCACCCACCCCTCATATGTCTGGGCACTGCTGGGAGTCCTCTGCACCCACCCCTCATATGTCTGGGCACTGCTGGGAGTGATAGGCACCCACCCCACATATGTCTGGGCACTGCTGGGATTCCTCTGCACCCACCCCTCATATGTCTGGGTCCTCTGCACCCACCCCTCATATGTCTGGGCACTGCTGGGAGTGATAGGCACACACCCCTCATATGTCTGGGCACTGCTGGGAGTCCTCTGCACCCACCCCTCATATGTCTGGGCACTGCTGGGAGTCCTCTGCACCCACCCCTATTATGTCTGGGCACTGCTGGGAGTGATAGGCACCCACCCCTCATATGTCTGGGCACTGCTGGGAGTCCTCTGCACCCACCCCTCAGATGTCTGGGCACTGTTGGGAGTCCTCTGCACCCACCCCTCATATGTCTGGGCACTGCTGGGAGTGATAGGCACCCACCCCTCATATGTCTGGGCACTGCTGGGAGTGATAGGCACCCACCCCTATGTCTCTGTCCACTGATGTGGATCGTAGCACGACACCCACCCACCCGCCCACACGCTCTTCAGGCCTGGGTATGGGCCGTACCCCAAATGTTGGGGTGCCGTAGGGGTACGGCCCGTACCCAGGCCTTCAGAGCGTGGGTACGGGTCGTACCACGCCTACCCCTACGTCACCCCAACATTGGGGGTACGACCCATACCCAGGCCTTAAGAGCGTGGGTACGGGCCGTACCACCATTGTTGGGGTGCCGTAGGGGTATGGCCCGTACCCAGGCCTACAGAACGTGGGTACGGGCTGTACCACCATTGTTGGGGTGACGTAGGGGTACGGCCCGTACCCAGGCCTTAAGAGTGTGGGTACGGGTCGTACCACGCCTACCCCTACGTCACCCCAACAATGGTGGTACGGCCCGTACCCACGCTCTTCAGGCCTGAGTACAGGCCGTACCACCATTCTTGGGGTGACGTAGGGGTACGGCCCTTACCCAGGCCTTCAGAGCGTGGGTACGGTCGCAACACGCGTACCCCTGCGTCACCCCAAGAATGGTGGTACGGCCCGTACCCAGGCCTGAAGAGCGTGGGTACGGGCCGTACCACCATTGTTGGGGTGCCGTAGGGGTACGGCCCGTACCCAGGCCTACAGAACGTGGGTATGGGCCGTACCACCATTGTTGGGGTGACATAGGGGTAGGCGTGGTACGACCCGTCCCCACGCTCTTAAGGCGTGGGTATGGTGCGTACCACAATTGTTGTGGTGATGGGACGCGTCCACGTCCACTTCCGTTGTGGCGGGACGCAGGCCTTGGTGGACACGCCCCCCCGCCCCGGAGTGACCAGTCCCTGGAGGAACGGTATGTACAGGGCATGTATACATTTTGCCTTGGGTGGGGGTTATGTTTCCTGCCCCCCACCTTTGCCCCTGGGTGTTGTTCTGACCTTCTGCGGCATCTGCGTCGGTTCCTGTGCACCAGGTCGTAGGCTATGAGGGCCCGGATGACACGTAGGATGGGGTCCATGGCTGTCCGTCACGTACAGGTGCTCCTTCCTTGCGGCCTCCTCAATTTCCCAGCAGTTTTTGGCTCCCGTAAAAAATGCTACGTGCGGAGTGACGTAGGCACGAATTGTACTTGCTGGTTCGTAAAACGCTGCCTAACTCCGTCCGGACGTCACGTACGCGGTGTCCCGGATCGGAATTGTGGGTATATTTTAGCCGGTCGGTGTTTTGTACGAATCGTACGGAAATGGTATTTCTGTACGAATCGTACTTGCGGGTTTGTAAGGTGGTTTTCCCGGGTACGAGTCGGACGGAGAAAACGCTCCATACGACGGTTCGTACCCGGGTTTTACAGGATCAGAATCGGCACCGTAATGTTCTGGCACTTAATCCCTGACGTGGCATATAAATGCTAAAACAAGAGACATACCTCTGTGGATGGTGAGACGCACAGCGGGGGGGTCTTAGGTATAGGCAACTAAGAGACTACATGTTGGAGGCACTGTAGTAATCCAGTGTGCTGAGCACTAGGGTCTGCAGGGTGCATGCACCTATGAGAGATGAAACTATGTGTTGGGTTAAAAAGAGTCCCCAGGAAAGTGTCAATTTTTTAGAGTGTTATGAAAGCGTATTAGATTGCTGTGTGCCAAATTTCTTTTTTGAAGCACAATCGGTGTGGTTTGGTGAGTGTCATGCTCCTTGGGTTGCACTACACAGTCTTAATATCCCTTTCCTTCACATGATTAGGTACATTGCACTGGAATGACAACGGGAGTTCACAAAGGTAAATTTATGCATGTAGATTTACTAATGCATTCATTTACTTTTGTACGTAGGTGAAAAGCTACACTTTTTTGCTGTTCACCGTTTCTGAGTGTAGATTTACACCGAGGTTTAGATTGACATGTCTCTACCATGTAAAACCAAGGGGTGAAGAGATCAAAAACTGAATTTACAAATGCAAGGTTATCACTTGTAACCTTCAGACATAGGTAGATATTTTCCTGTGGCAAAGTATGGGAAAAATTGCAAACTTTATTCTATCATAAAAATATAGAACTATTTTAATGTAAGATAAAAATATAACATAAATTAAATTAAAATAACAAATATAAAACTAGAACTAAATAAAATAGAAATACAATTGTATAGCCTATTAGCTCATCAACTTAAATCATCATTAAATAATTTCATAATTAAAATGTATTCATTGAATTTTGAAATATTACTTTTTAACCTTTTTTTTAAATTGAACCTTCACTAACATTTTAATATCTAATTAATAATTAGGAAATGTACGTAGAAATAATGCTTTTAATTCATTTAAAATATTTTTTATTTTTTATTAAAAGTTAACTTTTTCATTTTTTGTAATTGAATTATTATTTATTAAAGTTATGGAATTAAAATCGAATGTAATATAACTTTTATACATTCAAAGCAATTATGTATATTTGTATTTCATAAGTTCAAATAATTTTCTTATGTTAACATTAGTGTATGTACCTCGTGCCCGACATACTTAGGTCCTAATTATGAGTAGGGCGGTCCTTGGCGACGTACCTGTGGATGGAGGTCCGAACTGCTTCCAACTAGTCGGGACTCCTGCCTGATTGCGATGGGCACAAGACCAGTCATCCAGGATTCTGCTTCGGTGGGGAAAGCAGGCAGGAATTGTAGCGGTTTCGAGGCCAGCCCGGCCGAGCAGATTACGACCTGCCTTTCCACCAAGCATTTCATGGCTGGGACCATGTCAAGAAATTCTTGGTGGAAAGGCATGTAAAGTGGCTCCCAGCAAGGCTCCCAGGCAATTCTGCTCATGGGGGTGCAAGCAGGGGGCACACGATGTGCTCCCCCCAAAAAAGGTGCGGTTGTGCACGCACCGTGTGGCATGCATGACATGGTGCATGCCACAACCTGCAGGGATGTGCTGGAGGCGCCGTCACGGCGGTGGTATGCTTTTTAGGCTCTCCTATGAGGCAAACATTTCCACCGCTGTGACACCACCGCTGCCGCACTGCCAGCCCTGGATTCCCATTGTAATCCAAGGGCAGGTTTACCACGGGCTTTGCAGTATTCCTGGAACTGCCATGGCGGAGGTCCTACAGGAAGACCGCCAAACTTGTAATAAGTCCCTAAGTGTGTTTGTTCTCTTCTCATCTCGCCACTCCTACAATCCAAAAAAGTTTTGAAGACTTGTCTTTTAAGACTATCTAGCCCTTCACCATTAGGGTTCACTTTTCTCTCATCAGCCATGAGTTCTTCATTTTATCCGACAGTGTTCAATTGTTAATCATCTAGGTCCATGCACTGTAAATGTTATGTTATCTTATGTTTAATGGTCTTGCAGCACCATGGGGTCTAGTAAATGTATACCCTGGTCTTCATGCCACTGAATAGATTTATACATGTTAATCATGCTGGCCGCGTGTTGAACATTATGGCCAAAATGTGAGCCCATTTGAAAAGCTGTAATGAAGTCATTGTTTTACGGAGTGGTTTGTCAGTCAGGAACACCATGAAATCAACCAAAATGTGTACTTCTCTGCAATGCCATCCAAGCATGTTTTTCTTCTAATCTCTTGTATAGAGGGGACACTGCTTAGCTACACATCGTATTTTGTACTGAAAGTAGAGCTAATGTAACCTATGTGTAATTGTATGCGAGAATAAATATAACTCGGGCTGCACTGGGCTCTGCTCCAGGGTTAAGAGGCATATAACTCGTCTTTAACGCTTGTTTTAAGATCATTTAAATCTTACACAGATTAGGGCGCTAAGTGGCTGCTCAGATGCCTGGAAGGCTTTCAGACTAAAGCCAGGCGTGGTTAATTGGCTGGAAAATAAGTGTAGTAATTACCTAAATCTATCCCAGGTAAATGAACTAATGGGCTCCGGCGGTGGTCTTGCTCTTTCTCTGGTTAAAACAAAGTTTAAGCGGATAAAAGCACACACTGGAAGGAGCCATTCGTAGTGAAATAACATTTTATGGATTAGGCAGTCTTTCTGCTTGACTAGTTCCTGTCTGAAGACTGATGTTGTACAGATAGCCCCACCCCACCTCACCCTTGACCCTGATAAACACAGATGAGCATTCTACATGGGCTTGTTCTAGTCCTAGAAATGATGTTGTGTTAAACAGTGGGCGCAAAACAAAGAGACGGAACTTTAAAAGTATGCTTTAGTTCAAAGTGCTTATGGGAGGAATTATGCATACCACAACACAGAGAGTAAGTCCAATATACCTTTGCCTCTCGGACCTAAACCTGCTCTTTTGTAACTCTGTGAAAGGCCGTCTCGAAGGATAACATTTATTTATCTGCTTTATTCAGTGCTTAATGTGCTAAAAAAAAAGCACATATAATGGGATATGGTAGGGGGGTAGGTTGTCTTTACATTCAGGCAGAGCCTGTTGAAAGCTGTTTAGCCCATAAGGGGCGCCTCATCTTATGGTATTCGATTGTTGTGACATACTGTTTTATGTGGCAGTTAACGGGGGGCCTAGAGAGTTGTTTTTCTGGATTTTCCGAATCTAATGTCTGCATTGAGAGCTTATATGGCCCCTTTGTGGTAAAGGTGCTCATCCAATGATTTTGCTCAAATGTTTTCTTGACAGCCCATTGCCACTCTGACAAATGATGATAATCTTGATTTCACCTCATGCCAACTGACCCTTGGAGTCACTCTGGATAGCCTGAGTTCAAGGAAAGCAGGCCCAATCCTTCTTCAGTGTGCAGAGTTGTCCCTCTTTCCCAGATAGCAGGGCAGTCCTTCTTCTGAATCTTCCACAGGCCTAAGAGTGTTCTGAAGAGTTTCTGAAGGTTCCACTTTTATACCTGGTGCTAGCCTTTGTGTGGGAGAATTTCCCAGATTACCACCAAAACTGTCTCTGATCAGTTATTTGCCTTCCCCTGGTCCTGGCTCTAAACTGTCTAAGGTGACAAATGCAAGAATAGGCCTGGTGTCAGGTTCCTTTGTGTGTACTATAGGCAGAGCCATTTGAATTGCAACCAGGGAGGGCTACAGAACTTCTCCAGCCTTCCTGTCAATAAAACTCTCTCCCCTCACATCTAGGCTTCCTTTATCTCATTGTCTGGAGCAATACACAACCCAAAATGGCACAGCCATTCACACTTGAGTGACCTAGGACACTGGCAGAAAGGCATAGTTGGTTTGGGCAGAAAAATGCCAACTTTTTCAAACTATAAGGAAAGAAAGGTGCGGGGAATGCTGAACAATGCAAACATTCACCCCCGTCACAAAGATCCGGGTTTAATCCATCGTTCTTTAGCTCACCACTCCACCCCAGTCTGGACCCAGCCATATGCAAATCAGTCTTGACCCTTTCTCTGATGGGAACAGTCCATCCCGAACTGCTAAGCCAGGTCCTCCCTGGACCAGAAAGAAGCATTCAGGGACCGGTTTCATGGCAACACCTCTCATCAACCAGGCTAGCTTGAATCCAGTGGCGCAGTGAGCATGGGAGCCACGTCTGGACATACACTTCCCACTTAGGGTGACAAAAGCAAAAGGAACAAATGATGGACGGAATGCTGAACAATGCAAACAAATAAACAACAAAAGAGTGCTAGCTGACAAAAAGAAGAAGAGTCAGCGAGAGAAATCACTCTAGGTTTAAAAAGAACCCTCACTCACCAACCTAGTTGGTGACATGCTTCATCATCGGATTCCCACCAGAGAGGCCGAGTGCCTCTCTGGTGTGCTACGACGCCTGTCTACAGCAGAGCTGGTTGTTTGTGAAAATGTGAGTGGAATGTGATTTTAAAATGCCTTATTTTGCAAAAAATCTTTTATTAATAGGAAAACCTGGCACGGTTAAAAGCAAGTGTAGCGGATGCTTTTTAAGCTGGTTAAATTGGCCAAGAACATCCTAATATGTGATAAAAAATGTGTAAGGTCAACATGTTACTGCCTTTTAATGCTGTTGGCAAGGCATTCGTCAGGACCAAGACACCGCAGCGGTAAGCGCACTCTAAGGAGCACCCTAACCTGTGGTGTTGTAACACCGGTTTGACTCATGGTTTTGGAGGCGTCTCCAGAATTTCTGAATGAAACACATTCAACGGAAGTCCCTCTGGAACAGAGTGGCAGTCATGTTGGAATACTACTGTGTCCATTACATTTTCAAAACACAGGATAATCGGAGGATTCGGAAAGAGAAAATATTACTGGGAAAACAGTTGAACCGATGATCAGAGTACACTGAGCCGGTCTTCCTGATGCGATCATAGGCATGACAAGAGTATGAGCCTTCAGAAATTAAATAGACACAGTGGAGCAGGCTGGGGGCTAGTTCACTGATTCCAGTGCTAGTGAACCTATTATGGTCTAAAGAAGTCTGGAGGGCAGGCGAGCCAGCAGCAGTGGAGGCTCCTCTGCTAAGGCGGAGGAGCGTCTCCCCAGTGCTTTTAATTAGTGATAATAACTGAATATAATCATCATTTTATTTGTACCTGCTGCTTTGCAGCCGGGGTGAGCGGGGCGAGCGGGGCTGCTCTGCTTTCAGAGCAGGGCAGGGGGTGGAGTGGTTTGCCCACTCCAACTGCGCATGAATGCTAGGCGGCCCTCTGTGACCGGCCAAACATTCAGGCGCACTTTGTATGTTCTCCAGTCAGGCTGCATTACAGCCTGCATGGAGAACATACCCAGGCCCCCATTCCCTGGCTGAGCGCCGAACCACGGTGCTCAGACCAATCACATTGCTGCATTGCAGCGTTGTGATTGGTCAGTGGAGCCTGGGTGCTTCCTGGTTCCTGTTCCGGCCGAGTCCTGATGCGGAGGAGAAACTGGAGAGACATGGTGGTGATATGGTAAGCTTTATTTTATATTTTACATTCCCGCCCGCCACCCCTGATCATCCTTGCCGGCCACCACTGGCCGGCAGCACAGAGTGCCAACCCATGTAGGGATTTCGCAGATTACACAACAGATGAAAACCGATGCAAACAAGACAAGACATATTTTTTTTTTTTTAATTTAACAACATTTTTATTGTTTTCTTACAAACATCTAGGTGGCTAGAAACATTGAATACTTCCATACACTTGGTGCCAACAGATCGAAGAATACTGTTCTTGTTTATGACCTTCTATTGTTGTGGACTCTAGGGTCTGGGTCCCTCCACTACTTAAACAAGCCAAGCGATAATATTATTATGTCCAGCAAATCGTCTTGACTGCAGCCCTTAGTTGTCAGTTGCAGTTCTGCCTATAATGTTCACCAACATCCCCCTCTCCTAGCCTCCCTCTCCTAGCCTCACTCCCCACCTCTGGGTGTTCCATGGCTGGTCCTGCTACCAGTTAGAAGGCGGTTTCCACCCTCCCAGACCAGCCAGAGGGTAACGACAGATTTCTCTTATATATTCACTACTCAAGTTTCGATATGTGTCATATGCTCAGCTATGGGGCAAAGCTGTTCCCTCTCAACCCAGAAATTGTTCCCAAGGCCCACATCGGTAACCTACCTAATGAAGGAGTTTCCCCAGGATCTTTAGTATGGGGGCAATTCACATGTTTCAGTTCCTCCACCAGAGTTCCCCATGCCCTGGCTGCCTTTAGTGAACCCTGACCTTGCCTGGTGTTCCTAAATCTAACGCTCCCTCATAATTTGACCAGCGTAGTACTTCCCTTTTCCAGCCTTCGGCACTAGGTCTCCTTTGCATTTTCCAATTCCGGGCTATCTCTCTCTTGGACAGAAGAAGTGCTGAGTCTTGGAAACCACTAGTGACTTTAGTCTTGGGAGTATGCAGGAACCAGTGGAGGAAGCAATGTTTTGGTATGCAATGAACCTCCCTGTCTAGCACCTCAGTCAGTGTATCTCTGACCGTTTTCCCGAAATCCCCCAGGTTCGGACAACTCCAAAACATGTCTAGGAATTCTGCACCTGTCTCTGCACAGCGAGGGCATTTAGCATCCGTCCTCCCAAAGTATCGGCTTATCCGTTCCGGAGTAAGGTATGCCCTATGGAGCATGTAAAAGTTGATCAGTTTGAACCGCGCATTTCTAGAAACCTTAGGAATGCGGCTCAGTAATCCTTCCCACACTTTCCCCTCAATGGCGGTCCCCAGGTCTTCCTCCTAGGGCGTCCGTAGGTTATCCAGTGGGGTCATCCCCTCATCTCGTAGTCGACGGTACAGGCAAGTAACTGCTTTGTATATTCCCGAGGATAGCACAATATATTGGCACCCGACTGATAGCGGCGGTTCTGTCAGCCCCATATCCCAGTGGTTCTGAATTGCCGCTGTTAGCGCCCTATGTAAGAGGAAAGGTCCCCTCAGGAGCTCATGTCCCTCTCTAAAGTCTTCAAATGGCAGTAGTGATCCATCCTCGTACAGGCCCCTACTGTGCTCACTCCAGCTACCCATTCCCTCAGTCCGTGCCACTCACCTCCATGCGGGAGTTTAGTAAGCCATTCTAGTGGGATGTCCGGGGCAGAAGGTCTCTTAGTTTTCGATTTCTGTAAGCTCCGGATCCAACAAACAAGACAAGACAGATGACCAATATTATCATAGGTTGTGGTCCTCCCTTAAGGCCTGTATATGCATGAAAAACATTACATGGAGCTTACAAATTTCCAAATGTAATTATAACAAATACAAGCATAACAGGATATGTAAACAAGGTCCTAGAGTACGTATATCCACATTATATTATGGTGCGGGCCTTAGATGCCGGGTCACTGAAAATATGCAACCGTGCGGCTGCAGCATTTTTCGCATAGGTCTGGATTTGCCACATAATAGATTATCTGCTGCATATTTTGGAGATTTTAACTTAAAGAAAAAATTCTGGCTCTAATTGTTAAAAAATTACTAAAATGAGTGACGTGTTGCTGCGCAGTGGAAAGTCCTTTGAAAAGGTTGACTGGCCACTTTTGTGTTGCCTATTACTAAATTCGAGTGTAAAACTGCTACTAACGAGGTGCAACCTATGCCCAGACTGTGTTAACAAGTGCAAAAACGACAAAATAACAAAAAAATGTGCCACATTACGCAGCATAATTTGCCTTCTGGTGCCGCATAACTTAGTCAACCCTGCGGCTTCATTTGGCCCTCCCTGCCGCATAATTCCAGTGGCCCTGCTTGTATTATATACATTGAAATCATTGATTATAGTTTTCACATTTCAGGATGAGTCTGTAACAACCATGAACACTCAAACATTTTAACAAGGCCCACAGTACATGTAGCAGCATATAAGAAGTGAAAGAGACAATAACAACGAGTCAAAGGGGTATGAGGAGAGGTGTGGCACAGTGGCCAGAGCGGTTGACTTCCCACAACTAAGCCGGGCTCACGGTTCGATCCCTGGCGCAAGTAGCAGCTCAGCTCAGCAGCACCATGTGACTCTGGGCAAGAGCTCGCTTAATCTCTCCCAGCGCCTTGAAACGTTTGTGATATGTTTGTGCTTTCCAAAAAGGAATTATTATTATTTCTGGACCCGAAACGTGTAATGGCCCCTTATTGCAACACAGCTGGACAACACACAGCAATACCGGATGTGACATTAACGAGCCATTGTTACCGGAATACTTGCTATTTGGCCCACAGTGCTTATTATGACAAATTATGAAAGTCTTGTATCCGAAAGATCTTTGCATGGTTGTCCAGACTGCCCAAGTCACATTTGTTTTTGAAAGATGACTAATACTCGACTTTTTCCTTAAAGACAACATTAAAGGGTTTTTATAAAGGTAAATGATAATGAACCTATGCAGAAGAAAACGGACGTGTCATATTTAGCTTCCCACCCTGGAAATTCATGGTTGTGGAAACACCATTTATCTGTGAGTCCAACTAGCCAGCAACTGGCAAACAGATTCCCAGACAAATTGAGTTTGCCTAATTCAATCAGCAGAACTAGTGCATAATTTTTGAACATGCTTTTGTGAATAAAATATGCTCGGTTCTAGTATGTGACTATTACACAGTATGTAAAATCTTAGCTGATCAAAAAAGAAGTGAACATTTTAGGAAAATACACCTGTTGACGATTAATGCATGGATCCACGTCGATCCATATGCCTTTCTACAGATCCCAGGTCTTTTTTTCTTGCCTTTACCCCATTTGCGCCTGGGTTGGGGATTGAGTCCATGTATCCTTGCCCAGCGCTCTTGTTCTAGTACTATAACAGCCTTTTAAGTAAAGGGGACTGTTTTAGGTAAAAAGGGTTATATACTTTGCCCAACTTCTATCTAGGCACATTGCGGCCTTTAAAAGTGCACTAAAGTTACAGCAACCACCCCTAGTCCTACAATGTAACTTGTTGATGCGTACTCAAGCCCACGGTCTAATAGGCCCCAATCAGGCTTGGAAATCCCTTTCTCACGTTTATAAATTTGTATTTTAATATCTCCTTTACGACAGTCTGTGGCTGTGTGATTTTTTAAACACAGCCAGACCACCAATTAAAAAACGAAAACAAAGTATTGAATTGAGATTTTGTAAACTGTTGCCAAAAGCAGTCCAAATATTTGCCTCACTAGTAAGTTTCCGTGTCAGAATGATTCTAGGAATCGTGTAAGATATCCGACTGTTAGAAATGACACTGCTAATGTATCTCACCGCAACGATTGCTGTTAAACCTAAAGGAGAAAGCGTCTCTTTGCGATGATAACGTGGCTGGTGCATTAGTGAAAAACAAAAGACATTTCTGGTTCACCTTCAAACTGAAAAACAGCAGGGCCATTTTGTTCAAATTGTATAATTGAGGCCTCTATTTTATTGTACTGCATGTACAGTCTCCTCATGGTCTCTCGTCTCCTCCGTGTTTATCGTTTTCTTTTGAGTAACAGGTTCCCTTCCCAGTGAATTTTTACATTATATCACTAGGCCTGCACGCCATCCTTATGAGCATCACAGAATTTGGAGGCATATCAGCAAGGGCCGGCGATAATTATCGCTAAGCGCACTGAACGCGAGGATAATTATCGCTGCCAACTCTGAATTTTATCGCGGAGATAGCGTGCTATGAGAAACGCTTAGCTCCAAAGCGATAAAATTCAGAGCGCAAGCTGCCAACTGTGCGATTATCGCTAGAAATGCAGCGATAATCGCACAGCTTTTGGCGATAGCTTGCTGGTAGGGCCTCACATACGTAGCCATGATATCCACCTTCCATAGGATATCATGGCTAAGTCAGTCCTGAAGCAGGCGTAAGGAAAGTATCGATAACAGAGGTTATCGCTACTTTTCTTGTCGTTATGCTTCTTAGCGTGAGGCTTGATAATAGGAGAAATGTCGCTTTGTGACATTTCTCCCGTTATTCTTGTGAGGATCGCCCACTTTGCATCTAAGGGAAAGGGCGAAGAAGGATGGATTCACGCGTTAGCGTGTCCTTGCTAATAGGGCGTTAAAATTATCGCTGCTTTTCGTCCGAAAACGGACGCAAAAGCGGCGATAATTTTTTATCGCCTCATTGATAATATGCCCCCACATGTGGGCATGCCAGGGGGTTGGAATTTATCATTCCGGCCAGTAACCCCAGACCAAATCTTGGCGATTATAAGTTTTTTTCACCAGGATAAGGGAATAACTGGTTGGCCCCAGTGATACTGTGTCCTTGAGACTGCAGTTTTCCTGATTCCGAGGTAAAAACATCTGACTTTTTTGCGCATGCTCCCAGTAAGTGAAAGGTGTCAGCAGGGGGGCCTTGGCAGGTAGGGGCAGCAACGACATAAGATTATTTGTAAAAAGCACGTTCACCCGTAGGCATCTTGGCGCTGAGCAACAGATGTTTAGTGTCACCCAAGGGTACTCATTTTATTGACCTCAGAAGGATGAAAGGCTGAGTGGACCAGCCATGATTTGAACCTGTGGCCCTTAGGTCAAACACACGCCCCTACAGTGGGCGCACTAAGCCTCCAGACCTCTCTCTAGCAGACAAAGCTTCTGTCTGTCCGAGGCAAACCTTGTCTGCTCACCACACGCACTGCTGCGAGGCCAGGCTGTGATGCTGCTCACAGTTCCTGTCCCTCTAGCAGTCCAGAAAGGCTCAATGACTCTGGGCCCCCAATCACTCGTTTGGGGTTTGCAGACCCGATATTTCCAGGCCCTGAGTGACTTGGAATTAATCGTGCAATGCGGAATTTCACTGGAGTTATCGCTCCGGTTGAAATACTGTAACTCGCAATGAGCGCCATATTGGTGATTAGAGGTTAAATATTATGACATGAGTACATTGAGGGTAATGTGCTGAAGGTTCTGGAAAACCACCATTAGGCTATTACTACTTATGTGTGTTTTCGTACACCAGGTTAAAGGTTTCAGTCAGTATGTTTTCTACATATCTTGCCCAATAAAGAAAGCATAGCCCACAAAAGAGATACAAAATCGGTATTCTTATTTACGCAGGCCTGAACTGCATCTTTTACGCGCCATTTGCTTCTAGCACGAAAGATGTAGTAGTGACACACGCTGACTCCAAAAAAGATGGCGTTGTTAAATTATAGCAGCGCTGTTTCACGTGATGCCTCAGACAGTTAAAATAAACCCCCCTCGACAATGGCAGTCTGGAAAGCCAAAATTCATTCGACACTGTAACTTGAATTCCAGAATGCTTGTTTTGGAACGGGTCAGTCCCCCTCTGCCCAGATATGTTCTGCGTTCACATGCTTCTCCCACGACTCGGGTCAGAAGTAAAGATAATACAGCTGCTTTCTCAGTCAGCGGGAACAGACCTGGCCCCTGGGCCCAGGCTACCTTTACAGATCTCTTTTAACACGAATTGTATTGTGCTGTGTGAAATACTTCTCGAAATCTTTCAGCAGACAGGACCCCACACTGTAACCAAAGCTTACGATATCTCTAGGTACCTCATAAATTATTCGCTTATTAGCTGTTGCTCTCGCTCAGTCTCACAAACACGAATGCGCAAACTTAAAGTACTCTATTCTAGGGGTGGGCGGAATTTGCGAAATCCACTTTCGCAAATTATCGCGAAAATGTTAAAAATTATCGCAAACACGCGGAAATATCGCGAAGATGCGGAAGTTTTTTTCCCGCATGTTCGCGAGATTTTCTGCATGGTAGCGGCTCGCCAACTTACCCATGCGGTTGCTCGCGGGCGCGGCCATCTTGTTTGCAGTTGTCTCGCGGTGCATGATCGCGAGAAGAAAGACGTGATCACGCGACGCATGATGTCACTGCGGGTGCGAACTGTCGCGAGACAGCGCAAATGGCTAAAAACAATACAACATCTCATGGAGAACGCAACCGGATCAAGAAAACTTGTCGGCGAACGCAGGGATTCGGGTAAGGCGATCGCGCGCGCGCGAGAATGTATTATTTTACAGCGCGAGCAAGAACCAAATTATCGCAAAGCTGCGGAATGCGGAAATTTTGACATTTTCGTGCTTTCCGCGGAATGCGAAAATGTCAAATTATCGCAATTTCCACGAACGGAACGAAATTTTAGCCCAGGCCTACTCTATTCAACTACAAGTATTGTAATTGTAACTGCATTTATATAGCGCTTACTGCCCCTGACGAGGAGTCGAATCACTTTTTCAGGAAGTAGCACACTACTCCGGAACCCATAAAGGATTAGTGATGAATTAGTATAGTGAAAATATGAAAGTAATTTGAGCGGTGGATACGTTAGTTATTTGGATTGAGAAGAGTAGTGGAGGGATAGCGATCCAGCGGGTTACCAGCCTCAGATACTCAAACACCATATACTCACCTGGGCCCATAAACAGACTCGTTCACAAAGGCTAGTAAATACCACTGGGGTCAATTTTTATAAAATGCTTTTATGAGATTAGTTACCTGTTGCTCTTAACTAATCTTTCACTGATCAAACAGTTCTTTCCTCTGGTCAATGGACCTATTAGTTGGAACTAGTTGATGGAGATATGACATAGATTTATATTTCTTACTATTTGAAATAACCACAGACTTGGGAAAAGTTTAAATGTTTTATCTAGTTAAATTTTTGCGAGCCAAATCAAGAATACAGTACGAACTCCGTTTCTCCAAGGAGGGAAATGTCAAATATTTCGATAATCAGTCACCTATATTAGAATGAAGTTTCACAATGACAGTATTCAGAAAAGAGAGGATAGAGAGAGCAGCACAATTACATACTACACTGAAGTATAATTACCTAGAATGGTGTGGAGACCAACCCCTTGGCCCCGGAGCTGGAAGGGTCCCTGGGAAAGATCAGGTGACAAAGACTTCAGGACAGGTTTCAGGACAGGGTTCAGGACAGGATAGATGACCTCTTCTAGATCTGACGCCTGCATCGCACCCTTCTCTGACACTATTTTCCTCCTCGATTCTTCCGTGATCTTCTTCTAATCGATTTCCTCCTCGATTCTTCCGTGATCTTCTTCTAATTAATTGGCTAAAACTCTTAAGTTTGCAACTCGATTCTTCTTCAGCATTCACTCATCTCTCGGACAGCATCCCGGTCTCTCAGCATCACAGCATCACTTCGTGTGTTCTAACTAACTAAACTACCTCGATTATAACTTTCATTGCTCATGTACCACCCATTAATGTTTCAACTTTATGAAAACTCCTAATTCTGATTGGACAGGCAAGGGAGGATGATCATCACACCATACTAAGGGGCATATTATCAAGAAACGGCGTTAAAATTATCGCCAATTTAGCGGCAGAAAACTGCCACTAAAGCGGCAATAATGGGCTTGATAATATGCCCTTGAGAATTCCCATAGAAGCCCAGGTTCTGGTGTCAACCGGAGCTTCTATTGGTATTCTCTGCGGCATATTATCAAGCCCATTATCGCCGGTTTAGCAGCAGTTTTCTGCCGCTAAAGCGGCAATAATTTTAACGCCGTGCTTGATAATATGCCACCAAGTTTTAATAATTTTCTTTGGTTCTTTGTTTAATGTTCCCGTCCCTTAATTCTTATTACCAAGCTTTATTTCCCACCCGTATTCACGTCTTTATCAACAAAAATATACATATGACATTCGTTTCTATTCAATATTCAGGATGTCCAGCAGGTTCCAAGGACATGTAACAATGATGGCCTTGGACGGGTTTTAAAAACGACATCATGGCTTCCCGGCTTCTTTATTACTGCGCCTACATGAAAGTCACGTGTGGCATGAACTTCTGTCTCACTCGGAGGCCAAAATATGAACTAATAAAGAGGTAAAAAAGAAACATTAATTTCAAAATAAAATGATTTCACTGTATACCACCTATCTCTACTCTACTCCCATTTATTTAGAAAAGCTCTTCCCGCATTAGCAATGAGTAAATAGCTTGTTTTAGTTTCAGCAAAGCAGATGCTTAGCATGTGAGCTTTCAAGCAGCCATTTTAGAGCGACTGCGCAGGTGCAGAAATTTCCCTCTAAGCGAAAGAACGCCATTCTGCCTAGATGCAGTTGACGCATGTGCAGTACGGTTTCCCGCGTTAGCAGCCATTTTAAGTTTCACGCGGGTTACTTGTTGGTAAAACACGTAAGCAAGCTTCATCTTTACTAAAATATGTAGTGTGATGTATATTAATTTACACAATACTTTAATAATACAATGTTACAGGTTATATGAGAGGATTGCATCCGAGCAAGTCTCTTTTATGCGAGTCCTTGCTCCATCAATAGAAGAGAGAAAAAGGTTTGCATTTATATCACGCTTGCGACCCTTGATGGGGTGTTAATGTGCTTTTTCGTCGAGTCGCACGCTACTCCGAACCCATAAAGGATTCGTGGTAAATTAGCATGGTGTAAACATGAAAGCAATTTGAGCACAGGCATTTGAAAGAAAGAAGTCTGTGTGGGAGACTTTCTGTAAGCTGTAATGGCTGCGAGATGTACCTTTATGGAGGAAAACTGCAGACCAGATTTTGCAAAATGGTGAAGGTAAGGTAGAATTACAACTTCTTGACTCAAAATTGGATGGAGATTATTCTGGGCACACCACAAATAAAACATTCCATTTGAAGGAGTAGGAGTTTGTGTCAGAAGGTCATTTGAACTGTCTAAGAATGTCCATATACTCATGTGAGGGACCTGAATGTCCATACTGGAGGAATTCAGGAGCCATGCTGTCAAGCTCAGCAAGGGAAGGTTGGGATGGAAAATCTGCCCTTTCAGCTTTTGTACAGCAGATCGTGTCTGCAAGGCAACCTTTTGTATGGTTGTTCTGATAGGTGAAGCAGCCCGGGCACCACCACTGGCGAGGTCATTCCAGAGATATGAGGATCATTCTGGTCCTAGACTTGTACAGTTTGTCGACCACTGTAGGAATCAGTGGAGTTGGAGGAAACTCAAGGACGTTTCCCTGACCAACTTATCAAAAGGGTATTGACCCTGGGCAGGAAAACCTAGACACGTAATCTAGGCATTTTTTGTTGTTTTCGTCTGCAAACAGGTCGATTTGTGGATGCCTCTATTCTCGAAAGAAGTCTTGCACGATGTTGTCATATAGAATCCAGTTGTGATTTTTAGTGACGATGTGACAGAGTCCGCTTGAGTGTTATGGACTCCTGGCAGGTGAATGGTTGAGATTGGCAAGTTCCTAGGTATTAACCACTTCCAAGTGGCCTGCACTTCTAGAGACAGGGGCGAGAATGAGTTCCCCCTGCTCGTTTAAGTAATATATTGTAGTCGTGTTGTCGGTTTGGACCAGGAGATTGTCGTTATCGATGGATAAAAGGACTTGAGGGCTAGCTGGAATGCCCTTAGCTCTAGCATGTTCATATGATACTGCTGTTCCCTATCCGACCACACTCCCTGAGTTTGCAGGGAGCCCATGTGAGTGCCCCAGCCCTAGAGGGAGGCATCCGTGGCGAGTGTCAAAATGGGAGGGTCCTGGTGAAAGGGGACTCCCACAAGTAGAGTCTGCTGTTGAGACCACCATGGCAGCACTTGGATCACAGATTGCGAAAGTCACTGTTGTTTCAACCGATCTCAATGGCGGGGGTGGGTCATGTCTGTGGACTACCACTATCTCTGCCCCCCTGAAAACATGTAATCCGGTACCCCCCTATCCCCACCAAAACAGGTCGTCCGTCAGCTGGTAATCCACTCGGCAGAACAAGTCCTGCTCTTACCTGTACCGGGCGGCCAGTCTAGCTACGCCACTGATTGATCTTCTAGTTTTTTGCAGGTCTCATATGCAACCTTGCATAGGGTACAATGAAAATGCAAGAGGCCATCGAACCTAGAAGAGACGGCACCTGTCTGGCAGATGCATGCTGAGTGTGTAGGAGATTGTAACACTTCAGACTGATTGAGGATAGTCTCTCCTCTGAGGGATACACTCATGCAGCTCTTGACCAGACTAGTACCCAGATAATGCAGCTTTTGGACTGGCATTTGTAGAGACTTTTGAAGTTGGTCTGGAGACCTAGATTTTGCAGAGTCTCGATGCGGATCTGGCAATTTTCTTCAGTCTGGGAGTGGGAGGTTTTTTTTCATATGGCATTCGTCAAAGTAGGAGTAGCCAAATATTCTCTTCGTCTTCAAGGATGCTGTGATGACAGCGGTGCATTTTGAGAATGTGCAAGGTGCAGATTTTAGGCTGAACTGCAGCACTTTCTATCAGTAGTGTTTGGATGCCACTTGGAAGAGTAGGAACTTCAGGAGTTTTGTGGCAATCGGGATGTGAAAGTATGCGTCCTGTAAATCGATCAAACAAATCCAGTCCTCCAGATGTAGCTGTGGGTAGATCTGGTGAAGGGCTGGTATCCTAAACTTTTCCTTTCGTATAAATTTGTTCAGGACTCTTAAGTCCAGAATGGACCGGAATAGTTTGGGACCTCTCTTACTCAACAGGAAATTGTGAGAGCACATTCCTAGTACCCTTTGGGAATAACTGACTTACTCTATGGCCTCCTTTTGGGGCTGACAGGCGGACTTTTTTGTAGTAGGTCTAGCTGAAACGTGATGTTTTTGTAGGTCGGATAGCAGTAGGAGGAGACTTGAAAAAAAGTGAGTAACCATTTGAATAATATTTAAGCCCCGCTTGTTTCTTGTGATGGAGCGCCACTCGTCCAGGTGTTTGATGATACGCTGGCTACATTCATAAAGGAAGCGGACGTTTCACACATTTTCTTCCCTATGGCGTCTACCTGCTTGCTGTCCTTATCTGGAGGGACTGATGATGAGGAGGCAATAGAGTGTGTCTTGCGAGCAGCGGCTAGGATATCAAACTGTTGAACGATCAATCCTTAGGAACAACAGGTCCTGGTCTGGAGCATTATATTTTTGAAGGACCTGTGATGGTGCTGCTTTTAGAGATGCCGGAGTCTGGAAGAGTTGCATCACTGGCTCTAGAAACCCTGGGACTAGAGGTAGCAGTGGTCTTGATGCCGCTCTGTGATACAGTCTCTCCAAGATGACCGATGTAAGTGGTGGAATGTCAAAGTCCAGTTTTGATGTGCCTCTTTTTAATCAACACATCGTTGAATGTGTTCATATCATCTACAAGAGAAACCATTGCAGGCGGTGTGTCAGTGTTGGAGAATAATCCCTCATGGAGAATCAAGAAGTTGTAGACCAGGAGGATGTTCTACGCCTCCTACGGCAAGAACTGGAACGATGAGATCATCAGGATTTGGAAGCAGACCTGGTTCTAGCCGACTAAGCCCTTGAGCTACGTCTCTGCCGTGTTCTGGATCGTCGCAGTCACACATCTCTCTGGAGGAGTGGATGGTGAGTCTGGGGAGAATGCCAGAGGAGAAGTTCGTTTTGGTGATGGCATGCACGGGGTAACCCTAGATGGAGACACATCCGCGAACAGTGAGTAAGGACTCTGAGGTACAGACTTGCGCCACCTGCACACACTTTCAAGCCAACATGGGAAGAGATTGACAGGTGTCCAAGGAGCAGGCCTAATTGGTGAATGAGGCCTTGGTTCCGTTGACTCAGATGGTAAAATCTACATCTCCGATGACTTTGAACAACTTCTTGCCTTTTATACTCTTTTAGACTGTGCCTTCGACTGTGGCTTTTCAGGTTGCTTCGACATTGACGAACGCCATGCATCTTAATGCAACGTATCCATCGATGTTGATGAGTGCCGTGCCTCTTGATGGTGTATCCTTTGACAGTGCCAGGTGCCTCGACATAGACAGCCAATATCGCTTAGGCGTCGATGGAGCTGTTGCAGCCAGGAAATGCCTCGACGACGCTCTTGCCGACGACCGCTACAGCGGCAGTGAGATCTCAACGTCGAGTGACGATGAGACTTGGATGACAAAGGAACTCTCGAGGTTGATGATTGCCTCGATGTTAAGCGGCAAGTCTGCTCTAAAGCGACTCTCGGTGGCAAACAGGTATTTCTTCCGATTTGGCCCTCCTATCTCTCGATGTCAATCATGTTCACTGTTTCTCATGTGTCTCATGAGATCTTATTCTGTGGGTTGTCTTTGTATGAGAGGAGGGCTCTTTGGAGGGAGATTGGGATGCCTCAAGCCCTTTTGAAGATCCTGTCTTTACTTTCTTGTAGGCTGTGCAGCCTGATCTTTCTGTACTTCAGAGTTCTCCTGGACAGCTTCAGACAATGATGGCACGTCTCTGGAAGATGAGACTCAGGGAGACAGATAATACAGACTGAATGTGGATCCGTCTGTGCCTTCTTTTTACCACAAGAAGCCTACTTCACAAGTACGTAAATGTGTCGAAAAAAACTCCAGTTTTCAAAGAGAGCTTTCTGACAAAAACATTAAAAAAAGGAGCGCAGTGCTTCAGGATACTAACAACAGGAGCCGTATAGCATTCTCATGCCCCATTTATGCATGCTAAAGATTACGATTACACACAAATCCCATCTTTATTTTCATTCACTTTTTTACTGGCTCCATGCAGTGACAATGAAACAGTTTTTCTTCCAAAAACATTTTAATGTACATCACAGATGTTTCTAGTCGTGCATACTAAACATTTCCTTACAGCTGCCAATAATGTTCTTGAAAGGTTGACTGAAATTATGGATTTTCGTAATCTGGTTTGAAAATATGCAGATTTTTTTACAACCCTTTATTTGTTATGTTTGATTTTCATACACATGAGCTCACAGACTAAAGTGGATCAATTACAGTGACCCAGGCCAGGACACCAACCTACTAACCAGACAATTGAAGAACACACACGTCCACACTCTATGTGATCTGATTGGGGGGCTCAGATTGCAAATAGGGGCTACTGAGCTCAGTTGTGTCGATTGAGGTGTTTTACATTTTTTAACACCGACTTCCAAAAGAAAGATTAGAACACAGCAATATCATATAATTGTATGACAACTGGTATATAGTGTAGATAGTATCATTACAATCAACAGCTTGCACCTATTATAAAAGAGATATCAGCAAATCTAGTTGTCTACATCTGAATGCATGAGAGGCAAGAAAGAACATTGAACAATACCCGTCCCACCCCCCTACCTGTTAAACGTGTCACCTGTGTAATGTAATAAATATGTAAATCTAAGCTCTGAGAAAGGAGAACCACACTGGGAGCCCCGGGGGGGGGGGGGGGGGGGATGGGGCGGCATTTTGAGTGTCAATAAGGTACACTTGAGGTTTCGGACCTCGCGGGTGGTGCGGTTAGGAATGTCACATCAGATGTGGTTACATTGAGGGCTTGGATACCATAGCGTGTAACATGGGTATCCTATGCCATGGCACGCAGTCAGGAAATGTACAGGGCCAGCGGTCAGTCAGGTGCCATATCTTGCGCTTTAAAACCTTCTACCAAGGCGTCCCATTCCAGGGATATGGGTTTTTTACGGTGTCTGTATTCTTCTCGATGGAGGGCCACAGTCTCCGCCAACCCCCATTGTGCCACCTTCTCCCTCCAACCCTCCAGCCATGGAGTTACCCTGGATTTCCACTGTTTCGTAATAAGCCTTTTTGCTAATAGCAATGTTAAGTCAGCAAAGCGTACCATTATCTTGGAGCCCCTGGGGCGGGTGGAGGCCCAGGAGACATTGTGTCAGACTGCTCCACTGGTTGAGTCCAATAAGAACAGTCAGTGCCAGTGAAATGCCCAGCCAGAATGTGAAAAGTTATGGGCATGTCCATAACATGTGTAACAGATCAGAATCTGGGGCTCTGCAGCAAGGGCAAGCAGATGAGGCAGATGAAAGCAGTCTGGCAAGTCTATGTGGTGTTAAGTAGGCCCTGTGCAGTATAGAGAATTGCATGAATTTAAGTCTGGTATTGCGGGACACTCTTTTGGGGTATTCAAGCATACATTTCCAGTCGGTGTTGGATAATTCTTGGATGAGGTCTGTTTCCCAATTAGGTTTCAAGGGGGTAAGTGTAGTGCCCAGGTGTGCCCTAATCCCACGGTATAGCCAACGCATGAGGTGCCTGCCATCTCATAATAAGAAGTGACTGCAACAGCTCATGTGTGTCGGGCTCCTGTCCGTCAGGGGACCAATAGAGTTGCACATACTTAAGAATGCTTGCATGTGTCAAGAATACTGTTTCACGGAGACCATGTATGGTCACAAAATCTCTGTGGGTCAGTAATGTGCGGTCTTGAAGTAGTGCTCTGGCAGTTGTTATTCCTTCGTGTTCCCAGGGGTCCAGCCGAAGAGTTGTCAACGTGTCAGAAGAGACTAGGAGGCCCAGTAGTGGGATATTGGGTGCATAAGGGTGAGGAGTTGCTGTATATTCGCCAGTAGGCCAGAGCCACTCGCAGTAAGGGGCTGGATCGCAGAGGAGCGACTCCAGGGTAAAAACAGCCTAAGTAGTTGGCCGCTCGCTAGTTGTTGAGGAGTATATCCTATTTCAGATAACTTGTGTCCTGACAGCCAGAAGGATAGCCATTGAAGTTGCCCCACAAAGCAGGAGGCCTTGAAGTCGGGCCCTCTGAGGCCCCACCTCCTGTCGGGAGCTGCAATTTGGCAAGGCTCACTCTGCAATGTCCCAGTCCCCAAGTAAGCTCAGTCAGCAAAGTATTCAGTAACTTAAATGCCCATGCAAGCACCACTACTGGGAGGTTTACAAAATAGTACAGGAGTCAGGGTACCATGACTCTTTTTGCTAATGCTAGACAGTCAGCTACCGACAGGGGCAAGGTGATCCAGAAAGTAATGTGTGACTTGAGCGAATTAATCACTTTCACAAGGTTTCCCTCAAGAAGTGTCTTCATATCTCTGTACACCTGGACTCCCAGCTAGCGGAATGTCCAGGGTGCCACAGGAAGATCCACTCCCCCGAATCGCAGTGCGGGTCCCATGTTGTGGCATAGAATTGGAAGGAGCAGGATCTTTCTACATTAATACGAAGTCCCAAGAGTGTACCGAAGGAGGACAGCAACTGGGCAGAGTCACGTAATCCCATTCGGAGATCCTTGACGTATATGACCATGTCATCTGTGTACAGTGACACTATGTATCGTATTGCCAATCGGTTTCCCTTCGGGTTATAGAGTATTGCCGGAGGCCTTTGGCTAGGGGTTCCAATGCCAGTATAAATAAAAGTGGTGACAGGGGGCAACCCTGTAGTGTTCCCCTTGCCACGGGGTAAGTGGGAGAGGTGTGGCGCAGCGGCCAGGGTGGCTTACTCCGGAGTGCAGGCCTCACGGTTCGATCACCGGTGGCAAAGCAGCTCAGCACCATGTGACTCTGGGCAATAGCTCACTTAATATGCCTGACGGCCCCCAGTGCCTTGAGACCCTTAGGGGTGAGTAGTTTGTGCTTTACAAATACTGGATATGGATTTGGATATGGGTAGATGTCTGAGATATGCATGCCAGTCTTTGCCCTGCCTGTCAGATTGGTGTAACGAAGGGTAACCAATTTGATATAGGTGTGGGGAATTGCATAGTAGGCCAGTGCTGCCAACATGAAGTCCCACCCCAGGGTGTCAAATGCTTGCCAAACATTCAGTGAGATGCAGCTGGCATATGGGTAATGGAAGCTTCCATGATCCTGAACAGGCGGCGAATATTCAGTGATGGGTTACACCCAGGCAACAACCCATATTGGTTGACATGGAGCAATGTTGGAATTATTGGGAGCAGTCTACCCACTAAAAGTTTACTTAGAATCTTGAATTCAGTATTAAGAAGTGATAGGGGCCTGTATGAGGTGAATTCTGTGGGTGCTTTACAAGGCTTTAACGGGGAGGTCACCAATGCTTCTCTGGTGGATGGGGGAAGCTCACCTTTCTCCATGGAGGCATTATATGGTTTCTCTAGTCCTGGTACCAATTTAACAATGTATGTTATGTAAAATTCAGTCAGGATCCCTTCGGAGCCCAGCGTTTTATTCTTGGCCAGGTCTTTAATGGCTCCACTTATCTACCCTGGGGTCGCTGGGGCACCCAAGACCTCCCTGCCTGCAGCAGACACTCTGGGCAATGTTGCCGGGTTTAAAAAAGCTTCAATTGGCTTAGAGCATTAAGGGGGGCAGTGTGTAATTGCGCATAAAAGTGTCTAAAGGTGTTGTTTATTTTTCTCTGCTTGTCACTCAGTCCCCGGTCCGGCTCCTGAATAAACAGGATGGGTGTGAGTGTTGTGTCTGACCGTATTAGGCGACCCAGGAGAGGGCCTGGTTTGTCCGTGTCAGAATTTGTTTTCTGGAGATAGGCTCTATGGTCAATTACTCCAAGTAACTCCAGAAACTTGGCATGTGTGATCCGAGCTTCATGAAGCTTGTATGCCACTGCATTCTCAGTTAGTGTTTCAGTTTCTAGTGGACTCAGCTTGTGTTCTAACTGTGTGAGTTCCCTTTTCATCTCTCTGTAAGCCCCCACCACTGTGTTTAGGGCTGTTTCCCTGATCACAACTCTATAAGCAGGGAATAGGTAGTGCCCTTGTTTTTGTTAAAGTACGGATCTATGGCTGTAGCTAATGTCACATGAAACACAACGTCCTCTAAAAGAGTAGGTTGTAAATGCCATGTGGGTATTGGTGTCGGCGTATGCCCCCACATAAGCATTATTTCCACAGGGTTGTAGTCAGACAGTGTTTTTCCTAAATGTGTAGCATGGGTAATGCTGGGCAATAGTGTGGTGGGGCTGTGGAATCTGTCTAGGTGATAGAGGAGTGTGTGGGGATATGAATAAAATGAGTACTCCCTCATTAAGATGTTGTGACTATGCCAGACATCTGAAAGATCCCATCCCGCTATCCATTGCTTCAGCACCCTTGACTGATGCACTGTTGCAATGCATGGAAGAGGCAGATGTGAACGGTCCAGAGTGGTATCTAGCACATCATTAATGTCTCCACTGAGTATCCAGTGGTATCCAACCCAGTCTGCTAATGCTAAAGAAGGCAGAACAGATGGCTCCCCCCACTCCGTCACAGGTACTGCACCGTGAGGGGCCATGACCTCAGGCACTCATGCCCAGGCACACTGCAGCAGACAGGATTACTTGCCACGAGTGTGTCTGCTCAGCCCCAGCACATCATCAAGGGCCTCGTGGATGCCTGCCGGCATAGCCGCTCCAGGCGAGACCTGCATCTCCAGGTCCACTCACGGCACTCGGACCCGCCAATATCAGGTCAAGGTTCAACAATTGGCAGCAGAGGGATGGCAGCAGCACGGGGCGGGGAAGAGCTGCTCCGGAGAGGGGGGCTTCCGATGTATGGCTTATTTGCTGCTCCAGGTGAGAATCACCCTTGGATGAGGCTGCCATCTTGGGCATGGCTGCAGATTAGCCTCTCTCCGCCATGCCGGCAGCCACCATGATACAACCCGTCCCAACTGGCCCATGGGGTTGTTCGGGAGGTGAGGGCAAAATCTTTGGCAGTCGATGGTGGGTTTAGCGGGTGTTGTAGGATGCATTCTGCAGCCCAGGTCCGGGAGCTTCGGAATTAAGCAGCTGTCATCTTAGGCGGTTAGACATACTCCCCAATTGGGGCTTATTACATCTGCTGTCCTGGGTCCTCTTTACAATTGGACTCAAAATTGAGCACCAAATAGAGCAAGAGTGACTGATCCGTGTAAGGAAAACAGTAATTGAAATACTCAGGTAGTAAGAGGAGCATCTTGGGCTGTCCGGAGACTAAAGATGTCTCTAATTGCCTGCACACCTGGATCCCCAGACACACTGTCTGTGCATGCTTGAGGAAAATGGGTAATATGATTCGCAGCTGCAGGCTGCAGTGCAGGAGTAAGTTACACAAGCTTGCAAACAAAAGTCAGTTAGCGAAATGGTCGATTTCAGCTTGTGGGTGTTAGAGTACTTCAGTACCTGTATACACTGTTGACACTATTTTAGGAGAATTTGAAGGGAGTTCTAAGTAGATCTCGATGCCCTGATGAGGGACAATCAACCAACACCCAGTGGGGCTAGGTTATTGTGGGGCTTACCACAGTGCAGGGCTGGCTGATTTGCGGCGGGTTTCATATAGTGATGGATGATTGTAAGAAATTAGGTTATTAGTTGAGGGGAATGGAAGTCCCACTCAAATAATAAACGCAATACTTGTCAGGGTGTACTACAAAAGGTCACTAAATTAACCTGTGCTTAACCCTCTGATAGCTTGGTACAAAAGCAGTCAGGCTTAACTTGGAGGCAATTAGGCGTGGGCGAAGAATTCCGCTCCACCAGCGGAGCTCGTAGAGTTTTGTCCACTCAACGCGGATTTCGGCAAAACTAAGCTAGACCTCCTTCTAGCGAAATTTCTCAAATGCGGGCAGTCACGGCAGGTTGCGAAGCGTAATGCCATTCGCAGTGATTTTACAGCATGGGACACACTTCGGTGCTAAAAATCGGTATGAGCAGTGTGACTTACCACACTCTTTGCAGAGTTCCGTGGAGCAGAACTCGGTGAACTCAACCCAGGCCTAGAGGCATTGTGTAAAGTATTTATCCTGCTTTCAAATAGTAATAGAGTGAAAACACAACACAATAAAAAATCCTAAACCAATTTAGAAAAATAGAGTAAAGGATAATAAATAAAATGACACCAAAATGACAAAAAGCACAAAGCTCTACTCGCTGTTATCTGGTTGTGGTGTACCGGGGTAAAGTCTCAAGTTCAGTCCAACCGCAATGGAGTGCGTGTCGGATACAGGGACCAGGTTTGTCTCGCTGAAGAGCTACCTTATCAAGTGTTTGTGAGGAACTGCGGTTTGCGTTGGTGGGGGCCGCAAGAAGGTCATTGTCAGCGCGAGGAGCAGATTGCCGTTGTGGAAGGTTGCCGAAATGCATTGGGTCTACGATTCAACTGTTCCTTATGATGAACCTTGAACTGCCAGATGCAGCTGACAGTGTTGATTTTGTTTAAATTTTGGAAGCCAGAGGATTGAAGGTTGTGCACCCTGGGTCCGGTTGACCACTCGGTCACCAGCTATCAACAATTGTTTCACAAGCATGTCCTGGGCAGAGCACGAACCAGTGTTGCACACTAAACATTTTGTTGATGTGTTTATATATATAAAAAGTGAAGTTTGAGTAGTTCATGTTGACGTTTGAAGTGCAGTCTATCACCATTTTCAAAAGGTTTATTTTGCAAGGTTGATATGGCATTTTAACTGCACTACAGACTACAGTAGGAGGCCTGAGGCATGTTTTACAGTGGTAGTGAGCCGCACAATGAATGTTGCAGCCCACTACCATCATTTAAAGTACAGACCCTGAGTAAATGTAGTACCATTTACTCAATCAATCAATCAGGATTTGTATAGCACTGCTAATCACCTGATTGGGTATCTAGGTGCTCACAGGTCTCGGATGCTCATTCGAACAGCCAGATCTTGAGGGCCCTTCAGAATTCTGGAAGAGAGGTGATGGTTCAGAGCTGCATGGGGAGGCTGTTTCAGGTCTTTGCTGAGATGTAGAAGAAGGAACATCCTCCACTTCTGCTTCAGTGGAGGCGGGACAGGTGATAGGGAGGTGGTGTGTAAACTTCTCAATCGTAGGTGGAAGTACAGGCGGTGGGTGGTTGTGTGGGAGGTCCTTGGTTGTGTGGATCCTTTTGTGTGTGGGTCAGCAGCTTGAATTGGCATCCCTTCTGTATGGGGAGCCAGTGGATTTGCCTGAGGTGGGGTGTGATGTGGGAGCATTGGGGGAGGTAGAGGACGAGTCTGGCTGCAGCGTTCTGTATGGTGTGAAGCCTCTTTAGGAGGTGTGTGGCATTTCCTACGTGGAGGGTGTTGCTATAGTCCAGTTGGCTGGTGATGAAGGCCTGTGTCACGGGGTGTCTTGTGTGCAGGGGTAGCCATTTGAAGATCTTCTATAGCATGTGCAGAGTACGGAAGTAGGCGGAGATGATGGCCTTAATCTGTGGTTTCATGGTGAACTTTTTATCAATGATAATTCTGAGGTTTCTGGCATGGTCAGTGGGTATGGGTGTGGCTCTCAGGTCTGGCGTCCACCAGGAGTTGTTCCAGGGGTTGCTATTGTTGCCAAAGATCAGTACTTCTGTCTAGTCCAAGTTCAGCTTCAGGCAGTTGTCCTTCACCCAGTCTGCAATGCTTGTAATGCATCTGTGAAAGTGGTCCTGGTGGTGGTAGTGTCATCGCTGAGGAAGTTGATGAGTTAGGTAGTGTCTGCGTAGGATAATATGTTGAGACTGTGAGATCTGGCAATGTTAGCTTATGGTGGTCATGTATGGGTTGGTGAGTGTAGGGCTGAGGGATGAGCTCTAGGGGACGCCACAGAGGATATCCTTGGGTTGGGAGGTGAAAGGTGGTAGGCAGACTCTCTGCGTCCTTCAGTGAGAGAGGAGGTGATGTATCTGAGCAAATCTCCTTGGATGCCGATGTGGTGGAATCCTTCCAGCCTTGTGTGGTGGGAAATGGTGTCAAAGGCTGCTGAGAGGTCAAGAAGGATCAGGGCTGCTGTTGAGGAGGGTTCAGATGTCGGTGGCTGTGATCAGGGTTGTCTCGGTGCTGAGATTGCTGTGGAAACCTGATTGGGAGGCGTAAACTAGCTGGTTCTGCTCCAGGTGTTTTGTGGGTTGCCTGTTGATAGACTTTTCAGTACTTTGGCTGGAAATGGGAGCAAGGAGGTAGGCCAGTAGTTTTGAGTTAGCTGTGATCAGCAGAGGATTTTTTGAGTAGTGGTATGACTTCAGCGTGTTTCCAGGCATCAGGAGATGCTGCTGTGATGATTGAGGTGTTGAGCAGCGTGTTGAGTTCCTGGCCATTCTTTTGTTTTCGAGGTTGAAGATGTGGTGCGGTCATGGGTCAGTGAGAGCTTCCAAGTGGATGGGTTTCATGATATGTGTGGGGTCCTGGGTGGACAGCTGGTTTCAGTTGGTCAGTCTGTGGTTCGTGATGGTTTCGGTGAGAGTGCATTATTTGTGTAAGTCCGTTGGTGTAGGTTGGGGTTTGAGGTTTCTGTATATGGTTGCGATCCTGTCATGGTACAATTCGCAGAACTCTTGTAAGGGCTTGATGTTGTTTTCATTGGCAGCCAAGTTGGAGAACTCCTGAACGATGTTGATAAGTTCCTTGCTGTCTTTGGTGCAGGTTGCAATGCGTATAGCTAGGACTGTCTTCTTTGTTGCCCTCAGCAGGTGATGGTAGCAGTTGAGGGAAGTCTTTAAGTCTGCCTTGTCAGGGGTGTCTTTACTGGTGCGCCATCTCCTCTACAGCTGTTTGCTGTCACATTTTGCTGTACTGAGTTCTTGGTTGTATCAGCTGGCCTTTTTGGAGGATCTTCTGTGATTGTTGCTCTTGATGGGGTCGATGTTGTCGGCACAGTTGGTGATCCAGGTGTCGACGTTCTAAATTTCTCGTTCTGGTTTGGGGACAGCGGCTGGGTTGGAGTGGTTGAGGGCGTCTGCCCAGTGGGTCTCAGAATTATTTCTCCAGCTGCCATGAGAGGTTCTGGCCATCAAGGGGGTGGAGGTGTGGGAGCTGAAGATGGTGAAGTGAATGATGGTTCATGTGAGTTCTGTGACATGGCTGTACTTGATGCTGTTGCTTGAGGTGAAAATGGGGTCAAGCGTGTGTCCTGCGGTGTGCGTGGGGTAGCAGAAGATTTGGGTCAGTCTGAGGCTGCTCATATTGTCGACGAGGTGGGTGCTGTTATTGCTATTGGGTTCATCGAGTTGGAAGTTGAGGTCGCCAAGTTGAATGTAGTCCTTGGTATCCAGGGCAAGGGTTGTAATGCAGTCTGCAGAAGCTGGAGCATGGGCCCAGGCATTGGCATGTGATGGTGCCTCTGATGGTTGTATTGCCATCTGTGTGAAGCTTGAACCTGAGGTGATTCATGGGGGTGGTGGTATTGGTGGTGGTGGTGCACTGTATGATCTTTTTATAGATGATGTCTATGCCTCCTCCCGGTTTGTTGATGCGGTCTTGGTGGGTGATTTTATATCCATGGGGAATGGCTGTGGTGATGTCAGGGGAGGATGAAGGTTTGAGTCAGGTCTCAGTGAGGAAGACAATGTTGGGTGCAAGACTGTCAATGAGGTCTCATAACTCGGTGGAGTGCTTGCAAATAGAGCACATGTTGAGGAGTAGGCAGTGGGGTTAGTGGGACACTTCTGGTGCTGTGTGGCTGGAGATCGGCAGTGTTCTGCGACATGGCGGTGGTTGTGCTGGTGCAGGAGAAGGACCAGCTGGTGCAGCAAATGGTCCTACTAGGAGTGCGTTGCCGCATGACAGTAGTGTTTGTGGGGTATCTGGTGTTCAGGGGAAGGAGGACGGCGGCATGGTACTTGAAGGTGGGCCGGGAGCCAGGGGTCCTGGACCGGGGCGTGGTCGAGGTGCTGCATTGTGTGCGCTGGCAGTGGGCCCACTGTGCAGCTGAGTGGCCGCACTGCGTGGGTGCATTGCAGCCTCCATTAAGTAGGTCCTGGGAGGAGGGAGGGGCACTGGCAGGTGGCGTCGAGGGCTAGAAGGGAGGCAGGGAATGGCCGTAGTGATCAGGAGAGGAGTTTGGTGGGAGGTGGGAAAAACAGGCGGGCAGCGCAATCAGAGAAAAGAGAAAAAGAGATGACAAAAAGAGAAAAGCACAGGAATTAAGCACAAGAATTAAGCACAATCAGAGAAAAGAGAAAACGCGACAACAAAAGGAAAAAAGCTCAAGGTTTAAGCACAATCAGAGAAAAGAGAAAAAGAGAAAAGCACAAGAAATTAAGCACAGGGAGCGAGATAGAAGCATAATCAGAGCAAAGCAGCGGTGAGGGCTGGCAGTAGGAAGGAGAGCTGGGTCTAGGACTTACATTTACTAGGGACTTACAAGTATAGTATATAGACCAATCAGGAGTAGGCCAATTTTACCATGTTTTCAAGGGAGACCAAACACACTTTACCACTATATAGTAGGAGTAAAGTGTACAGAGTGTTAAAAGCCAACAAAAATGAGTTCATCAAAGGAAGGTTGAGAAAGAACAAAAATCTAGGTAGACACTGCAGAAAGTGCCAGGTCCAACAATGATGAAGTCCTTCCTGCACAGCTCCTATTATCCAGGATTCCGGGCTGTGGAATCCTCTTCGAGGCAGCGCTCTCCTGTAGTGATATCTCCAGTATTCATCCAACAGTTGAACAAACAACCTCTTTTGTTCAATAGTCTTCCAAACAGCACTTCCAGCAGTTTGCAGGGCCACACATTTGCTCCAACTCTAGCAGGGTACTAGCTGTCAAAGACACCAAACCTGGAACTCAGTAAGAAGGTCTCCTCTAAAATACTGCGCAGATCCTGGATATTGGCCAAATAGGAATTTTTTAATCCATCTGATGACGGACTTCTCAGTATCCCTAAGCACTTAGTGGAAAATGGAGATGTTCTAAACATGTGGAATTAAAATGAAACTGAAATAATGAAAGCAGAAATTGAAGATTAATCCTACATCATGAATGTGGTTTGAATTAGAAAAGGGATAACCCGGAAGTTGTTTGGTTTCATGACTGTAACTCTGCTGTGTTCTAAGGGGTACAAAACAGAATACATATACCATTCTAATTCCATCTAACAATATATGTCAGATGCAATGAAGATTGCATTTGGAGAGACTTGCTGTACCTAAAGCATATTTAAAAATACATTTGGAACCGTAAAAAACCCAATAGTTAAAACTATATAGCATTATGCTGACTGTCAATGTGGATAACTTATATGTCTATAGCACTTCTATTTTCAATATAACAAATTCTACATTAAATAAGTGAGTATTAATAATTATATACAGTCCCACGTGTTTAGTAAATACATAAAATGATTAAACACTATATACTGGAAAGATATTCTTTATATCCGAGCATTTCTAATGGACTTTTCTGACTAGTAATAATAATTTAATTATCTCGCTGTGCCACTTATCCAACTACTCAGTGCTCGCTGAGCACTATCGTTGTCTCCATAAGATGCTACTCTTTGCTGTAGTATACGCGCTCAGCAATGTTGGACTAATTTACTATGCACCTTGTAAACATTGTTCTAACATAGCCTTTTCACTATTGTTTGCAGCTGTTAAAAAGCTTAGTAGGAAATGTTGTTCCCTAAAGGGAACATGTTTGACTTATAAAACCCAGGAGTAATGTAGCTCAGTAGAAAGAAACAAAATGGATTATACTTACATTTTGGGATTGTGGTAATAATATATGGTGAACATTCTGGGTCCAATTCACAGACTGCATATTGGAGTACGCAACTCATAGGACAGTTTCCTGTTGACTAAACGCCGGCAGACGACATCGGGTCAATACGTGGGAGGTCCGTATTACTGCATACTGAGAACTCTAAGTTATTGCGGAGCGTCCACCCAGTAGAAAGATAACCCAAAGACGTTATTTTCAAACAAACAAGCACATTATCACTAAGATGCATCTACGTTCTTTGAATGCTTACAGTCACCATATATGTACGAGTGCCTTCCTTTGATTTATGCCTCCATATTTATATTTCTTCGTCGATCAATGATAATCTATGACCCCACTCGAAAGAGAGATCTGCAAACTATCGATTAAGCCTTTTATCGCCTGAAAACAGTGGCGTTTTTTCAGCCTTTGGCTGCACGATAATACCAGGATTTTAATAGTCACTCATTGGTCTAAACATCATTTGAAATCTCGCTGACATATATATTAATGCTGACTGAACCCCTAAGTATCAGACTATATTGCAATAGACGGTCCCCTGATGAAGGCAGCTTTGCTGAAACGCGCGTAGTTCACATCTACCGCATTGCCCTTCTCAACTACAAATCGACCGCATATTCAATTTTATTTGACCAATCTGTTGGATGTTTTTGTGATTCTAATTTTCTTTATTGTTGAATATGGATTTTTGATTTACTATTTTTCTATTAATATTTGTTATTATTTATTGTTGTTAACCTAATGAATTGAAATGAATTTAAGAAAAACAAAGAGATATTATGTAAATATAAATAATAAAATCATATATTTTTCCATAATAATCATGGATTCTGATTTATATGATCTATATGTAAATTACATCTAAGTGGTTTTTCTCTTTTAATACACCTACAATATTTTGGCGTATGTTATTGATGTTTGCTATAATCTCTTTACCTATTGTGTTTCGTCCCTACGTATAGCAAATTTATTGATTATGTAGGGGTCCCCTTTTTCAAAAACTAATTAAGTGTTACTTTACATTAAAACATGTCCCCTAGAAATTCACTGATAAAAATCAAAGGTTAGAGGTAACATTATAGTTAGGTGTGATGAAAAGATCTGTTTCAGTTAAAGAAAACTCTCAATTCACTGACACAGAAAAGGTTAAATTCACATTATAGTTAGGTGAATTTGTCAATTAGTACATTAACATTTTGAACTGAAAAACATAAAAAACACCAGTTACAGTTAGCAGCACTAACTATAACTTGCCCCCCGCCTTGCACTGCTTATGGGCTCACATATGACATTACTCATGATTTGTTCAATGAGATCATTTATGACAATTATGACCCCTGATGGTATTCACCCACCAAGCATGGTACGAGCAAAGTGGCTCACCAGCAAATACTGGGAAGAGGTAAGGTGTACCCAACCAAAGTACGACTATCTGAAGGATAGTGAGGTACTAGAGTCAAATTAGAAAGGATGCATGTCCAGAAAAAGAAGGTGCTTCTGAGTTGAATAAATAGAGGACCTACTTCACAAAGGTAAATGTACATGTCTATATCTAACTATGTGCAGATCTACTCCTACATCTAGGTGTAACTTTCCACTTTTGGCCTTTCACCATTTTCCAAGTTGAGATTTACACCTTCATGTAGACTTGCATGTCTCCACCGACTCCAATGAGGAAGTGGACTGTCCTACAACTGAATTTGTGAGTGTAAAGTTAGTAACTTTACAAATGTTGGTCGAGATCTCCACCACCGGGGTGAAGATTGGCCTATAAAAACACAGGGAAATTAAAGTTTTTCAAAAATAATTTAAAGGATTTTATTACAAATGTAAAATAATTTAAGTAATCAATATTAAACTGGAGGTTTAAAAAGTTATAACATTTTACCTCCTAATATTTATTCTTTGCCTTTATTGACCGATGGAACATAATAGTTCATCTGCAAGTACAAGTTAAAATTCCACATAAAAAATGTATCATACAAAATACAATAAATTAATGAATACATCAACTATAAATAGACAAATATAAAACAATAAAAACCTCAAGATAAAATCGCTAGAGTATCATAATCAATATACTCTTTCTCAAAAACCTTAAAATTCTACCCAAATAGCTACAGAGAAGAAATAAAATGAGCATGCATACAGCTCTTAATTTAAATTAATCATAGATAGGGTGGCAGTTACATGTTGTCTAATTGAGCAATCAGCAAACTAAAGACTACAATCACTATCACCCTAGTAAGAACACATTTACAAATTCTATGAGCATTTACACAGTTTGTAAAATCCAGAAGGCAACACATGGGTGCTATCCACCTGGCGTTCGGCATAGAATATTTGGCGCAAAAGAATAATAAGTGCTCTTCGGTCTCATCAGCATGCAAGCATGCTGGGTACAGAGTACACTGTCCTTTGATGAAGCCCATGTGGAAGTAAACATGGCAATAGGGAGAATGCCATACCTGAATTGTAAGAAAAGCGAATGTGCACGTGCAGGACGGATGAAGTCTAAAAATTCCTCCGCCTTGGGCACGTTCTTGTGCAGAAGGAAAGACCTAGTGCAACCGCCCATGTGACTGAAAGATTCATTATGAGGAACAACCTGTCCCCAGAACCTTGCTTTAACAACAGCAACTGCAGAAGTTGAGATAGAGGAAAGGCTCTTTCAAGTGGTTGCCCAGCCTCAGGTTGTATAGAAGGTTTCTGACATAGATCAACCACTGGTTCTTCTGGTTGCTGTGTAAGCTCAGACTATCAATACGTCAATCTCCGTATGGTTTCAGTTCCTCAGAGGAGCATATATGGACCCCCTAAAATATAGACCTCGCCAACTCTAAGACAAATTTGAGCTCGAGATATAGTTTGAGGGAGACTAAGGTGGCACCTCTCCCTATATGCACAAGGGCGGTTATGAAAATGTTCTCACTAACACTCAGGGAATCCATAGAGGAGTTTCCCCATAATTCCATACTATGCAGGGCTGCACTCCTAATTTCAGCTTTGTATATCTCCTCCACTGGGTGAATCGGATACCAGGGGGTCCTCTTGGTGAATCTGAGGATGGCTGCAGTCCAATGGTTTATCAAGAGTGTGTTCTTGGAGATAAGTGTGTTTATTAGGGCTTATTAAATTAGCACATATTGTAATTTGAGATATGAAAATTATTTTTTAAACATTCGTTTTAAAAAATGACTCACTTTCACTAACATTTTTTGTAATTAAACTTGGTTCAATGCTCTGTGTTTAATTAATGTAAATACTTTTTTAACTTTTAAAAAAGATTAACATCTTTTTTTAAATTAAGTTTACTATTAAATTAAATTAAACAAATATCTATCTATCTATCTATCTATCTATCTATCTATCTATCTATCTATCTATCTATCTATCTATCTATCTATCTATCTATCTATCTATCTATCTAGATATATATCTATGTCTACATATATATATATCTATATATATCCAGCTCAGTTTTTCCGTCTCAATCCCTTCACTCGCGATCGGGTGCTTCCAACGCGGTGACGGACACCGTGTGCAGTCAAAGCTCCTGGTACACAAACACACCAGCACTCACGGGAACAGTGTCCTGATTTTTATTACAGGACGAAACTCACAGCAAAACGCGTTTCGGCTACCGCCTTTGTCAATTGTAAGCGGCGTCGGCTTTCAGTGGACATAAATACATTCCTTACGTCACTAACATCAACATAGGACTTACTTCAGTCCAAAATGGCAGCCATTGTTAAACATGTTAAATCATTCTTACTTCGAATGCATAGCGTTATAACATAGGTTCTCACGCCCTGTATGGGCATTCTACCTACTTAACAAACATGTCAAGCTTGTCATTGCACCCTGAATGAGTAATTACTGCCATATGTTAAATGAAGTGTATTTGATAATACAATATAACAAGAAAACACAAAAACAGATACTCCGTGCACAGAAATTCTCGCTACAAATGGACAGACAGCTCTTCCCCACTGTTCAAGCCAGATGGCATCTTGGTCTGGATATCAATAATATATATAGATTCAAGTCTCCTCAATTGCAATTGTCTGTCACCCCCTCTCACAGTTTGTGGCACATGATCCAAACAGAAAAAGCTCAACAGGTCCCTGTTGCTCTGATGAAGTAATTCAAAGTGTCTTGCCACCGGATATGATACATCCTTATTATTAATGGCCCTCATGTGTTCTAAAATGCGTATCTTCGTGGGGTGTATGGTACTCCCTATGTAGCGTAAACCGCATGGACAGACCAGACAGTAAACAGTGAAACAGGTGTTGCAGTTCATTAGCTTGTTAATCTTTTTAGGGTAATCTAGACCAGGTACCTTATAGTGAGTGATCTTCTTACTATTTTTACATGCCCTGCATTTAAGACAAGGATAAAACCCTGTAATCTTTCCAAAAGGTGATGTCTTACTCTCTTTGTTACAGTGGCTTTGTACTAAGTCATCACGCAATGTTTTCGCTCTCCTGAACGTCATGAGTGGTGCTTTGGGCATGTCTTTACCTATAATAGGGTCCGATTTCAGAATGTGGCAATTCTTTCTGAATATCTTTCTAATGGCCTGGACATCCTCAGAATAATCAGTGATTATTCTGAAATTGTTGTCACTCTCTTTCCTTTGTCTAGTATTGTGATCTTCATCTTTAATCAAGTCAAATCTAGATTTTACTTCCGCTTTTTTAATCGCTTCATCAAGGATATTGCTATGATAACCCCTCATCCTGAATCTACTTATGCTCTCCTTTGCTTCCAATTGATAATCACTATCAAGAGTACAATTCCTCTTGATCCTAAGAAGTTCGCCATATGGAATACTGGTTATTGTTTTTTCCGAATGGCAACTTCGGGCATGTAGCACGGAGTTACCCGCGGTCGGTTTTCTGTGCAAACGAGTGCACAGTCTGCCCTCCATGGGGAACACCACCAGATCCAGGTAATTCACAGCTTTCTTACTTATTTCTCCTGTGAATTTGAGGTTGAGGTTGTTGTTGTTTAGTGTTCTAACAAATTCACTTGCTTTTTGTTCAGTACCTTTAAAGACAATAAACAGGTCGTCTATATATCTTGTCCAACTTATTACCTTCTCAATCCAATATGCATTGGTCTCTGCCCAGGCCACCTGCTCCTCCCACCAGCCCATGAACAAGTTCGCGTAGCTGGGGGCGAAGCAGGTCCCCATCGCAGTACCCCTTATTTGTCTAAATAAGAAATCCTGGAACAAAAAAATATTATTACAGAGACAAAATTTCACGAACTCAATTAGCATAATATTGTGTTCTGCCAAGTTGATTGAACGATTGTCCAAAAAGTACTGAACAGCCTCTATTCCTTGTTCATGACTAATACTGGTATATAGACTTGATATATCAAGAGTCATCATCACAAAGTCATCTTCCCAATGTATACTTTCCACCTGTTTCAAAAAGTCCTTAGTATCTTTGATATAGGAAGCCAATTTAGAAACAAATTCTGACAAGAAAAAATCCACATATTTGGACATGTGTTCGGTCAAACTGCCTAGGGAGGAAACAATGGGGCGACCAGGCGGGTTTAAGGCATCTTTATGCAATTTTGGAAGGTGGTAAAATGTTGGTAATCTAGGATGTTTACATTCCAAGAAGCCATATTCCTCTTTAGATAGCATGCCTTTATGGTACCATTTATTTAGGAGAGTCCGATAAGACACAATGCTATTTTCAAACTCCTTACGTGTTATCTTAGTGTAACTGAGTTTGTCATTGAGCTGATTCAATGCTTCCTTCTGATAGTACTCAAATGTCATCAACACGACATTACCTCCCTTGTCAGATGGTTTACAGACAATGGATTTGTCATTCTGTAGATCCTTGATCGCCTGTCTTTGCTTCTCAGTAACATTGCCCACCATTCTACTGTGGTTATTCCTTCCGCGCAGTTTGACCAAATCCTTCGTCACTGCCTCAGTAAATACATCAATAGAATCAGCCGGCATCATTGGAACAAATCTAGATGTGGGTTTAAATGGGCTGCCAGGGTTAATTTGTATTACCTCCGGTTGGTCCGTAGTTTTCACTACTTTGGGAATCAATAGTCTGGGATCACCTTCATGTTGAAGATCTTCCAGCACAGCCAATATCTCTAGATCGCCAGCTGTAAGGTTCTCCGTGTCACTCGTTGTTATTGTTCCTTGAATGGGTTTCTTCCCTTTGAAATATTTCATGAGTTTCATTTTCCTTGAGAATCTGAAAAGATCGATCTTAGTTTGCGTATATTCCGATTTTCTCGAGGGGCAAAAACCTAATCCAAATCTATATATATCTGTAGATATATCTATATAAATTCACTGAAAAAACCATAGGTTTCAGGGGCGTTATAGTTAGTTGGACAACTCTATGGATAAGTGGCGGTGTGTAACAGGATGTATAGGTGTATGAGTACATATGATGAGTGAGTACATGTATGAGTGACTGTATAGGAACTGTTGGTGAATGAGTGGATGTGTGTGTAGATCTTGGAATTACTGAATAGGTGTGTTGTAACTGGTATCGGTATGTCCATTGTTTTGAAAATGTTAGTTTATATTTTTGAGTGTGTGTATCTAAGGTTATATTAGGGTGAGAGGAGGTCTGCCACTCTATCACAAGGATGATGTCATCAGTGATGTCATCAGTAATGTCATTTGAGATGTCATCAGTGATGTCATGAGTGATGTCACTGACCATGTCATGAGTGATGTAATATGTGACATCATCAGCAGTGCACTGCGGGCGCGTGACTTATAGTTAGCTGAACTAACTATAACGGGGGAATTTCTATGGTTTTGTACGAGTGAAATGTCCAACTAACTATAACGCCCCTGAAACCTATGGTTTTTTCAGTGAATTTCTAAGGTTTTTTAAATGCTAATTTCTAACTATAATGTGCCTGAAACTTATGGTTTTTTCAGTGAATATATATATATTTATGATACTATGTAAATACGTGAAAATGTCTCGGTCCGCCTGTTTGCCTCGGTGGCACAGAAAAAATGGGTGGAACTGACATCAGCATGCCGACGAGGTCCTCTTATGGCTCCGATGACGTCATACGGTGTCGTGAGCAGAGCCGTGCTATTAGAACGTCCTCGTCGATGTGGGAGTGCTAGGAAAGAATTTCCGTGGAATGCTGGTGCAGGGGATATTCACCTAAGTGTTCAGGCTAGTCCTTTGGGAGCAACTGTTTATGTTGCCACTCCAGAAACCGAAACCAGTGATCCGAGGGCAGAGGCCCTGCAGATGGCACACGAGGTGGGGTGCCCAGTGGTGTGCACCGGCGGGGCAGCAAAGTGACAAGCACCACAACCCACAAAAAAGGAAACGAGGGCACTGAATAACACATGATCTTCCCTTTGTATCTGGCAGGAACAACAAAGTTAAAATGCCCTAGTACCAAAATGTAGAATTAGTGCTACAACGGTCTTCAAGAGGACCACCGATGCCACTTCTTCCTCCCGTCCCCCTGAGGCGGCACATGGGTCATGCAGTACGGTCATACTGCAGTGGGACGCACACTCGTTGACCTCTCATGGCACTGCTCCACACTTCAGGGAGGATGCTTTCCATTAGCTATGTTTTCTGATGGCGTGTCGTGCCGGCCCCATCCAACAACAGAACTCCTTTAGATCCAAACAGACTCTTCCACTTTCTCATCGGAAGTGAAATCAGGCCACGCGGACACTTTCACAATAAAACAGCTGGGAATGCACTTTTTGGTAAACAAAACACATTCCTTCCTCCTAATTAATCAAATAAACGTCTCACTGAAGAACAGGGACCAGCTTCGATTGGTAAACAGCCGTTACAACGACTTTTTTACTTTGCGATACCATTATAACGCATGCATTACCACACATGCGTTGTACATCGTGAAGTCATTACTATACATTTTTTTAGAACGCATGGTCATTTACCACGCATGCCTTTACAACAAATTTTGTTGTAAAGGTATGTATGGTAAATGACCATGCATTCTAAAAAACATGTAGACGATCCACGTTGTTGTAAGGAAACAGGCTGTTCCGTTTCCTCACAACGATGTGCACCGCCCCTCAGAGATGACGTGAAGCAGGAACCACGAGGAGAGAGGAACCACAAGGAGTGAGAGGTAAGGGGGATTGGGCATGGGGTGCTTTTTTTCCTAGGGTTTAGGGTAGTGCAGTGGTGTTTGGGTAGTGTAGGGGGTCATGCTGGGGGTAGTGTTTTAGGGTTTAGGGTAGTGCAGTGGTGTTTGGGTAGTGTAGGGGGTCGTGCTAGGGTAGTGTTTTAGGGTTTAGGGTAGTGCAGTAGTGAAAGGGGTCGTGCTGGGGGTAGTGTTTTAGGGTTTAGGGTAGTGCAGTGGTGTTTCGGTAGTGTAGGGGGTCATGCTGGGGTAGATTTAGGGTTCAGGGTAGTGCAGTGGTGTTTGGGCAGTGTAGGTAGTCATGCTGGGGTAGTGCTTTAGGGTTTAGGGTAGTGCAGTGGTGTTTGGGTAGTGTAGGGGGTCATGCTGGGGGTAGTGTTTTAGGGTTTAGGGTAGTGCAGTGGTGTTTGGGTAGTTTAGGGGGTCGTGCTGGGGTAGATTTAGGGTTCAGGGTAGTGCAGTGGTGTTTGGGCAGTGTAGGGAGTCGTGCTGGGGTAGTGTTTTAGGGTTTATGGTAGAGCAGTTGCGTTTGGGTAGTGTAGGGGATAGTGCTGGGGGGTTTTAGGGTTTAGGGTCGTGCAGAGGTGTTTGAGTAGTGAAGGGGGTCATGCTGGGGTAGTATTTTAGGGTTTAGGGTAGTGCAGTTGTGTTTAGGTAGTGAAGGGGGTCATGCTGGGGTAGTGTTTTAGGGTTTAGGGTAGTGCAGTGGTGTTTGTGTAGTGTAGGGGGTCATGCTGGGGGTAGATTTTGTATTTAGGGTAGTGCAGTGGTGTTTGTGTAGTGTAGGAGGCTGTGCTAGGGTAGCGTTTTAGGGTTTAAGGCAGTGCAGTGGTGTTTGTGTAGTGAAGGGGGTCATGCTGGGGGTAGTGTTTTAGGGTTTAGGGTAGTGCAGTGGTGTTTGTGTAGTGTAGGTGGTTGTGCTGGGGGTAGATTTAGGGTTTAGGGTAGTGCAGTGGTGTTTGGGTAATGTAGGGAGTCGTGCTGATGGTAGTGTTTTAGGGTTTAGGGTAGTGCAGTTATGTTTGGGTAGTGTAGGGTGTCGTGTTGGGGGTAGTGTTTTAGGGTTTAGGGTAGTGCAGTGGTGTTTGGGTAGTGGAGGGGGTAGTGTTTTAGGGTTTAGGGTAGTGCGCCCAACCAGCCACAATATCCATGGACAAAGGGGATCCTGACTCTTTTGAACTCTCCGCCAATTGAATAATTTGGGTCAAGGGCCCTATCACGCTATCAATTCCTTTCTTGGGATCCCTCATATACTTGGAGAAAAAGGTACATAGTTTCTCATCAATTTCAGGCGTGTGTGCCACCTTCACCTTCAGTGAGGGCCTGGGGCATTCTCCCCACATCCTATTCCTGACCTCCCTTTCAAGGGGTTGATGGATTTTCCCCAACACATACTCTGCCACTTTGGTGTCAGAGGTCCACTCCGCCGACCGAGGATGGTAAATTTGGGTAGGCTCGAACATGTCCGATTGAACCTTGTCCCCAACCCCGGACTGAGAGGAGTGTAACTCTTGACGCCCGAGTCCTTATCCTCACTGGAGGAGAAATCATCCTTCGATACACCCTCTCCCTCTAAGGGAAACCCGCCATCGGGATCTACAATAGTGGCGACAGTGTCGCAATTTTCTCTGGACTCGTCCTCCTCCCGGCAGGGTGCATGTTTTAGCATTCACGTATTCTTGAGGAAGGTCTCCGTAAGATTATCAAATCCTTCCAAGTGCCCCGCGTTATGCTTAACGCCCCTTTTATTCCTCATCTGGGAGCTACTGGGACCCGCCACCACCAGATCTGGGTCACTGAACACCCCAGGGATGCTTTTCGCCAGCTTATCAACCTGATCCCTAGGAGAAGCCAGGGCCCTCGAAATAGCCAGAGAGAGGGCTTGGTCCACTGCCAGAGGGAGAAGTTGGGGGGCTATTCCTCCTCCAATTCCTGGTAGGAGGAGTAAAAATGGTCTTCTGGAGAAGATAGCAGAGGGTGTGAGCACAGAACAAATGCCCTTAAAATCCTTAAGGCAGCCCCCTCGCCGGTGCTCCAACAGCTGGGCTTTCCCCGAAGCTGTTATAAGAAAAGACTGAGGTGCAATACCAATTACCACCACCAGGTGACGCTGGTCACTAATGTGGCCGTGTGGGGAAATCACCGAATAGCGGTGTCAAAATTAGGCGAGGGTTGGTCGGGAATCAAGCGGACACGAAAGGAGTGACCGGATTCCCAAACGCACGTAAAGACCAGCGGGAGCGCTCGACGGAGCAGCCTCGCTCGGACCAGATGCGCCTGACAGGATCTCACCGCATGCAGAGCGCACAGCGGGAGAAACTGCGAGGGGGAGAACGCTCTCGGGCAAGAGCCTGCTGCGCAGGGAATATGAAACAATACCAAGGCAATAATGCTAATAACGTGCACAAGAAACTGCTATACAAACAGCAACAACGTCAGATTAAGCCAAGAATTTAAGGAATGCACTTAACTGACAAGCAGTGAAGAAAGAGGAAGCGGAAGGGACATCACGATATTATATAGGATGGACTGTGATATGATTGGACTATAGTTGCCTTGGAGACTACCCCCCTAATGGTTCATGGGTTTTGTAGTCTTTTGTTTAATGATTGTTGTGTTACGTTTTCTTTGAACTGCTATGCAAATAAAGTGAGGAAAGATATGCATAATCCTCGCCTCCGTCCTGCCATAGAATTAATTAAACTTTATTCGATCTGATTTAGAAACATAGATCATAAAAGTGTACATATAAACAGTAAATCCTCTTTCCTTATACAATACAGTGAGAATTAATTAAAACCAGTAGGTAAAAACGGGTGTTACAAATCCCGGTTCAGAGCAACTTCAGGTTAACAGAATCGTAAAGTTCAATGTTTCGCAAGATCAATCTCATGTACTTCGTGCAAAATACGCAATAAGGGGACCAAGTAAGATGTAACGCTCCAATACCTGACCAGTCTGCACTATATAAAAGTGAGGAAAAAATAAAAATAAAAAGTGCTTTGCACACTTCTGTCATTGGGCTATATGTGGGCTACATCTGGGTGATATTTGTACTACATTTGGGCTCTTTTTTCTCTGGTGGCCATCTTGGGAGACTTATTTGTTATGAAGTTTCCTAATTTCCTCATTTACTGCAGTCTCCCCAGTAGGAAATGCTTTCAGTTTTTTACTTTGATTCCATCAAGAAGGCATTCAGATGTGTCACACATTTGCCATAAATTCAGAATGTTAGCACTCTAGTTGTTCATTAGATCACTGTAGTAAAGCTACTGCTCACTATGGAGTTAACTGGAAGTCTACTGCTGGTATTGAAAGAGATTGTTTCAGTCTGCATGTCAGAATTTTCTAATGAAATAGAAGAGGATTTGAGATCTCACTTAAAACATGCCCTAAATTTTCTTTCTGCAGCACTAACCATAATTTCTATGGCAAAATGAGCCCCCTCATTTTGTTCCATTTTAAATTAAATGTTTTAAGTGTTACCAGTCTATTCCAATCAAGATGGCTTCAGGTGTGCCATAATTTTGTCATAAGTAAGACTGTTAGCTCTCTAGTTGTTCTTTAGAACACTCTGGGAAGCTGCAGTAGACACAAAGGCATCAACTGATAGGCTGCCCCCGTTGAAATATAACAGGAAGATATTTGAGATCTCACTTAAAACATGTCCTAATTTTTCTTTCTACAGCACTAACCATAATTTCTAAGGCAAAATGAACCCCCTCATTTTGATCCTTTTTAAATTAAATGTTTTAAGTGTTACCAGTTTATTCCAATCAAGATGGCCTCAGGTGTGCCATAATTTTGTCATACGTAAGACTGTTAGCTCTCTAGTTGTTCCTTAGAACACTCTGGGAAGCTGCAGTAGAACACAAAGGCATTAACAGACAGGCTGCTCCTGTTGAAATGTAACAGGAAGATATTTGAGATCTCTCTTGAAACATGTCCTAATTTTTCTTTCTACAGCACTAACCATCATTTCTATGACAAACTGAACCCCCTCATTTTGTTCCTTTTTAAATTAAATGTTTTAAGAGTTACCAGTTTATTCCAATCAAGATGGCTTCAGGTGTGCCATAATTTTGTCATAAGTAAGACTGTTAGCGCTCTAGTTGTTCTTTAAAACACCCTGGGAAGCTGCAGTAGAACACAAAGGCATCAACTGACAGGCTGCTCCTGTTGGAATATAACAGGAAGATATTTGATATCACACTTAGAACATGCCCTAATTTTCTTTCTACAGCACTAACCATAATTTCCATGACAAAATGAACCCCCTCATGTTGCTCCTTTTTAAATCAAATGTTTTAAGAGTTACCAGTTTATTCCAATCAAGATGGCTTCAGGTGTGCCATCATTTTGTCATAAGTAAGACTGTTAGTGCTCTAGTTGTTCTTTAGAACACTCTGGGAAGCTGCAGTAGAACACAAAGGCATCAACTGACAGGCTGCTCCTGTTGAAATATAACAGGAAGATATTTGAGATCTCACTTAAAACATGTCCTAATTTTTCTTTCTACAGCACTAACCATAATGTCTATGACAAACTGAACCCCCTCATTTTGTTCCTTTTTAAATTAAATGTTTTAAGTGTTACCAGTTTATTCCAATCAAGATGGCTTCAGGTGTGCCATCATTTTGTCATAAGTAACACTGTTAGTGCAGTAGAACACAAAGGAATCAACTGACAGTCTCTGCCCTTGTTGGATGTACATGATTTACTGAGAATGACAGACTTCATTCTCACATGACTGAGAAAGATAATGTGAATTTACAGAAAATATGCTCTCATTTTAGCTTTAGTTTTCTCTCAAACATGATTCATGATATCCTAGCAGAAGGTTTTTCACAGGGTAAAATCACCTTAGAACACACGACAATTCCTGAAATTAGTATGGTACCATCAACAAATGAATTCTAATGTAACTAAAGTCTGTTATCACCCTTTATAGTTCTCCTTTTCTCCTTTTAACCCTCAAAATCTTCGATTCACTACAATGCATTTCAATGGGGTACTATCATGTATATTGGTCCCAAGATGGCTGCCAGCAATTCCAGGATGAAGTGCTGACAGCCAATCAGATCTCACGATGAGATGTGTCGTTAGGCTCCGCCCAGATATTGAAACTTTTTCTTTTTATAATTTCTCATGAACTACAGAACGGATTTACACCATTTAACAAAATGGGATCTTTCTGAACCAAGGGCTACCTTTTTCCCAAATTTGGTGTAATTCCGTTCAGCAGTTCGGGCTGTAGCTGTGTCTAAAGTTTCCTATGGGAATTAACATGGAGAAAACACGTTTTTGGACCCACCTTTTTTCTCTGCCCCTGCTTGCCGAATCACCCCGAAACTTTTAAGATAAGAGCTGACCAGAGCGCCCCACGAGGTTTGAAAATTTCGTGAAGATTCATCAACCGACGCCAAAGTTATTGGGAAAAGAATGTTACGATTTTCCTATGGATAACAGGTCCTAACTATAACTACCTACTGGCAACCGCTAGTAGGTAATTTATATATCTATCTACATCTATATCTATATCTACCTATATATATACATATATATATATCATCCAAAGGTGCCCAAAGGTTGGAGACGCACACAGCGGCAAGCAAAGAGAGCTTCATAGCAAAGTTCTTTATTCAGCAAGACAGCAGCGTTTCCGGATATTTCATGTGCCTTTTCCCCTACGCGTTTCGGAGCTCATTGCTCCTTGATCACGGGTCGGCTTGCTTCGTAACAGAACCTATTGAAGGTATTATTTTAGCGCTAAGGACCACAAGTCCCAGAAGGTCATTGATTGTAGGGGCCCATTGAGGGCCATAAAGCAGCCAATTACGGGACCCGCCCTATTACGAAGCAAGATGACATGGTCAGTGACATCACTGATGACATCATCGAGTGAATGTGGTTTGGTTTGATATTTAAATATGTTTTATATATATAGCAATCTGCATTGAAGAATGAGTGGAAGTATAAGTGTCTGGATTGAGGATTTACTAGCAGTGTGATTGACTGTTTAAGTGACTAATTTAAAGTGTCTCACTAAATATATGGGATAGTGGTTAAACTGTGTGAATATCTGTATCACTCTGTCTCTTGTTGTGCATAAGTTGGTTACTAGCTATTTGAAAGTCTATATTAGTTATTGATGAGTTAAGTGAGTATTTTTATGGGAGAGTGAATGTGTGTGTGGTTGGGTGAGAGGTGTGTGACTGTCGAAAGATGTGTAAATAGTTGATTTAGTAGGTATATGAGGTTAAGACTGCATGTGGAAACAGTTGTTTGGGTGAGAGAATGTCTTTATGGGTGTAGTGATGAGTAAATATATTTCTCAATGATACATGTCCAACAAAGTAGAAATATAAACGGCAGTGTATGTGACAGTTGTTGTATATAAATAAGTATACATAAGACTCAGTGATTCTATGAGTGACTGTATGGATAACTGTATACTTGTAATAGTGATTTTATAACACACTAAGTATGAGTTACTATCTATATGAATAAATGAAGTGGTGTTTGTATCTGAGTAAATGTAAGTATGATCAATTGTTTGCATAAGTGAGTAGGACGACTGCATACAAGAATAGGATGTATGCTGGTGTGTAATGTTGATGTAGGTGTATAAGTATATTTGATAGTGTTCTATTGATCTTTGTCAGCATGTATGAGTAAATCTATAGGTAAGTGTTTAGATTTGTGTGTAGATCTAGGAATCAGTGAGTGGGTTTTTAGAAACTTATATTGGTGTGTCAATGGTTTCAAATATGGTACTCCATATTTTATAATGAGTGATGAAAGGTTATACTAGTGTATGATGAGGTGTATCAGATTGTCACGTGGATGATGTCATCAGTGATGTTATCAGTGATGTCATTTGAGACGTCATCAGTGATGTTATCAGTGATGTCACTGACCATGTCATGAATGATGTAATATGTGACATCATCAGCAGTGGATTGCGGGCGCTCGAGTTATAGTTAGTAGAACTGTAATATCTGACAGAAAGTAATTCTTCCTCATTGCTGACTCAGAGTATGAGGGGTGAGCCACTGCATTCCAGTCATGTTCTGTCGAACATTACGGGTGCGTTTATACTTCCTCCTCCTCAGTAGCCGAAGTTGTCAGTTTTCTTCACCTTCTTGGTCTCGCCCTTAGGTGTCTTTACCTTGGGGCAGAGGTTGTGAATTAAAAATCTCTTGACGCAGCCATGATAACTCCATTATCATTGGTGGACAGTCACACAGTAATCAAAATGTTAAGGAAAGCACCTTCTAGCATTCGCTTCTGAACTGCAACCACAGTATATTTTTGGGAAGAAAAAAAGTACCATGCGTGGAAGCATTCCCCAGCAGAATTGTCTTGAACATTAGGAACTGTGACTTCCAGAGGTACTCTTTGTTCTGGCTTATATCCACACTGACTGCTCCACCTTTTGGAAATAATATTGAAAAACTTGTAATTTAGAGAATAATTTGATATTGTTTTATTTACCTTTCCCTTTAACCATTTGTATCCACAGGGAGTCTTGCATTGTTTTTAATTTGAACTTTTATTGACATAAAATGGCTGCAGCTAGCATGAACCAACCTCCACCCTTTCTATATGAGGAAGGGGATCCCTCATGGCATGGAAAAACTGGATCAAAGGGTTTGAAACAAACTTGTTTGCCATAGGCGCAAGTGGGTTTTCTGCGATACGTAGACAGCACATTTTATTACATAACCTAGTCGCTGAGGGGAGGAAGGTATTTGACAGTCTTCCTGATTTGGAAGAAGAGGAAGGAGACTATGGTGAGAGGGATGTTTATGCTATTACCCTTAAGAAGTTAGAACTTCAATTTGCAGATAAGATAAACTTGGTTTTAGAGCGACATACATTTTTTAGAAGCAGTCAGAGAAAGAATTAGAAAGTTAGAAACTACATAGCGATATTGAGAGGTTTAGCAAATACTTGTGAGTTCAATAAATTGACAGATTCCCTCATTAGGGACCAATTGGTGCGATGTACAAATAACAAAAAGATACAGGAGAAGTTATTAGTAGGGAATCCTGATTTAAAGAATGCAATTGATATAGTAAAAAGTATAGAACACACTGCAAAATGCATAAAGGAAATGTCTGTTACCAGTGACAAAGAAGTAAATGAAATCTGTGGTGAATTTAAAAATGTATGTGCTATTAAGGAACAGAAGAAAGGTGAAACGGTTAAAGAGGATCACAAGAGAAACTTTACCCCAGAAAACAGGATGAAGTGCTTTAGGTGTGGAAGCACAGGGCACCTTGCCAATAGTGTTAATTGTTGGGCCAGAACAGCCACGTGCAAGAAGTGTAACCGCAAGTGACATTTTGTATGTATGTGCAAATACATTTCTGGCAGAACAGTTAATGCTATTGAATCAAGTGATGAACACAGGAAAAAATATGTACTTCAAGTTGATGTGGAAGGTAGTGAGGACGTGTACATGGTTAACTTGTCCAAGTGTGAGATTGGATTGGATGGCAGAAGAGTGGAAGTTTTTGCTGACTCGTGTTCTCCTTCTACATTCATCAATAGCTAAACTTATCATTCTAAGTTTCATGATCAGGTATCATCCCTTGTTGAACCAGAAGTTGTTCCAGTTGGGTATAACAAAGACCCCAAACCACTGGAAGGTGTAGCTGTTATGAAAATCACGTTTAAAGACGGAAGCACAGTAGGAAAGGTGTACAAAGCCAAACAAGGATCCAATCTTTTAGGATGGGCACATCAAAAAGATTTAGGAATTAAACTAGATCCTACAGCGGAAGTGTCTTTTATGCTTGTAGAAAGATCGGCGTGTGGTATGGAATTACTTGATGAATTCCTGGAAGTATTCACTGACAAGCTTGGCTGTTTAAAAGAATTTCAACATAAAATAATATTGAAGGAAAGTGCCAAACCTGTAGCACACAAATGCAGAAGCATACCCATAATGTTGAGAGAACCCCTTAGGCAAGAACTAGACAAGTTAGTCAGTCAAAGTGTAATTGACCCTATCGAAAGTGCTGAATGGGTTGCCCCCATACTCATTAAAACTAAACCCAACACTAAGGCCATCAGATTATACATAAACTTGAGGGAATTAAACAACAATATTTGGATTGACAGGCATCCCTTGCCTAACATAAATGTAATGCTGAGCCAAGTTTTTCTCGGTAATCGATTTATCCACAGCCTACCACTAGGTAGAGCTTCACCCCTCTAGTAAAGCATTGACATCATTCATCAGACAGTTTGGCGCATTTAGAATTTCTGAAGGGTGCCATTCGGACTTGCATCCGCTGCTGCGGTTTTCCAAAGGGCTATGCAAAGGATCCTGGAAGGAATAAACCGCGTGTTATGCTTCCAGGATGATTTGCTGGTTTTCGGAAAAGATGTAAATGAACATAATGAGACCTTCAGGACAGTGTTGACCAAGTTGAAAGAGGCAGGACTAACTTTGAAAAGGGAGAAGTGTCAAGTAGGAGGGCGGTCAGTCACCTACCTAGGACATGTTATATCCAGAGAGGGTATTAAGCCTAAGGTGGATTTGGTAGAAGCGATCAGATCAGCTCCAGTACCTGCCACAAAGGAAGAAATAAAGTCCTTCCTTGGTTTGTCGGAATAGTATTCCAAGTTTGTGAAAAACTTTGCTATTATTACCTATTCATTGCGAAACATGTTAAAATAGGGCATTAAGTTCATTTGGAACAAAAAATGTATGGAAGGATTCAATGAATTGAAGTGTCTTATTGTGAATGCTCCTTCTTAGGACAATTTGATACTAGTACGTGCACCATACTGACAACTGATGCAAGCACCAAGGGTATAGGGGCGACCCTCAGCCAAATGGTGGTTGGGGAAGAAAGGATAGTGGCATTTGCATCAAGAGCATTATCTGAAACAGAAGCTCGATACTCAGTGGTTGAAAGAGAAGCACTGGCCTGCTTCTGGGCAGTTAAACATTTCCATGTATTCCTGTGGGGTATTCCTTTCACAATAAAAACGGACCACAATCCCTTGATAACTGAGTTTTCAGTAAAAAATATTTGAAGAACCACTCCCAGAATATCTAAAAGTTTAGAAGGGTACAACTTCAAGATTGTGTATATTCCAGGACCCAGTAACCAAGCAGCTGACTGCTTGTCTAGACCCCCTTTGCCAGGAGATGAGTTGGGGAAAAATGATGTTGAAGAATATGTGGTAGGTGCTATTACAGAAGGCATACAAAACAAGCATTGGCATAGCCAATAGGTCTCACCTTTGGGACCTTATAAGTGTTTAGCCATGCAACTGTTAATGTTATTGCAGTAAGGATATTGTGCTGCATAACTAAATACTTATAAGGTCCCAAAGGTGGGACCTATTGGCTATGCCAATGCTTGTTAAATGATGCTATGTTGTGCAGGAAACTTTTATCTGTGGTTCTCCTTTTGCCCTCTGATAGTAGTCCAGTGCTGGTCGTGCAGTTTTCGCTGTTATGGAAGCCTGAGTTTCTATTAGTAGCGTCTCAGAACCATAGTGCTTATCAAAATCAATGCACTTTTAGGATCTCCATACAAACAAATTATAACAAATTATCTAAAAGTTAATTGCTTAAAACTAAATGCACTGCTTCTCCAAAACTACTCTCTAAAAAAGCTAGGTTAGATATTAGAGGACTTCAAGTTAACTATTTTATTAACAAATTAGACATGCCAAATGTTGAAGAGTTGGTTCCTCACAGAAAGCAAAGTTAACCAGTTGATATATATTGTTTAGATATCACTTAGATCTGAATTTCATTTGGGGAGTCGGGTCAGGAATGCTCTTTGGGATAGTCCCAGATAGGGGTGTTCGTTTCATCTTCACATGACAGGTGAGCTTCTATTATATTTGGAATCGTGCTGTTCTAAGGTAGCAACCGCAGCCAGAGAGCAGGCTGTCCATGGCTTTGTTTGGTGAGGTTCTTAGGATATTGGGGAGTTTGTTCATTTTCTGGAGTTTGAGATAGCAGAGGGCACAAAGTTTACTCAGTTTGCTTAAGTGTCACACTTCTAACATGGGTAGTAGACAATTGCCGCACTGAGAGATTCTGGATAAATGGACTGCAATAAATCATTGACCTTGGAATGTCCAGACCTGGGTTCTAATCCTTACAATATCATCTGAGCAGAACATCTGTATGATTTTTGTCAACTCCCTTAAATTGCAAATGTGTGTAAGGTAACACATTAAAAACCCTTCTAAAGCGTTTCGGCTAGAACTGTTCCAGTTACACATACCACCCTAACGCCCCGCCATACCCTCGTTTCAACAGATTCCCGAACACGATCCTGTCTCATGAACATCATCTCATACTTGAGCCGGGGCTGGGCACTAGGATGTCTCTCTGTCAGGCACTCAGCAGAGGTTTGAGTGAGGCGCTTCTATAGAGCAAGATGCCCAGTGACTCTTTAACTTATCAAGAGCAGAACTGTAACAAGCTATTATCAAGAGCAGTGTGTTTAGTCACTCTGGGTGTCAACAGAGTGTGAGCTTGTGCGACAAACCGTGCTAATCATAGCCACAAGTCTCTGACGAGTCTTGGTATTACCAAACACAGCTTTATTGGAGGCTCAAACTAGTATTAAGAGCAGAAATCAGAATTAGTCTGACTCATCAAGAGCAGAGCTTTGAATACATCTGGGCATGTCTAAGAATCTGGTTGTCATCTCCAGCAGAGCTCTTTGACGTTTGGGTATTATTGAGAGTGATTTTTGAGTGATTTTGAGTATTATACAGAGATATGAATATCTAGGTGTCATCATTGGCAGGCTCTTTATGTTTGGGTATTACGGTAGAAAGATTTAAATATGGGTGTTATCAGGAGCTGTGCTCAATTTTACCCTGCTTTTTAACAGGCGCAGAGTCTGAGTTTTGTCATGAACAGAGCTCTGAGCGGGAATGGGTATTATAAAGAGTTCCACATGAGATAGTGTATTATGAGAAGCAGTACTTCGACTGGAACCTGTTTTTTTATAGCAAAGATCTTAAGGTGTCTTGCAATATTAAAGAGCAAAATTCTTGGTCTGACACTCCACCAACCGCACTGTTTTCACAGACTCTGGATATTATGAATACTAATGCGATTATAGCGAATAAGAACAGCCATACAGTATGCACTCACAGTGCTGAACCTGGCAAATACTGTCAATTTAAGCTGAGCCAAAAGAGAAAAACAAGCATTTGCAAAGCTTACAGGTCTGCATTGACTTCCAAAGTTTGCTTTGCTAATGCTTGTTTCTCCATGTTTTTTCTAAAACGGTGCTCAGGTGCTAATCCATGACCCATGTGAAAAAAAACTATACACAAACAAAAAGATTTTCTGGTCTCAAAATCACTACTTGCCATTGTAATCCCTAGCACTAAAAGGAACTTTGTGTGCAGATGTGTTCCTTGTGAAAGAGCAGAATGACGTCACTTGCATGTTCTTAAAAGAAATCAGATGTAAAGAAAAGGAATTGCCCGGCGTGAATCTGCCTGGGTAGCCGTATTGACGGCACGCACACCAGACAGGAACGAACTCTGCATGACACCAAGCAATGTTATCAGCATATTAGCATTAAGAAACAACCTTCCTCATAACTAAATACGTTTCCATTGAAAAGCCTCAAATATTCCCTGCAATTTATTTGGGTGCTGGAGGCGGAGAGGGGGGAGGGGAGGAAGGCATTAATATTTTTATCTTGTCCTGTTTTCAAGGAGAGTTCTGTACCCGAATTCGTTTGTTCCTGGTGGCAGAAATTGCGTATACCGTTACCAGGCTGCACTCGGACATGACCATGACGTCCTGTTAAAAACCAGAAAAAAGAGCTGTGGTGATGAAGGATTGTGTTGAACCTTGAAGACTAAAAATAGCTCGCGCTGCAATACCCGGCGCATGGCGATGAGACAAAGTGCCCTACGCCGAATGCCAAAGGGCCGGGGCCTGGTGCAGCGGGGCAGACAGCGTGTCTCTGTGCTGGCCGGGATCCAGCGAGACGTCAGCGGCGGATGGCGGTGCAGGACTCTGCGGGGATTTGAAGTGGGGGAGGGTGAAGACCGGGGGATCAGGGTGCGGTGACCGAAGATTCAAGATGAGCTCAGTATAATGCTTCAAGCAATAAAATAATGCTTAAAATAAAAAGTTAAACAGGCCCTGGAATAAAACACTATTGCACACTGACCAGGTCTGCAGGACGTCTCTTGATTTATTGCAACAATGTCTCTTCAAGGCCCCCCCTCGGTGCCAGGGGTCATTTGGGCAGGATCTGAGAACAGTGATGTTTTAACCCCAATGTTTCGCAGGCAACAATATGTTTTTTTATATCTTGTGTGAGAGAAATTCATTTGAGGGAACTGTAATAAATACCACCATACATTGCTGTAGTTATATCACATTTCATCAGCAGAGCACTCCTGCTAACCAGAATTAGGATTCGGACATTTAATAAAAAGCAAGCGTGCTCGCCTCGCGCTGAAAGGAGTCAGCAGGGGGAGGGGAGAGAGGAGGGGGCCTGCTAATGGACTAGGAGGAAGGTATATCTTGACATTAGTGGACTATCATTTCAAATGGGTGGTCATCAAAGTTGTAGAAAATGTCATCACCAGCACTGTCATTACATTTCTACAAGATGTATTCCGAAGTGAGGGTGTACCCTAGACCTTAATAACTGAAAATAGTGTCCAATTTTCTTCATCACTAATGAAAGAATTTTTAAATATATTTTCAGTAAATCACTTGCAAACTGCTTTGTAGTGTCCAAGAGCTAATGGTTTAGTTGAAAGAGTTAACCGTATCATTAAAGATTGTATCCAACTAATCGTTAACAGAGGGTTGATTATTAAGAAGGAGTTGGACGCACTGATCTGGTCCTACCTTGTAACCCCTCACTCCATCATGGAGGTTTCCCCATTTAAGTCTCTCAAAGGAAGGGAACCATGCACTAAGTTAAGTCCTCTGTGGCTAGTCGGTAACAATGTGAAGGAGGTTGATCGCGACACAATAAGGGAGAAGGTCCAAGAGCATCAAAGGCAATATGTTAACAGGTACAACAGTAAAGTGCTGGAAAGGAGTAAGAATTGGAAGGAAGGGGATGTTGTAAAAGTGAAATTACCAAGATCTGTTTATTCTGGTTCTTCCAAGTTTTTTGAGAGAAAGAAAATACGTAAAGCGTTCAAAAATGTTGTACTTCTTGATGATGGACAAGTGAGGAGAAATGACAGGATTGTCAGAGACAACAGTGAGGATGTACAAGGTTCCTCCATGGAAAACAGAACACAGGTAAATGATGGACCTGATACTCAACCGAGAAAGGAGTTCCTTAGGAACCAATGTAAGAAACCATTGTGGCACAAGGATTACAAAATATTATAACATTATATTTTTCTTCTGTAATCTCAGCTTTGACGTGAAAATATTTTAACTTTATTGTGTTTCCCTAGGGATGGAGATGTTTTGTAATTTACCCTTCTCTTTCCTTTCTTTCCCGTACATGGTTCCTTCCACCTTCCCCCCCCCTTTCTGTTGTCTTAAACTGTTCCTAGAATGCTCCAGCGTTCTACTGTGCGCTCCAGGTCCCAACTGTCATTCTGGGCCATGGATGTCGAGTCAAACTGATGAATAAAGGTTTCTCACCTTGACCGAAGTCTCTTTGTTTCACTATACCTCTCTGAAGAACTCTATTGAGAGCGAAACACTGTGTATGGGGTTGCTTTTACTAATTTCAGGTTGGCTTGGTTGGTATTTTACCAATTCAAAGCTGTAATACTGTGCCTGGAATGGTAAATGGCTTTTGTCATTTTACAGCTCGGCATGGACAGCACTATGCTAGTATTATGCTTAAAGACTTTGCTGTAGAAATGGCAAAAGACTTTGTCCCTTTCTATTTCGGCATGGATGGCACTGTGCTAATCCTATGCTTAAAGGCTTTGATAGAAAAGCAGACATTTGAAGTGAGTAGATCTAGAGTGTCGCTGGTGTTAAGGGTGCTCCATACAAGAGCTGCTTTCCACCTAAACATGAGAACTACCCAGAGTTCTCTGCTTCTTATTTGCAGAATGTATGCATCACTTTATGCCTGAAAGGGTATTGTTTTGCCTTATACTGAATATTGCGGGTTTATTCAGCAGACAAATGACACGTTTCGATCTCAGCCGAGATCTTGGTCACATGACCTCAAGTGAGTTCCACACATACTTAAAGGTGCAGTGTAAAGGCATGGCGCAGCGTGCACAACAACATAAAAGAAATACTTTGAATGTGGCATCAAGTGTTGTTCAATTGAAATTATAAATAAAGTTCAAGACAAATGTTATTTTCACAATTGTTCCTCTTAGTTAACTAGTGCACTGTACAAGTTAAAAAATGAATTTAGGAATGATTCTGTTGCAGGGGAAGAAATCAATGTGTAGTACATTATCCCTGCTGCCCTTATACAGTAGGGGCTTAAGTGTCTGTGGGTTGCTGGGTGACATGTGACTGAAAAGATGATGGAGAATTAGGGGTGTAGTACCCTGTGATCCGTCCCATTCTGATGTTTTATGGGTTGGTTAAGGATCTAAAGTGCAGGTGAGGTGATTTCACTAGTGGTATTAATCAAAGTAGGGGGACTGTAACGCTCAAAGTACAAAAAATGGGTGCTGTAGAGACAACAGTTCATTTGAACATGCTGGATCTCATGTGCTCTTAACCATAATTCAGTGGCTATTCTTCTCTCATATTGCGTTACCAATCTGTCAAAATATAAAATACAAATCATTAAAAACTTTGTCAATATTTGGTACCTTACCTATATATATATATATCAACTTCTATCAACATTAATCATGAGGCAATTCAGTATAAAGCACTTAGACATTCATAAATGTTTCCTGTGTTATATCACAACAGTGCACTACTGTTACATTAGTCAATTGGCAATATCAAATGTATTGAGTATCCTCAAATAAGGCTGAACAACACAAAATAAAACCAAAATTAATAAGACAAGTGAGTTTAAAAGTTATTATTGAAGATCAAATAGTTATAAAAACTGGGAACTCATGAATTGGTTGGCAGGAAGCGTCTAGATGTTTATAAATGCACATATAATTCTTCATCATTATTCATGCCTGTAGGGAACATGCTACCAGCCAGTAAAATCAGTCTTGACTCTAGTCGGCGTAGGGCCTGAACTCGGTTTCCTCCTCTGGGATGTCTGGGGATAGTCGCAAGACCAAAGTACTTGCCCTTGGTCCAGTCACCCTCATGTGCCTCATTGAAGTGTCTCGATGTACTGTAAATGAAGTCGCGGTTGGTGACCGCCCTCCAGTGTTCCAGAATTCTTTTTTTAACAGGAAATGTGGTTGACCCCACATACCACTTTTCGCACGGACAGGTGATTGCATAGACTACGAAGTCAGTCCCACGTGATGGGTTTACTGATCCTCCATTTCCTTTTTGACCTCTGAGGCGTAACTTCACTTACATTTACACTGTGGCTGCAGGATTTGCATTTACTGCATTTATGGAAGCCTCCCCTTTGTTCCAGCCAAGTTTTTTTGTTGGTCTGTAGGTGACTGTTCACTAGTCTGTCCTTAAGCGATGAGGTCTTTCTATATGTTACTGCTGGTGACTGCCCTAGCTTTGCCTCAAGGAGAGGATCTTGTGTGAGGATATGCCATCTTTTTTTTTGAATATTTCTGAGCTAATCTGCCTGTGTGCTGTAGGTGGTAATGAATCTGACTGGTGTGTCCGTGTTATCTGTTCTGTTGAGTGTCTTGGGAGGAGAGAAGAGGGCATCATTATGGCTGATAGAGTCAGCTTTCATGGCACCTCTCCGTAACATTCTTCGTAGGGTATCCCCTATTCTTAAATCTCACGACCATGTCTTGTTTGTTTCTCTCGTATGATGCTTCTGTGCTGCAGTTCCTTTTAGCTCTCAAGAGCTCACTATATAGAAAACTCCATCTAAAATTGGGCGGGTGGGAGCTAGCTGAATGGAGGATGGAATTTCCTGCTGTTTTTTTCCTGTATAGATCTGTGGTCAATTTGCCCTCTTCTATTGTCAGCCTGATGACAAGGAAGTCAATGCTCTGTTGGCAATGTTGCATCGTGAATTTCAAATTCATAGTATTACAATTCAAATGGTCCACAAATTCAAGAAGATCACATTCATTGCCTTCCCACACAAAGAATACATAGTCTATAAATCTGAGCTATAGTCCGATGTTGTTGGACCATGGCTCCAAATTCTCGCTCCCGAGTACCTGCTTCTCCCACCAGCCCACCAAAAGATTGGCGTAGCTGGGGGCGAAGCAGGTGCCCATGGAAGTGCCTTGTAGTTGTTTGTACCACCTATCATTAAACATGAATACATTTTCAGTTAGGCAGATCTCAATCATTTGCAAGAGCATGCGTGTGTGTTCCAAGACTTCAATGTTCCTAGCTCTCAGAAAATATTGACATGCTTGAAGGCCATCTGTGTGTCTTATGCTCGTATAGAGACTTTCTACATCTAGGCAGACCATCCAGTATTTATTCTCCCAGTGCAGGTCTTGGATTTTCTGTAAAAATCTTTAGTATCTCTCAAATACGAGTTAAGATCTTTAACATATAGGAAAAGGAAATGGTCAACGTATATAGATGTTTTCTATAACAGGCTATTTTTGGAGGATACAATAGGGCGCCCAGGGGGATTTACTGGGTCTTTGTGCACCTTGGGTAACAAATGAAAGGTGGGTGTGGTTGGGGTCTCATTGAGTAAAAACTTTCTTTCATCCCAGTTCAAAAGTTTCTGGTCAAACCATTCTTTAAGGTAACCATGGTACCTGTTCTGTAGTGTGTCTAGATATGTTTTATCCGCCCTCGTTCAGTTGTCTAAGGGCCTCTTGTATGTACTTCTCCCTGTCCATCACTACAATGTTCCCACCCTTGTTTGATGACTTTATAACTATTGTGTCATCCTTTTGTAGGTTAGAGACTGCCTCCCAGTGTTCTTTACTCATGTTCTTAAGTCTAGGACTCGTGTCAATGAGTTTCAGCAGATCATGGCTGACTGTCTCATGGAACAAATCAATGTTGTCCTTTGGTGTCTGGGACACATATTTAGAGGGAGCTCTAAACTTTGCCCCTATTTCTATACCTAATGCTTGTAGGGTGGTGTCATCGCTACCGGGGTCAAGTGGGTTTTGTGTACTGGTGGGGGCTGAAGTTTGGTCCTGTAAATCCTGTGTGTCTATATATATATATATATATATATATATATATATATATCCAAAATCCGCAAACGCTTCTTCCGGACAGCTGGCACCCTTGGAAAGTGGCGTACACGCCGGCGAAGCAACCGGCAATACTATCGTCAAAGTGCAAAAATACGTGCGCTCTCAGGTAAGTAAACGACACATCCGAGTTGTAGTAGTGATCAGGTTTATTCCATAACGCGTTTCGACTGCGTCCGCAGCCTTGCTCACATGGAACCGTGTACTGGAAAACTAGATGCAAATGTATACATAGGACACAACTTAGAGGGCAGTGGAGTCAAAATAGGACTAAGAGAAAGAAGGCGTCCGCCATCTTGGAAAGGTCAACATTGGTGAACATAGTGAAAGGCAAAATGCAAAGCAAATTCATAATGACGTAATGTAAAAACGACCAACAGTACAATTGCACGAAAGAACATACTCCACTGTTACATATGTAATAGGTCAAATGACCGCACAAAAGTGTATGGCTCGAAAAACAATAATATATCGTAGCACTTGTAGATAACTCACAGTAAACTTAACGTAAAATGAATACCTAGTGGACTGCGAGCATCGTGATCCTGCGTCTTACATGATTGGAAACGCTAGGCCAGTGTGGAAGCACTGCAAAGTAATAGACTTCCGCTCTGCATGGAATGGTGGCTGAGTAGCCAGACAAAGTGGGGGGGAGAGCTGGACCCCTGACGAGTTAATATATGAAGGATGGTGTGGTGATAAGAAAGAGTCAGTGATGGCATAGTCAACCGAGCAGTGGTTGCAAACCAATGTCATGTCAGTGCGCGTTGCACGAAGTGCAAATTTGACCCAAACATAGTTCATGGGCAAGCGAGTCCATGATCTGACATACATGCATAGTGCTCGTACAGTGCAAGACATCTGGTTTTTGAACATGGAGGAATAAAATAGGCAGTGTGCCAAGATAAGAAACAAGTTAAGAAACATGTTAGAAAGACAGTGATGAGCAAGTGCCCTGGGTCAAAAGATAACCAAAAACCACTTATCCTGTTGCTCTCAAAGCCCTTCATGAAGTGTCCAGTTGTGAATCAAGTGCCCCAATTCTCTAAGTGAAGGTGAAGACGTGACTCCGAAAAGAAGGTTAGGCACCTGTGTGGTGATTAGGTGCCTTCCTTATCTCCTGCAATTAAAACATGAGATAAACATTAGCTGACAAGTAGGAGAAATATTCAAAATACCAAGGCAAAATAAAATAAGACAAAACACATGAAGGTACATCCTAGAAAATACAAGACAACCCCAGTAAACTGTCGGAACGTAAATAATTACTCTTTTTTCAGATGTATTGACAGTTCCTCGTCCTGGTTCATCCCGCCAGGGGCCTTGGTTTGGAGATCTACAATGTATTTAGACTCTCTCTGTCTGAGTCTGAGTGTCCTGTTACCCCCTCTGTGATCTAACCGGACTTGTTCCAAAATGAAATACTTCAGTAGTGAGGAGTCAGAATAGTGTCGCTCTTGGAAATGTCTCGCCACCGGGTATTTGGGGTCTTTATTGGTGATGGCCCGTTTGTGTTCAAGTACCCTTTTCTTGGCCATCAATGTAGTGCTGCCTATATAGTACAGTCCACATGGGCATTCTATCACATATATAACGAATGTGGTACTGCATGTGAGGAACTGGGTTATTGCTCTCTGATTGTGACCTTGTTCGTATGTTTTACGTGATGTACTGGCCGAACAAGCCTTGCAGTGACCACATGGGAAGAAACCTCTGAGGTTCTGGATACCTCTGTCTTGAGTCAGAGTGATGTCACTGTGTACTAGTATATCCCTAAGGTTTCTTCCTCGCCTATATGTGATATTGGGTCTGTCCTTGAAAGTGTGTCCTATGCTGTTGTCATTCTTAAGTGTGTTCCAATTTTTTGACAGAATATGTCTAATGCCATCAGACTCCGTATTGTAGGTCATGATCACCCTGGTTTCTGCATCCCCAGTTTCCTCCATTCCTGTGGTCTTGTCCCTGAGTGTGTCTGTTCTATCCACGGACTCTACTCTGCAGATCGCTTTCTTGAGGACCCAATTGGGGTAGCCTCGAAGTTTAAATCTTTCAATCATGACTTTGCTTTCTTTCTCGAATGCTTCTCTGCTGCTACAATTTCTTTTAGCCCTCAGCAGTTCACCAAAGGGGATACTCCATTTGAGGGTGTCCGGGTGGCTGCTGAGGGCATGAAGGATACTGTTGCCTGCTGTACTCTTGCGGTATAATGAGGTATGTAGTGTGTTGGATCTTACCTCTACCTTCACATCTAAATATTCGACCATGTTGTCGCTAATGCACCCAGTGAGATGTATGTTGCGGTCATTGCAGTTGAGTTCTTGTATGAAATCTAGGGCCTCTGTCCGACTGCCTTTCCATATAATGAAAAGGTCGTCAATGTATCTGAGCCAAAGTGCTATTTTGCTCAAATTCTTGAGGGCAATCTTTTCTGAAAAAATCTCCTCCTCCCAGAGGCCCATGAAGAGATTGGCAAAACTCGGTGCCAGACAAGAACCCATCGCGGTACCAATCAGTTGTTTATGGATGGTACCGTTGAAGATGAAGATGTTATTGGTGAGGCAGAATTCCGTCATTTCAATGATCATGTCATTGTGTTCCAAATATTTGATCTCTCTCTGGTTGAGGAAGTGCCTGCATGCATCTAATCCCTGTTGATGGTCGATTATGGTGTACAGAGATTGTACGTCTAGTGTGATGAGTAGTAGGTCATTCTCCCATTTGATCTTTTCTAGTTTGCCCAGGAAATCTTTAGTATCCCTCACGTAGCTAGGGAGCTTGGTGACAAATTCCCTGAGAAAATGGTCCACATATTTGGATATGTGCTCTGCTACACTTCCTATGGAGGACACTATGGGACGGCCCGGTGGAGATGTGGCACTCTTGTGGACCTTGGGTAGAAGGTAGAGCACCGGTATCTTGGGAAAATCCCTCTTGAGATAACAGTACTCTTCCCACTCAAGGATCCCTTTGTCTCTCCAAGTGATGAGTTTGTCCCATATCAGAATGACACTTTCATTGTACACCTCCCTAGTGATCTGCATGTAGGAATTGGTGTCCCCTAGTTGTCTGAGCGCCTCGGCAATGTATTGTTCTCTATCCAGAATTACGACATTACCACCTTTGTCTGCTGGTCGGATGACTATGTTATGTTATGTTATGTTATATGGCTCTTATAGAGCGCTTATCACCACTGGTCTCTAAGCACTATGTCTGTGTCATCCGCTAATGATTTGAGAATTTGTCTCTGATTGAATGTCAGATTATTTTTAGACTTGTTGCCAAAGTGTGATTTGTTTCTCAGATCAATAAGGGCCTTGGTGACGTTGTCGTGGAATGTGTCAATGCCGTCGTGAGGTAGTGTGGGTAAAAAAGTCGAAGGCGGTTTGAAACCAGTAGAGGCGGCAGAGTCATGGGTGATGTCCATGGCATCCAAGATGTCTGTTACCTCCGTGGTCTGACTGTCCCTGATCGTGTCGCTATTAAGTTCGAAAAGGGTGGTAAGAGTATTAAGATCCCCTATCTCTAGGTTAGCTTCATATTCCACCTGTGTGTTCGTGTCAGTGGCTACTCTGGGCTGTTGGCGACGTAATCTATGCCACTTCTTTAGCTTAAGCTTCCTGACATATTTGAAGAGGTCTATTCTTGTTTCAACATAGTTAAAACTGGAAGAGGGGCAAAATGACAGACCTAAGCATAAAGTGTACTTCTCCACATCACTTAAATGTCTTTTAGACAGATTAATAATAGTTTTATTAACCATGTTGTAGTCCATCAATATGTTCTGTTGGAGCGCGTCTTGTTGCTTCCCATACGCCCCCTTCCTCTGCCTCTTCTGCCACTGTTGTCTGATTCGTTGCCGTCTGTTCCTCCGTCTACTCGGCCTCTTCCTCGTGCTCGTCCTCTCTGGCCCCTCGATCTCGGTGTTGCTGTGTCTCTCGTACTCTGTCGTGTTTGTCGCATTGTCCGGTATTCGTCTAAAAAAGTGATGGTGCGGGTACTGCGTTCCTCGCCTGAAGTCTCCCCTTTGGATACGTCCGATTCCGTATCGCTAGCAGTGGATATCTCTGAGACGAATACCGGACAATGCGACAAACACGACAGAGTACGAGAGACACAGCAACACCGAGATCGAGGGGCCAGAGAGGACGAGCACGAGGAAGAGGCCGAGTAGACGGAGGAACAGACGGCAACGAATCAGACAACAGTGGCAGAAGAGGCAGAGGAAGGGGGCGTATGGGAAGCAACAAGACGCGCTCCAACAGAACATATTGATGGACTACAACATGGTTAATAAAACTATTATTAATCTGTCTAAAAGACATTTAAGTGATGTGGAGAAGTACACTTTATGCTTAGGTCTGTCATTTTGCCCCTCTTCCAGTTTTAACTATGTTGAAACAAGAATAGACCTCTTCAAATATGTCAGGAAGCTTAAGCTAAAGAAGTGGCATAGATTACGTCGCCAACAGCCCAGAGTAGCCACTGACACGAACACACAGGTGGAATATGAAGCTAACCTAGAGATAGGGGATCTTAATACTCTTACCACCCTTTTCGAACTTAATAGCGACACGATCAGGGACAGTCAGACCACGGAGGTAACAGACATCTTGGATGCCATGGACATCACCCATGACTCTGCCGCCTCTACTGGTTACAAACCGCCTTCGACTTTTTTACCCACACTACCTCACGACGGCATTGACACATTCCACGACAACGTCACCAAGGCCCTTATTGATCTGAGAAACAAATCACACTTTGGCAACAAGTCTAAAAATAATCTGACATTCAATCAGAGACAAATTCTCAAATCATTAGCGGATGACACAGACATAGTCATCCGACCAGCAGACAAAGGTGGTAATGTCGTAATTCTGGATAGAGAACAATACATTGCCGAGGCGCTCAGACAACTAGGGGACACCAATTCCTACATGCAGATCACTAGGGAGGTGTACAATGAAAGTGTCATTCTGATATGGGACAAACTCATCACTTGGAGAGACAAAGGGATCCTTGAGTGGGAAGAGTACTGTTATCTCAAGAGGGATTTTCCCAAGATACCGGTGCTCTACCTTCTACCCAAGGTCCACAAGAGTGCCACATCTCCACCGGGCCGTCCCATAGTGTCCTCCATAGGAAGTGTAGCAGAGCACATATCCAAATATGTGGACCATTTTCTCAGGGAATTTGTCACCAAGCTCCCTAGCTACGTGAGGGATACTAAAGATTTCCTGGGCAAACTAGAAAAGATCAAATGGGAGAATGACCTACTACTCATCACACTAGACGTACAATCTCTGTACACCATAATCGACCATCAACAGGGATTAGATGCATGCAGGCACTTCCTCAACCAGAGAGAGATCAAATATTTGGAACACAATGACATGATCATTGAAATGACGGAATTCTGCCTCACCAATAACATCTTCATCTTCAACGGTACCATCCATAAACAACTGATTGGTACCGCGATGGGTTCTTGTCTGGCACCGAGTTTTGCCAATCTCTTCATGGGCCTCTGGGAGGAGGAGATTTTTTCAGAAAAGATTGCCATCAAGAATTTGAGCAAAATAGCACTTTGGCTCAGATACATTGATGACCTTTTCATTATATGGAAAGGCAGTCGGACAGAGGCCCTAGATTTCATACAAGAACTCAACTGCAATGACCGCAACATACATCTCACTGGGTGCATTAGCGACAACATGGTCGAATATTTAGATGTGAAGGTAGAGGTAAGATCCAACACACTACATACCTCATTATACCGCAAGAGTACAGCAGGCAACAGTATCCTTCATGCCCTCAGCAGCCACCCGGACACCCTCAAATGGAGTATCCCCTTTGGTGAACTGCTGAGGGCTAAAAGAAATTGTAGCAGCAGAGAAGCATTCGAGAAAGAAAGCAAAGTCATGATTGAAAGATTTAAACTTCGAGGCTACCCCAATTGGGTCCTCAAGAAAGCGATCTGCAGAGTAGAGTCCGTGGATAGAACAGACACACTCAGGGACAAGACCACAGGAATGGAGGAAACTGGGGATGCAGAAACCAGGGTGATCATGACCTACAATACGGAGTCTGATGGCATTAGACATATTCTGTCAAAAAATTGGAACACACTTAAGAATGACAACAGCATAGGACACACTTTCAAGGACAGACCCAATATCACATATAGGCGAGGAAGAAACCTTAGGGATATACTAGTACACAGTGACATCACTCTGACTCAAGACAGAGGTATCCAGAACCTCAGAGGTTTCTTCCCATGTGGTCACTGCAAGGCTTGTTCGGCCAGTACATCACGTAAAACATACGAACAAGGTCACAATCAGAGAGCAATAACCCAGTTCCTCACATGCAGTACCACATTCGTTATATATGTGATAGAATGCCCATGTGGACTGTACTATATAGGCAGCACTACACTGATGGCCAAGAAAAGGGTACTTGAACACAAACGGGCCATCACCAATAAAGACCCCAAATACCCGGTGGCGAGACATTTCCAAGAGCGACACTATTCTGACTCCTCACTACTGAAGTATTTCATTTTGGAACAAGTCCGGTTAGATCACAGAGGGGGTAACAGGACACTCAGACTCAGACAGAGAGAGTCTAAATACATTGTAGATCTCCAAACCAAGGCCCCTGGCGGGATGAACCAGGACGAGGAACTGTCAATACATCTGAAAAAAGAGTAATTATTTACGTTCCGACAGTTTACTGGGGTTGTCTTGTATTTTCTAGGATGTACCTTCATGTGTTTTGTCTTATTTTATTTTGCCTTGGTATTTTGAATATTTCTCCTACTTGTCAGCTAATGTTTATCTCATGTTTTAATTGCAGGAGATAAGGAAGGCACCTAATCACCACACAGGTGCCTAACCTTCTCTTCGGAGTCACGTCTTCACCTTCACTTAGAGAATTGGGGCACTTGATTCACAACTGGACACTTCATGAAGGGCTTTGAGAGCAACAGGATAAGTGGTTTTTGGTTATCTTTTGACCCAGGGCACTTGCTCATCACTGTCTTTCTAACATGTTTCTTAACTTGTTTCTTATCTTGGCACACTGCCTATTTTATTCCTCCATGTTCAAAAACCAGATGTCTTGCACTGTACGAGCACTATGCATGTATGTCAGATCATGGACTCGCTTGCCCATGAACTATGTTTGGGTCAAATTTGCACTTCGTGCAACGCGCACTGACATGACATTGGTTTGCAACCACTGCTCGGTTGACTATGCCATCACTGACTCTTTCTTATCACCACACCATCCTTCATATATTAACTCGTCAGGGGTCCAGCTCTCCCCCCCACTTTGTCTGGCTACTCAGCCACCATTCCATGCAGAGCGGAAGTCTATTACTTTGCAGTGCTTCCACACTGGCCTAGCGTTTCCAATCATGTAAGACGCAGGATCACGATGCTCGCAGTCCACTAGGTATTCATTTTACGTTAAGTTTACTGTGAGTTATCTACAAGTGCTACGATATATTATTGTTTTTCGAGCCATACACTTTTGTGCGGTCATTTGACCTATTACATATGTAACAGTGGAGTATGTTCTTTCGTGCAATTGTACTGTTGGTCGTTTTTACATTACGTCATTATGAATTTGCTTTGCATTTTGCCTTTCACTATGTTCACCAATGTTGACCTTTCCAAGATGGCGGACGCCTTCTTTCTCTTAGTCCTATTTTGACTCCACTGCCCTCTAAGTTGTGTCCTATGTATACATTTGCATCTAGTTTTCCAGTACACGGTTCCATGTGAGCAAGGCTGCGGACGCAGTCGAAACGCGTTATGGAATAAACCTGATCACTACTACAACTCGGATGTGTCGTTTACTTACCTGAGAGCGCACGTATTTTTGCACTTTGACGATATATATATATATATATATATATATATATATATATATATATATATATATTTATATATATAAGGAAACCACAATCCTGAAGCAAATCCTTCATCTCCGAAATCAGGTTCGGACCACAGCGTATTGTTGAAATCTTAGTGCTATATTGCAACCTACACAGCATGACGCGTTTCGACCAGGTCACCCCGGTCTTGATCACATGACTAGCCAGGACCCTAAACGTGATTAAATAGTCATTTCTTGGGAGAACATTCCCTCCCCACTGCTCTATAGAACTCAACAACAGACTATATGTAAAGTCTCTTCTTTAAAACCAATGATGACAATAAATACCATACTAGTACTCATTAGAGTTGCTTTTAAAGCTATATACACAAGGAAAACAGAGTTGTCACCAAACTGTATCTATGTTGTTGAGCATGTAGAGCACATACCAGTGACTGTGCAAATATTTCCCAAACAAAGTGCAAATGCTAAAAAGTGCTATGACAATAATAATACAACTATTATGTCTTAGTCGATACTACTGCCTGAATTAAATACAAAAATATTAATGGTCGGTCGTGCCGAGCCTATGTCCTATTCCTGTATAAAAGATATTAATACTTGATATCATGTACACAAATGCACAGAAGCCGAACTTTGAAATTATCATCACGTGAATTCATGAATGTACAGTACAAAATCTATAGAGGATCTGTAAATTGGGGAGTCAGAGCAAAAATGACTACGTAGTGCAAAATTAGCAGAAATCATAGTGCAAATACGCAATAGTGCAATTGAGCAATGATTGAGGTCATTGATTGAACAGTACCAAAAATTCAAAACTGTGCAAAAACGCTGTCATAAAATCCATGTATAACATAATGTTAACTGGTAGTCCAGCAATAATTGTCAACAATTAAGAACCCCCTAGACCCCTAGTAAAACCGATAAAATCTGGTAAAACAAGGTAAAATTAGGGCTAAAACCAGACTAAAATCCATCAAATAAAAATTATATGAATGAAATTTAGCAGTTCTATATTGTTTTTTAAAAACATTTGGGGGGAAAAGGAGACAGAAATAGATTCAGTGACTACTCTGTATACATAAGGAGGATACTAAGTGCAAATTCTTAAAAAAATATTTTAAAAAACTTGAGTAAATCTTCCCCCGTATTCAAGCCATTTGGCATCTTGGTATCCAGTTGTAAAATATACTGTGTCTCCAATTGTCTTAATTTCTTTTCCCTATTGCCTCCTCTTATTGACCTGGATATTGCATCAATCACAAAATAGCTAAAATCATTCAAGTTGTTATTATGTACAAGTTTAAAATGCCTAGCAACTGGGTAACTGGGGTTGGAGTTTACTATTGCTCGAAGGTGTTGCTAAATACGAGTGTACACCTGCAGCTTAGTGCTGTCTACGTACATAATTTATGCTTCACTCTATGCCTGATACGGTAAGCTTAACGTACACGTACGGTAAAAAAAAAAAAAAAAAAAAAAAGAATCAACAATCACATTTAATATATAAATCTAAGGATCCCCAAGGGAGAAAAAAACAATTGATATTTTGTAAAAAATGGCGAGGCGTGCACGGTACGAAATGTGCAACGTGGGCGCTCGGTGCGCGAGGCGCACCGAGTCCCCACAGCGCGTGCAAAAATTAAAAATAAATACATAACTTAGCATTTAAAAAACCGTACAAATTCACTGAAAAAACCATAGGTTTCACACACGTTATAGTTAGGAATTAGCATTTAAAAAACCTTGCAAATTCACTTAAAAAACCATAGGTTTCACACAAGTTATAGTTAGCTGTACATTTCACTCGTAAAAAACCAATGAAATTCCACGTTATAGTTAGATCAGGTAACTATAACTTGCGCGACCGCAATGCACAATGTGTCATTTCAGATGTCATCATTGATGTCATGAGTGATGTCACTGACCATGTCATAAGTGATGTAATATGTGACGTCATCAGCAGTTCATTGTGGGCACGCAAGTTATAGTTACCTGATCTAACTATAACGTGGAATATACATATATATATATACATATATATATGTATATATATATATATATACATACATACATATATATATATTTTATATATTACCTACTGGCTGTCGCCAGTAGGTAGTTATAGTTAGGACCACGTTTCCATAGGAAATCCGCAACATTCTATTTTGAATAACTTTGGCGCCGGTAGACGAATCCTCGCGAATTTTTCAAAATAGGTGGGGCGCTACGCTCCGCTCCTACCCTGAAAGTCTTGGGGGGATTCATCAAGTGGGGGCTGAGATAAAAGGGGGGTCCCAAAACGCGTTTTTCCCATGCATTTTTCCATAGGACCTTTAGACAGGGCTACAGCCCGAACGGCTGAACAGAATTTAATGAAATTTGGCAGAGAGGTAGTCCCCAGGTCAAGGAAGTGCCTTTTGTAGGTTTGGTGTAAATCTGTTCAGTAGATTCTGAGAAAATAGCCTTTAAATCAATATATATATCTGTGGCAGCTTACGGTGCGCTTACCGTGCGCTTACCGTAAGCTTACCGTACGCGTACGGTGGCGTGCGCGAGCGCGATTCTGATTAGCTCTTAGATCTTAGTAAACATTCGAATCGGTCGAAATCAGGAAGCGGCGGCCGCCATTTTCTCTCTCGCTTCCTGAGTTGGGCAGCAAAAACGAACCCCAAAAATGTGAGGCAGTTTCATGAGATCCTAACCACCCAGCATTGATACAGGGGTCCCCAAACCACCCCCAAGCCCAAAATAAAATAAAAATTTTTTTTCGGAAAATCGCCGATTACGCTTACCGTACGCGTACGGTAAAAAATTATAAAACAAAAAAAAGTATCCACATTCTCCCCACCCCGTGTGCAAATGCTGCCCGAAGGGCACCATTTGTGCATTGCATATAACATCTAAGAAGTTAACAAAGAATACATTTCACAAAGATGCGCAAAATATGTCCCCCATGTGCGCATGGTGCGCGAAGCGCATTGTGCGTACATGGCCCATCCCGCTAAAAGTGGGCACGCGGTGCGCGCAGCGCACCGCGTGACCACTGTACGTGCACGGCACTAACTGCGTAAAGTGGGCGCGCGGTGCGCGAAGCGCACCGTGCGCGCACGGAACGAACTGCGTTAACTGGGCGCGCACGCCACGAATGGCGTAAAGTAACTTAGCATTTAAAAAACCTTGCAAATTCACTGAAAAAACCATAGGTTTCACACATGTTATAGTTAGCTGGACATTTTACTGATAAAAAACCAATGAAATTCCCCCGTTATAGTTACTGCAGGCAACTATAACTCACGCGACCGCAATCTTCTGCTGATGACATATGTGTCTTTATGAAAAAAAAATATTTGTAATATATGTAAAGCTAAAATTTAATGGAAGAAGACATGGGCAAATAAGTGTCTAAATACAGTATTAGCATCAGCAGAGGATTGCGGTCGCGTGAGTTATAGTTGCCTGCAGTAACTATAACGGGGGAATTTCATTGGTTTTTTATCAGTCAAATGTCCAGCTAACTATAACATGTGTGAAACCTATGGTTTTTTCAGTGAATATATATATTTGATGCAAAAAATACTAATCGGAAGGAAATGAGACCAGTTGTCAGTGAGGAACCAGGAAATCTAGATGTTGGGGACATGCAGGTACTTTTTGAATGTCAACAACTCATAAGAGAAGGGGATGGTATGGCTGTGGCAAATTCAGTCAGTCAAGTTAGTCAAACAGATGAACTTTTTTGTTTAGATGTTTTTGACAGCACTACCACGAATTTTAGACCTAAATCGAATTTCACACCCAATACCCCTAGAGATACTCTGGATATATACTCTGACTTGGTAATAAAAGATTTAAAGGAAATATCCCTAAACTCCAGCAAAGAATTTTTAAAGAAAGCTTCTGGTTTTGATAAAAAATATGAATCTGTGATGGTTAAAATTCAAAGTAGACAGGACATAGTTGTAAGGCAAGCTGATAAGGGCGGCAACCTAGTGTTGTGGTCCCTTAACGCATACAATCATGAAGCAGCATTACAATTGGGAGATAGAGAATGTTATTCTGTAGTCCCCCATAGCAATCTAATTGAAATCAAACTCAAATACCAAAAAGACCTTGCACGATGGCGAGGAATTGGGTTGATTAATCAACCAGAATATTTGTTTTTGAAGGTGGACAACCCAGTGGTACCTATATTATATTTAATACCAAAAATTCATAAACACAAGGATAAACCACCAGGGCGTCCCATTATTTCTGCCATTGGCAGTCTCTTTGAACCAACCTCCAGATATTTAGACTCATTTTTACAACAGTATGTGAGGGCATTACCCGCTTATATTCAAGATTCAAGGGATTTCTTAAATCAATTAGAGGATATAAGATGGGAGGAGTCTTATCTCCTCATAACATTGGACGTCGTGAGTCTGTACACAAGTATTGCCCATGAAGATGGTCTAAGGGCGATGAGGCATTTTTTAAATTCGCGACCTATTAATCTCTACCAGCACACTAATATGCTGTTGGAGATGTGTAGGCTATGTCTCACCAACAATCACTTCCTTTTTGGAGGTGATACTTACAGACAGAACAAGGGCACGGCGATGGGCACCTGCTTCGCCCCCAGCTATGCCAATCTACACATGGGCTGGTGGGAGGAGCAGGTGCTCAAAGTTGATTACATTAATGAGTGGAGAGAAAATGTCATTAAATGGATCCGTTTCATTGATGACTTATTCATCATATGGAACGGATCAAGAGAATCGGCACAGAAGTTCATTGAAAGCATAAACATAAACAAATTGAACTTGAAATTTACTGAACACATAAGCTCAGAGAAAGTGACTTATTTAGATCTAGAGGTGTACATTGCACAAAATTCAATCCAAACGTGCACTTTCAGGAAACCAACCGCAGGAAATTCGATCCTGCATGCAGCTAGTTTCCATCCAACTAAACTTAAGATGAGTATCCCTTATGCAGAGAATCTGAGAATGAAACGCAATTGCAGTGAGACTACTGCTTTGGGGCAGGCTCAGGAAGCATTGAGCCACAGATTCCTACAAAGAGGATACAAAATGGGAACGTTAAGACAGGCTCAATTGAAAGTAGCAAACATGGATAGAAGTGCATTATTAAAACCAGACATTAAAAAAGTTGAAGAAAAGCGGAAAAATACTGGAAATCAGATCCGCATGATTACTGGTTACAGTACATACCAGGCTAGAGTGAGAGATAGCCTGAGTAGACACTGGCACCTTGTTAAGCAGGATCCTATTCTAAAGGGGAAGGTTACACGAACTCCTTTGTTGACTTTTAACCGTGCTAAATCTATGAGAGATGACCTTTTTAAAACAGATTTTGAAGCGAAGAAAGGTGGAGGATGGCTTAAAGTGAGCCCAGGCTTCCACAAATGTTTTAAATGTAAGGCCTGTAGACACGGTAAAAATACACAGCAGATAATGTCTCCCCTTTTGAATAGTCCATGGAAAATAAGAAAGCCACTGAACTGTAAAAGTGAATTTGTTGTTTATGTCTTGAAATGCTCTTGCCCAAAGATGTATATAGGAAGCACTATTCATATGTTCACGTGCGTATCCTGCAGCATCTTAGGGCGATTACTAATAATGACAAAAATTATGTGGTTGCTCGTCACATAAATGAATTTCACAAAGGCAATACTAATGATCTGATATACTTTGCCATTGACCAAGTCCCTAAAGAACAAAGAGGAGGTGATAGGGAAAAGAAATTAAGAAAATTAGAGTCTAAATACATACTCATGTTTAACACAAAAAGTCCTCATGGTATGAACATTGAAGAAGATCTACATATACATTTAAAATAGAGGTATCATTCTCAATCACGTTGATTTTAAATTGTTGTGGTTTTAAATTTTGATTTTAATTATCCTGTGATGAATTGATTGCTCTGTCTCTTGTCTTCTTCTTCTACAAACTACCAAATATAATCGTTTTTAGGACATCTGTTGTATTACAGTGATTATGGGACTCCCCGATACTTTTATACTGTTGCACTAGCACTTTATTGTGATAACATTGCGATTTTTTGCACAAAGATAGGCACTAGCACTTTACTCTTAAGCATTGAATTGCACAAAGCACTAGCACTTTATGGGTATCGAGTTGAATCCTACTGTTTAATTATGTCATCAGTGTATGTCCCATTTTGATATTATTAAGTCTCTTTTTCTTTTCCCCTGTCTCTTCCGCCTTGGTTCCTGGATGTAAAGGTTACCAAAATGGATTATAAATGAACTACTCATTGAAAATCCCGTTGATTCTAAAATAGGAACGATGGACAAATCAACTATGACAAGGGACTTAGAGTTATATGACTTAATCATGATGTGTGTAATAATGTTACAAATGATTTTGTGTAATGATGTAGACGAGAGATACATTATTGATAGATTGTTATTGACTACAATGTTATTCTTTTGAAATCTTTCTGTACTTTTTATGGATGTTTTGATTTGAATATAAATATGTAAAAAAATATATGAAATACTTGTAAATAATTTTTAAATCCAATCCATTTTTTGATTTTATTTAAATGAGATAAATTTGAATACATGAAAGATTTCTGGCACTATGTCATGATAACGTTGTATTGAAGAAATCAACCGCTATGGCAATAATAGTCTGTTGTTTATATCTATTGAGGAGCGAATCATGTGACCCTGTATTTTTTGCTTAAATGGAAATGTTTGGTCCACATTAGATTGTGTGAGCAAGGGATACGTCCCGAAACGCGTTACGTGAGAAAATAAAACCCAAGCCGGACGGCTGAAAGCATCCTGAGTGTCGGTGTCTGATTTTGGAGAAAGTCGGATTTGGTAGCTAATATATATATATATATATATATATATATATATATATATATATATATATATATATATATATATATATATATATATATATATATATGTGTGTGTGTGTGTTCCAACAAAGGCAGAAAGCTTTTTAGAGGGCACACAACAGCTTGCCCGCCCTTTGGCATTGTATTTCTCTAAACTTACTGCCAGTTCTGGTGACTTTTTCAGCCAACACGTTTCAAGGCATTGTGCCTCTTCTTCCTGGGCTTAAGACACAAATGGCAACACAGACTCGCTTTTTAGTGCATTTTCGACTTTTTTATTCATTTCCCGGCCCCCTAGTGGGCCTGCTCATTATTGCATTGATTGCTGGGACTTGTAGTTTTGAAAGCGAGTAAAATCTTCCCTAAGTGGGTGTGTTGCTCATTCCACATTGCGACAATTATATTCCTTGGTAGGATCCAGATACCAGAGGTAAGTTCATTTAACCCTTGGCTCGCTGTGCTGTTTGGCGGGTCAGGAACAGTTTGAACCCACAGCCTCTCCTCTTTGTAGTGGGATGGTGCTCCTCCGCGGGGCTCGGCAGCTCCGCAAATAATTGTTCCAACAAAGGCACGAAGTTTTTTAGAGGTCACACAACATATATATATATATATATATATATATATATATATATATATATATATATATATATATATATATATAGAGTGTATGTATAGTTAGGACCAACGTTTCCATAGGAAAAGCAGTTTTTGTTATGTCAATAACTTTGTCGCCACTTGACGAATCTTCACGAACGTTTCAAATAACGACACCTTTTCACTTCAGCTGCTGTGTTGAAAGTTTCAGGGTGATCCGTCAAGCAGGGGGCAAAAAAAAGGGGGGTCCCAAAACATGTTTTCCCCATGTTATGTCTATGGGAATTTTTCATTTTTTGCCAACCACCCCATCTGCTACCTCCATTTCTAAGGGGTCTTCGGAGGCAACGCCTCCTTTCTCCACCACTCTGCAAACGCGATTCTTGGTGCACTACTGATTGGGGGGTGAAGTCCACTTTACTCCTGATGGACCTTGGGAGCTAAGAAGCCCTCATGGTACCTCCTGTAAGACCTACATTATTCCAGTGACATGCCAAAGACACCCACTGTCTATCAAGCAGGAGGCCACATCACTTCTGCACAGGTCACACTTACATGCGCAAACCTTTACAATCAGATACAACAACACCTTAAAAGCATTTTATTTCTCACTTGTTTTTGCTCCACTACATTTCTATGTGTAGGGATGTAGAAGTCAACAATAGAACTACTCTGACCTTCAGACATCAAACTAAACATTTCCCTCATTTACCACTCTGTAAGCACACATCATTCTCACTGCGCACAATCTGCAGAATAATGTGCAACACAAAGGTATCTGCACCTCTTCAGGGGTATGAGACTTTTGTAATGTTACTGTAATATAATAATATGCAATAACGTTACCCAAAAGCCAGCAGCATGTATTTCGATATACTACAGTGTCTGGAAAATAAAGACATACTGGGAGACTTTGCTATATTAAATTAATAGACTACTGATGCGAAGGACAACAATGAGGAGAGAATTCAGGCCCAGGTTCACGTACCTCTCACATAATGCAGAGTAGTACACAAAGTTGCTTCACTGTATTGCGTGACAGGGAGAGAGCATGAAAGTGCCTTATGTAGAGGGAAATGTCACTCTCCTCCTGCTATATTCCCGAGTTAGGCTCATGTAGCGAAGCAGCTTATTTCTTACATTGCCCTAGAAAATAACATTTCAGCAGTGAACATTTGCCCACATTTGCATGCACGTTAATGTTGGATTAGTTTCTCTGAAACTACTCTGTTTACACATCCAGCTTCACACAACATTATCACGATGCCTTGAACACCATGTACTAGGCCTCTACTCACTAGGTACAAAAGTCGTCCTATCTTCACCCATAAGGCGACAGTGCTTTCTACATATCCATAACATCACTAATCTAACGCGCACATCGCGAAGGCTGCGTTTTATTATAAATAATAGGCATTCAGATAGATTGGGAGAGGAGGCACTTCTGCTGACACTAAAGGCCTGAGCATGCTGAGAATACCCCACGCACTGGTCTGACATTCCGTGAGGGGTGTGCAACTCGAGATCGAGCAGGGGTCCTTCACTCTATCCGGTCAGGTAATGGGGTTGGATCATCCCTTGGGGGGATTCTTGGCTCTACACCCATATACACTGTAGGTCCACTCAGAGTAGGGTCTGCATCGTAGTTGTACATTAGATTACCATATTGCATATATGCATGCATATATTCATTGCTTCAGCACCATGGTATCTACTATTCACTCTTTTGGTGCTTGTAATCTCCTTTATTTGCTTCTGTCTCCTAATCATTGCAGCACATCTATTTTATACAAGAATAACGTTGGTTCAATAAATATATTGAAAACGTCCCACTGTATATTCTGTATGCTTCTCTGAGAGAAAGTAAGCACGAGTGACAGCGAAGATTCTGTACTGTTTCCACGATCCCTGAATGAACAGGGTTGGCATGTTCAGTGGTTGCCAGAGTCCTTTCACTACCTGGCAAGGTTAGGGGGGCTTATGGTGGCACTGTGAGCTAGCTGGTCTTTAGGCCAACATATCCGGCGGGGGTGTCCGAAACCAGTCTAGACCTCAAGCCCTCAGTTTATGTTGTCCAAAAAATAGATTAGTAGGAACTACAAGACACTCATCTATCCCTAGAACCGGCACACAAACAGGTTGCTGAGCGCCACACACACCTTTATATCTTGGAGCAAAGCTCTTTGCGTAAGTCTAGCAAAGGTTTTGTACTGGAAGGAAACCCTTCTAGTACAAAATACTATACTTAGACTAACTTTAAAACTTTTCCTACTTAATTTGTGTGATGTATAGTGCAACACACATGCAAAGTGTTAAAAGTTAGAACAAAAAAAAGCATTCTCCTTTTTAACGCCTGCTTTGAAGTGGTGTTAATTTTTTCAGAAAAATCCTCTCTAGTATTGTCAGTAGAGTCTTGCATCAAAAACCATGGGTGGTTACAAAGGAATTCCCATGTACCACCCATAGATACCCTCTTGATGAAGACAAAATGCAAATACCAATTTGCGTTGGTTTGTAAATTCTGAAAAGGATTTTGCGTTGGGTCTGCATTACAAAAGTAACCACTAACCATTGCAAAACCCTTGTAAATCTGGCCCTTAGGGCCTTATTTATGAGCCCTTGCGTCACATTTATGCCGATGTCGCGTCACTTTTTGAGACACTGTGGTGACGTACATAATGCGCCATGTTGCACCATATTTACAAAGTGATGCATCTAGGCAGATGCGTCACTTTGTAAACCTCTGCGCTACATTATACCTGCGCCAGGAATAATGTATGCAGGGTGGGCGTTCCCCCGCATCAAAGACTAGAAGAGTTGGCCTAACGGTTAGGGCGGTCGACCTCGGATCTGGGGAACTGGGTTCGAGTCTCTGCAATGACGCTGAACATCCTGTGGTTCTGGGCAAATCTCTTAATCTCCCCGTGCTTAACAAGAATGAATGTGTCCTCATGTAACGCAACTGGTGCTATGTAAAGCGCTCTGATACCCGATTTGGGTCAAGTTCGTGCTATATAAAACTTCGAAAAAAATAAATAAAAGTGGTGCATTGAAATCTATAAGATTTCAGAGCGCCACTTCTAGGATGACATTGCATCAAAACCTTACGCCTGCCTCATGGCAGGCATAAGGGTGATGCAGGACCTTTCACGTGGTGAAAGGACACATTTCTGGAGTTGTGTCTGTTTTCAGACACACCCCAGCAATGCGTCACTTTTGCACCTACAGATACGTCAGAAATACTGATGTATCTGTAACTCCTTGCGACATGATGTGCCGTATATTAAATGCACCCATCATGTCGCAGCGATGCAACACAATTTTTAGTCAGGTTCTTGATTGAAATAAATGCCTGTTTATTAGATTTGCTGTCCAAAATAAGGAGACGAGAGACGTAATGCTCCAAAGTAACCTCCAACTTCCAGTTCCTCAAACTACAAAGAGGCCACAGTCCTTTCTATTTGTTCTAAGTTTCTATGAATATTCCATGAGTATTCCCATTTTACATCAATTCGGGTCAATGTACAAATTGCACGTAGCAGTCAGTAAAAGAACACTACATGGATACTACTTTACGTACTCCAGAATGCCGTTTTGAACACGCCCCTACATCTTTCCACTGTTGAGGCAGAGCTGGAGGGGTTTTTGCTTCTGACATGCCCAACACCTTCAGTACACTCACAAGGTATCCCGACCACCACTGCGCGGATGGCAGTCTGATTTGTTTTTGACGATTGTTTGTTACCACATCCTGTCAATCAAGATTTACTTTTGCCTCCTTGGTCTGAAAGAGAAGGGAACTCCCTCATATTTTATGGAGGCGTTAGGGATAGGGAAGAATCTTCCCCTTTGACAATGAAATCCATTTTAACAGTGGTAAAAAAAAATGAGCTTTACAAAATCGTTTTTGATTACCTGAACACAGTTCCCTAAACCGGTTAGGGCTAGGTGAGTTAACTTTAAAGCGAGCGAGATAGGGGCTTAAAAAGGGAAATATATATATATCTCAAAGATTTTCAAGACCGTACAATTAACAAAAAAGGCTAATTTTGGTAGAAAAGCGCACTGAAGTCTACTCAATTGAATATGCTCTTTTGTCTGAACGAGCCTCTTGTAGTTCCTGATAAAAAGTCTGTCTTTTCTTCCACTTACAACATAGAACCAGCCGGATGCACTTTTTGTGGAGGGCCGTCCTTATACTTTCTCCCCGTTTTGCTGGTTTCCTGGTCTGGTCTCTAACTCAATAAGCATAAAAGCCACTGCTCAGAGTCACATATATTTAATCTGCATTGGCTAAATGGAAAATGTTCCACGTTCTAATGGATGTTTGGGAAAAGATGAGTCGGCTCTTTTCAGCAAGCCTAGCAGAGAAGGTTAATCTCCATATGTCATCAATAAGTGGAAATGTAATGCACTAGCTCTTAAGTGGCAAGTGCTATCCCTCAGTGCATACTGTATTACTTTTTAATACACCACCTGTACAAATATAAAGCATTCCAGTTAGACTCCACAGATTTAAAAATAAAACAAACACCCAACTTTGTTTAAATTATGAGTTTTTCTCAGCCGTGGAGGCATTATAGATCTTGGGGCATATTGTCCAGCACGGCGTTAAGATTATCGCCGCTTTAGCGGCAGAAAACTGACACTAAAGCAGCGATAATGGGCTTGATAATATGCCCTTGAGAATTCCCATAGAAGCCCATGTTGACACCAGAACATGGGCTTCCATGGGAATTCTCCAGGGCATATTATCAAGCCCATTATCGCCGCTTCAGCTGCAGTTTTCTGCCGATAAAGCGGCGATAATCTTAACGCCGTTTCTTGATAATATGCCCCTAAATGCTTTAGGAGTGTGAAGTGTAGCTTTAGTATTTAGAGCTCACACAGCACAGAGTTGTCTCTGCAGTAGAGTAGTGTGTGTGAAGGGGGATTGTCAGGATGGATGTTTAAGCACAAGTGTGAGGACTACAGAAGGGTATTGGCATTATATATCAGAAGACATAAAAGCAACATGTTTATCCAAGATGATCAGGAATGCAAATATATAGTATATTAAAAATGAAATAAACAGTAAACAACAATATTGGAAAGCCAAACAGCACTATCTGTGGCTGCTTCAATCGGAGAAAAACACGTGGTGAAATTCGTATCTGCAAGACTGTTGAATTTTAGAGGTCTATAGATTCTGCAAGTTACACGAGATGTATTTTTGAAACTGATGAATGTGAACACCTTGACGAGAACTAAAATATTAAAGTATTATCTGCTGCACTAGAAAGTAAAACTAAAATATTCACCATTATCGACAATGCTTCAAAGAACCTGCAAAGTGTCCTTTTGTAAAGGGGGTTAACCCCTCTCAAAAACCTAAAAACGTTGAGTGAATGGTCTTGGTCTACACATTTGCAAAGAAGGACACACAATATTTCACTTTAAATGTTCAAAGTGCAAACTGTGGGTAGTGTTGCAGGTAATGCCACTTAAAGAATACTGTGTTGGTTTTTCCCTAGAACTAGGAAATTCAGAAGCGTTCATGGACTCCCTCTGCAGATGAGGCTTGTTCCTCTTTCCCACATTCCTGCTTGCTGGATCCCATCATGAGGCTTGGTTGGTGACCCGCAGACTGAGGCAGAGATTGCAAGTTGTGGGTATTGCTGTGGGAGGTGGTGGCGTGTCTACGGGTAGCTGTGTCAAAGCTGCACTACTCACATATAGCACTGAAGAAAGACTAGCACCTAAATGAGAGGAGGGTGGGGTAGGGAAGAGGTGCTGATCTCTGCTAGTAGTGGTCATCTGTAGTAAGCATCCAAGAAACGGTGTAAGAAGGGGAAAGAAAAAGAAAAATGTCACTGGTTCCATTGATGTTTGATGTTCTTTGTTTGTATACCCAAAATCCTAATAACACTCATTTTATTGAGTTCTTTTTGTCCTGATCACATACTCTTACTTACCTCGTTCTATGCACATTCACATATACCCCCGCATAGTTTTAGCTGGTCAAACAGAGTCCACTGGTTGATTGAGGTGGGGGGGGGGGCTTTTTAGCAAACAAAGGAAATTGGAAAGGTTTGGCCATATCTTGTACATAATAAGAATGCCACTATCGTATTTTGAATAATCCTCTTATTGATTTTCAAGTAAAGTAAGTCTAAGTAGGCAAAACCGAGCAGTCCTTTGCTCTCTAGGTGTCCAAAGGGGCAGCTCTTTAGACCTGATTCTTCTGAACATATGCACAGGCAACTTGATGATGATAGCTTTTAACATATTGGGGTAAGACATAACCAATGGAATCTTCTTTGGACTACTTTGTTCCTATTGTCAGTCATCAGATGTGCATGTTCATTATGCAGAGCATAAAGAACATGTTTCCTGTTTAAGCATGGTAAAGCATGTTTGGTGGATGTGTGATCGGTTGCGTCCTTGGTCTACATATATAGAAACTTCCCCTAATGATGATAAAACTCTTAAATTCCTGTAGGAGTGGAAAGGCCTCCATGCAAGGCTTACCTTGCATCCGATCTGTCAGTATAACAACAATACTAAGATTATTTATTCTTGCAGTGTCCAATTATTTATCATCTTAATGGAGCAACTCAGAAGGTCCAAGGCTTGTGACACTGTAGTAGATCATACCAGTGAGTTCAAGGGTTGCAACACTGAAGTAGATCATACCAGTGAGTTCAAGGGTTGCAAAACTGCAGTAGATCATACCAGTGAGTTCAAAGGTTGCAACACTGCAGTAGATCATACCAGTGAGTTCAAGGGTTGCAACACTGCAGTAGATCATACCAGTGAATTCGAGGGTTGCAACACTGCAGTTGATCATACCAGTGAGTTCAAGGGTTGCAACACTGCAGTAGATCATACCAGTGAGTTCAAGGGTTGCAACTCTGCAGTAGATCATACCAGTGAGTCCAAGGGTTGCAACACTGCAGTAGATCATACCAGTGAGTTCATGGGTTGCAACACTGCAGTAGATCATACCAGTGAGTTCAAGGGTTGCAACACTGCAGTAGATCACATCAGAGTTGACTCCCATATGGTCAATTGACCTCTAGTAGCTCGGTATTCCAAAATCAGGAAGAACAGTGTTGGTTTTATAGACAGCTGAGCTTTCATCCTGATGCTGGAAGATGGGTTGTATCTTTGTGCTATTCCATGATGATGGCCCTTCATGACGCGTCGGAATGAATATTGGATTTGCGGAGGAAATGCTACAGATTAAGTTGAAACAAGTATAAGTCAGTCAGCCACCGGTGTCTAGTAACACTCATGGTTGCTGTTTCAAGCATATAGATTAAAGATTGTTTTTGGCTCTTACTGCGAACCGAGCTCCTGAGAGACAGTTGTGGGATTTCTCTTTCACTGCTCATTTTTCCTCAAGGAATTATAGGTTTTGAGGTTGGTATTTCTTCTCAGTAACTGAATCTTATTCCGAGGGTCAGTGATAAAGTTATTTCTATGAAGCACTATCTCTTCACCCCAGAGTGCAGTATGGACAGATGAAATTCCTGCCTTCATAGTTAGCAGAGTTTGCAAAATGTTGAAAACAAGCGGCAAACGTAAGCTCCTCCTGTCAGCATAAGGGTATTATTCTTGCCTCTGACAGTACTGAACATGGATGAAGTTTTTTGCCGCCAACTTTTGATCATGCAGGAAAGCTGTTTGCCTTGGTCTGAGTGGAGAACCTATGGATCTAACTGGGCGGTCTGTATTGTTTATGATCACCTTCAAAGATTTAGCACTACTTGAAGGCAAAGCATTCATTGCAATTTAGTGACTACGTTTTTTAATTTTTGCAAGGGCAATGTGCCACCGATATTTTAATAGTTGTTTCTCCTTATTTTTTATTTAACCTGTAACGGTTTTTAATCACCTGTTCATAACATTTTCTCACTTTATGATAGACCTACAGCCACGATTCTTGGACCGTTTTGCACCCAAGTATTTAATACTTCTGCCTACTTATTTTGCTTGGCATCAATGTCTGTGATATAAAGTAGCAAATACAAGTAAATGTTCTCTTGCCAGTTTCTTAGAGGTAAATGATTGCTGGCAGTATAGTCAATCTCCACCAAGGGTTACCTGCTCATTAAAGAAGGGCACAGCGGTGCATTTCTCTTTTGTGCATTTATTTTGTAGAGTGTATCAACTGGTGACTTCAGTTGGAGGTTTGTTGATTTTGGTGAAACCTAGTCTTGGCCAACTGCAGTTGTTGTCTCTCTTGGTTGGACAGACAGCTATCACCTCGGCTGAAACAATGTGTCCTGCGTAATTGGCTGTTTCAGTCCCTGAGCCTTTAATTTGTCCTTTGCTTTCAAGCGAGCACTGATCATGCTCTTCAAGAGTTTGACCAAATATTCAAATATCATACAAGTAGATATTCACTTCAAATATATTCACAGTGTCAATATTAGTTTCTACCTGGCTTTTGAAAGTAGCATCGATTGCAGGATAGTCCCTTTGGCGGTTTATATAGTCAGTAGAAACCAAGCGCTTTTGTTTATATCCTTGGTTTACTGGGATATTATAAAGTTCACTCTTAGGATCTGGTATTTTAAACCATTTGCTCGGATTAGAAAATCATCTAGTTCTTAAATGACTAATGGGGTGGTCTGCTGATCTATTACAGTTCTGATGTTAGGCATTCAATGGCATGCACATTTTCTCATTGCCTTCATCTTTTCAAGTCACCACTTGGGAGAGGCATATAGAGAGCTTGATCTTTGTATGATTCTACCACTTGGTGGACCTTCTAATTGTTGTCACATATTTTTCAAACCATCTAGGATTAGATGTCAAGGTCTGCCTCTCTAGAAAGGGGAAATTATTCCCAGGTAATAAACTCATTGACCAAGGTTGGCTACTTGGTTGGGTAGAAAATATAAAGCTTCAATCTAGTTTGTAGACAGTTGGGAAACTGTGGAAGTTAAACAAAAAATCATGTTTCATCCAGCTATGATAACACTAAGGGCCTTATGTAGGTAGCCCAACATTTACCACTTCATAAATACCGAATTTTACCGATTCGGTATTTATGAAGTGGTAAATGCTATGTAGGTAATCAGTCGGTAAAAATTACCGAATCGGAATTGGTCGGTAATTTAGAATCAGTATTTACCGATTCGGTAATGGTAACTGGCTTCCCATTGATTCCTATGGGCCAGGAGGCCCATAGGAATCAATGGGAAGCCAGTTACCATTACCGAATCGGTAAATACCGATTCGGTAATAGGGGGAGTACAAACAATCAAGGGTGGCAGGGTGTCACAGTGACACCCTGTTGCACCCCTGATTCCTGCATGTGTGCACATGTGGCACACATACATGCCCTAAGGGCATGTATATCTGCCACATTGCACACTTCTAAGTGCCAAAAAATGCTTTTTCTAAGCCATTCGTCATTTACCAACAACTTTTAGTTGGTGGTAAATAACGAATCCACACAACACCCACACACTCCCCCTACATCTCATTTCAGGATTCGGTATTTACCGAATCGGTAAAATTACCGAATCGGTAATTTTACCGAATCGGTAAATTACCGAATCCTGAAATGTCCCCCCTACATACCAATAGCCTGAATACCGGTCGGTAACGGGATTTTTACCGAAAATCGGCCGTTACCGACCGGTATTAGGCTACCTACATAAGGCCCTAAGTTCATTGACACATCAATGTTTGGTTCTTTCTGCTGAAGATTGTGTGATATGTTGTTCTGCATGAAAACAGTGGTCCCTGATGTTCCAGAAAGGAAGCAAGGACTGGCAGAGTCAGGTTCACCTTCAGGTGAAGGTTTATGTCATGAAACCACCACTGGAGACAGCAGTAGATAGCTCCAACGACATGAATATGAAATTCAAGATTGAGGGAACAAGCCTTTAGTGAGGCAGGACATGATGGAGCAGAGGCTTCATGTGGATCCAACCCATGGACCACGAGCATGGGTGCTGCATGTCCCTTAGGACCCGCAGCCAATTGAGAACTGATGCCATTTTAGCTGCCAATAGGTTGGCAAGATTGGCCTGTAGCTTAAAGATCTGAGGAGAAAAAAGGGAAATCTTATAAATGAACAACTCAAAGTGGGTGCCAATGAATTTGAGGCACCAGATAGATGTTTATCAGATAAACTTGTCCAAGTTCAATGGGTCCAATGGGCCTGAATGAGGGAAGAAAGAGGAAAACCATGTGAATGTCACAAGGCATTTAAAGGGAGGAAGATGCATGAACCAACTAGTGCTTTGCATGTCCCAAGGCAGCTGGGAGAAAAGTGTAAAAACCAACATGTTCTCCAGGTAATGGTGAACATGCATGTCCTATCCTTGGAGGATGACAACGGAGGGAGCCAGTAATCTGACAAAGAAATGAGGGGAAGATTATACATTGAAAGGTTGGACCAGAGATTTGAGAGTATCTGGAACAGCGAAGTGCAGAAACTGATGCAGGACTGCCAGATGATAAAGGGAAGAGGAAAATCCACATCCCTGAAGTCGACAGAAGTAATGAAGTTTCCAGATGTCCCTAAGAGTGTCTATTCTGAGCAGAGTGGACCAAACAAATGATTCATCCTGATGGTTTTAGAAGCAAGACGAGGACTGAATACAAATGTGGCCCCCATTCGGAGTCTGCAGTGGACGAAGGATCTGTGGGAAAAATCTCTGAACACACTACCACATTTAGCTTCACTGGATTGCTGAGACAGGGAGAGATACAGAGGTGGAGGAGCTGGAAAAACTTTCTTTTTTTTAAAACATGTTTTTATTAAGGAAGTGCGCAGTTATGTTGTTTTACATGACAACATATATGGGAAAAATGTCACAACAAGGAGCACATAGCGCAATGCATTTAGCAGCATATTACAAGCAGCCTTCCTGCAGTGGTGCCAGCGTCTCCTGCTCAACAATATCACAAAGGACTAAACGGTTCCACAGCAATAGCAGAAGTAAATGGTGCCTCGCACCCATAAGTAAACCGTTTAAAGGAAACAGTATGACAAACAACTGTGGCAAAAGCAGATGGATACGGATATATATGCTCATGGCAGTCAGGCAAGAATATACAGGGGAGAAGAATCTGGGGCCCAGGTGCTCAACGGGATCTATCACCCTCTTCAAATGGGGGGGCCACGTGGGGGTAGGCGGAGGAGAGGCAGGAGGCACAACACTGCAGACAGGTGGCCGCATCTAAATTAGATGCCAGTAAACACAACAGTCACAGGAGTCACATCCTGTACCACACAGGAAACACCCATCCACGGATAGGAACTGCAGCCAACTCCACCTGCCCTGTTTCCATGCGCAGCCCACTAGACCCGACACATCCATGCTCGCAACCACCACCGCATAGCAGTCAGGAGCCAAGGGGGTCAACCATAGCCACCAGGTGAACAGTGGAATCTGCAGTCCTGGACAGTCCTGTTGGCGCAGTCCCTGGCACGTCGTCAGTCACCAGACCCTCCAACATGTCTACCCAGATCTCTAGGTCTCCTTCTGCATTTTCATCACTGTGTATCAGGTGTAGTCGCCGCTCCTCGGCCACCCCCATTCACCCATATCCGACCTACATTTGTCTAATTTGGGGGTGCGGGGTGCATCCAAAGGATAGCAATGCTGCATTTAGCCAATACAAGTCCAAATAGAACAAATTTATGCCACAACTGCGTTTCCAGTCTCAGAGTCAGGAGAACACCCAATAGGCAACACTTAACCAAGAGTTCGATCCGAATCCCTGTGATGCCCCACAGCATCTGCAGCACCCTGTTCGATAAACCTGCAACCTTGCGCAGTCCCACATGATATGAAGGAACGTTGCTGGTTCTGACCACATCGGGGGCACGCCAGAGAGTGCAACGCATTGAACTGATGTATTTGCTGAAGTGTCAGATAAGTGCGGTGCAAATAATGAAATTGCGTAAGGTTGAAGCGGGCATTACTGGCAACCACACGGACCTGCACAAATATTTGCCACCACTCCCCAACTGTGAGGGGCAGTGGCAGATCCGCCGACCACCTATCTCAAATTTTCAACACATCAACTCTACAGTCCACCTTCAAGGCCTTATAGATGCATGAGATCAGCCCCTTACAGAAGCCCGGCTCAAACAGTAACAGTAATGTCTGCGATTCCTCTGGTTCTTCCAAAAAATCCACCCACAACTACCATGTACTTGAAATCTTTTCTTAGTGCAAAAATTGACCAGGGGGTGTGTTGATAAGATTCAGCTGCATCTGCAAGTGAGAGGAAGGTACCATTAAGATACAGGTCCCCAGCCTTCGAGCACCCCCTATCATACCACAGAGTAAGGTATTGTATTGTATTGTATTGTATGGGATTCTTGTATAGCGCAGCTGTCACCCAACGGGTATTCTGGAACTTAGAGACCAGGGTGGATTAAGTCAACGAGAACAGGCTGAACTATTAATCAGGTGTATTACTTCCTATTCCTGGCAAGTAGCCAGGTCTTAAGACTCTTCCTGAAGCCCATCAGGGAGTCTGCTTGTCTGATATTTTGGGGTAACTCATTCCAGAAACATGATGCTGCTGTACCAAAGGCCCTGCCTCCCATCCTGGCCAACTTGAATCTGGCAGTAGATGCCAAGCTTTGACTTGAAGATCGAAGAAGTCTTTTGGGCTTGTACCAGGATAATCTCTCTTGCAGGGCTATCGGGCCTATATTATGCACTGCCCTATATACCATGCATAGAGATTTGAAACTGATTCTGTCTCTGATGGGCAGCCAGTGAAGGTCCCTCAGGGCCAGGGTGGCAGAAGAGATACGCTGTCTATTAAGAGCTTGTTTGGCTGCCATGGACTGGACTCTTTGCAGCCCCTGCAAGATGTATTGAGGGGCACCCAAATACAGGGAGTTGCAACAGTCCAATCTACTCAGGATTATGCTTCTAACCACCAAGGGTCAAGCCTCACTGGGTAGAAGATGTAGGGTCCATCACGTTTTGTATCTGGCGGAAACTGGGCAGCCATTGAGGTGGAATCAGCCACGTGTACGGGGCCCTGCGGACCACCAGAAGGACTGACCACTCTCAAACCCCTGCAACGTGACGGACTATGAACGGGAAGTCAGCAGGCTCCTGTGAGCCCATAATCAGACACCTCCGTAGGTCAGCCGCCATGCTCAACTCTGCCAGAAGGGCTTTCTCAGTATTCGGGCCATTAGCACACCACTTCACTGCATACTGCAGAAGCCCTGCAAAATAATAGAGGGTAAAATCTGGAAGACCCAGACCTCCAGCCTCCAAACCCAATTTTAACACCTCCAGCTTCACGCTACTGTGCCCACTGACCCATACCAGGCAGACCAGAAGGCTGTTCAGGGTTGTATAATTGGTACATGGAATGCAGCAAAGAGAATTCTATTGAACATAGAAGCCCAACTGAGCCCGGGGATTTACTCCGCACAATGCTCTTCATAGCCTCCTGCAGCTTCTCCAAACTGAGTGTCTCCCCAAGACCCTCTCTCTGCACCTGAGTAAGGCATGGGAGGGGCAAGCCATCTAAAAACCTCCCAATTTGAGTTGTGTCAATCTGCGGGTCCCCCCTATAAGCTGTTGGCAAATGAGCTTGCAACAGAGTATTAACACCAGCCTGGGTGATAGCTTCCACCCAATCAGGGAGCTTGAACAACATTATGATTGGGGGTGGTCATTCTCACTTCAACAACCATGCCAGAAGTCGCCCAGATCTGTTGCCCTCCCGATGTAACAGTTTGTAATATTCAAGTCTAGTCAGACAATCTAGTCTATCCCAAATGTCACTGACCCAGCGTTGGGCATGCAATAGAGCTGCACAATGCAGTTCTGTTGGGGGTCCCGGACCCTGCAGGCCAGCCAGCATCCCCTTTGCCTCAGGGAGCTCACTCTCCAAGCTCTGCGTCGGGCCTCCAATTCTGAACATGTACTCCCCACACGTCACTACCTTCAACGCATCCCATTCCGTCCACCTAGTAGTGGTGGACAGCCAAATAGTTTTGAAGTACCCAGAGAGCACCCCTCAAAGCTACTACCGGAGCTGGAAAAAACTTGATGAAAAGGTAATTCCAAATAATGTTTAGCAAGGATTGTCTAGCACATACAACACTAAAGAGTTGAGGAAATACCTCAACATGTCTTCACATGTAGAAGAAAAGAAGACAAGCAAAATGCCAACAGTCTGACATAGGAGCACTGAGTGTTGAAAAGACGGTCCTCAATCTTCCGAACTTAGATCCTGCCCCACAATCCCTCCCTTGGAAATATGGGGCATATGACACAGCTGATTTTTGAGGAGGGTACTTGTGGAAGGACATGCCATGTAAGGGGAAGCTTGGAATGAAAAGGAAAGGCTAGCTTCAGATACATTCTTTCCAGTATGACAAGTTCTTCTCAGTAGGGGGGCAAAACCCAAAAAGATGCTGACCTAGAAGCTGAAGTAGGATCCCGTTCCAGGTCCGGATCAGGAGTGAGCAGTTCAAAAACTGATCCCACAGTCTCCATAATTTACTGTTTATTGGCCAGAGGAGTGGGAACCATTGGATGAGGCATGAATGGGATGGCAAAGGCACAGGATGAATAGGTGAAGAATGGAGAATTGAACCAGACCTGAAGGAAAAATGGTGTGAAATATATCATTTTTCAATTTATTTCATTCTTGCAATAAACCAGCAGCACATTAATATTATTATACTATTTAACAGTGAAGCTAAGAGTGGTTTTCAGGATATAACATATATATGAAAAGAAACAACAGCACACATCACTACTGTGTTTTACAGTCAAAGGGTATATAGCAACACATATGAGAGCATATTGCCACATATTTACCCAGCTCCAACAACACAATTGTATTATGTTAAGCCAACTCCACCTGCTTTTGCTTGACTAATCACACCAGAGAATCTTGAATAGGAACGCATATGTCTCTTGGCCTAGATGCCTCTAGCTGCTGTGCCGCATATATTTCTGCACGTGTATTGCAAGTCAATACACTTCTAAGCCAAAACTTTGTTCATGGGTATGGCAGTCATGCTGGAAAAACGTTCAGAGTAGAGGTGAAGCCATCAATGTTACATCGCTGAAGTCATAGGCATTGTGAAAAATTCAAGAGGCACACAAAGAACAAGCATAACATATGAGCTTTGCCCATTCAGCAGAAGAGTGGAAAGGATATTTATTGTATGCATTAAGTGCACACACTTAGAGCACACAAATATATTACTAAAGTATGGTGTGATAGCGCACTGTCATTTACAGACAGCACTTTTTCCATTTAATTTGGCATGAAATTTGCACAGTCTTGCAGGTTTACTGATAAAACTATACAGGGCACGAACAATAGATAATGTGTAGGATTTCAGTGAATACTTAGCATTTGCACGTCACCAGGTCGAGTGTCTTGATTTGTTTTGGTCATGTTAAAAATCTTTATTTCTGTCACACTAAAGAATTACAAAAAAATGGGCTGAGCTTCAGTTGTGTTATCCTAACTGCTGATACATTTTGAAATATTTGTACAATTCATTTACAGGTATTTACATTTTGTAGTGTGTTTGAAAACGATAGACATCCTACAGCCTTTCCTTTCACACTCCCTTTGGGCCAGCAGACTGTCAAAGTTCACTTTATAAATTCCTCTCACTTTGTAGACAGTGAAAGAAAAGTAAACACCAATCTCCATGTTCAAAGAATAAGCAGCAATTTGTCAGAAGACACAGCCTGACATTTGACATCTCTCTTAGACCGCAGAGCAAATGTGACAAAATGAAATAAAAATGTTGAGGCATCCTTATAGTTAATTCTAGTTCCATACTCCAGCATGGACATTTAGGGGGTGCTACAACACCCCCACACCTGCACTCCTACTTCCTGCTCCAATGGGGAATGGGAACTTTTTGCAAAGACGTCCCATGGGAATATTTTATATCCAAACCTTAGTTCACACTTATAATCAAAGTCACATCCATTCACATCCACTCATACCGACCCCATCCACATCTTGAGTCTGCTAAGTATTGGCACAAAAACCTGTAGTAAGTGAAATGATGATTGAAGTTTATTAAAACAATATGTTTTTCAAGACATTACACCATAAAAACAGTTCTATCAAAAATAACTCACAATAGGGTGATTACAATGCATTCAATATAAAAACGAATTAATCCTGTTTAAAATACAAAAAGTATTACACGAGAGTTTAAAAACAGACAGTAACCTTTGTCATCAAATGCCACAATCAAAAAACAGAATTTTACCACATACACCTTGATGCCTTACAAATCATATACATCTAAGGTAATGTTCAAACAGACAGATTTGTGGCTACAATAGGAGCGTCAACGCGTTTCGAAGGTATGTTCACATAGCACCTTCTTTTTCAAGACAATGGTATTGTTACTGCCATTCTTTAAATGTCTATAAACAAAACAAATATATTTAAAATACACCAGCAGTGTCTTCATCTAATTTACAGCCATCTTTCTAACACATTTAATTCTCCAAGTACTACATATACATATATAAAAAGGAACAGGATGGAATATTTTATGCCAATACCGAGAACCCACATACATCCCAATTATATCTTAAGCATCATAAGCAGTCAATCACACTAACTCTGCCATTCTCCACTCCTGGGGTCATAAGAAAGTATATGCCCCTTGGCTCGCATGTGTAGTATGATTCATTGGTCTCTATGCCCTCCATTCATGGGTTATATAGAATGGCGTATTATAACTTCCTTGAAGCGATGTAAGCCAAGTCTCCCCCAGAGTCATGCGAACACTATAGTCTCAGAAATACTTCCTATGAAGACGTCCCGGTTAATCACTTTCTTATTTGGGGACACACAGAAAGACAATTTTTTCTTTTTGGAATATTTAATCCATGTATTGTGAAACTCTGTATCACTACCCCTTGTTGTCATTGATAGCCTTTATTAGAACCTGTCCCTTAGAACTTACTTTTTAAAAACTGTACGGAGATTGGGCGTCTGATTCGCAATGGCAGACTGGCCTTAATTTAGGAATCACAGCAACCACGTGGGTCCAGGTATTTATTGAATGAACGAAGTTTGTAATTTGAATTCAACTTATATCTTATTATATTTTAACAAATTGTATTTCCTAATTACTCATGCATACGTTCTTTTAGAGCCAATGTCTTACAACCCCTTGGGTGAACTTCCTCTACTCCTTGCGGGCAATGTTAAAAGCAAGCATTTCCTATGCAATTCCTTTTTGAAATGGAGCTTTTTGAATATGTCAAGCTCTGAAATGAAAAACGGGGGGAGTTTTTTAGGCCTTCATGAGTTATCTGTTAATTTTAATATGAAAAACAAATAAACTGCAAAGTATCTCCCAGCGATTTTAAATCCCACTAGGCTAGGGTATGCTCTACTAACACGGCACATTCATATTAGTAAAAGGTGAAAAAAGAATACTACATTCTTAAAAGTTTGATTTCCATTCCTGCTCACAGTCCTCCGAATGCCGAAGTAGCAGTATGTCACTATATATCAGATTTACTTCTATCTTTGTTTTTTAGCTCTAACAGCCTCCCTTAATGGTCTTACAAGCTCCCTTTCCTTCGTCTTTGTACAACCACCCGCATTGAGGACAAAAGGACCTTTCCTATCGTTGCATGCTCACCTTTCTACTGTCGAGTGAAAGACCGGCGGCGTGTTAATACGTCCGTCCTGGTGTCGTATTGAAAGTGTAAATGCGATGCCGGTTACACGATCTTTAAGTAGATTTGCATCACATGAGTAACGTGCCTACCTCGTCTCTACGTAATAGGATGCCGAGTGTTACCACGGCAATGCTTCCATATTTATTCTATCCATCCTCTGTTTGGATGTTCTTTATCAACAAGGAAAACTTTATTGGGAATATGGATAAACACAATGTTCATGTTTCCACATTGAATCCTTTCTTACATTGTTATTTCCTATATTCCATCATAATGAGCACCATGTTTACTGATTCTCCTCCTCCATTTATCTAATACTTGTCGCTATAATGAATAGACACCTCACAGTATTTTGGCATGTGGATAAGGTATATAGCGCATGATTTTACATAGGACTACTCATTATACCTTCCTTTTCTTATATTATTGTCAATAATGACCCTATCTCACAGACTCTCATCTACTATATATTTATATAGAGTGTATCATTCTTAGGGATAATAACCTGACAATTCAGGGTGATACACAGACATATCTCTGCCTAGTCTGTTGTCAGTCCTATTGTTAGCAGAAGTGTTGTATGATTATATTAGCACTCCCAATGTGGATCCTAAATGGACAAATTCTATACAAGTTTTATTCTCCTATTGTTTTATCCTACTCGTACTTATCAGTTCTTTGATTCATTTACAGTTTTCGGTTATCTTTCGGTTATCTGTGAAGACATTCTTAAGAGACTATTGACATCCAGTCTTCACGAGAGTTTCGACCATTTTGGACAGTGTTGAGTTTACAAATAAACCATTGTTCTCTCAGTTTTCTTTTCTTGTTCAGATCTCCACCCCTCATATTACCGGATATCTTTTCGAGTATAAACCACCGCAAATCATTGCAGCCATGACCTAAACTCGAGAAGTGCTCCGTTAGGGGGGCATTTTCTTTGCCTATTCTCAGGGCTGATTTGTGTTCTTGTACCCTGAACCTGAGTTCTCTACTGGTTTCGCCTACATAACCTAAACCGCACGGGCAGAGCAGTAGGTATACTAGGTTTTTACTCCGGCAATTGCTCAAGCTATTGCACTTAATGTCTTGACCATTGAATGTGATGTTTTTAGCAACTATACAATGCTCAAAATTGAACATGTGCCACACTTGTGTTTGCCAATCGCGCCCTGTAATGTGCCCTGCACCTCTTTTTTGCAATTCCTGTAGGTTTTAACAAAGCTGATTCTGATATTTCTATTCTTCCTATAGGCAAAAAATGGCTTCTCTAGTTTCAGATTTTGTCCATCATTGAGAATTTTCCAGCCCCTTTTTAGGATATTCTTAATCTGATTACTTCTTTCACAGTACTGGCTCACAAATACAATTTTCTCATTCTTTTGGTCCTCATTTCTGACCCTACTTTGATCCAACATATATTCACGATCATAATATTTCGCTCTTTTGTAAGACTGGTTGATTAATCTCCTCGGCTAACCTCAATCTTTCAATCTTTGTTTAAGAATTTCTGAGTGCTTATTAAAAACGCATATGGAAGAACAGTTCCTGCGCAATCGCAAGAATTATCCAAAGGGAATGTTGTCCCTTTGTGCTTTGGGATGAAAACTCCCATAGTGTAACAAGGTGTTTTCATTGGTAGGCTTGCTGTAAAGTTCAACCTCCAGATGGCCCTCACTTTCCTTAATACAAATATCTAAAATATTCACACTGTCTTTGCTGAATTCTGAAGTGAATTTAAGGTTGGGATCCCCTAAGTTGAGCCAACTAATAAACTCCTCAAGTTCTTCCTGACATCCTTCCCAAATGAAAATGATGTTGTCAATGAAGCGGCACCATGAACTCGCGTTCTCAAAATATGGTGCCACTTCATTGAAGACATGTTTGTCCTCAAACTCCCCCACGTAGAGGCAGGCCAGACTGGGAGCACACGTGGCTCCCATGCTAGTCCCCTTCACTTGTTGGAAAAGATTTTCCTCAAATAGAAAGAGATTATTGTTCAGAACCATAGTTATGCACTGTACAATAAATTCCATGCTGCCACCATGGAGATCTACCCTCTCCAGCAAGGACCTAATCACTTCTATGGTGTCATCTTGTGGTATATTGGTGTAAAGGGCTTCAATATCCAGGGTGACCGGAAATGGGGTCACCCTGTTGAAGCCCTTTCCTTCGAACACCGAGATAGCGCGGGCTGAGTTTTTGAGGTATGATTTTTGCTGTTGTACAAGTGGTTTAATAAAACAATCAGCAAATTTACTAAGGGGCTCTAGTACGGAGCCAATAATGCTCATGATTGGTCTCCTTGGAGGATTTTTAAGATCTTTATGGACCTTGGGCAGTCCATATATGGCCGGTGTAATAGGAGAGTTGGTACACAAAAATTTGTATTCATCTTCACATATCCAGCCTTCAGTCCTTGCTGTATCCAGCAGGTTGTCAATTTCACTCTTCAGTTTCTGAATCTTGCTATGGGGGACTCTCTTGTAGTGTTCCAGGACCATCAATAAACCTAGCATCCTATTCCTATAGTAATTTGTGTCGAACACCACAACCCCTCCCCAATGGGGAATGGGCCATGAAACCAATGGGTTGTTCTCTCCTTTTTATCTACTAATAGCAGGATTGTAACGGATCAGCTCAACTATTTGGAAAAATCAGCAACATAGCCCAGTAGAGCCACATCTGTGCATGTTGGTATAGTATGATTCATTATTTGATATATATTGTGTGATATCTCCTACCGAAATGCAGCTATAGTTCCACACAACCATTCTAAATTTATATAACATCTGCCCCTGGAGAGCTATGCATCTATCTTGTGCAACTTTGCTGGTGTGAAATATAGTCTATGGAAAAATTTAAAATATACCATGTTATGATGGTAATTCATCAATATCGTCATCAGCTGGTTGTACAGGCTGAGCCCTTCCTATTGGAGCAGGAACAAGTCTGATCTGCATATGCCGGTCTCCATCTTGGAGTGGCATGGTGGGCAAAAAAAACATGATGGTCTGAAATGGAAACTGAGTAATTACTAGTGGCTGAAATTAATTCAGGTATTCAATGCCTTCCCTTTTTTATAAGTGAAATGTCCTAAGTGTGATGGATATGAGCAGAAATGACTTCCACGCTTGCAGTGTTATCTGTCTCTGTCTCAGTCTGATTAGAATATCACTGGTCTTGCTCAGGAGTGACAAAGTAGGACCAACAATAAAGTTGGACTGGATTGTGGTCCTGAGTAATTACCAGTAACTGAGAATAATTCAAGCATTGCACCCATTACATTTTTGTTTTTGTACGTGAGATTCTCTAAGTATGAGTGGTATGCACAGATGTGTGTAGCATGCTTGTGATGCCGATGTGCAAACTTCCTTAATAGGGGCTGAAATCAGCCTGGGGTTGCTTGTGTTCCAACCTAAAAGGGACCTGGCCAGGTTTATAAGGTACAAATGTTCCTATCGGAGGAGGGTCAAGTCTGATTTCCATTTGACTGGCCTCTATCCAGAGTGGCACAGTGTGAAAAATGATGGACTGCAATACAACCTGATTAATTCAAGTTATCTACCCATCACTTTGTTGTTTTATCCACAGCAATGCTTAATTTGTTAATTTAGGGACAAGCACAACAACAGTTGTTTATTAATTTCATATACATTAAAATAACTAATACCGGCCGCCCAAGCCATTCTTATGGCTTTAGGGTCTTGGAATAGTCTGAATTGTCACACTTGTAGGAGGTCGATGGTTAGTAGTTGTGTTGGTACTGTCATTGGCAGTGCTGGTGGGAGTAACGGGTGGTGCCAGCAGCAGTGGCCTCCTGATGAGGGTCCTGGCACTATTTCTTTTTTTACAAATCAAGGACTGTCAGCGGCAGACTCGACATTCTAGGAAAAGCAGTGCTTTAAATGGGCCGGTTCTGGCCAGTACGGAGTACAAACACTTTTTTATTTTGAGAGGGAGAATACCGGCACTTCTCAAGAGAGACGTAATACTTTTAATTGGAGAGTTCTCAGAAACGAGCAGGTACTCTGGTGCAGAGTACCTGCACTTCTAATTTTCCATTTTAAGCACTGAGGAAAAAAAAGAGTGAAAGAGCAATATCCCTGGGCAGCAGGGACCACGCTGCCAGGGATAGAAGTGATGTGGAGAAAGACAAATCACAGATAGCAAAATAAACCACTTCACACCATCACGAGGTCAGTTAGGAATACCATCCCAGAAGACATTGCGTGAAGGCAGGCACAATGACTATACTGGGTAAAAATGGACTGCTTTTTCAAAGCAAACGATTAATGTTTGCACAACCACAACGAAGCAGGGAATCCAAGGGCAATGACTGCACAACAGCAGCCCCATTTCCAAAGTAAAACAAAATATAAACATTTTGCTAGTATTTCGGGTTCTGGATGTCACTTGCCTTCAGAGATAAGGACTGAGTCGAGGAAAAGCGACAACGTAGTAATGTGATATAGTTCACTGCAGCGGGCTGACTTTAGATAGCCACCAGGCGCGCAACACCCATTGGACTCAAAGGGCTTCAGCCCCCCCCCCCATCGTGTGTTGCAGCCCGGGATGAGACACCTTCCCGGGCAAAAAAGAAGCCGCACCCGAGCACTTCACAGGTCTTTAAAAGACCATTTGCATGTTAATGAGGCCTTGCTGTTGTTTCACCCCTTCTAAAAGCCCCTGCAGCTCCACTCTGCCTATTGCTTAAAGTTCAGCCCCCCCCCCCGAAATTTTTTCTCAGCCCCCCCCCGAAATTTGTCTCTAGTTGCGCCTCTGATAGCCACAGTTGGTTACATTTGAAAATAAAGAGATACTTAAAAATGAAGATACTAATGATATTTTTATGTTATGTAATTTGATACTAGAGCTCCCCTGTAATCAATCAAAAAGCAGGTAGAGAGACTCCAACATGCTCATTTGTTGCGCAGCGTAAAACGTCATACGCTCACGTTGCCCGACAGAGATAACTAACATCGATATCCTTCTATCTGCACAGTGCATTCGATCACATCAACCCATCGCCAGGTCGAGGGATGCCTTTGTTAATCTGCTGATGAGCGTCGGTGCCTAAAATGGCTGACGCAGCTGATTTCATCTCCAGTCAGCAGAGTTCAAGGGCTGAATTTACTGCAGAACGAGCCAGCCCACAAACAGACACAAATAGAAAGAGGAGAATTGATTTTTCTTTAATTACTGAGGCTACTCAAGGAAGAACAATTTAACGGAGGCTCATTTTTATTTTGACAAATGCAATTTGCTTGATTTTCCATTGTGAGTATAAACAATATATATTTATTTAGCATTGTCTTTGTATAAGGAACAGCTTGATTCTGTTAGTTGAGCGAATTTTAAACTCATGGCGAATACAGAAATGTGGATGCTTTTCCAAACAGATAAGGGGGCTTTTTTCCACTGACGAGTTCACAATGATGTCATACAAAACAAGAGGACTGCTGTAGCCATCCCTGCTGCCTACTGGAGTTCGAAAATCGAAGGTGACACTTCGGCCCTTCCGCTGTGGCTGGAAACTCCTATAGAATCAGGGGCGTAGCTTAGCTTCAGACGGGATGTTTTGGGTGTGACACCCCTCAAGTGCATTCTTGCTTTGGTAGTTGTGTCTAGGGAGCCCAGAGTCAGGTCTGTTAAGTCTGTGTCGGTTCTTCTCCTTATCATTTCAGTAGGAGGTTTTCATTTGTTCATTTTTGGGATCAGGATCTTAAATTAATACACTGACCGGTTAAGCAAATAATGTAGTAAACCTGCACCTATAGAAGTACTCCTTGAATGGATGCAAATGTACTATCTTTTGGAATTCACAAACAGTGGCAGTAGTAGAGTTGGAAAACTATGCCAGTCTCAAGTTTCCAGGTGTTCTACTAGCAACAAAAGTGGCCGTAGAAGGGCAGAAAGTCTAACACATGGAGCTCTTTTGTGGCATAACGGACAAAATAAAGATGGATTAGAATGTGTTCCTGAGTACTTGCCAGTGGCTGAGATTAATTCAGACATTCCACCCATCACGTTATTGTTTGCTCTAAGTGTTACTGGTAAGCACAGGTGTGTGCCGCATGATGATGATGCCATTGTACAAACTTCATTGATGAGCCCTAAATTGCTTGAAACCAGCCTTCGGTCGTGTTCCCACCTACAAAGGACCTGGTCAGGCATGTCGGTTTCTACAGATACTCTCAGAGCTGAATCAAGTCTGATTTTCATTTGGCTGGCCTCTGTCTGGAATGGCATAGTGGGCAACAAAAAAAAATGGACTGCTGCACACCCTGTACAAAGGTTCTCTAGCCACCCTACGCTCCTGGTTCCATGTCATCAAATTGGTGTCACCTCTATAAAATGGGAGCCAGTCTTTCCTGTTTGTAAAACGAGAGATAGTATGGAAGAGGTATACTTGCCAGACAAGGACTACTGTATGAGCACTGATATTGGCACATCAGCGCTGGAAGTTGCCTTACCCTACTAAAAAGCACTTTAGGAGCCAGGAGGCCTATGAGTGTTGAATTGCCCTGTCCTTCACATTCCTTGGGCTACAGACTAGCAGCAAAGACAAGAACAATCAATTGATTTTTTTTGTCTAAGTGTGACAAAGAATCAAGTTGTTGCTCATAAGAACAGCTAGAGCATCCACCACCTGTGTGTATACAAAATACATTGGCCATGCAGAGTACGATTATTATTTCTAGCAACTCAATAAGTTTGTGGTCTATGTAACAGGTTTATCATACAAGCCCCTGGAAAAAACCCAGACTCCAAACAACAATGAAAAGCTAGTGTCACAACCCTACCACAAGCCCTGTAACTATTCACTAAGAGCCTCATAATGAGTTTCCATTTAATATTGTGGGGGCTGGTAGCTACTGTTACCACCCCCATCGGAATTTCAGATTCTGCGGATTAAGGGCAGACCAACCAGGAGAAGACCCCCAGAAAGAAACCATGGGGAAATAAATTACCAAGGGAATCAGATGCCAATTAACACAGTTATTCTGCATTTCTAATGAGACCTTACTCTGCCATCTGCTGAATCGCCAGTAAGTGGAGGCACCAATCTCCAAGCAGAAACAGAAGCACAGCATCTACTTCAATGAAGACTAGATTCAGAACTGTACAACATCCATCTTCCTGTCAGTATGCTGACATCCAAAACTTATCACCAAGTTAGTTCACCAAAAAAACCTGCAAACTGTGCCCCTCGCTGCATTTCCCAGTTCACATTATTTTCATAAACTCCTGTGCAGCTTGTGGATGGGTGAAGAGTGTTGTGACCCAATTATCGACTACATGCAATTTTACAGCAGGGTTGCATGTGGAGGCTTCAAGACCTTTATCTATAAACTCTTTCTGTAGCCCCTGGGCTTGCTGTTTCCTTGTTTGCATAGAACTACCCAGGCCAGGAGAAATATATGTTTCTCCTTGCTGGTACACTTGTCAATATTTCCTTATTCCTTGTCAAACCCAGATCAATCTGAACTATTTCACAATCATCCTCTGCTTTTTTAGCCAATCTCGTAGGTATTAGAATTACTTTTGTTACTTCTAGCTATACCGGTGCGGCCCTCTGGAAAATCTTACCCCTAAAAAGGTCCTCAAAAACCTTTCCTATGTCTTCTGATTTATTCAGTGGAGTAACAACCAGCACTTTCGCCCTATTTGTCCTTGCCATGTTTTCTAAGTCATCAACCTTGGCCTCCAATGACAGCACAGTTGCAATGGTACAGTTTTTTTGACCCAGTATGTTCACATCATGTTGCTATGGCTGGATGTCCAATGATCCTACTTTTTTTTCAAGGCCATGAACCTCCTGGTTCCGGACGGCTTCCACGCATCGTGTTTGGTCGTCCGGAAAGGTGGACGATTCGGTCGGAAACATAGGCTCCTAATCGGATTCTTAATCCAAATCCAGTTTGGAGCCTTTCCTAACGACATCATAATCGGCCCCTTAGTGGTGAAGTACCAGGACGAGGGCAAAAACTACTTTTGGTTTCTTACGGAGGTTCCCTTTAGATACTTGGGAGAGAATGACCTTGAAATTAGAAGTTCAGGCTTTATGAGCCCCACCCACTCTTTCCTGGTGAGGTATGTATTGCTGTCATTGGGCGGAAAAATCTGGAGCACAGTGTGTCCAGATGGTGCTTGTTAGCCAAGGTTAACCATTGGCTGCATCGAGGAAGGGAGTATCAGTCCTTCAGTCACCCAGCCCTACAACTCCCACTTATATACTTGCTGCTTACATCTGTCACAGCGCACCTGCCAGAGCCTCCCCCTACAGGGCTTCAGTAAGTTTGTGAAGCACTCTAATTCTGTTGACAACCCTGTTTCATTCCCAGTAGTTTATGTGGAGCCGCAGAACAACACCATTAGACTGCAGCTTCGCCCAGATCCTCTCAGGCACCACCCAAGTGCAGCAGCACTATCTAAGAAGACATGATCAATGCATTCAGGAAGGGGGCCTGCATGGCTATGTGACATTGCTTCCCACACCACCTACTCTTTCATTCTAGCTCTGGCATGCAAGGAGCCCACTGAAAATTGCCCAGAGAAGACCCTAACGGTGGAGACCCACAACAATACAGCCAACTAGGAGTTATGCTAGAGCTGCCCTGCAAACTACATCTTTTTTAAATAATCAATATACATTATCGTATTTGGGCCTATATGTAAGTATCAATTTCAAAACAAACAATTGGAACTTGCAGTGTGAATTAAAATCCTCCTAAACCAGGTTATGAACATTTTCTTTATATGGTCACCCTTCAAATGTTTTAAATTTTGCAAGTATAGCATAGTTGGGTGGCAGGATCGTCTGAAGTTAGTAGAAAATAGAACATGTACATTTTTATTAATGACTTTTCATCTGGCTCTCCTTCTCTAAGAAGTACCGGCGGAGAACAACCTTTACCAAGCAGTCATTACCACGCATTACCATTACCACGCAGTCAATAGCACGCATTGCCTTTATCGTGCACTCACACACAAAAAAGCTTTATTTGGTTAAATATAAAACCATATAAGCATATTTAAAATACATAATAGAATAAAAACAGAGCTTACATAAAAACAAAGACAACTGTACTTCCAGAAAGTTAAAAAATAACAAAGAGAAATTATATCTGGAAGCTTTCGCCTGATTCTATACACACAAGGCAAGAAACTAGCAACCCTCAAACAGACAACAGGGCTAGCCAACATTTGCAGGTGCACCATAGCTGGTCTGAAAAGATAAAAACACTTCTCTTTTAACCATGTCAAAATAAAATGTTTCTATAAAACTCTAAAATGGTCACAAAACATAATAAAATGCATAGTATCTTGAGAGGAGAAGTTATGTGAACAGGGTCCAATTTCACCCACCTTATGTTTCCCCTGAGGGACCACCATGGACCAATGTAAAAGACTTAGCCTAAATCTGGTCAATAAAAACGATGATGGAGAGATGTGACTACAATCAAATAGAGCTGCATGTGTGGGCAGGTCTTTAATATAATATACGATCACGCAGTAGGTTTCTTGAGTTCACACTCCTCTTTTTTCTGGGCACCTGAAGAAAGTGCTCTTTCACCCAAATCATATCTTTTTTAGTTATATTGTTTGGATTCTCAAAGAGTTCGGGACGTCCCATGGGAAATTTCATGGAGAAAATTTGTTTTGGGACCCCCCCCCCTTTTTCTCGGCCCCTGCTTGACGAATCAACCTGACACTTTCCACACTGAAGCTCTGAAGTGAGTTTCGTACTAGTTTTGAAACTTTTTTGACGATTCGACACACAGCACCAAAGTTATTGGCAAAACAAAAAATGCTTTGTCTATGGAAAGTGGATCCTAACTATAACTACCTACTGGCAACTGCCAGAGGGTGATATATATATATATATATATATATTCACTGAAAAAACCATAGGTTTCACACACGTTATAGTTAGGAATTAGCATTTAAAAAACCTTGCAAATTCACTGAAAAAACCATAGGTTTCACACATGTTATAGTTAGCGGAAATTTTACTGATAAAAAACCAATGAAATTGCCCCGTTATAGTTAGTGCTGGCAACTATAACTCACGCGACCGCAATCCTCTGCTGATGCTAATACTGTATTTAGACACTTATTTGCCCATGTCTTCTTCCATACATTTTTAGCTATACATATATTACAAATATTTTTTTTTATAAAGACACATATGTCATCAGCAGAAGATTGCGGTCGCGTGAGTTATAGTTGCCAGCACTAACTATAACGGGGCAATTTCATTGGTTTTTTATCAGTAAAATTTCCGCTAACTATAACGTGTGAAACCTATGGTTTTTTCAGTGAATTTGCAAGGTTTTTTAAATGCTAATTCCTAACTATAACGTGTGTGAAACCTATGGTTTTTTCAGTGAATTTGTACGGTTTTTTAAATGCTAAGGTACTTTACGCCATTCGAGGCGTGCGCGCCCACTTAACGCAGTGCGTTCCGTGCACGGTTTTTATCAACTTTAATAAGCCCTGTACACAGGGGGTGGGGTCAATGTGGATAGTGTTTTTTTTATTTCGATTTTATAATTTCATGTTGCCAAAATATAGTTTTTTTACTGATGTTATAAGCCCTGTACATTTGGTGGCCTACGGCCACCAAAAGCACAGGGGGTGGGGTAAGTGTGGATAGTGTTTTTTTTATTTCTATTTTTTACCGTACGCTTACGGTAAGCGTACGGTAAGCGTACTCGGCGAAATTGCCGAAAAAAAAATAAAACCGTTTTTGCTCTTGGGGGATGTTTGGGGACTCCCTCAACATGACTATGTGGGAGGGAGTTGTCAAAACAGCCCCGTAACATGTTTTTGGGCATCATGTTTGATAAATAACACTCAGTGCGAGAGACAAAATGGCGGACGCCGCTTCCTGGTTTCGGCCGATTCGAATGTTTACTAAGATCTAAGAGCCAATCAGAATCGCGCTCACGCACGCCACCGTACGCTTACCGTACGCGTACGGTAAGCGTACCGTAAGCGGGCTCAGATATATATATTGATTTAAAGGCTATTTTCTCAGAATCTACTGAACAGATTTACACCAAACCTACAAAAGGCACTTCCTTGACCTACGGACTACCTCTCTGCCAAATTTCTAGTAATTCTGTTCAGCCGTTCGGGCTGTAGCTCGTTCTAAAGGTCCTATGGAAAAATGCATGGGAAAAACGCGTTTTGGGACCCCCCTTTTATCTCAGCCCCCCCTTGACGAATCCCCCCGAGACTTTCAGGGTAGGAGCTGAGAGTAGCGCCCCACCTATTCTGAGAAATTCGCGAGGATTCATCGACCGGCGCCAAAGTTATTCAAAATAGAATGTTGCGGATTTCCTATGGAAAAGGGGTCCTAACTATAACTACCTACTGGCGACCGCCAGTAGGTAATATATATATATATATATATATATATATATATATATGTACTTACCTAATGTGCTCTAATCTCCACCACACGCACCTGGTCGCTGAGCCTATCAGAGCAAAGCAGGCACCTTTTTGAATTGGATTCCGGCGGCACTTTTCAGTCGGGAAAAGGCATCTGACGAAGGAATAACTCCGAAATGCATCATGCCATTTCCAATAAATCTGCTGGTTTGAAAACGATCCTGTGTGTGTGCCCGGTTCTTCATGTTGCGTGAGGGGCCTTTGGACTGGATATTTAGGTGCGTGGCCACTATGCACCTGGGCGCCCCACCCTACAAGCAGCGAGGCAGCGAGAGTGGCAAGTGTTTTGGATTTTTTTCATTGAACTGGAAACGCTGCTTCGCCGCCGCTTTTTTACTGGACTCCGTTACGGGACTTCCCCAGGAGCTTGGAAGCGGCAGGGTGATGGATTGTGGGGCCGGCAGAGAGTTGCCTGACACAGGTGCAGGAGGTGGGAAGGAGAGCGCCACCCACATGGGGGAGTGTACTTACCTAATGTGCTCTAATCTCCACCACACGCACCTGGTCGCTGAGCCTATCAGAGCAAAGCAGGCACCTTTTTGAATTGGATTCCGGCGGCACTTTTCAGTCGGGAAAAGGCATCTGACGAAGGAATAACTCCGAAATGCATCATGCCATTTCCAATAAATCTGCTGGTTTGAAAACGATCCTGTGTGTGTGCCCGGTTCTTCATGTTGCGTGAGGGGCCTTTGGACTGGATATTTAGGTGCGTGGCCACTATGCACCTGGGCGCCCCACCCTACAAGCAGCGAGGCAGCGAGAGTGGCAAGTGTTTTGGATTTTTTTCATTGAACTGGAAACGCTGCTTCGCCGCCGCTTTTTTACTGGACTCCGTTACGGGACTTCCCCAGGAGCTTGGAAGCGGCAGGGTGATGGATTGTGGGGCCGGCAGAGAGTTGCCTGACACAGGTGCAGGAGGTGGGAAGGAGAGCGCCACCCACATGGGGGAGTGTACTTACCTAATGTGCTCTAATCTCCACCACACGCACCTGGTCGCTGAGCCTATCAGAGCAAAGCAGGCACCTTTTTGAATTGGATTCCGGCGGCACTTTTCAGTCGGGAAAAGGCATCTGACGAAGGAATAACTCCGAAATGCATCATGCCATTTCCAATAAATCTGCTGGTTTGAAAACGATCCTGTGTGTGTGCCCGGTTCTTCATGTTGCGTGAGGGGCCTTTGGACTGGATATATATATATATATATATATATATATATATATATATATATATATATATATATATATATATTATATTATATATATTCCAAAACCACTTTGACGCTGACAGACCACCCTACCTCCCTGGTCGGGGCTCACTCACTGGCGACACTGGTTTGATATTCCAAAAGAACATTTCTCCCACATCAGGCAGAAATACGAGCCCACCAGACGGAGTTCAATCCAATCTCATTTATTGCAGAGAGTAATCCCATAACCCGTTTCAACCCACCACAGGGACTTAATCATATGGATCACAGCGGTAATTTGCGCGCATTTTAAACATCGATTCATCAATAGAGGACTTCTGATGAGGTAGGCTCACTAACGCTAATAACATCGCATGATGACATTTTTGCAGGTTTCACAAGCTTTAGTGCATTCTGATTTTTCAATGAGCACTGAAATAGGGTAACGATTTTTCCAACCCTCTTTCACAGACTACATAGTCCATAATACTTCGCAAATGCAGAGTTATTTCAACCATTTGATTTTTCTTAATATTTCCTTTGCCTATTGTAGAATCATGCTTATGTATATATAATGTTGTGCACATTTTCCTGTCAGCAACAAAATTATTTGGTCCTGAGGAGACCCTTCAAATAAACCAGGGTCGAAAAGTCGACATCTTATTCCTGGCTTACACTTTGATAATGTTCATTAGAAATCTGCAATTATTGCCAACTTTTTGCTCACAAATTAACCTATGATACCTGTACAGTGTCTTATGTTTTATGTATTGTCACATCCACTTGAGCACTGTATCGTTTGCACTTTGTAGATAATGATTACACTGAAGACTGCAGAGAATTGTTGAGAATATATATCAACAAAGGAAACCCTTGGTCAGACCTCTTATTCATCACTATTATATTTATGTTATAATTGAGAACTCCTCTCTATAATGTACGAATATCTGCATCTAGTGCGGGGATCACTAATTGAGAGTGTGATTCCCACCGTATAAATTGGGCACATATAGTAGTCCTTGTTTTTCACTTAGGCAATTTAAGACTGCATGAATTACTGATAAAGTCCTCCACAACTCCACTCCCTTCTACTTGGTTGCAAAACTCAAAATCTACAGAGCTCAATGAGGATCAGGAAATGCTGAGTCCCTCCTGCTGGAACCTCCGACGTTCCCTGCCCGTCAGGCATTCTATTTTAGTACAGAAAGCTTTGGAACTCCCTTCAACCAACTACTTGTCTCTTCTCATTCAAACAAGATTTCAGGAATCCTCCAGTTTGAGGTGCACTTTGGTCAATGTGGGCATCACTTCCAGTATCTTCTATGTTGAATTGATCTCTCTTTCCTGTTACAAAATGTTTGCTCTAGTCTCTATTTCTCTCTCTTTTGCTGTTGATTTACTATGATGGTATGGTTAGCTAACTACTTTTATCCTGTAACATCCCTGCTGATAAGAACTGTATGTTCCTTGTTTACAAGGTACTAATATGTTATTTTATGTTGTTACTTCTTGCTCTCTTGTAAAGCGCTCTAATGCCTTTGGGTTAAGCCCCACTTATTTAAAACCGCAAAAATAAACAAAATAAAGTAGTTTAAAAGGTTGCTTCCATGCCTGCAGCCTTACGAGGCACCTCTTCCGAAGCCAAGATATGATCAAAAATAGCCAGCCTAATTTTCTTGCTGTGCTGCCGTTAATTACCTTTTCAGTTGCTGATAGGGTCCTCTTGTTTTATGTAACCACAAGGCTGAATGGATGCGAGGACGCGATTTGAGGTCGTGTTATTAAAGTGCTAGGGCACTCTGGCACTTAAATAGCTGCTTCATCAATATTTCAGCGCCATGCGATGGTCCACGGGTGCATTTCTGCTGACTCCACTTGGAGTCGCCTCTGACTGCTGAGAGCAGGGACCTTCAGCACAAGGGCGCCCGAAAATAGTCTTTGGAGTGATGCACACGAGCACTATCTTTTTGACTTCTCAAGGGCAGCCACTATGTGGGACAGAAGAGAGAGGCCTCGTATTGCTGCATTATTGTGACCACACCTCGCAAGGAAGCAGGCATCTGTGTTAGGCAAAAAGGAAGCACCAATGAGCACTTGCGCCTTTTACTGAACTGTAAAGCGACGTGGCCACGCTGCAGCACGCGCTTGGAGATTCGAAAGGAGTTGGTACCTGTGTTACGTGTCGCACATATTATGCAAGAAGACGTTCCGTGCCCAGTATTCAACTTTTCCGAAAAATATGAGGGTATTTTGTTTTAACAAAGTCAATAAAACTTTCAAGATGAAGATTTAGCGATCTGTTTATAAGCGTCGCAGTTACTAATTCATGCGCAGGAATCAAATACAGGAATCTAAGCGCATGAAACAACACAGAACCAAGGGGGGGGGGGGGGGGGACTTTCTGAATGAAATATAGCTTTTTAAAATTGTTTGAGTGTTTTTGGCTGCCTTAGGAATTTATGGTATCACTTTATGAAGCAGGAAATGCTACCGTGACCGACATAGAGCAGCGTACACCCTCGGGCCACGCGAATTATCGCGGCTCGAAACAGTGAGCTAAATAATAACAAAATGGAAGATAATTTGAAACAAAATAGAAGCAAATATCAGCTAATTTAAAAAGAAAACATAGATTACTCAAAAGTCTGTTTTATACAGTTATCCTGTTTAAATTTCAATTTCAAAGATAACAGTTTTAAAATATTATAAATGAATGCTCCTTTTAATGTGTTCTGCCATATTTCATCTGTTTACTGCCATGTATAGTCCTAACGGTATAAATAATTATCTAAATTCATAAAAGGGATATGTCAAGTCCAGTCAAGTCAGAGGTACTTATATCGCGCACATATCACTCTTGCGAGTCTCATGGCGCTTGCAGAAACGCTTCGAAAAGAAGAAAGGGACCACAGATTAATTTCCAAAGAGCCAGGTCTTTAGCTTCTTACGGAAATTACCGTGATCTGGCATATTGCGGAGATGGTGAGGCATCTTGTTCCATGAAGCTGGGGCCAAATAGGAGAAGGCACGGCCTCCCTGCCTAACAGTATGAATTCTGAGGGGGGTGAGCAGGGCAGCATCACTGGAGCGCAGTGCCCTAAAGGGTTGGTACCAACGGAGTTTCGGCAACCAATATTTAGGACCATTTCCATACATTTGCATGTGAGTTAAGCATAACGTTTTGAAAAGAGTTCGTTTTCTCACTGGGAGCAAGTGAAGGGTGTTTAAGCAAAATAGTGTCGAGGTCCTTTACGGGCGGTCCAGAACTAACCTGGTGGCCGTGTTCTGAAGGACTTGAAGTTTGGCCAAAAGATCAGAATTAATAGCATGCAAACGCGAATTGCCATAGTCCATTCTATTAATAATTAGACCTTGTATTAGAGGTCTGCGGGCCTCGAGAGGAAGCCACTTAAAAACTTTGCGAAGGCTTCGCATAACACCATAACATGTGCTGATCACCTGATTTACGTGCCCCCTCATAGACAAGCCCAGGTTCCGGACCACGTTGTTGTGTGAAGGGCATGGGTCGAGCCTAGACGGCCACCAGTCATGCGTCCAATGATCAGCTGCTTTGCCAAACAGCATGATCTCTGTTTTGGTTCCATTTAATTGGAGATGGTTGGATGACATCCATTCATCCACATGGACCAGGCAGTCTTTAAAACGTTGCCTAGTTTCACCGGGATCAGGGCCAAAGGTAATTAGGATCTGAGTGTCATCAGCGTAAGATATGACATCAAAGCTATATTGCCTAATCACTGCGGCCAGCGGGGTCATATAAAGATTGAAAAGGGTGGGGCTCAATATAGAGCCCTGAGGAACACCCATCTTTACTGTTCGTTCACTAGACGTGATGGTACCCATCTGGACAATAGTTTTGCGATCCCTCAAGTAGCTGCTGAACCAGTTCAGAGCCGGCCCCCTGACCCCCATCTCCCAGAGTCGACGTTCAAGAATATCATGGGAGATGGTGTCAAAGGCCGCTGACAAATCAAGCAGGATAAGGATGGCTGACTGCTGCTTATCTAAGGCTAATCTAAGGTTGTCAGTGATTTCAATCAGTGCCGTCTCCGTGCTGTGTGCAGCTCTGAAACCGGATTGAGAGGGATCCAAAAGGCCATGACTCTCAAGATGGTTCACGAGCTGCTTATTTACTAGAGACTCCAATATTTTTCCAAAATAAGGTAGCAGAGAAATTGGCCGATAAATAAAAAATATCTCTGGATCCGGCGAACGTTTTTTTAGAATAGGCCTAATTCTGGCCTTTTTCCAGCACGAAGGAAAGTCAGCTTTTACCAGGGACTTATTAAATATTTCTACTAATCCAGTTAAGACTGTAGGGGCCAACGAGGAAAATATTTTGGGAGGGAAAGGATCATCAGGGGAGCCAGATTTGATTTTTATTATGGCCTCGGTCACAGATTTGAGGTCACATTCCTTGAAATTCAATATAAGTTCACCTGAGCTTAATGGGGTATAGGGAAGTACTTCCAGGTCAGTGTCAGTGTATGCATGGGTAGGCGGAAAGGTATGATGAATGTTCGTAATTTTTGCCTCGAAGAAGTCTGAGAGGGAATCGGTCCATGTTTGAGGGACAGACACTGTGGGTACGTTAGTAGTGGTCGTGAACTCTTTAAGGATATGATATAACTCCTTCGAGGAATTCTCTGCCATATTTATCCTGTTGACCAAATCCGATTTTTTAGCTAATCTAGTATCAAGCATATAACCGTTATGCAACTTTTTATAATTATCGCGATCAACGTGGTTTTTTGTTTTTCTCCACAGTTTTCCTGCGGTACGGCATAAATGTTTAGTGGCCTTGAGTATATCAGTAAACCATGGGTAGGTTCTGGTCTTGGACCTGGTGTTCTGTACCGGGGCTAGTAAGTCTAGTGTGGTTAAGATAGCATTATTTAGTTGTAATACATCGTAATCAACACTCGTTTCGGGGTTTAGGGGATAAAAGCAAAAATTATCTTTGAATAGTGGTGTAGTAACTTTACGCCAAGGTCTGCGAAATACAGACTCATTGTCCAGGTGGGATTTCTTATTAGGTACGGAGGGGATGGTGAATTTCAATAGGTAATGATCCGTCCATATTAATGGCACTGGGGTTTCGACAGTCAATTCCAATACATTGGTAAACAAGAGGTCAAGCATATGGCCAGCACAATGGGTGGGCCCAGTCACCAGTTGGCCTAGACCAAGGGTACTCATAACTGAGAGTAGTTTATCTGTGTCAGGATTGGCACATAGTTCCGCATAATGATTAAAATCACCAATATGCAGGAATTTATCTGAAGCTAAAACATGAGGGGCGATGATTTCGACTAGCTGGTCAGAAAAGTCGCCCTTTAAACCAGGGGGGCGATAGACCAGGGTTCCTCTCCAGGAGCCATTTGAAAGACCGACGATTTTAAAGGAACAGATTTCAATATTACTACAAGATACATAATCCAAAACACTTATAGTAAAAACTCCTTTATATATAATAAGTAGCCCACCCCCTCTTTTCTCTTTTCTGTCAATTCGAATGATTTTATATTCGGGAGGAAGGGCCACATGTAAATCAGGACAAGAATGCTCCTGTAACCAGGTTTCAGTAATAAAACAGATGTCTGGGTCTATGTGAGTCAGAAGATCCCATACGTCCAGAGCATGTTTAGAAATAGAGCGGGCGTTAAAATAAATTGCTTTCAATAAAATAGGAGGAGCACTATCTTTCTTGAGAATTTTGGTCTGGCACATGGGATAGGACAGTTCCGGACAAAAGGACGTCTGATTTCTGGACACTGAATCATACCAATTTCAAAGGAGCCCGAGTTTACAATAGGCGGGATGTTGAGGCATTTTAATTGGGAACTTGAGTATTGTATTAAACCCATTATCAAAGTCGGCCAAGCAGATGGGCGGAGATAATAGAGAGAGACAGGATGCCGAACCTATTAGGGGCACAGCCCAATCTGGGCAGGGTTTGTGGCCGCTGGCCGCGACCGGGCTCGGACGGGTGCAGACGGGCTTACCTTTGGCGCGCCTTCGGCGCCGCCTGCGCACCGCTGCGCGCGTTCGCGCCCTCGCCCTGTTTAAATAAGGAATGTGGCAAAGAGACTAGAGCATGTCCCTAGACTTCCGCCAGGAACCGGAAGTTGTACAAGCCTCGACTGACCCTCCGTGCAATCGGCACACGACGTGACCGAACGGGGTCTGGGCTGTGACTAACAGGAGGCGAGTGATCAGTGCAGGTAGGTTAAAACAGTGTAACACAGTAATTATGACCTTTCAAATATTTAAAATTTAAAAGCAGAAGTGACCTTTCAGAAATTTTCAATTAAGAGCAGAATGCGGTGGAAAAATAGTGCAAACAGTCAGGGCAATTCAAACACATTAAAAACACAGTTTTAAAATTTTAGAAGTATAGCGATCTCAGAGACATGGGTAAGAGCGAAGAGCAACGGCCAATACCGTTCTAATCGGAGTAGCGCTGCGCGCGTCCGCGCCCTGGCCCTGTTTAAATAAGGAATGTGGCAAAAAGACTAGAGCGTGTCCCTAGACTTCCGCCAGGAACCGGAAGTTGTACAAGCCTCGACTGACCCTCCGTGCAATCGGCACACGCCGTGACGGAACGGGGTCTGGGCTGTGACTAACAGGAGGCGAGTGATCAGTGCAGGTAGGTTAAAACAGTGTAACACAGTTATGACCTTTCAAATATTTAAAATTTAAAAGCAGAAATTACCTTTCAGAAATTTTCAATTAAGAGCAGAATGCGGCGGAAAAATAGTGCAAACAGTCAGGGCAATTCAAACACATTAAAAACACAGTTTTAAAATGTTAGAAGTATAGCGATCTCAGAGGCATAGGTAAGAGCGAAGAGCAACGGCCAATACCGTTTTAATCGGAGTAGCGCTGCCTTCGCTAGCATGCCAGTCAATCGGAAATGTTCAGGGTATTTATTTATTTTGTTTTATGAAGCACCAGATGAAGCCACACGGTTACTAGGGCACAATAGGCTGTGCGGGTCATAACTAATAAATCATATCCTTGAATGCAGGCAGATCAGGGCTCGAGTCGGGATACCACGCGGGTGGATGGCCCCCCCACTTATTTTACCGGGAGCTTGATAACTGGAGCAAATGGAACCACACATTCACTCTTTGGCCTCTCTGGGGCGAGATCAGACCTCATTCATAACGCTGCTCACGCGCTGGCTTGGGGAGGCAATGAGTCTGATGGTGCGAGCCACCTTTCGTGACGTCACTTCCTGTCGTGACGTCTACGCCCCCCCACTTCTTTTTTTAGGACTTGTGCCCTGAGGCAGATCTTATACATTTATACATATATAAAATAGCTCTTCACGCGTTTACAGCTCTGGTTTGGTACAGACGAATGTGGCAGCAACATACATGTTTTTTAAAGATAAAAATGGGAATCAAACCGAGGGGCTTATTTACAAGCCCTGTGTGCCGCCGGAACGTCACTTTTTGTGACGTTCCTGCGGTGCAGAGTGAAGAGTCATATTCACGAGGTCACGAAAAGCCCACCCTGCGTGGCTTTACATGGCCTTGGAGATCTGGTGTAGTGCAATGCAACGCAAGTAGCTGCGTTGCCTTATACTGCATCGGGGAGGTGTGCCGTGGGCTTTGAGGTGGGTGTTCCCACTCAACGGCCATGTATTGTGACACATTCCCAGATTTACAACATAGTGTAAATTTGGGAATTCGTCGAAACTGTGCGCCTCCCCAGGGTTGGCGTTACATCGTGAAATTACAATTTTGCCTCGTTTTTTCCTCTATGTGGTGCAAGTGTGCCTGCATTGGTGCGAGGCAGCAAGTTGTGCGCCAGCGCAGTGGAAGAGGACAGGTATGCGCCATATTTCATAGATACGGTGCATTCTTGCCCTTTTTTAAACGCAGTACAGCAAAGTGACGTGCAGCGCTTGCCTTGCATCAAACAGTTGTAAAATAGGCCTGAAATATTTTCTAAATATTATCTATCATTATTAAGGTTCAAACAGTGCTGCACATAAGCTGATATGGCGCATACATGAATTTATACTTATATTTACCAGTTATTGAACATTTAGTGATGTTTGCTCGATATATACTGTAATGTAACTTTCTTTTCAAGTCTGTCTCTCTTGCTGTTGTTACAAGTCACATTCAAAAAATGTTCAAAGTTCACGTTCTTCCTTTACAATCTTCTCCTTGTCCATTTCTGCAACCTCCAACAGCCTTACCTCATGGCATAGCACACCGACAAGGCCGCAAATTGCTAATTCTTCTCTTTCTACTGAATTAGATAGATTTTTCATTTTTTTAAAGAAAAGAGTATTATAAAAGCAGTTCCATTTTATGAACATAATAATCAGCATATTTATTTTGATAGGCAATTATACTATTGTATGCTGATATCTTGTCAGGATACATGATTGGAGGTATTGCTTACTGCAGGAAATTCACTTTTTCTGCATTGTCACCCTAAATGTTTCACCTTTTGCTGGGACCTATATGTTTGTTTGCTTTAGAAGAACTCGGTGCACTTTACCCCTGCTAACCAGTAGTAAAGTGTGTGTGCCTACTCTTTTAATATGGCAAAATTAGCATATTCCTAATTGGTATTTTTATCTAACCCTTATGTCCCTAGTATCTGGTACAAAGTGTACGTGGGGCTTGAAAGTTAAATACCATTGTGGACTAATTCACCTATTGTCCCATCTACAACAGTGACACTGTAAACACAGCTTCAAGCCTACCATTGTAGCCTGACTGTAGCCTTGTAAAAACTGCAATTGGACCTGTCAAATTTACCCTTTTGACGGTAAAAGTCCCACTCTTAAATATTAAGTGACCACATGTAGACCTTGTAGCCCACAAGGCAGACTGTATAGTGTTTAAAAGTAGGACATGTAGTAATGCAATGTTAGTATGTCCTTACAGTGACTAAAACCATTATTTTTTAAAAGATATTAAAATCCAATTTAATTGCGAAGTCAGATTTTTAATAAATATTAAGAAAAAGTATCTTTTGGAAAGCTACCTTTCTCCTGCCTAAAGCTCCTGGAGACTCATTCATTCTCCGGCTTTCCCCAGCCTCTACTTGGTTGGAATAAGGTGTGAATGAGGTAGGAAATTCCTCCCAGGAGCTACACAATAGGCCAATGTGATTGACAGGTCGACCTGAATGGGGAGGGATAATTTCTTTGAGATTAGCAGGAGGGTGAGGGCTGTGAGCATTCCTTTTGACATTACAGTGTTAACTCATGTCTGACAGGTCTGCTGAACAACATATAACGCTTGAAAGTGAGAGAAAAGGAAGCCAGGACAATTCTTGTGTATTTAATGTCTGTCTGTTGAGTGACCCACTCCAAATAATAAATCAATTTCTTACACTTACTATTTGGCACATCATGATTGTGCGGGAGCGATACTCCAAATACTATGGGGCAACGTCTTTCTCAGGGAAGGAAGAAAGGCTGACAGTCCTTGCAGAGTTTTGGCACTGTCTAGACTGAGCTGCATGCCTGGAGAATATACAATGCAATAGCATTCCAACAGTGGACTAGATTTCTCAGCAGGCTATGAGCTCTCCTGTTGCCTGGCAATGCAGCAGCCATTTTAGTTATCTGGGTATAATTTCCCTCATAAGCCACGGCATCTTTGATAGTCATTCATGTTACAATGTTGCTGCTAGCAGGACCTTGCTGTGCAGCTCTAGGATTTTCTTTTCAAAAGACCAGTTACTTCGTTTAGACTGTATTGAATCCCATTGAGAATTCAGAGAAAAAATACTGAATGCAGTGTTGCTTTGTGGAAACAAATCTTGGAACTCATTGAACATTTATACAGACTTCTAAGCCCATTTGGTAGTTGCATTTCACTTAAGGGCTATCCTGTGATGGAACGTGAAGGATTCTTTAGTCAGGTCTGTGCAGCTGATGCTATCTTTGAATGGCAAAACGTAAAGTATTAAGGTTCTAGTTTGTTAACATGGATTGCTAAGATAACAAATAACAGAATCTTAATGATTAATAATAACCTTGCAGTACTACAATAGTCAAGTAGAAACTGTAATTCCTGTACCACAGAAAGCGCACACTGATGAAGCATGATATAGTTATTCTATTAAAAGCGAGAAATGTCAGTGAACAAATATTAAGCTACTCTTTTCTTGAATGTTTTATTTTCAAGAATTATTAGTTCCATGGCAAAATACAGAGAGTCGGTTGCACAGAGATATTGCTAAGATGTATCAATTATCTGTTACAGTTAATAGCAGAAAATTCAGGGCAAGTTACTAAAGATATCTATTTGTCTTTAAATACTCCTTACAACCTACAGGCTTCATTAACCAGCAGAAGCAATTAGAATGAGAGATGGAGTTCAGTGTCTCTGTTTTCTCTTTTATCCCATTCCTCTTTCACTGTTTCTTCTTCTGGCCCTCATATCCCTGCATATGTGGTCATTTGTTAGGGTGGTAGAAGATGGAAAAGTGCATCACTTCCTGAATCCCAGTAGATCCCGAGCACAAGGTTAGTACATAGCGACACATCTTTGAATTTGTTGGATCTATTTACTTTATCATACATAAGCCATTGTTAAAATCTGGATAACAGCCTCTATGTTTTTTTCTTCTACTTTCTCTTTTTTTTCTTTAACCTGTCTTCAGTTTTTGGAGACTATATATTTTTATTTATTGAGCAGAATTAGATTAAAAAACGAACACCATAAAATGTACATGTCTTTGTCAAAGCCTTATACATTTAAAATTGAATATATGTGCATAACTTTTTTGGCTGGAATCAAGCATTTCCCTCAGTCCTTTTCGCATATCAATTCACATCCCGTACTTAGCCAAAGAACAAAGTGCAAAATGCAGATAATACAGTGCAGTGCAGAGCAGTTTTAACATAATCAGATTGTTAAATTCAGCTAACTAAAAGAACAAGTCTCGCGCCAGAACTAAATACATAGATTAAATTAAGTTAAAGTGCGGTGCATAGCAGCTTTTTACATAATAGAGCAATAGTTACAACGGTGCAAATAAAATCCATTAGAAGGACTTATTCCAAAGTGCTCTATGTTTTGTTTTCTGTTTTATCCATAAATTTCCACACTGCTAGGAATTTCGTAGTAGCCCCTACCCTTCTTGCATAAGCTTCCTCGAAAGTTTCGATACGTAGCATTTTTTTATGCCAGTTTAGGTAGGTTGGTACATTAGCAGTCCTCCAATTCGGAAGAATCAGGGAGCAAGCCACTAAAGCGGAAATCGCTACAAATGCTTTCTCTCCTTTAGAGATTGGAGTATTCAAACTCTGCCTTACCAACCCAAATAATGTAATCTCTGGTTCTGGTTTCAATTCTCTTTGTAAGCACTCATTGAGGGCAGAGAACACTTCCTCCCAGAACTGGGTTAAAAGCAGGCACGTAAAAAAAATATGCATCCAACCTCCCTGCCCTGTTTGCTGACAGCGAAAACACTTGTCCTCTACTTCTGGATACATCTTATGTAAAGCTCTTTGTGTATAGTAAGACATCCAATGGGATGAAAATGCCATTCTTTTAAAGTTTGCAGCTCTTAGTAATTTATAGTCCTGCCGCAAAATCTTCTGCCACTCTAGTTCTGAAAAAAATGCACTGTGTTTCTTGGGAGATTTTGTCTAAAAAGCTTGTTACTAAAGAGCTTTGCCCTTGATTCCGTAAAAGTCTGTACCAATTTCCAAACCCCCTTAGCTTAGCTCTAAAAAGGGCTGATAATTGGGGCACCGGGGCAGAACTTAATGGAAAACATACTTTCTTCACAAATTCAGTGATCTGGAAGAGGCTCAAAAAAGACGACTTACAGCTAGTTCCACACCTAGCCTGAATCTCATGCCATTTTAAACATCTCCCCTTATTATAAAGTTGCCTATTTCCCTAAAACCGTTGCTGTCCCAGAACCTTATCTGATTACTTGGCAGATGAAAGCCCAGTGTTTTGCATTCCGAAACTTTCAAAAACTCATATCCCACAGCATTTGCCTTCATATGATAAAACAAGGACACTCTTTAATTCAGTCAGGTGATTTCCACACTTATTTACTCTAGCTGGTCCGTTGACCGCTGCAGGAGATTAACGCCCTCAAAATATTGGCTTATCGCCTCATTTGATACCATATTCTCGTTTGTGTATAGCTTGCGATTATGGTCAACAAAAGTGTTTGTGATTTTTTCCTTATCGGATGTCAGTACCCCTGACTCTGGATCTTCTAATTCTGTAATTAACGCAACCTCCTGCTTGACTCTGCTTGACCAAGCAAGCAGTTTCCCCACCATCTAGCTCTCTTCATATACGAGCTGCGGATACGTCCGGGAGATAGATATTTCTTTAAAAATAAAGAACTCTCTTAGCTCCTGTTTAGCTTTAGTTAATTGTTCCTCCAATTCCAGACGCTGCCCCCTGTCTCTAGCCCTCTGCATTCAAGCAGTATCAACAGCCTGTTGTAGTGTTAAGAAATGCTGCCTCCAGATCTTAACTTGTGATGCCGAGATGGCTATCATCTGGCCCTGCAATGTAGCCTTAAAGGATCCCCAGACCGAAAGAGGGCCGCTGTATCCTTATTCTCGTGAAAGAATGTCGTAATCCATTCTTGCGTATCCTCAACCCATTTAGGGTTCGAGAGGAGGAGTTGATCCATCTGCCACCAGGACCTCTCCCGCCTTTCAGCCTCTGCTTTGGTCTCAATTATAACTTGTGACTGATCTGAAAAAGAGTTGGCCCTAATTTCAGCGCTTAAACAATTAACAAAGGGAGGGATAAGAATAAAATCAATACTGGAAGCTGACTGAAATAGATGAGAATAGCAAGTGAATAGTGTAATACCTTGATGTGCCTCACCCCAGGGATCTATAAAAAGATAATCCTGTTTCATAGAATTTAATACGTTTTTTGTCCTGGACTTAGATTGTTTTTCTTGCTCTATTAGAGGTATCCCTTTTTAAATCTTGAATAAAATTTAAGTCACCTCCTACTTTTATAGGGCCTTCTACTCCTCTGACCAACTCATTAATCTTTATGAGAGGTGCAGGATCATCATCGATTGGAGCATAATAATTTACGAGAATATAGGCCATCCCATTTACCCTGGCAATGACCCATATCCACCTCCCTTGAGGGTCTCTCGTGACTTGAAGTAGCTCACAGTCAACCCCTTGTCCGAAGTAAATAACTACTCCCCTGACAGCTAACCCTGCAGAGGCAAAGAAGGCCTTAGAGTAATACTTAGGAATAAAAAGTTTAGGTGTATTCATTTTTATATGGGTTTCCTGAAGATATACAATTTGAGGAGAAAAGGAGGTTAGCCATCTAATCATCCCACCATATTTCTTCTTGCTGGATACTCCATTAACATTCATCGATATTATCCTTACTTTAATATCCATATTGCTTCCTAAAATGAGCCCAATGATTGTAGCCATATCTTTTTATGCATCTTTGTTGTGTTCGTATGTATTGTTTTGCTCCCATGGTTACTTTGATAGCTATGTTTTGTTCTCTAATTCTACTCTTTTTTATCTGCTTTTGCCCCTCACCCCATCCTCCCAGCCTATCCCTCCCTCTTCCTTCTGTACCCCCCAACCCCTCCATGACCCTTCCCACTCCAGGCGATTAGGGAATAGCCCACCAAGCCCCCTGCCTTACTACCCTGGAAAACCCCTAGACCGGGTGCCATGTTATTGCACCCTAATACCCTGCCTCCTAGAGAAAAAAAAAAGTCATATTCAAGTTTCAAAAGAGAAAAAAGAGTCTCAGACGGCTTTTCTGGTTTTTCTTGCTTTTCTGGCTTTCTACTAATTCATGGTAATTTTCTGCAATAATTCCTGTGCCTCGTCAAGATTTGCAAACATGTGGAATTTCCCTTGGACCAGAACGCAGAGCTTTGATTGTTGAGCTATTGCCACCTGGGCTGCCTGAGCCGTGAACAAATAGAGAAGCTTAACAAATGATTTCCGACGATGAGCCACTGCTGCAGACATGTCAGAAAAAATACGACAAACTGGAACTTCCCGAGTTGAAAATTGCTTCTTTTGGATGGCTCTGGTAAGTATCTGTTCTTTCACTTGGTAGTCCGCAAAGTTGACTAGGATTGTTCTAGGTGGCTTTGAATTTGGGGAAGGCTGAGCTGGGACTCTATGTGCTTGCGTGATAGTAAGGTCACCAGAGAACTCAAGAAGCACATTATCCTTGATGAATGACTCCACCCACTGGAGCGTCTGTGCTCCTTAGCAGCCTTCTGGGACACCGACCGGCCACAGGTTGGAACTTTGATATTGGTTTTTCAGCTCTTCCAGCTTGGTTTCCAGAAAGATTTTCTGTTTTTTATCTAGTGTAGCCTGCTGCTGCATTGAGATAATCTAATCTTCAAGGAGAGAAATACTAGATTCGGCTTCCTGTAGTCTTACTGGGAGAGAACCAACTGTTTCTTCAATTTTGGAGTGGCTCGAATGTAATGTTCTAGGGATGGCTGCGGAGAATTCCGCCTGCACGTAGCCACAGGTGACCACTGCCCCCGCCCCGTTGTATTGCTGCTGATGGCTGACAGCTGATCTTTGGCGCGAGCTCAACGAGTGTGAGAGGAACCGTTTTACTGCCGGAGCTTTGTGGATGTTTGCTCCGCATTGTTTTATGCTGAGGGAAGGCTCGGGGGGTATATCATCACCTGCTGGATCCTGGAGCTTTGCCTCTACCCCCGGTCTCAACCTCCCGCCTAGGGAGTGCTGGAGGAAGGCGGGGCAGCCGACTATTTAAGGAGGTGCTGGAGAATTAGGAACCCTGGACAGCTAAATGCAAGGCATCGAAGCAAAACCTGACAAGTAAGATGGGGAGGATTGGATTATAGTGATGTTTTCTAGGCTTGTTGCAAATCCGCTGCATAACTGAGAATGGAGAGTGCATCAAAACTTTCTGGCAGTAAAAAAAGGGAGGAAGAAGGAATAAAAAGGTATAAGGAATGTTTTTACGGTATCCCAGTTTTTTTATTTGCACGTAGTAATCAGATTCGTTAGCGATCTGGACTTGGTGCAGACACACATCTTTATTTCAAAGTTTTGCAGTCTGATCTCCTGGGTCGATTGTTAGGATGGGAAAACACGTTAAAATCGCAAATCTTATGGCTCATGTTGATTCAAACGTGGCTCTGAAGTCTAAAACCTGTACAACCCAGATAAAGATTGCCTCTGCAGACGCAAGAGCTGAACGTTCCCGGGGGGCTCGTCGGGGGTCAGCCCCAATCTCCAGCCCTCTGAGCTCTGAAGATGATGTTTTTGACCATAGGGTGGGGGCCCAAGGGGCCCGGGGGGGGGGGAGTCAGGAGAGCCCCATAACCACACATTTGGGGGAGCTTACTTTGAACACAGGGGCTGAAGCACTGGTTAGTGCCATACCCAGCCCTGTCACATCCAGAGCGAATCCGGTGGCGGATAATCAGACATCAGGGGGCTTAGAAAAAAATACTGATCCAAGAAAATATACAATATAAAATGCCTCCATCACATCTTGAAGCAAGACTAAGGAGTACCCCCTATTTCTGAAAACTAAAATGTCTTCACTGCCATCACAAAATCAAAATCCAGAACATGAACTCCGGGATAAATCTCAAGGGTGTGGCCTGTTAGTCATCCAGGGTCTTGTCTCACCTTCAAGGTCACTGGAGTCCCCATCCTTAATTTCCACGGCAGAGAAAATTGTGGCAGAGGGGCAGCAAGCTCATCGAGACCCGGAAAATCTTCTCGGAGTTCAACTATTAGAGGCCGGGTCCAGCTTTCAATGTGACATCAAAACCAAATTGAATCTTATTTTCGAAGAGATACGGGAGTTGAAAGTGACACAAGCAAACGAAATAGCTCCATTACATTTGCGCCTCTCCAGTTTTTGGAGACTATTACTTAAAATGGTTAGCTGAAGAGCAAAAGCTACCACTTGTTCTTAAACTGATGGCCATGTTACTTGCAAACAAGGTTGTAGTGAGTGGAATAGGCCATAAAACATCTGTTCACCTCCTTATAGTTATATTTTTGAAGTTAGTGCATGCAAGAACTGCTTGCCTACATTTCCTCGTGCAGTAATGACCCTGGTACTGCATATTGCACATACTATTTTATTTTGAAAAAATCACAACAATGTACACATAACTTGATGTAGAACCATTGTTTCAAGTATGAACATTATTCAAATATATTGATTTATTTTTATAGCTCCTAATCATCAACTCAAGGACCAACATGGGAGATTTTATCAGAAAATTCTTCAATATTAACATTACTAATGTTATTTACCTGGTATGTCACAACATTATATACCTCTATACCACACACAGAAGGAATTTCAAATGTGGTTGCTGATATTGAATGATGAATATAACTCAACAATAAATTTATAACACAATTTTGACATACATTTTTAAAATCTGCTTTGAAGAAAAATATTTCTTACAGACATATGGAGCAGTCAGTTTTGTCCACATATGTTAATATTTCATGTATTACTTTGAATCAAAACGCATCATTAATAAAAGATCACCACAAAATAAATTGACATGTTGAGAAATACATAATGATGCCATGAGGTATTTTGTAAGGGAGCATGATTGATCTTATCATATTTGTTTAAAAACTACTGAATATTGAATATAACTGAATTAAACTCACAATAGCTATAAGTATACTATCAGTAGCTTTCATGGGTATGACATTTACACTATTAATCAAAAATTCTTTACATATCACTCTTCTAAACCAACTGATAGAAACATTCTACTGTTGCCACTGTGTTTTCATTCTTCCAATAGTATCAATACTTTCCACAATGTCCCGAAGAGAAAGCATTTAAGGATACATAGCATTCATGTCTAAATATTATTTCATGTCTAGAAGAATTTAAAAATAAAGAACAAACATTGAACAATTTTGAACATGACACAACTCTTAACAAGATGTTTCCAGATGGTCCATTATTTGCATACAAATGTGGACTAAATCTCAAAGATATTGCAATCAAAGCAGAAGACACCATATTAGGATAACCTTAAGTGACTTCAGCACCAATGTATGGACAATAGTATTCTAGTAAAACATTATGCAATGAGTGAAAATGTATATGTTATTATGTTAGATGTCCTTGTGGCATTGGCCAAACTACCCTTATGTTTCAATGCTTACAAATCTCCTGTTGCATTTCATTAAAAAAATCAACCATACTATAAGACAAATTGATGTTCAAATATGAGAAATCCTAGATGGGCAGACTCATTCTTCCACAGCAAGATCGCCGACATACACAACAGCTTCGGCGCGCAGACCACGCACCCAACCACCGAACCGACGCCCCCCACCACCACCCTCCGCGCCTGGACCCCGGTCAGCACCGAAGACACCATCCACACGATGAACACCATCCACTCCGGGTCACCAACTGACCCATGCCCCCATCACATCTTCAACAAGGCCGACTCCGTCATCGCACCCCAACTCCGAGACGTCATCAACTGCTCCCTCAACACCGCCACCTTCCCGGAGAGCTGGAAGCATGCGGAACTCAGCGCCCTCCTGAAGAAACCATCAGCAGACCCCACCGACCTCAAGAACTACCGCCCCTACTCGCTCCTCCCTTTTCCCGCCAAAGTCATCGAGAAGACCGTCAACAGACAGCTTGCCGCCTTCCTCGAGACGAACGGATCCCTCGACCACTCGCAGTCCGGCTTCCGAGCCAACCACAGCACCGGGACCGCCCTCATCGCAGCCACTGACGACATCCGAGCCCTGCTCGACAACGGGGAAACAGCGGCCCTCATCCTCCTGGACCTCTCCGCAGCATTCAACACTGTCTGCCACCGCACCCTAATGCAGCGCCTCAGCAACATCGGAATCCAAGAGAAGGCACTAGAATGGATCATCTCGTTCCTAGCAGGAAGAACCCAGAGAGTCCGCCTCCCCCCGTTCAGATCCAAGGCTACTGAAGTCATCTGCGGCGTTCCGCAAGGATCATCAATCAGCCCCACCCTCTTCAACATCTACATGAGCCCCCTTGCGGCCATCGCACGCCAACACAACCTCAACATCATCTCCTACGCCGACGACACCCAGCTGATCCTCTCCCTCACCAACGACCCAGCCACCGCCAGAACCAACCTACATGAAGGGATGAAAGACGTAGCCGAGTGGATGATGAACAGCCGCCTGAAACTGAACTCAGACAAGACGGAAGTCCTCATCCTTGGATCATCACCCTCTGCCTGGAACGACTCCTGGTGGCCCCCGGCCCTGGGCAACCCACCCAAACCAACGGACCACGCACGCAACCTGGGCTTCATCCTGGATTCCTCCCTCTCGATGACCAGACAAGTCAACGCCGTCTCATCATCATGTTTCAACAACCTACGCATGCTCCGTAAGATCTTCCGATGGATCCCCACCGAAACCAGGAAGACGGTCACCCAGGCACTCGTCACCAGCCGACTGGACTACGGAAACACCCTCTACACCGGAACCACAGCCAAACTACAGAAAAGACTCCAATGCATCCAGAACGCCTCCGCACGACTCATCCTGGACATCCCCCGTCACAGCCGCATCTCCGGACACCTGAGAGACCTGCACTGGCTCCCCGTCAACAAGAGAATCACGTTCCGACTCCTCACCCACGCACACAAGGCTCTCCACGACCTGGGCCCCAGGTACCTCAATGACCGCCTGACATTCTACACTCCCACCCGCCAGCTACGATCGACCAGCCACGCCCTCGCTGCCGTTCCATGATCCGAAGAGCCACCATGGGAGGAAGATCCTTCTCCTACCTGGCAGCCAAGACGTGGAACTTCCTCCCCATCCACCTCCGTCAGACCCAAGACCACTTCTCCTTCAGGAAGCAACTCAAGACCTGGCTTTTCGAGCAGTAGCAGACCCCCCTCCCCAAGCACCTTGAGACCCTCCATGTGAGTAGCGCGCTATACAAATTTCGTGATTGATTGATTGACTATCAGGGATTGCTACTGGAGCCAGTTCCAGTGGCACAGGTCCCTCATTTATAGAGCTTAGGTCTCTCCTGGGAGGATCCAGGGAGAGGGGCGAGATTTGGAACTCCGGTGGATAGCTCTACTGTAATATCAAAATGGTTCTGTCTAGTGTGGGTGTTTAGTGCGATCGGGGGGAGGGGTTTGGGGTGGGGGGGAGTTAGATTTTATTTGTATTACTCTTCATTTTTTCTCTTGTGTATCAATATGAATGTCAATGTCAGTATAACATGTTCTGATTGTGCAGACGCCTCTGGGTTACAGGGCCCTGCTCTAAATGTGCCATTTGACAAATAAAATCTGGTTAAAAAAAAAATATTAGAAATCTCTCCACACCTTTTAAGAGGAGGCAACAGAGAGGCTTTGCTAAATCAAAGCGAAATGTGGTGTATTCACCAATTTGAATGTCTACAATTCTGTGTGTTGAATAAACTGGAAAATCTAGAGCAACGAGTGAAACTGATATCCGAAGTAAGTGCAAAAGAAACGTGGTATATACAATAGATCATGTGTACGAGGTCATCATAATCCTGACAAGAAGATAGGTCAAAATTACATGGTCATAATAGTCCTTAAAGATAACAGCTAAACTCCATACAGTTGTTCAACCCTTTGGGTATTAAAGTGTAAAGTTTCTTGATCCAATATATTGCCCTCCGGAGTAGATTCTTTTTGATGTTGATGTCTTCTCTGATTTGAAGACTCCAAAACTGTAAACCTCAATAGTCAATTGAGGTTTACAGTTTTGGAGTCTTCAAATCAGAGAAGACATCAACATCAAAAAGAATCTACTCCGGAGGGCAATATATTGGATCAAGAAACTTTACACTTTAATACCCAAAGGGTTGAACAACTGTATGGAGTTTAGCTGTTATCTTTAAGGACTATTATGACCATGTAATTTTGACCTATCTTCTTGTCAGGATTATGATGACCTCGTACACATGATCTATTGTATATACCACGTTTCTTTTGCACTTACTTCGGATATCAGTTTCACTCGTTGCTCCAGATTTTCCCATGGGTGTTCAAGTGTAAGGCCACTGTGGATTTTTTGTTTCTCATACGAATACTGCTTTTGTGTTCAATCAATCTGGTTTCTATTTTTCATTCGGTCTTGCCCACATAGGCTAGACCACAGGGACATTTCAGTAAGTAAACAACATTTTCGGAGTCGCATATGGTAGTGGTATACAATTTGATCCTGGTCCCTTGTACCATGGTGGGTAATGGTGGTGCCTTTTATGATGTTGTTACAATTCCAACAATTTAGACAAGCAACTGTGCCTTTGTGCACTGTTTTATTCTTTAGGTCATCTTTGTTTTCTAGAAGTTCTTTGGGGTTCCGTGATCTACGATATGCAAACACTGAAGGTTGATAACAAATTTCCCGCAAATCATTTTCGGTCTGAAGCATAGGCCAATATTTCAATATGATACTTTTAAGTCTCACACTTCGGGTGGAATATTTGGAAATATACACCACCCTCCTTGTGTCGCTAGGAGAAATCTTAGGTGTTAGGAGCTGTATTCTATCTTTGGTATCAACCCGTTCTATAGTTTTCTGGATGATCTCATTGGGGTAACTATGCTGTATGAATTTATTTACCATCAAGTTCTTCCCAGCGTCAAAGTTCCTAGAATTTGATGTGATTTGTTTTATTCTTAGTAACTGAGAATAAGAAAGATGAGTCTTCAGTGTGTTCTGATGTAAACTGCTGATATGTAACAAGTTGTTACAGTCAGTTGATTTTACATAGATGTTGGTGCCCAAAGTGTTATTCTTTATTGTAATCTCCATGTCCAAGAATGTGATGTTACAGTCACTGATCGTGTTGGTAAAACCAATCCAATCATCTTTTGAGTTGAGTTTTTTCGATGGCTGTAATCAATCTTGAGAGGTTCCTGACCACTCTATGTTATGTGCACTCACTCCATGTGTGAAGTGGCAGATTTGTGATCAGGTATTTGTGTTGTTGGGCCTCCCTGGGTAGTTAGTGACATAGCCAACATGTGCTACACTCACACATACATATGTCCATGGTAAATCATTGATGTCGTTGGTGGACTACATGACATTGGCACAGCCATTTCATAGCACACTTACTTGTCCCAGTGAATTTGGGGCATACATGTGGTGCAGTTCAGACATGTCACATGGATTGTTGTGCTACTCATTGCCAGGCTTCAACTATTGTTTTTGGCAGAGAAGTTGCCACGGTGCACTTTGATTAACACATATGTATTGCAAAGTGGCCATCTTCACGTGGGACAAATTGATGTTGTTCTAAGGAGCTGTGTACTGCAAAAGTATACACAATGCATTTCATTTGTTAGCTTTATTTCGGTTAAAAACCATAAAAGCATTGTTAAAAGAACACCACATGTTAAAAACCCATAATCATTTCAGTACAATAAAAACACAATCTAACCATGCACAGCAGCAAACTTAGATCTGTCATAAAATCATAGTGATGCCCTGTGCAATGTACTCCTACACTACTGGTTAAAAAGTATAAGATGAAGCCTAGGGTTCGCAACATGCTAAGAGGATAAAAATAAAAATAAAAAGTAACTAATACATCATATTCTCATCACTAGGCCCGGGGATATAAACTTGCAATTATTATTCACATACTGGGCGACCCCAAGACTGCTTTGTTATATACAGCTATGCCTCAAAGAGGCAGGGGCTTCAAGCTGTGTCCCTACATGGCCTAAAAATCATCTCGACCCTGGATATATTCATCATAAGGAAGCTGAAGGTAGGAGCATTACAATGGTTTTAAGAAAGATAGGATGAGTAGTAATCCTTCTCCTCTTCTGTTCAACAGTCTCCTCCTTATGCCCCACATATAGTCCAAAAACTTGACAATACAATACATTTGTTTTTCACATGCATGTGTATGACTTTAACTTGTAGGGAATTATGTACTTCTATACCCTGATTACTTTCCTCAGTGCTGTGGCATGATAATGAGATTGGTGTTGTGAGTACACTGTGGTGCCTTGTCCAGATTGGATATTATTTGCTGTTGATGACTGATGTATGACATGTTTGGCAACATTTAGTTTTACTTAAAAGCATACTGCCATGTGTGTCACACTGGCTGATTTCCACTGTACTTTTTCTCATGCCACTGGGCTTGTTAAGCTTTGAACGATACCAGGAGTTGGTACACCATTGAGGTGACACTCACCTCAGAGTGTTCTCGAGTGTTGGCTTAGTACTCATAATTGGCTTGTCTGTCATGCCACATTATTGAATTGATGATTTGTTACCCAGTGCAGTTGATGTGGTTACATCCAAAAAATGACACATTGGTATACACTGCCGGGAAACCACTACTGCCATTGACAGATTAGTAAGTGCATGTCAATGTGGCACATCACTGCCTACACATTGCAGTGCATTGTTTCCACTATGTACGCATGACACACGGACCCAGAAATTTGGGTTAGTGGCACTGCGAAGTGCAGCAAGTCACCTGTCTGCACTGCACTGCGTCACTGAGGCATGGAAGTATTGCACAGTGTTTAGGCCATATAGCACTTTCCTGCCCTTTCACCCTACATTGGCACACAATGTGCTGACTAACACACACACAGCTACACTTGCCCCATGATACTTGGATGCTTGCACTGCATGCAGGGTTGTCTTTGTGCAGGAGGGGGTACCTTCATGCACATGTTGAACCCTCAGAGGCCTGATCATCTGTGTATGTGTTCCACAGAATGCTGTACACATGGGAAGCGGGTCAGACTTGGATGATTTCAGTTCTCTTTCCTTGTTACACATCACCTGGGAGAACCACATTATTTATCACATTTCAAAGGCTAGCTGGTGTGCGATACATGACATTCATCATGAACCATGGGACTTGCAGGGAGACACTCCACCAACACCCATGGGACACCTCCCCTATACACTGCATGTTGGCATGGTTTGCTTCACTCTGTGCCTTTAGGCAATTCAAAGGCACACAAAGTGGCTTTGCTTGTCTTGACATGTGTGACCTGGGGGTCTGCATTACAGGTGTGCCATGATGCATGGTGCCTGTATGAGGCACACCCCTCATACATATGGGTCTGTCTCCATTAACAGACATAAAGATGGCTAATATGTCATACATTTGTTACTGTTAGTAGGTGTGTTATGTACTTGAGTTTTGCTTACCAACAAGTAGGTCATTCCCATATTGCCCAATCTGGAAGCGCTTGTTGATGATGGAGTGCTTGAAGATGTAGGTGTCATGTGTACTACGTGGGAATTTTGCATCACATTGGTAAACATCCCCCGATGGCCCACGATGGCCTGGACGTTGATGGAATATGTGTGCTTCCGATTCCTGTACAGAAGTGATGTTGCTGTAGGGCGAACCAGTCAGGCGTGGCCGGTTCAAGTAAGAGCAGTGGGGCGGTGGGGCGGGGCGGGCGGGATGAGTCGATAGATGATGGAATAGGTAAAATAAAAAAAATAAAAAATAAAACCACTTTCCTTGCGCTTGCTGCATGGCTCAATCGGCGATGCAGCGAGCGCAAGGTAAGTGGTTTTATGTCTTTTTTTAATTTTATTTTACCTATTTCGTCATCTGTTGACCCACCCCCCCCCCCAGCCCGCCCCGCTCCACTGCTCTTACGTGAACCGGCAGCACCTGGAACCAGTTTCACATGTGTGCAATCCATGGCGTCCAGTACATGTGGGCATCCAGCTATGGCATAGAAAACCTTGCTTGCTCTCTAGCTGCAGTTGTTTGTTGGAGGTACTGGGGTGTTAGGCGGATGATAGCATCCAGAATAGTGGGTAGGAAGGCAGAAAAGATGGCTGCAATATTCCTGCCACTCTGACTGTTGTGGTCTGGAATGAATCAGATGCCAGCTCGTGGAGTACAGCCATCAGCTTGACCTGCGGAGGGATGTTGGAGGGACTGGCTGGAGCCTTGGCACTATCTGGCTCAGCAGTTCAATGATGGCCTCCCTCCTGAGTCTGTAGTATGTGATGATCTCATACACCATTAGGTCAATGAGGGAAGTCTGCTGGTATTAAACGTGCTCCCTTCTCCTGTGCTGCCTATGTGGTGTTGGGGGTAGTTTGGAGGGGGCGGTGGTCTCTTTTCAACTCCCTGCTTCAAGATTAGCACCTCCCTGGCATAGTTGAGCTTGCCAACTGTTTTGTGTGGCTTGTTTATACTTAGCACAGCCAATGCATCACATTCTACGCCTGGGTTACTGATGCACAGGAATTTGGGCGCATTTCAGGCTCTGCGCGATACTTGCTGAAGATCCGTCACACATTGGGGAAACCATAAATATCACTGCATTGGTTTTTCACTGGTTTTTATGGGGGAATGCCTACCTTGCATATTTTAATCTCTGCGTGGTGCAGTGGGTTCTGGCGCTGGTATAATCCGACGTAGGCTGACAAGAACTAGCATGCGTCGAAATCATGTAAATCATGGGCCAGATTCACAGAACTAACTTAAGACAAAAACCTAAACTTACTACCATTTTGGTATTCACAGAAGGCACTTACTCATTTTGGTATTCACAAAAGGCACTTACTCATTTCGGTATTCACCGAAGTTAGGAGTCCTAACTTTAGGACTCCTAAATGCCTTCTGTGAATACCGAAAGTCTTAAAGTTAGGATTTTTCTCCGTTTAGGAGTGGTAAAGTTAGGACTCCTAACTTTAGTACTCCTAAATGAATGCCTTCTGTGAATACCGAAAGTCTTAAAGTTAGGATTTTTCTCAGTTTAGGGGTAGTAAAGTTAGGACTCCTAACTTTAGTACTCCTAAATGCCTTCTGTGAATACCAAAAGTCTTAAAGTTAGGATTTTTCTCCGTTTAGGAGTAGTAAAGTTAGGAGTCCTAACTTTACTACTCCTAAACTGAGAAAAATCCTAACTTTAAGACTTTCGGTAGTCACAGAAGGCATTTAGGAGTCCTAAAGTTAGGACTCCTAACTTCTGTGAATACCGAAATGAGTAAATGCACACTGTGAATACCAAAATGAGTAAGTGCCTTCTGTGAACACCAAAATGGTAGTAAGTTTAGGATTTTGTCTTAAGTTAGTTCTGTGAATCGGGCCCCATAGAGTACTGCCTGCACATCCATTTTGTTTCATGCAATGGCAGCACAAGCCTCTCGTAAATAAGCTCCTAGATGTATTTTAAGAACGATTACATAAAAACCAAGCATTTGCTTATCCTGTTCACTACAGAGAACATGCTAATATCTTTAGTGGGGAATAACTGTTTTAGCACCACACAGCCACACCAAAGTAATTATAAACTTTAATTGAGTAGATTAGGCAAGGTACAGGGTGTTTTACAGAAAACACATTTTATCCCATCTAGCTCTATAATACTATCCTGCATATGAACTTTGTTAACATTCCTGAACAAATCAATTTTACGAACAAACAAAATTAGTTCTCGATGTTCCAAATCACAGTGATCCTAGCGACTCATGACAAGAGACTTTAGACTTCAGGAAAGTTTCCTTTTATGGCTTACAATTTCATTTAAACAAACACTGGTGTACTAACAGCCTCTTATATTTCATACAGTGCAGTAATATCCAAAAAAGCAAAAGCACAGTATGCAGAAATAAACGTTTGAGCGTTTGAGTGCCAATAATACAGCCATGGAAGCACTCCTGAGATGTGAATGACCTTGAAAACATGAGCTGGGTCCTTTGGTTTCCTCTCATTTTTAATCTCTGACATCACAGTGAGCCTTGCCAGGGCACTGGTGCTCATTTTCTATCAGATTCTGACAAAGACCAAGAGGGAGAAAGTTGGAAAAGACACTTTAAAGAAGGAAGGGAAAGATATGAAATCAGTGCCAAAGGAAGAAAGCAGGTTTGAAAAAAAACTGCAACTTTGAGAGAAAGAGACTGGGGGCCTCATTTATGGCATTTTGGCATAGGACAGCGCAGCTCCCCTACACCAAAGTGAAAGGGAAGGAATGCACCATATTGAAGCAATACAGTGCATTTCTGTCCTTTCTACCTGTGTTGGCGCTGTTTTGGCAGCCTAGAACTGATGTAGGCACTATAGCACCATGGTGCAAGAGTGCCTCTGTTGCAGGCAGAATTATTATTGTGCTGGAAGGGGCACCTTCCTGCATTAAAACAATCCTATGAGGCATTTTCCTTTTTCTATGAGCGCTGCAGAATGCAGCACACATAGAAAGAGCAAAAAACGTGGAGAAATTGATATACCTATCCTTGTTATTCCTCACATCTAGAGGCAAATGGATTTGGCACTTCCCCAGGTTTACATCACTTTGTAAATCTGGAGCAGCGTCAAAATCCATGGGTGTTGCGTGGGAAAACCCACCGCAATGCCCAAGGAACGCCTTCCGGGCTCAGAGTAAGGTGAAGCAGAGATATGTGCTGTGTCACCTTACTCATGATTTATGAGGCCACTCAAAGTCACGCAAAATAGCTTTGCGTGGCTTTATAGATCTTTATGAGAGACCTGCGCCATGTATGTACCACTTTACATGGTGCAAAAGAGATGCAGGGTTCTCATAAATAAGCCCTTGAAAGTGTAGAGGGGTGTGAGAAAAAGGCATGAGGTAGGATCAAAACAAGGCAGGATTGGTATCTCACAACTCTGACATTCAGCAGTGCCAGCTGTGAGCTCCTGTACCAGTGCCCCTGCCACTTTGGGTTCCTGCTTTTTTATTTGGGGAAGAACGGTGGGGTTCCAGTGGTGAATTTCAGGTCAGCCTCATGATATTTTCATCATCACTGTTTTTTAGATACATTACTCCAAGTCCAGGTCTTACTTGTCACCATCCCTACACACAGTGAGGGGAATGACTGACCTCAGTATGCCTGGACTTAGTATAGAATCATCCAGCAAGAGACCTTAACCTCATTTTATGATGATTTTATTGTCTTGTTTCTTTTCTTTTACAGACTTTGTTTACTTTTCTTGATTTTGGCCACCTCACTCAGCTTCTTGAACCATCCTCTGCCACATAAGTATACCACGGATTAGTACCTCTGCTGTTTGCACAATATTTTATCAAAGTTCACAAAAAAATTAAGACTAAGGGTAAACACGCTAGAAAACCTGCTCACAACCACTCGCAATCAGGACAATGTCCACTCAGTATTGTCTCACCTCGACACCTCTGCTGCCTAGACACCAGACTACCATTGAATTACCCTCAGGCAGAACCCCGCCATGTCATGGCAACTATCCTGGCTGTTGCTTACCCTACAGCCAAGGGTCGCTGGCTCACGTTGGGACAACACAGGTGTGAGTAGACATAGATGACATGATTGCAGCAGCTTCTTCGTGAGACAAGGGAAGCAAGGAGGCATCCAAGCAAGTTCACCAATGACATATTTTACTATGACCGACATACCATGCATAAAAGCTCAACAGATGTAAGGTAGAAGGATAATGTGATTCTGCTGTTGAACAATCCTGCGACCAACAGTATGGATTGTTTTCAAAGGATTTCTGGTGCTTGTAATCATTTAGTAAACATGTTTAGAGAATAACTAGTGCTAAGGGACTGGCACAAAAAAAAAAGACGGTTACAGAAAATTATCCTACTAATATGCTATTAAGACACACAATGTCAATAGTTTAAATCAGGCCCTCGGTGTGGTATGAATATACCGTTCTGGTGTCTGTATCCATAGGGCTTGGTCTTGCAATGTAACTAGACAGATAATTCAAGTAAGTTTTTAAGTATTTAAAAAAAAAGCATAATCCTTTCATAACTGTCTTTGTTTCTCTATTGGTTATTTCGATCCTACGATTTCTGAGCAATTTAATTATGGTGGAGAAGCGTCACCCCACTGGCTCAGAGACAGCAGCTGAAAAAATAAAACAATATTTTATTATCATTTTTATTTTTCAGCTGCTGGATGAGCCAATGTGTTTGGGGATGGGCGGGGTCGGGCCATGGCAGATGGGAAGGAGTAATGTGCACTGCTAACTGTGCATGTCTGTTTCACCGGCCATCTTAGGCCAGGGAAACAGACAATACCGAAATGAGTAAATGCACACTGTGAATACCAAAATGAGTAAGTGCCTTCTGTGAATACCAAAATGGTAGTAAGTTTAGGATTTTGTCTTAAGTTAGTTCTGTGAATCGGGCCCCATAGAGTACTGCCTGCACATCCATTTTGTTTCATGCAATGGCAGCACAAGCCTCTCGTAAATAAGCTCCTAGATGTCTTTTAAGAACGATTACATAAAAACCACAGTCAATCCTTGTGCTGCTCTCATGCTAGATGAGAGCAGTGCAGGGATTGCACAGGGATTGCACTCTGATGCTGTCCCAGGGGCTGCTGGGACCAGGAAGCAGTGGAGCACCAAGGCGGCAGAAGCAGCGTCAGGTACGTTTTCTTGTTTAATTATTCCACCCCTGCGCTCCTCCCTCCCCCAAGGCTGCCCCTGCACCCCTTTACCTGTCCCACAATTGTTTATATGCGTCAGCCGCCACTGTCCTTTACAGATTTTTTTTTCAGATTTCAATGAAAAAGAATTTGTTTCCAACCCAAGTGGGTCAAACGTCACTAAAAGAAACACAGTATTCGTTCCAATGCATTGGCACACACTTTGCAAAAGTTAACTGGGCATCTCTCAGTTGCTGATTGCTGTACTCAGGTGTTAAATTGGTGCTAATGACGTTAAACTGGCCCACACAATATAAATGTCCCCAATTCATACACTTGCCAAGGACTTCTGTATACATCATGAAAAAAGTCCTTACATATTTAAGCATAATGCAAACAGGGTGCAATTCTTGGTTCTTTCTTTGTCATGAACATGCTTTATTTCATTATTTCTGCAGATTCATGTTAGAACAGAGACATTGTTCTCAGATTAGTGGTTATTTCAAGAGGGCACTCACAGCCCACGAAAATGTATCTTTTTAACCGCTGATGTCTTCAATCTTTCATTGCTACTTAGTGCTACACTTACATTATATGAATGAATTGTTCAATAGAAATCTGCAGAGCATCTTAGCTCTCGCCTACAGACAGCTTTTGCTATTGTTGCCACCATACCTATTCAGGCCTATTCACATACTGCATTTTGGAGTACAGTTAGTAGTACTATATATAATAGGGCTACTCATGTACTAAAACGTGCTATTCACAAACCTACATGCGGAGATCACCGCCTCCACCACTCGAATCTTTTGTGTGACGTGATCACTGCCTGGCTAAGGAGATACCTGTACAAGTATGCCTACCTTAAGTAGTAAATGTGGGAGGAATGGGGGGAAGTTGTTGGAAAATGGGGAATGCCTACTACTAAATGAGAGGGATTTAGGGAGAGGTAAGGCAGCGTTAAGGGAGGGATATGCACCCACTCACAAAAGTGTAGGCCCATTCCTATTCATAGGACGCAATACTATAGTTACTACAGCCAAAAAGGATCAAAAACAGTCATCAATGTACTCCATTTCAGACCTGGAGTAAGTCCTACACCACACATGGCCAACCACTGGTACTACAACAACCTCAATAGAAAATTATGGAGGCAATGACTTAAAATATAACCCCATAGGTCATAATATTAAAATAAATAAACTTATTTTAACTTTAAAAACTATATATACATGTAATGTAACGTTAATATATAAACAACTACAAATACATATTATTTAATCATAAACTATTTTAATAACCCTTTAAATATAATAATAAATATATTTTTGAAATAAATAAACTAATTTAAGCTAATTATATAATAAACATTAGTGATTTTTAATACATGATAAATAAATATAAACGTTTTACTTTAGGTGGGTCTTATGTTTTAAATGCATGTTTAAAAAAATAATTTAATTAATTTAATATACCTATTTCTAGATTTAAAATAAATATATAAAATTAACATTTACATTAAGATTCCTATACTTTACTGTGGGGAGCTCAGTACCCCGGTGAGAGAGACCCCTCCCACCATGTCAAAAGTTACTAGTAGTACATTTATACTCATAAATTAGGGTCCACACCCTGAATTTATCAGTGAGACATGTAAGTCTTCTTAATAACTTTACACTTGGAAATGGTAAATAGTCACAAGAAGTAAAGTGACTATAAAATGTAAGAGTAAATTTTAATGTGTAGATTTAAACATGTGTAAACTTAACTTTGTGAATAGGCCCCATGCTGTTTTATGTTGGAGTTAGAAGGGATAATATTAATAAAGTTGTGTCTCTGAGCTTCCAGGCAAGAAAAACCATTGCTTGTTGCTGAATAATATTTTTTAAAGGTTCTGGGCTGTATCATCAATAGTTGCTCTGGCTCAGAGCAGAACACCTATTTTTATGTGTTTGCACTGTTTAATGCACCTACACATTCCTCTGAATGTATCCACATTAGAGCATAATTAGCAGACAACACCGCTTGGAAAAAAGAGAGCAATGGTTGTTTCTTTCAGTTTCCGAGCTGTGTTGTTTGAAAATCATGCACTAGCTCAGATAAATAAAGAGTTCAATCTTTGCACTTTAGGCAGCATGTACTCATAAAACAGGTGCTGTCCTATGATGTGTCCTAGTGCAACTATTCATGATACAGTCCTTTCTGAACACATATAATTTTCTATCATAAAAAACCTTTGTATTTTTAACAGGATTTGGGATATTTTGTGTATCAAAGTGTGTTAAATTGACAATATAACGGGATGCAAAAGGACAGAGAATGTGCAGCATATTTTGCCTTTCTGCAAAATTTTAAAAGCTCTGCCACCTAATTTGGTCCTAATTTGCCACAGAATTCGTATGACCTGGATTATATTTCAGACCACGTGTAAGGCAGCAATATTAAACAGTGAGCTATTAGATATCAGAGTATGCACAGTATAGAGGGGACTTGATACTTGAAAGTCGGGAGTTTCGTGTAGGACGACATATATGTTCCTTTCAATAAAGTGGTCGCTGATATATTTATTATTTTATTGATTATGACATTGCCTTCTCTACAATTTTATGATTTTGGCAATAGCCCATTATATGATCCACAACACATGTGCTATGATAGACACATTATAACCTGAATACAATGGGCACCTATATAAACTAAACAAACTGGATACTGATATTTGAGATGTCTATGAATTGGCGCCCTGGCAGAACCAGTGCCAAAAAGATATCAAAATATTTCTAAAACTGAAATAACATTCACATTCCTGTATTTAATTTAGATTTTATTTTGGCTCAGTGGGGTGGGAGTTTGGAGCAAGGACTGAATAAATCAACTAATCCACTGAGCTCCTCCAGCGGAAGCACATTTTTCCATTTAAATATAACTAGCCTAATTTGTTTTTCGCCATAGCCATGGATTTGAAACAGACATTTCAAACAGAGGACCAAAGATGTCATAATAGGATAGCATTGGGCAGGCATGAATACGAAAGTCCTGGGTTGATATGTTATTATGTTTCAGACTACAATCAAGGTATTTTTGTGACTTCAACAAAATAAATGTCTCTTCTGTATTGAGAGATTGTGAAAAATTGTTCAGGCTGTATTGTTCACATTTATATGGTTGATTTTGATGAATTGGTAGGAGAATTTCCCCCCAAAATTTTTTAGCATCAGTTATTAGGGTAAGGTGCTCAGAGGGCAAGTTTTGTCAAACTTGCATCAAGTTAATAATAGGATAGCTTACCTAAAAAGAACACTTTGTGCAAAACAATTTTCATCAAAGAATGGATTTTGTGTACCCGGACGTTTGAGAAGTTCTTTAAATGCCTTATTATCTGAACATAAGTTGATTGCTGACTGTCCAACTATAGAGGACATTGGGTAGTACAACCTCACCCCTCTAAAAACAAATGCTTTTATGAACAACATGCCTTCCTCTTTGATTTCAAATCATTTACCCTAGTGCAACTCCTCAAACAAAGGTTGACCTTTCTCAATAATCACATGGAGACTCAACTCAGGTGTTCACCATTTTCATTACACATGTTGGTATTGCTGTGGCCGCAAAATATGCAACAATTGCTCCCTCTCTAATGTAACCCATACTGTATCCAAAAGGAATGGCCCAAGCACAGTTTGCCAATCTCCAGCTTCCATCTCCTTAGCATGATCATGGTAAGAGAGGTGATGAATCAACTGAAGAACATTGTAGGACCTCACACAATCACCCCAATGACGGTTTGGTTTGACACCACCATATAGGAGTTGAAACCACTTTGTTGGACATCAGGGAATATCTATTCCTATATATTAGTGTAAGAAATTGAGTTATTAGTTGTGTGACCGACAATTTCTCCTTACTGGGAACCAAGCACCCCTTTGTAGCATTTGATTCTCTCAGGGTAGGGAAGCAAATCAGTCCAAGGCGTACTGAAGAGAGATGGTGTGGGCTAGTGATCACCATTTGCTGGCACACAATAATGACACTCAATAAATGATTGTCCAGTCAGTGCTTTTTCTAAAGAAAAAGAAAAAGCATATTTATTACACACACACACACACTATATTAAATACTATGCATTAATTTACAAATATGTACATAGGCAGATGAAAAATACAATAAATTACATCACATAATCACCTTTGACCCCCTAAAGGGGTCATCCAAACATATAAAGTAAGTCTATTGGCTTGTTCAAAGCTTCAAGGTCAACAAACCACATGTGAAAGCCATCATTTTGTATGTAAACACAATCATCATTAATAATAATCATGTGTAAATGCATTTATAACTGTTAATAAACCATATTCATTGTGATCTCTAATCACTGTCAACATTATTGTAGCAATAATGCATTTTAAAATTAGTAAACATATGTCTGGGTGCTTTTGATATATTTTCCAACCACAAAAATGCAATCATGAAAACAGCCCCTGGAGAGAGCATCACATTTTAATTACATAACATCCAACCATAAACATAGCCTGTAGAGAGAGCTGTACAGCATGTACTTTCTTGAAAATCTTCAGGCCACAACAAATGCAACCATAGAACAAACCGCAAGAGGGTCCTGCACTCCCAACTGTAGAGCAGAAGTTTCAGTCTTGGGAGTGCTTTAAAACATTAATAGAAAATTCTAGAGGAGTCCTGGTTTCTAGAACCCCATAAACATAGGGTTAGCGCTTTGTAAATGTTTTTTGAGGGGGGACAGCTGCACTCCTGCATACCCCATGCCTCCTTTTTAGTGTTAGTGATAACCCCTGTCAGGTTGGGGCAACCCCAAGAAGCAAAATAGGTAAATTTAAAAGCACCGCATAGCATTATGGGACACTTCAACCAGGAGCAGTAAAAATTAGATGAGCGCCTCCCCCACTGCGTCAGGAAGAGCTGCTGCCTTTTTCTCTGCTGCTGCGCGTGTTTTTTCCTTTGTTCTTTTTATTTAGGGGTGAGCTGTCACCCCTATACCTCCACAATTTTGGGGGAAGCTGAGGGAGTCCACCCCAAGTTGCCCCGCTGACTCCGGCGGCCCTTACCTCCGCATGTGGCCATGGGAGCTATCAGCTTCTCTTTCCCTACCTGCAGGCTGGGCTCTCTGCCATTGTGGTGGCCACCTGCTCCCCCAGACACAGGCACAGGGGGCAGGGCAGGCCAACCAGTACCCAGAGGAGTAGGACGGTTCTCCCCCTTCCTCCTGCTCTTCGGGAGTTGGGGATGGGGCCCCTGGCCTTGCCTTCGTAATTACACCGAGGGGATAGGGTCACTGGGTGATAGAGAGAGTTTGGATAGGGGGGCTCCACGCACACCCCTTCCCTGGAAAAAATTAAATACAGCTTCAATAATCATGCACCAACTCCTGGACTCTGGCCCACCCTAGGGATAATTTCAAAAGCGGGCAGGATAGTACCATGCACTCCATTGTCCATAGGGAAAAAAGGTCACCAATCTTCACAATCCTATAACTCTGATCCCGTTGTAATGATCTGGGCGATTCTGGGCGTATTTTACTCCTGGTGACAAGCTCTAGCCACCAGAGCCAGTTGCAGCAGACTTCCTCCCCTCCAAACTGCTGTAATCAACAGAGTTGGTTCTCCTGGCTCTCTGTGCCAGCCTTCCTTCTGGTCTTTGTCTCTGGGCACAGACTTCCAGGGCTTTCCCCCAACTGGTCCTCAGGGATGTAAGGGGGTAGCCTCACTGGCCCTTGGGGCTGACCCCACTCACTGGGCCTGGGGTCAACTGGGACAAAGTCTTTGGTCCTCTCTAAGCATCAGGGGAATACTTCTTCCAGTTGTCCAGAGCAGCCTCAGGATACAGGCATGGAACACACAAAAAGACCAACCAGGATTGAGTCTCCACCTTGTGGAAGAGTGTTTAAAGGGGAGTGTAAGGTTCCAGAAGCCAGGGCTCCATGGCTAATACTAGGATGCAAAACCAAAGGGGATGATGGACGGAGTGTTGAACAATGCAAGCACTCACCCCCAGTCAACTGATCTGGGTTTAATCCATCATCATTCTTTAGCTCACTCCACCACCCCAGTACAGACATGGCCATATGCAAATCAGTCTGACCCTGTGCCTCATGGGAACAGTCCAGCCCGAACTGCCAAACCATGCCTTCCCTGGACCGGAAACAAGCATCCTGGCACCGGTTTCTGGCCTGGGGTGAATGTATGACATTGTTCTGCATTCTGTCCATCAACTGTTGTTTTTGCATTTGTCACCCCGAGTGGGAAGGGTATGCCCAGACGTGGGTCCCGTGCTCTTCATACCACTGGAATCAAGCTATCCTGGCTGAAGAGAGGTGAAACCCCAAAACTGGTCCTAGGATGCTTGTTTCCAGTCCAGGGAGGCCCTGGCTTGGCAGTTTGGGCTGGACTGTACCCATGAGGCACAGGGTCAAGACTGATTTGCATATGGCTGGGTTCAAACTGGAACGGCATGGTGAGCAAAAAAACAATGGATTTAGGCCCAGATCTCTGTACTGGGGTGAATGTGTGACATTGTTCTGCATTCTGTCCATCAACTGTTGTTTTTGCATAATACTAGGATGCTACATCACCAATCCACCCTGTCCCGACCCTTCTGCACAGCATGCTGGTACACTTCAAAATGGCGTCATCCAGGAGTCTCTAGTCACATCTTCTCTGGGGGCCTCATCTCCGCCCCTCACTGACATCACAGCCAGAGCCTTTCTCACAAAACCTTCAAGGGGAAGCCCCCTCCCATGTTGGCTCCAGAGACCTGGGTTCCCTCCCTTGTTCAATGGACTTGGGCAGGCCCATCCCAGGCACGGTGTGACAGCTGATTGATTGACAGAGTTCCTTCAGCCCCACCCATTTCCTCATTAGGAGCTGAGTGAAGCACTGTTAATTGCTCCATTTGTGTGGGGAGGCCTGTTTTCCTGCTGCTGGAGAGAAATGTAATTAACTTGGCACAGCAGGGTGACAAAAGGCCTGGGCTCTGATCCAGAGGTGAGCCAGAGAAATATGTCAACGCTGGATTGATACAAATATCTGTTTTGAACTTGCTGAATTGATTTCCTCGCACAAGTTACCCCCCGTTTTGAAATGCCACTAGTCTCTGTAGGCCAAAGAGAAGCAAAACTGTATTCCAAGGCAGTTTTCCCCTGTGTGTATAATAAAGTGTCACTACAGGCAAAACAGCAAATCACACTGATTTGCACTATTAGTGCACACTAACATTATAATGCCTTCCCTAGGTCAATATGTAATCCTGTAGAGTCCCCTCTGTACTAGGCTACCTGGGTGCAGTTACCGAGCTGCGCTCAACAGTAGCCTCCCACGCACAGCCCTAACACGCGTGCACACTCATGCATACATACATGTGTTCATGTGTAATCAGCTACGTGCCTCTCACCCTTGCTGCATCGCAGCACCTTCTCCTAAAAGGCGGACACTGACGATAAACACATGCAGTCCATTTGCCATGTGATTACAGTGGGTGAGACACGTGTAGTGAGACTCACCCACAGTTAAACGTCCAAAACCGGGGATCCAAAAGGAGAAAACTGCAGGCATTATGAATGTGCGGAACCAAATGTAAAACCTAGCAAGGCCCGGGAGGATAGTCTCTTCCTGCTCTCTCTGAAAGTGGTAGTAGTATAGAGGGTAGTATTATTATAGAGAGGACCACAACACAATCCTACTCTTATCCGAATGCTGGAGTCACTTTCATACCCTTCTATTGAATCTGGTTTATCCTCTTCTGTTAAAGCCACGAGGGAACATAGTAATAGGTGCACCGAATGGAGAGCATGACTGTGCATTGAAAGACAAAACAATTGTGCTGTCACTAGTGCTAGCACAATTTTGTGCATGCACTTGAGAAAGCACAATGTGTAAGACAGACTAGTGGTAAAGCACAATGTGTAAGACAGACTAGTGGTTTTTAAACTACAGATCATCTTTTTATTCAGGGGGACTGGCGTGAATTTAACAAGGGGGCAGAAATCACCAAGCAGGAAGGTGCAGTGTGTGACTGCAATTGACTGAGGGAGATACCTGGAAGGGTTTCCTAGGACCCCTGCACACCTCACAAAGGACGTCATGAAGAGGCATAATGATTCATTGCTACTTTGTATGTGCCACACAATTAGTGTGTCTCCCAAGAGTCATTTTGCCCCTTATCATATCCATACTATCATGCAGGCACAGGCAGCACAGGGTCATGCTTCCATGAAAATGAGCAGCCTCGCCATTGAGTTTGTACAGTAAGAAAATGTTTGGACATATGGTCCATGTTACAGAAGTGGTCAGAAAGGTTTCTGTGGCCCATTTTGTAATATGGAAGTGCCATAGGGACGTAAACAATGAGCTCAAATGCCAATTGCATCCCCAAGGCACTTATATATTAGAGCCCATATTTAGAATTCAGGATTCCCCTTTCTAGGTAAAACAAGCATTTGCGAAGAAAGGAGGGATGACTTTGGCGATTCTTGTTTTGTTCTGTCATGAGTTATGCAAAACTTTGTTGAGGGCCCGCCAGCTTCCTCAACAATAATCTAAAAAAAACATTGAGCAGAGGAAAATATATTTTTTGTCCAGAAAGGCACATATTGCCTTAGTAATCCCTGCCACTGAAGGCAACTACCGTGTGTGTTGATTTGCTCCATCTGAAAGGGAAGCATGTAGTTGACACTGAAGTCAGACAATGGCTGAAGTGAACGGTGGGTGGAAGACAAATGTGAATGACACAAAAACAGACTTATGGATGAAGTCTGGCTGACAACTCCTATAAGTAACTGTGTGATACACATAATTGTATTAAAGTCAACATTGTCACACTCAACCTAAAAATCGATCTGTTATTGGCTGCCAGCCCCTTGCCTTTGCTAATGTATTTCTTAGTAATGTTTGTGTTAACCTCTATTACAAGTAGATAGAGAGGGTTAAATAGATAAAAAGGAGTGGCTTGCAAAACAGATGGAGAAGTTCACAAAGACAGTGATAGATAGATAGATAGATAGATAGATAGATAGATAGATAGATAGATAGATAGATAGATAGATAGATAGATAGATAGATAGATAGATAGATAGATAGATAGATAGATAGATAGATAGATAGATAGATAGATAGATAGATAGCACAACGCAGATTTAATTAGCAATATAATAGTTAAATATCTATTTAAGCACAAAATACAAGAGCTCTAAAAGCAAACTAGAAATAAATACAATCAGGACATACAGACCAAACTGGTGTACAAGTATTGCTGTAGTCCTTAATTAAAGTACATACAGCAGTGCAGTTATAAATGCATTTCAATTGCATGCATTATAAAAAGAGAATTACTTTATGAAGAATCAATTCAAAAGGGCACAAACTGGTATACAGTGTATAGCAGGAATCATATAAACAAAAGCAGCCCAAAAGGAATATATAACATCATTAGGAGGAGGAAGGAACTGATAAAGGTGGAATGTGTCCTATGCTGTGAAGAGCTGGTAAAAAGCAAGACACTAAAGCAACCTACCGTGTGTATAGACATGCTTCCTGTTAAACAGTAAAATGCAGTCATTTAAGGATAAGTTAGCCAGATGCTAAAGTAGGCTGACCCACATGCTGTATACTGTAGTGGGTTGACGGTAAAAGTGAATGACGCAACAGGCCAATGGGTGAAAATAGGAGGCTGAAAGCCCCTTTAAGTAAGTATATTATACGTATGATACGTATCATTTTTGTAAAATCAGAATGTTTTGGCTAATGCCAGACCTAAAAAGGTTGCAGCATCTCACAAGGTGTATCATTCTGCCCAATGGTGTAAAAAAGTATATGAGATGGCACAAGTCGTTGCTCAGCATCAAAAAATGTACATGTTTGCAAATTATACAGAGTAGCACATTAGTCTAGATAATGGTCCAGGCAGAAGAATAAAATCTCAAAGGGACACATGTATCAAGCCGGTTCGCGATCACAAACAGCGCAATTAGCAAAAATTGGCTGTTTGGGATCACAAAATGGCTTTTTCTAATGCATGTAACTTTTAGGTAATTCGCAATTTAGGTAATCACATTTGTTTGCGATTACATAAATTGCGAATGCAAATAGGGAATCACAATTTGTGATTCCGTAATGCAGATGCAAGAAGCCTTTCCTAAATGTGAACTGTGTATTTAGGAAACGTTAATTACCATCAACTTCAAGTTGATGGTAATATGTGCATACTTTGAAAAATGCATTTTTCAAAATGCCATGTAGCGGGCATGTGTGTGCTTTACATGTGCACACTTGCATTTTTTCGGGGTGCTTCAGGGGGGCCTTAGGCCCCCGGGCAACCTTGGCTTTGCATTTGTTATTTGCAATTACCAATTTGGTAATCGCAATTAGCGAATGCAATACCATTTATTCCTATGAGCCTGTAGGCCCATAGAAATGAATGGAGCCACATTACCTAATAGCGATTCGCTATTTACTGTATCGCTATTAGGTAATGTTAAGGAATCTCACTTTTTTGTGTGATTCCTACATGCATAGCATTTTGTGATTCCCAATTAGCGAATCAGGAAAATTCTCTATTTGGGAATCGCAAAATGCAGGCTTGATGCATGTGCCCCAAAGAGTCTTATACACATATTTTTAGGATTGTGGGACAGCAACTTGAGCATTAAGTGATCAAAGACAGATATTATACCTGGAAACAATATCAACACATCCTAATATTTAAGTCACCATAACAATTCAGGACAGCACGCATGTATAGGGCAATCCTATAATCCATGGAAACAGGGTAATCTACTTTAATGGTAAGTAACCATACAGGGAAAGTCAAAATAACTAATTAACCTTATCTATGTTTGACATTGGTAAATAATATCAGTCCCAGAGTTGTAATCTGAGTTAAAATGCATACATATGTTTCCTAGATTTAACTGACAGACACCAACAATAATTTATTGTGCGGGATGGATGTTATCTGGTTTAAGAAAATTGATACATTCTAAAAAGACAGTCTATGATGGAGTGTATCGAACTTGGACAATTGTTTCTTTGATATGGTTGTCATAGTCAGCATGAATTATTCTTAGCACCTGCTGGATGAAAATGTGCTAACTACTGGGGTCTACGAGCTAAGCCTCGGTCACGTTTTTGGCTGTTGTGCCAAAAGCCACAATTTCTCATGAGGCTTTTAAGACTTTGTTTTGCACAGCGTCCTAAAAGCGGTCTCAATTAAGTACTTCGAAAACGTTCTTTTTATGTTTCAGAAGATTTGCAATTCTTTTTTTTCTTGCTACAAAAGAGTGAGATTATTTGCACAACACAATCTATCTAACTTCAGAACCTCTTTTTGTTCATAATATTCTTTATCAAACCAGTCTAAAACTGCTGACGAATAGAAGAGCATATGTAGAGATCTTTGTTTAAGATGTCAAATTATTCTATTACATCTTTTAAATTTAACATCATGTGGTATCCTAGTAACTATTGTCAATATGATGATTGCCAAGGCGTTTCTGGATCTATGCTGGATCTAAACTTTTCTTGGCTGACACACTGTCTGACTGAACTAATATTATTTTGTTGGTACATCCAATTATCCACCCTTCTGCTCCTGTGTGCCCACTCAAATACCACACAAACGGTAAACAGTTTATGGTCATTTTGTGGTCATATTTACACTTTGAACTCCTTGCAGTATTCCAACAAAAAAGCGTCTTTCTTGATATACCTAATTGTCAAAGGTACCTCTGACATAAGTTCGCAGAGCGGGTTGGTCTGAAGGAAACCTACAATCTGCCAATTTTAGAGAAAACTGAACCATAATGTCTGCCCCATCACCTCTGATCTTACTCATGAAATGTAGTAGTAGATAACAACTCAGAGGTAAATTTAGCACAAAGGTTTCTTGCTTTTTTTTTAGATTTCCGGTGACATCATCCTCACTGTGAGCTTGCTCAAGCAATTTGTTTAGGTCCTCCATTTGTGTGAGGTATAGCTGTAAGTAGACTTAGTGGTAGAACTAGTGTGCTTAGTAAGTGCCTATACCCTGAGGGCCTCTGGGATGACTGATAGAATGTGAGTAAAATGCTGTAACAACATGTGAGTTTGGGGATGGCAGGCAGATGTGAGTTTGGCTTCAATATGTAACCTTATCATCATTTTGTCATAATTCTAGATAAAAATGAGTGCCTTGATCAGTGAGAATGTTCTTTGGCGATAAAGCCCTGGCAAAAAATGGCAGGAGCGCTAATGTCATATTAGCGGCCAGGATGGTGCGAAAGGCTACTGCATTGAAGAAACTAGAAGCATAATCAGAATATATTTAAACCATCTAACAGAGGACGTTATGGGTCCTTTCTGTTGCTATTTTAGATTGGAATGGGACTTAAGGAATACCTCCACACAATCTTGTGTCACATATCTTGAAGGAACAGCAATGTCTTATGATGTCAGCATGTACTCCTGGCAAAACAAACCTCATTAGGTTGGATGCCATGACATTAGGAGTGTCCAAGTGTCCTCTGGTAATGTGGTCATGGGCCAGTTCCAGCATCAGTTTTAGAATTTCTTTGGGCACTAACAGTTGTTTACTTTGGTCTCTTATTTTTCAGGGATCGTACTCTATGTGACCGATAAACCAATTTGTTCTCATAAATATGTCACAGAGGAGTTATCTCTTTTTTCACACTAGACACTGTCTAAAAAGCCCATGACATGAAGAGGTCCTCTTTCGTGACAATTTTAATTTTCTTTCTGATCACCTATAACATTGGCTAATGTTGTAGTATGGTCAACAGTCTGCTTTTTCTTCTTGAACCATCTTTTCAGGGTTTTCAACAGTGTGGAAGCTGCTTTTTCATCTGTGAATGAGCCTTCAAAATCCAATTGAGGTATTCAGAGTTTCTTTAGGATGTTTGAAAATATGGAAAGTCCCACCTCAGAACCACTTCTTCTAGTGAATACGGTATGCATGTATGTATGTATTAATGTATATTGGTATGTATGTATGTCGTATTTTTATGGCACTAACCTAGCCAAAAAGGCATCAGAAAGCTGTACAGGGTCAAAGGCAAATGTTAGGGCCCCAAGTGAAAGAGTAGTGGCTGGTTATTGGATTGTTACTGCATTGTGAACAACTGATCTTTAAAGAAGTGTGTCTTCAACTCTTTCCTAAATGCTAGCAGTGTTGTGGCAACCCTGATGGATATTGCGATGTTGTTCATAGGGTGCATGGATGGATATGGCCTGCTGCCGTTTAAAACCATATTTTACACTTCTTAGTCTCCAATCTGATGGTGGCTGGTTATGTTTATGCTGAGAGCCACCAGAGACTGCAAGCTTGTCGGCAATTAAAGCAGGGGTACTGATCATGATGACTGTGTAACTGATGCAGCTGGTTTTGAAGATAATGAGGACCAGCAAAGGATGCAAATGGAGCTTAATGTGGATGGGAGCGATTTGATTACACATTTATTCCTGCCCTGGATGAGATGTGATGTAGCATGTAGCATGCCTTTAATGGACCTCAGGGAAGGTGCTGGACACTCTAGGGGACAGATTTGCTATTACAATTCCAGTCTAAACTACATTAGGAAGGTGGAGGACACTGTAAGGGCAGATTTGCTACTCCATGTTCAATCTTTGCTACCTAAGGGAAGGTGCTGGACACTCTAGATGAACATTTTGCAATTTCAGCTCCAATCTATGCCACCTCAGGGAAGGTGCGGGACACTGTAGGGTGCAGATTTACTATTCCAATTCCAATCACTGCTATCTGAGGGAAAGAGCTGGACACTGCAGGGGCAGATTTACTCTTCCAACTCCAATCTACACTATCTCAGGAAAGGTGCTGGACACTGTAGAGGGCATATTTACTATTCTATCTCCAATCATTGCTATTTCAGAGACGGTGCTGAATGCTGCATTGTTGGACTTGGCCCTTCTGGCAGGTTCACCCCTGAACTTTTTTTGCTTTTATTGATGACATGGTGTAGTGATTTTGGGTTTCTGCGCACTTTACCGCTGTGTCCCAGGGTAAAGTGCGTGCGTGTGTTGAGGTTGGCCTGCCCTCCCATAGGAATGCATAGGGGAATGTATGTGTCCTGGTAGTTCCTGATGCGTGGGGTGTGCAGGCCCGAGTTTGGTATGTGCGGACTCGTGGGATTGAATGCTGCGCGATGATGTGTGCGGCGTGCATGTACCCAGTGTGGAAGTGCCACTTCTAGAAGTGGGCACTTCTGTGTGCAGTATGAAATGTGTGCCTTGTCTGGCGATTGGCTGGTTGAGGTCAGGTGACGGGCTAGGGAATCCCCAGAGTCAGGATAAGTCACCCAGTGGTGAATGGGGAGATCAGCAGCTAGATGGGTGGGAGGAGTACACCTGGATCCTGAATAGGGCTGGGTTTTCCCCACACAATGCTGGCCCCGCCCCCTGTGGTGCGACTGATGACCCTGGCCTGCTCTCTGAATAGGGAGAGGGGCTGAGCAAAACAAAGTGCTCAGGAACCAGTTGTATCTGGTTCGCCCCTTCCCTGCACCTTTGAGACAAAGGGATTTGGTGTATAAAAGAGGGGCTGTGACCCCATGAAAATGTTCTTGTTCTAACTCGAATCTACCAGGGGCGTGCTGCTGCTGGGGCCCAGGGGAAGGCTTGCCTCCCTGGGCCCTGCCCAGCCCCTGGATGCCCTGGACGCTGAAGGACTTCTGGGACTATTCTTTTTGCCATTGCCCCTTACTTTCTAAAGGCCTCTTTGCTGGGAGATTTTTGCTCCCTTTCTTTATGCCTCCAGGACTTGTGACCTAGCGCCTGAAAAGAGCTATTTTTTCCCCCAGGAAGGAGGAACATGTGGGCCTTGGCAACGCTGGGCTGCGATCGCCACCGAGGGAATCCCGACGTAGGGATTCCCCCGTAATGCTGGTCTCGCGGGTGCCCACCCCGCTGCCTTTGCGTTAATTCTATGCAGGTGCCCACCCTGCGTCTTCGTGCTTCAGGAGGGATACGGGTGCCTACCCCGCTTATGGAGTTATGTAAAAATGACGGGTGCCCACCCCGCACTTTGCCCGCCAAAGAGATCACCGCCGCGGCCCGAGCTGCATTTAAAAACGGCCGCCGAGTCCGCGGCCCGCCTGGTTGTGGGCGGGGCCGCGGGACGGAAGCGGAAGTGCCGCCATTGTCCCCGGAGCCTCGCAGGCTCCACCAGAGAAGTCCCGGTCCCGAGATGGGGGACCGGGCGAAGACCGGCGCCTCCAGGGACGGAGCTCTCATGTGGTGAGAGAGCCCCCGCCATGACCGCCAGTGCCGGAAGTCCCGGTCCCAGAAGCGGGACCGGGCAGAGAGAGAGAGAGCCGGTGAGTGAGGCTACCTAGGGGGAGGGGGCGAGGTGAAAGCACTAGTGCCGGTGCTGAGCGGCCCCGCTTGACAGTGGGCCGCTCCAACATGCCCTCCCCTGTTTGTGTGTGCCAGATGAGGCACATAGTCCGAGCGGCCCCGTCTGCAGTGGGCCGCTCCAACGATTGATGTTTTGAGCCACGAGGCTCCAACGAGGCGGGCAGGGTCCGTATTGTATTTCTAGAGCCCCGGGTGGCCCTAGCGATGTGGGGACAGAATTGCCTTGAGCCAGAGAGGCTCCAACCCAGCATGGTTTGGCCAGAGAGCACCAGTGCGCCCCACAGTACTTTGGGGCAAGCCCCTTTTTCTATATTGGACCACCATTATTTTAGGAGCCCGTGCGCTCCATGGGGGACATGTCATTTTCGAGCCTAGGTGGCTCCAACGTTGGATATTGTCTCAGGGGCTAGTGAGAGCCCCTGCTTACTCTGTGCCTTCCCCAGCTGCGCAGCACTTAGTGCCAGCTGCAGCGTTTAGGCCCTGCTTTGTCCCCAGCTGCCCAGGAAGTAGTGGGCAGCTGCTACGTTTAGGTTCTGGTGCGTCCTGGACCCTAATGTGATTGAGGTGTTATTGCGATTCATGCTAATGTGCTTTTGGGTGCTAGGAAATGTATTGTGTATAGCATGTTTTGCGCACCCTGTGTCTGATACCTCTAAATGTGGTCATTTCTGCCTAGGAGGCTGTTTTACCTGTTTAGGTTGATGGTAGGGAGAAGGTACTTCCCTGTGCGATGTGCACCCCTAGTATAGTTATACTTAGGTGGTTAGGTCTAATGCGTTAGACCAATGAGAATTGCATAATGTGATTTATGCCCCTGTGATAGATGCAGGATAGGTTTTATACCTGATGCTAGTGTGATGACGCTGAGGTCATTATTGCGCCAGTAGAGACTGGTTATGTTCTACGTTTACTATTGGTGATTTGTGCTATGTTCTAAGTGCTAATTCCTGACAGTGGTCCATGTGGCCCTGTCCCCTGTATATATAATCCCTTGTAAATTCTGCCCGTGCCTGTTGGCACATTGTAAAGTGTGTGTTTTTATCTAATGTGTTTGGTATAATACAAAGGTTATTTTTATATAATACCTTGTGTGGAGTTTCCTTTGTGGTGGGCCTTGGGTGTTGTTGCTGGGTGCGCACGCAAACGCTTTACACATCGCCTCAGGGATAAGCCTGTCTGCTCGTGCCAAGCTACCAAGGGGGTGAGCAGGGGTTATCTTTGGCGTGTAACTTCCTTGCCCTGACTAGAGTGGTGGTTTCTGCCTGACTTTGGCGCAAGCCTTAGCCAACCAGAAATCCCATTTCTAACATGCATAAATAAAGCTTTTTAATGACATATAAAAGATTTTTCCAAACATTTTTCTTTTTGTAGTAACCTTGTTGATCACCCTCGTTAAAAAAAAAAAAAAGTATATCAGGGTACTGTGGAGCAAAATCTTAAATCTGTTTTTTACACAATATAGGTCTACAATAATCCTCACAAACCTTGATTCAAGAAATAATAACTTTTTTTTAGCAAGAATGACCAGGGATCTCCCGCTTCACCAGCTCCATCCCCATAGTTGACCCCCTCCCTCAGCCCTGGGCACATTGTTCTCCCAGTCCCGGATCAGTTTCCCTCCCCCTCTCTGGATTTCTTTGGATGGTTGGGGTTCCCCACTTGAGGAGCACGTGTTGTCATTTTCGATTGTGGGTTGCCTTGCGGGTGTGGTTTTATGTTGTTGTGTTGTATAAAACGAAACCGTATTGTGGGTTCAGAGTTATGTGGCCCGCGTTGTTGATACCTCCTGCTTTATCGTCTATGGAAAGTTAAGTGCCTTATTGTATGTATGTCATTTGCTTTTGTCACTTTAGCGGCCGGCCGGAAGGTTGTAGGCCCATACTTGTATATATTTGAGATTGCAATAAACGGTTTCAAAAAAAAAAAAAAAGAATGACCAGGGATCAATAAAACACTGAGGCACCAAACAAGGTAAAGGATATTTTTGAAATCCTTAAAGAACTCCTTGTCTTGGTTAAAATTTCTGTCAGATTTCATACAGCAACATATTGTTGTGTTATGCAAGAAATTGACTTGTAAATCTTTGACTTCTTCCCAAATAGTCACCAATAAGATATTGAAATAACTAACATTTTTTTGTCTGTAATCCAATAAATTAGGTATAATGAGGTATATTAGAATAGTAATGTAAATCAACTGAAATACTTTTTGTCTCATTCTAGGACAACAGCACAGCTTCAAATCAAGTAGAAATCCAAAGGTCATCCGTCTTAGACGAATAGCACTGCCTACAAAAAACAAAAGCCTAAACCAAAAGGTAAATAATAGGGGTGGGTGGAACTCATGGAGTTTCACTCCATGGAAATCAGCAGAGTTACATAAAAACTCTGTAAGATTCTAGGAAGTTCCCCCAACAGGTTGAAAATATGCAGTTTGCACTGCTCGCGCTGCCATTTAACGCCAATAGTGCAATCAGCACTGACAAATTAGCGCAAACCTCACCATGCATTGCGCAAGTAAACACAGCCATTTGAGTTGATGTTGCTGCCGCAAGAGTAGAAAATCTACTTGAGAGGCAGAAAATCTATTTGAGCTGCAGGCCTCTGACTGCGACCGCTATTGACTGCCCTCATTAGAAAATCACACTAGTGGACACAAAATCTCACTCGCGCTTGCCAGCTCACATTTTGTGGGGCTTCGGGGGAGTAAAATTCTGCCATGCAGCGATTGGTGGAATTTGGGCAGAACTCCGCTTCAAAGAGCAATGCAGAGTGACCAAAATTCCCTCGATTCCATAGTCAGAATGAAACATTTCGCCCACCCCTAGTAAATAAGATGACATTTTCTTCAGAGGCAAACACTAACTATTTTTTCAACCCCAAACAGAGAATGATGATTTAGAACCTCTTTTGAGTCTCTCTACAGAATGCAGCAATGTAACATTTTCTCAATTTATTTAAACAGGCTTAGAAAAATAACAATCTTATCTTGTAGAGTTGAAAAACATGGAGAATCATGGCCAATCCCACTATGTCCCTTCAAAAAGAGGAAATAGGTTATTGAGCAAATTGTAGGGATATTTATAGTAAAAAAAAATGACTTTAAGAAGAATGATACAAATATGAAACCAGGCGAGAATTCTCCATCATTAAACTCCTCCACATTTTCTGACATTAGCATCCCACCAGAATTTACTGAACCTATTAATCATGAACCTTTACTTCCTTACGACAATAAACACCCCAGAAATATATTCTTATATTTGCTACTCTTCATAATACTGTAAACATTGATAACAGTACAATTTCGACAATTAATGGAACTTTTAAGTCCAGTCCTCATCCAGTTTTCCAAATTTACTCATTACTCAATGCAAACTAACACTTAATTTATGGTTTAATAGCTGACAAAAAATCTTCAACTTATTCTGAATTGTTGTCAGTGATAAAATCCAAACCAATGACTAAAAGTCCAAGGAAAATCATAATTGCCTTTGAAATATAGAAGATCTACACTATTAATAATATTTCTATCCTAATACACAAATTCAATGAAGTTTTGTTCTCTTTTCCCAGGCTTGCCATAAAAAAATATAAACTGACGATTATTTGTCATCTAGTAAATTGCAATTAGGATTAAAAATGAACTGCTTGAGTTTTGTAACTCCTAATTGTGTGGATGACTACTCTACTTCAACCGTACAGAGTCTTTTATGCAGAATGATGAAAATTGGCTCCACTTCTAAATTACTCTGAAAAGACACGGACTGACCATCTAAAAAGGCCTGGTAGCAGAAGGAAACAATGTTATCCAATTGAGTGGTGGAACTGCTACTGGACCTGTTTAGAGTGAGATACCAAAGAACAATGCCATTGAAGGCTGGCATAACTATTTTAACAGTTCAATTGGAAATATTCACTCCGTCTGCTCAATTTCTTGGAAACTTTAAAAAAGAACAAAGTTTCCCGGAAACGAGACAGGTGCAGTCATTGACTGATAGTCTGCATTTTTGAGTTTCCAAAAGAAGTAAAGAAATGTCTGAAGCACTATTGCCTAAAATCGACTGTTTTTATTGTTGGGAGCTGCTAACTACCTAAACAGTATTGCATACTTCCAACACTTTTACTGCATTTCTAATAACATGTCATTCTTTTCGTGTTTTTTATTAAGGTTAATTAAATTGGCCATTTTTTAAATTAGAATTTTTTTTATTTCAAAATTATAATTCAATTAGTCCTATCTGTTGATGTTTTCTTTATTCAACTGTCATTTTCTTTTTGTAAACTCTTTTTATTGGTTTTTTCTTTTCACATAAACTGTGGCAAAATAGTAAAACAACACACACCAGTGTGACACATATTGGACGCACCAAGACTATCAAGTAGTCTGTTACATTATATATCAGGGCGAGTTTATTTTATTATTTATTTATTTGTTGAATTTATAAAGTGCATGAATTACCCCCGGAGGAGTATCTCCATGCTATAGGTAGCATAGCAGACAGTAAAAACCAAGAGACCTACACTCAGAAGAGTTCTGTTTTAAGAAGTTTCCTAAAGAGGAAATAATCGGAATATTGTTGGCTAGAGTGAGACCATTCGGACTAGCATGTAAGGCATCCCTTCCACTCTTGCCCTCCTGTCCCCTCCATCCCCACTCATTGACAAACTGGGGGGCTGTGATTTCCCACTCCAAGACTTGATAGGTTCACCACTGTGCCCACACTTTCTGAAATGTCCTTGAACAACACCTAGCCCCTTAAAACACTTTTTCGGCTTCCATGCAGCGCATCCTTCCAGTTTCCCAATTTTGATTTTGTGGGAGGTTCAGGGCTTTCCTATTTACTTGCAATGTCTCTTTTTGCAACACATGATCCCAAGGAGCAGTATATGAGTTACCTTCAGGGGATGACAGCATCCCCTGGTACTCCCAACATTAAGAACTGTTGTGTAGGGGGATATCAGTCTCTAGCACATTTACCAGTACTGGAAGTTTCTCCTACAAGTATGTCTGCATGTGCAGGCAGGACCATATAGTATGTCTGAAGGGGCCCTCTTCCCCACCACATCTCAGATAACTGGGGGTCCAGGCTCTTCCCATCACCAGCAATCTCGGTCTGGTGTAATATAGCCTGTGGAGGACCTTAAGTCGCATGAGCCTCGGGTTCGCCTTCATTTCCACCTCACATAGGTGCATTAATACCACTTCCCGGTCTATATCCACCATGGGATCCATAACTGCCCCCCATTTAGCCCTCAATGACCATAAGTTGACCGGCCTCTTGTTTTGGAGGACACAGTATATCAGTGCTATAGCTTTGGAAGTCATCTTAACTTGAAGTATCCTGCTCTCCAGAGGACCGCTGTCATCCAGTGCATCCCATTAAATGCCTTCCAGCTGCAGTGTGTGATGGACCTGAATGTAGCAAAATCTTTGGGTTTCCTGCAGGTTGTATTGTGTTTGCAGGGTCTGGAAAGATTTCCTACATTCCTTCCCACTCAAATCTTTAAGTGTTGAAATCCTGATCAGGTCCTATGGAGTCGTGCCTCACAGTCTCCTGGACTCTTGGAAGGAGTCACCGATCCACTACGGGGTCGCCAAGGAGATTTTATTTCCCCATCCCACATATGCTACCACTTTGCCCCAGGCTTCAAAGGAGCTTCTGGGAGGGCCGGGCAGGTGCAGGGGATACATTTTCCCTTATAGGCAATGGCACTGATACTTGCCTCCATAACCCACCTCTCCAACCGGGTTGCGGGGTCGGCTCAAGATAAAAAGCAACATTCATTAACCGCCTGAAGTTGGGAGGCCCAATAATACATCGTGAGGTCTGGCAATGAGACAGCTCCATTATATACATACCTTTGTACAGTGCCGAGGGTTATGTGTGGGGGGCCCCCGCTCCATAACAAAGTCCACAGAAAACTGTTGACTCTATCAAAGAATTCTTCAGGTATCGGTCACAGGGTAATTTGTAGCACATACAGGAATCTGGGCAATGCTTTCATCTTAAAAAGTGCTGCCCTCCTCATACTTGCAGTTCCCTCCTCATGACAGTAGTATATCTGGGCCCATCTAGGCATGGTGGTCTGCTCCCCGGAATGGTAATCTGTTGAAGTGCTGGAAGTGCTTGCAGCTCCTTCACCGAGGTCCCCCTCCACCCATCTGTGTCTCCCCAGTATGCGTCTCTCACCCACCAACCAACCAGTCGAGCCTGGTCCGGCCACCAAGGGATGACCGCCCTCCCTCTGCTGAACGCAGAGCCAACTTGCCATCTTTCTCCCTCCCTGATGGGGATGAGGCTTGGTAATCCCCTCTCTCTTGACCCTTGAAGGGGTGCATTGAATATGTTCTCTACTGATAGTGTTTGGCCATGGGTGACTGCACCCTCTGTCATGCCCCCAGTCCAGAGGTACAACTGTGATGCTTCTATCCTTTAGCAGTAGTTTTTCTGTAGCTCATCACCAAGCGTCCTCTGGATCATCAAGGAAGAGAGTCTTTCCTTGATGGATAACTATCAAACAGGCTGGGTACAGAAGTATGTGTTTTATGTGCAGTGCTCTCAGTTTCTGTTTCACCTACATAAAGATTCATTGTTTCTGCTGCACCCACAATATGTAGTCCAGGAAAAGCATCACCTTATTGGTGTCTGGCAGCACAGTCTGTTGACATTTGGCTTCTACACACTTCCCAAGATCCATAAAGAGAGAGTCCCCCCACCTGGACGCCCCATTGTCTCGGGGATTGACTCTCTTTTGGAACCCCTATCTCGGTTCTGTGACCACTTCCTAAAACCTTTGGTCCAAAAATCTACCACCTACCTTAAGGATACAAAGGACCTTCTGAAACTACTCAGTAACACCACGTGCTCAGAACACACTATACTGGCAACATTGGATATAGAAAGCTTGTATACGAGCATTCCCCAGGACGAAACCATCAGGGTCCTGGAAGAATCCCTTGACTCCACTCCCTGGGAATACAGAACCACTAAAGAGTTCGTGATACAATGTGCCACCTTGGCCTTGAAGAGAAACTTCTTTGAGTTCCAGGGACAATTGTATCTCCAAACCACAGGTACTTCCATGGGGAGTACCTTTGCTCCCAGTGTAGCTGGACTGTACGTCTATGCTTTCGAACAGAAGTTCATCCTCCCGACTTCAAACCCCTACCGCTCTTCCATAGCCTTATGGAAGCGATATATAGATGATGTGCTCCTGATCTGGCAAGGTAGTAACAACACCCTCCAGTCTTTCCTCACATGGATCAATACTTTGAACCCGCACCTGAACTTCACGCATACATATGACGACTCTGAGGTTATATTTCTTGATGTGGTGATAACTAAGGTACGAGGGTCCTTTCAAACTAGGACCTATTACAAGCCAACCTCGAGGAACAATCTCCTCGAGTTTACCAGTTTTCACCCACGTCCCCTGAGGGAAAATTTACCCTACGGACAATACCTCCGCCTACGACGAAATTGCACCACCTTGAGCAATTTCAAGAGCCAATCTCAGGATTTAACAACCAAACTGAGATTGAGAGGGTACCCTGCCCCCCTCCTTTCCAGAAGTTACAAACGTGCGAGGAATCAACCAAGGGATGTACTCTTAACGGACTACCCAAAGGATACTACGTCTATCCCCCTTACCTGTGTCACCACCTACTGTACCCTTTCTAACCAACTTAAAAAGACTATCAATAAACATTGGGGTATAATCAACAGCGCTAATCGCAACTGGGAAAAACCCCTCTTTTCATTCAAACGCGCACAAAGCCTCCGCAACAATCTGGTACACACACGACCACTGATGCCACGAGAGACCCCACAGAGATCTATAACGGAAGCTTGGGGCCTCCCCAAGATCACTGGGCATTTCCCCTGTTCTGACTGCAGTGTATGCCATCTGACCTCACATACCAAAACCCTCAACCTTGAACCCAACAAGATCTGGACCCAAAGAGGCCACACGAATTGTAACACCACGAATGTGGTTTACCTCATTACATGCCCCTGCGGTCTACGATACGTGGGGATGACGACGAGGAAGGTCAGACTCCGGATATGCGAACACCGGAGCAACATTAGGTGCAAACGCACAACTACCAAAATGAGTGAACACTTTCTTTCTGTCAACCACACAACCAACGACTTAAGGTGGACAGTGATAGAAGAGATCTCAAGTGGTAGAAACATCCCTAAAGTGGTTTTTGAAAGGGAACAGAGGTGGGTCTACCGTCTGGGGACTAACCTCCATGGGTTGAATGACAATGTCCCTTGGGTTAATATCCTTTGAACACTCTCATCCTACATGAATATCATCATTTACAAATAAATCCCCTGTTACCACTCTCTTTGACTCTAATTAGTCGATGTTTTCCTCATCTTCCCTGTTATAACGATAACTATTCTGCATATTAGGAACTCCAGACACCCAGGCTGGTTGTCCGGTTTGTTTCCAGCTATTATGACTTTGGTCTATTCGTGCCCTATTTACAGTCTCCTTGACTCAGTGCGCGAATCTGCCTCATAGTCCCTTCTCGCAGTATCATGCTTTTCTCTAGGCCCTGATCCACACCCTCGTGCGCTTTGTTTTGGTTTGTCTATGCTCCCATGGTCTCGTACCATTAAAGTTTTGTAATAACCTCCTTTTTTTCCCCCCTTCGTTGTTAAGCATTGCCTAGCGCAACGAACAACCTCGTCTTTTATTATCTTCGCACCGATTGGCTCCCCCTAGGCCAATCAGCGTTCGAGTTAGAGCTTTCTACCCAATCAGGTAGAAGCTCTGTTAGAGAGCCTGACCAGGGACACGCCGAGTGGCCTTCATATGCATACCTCCGGCCCAGGTTCACTACTATCCGGACCCGGCAGCAAGAGGCTGTTTAGGCATATCGCGGGTGTAGAGCAGCAAGGGCGTAAGTATTTTTATCCGCTCCTCGCCCAACAAGGTAAGCGAGCCTTCGCTTTCTCCTCCGTTCGTGATATTCACACGAACTCCGTTTTCTTTGTATTTCTTCCTGATGCAGGGTGTGCCATTTTGCTCCCACCCCCCTCCCGGGATCCATGAGGCTTCTAACGGACTGGCCTCTCTGTAAGATCCATTCCTTTTTTCTGCACACTGAGCATCGCGTGCAGTTTTATTAGTCCCTAGCTCGATTTCTCCGCATTTGAGTGTCACTGTTACATTTCACATGCGTTCCGAGATTTGACTACTAGTCACCTTTGAGAGGATAACGTCTGTTATCTTTACACCGATATTTGACTATACCTAGGTGCACAGCTTCTCACATTTTTGGCACCTGAGGTAGATCTAGAGGCACTCACCTGTCCTTCGAGCACATCAGTTCCTAATTCCTGATTTGTAGAGCACGATGTCTGTGACAAACATTGATACCTCTCTTTATGTTTTGTCTTCCTGTTTGTTTGTCTCCTTGTACCATCAGAGTAAACTCGTTCCTCTCCCCATAATTAATTAATTTATCTGGCGGAGTTCACACTATTCAGTGTTTTTTTGTTTTTTCACACAAACAGCCCACGGTGGGGTGGACCTTAGCGAGTTCACACCACCGGGGCTGCGCACATCCCCCTCTGGTCCTGACGAATGCCCGATTAACACTCCATGAGGCAGAAACATGTTGACCGCCACGGAGTGAACCAGGTCTTTTATTTTTTTGACCCTCACTCCTTTTTACTCCTTTCCAATTAAGCAAAATTATTAAAGTTTCTTTTTGACTTGATTGGATATTTTAAATTCACTTTCCCCACACAACAAACCCCGCTCCGCAGTAACCTGGCGTCGCAGCACACTGGGATGACATTCGGTCGTCCCAGTGGAAGCCCAATGATGAAGCATGTCACCAACCAGGTTGGCGAGTGAGGGCTTTTTCATACCCACTGGGTATTGAACCATAGTGGCCAAACTTGCTTTCCCTGAACATAACGGTTCACAGGGAATCTGTGGCTCTTTGCTCGTTTGATTAATGTATCGCATTAACTAGAGTGCCCCTTGTTTCAAATTATTGTACACTGGCTTTGTTGATTTTGGACATTTGGCTTCTGCCAAGATAGCATCCTTGTTGACATAGTTAAGTAGGCACAGTATTATTGGCCTGTGGGGTCTCCCAGAGGAGGCCGTGCTGCTAGGTCTGTGTTCATTCAATGATCAAACAGGGGTAGAGCACCCTCTCAGACATCCATGAGCAGAACCAGCAGATGAGGTATTGTTCCGGTCTGTCCTCCTCCAAACTCTCGGGGACCCCAACCAGCCAGATATTATTCCTCCTAGAGGGGCCCTCCAAGTCTTTCACCCATCTCTCAGTTGCAGCTCCTCTCTCTGCAGTTTTACTAGATCATCTTTGAGGGTATGTAGCTCATCCTTGGTCAAGGAACCTGCATCTCCACCTCTGTTCATGGGGTAGGTGAGTTTCTGTAAGTCATGGCGGAGGAGGGAGACATCTGTGCCCACTCCGTCTTTGCGCCCTCCAAGCCAACCTAGGTGCATATTTACATAAAACTGGTGCAGTGCGGTGCCGCAAGCAATTGTGCTGCGCTGAGCTGCATCATTTTCAAAACTCAGGGATGCACTGTATTAACAAGAATATGGTGCATCCCTGTGCTCACCTCTGCATGTTAGCAACTCCCTCTGTCCAAAAGCAATGCCGGCTCTCGCAGGTTGCAGAAAGCCAGCAGGGACCGGGGGGACCTTCAGGCTCTCTCTGTGGTCCCCAACGGAGAGGCAAGGCCCTGGGAGATGGGGTCCACAGGACCCAAATCGGCCCAGAGAAGGAGGGCACATGGCTCCCCTTCCTTTATAATTTAAAAAAAGAAAATGCTACCGGCACCACGCTGGAGGCCCCGTCTCATTTCCGCAGCACTCTGCAATCGCGCCTCATGGAGTGCTGCTTGTTGGGGGAAGAAGTCCCCTTGGCTGCTGAGGGTCCTTTGGGCCACAAGACCTCCTGTTACCTCCAGTTAGTCCCACACAGTGAGATTGCTGAAAGGTGGTTAGAGCCCATGCCCCTTTGTCCACCACTCTGCAAATGCACCTCTCAGTGCACTGCTGGTGGGGGATGGCATCCCCTTGCCTCCTGAGGGCCTCAGGACTAAAGTGAACTTCTTCCCCCAACCAGTAGTGTGCCAGGAGCTGTGTTTGCAGAGTGCTGTGTAGTCTCCAACAACCTCTCAGCAATCTAGCTGTGTGGGACTTACTGGAAGTAACAGGAGGGCATGTTGGCCACCAAGGACCCTCTGGAGCCAAGGGGACTTCATCCCCAAACAGCAGTGCACCACGAGGCACGTTTGCAGAGTGGTGGAGAAAGGGGAGTTAGCCTCCGAAGACCTCTAAGTAATTCCGCTGTGTGGGACTTACTGGAAGCAACAGAAGGGCTTGTTGGCCCTTAAGGACCCTCTGGAGCTAAGGGGACTTCATCCTCCAACCAAAATTGTGCCAGGAGGCATGTTTGCAGAGTGGTGGAGACGGGGGCGTGGCCTCCAAAGCCCTCTTAGCAATCCCTGTTACTGGAGTTAACTTCAGTAAGTCCCACACTGTGGGATGGCTGAGATGTCTTCGTGGCCCAGCCCCGTTTCTCTACCACTCTGCAAACACGCCTCCTGGTGCACTACTAGTTCGCGGATGAAGTCCCCTTAGCTGCTGAGGGTCCTTAGGGGTAAACAACACCCTCTCCTGTTACTTTCAGTGAGTCCCACACAGTAGGATTGCTAAGAGGTCTTTGGAGGCCACACATCCTTTCTTTCTTCACCTGGCACACTACTGGTTGGGGAATGAAGTCCACTTGAATGCTGAAGGATCTTGGGGGCCAAGAAACCATCCTGGTAATTTCTGTAAGTCCTACAAAGCGGGATTCCTGAGAGCTGATCAGAGGCCCTGCCCTCTTTCTCCACCACTCTGCAAATGCCATTACTACTTAAAAACCAGATAAATTCAATGAAAAAACCAAAGCTTACAGGGACGTTATTGTTAGGAAATGGATTAAAAAAAACTTCAAAATTCACTGGAAAAAACAAAGGTTACAGGGACGTTATAGTTAGGCTCAGGTTTCACTCATACAAAACCAGTAAAATTCAGCAGTATAACTCACGGCCCGCAGTACACTGCTTATGACATTACATCACTCATGACATGATCAGTGACATCACTGATGACATCACTCAAGACATCTCAAATGACATCACTGATGACATCATCCAAAAAATCACTAACACACCCACTCACACCCCATAGAACCTTTCATACACCCACTTCCACTACCACACAACCATTCACTAACCCATTCACAGACCCATACAAGTACTTACACACCCACTCACTGATTCATATATCTACACACACATATCCATTCTTGCCTGTACAGCCACTCATAAACCCACTCACTCACTCATTAATACAGGCATTGACATATCCACTCATATACCCATACAGCCATTCACACACTGAGCTAGTCATATACAAGTCCACAATTGCCCCAAAGGTGGGGCGCACTCACTGTTTGGCATGCTCCAGGTTAGAAAAGTAGGGCACACTCGGCATCAGCAGTGACCTGACGCGTTTCGGGTCTTCCACCCTTCCTCATAGGCTTTCTGCTCCCAAATGACTGCTAACAAACAGACCATCCAGTCTTTCTCCCATATTTATTCTCAACATAATCAATCACAGATGAGTACCTTTATCACTGATGCATTGTGGGGCTGGAAGTCCGTAAATCATACCCCAGTGGGCTGGTAGCAGTACATCGGGAAAAATATTAATATCACGGGTGTGTCCATTGAGTCTTTTCTCAATATGCCATGTGCCAGTTAGTTCCGCTGCGCTGAACAGCAGTCCAGCTGCGGAGCCGTTACCATCTACGGCGGTGCGTCCCACGGCCGGGCCGGCTGTTTAACATACAAGTCCACAATTGCCCCAAAGGCGGGGCGCACTCACTGTTTGGCATGCTCCAGGTTAGAAAAGTAGGGCACACTCGGCGTCAGCAGTGGCCTGACGCGTTTCGGGTCTTCCACCCTTCCTCATAGGCTTTCTGCTCCCAAATGACTGCTAACAAACAGACCATCCAGTCTTTCTCACATATTTATTCTCAACATAATCAATAACAGGTGAGTACCTTTATCACTGATGCATTGTGGGGCTGGAAGTCCGTAAATCATACCCCAGTGGGCTGGTAGCAGTACATCGGGGAAAATATTAATATCACGGGTGTGTCCATTGAGTCTTTCCTCAATATGCCATGTGCCAGTTAGTTCCGCTGCGCTGAACAGCAGTCCAGCTGCGAAGCCGTTACCATCTACGGCAATGCGTCCAACGGCCGGGCCGGCCGTTTAACATACAAGTCCACAATTGCCCCAAAGGCGGGGCGCACTCACTGTTTGGCATGCTCCAGGTTAGAAAAGTAGGGCACACTCGGCGTCAGCAGTGGCCTGACGCGTTTCGGGTCTTCCACCCTTCCTCATAGGCTTTCTGCTCCCAAGTGACTGCTAACAAACAGTCCATCCAGTCTTTCTCCCATGTTTATTCTCAACATAATCAATCACAGGTGAGTACCTTTATCACTGATGCATTGTGGGGCTGGAAGTCCGTAAGTCATACCCCAGTGGGCTGGTAGCAGTACATCGGGGAAAATATTAATATCACGGGTGTGTCCATTGAGTCGTTCCTCAATATGCCATGTGCCAGTTAGTTCCGCTGCGCTGAACAGCAGTCCAGCTGCGGAGCCGTTACCATCTACGGCGGTGCGTCCCACGGCCGGGCCGGCCGTTTAACATACAAGTCCACAATTGCCCCAAAGGCGGGGCGCACTCACTGTTTGGCATGCTCCAGGTTAGAAAAGTAGGGCACACTCGGCGTCAGCAGTGGCCTGACGCGTTTCGGGTCTTCCACCCTTCCTCATAGGCTTTCTGCTCCCAAGTGACTGCTAACAAACAGTCCATCCAGTCTTTCTCCCATGTTTATTCTCAACATAATCAATCACAGGTGAGTACCTTTATCACTGATGCATTGTGGGGCTGGAAGTCCGTAAGTCATACCCCAGTGGGCTGGTAGCAGTACATCGGGGAAAATATTAATATCACGGGTGTGTCCATTGAGTCGTTCCTCAATATGCCATGTGCCAGTTAGTTCCGCTGCGCTGAACAGCAGTCCAGCTGCGGAGCCGTTACCATCTACGGCGGTGCGTCCCACGGCCGGGCCGGCCGTTTAACATACAAGTCCACAATTGCCCCAAAGGCGGGGCGCACTCACTGTTTGGCATTCTCCAGGTTAGAATATATCTATATATATGTGTGTGTGTATATATATATATATATATATATATATATATATATATATATATATATATATATATATATATATACACACACATATATAGATATAGATATATAGATATAGATAGATAGATAGATAGATAGACAGACAGACAGACAGACAGACAGACAGACAGATAGATAGATAGATAGATAGATAGATAGATAGATAGATAGATAGATAGATAGATAGATAGATAGATAGATAGATTGGTTGCTTTTCTACAGACCTGTGGGCGCTTTGTTGATTCCTGCCGTTAGCTCCACTCTGTGTGCCCTGCGCGCTGAGCGCCCTGCCTTGCTGAACTCTGTGTCCCCCGCCGCCGCAAGCACCAACAGCGGCCGCGCGGGGACAAACTACGTTACCCTGCAGCCTGTGCGGCTAGAGACCCGCCCACAACCTTTCCCGCGCCAGGAGGCGCTTCAAAACCCGGCGCTTCCTTTGCGACGCGGGACGCGCGCGGGCGTCGCCGGGCTGAGCCCGGGCAGAGGGCGGGCCGTCTGTGGCCGTCCGGGGCCAGTAGAGGCCGGGCCGGGCCACCCCCCTTGGTTCCTGCAAGTAAGACACACCATAAGACTCGTTACGGACTGTGCGGCAAACGCCTAGCAACCTGTAATTTCTCTGTTCATAGTACGCGTATATCTGTGCCCTTCTACTTTTTGTGCCCACTTTCAAAGCATGCCTGTAACACTGCCTATACAACCATCTAAAGGCAAGATAACACTAGCGGGAGGCCTACGGAAAGGGACACTAGATCACTTTCTGGCTAAAGCTGTCTCTAAGTTGGACAACGAAATAGCGGATACGGAACGCCGTCTGTCCCGTGGCTTACCCCTTGATAAACGCTCCTCTTTGGGCACTATTCAAATGATTTCTTCTCCTACACCTATAACACACAATTTGGTCAACACCTCTGCTTCAACTAATGACCCGGGTATTCCGCTACTTCTTCAAGATCTGCCGCCGACAGCAGACTCTTCAAGGGATTTAATCTTTATTAATACAAATGTGAACCCTTCCCCACACTCCATTTTGGAAGGGGTTCTACCAAATACGCCTTCTAAAACAAAACCAAGGCCTATTAGAAAAATGAATCCCCCTAAAAATCCCAGACCTGTGGCAACCCTGAAAAGAAAGAGGGGCGGTGCTGGAGCAATAGGTAGTCGCTCTAAAGCACCGAGATTACTCCCCAGTCCTTCAAAACGTAAAGACACTGCGTTACCTACTGTGCCTGATCCCAATGACGGACTAATCCAGAGACTCGAACACCTTGTGAAATCACTTCTTCTACCTCTCTCTGAGAGAATAAAAAGGCTAAACGAACAACTAGACACCCTAACAGCCATATCTTCCTCAAATGGTTCTTTATTGAAAGATCTGGTCATTTTTCAAACAACTGACGGCCAGAGGAAACCCCCAGATGTGACCCTTGGAAAAGATGTCTCATCGCCTAATAAAGCAAACACACAGCCCCCAGCTATCTTAGCTGATTCTGAAAATGTGTCCACTTCTTCAGGAGAGAGGGAAAAATTAGTCCCGCAAAACATACTAGGAGGGAAAAACACCAGTATCTCCAGGGCGCCAAATTTACATAAGTCTACCCATAGAATGGACGAGCATATTGATTTACCACCTGAGTCTGCCCCCTATGTTATCATACTTACGGGTGTGCCAAAATTAAGCCCAGGAAAGAAGGAGGGGTTTGTGGAACTTAAAAACAAAGTAATATATTGGCTAAGTAAGAACAGACCTCTGCCTCCAGACCTTAACGGTGAGATTTTATTTGTGCGAAGGCTGACCTGGCTTGGGTGTAGGCCTAAAGACATAGAGGGTGATATTGTGACTATAAATTTTAAAGATCAGAAAGTAGTTACTTATATAGCGGATTGGTTTTTAGAAAGAGGAGTGGAAGGGATATCAACTTGTGTTCTGAGTTACTTCTACCCCCAATCCCTCCTCACCCCCCATGGTAACACTTCCATCTGTAGGCCACTCAGAAATACCAGAACAGTTCCAGCGCTCCAACACCCAAGAACTATTAATTCTGTCCCTCTGCTTCAACATTCTAGAAATTCTAGTCGCTGGACTGCTTCTCCCTCCTTTTCACCCTTTCCAGATAGGCCTCATTTCTACCAACACCAGCACAAATACAATTTACCCCAGTACTCAACCTGGACTGTACCAGTCACAAACCGTTTTGAGGCACTAACAGATCTAGAAGATCCTGATTGACAGATGGAACCTAGCTTGGAAGTTGATTTATGTGGAGCTCCCACTTTGCCACTTAATACCCATGTTGCCACTTCTTATCCTGGAATGGACACTGCTAATATTTGTAATATGGGAACTCTAAATTGTGTGGCACCTATTGATCAGCCACAAACTAGTAGCGATAAATTACACCCTGGGACCACTTCTAATTTTGATTGCCCAACCTATCCCAGTCTCCCTCTCCTCCAAACTACTAAAATCAGAGCTAAAAATAAAAATGCTCCTTTAATGAGGGAAATAGGGGATGCTGAAAATATCATCTCATGGAACGTTGCAGGCCTCTCAAATAAAATATCACACCAACCTTGGCTAGATATAGTTACTTGTTATAGTTTTATCTGCCTCCAGGAAACATGGGCCACAGACGAACTCCATATTCCAGGATACCAGACCTTCCACGCCCCTGCACAAATAAGCTTACAGGGGAGAAATAAAGGAGGTTTGACTATATACGTCTCGATAACGCAGGGCATAAAGGTATTGAGACATATATTTACTGAGTACTATCAGATTTTAAATGTTAGTTGGGGGCGGGAAAAATTTCTGACCCTCATAAATTTTTATAACAATATCCCCACTAGCAATCTAGAAAGCCAGATCGACAATCTTATGACGAGTGTTAATGCTATCAAGACCCAGAAAAAAGACGAGCTGGTGCTGCTCTGGCTGGGCGACTTTAATTGCATTATTTGCCCACATGCTTCCAATGGCATTTGCGGCCTTGGTAAACATAAGGATGACAACCCAACTCATTTTGTCCATTCAAAACTGGGTTATACTCTCAATTACATGCTTTTTCATTTTAACTTGTGTTTTATCAACGAACTTTGCATCCCAAATACTCCCTTTAAACCAACTTTCCATGGGCGGGGATGCAACTCGATCATTGATTTTACCCTTATATCTCCATCCAATGAAGGATTAGTTATCGCCTGGGAAACACTCAACGTTTTCTTCAGTGATCACTACCCAATCGCCTTTAATCTTAAAATTAGAAAGACTCATGAGATCCCCGTAGACAAGCCCAAATATCATCCCAACATAAACTTAGGCACAAAAAACGGCTATTCTATAAAATGGGATAGGGTTAACCCCGCTGTTTTTCTACATACTCTAATGGGATCCAGCCTACCTGATATACTTGCCTGTCTGACAGAAACAGAGGAGTCATCAGTACTCTCGACTCCCTTCTTAAAAATTCAATTTGAACTTAAAAAATTACTAACTAGAGAGCATCAATCCAACACTAAAATTGGCCACGGTTGGTTTGATAAAAATTGCACCAAAGCTCTTCAAGCTTTAAAAAGGGCTTTGCATGAAACTATCAAATCACCTGCTGAGATCAGTAAAGCCAGAAAACTGTACAATTTGGCCATAAAAACAAGGAAACAGACTCTAAAGAAAGAGGCTTGGTCGGCCTTAATTGAAGCCTCCAAATCCAAGGACAACATAGCTTTCTGGAAAGTGGTCAATGCTCCCTATTTACAGAAAAACCAGACAGATTTTATGGATATGGCTATTAACGGGGAAACTTGGGTAAATCACTTTAAAAACTTATATGATAAAATAGAAAACCCCGACTATGGTAACTCCCTGATTGACGGGGTAATTATTCAACCATCTACAATCCTACCAAATACATTCCCAATAGGCATCTCTTTCAATTGTATGGAGATTACAAAAACAATCAAAGATAGTCCTTCAGGCAAAGCCCCTGGCCCTGACGGTGTCCCGATTGATGTCTACAAAGCAGAAATTGATCTTTGGGCTCCCCTGTTAACAAATGTTTTAAATAATTTTAATCGACATGGGCTCCTACCATCTTGGTCTGAAGCCATAGTCGTCCCTATTTTTAAAAAAGGAGACAGAAATGACCCCACCTGCTACCGGCCAATTTCACTCTTAGATGCTCTAATGAAGGTAGCAGCACGGGCAATTTTAAACAGAATTCAACTTTGGGCAGAGGAAAAAAATGTATTATCTCACTTGCAGTACGGTTTTAGTCCAGGAAAAGGGACTATAGAACAGAGTTTAAATTTGGCCTTAGTTTTATCAAAATACACGCAGGCAAAAAAGGGAAATCTTTTTGTTACATTTGTGGACCTGAGTTCCGCATTTGACTGTGTGAACCATGAGATACTATGGTCCATATTATCTGAAATGGGTTTAGATTCTAACATTCTACAATTTATAAAAACTCTGTATAGTGACGCAGGCGCTAGAGTACGTTACGGAAATAAAGGCGAGTGCTCTGATAAATTTCCTATCAAGAGAGGGGTACGACAGGGGTGCATTCTAGCCCCCCTTCTCTTTACCCTATACATAAACTCCATTGGCCAATATTTAACAGAATCACAGCATGATTACCCAAAAATTTTAGGAGCTCCGACCCCAATACTCCTTTACGCTGATGATGCCGCCATTATGTCTCGGAACAAGATAGGTCTCCAGAGGGCTGTCTTGAAGTTTGCAACTTATATGAAAGAACGAGGGTTAAAAATTAATATTTCAAAAACATACACGATGGCCTGTGGCCCGGGAACAAAGAAAGTGCCTTGCTCTATCTTTTTAGATGGCAATAGGATCGAGACCACAGACCACTTCTCCTACCTTGGAATACACTTTGATAGGAGGGGAAATTGGCATACAGCTGTAAATGCCAGAAATTTGGCCTTCACCCGAGCTATTGGCGCCCTTAAACAGTTTTCAGCTAAATTAGGTGGCAGACCAGTGAAAGAGCTGATTGTTCTTTATAAGGCTAAATGCATTTCTACTGCCACCTATGGAGCCGGTCTTTGGGGTATTGAAAACTCACAATTACTACAAAAAACAGAAAATCAATTTTTGTGTTCTTTACTAGGAGTTTCTAAATCAACATCGACTTACTTTATACATATCGAACTGGGTTTGCTGTACATCTTAGATATTATTAAAATTGTGCCTATACTCCTGTGGCATAAGATTTGTGTAACTCCTGAGACTCAACTAAACAGAGACTTGATCACTGACTGTCTCAACCTCGACGGATTAACCAATATTAAATGGCTTACCTACGTAAGAAACATGATGATTGACCTTGGCCACCCTGAGTTTTTCACGAGGCCTTCCACCATGGAAATGGTTTCCAGGAAGACCCTAAGAGAGTTGGCCTTAAACCATCTAATAACTAACAGATGGAACCTGGAAAAAGCAAAAAATACAGTTATCAACTACCAAAAAATAACCATGCAAGAAGGCCTCCAAAATTATCTGTTAACTCAGCCTACTTGTTATGCCCGAATGCTTCTGACTCGCCTCAGATTTGGAAACTTTTATCGTATGATTGCTTTCCCTCTCTGCAACTCTTGGTCAAATGAACTCCCACTCTGCCCTTGTGATGACACCTCTGCCCAATCCAACATCCATTGTGTTCTTTTTTGTAAATTTTATCAGCTGCCCAGGGGGGCTTTTCTGAAACCACTCTTAAAGTCCTGCAAGTTATGCATTTTGTGCAATCTGACAAATTTTTCATTAACAGGGGATTGTTCTGATTGACTCTGACTATGTAAAAACAAACTTTTCTTAACTTTTTATCTGTATATATATGCATGTACTTTTTAATGTATGCTTTTTTATGTATGCTTTTATGATTTCAATTTGAAAATCGAATAAAGCTTTCTTGATTGATTGATTGATTGATAGATAGATAGATAGATAGATAGATAGATAGATAGATAGATAGATAGATAGATAGATAGATAGAAGATACACACACATATATATATAGTTATATATATATGTAGATATTATCTACTGGCGGTCGCCAGTAGGTAGTTATAGTTAGGACCTATTATCCGCAACATTCTATTTAGAATACCTTTGGAGCCGGTTGACGAATCTTCGAGAAATTTTCAAAACTCGTGGCCCGCTCCGGTCCGCTCTTATACTGAAAGTCTCGGGGTGATTTATCAAGCGGGGGCTGAGAAAAAAGGGGGGGTCTCAAAACATGTTTTCCTCATGCAATTTTCCATAGAGAACTTTAGTCGCAGCTACAGCCCGAACTGCTGAACGAAATTACACCAAATTTAACAGAAATGTAGACCTTGGTTCAGAGTCGTGCCTTATGCTTAAATGGTGTAAATCCATTCAGTAGTTCCTGAGAAAATCAAAAGTAAATTCATATATATATCTGGGCGGAGCCTAACCACACATCTCATCGTGAGATCTGATGGGCTGTCAGCACTTCATCCACGAAGTGTTGGCAGCCATCTTGGGACCAATATACATGATAGCACCTCATTAAAAAGCATTGTGGTTAACAGAAGGTTTTAAGACTTTATTTACATTATAAATCATTTTTTGATGGTACCATACTCATTTTAGGAATTGTGGTATGTTCTAAGGTGATTTTACCATGTGAAAAAGCCTTTTGCTGGGATATCATGAATCATGTTTGAGAGAAAACTATTTTCTCATGGTTTTCTCTCAGAGGTTTGGAAGGTGATCTATAATCAAACTGAGAGCATATTTTCTGTAAATTCTCATTATCTTTCTCAGTCATGTGAGAATGAAGTATGACAGTCTCAGTAAAACATGTACATCCAACAAGGGCAGAGACTGTCAGTTGATTCCTTTGTGTTCTACTGCAGCTTCCCAGAGTGTTCCACAGAACAACTAGAGCGCTAACAGTCCTACTTATGATAAACGTATGGCACACCTGAAGCCATCTTGATTGAAATAAAGTGGTAACTCTTAAAACATTTAATTTAAAAAGGAACAAAATGAGGGGGTTCATTTTGCCATAGAAAGTATGATTAGTGCTGCAGATAGAAAAATTAGGGCACATTTTGAGTGACTTCTCAAATCCTCTTCTATTTCATTAAAAAATTCTGACATGCAGACTGAAAAATGCACTTTCAATACCAGCAGCAGAGTTCCCTGGTGAGCAGTAGCTTTACTACAGTAATCTAATAAGCAACTAGAGTGCTAACATTCCGAATTTATGGCAAATGTGTGACACATCTGAATGCCTTCTTGATGGAATCAAAGTAAAAAACCTGAAAGTATTTCCAACTGAGGAGACTGTAGTAAATGAGGAAATTAGGAAACTTCACAACAAATAAGTCTCCCAAGATGGCCACCAGAGACAAAAGAGCCCAAATGTAGCACAAATATCACCCAGATGTAGCCCAAGTATAGCCCAATGACAGAATGTCCCATAGTGTTCTAAAGAACAACTAGAGTGCTAACAGTCTTACTTATGACAAAAGTATGGCACACCTAAAGCCATCTTGATTGGAATAAAGTGGTAACATTTAAAACATTTAATTTGCAAAGGAACAAAATGAGGGGGTTCATTTTGCCATAGAAAATATGATTAGTGCTGCAAAAAGAAAAATTAGGGCACATTTTGACTTCTCAAATCCTCTTCTATTTTATTAAAAAAGTCTGACATGCAGACTGAAACATGCACATTGAATACCAGCAGCAGGCTACCCTGGTGATCAGTAGCTTTACTACAGTGATCTAATGAGCAACTAGAGTGCTACCATTCAGAATTTATGGCAAATTTGTGACACATCTGAATGCCTTCTTTATGGAACCAAAGTAAACAAGCATTAAAAATGTAATAGGTCTCGCCCTCGTTTAAAATAAAGCAATTCTGTTTGTAATTAGGTGGGTTTTTAGCTTTGCTTGTATTAGTATTTTTCAAACTTTCATGTACATAAAATGCATATGTATGCATATATGTATATGTATGCATACATTTATATTTGTATTTATATCGATATGCTGATTATATTTATGTTTATATTCACTTAAAAAACCATAGGTTTCACACATGTTATAGTTAGGTGGATATTTCACTCGTAAAAAACCAATGAAATTCCCCCGTTATAGTTAGTTCAGATAACTATAACTCGCGCGCCCGCAATGCACTGCTGATGACGTCACATATTACATCACTCATAACATGGTCAGTGACATCACTCATGACATCACTGATGACATCATCCTTGTGATAGAGTGGCGGTCGCGTGAGTTATAGTTATCTGAACTAACTATAACAGGGGAATTTCATTGGTTTTTTACGAGTGAAATATCCACCTAACTATAACATGTGTGAAACCTATGGTTTTTTAAGTGAATTTGCAAGGTTTTTTAAATGCTAATTCCTAACTATAACGTGTATGAAACCTATCATTTTTTCAGTGAATTTGTACGGTTTTTTAAATGCTAAGTTATGTATGTATTATTATTTTTTTTCTATATTTATTTTACAATAAACTACGTATTACATTTTTTTTTTTTGGTTTTACACCGTGCGCGCACGGTGCGCGCACCCCCGCGATTTAAAAAAAAAAAAAAATTCTGCCTTTGGGGTCCTTCAGGGACCCCCTGACAAAGGCTAGGGGGTCAGGAACACTCTACCCTGCCCCCTTTTCACGTTCGCCACCTTCCTTTTTCACTCTCGCACTGAAAACAAACAAAATGGCGGCCGACACTTCCTGATTTCGACCGATTCGAACGTTGACTAACATGTAACCACCAATCAGAATTACGCTCGCGCACGTTAGGGTGCTCGCATGGTGCGCGCACGGTGCGCGCACGGTACGCGCTTGGAGATATTTATACGCTTTTAAATGCTATTTTATCAGGAACTACTGAACAGATTGACACCAGACCTGCAAAAGGCACTTCTGTGACCTGAGGACTACCTCTCTGCCAAATTTCAAGTAATTCTGTTCAGCCATTCGGGCTGTACCTTCGACTAAAGGTCCTATGGGAAAATGCATGGGGAAAACGCGTTTTGGGACCCCCCTTTTGTCTCGGCCCCCACTTGACGAATCACCCCGAGACTTTCAGGGTAGGAGCTGAGCGGAGCGCCCCATTAGTTTTGAAAATTTCGCGAGGATTCGTCAACCGGCGCCAAAGTTATTCAAAATAGAATTTTCAGATTTCCTATGGAAACACGGTCCTAACTATAACTATCTACTGGCGACCGCCAGTAGATAATATGTATGTATATATATATATATATATATATATATATATATATATATATATATATATATATATATACATACACATACATATATATATAAATGCATATGCATATAGATGCACATATAGATGTGCATATGTGTGCGTGTAGAGAGAGGTAGAGGTAGAGAGGTAGAGAGGTAGAGAGTAGTAGAGAGAGAGGTAGAGAGAGGTAGAGAGGTAGAGAGTAGAGAGGTAGTAATGTAGTAATAGAGAGTAGAGAGTGAGTAGTAGAGAGTAGTAGAGAGAGTAGCAGAGAGTGAGTAGTATAGAGTAGTAGAGTGAGTACTAGAGAGTGAGAAGTAGAGAGTGGGTAGTAGAGAGTAGTAGAGAGTGAGTATTAGAGAGTGAGTATTAGAGAGTGAGTAATAGAGAGTAGTAGAGAGTAGTAGAGAGTGAGTAGTAGAGTGAGTAGTAGAGAGTGAGTAGTAGAGAGTAGTAGAGAGTCAGTAGTAGAGAGTAGTAGAGAGTGAGTAGTAGAGTGAGTAGTAGACAGAGTAGTAGAGAGTAGTAGAGTAGTCAAGAGCGAGGAGTAAAGGGTGAGTAGTTGAGAGTAGTGGAGTAGTAGAGAGTGAGTAGTAGAGAGGAGTAGAGAGTGAGTAGTAGAGTGAGTACTAGAGAGTAGTAGAGAGCAAGTAGCAGAGAGAGTAGTAGAGAGTGAGAAGTAGAGAGAGTAAGAGAGAGTAGTAGAGTAGTAGAGAGTGAGCAGCAGAGTAAGTAGTAGAGAGTAGTTGAGAGTGTGTAGTTGAGAGTGAGTTGTGGAGAGTGAGCAGTAGAGAGTAGTAGAGAGTGAGTAGTAGAGAGTGAGTAGTAGAGAGTAGTAGAGTGAGTAGTAGAGAGTGAATAGTAGAGAGAGAGAGTAGTAGAAAGTGAGTAGTAGAGTAGTAGAGAGTGAGTGGCAGAGAGTATTAGAGAGTAGTAGAGAGAGTGAGTAATAGAGAGAAAGTAGTAGAGAGTGAGTAGTAGAGTAGCAGAGAGTAGTAGAGTAGTAGAGAGTGAGTAGTAGAGAGTAGGAGAGAGTAGTAGAGTAGTAGAGAGTGAGTAGTAGAGAGAAAGTAGTAGAGAGTGAGTAGTAGCGAGAGTAGTTGAGATTTGTAGAGTAGTAGAGAGTGAGTAGTAAAGAGTAGTAGAGAGCGAGTAGTAGAGAGTGAGTAGTAGAGAGTGAGTAGTATAGAGTGAATAGTAGAGAGTGACTAGTAGAGAGAGAGTAGTAGAGAGTGAGTAGTAGAGAGAGAGTAGTAGAGAGTAGTAGAGAGTGAGTAGTAGAGTAGTAGAGAGTGAGTGGTAGAGAGTTGTAGAGAGTAGTAGAGTGAGTAGTAGAGAGTGAGTAGTAGAGAGTGAATAGTAGAGAGTAGTAGTAGAGAGTAGTAGAGAGAGAGTAGTAGAGAGTGAGTAGTAAAGAGTGAGTAGTAGAGAGTAGTAGCGAGTGATTAGTAGAGAGTAGTAGAGAGTGAGTAGTAGAGAGAGTAGTAGAGAGTAGTAGAGAGTGAGTAGTAGAGAGTAGTAGCGAGTGAGTAGTAGAAAGTGAGCAGTAGAGAGTGAGTAGTAGAGCGTAGTAGAGAGTGAGTAGTAGAGAGTGAGTAGTAGAGAGTAGTAGAGACTGAGTAGTAGAGAGTGAGTAGTAGAGAGTAGTAGAGTAGTAGAGAGTGAGTAGTAGAGAGTGAGTAGTAGAGAGAGAGTAGTAGAGAGTGAGTAGTAGAGTAGTAGAGAGTAGTCAGTCAGTGTCAGTCAGTCAGTGTCAGTTAGTCAGTGTCAGTCAGTGTCAGTGTGAGTCAGTGTCAGTGTCAGTCAATCAGTGTCGGTCAGTGTCAATAAGTCAGTGTCAGTCAGTCAGTGTCAGTCAGTCAGTGTCAGCTAGAGCAGCTCTGCTGACCTGGTTCTCTGGCTCTAAAGCAGCTTAGCTGACCTGGTTCTCTCCATCTAAAGCAGCTCTGCTGACCTGGTTTCTCTGGCTCTACGGCAGGTCTGCTGACCTGGTTCTCTGGCTCTAGAGCAGCTCTGCTGACCTGGTTTCTCTGGCTCTACGGCAGGTCTGCTGACCTGGTTCTCTGGCTCTAGAGCAGCTCTGCTGACCTAATTCTTAAGCTACAGAGCAGCTCTGCTCATCTGGTTCTCTGGCTCCACAACAGCTCTGCTGACCTGGTTCTCTGGCTCTAAAGCAGCTCTGCTGACCCCGTTCTATGGCTTTAAAGCAGTTCTGCTGACATGGTTTTCTGTCTCTAGAGCAGCTCTGCTGACCTTGTTCTCTCCCTCTAGAGAAGCTCTGCTGGCCTGGTTTTCTCCCTCTAAAGCAGCTCTACTGACCTGGTTTCTCTGGCTCTACAGCAGCTCTGCTGACCTGGTTCTCTGGCTCTAGAGCAGCCCTGCTGACCTGGTTCTTAGGCTCTAGAGCAGCTCTGCTGACCTGGTTCTCTGGCTCTAAAGCAGCTCTGCTGACCTGGTTCTATGGTTCTAAAGCAGCTCTGCTGACTTGGTTCTCTGACTCTAAACCAGCTCTGCTGACCTGGTTCTCTGCCTCTAAAGCAGCTCTGCTGACCTGGTTCTATGGCTCTAAAGCAGCTCTGCTGGCCTGGTTCTCTGGCTCTAAAGCAGCTCTGCTGACCTGGTTCTCTACCTCTAAAGCAGCTCTGCTGACCTGGTTTCTCTGGCTCTACAGCAGCTCTGCTGACCTGGTTCTCTGGCTTTTGAGCAGCTCTGCTGACCTAGTTCTTAGGCTCTAGAGCAGCTCTGCTGACCTGGTTCTCTGGCTCTACAACAGCTCTGCTGACCTGGTTCTCTGGCTCTAGAGAAGCTCTGCTGACCTGGTTCTCTGGCTCTAGAGCAGCTCTGCTGACCTGGCTCTCGATGGTTCTAAAGCAACTCTGCTGGCCTGGTTCTATCCCTCTAAATCAGCTCTACTGACCTGGTTCTCTGCCTGTAGAGCAGCTCTGCTGATCTGGTTCTATGGCTTTAAAGCAGCTCTACTGACCTGGTTTCTCTGGTTCTACAGCAGCTTTGCTGACCTGGTTCTCTGGCTCTAAAGCAGTTCTGCTGACCTGGTTCTATGCCTCTAAAGAGGCTCTGCTGACCTGGCTCTCTGGCCCTAGAGCAGCTTTGCTGACCTGGTTCTCTGGCTCTAAAGCAGCTCTGCTGACCTGGTTCTCTGCCTCTAGAGCAGCTCTGCTGACCTGGTTCTATGGCCCTAAAGCAGCTCTACTGACCTAGTTCTCTCGCTCCAGAGCAGATCTGCTGACCTGGTTCTCTCCCACTAAAGCAGCTCTGCTGACCTGGTTTCTCTGGCTCTAGAGCAGCTCTGCTGACCTGGTTCTCTAGCTCTAAAGCAGCTCTGCTGACATGGTTCTCTCCCTCTAAAGCAGCTCTGCTGACCTGGTTCTCTGCCTCTAGAGCAGTGTTGCTGACCTGGGTCTCTGGCTCTAGAGCAGCGCTGCTGACCTGGGTCTCTGGTTCTAGAGCAGCTCTGCTGACCTGCTTCTTAGGCTCTAAAGCAGCTCTGCTGACCTGGTTCTCTCCCTCTAAAGCAGCTCTGCTGACCTGGTTTCTCTGGCTCTACAGCAGCTCTGCTGACCTGGTTCTCTGGTTCTAGAGCAGCTCTGCTGACCTAGTTCTCTGGCTCTACAACAGCTCTGCTGACCTGGTTCTCTGGCTCTAAAGCAGCTCTGCTGACCCGGTTCCATGGCTCTAAACCAGTTCTGCTGACCTGGTTCTCTGGCTCTAGAGCAGCTCTGCTGACCTGGTTCTATGGCCCTAAAGCAGCTCTGCTGACCTAGTTCTCTCGCTCCAGAGCAGATCTGCTGACCTGGTTCTCTCCCACTAAAGCAGCTCTGCTGACCTGGTTTCTCTGGCTCTAGACAAGCTCTGCTGACCTGGTTCTCTGGCTCTAAAGCAGCTCTGCTGACATGGTTCTCTCCCTCTAAAGCAGCTCTGCTGACCTGGTTCTCTGCCTCTAGAGCAGTGTTGCTGACCTGGGTCTCTGGCTCTAGAGCAGCGCTGCTGACCTGGGTCTCTGGTTCTAGAGCAGCTCTGCTGACCTGCTTCTTAGGCTCTAAAGCAGCTCTGCTGACATGGTTCTCTCCCTCTAAAGCAGCTCTGCTGACCTGGTTCTCTGCCTCTAGAGCAGTGTTGCTGACCTGGGTCTCTGGCTCTAGAGCAGCGCTGCTGACCTGGGTCTCTGGTTCTAGAGCAGCTCTGCTGACCTGCTTCTTAGGCTCTAAAGCAGCTCTGCTGACCTGGTTCTCTCCCTCTAAAGCAGCTCTGCTGACCTGGTTCTCTGGCTCTAAAGCAGCTCTGCTGACCTGGTTCTCTGGCTCTAAAGCAGCTCTGCTGACCCGGTTCTTAGGCTCTAGAGCAGCTCTGCTGACCTGGTTATCTGGCTCTAAAGCAGCTCTGCTGACCTGGTTCTCTCCCTCTAAATCAGCTCTACTGACCCGGTTCTCTGCCTCTAGAGTAGCTCTGATGACCTGGTTCTATGGCTCTAATGCAGCTGTGCTGACCTGGTTCTCTGGCTCTAGAGCAGCTCTGCTGCCCTGGTTCTCTGGCTCGAAGGCAGCTCTGCTGACCTGGTTCTCTCCCTCTAAAGCAGCTCTGCTGACCTGGTTTCTCTGGCTCTACAGCAGGTCTGCTGACCTGGTTCTCTGGTTCTAGAGCAGCTCTGCTGACCTTGTTCTTAGGCTACAGAGCAGCTCTGCTGATCTGGTTCTCTGGCTCTACACCAGCTCTGCTGACCTGGTTCTCTGGCTCTAAAGCAGTTCTGCTGACATGGTTTTCTGGCTCTAGACTGACCTGTTTCTCTCCCTCTAGATCAGCTCTGCTGACCTGGTTTTCTCCCTCTAAAGCAGCTCTACTGATCTGGTTCTCTGGCTCTAGAGCAGCTCTGCTGACCTGGTTCTCTGCCTCTAAAGCAGCTCTGCTGACCTGGTTCTATGGCTCTAAAGCAGCTCTGCTGGCCTGGTTCTCTGGCTCTAAAGCAGCTCTGCTGACCTAGTTCTTAGGCTCTAGAGCAGCTCTGCTGACCTGGTTCTCTGGCTCTACAACAGCTCTGCTGACCTGGTTCTCTGGCTCTAGAGAAGCTCTGCTGACCTGGTTCTCTGGCTCTAGAGCAGCTCTGCTGACCTGGCTCTCTGGTTCTAAAGCAGCTCTGCTGTCCTGGTTCTCTCCCTCTAAATCAGCTCTACTGACCTGGTTCTCTGCCTGTAGAGCAGCTCTGCTGACCTGGTTCTATGGCTCTAAAGCAGCTCTACTGACCTGGTTTCTCTGGCTGTACAGCAGCTCTGCTGACCTGTTTCTCTTTCTCTAAAGCAGCTCTGCTGGCCTGGTTCTATGGCTCTAAAGCAGCTCTGCTGACCTGGCTCTCTGGCTCTAGAGCAGCTCTGCTGACCTGGTTCTCTGGCTCTAAAGCAGCTCTGCTGACCTGGTTCTCTCCCTCTAAATCAGCTCTACTGACCTGGTTCTCTGCCTCTAGAGCAGCTCTGCTGACCTGGTTCTCTGGCCCTAAAGCAGCTCTGCTGACCTAGTTCTCTCTCTCCAGAGCAGCTCTGCTGACCTGGTTCTCTGGCTCGAAAGCAGATCTGCTGACCTGGTTCTCTCCCTCTAAAGCAGCTCTGCTGACCTGGTTTCTCTGGCTCTAGAGCAGCTCCGCTGACCTGGTTCTCTGGCTCTAAAGCAGCTCTGCTGACATGGTTCTCTCCCTCTAAAGCAGCTCTGCTGACCTGGTTCTCTGCCTCTAGAGCAGCGTTGCGGACCTGGGTCTCTGGCTCTAGAGCAGCGCTGCTGACCTGGGTCTCTGGTTCTAGAGCAGCTCTGCTGACCTGCTTCTTAGGCTCTAAAGCAGCTCTGCTGACCTGGTTCTCTCCCTCTAAAGCAGCTCTGCTGACCTAGTTCTTAGGCTCTAGAGCAGCTCTGCTGACCTTGTTCTCTGGCTCTACAACAGCTCTGCTGACCTGGTTCTCTGGCTCTAAAGCAGCTCTGCTGACCCGGTTCCATGGCTCTAAAGCATTTCTGCTGACCTGGTTCTCTGGCTCTAGAGCAGCCCTGCTGACCTGGTCCCTTGGCTCTAAAGCAGCTCTGCTGACCTGGTTCTCTCCCTCTAAAGCAGCTCTGCTGACCTGGTTCTCTGGCTCTAAAGCAGCTCTACTGACCTAGTTTCTCTGGCTCTACAGCAGCTCTGCTGACCTGGTTCTCTGGCTCTAGAGCAGCTCTGCTGACCCGGTTCTTAGGCTCTAGAGCAGCTCTGCTGACCTGGTTATCTGGCTCTAAAGCAGCTCTGCTGACCTGGTTCTCTCCCTCTAAATCTGCTCTACTGACCTGGTTCTCTGCCTCTAAAGTAGCTCTGATGACCTGGTTCTCTGGCTCTAATGCAGCTCTGCTGACCTGGTTCTCTGGCTCTAGAGCAGCTCTGCTGACCTGGTTCTCTGGCTCGAAGGCAGCTCTGTTGACCTGATTCTCTCCCTCTAAAGCAGCTCTGCTGGCCTGGTTTTTCTGGCTCTACAGCAGCCCTGCTGACCTGGTTCTCTGGCTCTAGAGCAGCTCTGCTGACCTAGTTCTTAGGCTACAGAGCAGCTCTGCTGATCTGGTTCTCTGGCTCTACAACAGCTCTGCTGACCTGGTTCTCTGGCTCTAAAGCAGTTCTGCTGACATGGTTTTCTGGCTCTAGAGCATCTCTGCTGACCTTTTTCTCTCCCTCTAGATCAGCTCTGCTGGCCTGGTTTTCTCCCTCTGAAGCAGCTCTACTGACCTGGTTCTCTGGCTCTAGAGAAGCTCTGCTGACATGGTTCTTAGGCTCTAGAGCAGCTCTGCTGACCTGGTTCTCTGGCTCTAAAGCAGCTCTGCTGACCTGGTTCTATGGCTCTAGAGCAGCTCTGCTGACCTGGTTCTCTGGCCCTAAAGCAGCTCTGCTGACCTAGTTCTCTCGCTCCAGAGCAGCTCTGCTGACCTGGTTCTCTGGCTCTAAAGCAGCTCTGCTGACCTGGTTCTCTCCCTCTAAATCTGCTCTACTGACCTGGTTCTCTGCCTCTAGAGTAGCTCTGATGACCTGGTTCTCTGGCTCTAATGCAGCTCTGCTGACCTGGTTCTCTGGCTCTAGAGCAGCTCTGCTGACCTGGTTCTCTGGCTCGAAGGCAGCTCTGTTGACCTGGTTCTCTCCCTCTAAAGCAGCTCTGCTGGCCTGGTTTCTCTGGCTCTACAGCAGCCCTGCTGACCTGGTTCTCTGGCTCTAGAGCAGCTCTGCTGACCTAGTTCTTAGGCTACAGAGCAGCTCTGCTGATCTGGTTCTCTGGCTCTACAACAGCTCTGCTGACCTGGTTCTCTGGCTCTAAAGCAGTTCTGCTGACATGGTTTTCTGGCTCTAGAGCATCTCTGCTGACCTTTTTCTCTCCCTCTAGATCAGCTCTGCTGGCCTGGTTTTCTCCCTCTGAAGCAGCTCTACTGACCTGGTTCTCTGGCTCTAGAGAAGCTCTGCTGACCTGGTTCTTAGGCTCTAGAGCAGCTCTGCTGACCTGGTTCTCTGGCTCTAAAGCAGCTCTGCTGACCTGGTTCTATGGCTCTAGAGCAGCTCTGCTGACCTGGTTCTCTGGCTCGAAGGCAGATCTGCTGACCTGGTTCTCTCCCTCTAAAGCAGCTCTGCTGACCTGGTTTCTCTGGCTCTAGAGCAGCTCCGCTGACTTGGTTCTCTGGCTCTAAAGCAGCTCTGCTGACATGGTTCTCTCCCTCTAAAGCAGCTCTGCTGACCTGGTTCTCTGCCTCTAGAGCAGCGTTGCTGACCTGGGTCTCTGGCTCTAGAGCAGCGCTGCTGACGTGGGTCTCTGGTTCTAGAGCAGCTCTGCTGACCTGCTTCTTAGGCTCTAAAGCAGCTCTGCTGACCTGGTTCTCTCCCTCTAAAGCAGCTCTGCTGACCTAGTTCTTAGGCTCTAGAGCAGCTCTGCTGACCTTGTTCTCTGGCTCTACAACAGCTCTGCTGACCTGGTTCTCTGGCTCTAAAGCAGCTCTGCTGACCCGGTTCCATGGCTCTAAAGCATTTCTGCTGACCTGGTTCTCTGGCTCTAGAGCAGCCCTGCAGACCTGGTCCCTTGGCTCTAAAGCAGCTCTGCTGACCTGGTTCTTTCCCTCTAAAGCAGCTCTGCTGACCTGGTTCTCTGGCTCTAAAGCAGCTCTACTGACCTGGTTTCTCTGGCTCTACAGCAGCTCTGCTGACCTGGTTCTCTGGCTCTAGAGCAGCTCTGCTGACCCGGTTCTTAGGCTCTAGAGCATCTCTGCTGACCTGGTTATCTGGCTCTAAAGCAGCTCTGCTGACCTGGTTCTCTCCCTCTAAATCAGCTCTACTGACCTGGTTCTCTGCCTCTAGAGTAGCTCTGATGACCTGGTTCTATGGCTCTAATGCAGCTCTGCTGCCCTGGTTCTCTGGTTCTAGAGCAGCTCTGCTGACCTGGTTCTCTGGCTCGAAGGCAGCTCTGCTGACCTGGTTCTCTCCCTCTAAAGCAGCTCTGCTGACCTGGTTCTCTGGCTCTAGAGCAGCTCTGCTGACCTAGTTCTTAGGCTACAGAGCAGCTCTGCTGATCTGGTTCTCTGGCTCTACAACACCTCTGCTGACCTGGTTCTCTGGCTCTAAAGCAGCTCTGCTGACCTGGCTCTCTGGCCCTAGAGCAGCTTTGCTGACCTGGTTCTCTGGCTCTAAAGCAGCTCTGCTGACCTGGTTCTCTGCCTCTAGAGCAGCTCTGCTGACCTGGTTCTATGGCCCTAAAGCAGCTCTGCTGACCTAGTTCTCTTGCTCCAGAGCAGATCTGCTGACCTGGTTCTCTCCCACTAAAGCAGCTCTGCTGACCTGGTTTCTCTGGCTCTAGAGCAGCTCTGCTGACCTGGTTCTCTAGCTCTAAAGCAGCTCTGCTGACATGGTTCTCTCCCTCTAAAGCAGCTCTGCTGACCTGGTTCTCTGCCTCTAGAGCAGTGTTGCTGACCTGGGTCTCTGGCTCTAGAGCAGCGCTGCTGACCTGGGTCTCTGGTTCTAGAGCAGCTCTGCTGACCTGCTTCTTAGGCTCTAAAGCAGCTCTGCTGACCTGGTTCTCTCCCTCTAAAGCAGCTCTGCTGACCTGGTTTCTCTGGCTCTACAGCAGCTCTGCTGACCTGGTTCTCTGGTTCTAGAGCAGCTCTGCTGACCTAGTTCTCTGGCTCTACAACAGCTCTGCTGACCTGGTTCTCTGGCTCTAAAGCAGCTCTGCTGACCCGGTTCCATGGCTCTAAACCAGTTCTGCTGACCTGGTTCTCTGGCTCTAGAGCAGCTCTGCTGACCTGGTTCTATGGCCCTAAAGCAGCTCTGCTGACCTAGTTCTCTCGCTCCAGAGCAGATCTGCTGACCTGGTTCTCTCCCACTAAAGCAGCTCTGCTGACCTGGTTTCTCTGGCTCTAGACAAGCTCTGCTGACCTGGTTCTCTGGCTCTAAAGCAGCTCTGCTGACATGGTTCTCTCCCTCTAAAGCAGCTCTGCTGACCTGGTTCTCTGCCTCTAGAGCAGTGTTGCTGACCTGGGTCTCTGGCTCTAGAGCAGCGCTGCTGACCTGGGTCTCTGGTTCTAGAGCACCTCTGCTGACCTGCTTCTTAGGCTCTAAAGCAGCTCTGCTGACATGGTTCTCTCCCTCTAAAGCAGCTCTGCTGACCTGGTTCTCTGCCTCTAGAGCAGTGTTGCTGACCTGGGTCTCTGGCTCTAGAGCAGCGCTGCTGACCTGGGTCTCTGGTTCTAGAGCAGCTCTGCTGACCTGCTTCTTAGGCTCTAAAGCAGCTCTGCTGACCTGGTTCTCTCCCTCTAAAGCAGCTCTGCTGACCTGGTTCTCTGGCTCTAAAGCAGCTCTGCTGACCTGGTTCTCTGGCTCTAAAGCAGCTCTGCTGACCCGGTTCTTAGGCTCTAGAGCAGCTCTGCTGACCTGGTTATCTGGCTCTAAAGCAGCTCTGCTGACCTGGTTCTCTCCCTCTAAATCAGCTCTACTGACCCGGTTCTCTGCCTCTAGAGTAACTCTGATGACCTGGTTCTATGGCTCTAATGCAGCTGTGCTGACCTGGTTCTCTGGCTCTAGAGCAGCTCTGCTGCCCTGGTTCTCTGGCTCGAAGGCAGCTCTGCTGACCTGGTTCTCTCCCTCTAAAGCAGCTCTGCTGACCTGGTTTCTCTGGCTCTACAGCAGGTCTGCTGACCTGGTTCTCTGGTTCTAGAGCAGCTCTGCTGGCCTTGTTCTTAGGCTACAGAGCAGCTCTGCTGATCTGGTTCTCTGGCTCTACACCAGCTCTGCTGACCTGGTTCTCTGGCTCTAAAGCAGTTCTGCTGACATGGTTTTCTGGCTCTAGACTGACCTGTTTCTCTCCCTCTAGATCAGCTCTGCTGACCTGGTTTTCTCCCTCTAAAGCAGCTCTACTGATCTGGTTCTCTGGCTCTAGAGCAGCTCTGCTGACCTGGTTCTCTGCCTCTAAAGCAGCTCTGCTGACCTGGTTCTATGGCTCTAAAGCAGCTCTGCTGGCCTGGTTCTCTGGCTCTAAAGCAGCTCTGCTGACCTAGTTCTTAGGCTCTAGAGCAGCTCTGCTGACCTGGTTCTCTGGCTCTACAACAGCTCTGCTGACCTGGTTCTCTGGCTCTAGAGAAGCTCTGCTGACCTGGTTCTCTGGCTCTAGAGCAGCTCTGCTGACCTGGCTCTCTGGTTCTAAAGCAGCTCTGCTGGCCTGGTTCTCTCCCTCTAAATCAGCTCTACTGACCTGGTTCTCTGCCTGTAGAGCAGCTCTGCTGACCTGGTTCTATGGCTCTAAAGCAGCTCTACTGACCTGGTTTCTCTGGCTGTACAGCAGCTCTGCTGACCTGTTTCTCTTTCTCTAAAGCAGCTCTGCTGGCCTGGTTCTATGGCTCTAAAGCAGCTCTGCTGACCTGGCTCTCTGGCTCTAGAGCAGCTCTGCTGACCTGGTTCTCTGGCTCTAAAGCAGCTCTGCTGACCTGGTTCTCTCCCTCTAAATCAGCTCTACTGACCTGGTTCTCTGCCTCTAGAGCAGCTCTGCTGACCTGGTTCTCTGGCCCTAAAGCAGCTCTGCTGACCTAGTTCTCTCGCTCCAGAGCAGCTCTGCTGACCTGGTTCTCTGGCTCGAAAGCAGATCTGCTGACCTGGTTCTCTCCCTCTAAAGCAGCTCTGCTGACCTGGTTTCTCTGGCTCTAGAGCAGCTCCGCTGACCTGGTTCTCTGGCTCTAAAGCAGCTCTGCTGACATGGTTCTCTCCCTCTAAAGCAGCTCTGCTGACCTGGTTCTCTGCCTCTAGAGCAGCGTTGCGGACCTGGGTCTCTGGCTCTAGAGCAGCGCTGCTGACCTGGGTCTCTGGTTCTAGAGCAGCTCTGCTGACCTGCTTCTTAGGCTCTAAAGCAGCTCTGCTGACCTGGTTCTCTCCCTCTAAAGCAGCTCTGCTGACCTAGTTCTTAGGCTCTAGAGCAGCTCTGCTGACCTTGTTCTCTGGCTCTACAACAGCTCTGCTGACCTGGTTCTCTGGCTCTAAAGCAGCTCTGCTGACCCGGTTCCATGGCTCTAAAGCATTTCTGCTGACCTGGTTCTCTGGCTCTAGAGCAGCCCTGCTGACCTGGTCCCTTGGCTCTAAAGCAGCTCTGCTGACCTGGTTCTCTCCCTCTAAAGCAGCTCTGCTGACCTGGTTCTCTGGCTCTAAAGCAGCTCTACTGACCTGGTTTCTCTGGCTCTACAGCAGCTCTGCTGACCTGGTTCTCTGGCTCTAGAGCAGCTCTGCTGACCCGGTTCTTAGGCTCTAGAGCAGCTCTGCTGACCTGGTTATCTGGCTCTAAAGCAGCTCTGCTGACCTGGTTCTCTCCCTCTAAATCTGCTCTACTGACCTGGTTCTCTGCCTCTAAAGTAGCTCTGATGACCTGGTTCTCTGGCTCTAATGCAGCTCTGCTGACCTGGTTCTCTGGCTCTAGAGCAGCTCTGCTGACCTGGTTCTCTGGCTCGAAGGCAGCTCTGTTGACCTGGTTCTCTCCCTCTAAAGCAGCTCTGCTGGCCTGGTTTTTCTGGCTCTACAGCAGCCCTGCTGACCTGGTTCTCTGGCTCTAGAGCAGCTCTGCTGACCTAGTTCTTAGGCTACAGAGCAGCTCTGCTGATCTGGTTCTCTGGCTCTACAACAGCTCTGCTGACCTGGTTCTCTGGCTCTAAAGCAGTTCTGCTGACATGGTTTTCTGGCTCTAGAGCATCTCTGCTGACCTTTTTCTCTCCCTCTAGATCAGCTCTGCTGGCCTGGTTTTCTCCCTCTGAAGCAGCTCTACTGACCTGGTTCTCTGGCTCTAGAGAAGCTCTGCTGACCTGGTTCTTAGGCTCTAGAGCAGCTCTGCTGACCTGGTTCTCTGGCTCTAAAGCAGCTCTGCTGACCTGGTTCTATGGCTCTAGAGCAGCTCTGCTGACCTGGTTCTCTGGCCCTAAAGCAGCTCTGCTGACCTAGTTCTCTCGCTCCAGAGCAGCTCTGCTGACCTGGTTCTCTGGCTCTAAAGCAGCTCTGCTGACCTGGTTCTCTCCCTCTAAATCTGCTCTACTGACCTGGTTCTCTGCCTCTAGAGTAGCTCTGATGACCTGGTTCTCTGGCTCTAATGCAGCTCTGCTGACCTGGTTCTCTGGCTCTAGAGCAGCTCTGCTGACCTGGTTCTCTGGCTCGAAGGCAGCTCTGTTGACCTGGTTCTCTCCCTCTAAAGCAGCTCTGCTGGCCTGGTTTCTCTGGCTCTACAGCAGCCCTGCTGACCTGGTTCTCTGGCTCTAGAGCAGCTCTGCTGACCTAGTTCTTAGGCTACAGAGCAGCTCTGCTGATCTGGTTCTCTGGCTCTACAACAGCTCTGCTGACCTGGTTCTCTGGCTCTAAAGCAGTTCTGCTGACATGGTTTTCTGGCTCTAGATCAGCTCTGCTGGCCTGGTTTTCTCCCTCTGAAGCAGCTCTACTGACCTGGTTCTCTGGCTCTAGAGAAGCTCTGCTGACCTGGTTCTTAGGCTCTAGAGCAGCTCTGCTGACCTGGTTCTCTGGCTCTAAAGCAGCTCTGCTGACCTGGTTCTATGGCTCTAGAGCAGCTCTGCTGACCTGGTTCTCTGGCTCGAAGGCAGATCTGCTGACCTGGTTCTCTCCCTCTAAAGCAGCTCTGCTGACCTGGTTTCTCTGGCTCTAGAGCAGCTCCGCTGACTTGGTTCTCTGGCTCTAAAGCAGCTCTGCTGACATGGTTCTCTCCCTCTAAAGCAGCTCTGCTGACCTGGTTCTCTGCCTCTAGAGCAGCGTTGCTGACCTGGGTCTCTGGCTCTAGAGCAGCGCTGCTGACGTGGGTCTCTGGTTCTAGAGCAGCTCTGCTGACCTGCTTCTTAGGCTCTAAAGCAGCTCTGCTGACCTGGTTCTCTCCCTCTAAAGCAGCTCTGCTGACCTAGTTCTTAGGCTCTAGAGCAGCTCTGCTGACCTTGTTCTCTGGCTCTACAACAGCTCTGCTGACCTGGTTCTCTGGCTCTAAAGCAGCTCTGCTGACCCGGTTCCATGGCTCTAAAGCATTTCTGCTGACCTGGTTCTCTGGCTCTAGAGCAGCCCTGCAGACCTGGTCCCTTGGCTCTAAAGCAGCTCTGCTGACCTGGTTCTTTCCCTCTAAAGCAGCTCTGCTGACCTGGTTCTCTGGCTCTAAAGCAGCTCTACTGACCTGGTTTCTCTGGCTCTACAGCAGCTCTGCTGACCTGGTTCTCTGGCTCTAGAGCAGCTCTGCTGACCCGGTTCTTAGGCTCTAGAGCATCTCTGCTGACCTGGTTATCTGGCTCTAAAGCAGCTCTGCTGACCTGGTTCTCTCCCTCTAAATCAGCTCTACTGACCTGGTTCTCTGCCTCTAGAGTAGCTCTGATGACCTGGTTCTATGGCTCTAATGCAGCTCTGCTGCCCTGGTTCTCTGGTTCTAGAGCAGCTCTGCTGACCTGGTTCTCTGGCTCGAAGGCAGCTCTGCTGACCTGGTTCTCTCCCTCTAAAGCAGCTCTGCTGACCTGGTTCTCTGGCTCTAGAGCAGCTCTGCTGACCTAGTTCTTAGGCTACAGAGCAGCTCTGCTGATCTGGTTCTCTGGCTCTACAACACCTCTGCTGACCTGGTTCTCTGGCTCTAAAGCAGTTCTGCTGACATGGTTCTATGGCTCTAGAGCATCTCTGCTGACCTGTTTCTCTCCCTCTAGATCAGCTCTGCTGGCCTGGTTTTCTCCCTCTAAAGCAGCTCTACTGACCTGGTTCTCTGGCTCTAGAGAAGCTCTGCTGACCTGGTTCTTAGGCTCTAGAGCAGCTCTGCTGACCTGGTTCTCTGGCTCTAAAGCAGCTCTGCTGATCTGGCTCTATGGCTCTAAAGCAGCTCTGCTGACTTGGTTCTCTGGCTCTAGACCAGCTCTGCTGACCTGGTTCTCTGGCTCTAAAGCAGCTCTGCTGACCTGGTTATCTGTCTCTAAAGCAGCTCTGCTGGCCTGGTTCTCTGGCTCAAAAGCAGCTCTGCTGACCTGGTTCTCTCCCTGTAAAGCAGCTCTGCTGATCTGGCTCTATGGCTCTAAAGCAGCTCTGCTGACTTGGTTCTCTGGCTCTAGACCAGCTCTGCTGACCTGGTTCTCTGGCTCTAAAGCAGCTCTGCTGACCTGGTTCTCTGTCTCTAAAGCAGCTCTGCTGGCCTGGTTCTCTGGCTCTAAAGCATCTCTGCTGACCTGGTTCTCTCCCTGTAAAGCAGCTCTGCTGACCTGGTTCTCTGGCTCTACAACAGCTCTGATGACCTGCTTCTTAGGCTCTAGAGCAGCTCTGCTGACCTGGTTCTCTGGCTCTACAACGGCTCTGCTGACCTGGTTTCTCTGGCTGTACAGCAGCTCTGCTGACCTGGTTCTCTGGCTCTAGAGCAGCTCTGCTTACCTGGCTCTTAGGCTACAGAGCAGCTCTGCTGATCTGGTTCTCTGGCTCTACAACAGCTCTTCTGACCTGGTTCTCTGGCTCTAAAGCAGTTCTGCTGACAATGTTTTTCTGGCTCTAGATCAGCTCTGCTGACCTGGTTTTCTCCCTCTAAAGCAGCTCTACTGACCTTGTTCTCTGGCTCTAGAGCAGCTCTGCTGACCTGGTTCTTAGGCTCTAGAGCAGCTCTGCTGACCTGGTTCTCTGGCTCTAAAGCAGCTCTACTGACCTGGTTCTATGGCTCTAAAGCAGCTCTGCTGACTTTGTTCTCTGGCTCTAGACCAGCTCTGCTGACCTGGTTCTCTGTCTCTAAAGCAGCTCTGCTGTCCTGGTTCTTAGGCTCTAGAGCAGCTCTGCTGACCTGGTTCTCTGGCTCTAAAGCAGCTCTGCTGACTTGGTTCTCTGGCTCTAGACCAGCTCTGTTGACCTGGTTCTCTGGCTCTACAACGGCTCTGCTGACCTGGTTTCTCTGGCTCTACAGCAGCTCTGCTGACCTGGTTCTCTGCACTCATGATGCACGCATCCGACTTCGCAAAAATATATTTTAAAAAAATATACGTTTATTATCAGTACAAACATATTATTTTTATGAATATCTTAGATAATCTCTTGCCCTAATATGTATATTAAAGACACATACATATCATTTTGGAGCATTACATTTTTGACGCGGGACCCGCAACCGCGCAAGCATCTCGTACCGTAATGCGCATGTGTCGCGAATGCGCGGGAGCAGGAGTCACGGACTGCTCGCATACCAATCGCGCAAATATTAAATGTATATGATGTAACTGAAAACACGCAGCCGTCTCACACCGTACGCGGATCCTTCACGACTTTTCTAAAATGGCGGCTAGAATGCGCCCACCCACCGTGATGTGTACGCTTTGAGTGCGCGACTCCGGAAAAAAAATGATTTTTTTTCTTTAAGAAAATAATATAATTAAAATAAAAAATGAAAACAAGAAGATTAATCAATATTTCATTTAGAATTTTTAAAAAAAAAAATGTTGTTGCAATTTTCATAAAAATATATAATGGTATTTAATGAATAAAATGTTTATAAATAAACAGTTAAAAGAACTGTAGAAAATTAGTACAAAAAAATAGGTATAACTACTATCACACTTTGAAATTCACTGAAAAAAAACATAGGTTTCAGAGACGTTATAGTTAGAAATTAACATTTAAAAAAGCTTTGAAATTCACTGAAACAACCATAGGTTTCAGAGAAGTTATAGTTAGAAATTAGCATTTAAAAAACCTTCGAAATTCACAGAAAAAACCATAGGTTTCAGGGGTGTTATAGTTAGCTGGCCATTTCACTCATACAAAACCATAGAAATTCCTCCGTTACAGTTAGTTCTGCTAACTATAACTCGCGTGCCCGCAATGCACTGCTGATGATGTTACATATTGCATCATTCATGACATGGTCAGTGACATAATTATATGTGAAAAATTAAAATATTACCTTTCACAACGAAGCGCATCATATGTCCTCCATGTGCGCACGGTGCGTGAAGCGCATCGTGCGTACATGGCCCATCTAGCGTAACGTGGGCACGCGGTGCGCCTAGCGCACCACGTGCCCACCATGCGTGCACGGCACTAACTGCGTAAAGTGGGCGCGCGGTGCACGAAGCGCACCGCGTGCTCACTGTGCGCACGGAACGAACTGCGTTAAGTGGGCGCGCACGCCACGAATGGTGTAAAGTAACTTAGCATTTAAAAAAACGTACAAATTCACTGAAAAAACCATAGGTTTCACACACGTTATAGTTAGGAATTAGCATTTAAAAAACCTTGCAAATTCTGTGAAAAAACCATAGGTTTCACACATGTTATAGTTAGCTGGACATTTTACTGATAAAAAACCAATGAAATTCCCCCGTTATAGTTAGTGCAGGCAACTATAACTCACGCGACCGCAATCCTCTGCTGATGACATATGTGTCTTTATGAAAAAAAAATATTTGTAATATATGTATAGCTAAAATTTAATGGAAGAAGACATGGGCAAATAAGTGTCTAAATACAGTATTAGCATCAGCAGAGGATTGCGGTCGCGTGAGTTATAGTTGCCTGCACTAACTATAATGGGGGAATTTCATTGTTTTTTTATCAGTAAAATGTCCAGCTAACTATAACATGTGTGAAATCTTTGGTTTTTTCACTGAATTTGCAAGGTTTTTTAAATGCTAATTCCTAACTATAACGTGTGTGAAACCTATGGTTTTTTCAGTGAATATATATATATATATTACCTACTGGCAGTCGCCAGTAGGTAGATATAGTTAGGACCTATTTTCCATAGGAAATCCACAGCATTCTATTTGGAATAACGTTGGCGCCGATTGACGAATCTTCGCGAAATTTTCCAAACTTTTGGCCAGCTCCGGTCCGCTCCTATCCTGAAAGTTTCGGGGTGATTCTTCAAGCGGGGGCCGAGAAAAAAGTATATATATATATATATACATTATCTACTGGCGGCCGCCAGTAGATAGTTATAGTTAGGACCTATTTTCCATAGGAAATCCGCATCATTCTATTGGGAATTTCTTTGGCGCCGATTGACGAATCTTCGCGAAATTCTCCAAACTTTTGGCCAGCTCCGCTCCTACCCTGAAAGTTTCGTGGTGATTCGTCAAGCGGGGGCCGAGAAAAAAGGGGGGTCCCAAAACGCGTTTTCCCCATGCAATTTCCCACAGGATCTGTTGTCGCAGCTACAGCCCGACCCGCTGAACGGAATGACACCAAATTTGGCAAAGAGGTAGTCCTCAGTTCGGACTCGTGCCTTTTGCATATTTGGTGTGAATCTGTTCAGTAGTTCCTGAGAAAATTAGGGTAAAAAAGTTAGTGACATCTATGGCCGCCGAGGATCCGCGGACACTACCCGCACCGTACGCGAACCCTCCCCGAACCGAGCGCGCACCCTCCCGATCGCGTGCTGAATGCTAATTGGCTGTCGAGCGTCTCTCTACATTCGAAACCAGGAACTGTTGGCGGCCACTTTCTGCCTCGGTAGAAGCGAGGCTGAAGAAGCAAGGGGAATACGTGCGTAAAACATATAAAGGGGGCAGAGTGGGGATACTCTGACCCTCTAGAGGTGCTTAGGGGGTCCCAGAAGGACCCCCTCGGCCCCCCTTTTTAAAAAAAAAAAGCGGCGAAATGCACGCACGGTGCGCGCATCCTATCGCGTTGGATGCACGGATTCTCTCGCGGTGGGTGTGTGGATCCACGGCAACGTTTTTTTAAAAACGACAAGAAATCATTGGTTGTATAACAACTTTCTACACTGAAAGGTAGGGTGTATATTTTTGTTTTTTAAAGGTATGATTGTTATTGGTTAACAAAAACAGATTGTAAGGAACATTATATATGATAAGCTGATATGTTGAAAAGTCAAGCACACTTCCTGTCTTGTGTAGGAACATTGTGTGCTGAAGTTGTGACCTGTGAGCTCAGTGCAGTGTTCCATGACCTGTTTCTATGGTAACAGGCATAAGGCAGATTGGGGGAAGGGTTGAAATGTATTTCAGTTGGAAAGGGTTGAAATGTTTAACCAATAGAAATGTGTGTTTGCTTTTGAGTTTATGTGCGAAGGATTGTGATTTGATGTTTACATGTATATGTGTGGAAAATGAAAGGGAAACTTTTCCATTCTTTGCTTTTGCTGAGAGGTGCACAGTGCAGAGATTCTGTAAAAGAAGATATGGTGAGTGATTGATATACTCCTTAATCTACAAAAGAACTTGAAAGATGAGTTATTTAATTGTGAGGGGATGTATGTGGACTATTTTGATTTTAATCAGACTAATGTATTTTTCCTGCTAAAGTGTAGGGAGTACTTTTTTTCTCTACAATGTGTGTGCATGTAGAAACCATTCTGTGATTGGCATTTGTGTTTTTCATGTGTTTGTAGAGAGATAACTGTGCAGTTTTTATATTTTGGTAGAATTAGAAACCAGTCATTGTTTATGAATTTGTGAAATGCGTTATGTTATGTTTCTATACTAAAATGTAGTACTACTTCTAGATGAAGAAATGTGTTTTCATATAGTGCAAGGGATAGTGTTGTTTGTCTAGAATCACACTGTGAGTCTTTGTGCATTTGGGAACCACTGTGAGAGAAGCGTTTGGTAACATTGTGTATTTGCTGAGAGAAAACAGTTTTAAAACCTGTCATGTTGTCAAGTTTTAGTAGCATTAGAAGCCAGTCTTTGCTTATGTGTTGATTAAATGAGTCAGGCATTGACACTAAAGAGCAGTCGTGAAATATGTAGATTGTGTGCAGTTCCCTTATCACTTCCAGTGTTGTGAATGAGTTTTGGTAAACTCCTAGGGATACTGGTGCTTGTCTAGAATCACACTGTGAATCTTTGTGCATTTGGGAACCACTGTGAAAGAAGCGTCTGGTAACATTGTGTATTTGCTGACAGAAAACTGTTTTAAAACTTGTCATGTTGTCAAGTTTTAGTAGCATTAGAAGCCAGTCATTGCTTATGCGTTGATTAAATGAGTCAGGCATTGACACTAAAGTGCAGTCGTGAAATATGTAGATTGTGTGCAGTTCCCTTACCACTTCCACTGTAGTGAATGAGTTTTGGTAAGCTGCTAGGGATAGTTTTGTTTGTCTAGAATCACACTGTGAGTCTGTGTGTATTTGGGAACCACTGTGAGTGAAGTGTTTGGTAACATCGTGTATTTGCTGACAGATAAGTGTTGTAAAACATGTCATGTTGTCAAGTTTTAGTAGCATTAGAAGACAGTTATGGCTTATGCTTTCATTATATGAGTCAGACATTGACAGTAAATTGCAGTTGTGAAATATGTAGATTGTGTGCAGTTCCCTTACCACTTCCACTGTAGTGAATGAGTTTTGGTAAGCTCATAGGGATAGTGGTGCTTGTCTAGAATCATACTGTGAGTTAGTGTGTATTTGGGATCACTGTGAGAGAATCATTTGGTAACATCATTTATTTGCTGACAGATAACTGTTTTAAAATCTGTCATGTTGAGAAGTTTTAGTAACATTAGAATCCAGTCTTTGCTTATATGTTGATTAAATGAGTCATGCTTTGACACTGATGTGCTGTACTTAGATATGTAGATTGTGTGCAGTACCGTTAACTCTTCAAGACTAGTGAATGAGTTTTGGTAAACTCCTAGGATAGTGTTGCTTTTGTCTAAAATCACACTGTGAGTCTGTGTGCATTTGGGTAAGGATTGTGAGAGAAGCATTTGGTAACATAAGCTGCTAGGGATAGTGTTGTTTGTGTATTTGGGAACCACTGTGAGTGAAGTGTTTGGTAACATCGTGTATTTGCTGACAGATAACTGTTTTAAAACCTGTCATGTTGTCAAGTTTTAGTAGCATTAGAAGACAGTTATGGCTTATGCTTTCATTATATGAGTCAGGCATTGACACAAAAGTGCAGTCATGAAATATGAAGATTGTGTGCAGTTCGCGTACCACTTCCACTGTAGTGAATGATTTTTGTTAAACTCCTAGGTATAGTGGTTGTTGTCTAGAATTACAGTGTGAGTCTGCGTGCATTTGAGAACCACTGTGAGAGAAGCATTTGGTAACATCGTGTATTTGCTGACAAATAACCAATTTAAAACCTCTCATGTTGTCAAGTTTTAGTAGCATTAGAAGGGAGTCTTTGCTTATGCATTGATAAAATGAGTCAGGGTTTGACACTAAGGTGCAGTACCATGTACTATTCTGTTCACTGTGGCAGAACTGAAAATTTAAAAGTTTTACCTAAGCACTGTCCTAGAAGTAGTCTGATTATTTAGTCAGTTTCTAAGTACCAAATAGATTGCTTCAAATAAAAGTGTTCTGACATACTATACACTTGTCTTTTACACCTTCAATTCCCTAGTCAGTATCCATACACTTCCAGGAAACATCCTGTCACTTCCTTTGCAGTCCTCTAGAGACCCATTCAACAGCATGTACTAATCCAATGACTGTGCCAAAACTCAAACACTTATAAATTCACCTAGACACTCTCTTTCCAGTACTCTAATGATTCAGTCACTGCCTAAGTATTCATGCACTGAGCCAGTTCTTAGCACATGGACTATGTCAAACCCATATCCACTATGCATGCAGTCCTCTAACCACCTACACACTTGTCTTTCACACCTTCAATTCCCCAGTCAGTATCCGTTCACTTCCAGCAAACACCCTGTCACTGCCGTTGCACTCCTCTAGTGACCCATTCAGCATCATGTACTAATCCATTCACAGCGCCAAATCCTAATAAATTCACCCAGGCACTCTCCTTGCAGTACTCTAATCATTCAGTCAGTACCCAAGTACTTACCCAGTGACCCAGGCCTTAGTATATGGACTGCTTCAAACCCTTATCCTCTATGTATACAGTCCTCTAACCACCTACACAATTGTCTTTCACACCTTCAATTCCCTAGTCAGTATCCATACACTTCCAGGAAATACCCTGTGACTCTCTTTGCAGTCCTCTAGTGACCCATTCAGCACCATGTACTAATCCATTCACTGTGCTAAAACCCAAACACTTATAAATTCACCAAGATACTATCTTTGCAGTACTCTAATCATTCAGTCAGTGCCTAAGTATTCATACACTGAGCCAGGCCTTAGCACATGGACTGCTTCAAACCCCTATGCACTATGCATGCAGTCTTCTCACCACCTAGACACTTGTCTTTCACACTTTCAATTTCCTAGTCAGTATCCATACAGTCCAGCACTTGTCACTGCCTTTGCACTCCTCTAGTGACCCATTCAGTACCAAGTACTAATCTATTCTCTGTGCGAAAAGCCTAGCACTTATAAATTCACCTAGGCACTCTCCTTGCTGTACGATAATCATTCAGTCAGTACCCAAGTAGTCATGCAGTGAGCCAGGCCTTAGCACATGGACTGCTTTAAATGCCTATGCAGTATGGATGCAGTCCTCTAATCACCTACACAGTTGTGTTTCACACCTTCTATTCCCTAGTTAGTATTCATACTCTTCTAGCAAACACCCTGTGAGTCACCAAGTGTGTCTCCTTATACTACTGTAATCATTTAGTCAGTTAGCATGTAGTGTTTTAGTGAGTTAGGCTTTAGGGCATGAACTGCTTCAAAGTAGTATGCACTATGCATGTAGTGTTTTAATGATCGTCACACTTGTGGTTCAGGGCTATAGTTTCATAGTCAGTTTTTATATAAAATGTGTTTGTACAGTAATGGAATAGTATAAATTTGAAAGTTATTAATATACATTTATTTGTGATTCTTTTTTACAGATACAGAACAGGAATGTTTCTCATCTGTTTGCACTCTTCTTGTGCAAGATTGTTTGGATGAAGGGTCCTTAGGTGTTTCATCATACTTGCTGTGCCGCACAAGTATTTTTTGTTAGGATCTCCTCGTAACAGAACTCTTTGGCAAATCTTGCGAGTGACGAAGGTGGCATTGGTCTTTGTTTGCTCCTTGGAAAAAGTAAAAAATGTCCTCACCACTGAAGAAAAACGTTGTTTGTGTGGTGCCTTCTGCAAAACATTTTCTTCAGATTCGGTAAATATTTTAAAGCGGCAACATTTACAGTTTTGTAAGTCAAACTTATAAAATTTTGTCAGCTGTATGCATTTTATATATCTGTGATTTGTTTCTTGTGGTATTTTGTTGAGAATACCATGTTGTTGTTTTTTTTAACAATCTTTCTTATTTTCCAGGTCTGTCGTCGACATCCATTGTCCCCACAGTAGTGTTCTGCCTTGTTGTTTTTTATTATTGTTGTTACATTTTGTTTATTAGTTTATTGTTCATATATGTTAATAAAAAAATAAAGTTTGAAAATAGTTTTTCGTTTATATATTTATTATTATAAAAAATAAAGTTTGAAAAAAATTTAATAACGTTTTTGGTTGTTCTCTTAACTGCTGTGTGACTCTTTCTTGTTCTTATTACTGTTATTTGATGGAGTCCACCATGGTGTTAAATTTTGGGGGACTTATCGCTGGAACACTGGTGATATCTGCAGTTTGCACTAACTTCTGAATAGTGTGTTAGATTTATCTCAACTTTACTTCCGTTAAAGTGCTGATAATGAAATGGAGAGTAGCCGTTCCCGTGCAAAAAGACACGAGGTGCACCTTTCCGATTTATTCTAAATACTAAAATCGTGTATTGAATTGCACTGAGGTATTGGCTGCAGTTACAGTGTACACACAAAATCTATTAAGAAATCTCATTGTATTTATATTGATTGGGAATAGTGCGTCAGGTGCTGGATCTTGATGAGATACACTGCTCAGTTCGAATATTGTTCTGCACACAAAAAAAATCCCATCACAACTTTCACACCAATTGCAATGCGAAACAAATTCCGGCGATAAGACATGTTAGCACCAGGGATTTTACACCTGCTTTCTGCTGGTGTTAAGCAGGACAACTACCTGCACCATGAAAGGGAACACAGTCAAGAGCCACACCAGAACACCCACAGGTACCATAGAGTCAATGAGCATGATACAGGGATACCCATGAGGGACAGAAGACTCATCTCAACAACTCCAGGACCGCCAATGCCCCCCAAACCCCATCTTAGTAAGTGTGTCCCTGTGGTCATTGTCTTAGCATGATAGGCACGAGCCCTGCAACATCAAAGTGTGCTGTCACCTCAGCGTTGGCAGTGAGCCTGGCTGTGGAGCTACGCACGCATCCTCCTGCATGCACAACTGGCGTGTGCTGGTCTGGGGTTCACAGGTCAGTGCAGGGGTGTGCCTATCCGGCAAGGGGAACGGGGTGTCTCGGACATGTCCGTGTACAGGAAGTGCGGTAAGTGTGTCTCTGTTCTGGTGTGGCCTGCTACAAGAGCCGCAGCAGGTGATGTTGTAAACTGGCATGCACCACCCCCAAACGGCACTGTGATGTTGTTGTTGGAATGTTGCAGGACATGCGCAAATAGGCATTACAATGGTGTGCTGTACGAGTGCACAAGATACAATAGCGCACCGTACAAAAGTGTGGGGGCTCGTGGGAGGGAGGTGCAGCCGTTTGGCAAAATAACACACAGTGAACTCGACCATGTGCCACATGCTGGGCATCTCATCCATGATGACCACGGTCGCAGACATCCCACAACACCAACGACTGGCCTTTGTACACATCCTGTATGAATGCAGCGTGGTTTTCACTTCTATGCTCGTTCAGTGGTGTGATGTTGGCGGGTTGTGTGACTTGTGCTGCTTGTTGGTGTGTTTCATTTTGGCCATTGTTAGTCTATATCTGTGTTGTACTTAATTGTGCATGTGTGCCATTCTGCCCATCTCCCCCCCTCCCTCCACTCTCTGCTTCTTCCTCTTCCTACTGCTGTTGTGTCTATAATTTTGTTGCTGCACACATAAATACATGTAAAGAATAAATTAGAATAGTTCCTTGATTCTTTTAGGTTTCAAAAGTCCTCTATTGGTTTCTTTTTAATTTACATATGAACCGTTTTTTTAATATTGAACAACACATAGAAGTCAGAAGTGCAACGTATTCTATCAACACACTTTCTAGAACATTCTACAATACGTGCAGGTTAAAAGTTCATCAATTTTTAAAAACTTAACGATATTTTTTTGTAACATTTTCTTGAATATTTAACGACACGTGCCGGTTAAAAGTTGACGATTGTTTTAAGTTCGAACAGTGCCTTTCAAATGCAAGTAGCAGGTGTGGTTGATCTGAGCAAATTTTATCCTTTGATATGTACTCCACGTTGAAACTGCTTTTTCTTAACCAATCACAAAGATGCTTTTCCACAAAACTAATGTGCACCCTACTTTTAAAAAAGAATGCTTTTCATGATATCTTCAGAGATAAGTTATAGATATGAATTAGCATTTAAAAAACCTTTGAAATTCACTGAAAAAACCATAGGTTTCAGGGGCGTTATAGTTAGGAATTGGCATTTAAAAAACCTTAGAAATTCACTGAAAAAACCAAAGGTTTCAGGGGCTTTATAGTTAGCTGGACATTTCCCTCGTACAAAACCCTAGAACTTCCCCTGTTATAGTTAGTTCAGCTAACTATAACTCGCGCCCCCGCAATGCACTGCTGATGACGTCACATATTACATCACTCATGACATGGTCAGTGACATCACTGATGACATCACTGATGACATCTCAAATGACATCACTCATGACATCACTGATGACATCATCCATGTGATGAATTAGTGCATCTTCTCACACCCTAATATAACCTTTGATACACCGACTCAAAATTTCAGACGGCCATTTTGAAAATCATAGATACTCCAATACCAATAACTACATACCCACTCATTAACTCTTAGGTCTACATACACCTCCACTCACTCACCTGTACAGTCACTCATACTTACAGTCACTCCGTACAAGACTATCATAGGCATTTATACACCTATATAGACACTCACACACTGCCAATCATCCATTGAGGTACTGACACACCTAGTCAGTCGTGCAAGTAATTAAACACAGTCCAATTTACTCACCTATGCAGTTAAACACACTCAAGTTCACATACTCATAAAAATAGTACCACATTCTTACGCTCTAATAGAATCATTGATACAAGCACACACTCATCCATACAGCCACTCTCACAATCACACACTCTCACTTATATACTCTTACACACATATATACTGCCTTTCACATATGTAGTTAGTCACACATGTACATTCAATCCCTAACACACCCATACATACACTCACCCAACCATACAGTCCATCACAGATGCACTCTTAAAACCATGCACCCATAGAATCACCCACTCACACATCTATGCATAGAGTGACACACACCCTACCCACACAAACACTCACGAACCCATACAGATACTCAGACAACCAATCAATAACCCATATAGACACTCATATAGCTATTCACAAAACCATGCAGCCACTTATACACCTACACACAGACACATACAGACATTCACACAGTTTAGTCACTAGTCTGCAGTAAGATACATTTAATGACTCACTTAAAGAGTCAGTTACGCACCTACAAAATCATCCATTCACACACTTGTACACCCACTCATTCTTCAACAGACCTTTCCCTATATATATTAAACATATTAAAACTGTACAGAAACACATACCTACTGGATGATGTAATCAGTGATGTCATGAGTGATGTCATTTGAGATGTCATCAGTGATGTCATCAGTGATGTCACTGACCATGTCATGAGTGATGTAATATGTGACATCATCAGCAGTGCATTGCAGGGGGCGCGAGTTATAGTTAGCTGAACTAACTATAACAGGGGAATTTCTAGGGTTTTGTACGAGGGAAATGTCCAGCTAACTATAACGCCCCTGAAACCTTTGGTTTTTTCAGTGAATATATATATATATGATTAACCGCAAAGGAGAACCCCCAACGGAAGCAGTAGAACGAGAGAGCGAAAAGTCGGGCACTCTGCAAGAGCACAGGTAAGCGGGGGCCGCGTCGGAGGACGCGACTAGCGCATAACCAGTGTTTCTTCTGGGGTATAGACTTGCTCGTTTATTTGCAGTTCCGAGTTGGGTGTGGAGTGATTCGAGCGAGGTGAATATTGGCTGTGTGACAGCGTGGTGTCAAGGGATCACCCTATCCAGCCAAAAATCGCCCGCAATCATCTGCAGATATTAGATTCAAATTGAAAATCACAGGCAACAAGATGGCAGCAGACGCACTGAGAGAAAGGGAGGAAGCAGCAGCGGCAATGTTTAGCGATGAGATCACACCTCCCAATGACTACATTACCCAGAACCCACCAGTAATGGGTAAAAATACAGGGTTAAAGGACAAATGCAAGCAGCTAGAAAAAGCAATGAGAACGGAGCAGGAGCGTTGGTGGGAAGCTAAATCGCTGCAACGCTACATAGACGTGGAGAGGATTCCCCGCGGTTTAAGAATACTTATAGCTTCAAGTTATGAGGCGCCCGATTGCGAAATGATGCGCGAATGGGCAGAGACAAACCTTGAATCCTCACGAAAACTGCTTTTCATCCTTGTAAAATATGCAGAAAAAGATTCCATTAAACTAGCGGAGGAAATTGACATAATAACCAAGGAGTTAGAAAAAATGGACCAACAAGAGGAGATTGAGAAATTGAAAGCAGACATGAAAAAATGTCTTAAAAAAGAAGAAGATGTGATAAGGGAACGCAAAGCCTATAAATTCCACAGAGATCGATGTGACTATGAACAAGGCAGAATATTCACTTTTGCCCGGAAATTTGATTCACTAAAAGCTGACAATAAAGAAATGAGGAAAAAAGATGCAGGAAGTGTAAACCAACACCCAGATCTAACGTCCGCATCACAGGGAAGTTCTGCAGTGGAAAGCGGGTCGGAGGTGGAGACCCATAACAAAGCAAAGCAAAGCACATCTCGCAGACACTCTCTTACAGAAGAAGTGAATTTTTTATGTATGGAGCGCCTACAATCACTAAGGCCGAGAAAGCAACAGACCGGCGAAAATCGGGTGCAAACAAAAATAAAAAACGGAGAGAGAGAAGAAAAGCCAAAAGAAGAAGGGACACACAAAAAATATCAAAAGAAACAACAGAGGAGATACTGGAAGAAGTAAATCACAATTTTCCAGACGAATCTAACGCAATGACAGTGATTAATCTAACGGAAATGACCCTTAACAAAGTAGAAAAACAACTACTGGCCTTAGGTCTCTCTTTTTGCCCAGAAAGCTCATTCAACTACTCAAAATCTAGAGTTGATATATGCAAAAGTGTTAGAAAACTAAAACTCAGAAAATTCCACACACAATCAAAGAAAAAGACAGCAGAAACTGAAATATTGTCTACAACAAGTAAACCATTAACACAAGAAACAGAAAGTGAATCCAATATTAATCATGAGTCACAGATTTTGATCAATGTTCTCTATGATTTAGTACAAGAGGGCAACCAAGCAAGTGGATCCATGGATGAATATCTGGGAGGCATTCCAACATCAACAGGCACAATGTGTAAGACACCCTTTAAACCACCTTCCTCTTTTTATCCTTTAATGATAAAAGATACTATAGACATGTTTCAAGACCAAGTCATCACTGATCTAAAAAGCCTGAACAGAATGACTTACAAAGGGGCACAAAATGTCAAAAAGAATATACAGGAACTTCAATACCACCAATTAATGACTAAAATTAAAAGCGACAAAGAAATAGTTGTGAGAGGCGCCGACAAAGGCGGGAACGTGGTACTTTGGAAGAGAGAAGACTACACCAAGGAAGCAATGCGTCACCTGGAGGATAAATCATGCTATGGAAACAGCAACAGAGCAGCCTGGAATGCAATACAAGCATCTTTCCAAGTAAATTTGATGGCATGGCGAGAAAAGGGCCTGTTAACAACAGAGGAACACAAATATTTGTGGAAAGCAAACCCAACAATTCCAATTTTGTATTTCATACCGAAGGTACATAAGGATAAAATCAATCCACCAGGAAGGCCTATAATATCAGCCAAAAACAGTATATTTGAGAACACTTCCAAATATGTGGATTTCTTCCTTCAAGAACATGTTCAAAATTTAGCATCCTATATTAAAGACACAGGAGACTTTTTGACAAAAATCAAAAACTTCCAATGGAAAGATGACTATTATTTGATTACCCTAGATGTAACGTCACTCTATACATCTATCAGGCATAACGATGGACTTCGAGCCTTGAAATACTTTTTGGCAAAGAAAGGAATACAATATATAGAACATAACAAAATGATCGTAAATATGGTTGAACTATGTCTAATGAACAACATCTTCATGTTTCAAAATGCAATGTACCAACAATTGCGAGGCGTGGCGATGGGGGCCAGCTTCTCCCCCAGCTACGCGTGTTTACACATGGGCTGGTGGGAGGAGCAGGTCCTCATGGCCAAATATACTGAAACATTTACAAATAATATAAAATGTTGGTGGAGATTTATAGACGATTTGTTCTGTGTATGGCATGGTACAGATAAGGGAGCAATAGAATTTATTGAGTCCTTAAATAAGATCTAAACTTGCATTTCACATCAAATATTAGCAAAACCACCACTGTATTCCTGGATGTTGAAATATATGTAGAACATGGGAAAGTGGAAACTAGACTACACAGAAAGCCCACGGCGGGAAATGCAATCCTGCATACGAGCAGTGCACACCCTAACCATCTTATACAAAGTATTCCCTATGGCGAACTTTTGCGTATTAAATGCATATGCAGCAATGAGGAAGCTTTAAAGCGAGAACAGGAATGCATTAAAAGGTTCAGATCCCGTGGATATAGTAACAAATGTCTAGATAAGGCTCTCATTAAAAGTAATCTAAATGATAGGGAAAAGACACTGGAAAAGAAATCACAGCTAACTGTCTCCAATGATACCCCAAACAATTTAAGATTCATTTTAGATTACAACCAACATCAATTGGCAGTAAGAAAAATCATCAACAAGAATTGGTACCTAATAAAACAGGACCCCATTATTGGCAAACTAGTACCAAAAAAAACATCTATAACATATAGAAAAGGAACATCATTGAGAGACTCGCTAATTGACAATGACCTGTGTGGTACACCAGCCAAGGGATCTTGGTTGGCACAAAGACAGGGATTTTATAAATGCAAGACCTGCAAAGCCTGTCAACATGGGGTGTCTACGACCAATTACTCTACTCCTTTTGGCGGCCCCAACAAAGAAATTACAAAAGCTCTAAATTGCAAAACAGACTATGTGGTGTATATATTGGAGTGCCCGTGCAAATTAAGGTACATTGGTAGCACTATTCTACCAGGTCATAAACGGGTGCTCCAACATCTACGAGCCATCAAAAATAATGATCAGGTGTACCCAGTAGCGCGTCATTTTCATGACAAACATGATGGCAACTCCAAAGATCTTAAATATTTTTTCATCGACTCTGTTCCAAGGAACAAAAGAGGGGGTGATAGGGAGAAATCCCTTAGACTTTTGGAGATGCACTATATCCTAAATTTAGACAGCAAACAGCCTAATGGGCTTAACAGTTCAGAGGAGTTGCATGCTAGCCTATAAACTATGACATATTAACAGGAGAGAGATATATATATCCAAAACATCACATAGCTATATCTTCTACTTTGAGAATACATTCTTTGAGCCGCCTACCAGTATACATTCAATATATTATGAATAAATAAGTGTTTTCCTTTCCCCCCCCCTAAATCTCTTCAACACAATAGTTTTAACTACCTTTGGTTTTAATTAGGTACAATTTGCACATTACTTTTTTATATATGTACAATCTTTGAGTATATATATTTTTTTATATAAAAAATCCTTTCCTCACTTTCCTGTTTCCCTCCCTTCCCTTTTCAATGTAGATGTTAGGGCATCAATACTGTTCAACACACAATCAATCAGGATTTAATAGGACACAAACTGCCATATATGGTTGATCAAATCCAGTACATTATAAGGCATAAGGCCCAGAATTTAATGAAATCCATAAACAATGAGGTACTGAGAGAACAAACAAAACAAAAAATCTTGTTTTCAGGACATAATTCCATTATAGGTTTGAATAATATAATATTCATGATGATTTTATGGATATTGCAACACCTAATATTTATTACATATATTTATATATTTATAATAATATTTTTTATTACTATTTAATCTATTATGTCATATTTGGATGTGTATTTATTTATGTACTTATATATTCGGAAATGAGCAGTTGTATTTATGGCTATATTTTGCACAGTGATAACTTCATCTGTACTTCATCTAACATTGGGGCAGTTTATCAAGGTGTCGACTAGTAATATGCAATTTGATTGTTGGAAGTTTTCAACAAATGGCATATTTACTTGACATTTTAAATTCTCTTTGAGTAAGTTACCGGGGGATTTATCCCGACATTTTGAGTCACTAAGACTGAAATATTTCAATGTTGAACAGTTTGTGTAAATGCGATTTGTAACACAAAACTTTATGCACTAGGAATCATGTATTTAATTGTGCCCAATCACATTGAATAACACAAAATAGAAAAAAATGAAACCTTTTAAAAACCAAATGCCATTGGTAGATCTGCGTCATGTGATCAAGTCCCCCAAGAGGGATGAAACGCGTAATGGCTGCCGTTCTGTCTGTGAGATTCAACGAATAAACGGATATTGAACAAGAATCCTGTGGTCCGTGCTCTCTTGACTCGGCTTGTTTGGGTAATATACGATAAAGGAGAGTGCTCTTGAATATATATATATATATATATATACATATATATATATATTCCTTCACAACCGGCTCCTAATGAGAAAACAGGACCAACAGAGCACGGAATCCCTTGGCAGCTGTTTATTCAATTAAACTGGGTTGCAGGTAACGCGTTTCGACCTCGAAACTGGCCTTTATTCACACAAACCAGACGCCATTTAAATTTCAATTTATACATTCCAAGGCAGTGCACGTGATGTATGGACATAGAAGAATGCTACTTGTGTAGCTGGCCTCCGTGAACATGTTCAAAATTGAATACAACTTTTCCAATAAAGTTGTTGCACAAAATAAAATAAATATAAAAATAAAATAACATAAAACATTATGTGAGTGCATCAAGACCAGTGACTCGCTAGTGTACGATTCAGGAACTGAGGACCCCCGTTAAAATACCAAGAGCCACTGTTGAATCCGTCAAAGGGTGCACGATTATCCCCAACCACCCCTTTTGGCAATGCAAGCCGGTGTTCGGGTTCGGATGGCAGGCTCCCTTTGAAGCCAATGGGTGCCCGACCGAATCATATCCGGATGCATTCAAATGCATCGTACTCATTCGTTCGGACTATCCCAATCCAAGTCGTCCGGAAAGCATTCCGGACCCGAGTCGTTCGGTATACTTTCTCAATGAGATCGGAATCGGGCCCTTTGTAGTAAAAGCAACTAGTTGTAAAGACTGCAAGGTAAAGGTTGTTTCGCCAAAGGTGCCCTCCCCTACTAGTGGCATTTAACTTCCTGGCCTTGGTACAGTTTGTAGCATATACTAGGAACTTATTGCCAGCTAAATAAGCGAAATTGGAGTATGCAGTTCAACAATATTAAAAAGGGGGGCACAGGCACTTTACTACTTGTTAGCAGGGGTAATGTGCTCAGAGTTTAAAAGCCAGCAAAAATAAAGTGTCCAGCAGAAGGCGAAAAATCCGGGATGACCACGCAGAAAAGGCAGATTTCTACAATATTATTTTCATAACATTTTTTTTTTTTACTTCTGCCAATATTCAATCTATGGGTACTAAGATGAAAAAGAAAAAATCGAAGAGTATATTTGCAAATTAAGATATTTGTTACAAAGAGGAAAGATTAGAACGTTTGTTTTAAAAAAATTGGGAAATTATTCAAATGGATGGAAAGTTAAAAAGGCATTTTTAATACAAATCTAACATTCACATACAAATTAATCAGTACAGAAGGGTAATGTTTATGCCGATTGAAATAAAACACAGAGAAAACACTCACATAAAGAAAAAATATAATAGGCATCTATCTGCAACTTACAACTGCAAAGACTGTTCGAACAACAGACAAGTTGAATAGACATTCCATAAGTGAACTGGATTAAAAAAAAATATCAGTCATTATGCTACGTGTGACACATTCATTGTGTTGTGTTGATTATAGTAAATATCCATGTATCAAGGGTCATGTTGGAAAACAACAACGAAATGTGAAATAAGAGTTACAGAAAACAAAAGTAACATTAGATTTCACAATATGAATGCGCCATTAGCTACACATTTCATCATAATGAGACACATTATAGGCTACCTTTTTTGGATGTTTGAAAAGAATCATTTGGTGAACCAGTGTTGTACTACAATACTGTATCTTTTATCTTAACATACAAACATATTGGCTCCAAAGTATTGACTACCACTTAATCATGAAGGTCAGTAGAAGCCGAGTTAAGAACAGTGGCGGTTCCTCCGCTAAGGCAGAGGAGCGTCACCCCAGCTCTCAAAAGGAAAACTAAACTGATAATAACGTATTGTTATTATCATTTTTGTTTTCAGTGACTCTCGGGCGGGGCTGGCCAGAGCAGGGAGAGGGGTGGTTTGCACTCCTTAAGAGCACCGGACTCCTTGGCCGGCCCCCGGCCACAAAGTCCTGTGCACTTTGCCTCTCACCCACCAGGTTGCATTACACAGCCTAGTAAGAAACATGCAAAGGCTCCCTTTCCCCATCCGAGCGCCGATCCATGACGCTCAGACCAATCACAACGCTGCATTGCAGCGTTGTTATCGACTCAGGGGAGCCTGGGAGCCCTGGTGCTTCCTCTTGCTTCCCGCTGCCTGACCGGAGACAGGAAGAAGAGGATGGAGGAGAGGTGGCGACCGGCCCTCACAGGTAAGTGTTTTTTTAAAAACTTTTTTCCGTCGTCCTCCCCACCCCTCCACCACCACAACCCAGGTCCGGTAGCAGCCGCTACTGGTTAAGAACAGTAAATCCATACTTCCCTAATGTACTTTTTGTTACTATTTATTCATTATTTTCAGAACATTACAAATGATGTTGTCTCAATAGAGGTACATGGTATTGACAATATCAGCAATCAACAGCAGGTGCTGGGTGGCAGGGAGGGGTAGCCCAGCTGTCACGCTGACAGTACTTAATGCAAGATTTTCAGCAATAACCCAGCATACAATAAGGCGGAGCTCCACTTCTGTAGGACGGAGTTCTAAATTCCACTGCAAACACCCCTTCACGACAAACTTATCCTGTCACCATATCGCCCCAGAGTAAGGGTTGTGAGGGTAACTAAAGGGCCGCTCTATTAGTGATCAGGCCAGGCTTTGCCCCTTGCTCCTCTGGGCTCGCCTATGGAGAGTCCCTGAATTAGTGAGTTATGCAGATGGGCTGAGGTAGATTTTATCGTTGCCTGGCTGGTCAAAAATTGGGTGGTTAAGGGATGTTAAATTTTTGCTGGGGGAATTGGGTCTCTGGGAGTCATGGTATTCCAGGTCTGCCCCTCCCAAATCCGCCTTGAAGAAGATTTTTTGGAATTGGGTAGTGGGTAGGAACAATTCTAACCCAAATTTATGTAGATCTTCCAGTGAATTCTTCTTGGTTAAGGATGTGTCGTCTTGGGAACCCTATCTCGACATAATTTAAAAATCCAGAGACAGGGCCTTGTATATCAAATTTAGAATTGGGGTTCTACCTGTGGGAGAATTGACTGCCCGCTGGAAAATCCCGGCTCAAACTAGTCCCCTGTGTGTTTTTTGTTCGCAGAGGACTGAGTCGGTTGCCCATCTATTGTTTGAATGCCCTGCCTACAATGCGCCTAGATCTAGGTGGTTAAAACCATTATGTAAGGAGTTGGGTACTAGGCACTATATGGTAGCCTTGAGAATATTGAAGTCAGATTCACGGCCCCTAATTGTGTGTGCCATGGCACAGTTTTTAAGTTGGGGTTGGTGATCAGATCAAGAAGGCTTAAATTAATTGTTTAATTGGAGGATTTTAAATCTGTGTGTTCAAGGTAACTTATTAATGTCATTTGTTTATGGTATATTTTATCGACTGTACTGTATTGTTATGGCTTGGGTTTTTTTTGTTTGTTTTTTCACCATATTGTATGTACTGCTTTTTAAGATAAGATGTTATCGAAATAAAGCCTATTGACTGACTGACTGACTAACTAAAGGGCTCTAACAGGCCACTACACTGAGTAAAAAGGTTCCGGAGCTTACTTTGAGACATTTCAGCTTTTATTCTGTGGGCTGCAGCAATTAATGTTCCAATAGGTTCTATACGTATAAGCGAGCCAAGGCATTATATATACTTCGGACATCTCCAAACACAGGAGCAAACAATCAACTTCTTAGCGAGCAGTAGCGCAAAAGCCTTTTGTGGATAGTGGAGATCTCTATAATTTAGCCCTGCAGGGTAACCATAAGAGCCAGCTGTATTTAACCATTAACCATAAGTGTCAGGGTGGTCAATACTTCTTTTCAGTATGCAAGCACTCTCCCACAGGACCATGGCAGATGTAGAAAATATGCATCCAGCGGCCCGCACCTTAGTGTGAGCTCTCCCAGAGGCCAAAACGCCACGGAGTCAAAGAAGCGTAATATGCTTGCTGCAGGAATTTGTTATGTATGATGCACCGCATGCTGCTTGAGGAGCTCATAACTGTCTGGGTCCAACAGAACTCCCAGGTATCTATAAAAATCACCAACCCCATTGCGTCTTCCCATCCGGTTCAAGCATTGTGATCCCTCTCCAGAAGCTCCCCCCTCACCAGGTTCTGCAGGAAAACCAGGGGTGGCCATTTTGCTTGTGCTTCTGAGGCGGTAGTACAGAAATATGCCCAAATGTCCACATCGAGAGGACTCCTTGAAGTCTCCATATGTCGGTCCAGTTTTAAAGCCCCAACATTTGAAACTGTGTCATTGCCTCAGGTTTATGTGTCATTGGTAGTCGTGAATGATAGTATAATGGCAGCAGTAGGGAATAAATGATACCTCACCCAGCCCTCCTGCACAAGTCCTCCCAGACACTTGCATTGCATCCAACGGTGGAGGTTTCTGCTCCTAATCTGGAAGCCAGTGTGCCGATCAGGGAGCTAAGCAGAGTGGGAATGACTTTTTATTTCAAAATATTTTGTATTGATTTTTCAAAGAGTCAGTACAAAGCAGCATGCCCATTACAAGACTGAGAGTATCTGAAAATACCATACATGGAATTACATGTAGTCTGATAGCATGGCACAAACGGGAAACAGGTGGTGTTTTACCATTAAAATAGATGATATTCTGTAATCCCTGTGCAAAGGGCAGTCACTAATATCTTTATAATCGGCTACTTGTGACCTCCAAGTCCCCAATTATAAAGAAAAGAAGTCAGAACATACCAATTATAAGTTATTATAGTCGAGGTCTGACATCACAATGCCTGCTGGCAGAGCAAGCAGCTGAGGTGAAAGGCAGGTCAGGTCAGGGAGCATAATTATTGCAGCTGTTTAAAGCAACACATTGAACAGTTGCTATTCTTTCTTCTAGTCTATTTTAATCGCTCACAATGACAAGCAGAGAGAATATGTTTATTTTTTTGCACTCCTTAGAAAGAGAAAAGCTAGAATCTGTCTGCATGTTTCTATACGTTCTGAGCTACAGCTTTTTTTCTTTCATATGGGATTGTATTTGAACTATTTCAAATATTTATTTGCAACAAATATCTAACAGATTTTTTATGTGTTTAACTTTGCACTAGAGGTTTTATTTCCATGTTTTCAAACATGCTCATTCTTTCATATGAAAGAGTCTGCACCAAGGTTTTAAGTGGTGGGAAAGGTTATGGTGTGACCATGTATTATATGAGATAAAGTACAGCATGACATACCTGATAAGTACATTGCAAGTCACCTCAGAATTCCATAACCTTATAAGGGACCTAGGCCTTCGGCCTCATTCCTCTATATGGTTATAGAACGCCTTGGTGACTTGCAATATCTTTATAATGTATGGCAGGGGGTACTTTATCCCTTATACAATTGATATAGAATGTGTTGTAGCTGATGAGGATGATAAGGATCTGTTCACATTTAATGGGGTTGTTGAAATAGATTTGCATTCAACTTAGAAGTGGTTTCATACTATTGAAGGAACCATTCTTTCATCCCTGGTAGCAAGTGGAGATACAAGGATGCAGGCATACATGCTCATGTTAGAAGGAAATATATAGGGAGAAGAAAAGGAAAAGAGGGAGAAGAGACCGGCATAGGGCGTATGAAATTTTGATATGTTTATGTGTCCATCCCAGTGTATCAACTAAGGTCTATTCATCTTATGGGGAATTTTGGATTTGCAACAGATAGGCTCCAAGAGGGAGCCGCATTAGGCCTGAATAGTATGACATGATCTGCACGGGATCTCAATATATGACTGAGTCAGTAATAATTATGAAGATTTGCTTTTCAAAGGTGTCCCACAGCTTTCTTGGTCTATGTATCTAATCTGATTTGGACTACACTATGTTGTCAGTGCTTCTAGTGAAGCATGGCAATGCCCAACACTTCTTAAAAGGTACCATGGACGTGGTTTTCCATTCCGATAAAATTACTTTGACTCCCTGCATCAGTAACAGTTCAGGAAGAAGCAGCAAGTCTAGTGTTCAAGAGCTGATGTAATTGGATGAGCGAAAATGCCCAAAAAGTAACTCAAAATTAATAAAGGGGGGCTAAGCTTCCCTGATTTTCAAAGGTATCAGCTTACTTTCTTGGATTTCCATGAACCTGGTGGTGTCTGCAAGACAACCAGAACAACCCCTATTTGGTTGCACATAGAATCCCAGCTAGTATATTAGTATGCCTCCTATCCCTAAGTGCTGCCCTGACAATGTCATACATCACACCTAAAAGTGGATCATTCGCACGCCATACTTCAAAACACCCTAAACGCTCTGAAACAACTGAACAAACAATGGACAACAAACAGCAAGGATTAGAGTTTGCAACTATCTGGTGCAATAAACGAATTAGAGTCCTAAGCAGAGTGTGAATTATTAGCAGGCGTGGCCCGTGCAGGTAAGAGTGGTGGGACGGGGTGGGGGTGGGGATTCGACAGACGACGATGAGGGAAAATTAGTTTTTTATTTAATTTTACCTCTACGTCGTGTCAAAACCCCGCACCCCACCCCACCAATCCCCAACGCCTCACCACTCTTACCTGCATGGGCCACTCCTGATTATTAGCTAACCTTGGTTTCAAACAATTGATCTCACAGAGGCGAGTAGAAAAGTTGTTGGCACAATTAGAAGTGTATTGGATAAAAAAAAACTGGGTACCCTCAAACCTGGGAAAATTAACTAGTACAAGAAAGAAATGATAATGTGTTTTTTCATGATTTTAGGTTTAAAGTAGGTCATTTGGTGGGGTATGCAATTTTCTGAATAGAATGCGATGTGTTCAGGACAGTCTGAACACTAATCCTCATTGAAGATTTCCAGAATAATGTGAACACCGTATGAGACCTACAGCTACCATGGAAATAGTAGAAGTATTTTAATCAAAAGGCCAAACACAATTTCTTATCAGTTGATTTGTAATGCTCTTTAAGCATGCATGCAGAGCAGAAGGGAGTGCAAGTAAATCCGATGGAATAAGAATGACCATGTTGTTCTTTGATGTAAATAGGCTATAAACTCTAAATAAAAAAGTGTTTCTTTTTTTTTATTTATAGATTTTCAGAATTTGAATGAAATATGCAACTGCAGAAGTTTTATCTGGCATGAAATGCATTGGATAATCGAATAATAAAAATTCAAGCAAAGAAAATGGGTAAAAAAATATATAATTTGTAGAAAAATCTAAAATAAAAACGAACTCATTAGAATAAAATGTATTTGAGGAATATAAACTGCATGTTGTAATTTCACAACACGAGTGAGTGGCAGAAGACAGAACTACTAGTTGTATTAAGCCTTCAATATCAGAATGAGGATGCCACATATAGATAAAAGGCATAAACTATGATATATTCACGTGAATGAGCGGTTTCGAAGTATCATACTTCTCAAATAAATTACATAATCCATAAGGATACCAAATGAAGCTGACATTCCTTTTTTAAAAGCCTACAGTACATGAACAGTAGTAACAAGAACCCTTCAAGTTTTAGAATTGAGGCTGATGCTTCTAGGGTCCAGTGTTTGATTTTCAGTATGATGCGCTGTCACTACATTGGCGGTGAGCAGAACATATGAGGCCTGAGTACAAGTTGCGCTGTTAATTCCGTTCCATGCATAAACCCCTGTTTACGCAAGGATGGATTTGACGAGTTTTATTTTAGGTAACTGTCAGTCCAAGGAATGCCCTGACCTGAGACTAATCCAGCATTTGGCAAATTGCGGTGGGTCATACCTGCGGAAATTTAACAGGGGGAAATATGCGGTATTTACCATACCATGCAGATTTTTGTGCGTTAAACACCAAAATCTGCATGTTATTCCTCGTAAACTCGTAATAGGTTTCATTTATCGCACCCAGTAAATACCGTGCCCTGTGGTATCGTTATTTATTAGGGGGGATAAATAACGCCTCAACTTGTAATCAAGACCTTAGGCTAAAATAAGGGAGGATGCACCTCTCTATTTACGTTTCAGACATTTGGGGCTGCATAACATACATATTAGAACAACAGATGTGGCATCTATTTGAACTCCCAATGCAATGTTGCTGCAAATAGTGTGGTGTTGACTGTATTGGACCCAGTAACTGAACCTTAACAAAGAAGAGTCTAATGTGGTAGGCGGGTTCTAAGAGGACCCAAAGAAGAGAGTGAGTGAGAGAGGGCATCTCCGTTTACCATCTGACAAGTACTCAAGGATCATAGGGTTGCTCTGCAGTGCATCACTTGAGAACATGGCTTTGTCTACACCACGCTAACAAAGCAAGTGCATTACAGATCAGCATAATACAGACTGAACACTCTCCATTTTAATGATAATTTCACTTGCCTACAGAGTGTTCTTTAGATTTGAAAAAAACCCGTGGGATTAGGCCAAATATTGTCATGGCAACCGAAAGAAAAAGAAATCACCCTAAAAGGGTTTCCAATAAGCAAGAACAGTCAGCATTCAGTAAGTAACCTTCAATAGGAGTTGACATCTGCTATTCATTTGTAGTTTAAGGTTTGAAGAAAAGTAGGATAATAGGAAATGGAACCTAGTTCTGGGAACATATTGAGCGAAACGGCTCTTAGTGCTTTTGTAAATATTGGTCTATTTACCTTCTAAAAAAAATTAGAAGGGAAGTACCTTCTGTGGCCATTCAAAACTAATGTGGTGAACAATCCGAGGAGACTTGGGATGAGGGGAACTACATCACCTGGGACATATGCACAAAAACAGGAATTGTGATTTCCTAACTAGGAAATCGCAATTCCTGATGTAAGAAAACTTACATCTTTTAAACAGCGATTTCTAGTGGGTTACAAATTGATCTACCTCATGATTATATTACAACTCATTAGGAATAATAGGGGTCACAGGGATGGCGGCCTGCTGTGATCAGGAGACAAACATGTCTGTGATTGCTTTAAAATAAAGCAATCTTTTTTTTTTAATGTAGCCCTTTTCCTTATAGGAAAATGAGATGCGTTTAAAAAAGAATAAATGAAACTTTGAAGTTTCATTTTTAAGAGTAGACAGTGTTCCGTGGGACCACTGCCTGCTCTTAAAAAATATTTTTTTCCATTCTCAATCGGGAAGGGGTCCTACTTGGTCCCCTTGCCATTTGTGAATGGGTTACGACATCCTTCAAAGAGTCGTTGAAGTATTAATGTTTTGCAACCGGAATTCAGTTGCAAAGCATTAATTCGACATATTCAGATTTGTTATTTGGAAGGGATGCCCAAAACACACCCCTTCCACATACCGAATCACAAACACAAATTGCGATTCGGTAACATGGTACTGAATCGCAATTTGTGCTCCGAATGCGATGCAGCACGCGCAACAAAATTCGTTTTATTCATTTTTTTCGTAACTTACCTGAAATCGGCCGTTTGCCGCATTTTGCAACCCCCCACCCTGCCCCTCCTCTGCGCCACGTCACCGCCCCGGTAAAACGCCCTACACGGGCCATCACTGTAGGCTGTAAATATAGCCTCCTGCGGTACGCTCTGGGCCAAAGATCCGTACACAACCCCCTGCCCCCCACCACAATCCTTCCACCCTATCCCAGTGTCACTCCACTCCATCAGAATACAAACCTGAAACTGCAACAAAACAATTACTCCCACACCCTTGGCTTGAACGCTAACATGCATCGTGCCACAACGCCCCACTCAATTTTTCAATCAGATACTTCTTGACCTAGTGCTAAAAGTGTCCTTGCAGAAGTCTATGGTAGAGCAGGCCAAGAGAAAAGCTCTGTAGCAAAGTCACCAGGCAGGCCACTCCGAGACCAAGTTCGAAATGCATGACCCGGTGAGTAATGTCCATTACTCCCGGGAATGCCAGAGCCCACCAGACCTCCCCTAATCTATCCTAGCTGAGATCTCCCCTCATCACTCACCACCATAGCATAGTCATAATTCCGGCATTCCTCTTCGTGGTGATCTCTCTGGTGTGATAGTGGTCTCCCTCTCCAAGGCTTCTGAATTGGGCGCCCCTATCTCTGATTTCAGATCCGTTTTCTGAGCCAGGACCTCATATCTGTTTGTGCCATGCATAGAGACATCTGCCACACGTGAGCTCATTTTTTAGCCACCTGCTCTGAAGGGGCCGGATCGCGGACAGCGGGCGGTAGCGACAGGGCATACGCCTGGCCCAGCCCAGCAGGACACTCTCCTTTGCACAAGGTGGATCCTCTGCCCCCTTGTATCTCAACCATTTCCTGGCCTCCTCCGGAATGGGTTACATGCACATGCACCACCCCGAATGTGTTACATGCACATCCATCACCATGAGCCGCGCCAGGAAGAGAAGCGCATAGGACAGTCCCATGGTGCCAAGCTGCACCTGACAGCCGCAATAGTGTTGTGTCGTCTCTGGACTTCTGTGTAGTCCAGATATGCCATTGTGGGGTTCCCATTACATTTCCAGGGGTCCTTTGCTCAGAATATTTGCAGCAGGAGATCTCGGTCCCTGTAGTTTAACAGTCTCGCTATCATCAGGTGCAGCGGGGCCCCCACGGACAGTGGGTAGTCAGGATTCAATGCGTCCTTTCAATGGATAAAAATCGCAGCATAGCAAGACGGAGAATAAAGAGGAGGGGTCCTCTCCCACCAGCTAGGAGACCCCGCATAGACCGGCAGAGAGCAGTGACCTCCAGCAATCATGTAAAGAGAGTTAGAGCTGCGCGACTCTCCGCTAATCGCAGTCCCCCACTCCGTTGACGCAGTTCCTTCTTATTTTAGGGCCCCAACTGCTGATATTACTGAGAAGAGGGCACCTGTGTGGGCCAACAACTCTCCTAGTCTTCTACTGTGTGCCCACCAGGTTTCTTTCAGGGCTACCAGGGCTCAACGATCATCAGCACTCCTTGTCTGAGGGTTCTTCCACAGGCCTATAACAGCCCCATTCATATCCATATCCCCTCGTCAGGCCTAGGAAGATCAGGTAGGGAGGGGCGAGGGAGGCCGCCTATTTCCCTCTCCTTGGGGGCTCCCTCCCAGCAAAGAGAATTCTCAGGCCTCTGCACCCCATTCACCAGCGGCCCCCGATTTCACTGTCTGATTTCACTGTCAGGATCACTCAGCTGGTGCAGCGGGGCTCCCAGTGCCGGCCCCCGGGCAGTCCCAACCTCTTGCCTTTGAGTTGTGGAGGCGGCAGGGTCCCACCGCAGCTGACTCCAGTCCAACAGCGCCAGGGCCTCTGTGGCCCAGTGGCTGCCTCTGCCATCACTCAATTAGGCCAGGGCGTAGTTAGCAGAACTTTGCAAAGTGAACAAAAAACTCCACCCCACTAAGCGGAGTTCCGCAAGTGGTGGAGTGCATTACGATGTGCCGTTCGCGCTGATTTTTAGCGCTGAGTGTTTGTCCCCCACTGTAAAATTTGCGTGAATGGCACTACATGCAGCACAAGAGGGCAATGCTTCTTTCTGCAGCTCGAGTAGATGTTCTACTAGAGCTGCAGCTTCCTCAACGTGAATGGAAGGTTTCTCAACATGAGCGGTAGGCATTATCCGCAACCACCTGCGTTGAGAAATCTCACCAGGAGGTGGTCTGGGGTAAGCGCGAGCTAGGAAAAAACTCTGCTCCATGGAGTTTTTAGGAACCCCACGTGCTACGCAGAGTATGGAGTTGGAAAAACTGTGCAAACTCCGCAAGTAGAATTTCATGCCAGGGCCTACACTTGAGCCCACATTGGGATAAGACCGGGGTCTTACCTCGCTCCTTGTTCTGCCCGCTTGCTGGCTAGCAGGTCGCTGCTCGATTCCGCACTTGACTAGTTTTCCGGGGACAATGCTCCATCTCTGGCACACAGTCACCCTTGCCCAGAGCATGGGGAGATGCGTGGGCCGGAGGCCCGCTTCAGCATCTCACAGCACTACCCTACTCGTGGGGCCAATCAGAGCCACCATGCTGTGAGCCACTCCTTGGGGGAGTCCCCAACCGAATTTGGGCCCTAGTGGTCCTCACCAGGCCAGGATATTTGCAGATGGGCATAGTCCAGAGCAGAGCCTCAAGGCAGAGTGAACACACTCAGCGTCCTTTTATCCACGCCCCTAGGTGCCCTATCCATACCCTTCAGCACCCAGACTAAATGGGTGAAATAAATACTCCATTAAATATGTTAATAAAAGAAACAGTTTGACAGTCAGAACATATAAAGTGTGTATGTGTTGGCAAGGACGAAGTGCTTTATATTTGATTTTCTATTTGTATGCAAACCTACTTTCTTCAAAACACCAACACACCTTTGGTTGTGAGTAAGAGTTGATATTATGAACATGAGGCACGTGCAATTGTATTCCAAACTACGGATGTGCCTTTAGAGTTGGAAGTCCACTTTTTTAGGGGTTGCAGGTGAAGGTATTTCTACACATGGAACAATGTTTTCCCTGTGAAGAAAATTATGGAAAAATGGGAGTAATTGCACATTTTCTCTAACTCTTAACATGTGAATTGTTCACTTGAAGACTATCTACAAACATAGGGTTCTGGGAAACAGGGCATGGCTGGAAACCTACATCGTTCATAGGCATTTTGGTGTACTGCTGGGGAATTTCTGTAAATATCAAAAAATAAGAAAATATATGAAAATTGTAGGAGTGTGCCTCATTAATTTAATATTTTCAAAGAGCCAGGTTAAATTACAGCAGGCTTAACCTCTTCTGTGCCCATGACGAGATAGTCTCGTCATGGAGCACGGTCGCGCTGTGCCCATGACGAGACTATCTCTTCATGAACCTCACCCACTAATGTAACGCCCGGCACAGGAGGGGGAAAGGGCGTGGCACAGAAGGGGTTAAGAGAACTGAACTAAAAGAAGCACCTTTTTATGTGCAGTATGTGTAGAGACCAAAGAGGGTTGTCTACAATGGGTAGTGGAGATATATAATAGAAACAGCAATACATATGTACATTCAACCATGAAATAGATGAAATGGTAACACAGTAAGCAGGCTTACAAAACATAATTTAGTATCTACTCTCTAGGCAGAACTCTGCCAAAACAATGGTGCAGGTCAAGGTAGAGGCTGCGTACCACAAAGTCATCATGGTTGGGCAAAAATACTGCTCATAAGAAATGAAGTAAGAGGACTACAAGGAGAGTCTCAGAACAGACAAAATGAAGGCTTAATTAACATCAGCCGGTGTACTCCCAAATGATGTAGTCTGTGATATACTGAATTACCCAACAATCATGGGTAAGCATGGGTCCTTCAAAGGCCTACTGTTCTGTACCACAACTTGGATGTGCTAAATGTATGCCAGCCTGAAGTCGGTCCAGAGGTACACCAGATAAGAGGAACACCTGCTCTAATTTCATTAAGGGTCTCTTACACGCATGCACACCTTATCAAACCCTCGTGAAATATGGCAACATCACACCCATCCTGATGGAGCTCCACTGGCTCCCCTTGCCAGCCCACATCATCTTCAAAACCAGCTGCATCCTCTACACAGCCATAATGACCAACACCCGGGCTTATCTTGCTGACGGCCGTACCATTTCTTGTTGCTCTGGGGATGCCCAGGGCCAGATCACCATTATGACATGTTTTGTATTGATTGCACTGGTGATCACCTTTCTTTTAGGGCCTAAAGCCCTCGTACATTTCTTACTTATAAATTGTTTATTTCTCCATTATGAATACTATTATATGACAATGTGTTTTATATTCATCATGACTTTTGAAAGTGTTATTTAAGTTTTTAAAATCTTACTCCTGCATAGGATAGTGTTTTAAGATTAGTACAAGGAGCCTGTAGAGTGGAAATAATTCTCATGAATTTTCGCTCACATTACATCACAAATTATGTTGATATTTTCTCATTACAGTTTTGAAAGTCAGTATTAAAGTAGCACTTCCAGTCCTCTTGAGGACAGAGGAACCTTTCAATTCTTGGGAAACATGCTGTCTTTCTATCAAGGCTGTAGAGTGAGAACATCCAGGCTTCTGAAACATTTAAACTGTCCGTGCAGGTAGCTATGAGCTGTCTGCCAGGCGCGGCTCCTCCATGTGGGTGGAAGAGCATTGCCCCACTGCTTTCTCACAGTGCAAGAAGCAGAAACATAAAATGGTATAAATACCATTTTATGTTTCAGCTTCTCGCACTGTGAGAAAGCAGAAGAAGGGCTTTGGTTGTGGGCGGGCAGGTGGGCAGGTTGGGGAGGAGTGGCTAGCCAATGTTGTGGGCGCTGTCATGCACACTCTCCCATTTTCTCCATGTAGGGTGCATGCAGCCTCCATGGAGAAAATGGACTCCCCATAGACGCCTGTGTGGTCTGCTTCCCAGCTAATCACAATGCTGCATGCTGCCATTGCAGGGTTGTGATTGGCTTCGGGGAGGGAGGATGCCTGTGGCTGCTTCCTGCGAGGCCGATGCGGGACCTGACCGCAGAAGGTAAGTTTCCTTTTTATTTAAATTAACACCCCCAAGCGACAATCCCCGCCCCCCACCCGCCAGTCATGCCGGCCGCGACTGCTGTCTGCTCTCAGCATTCAGATGCATGACTAATACTGTGCATCCCTCATGATGACAAACCTTTTCAGTGTCACAATTGAATAAAAAGGCAAGTGATGTCATGTATTGCATTTTTGTTCATAGTATTAACCCTTTGTTCATCTATAATCTCTGAAAGTACTCTAATATGTTCTATAACAGCTTTCGATATGCACTAGACTGCCTCCAAACTAAGCATTATAAAATAATGTTTTTTGTGTGCGTGTTCTATTGGGGGAAATGATGAAAGAAGCCCCCAAAAATCTTGTGACAACGACAGGTACTACGGTATTATTGTTATGTTCCAAACAAAAACTCTTTCTGGATAGGTGCTTGCTTTAGGGCCCAGGGAAAACATTCCAGTGTGGTTAGGACTGACCCCTGACACGCAACAATCGGACTGGAGCAAAAAATAAAAACAAGACAACAGATCTTCGCAATCTAAATCTCTGGGATCCAGAACAACGTCCCTGCATGGGATTCTGGGTAAGGAAACGTTGGGGGATCCATGCAAGCCATACCTCCCTGGAAGCCCCCGGGTGTCTAGTTTTCAGACATGTGTGGGTTTGGTAGGTTTCCCTAGTTGGCCGCCGAGCACGGGGCCAAAAACCCAGGTGACACCCCTTGCAAAACCAGGTGGTTTTGAGAGAGGCAATTTTGATGTCGCCTCACTACGTTTTGGGCCCTTGCCTGTCGCGGGTACTTGGGCCTCCCACACAAGTGAGGTACCATTTTTACCGGGAGACCTGGGGGAAAGCTGGGTGGTCGGAAATTTGTGTGAGCCCAGTGATGCCATAACTTTACCACACAAAAACCTGTGAAAAAAATAATTTTTCAGCTAAAATTGAGGTTTGCAGCGGATTCTGGGTAAGGAAACGTTGGGGGATCCACGCAAGCCTTACCTCCCTGGAAGCCCCCCGGTGTCTAGTTTTCATAAATGTGTGGGTTTGGTAGGTTTCCCTAGATGGCCGCCAAGCACAGGCCAAAAACCCAGGTGACCCCCCTTGCAAAACCAGGTGGTTTTGAGATAGGCAATTTTGATGTCGCCTCACTATGTTTTGGGCCCTTGCCTGTCGCGGGTACTTGGGCCTCCCACACAAGTGAGGCACCATTTTTACCGGGAGACCTGGGGGAAAGCTGGGTGGTCGGAAATTTGTGTGAGCCCAGTGATGCCATAACTTTACCACACAAAAATGTGTGAAAAAAATAATTTTTCAGCTAAAATTGAGGTTTGCAGGGGATTCGGGGTAAGGAAACGTTGGGGGATTCACACAAGTCATACCTCCCTGGAAGCCCCCGGTGTCTACTTTTCAAAAATGTGTGGGTTTGTTAGGTTTCCCTAAATGGCTGCCGAGCACGGGGCCAAAAACACAGGTGACCCCCCTTGCAAAACCAGATCGTTTTGACATAATTAGTTGTTTATTTCTACAGCGTGAAAATTTCGGCACAATATTACAAGGAAAATGTGACAGACATTTTGAGGTTTGCAGGACATTGTGGATAAAATAACTTTTTGGAAGTCACAAGTCACAAAAGAGACATCACCATGAACTCCCATGGGTTTACGACAATATCTACAGTTGGTAGGTTATTCTTAGATGGAATGTACACCTTGGCAGAGAGACTAAAAAGACAAAGATTCCTGCACACTGCCAGCCAAGCGCCAATCCACGCACACCGCCAGTCAAGTGCCAGTCCACGCACACCACCAGCCAAGTGCCAGTCCACCCACACCGCCAGTCAAGTGCCAGTCCAGGCACACCACCAGCCAAACGCCAATCCATGCACACCGCCAGCCAAGCACCAGTCCATGCACACCGCCAGCCAAGCGCCAGTCCACGCACACCGCCAGCCAAGCGCCAGTCCACACACACCACCAGCCAAGCGCCAGCCTACACACACCGCCATCACATTTAGGATTTTTCTTAGACAAAAATAAAAACACAAACAAATTTCAAATAGATACAAATCTACTAACACAGAATCTGAAACTAAATACATTGCACTAATGCCAACCTTGAAACAGAATCAAATTTTTTAAAGAATACAGACCAGGCAGTTCACTGTACCACTCATGGATGCTCACAAAAATTATTTTGCATGTGGTACGCTCTAAAACAAGCAAGGACACACAGCCCAGGGTTAGAAGGACACTCGGGGCAATACATACGAGTCTCCTTACGCGTACCTCTTCGCCAGCAGACTCTACATCTCCTAGTGGGAAAGTCTTTTGAGGATGTGGGAGGAATGTAATCAGGAAAGTGGTGATCTTTCAATCGAGCCACATCCTCCATCACTCCAACTCTAGGAACACTTGCCTGTTCCACAACAACAAGGCTGCCTATCACAGATTGCTGAAACTGAACAAAAGTCAACTTTGATGCAGGAGAACACTCCTTGAACACAACAAAAGCATTAAAAGTTGCTAAATTAAAGAGATGGATGGCCAACTTCTTATACCAAACGTAAGCCTTACGAATAGCAGTGTAAGGTTCCAACCTCTGATCTACTCTATCAACACCACCCATGTGCTAATTGCACACAGGTTTGCGCACTTCAGAAATCTGACTCCAAACAGCCACAGGTGAAGTACTCTCATCATGGATGGTAGTCAGCATGTACACATCCCTCCTGTCCACAAATTTCACAGCTAGTAGTTCATCACTACGCAAGGAACTGCACTTTCCCCTCTGAAGTTTTCTGCAAACAAGCTCTTTTGGATAACCTTTACGGTTAGAGTGGATTGTGCCACAAGCAAGTGTCCACTTTGAACAATTCTTTAAACAATTGCACAGCAGTGTAGAAGTTATCAAGGTACAAATGGTTAAACAGTCCTCTAGCAAGATCCCACACAATTTTCTCAGAAACTCCAAAAGTGGACGGGCAACCAGGGGGGCAATAGTGGAATCCCTACCAGTGTACACACGGAAATTAAAAACATATCCTGTCCTAGTCTCAGACAACATATACAGCTTAATTCCATAGCATGCCCTCTTGCTAGGGATGTACTGCCTAAAAACCAAACGGCCCTTGAACAAGACCAAAGACTCATCGATAGATATTTCTTTCCCTGGAGTATAGATCTCTGAAAATCGATCTACAAAGTGATCAAGAACAGGCCGAATCTTAAAAAGACAGTCACATTCAGGGTGATCTCGTGGCAACGCCAAAGAATTATCAATAAAATGCAGCATCTGTAGCAAAAGTAAATACCGATCACGAGTCACAACTGCAGGAAATATGGCCGTTGCCATCAAGGGACTGGTAGACCAATATGAAGCCATGGACATCTTCCTTATCAAACCCATCAATAAAGTCAAATCCAAAAACTTCTTCATCTCTTCCAAATTTGTGGGAGTCCACTGGGTAGCTCTAGAGTGGGGCCTAAGTTTGTCACTGTTGTCCCTCAAAAACTGTTCAGCATACAAATTAGTCTGCTCAACCATCTCACCCAAAAATACATCATCCATAAACAACTTAAAAAACTGTATAGGCAAAAAATGTTCACAATCCACTCTACACCCTGCATCACCACTAAAGGCAGGCAACACCGGCTGCACCATGTTTGGATCAACCCAGAGTCTAGCACTTCCAGTAGGAAGCCTAGCAGCCTCAGGCTGCAATCCAGATGCCTCTTGCACCATCAGCACAGCAGTATCCTCCTCTAAAACAGGCACTTCATCCGCACTGAGAGTAGCTTCATCTGCGCTGAGTACCTTCATCATCCGATTATTCCATGTGGAGAGAAAACTCACTGCCTGAATCTTCCCCTTACTCCTCTCCCTCAGACGCACTGTCAGTCTCATAATCCTGCACAGAGGAAGATTCAAGAAGCATACCAACCACCTGCTGAGCAGTCATTCTATGTCTAGCCATACTGCTTACTAATAAAAGTAACTTGTCAAACAAGTCAACAACAACAAACACTTTGTAAAATAAGTAATAAACAAAATGCACCTTTATCAGAAATACCTATATACTCCAAAACGATACCACTCACTTGCCAGAAGCAGATAAATTCACCACCACCTACTCTGCACAGACACAGTATGGATCAACAACATCCCACTAAAAAAGAAAGAGAAAAGAAAATTACACATAAGACAATGCAAAACACATTGCAAAGAATTACATGCACAAAACACTAACTAAATAAGCTGCCATTATGACACCACTTACAAAAAAATTCATTCATACATGACAAAAATACTCATTTGGATAAAATACAAGAAAACTGTTTTTCTTACCAAAAAAATGCAACTACACAAAATTGCAGAACACCACTGTCGAAATCACAAACAGGAATCAAAAGCTTTACACTAGAATAAAAAGTAGAGAAAAACATTACAATCACATATGCAAATAATGCACCAGTCCACACACAATCCACCAGCCAAGCTAAGGGGTAGGTGGGCCTAAGAGTATAAATAAAATATTCACCCCCGTAAAAGGGGAGCAACCCTTACCCTTGAGGCCACTCCCAATCGCAATAAAAAAAAAAATAAAACAGGTGTCTAGTGGCCTCTGCCCCCTTGAGGGCAGAGTGGCCTAAAAACATACTGCTATTCTGCCACCCAAAGAGGGCAGAAATGACCACAATCATCTTCCCATAAAGGGGAGCGGCCCTTGTCCAAGGGGCCGCTCCCCAACATAAAAAAAAACCTAGGGTGGCCTAGTGGCCTTACAAAAAAACAAATCAGCCGATCTGCCCCTCAGGGTGGCAGAATCGGCCAAATTAATGCTCACCAAATGGGAGCAACCCTTGCCCAAGGGGCCACACCCCACAAAAAAAATCCCTGGTGGTCTAGTGGGCCCAATTTAGAAAAACATGGCGATATGGACCCCTGCGGGGCAGCCACAGCCACAAATATTGACCCCAAAGGAGATTGACCCTTGCCCAAGGGGTCACTCTCCACAAATAACTCCCTGGTGGCCTAGTGGGCCCTACATTAAAAAAGCATTTGCAATGCAATCGGTCTCGCCTTTGGGACCTTATATGTACCTAGCTATGCAGCACATTAGCCTGCGCCCTGAAACATCTGCTGTCCTTGTTGCTTTTCATGAACTTTACCCACAGCCTGTCTGTATGGGGCTAAAAACTTTTTATCAATGTTCACATAACACTATTGACCTTCGTAGCTTTACATAATATCAAATGTTTAGCGTTTAACATTGTGTATGCGATATATAACATTGTTTATAAAATAGGACCACTGTTATTTACTCAGTTGACAAATTGATAATAGTATTGTGTCACTATAGAGAAATTTGTATTCTGTAGGTTTATTGCTACATTAGAATGTAACTGGAGTATCTTGGGTGTTGTCTGTATTCTATGTAGTATTGATCAGTGATTTATACCAGAGGAGGCACTTCTATATATTTTTTACAGCCCTATTTTAAACATAATTTTTTTTCTCCTTCTTCTCCTCCTTTTTTCATTATGGACCAATTGAAAACATTTGGTTTTTCTGATGAGGAGTTTGCTACTTTAGTAGGAACTAGTAATACTTTTGGTAGTATCTCCAATATAAACATTCGTAATAATGAAGACATCAACCAACTCATAGATCTTAAAAAGAAGGTTAAACGTATGGAAGCCCATGGGGCCTTCATGCTCGTATACCTAAAAGTTGGTATAATACCACAGGGACTTCGTATACGAAATATCCCTGGTCTCTTCATAGAATACAGACTATTCCTAGAAAAATGGAGTATGATCGCAAATAGGTGCTCCAGAGATTTCATGATCTTAAATAATAGAAACTGCTAAAGAAATAGTCAATAATCTCAAATTGGAAATAATAGAATTAGAAGATAAAATTAAGAAATCTAATGATTTTGAAGAAGCTAAAAAGAAATTAGAAAATTCAGAGAGAGAACTTGTATCATTTTCTGAATATTTGACTAAACGTAAAAACAGAAAAGCTAACTAAAGACAAACGCTATTATTCCATTGAGAAAACTTACCCGTATCTAGGAGAGAGTTTTTATAAACAAAATCAATACATAAACGAGAATACATCCAGACATCAAAAAGTCACAACCTTTTCAGATACCTCAGATTCAGAAGGCGAAGGTAGTTCAAATTACTATGAACCTCAGATTCAGCAAAGATCATATCAATCTAACCAACAGACACGGCGTCCTTTTTTAGCCCAAGGTGGGGGACGACGAGGCAGGCAAAGAGTGAGTTTTCAATCATCAGCAAGAGAAGAATATCAGAACCACCAATACCAACCAGAGATACCACATGTCTTAGAAACACGGAAAAGACAATATTGGAGATGAGGGAGGAAATCCCTATTTTCAATCTCTCCTCCGAACCTCTCAATGCCACTAGCCTCTCGCTTCTCGCTAAAGGCTTATCTTATGTTCCCCACACCGCAACTAATAAATTTGAGCTTCATAGAGATATTATCTCATTTTTTCATAAGATTAGACTAAAAAATGTTTTGGGTGACACGAATAATCTTATAGAGACACCAGAATTAAATGAGTTACACATCAAATCCAACTTTACGCCTTCACTTGATCAAATTGGCCCAGAAGTAGGTATCTTTGAACATATCGTGTTAAAACGCCTGAATCAGGCATGTAAATTTATTCCTAAACCAATGTATAATTTGGATAGAGAAGACTTCCTGACCTTGAAAAACCTAAGTGAGAACCCCCGGTTGACTATAAAGAACTGCGACAAAGGAGGTGGAATTGCGGTCATGGACACTATCACATATGAACAGAAAATGACTAACATGCTTCAAGATCAGAGATTCTACTCTAAAATCAGATCCAACCCCACTAAACAGATAAGTCAAAAAATTAAATCTCTGACAGAGAGGGCTCGAAATGTAGGTGACATTAGTGAAAAAGAATATGCATTTCTCAATAGTTCCCAAGAGAAGATGCCATGTATTTACGGTATTCCAAAGGTAAATAAGAATGAATATGATCCTCCATATCATCCAATTGTGTCGACAATTGGCTCAGTTACTGAGCCTCTATCGAAATATGTCGACCACAAAATTAGACCTTATGTCTCTAAAATACGGTCTTATATACAAGATACAAGAGACATGATAAATACAGTTGAAGGTCTTGAGTTTAACCCGGAAAGGAATACATTAGTAACTCTTGACATAGAATCATTGTATAGCAATATCCCACAAAAGGAAGCTTTGGAAGCTGTAAAATGGTTCATAAATACACATGAGGTCCCAGGCCCCAAAAAATGTATACTTGATTGTCTGGATATTGTCCTGAATGAGAATAACTTTGAATTTGGGAATAGTCTATACAAACAGACGAAAGGAGTCAGTATGGGCGCATCTGTTGCGTCGTCTGTAGCAAATATATACATGGCTCTTTTTGAAACAAAGAATATTTTCAATGAGATTGCTCCCTTCTTCGAGTCCATCTCTCACTGGTCTCGTTTTATAGACAACATATTTTTTGTCTGGACAGATGAGGAACATGAACTCGAATTTTTAACCTGGTTAAATTTAACTGACTCCAACCTCAAATTCACTGCACATTCAAGCACTCAAAAAGTTGAATTCTTAGACATCCTAAATTTTGGAATACTAGAAGTATATTTGTTTGTAAAACCCACTGCTAGAAATACACTCCTTCATTTTAATAGCTACCATCCTCGTACACAAAAACAAAGTATACCATTTTCTCAATTTTTAAGAGTTAGACGCAATTGCACAAGGTTAGAAGACTTTGATAGCCAAGCAATCTCCATGAAACAAAAATTTATTTCTAGAGGATACCCTCACCGGCTGGTGAGGGAATCGTATTAAAGAGCCAGATACTATGATAGAGATCATCTCCTTACAGGCATTACCAAAGCGAAATCTGAACAACTTGTTTGTGTCACGAAACACTCTACACTTAACGCCAAAGTTAAACAGATAATAAACTCTAATTTTCATATTCTAAATAGTGACCCAACACAAGAGTGCACTATACCAAAACCTTTATATGCATATAAACGGAATAAGAACATCAAGGATATAGTTGTACGTTCGCGCTTTACCAAAACAAACACCTTGGTGCAGAAAACCATTGATGGAAGTTACCCTTTAAAAGGAACTTTTAAATGCCTATCATGTAAATCTTGTGATTCAGTCATGGAAGGAGACTCTTTAATTTTTAATGGCTATACCATTCGTGCACAACAAATGTGGAATTGCAAGACACAGAATGTTGTTTATTTAATCGTATGTCCCTGTAAATTGGGGTACATAGGAGAGACCTTGAGAGCTATTAATACCAGATTAACAGAACATCGATCAGCAATTAGGACAGCTAAAATCACTGCCCCATTAGTGAAACACTACCTGGAATCAGAACATAAACCTGAGGATATGCCGTGGAGAATATTGGAAAAAATCAAAAATGTAGGAGAAAATGAAAGCAACAGAATCCGGAAATTGAGAGAAGTCTACTGGATATTCTCTCTTAATACAGTAGTTAACGGTTTGAACAATGAGCTACCCTGGGAAAATGCCATCTAAACAGAGCAGATTCAACAATATCTTGAGCACTAGTTATAGTTATATATATGTATAACTGGCGGGCTACATACAGATTAATAAGAGATATACCTTTATAACATAGACTTTGTGTGGAATATTTTAAAGTATAATGTACTTCATCAAGTAACATGATTAATTTGTATTATATACATAACATAAGATAGGGAGACGTAAAATGAAACAACTAACTCTATTTAGAACCGCCAATAATATAGGGCAGCTTATCAAAATAGAGATTTTTTAGTAATATAATTACCAATCACAAATGAGATGGTATTTACCCTGAAATACTTAGTGATTTTTACTGTCAGACTCGGTTTGTCAATAAAAACATTTCAGATAAAATACCATTTTTAAAAAAAGACAGGGTTGGTTACACCTTAATCATGTGACCAACAAACACCCTATCTCTATTCCTTTAAGAAAATTTAGGTGGTACAGAAGCAAATGCACGTGAAGACTTCTATCATATGACCTGAGATAGCCAATAACAACGTATGAGCTGATACTACCCATCTCACGTGACCTTTGAAATCCAATCAGAGCACTTGTGAGACAACGTAGGTCGATTGAGAGGAAGTTGATGTCGACATCCGCATCACATGATCTATTTTAACCAATACTGAGGTAGGATTCATACCACATAGGTGTATATATATAGTACACACAAACAGTAAATGCAAAACGTCCCGAAACGACCGAGCAGGACACAGAGACGTCGCCGGTATTTACATCTATTGAATCAATTGAAGGTAAACTTTAAAATAATATAAGGATTTAAGAATGCTTATTCAGGAAGGACAAACATCTCTAGAATCGATACAAATAAGAAGTTTACAGGTAGTTGTATAGCATAGTTTTAACAAGTTTAATGTAAGTTTTTTAGCGCTGCAACTGGTAATTAATATAGAGAATGTTTGGAACACTCAATTTCATAGCATTATAGATCATTCAAAGATTAGACATAGATATTTAAAAAAAAACTTTAACATCATAGTGTCTATGAATTAGGATGACACGGGGATAACTGATGGAAACCTTTCTTATTTATTTTTGTTATTTAATTTCAGCCGTATAGAAATGATTGCTTTTTAATAAGAAAACATCGTTCCTCATAAATTGAATATAAAGTTATCTATCATTCAAAGACGGACTAAATAATCAGGTTAACCTTATAAACAAATTTAAATAAACATCAGGGTTCATGAAAATAGAATCAAATATCAATTTGTTCGTTTTCCTTTCCCACTTTAGTAACCCTTATCCATTGAATTGTATTCTGGGTTTTATTAAAAAAAACTCTTTCATGGGACACTAGAAAATAAAGGAATAGACCTATAATCCTCGCGACCAAAGACCCTGTAAGTAATGAACTAAATTCTAGATACCTCCCGTAACATATTAGGAAGGAATTAAATGATTTTGACTAAATACAAGGTTATTGTCTTTCAGCATCAGTTCTTAACCAATTCATATCGAATTACACACTGAAGGAAATACAGTCTTTCATTGTTGAGAATCACAGAGGAGAGATAATTAAAGTAAGCATAAATAATCGAGTTAACAATGCTCAAATTAAGAAATAAAGATTTAGGAGATTGTGTATAATATACCAGATGGATTAATATAATAAAATAAACACTGAATAATGATATCATTCACCACCAACTCTCTCTCTACAAGAAAATGTTGTATTTAAATAGACATGTTAGAATCACCTGATTTTAAGAATCATTCACAGAAGGTGATGGTGAAGGTCAAAAACTCTTTCTGATATTATCATGAATTCGAGTGTAACTGTTATATTATGTTGTAGGTGTACGTGTGGCTTTTTCCTGATGAAGACGCAGTTTGTGTCGAAACGCGCGTCGAAAAAGATCCAACTTGTCTGCCACCAAGAATTATTACTTATGTAATTGTGTTTATGGATGAAAAAGAGTTATAATTTGTTTTAACATTTACATATTTTTTTAAAATGTATTTTGAAATGTTTTTTAACATGTCATTAAATGATTGTTTTTAAATTTAGTAAGTGTTGTTTAGGTTTTGTTACACTCTGAATTTTGGAAATAAAAGTGCACCAGAGGGGCTCATATATATCGACAGATTAAATACTTTTCAATTATATTGCCTAGGGATTTATACTTTACTTGCATAGTACCCTGCCCTAGGAATTATACATCTATTGGACAGGGGGCCCTTGTTGCTTTTCATGAACATCTGTTGTTCTTTGACATGGAGGGAAAGTAAGCACCAAACTGCGTGACACGCCAAGTATTGGAACACACGGGGAGAAATATTGCCTTTCTGCGGGAAATGGTATAGTCCAATGCTCTGTTTTTAATATAAAATCTGGGCCTTCGGTGGTTATATCATTGAAAATACAATTATTTAAAAAAAATATTATTGTCTATGGGTGATCGTGGAAGACAATTTCTATGGACTGAAAACTATAGAAGTGATTCTGGTATTTTACTGACCTCTGCTGGTCGTTTTCTATCAAGAAAGTTAAATAGAGTCAGTTAATCAGAAAAAAAAGAGTTTCTAAGCGGAAGCAGACAAGTCCTAGGGCTGATCTCCAAATCCCACAAACCATAAAAGCATATAAGTAAATACTAAAGAATATACAAGAGGTCTCAAATGCTCAACCTAAAAATGGCAAAATCTGCCCCCCCCATGGGGGTAGACAGCCAAAATCATAAGCCCCCAAAGGGGAGTGACCCTTGCCCAAGGGGCCACTCCCCACTAAACAATCCCTGGTGGTCCTGTGGGCATTTATTTATTGTTTTATAAAGAAAATCTGCCCCCCCCGGGGGGGCAGACAAAGCCTAAAACATACCCCCCATAAGGGGAGCGACCTTTGCCTAAGGGGCCGCTCCCCCAAACAAAACAAACATATATGGCCTCCAAAAAAATGGCCCCCAAAGGGGAGTGACCCTTGCCCAAGGGTCCACTACCCACGACATCTGTTATAATTGCCCAGTGGGCCGATTTAAAAAAAAAAAATCAAATCTGCAGCCCCCCAGGGGGGCAGACAAAGCCACAAATTATTGCCCCCAAAAGGGGGAGCGACCCTTGCCTAAGGTGCTGCTCTCCCCAAACACTAACGTATTGTCTCTTTAAAAAATAAACAAATCCCTGGCGTCTAGTGGGCATTCCTGCTGCACGATCGCACGATCGTGCAGCAGGAATGCACAAAAGAGGCATCGAGGGAAAGGAAAACCCTTTCCCTCATTGTCTCTTTTGAAAAATCCCCCACCTCCCCAGCCCCAAAACTTACCTCTTTCTTCGCCGAAGCGCAGGAAGCAAATGGCTTCCTGCGCGTCGGTGATGAAAGGGAAACCTCTAATGACGTCAGCGTGCCTCGCGCGCTGACATCATTGATGACGCGGATGGGAGGCGGGGGAGGCAGGGGAAGGTCTTCCCCGATTAAGAAAACCAGATCGACCGCCCACGGGGGGAGCGCCAGCGCTTCCCCCGTGGGTGGGTGTCATGACGAGCTGGACTCGTCATGAGCACACGACGACTGTGTGCTATGACGAGTCCAGCTCGTCATGAGCACACAAAGGGTTAAGAGTTGTTTCTTGGAATGTTAAGAGTTTGGGTTCTCCTATAAAGCGTCAACGGGTACTCTCTCATTTATCTAATTTAAAGTGTGATATAGCCTTCTTACAAGAAATTCATGTTTTAGAAAAAGAAATTGCTAAACTTAAACGACAATGGGTTGGCCATGTTTTTATCTTTGCGGGTGCAGGTAATCGTAATGGTGTAGTCATTTTATGTCATAAGCGTCTTGACTTAAAAATCCTCTCACACGATTCTGACGATGCGGGTAGATGGGCTTCTATTTCACTGTTATTAAATAATATTCCTTTGACTTTTCTTAATTTATATGCACCTACTGCCCCGGATGCTGCTTTTTGGCCCACTATACTCTCTAAATTGATGTCTTTTTATGATGATTATCTGTTGGTTGGTGGGGATTGTAATTTGGTTATGGACCCTATTATTGACCACAATTCCCCTATGCACTCTCAATTCACATCCACTATTCAAAAAAGATCTCTAGTAGATGCCTGGCAGTTACGTAATCCTACACTTCGAGAATATTCTTTCTTCTCTCCAGTACACTCTTCTCAATCTCGCTTAGATTACCTATTCACTTCAAAAGCACTTGCACAACATATCATTCATTCAGATATCAGTTCAATACTGATTTCCGACCATGCCCCGGTTTCTTTAGCTCTCAACCTTCTTCCTCCTATCCATGGTACTCGCAGATGGAGATTCAACAACTCCCTCCTATTAGACTCCAATTTTACCCAAGAATTTGAAACTTTTATCACCATTTTTTTTGTGAAAATGAAACTCCATGCATGTCTCCACAGATTATCTGGGATGCTTTTAAAGCAGCCTCCAGAGACTTTATTGTCTCCTTTGTACCCCAACGAAAGAAATCCTCGTTGCTCACTTTACAATCACTTACGACACGTATTAAGCAATTAGAACACACTTTTTTGCCATACAAATTCTAAATCCTGCTTGGACTAGCTAATTAAAGCCAAGTTCGAACTCAACAAAATATCTACTGACAATGCTAACTCATTTTTGCTCAAATCCTCAGCCAAATATTATGGGGGCAAAACAAAGCGGGAAACTTTTAGCCAATTATCTTAAAGTTAAAGACCAGACTACAGTGGCTGGTGAGACGATTAGGCGGACGGTGCTTCCGACAATACGGAACCGACACTAAATTCTAGTGTTTCCTCACCCCGGCCTTGAATACAGCACAGCCCAGGAGGGTGTGCTCTTTTATCTACGGTACCACACTTTTTTTAGGGTGCTGTATGCGTGTCCACAATTGTTAACTCTTAGAGACGGTGGGCACCACCAAAAAGGTGTAGGTAGCCAAATTATTTCCCCGGTCCTGATGAATTGCCATTTACTATATTTTAAGGCAAGAAACATGTTGACCTATTGATCCCCCTAGCACATGCACTCACATAACAAAAGGTGAGCAATGTGCGGATTATATTTTTTGTTTTAACCAGGATGGTGACCATGCTTTATTAAAATTATTTAGTGGATCACCTACCCCTGTTTTAATATACTCACTTTCACCTCATTTGCACCTACACTCACTATTGTAATTAACTCTCCCCCCACACACACCTCACTCATCGGCGTTGGAAAAAAGATCCCAGCTAGGAAGGCCCTATTAGGTACCTGATCGGGCATTGCACCTGCCAGCCCGATAAGGAGCAAAGACCCGGTGACGAAGCAAGACACCCGCTTGTTGGGTGTGTGAGGGTCTTCTTTTCCAAATAAGGAGTTATCTTAACTCCTGTCTCTCACATCAGTTCCCTTACATCACCTTGGTACCCTACAGTTAATCTATCACACCCTGCGTCCACTTTAGGAACTGCATACCCTTTGCTTTCACTCATTCATGGGCATGTATGCTGGACCTGTGATAATAATAAGACTGATTGTTATTATTTAAAAGCCCTCCTTTCCCTCCATTTGTTTGATATACAAATTCTAAATCCTGCTTGGACTAGCTAATTAAAGCCAAGTTCGAACTCAACAAAATATCTACTGACAATGCTAACTCATTTTTGCTCAAATCCTCAGCCAAATATTATGGGGGCAAAACAAAGCGGGAAACTTTTAGCCAATTATCTTAAAGTTAAAAAAGAACGCACCAAAATTAGTTCTATCCTGTCTTCTAACAATCATTTAGTTTTCAGAAATTAGGATATCCTATCAGAATTCACTCAATTTTTCCAAACCCTTTATACCCCTGAAAATCCTGTTCCCCAGGAAGTTATGCTTCAATACTTATCTTCTATAAATCATCCTTTTTCTTCTGATTTAATTTTTCGGTGTTGGATGATGATATCCTGGAGTCAGATATTCTTTCTGCTATTCGATCCATTAAACGAGGTAAATCTCCAGGACCTGATGGTTTCACGATTGAATTTTACTCTTATTCTTCTTGTATTATTATTCCGGAGTTACATCTATTATTTCACTTCTTTATTTCCTCCAAAAAGTCCAGTGGCTCCTTTCAAGAAGCTTTGATATGCCTTCTTCCCACAGAAGGTAAAGATCATAATCTTTGTAAAAATTACAGGCCTATTTCTCTAATTAATTTGGACTATAAAATCTTTGCAAAAATTCTAGCTTTACGCTTAGAGAAATTTTTACCTCTGTCACTTGGAAGAGAACAATGTGGTTTTATTAAAGGTAGGCACCTCTCTGATAATACTAGACTCTTCTTTAACGTCCTTACTAAAGCCAAATTGTGTACAGATTTTTTTGCAGCTATATCTCTGGATGCTAAAAAAGCTTTCCATAGAGTCGGTTGGTCTTTTATTTTTTCCACTTTGTCCTGGTTTGGTTTTGGTCACAACTTTATAAATTATGTTTCCTTACTTTACTCTTCTCATGTTTCTTCCATTTTGGCTAATGGTCTTATATCCTCTTCTTTTCCTTTATATCGTGGGGTAAGACAGGGTTGTTCTCTTTTTCCTCTTCTTTTTATATTAGCTCTTGAACCCTTTTTAATTAAGATCCGCTCAAATTCTCACATTACTGGTTTTAAATATGGCTCTAATCAATTAAAACTCTCTGTTACGCTGATGATATTTTGCTTTTTCTACCACAACCTCAGAGCTCTTTACCAGCTTTCTTATCGGAGGTACAATCCTTTGCCTCTGTATATGGTTATAAACTTAATACCAACAAATGTGAAACCCTCCCATTAAACAAACTATGTTTTTCCGTGAATTACATTTCTTTGGGTTTCCATTGGAACTCAGATAAAGTCAAATACTTGGGTCTATGGTTTAAATCTTCCATTAAAGAATCCATTGTAACGAATTTAAAGGAACTGCAAGTGTTATTGAAAAATGTCACGTCCAGGTGGAATTCCTTATTCTTATTCTGGTGGGGCCTTCTTGCACGATTAAAATGATGCTAGTTCCTATAATACTTTTTTATATCTCTAATCTTCCCATAAACATTCCTAAATCACATTTTAAAACAATTTATTCTATTTCATCGAAATTTCTATGGAATAAATAAGAAACCTTGTATGTCTTTACACAAAATTAAAAGGCCAAAACAATCAGGCGGTGTTAATTTCCCAGATTTTCAAGCCTATCATACTGCATTCTCTCTTAAACAAGCCTCTCTACTACTTCAAGGAGACAACGATTATTCAGTATTACCATTGTGGAGGACTGTTATCGAGAAACAATTTCTTCATCCTTTCTCCTTCCAAGAATTTTTGGCCTTTACTCATCGACCTCTGTCTCTTTCCCTTCCCATTTTCAATAATAGTTGCAAGATTCTTCAACCTTTACTTACTAGTCACCTCTCTCTAAGAGATCGTTTTCTGCAATCTTCATTATGGTACAATAAACTTCTAAAAATCAAAAATAGAACTATTTTTTGGAGAGATTGGCATGTTAGAGGGCTTCACTGAGTACATCAACTTTTCCAGAATGATACATTTATATCATTTTCAGCGGCTCAAGCACGTCTTTCTTTGCCTAATTCATGTGCGTCTTAAATATACTTCCCTGAATTCGCTGATGCAGTCAACGTACAACAATTTATCACCCGATACTTCTTCCTCATATTTGCCTACTACTATTCTCTCGGTCTTGTCTCTTTCTCCATCCGCATCCCAAGTTTATAAACATTTATCCTCTTCTGCAGTTACTCGAGATAAAACAGAGGTAGAACTCCTATGGGAGACTGATCTCCAATTGTCCCTACCTATTTCTACCTAGAACAAGATCTGGATTAAAATTAGGAAATCCTCTAGGGCTGCTAATACTACTCAAACCTTATTTTATATTTATAATAGAATATTACTAACTCCTGTTTCATTACATAAAATAAATCCTACTCTCTCTCCCTCTTGCTGGTCCTGTTATAAATCCCCTGCTGATTTACACCACATGCTATTCACTTGTCCTCATGTTCATAGCTTGAGGAACTAGTTTGGAAGCAAATTAACAATATCTTACATACTCAAATACCCTTCGCTTTCGCATATTTTTAGGTAGTGTATCTTCCGAGTGGGAATCATATCCAAACACCTTTCATATTATAGATCTACTCCTTGCGGTTGCTTTCCAACAAATTACTAGGGCATGGAAAAACACCACTAATCTCTTATCAAGCCTGCTGGTATGGGGTTTGTTATAATCAAACGTTAGATAAAACATATGTCTTATCTCTCTTGTTATAAAACGAGAATACCTAAGGTTACCTATTACTCATTTTCTAGATAAATCTGCAAATGAATCCATAATTCCCGAATTGAAGAAGTTCCTAAACCTCCATGAATCTATTTCTGCTGTTTATTTACCTTTCTTGCACAATTTTCCATCTTTTCTTAAAATGTATTTTAGTATCTATTAATGTTTATATAAGTGGTTATGCTGAAATTAATATTTTATATATGTCATTTTCCTCCTCTACAAGACCTGTACACATGGGAGGCGAGCGCCCTGGGTATACACAAGCGGCACAAACACAAGAAGGTGGAAAGACGTTGCGCCTCCCTATTGCTTCTCCTAGCCAAACGGTGCATCACCATGCACTGGAAGACACCGGAGGGGCCCCCCCTAGCAGCATGGGTAGGCGCAGTCAAAAAAATGGGGTAAAGCGGAGGAAACACTACTCAGAACGGAGGAAGCCCAAGGGATGCGCAAACACCCGATCTCCCTGCCATGGGCCATGTTAATGCACTCCTTCGCGCACGAAACCACAGCTGTGGCGGGTCCACGAACAATCGATCCCCCAGCCACGAGCCAGGAGCCCACCCAGGGAGACACACGAGAAGACCAGGCACCCGGTGGGTCGCAGACGTAGACATCATCTGTCCCGCTACCATGCTTCCATATAGGCGGTAACTGGCGCCCCCGCATCCCCCTCCTCACCCGACTATCCTCCCCCCCATCCCCGCACCTGCAAAAGCCCCAACATCATCCCACGCGATGGTCCAGCTCTCAGGCACAAGACTACTGTTGATCACTACCCGCGGCATAGTGCAACCCCCCCCCAGTTTCTATATCCCCAGTTGATTGAAGGTTAGCTTATGGCTGCAACCCCATACCTTGATGATACACCTCACAGGGGAATAGACACGCTACATGGCTCCTATGCGGCGCAGTGACCACCGTGCGCATTGGTGGGGCAAGCCCAGACGCAGACCCTGGGCATCTGTCTGCAGCTTAAAAAGAGTAACGACGCGCATCCCTGCGGGTCCCCGAGCTCGGGGGTCTGCCCGGGATGCGGCTGGGCGTTCCTGCCTTGTGTAGTTCAGCATCAATAGTAACTCCAAATGTGCCTCTGTATGTAATGTTTATACAAATGCCAATAAAAAAGAATTAAAAAAAAAAAAATGTCATTTTCCTCCCCCCTCCCTTCCCCTCTTTTTCTCCTTCTCTCCCTTTCCATATTATCTAACAGATTATACAGTTAAGATTGTATCCCCTATTTCTGTATTTACTGTAATGTGTTATATTATATCAATAAACCTCCTTTTTCAACAAAAAAGAATTGAAAGGAGATGCTAACTTTGCTCTTCCGATGCTCTGCAGTGCCATGCACCATTCAGACTTGGACATATGCTCTCATTCATCCTCTATGCATTTCAGTGCCATGCACCATTAAGACTTCGACATACACTTACTTAAATTTATCTGGGTAAAGCCCCAGTATGAAGACATTATGACTGTAGGGAAGCCGGCAGCCCAGAACGTCCTTTAATCTCAGTGTTATCTCTTTCCAGTAAGGAAGAAACTTGGGACACTCCATTATGACAGCCTTTCTAGTAGTCTCTAAGACCTCTGTTAAACATAAAGTATTTTTTGCTGGATTGTAGTGGAAACAGTGCATGATCCTATAGTGTATCTCTTTAATCTCTGTCCTAATTGAACTTGAATGTATGTCCCTCCTGAGCAATTGCCATCTAAATCAGACCCTAAGTCTTCTTTTAGTTGCTTTAAGTAAACCAGGGAAGTTTGTGCCATAGGTTTGACCTAGCTACTGCATGAGCCTGGAAATTAACTAAAGCACCCCGGAAAACAATCTTTATTTGGAGGGATCCTTGGTTAAGATTAAAAACACACAGGACTTATTGGGAATCAACCCCTTAATTGCTGAGCCTTTTTCCTCCCAGTGCTGAGGCCTTTTATGGCTATTTAAGGTAGTTCACACTTAGGGCTGCATAACTTTTTTCCACATTAGGTATCCACGACAAACTTGCATCATTTTTTCCCAACATCCTGAGGATTCTAAAGGTATCCAGGGTTTGTGGATAGAAAAATGTTAGTTTTTGGGGAAAAATAGGAAAAAATTAGTCTGGGTAAATGTATCTGTTTTTTCACTAAAAACGGCATCAATAAACAGTTTGCTCTGCTAAAGCCACCATCTTCACAGCTTTCAGGAACATACAGAGCTGAATAAAATAACAACATTCTTTACCACAGTTTTGGCATTTTTCAAACGGTTAGCCCATTTTTCCTATTTTTTGTGCTCTGACCCTACTTCCACTTTTTAGTGGAAACCAGTGTGAAATCCATAGGTGATCCGGGAAAGATATGGATTTCTGAAATATAGACAAAATTCTGAATTCAGCAAGGGGTCATATGTGTAGATCCCTCAAGGTTTTCTCCAAGAAACTAACTGTTGAAATACAAGAGATTGAAAATGAGTAGTAAAAACGACTATTTCGGACAACAATTTCATCTGTAACCTTTTGTCGCAATAGACGATTTACAAAAGCAATATGTCCACTAGACCCTTCTGGTTGTGGGGATATCTAGGGTTTGTAGGTTCTCCAACAACCCAAGGTACCCAGAACCAACAACTGAGCTGCACCGTACAATGGTTTTGTGTGTGCACTTACCCTCACCTTTGCACATTGCGGAACTTAACTCTCCCTCCCTGCTGGGGCACCTCTTTATAATTGTATGTAACGGATGTTATGTTTGTGAATATGACACTCCATGTTCCACATGAATAAAATGTCTTCAACATGAATGATATTGTTTGCTTTAACAGGTGCTGTTGATGTTTATATCTCTTTTTTTTTAATTTGAGTCCACTGAGGTCATTCTTTTTTCTACTGAACATTACCCAGGTCCCAAGTGACGTGTCTGGGTTTACCCCTTTGTCTTGTACTTCCTTCCTTCTTTGTCTGCTTTCCTTCCTTTTTTCCTTCTTTCCTGCCTTCCTTCCATTTTTTCTTGCCTTCTTGCTCAAAGACAAGGCTAGCAGCCAATGGAAGGCCGATGGCTTTTTGAGGTCTGTGTTAGCCAATACCTTTTGATTCTACTAAAAGTATGTATAACATAGTTATATGCAGGGTATTTCAGCCAGACTTAAACCATTAATCTGTGATTGTTTCATTCACATTTTCTCCCACCCACTCCACCATGCATCAAGGGGCAACTTTAGGGTACTTCAGCCGCTGACTGACTACTATGAGTTCCAGCATGCTGCCCTTTCACAAAGAGCACATCCACACAAAAGGTAGTTCCCTTCTGTGCAAGTTTTCCATGTAATGTGTACTTTTGTGAGAAATCACTTTTGCCTTAGGCCAAAGTGTGTTTTTCGATTTCATGAGGGCCTAGCAGCAACCCAAACAATAAAGATTTGAAAATCCATGACAAAACAAAAGGCTGGCTGTTCGAGCTTCTTGAGGAGCGACTACCTCCAGAAAGTTCAAGTTTTTTGGACAGATAGACAGGTGTTGTAGGAAGCTGGCTCTGTATACACTATACTAAAGTAAGGTATACCATGCACAGAGTCCAGGGAGTCCCCAGAGGTATAGCAGAGGCTAAAGTAGGTAAGGGCTAACAGCTCTCTTTGTGGTAGTGTGGTTGAGCAGTTAGGCTTATACAGAGGGTGAGTTAAGCATTTATTGTACTCACTCACTCAAGACTGATGGCACACACTCAGAGACTGAATCCAGACCAATTAGGTAAGTATAAAAAAGATATTCTTATGTTTTATTGATAGAACCAAGCAGGGCTTGGCACAGGTAAGTGAAATATAGTCTCAAATGCCAGATTTTACAAGGAAATACAGTTGTGCTTGAATTTGCAATTGTTACAGGTTTGTATTGGGTTTCAAAACAGGTAAAAGTACACAGTAATTACTTTTGGAATACTTTTAGATTACTTTTGGATTACATCGACTAGTTGGGGTGGTATGCCTAGAGACCACACTGGCAATATAACAATACAAGGTAAGTAAGACTTTTTAAGGTTTGCAGTTTATCTACGTTTTCTTTTTCATACAAAGTTCAACTCAACAGAACATTTTTAGGAACAAAACTCGTAACATTGGTTCCTATGGGAGAAAAGGTGTTAGCGGTTTCTCAGGTAAGTAAACGACTTATGAGGGTAAGTCTTGGGAGTTAGGACCAAGATTTCCCAGGGTCTAGGTAGGCACTCAAGTTGCACCATCAGCGGCATTGGGGCGGCCGGGTGCAGAGTGCAGAGACCCAATGTTAGCCAATTGGGCTAAGGGGGCCTTCAGTCAGTGACTGCTATGAGCAGGTCACTTGGCTTTGGGAGCAAATTTCCTGGGGTAGAGATCAGCACTGCAGGGGCCAACAATCAGCACATGAGCTGCACCACCAACGGCACTGGGGCAGCTGGGCGCAGTGTGCCAAGGCGACTTTGGAGGCCCAGTGGATTTCAATGGAGAGCTCCAGTTCAGTAAAGATGCTGCAGGCTCTGGCAGGGAGGCTTCCTGAAGGTGACCACTGGCTGGAGAGGTAAGTTGGATTCTTGGGGGATTCTTGGACACCGTTGGTTGGGCCACCCAAGGCTGTGAGGCGTTGGGTGCAGGGGTGTCTTTTGGCGTCGGGTTCTTCTTACCAGCTCTGTTCGCGGTCGGGGGTACCCTTCAGGTTGAGGCTGCAGGCGTCGGCTTGAAGCTTGAGGGAGGTTCAGGATCATCGAATCCCAGGTCAGGATTGCTGGGGAGACCGCCTTGTGGTGTTGGGCCATTCGAACTCGGGCCATGGGCGTTGAGTGCTGAGTGGTGCAAAATCGCAGAGCCGCCTGGATCCGGATTCTGTGGGTGAGTCTTTGGTTACGCAAATCCCCTGCTCATGAGAGACAGAGTCTTAAAGATGGTCGCAGGACAGGTCTCTGGGTTCTGGGGGGCTACTGGCTGCTGGACATGCTGGTGTTTCGCTGTAGTCAGGTCGGAGTCAGGACAGGCCAGTAATGCCGGAGCCAATCCAGTTGGTGTCCTCTTCTTCCTGGATTTGTACGGCTCTTCGGTCCTTCTACTTTCTTCCTCGAATCTGAGAAGGCAAGGTTCAGGGTTGCCCCTAAATAATAAATGTAGGCGCATTAAAGGGGTGTGCAGGTCGGGACCAATGGGTCCCTTTTTTGGGGTGGAAACACCCCATAGTATGCCACCCTCCAGTGGGAGGGGGTCATGAGCCTCCCTCTAATTGGCTGGATCTCCTCATCTTCAAGATAGAGATGGTCATAAATAATTAATCAAACATCTCTGGAGAACGATCAGATGATTAAAGGAGAACTTTTCCATTTTTGTAGAGGGAGATGGCCGCTTTAGTCATAGATAGGTGAGGGTGATATGGAGATTCGTAGGCCATGAGGTGTTTACCTAGATGTGTTAATCTTGAGCGTTGCTTCAATGACTTTCCTCCCTTGTGCTCTTTTGTTGGTGAAGAAAATTAAATCAGTAACCACTGCACCTTTATTGGAACAAAATTAAACATCAGAGATGAGCGTTTCAGGATAACATTTCAGAAGTTTATGTTTGAAGTTTATGGCTGCGTTTTTAGAAGGGCTAGGTAGGTATTTAAGATTGAGCGCGTTACGTCTTACCTGTTTTACCACACTATCACTGGTAATGAATTCCTATTGCAGTGATAGTTACAGTAGTTTAAGAGTTAAAAATGACCTCTTGAGAAGTGCATCAGGCTAAAAATCTGTGACCGGGACATGTGAGCAATCTCATCTGAAGTAGTGTAGTCAGAGGGGGTAAAGTGGCAACTGATGGAGTGTAAACAGAGGAGGTGCAGTGAATGAGGAGCAAGTAACTCAAACTCTGAATTCTTGATAAGATGCCCCGATTTAATTTTATCCAATCTGCTGTGTAGGTATTTCTTCATGGACTTCAACTGAGTAACAGTTGCATTTCCAGCGAAGTCTAGAAGTTATTTCGGGCAGAGGAGCTAGGCCTTCAAAGGCAGCAGTAATAGGCGTTAAGTGGTTTAGAACTAAAACGATATATAGCAATAAGGGCAAGAGAAGTGTAGACTGGGTAACAATTTCAAACAAAAGTGTGTTTACTGGGTAAGAGAAGTGTAGACAGGGTAACAATTTCAAACAAAAGTATGGACACTGGATCATTGCACTAATTGACATTAAACTAGTAGCATCCACAGCTGTTAAAATGGGAGAGGGGGCAAGCACTATCTAATATTGATTGCAAAACCTAAAATGAGGGAAGGGGCAAGCATTATCGAATAATGATTGCAGAAACTAAAAGAACTAAGAAGAACAGATAAATTAGCACTTAGTGTGCAGCACCTCAATACAGTTAAAATATGGCTGCACCTCTTAGGCTCTAGATTATGTACCTTGGTGAAGAGCTAGTAATCCTTCTTTGGTGTCAGGAAGTTTGTTCAAGAACAAGTCCTATGTCCATAGCAATTGCAGGAATTGATAATTTTAGGAATCCTTCTTTACTTTCATTGAACCTGTGAGGGACATGTCCTATGTTTATTTCAGTCAGGATCAGGTCACCATTTTAAGGAGAATCTGGCAAGTAAGTGAAAAGGAGGGAGTGGCCCCAAAATGGAGGGCCCACCACAGCCCTGCGAGACCCCCAACAGGACGCAACAGAGTCAGAGGCAATTTTCCATTTTTTTCTCAATAGTGTCCAATGTGTCTGATTGTGCAAAGATTCTTTGTGGTGTACTTTCATGAATGTGTTTGTGTGCTGTAGGCCTTGTGAATTGGTGTCCATTGGCAGGCCTGGTGTTTCTGTGCTGCTCGTATGCTTCTGAATAATGTCAGTAAAACAAGTGATGAAAGTATGGAAGGCAGCCATTTCAGTCACTGCATTAAGTCAGAGGCCACTTCAAACAGTGACATTGAGTGACACATCCCCCCAAAAAGCATGAATCATGTAAAATCAGAGTGCTCTTTAGTTGGCAGGCAAATAAATTATACAATTCTTTATTGGCTGCCAGTCTCACTAAATTAGTCGTAAAGACAAACAATAAAGAGTGCCAATCACCCTATATGACAAGATGTCTGAACATCTATTATTAATAATATATAATCTTTCTGAATAATATATGTGGACGTTGTGGACTCAAAGATCTCAGATCAATAAATATTGTAGTGCAATGTCTTAAATGTCTGGTGTTTTGTGATGCTGCAGGAAGATTGATCAGTGTGGCAGACAGCAAATGGATGCGCTGTTTCCCTATGGCTGCCGCTGGCTGTAATACTAACAACTGGTTGCCACCAGTACATTTTAGAAGAGCACAAGAGCATTACAATCACTGTGATTTGGATATGGGACGGGAATGCTGAGCCATTTGATGAGAAATGCAACGCAACAACCTAGGGTTCAGCTCACTGGCAATTATGATGGTACCCAAATGGCTACCTGATAGAGGCGTGGCCAGTCTCAGTATTCTGTGAGACTTCAACACGTATACTGCAACCAAGCCCTTGTGAAATGTAATGTCTCTAGACACCCATGTGTTTTTGATAAAGGCCGTTTTATTGGAAGCAAGCAGAGCTCACAATTGCTAAACAAACCTACGGCTGAGCTGTATACTCTAAATGACACTAAACAATGATTTTACAGTGAAATTCTAATCCATTTTCGCTGAGGTCTTTCCCCATACTTTTGTCCTCCTGACCATCCCATCTCTTACCCTGCCTTATTCTTACGTCTAGAGACTGTCTCATGCATTATTCCCACAAATCCACTTCCTTCTGCCTTGCCTGCGTCCAAACGCCTTAGCTTGTGCACCATGGTGGGCAGCTAGCTCATTGCTGTGCAGAAGGGATTTTGAAATCTCTCAGTGCATGCACTTTATGAGCAGGGATGCACCCGCTTGAATGCCCCTTACCCCTCCCAAACACCCCTGCACGTGGGGCCCTTCTTGGGGGCACAGGATATAAATAGTGCCACACGCACCTAAAAGGCATCATTGAGCACAGTAGGTCTTTTGCACAAATTACAAAGTACATTTGAGAACTAATATGCTTTGCATTGGTCATCACTACTTTCACGTAATAAGTGTCATCTGTCCCAGTCTCACCCTTAGGGCCTGATTACGAGTGGGTTGGTTAATTCCGATCCATGCATAAGCATCTGTTTCCGCATGGATCAGATTTGGGGTTGGGTGTTATTTAACGCATCTGCAGCGGAAATTTAACAGGAGAAAACCATAGACAGTGGCGGCCGGCACAGCTCGCGGGTAGCAGGGTGGGCGCGCGGGGAGACGGGGGTGATGGGATGCGGGTTACAATGCAAGAAAAAAAGAACACATGCCTTGCCGCCGGGTCCAGTGTCTCCAGGAAGCAGGCAGTCAAGCTTTTTCCACTAAGCAAATCACAACGCTGCAATGCAGCGTTGTGATTGGTCTGAGCTCCCTGATACGTCGCTCAGCCAGGGGCTGGTGGGGTGGGCATGTTCTTCATGCAGGATGTAATGCAGCCCGCAAGGAGAATAGGGAAGGGCGCATGACTGTTTTGACTGCCCGAGAGGGCCGACCAAACAGTCATTGCGCCCTTAGGAGTGGGCAAACCACTCCTCCCCTGCTCTGCAGCCCACCCCCTCACAAAAAGCTACCACAGCAGGGCGACAAAATAAAATGATAATAACATTACATTATTATCATTTTTTTTCCCTTTCTTTTACTGCTGCAGAGCAGTGGAGCGACGCCACTGAACATACGATAATCACTGGTAAACACACAAAAAACACGTTATTCCCCGTAAATTCGTAATAGGTGCTATTTATCACACCCGATAAATAACAAACCCCATGGTATCGTTATTTATGAGGTGCAACAAACAGCACCTATATTTGTATCAGCCCATTAGTTCCATCTCCACTTTGTCCTAATCTCATCACTATCTCAACCACTCTATTTCCTTTACCTCCTCAGTTTTCTTTCTACTTGTCATTCTCACCTCCGCTTTAACATTACCACACCTTCATTTCTTGGATCCACCTCTGCTTCTGTCCTCTTCTTCTCTTTTATTGTCCTTGCTCCCCTCACCCCTGCGCTCTTACCTCGATCATAAACTCACCTCTGCCTTTCTGAGCAGAGAAAGCCTGTATGTAGAGCCCCAGGGAGTATGTGTGAATCTGACTAGCTGACAGAGAAGGGGAGGTGGAGGACTGCATGTACAATTTTGCAACAAAAACGCGCAGTAAGGTCAAATGAATTAACATTGTATTGTATTGTATTGTATGTGATGCTTATGTAGCGCAGACTGTCACCCCACGGGTATCCTGGCTCTGCAACTTAGCAGATGAGATCAGCAAGCAACGGGCCTGACTATTAGTGGAAGACAATGCTCTCAATCCTAGGGAATAGCCAGGTTTTCAGACTCTTTCTGAAGCATGGCATGGAGGTCACCTGTCTAATACTCAGGGGTAAGGCATTCCAGAGGCATGAGGCCGCTGTACCAAAGGCCCTGCCTCCCATCCTGGATTTCTTAAATTTAGTAGTTGTTACCAGGTAGGCGCTCGAAGAGCGAAGATGTCTTATGGGCTTATACCATGTAAATCTCTCCTGCATAGAGAGCGGGCCCATACCATGTACCGCTCTGAACACAATGCACAAGGATTTGAAACTAACTCTCTCCTTGATGGGCAGTCAATGGAGGTCTCTCAAAGCCAATGAGGTGGAAGATCTGCGTTGCCTATTTAATGCCAACTTTGCCGCTATAGACTGGACTCTCTGCAGCCCCCGCAGGATGTATTGAGGGGCTCCCAGGTACAAGGAATTACAGTAGTCCAGTCTACACAGAATTATACTCCTCACTACCAGGGGTCTAGTCTCCTCGGGCAGCAGTGGAAGAATCTGCCGCAGTGCGTTTAGTAATGCAAAGCAGACACTGACTGTTTTATTAGCCTGTGACGTCATTTGAAGGTTGCCATCAATCAGGACGCCCAGGTTGCGTACGGTCTTAACTGGGGCCAGAGGGTCATCCCCAGGAGTGAGTTTAAACTCTAGCGGCAAATGCTGTATCGTTTTGGCAGTGGAGCAGTATACCCACCTCTGTTTTCCGCCCCGTTGAACTGCAGTGAGTTTTCTTTAAGCCAACCGGCAGTCTGGCGCATGCATTCCTGGAAGGTATCCATGGTCACTGCCTGCTTCCCTTCCAAAGAAAACACCAATTGAGTGTCGTCAGCATAGTTTACCAAGTCAATCCCGAATGATTTTATAATGGGGATTAGCGGGCGCAGATATATTAAAAAGAGGTTCATTGGTTCTCAGCATGCACTAGCACCCAAATCACAGGAACTTTACTACAAGGCAAAGCAATAACCACACCGATATACACTTCTTTTAAATAACAAGAATTGGACAAAGTACATTTCTTTCACTTTTCAAACATTACCAATGGTCTGTGATTGAGTCCTGATCTCTTATGTGCCATTCTTTACAATATCATTAGCAAAAAGAGTACAACATAATTGAGCTTTTTAAAATGGATATTCGTGGACTAGGGTTAGTTTGTTAACATTTTCGACACACTTATATTGATTCATAAGCAATATACACATGCGCTTCTTTATTGTCACCCTGATGCACACATCTCTATGGGATGGGGACCAGAGAGAAATCTATGTGGTCTGTGTTGTTTATGCACAAACAGCAAAAAACTGCAAAAATATTCCCTGTTGTACGGCCCAAGTAGTCTGGCGTTTTAATACACATAATAATTGGCAACAGCTATGGGGAAAGTGGAATGAACATAGAGGGAATATTTGTGAGCCCCCGCAAGCAGCACACCACCCCGCCACGAGCAGAGAGTAAGGAACAATATACAGAATATAGGGAGAGTATCACTATTGGTAGACGCTACAGATAGGAATGTCAAAGCATGATTCACTGCTAATGCATTGCTCTGTGTGATATTTGCAATTACATTTGTAACGTATTGATGTTTTCATCAATAAAAATAATTTTAAAAAATAATAATGATTGGCAGCAGCAATATAGCGGTTGGGCTCGAATTCAATAGCAGCGTAACTCCGAGGTGAGAGGTGAGGAACTGACTTCTGTTGTTTCTGCCAAGTATAAACCTACCCATCTCAATTTTAGGGCATCCAAGATGTGCCGAATTTAGTCCCAGGTGAGAAAAAGCTGCTTGCTTCTGATTGCTAAGAACACAGTAACAACCTTTAACACTTTCGCTGCTAGGCCTTACCCGCTCCCAGTGCTAAACCCATTTTTTATATATATAGGTAGTTCATGCTCATGACTCCATAACTTTTGTCCACATAAGCTATCCACACCAGATTTGCGTACTTTTTATTCTCCAGAATCCAGGGGTTTCTTAAGCTACCCAGGTACCAGAGGGGTCCAAGAAAATAGACAAAATATATCTGCAGTTTCACTTTTTGGGGAAAAATCAGAAAACAAACGCTCTGGATAAAAGTGTCTGTTTTTTCCATGAAATGGCATCAATAAATGGTTTGATGTGCTGCAGTCACTATCTTCCCAGCTTTCATGAACATGCAGAGCTGAATCAAAAAAACAATGTTTTTACCATAGTTTTGGCATTTGTCAAAGAGGTAGCCCATTTTTCCAGTTGTTTTGTTGTGCAAACCAGTGTGAAACCCATGGGTGATCCAGGACAGCTATGTATTTCTGAAAATAAGACAAATGTCAGAATTCAGCAAGTGGGTCATATGTGTAGATCCCTCAAGGTTTTCCCAAAGAAACTAACTGTTGAAATGAAGAAATATGGAAAATGAACAGGAAAAAACAGCCATTTGAGAAAATGTTTTCTGCTGTAACTGTGTGACACGATGGCCGATTTACAAAAGCAATGTATGATTAATTTAGCTAGATCCTTTGTGTTGTGAGGATATATTGGGTTTGTAGGTTCTCCAAGAACCCAAGGTACCCAGAGCCAACATGTGAGCTGCACAATACAATGGTTTTCATAGTGTACTGAGTAAGGACCAATTTATATGTTGAAATTGGTAAAGTGAAAAATAGGTATCAAGGTAAACCATGTATTTCTGAAATGGGCACACGATATGGAGCTTAGGAGCAGTGGTTGTTTGTATATCTCTAAATTTGTGGGTAGCCATTCGAGCATATGATTTAGAAGGTATTGTTCACAATGTCTTTTTCTTACAAACTTGCTTACATTTGGAAGGCACAAATGCAGCGAAATCCAATTGGTAATAATAAATATCCTACTATTATGTGCTCCCACATGTCTTCTGATAAAAATGGCCCCTCACTTGTGTGGGTAGGCCTAGTGCCTATGACAGGAAACAACCTATGGATACATCAAAGTTTTCCACTCAAAACGGACTCTTTTTGTGCAAAGTTGGTAGCTGTGGTTTTTGGGCCCTTGTTCAGCTGGCAGCTCGGGACACCTAGCAAACCTGCAACATTTTTAAAACTAGACACCTATGGGAATACAGGGTGGGGTGACTTACATGGCTCTCATCAGGTTGTTTCACCCAGAATCCCTTGCAAAACTCAAACTTTAACTAAAAAACACATTTTCCTCACATTTCTGTGATGAAAAATTCTGGTATCTGCGGGGAGCCACAAACTTACTTCCACCCATCATTCCCCTAATTCTTTTGATCAAGATGGTACCTCACTTGTGTAGGTAGGCCTAGTGACAGTGACGGGATATGGTCCAAAACGCAACATGTATGCATCACATTTTCCCACTCGAAACCAACCTGTTTTCGCAAAGTGGGTGGCTGTGGAGTTTGGGTCCTAGCTCAGCCAGCACATAGGGAAATCTAGCAAACCTGTACTTTTTGTTTTAACTAGACCCCTAGGGGAATTCAGGATAGGATGACCTGCATGGCTCTCACCAGATTGTTTTACCCAAAATCCCTATCAAACCTTAAGCCTTGACTAAAAAAGCACATTTTCATCACATTTCTGTGATGGAAAGTTCTGGAATCTACTGGGACCCACAAACATTCTTCCACCCAGAATTCCCCTAAGTCTTATGACACAAATGGTACTTCACTGTTGTGGGTAAGTCTAGTGCCTGCAACAGGAAATGTCCCAAAATACTATATGGAGACATCTACATTTCGAGTCACAAAAATTATCTGATTTGGCAATGGGTGTAGCAGTGATTTTTGGCCCATAGATCGATGGACACCCAGGGAACCCTACCAAACCCAGGTATTTCCAGCCGTGTGCGCAGATCGTCATTTCAGAGAGAAAAAAATAACTTAGGAAGCTGGGAAAGCTATTCCTCAGCTCCTGATGGTACAATGATTGAAATAAAATCCTTCAGGTGCTCGCACCGGAGGGATTTCCTGACTCGGTGCTAGGATGGCTACAGGCCAGTTTCAGCACAGAAGCACTGGTGCAGAGGATGGCAGGATGGCCTTGAGCCATCCTCTACATCCAACGGATTAATAATTCTATTCTATTCTATTTATAGGGTTTTGAAAAGCGTATATCTACCCAAGAAGGGCCTCCCAGTGCTATGTTGGCAACAGATAAGGCTGAATGAACAAAGTTAGTTGAAGAGATTAGTTTTAAGCAGTTTCCTAAATTTGAGTTCAGACTCTGTTTTCCTGATGTTTTTGGGGAGTCAGTTCTAAAGCTTGGGAGCTAAAAAAGCAAAGGAATCTCCTCCTCTTCTTGTTTTTTTTACTCTGGGTACAGCAAATAGCTGCTAATTGGTGAAGCGCAGGGTTCTTGTGGTGAGATAAGGAGTGAGAAGTTTTTGAATTAGCATTGGGCCTTTTTTATACATGGTGGATGTGCTATGCATAGGGCCTTGAACTGAATTCTTTTGGCCACTAGCAACTGTTGTAGCACAAATGTGTTGGGCCTCATATGTTTTTATTTCAAATAAATCAAGTTATTTATCCCAGAAAAACCTCAGCTACCACACCAATCTCTCTAGGTTCTCTGATGGATTTTGTACTGTGCTGAAAGGGACTCGAATATTTAGGTGATTAACTATTATCATATGAGGATCTGAAATAAGATAACCGTAAGCATTTATTCGTCAACAAATGGATTTTCTTAGACTAAATCTATCTGTAAGTCAGTAATTTGCAAACAGATAAATTGACCACAACAAATTAATGAAACAGAATCAGCAGAGTATTTATCTCATTTGGTATCTTTATCATATTCAAATAATTTGCATGCCAATCTAAAATAAGAATTGAGAACTTTAAAGCAAATAACCATCTTACAAACTCCATTCATAAAAGTTCAGTAATCGCCAAACGACCAGTTCCAGTTCATGGACAGCATCTGTCTGCCCCTGTCTGCACTGCAGTGTCAATGCCACAGATGTTATCGGAAACCTTCCAGCTATAAAGATTCCACTATGCAAGCATACCCACCGGCAGCAAACACAGTAATTCATCACAGTTAGGGGCCAATTCCGATCCGGGTCGGAAAGCACTCCGACAGAGCCGGATCCGGAGTGTTTTCTGACCGAGCCGGAGTCCTGCAGTCCGACCGAGCGAGTACGATGCGGCCGTATGCTGTCAGACTCGGTTTGGTCGGACTCCCATAGAAGTCAATGGGAGCCGGTCATACGACGCGTACATGGGCTCCCATTGACTGAATGGGTACGTCGCGGACAAGGGCGCCCCCTACAGTGGGCACGCGTCGGTGCCATCCGCACCGTACATGCCTGTGTTCGGGAGACCCCTGGTCGTAGGGCTGCGGGTGACAGAGGGTCCGACGCGGCCCCGCAAAGGCAACTACCGGGACAATTTGCGTGCCGGACACTCAGGCTCGCACAGGCTGTCCGATGCGTGCATCGTACTGGCTCGGTCGTGAATCACATCCATTGCACGCCACGGTTAGCTTACGACCGAGAAGTACGGAGCGGTTCAGACCCGGAAACGACTCGGTCGGTGAATTTCATGTAGCTCGCATCGTACATGCTCGCTCGTACAGCTGTACGAGTCGGCCGGTAAACATGTGTATGGCTCATAGTTTTTCCGGCCGGATTGCGTTCGGTGCCCTTCCGACCCTGATCGGAATCGGCCCCTTAGTGTTAGTTTCTGGAAGTCCAAATCATCAGTCTCTGTGCTGCTAGGTGGGTTGAGAAGGTGGGCAAGATAGGGGTCATGCCTGTCCACACTTTGGGCAATTATACTGCATCAATTTCTGGTTTACCCCTTGACATCACCAATTTTGTCAGACTACTCTGTCCTATTGGTCAGTTTCAGTAGGATGAGATGATGTAGTGGGTAAAAAGTATACAAATCCGGAAGAATTAAGTCATCAATTACTTTGCATTTCCTTAAGACCACTGTACTTTAGTCATAAAATTGGTTGATTTTTTTATGAAATAGGCGAGTCCATGCTCTCATCCTTTGTCAATTCTTTCCCAAGCATGTGCTCTAGAAAGTAATAATTTTGTTGCAATTCCAATCGGGTGAGCTACCAATATGAAATGAATCATGATTGTTTGAGCACAAGTAGAAACTTTACAAAAGGTTCCCATAGGCCTCAAACTGTTCAGTTCATAAGTTCATACTAGGAAAGGAAAGCAAGTTTTGGGGCTGCATGAAACACAGCTTGCGCACAATGAATTTATGATAAAATATGATTTTCACTCTATTAGAAACCATGCATTAGTTCTTCAATTAGACAAATTAATAATTCGCATCTAACGTTTTTAACACTTCATTTCCATTTCACATTCTATTTAGCAATTTTCTTTTTCATGTTGTTGGTTAATGCATCTCCCAAGACTCATAAGCACCTTTAGAATAAACGTTTTCATAACGGAAATTATTTTAACATCTATTTCTCTTCATTGACAGTTCTCATTATTATATTACCGTTTTTATTCTTTTCATAGAGTTTTCTATGTTATCTTTTGTTTATTACATTCATTTACGCATAGAGAGAAACTTCTTGATACGTTTGTTAATCTTTTCATTCGTTTGTTTACGGTTAAATGTCATCACAATCCTACACCTAACATTCTGCATGCTTTTACGATGCAGTACCTAAATCACGTTTCATGTGTGTTTTTTTCTCTTAAACGTGGTAACCAAACCACATTTGTCATATTTGGAGATAAATGCCACAAATCAGTTCTCTAGGGTGAATTCATAGCGATAAATCGAAGATGACATCTATGCTCTATCAATTCCCCCTTTGATGGCGAATTGAGCCATCACACTCTTATCTTTATCTGATGTCACATTTATAAGGCGGATGTCTACATTAGTTTTAGCCTAATCTGTTCTAAGGCTTTTGATTCATCATAGTATCCGCATTGTCTACCTTCTAGTCAATTTCTGCTTTCTTTCACTTTATTCGCCTAGTTTCTTTTTCAAATTTTGTATGTTTGCAGTATCTAAAAATTATTATTATTATTATTTGTATGCCAACAGCAATAGTTAGTATAGGTGCTAATATTTGTCCCACTAAACTACCTCCCAATATTGAAATACATTTCCCCACAGAAGTAAACCCTTTTCCGATGGAGTCCCATGCACCATCAGCTTTCAATTTGTTCAAATATTTTCCCAATTTAGAAATATTGCTGATATATCCCCACAAATCTTTACCTTTATCAGGGATCTAAGTACAGCCCTGTTGAATTTTCAGCATGTGACAGACTCCCTTCTCTTTTGCGAGTAAGACGTCTGATGGAAGTCTGTTTTGTAATACCATAGATCTGATAGCAAACATTTCAGTGTCCATGACAAGGAAACCTTCTGCTGTATCAGTTGATAAATGATAAACTACAGTAGTAATTCAGAATCACCCCAACTGATGGTATTATTGCACCAAAAATATCCCCAATTATTTCATCAGCACTTATTCACTTTCTTAAATGAATATGTTTAAACTTGTTGGTTTCACCAGCCTGATTCACATGATATTTTTTGGGAAATACTATTCCCATATAACAGCATCCATACCAATGTTTTGGCAATCTATAATAGGCATTTCTCCCACAAATATAGTACACCCCTCGGAAAACAGGATCTGATCGTCTGAGATAATCCTCACCCTCCCACAATTTGGAAAGTGTGATCACATTCACCAGAACCAACAAATGTATTGTTAAAATCTTTTTTGTGTCTTAGAATGCACGGCTTCCCTTTATGTTGCCAATCTAAAGCCATAGCAGAGTGTGCATCACCCTTCTTAATTTCACCTTCCTGGTGTGTCCAAGGTGTTACCCTCTCGGATGACCTGTCTTGGAAACACTATGTCAAGAAGCAGAATCTCCAACTCAGGCGCATCACAGGGGCCTTGATTAAAGAGCACAAGTTCTCAGGAAGTAAACCAATAGCTGCCCCTCTCCGCATTTACAATCTTAAAGCGGTGGGAGCAGCTCTATATGGGGCGGAACTCTAGGGGTTTTAAAAATTATATACACTACTTGCGACTTACAATTAATTTTTAAGATCACTTTGCTCACTCCCCCAGAGTACCCCCCTGTATCTGTTGAGATTGGATATGGGCAGAACTTCGATCGTAGAAAAAGCACAGTTACGCCTCTTACTTTTTTGGCTACGCTTGAAAACTACCCCCGAGCTACTCCCTTACGCTGCAGCTTTGGACGAGGTCTATGCGCTTGACCATCTTGAGAAAATTGGCTGAATGACCAAGGTGAAGGCTTTGATGATCTCCCTGGGTTGGAAGGTCTTTGGGACACAACACTAAAAACAGAATCCCTACTCAGCAAGGCATTGATCAATAAACACTTCTGGGGCTGGGTGGCACATTCCGCGATTTCTTATCCATCTTGAGGTCGTTTGACACTTGACTTCGTGGAGTTCAAAGTAGAAGGAGCTTTTGAGCAATATCTCGAGGTTAGTACTAATCCACAGAACAGAAAGCTGTACATGCAGTTTAGATTTGGATCCCTCCCTGTGCATTCTTTTACTGTCTCCTGGCACCACCATTCTCCTGCATCACAGCTTGTGCATCACAGCTCTGCCTGAGCTGTACTCTTGCATTTGAGACTATCAGCCATATCCTTTTTTTCATGGTTTGGAACCCGTTGCCACAAAAATGCTCTGTGCATTTTAAAATCTGATTCAAGCACAATGCTTGTATGTGCAATTGCTAAATTTCTGGGCAAAATGTGGATCAGCAGGAGGCACGCAATGAACACGTAGTAGATGTCATTCTTTTTAGCACTCTTTTAAAATGGTATTATGTATGCAGTTATTTTAACCTAGAAGAGTGCCATTTTTAGATCTGTATCAGCATGGCGGGTCATGCTTTCTAGTATCGACTCCAAAGACCTTTGCTGACATCGTTTTTAACCATCTTCCTAGGCTTTTCTTTTAAGCTGTCTTATCATTGTTTATTAATTTTATCCAAGTTGGCTACTGATGAATTATCTTTTTTGACACATACATGTTTTTATTGCCTCTTTTGCACTTTAGGTATTGGCACCTTTTGCGGCCCTTGCACCATCGCGTAGGCCTATCTTTTAAGTCGGACTTTAATATTTTTAGATATTGGCCCTAATCAGAGAGTTAGAAATCATATGCACTATATGCATTTCCACTTTATTATTTTTATCTTTTCATGCTTTTGTTATCTATGATGTTTGGCCCTATACATCATGCAGCCACTGACCATTCCACATAGACATATCGGCCCGTGGGGGCTGCTGCATTGCTATTTATCAACATTTCTATTTTGTCACTGTAAATTGCTGCTCTTTATCTTGCATATTTTATCCTGTTTTATATGTACTGTATTCATATGGCACTTTTATGGTTGCAACGGCCGAAATAAAGTTATTTATTGATTGGTATTTTCAATTGTGTTTCAGCTTTTTTCCTAATTTCCCCACGTCAATCCTCAACTGTGTTTATAAAATCTTTTCCTACATAATGTAAGGAGCAAGTTAAATTATGCCTATGTGCATATACTGTATCTATACTTTTGTAGGTTGGAAAAATTCACCCATTATTTCAGAAGTCCGTATATCTGGTACACTATTACAATTTTTCTTGATAGGTATTTTCGAAAAGATCAAATCATAATTTGAGTAATAATATTTAAATTGCCCTGTGCAATAGAATAAACTGGTTAATACGTTACAAGAAATGCCATAAGTAAGAGGTAAGTGATGGTAAGTCACGCCCTCTAATACTGAGATAGGTAATTGCATGCATATATAACTCTCTCTAGCATCCATAGTGTCCCTGTATTTGTAAATGAGTTGAGTAAAGAAATTTAAAGAATAATCATTAAAAGATTGATCATGGTGCAAAATGTTATCAGTTAGGTCATTAGTTAAAATCCCATCATTCTTTTCTTCCAACGGTTTTGTAACAAGGGTGGGGTTAATGTCATGCTTCACATAAAACATAATGAAGAAGGTTTAAGACAATAAGTACAAATACAATAATTATGGGAAAAACAGCTAAAAAGCAAGCACATATACGTTTACGTTTTAAAGATGCCGGGTTTGGATTTTCCATCTCTTCAGAAAGGGACTCATAATTTATCGTTATTATTTGGGAATGCATTATAGCATGGGAGTTTGTAGCAATTATTTTTTTAAACTCAGGAAATACATCTTTTTTGCTTCTTCCACTGTAACAGTTCACAAGTTTCAATGGTTTGGCGTAATCCCGCGAATTGTGTCTCTTCAGTTATTGATAAGATAAGTAGGCTTTCTTGTTTTCAGTTTCTATTTTTTGTAAATTCTGGTGGGGCTTTTCAGTGTTTTCAAGTGATTTCAATACCTTAAAAAAACAGTGGTTATCAGTGGTTACACATTTTCATGCCTTTAAAAACTACAGAAACAGTGTTTTTCCAGTGTTTATGGAACGTTTTGCTTTTATTATTGCTTGCTTTCTGCACTGATAGTGCATGGTATATAGACAGTGTAAGTATAGTGTATATGAGGTCCAAATAGATTTTTGAAAATTAAACTTATTGTTGCACACCATAAAAATACTTCTTCAGTGAGTTTTTGGTCATGTGCGCTCTCTCTTTCCTGCCCATGTAAACTTCTGTGAAAAGGCCCTCTCAACATTGGCACTTGAGATGGGCAACACCAAAATATCCAGTACACAATTTGTTAACTCTGGCCACTGACATAGCTTTCCATGCTAATACTGGTTCACTTGAAGATTGCGATTCTCAGGGCAGGGTATGCAATATTTGCGCTGATCTGGACGCTTATGCCCTCAGAGTTATTGAAGTGGCCAAAAATGAAGCAGCACTTTTGAAACTACAGAGGAAATTCACCTTTATGGAAGGGATCTAGAACAGAGTACCACAGTGAGGTTTCATTGACTTCAAATGCCATTGGTGGTGAAGGGACATTTCTATGCATCATTGCAAGTCATTTCTCATACATTGTAAAATAAACGTTCCTAAATTGCTCTTCACCATTGCTTTGCTTACCAAGTGGCAAGCACTCTAAAATGGAACATGTTGCAGTGCCAAAGTCACTAAAGATATTGCCCAGCCTACTCTCAAGGATATGTTTCACATCTACACCAATTATGCTGAACACTGACAAGGGTGTTTTAAGACTCTAATTGTTTTATTATGTCCACTACAGCAGTTATGTTTTCCTGTAAAAATCTAAGAATGCAGTAGAGTGTACTTTTTTCACATCACTATCAATATGTGACCAAATATCCTCACATTTCTTGCCTTTAGCATCAACACTCAGCAAACATTCTGTAATCGGTTGCCACATGGATAATACGGCATTCATAGCCCTTTGGACTGAGAACCATCAGTTAAGGGACACAGTTGGGATGACTCTTTCTTTGATGCCACACAAAGCACAAAATGATAAATATTTGCATTTTAGTTCCTGTGCATAAGAAAACAGTGCACCAGATTGTACTAAAAAGTCAATAGCATTCCTCATCAATTGTAAAGATGCTTTCAGCATACCATCTAACAAGTGGCAAGGCTCTCTTACAGGGAAGCACTTCAGCTCAGGTAACAATTTTGACAGGTCATCACACAACTCTTACCTATACGTAGCTGAATCACTGCAAATACAAACAATATCACTCCAATCTTTGTTGAACTTGGAAAGAACCTTTTTTGCAGAGCATTCCAAGTGACGCTGCGTTCCATGTTTTCCAAACGTCTGGTGTCATGTTTACACAACTATCCAAGATGCTTGGTGATGGCGCTCTTTTCACATATACTTGTCACTACACCTTGCATTGAATGTTTAAAGCCTGAGATGTTGGCAATTCACCTATCAATTCTGACTCACTAGAAACTCGGGGCTGATGTATTCAGGGTGTTTACCCATTCTTTGTGGGTAAATGTGATGACACATATTAGGAAAGATTCTTATGAAACCAGCCATTTTACCCATCAGTGAAAGAATCAAATGCAGCCAAAATATCAAATATGATTTTGATATTTCCTGATTCTCTACAGTTTATAAAATAATTAAACAAGACCTAAAACATGCTACTAAACCCTGCATCTTTAGACCAAAGACCACAAAACTGAAAAAAACAGAAGGAAGAAGAAACAATATTTTAGTGGCATCCCTAAACAACAAAACTCAAGCAGAATAATGTTAGGCCAGACTTTCTTCGTGCTAACTTGTATAACAAAGTTACATTGTATTTGCCCCTACACGAAGAAAAAAATTCTTTCACTCTCTTTTTCCTTTCTTTGAATGTCATTTATTTTGTTATTGTGCAGGTGTTTTTTCAGTGTTTATATGTTTTCACTGGTGAGGGTTATTTCTCTTTCAGTGGGGTTTTATCAGTTATTATAGGTTTAAACCTAAAACTGGACAGCCTATTCATGAGTAATTTTTCATTTTCCTTCTTCTATTCAAGAGTGTCTCTTTTCAATAAAGTTACTCAAGGTGGTTTTTGTGAGTTCAGATTCTTGAAGCAAAAAGCATGATACGTTCTCTCCAAGTCATTAGCTGCTGCTAGATAAGCCCACTCTGGTGCAGCATATCTCTGATTTGATACTCTAGCTATTTTTGATTTTCTCATTGTAGTCTCATCATCATGTGTGTCGCTTTGTTCTGTTTGACGTGAGACTTCGATTACAGTTGAGGGTTTTTTTCCTTATACCAATACTTGCCTCAATCTGCTAGTTTTTCTGGGCCAATGTTCTTCACTTACTCACTTTTCACTGGCACTTTTCACAACAGCAGAGTCATTACTTCGCTTAGTCTGGTCCCTATCCACATAACCCATGTTACCTACAGGGACTGACTCTCTCGGACCCTCTTTTGAACCAGTACTTCGAGACTCAGTAGCTGGTGCCCCCTCTAATCTGGGACTGACCTGCGTTGTATGTCTCACTGTGACCACCAGCACAACCACTGCAGGTACTGGATTTTCAAGGGGACATGGGACTTGGCGGGTATGGGTATCATGCACCCAGTTAGGCAGACCACCACATTTAACAGCAGTTGTGGTAACAAGAATCACTTGATATGGCCCATGCCAACGAGGCTCCAAACATGTTTTGTGCATGTGCTTCTTCACTAGTACCCAGTCCCCAGGGAACATATCATGGCACTGCTCCTGTTGTGTTGAATTTGCAGCTTCCCTAACCTGGTGAGACACGGAACGGACCACATCAACCAATACTTTACAGTAATTGAGTACCAAATCACCAGTTATATTTACAAGCTAATTGGCTGGGACCGTAGGCTGTCTCACAGCCCTCCCCATTATGATTTTGGGTGGGGACAGCCCAGTTTTTCTGTCTGGGATAATTCTTAAACTCATCAACACCAAGGGTAAAGCAACTGGCATTTTCAGGGACGTGGACGCACACACCTTTGCCAAACGGCACTTTATCATTCCATTTACTTATTCGACCACTCCAGACGTCTCTAGTCGATATGCACAGTGTAATTTCTGTTCAATATGTATTGCTGCACAGAGCATTTGTATTACCTCATTATTAAAGTGTGTCCCTCTATCTGATTCCATAGAGGTCAAAAATACAAACCGCGGTATAAGCTCTCTAAGGAGTAATTTCGCTACAGTTAGACTGTCATTACGTCTGGTTGGATAGGCTTCCACCCAAAGAGAGAACAGACACAATCACTAAAATTTATTTTAGTCCATTGCAAGGTGGCATCTCGAGAAAATCGAGCTGCATCCTATTGAAGGGTCCGCCAGATCTTCCTACATGACTCATTGTGACCACTGTTTTCTCTCCCACATTCTGTTGTTAACATATTACACACCTCAGGCAGAACAACTATGTGACAGCTCAAAATCTGAGATTGAACCATGTCTGTCTGAAAAGTGGCATCATAGCATCTCTCCCAACATGTGCAGGTCCATGGTAGTTCCTTGCCATTGGAGACAACAAACTATCAGGCATGACTGCTCTCCCATCCATGTACACCCACACCTCATCCCCTTGTCTTGGTATAAAACCTGCTTTGATCTACCTTTGTAGTTCGGTCTCTTAAACTTCATCCAGTAATGCTTTTATTTCATTCCATGTTTCCGCAATTGTAAACATCAGCCCGCATTCTGCCACATCAGGTTGTTCTTTTAATGGATCCCCATTGAAGATGTAAGAATTTAGGGCGCAATAGCGCGTGGTTTCATCTGCATAGCAGTTGTCAACCGTCACATAATGTCAGTGGGCTGGACACTTTACCACTGTAATTTGGGATGACAATTGTAAGGCCAGCAGTGCGTTTTTCATGCTCTCTGCATTTCAGGTAGGTGAACCCGAAGAGGTCATGAACCCACGCTGAGACCACAACTGCCCAGGGTCATGGACAACCCCACATCCATGTTGGCTGTCTGTTAAGGTGGTAACTCTCAATTGTTCTGTAATGTTGCAAGCCCTCGTCAAAGTGATTAGTTAAGCTTCCTGAGCCGAAAACACTCCATTGAGCCACGATGCTTCCACCTCTCCCATAATTGTACAGATGGTATACGCAGCTCTCAGGTTTCCTCCAGCATCTCTCAAACATGATCAATCCACAAACAACACATGATCTGACTAAGGCAATGGAACATCCATGATATACGGACGAAGTTTCGTACACAGTTCAGTCACATCCAGACAATCATGATCTGCTTCATCAATCACAACTTAGTGAGATGTTGCGTTCAAGTATGAGTAAGCAAAATCTCAACAGAGTGTGGTACATGCACTTTCAACGGGTGACCCATTACAATGCTCTCACACTGCTCCAAAACCACACATATGGCAGCAACTGCTTTTAGTCATCTAGGCAATGCTGCTGCCACCGGATCTAATGTAGCTGAGAAGTATGCAACAGGTCTATGTGCAGTTCTATGCATCTGTGTTAGAAATGATAATGCACAGCCTTCGCACTCACTGCAGAACAGAGTGAAGCTTTTGTTAAAGTTGGGCATTACCAATGCTGGAGCTCGACACAAACTCTCTCACAGTTTGTTAAAAGAGCGCATACATTCATAACTCCATGGAACTGGATCTGGCACATACTTGTGCATAAGCCTCTGCAGGGGCTTAGCAGTTAATGATGAATTTGGAATCCATTGGCCGCAGTAGACAACCATTCCCAGAAACATGCAAACCTCTTTTTGAGTTCTTGGCGGGTTTATCTTCAGAATGGCTGTAATCCGATCTTGTGAGACCTTCCTTTCTCCCTTCTCAATGTGATGTCCTAGGTAAAGGACCTCCCTCTTGTAAAATTGTATCTTTGTTGGTGACACCTTATGACCCCTTACTGCCAGATGATTCAGTAGCGCAATAGTGTCACATATGCAATCCTCCTGAGTACCTGACGCTACCAATAAGTCGTCAATGTACTGTACCAGAACAGAGTGATTTGGCATTACCAATGACTCCAAATTCCATTTCAATATATGATTGAAAATGGAAGGACACTGTATACCCTTGGCACCATGCCAAAACATGGTTTCCGAACTGGAATGCAAATACAAATTGGCTATCCGGGTGCAAGGAAATGGAGGAAATGGATTGACAGAAATGAATGACAGAAAACCATTCAGCTTTGAAAGGAATCTGATATAGTATCACAGCTGGATTTGGCACAATTGGACCACATGGTATCTCAATCTGGTTAATTTTTCACAAATCCTGTACAATCCTGTAGTTTCCATTTGGTTTCTGAATTGCCATAAAAGGTAAATTACACGGGCTTCCCATGATCTCTTTCAAAATTCCCTGTTCAATCAGTGATTCCATCAAAGGGGTTATACCTGCAATAGTCTCAGGACTCAGATTGTATGGTGTGGTTCGAGGAAATTCTGCATTTGGTTTCAGAGTGATTCGTACTGGAGCTACTCCTTTGATCAGCCCAATATATTTGCCTGTGAAATCCCAAACCTCTGGGAACACGGTGTCTCTCATGTTAGTTAAAAACAGAAATATCCCCTCAACTCCTGTCCTTTGTTATGACATTTTGAATACTAGATCCTCATCATTAGTATAGAATTCTATTCCTCTCAGGGTACAATAAATGGAGCATTTAATTTGCACAAAAGATCTCAACCTAATAGGTTTACTGGGCTGGACTCACAAATAACAAATTTGTGAAAATCTTCAAATGATCCAATTTGTACAGTAACAGGTTCAGATATAGGCATTGACATTAATCGGTTTGAAGAGAGGGGTAGGTTTGGAACTTCCGCTGTTCTCAAAGTGGAACAGGTAGCACCAGTCTCAACAAGGAATGAAATAGGTGTTCCATTCACATTGCCATCCACATAAGGATCACTCTGGTCTACCTCTAAGGATGCGCCAAGTACACATCCCTCCTCCCACTCAGGCACCATCATTGAGACAAATCAGAATCACTGTCATCAATCTGTATAAGATACTATTGAGTTACATTTGAATTCGTATCAATTTGGTCATTTGTATGGAACCACATGTTCACATTATGCTTCTGCACTTTACCATTCAATTGAGGCATGAGGGCTTGTGGCATAATCAAGTTTACATTTTTTTGCCTTTGAGTCTGTTGATTCTTCATCATATCACTGGCCTGGGCCTGTGTGATTTTACCTGGTGCTGCCTGCCCATTCATCTGATTCAGTGAATTGAACTTACACTCATGTTTCCAATGCCCGAATATGCCACAAATATGGCTGGATGAGGCTTTTTCAACATTTTTATTGAAACCCCTCTTCCTCTGCTTTGTGCTGTCACATTCTGTTGCTGGCCTCCTGCTACTCCTTGCATACCAGTATTTGTTTGACCAGTTCCCTAAACTATAACAGAACAATCAGAACCAACTCCCATAATACCTTTCTGCGCTGCCCTCATCAGTGCCAACATCAATTTTTCATTCAATCGTTTATGTTTGGAATCCACCTCATATCCACAATACTTTACATACTGAAGAATCTCATTCAGAGGCTTGCTTTGCCAGCAAATCAAATGTTGCTGTATCATTGCACTTATTTCGAGTCTTAATCCATACACAAATCAATATAAAAAATGTTCCATATCTTTACCAGTCACATTTTCCATTCCACTATACTGTTTAAATACCTGCAGGAGTCTCTCATAATATGCATCTACTGTCTCTTTCAATTTTTGTGTTGTTCTATCAATTTTTAGCCAATCAGTCTCTTTTGGAGGAATGTTTCCTTTTAGATAAGTATTAACCTGATTATATTTTCTCATTATTTCAAGTGATGATGCACCAGTCCTCGAATCTCTTCCAGGTTCTGTCTCTGGCCAATCTACTGCAATTTTACACTGTTTCCATAAATCACTTGGAGCCACGATGTCAAATAAAGTATCCAAATCTTTCCTTTGATACTTTCACAAATCTCTCGACTTGTCTATAACAATCAACTGGTTTCTCTCTCAGGTTTGGGAATTCATTTGTAAAGGACACTATGTCTGGTCTAGTCCAAGGAACATGAACATACCCTCCTCCTGGCGCTTCTCTCATTGGAAATATTTTTGCTTCAAAAGTTTCAGTTTCTCCCTTGAACATGGGGAACATTGGCATGGCTGCCCTTTTTGTTTCTTTCTTTTTAGCCCAACTGCCTTTCCATCTCTCTAACTCACCCCATTTCCTGAGTGTTGACAGTAATTCTTTAATTTGTAATCTTTTTCCTGATGGGTTTAAACTCTCTAGATCCTTGTCACTAAAATCCAATCGATACGTTTTTTGTAATGCCTTTGACTTCTGTATATCCATCCCATATTTCTGTGCCACCTCAGCAAATTTCTTGTGTGTGGTTCTAGCTCTTCTGGTAATATTCTTACATATAAATAATAATTAGTTGACATGGTAATTAGCAATCCTTCCTGGACTAATAGTTCCCAAACTCATTTCTTCCAATTCTACCTTAAGTTTGGCTTTGTCAAGCGTCCTTTCATTTAAGTTTCCTACATTTGAATTTACTCTTTCCGCTGTACCTTTTTCGAAGGTGGAAGGAGCTATATCCTTAATCCAGTCATCAAGTTCCTGTGGAGTAGGACCTACTGCCTGATTTAACACACCCATTTGTGATCCACCACTAACTCCCATTGCTTGTGGAATTACACAGGTTTCAGAACCTTGAGCTTCTAACTGTAAATTTCTAGCTGTCAGAACCTGTGCTCCTCAAGCGGTAGTCTCCATGATCCTTTCTGCTGTACCAGACAATGCATTTGCTCTCCCTTGATTAGGGTGTACAGTAGTATGCCTGGTCCCATCGCTACCTCCTGATTCATTCCTTTGTTGCGAAGTACCTTCATTTGGAAATGTTATATTAGCATTTATTTGACCCTCATTCAATGTCTGTGATACAGTGTTTGCTCCTCCTAGTCCAGTGGGAACAGATAACGTATGTATTTGCTGACCTCCCATGCCTGTCTGATAAAAAGGAACTACAAGTTATACGGTTATTAGAACTGAATGAGCATTTGGTATTGTGGGGTTATTGAATCCTACTCCTCTGGGCATCTGCTCTTCAGGGAAAAAGGGATTTAAACTATTTGGCAATACAGGTGCCTCTGATTGAATTCCCACAAATGGATTTAATCCTGTCTGTGACTGCTCTTTGTTATATTGTGGGGGTCTATTTATTAATAATTCACTCAAAAACTCATCTAGCTCATCAGCACTCTCTTCAGTTAATGTGAGAGTTTGAGGGTTCTCTAAATGTTTCTTCTTTTCTTTACATTTTTCTCCCTCATTCATTTCTGCAACCAATAGAGGATACATTTGTACGCCCTCTGCAATATCTCTCCTCCACGTTTTTCGCTGGGAATCCCACTTAGCCTCTCCGTACTTATTTAAAGTATTTTTGTATCATCCGTGGTATTTCTCTTTCTGATGAGCCGCATGCTCCCATTCTTCAAAGGCTTCAAATTGCATAGGTATAGGGGACGCCTTAATGTCATTCATATGTCTCCTTAAATATTCAAGAATTCGTACATTAAAAGTATCATATTGAGGGAAACCTAAAGGTCCATCCTTTTCAGTATATTTCATTAAATATTCTAACCATGTACATGTATGATATCCTTTATCTAAAGTCATGTACAATAGAGGTGTGCCTTCAGGTGCTGCTAGTACTCCTTGTCTGGAGGGGACAGGCACATCCCCATGTATTAAAGTTTTTAAGCTTTTTAGGATTTTTGTGTTTTCTTGATAAAATTATTTAATGTCCTTAACAGTTATTCCACTTTTTTTTAGAGTAATCCACTTCCTTATTTTTATTCTAGCTTCCAATCACTGTGTGGCTTCTCTGACACCAACACCCAATCCCAGCATGGCTCTACACCAACCGTCCTATCACAGGGCTGCAATTTATGATATCAAACTAACTCCTCGCAACAACTAACTCTCTTTTTACGATTGTGCTTTTCAACTCCGATCTTAAACAATCCACTAAACACAGAAAACTCTTGTCTGCTCCACTAAAAGAACTCATAGATCTTCATCCAACCAAGAATTATTCATCCAACTTAAGCAAAATCTCTTCACCTGAAAAATCCTCACGATGAATCTGTGCACTTGAGAAAAATCCCAACGATTTTAATTTCTCACACTTTCACAAAGTTCCCTTCTCTGGTGGTACTGCTGATGACGTCTTACGTACTGCACCTTCGAAGCAGCAGACAAACCTTCTCAGCATATGCCACACAGAGACCACACTTAGGTGTATATCCCGGGATCTTAGGCCACTTCGGACCAGATAACAACTTCAATACAACAACAACTCTAATCTACATCAAACACTAGAACTTACCTTTTTCAAATGTCGTAAGTAATACATATGAGCATAATTTATTTTCGCAACCCTATTAATATTCACACCACTTGTCTCGTCGTTTTGTCCTATTCAGAACTGTCAATTCGTCAAAGGATCACTGAACGCGGGATTTAGGCAAATCTATGGTAACCTCCTTACACATCCCCCTTGTATCCCAGTTTTGTCTGAGAGTAAACCATCCGACATGCTACCAGAAAAATTGTTGTAGCGTAAACATGTTCGGCCTCATAGGTTTTTATCTCAATTATATCAAGTTATTTATCCCAGAATAATCTCAGCTACCACAGTACTCTCACTAGGTCCTCCGATTGGATCTTGTTCTGTGCTGAATGGGACTAGAATACTTAGGGGATGAACCATTATCATGTGAGGACCTGGAATAAGATAATAGTTAACATTTATTCATTACCAAATGGATTTTCTTAGACTAAATCTATCTTTATGTCAGTAAATTGGAAATAGATAAATTGACCACAACAAATGAATGAAACAGAATAAGCAAAGTAGTTATCTCAGTTGGTATCTTTATCGAATTTAAGTAATTTGCATGCCAATCTAAATTACAACTTAAAAAGAACAAACAACAAAATAACAGTGGAGCCTTCTCACTGCCAGCACCTAACCCAATGTTTCTCCCAATTTGTTTTGTCCCTTTCTTTCTTTTCCGAGCGTGTATGTGCACACCGAACAGCACCCACCGTCACAATGCTTGTTCCTACAGGAACTCAGACAATTCAAAGAAAAGCACAGGTGCACCATACTATGTCAACCAGGTCAATTATAACAACTATATAGTCCAAATCCGGTCAATAAGAGGGAGATAGTTCCTTGATATCATCTCTTTATTCCATTTTATTGTTGGAGACACAACACAGCCTGTGTTTTTGTTTGAATACAACTGAAAAAGACTTAATAAGCATTAATAACACTATAAAAATCAAGTTTTGAAGAAAGTTATCTTCCTCAGCTGGAGGTGATTGTATCATAAGAAGTGAGTCCTTTAAAGAAAATAACCCTCATATAAACCCCATAGATGAAAGTTTAATAATCGCCAAATGAACAGTTCCAGTTCATGGACAGTATGTGTCTGCCCCTATCTGCACTGCAGCGTCAATGCCACAGCTGTTGTCAGAAACCTTCCACCCATAAAGATTCCACTACGCAAGCATGCCAGCTGGCATCAAACACAGCAATTCATCACAGTTTGTGTTGGTTTTTGGACGTCCAAATCATCAGTCTCTGTACTCATATCACCAAATTTGTCAGACCACTCTGTCCCATTGGTCAGTTTCAATAGGATGAGATGATGTAGTGGGTAAAATGTATACAAATCCAGAAGAGTGAAGTAATCCATTACTTTGCATTTTCTTAAGACCACTGTACTTTAGTCATACGATTAGTTGTGTCATTTAGGAAGTAGACGGGGCCATGCTCTCATCCTCTGTCAGTTCTTTCCCAAGCCTTTTCTCTAGGAAGTAACAATTAAATTGCAAGTCCAGTGAAGTGAGCTACAAACTTGAAAGGAATCATTGATTGTTAGAGCACAAGTAGAAACTTTACGAAAGGTTCCCATAGGCTTCAGACAATTCACTTCATAAGTTCATACTAGGAAAGGAAAGGAAGTTTTGGGGCCTTCTTGAAACACAGCTTGTGAACGATGAATTTATGCTAAAATATGATTTTCACGTTATTAGAAACTGTGCCATTAGTTCTTCAATTAGACAAATTGATAATTTGCATCTATATCATGTAAGTATAAAGTAGAATTTATGCTTAAATATGATTTTCACGTTAATAGAAACCATGCATTAGTTCTTCAATTAGACAAATTAATAATTCGCATCTACATCATGTAAGTATAAAGTACCCCTAAAAGTGATTTTATATACTTTTGTTCAATTTTCTGTTCCAGGTTGTTGGTTAATACATCACCCAAGATTCATAAGCACCTTTAGATTAAACGTTTTCATAACACAAATCAGTATAACATCTATTTCTCTTCATCGTTAGTGTTCATTATTACACGTTCTAAGGTTAACAACCATGTTCATAACACATTACTGTTTTCATTCTTTTCATAGCGTTTTCTATGTTATCGTTTGTTTATTACATTCATTTAAGCATAGAGAGAAGCATCTTAATGCATTTGCTAAACTTTTCATTAGTTTGTTTAAGGTTGTATGTCATCACAATCGTACATCTAACTTTCTGCATGCTTTTACGATGCTGTACCTAAATCACGTTTCTTGTGCATTTCTTCTCCTAAACGTGGTAACCCAACACACATTTGCCATATTTGAAAATAAGTGTCACAAATCATTTCTCTAGGGTGAAATCATAGAGATAGATGAAAGATAACATTGATGCTCTATCACAAATAATGAAGCCAGAGCTGCAGTGAAATTTAGGAATTTTGAATAGTATGCGTGCTGCAGCATTTTGGACTACCTGTAATCTTTTGACAACTGTTTTTGATGACTGTTTTGGAGCTTCCCAAACAAAGAGAATTTGTGTAGTCTAGGCGTGATATGACTAGACCTTGCACCATGATTCTATGCTTTGATTTGGTAGACATTTCAGAAGCTTTTGCAATGTTCTGAGTAGCCCAAAGCAAGCTGCTGCTAGTTTTTAGATTGGGTAGTCAAAGAGAGCAAACAAGTCACACTGTTCATCTATCTCTCATTGACTGGCCCAATCCCTCTTGTGAACCAAAGGAGAATGTTAAAGGTTACAATACCTAATCGGTTTCCTTATATTCATGACCCGACTCAATTTCATGTATTCCTCTTTTCTGTACCCTATTTGTATGCTGATAAATATCTGGAAAGCAGATGGTTGTGATCATTGTCTTTATGGTAATTGTGACATTTGAAGTATCTTCACCTTCCACTTGTAATATCTCTATGAGAATCAGAACATTTCCTACTGCATGTGGCTGTGAGCACATTTTTGGTACTTGTATTAGCTATGGGGCCTTATAACCAGATCTAGAATTTTGCGGGTGTACTCTAGTGGTGATTTCTGCACCTTAACAGCAAGCACCACAGTCATGCTGGTTCCTGTCAAGGTACAGAAAGTTACAAAAAGTTTTGGTTTTGAGAAAACAAACTCAAAAACTGAGATGAAACACAAAAAATTAATGACCATCAAACCCAGGGACCTTTCTTCCATGGGTATGGGGACCATTAATTTGTATCGGTCCCTCAAAGCCAGGTGGTACCTGGGGTGAGGGACAGAAAAAAGAACATCACAACACACTCCCTAATTAGGGCAGACGGGCTGTCGGAGGTAGCTTTCCATCGATGGAGCAAACGGGGTCTTTGTCAATGGAAAGCAGGTGGACAGTCCCTTTGGCACACTGAGTACTCCATTATGTTTAGGAATTTAGAGCCCTCTCCGGCAAACCATAAATCTCCACCTTAGGGATCATTGAACACAGTGGGTGAATTGATCAGCTTTGACAAAGGCATTCAAAATTTTCCTGATTTTGGATTTATTTACAAGAAATCAGAGAACAGATCATGTCCATGGTCATCTTCAGGCCATCGTTACACACAACATGCATGGTTAATGCAGTGAGAGATGTTTAGAACTTAGTGGTTAGCCATATGCCAGTATAGACTACTAGCACAGAACCTACAGTGAGAATTTGTGCAGTATCACATTCTTCACCATTACTACAGACATGACAGCACCAAGTATCTATGAGGCATGTGGTGCTGTCATGTGTGGCCATACCTTAATATATGCATTGAAGATATTCTGTAAAGTGCTGTTCAGAGCACTGACAGGCTGGCGAACAGATTGATTATTGGAGGGTGACAGGGTGAGTAACCCCGTTTGATTTTCTTCAGCACCAATATTTTTACATTGGCATTAAACAAAGAACAGAGAAGTATGAACAGTTCTAGTTTCAGGAGTCTCTTGAACTTCAAGTGTTTGGATTCAGCTAATACACTGGGTATTACAGTGTTCCAGAGTCCCAGCTGGACCAGGGATCTACCACTGTGTTACAGCAACCTGAAGGACCTTTGATTAATTCGATGTGCACACCATAGCAGAGATCTCATGTCTGGATAAAATGGGATGTCAGTTTCTGTAGGTAAAGAGTACTTTGCCGTTTGCATATGGAGCACAGGATTTGGAACTTAATGGAGGAAGGCAATGAGATGCTTAAGGAGGTGAAAGTAAATGAGATTGCAGTAATTGAGGCATGCTAGATTGAGAGCTCCCTTTAGCATCAATTCAGTGGGCAGCATGAAGGGTGGAAGAGCTTTTTAGAGGAGATAGAGATGCATGTTCACATTCTTTCAACACTTGAAGTGAATCCCCAATTTTTTTTACATTTGGTGACGTACAGGTAAGTGCTCCAAGGTTTATCGACCACTCAAACAGTAGTAAATCAGGCTTGGAATCTTAAGTCAATCCGATCTGGGCTCTAGCTGCCTTCATGAGTAGAGAGCACACCTCCAGCCAGTGGAATACATGGTCAAAGCACAGGGTAATGTTGGTTGAATATTCTGGGCCTTTTCCAAGTGGAATTAGAGTTGTGTGCAACCAAACTAGATTGGGAAGTTCAGTTGGTACTGCGGGATAGTGTATGACAGAAGATATAAATAGATGTTGCAAAAAGAACACATGAGGAAGGACCCTTAAGGGACACCAGAAAACATTTTGCACGATCTAATGCCTCCCTCCCTGCACCCCAACTTGACCTACAATGACATGGAGTGTCCCGCTGTGTGACTGAGGTCCTTTTTTGGCCACACATTTTCAAGAGCCCTTTGTTCTGATGTGAGAGAGCTCTACATATACTAGATTTCATTATGCTCCACTACTCCATTCCACCTATAATCCCTTCAGTTTGGTGTAATGAGGCCTGTGGCATTCACCAATCATAACTACCCAAGGTCTCCTGTTTTTGGAGTTGTCTGTAATGGGCTCGGGCATTGTCTAGTCGAACATTCTGCGTGTCTTCTAAACCTCCATTGTGGCATGGTGCTCTCTGTAGCGACCCATTAATTAGCTTCAGGGTCCCTATGCCCCCTTGCTTCAGTGCTCAATGATCCTACCTTCACTGCCTGCTCTTTCCTTGCTTTAGTGAGGCTTTTGTTCTTCCCTTGGTATTGTTTTACTTTAGTATGATACAGCATTCACTGCTCTGGGGCAATTATTGATTCTACCCTCTCTGTATCTCCTTCCAACAGTGAGACATGGTGTACCCTGCCACTCTCCCTGCTTCTCCTCTCTCTCGTACGTAAAGCATAGTTCTTCCCACAGCTCCACTTTCACTCGCTGACGAAGTAAAATAGACAACAAGAAGTCTAATATATGTTTATATAATCTGTGAATTCTAACAAGAGAATAAAAAGTGTCACCTTCCTCTATAAGCATTATTAAAGCTACATTCATTGATGTACACTCATAATGTATAGTGGTTCGAACAAAAGCGTCTAATAAACATTACATGTTACAGAACTGAAACGTAAACCACTCTCTAAAAGGAAGAAGGTAGCAAACCGGAGACAGAGCTCATTGGGCTTCAAAATGTTATAGGGATTAAAACGTCACAATAGCGAACAGCCTGTTTCAGGACTCACTCTTACCACAGGAACAAGGGAATGGGGACAAGGATTTTCAAAACTTTGGACATAATACAGTGCTGCAAAATGAAAAGATTGCAGGGTAATTTAAAATGGCGTCTGCAAACACAATAAGTATTAAGAAAAAGAGTTTATTTTTAATTTTCTTTCACATTGTTTCCATAATCCCTTTCGCCTCTCTTAAACCAATGCGACACGGAGCTTCTATGAGCAGGAGTGCCCTTTTGCTTGGTTCTAGCTCCCTGTGGTCATGTGTGACCTGATTCTTCCTAGAGAGCCTGTTACCAGCTCCACTCTTCATTATCAAATAGGGCCAGCCTTCTGATAGTGGAGTGAGTGGATCAGGGTTTTATGACAGAAGACACATCTGCGGCGTCATCAACAAAATGTAGGTGTTCCTTCACCTTTAGTTGAGGTGGGGTAACGAGGAGTTGCAGGCACAGTTCATTTGTTGATTTCTTTTATAGATACAACGCTCTCTCAACCTGTAAATGACCCCGATAGTCTCTTAAATATAACTCCTTATTACCAAGGGCTTGTTTCAAGGTGAGTACTGTGCAGTAGACTTACTTTTTTCAAAATGGTGGCTGGGATGCACAGTGAAGAAAGAATCAATGCAGACAGCACGTAGGGACTCCAGACTATCTGCCATGCCCCACAAGCCCCCCACATCATGCAGTTTAATCGGAGTGTTGTCTGCGCCATGAATGGAAACATCCGCAGTACGAAGGAAAGCCCTCGGAAACCATATCTAGAGTAAGAGAGTAGGGCTCTTGACTGTTGGGCCACTGTAGGAGGCATGCAGATTCTAACTGCCACAGGGTGTACTTTGATGCCTCCAAATTGGATCCCCCAACTGTTTATAAGATGGAGCTGCAAAAGGTCCCTTGCACATACATAGAATATAGTAGATTGATGAGGAGTGTAGTTTTGATCCTTCCTGAGCACGTCCATGCATGATGCTCAACCTGGTATGTATGTATACTAATGTGTGTGAACCTTTCTATGAAGCAATGTTACATGGAGGGTGAAGCCAGTGGAGAATGCTTAACAAGGGATGGCCAGATTATCGAGTGGTAAATATCGTCCTACCACAATATTGAGGCATTAATATCAAAGACAAATGTATCAACAGTTAAGTATATGCAAGTGTAGGTTTACTTTATTTTTAACTCCACATATATGTCCCTTGATGACATATGTATCTTCAAGTTACTTAGATATGTAGTCAAGGATACTAAACCTATACTTACCTATATGCACTTACCGCTTTGATATTTTTATCATCTGTATTTAGGCCTCGATCTTTACCAAGACAAATTCCAGAGTACAACCTCATCTGGTTTATGGCTATTCATAAAGCATCTGAGGGAGTGCACTTATGGACAAGATGTCCAATCATTTAAAAGTGGGTGATAACATGTCACATCTGGATTAAAGTAAAGTTCTAGGTCCTGGATGGCTATCAGGATAAGGCAGATTGTCTGATGTTCTTCTTTGACTTCCCCATTCTGAGCATGTTGATGTCACTGAAGTGATTGCTGAGTCTGTACAGTGGCTGCCAGATATGGTGACCTATTGAAGGTCACAGTCTAGATTGTGACACAGCAGATCTTGAAGATAGAAGAGGGTGTGGGAGTCAGTGGACTTCTTTGAATGAAGGGATGATCCTGACAAACTTTCTCAATTATTTTTAAGTTATGCTGCTGTTGGTGGATGTTTTTCTGGATATCAGGTGGGAGTTTGGGATGCCCGTGGTTGTTCTACTTCAACCCTCATGGCACATTATTTCTGTAGGGATGATAGTTTCAATGCATATGTGATCACAATAGGGATGAACCATCAGCTGCGATTAGTGGGAGAAGTCGTACTGTAGGGTAATTAAATGTATTGCCCCTGTTAGTAGGAGACACCAAGAATTGGCGAGGACCTCCAAACTGCAGCAGAGTACTCGTAAAGTATTATGAGCACATGCGACTAGAAAGGGAATCTAAGTGCTGAGAGAAGCACAATGACAACAGGCACAGACTGTCATTTGATTCCGGGCAATGGAACGTTCACCGCTCCTAGGTTTTTCATTTTCAACACCATTGGTAAGACCGTTTTTTTCAGTCAATTATTTTCATGCAGCTGTAACTATGAGGTCCTTCTACCATCTCACAATCCTTATAGTCCCCCTTCACTGTCTTTTTTCCAAAATTGTTTCCATAATTCTGTGCTTTTGCAGGTCTCCTACATCCCATACCTCAATTACCACTGCTCAATTTCTAATCTAAGGGGCATTTGTACAAGCCCCTATTGCCACCATAACGCCACTTTCACTGACGTTGTGGTGGCGATTGGGGTCCTGCCTTATTTACAAGGCAGTGTTAAGACACTTAACATGGCTTCATGCTGCCTTGTAAATAAGGTCCCCTTTCACGCTGTACTTAGTATGAAGGGGAGGGCAGTAGGTGTTGCTGTGGGCGTTCCACCCCAACACCCTTTGATTCTGACGCTACCTCCTATTTACAAGGGAGATGTAAATAGGAGGCAGCGCCAGAATTAAGACCAAGGAATACCTGGTCTTACCCTGGCGCAACGATGAGAAATGTTTAATTTCTCCTCGTTTTTGCTGTTTTCATGTGTGCTGTCTTGTGCAGAACACATGAAAACAGCAAAACGCCATTGATTGTTTATGTACAGGAAGGTCCTCCATCCTGCACATAAACAATCTTCCCCTGCACGTAGGCACCCTTGCAATATGGTGCAAGGGTGTCTGCGTTGGAGCTAGTCTGCTGAGTGTAGTGCCAGCGCATGGGGAAACGCATGGCTGCACCATATTCTTGTAAATATGGTGCAGCCCTGCGTTTCTGAAGTGGCGGAGTGAAGCGTTAAGCCAGAAGGCTACGCCTCACTCCGCCACTTCTGTTGTACGTATGCCCCTAAGTGTCTCATGTTGTTAATTACTGGATGTGGATGTCTTTTGAGGCAAATACACATCAACATCTAATGTAAGATGAATGTCTGCTTATGGATCAGATTGTGCTCATCAGTTTCAGAGTAAAGGCTTAACACTGATTACCATATTCTATCAGAAAATTAGCCGTAACCTGGCAACTGAAAAGATCAAGTTTTACCACAAGATGCTGTAGCAGCCACCATTACTCAAAGGTACCCCTCCTCACCTTATCTGGTTCTTTTCCCTCTTTTGTGTTTGGCTTTGTTGTACTCTGGGATTTCCCCTTTAAGAGCTTTTGGCGGGAGGTAGCCCATCGGCAGCGTTGGGCACATCCAGAAGCCAGGCGTGGGTTCCAGGAAAGAGTTACTTAAAAAGTGAAACTTGAATTAACAACCTTCTTGTGAAACATCAGATATTGCTCTTGGAATTGGGGCACCTGATTTTTTTCTTTCCCCAAGAAGACAACATTGGGCTTAATATATTTGAACTAACAAACTGTAAGAGGGATTCATGAGAAGAAGTCACTGGCAAGCATAGCAACAGGAAGTAAAAATACTCAAGCACTGGCTACCTTTCAGTACTTGAACATTTCTACTTTAAAGATGAACTTTAGATGTTTCACATGCTATTGGCTTAAAACTAGTGACCCATATAACTTATTCTAAGTGCTTCAATTCAATTTTGATCACCATGTCAGTAAAGGGAGGAATTACATGCATCTGTACATGAAAACAAATGGCAGTGTTGGTTTTTATTTATAATATACTTGGTTAGGCCTACACTCTCCCAATTTTATATCAAACTTTCCAAAGACTTGGGGCCATATGTAGGAAGCCCAATACCGGTCGGTAACGGCCGATTTTCGGCAAAAATCCCGTTACCGACCGGTATTCAGGCTTTTGGTATGTAGGGGGGACATTTCAGGATTCGGTAATTTACCGAATCGGTAAAATTACCGATTCGGTAATTTTACCGATTCGGTAAATACCGAATCCTGAAATGAGATGTGTGGGTGTTGTGTGGATTCGTTATTTACCACCAACTAAAAGTTGGTGGTAAATGACGAATGGCTGAGAAAAAGCATTTTTTGGCACTTAGAAGTGTGCAATGTGGCAGACATACATGCCCTTAGGGCATGTATGTGTGCCACATGTGCACACATGCAGGAATCAGGGGTGCTACAGGGTGTCACTGTGACACCCTGCCACCCTTGATTGTGCTCCCCCCATTACCGAATCGGTATTTACCGATTTGGTAATGGTAACTGGCTTCCCATTGATTCCTATGGGCCTCCTGGCCCATAGGAATCAATGTGAATCCAGTTACCATTACCGAATCGGTAAATACCGATTCTAAATTACCGACCAATTCCGATTCGGTAATTTTTACCGACTGATTACCTACATAGCATTTACCACTTCATAAATACCGACTCGGTAAAATTCGGTATTTATGAAGTGGTAAATGTTAGGCTACCTACATAAGGCCCAAAGTGTTTCTTTAACCTTTAGGGTTTTGATTTCTAATGCCTTGTTGTCTTTAAAGTTTTTGCCTGGGCATTATTATCTCACAGTGTTGCTCATGTTAATTTTGCAAGCATGTTGTGTGCACTAATGAGAACATTTCACTGAGAGACAGTTTTTATTAATGTGGTGTAAGAAATTGGGTTATTGGTTGTCAGAGGTGGTAGTCCCACTCATGCATCAACCACAATCCCTGTCAGGGTGAACCACAAAAGTCACTAAATTAACCTTTGCTTAACCGTCTGGTAGCTTGGCACAAAGCTGTCAAGCTTAACTTAGAGGCACTGAGTATAAGTATCTAAGCAGCACAACACAAGAAAAATCCCAAACCAATTTAGAAAAATAGAGTAAACTTTAATAAATAAAATGACACAATGACAAAAATCAGTGTAAGCGCAAATATTCAATTTTACATTTTTAGGTAGCAATAGAGCATAAAAGCACAATGCACCACTAGCGGTCATCTGGTTGTGCTGGACCGGGGAAAAATCAACAGTTCAGTTTGACCATGATAAAGCGCCAGCTGGATACAGGGACCAGGATAGTTCTGCTGAAAAAATTACTTTCTCAAAGTTCAGCGAAAGAGTTCCATTTGCGGTGGAGTAGGCCACGGGAAAAAGGAGAGCGTCACTGAATGCTATTAGTGTAGTGCGAAGGGCAGGCCTGGCATGGCAGACGTTCATCTCTGTAGCGCTAAGATCCGGTCAGACATCGCAGACAATAGGTGCTGGAGCTTCGTGTTGGTGGTCACCGCGGGCTGTCATTGCTGTAGTCTTAAGGGCAGATCTTGCGTTGCTGATGATCACTGGTGGTCACTATAACACTAATAGTCAGGTTCATCGGAGCTTCACATTGGTGGTCGTCGTGGGCAGCAGAGTCTTGGCACAAGCGGGCCTGTTCACAGTCCCGCAGAGCTCAAAACCTTTGGATCTCACCTTTTTTGTTATAGAGGAGTGCACTCTGATGCTATCCAAGGGTCCAGGGTCTGAGAAGGCACCTCTTGGGGTTTAGGGACTCATTCTAACAGAGGCCAGAGGGCTCAGACAGGTCCAGTTGCAGGACCAGGCAGGCCCAGTGCAGCAGGTCAGCATGGCAGTTGCTGGGAGGCCTCTGGAACATGTTTTGTCCCAGTATCTCAGAGCAGGAGGTCAGCCAATATACCCTATGAGTCACTCAGGTAGCCTAGGATGAAGGGAACAGGTTCAGGCTTCCTTCTCAGAGATCGGGGCAGGCCTCAAGCAGCAGGACAGTACTCTGGGGGACAAGGCAGGCCTCAAGATGCAGGGTAGTCTTGTGGGAAACAAGGCAGGCATCAAGGAGCAGGGTAGTCCTCTGGGGAACAATATAGTCCTTCTTCTTGTAATGTCCACCGGTCCCGGCATGTACTGAAGAGTGGCTCAGGAGGTCCAACATTTATACTTGGTGCCAGCCTTTGAAGTGGTGGTGATTCCCTATACTACCTTCACATCTGGTTCTGAAAAGTTCTCCCCTTCCCCTGCCAATGCTCCAAGATGTCTGGGGTGAAAAAAATAATAGTGTCAAGTTCCTTTGTGAGTGCAGAAGACAAAGCCTTTCGAAATGTAAGTGGGGCTGGGTACCACCCTGCCCTCAACCATCCTGGCAGGATGGCCAATCTTTTCCACACTTAATCCCATTTTGTGTCACTGTCTGGAAGGAATACACAAACCCCAACAGCAGAGCCATTCACAGTCATGTGACCCAGGATACTGGCAGAAGGCATAAATGGTTAGGACAAGAAAATGGCAACCTTGTAAAAGTGGCATTTTCAGAATTGTGACTTAAAATCCAACTTTACAATTAAAGACACTTTTAAATTATAATTCATCTGAGTCTAAACAGCATATCTCTATCTGCTCCCAATCAAAAGTTATCACTTATTAAATGTAATAAAGTAAGCCCATGAAAGAGGTAGGTCTTACAGTAACGAAAACATCATTAGAGGTTTTTCACTGCCAGGGCATGTAAAACGTAAACCCACATGTCCTACTTTTTCAATACAAGGTACTCTGCCTTTTCAGCCTTTAGGGCCTACCTTAGGGGTGACATATATGTGTCAAAAAGGAAGGTTTAGGTCTGACACAAGGTTTATTTAGCCAGGTTGAAATTACGGTTTAAAACTACAGGCTGCAGTGGCAGACCTGGGACACGTTTCCAAAAGCTTCTTTAGTGGGTGGCACAATGAATGCTGCAGAACTACAAGTAGCCTTTAAAAGTGCAAAAAGTGTGCATCCCTCTCTATTAGTGTTAATAGATTATGAAAAGTCCCTGATTATGCCAAATTGACATGTCTGGGACCAATTCATAAAGGTATTTAAGCGCACATGAAGCGGTTCTACAGGAATGTTACTTCACCTGATCATAAACGCCTTTGTGAATTTCCCCCTGTGTTCTCATCTTTACGTGGCCCTTCCCCTTCTGTTGTATAACCAATGATTGTCTTTGCATCCAACAATCGTCCCTGGAGATTGAGTTACTTCAGGGTCAGCAGATAGGCCTGAGGGAAGATCGACATAACAATCTCTAATTAATTGAACTCAGCAGTCACCAAGAACCTCAAGCAAGACATCCAAACCTTATCCCTGCCTTCTGATATGCAGTGCGGCATCTCAGTCACTAAAGGCACGGATTATGTAGCCTGCGATGGTCAGCACACCTAGTGTGATCTGTGCTAAAGTGCACTCTGCGTGTAATTTAGCACCAACAAAACTAAAGAGAAAAGACAATGCATACTCAAGGTCAAAGCTATACACACACGCCAAATACGTACAGGCTTGCGCCAACCAGTACATTTGGCATATTCCAGCCACAGTGGACTAAAAATTTGCACTATCTCGTATGAAGGCAGAAAATATCACATTGCACTGAGGTTATCTGATTACATATATTTTTGGTATAAAAAAAAAAAACGAGACTGTCTGTCTTGACGGACTTTGCTCGCAGGCGTCTTGCATGAATTTGAACTACAGTCTTGGGGCGATAGTGTATAGTTGATGTGCACTGAAGAGTAAAGTAACTGCAGCTTGCTTTTGTACCACGCCCCTGACTGCAGGAAATGAATATCTCGTCAAATGGTGAATAAAGACACATAGGGGCATATTATCAAGCACGGCGTTAAAATTATCACCGCTTTAGTGGCAGAAAACTGCCGCCAAAGCGGCGATAATGGGCTTGATAATATGCCGCAGAGAATTCCAATAGAAGCCCATGTTGACACCAGAACATGGGCTTCTATGTGAATTCTCTGCGGCATATTATTAAGCCCATTATTGCCGCTTTAGCGACAGTTTTCTGCCGCTAAAGCGGCTATAATTTTAACGCCGTGCTTGATAATATGTCCCATAATTTGAAAGCTTTCTGGTAAAACTTCTCTAGTTCAACTAGGTCCAAAATATGGGATGTGTTTTAGCCGGTTATTGCAGCAGCATTTGACATTCCACAAGTCACATGAAGTCATATTTTACAAACCTCTTACAAGGGCAGGCTCTATTTCCACTGCAGCTCATAAGCAAGGAGATGCTTCCTCCAGATTGTGAGAAGATGACATCTCCTTCCCTTGATCTGTCATTCACCGACGAGATAAAAGAGCTCTTGTATAATTTAACCGGCTTGAACCTGAAAATTATCTTGGAGCCCCAGACAGGTGCGTTCCTGCTAAACCCCCACATTAGTCTTGCCTCGCAAAACGAAGGAGATAGTAGACAAAAAGATTTAATCTGGGGATTTCCACTCCTTAAATGGGATTTGGTTGCATTTTTGACGTCCTAAAAGCTGAGGTTTTGCATCTCGAAAAATGTAATTAAACATAATGGAAGGAAAAACATAAGGGTGAAGAAGAAGGTGAGGCCTAGTCAAGGGAAAATGGCTTCTCTGAAGTGCATGAAAGGAATCTTCGGTAGGGGAGGCTTGGAGAATGAAGTCAGCACTGTGAAAACGGATCTCCCAAACAAGTCACCCATGTCCTTCTCTTTAGGAGTGAGCGTGCTAGGAAAATGCTGCCCTCAGAGTGTGTGTCTAATGAAGAAACCGTGGGGAGAAAAGCACCGGAGCCGGCAAAGCCAAGTATATATTTATTTGAATAACTTTATGTTTTGAATTACAACTTGATACTTTTTTGATGGCAATGACAGGAGATGGACAGGTTACAGAATATTTGTTACAAAAATGTTTTTTTTTTATTTTGTAAGCTTTAGAAAGCTCAGTGAAATAAAAGATTGTTATGTAAAATAAAAGGACTATAAAGTGCATCTTTTTTTAATGGAGCCAGTTTTCCTTAAAAGAACCAAGGCTGGACTGAAAAAAAAATCTATCGTTTTAAGTTTATTTTAGAGAAGATAGTAGTCCTCTGGTCCACCCCCTCATCCCAAGAATCCTTTTTTTACATTCACAATTTTCTGCTATTTTGGTTCTAAACCATTGATAAATATGCATAGGCATTCCATATCCATATCAAAATCCATTTTAGGAGTCAGAAAAAAGTTGCAGACTTAAAATGGGTTTAGTACATTGCAAAAAGCATTTTTTGTGGTCGCAAATTTTCTGTTCGATAAAGGTCTGATTGAGTATCTAAGTTTGTCTTATGTGTTTGTGGTTGTGCAAACAGCATGTTTTACAAATGTAAAGTAACATTTTGTATTCACAAAACGTGGATTTAAATTTGGAAACATTTTATTGACATGCATTACTACACCACTAAGACATAATATTATATGTGATCAATCTGCTCAAAAGGACAGAAAGAGTATGCTCCAGGGTCAGAGTGGTCAGGAAAACATCCATAAACTTGTGAATTTGTGGGGATTCACAATCTTTTGTAATGCACATTTCGGCCCTGTAGATGGTTGGAGATTAACTACTGTCAAGGACAGGGCTATCTTTGTATCTAGTGTGGGAATGGGGACAGAACACCCCTACATACCAAAAATTAGTGGGGAATTGGAAAGGGAGAAAGCAAGTTTTAAAGTGCATTTGCATGCATAAATGTATACATGTTACACTTAGGCATGTAAAATGCTTCACGTGATAGGGACCTGGATTTTCACGAGAAAAAAAACATAATTGGTCCTGGGAAACAGTGACTTTTTGAGTTTAATAGAAGTTCTCTGAGATTCTCTATGGATTCCTAAAAAGTAAAGAATGTATTTTATTCATAGAGGTAAAGCTAAAGGAATTAGCGTGTGACATTTTTGTGAATCAGACACTGCATTAGTCCAGCACTCAGTGGCGGTTGAAAAGTCCACCGATTAGAGGGGCGGAAAACAAGTTTAACAAATGTAACAAAAGCACATGAAAACATTTACATAAACAAAAGAAATAAAAGTGTACTTACAGTGTTTTCCTTGGACACGTCCTCCTCACTCTGGTCATTGTGTAGGCTCTCAACCCGGCTGTCTAAGACATCCGAATTGAGAGGTTTATAACGCGCTTGTCAGGCAGGCCATTGAAAGACGACCGTCCAAAGGGTCATGCGCACTATATACTAGTGCACAGCCAGGCAGCCCACCACTGCTGCCACTCAACAGGCCCAGCCCCGTCCTGGCACTCGGTTCAGGACGGGCTGTAGGAAAATAAAATGGTAATGAATTAACTTCATTACCATTTTATTTTTCGTTCTCCGAGGCAAGTAGGTGGGGCGACGCTCCTCCTTTCAAGTGGAGGAGCCGCCTCTGCCAGCACTCAGGTGACATGTATTGCCCCTTGTTTTCAGTGTGGAGTTCCATACACAACAGATACACATACTCAACAACATTGTGAGTTGTTTTAATACAAAATGATAGGCTTATTACCTCAAAGTGCAAAAACAGGGTGAAAAGAATGAGTTGGGTTACTGCCAAACCTTGAGAAATCCACATAATTTGTGATAAAGTTGAAAAATGCTTTTAACTTAGCTGACACAAAGGTTGGAGTGTGTCGAGGTTCTTGGCATCTGGTTGATAACAATGGTCCGGGGCTATGTGAATGCTCACACTCATGACACAGAAGTCCTCAATTCTCAGGGTAGCCAGTATTTACATTCATACTGCCAGGAGATGGTGCCTTCCTGTGCCTCGTGTGCTCAGATCCATCTGCGTTTGACACCCACTAAACTGAAATAACACGGCAACAAGTTCTGCTCAAGGCAGCCATCTTGTCCTTTAGTAGTCAATAGAGGGGCATGTGAATTTCAGTGCTGTTCTTTCCATGGGCAGCAGCAGACAGCACGTTGCTGCTGCTGTGCCCTGTCAGGTGGGGGCTGATGCTGGTCTCTGCTAGATCCCACTTAGAAGGAAATCTCAAGACTGCTGTTCTACTGTCAGCAAAGGCTTTGCGTTCCAATTAAAAAGAAAAAGCCTCAACGCAGAATCACTTCCCATAATCCTGATACACTGTCTGTGTCAGTTTAGCGGTTGCACATAATCGGGCTTATTTACAAGCCAATTGCGCCACCGGTGCGTCACTTTTTGTGATGCACTGGCGGAACAATGGGCTTGCCCATATTTACAAGCCCACGTTAAGTCACCCTGCGTGACTTTTTATGGCCTTGTAAATATGGGCTCCTTTCACGCAGTACTCTATGTGACAGGGGCGGTGCATGGGTATTGCTGTGGGTGTTCCTATGAAACATCCATGAAACTTCATGCATTCCCAGATTTACAACATTTTGTAAAACTGTGAATGCATCAGCATCCTATGCTTCCCTAAGGGAGGCGTAGGAATGGCACAACGAGGAGAAACAGCGGCGTCACTATGGGGGTGCGGACCACACCAGGTGACACCCTCACATGGGGTGCCACCAACAGGGCCGGTGTGCACCTAGCAACCTAACCTTTCAGGAGGAGGAGGTGCCTGTGCGCAGCGCGCACTGTCTCCTCTCCTTTCTTTTATTTGCTTCCCTGTGAAATGGATCCAAAAAAGAAAATCACTTTTGCCGGAAATCAATGTCGTATTTTTCTGACATTTAATTCCAAAGTGCAGCATCTGGAATAAAAGTTTAAAAATATGAAAAATAAATAACTAAATAAAGTAAGACAGAGTGGTAGCAAACTGGCCAGATTGATTTTATTCACACCCAAACACATTAGCGCCACTTTTACAGAGTTTGCCAGTGAAGCGCTATTTTTGTTGTCTTGGCTTCGTTTTCCTTGGGCTTGGAACTAGTGCACCAATCCTGGAGGTACTGCAATGTGAGGATTGAAAAACAAAATTTGTACTGCTGCTCTGTATCTAGGGATGTTGTCTTTTTTTTACCATACTGCTTACGTTTTGTAAGGATATAAGCAATGGCCATTGAAATGGGTCCATTCAGGGCCCTGTTGTCATGTCCTTAACTTTTCAGGCAAAAGCACTCACTGATTTCTGAACAGTGAGTGTAAAAGCGTTAAGGTAACCATGTTGTTCCTGTTTACATTTCACATGGTTTGCAAAATTTTGCATTCCCTATGATTGTTTGCTTTTTTCAGGATGCGGTCACTTTTTTTTGTAGGCCACATATTCCTCTTGCCCAGTGCGTAATTTAAATTGAGCCGCATCCAGGTGTTTATAGCCGGCAACAATTGGGTTGTAGTTGAAGGCAGTCTGAGTTTTTCTCAGTGGGGCAGTATGGTGTTCAGTGGGGGAGAGGATGTGGCACTATGGCCAGAGCTGCTGAATTTGGAACTGGGATACCAGGTTCAGCCTTAATAACCAGTCCGCCAGACCACTCTCCTGAGAGAGCACTATCTCATGCTAGACCTTAGAAGGGTTCGCAAGACATTAGAAGCCCTGGTGTCGTAGCACCAGCAGGTGGAGCCTAGCATGACAAGTGTAGGTTAACCTTCAAGGCTTGTCCACCACTATTCATACTGAAGTTCACCTCCAGTCTTGCGGGCAGGCCTATGAAGCAATACACCCTAGAACAACAGTGACCCTGTCACTGAGATCACAGGGCCCTTGAGAAGGGCCAGCTCTAGGGCGGTGCAACCGGTGTGACCGCACCAGGTGCTAACTTTAGGTGGAGGCATCATTTTTGCAAGTATATTATGGTTTTAAAAGCACTTGCTGCCTCCTTCCTGGCCTCCAATAATTTCCGGTAACAATAAAAATGTCATGATGACTCTGATGATTAATGTTCTTCCTAGAGAGGGATCGGAATTTTGTCTAATGGAAGATTTGACTCATGGAAAGGTAGCTCAGAGGGTTAATGTACCTGCTGTAAAGAACATGTACCATGCAGATCACAAAGTGCACATAATGTAAATAGGCCAGTGGGCTACTGCTTTTGTCAGAGAGATCCTTTAGTTACTTGCAGTTTATAAGTTAAAATCCTAACATAGAACAGTGAGCTATTGACTGTCATCTACTCCGCAGCAACACAAGTCACATTTTTTATTAACTTTTGATACGTTTGAGCTACAAACAATTTATTAGTTTAAATGGTCAGATCATGGTGCAGATCTTGCATTATGAGTCAAATATGGCAGAGCCATTATTATTTAAAAAACATTTGCAAACTAGGATTTTTAGCCATTCATGTTTGAACTGCTGTTTTGGAAAAGGGAGAAGTGCTGATGACAGAAACTCCATGGCTCGGAGACAAATGGCTTGTGCTTCCACATTTTATCGTATTTGGGGACATTCTGTGATTAGAAGCATATCCCACTTTGTATACATTTTACTGTCAATAACTCATTATAACCTTAAATAATCATGTGTATCCATTGGTTGATAAAACTGGGCAGTGAAACCAAACAAATACAAAAAATTGGGATGTTTGCGCATTCTAGCCACGCCTCTGGCTCTGCCCACTGATCCAATCCTTGGGTTATTCCCGCCCTCTGATTCTCCGCCCACAGTTCCCCTACTTTTTTTCCCCCACTTCGACCACTGATATATCGTGTTGCTGGATAGTGGGAACACCCCACCAGTAAAAAGTACCATACCTATGATATTATAAATTCCAATAAACTGTTGACTAGCAGGTAGCCCACTGTACAACCTGATTAATGAGTCATTATCACACTGTTGTTAACAGGCACATTTTGTAAATATAGGACCTACATTTACAAACGTTACTAGGGATTCTGTATGGTCCCATTATTTGCCAACTGTGTCCACTGGCGGACTCGGAGCGGAGGAGGTCCATGCGGTAAGTCGTGAGGGGGTAACACCATGAGTTACCCGCACCGGGTGACACCAACCCTAGTGACGCCACTGAGGAGAAATATTTTTATTTTTCCTTGTTTTTTCCTCTTTCCACGCATGCTGCATCCATGGAAAGAGAAAAATGCCATTAATGATTATTATTGTGCAGGAAGGTATTCCTACACCAAAACAATCATACCTTTGAAAAATGACGCAAGGGTGCCTGCGCTGGTGCATGGCAGCCAATTTTGCGCCAGCGTAGGGAAAGGCACAGGGATGCGTCATATTGTTGTCAATACGACGCATCCCTGTGCTTTGAAAATTATGCAGCGCGGCGCAGCTAAATGGCTTTCGGCGCCGCACTGCGTCATTTTCTTGTAAATGAGGCCCAATTCTATAATGTCAGCAAAGCAGGCTATTCCTGAGACCCGTCCGATGAACGCCTTGACTTTTTGCCAAATTGCACATCCATTTTGATCTCAGCATGGACTCAGGCCCCGATATCTGACCAGAATACAATCCATTTCTGCAAATGATTAGTTCTGATGAGTTGTGAGCCAGCACACCAGACATGTGAGGTGTGTCTGAACAGAGAACCTGTTCGTAAGACAGCAGCTGAGACAACTGTGTCACAGTTAGTACACAAACAGAAATCATAAACAACTCCCACAATCACTTGTGATCTTTTGTATTGTAACTTAACCTTAAGAGTGAGGGTCGATACAATGCAAGTGAGATTTGTGTAAGTTTTCACATTTCTAGTAACTCAGAGAGGTTCATGGCATGCTTTATTCAAAATAACTATTTAAAAAAAACTTTCTATGGTGTACCTTGTCAACGCAAAATGTTTGCCTGTGGATTGTGTGCAGAACAGAAAATCTACAGGCAGAGGGTGTTGGCAGATGGGCAATACAATTATTTAGCCATGTTTGCCTTTTCATTGAAAATATTTTCCAAACTGAAAGAATCTCTTTTTTTTTTAAACCCCTTGAAAATGTAAGTACTTGAGCTTCTTTCCTGCGTTTTTGTCACCATTAAATTTGTGTCACTTTAAAAATACAAAAAATGCTATTCATGAATACTTTCGAAGGTTTGACTTGGTGGGTGTTCACCAGCATTAAAAATGCCATTCACGCCTCCTAGCCTATGGTAAGGCAGGCATATCTGCACAGGAGTGAGTGCAAGCCCCATGAGTTCAAGCCCCATGAGTGCAAGCCCCACACAATCCAATCTACAGATCCTCATTTTAAGAAGGTGGATTGGCTCCATACGAGTTCCGAAGCACCTTTTTCAGACTTTAAATATGGTTTACATGCAGAAAACGTGAACGGATTCTCTATTTCTTAACTGCCCTTAATTGTGCTTATTGTTTTTTGCGCCCTGCTTGCCATTTCCCCTAACATCTCTTGTAGGGTTACCCCCGACCCTTGAGTGTCACCAAGCTACCAAACGGAAATCCAAGGGATATTTGTCTTTTCTTAAGCTATGGTTCTGAAGGTCTTAATTCTAATGTTTTGGAACCTTGGGGACAGAAGTACTAAACCATTTCACAATCGGACACTCAGTGATTTGCAAAATCACAGGGTTTGCAAACAGAAAATAATGCTGAGCTCTGTACTAAAATTATTTTTTGAATCTGAAATAAAGTTCTAAATAACAAAAGGGATTTTAAAAATCATTGTGAATTGCAATATGGAAGGAGTGCAAAAGGGGTTCCCCTCCTAGTTGCAATTCGCAATTTTATGTATTAATAGGTTCTCCCTGTTTCTGTTTTGAAAATCATGTCCGTGAGCATTGGAGCAAGGTGGCAGATTGTGTGGAGGATATAGATGTCCACTGGACCACTGTATTCGCCTCCCCTGATCTCTTCCTAAAAAGGAACAATTTATTTTAAAGCAGTACATGTCCTATTAATGGACAGGGGTCTTTTAAAAAGTATCCCTTTTGGAAAAGCAACCGCAAGTTGCTGGTCTGCTGTCCCTTGCGGGCCACCGTTCCTGCATTCACAGCCAATTGCAAGGGGCTGGAAATTGCAACATGACTAATTCATATTGATTAGGCAGGTCGTTCTGAAACTTCTTGAAATGTGTCATCTAGTAGTAGACAGGTTGCAATGCAACTTACATAAATATTCACAATCCAGTCGATGTGCCAATTGCACATCCTAGCTTTTGAATAGTTTTTAGTACATCAGGCACATGGTTGCTTAGGATTATTAAGACCTTATATTCACTTCTGCTTCAATGGCGCCTACATCATGTACACATACATTTAGTTAGTTTATTTGAGATTCATGATCTTTAAGATTTTATTTTTTTAATAAGTTTGGCAGTTTTCTACAAGAGCCTGACACATGATTTAATTGGGCAATCAAGGCTAATGGGTCCTCTCGCTTTGAGTGACAGATTTTTGTCTATGCCCAACGGTCTCATCTGCAACAAACGTAGTCTCCTTCAGTGCAAGGGATTTCTGGGCCAATATGCCCTTTAAAAAACATTCCTTTTACCTTTGTTAAAATGTAAATTATTTTTTTCACCAAGGTCCTGGCAACTCCCAAGGCACTGCCACTGGGCCCTCGCTGCGTTTTCTGAGCAAGCACTACTGGAGGCTAATTTGTGTACTGCTCCAGACTAGATACTAAGCTGTCTCAAACCAACTGCCTGCCCCTACTGCAACATGCCTTTAAGGGGGGCTGCCACCTGACCCCTGCGATCTGATGACATCAGTGCATGCATGAACCGCTGATGTCATGAAAAGGTGCTGGGGATGCGCTGGATCTCATTTTCTTCCAACGCGTCAGCGAGAGAGGACCATCTATGAAAGTACTGTTGTGTCTGGAGGGAGGGGATCAGGCAGGAAGAGAGACACGGGGGGGGGAAGGAAAGAGTTTTTTCTTTCCCCCGTGGTCTCTCTTCAGTGCATTCCTGTGCAGGATCAAAGGTAGGACCGCGATTGTGCAGCTGCAATGCACCCACTAGACCAGCAGGGATAATGTTTGGTGGGGGAGCAGCCCCTTGTGCCTAGGTCACGCACCAATTTGGCTGGCACATGTTGCTTCTTCCCCGAGGCAGATAGGTCATTTTTAAGGATTATCTGTCCATGGGGGGTGGAGGTGGAGGTGGAAACCCACTAAACACCTGGGAGATAAATAATAATCATGTTTATGGGGAGCGACTCCTTGGGCAAGGGTCGCTTCCCTCAAAGGGCAAATGCTCTTTTGTTTTTACTCCCTGAGACAAATTAGTCGTTTTATAAGCTGATCCCCCCAGTGGGCTGGAAACCCACTAGACAGCAGGGATCAAAAATAATACTTATGTTTATAGGAAGCGAGCGACCCCTTGGGCAAGGGTCGCTCGCCTGAAAGGGGCAATTTTCTTTTGTTTCTGCCCTCTGGAGGCAGAGCAGATGTTTTTTAACTGATCTGCCATCAGGGGTGGAAACCCACTGGACATCCAGGAATTTGGGTCCATATGTTTTTTGTGAGGATCACTCCCCTGGGCAAGGCAGAATCGATCCCCTGAAGAAGGCATTATTTCTTTTGTTTCCACCCTGCCTAAGGTGAGATTGGCCATTTGTTTAGGCTGATCTGGCTCCTGATGTCAGGGGTGGAAATCACTAGACACCAGGGAATTTGTGCCCATATGTTTTTTGAGGGGAGCAGTCCCTTGGGCAAGGTTCGTTCGCATGAAAGGGGCATTTGTTCTTTTGTTTCATTCCTTCCCTGGGGTGAGATCAGTTGTTTATTAGGCTGATCTGCCATCCCAGAAGGTTGGACACACACTAGACAACAGGGAATACGTTTCTGCTTGTGAGGTAGTGGATAGTTCCATTCTAGGGTGCCATTGATTTACCTTTGCCTTGTGCCCCAATTGGGTGTAGATCAGCCTTTTTTGATTCCAACCTACCCCTCAAAGTACTTTATTGTGTTTTATAAGGTTAACAGTTTTATTTCTTATCATGTTCATTAATTACCTTAATGTTTTTTATTGTAGTGCAAAGCTTTGCCTTTTCTTTGTGTTGTAACTTGCCTGCGGTTTTGGCATTGGTACATCTGAAGTTTGTATAGTTGCATGTGTTTGGTAAGGACATTTTGTTTTGTAATGTTTACTTCAAATGTGCATCATTGTCCTGTTTGACTGTTTTCTTTTACCTTTGTAATACATTTTGTATATTTTACTTATGTTTTATTTCTTTCGAATTCACATTTAGACGTGTGCAAGATTTATAGTGTGTTGTCTTGTGTGTAATTTTATTTGATATTGTTGGTGTTTGCTGTGTTCAGAATGGGTGCAGTTGAGCCTCGGTCTAGCTGTCTGTGGCAAGTAAGAGTATCAAGGTTCTTTTTATAGTAGAAAGTTCATTGTGTGATTTGTACTGAAAATGTCTTTCCAGATTACTATATTTTTATAGTTATATTTACTATTTGATACAGCTACAGTATGTTGAGTTCTGTTTTGATGCAGTATGGTTTATAGTTGTCTGTTTTCTTTACAGTTGTATTAGTATGCATTATGGCTGCTCGCAGGCTGACCACCCAATATGTTATTGCTTTGCTTAATGGGCCTCCAAACATGGCTCTGAGGATGTCTCTGCATCTAAGGCAGAGGGCAAAGTGCAAGATTCTGGTAGTGAATTTTCTGTCTGTGAGGGATCATCTGATAATAATTCCAGTATTAGCGCTGATGAGGTGCCTCACTTAGAGGAGGACATTGATGTGCCTGTAGTGCAGCATGACTGAGCTGGATTGCAGCCAGGGGCTGGAAGGCTTGTATTTGAAGTCCTGAATACTGGGTTCCACCTAACATGGTACAGCCTGTTTTGCCTACCTTGAGTAATGTTGCAGTGTGTGGCGTTAACACAGATAACGTTTTGCCTGTCAGTTTCTTACAGCTGTTTATTGATGATCTGGTTTTGGATGATATTGATGAGCAGACCATTTGTATTCAGAACACCATTTGAGGGACAGCAGTGGCACACTTAAGACCCACTCTAGAGCTACCTGGTGGACTCCTTCCAATCGCCATGAAAAGAAGCAGTTGCAGGTTTCATCTTTTTTGATGGGATTGCTAAGAAAGCCATCATTGCCTTTACATTGGTCTACTGGCCCCTTAATGGCAACTGCTGTTTTTCCAGCAACCATGAGTTGAGATTGGTATTTGCTTCTGCAGCAGATGCTACATTTTGTGGATAATGATGCAGCGTTGCCACAAAATCACCCTGATATTGATTGTCTCTTCAAGATTCAGCCTGTCCTTCACCATTTAGTGGATTTTTTTCAGATATCTATATTCCAAGTCAAGATATATTTGTGGATGAGTCTCTTGTTCTATAAAATGGCTGTTTGGTTTTCAGACAGTACAAACCCATCAAGACAGCATGGTATAGTACTAAGTGTTATATGTTGTGTGAACGTGCCACTGGTTATGTGAAGAATTTCTAGGTGTACACCAGAAGAGATTCTTCAATTGATGGTCTTAGTTGACCTTCCTCTTGCAGTGCCTCTACAGAAATTGTGTGGGAACTTGCCAGTGCACTTTTTCACAAAGGTCACCATTTATACCAGTAGTTGCTGCCACATTGCCTCTCTGCCTCCCACGATCACTGCGTTTACCGCGGTTCCCGCAAAAGATCCTGCCAAGCACCTTAAGATGCCAAAATGCCTCCCGCGGCCCCCCGCGGCCTCCACGCCCCCCTGCGGGACTTGGCTTTTCACCCCTGCATAGAGCCCATTAGAGTCCACAGACAAATTGCAAACAGCCAACGAACTGAGCTGAGCGAGGGGGCTGTGGGGCCACTGCAGGCAAGGAGCGTTGGAGTGCCTCAGTGTCCTTCGTCTATATCGTCTATATTGTGCAGGGAGTGCACCTGGACTCCTGTACTCCCAGGCAACTCTGGACTTAGTGGCAGGAGTGACAGCAGGTAAGCGTAAGGAGTGCGTGAGCGCAGGCGCCATTACCGGTGGTCGCTGAGTGAAGTGCCCAGGTGAGCCTGCGAAAGCAGCCCAACTAGGTTGGGTGCGGCTTGCGGCTCCCCAGTGTGCCCTGCTCTCAGGCTTCTTCTCCCCTGCTCCCTCCCATCTGCTCACTGCCTAAGCCACCGCCACCGCGACAACCATTGCGACCCGCGGCTTGCATGCCTTCCCTCTTCCGGCTAATTGATTCCAGTCGGTCTGATCGATCCTTCCCAGTTTCCAGCTTCCTACAGTATACTATTAGCGTACTAGTAGCCAACAATTGGCTATTACAAACTAAAGTACTCTCAGTAAAGCCACAGCCACAGTCATAACCACAACCGCTTGTGCTTGAGCTTGAGCATGCCAGCTTTGGTAACTTTATATAGTTTATATAGTTAATAAAGATCCTTTAACCAAGCAGTGTATGACCACGGGCTGAAGGTACCCCAGATTTGACAACAATCAACGGGACGGGAAGGGACAGCAAGATATTAGAGCAAATAGAGGCTGTGGGAAGGAGTTTATAGGGCTACCACCGGTCAAGGAGTCACCAAGCTAAAGACTTTGTTTTTAGGGAGCAAGCATTAAGCATAATGCACTAAGCATTAAGTGTCGCCTATAAGTGTATCGGGGGCCTAGTGTTTTGCGGACAGCGCAATACAGGTTACTAGGCATTTATAAAAGACTAATGAGAGGGTCATGTACTCAGGCAGAGTAAGGGGGACTCCCTCAAGACCAAAATCTAGATTGAAAAAAGAGAAAGTTAACAGAGAGGGTTGAAGTGCCCTTGGATCAGGGTTAGCCTTCAACAAAACAAGCACAACAGGTAACACAGTTATGGCTGACACCAGTAAAAGTACCTCCACAAATTCTTTTACCTGTGGCGCAAGCACCAGTAAAACTCGAGGAATGGCGACAACAACTTCTCATCAGACAGCCAACTTGAAGCAGTCACCAGGAAATCTAGAGCGAAAAGATCTTATAAGTATTGAGGGGGCATCTCACAAGAAAAAACCTGGCACCCTTCAACCAAAAATGAATACAAAATGTTCCTTCCTGAAAGATCCAGGAACAGTAATTAAGAGTGAGAACGTAAAAGAGCTGCAAACGCCACTGCAGCCAGCGAAGTTTGAACTAACTCAACAGTCATTTATTATACCTACTCAATACTTGTCTCATCAAAAAGTTAAAAATCATCAACAAGGGATCGCACTTACGGCGGGAGACAAGGCTATTTCAAAACAAGTTACAGACACCCGCCAAACAGGGAACCTGTAAATATAACAGGTGCCAGAATGGACAGGGACGACAGTGAGCCAGTCTAGGTGGTGGCCACCAATGTACAAAGCAGCCCTAAAAGTCATCTAAAGTCTGGGAAAACACATAAAACTCATAAAGCGGATACTAAAAATCGGCAAAACATAAGCACCACAGAGTCTCTGGAGCAACCGGAAACCGAATTACGAGTGGACACGAAGGTCCCTCGGGTCTTCTCCCTGGAATCAAGCCAGTCGGCAGAGTACAAGGCAATGGTTCCTCTTTTGCAGCCAAACAACAGCTCCCCACTGCAGATGCAAATTATACAAGCCATCGCTCCGGTAGCCCTGGAGGCTTTTAGTAACCCACTGGACAACAAATCTTCTGAGCACTGTATGATTTCTCCTTACGAAGGTTCCCACTTAACAAATCCAGACATGTCCTTCCTGGCCTCACAGGAATTGGAGGAACTTGTTGCTTCATATAATCTAAAACCTGCTTCAAACCATACGCCACCTGCAACAACTAACACACCGCAGCTAGAAAGAAAAAATCTTAGCGGAGCCTTGCTCACAGAATCTATTCAGGCCACTATGTTAATTACAATGCAATATTCAGCGACAGTGCTTCAATACCAATCTCATAAATTGGACTTACAGCTTACGGTCTTTCAGACCTTGACAGGCTTTACGTCTCGGATTGACAAAAAATTATCAGAACTTAATAGCCTAATCAAACGGAGACAAGAAGCGGTACACGGAAGCCAAACCCCTCAATTTGAATGCACCTGTGCTCCAATAGTAGACAAGCTAATAACATTACCAACCATGTTAGCTAGCCTCCTAGCAGGTATAAAAAGCAATGCCCCATTGCTCGCTAATTCCACCGACGGCTTACGTGGGCCAGGAACCGTGCCAGCGAAACTCCTAAAAATGGATTTGTTACCAACTAACTTATTCCCTTCCCCCGAAGGTAGTAAAGTAACGGCAGCAACGGCAACAGGTGCAACAAAAGACACCACAAAAGAGTCTAGACAAAAAAAACCATTCATCTCGGAAAGCTTGTCGTAAACAAAAAAGGAAGGGACGAAACAGGAAGTCTCTAGTCCTGGACCTCTGCGCCACAAATCAACCTCACGCAACCTCAGTGGTACTAGACTCCGAAGTTGAGGAAACCAGGCACGTCTCTATCTCTACCTTGCCAGATAGGGTTGATCATCCCACTGCATGGTCCAATACTACAGTGGTCGCGACCATGGGGGCATCTCTAAGACTACCAAAACAGAACATCTCAAAATGCGATAGTAAACAGGGACCAACTGTAACAGGAAAAGAGCTAGTAACACCAAAGCAAGAATTAAATAACATCATTAAAGAAGAACAAAGTCCAAGGCCGTTTTCAAACGAAGCCCAATCATCCAAATACAGAGATCTAGGACAACAACCGTCAAGGGGCTTTTTGACTACAAGCTGTTCACCAGAAAAAATCAAGCTTTCAACCGACCCCTTGCAAATCTCCCGCATTTATAGCAATTCAGGAGCGGGACAGAACTACCTCTTGCAACCAAGGCCCCAGCCTCAGTAGACAATCTCTACCCACGAAATGGAGGTGAGGACCACAGAAAGACCGGCCATCATTACCTTTATCCTCGAGTACGAATCCCGGGGAAGAGTAAATGTATTAAACAGAGGGAATGTATTACTACTTTTAAATTCCATCACAAGCCTAGAAAATATAGGCTCATCAGATCTGCTTTCCATAGAATTTCTTCCAACCAACAATCGACTGTGTCCAGAAGCGACAAAAACAAGAAGGAACACTAGTGGGGTAGCTAATAAAATCATGAAAGAAGAAAGTAAGTTTAAGCTCTGCGGAATAAAGCTGGAAGCTGAATTAAAATCTCCCTACCCAACACCTTTTCTAAAGGTTCACACTAACTAACCTATCAAAACCAGTACCTCTGTATTAAGAGGAGCAAGGAGTAGCACTCCTGGCACTCTAACCACCTGCACAAAGGTCTTTAATCTGAATACTAGGCAGGGACCACCAATCCCAGCTTTGACATTGGTAATGCAGAGCTGGCCACAAATAAAACAAACAATAACAACAGAGTGACCAAACTGGCAAGAGATGGGTATCTCACAAGCAGCCCCAGTAGAGCAAGGTAAAATCAGAATGTGTATTTGGAATATTAACAGCCTGGCAAGTAAAATTGAAGATCATGTGGTAGTAAACGACTTAATGTCATTTGACATGGTACTCCTCCAGGAAACCTGAGAAAACAAGACCTTCGAGCTCCAGGGGTATACCTCCTACTTTGTTCTTGCTACAAAGGGTTATGTTTTTGGTCACCGTTCGGGGGGATTAATGATCCTAGCCTTAATATCTAGAATAGGAAAAATTCTTTCCATAGAGGCTAAAATCGCAACACCAAGCGTGGTTCAGGCAATGATGATAACGCTCAATTTCAACAAGGTATCCCAAGAAATCATAATTATCAACACCTATGTGCATCACAAACAAAAACAAAAAGTGGTAAAGGAGCTGACTAACGAAATAAAAAGGATTATGGACGAGCAAGAAACTGATCATGTCATTCTGGCCGCTGACTTCAACTTACATCTCTTCGGATCGGGACCAGATGATGACTCAGTGCAAGATCTTACAACAGTATGGGGCATACCAAACCAGGGCGCAGCAAAAATTAATAAACCAACGAGATGTTCAAAACATCTGCTTCCGGAACTTGAACATCTGAACCTAAGAGCACTAAACGGCTGCTTCCCGGGGCACTAACCACCGGCAGCTACATTCCACTCTTCAAAAACCTCTTCATATCTAGATTTCACGTTCATAACATCAGCTATGTTCAACAAAATAGCAACCTTCAGAATATGTGACAATGAACATTCAGGCACATGCATCAAACCTTTTTGCGATCGCAAACGGTGCGAATCGCAAAAATTGGCCGTTTGCGATCGCAAAAGACAGTGTAGAAATGCATCAACTGTATATTTGCGAAAAACCAACTTTTCGCAAATATAAGGAATCACAAAACATTCTGCGATTCAAATAGCGAATCGGTATTAGCGTCTCCCAAATAGGGAATCGCAAACAAAGAATCGCTAAATGGATGCATGAAAAATCGCAAATAGCGATTCCCATGAAAATCGCAATTTTGCGATAGCTAAATAAGAAGGATCACAACCAGGTGGTAATCATGAGTGCAAATCAGAGACAGGTGAAAACCAACTGAAACTCATTTAAACACAGCCAGAATGAGCCAGCACTGTTCACAATGGCAGGGATTTACCTGATGGCGAGGAGGATGAGGCTGCAGGCTGCCGCACAGAGACGGAGGCGAATAAATGAGCGCATCTTCAGAGTCCGCATAACTTTGCTAGGCCAGCAAGAGGATGAGATATACGATAAGTATAGGCTCAATGCAGCAATGATCCATGACCTAATCAATGAATTGGACCCCATTATGCAACGACAGACACGTAGGACCAATGCCATCCCAACGCATGTGCAGGTCCTATGTTGCCTACACCTCCTGGCATCAGGCAGTTTTCAGGGGGTCATTGCTGTAGCGGGAGGTGTGTCACAAAGCGCACTTTCAAGAATATTGAAAGCATTCCTTGATGCCATGATGGCCGTGATCGGGTCTCACATCAAGTTCCCTACCACCGCGCTTGACCTTGCAAAAACCAAACAGGAGTTCTACCAGATAGCTCGCTTCCCACATGTTTTGGGTTGTATTGATTGCACCCACGTGGCAATATGTCCCCCTGCAACACAGGAATATTTATATAGAAATAGGAAATGTTACCATTCCCTCAATATTCAGGTTGTTTGCAATGCCAAAAACATAATCACTGACATTGTTGCGCAATTTCCAGGGAGTGCACATGACTCTTATATCTTCAGGCAAAGTGGCATACACACCCGTCTTGTCAGGGGAGAATTTGGAGAGGGACATCTGCTTGGTAAATATGTGTAATAGTTTATCACTGTCATTGTGCATATGTCAATGTCAAGCTGCCACTGATTCTTTGCTCCATTACATGTAGGTGACAGCGCATAAGCCTTGCGTAATTACCTCATGACGCCTTACCTCAATCCCACAACTGCCAATCAACAGAGGTACAATGCAGCACATATTTCGACAAGGAACATCATAGAGCACACATTTGGGCTGCTGAAGAGCCGATTCAGATGTCTACATAAGACCGGTGGAGCACTGAAGTACAACCCTGAACAATGCTGCAAGATAGTAGCAGCATGTGCCATGCTGCACAATATAGCGACAAAGGGAGGAATGGAAATCGAGGTGTCTGACAGCGAATCGGAGGATGGGAACCAGCAAGTGCCACACCACCATGCAGCACAAGGGGCAAGCGCAGCAGAAGGGCGTAGGAGAAGATTTGACATCACACAAAATTATTTCTGAGGTGAGTAATGATGACACAGAAACTGAATATTGCTATCAAAGTATTCTTTAATTAAATAAAAATGTCATGAGTGTTCAAGCACACTTGTAATCTGACCAGTGCAATGGACATAAGTGGTTTGCAAATGTAAATTTACTTGTCAGTCAGTGAAAAATCAAATCCAAATAAATGGTTACGTCACCATAGTGGAATGTACTTGTACATGCCAGTCTAGCGCTTTTTCCCACGAACACCCAGACGCCTGTCAGACCCAGCATTGTCATCCGTAATGTTGGAAGCAGAGGGGGTACTGCTGCGTGTGTTGCGTCTTCCTGCAGTGCGGACTGGAATTACCAAACTACTTAGGCTTGAGCCACCCTCACTACCCCCTTCCGGCGTGGACATGTTTGCCGCAATTGTGGAGGCATTCAGCAATTCAACTGCATTGGTCACCTGGTCCAGTGCTTTAGCCACATCCCCGCTCCAATGGCACATTTCAGTTTGCATGGTCACAGACCTACGTGCCAGCAGTGCAGTTGTCGTGGCCAACCTATTGTTTGATTTTGCAAACATTTTCAGGTGCAGCATTAGTTGACGATGCTGTCTCTTCTGGGATACATTTCCCTCATGCATCACCTTGCTCAGTTGCTGCACACTTTCAGACAGTACTGCTATGTTGCTAGCCATCTTGCCAATTTGTAATTGTACTAATCGTGTGTTTTTTGTCTGTAGGCGCTGCATACGGAGCATCTGTCCCTCAAGACCACCCCAGACATCACCTGGTTGCTCCTCCTGCTGTGTCCTGAGTGCTCTTCCTCTCCTACGCCGGACTCTGTGATTGGTTCTGGGGACCTGTGGTTGTGGTTGTGGGATGGAAGTTGTCTGGCCATGGCTGCCACCTGGTGATGCATCAGCCTCATCATCACACTCCATGGTGACTAGGGATGGAACAGTAGCCCTGCGTGACTTTGTTGGACGTGAGGGATTTATTTGCACCAAGGGTGTGTCCATCTGTTCACCTGCGCTGGTGTCCTGCATGTCTGGGGAATCGCTATCCACAGCTTCTACACGTTGAGAATCTGTGAGGTGAAACAGTGCAAAACTGCATTATTTAATGTCTGTGATGAAAATTTCACAGTAATACATTTTTGCCTTTGTTAATGAATTTATACTCTATTAAACTTTTTTGGGCTGTTACTCTGAGATTTGACATTGTAACTGCTTGACCTGACTACATCTCCCATAATGCCCCTCACCTACTGAATACATTGTGTAGTGGATGTTCAAAGTCTGCACTTGAGCTGTACTGAGGTCATGTTCTACCTTTACATTTAAAAAAAATGGTAACATACATTCATCTTACCTTCAGATGTGTTTGCTGCTCCGGACGTGTCCAGCTGGGTCACACCAACAACAGCTTCTGGCTGGATGGTGGATTCAACCAAGTCCTCCATGGGAGTGTTCGCAGTGTCTGTTGGTGTTCCCCCTCCTGTCTTCTTTGCCTCCTTGAGCCGGTCAGCAATGCGCACCTTAGCCCGACTGCGCAAGTCGTACCATCGTTTTTTCAGTTCTTCAATGGTGCGGTGTGTCACCCCAATGGCATTGACCCTGTTTTGGATCCGGAGCCAGATTTTCCTTTTCTCCTGCTCTGCCACTTTTAATGATGCCTTTCCAAACAGCATATCATGGCTGTGGACTACTCCCTCAATGAGGGTGTCAATTTCTTTTTCTGCAAATTTAATTTTGCGTTTCCTGCCTGTTTGGCTCTCCTCTGCTGTTTGTGAGGCTTCCATTTGTTTGAAAAAGTTGTTCTACTGTCTCTGTCACACTCCTGTTCAGCTCCCAGAGCCAGCTCCCTCCTCTCCCTGAGACTGTGCACTGGAAATGAGGCTGGAGCTGCTCACTTCCTGGTTGTGATGTCATCAGGATGCATCAAAAAGCGACTTCGGTATTTGCGATTTCGCTAATTGCGAAATCGCTAATAGCGAGTTCGCAAATGCCGAAATCGCAATTAAATTAGCGATTTTTAGCGAATCGCAATTTTCTCGCAATTTTTTTGGTGCATCGTGTTTTGAGAGTCTTTATTTGCGATTCCTTAAAAATCGCAAATAAGGACTCGCAATTTTTCATTTTGATGCATATCACTGATAGTGACCATTTACCGCAGGAAGTGCACAGAGTTGGCGATGCAGCGTGTGCAAGGTAAATTGTTTTATTTATTTAATTACTTACCTTTCTCCTGTCCGTCGTATGTCGGACTCTACTATCCACCCACCCTGCCCCTCCCCTGCCTCACCCACCGCCCCGCAGCACTCCCTCGGTGAGCGACCACTCTGCAATAGCCCTTGCACAGCTAGCTAGGTGTTTTGGTGCATTTTGAAAAAAAATTATCAGTTGCTTACTATGATGACACCGCCACTCTCTGAATGTGTTTGTTTTCATATGTTGTTTTTTTTACAAAAGTGAGGGCACATCTTGCCTTTAAAAGGACACAAAGGGACCATCACTATTTTTGTAACAAATCTCGAGGTGTACATAAAAAGCTACTTAAGGTGCTAGCATCTCATCGCAGTGTGGTAGTACATATGCAAGTGCAGTATGTTTTAAGCCTCATACATTTCTTAATTATATAGGCTAAACCATTCGAAAGGATTTCAAGTTATGCCTTGCCTTTTGGGAGACCTTCAACCCCCTTTCTGACCCCACTGCAGTGCAAAACCAACAAAAGCGGACAACAAACAAATCTTTCATGAAAACAACAATTTCTGCACTCATTCGTACCCTCTAGCCTTTCTTTGTACGAGCAATCTCCTTGTTCAGGTGTGGCTTGGTTAGGTCATTTGTTTTGAGAGATAGTTATAAGCCTGAACTCTGTAACACCAAGCTAAAGCACAGTCTCCGTGGATCACACTAATTACTCAAAAATATGACACAATCTAGAATTTAACTCCCACTCCATCCCCGATGCCTAGCACCTGCGACGTCCATCTCCATCCTACCACCACCATAGCAGTCGCACCCGCAGCAGCATCCGCTGCACCCGCCAACGCCGCCATCTTGCTGTGTTAACTTATGATTAAGGCTCTCAGTTTTCCATTTTTACTGATTTTTACAGATGAATATAGACAGAAAACATTCCTTTTCTTGTCTGTAATTATTTTTAAATGTGGATAAAAACGGAAATTGGGTTGCTTTTTGAGTAATTCTAAATACTGTCTACCATGACTGCCAGGCCAATAGATTTGCAGATTGATAGATAAGTGGGTTAAAAAAGAAAGGAATTTTAGTAAAGAGGCTTTAACAGCAGTAGATATGCACAAGGTTTATACTGAAATTTTCATATTTTTATATACGATCACTAATTTATCTTCTTCAGGTGTACACATCAATGAAACCTGGCAGACATGCAAGCATGAGTGCATATTTATCGGTTAAATAAATGTGGAAATATACTAATTTCAGCTTAATTTTTCCACAAAACTTAAAATAAATATAGATAAATACAGATGAAATAGCAACAACAAAAATACCATAAAACCGGGCCCTACTTATGATGCAAACGTGAGCGACGGAAGATGAACTGTGGCAAAGGAGCATCATATTCAATAATGTTGTTCGCTACTCGCTACTATTTTGCCATGACAGACCTGGCATTCCTATTGTGCATGGGCAATAGGTGGCGGCCATTGAAGAGACAGGCAGCAGTGTTGATGCATGCCATAAACCACAGAACCCCCGGGGTCAGTGCTTTTCTTTATTCCATTTTTCAGTACGCATGAATAATACAGAGATTATATCTATGTGGGTTGGGCCGGCGCCCGTAAACTCCACTCCCTGGGAGGCAGCTTTTTTGCCGAACTGCACGCCTCAAGTAGAGCATAGAGTGGAAAAAACTTTGAAAGCTCCACCAGCGGAGCAGAGTTAACTGCCCACCTCTATTTAAAACCTGAACTAAAAAACGTAGAAACAATTAGGGGCATATGTACAAAGAAGTGGCGGAGTGAGGTGTTAGCTGTCATGGCTCAACGCCTTACTTCCCCACTTCAGAAACGCAAGGCTGCACCATATTTACAAGAAAATGGTGCAGCCTTGCGTTTCCCCCTGCTCTGGTGCTACACCTAGCTGCCTAGCGCCAACACAGGCAAGGGTGGCCTGCACATAGACAATCTTTAAAAGCCGTTTTGTCACTTCTATGTGTGCTGCTTAATGCAAATGTCATTTTTGAAAAACGATTGTTTATGTGCAGGAAGGGACACCTTCCTACACATAAACAATCCAAGGTGTTTTGCTTTTTCCATGTGTGATGCACGAGGCAGCACACATGGAAAAGGGAAAAAAGAGGAGAAATACAGCATTTCTCCTTGTTTAGTCAAATTAAGACCAGGTTTTCCTTGGTTTTAATTTTGGCGCTGCTTCCTATGTACTCCACCCTTGTAAATAGGGACGCCCACCGCAACACCCACTGGCTACCCCTTTCACGCTAAGCATAGCGTGAAAGGGGGCCTTATTTACAAGGCCGCGTTAAACCACATTAATCAATACAGGCTTTAATATAACCCCTAAAAACCTTCTACCATTACTTCCAAACCAACTACTGACAGCAGAAGCTCCTGTTCCTAAAGATCCTAACACTCTATGGGGCATATGTACAAACCCCTATCACCAGAGGAACGTCAGAAAAAGTGACGTTCCCCTGGCAATAGGGGCTTGTACATATGCCCTTTAGTGAATTTATAACAATGATGACAAAATGTAATACTAAATGAATAATATATTTGAAATAATTTGTTAATAAAACCTTTTATACTCGCACCAAAACTCTTTATCGATTCTTGTAAAGAACCCAGTTGGACTTCACTATTCATGGTGGTTTATGTAAATGATTTTCCTTATCCTCTGTCTCGGTTAACTAACAAAGGTACAAACGACCAATGTCGGTGGTTATTTAACGATAATACTCGTTGATTGAGATACACAAATCCCGGCTCCAGCACAGCTATGTTTGTTCCTGAAAGCTGTGAAGTTGGTGGTCCAAGCACAGAAAACAACTAATTGATGCCATTTTTGGGGTAAAAACAGACACTTTCTTTTATTGCACTAGTTTCCTATTTAAAAAAATACATAAACAATATAAATTTATCTATATTTTATCTATTTTCTCGATCTCCTCCAGGGAAATCTACACACCCTGTGCATATTTAGTATCACCAGGATGTTGGAAAAAAGAATGCAAATTTGGCATGAATACCTTACGTGAAAATCTTTTTTGAAGGTGTAAACATGAAGTACCCCAGATAGCAAATACATGGGCTTTGCAGTCCAAGGGGAAAAAGCCTAGCAGTTAAGCTGGTTAACACGAGAGCTTGCACTCCCTCTGTCCTTTATGTTTCTCCCAGTTGTTCAGAGAACGCCTGCATGCTCTACATAAGGTGCTGTGAGAAGGTAAACAAGAGATTTCGTACTCCATCCCTGACCTTATTCCACGTTTCTTCACTGTCCTGGTGTTTCAGTCAAGTGACAAGGAGGGTGGCAGTGCTGTTATATTGCAGTCATGTTGCCTGCCATCTCTCCTCAATTAATAAATCAGGTTTCTTGTAAAGAGTGATTACTCACCCGTTAGGGTATCACGACGCTGTGGGGAGGGGGAATCTGCAGTTTACTGGAAGAGCCAGGTCTTGAGGTCCTTCCTGAATTGAGGCAGTGACACTGATTGCCTGATATGTGGAGGCAGGGAGTTCCAGGTCTTCACAGCGAGGTAGGAAAAGTAGCTTCCTCCAGCCGAGGTCTTGCGGATCCGTGGGATGGCTCCAGCCTCTGCAAGCACCAGCTGTATCACATCTTTTACAGCAGCAGTAAACTTCAAGAGACCCCAAGGAGTCCCTGCTTCCCTGTCTGTTCATTGCTACAGCCCTGGTACCTCTGCTACTGGGAGCTCCTCATGGTGTAATAATACTGTTCCGTCAGGGATTGGTAGGAGGGTACCTCTGACAGCATCTCTCCCCAAAACACACTGCTGTGTCTGTATTATCATTTCAGTGTTGGCAGACACTCCCTACACACGACATGCAACAACAGATGTGTTTTGTCTCTCTGTCCATGCATCTGCCTGTCTATGGTACACAAACCAGAAAAGGGGAATATACTTTAATAGTCAGGCAGACCAGACCTCAAGAACTGTGTAGTAACTTCTTGTGGGCCGCACTGGTGGGCATTGGTTCATTGTGTGGTTCTTTGCCCTGCAGAGTGAATGCCCCATGGGGACCCCATCCGCCTCCAGAGAGAGTTACTTTGCCTCATGTAAGAACTTGCCTAATTACTGTATCTCCCTTAGTAGGTGTGCCTGTGATTCTGTGCCCTCCCACTGAATCTACATTCCCCATTTCGACCCTGCTAATTTGAGGGAAGGGGTCCTGAGGCCTGAGTGGGCTTCTTCTTACTGTTGCGCTGATGGTGATATGTGGTGATATTTGTACTCAGAGTGATGCCTGGTGCTGTATGTGCTTGTTCCTACTCACACTATTGCATTACATGCACTGATGAAATGATTTATGTAGTTTTGATTCCTGCATTGCTCAGGATAATGAGTACTCTCTCAGTATCTGCATAGTATGCACAGTATATATGATTCATGTCATTTTGGTCTATGCTATCTACAATAAAATATATTTTTACATAATCCTGTGTGGAGTCTCTTTTGTGGTGTATTCATTGTGTTCTGTGTGAGTGTGTTGTCCCAACACTTTACCCATTGCCCCTGTTGATAAGCCTGACTGCTTTGCGTCAAGCTACCAGAGGGTGGGCACAGGTTATCTTTGGTGTGTAACTTACTTACCCTGACTAGAGTCGTGGTTTCTGCCACACTTAGGTGCATACCCTAGCCAACCAGAAACCCCATTTCTAACAATTCATTTTTGCAGCAAACTTTCCATCACCAACCAACAATATCAAACTTTCTACCACCATTATTATTATTAATGTCTGTCCTAGTGGCAGTGACAAGTAATTGCACAAACTGTGGTGCATTAATGTTAATGTGCTCTTGCAAACTAAGTTCCCTGCACACCAAATGGTGGCTTGCCACAACACATTAAGTAAGACTGATCTTTTACCTTTCCTCTTCCAGGGTAACTGGAAGTAAGCCATGTTCGCTGAGACTTTCTCGCATTAATCCATACACAAGGCTGTGCAGAGGTCAACCCTTTTTAAATCCTCCAGTCAACATGTATGGGCCTATTTACATGAAGGTTTGCGTCATGTTTGCACTACACAACATGGTACATGCACTACGCAAACCTTGCATAAGATTGATGACGCCACACAAGCCCACTTTGCGTGACCATGAGTGGCTCAATAAATCTGGAGTAAGGCAACATAGCGCTGTGAAGGCATTACATGCACGTTGCATGGGTGTTCCAATTGTGGGGCTATTATGTTTTTATATAGGTGTTACCTGTGTATAGTCCTGAGGAAAGTGGTCCAAGTTAATGTTTACCACTGAAACGCGTCGACGTACAATTTGATACTAAATCCGATAACCGTCTGGATGCAGCAAGTGATGATCATATCAAGTATCAGGCATCCAGCGTATTGATTTTAATGGATTAGTACTGTGTAAAGACTAATGATGATGTCTTTTGTCTGGCCTCCCGAGTTCTAATTTTATCTTTTTTTAAAGTACATTGACTTTAATGTCAATTTTTTTCATATTGTGATGGTTTTAATTGTATCTGACTTCGGGAATTTTAACTGTGAGGCTTTAAATGAGACAGGCATTGTGTTGTGATAATTTCTTACTGTCATATGATCTTTAATCATGATGCACGATTGATGCATGCAATATTAAATATTCGATAAATGTCATTGTATGTGGCACTGATTTCTGGTTACACTTGGGTGACAACTGAGTGTGGATTAGTGAGAATCACAGTGACTGCCTGTTGGAGTGAATGCAATTTGAATTGAGTCCCAAAGGGAGATCTATTCGGCATTACAAGTAGGGTAACTTGCCAGGTCGACATGGCAGTTGTAAATCTGCACATAGAGGCTCTACAATGGCAGCCTTGAAACATGTTAAAGGGCTACTTAAGTGGGTGGCACTATCAGTGCTGCTGGCCTATTAGTAGTATTTCATTTACATCCCCAGGGCACATATAGTGCACTTTGCTAGGGACTTTCATGTAAACGAAGTACGCCAATTGAGGATAAGACAATATTACCACATTTTAAGGAGAGAGCACAAGCACTTTAGCACTGGTTAGCAGTGAAAAAGTGTGCTGTGTCCTAAAGCGAACAAAAATGAATTCAGCACAAAGGGGAGGAGAATGGCAAAACATTTGGGGGGGGGGGGCCTGTAGAAAGTGCCAAGTCCATCACATCCCACAATTTTTGCTCTAGCTGATGGTGGGAGGTCGGTTGTCAGCGTTTTATCAGTATTCATCTTGTACTTGGCTTATGTATTGAATCAACTCAGAGATTCATTTTTCCTATTCATTGACTATAGCATATGCGAGTTTGCGCCACATTTCACCAAAGAGCCCCAATGTATGTACACCAATGAAAGGTAAACTTAACTCTCGGGATTTGGAATGCACTCCAGCCAGGATACAATTATGCAATGTCTAAGATGTGGGGTTGTATTGTTTAAAAGCTCGACCCTATGCACCTGTTTCACGCCTAACTCTTATTCATTCGTTTTCGAGGAGGATCAAACTTACCTTGTCAGTGGATGCTCTCTGCTGGTTATTAACATATGTGTTTTGATGCCTTGTCACATATCATCTTGTGCCCAGTATTACCTCTGGCTCCTGCCTCTCTGCAAGCCATTCTCTTTTCAGGGCAGTGAAATACACTTAATTCACACCTTCCATATTGGTGTGGCTGGGAAGCATGAAACAATGGGGCATATCAACAACAACCGGCGATAATTATCGCTGAGCGCACTTAGCTCTAGGATAATTATCGCCGGCTAGCGTTGATTTTTATCGCTGAGATAGCGTGCTATTAGCAACGCTTATCTCAATAGCGATAAAAATCCTCACGCTAAGTGGCTAACGTGAGATTATCGCTGGAAACCCAGCGATAATCTCACGTTAGCTTGTTGATAGGGACAGACAAACTTAGCCATGATATCCTCCTTCCATAGGATATCATGGCTAAGTCAGAAAAATACCAGACGTAAAAAAGCAGCGTTAACCGCGGTTAGCGCTGCTTTTTTTGTCTCTAACTGGGTTAGCGATATTCTTGATAATAGGAGAAATGTCGCTTAGCGATATTTCTCCTATTATTTTACTCTGGAACGCCCCCTTTGCATCTCCTTAGAGATGCAAGGGGAAGCGTAGATTAAAAGGGTGCTAAAATGCAAATTTGCATGTTAGCACCCTGTTGTTGATAGGGTGCTAGTTTTATCTCTGCTTTTTTGGCTTTTAAAGCCAAAAAAGCAGAGATAAAGCCCTTGTTGATATGCCCCAATATCCCCTGGAAAGGCCACATTCACTCACTCGGGGCGCTCACTTGGCCCTGCGGTACACACACGAGGAAGGCACGGCAGACACCTCCCCCCCTAGTACCATGCTGTACCCCTGAATATCGAATCATCAGTATGAATGGGGCAGAGAATCAAGGGCAGAATATCGAAAATAAAAGATCGACAGGTAAATCTAGATTTTCTATACCTAACTCCACTTATATGTACCTGCTCGTACATACGTAGATGAGAAATTAGGAACAGTATCTCTATACTTCCCTAAATGCTCTTACCTTTTGATATTTTGCAATCAGAGCCAGTACACCCAACAGTAAACAACTCTTCTAAGCAGTCAAGTGGGAAGACGGTGTCCTCCCTCACACATCAAAAGCTCAGTACTGAAATAAGGAGCGCACAGTATGTTTTTTAATTGCATCCGTCCCATCACTGCATAGACCCAATTCACTACAGGTCACAAAAAGTTCAAGTTCGGAGCCCTGCTCCAGACGAAGCGTGCTGCGGAGAGGCTGCTTTCCTGTAAGTACGAGCAGGGTTTTATAAACAATGAAATATTATCTGTGCCTGTAAATATAAAGCACGCCGGGTCTAGCGATATGAAATTTTAATAAGTGAAATAATAGCCCTCTCAGCACAAAGAAGCATGGCCGAGATGGTGTTCTCTTTTTATCATCCTTAAGATGGATTGATCCAGATAGGTACCATTGCTGCGCTTTGGCTTTCAGCGCAGTAATCCGAGGACCGAGGAGTGCGACAGAGACAGATGTGGTTTATTGTACACGAATCACTGGAAAGCATTAGGAAAACAGCAATGAATGCAGTGGAACCTTTGTATGTGAGGGCACATTGCATGTGTTGGACACTGCATCCGCAGTAAACCTCAAAGCAAAGCTTGGGGAGAGAGGAAAACAAAACCAACTAAAAAAGAACAACTGTTTGTAAAAGACTGTGCTTTATTTTTTTCGGCAATACATAGGAGTTTGGCAAGAGAGATGTAATTTCCGTTTCTGAAAAGCGGCATTGCAAGCGTGTCATGGGCCCTACAGCAAGCGAGCAATGTGTGCCCCTACCTGTTGTTTGGGTAGTAAAACCCATTAATAAGGGGCGAGTGGATCCTCTCAGGTCCCTAAACTCTGGTGCTGCCGCACTTGCTGCACAATTGCTAGCTACGCCCTTGGTTTCAATCCGGCTCAAGGACTCTCACTCCAAGATATGATCAGGAAAATCAGTTATGTCATATTATGTTATGTTATGTAGATTTATAGAGCACAGAATCACCCTGGAGAATATACTGGCGCTGAGGAGGTGTGAGTCTAGGCACACCTAGTGGGACTACTTGAAAGGCCAGGTCTTCAGCTTCTTGCGAAATTCAAGAAGTAAGGATGAGGAACTTATGTGCAACAGCAGGTCGTTCCACACTTTAAGGAATAAGGCTCGACCTCTGGATCTGATTTTACGTATGCATGAGATTTGTGCAAGCAGGAGTCAGAATAGGTGGAGGTGTCTGAAAGGTTTGAGAAAGAAGATGCAATTGTTGAGGTATGCTGGGCTAGCGTTATCTGGTGCCTTGAAAGTGTGGGTGAGGAGTTTGAATTGTGCTCATTTGTGAGCACAGTGGAGCTCCTTCAAGTGTGATGTGATGTGAGTGTAGCATCGGAGGTTCAGAGTGATTCTGGCCGCCGAGTTCTGAATGGTCTGCAGCTTTCTGGTAAGTTCTTTGTTGGTCCCGGCACAGTGGAGGTTCCTGTAGTCCAGCCTGCTTGTGACCAGGGCCTGCTTGACAGGTTTCTGGGTGCAGATTGTGAGCCATTAAACAATCTTCCTCAGCATCTTCAGGGTATGGATGCATGAGGCAGTGACAGCATTGACTTGGGCAGTCATGTAGAGTTTGCTGTCGATGATGATCGAGAAGTTCTTGGCATGGGTGGTGGGGGGCAGTCCTAGTTCTGTTGGCCACCTGGTAGAGTCCCATGGTGATGTCCTCTTCCTGAAGATCACAATTTTGGTTTTGTCGGTGTTCAGATTTAATTAGTTGGTTTTCATTCAGACGACAATTTCAGTCCTGCAAACATTGAACTTGTTCCAGGCATGGGCATCTTGTCCGTGATGGAGAGAATGAGTTGTGACTCACTGGCATAGGAGAGGACATTGATATCATGAAAGCGTGATGATGCTGGCTCGAGGGATCATGTATGCATTGAAGAGGGTTGGGTACTGTGAGGATCCTTGCGGAACTCCCTGGATGAGGTTGAGGGTGTTCAAAATGTATGGGCTGGGCTAACTGACTGGGCCCTTCCAGTCAGGAAGGATCAGATTCAGCAAAGTGCATGTCAAACTACTACAGAAAGGCCCCTGAAAATAAATATAGGGTGCGGAACCTCAGAACAGCGGAAAGACTCAATAATGAAACAAGAAACCAGCCACCACCCCCAATGCACTACATAACAAGAAAAGTATGAAGGGATAAGCATTGAATGCTTTGGCTATTCACACAGATGATTGCAGACTATTGAGTTTGTTATAAAGAATATTGAGGGCCGTGGCTTACTTCTTGTTTCAAGACTCCATCGAAGTGTGTGCCCTTGGATTCAATGTAGTGTAGGCATTGGATGAGGATGGGTTGGGAGACTGTGTCAAATACTGCGTGGAGGTCTAGGAGCATGAAAGTCATCTTGTCTTCTCTGTACAGAGTCATGCAGATGTCATCCATGGCAGCGATGAGGACAGTTTCCGTGCTGTGGTTAGGTCTGAAGCCAGACTAAGTGGTGTAGAGGAGCTGGTGGTTATTGAGGTATTCGCGAGGTGTCTGTTGATGATTTTTTCGAAGACCTTGGCCTGGAATTGTAGCCCAGAGATAAGTTTGTAGTTGGCGAGTGCTAAATGGCAGCAGAGGGTTTCTTCAACAAAGGGAGGACAGTTGCATGTTTCTAAGCAGCTGCGAAGGTCATGGATGAGGTGGAGAAATTCATAATGGGTGCGTGCATGGCAAGATGGGTTGCACTCCTCTGGGGTAGGTGTGGGGGGCACAGGAGTAGGAGGAGGCCCCTGAGTGGATGGGCTTCGTGGTGGTGGCAGTTTCTTCTGTGGTGATGGGAGGCTGTGTGGTTAACATTGTTTTTTGGATAAGATCGGTAAGCATTTTGCGAGGTCTGTTGGGTCTGGTTGCGGGCTCAAGTTGCTGTAAATGGCAATTATTTTGTTGCAGAAAAATTAGGAGAGATTGTTGTAGAGGTCCTGCGGAGAAGTGGTCAAGTTAAATGCGACCCATAGTGAGGTGAAAGCTATCATATCGGTGAAGATTTCTTTGCTTTTGTTGGTGTTGGCATTGATGTGTTCTGCCAGAGTGGCATGCTTGGTGGTCTGGATCGTTTGATAGCATTTGGTCCTTTAGGACGTGGGGTGGTGGTTGGGAAAGAGAGTGGAGCCACACCTGTTATGCTACCAGCCCCTGCTCTAAATAGGTTGACCATGGGCTGATTGAGTTCAGGCCCTCAGTTAAGTTGCTCTAGCTTCAATGCAAGCAGTGCACATATGAATGAAATGCATACTAAGGTATTGCCAACTATCCACATGAACAATGCACATGCAGGCTGGGATTGCAAATTTGCCAGTGCTTTGAGCATTGGTCCACACTAGATTCACCTGTCCAGGTTTCTGGCTGAGCTTGATACTCAGCGCTATTTGAGTTTGAAGGACCCCCCCCACACAAAATTAGGAAATTTCTCCTTAGTGTGCTTACTGTTTTAGAGGGATTTATTAACCACACTAACTGTTCATACAAATGCACATATTCTAAGCATTCAGCATGTAAATGTGTAGTATATGGCACACACATTTCAAGCCCCAATCACACGCAAGTATGTTAACGTTTTATGAATAGTTGCGTAGTGCATGAAATGTCTCTCAGTGGTGGTATCCAGACAGAGGACTTCAAGAGCTCAACCCATCGCCTGCAGCTGGACTTATGAAAGTGAGAAGTGGCAGGAAACAAACATAAGTTTCTGAAACAGCTCCATTTTTCATAAATGTGTTAACCTACTTGCAGTGACAGATCTCAGTGGTAAAAGTAACACTTCGAGAATACACAGTGGAAATTCATAAATAGAAACATTATCAAAAGAATCCCTAAAGTACATGTCACAAATAAAAAAGAAAATCATTTATTCTTACTCTTATCAATTAGAGAGTTACAGAACCAAAGCTGTAATTCTCAGGGAAATAAAAATAAAACAAGCTCCAAAGGTGGTTCTGTTAGGTTCTACTAGCAAATTTTGGCTAGGTTCACGTTATAAAAATACCTCATACATACATACTGGTATTGACAATGGCAGACCATCTCGATAACAGACTATAAGTCATTAAGAGCGGCAAATTGTAAGAGGATGTCTGTTTTTTATCGGGGTGGATGGCTTGTTATACTCCTGCAGCCCTTCATAGAATGCATCGGTCGGTCGAGGATCGCTGCTTTCGCGGCCAGCAGCAGGGGGTGCGGGGATTTGGACAAAAGTCCAATTGGTCGCACACTGCTCTACCTACCAGCGTGTTGCCCCAAAGAATTGTGGTCCCTGAAGTCAGCGTCGGCGGGTACGCCTATGCCCGAGTCTTGAGTGCAAGTAAGTGTAGCGTTAGCCATCCCTGGACACGTGTTTCAAGGTAGTTGCCTCTCGTCAGCAGGTAGTAGGTGAGTGTGTAGGGTTGCTGTGTAGGCTGCTAAAATAAGTGTTCTCAGGTAAAGTACCTCTCGTAGCGCGCAGGTGCGTAACCATGAGCTCGTCAGCTCCACCGGCTCAAGGAGCCTGAATATTAACAAAAGTCCAATTGGTCGCACACTGCTCTACCTACCAGCGTGTTGCCCCAAAGAATTGTGGTCCCTGAAGTCAGCGTCGGCGGGTACGCCTATGCCCGAGTCTTGAGTGCAAGTAAGTGTAGCGTTAGCCATCCCTGGACACGTGTTTCGAGGTAGTTGCCTATCGTCAGCAGGGAGTAGGTGAGTGTGTAGGGTTGCTGTGTAGGCTGCTAAAATAAGTGTTCTCAGGTAAAGTACCTCTCGTAGCGCGCAGGTGCGTAACCATGAGCTCGTCAGCTCCACCGGCTCAAGGAGCCTGAATATTAACAAAAGTCCAATTGGTCGCACACTGCTCTACCTACCAGCGTGTTGCCCCAAAGAATTGTGGTCCCTGAAGTCAGCGTCGGCGGGTACGCCTATGCCCGAGTCTTGAGTGCAAGTAAGTGTAGCGTTAGCCATCCCTGGACACGTGTTTCGAGGTAGTTGCCTCTCGTCAGCAGGGAGTAGGTGAGTGTGTAGGGTTGCTGTGTAGGCTGCTAAAATAAGTGTTCTCAGGTAAAGTACCTCTCGTAGCGCGCAGGTGCGTAACCATGAGCTCGTCAGCTCCACCGGCTCAAGGAGCCTGAATATTAACAAAAGTCCAATTGGTCGCACACTGCTCTACCTACCAGTGTGTTGCCCCAAAGAATTGTGATCCTTGAAGTCAGCGTCGGCGGGTACGCCTATGCCCGAGTCTTGAGTGTAAGTAAGTGTAGCGTTAGCCATCCCTGGACACGTGTTTCGAGGTAGTTGCCTCTCGTCAGCAGGGAGTAGGTGAGTGTGTAGGGTTGCTGTGTAGGCTGCTAAAATAAGTGTTCTCAGGTAAAGTACCTCTCGTAGCGCGCAGGTGCATAACCATGAGCTCGTCAGCTCCACCGGCTCAAGGAGCCTGAATATTAACAAAAGTCCAATTGGTCGCACACTGCTCTACCTACCAGCGTGTTGCCCCAAAGAATTGTGGTCCCTGAAGTCAGCGTCGGCGGATACGCCTATGCCCGAGTCTTGAGTGCAAGTAAGTGTAGCGTTAGCCATCCCTGGACACGTGTTTCGAGGTAGTTGCCTCTCGTCAGCAGGGAGTAGGTGAGTGTATAGGGTTGCTGTGTAGGCTGCTAAAATAAGTGTTCTCAGGTAAAGTACCTCTCGTAGCGCGCAGGTGCGTAACCATGAGCTCGTCAGCTCCACCGGCTCAAAGAGCCTGAATATTAACAAAAGTCCAATTGGTCGCACATTGCTCTACCTACCAGCGTGTTGCCCCAAAGAATTGTGGTCCCTGAAGTCAGCATCAGCGGGTACGCCTATGCCCGAGTCTTGAGTGCAAGTAAGTGTAGCATTAGCCATCCCTGGACACGTGTTTCGAGGTAGTTGCCTCTCGTCAGCAGGGAGTAGGTGAGTGTGTAGGGTTGCTGTGTAGGCTGCTAAAATAAGTGTTCTCAGGTAAAGTACCTCTCGTAGCGCGCAGGTGTGTAACCATGAGCTCGTCAGCTCCACCGGCTCAAGGAGCCTGAATATTAACAAAAGTCCAATTGGTCGCACACTGCTCTACCTACCAGCGTGTTGCCCCAAAGAATTGTGGTCCCTGAAGTCAGCGTCGGCGGGTACGCCTATGCCCGAGTCTTGAGTGCAAGTAAGTGTAGCGTTAGCCATCCCTGGACACGTGTTTCGAGGTAGTTGCCTCTCGTCAGCAGGGAGTAGGTGAGTGTGTAGGGTTGCTGTGTAGGCTGCTAAAATAAGTGTTCTCAGGTAAAGTACCTCTCGTAGCGCGCAGGTGCGTAACCATGAGCTCGTCAGCTCCACCGGCTCAAGGAGCCTGAATATTAACAAAAGTCCAATTGGTCGCACACTGCTCTACCTACCAGCGTGTTGCCCCAAAGAATTGTGGTCCCTGAAGTCAGCGTCGGCGGGTACGCCTATGCCCGAGTCTTGAGTGCAAGTAAGTGTAGCGTTAGCCATCCCTGGACACGTGTTTCGAGGTAGTTGCCTCTCGTCAGCAGGGAGTAGGTGAGTGTGTAGGGTTGCTGTGTAGGCTGCTAAAATAAGTGTTCTCAGGTAAAGTACCTCTCATAGCGCGCAGGTGCGTAACCATGAGCTCGTCAGCTCCACCGGCTCAAGGAGCCTGAATATTAAAAAAAGTCCAATTGGTCGCACACTGCTCTACCTACCAGCGTGTTGCCCCAAAGAATTGTGGTCCCTGAAGTCAGCGTCGGCGGGTACGCCTATGCCCGAGTCTTGAGTGCAAGTAAGTGTAGCGTTAGCCATCCCTGGACACGTGTTTCGAGGTAGTTGCCTCTCGTCAGCAGGGAGTAGGTGAGTGTGTAGAGTTGCTGTGTAGGCTGCTAAAATAAGTGTTCTCAGGTAAAGTACCTCTCGTAGCGCGCAGGTGCGTAACCATGAGCTCGTCAGCTCCACCGACTCAAGGAGCCTGAATATTAGCAAAAGTCCAATTGGTCGCACACTGCTCTACCTACCAGCGTGTTGCCCCAAAGAATTGTGGTCCCTGAAGTCAGCGTCGGCGGGTACGCCTATGCCCGAGTCTTGAGTGCAAGTAAGTGTAGCGTTAGCCATTCCTGAACACGTGTTTCGAGGTAGTTGCCTCTCGTCAGCAGGGAGTAGGTGAGTGTGTAGGGTTGCTGTGTAGGCTGCTAAAATAAGTGTTCTCAGGTAAAGTACCTCTCGTAGCGCGCAGGTGCGTAACCATGAGCTCGTCAGCTCCACGGGCTCAAGGAGCCTGAATATTAACAAAAGTCCAATTGGTCGCACACTGCTCTACCTACCAGCGTGTTGCCCCAAAGAATTGTGGTCCCTGAAGTCAGCGTCGGCGGGTACGCCTATGCCCGAGTCTTGAGTGCAAGTAAGTGTAGCGTTAGCCATCCCTGGACACGTGTTTCGAGGTAGTTGCCTCTCGTCAGCAGGGAGTAGGTGAGTGTGTAGAGTTGCTGTGTAGGCTGCTAAAATAAGTGTTCTCAGGTAAAGTACCTCTCGTAGCGCGCAGGTGCGTAACCATGAGCTCGTCAGCTCCACCGGCTCAAGGAGCCTTAATATCAACAAAAGTCCAATTGGTCGCACACTGCTCTACCTACCAGCGTGTTGCCCCAAAGAATTGTGGTCCCTGAAGTCAGCGTCGGCGGGTACGCCTATGCCCGAGTCTTGAGTGCAAGTAAGTGTAGCGTTAGCCATCCCTGGACACGTGTTTCGAGGTAGTTGCCTCTCGTCAGCAGGGAGTAGGTGAGTGTGTAGGGTTGCTGTGTAGGCTGCTAAAATAAATGTTCTCAGGTAAAGTACCTCTCGTAGCGCGCAGGTGCGTAACCATGAGCTCGTCTGCTCCACCGGCTCAAGGAGCCTGAATATTAACAAAAATCCAATTGGTCGCACACTTATTTTAGCAGCCTACACAGCAACCCTACACACTCACCTACTCCCTGCTGACGAGAGGCAACTACCTCGAAACACGTGTCCAGGGATGGCTAACGCTACACTTACTTGCACTCAAGACTCGGGCATAGGCGTACCCGCCGACGCTGACTTCAGGGACCACAATTCTTTGGGGCTACACGCTGGTAGGTGGAGCAGTGTGCGACCAATTGGACTTTTGGTGCGGGGATTTGGCCTCATATTTTTTATACTTGCCATATGTTGGGGAATTTTTGGGGAAAGCTTTTCCTCGCTCTCAGTCTCGGTCTCCAGGTTAAGATAGACCCTGAAGCTTGCATGGTACTCTTCGGGCTTCTCAAGCAGAGCCAGTGCTCCAGCATCGGCAAATGGGGGCAGGTGTCCATATCAACAGCATTTTCAATTGCTCGATCCATTATTTGTCAAAGGTGGAGAGCATGTAAGGTTCCAACATACCAAGATTGGCTTAATAAAATGCCCAGGACAAAAAAGTTTGAGGAGGCCTATGCAAGACTGGTTGGGGGGGGTTAGAGAATTTAATGCAGCTTGGCAGTTTTTTGATCTAATTGAAAAGGTGGGCCCATCCCTTTTTTAGTATAACCTGAGATAACTTGATGGTGTAGTTGTTGTTATTGAAGATACATGTTAATTGTAAGTTTTTTAATATGGGTAGGAATTCACAGCACGTTTGCATTTTAGCATTCCGTTATATGCTACTGTAATCTGTTTTTAGAGATCTAGGGGGCGCAGGGATGCTTCGCTCCTGTAACTGCCATTCTTTCCTGATGTGGTACTAGAAGCTTGGGGGCACATGTATCAACCTAAATACCGGTCGCAAATTGGCCGATTCACAGAATCGGCACCTTTGTGACCGGTATTTAGGCAATTGGGATGCATCAACCCAAAACCCATTTGCAATATAGGTCATTGTAAATTTTACGATTACCTAAATTGCGAATGCTTTTAGGGAAGCGCAAATTGTGATTACCTATTTGGGATGCATTAAGCCTTTCCTAAATGCGACTTCGCATTTAGGAAACGCTGATTTCCATCAACTGTAAGTTGATGGCAATTTGCAAAAGCTTTAGAAATTGCACAAAAGTGAAATTTTCAAAGTGTGATGTGGCGCACACACATGCCCTTAGGGCATATGTGTGTGCCACTTGTGTGCATATGCCAAATTTGGGGGTGCAGCAGGATGGCCTTTAAGGCCCCCTAGCACCCTTCAAATTGCATTCTCAATTTTGAGTACCTTTTTAGTACTTGCAAATTGCGAATTACTTCCCATTCATTCCTATGGGCCTCTAGGCCCATAGAAATGAATGGGAAGGCATTCCTTAATAGCAAGTCGCAATTTGCGAGTCGCTATTAAGGAATATGCAGGAATCACAAATTGTTTTTAGATTTCTACATGCAGAAGTAATTGCGATTCCTAAATAGCGCTTTCTTAAAAAACGATATTTAGAAATCGCAGTTCCTTACTTTGATGCATGTGGCCCTTGGTTTTGTTTATTGCTGTTATCATACCCACATTGTAACAATGAAGTAATTGTATAAGTAGGGACTTCTCAAGTCACAATGGCACTTTATATATTTTATCTCTATTATAAAAAAATGGCATTACTTATTTGATTTATGCTATTTTTAACATATTGACTGTCCTAATGCTGTCCTAATGCTAACTTTTATGTTCTTCCTTGCACATTTTATATAATTTGAACTGGCTTTGTATATTTATTGTGAATAAGTTCCCCCAATGTGATACTTTATACCATTTTATTGTGTATCTTATGTCTTCCGCACTGTACTAATGTACTTGCCAGTATACTGGGGTTCAAATCTGCTCAATAATAATTTTTTACAATTTTTTTAATGCCTATAAAACAATTAATATAATAATGCTGGTAACTAAAATAATATAATGACTGTTATATATTCAATTATTAAAAGTAATATGTAATATTATCATAATAATTTATACAATGATATTTTAGAAATGATGCTATATACCTAAACAAATAATATTCTTATCTTCTATATTTTGTCCCACTATATTTTTGATTTACCGATATGTTTGAAGAATACCAAAAAGTGATGGATGGAATGCTTGAATTAATCTCAGCTGCTGGTAATTAATCAGGGCAGCATTGCTGTCAATTGCTCTTTGCACATCATGCCACGTCAGTTTGGAACCAGCCATATGGAAATCAGTATTGACCATGCTACAATAGGAACAGTCCAGCACTAACCGCTAGGCAACATTATCCCTGAACCGGAAAACAAGTAATCCAAGACCTGTATCACACTTAGTAGGGCTCATAAGTTGGGTATGGGTTGGTTCCAGTGGCACAATGGGCATGAGACCCATGACTGGGCATACCCGTCCCACTTAGGGCATTGCACTACAGTATACAAAAAAGTGATGGATGAAATTCTTGAATTAATCTCAGCCACTGGTAATTACTCGGGCCACATCTCAGTCCATCATTATTTTGCACACCATTCCACCTCAATTTAGGCCCGGCCATATGCAAGTCAGTTTTGACCCTGCTCCTATAGGAACAATCCAGCACTAACTACTTGGCCAGATTGTCCCTAAACTGGAACACAAATAACCTATGATCTGTTTTACCCTTATTAGGGCTCATCAGTCAAGCATAGCTTGGTTCCAGTGGCACTGTGGGAACAGAAGCCACGTCTCTGGGAATACCCGTCCCACCTAGAGCATTGCACTGAGGTACACAAAAAAGTAATGTATGAAATGCTTAAATTAATCACAGCCACTGGTAATTAATCAGACTGCATCCCAGTCCATAGTTATTTTACACACCATGCCACCACAGTTTGAACCCAGCCATAAACAAATCAGTCTTTACCCTGGTCCAATAGGAATAGTCCTGCATGAACTGCTACGCCAGGTCCTCCTGAACCGGAACACATGCAACTCAAGACCGGTTTCATTCTGATTAGGCCTCATCAGTAGGGCATAGCTTGGTTCCAGTGGCACAATGTACACTGATAGTTTGGGCTAGACTGTTTCCATTGGAGCAAGGTAAAGGCTGATTTGCAAATGGCTGGGTCCAAACTGAAGTAGCATGCTGTGCAAAATAACAATGGACTGGGATCTGGCCCAAGAACTTACCAGTGGCGACTGAGGTAATTCAAATATTCATCCATCACTTATTTGCATATTCGGTGTACGCCTATTGTATGGCATTAGCCACAACTACCGCCTGGCAGTAGCCCCCACCCACTAATGGCAGATTACGAGTTTGGCGGTGTGGGAGCGGGACTGCATTGCCGCTGCCCTGCTCCACACCACCAAACCTGCGTGCGCACAACCCGCCAGATCACAACTTTTACAGATATTGGTGGGCAGTTCCTTGGTGGTTTCATGGCAGTGCCTATGAAATAGGCACCGCAATGGAAACGTCGAAGGCAGTACCTGCACGCATGGACTGGTGCAGTGCATGCTGTACAGGTACTGGGGTACATAGTGGGGCACAACATGTAGCCCCCCTGCATGCATCCCATAGCCATGAGGTAACAGGGGGCCCTGTAGGGCGCCATTTGTTTCCTCTCCACGACGGTTTTCATGTAGTAGGAACCACCATGAAAACTGTGGCGGGGAAAAAACTCCTAATATGCTATGCAGGACCTTGGCGGTGCAACCAAGCATATTGCAGCCTCAAGACCGCCGGTCCACCACCAGGGGTCTCTGATCCCTGGTGGTTGCGGCGGTGCAATGGCGGTCCGACTGCCCAAGGTGTAATAGAGTGGTCGTACCGCCTCGGTGCCGGTACCCCCACCATGGCTACGGTCGGACCGCCATAGTCGTAATTTGGCCCTCAGCCTAATGTGGTCCTGAGTTTTTGAATTTTAAAAGTCACAAAACAGTTCTCATGCAGGAACACTGATTTAATGTGTTAATGCTTAATGACAACAATTATCATGTGCCTAGCATCTAAATACCAAAACCACACATGCTTTTTCATTAGCTCGGGAAGAGACACAGGCTAATAAATAGAAACTCATGTCGAGGGATAAGAAAAAGCAGCGAGGAACAGACATTGTCAAATCCAGTGCAATGGCTTTGGAAACGAAAATATGGTGGGTTCGAATTTATGGGCAATATAACAATTTGATATCTTGAAATGGGTTGCCTCGACACGAGAAGCAATAGCTCTGCGTTTCTTGAGCCCGAAGCTCTTCAAAATGACTTTTGTGCGAACAGGTTGGAGGAAAGAAATGGCCACAATACACTGCATTTCCTTTGCTCTTCGGTATTTCCAGGCTCTTTTGTTGGGACAGAGCAATCTAAATAAAAGGTTTGGTTTCTCTTGGCAGGGCAATAAAGAAAGGCTCTCATCAAGCTAGTTAGGAATTAGCGGTCTCCTTTCATTTAAATTTAATTACCACTAAAGTTGAACTGGCCTTTGCTGGGAGGGGCAAGCTTTGAGAGGGTTTTATAGTCAAAAGCAGAACATGATTCCGGCGTTGGAGCCACAAAGACATCAGTAGACAGGAAGAGAATTGCTCCCTGGGTAGCATTTAAAATAATTTAGGATAAGAGTGCTTCAAAATTGTAGCATTTCTGGACTTGGCAAGTCATTGTTGAAGCACTAATGTACAGTATTAGGGTCTGTACAACATGCACAACAGCAGGAGTTAATATGCGACAATTTGGAATTAGAGCTTGTAATTCTGCACTAATGCTTATGGTCCCTCTTCTCATCTACTCGTTCGTGTTTTCCAGTTTCCAACAGAGGGGGCAGGAGATGACTATGTGCCATCCATGCCTCTGGAGTCAAGCTATCCTGGCTGATGTGCTATCTTACAGCTGGATACACACAGCATTTTGCTGACCTAGCTCAACGTAAGTGTACAAAACCTGCACTTTGCACACAATTGTTTTTACTCCTGTTTCATACAATACTGACTGGCTACACTTTCCTTACACAAAGTCACGGCTTCTTCCAGTGTGGTGATGCTAAGTGCATTTTCACAGCTGAGAATTCCTCCAATCAGGTGATATTTTCACATTTGCAGATTTTGCATCGTTGTTATGTTTATGGACATCCATGAGAGAGCTCACCTGTAAAGGTTCGAGAATACTCACGCTTTGGGGCTTATAACGATGTTGGTCGGAGTTGCTTCTGACCAACACCGTTTCATACTTGGGACCGACCGGCCTCCAGTCGGCAGTTCCGACTGCCTTATTACGATGTGATTGAACACTGTTCGGTCGCATACTCACTTTTCTCTATGGGGGCTTGTGTCACAGCGGTAAACCAGCCATAATACAGGCTCATATAGAGAAATAGGGGTGTGTGTAAAATCCTACACCCTGAGGTGCCTGCCACACAGTGCAGGGTTTTATAGGGGGTACCCTGGGTACCCCCTCGACCACCAACTGTAGCCTGCGGAGTCCATATGGGCCCTGCTAGGGGCCTCCAAAGCCGCTTTCCGACAGCCTTTCTGTGTCGTGACATGTCAAAAGGCTGTGGGAAACCGTCATCGTAATGCTGATGGCGGAAACGTCATCCATAGGGGATTACGGTGCGGTTCTGACACTGGCTGGAAGACCCTGAGAGCCGGTCGGAACCGAGTCGGAATGACCGGTCGGTTTACGTTCCGACTGCCGACATCGTAATCGGGCGGTCGGACCTCAAACTGACCGTGTCGGTCAGAAAGCCTCTGACCACGGTCAGAAAGCTTCTGACTAGCGGTCAGAGGCTTTCCAACTGATATCATAATCGGCCCCTTTGTGTGGTATGCGCCAACTGTTTGCTGGAAGTTTCCTATTATGGATTCAAACACAAGAGTTCGTCCTGTTAATGGCAGGGGTTAAACGGAGGTAATGGAAGGCGTTGCTCTAATGAAAAAAAACATGGTCCGTGACTGGCTACCCTCCCCTCCCAGCTTCCCACACCACACCTTGAAGGATTGACATCAGCAGGTTGTCTTTGGAAGGCGGGGGGTCAGGGACCCCCCGGCCGTATTTATTGTACAAAAAACAATAAAGGATGAAATATCAACATTACATCAATATGTTAAGAAACGCAAAATTCATCACATTAGATCTACAGTATTGAAGACAAATATCAAAGGCTAACCTTAACAAAAGTCTAATACAGCGTGTTTCCTATCAGGATCTAACATCCTGCCTAAATTTTGCATTCTAACATTTCTGGCCCGACGGCAAGGTCGCTAACCGGTGTCAAGTCCTACTAGCCACGCCCTTACCTACAGGTGCGCATGCGCGACAGGGGACCGCCTACCCCGTCGGCATCGTGAACTCCATTTAACCAACAAGGAGGGCCCTTACACTCTGCCTCATTTGCTGACATCATGATGTATGTGCGGGGTGGCTACCAGCCTAAGGAAAGCGTGACTCCCTCCCCCGCATCTTTAGCAGCTAGCGGATTTTCCTGCCCCTGAAGTTCTAGGAGGGACCAGTGGCCCCTCCCCCTGGGCCGCCCCCTCCGTGGATGGTGATGCCCCCCCCTAGGACCTTAAATTGCTGCTCACCGATCATGACCTTACCGCCTGACCAACCCTAATAAATACGACGATGAACCTAAGGAAAAAGGGAAAAGAACTCGCTAAAGGACAACTACACTAAACTAAAACCAGACCATAGTAATACAAAGCATGCTGTACTAATGAGAAAAAGGCATAAATACACACAATATTACATTTTTAATGATGACATAATCACAGCTATAACGGGAAAAAGGCCTAAGTACACACAACATCTATATTTGATCACAATCAATCACCGCTAAAACGGAAAAAGGGCCTAAATTCAGATCTGACCACAGAGAAAAAAGGGGGGCCTATGTACAACCATACAATCATGTCGACCTCCTACACATGTAACGGGAAAAAGGCCTAAGTCAAACTTACATAGTACCACCGACTAGCATTGTTTAGTACCTTGTTTTTAGGGCTGGTGGGTGGGGAAAATTAAGCGCCCCGAGCGTGGGGGCACACGAGGTATGCGGGGAGCGAGCCAGGGGCAAGAGGGCGCCCAGCTCGCTGCCCGGGCCTCTTAAGGGACTGTGCCCCCAGGGGGTTTGCCGGCCCAGCCGGCCCGCCCCCCGGCCGACCCGCCCCTCTGCCCCGGAAGCTGTACAGCTGCTTCCGGGTCACGGGGGAGGCATCAGCCTATCGGTGGTGGAGGCGCGCCACGCGCGTCATAGACCCGCGACGCACCCCCACCACCGAGAGGCCGGGGGAGGGGGGCGCCGCACCGCCATGTGGGCGGGAGGGCAGAGCGGCCTCCCCTTTACACATGGTCCGTGCCTGGCTACCCTCCCCTCCCAGCTTCCCACACCACACCTTGAAGGATTGACATCAGCAGGTTGTCTTTGGAAGGCGGGGGGTCAGGGACCCCCCGGCCGTATTTATTATACAAAAAACAATAAAGGATGCAATATCAACATTACATCAATGAAACACAAAATTCATCACATTAGATCTACAGTATTGAAGACAAATATCAAAGGCTAACCTTAACAAAAGTCTAATACAGCGTGTTTCCTATCCGAATCTAACATCCTGCCTGAATTTTGCATTCTAACATTTCTGGCCCGACGGCAAGGTCGCTAACCGGTGGCAAGTCCTACTAGCCACGCCCTTACCTACAGGTGCGCATGCGCGACAGGGGACCGCCTACCCCGTCTGCATCGTGAACTCCATTTAACCAACAAGGAGGGCCCTTACACTCTGCGTCATTTGCTGACGTCATGATGTATGTGCGGGGTGGCTACCAGCCTAAGGAAAGCGTGACTCCCTCCCTGCATCTTTAGCAGCTAGCGGATTTTCCTGCCCCTGAAGTTCTAGGAGGGACCAGTGGCCCCTCCCCCTGGGCCACCCCCTCCATGGATGGTGACGCCCCCCCTAGGACCTTAAACTGCTGCTCACCGATCATGACCTTACCGCCACAGGCCAGCATTGTTTCCCGACGATCTGGCTCCCCCACAACTCCTGCCTGAAGGTCATCCCTACCTCACAAAGCCCTTCAACCAAGCTAGGATATTATCACACCATATTGTATTCCCTGCCTCAGTCAAATGGACCCCATCCTGTAAGTACAATTCATCCCCCCAAATAGTCCCGTGTGGGATGGTCTGTAAGTGCGTGGTTCGGAAAAGTTTTTCTAACTTGGTATTGATCCTCTTTACCGAGTGATTCAATGCCCTGACGAAATCACCCCCACGCCACTGCAGCCGCGGTATCAGCTGGGAACAGACTACAGTGCAGTCAGGGCACACCCTCCTTACCCACCCCGCTGCTGAGATGATCTCTTCCAGGAGGACCCTCCTACCCAGTCTAGCAAGGTCATTCCCCCCCAGATGAAGAATCACCACCACCGGTGGTGCTGCATGTTGGGCGACCAACTCCGCAAAGAATCCCCGAAACTGACTGAGGCAGAGACCCCCCCTCTCAAAGAAGGAGATGGACCAACCTTTGTGCTCTAGCTCCCTTCTACCCTTGCCTGTAAAAAAGACATTTTTAGCACGATTAACATATGAATGACCAACAATCCAAACCCTGCCTGACCGCGTCCTGTGTTCCTGACTGTTCACGCCACGATGAGTCGCCGATGAATCCTGATGATGACCCGAAGCAAGCTCTCCGCCACCATCACAGAGCGAAGGAACTGCAAAACCAGAAAAACAACCCAATGTCAGCAAAACTCTAGGTACTTTACAACATGTGTATCCGCACATACCGTTTGTAGCAATTGGAATTGGGTGACCATCTCCCAATTCTTCTAACACTGTTCACATGCAGCCCCCTTGTGATTGCCTCAGTGGCTGCGCCTATCCTAAAGGAGTGTGTGCCAAATTCCTTCGGGTCAAGGCCCACCCTGGAAATAGTCAACTCCATGACTCTTCTGAACTGGTATTTGGTTAAAGGGGTGCCGTCAGCGTGTAGTAGGAGCGACCCACCCAACAGTCCACCTCGCTGCCTGATGAAAGTCTCCACATGGTGTACCGGGCAGCAAGGGCGTGCAGTACCACAGTCTCCCCCCGCGACTCCTGATCAGTTTTTGATCTCAAAATTGTCACCCACAATGTGTCTCCCTGTATTGTTGTGTTCAGGAATTGGATACCCCCCTGCCTATCTGCCTTGGAGGCTGCCACCAACTCGCTCAGCCTCAACGCTCCATAAAAGGCTAATGTGAAAGCTGCTTTAAACAATTGTATCTCCCAGCCTGAGCTACAAATGTCATGCAATGCAGGCAGTAATGCCGTCAGCCTCCCCAAGCCTATTGGTTTCCTAGTGTCAGCCGTGCTGCCCTGTAAGCGGCGCCAACCCCTCAGACCCTTTCGCACCGCAAAGCTGTTAGTTGGATCTTTTACTCCCTTTGCCTGTGCGTAGAAGGAGACAGCTGCCCTATGCCTGTTAGCTGTGGCCACTGAGCGACCCTCCTGATGCAATCTACCGAGATAATCTGTAAAGCTATTCTCTAGAGCCCATTTGGATTCCCAGTCACACCCCAAGAAAGTGCAATATGAACCAAACGCCCCTTCATACGCTGTCCTTGTCTTGGGGGCTAAGCTAGCAGCCACAAGGTCCTGTAGTTTGGGGCACCAATCTGCCAGAGCGCTGACGGGAAGTGTGTCGGTGTAGGCTCTGCTGAAGGAAGATGTTCCCTGAATACCTGCATTTTTTGGCTAGAGAGTGCATCAGCTGCATTATTAAGGACACCTGGTACATGTTTTGCCCTGAATACAACATTCAATTGCAAGCATCTCAACACAATCTCCTTCAAGAGGCGGAGTATGAACCTACAGCGTGCCGCTTGCTGATTGATGCACTCCACCACCGTCATGTTGTCTGACCAGAATATCACTGATTTGTTACGCAGAAGTTCTGGCCAGACCATTAATGCAACCCAAATGGGGAACAGCTCCAGAAAACCAATGTTGGTTGTCAACTCACTGTACACCCATTCGTCCGGCCACCTGTGGGTGACCCACTTGTTTCCAAGGATGGCACCAAACCCAACACTCCCAGCAGCGTCAGTCCATAAACCTAACTCTGCTGAAGCAGTGGGGGGGCCGGACCACACAACCCTGCCGTTGAAGTCCTCCAGGAATGCCATCCATATCTGCATGTCCTGGCGTACCTCAAGCGACAGTCTAGTGCGGTGCTGTTTTTCTCACAGGCCCTTTATAGCCTGCGCAATTGAGCGAGAAAAGGGGCGAGCCATTGGTATCACCCTCAACGGGAAATTCAACTGGCCCACTGTTTCTTGAAGCTGTTGTAACGAGACCTTCTCTTTGGCCAGGCACGCGCGTAGTGCCGCCTTGAATTTAGACACCTTCTCCTTTGGGAGCCTGAAACAACCCTCAACAGAGTCTATTTCAATGCCCAGGAATTCTAAGCAAGTAGCTGGCCCCACTGTCTTCCCCGGCGCCAGCGGGACCCCAAAAGCCCGCATGAGCGCGCAAAATTCCTGCAATGCCCGTACACACTTCTGGGACCCAGCCGCGCCCAGGAAGAGAAAGTCATCCAGGTAGTGCATGACCTGCTGATGCCCGGTTGCCTGCCTCATTACCCATTCCAAGAAGGAACTGAACGTCTCGAAATAGGCACACGAGATCGAACAACCCATGGGCATGCATTTGTCCATGTAATACTTCCCATCAAACTTGAACCCCAAAAGGTGGTGATCCCCCTGATGCACGGGGAGAAGACGAAATGCAGACTCTATGTCAGACTTGGCCATCAATGCCCTTGGACCCAGGCCCCTAAGCAACACCACCGCTTGGTCAAAAGAGGCATATTTTACACTGCAGACATTCTCATCTATAGCATCATTCAAGGATGCCCCCCTTGGGGCTGAGAGATTATGAATGAGTCTATATTCGCCTTTCTCTTTTTTAGGGACAACACCAAGTGGGGAACAAACAAAGTTGGGCACTGGCACCTCGTCAAAAGGTCCTGCCAACCTACCCAGGCATAATTCTTTTTCAATTTTTGCAGCCACTACCTCTGTGTTATGCTTTACAGACAGTTGGTTCCTGCACTCAGTCTTACCTGTGTACCCTCCTGCCGGTATCCTGAAACCCCAAGAAAATCCCTCCTGAAGTAATTTAGCCGCTGCGTGATCTAGGTATCTGTTCAGCCAGGGAATCATTGCCATGACAGCAATGGGAGTGTGCGATACTAAGCCCTCCTCTAGTCTATTCAGGTTTCCTTCTCCCCCTGGAGCCCTGGTTTCCACCCTTAAATCTGCAGGAGGTCTCGGGTGTGAGGGGTGCCCACACAAGGAACAGGCGTGTTTGAACTTACATGTGCCCGCTGCCCTAGTGCAGGACCGTTTGTTGGAATCCCAACATACGCCCTTCTTATTCCCCCAACCCTTACCCTTTCCTGGTACCTCACTTCCTTGCGCAAGCCGAAAGGGCTGCTGCGGCTTGGCCGGGTATATTTTCTGTGAACCGGTTGCCCCCATCGCTGCTGCCCCCCCAGATATCTGATTGTACCATGACAGGGAATCCACCACATCCCATGCTAGAGAGGGATTGAATTCCTTAGCTTTCCTGAATAAAATGTCATATTCCTTCCACCCATTCCCCACTTGTGTCTCGCTCCACATGGCAATCCTGCTCTGGTAGCAGGCCATTTCAGCTTGTAAATTGGGCGACCTTTCAGATGTAATGGCACTAAACACGGAAAAGGCCCTCATCCAGTTAACAAATGTCTCCTCAACTCTGAACTTAACCAACTCTGTTCTCTATTCACTGGGCAACATCCATTCCTTTTGTGACTTGGCGTATTCAAGTTCCCTATTATCGAGCAGCAAGGAGAAAATGTTGATATGTTTGCCCGCCCAGATCATCTCTTTCACAGCCTGAGACACATGTTGCCCCAAATTCTCCTTCCTTGAGGGCATAGCACCATCTTTAAGTAATGGCAAAGCCACCTCCTTACCACTGTCAATGCCTTGCGACATAGGACCATCCTTCTGTGCCGTCTGCTCCCTGGCGGAACCTGTTAGGGGAGTAATTGGTGCCAATGGTGCCCCTTCCCCCGCCCTGGCCAACTTAATCATCTCAACCAGTTTCAAGGCTTCTGCTGAATGATCCTGAGAGGATGGCAATACCCCCCCAACTGTAACCAGGGTAAAACGGCGGCTATCTGGGATGCCAATTCCACCAGGACAACATTATTCGGGGGGGTTGGGACCCCGACGGGGGCAATGTTCACGGGGGTGGCAGGGGGAATGACCCCGAGTGGGGCAACCGGCAATGCTGGTATAAGAGGAGCTGGCCCCGCCGGTGCCATTGGGGGCATCACGGGAGCATCCTTAGGCACTCCCCCTGGCATACCCTCCCCCTCAGCTGTATTCTTGGGCGTTGTGCGTGCAGTTTTCTTGGACTTGCCCCTCTTAGGTGGGGTGACAAAATCACCTCTAGGCTGTGGTGGGTTGACTACCCTTCTTGGCCTGCCTTGTGGGCCAGGAGGCCCATCCAACCTCTGATTAATTTCTGCCACACTCCTACCTAACTCATCCACCTTATCCAAGCGCCTATCGATTGCGGTCATCCTGCGCATCATAGCCTGCATCATTTGCTCCATGCGGGCACTCTTATTAACTCGTGCCCCCGGCATTCTCCACAATACTTAATGCTACTAATCCTAGCCAACCCAGGCAATTGTACCTTCTTTCAGATGGAGGATGTGAAGCTGGCCGTAAGCACCATGCAACTGTGACCGCAAAACACACCAAGCTAGTCTTAGCATGTGGGCGAGCGCCAACCCCTTGTAGGAAGGTCTCAAGCCCGGCGGCCCCCCAGAAGCAATGAAGTGCAGGCCCACCTCTCTCCCCTTACCACCGATGACCCGTGTGTCCTCAGCCCGTTGTTGTGCTCTGCGCCCGTGATCTGTTGTCTGCCACTGGAAAAAAGGCGCCACAGTCAAGCTTCCTACGAGGAAACAAACATTAATAGCGTGCAAAAAGTTTTGAGGAATCAATCACCGTGCCTGGAAATTTTTTTGCAACCAAAAGCCCGTAACCAATCTCAAAAATTAGCCCAGTTTCACTGGCCACACGAAATTAGCTTCAAAACCAGCTTTAAAACAGCCAAAACAAGGGGAATATCGACAACAACCGGCGATAATTATCGCTGAGCGCACTTAGCGCTGGGATAATTATCGCCGGCTAGCGCCGATTTATATCGCTGAGATAGCGTGCTATTAGCAACCCTTATCTCAATAGCGATAAAAATCCTGGTGCTAAGTGGCTAACGTGAGATTATCGCTGGAAACCCAGCCATAATCTCACGTTAGCTTGTTGATAGGGACAGACAAAATTAGCCATGATATCCTCCTTCCATAGGATATCATGGCTAAGTCAGAAAAATACCAGACGTAAAAAAGCAGCGTTAACCGCGGTTAGCGCTGCTTTTTTTGTCTCTAACAGGGTTAGCGATATTCTTGATAATAGGAGAAATGTCGCTTAGCGACATTTCTCCTATTATTTTACTCTGGAATGCCCCCTTTGCATCTCATTAGAGATGCAAGGGGAAGCGTGGAGTAAAAGGGTGCTAACATGTGAATTTGCATGTTAGCACCCTGTTGTTGATAGGGTGATAGTTTTATCTCTGCTTTTTTGGCTTTTAAAGCCAAAAAAGCAGAGATAAAGCCCTTGTTGATATGCCCCCAAGTACTTTATTATTGGTCTCCCCACCAGTGGCTGCCCAAATTTCTTGCAAACAAAAGCCCTTAACCAATCTCAAATTAGCCCAGTCTCACTGGCCCCACTAACTTAGCTTCAAACCCGGCTTTCAAACAGTCAAAAAACAACTACTTTATTTTTGGTCTCCCCTCCAGTGGCTGCCCTGCTGAGTCCTGCTTCGCCACAGAACTGTATTCTATGCCTTGAAATACTGCTTCCACCCTGATACGCACAGGCTTAAACTGTTAACCCGCTACGTTTTTCTGCACAAAAACCCGTTGCTAACGGGAGGTGCACCTTGTTTTGTCACGCAGAGCTGCAAATACCTTCGAGGCGCGTGAGCGCGCCTACACCGAACCCACGTGGTCCCGTCCGTTCCGGCGCTCGTACCGTCCTACTTGATCCGGATCAGCCGTACCGCGTAAAAGGGGAAGACGCCCTTGTCCACCGCCTGACGCCCGTACAACAAGTCCTGATAACTCCTCCACAACACCGCGCTCCTCATCGCCGTCAGGTCTTATTCCTGCAAAATTAAAAGGGAAAATTAAACGCCCCGAGCGTGGGGGCACACGAGATATGCGGGGAGCGAGCCAGGGGCAAGAGGGCGCCCAGCTCGCTCCCCGGGCCTCTTAAGGGACTGTGCCCCCAGGGGGTCGACGGCCCAGCCGGCCTGCCCCCCGGCCGACCCGCCCCCCTGCCCCCCTGCCCCGGAAGCTGTACAGCTGCTTCCGGGTCACGGGGGAGGCATCAGCCTATCGGTGGTGGGGGCGCGCCGCGCGCGTCATAGACCCGCGACGCACCCCCACCACCGAGAGGCCGGGGGAGGGGGGGCGCCGCACCGCCATGTGGGCAGGAGGGCCGAGCGGCCCCCCCTTTACAATTCCCCTGGAGCAAAAAATAAATGTGAAAATACAAATTTAGGTGGCATTTCCATACGTAGAATATTTAATCTAGGGAAAATTCTGCATGCACAAATGAGGTGCGGATATGTACTGCTGGAAACCTACAAATGAAAATATGTTTCCATGTGAATTAATAAGGTGTTTATCTATTTTTCAAACCCAGTTTGCACACTTGCTCCAGTATTTTCTGGCAGTAAGTATAGGTGTACGAATTGCTTTTCAAATGCCTTTGGTACGGTTTGTGACTACAAAACCTATAGCAATTTTTTCGACCTTCCCTTTCCTTTCCAATTGGCCCTACCACCCCTCCCATCCCCTTAGAACGCACATTACCTGAAACCTAACTTAAGTCTTGGGAAGATCAACCAGGCATGGAAATTGGATTCGTTCATAAATTACATCTGTTGGTGTCAATTTCTACAGATTCTGTTTTAGTGACCACGGATTGGCCATCTGCACCTGTAGCTGACACGTTCTGTGCACCTAGGTTCCACTTGCGCGCAGAATATGTGTTATGAATTGGACCACTGATAAAAAAAATCACACTTCATAATTTTACTGAGGAAAGGTTCTAACAGCATCTTTCACTCAAATTTATATTTCAGAATATCAGGAATAACGATTGTTTAAGTGATGGCCAATGAGATAACTGTATGCTAATTTTTAAATATAAAGTTTTTTTACAGGGGAGAAACAGGGTGTACTTCATGGCATATTGCAATAGGACTTGCGCAAATTAATATTAATTGCTCGATCGAAATTCCCGGCAACACATCTGCATGTAGCATTTCCATACAGTGAAAATGTTGGACAGGACCTGTATTTGAATAATGTTTTAAATGTGCCTTTAATTCCCACCGATTTGCCTGGCTTTCGTGGAAGCACTGCCTTAGAGCACCCCCACTTTGATCTCTCGTGAATTTATAAGTATTACACCAAAAGCAGTGATTGCATAACAAATGATACTATGCAAAAGAGAGAGAGGCAAAAACCTGGTTATAGCCATGGCAATTATCATTTTTGGTTGTCTTACGAACTGATAGGTTCTTAATCCTATCTTTGTAGCCGGGTTTTGATTCATAGATAAGAGCTGCAACGTGATTGGCTGATGTGAATCCTGGTTCTGGATGTTCCAGTGGGCCAAAGAGTCTCAAATGAGAGCAACTGGAGAACGAGTGAACAGGTATTGGCCTCAAAAGCTCCCAGTTACATCCATCAAGTGCCACACGGGCTAACTTGAGGAGGTCTAATGTGTTCTGAAGCAACTGAGGTCTGCTTATCACATGTTGCAGGATATGACCAATCTGCAGTACAAATCAGCTATGGACATTGGTCCCCAATGAAAGACAGCACGCTCAAACAAGATAGAGTAGATTCATCAGGCACAATTGGAAATACAGTAGTGTGAGTAGTGCACAATATAGTCATGGGCTCCAGGGTGAAGAGCACTAGATTTAGAAACTAATAATTAATGATCTGATACTTTATTTTTGATACAGATCTCTAAGAGCTCACTATACCAGTTAACACAGGTGGTGGATAAGTTTGAACTTAGCTATTAGAAGACCAACTGCAGCATTTGTGGCTTGCCCAGCTTGAGTTGTGTTCAAATAATGATGTTGAATTATTGCTCCTTCATGTCTCTAAACGTGGCAAAAATGTAATCAAAGTCTCTGACAGCTCATCATCTGTCCGGTGATAATTCTAGATGACATTGCTCCTCCCTACTTATTTCTGCCATCTGATGAAAGCACCATCAGAACACACATGCTGAACAGCCAGGAATGGAAAGAAGAGCCAATGGCTGTTGTATATGATGCCAGCCAAGGGCAGACTTTATATTCTTTAGAAAAAAACAAAGGATTACATTTATGATTCATGGACAAAGTCAGATAATGAAATTTCTCCTTCTGGGTGTTCAAGGTTCGCATGGTCAACAGGGGTCTATTGCCTTTGACAAGTTCAACCATAAACATGCAACAGATTGCCGTTCCATAATTTAAATCTAACAAAGATTGCGTATGTGGTGAAGCCAATTTTCAAGGATCGCAGTTAAATAGTGATGGTTGCCTTAATAAATAACGCAGTAGAGGAAGGTTTGAATTTGGCTCCAAGTAGTGACTATTTTAGGAGAAGGATAATGTGCTGATCAGTACAATAGATATTGGGATAAATAAAGGAATCTTTGATGAGTTATGTGAGCATAGATCATCAGGGCAGCATGCTCTTTCTGTCTCGTGCAGCAGGTTTCCTTCTGGTTGAGTAGATTCACAGATGTCTAGGCTTTACCTATATAATACCGATGAATCACCAACCCTTCCCATTTAGAAACATTGGGCACTGCATGTAACCTAACTGGAGATGAGCATCTTATTTTCTCAGCAAGATGGCTGAGGCTAACTCAACCTGAGATCTTTGGAAACATTTTATCCGATGCAGAAGTGTCAGATGTTCAAGATAATATTGTTTCTTCTCGATTGTGCCTTTACTTTGCCTAGTTCGAGTCATATACGTATACTCCCTTCGCTTGTCCATTCTGGGTATTGTAGTTGACCATGAGGTGCCCAGGCCACTGCCTTTAGAAAATAAACAATAGTCTACACCAGTTCTCTTGGGTGCAAAACATTCTTCTGCTTACAAAAACTTTTTTTTAAATGTTATTATCTCTACCTGTCCTGATGACTATTTATGTCTCACTTGTTTTACCTATGTAAAATTAAGGGTTGTTTGGGTATAATTGACCTCTTCCTAATGTTTAAACTATTATAACAAATTGCTATGCATGTTTTAAATGTCAATGATATTGGGAATCCGCACACCACTTTTTAGTAGTACTGGCTGATCCACTTTAAAGAAATCTTTCTTCCATGTGACTGTGGTTACTTGTCGTGGGTAAAGTGTTAAGAGGTGATCTCTGTCTTGTTCCCTGCTATGTGTTTTCACCCTCATCCATCACCATAATTTAGTCTCATGTAACTGTCCTCTAATATTTTACTGAAGTCCAAAAGGGGGAGTTGGAAGATTTAGGTTAGCAGGCTAGGTTCACGTCCACATCATATAACTATCTAATCACCAGAGAGATTGCTTACTAATGAACCGTGTCCAGAAAAAAACATTGTCAGGCAAAATGGCTGTTTCTGAGATAATTAGTTATCACATGTGCCGATAGCCCTCAAACAGTAGGAGCCTCTTTTTATAAAACGTCTCTCACCCACATCATCATTGTGGCATGCTTCATCATTGAGTCCCCATCCAGAATGCAAATACAACTGGACCAACTCAACCTGATTCATCAATCGAGGGTGCTCTTCAGACATTGTTCCAGACAAGGATCTATACAATCTGTATTTAAAATTGCCTTATGAAATACCCTGTTTTCGATACTTTGACTCTTGGGTACTTTGCCAAGATTAAAAACAAAGGAAAGATGCTACTTGAGAGTCTTACTGCTCCCACATCTACATGTTTCAGCCATTTTTATTTGGCCTGTATGAGTCACCCGGTTGTTATCAGGAACAAATGGGAAAAAACATGTCATTCTGTAATAGGATGTCTTATTGAAAAACCAGGTGATCACTCTGTGATACACTGCACAATTGAACTGTGTGCAGTTGGTGATGCATGCTTAACACATTTACTGTGAGCTAAAAGATTCACTTCTTTAACTCATGAACTGCAAATAGTCTAGGTCTAACACAAATTGATCATTAGTGGTTCCCTAAGAATGTGTGTCATAGTCAAGTCATGCAAAACATAATTAGTGACCAAGTTTGCTCTACCCTTGGAATCCCCTGAGATGCTGTTTACTTCAGAGAGAGGCAGAGAGCTTTGTTTACTGAAACACATTTGAAGTGTTAGGAACTTGGGACTTGTCTCAGGATAAGCCTAAGGGAGGTCTCAATAACTCAAACTATGAGTTCCTCTAAGGGCTACCTGTGGTGCAGAGGCTTCTAACAGTTTACCTGTGATCAGGGTGACGCTCCGTGCCTCCGTGCCCTTTCTTGGCTGCCCATCTGACTCCTATTATATATGCTTCCCACTTTCAACTCCCTCCGGCTGACTGTCTCCTCACCTGGCGGTTGCTTCCCACATTCCAATAATATAAAATTGTAATGTTTGGAGAATGCAGAGCAGACCCGAGCAGTCATTCCTGATGCATCCCTGATGCATCAAACGCTTCTCTCGAAGAAGAAGTAAAGGAAGCCAAGTAGTCTGGCCTTGGTAAAACAGGGGAGGAAGAGAAGACATCATCACACAAACACAGAGTGACTCTGCAAACTGAGCACAATGCTAATATGCCAAGAACTTATATTAAATTATCACTGACTGTATGATGTACAGTTGAATCTGAACTTGCCACCCTTCTGGTAATGCATGAAGCCAAGTGTAGCCCAAGTGGACCAAGGATAATGATGGAGGAGGACCTATGCAGGAAAACACAGCCAAATACAAGGCAAGAAATCAGGTATATGGGAAACACAAAAGAGAAATCTGAGGGACCGCGAGAAAATAACAAACACGAGGAGGGAAGACAAGTGAGAACTGAGTGAGATGGAAGGACACATCAACCAAGTGCTTCCAGGTGAAGTATCCATTGAACCCAGTCTGCTTTTATGCTGCTGCTACTCCAAAGCTGGCACAGGCAGAAGACAGAAATGCAGAGAAGCAGGGAGGAAATATTACCATCTAAGAAAAAAAGCTCTAAAGATGTTTCCATGGGCCTTATTTATGGGTATCTAGGGATTGAAGCTGCCACGTGTAGCTTATCCTTCAGTACAACTGCTGCCACCTTGAGTTTCATTGGCTCAGACTGCAGCTGGAAGAAACAGTGGGCACTTAGAGTCATGTTTGCTTTTCATTCCTTGCCCTACCTCTGACCCCTCTCCAACAAATAAAAGGCAGCTAAATTCCTATGGATCGGGAAAGGAGTAAGCGTTGGTATATCATTATGGTCAAAGGATGCATGATGTCACTTCCTTTACCCCTGATATTTTTGTGAGTCAACATCCTTGGACATTTTGTTCGCTTTACCTTTTCCTTGATTTGATTTCATAGCAGTTAGTGTGGCATACCTGGCCTTTTGGTAATCTGTCAATCATAATCTTGAACATACTCATGTTATCCAGCATTCCCAATCAGATCATCTTGTGCTTTGCAAAAATACATATTCATATTACGTTCCAATCCTTTTTTTCCACAACAAGGGAAATTAGAGACAAGGCTTGGGTAATAAAGATTCCTCATGAGTAATCAGTAAATTACCACAATGCCTTCCTTCCCCTATGTGAAAATATACTAAGCAGTGACACTGCAAAACAATGCAGGAACCAAATGGAACAACGGGGAGGTTATTAAATAAAAGCACATTGTTAACAGCACTAAGTGCAGGGGCGTGGCTACCACTGGTGCAGAGGGTGCATTGCACCAGGGCCCAGAGGTGGGAGACGGCCCAACTAGAACAGCCCCTTGAGCCCTAAGAGGGCACCTACATAACCATACTGGAGTTCCGAAATTGAAGGAGCATTAAAGATGACTTAAAATGTTATTTTTATCTCGTAATATTTGCTGCACATTCAAAGACAGAGGTCAAATGTCAGTCTAGGCTTCTAATAAACTGCTGCTTATTCTTTTAACATGGAAACTGGGGTTTTCTTTCCTTTCACTTACAGCGAAGTGTGTTAATTTTGTAAAGTGAACTTTGTGAAAATCTTTTTGGTGTGAAAGGATGCTGTTTTCTTCATACACACAACAAAATGTAATACTTATAAATGAACGGTGCAACTATTTTTAAATAAATAAACAGTAAAGCACAAATGCAGCACTTTTCTCTAATTTTAAAGTGTGATAAAAAAAGATTTTAATAGGGTTAAAACAATCAAAGCACTTTACTTGGTGACGCGCAAATGACAAATATTTTCTGACATTATCATTTGTGTGCTATATAGTTTTATCAATACAATTGTACGTCTGCGCAACTTTAGTAGTCATTTCAATGGAAAATGTGCTGTCTGTAAATGCCAGTGGCTACCATATCATGCTTCAGTAAAATATTTGTGCCAGTATACTCCTAAATGTAACACTAGCTACATATAACACCCTTACCACTCTCCTACTGAATGGGCGTGGTTTATTTGCGACACTTGTTCTCTGTGTGATGCTTGGATTTTTCAGACTCCCTATGAGCTCAGTGATGTAACAACGATGTCAGCATGACTAGTCGGAAAATTGTTCCAGCATCACTACCTCCTAGGGCCACACGAGCTCTAAAGCACTGGGAGCTTGCTGTTAGGTCAATCCGATTCCTTCAGCTGCAGGAGTAAGACCCCAAAAAGCAGAATCCTCTGAAGCACCTGTGGGGGCACTGCAAAGGCCTCATTGTGTGCACACTGAATGGCTGTGCAGTGCGCATACTCACTTTTGTAAATGCAGAGTGTGCCATCCAGCCTTTGCTGCCCGACACCAGCAGTGTTCAAAGAAGAAGTTAAGCCCATGCTACTGGGTGGCTTCTGAAGACAAGACAGTCACAGTAATCTCTGCATTCAGCATTACTCTAGAACTGGGAAAACGAATGATTCAAGCATTGTTTCATTTTAATGCTAAAAGAAAATGCACAGGTTCCTTTAAACAACTTCTTGGAGTCACTAAATCACAATGTTTGAAGTAGGAAAAGTGACACCCTCTTAATGTCAAAATCCCCTATGGGTATACAGAGGGTTTTGGATAGTTTTGCCTCTTTTTGTAAGACCAGGGGGTTGGAGATCAACACCCAGAAGACAAAGTTCATGGTGTTCAATCCGCCTAAGACACCGCGTAGCAACACTACTTTAGAGGGCACAAGGCTGGACAGGGTGACGATATTCGAATATCTAGGGGTCACCCTGACAGAAAACATGGAGTGGGACCCACAAATTACCAAAGCCAAACTTAAGCTAGCGCAGACTACTGGAGGCATCATTAAATTATTGAGAAACTCCAAACCAGCCGGACCCTTAGTGGAAATTCACAAGGTGCAAGCCAGGGGTGCAGCAATGTATGGAGCCGAACTATGGGGGCACTCTAACTGAGGAGATGTGAGTAAGGTAGAAAGCAGTTTCATGAGACAGGTTTTAGATCTCCCTTCCAGTACCCCCTCATCTCTTTACGGCTGGACTTAGGAATCAGACCCATTGGGGAGGAATTAGGTCTCAGACCCCTAACCTTCTGGCGTAGACTATGGGTGACACCAGAGCTGGCAGCTTACAGAGAGGGATTGAAAGAAATATTGAGCCTCCTAGAAGTAGCAAAAATTCCCTGGTTCATCCGTATAAAAGAAGAATGTTGTAGGATGGCCAAACCAAGTCTATGGACCAACCCTGAGGAAGCGTGTTTTTTAATCTCCCGCCCGAACTAGTAAAAGCCAACCGATTGAACAAGCTAACAGAGTTGCAAGGGAGCACGTCCACAGGACATCTGATGGCTAAATTTCTATCTTTGAAGGATGAATATCGATTTGAGCCCTTCTTAGATGATATTTACCCATTTTTGGCAAGGAAACTATACGTCCAGTTCAGGCTCGGCACCCTGCTGCTCCGTGCCTTTACCTTCAAATGGTCAGGCACGGTTGGGCCGGGGTGCCCGGCCTGTAACTGCGAGGAAGAGTCAGAGCTCCATGTCATTTTCTTTTGCCCTGCTTACAAACTTGCGAGGAAGTACTAGCTTGTTCCGTTGTGTAGGAATCTAGGTTTTGTTCATTGTATTGAGGCGTTTAGAATTCTAAAGCATGACACTAGCAACACCATTGTTTTTTCTGTGTCGCGATTCTTGACCTCAATGTGGCGTAGACGCTGGTCTTTTGTAAACATGCCTGTGCAGTAATTAATTGCCCTGTGTCCCGCATTTACGAGGGTTTTTTTTCACTTTTTCTTATCTTTCTACCACTTTTAACTTCCAATCCTATTAAGCTTTTTAAAATTTGTAATTTCTGTTCTTATGATGGCAAAAATGCAAGTACGATGAACCATCATTGTTGTTTTTTTAAGTGATGAAATGTGTAATGTTACTCATACTAACACTAAGTCTTGTCAACATATTGATGGGTCTTATCAGGTGCTGCATTCTAAGGTTACCGTCTTCTGTATTGTACCTTCCCTGTATATGTATTTATTCATTTTAAGTTATGAGCTTGTGCAGATCTCACTCTCCTGTACTGCACTGCACTGTTTACTGTTCATTTTTAGGTCTCGGCTGGCGTTGGAGCGCATGCGCTCCTCACCTCGAGACTTATAGTGAACAAGTACACTTTGACAAAAGGGCTTTAAGCCCCGCCCCTCTTTCCCATTGGCCAGCATCACCGTTTATGCTAAACGGTGGCCAGCCATTGGAAAAGAGCTATGTATGTTGCCTCCCTTTGGCTTTTTGAGACGTCCCACTTGGACTGTCTCGCCTGCTTTCCGTTGTCGTGAACGATTTCTTATCTTTATGGGGCCATGTGTTTAAACACATGGCCCCATAAAGACAAGAGATCCTCGCTCTTTCACTTTCGGAACTGCCTCTTTGTCATCCCTTTTAAATCTGTCCCCTGTTCTGCCCATCTGCCTTACACCCGTCCTTCCCGCCTCCGTCGCCTTTCTTTCCCCTGTATGTGCTTCTCTCTCTCACCCACCTGCCCCCTTCCCTCCCTAGGTTGTCACGCTCTTTCCCTGCCTTTTTCCAGCCTTTCCTTCCTCTTGCTCCTTCTCCTCTGCTTCACTCTGACCTTCGCCACCTCCTCCTGTCTCCCCTCGCGCCCTCACTGAGGGCCCCTCCCTAGGCAAAGAGCAGCGTACGGCGGACGGAGAAAACATGTTGGTACTTGCAGCAGCTATTCACTATAACTCTTTTGCTATCACGTGTGACTGTGTAGGAGTGCAGGCAGCTATGGTGATGTTTGTGCGTCCCAATCAGCAGCTACTTTGACTACTACATTAACAGGGGAGGAGGCGTGTTGTATAAACAAGCCCAGCGATCCAGTCTGGATGGGCCGTCCAAAAGGACATAGGGCGCCACCTGAATGGTGAGCGCTTGCTTTTCTTGTTGTTTCCTGTTAGAGACCGGACTTGTGCATTAAACAGGGACGTCTACACCTGAGGGTACCCTGACCTGGGGGCGACCCTGGAGGCACCTCCACACCCCCCTCCCTCGGACGTGGTTACCTAAGTGCTAGAAACACGTTTGTTTGTGTTGAAATCTTAATTTATGCAGCTGATTGTGGGTTATGTGACCAGTGCGCTTTATGGAGCATCTTAAACATAACATAACGTGGACAATGCAGTGGCTGCAGAACTCCAGTGCCCTGGGTGAATACAGCTCACTGAAGTCTCCACTCCCACCGGTAGGCCAGTGACGTCACTCGCGGCCCCTGCTCCTACAGCCAGAGTGCTGGGCAGAAACCCCTCGTCTCTCTCACTCTCGGGGTGTCCCTCAGAGAGAGGGTGGTCTCTCTCCTAAGTGTTTACCCCCGCGTGTCTCTACTCCCAGGGCTCTTTCAGGGGGGACGGAAGAGAGACAGAGCCGGCTTAGCCCCGGAGGAGGCGCCACAGGGGCAGGGGAGAGGGAGACCAGGGCAAACCCTGGGGAGAGACAGGCTTTCTCCTGGGCAGGGGGAGTGACAGACTCCCTGGTGAAAGTAAGAGAGGCTCACTCCCGGGCAGGGGGAAAGACAGGCTCACTCCCAGGCAGGGGGAGAGACAGGCTCACTCCTGGGCAGGGAGTGCCCTGGGTGAGTACAGTTCACTAAAGCCTCCACTCCCAACGCTAGGCCAGTGACGTCACTTGTGGCCCCTGCTCCTACAGCCAGCGTGCTGGGCAGAAACCCCTCGTCTCTCTCACTCTTGGGGTGTCCCTGAGAGAGAGGGTGGTCTCTCTCCTAAGTGTTTACCCCCGCATGTCTCTACTCCCAGGGCTCTTTCGGGGGGGGGTCTCTCCCTCCTCGGATGTCTCTCACACTCCTCAGCTCCTCTGACTCCGCTTTTCCATAAACCTGATATTGGTAGGGACACCTCTGGGGGAGGAGAGACAGAGCCGGGGAGGGAGGAGAGAAAGAGCCGGCTTAGCCCCGGAGGAGGCACCACAGAGGCAGGGGAGCGGGATACCAGGGCAAACCCTGGGGAGAGACAGGCTCACTCCTGGGCAGGGGGAATGACAGACTCCCTGGTGAAAGTAAGACAGGCTCACTCCCGGGCAGGGGGAAAGACAGACTCACTCCCGGGTAGGGGGAGAGAAAGGCTCACTCCCGGGCAGGGGGAGAGACAGGCTCACTCCAGGGCAGCGGGAGAGACAGGCTCTCTCCTGGGCAGTGGGATAGACAGGCTCTTTCCTGGGCAATGGGAGAGACAGACTCTCTCCTAGGCAGGGGGAGAGACAAGCTCACTCCTGAGTAGGGGGAGAGACAGGCTTACTTCTCGGCAGGGGGGAGACAGACTCACTCCTGAGAAGGGGGAGAAACAGTCTCCCTGGTGGAAGTGAGACAGTCTCACTCCTGGGCGGGGGAGAGGCAGACTCAATCCTGAAAGTGAGACAGGCTCACTCCTAGGGGAGAGACAGTCTCACTCCGGGGAAGAGGAGACAGACTCACTCCCCGGGGGTGGGAGCGGAGAGAGAGAGACAGACTCCCCAGTGGAAGTGATAGAAAGGTCTCCCTTTACAGAGGCTCATCTGGGGTCATTCATGGGGAGGGCGGGTCCAGCCCAGGTGGGCGGGGCGGTCACAGGTAGGGAAGCGGATGTTCGAACCACAAACCGGGATAGTTCATAGACACAAAGGTAAGGCTGCAGGGTGGAGGCGACACATAGATAGACGAAGGAGGACAACCACCCTCCCCTCCAGTGATCAGACAGGTGTACACGGTGGCAGGAGGGGCGGGTGAGCGTCTGGGGTGAACTTTGTTTACCTTCACTGTGAGAAGTTGGCCTGGTATATGATGTTCACTAGTTAAAGTGACCACCTTGTACCATGCCAAGCAACCCTTATGGTGTGGTTGTAAGTCAACCTTTTCGGACCAGCTGCCCTAGTGGTAGTGTAGGCTTAGCAGTCTTTGAGGCTAAACTCGTTTAAGCGTGTTAAGCAAGCTGTTTTACCATATGTAACCCCCCTTTATACCAATGAAAGGACACCACACAGATATATATTCAAAATATATATGTATTTATTACTCAAAGTATCCCCTAGACTCTTTATGAGCACAGGAGCACAAATCGTTAAACAAGAAAGTATTACAATATACAGAAGTTGCACTTTATATGGATGGGCCCTGGTGGCCACTCAAACCATATACTAAAATAGTGGTATAAGTACCACGAACAGGAAAGGGAAAAGGCCTAGGGCCTCTAGAATCGCTGGGCCTACAAGGAGCTAACTTCAGTTAGTGACCAAGAGGTCCACGGGTCGCGTGTGCAGTGAGGAAAGTTACACGCGGGCTCCCATAGGTTTTCAATGGGTGCGTAAAAGTTCAAAAGTTACTGCTAAAAGGGTCTTCTGGATGGACTACGAACTTAAGACTTTAAACACAGACACTAGAGATGTTTCTCTACACTTGGGCACCGGAGTGCCAGCTTTACCTCACCCACAGGAAGCGGGTGCATAGGTCTCGAAGTGCGTCGGGTTTCGTCTATCTGTTCAATGGAGCCTGATGACAAAGATGCTACAGGCGGTCGGTCCAGAAGAGATGCGGTGGATCCAAGGGTGGATCGGAGTTGTAGAAGACCTGTAAGCAGAATGACAGTGTTCACAGTCACTAGCCAGTGACCAGCGTGGCACCAGGTAGGTACCAGGCGATGTCGGGTGCAAACAGGTGAAGAGGTGTAGCTTGTCTCTGCAGCCACGTGGTCCCTGAAGGTCGACGACGTCCAGGAGTCGGTTCACGAGCTGTCCCACGCAGGCTCTCGCTGTCGGCGGTGTCGGTGACTCGAAGGAAGCAAACAAGCCTTGGCAAAAGCAGGAGTTGCAGGAATTGAAGAAAGCTGTTTACTCTGACCAGCAAGGTCAGAGGGGCTTCTCTTTTGGAGGGAAGCAGGGGCGAGTCTGGGGCAACCAGACCAGCATCATAGTTTTCAAAGTTACTCGCCAAAATGGCCACTAGCCAACGGGCTAGGGACCGGGCAAGCGTGTCGAGATGCAAAGTGCAGAGGGGCCCCATGCAGATCGTGGAGGTGCTGGAGGGCTCACCTTTGGTGCAGATGCTGCTCGGATGTTGAGCTTTTCAGGACCCAAAGCACAACTTGGAGGGATCCTCTGTTGTCGTGCTTGCAGCTTGTCGAGTGTCTTCCAAGATGGCTGGCTCCACGTGTCTCGGTGCCTCCACGGGTTCCTTCTTTGCAGGGACTGTGGATCGGGCTGTGAGAGGTCTGGAGGTCCAGTTCTTGTTGGTCTCTGGGCTCGGGCTCTGGCAGGAGGCGGCGGCAAAGCAGATGTCGAGTTGCTGGATGGTGCTTGCGTTAGCAAGATGGTCACTCCCTGACCACAGGGGAGATTTCCTTCAGCCTTCTGTGCAGCAAAACGTCGAAGTTCCCGTCTTCTTCTTAGTTTCAAGTTGATTCCAGGATATCTGAAGTCTTAGGACACAGCTCCTACCTTTAAGCGGATTTTAGGGGCCGGACTACCTGCTAGGTCCCTCCCTAAGGGTGGGACCAGGAAGGGGGGTGGTTACACCCCCAATCCTTTGTCCAGCTCGCCCCAGGTCCGGGGCTGGTGTGCCCCAGGACCGGTTTGAACTGGCATATGCACCGAGGCTCCTTGTGAGCCTCAGGCATGTCTGATTCCATTCAAGCCCTACCTGACCAATACACAAAATCCTGTCTGGGGTGGTGCTCGCACCTCCCCTGGCAGGAAACCCTTTGTCCACGTCTCCCAAGCTGGAGGGACTCCCAACAGCAGGAGGGCAGACTTGTGTCGGTGGTGGCAGCGTCCATTTTGTGGAGCTGAGGCTATGTCTGATTTTACCCGGGTTTCAGGTACTGTACATGTCATGTCCCTCTAGAAGGGTGGAATGCTAACCCCGTCGCCAGAATTGGCGAGGGGTTAGTATTCCAATTCGTATGACACCTTACTCGACATGTTTTGATAAAGCCAAACCAAAGATAGCATTTAACCGCGAGGTTCATAATGCACTTAAGAGTATATGGTATGGCGATATCTGGAAACGGTAGAAGGAAGTTGTTCCGACCACTGCAGACAGGCTCAGCTCATGCCAGAGCACCATCTCACATGAAACCAAGCACTCTGCCTTCAGGATTGTTAAGGCCTGCCATAGGAGTGACTTATAGGTTAACATGTGTCCCATTTAAGGTTAGGTATAGGTATACTACACCTAAGTAAGAGGTGGATGCACCAACTTACCCCAGCTGAGTGATCAGCCAGTTGTGTCAAATTGTTAGGCCAGGGGTGGCACAATACATGCTTCAGCCCCTGGTAGGCCTTAGATACACCAATGCCCTGGGTACCTAGTGTACACTGGTACAGGGGCTCACAGGGCGATCTAGTTCCAATTGGTTATGCACCTAAAGTGCATAGTGTAAATTTAGTAGAGAGAACAGCAGGCTGGGGGTCTGATTAGCAGGCCCACAGCCTCAGTATGTCAAAAACCAGTGAAGCAAAAAGCAAAAATTTGGGGTGACCATAGGATAGCAGACCCTACTCTCCTACACAACCCCCCCCCCCAAACGCAGGGACATTAAACTAGCCTTGACCAGTCTCGTCTTCATGTCCTAAGTGGAAGTACCTGGAGAGACCATCTGCATTCCCATGGTCTGTACCTGGCCGGTGCTCCACTGTAAAGTCCATCCCCTGTAGGGAAATGGACCACCTAAGCAGTTTGGGGTTTTCACCCTTCATCTGATTTCGCCACAAGAGGGGCTTATGGTCGGTCTGAATCTTGAAGTGAGTGCCAAACAAGTATGGCCTCAGCTTCTTCAGGGCCCACACCACAGCAAAGGCCTCCCTCTCAATAGCTGACCAATTCTTCTCTCTGGGGGTCAACCTTCTGCTAATAAAAGCAATGGGTTGGTCTTGACCATCTACATTAAGTTGTGACAGCACAGCTCCCACACCCAACTCAGAAGCATCTGTTTGGACAATAAACTCCTTGGAGTAGTCAGAACTTTTCAGAATAGGTGCAGAGCACATGGCCTTCTTCAGGTCATCAAATGCCTTTTGACAGCTTACTGTCCACTGAACCTTTTTGGGCATCTTCTTGGATGTCAGATCATTAAGAGGAGTCACAATGGACCCATAGTTCTTAACAAACTTCCTGTAGTACCCAGTCAAGCCCAAGAAAGCTCGAACTTGAGTCTGGGTGGTTGGAGGAGACCAGTCCTTGATGAATTGTATCTTACTCTCCAGTGGTTGAACTTGGCCTCCACCTACAAGGTGGCCCAGATACACAACCTTACTCTGCCCTATCTGGCACTTAGTAGCCTTGATAGTGAGGCCTGCCTTTTGCAGAGCCTCAAGTACCTTCTTCAGGTGGATCAGGTGATCCTCCCAGGTGGAGCTAAAGACAGCAATGTCATCAAGATATGCTGCACAAAAGTCATCCAACCCAGTAAGGACTTGATTCACCAACCTTTGGAAGGTGGCAGGTGCATTCTTCAGACCAAAGGGCATCACCAAACATTGGTAGTGTCCTCCTGGGGTTGAAAAGGCTGTTTTGGCCTTAGACTCCTCAGCTAACCTGATTTGCCAATAGCCAGCTGTCAAATCAAATGTGCTCAAAAACTTAGCAGAAGCCAGTTTATCTATGAGCTCATCTGCCCTTGGAATAGGATGTGCATCTGTCCTAGTGACAGCATTGAGTCCTCTGTAATCCACACAGAACCTCATCTCTCTCTTGCCCTCTTTGGTGTGAGGTTTGGGGACCAGAACCACTGGGCTAGCCCAGGGGCTCTCTGAGGGTTCAATGACACCCAGTTCCAGCATTTTGTGTACCTCAGCCTTTATACAGTCCCTGACATGGTCAGGTTGTCTGTAAAGTTTGTTCTTTACAGGAAGACTGTCACCAGTGTCCACCACATGGGTACACCAGTCAGTTTGACTAGGTATCAGTGAGAACATATGCTGAAATGACTGTAGAACCTGTCTACATTCAATCTGCTGATGCTCAGTGAGGTTGCCTCCAAGGGTCACTCCTTCAACTGAACCATCTTCAGGGTTCTGAGACAACAGGTCTGGGAGAGGGTCACTCTCTTCCTCCTGTCCCTCATCTGTAGCCATGAGCAAGCCCATGTCTGCCCTGTCAACATATGCTTTTAACCTGTTAACATGGAGTACCCTGTGGGGACTCCTGGGAGTTCCTAGGTCCACCAAGTAGGTAACCTCTCCCTTCTTTTCCAGTATTGTATGGGGTCCAGACCATTTGTCTTGGAGTGCTGCTGGGGCCACTGGCTCCAACACCCATACCTTCTGTCCTGGCTGAAACTCAACCAAGACAGCCTTTTGGTCATGCCAAGCTTTCTGTAAGGCCTGGCTTGCCTCAAGGTTTTTGGATGCCTTCTCCATATACTCAGCCATCCTGGAGCGGAGACCAAGTACATAGTCCACTATGTCTTGTTTAGGCTTTTTGAGAGGTAACTCCCATCCTTCCCTCACCAGACATAGGGGGCCTCTTACAGGGTGCCCAAACAACAATTCAAAGGGGCTGTAGCCAACTCCTTTTTGTGGGACCTCTCTGTAAGTAAACAGAAGGCAGGGTAGAAGGATGTCCCATCTTCGCCTGAGCTTTTCAGGTAATCCTTTGATCATACCCTTTAGGGTCTTGTTGAATCTCTCAACAAGCCCATTGCATTGTGGGTGATAAGGGGTGGTGAACTTGTAGTTGACACCACATTCCTTCCACATAGCTGTCAAGTATCCTGACATGAAGTTGGTACCTCTGTCAGAAACCACCTCCTTAGGAAACCCCACTCTGGAGAAAACTCCCAGCAGGGCCCTGGCCACAACATGAGCTGTTGTGGTCCTAAGGGGAATTGCCTCTGGATACCTGGTGGCATGATCCACTACCACCAGTATAAATCTGTGCCCAGATGCAGTGGGGGGATCCATGGGACCCACTATATCTATTCCCACTCTTTCAAAGGGAACCCCCACCACAGGTAGTGGTATTAGGGGGGGCTTTGTTGTGCCACCTGATTTGCCACTGGCTTGGCAGGTCACACAGGAGCGACAAAACTCCTTGGTATCTTCATTCATGTGAGGCCAGTGAAAGTGAGGGACAAGCCTGTCCCAAGTCTTGTTCTGGCCTAAGTGTCCTGCTAGAGGAATATCATGGGCCAAGGTAAGAAGGAAGCCCCTAAATTGCGGAGGTATAACCAACCTCCTGGTTGCACCAGGTTTTGGGTCTCTAGCCTCTGAATAAAGGAGCCCATCATCCCAATATACTTTATGGGTACCTTGAGCATTCCCAGCAGCCTCAGCAGCAGCCAGCTGTCTGAGGGGTTCAAGAGATGGACAGGATAACTGAGCCTGCCCCAAGTCAGCCCTGGAAGGTCCCCCTGTCCCCAGAAACTCAACCTGGTCAGGTTCAAGCTCTTCAAGGACAGTTCCTTCAGGGTTCTCTAGATCATCCTCCTGGGAAGACTGATCATCACTTGGAGGCAGGGGGGAAGGCACAGCCTTAACCCTCCTGTTCTTCTTTTTGGTAGGTGTTTGGTCCATTGTTCCAGGATCCAAGACCTGAGGTTCAGTAAGGCACTTTTTGGCCTGTGACCTGGTCACAGCAAGGACATGTGGTGATATACCTAACATCTCTGCATGTGTCCTGTACTCCACTTCTGACCATAGAGAACTCTCTAGGTCATTGCCCAACAAACATTCTACTGGGAGGTCTGCACTAACCACAACCCTTTTGAGGCCAGTTACCCCTCCCCATGAGAAGTTAACAATAGCCACACTATGAGAAGTAGTGGCATTGCTGGCATTGGTCACCAGGTAATTCTCACCTGGTATGTAATGTCCAGGATCCACAAAGCCTGGTGTCACCATAGTGACACTGGTACATGTGTCCCTGTAGGCTTGCCACTTTTGCATTTATTAAAGGAGTCTGTCTGTACTTGCCCAGGTCACTGGGGCTCACAGTCAGGGACAAATCCATGTCCCCATCACAGATCAAGACTGCCTGTGTAAGGGTTCTGTCTAAGTCAGAATCTCCTCCAGTTCCCATAGTGATTCCCACTACACCCTTTGTCTGGGGACCAACACTGCTAACAGTAGTACTGGGAGCAGGTGCCTTAGGGGCAACAGTGTTGGGGGCTCCACCCTTCTTACAATCACTAGTCCAGTGAGTTGTATTCTTGCAAGATTTACACCAGGGTTTCTTTGGACCTTCTTTCTTCTTCCCTTTAGGTTGTTGGGACACACCCTCGTTAGTACTAGTTTGGGGCCCTGTTGAAGACTTCTGGTCTTTGGATTTCTGATCTCCACCTTTTTGGTCTGTTTTCTTCTGATCACCCCCTTGGCCCTGGTTCTGGTTCTTTTGCTTAACCCTGGTTCTGACCCATTTGTCTGCCTTCTTTCCCAATTCTTGGGGAGAGGTCAGATCTGAGTCAACCAAGTGTTGATGCAGTTGCTGGTTTTGACAGTTATTTAAAATCTGTTCTCTCATCATCAAATTGTACAATCCTGTATAATCAGATACCTTACTTCCCAGCAACCAACCCTCCAAAGCCTTAGTGGCACATTCAATGTATTCAGACCAGTCCTGAGTCTGTGTCTTCTGGGTATCTCTGAACATTAACCTGTACTGTTCAGTGGTTAAGCCTAACCCATCAACCAGGACACTCTTCAGGGCTCTGTAGTTTCTGACATCCTCCTCTCTAACAGTGAGGAGTCTATCTCTGCCTCTACCTTCAAAGGAGAGCCACAAGATTGCTGCCCACTGGTCCTCAGGAACCTGCTGCACTTTGCAGGCTCTCTCAAGAGCAGTCATCCACTTGTGGATATCATCCCCATTTTTGTAGGGGGGCACAACCTTGGACAGGTTCCTATTATCAAAGACCCTATCTTTGTCCCTAGGGACAATGCTGCCACCAGTGGGTATAGACCCACTCTCTCTAGGTTGCCTAGCCTTGTTCAGTTTCTCTTCCATCAGGGCTACTTCTAGCTCCTGTTTCCTGATCCTCAGCTGAACTTCCTGCATTCTGGCCTCATGCTCCCTCCTCTGAGGGCTGGTCATCCTTCTTCTGGAATGCACCTGAGAGCCTCTAGAGGCATGAGAGGCATCAGAGCCACCTGAGTGATTCCTCTGTCTCCCAAACCCCTGGTTAAGTCCACTAGGGAGATTCAATGGGGGAACCCATTGTCAGTCCCAAGTAGTCTTAAGTTAGCTGAGCCAGGTATAGCACCTGGCACTGGGCTATTTCTCTCATCAGAACTACTACTACTATCAGACTCACCCCCTTTGTCATCCCTGTTCCTATGCTGATCCTCATCATCTGTAGTCTGATTCTCAACTAAGGGGCGACTGTTAGAAAGGGGTACTTCAGTAGCATCTTCAGAAGGAGGGCCTCCTGTTCCAGTCCCTGAGGGGTCTAACTGGGAGGCTTTCTTGAGAGCTCTCTGATCTTCATCAGCTTGTAAGAGTTCTCTGAGTTCAGCAGAGGTAGGGTTCCTGGGCTGTTTAAGGCCCCTGATATTTGCCAACTGCCTGAGCTCATTTTGGTTTAGGGTAGCAAAGATGGTTGGTGCCCTCTGGGGGTCACTCTCGACAGAGATGGGTACATTGGACCCCTCTGCCCCAGCCATTGCTCTTAAGTGTGGGTGGATGTGTTGCAACTACCTACACTTGGGCTTTCCTACTAAACCTATCTAGTAGTTGTAGTCAGGGTGTGCTACTCCCTTTGCTCTACAACTAAGTTCAGTAGAACTTAAGTATATAACTAATCTTGTTTTATATGTACCTAAAGGTACCTATATGATCTTTCAATTGGTAACAAAGTGATTACAGAGGTAAAACACAGCAAGCTCAAATCCAACCGCTGCTCACCAATGTGAGAAGTTGGCCTGGTATATGATGTTCACTAGTTAAAGTGACCACCTTGTACCATGCCAAGCAACCCTTATGGTGTGGTTGTAAGTCAACCTTTTCGGACCAGCTGCCCTAGTGGTAGCGTAGGCTAAGCAGTCTTTGAGGCTAAACTCGTTTAAGCGTGTTAAGCAAGCTGTTTTACCATATGTAACCCCCCTTTATACCAATGAAAGGACACCACACAGATATATATTCAAAATATATATGTATTTATTACTCAAAGTATCCCCTAGACTATTTATGAGCACAGGAGCACAAATCGTTAAACAAGAAAGTATTACAATATACAGAAGTTGCACTTTATATGGATGGGCCCTGGTGGCCACTCAAACCATATACTAAAATAGTGGTATAAGTACCACGAACAGGAAAGGGAAAAGGCCTAGGGCCTCTAGAATCGCTGGGCCTACAAGGAGCTAACTTCAGTTAGTGACCAGGAGGTCCACGGGTCGCGTGTGCAGTGAGGAAAGTAACACGCGGGCTCCCATAGGTTTTCAATGGGTGCGTAAAAGTTCAAAAGTTACTGCTAAAAGGGTCTTCTGGATGGACTACAAACTTAAGACTTTAAACACAGACACTAGAGATGTTTCTCTACACTTGGGCACCGGAGTGCCAGCTTTACCTCACCCACAGGAAGCGGGTGCATAGGTCTCGAAGTGCGTCGGGTTTCGTCTATCTGTTCAATGGAGCCTGATGACAAAGATGCTACAGGCGGTCGGTCCAGAAGAGATGCTGTGGATCCAAGAGTGGATCAGAGTTGTAGAAGACCTGTAAGCAGAGGGGACAGTGTTCACAGTCACTAGCCAGTGACCAGCGTGGCACCAGGTAGGTACCAGGCAATGTCGGGTGCAAACAGGTGAAGAGGTGTAGCTTGTCTCTGCAGCCACGTGGTCCCTGAAGGTCAACGACGTCCAGGAGTTGGTTCACGAGCTGTCCCATGCAGGTTCTCGCTGTCGGCAGTGTCGGTGACTCAAAGGGAGCAAACAAGTCTTGGCAAAAGCAGGAGTTGCAGGAATTGAAGAAAGCTGTTTACTCTGACCAGCAAGGTCAGAGGGGCTTCTCCTTTGGAGGGAAGCAGGGGCCAGTCTGGGGCAACCAGACCAGCATCGTAGTTTTCAAAGTTACTCACCAAAATGGCCACTAGCCAACGGGCCAGGGACCGGGCAGGCGCATCAAGATGCAAAGTGCAGAGGAGCCCCACGCAGATCGTGGAGATGCTGGAGGGCTCATCTTTAGTGCAGATGCTGCTTGGATATTGGGCTTCTCAGGACCCAAAGCACAACTTGGAGGGAGCCTCTGTTGTTGCGCTTGCAGCTTGTCAAGTGTCTTCCAAGATGGCTGGCTCCACATGTCTCGGTGCCTCCACGGGTTCCTTCTTTGCAGGGACTGTGGATCGGGCTGTGAGAGGTCTGGAGGTCCAGTTCTTGTTGGTCTCTGGGCTCGGGCTCCGGCAGGAGGCGGCGGCAAAGCAGATGTCGAGTTGCTGGATGGTGCTTGCGTTAGCAAGATGGTCACTCCCTGACCACAGGGGAGATTTCCTTCAGTCTTCTGTGCAGCAGAACATCGAAGTTCCCATCTTCTTCTTAGTTTCAAGTTGATTCCAGGATGTCTGAAGTCTTAGGACACAGCTCCTACCTTTAAGCGGATTCTAGGGGCCGGACTACCTGCTAGGTCCCTCCCTAAGGGTGGGACCAGGAAGGGGGGTGGTTACACCCCCAATCCTTTGTCCAGCTCGCCCCAGGTCCGGGGCTGGTGTGCCCCAGGACCGGTTTGAACTGGCATATGCACCGAGGCTCCTTGTGAGCCTCAGGCATGTCTGATTCCATTCAAGCCCTACCTGACCAATACACAAAATCCTGTCTGGGGTGGTGCTCGCACCTCCCCTGGCAGAAAACCCTTTGTCCACGTCTCCCACGCTGGAAGGACTCCCAGCAGCAGGAGGGAAGACTTGTGTCGGTGGTGGCAGCGTCCATTTTGTGGAGCTGAGGCTATGTCTGATTTTACCCGGGTTTCAGGTACTGTACATGTCGTGTCCCTCTAGAAGGGTGGAATGCTAACCCCGTCACCAGAATTGGCGAGGGGTTAGTATTCCAATTCGTATGACACCTTACTCGACATGTTTTGATAAAGCCAAACCAAAGATAGCATTTAACCGCGAGGTTCATAATGCACTTAAGAGTATATGGTATGGCGATATCTGGAAACAGTAGAAGGAAGTTGTTCCGACCACTGCAGACAGGCTCAGCTCATGCCAGAGCACCATCTCACATGAAACCAAGCACTCTGCCTTCAGGATTGTTAAGGCCTGCCATAGGAGTGACTTATAGGTTAACATGTGTCCCATTTAAGGTTAGGTATAGGTATACTACACCTAAGTAAGAGGTGGATACACCAACTTACCCCAGCTGAGTGATCAGCCAGTTGTGTCAAATTGTTAGGCCAGGCCAGGGGTGGCACAATACATGCTTCAGCCCCTGGTAGGCCTTAGATACACCAATGCCCTGGGTACCTAGTGTACACTGGTACAGGGGCTCACAGGGTGATCTAGTTCCAATTGGTTATGCACCTAAAGTGCATAGTGTAAATTTAGTAGAGAGAACAGCAGGCTGGGGGTCTGATTAGCAGGCCCACAGCCTCAGTATGTCAAAAACCAGTGAAGCAAAAAGCAAAAATTTGGGGTGACCATAGGATAGCAGACCCTACTCTCCTACATTCACTCCTCTCTATGTCATTCCACTTCTGACCCCGTGTGCACATCTCCTTCCCGCTGCTCTGGTTTCCATCTCACTCTTTATTCCGCTCCATTTCAGACCCCGTGTGTGTGTGTGTACATCTCCCTCCCCTAGGTTCCATCTCTCCCTTGCTATCTTGCTCCACGCCTGACCCCCATGCATGTCATTCTCTCTGCTCTTGTTTCCGTCTCCCCCTCGCTTTCTTCCTCCACTTCTGAACACCTGTGTATATCTCTCTGCCCTGTCTCTCTCTCCCCTTATGACCTCCATGTGTGTCTCTCCCTCTGCCCTTGTTCCCCTCCCCCTCACTATCTCGCTCCACTTCCCCGTGTGTCTCTCTCTGCCCTTGTTTCCACCTCCCCGTCTCTCTCTCTCCTTCTGACCTCCATGCGTTTCTCTCTCTCTCTGCCCTTGTTTCCTTCTCTCTCTCGCTCTCTCCCCTTCTAATCCCTGTGTGTGTCTCTCTCTGCCCTTGTATCCATATCCACCTCTCTCTTGACCCCCTTCTGACCTCCAGCAGTGTCTCTCTCCTTCTGCCCTTGTTTCCTTCTCCCCTTCACTATCTCGCTCCACTTCTGACCCCTTGTGTATATCTCCCTCCCGCGGCCCTGGTTTCTCACCCTCTATTCCGCTCCACTTCAATGTGTGTGTGTACGTCTATTTCCACTAGATTCCGTCTCCCCTCCCTCGACTCCTGACCCCCGTGTGTCACGCTCTTCCTCTGTCATGTTTCCGTCTCCCCTCACTCTCTTGCTCAACGCCTGACACCCCCATGTGTCACTCTCCCCCTCTGCCTTGTTTCTGTCTCCCCCCGCTCTCTTCCTATACTTCTTCACTTTCCTTGAGAAAAATACAACCTTTCAGTTCACTCCTAACATTCTGAAACAGGCACTGAAAATGCAATAGGTCTCGTCTTTTATTAAGTTAAAGCCATTTGCTTTGCTATACAATACCATTAGCAAAGCAAATGGTTTAAACGTAATCAAAGGCGAGACCTATTGCATTTTCAATGCTTGTTAATTATGCTTTTATGGTCCAATAGACCGAAATAAAGTTTTTGGGATTGGATTGTAATAGTTATCCTTCTGAGACCTGTGGAAAGTGACCAGAGTCTCGGAAGCAAGAAGGTGCTCTCCAAAGCAAGAAGCTGAGAGAGGAGGAACTCGATTAAAAAAATGAAATCAAAACTTTATTGTTTTCAGTCATAACAGTTAGCAATGCAGATTAAAACATGATATATACAAGAAAGATTCACAATTGGTCCTTACAATCAGATGAGGTTAACATCTAAATGGTTCAGTACAGTCGACAAAGTAAAATATTCCAGTTGTATTTGTCCATGTGACCAAATTATGACATCGTATTATTTCTTTTTTGAGGTCTTCAACTATCAATCAATCATCATAACTTTATTCGGTTATATGATACAATAACCATCAAAGTACAGTGTTAAAAGAGACGAAGCAAAAAATATTTTTAAAACAGTGAGATCCCGGTCAGCACATGAATATTATACAGATCACATAATCATTGATTTCCGACATTTAAAAACATTTTTAAGAAATACAGTAACAGATGCAATGACAAATTCATTCTCTAAAAATTGCAATGCTAAAAAGGCCGGGCGACAACATCTCAAACCAAAGCTCTTTAAGACTGGCGCAATCCATCTCTTTCTTAGTACATCATAACATTTACAAAATAGCATAATGTGGATGGTGGATTGCAGTGAGGTATCGTCGCAAGGACATTTACACAAATCTCTGGACCGGTCGTTCATCACTGGGAAACTTAGGAGTCTAAATAAAATATTAAGTCTAAAACGGGTCAGCAAAAAACGATCAAAGTCAAAAACAGTTAAAGATAAATATAACTGGATAGTGGGTGACTGCAGGGTTAAATAGTGTGCTTGGACAGTAGGTCTTCTTATCTCGATAGCTGTTCTATTTTCACCCAAATAATCCATACAACAGACTTTAAGATCTTTCCTGGATATAGTGCGCATTGAGCTGGGGTCTGTGTAGTATTCGGGGTGACCTATGTCTATCGTGAATCTTTTCACGTATTCCAGCCACCTAATAAATTTAACCCCATCAGACTTCAATGCGTCAGTCAGTAGGTAACGGTTAAAACCAGTTTCATCTGACATCCACATTCTGTGCCACAAAAGAACAGGTTGGATCTTAATGGTATCTTCCAAATATGGGATACCCAGTTCCATGTGGACTATATGTGTTGAGCTACTTTGGGGTACTGCTAGGAGGAACTTCAAAAACATGTTTTCCGCGATCTGCATGATCTTTGTATCTGCGTAACCCCATACACCCGCTCCATAAGTAGCAATGGGCACGCATTTGGCCTTATAAATGTGCAGGAGTTCAGCCGGTGGGCGCCTGCCTAGTTTACGACTGAAGTTGGACAGGGCCGCTAATGCCCTGGCAAACAACAGGCGTCTACTCTTAATCGCCTCAATCCAGCTTCCTGTCCTGTCAAATAAGATCCCTAAATAGGAAAAGGTTTTTGTGTGCTCTATTGGGCTGGCGTTAATATATATGGTCTTAACCCTCTTGTTTGTCCCTACTCCACAGTTCATAGTATACGTTTTAGAACAGTTTATAGACAATCCCAAGTTAGACATAAAACTAGTGAATGAGTTAACTAGCCTTTGAAGTGCAAGTGGTGTGCAGGCCATTAAAACTGCGTCATCTGCATACAATAGTGCAGGAATAAATCGCTTGGCCACCTTGGGTATGTCCCTACATTCTTTAATTAAAATAGATTCTAAATCATTTATATTCAAAGTGAAAAGAAATGGGGCAAGGACGCAGCCCTGCCGCACCCCTTTCCCAATTCCAAAGTGACTCGTGCATTCTCCATCCCTTCCATATCTCACCTTAGCCCTGGCTCCAGAATAAAGTTCCCTTAAAAATACAATAATTAATATATCTACACCAAGCCCTTCTAAAATCACCCACAACTTATCATATATAACACAGTCGAATGCTGCCTTCAAATCGACAAAAGTCATAAAAAGTCTGCCCTTTTTTGCCTTAATGTACTTATCCATTAAAATGTGCAAGTTTAATCCCTGTTCAATTGTGCCCAAACCCTCACGGAACCCGTATTGGAGGTCACTAATAATATCAGGTCTTCAACTAAGCCATAGGCCAGTCCCATGTATTACCAATAAATGTGATCTAGGATAAAGAAAGGTAGCTAAGAGAGCGGTTGCGAATATGGTTGTTAAATAAGGATGTATAATACGTTCATGAATTGATCGCTAAAATAATCTAAATTTCCCATTTAGACTGTTACCACCGTAAAAGCATCTAAGGATGCAGCTCTTGGTATGTTTTGCTATACCGGGAAGGCTTACTTAATTCAAGGGACAAAAGGCGAAGACATAAACAAACCTTTAGAAATAAACAGGTCATAAAGTGCAAGTGTGTTTACCCTACCCTTGGGAATGAATTCTTTGACATCTGTAACAGATGTGGGGATACGCCTAGTGATAAATTCTAATCTGTGTCGAGGCAAGTGCTTTCATAAAGACATCAAAATAGAAATTAAAGAGCCCTGGTTAAAGTGCAAGTACATACGTGCTTCCCGCGATGGTAGCCCTATGGCCATCCTGCATGGGACAGCTACGATCAGGTGGAGAATACAGGGTATTTTCAAGAAGGTGCCTCGAAGAGGTCATAACTTGCATTCTATGACAGCATGCTAGTAACGGGAAGTGCATAAGGACCCAAACATCTTTGGCGCACAGTTAAACAGTTTCATGAAAACTTTGGTAGATACTGAGCCCGGCTGGTGGCTACCTTGGTAAGCATTACAAAATCAACCCATCTACGGCTTTGTAAGTAACAGTTAGCTTTCTTTGGGGGCTAGTTTTCTGTGCTCCTGCTCTTAATTTCCAGACTGAATAAATGTAAGATGAAACTGTCAAGACCATGTTTTTGTCATCTGATCTCAAGCAAATGGCTTCAGCTTCGTTCCACTTCCTAATAATAATTTGGATAAAAAGTGGCCTTATATGTTGTTTATGGGTACCTAACGTGTAATGGCACATCAGGAGGAAATGCAAAAATGTTTCCCGGCCACCCAAAGAGCACAGGCAATGATCTGACCCCTCATCTACATTTGATGACCACTTTTTAATTACTTAGGCCACCGGTAATGCGCCCATTCAGAATTTGAGATAAAGGGATCTTTTTTCTGCTTGAAAGATGTCATCTAAGAAAGTTGCAGGTTCCCAGTCTTGGTTTAGTGACACGTAGCGATTTAATAGGGGGCATGCTCAAATCAGCTTCACTTGGTTACTATAATTGTGATGGTGGTGTGACCACCACTGTCACCCCATCGGTGGTGGTCCCACTGCCATCTGTGACTGTTTCACCACACGCCTCATTATGATGGCGGGCGGAAGGGTAGCTGTCAGAGAGAACGACCGCCACGGATCCAACTGGTCCGTCGGAGAGACTCATATCCCTACAACAGTGGCAGTGCCTGCCATTCACCGCCGTAGGGATTATGATGTCCCTCCCCACCGGGCATTTCATTGCGGTTTACCTGCCATGAAAAGGCTGGCGGACAGGGACATTAGGGGTCGTAGTGGGCCCCCCTTCCCATCTGGGTCACTGTTTTGGGTTTTGGGGGGCATTTACGGTGTTCCCCTACATATCCCTGCATCATGTGGAGGGCAGCCTCGTGCAGGGTTATGCTAGAAGTGTATGTTTTGTACTGCGGCATGTGCTGCTGCCCGCAGCACACGCCGCAATACAAAAGATACACTTTGCGACCGCCTTGAAGGCGGTTGCATTGTACTATCATTGGCGAGACCTCCAACAGCATGTTGGGCTGTCCGTCTCTGATATGATGGCGGTCGGGCGTAAGTCCGACCGCCATCCTAAAGAGGCCCTATGTTCCAAAAAAGCCTTCGTAACCCTATCAAGGCTAGACTTCGTCATGGTTTCTGGATGTAGCCACAGTTCTTTTAAGCCGATGTTGTTTAGGACATTTGACAAATGGGCAAACCATGGTATTTTGTGAAAGTCTTCTTTCCTCATTATATCCAATAGAGTGTATCTATAAAAGGCAAGCTTGTTATGTTTCATATAGGTACCCTAATATAGGCCCGTGTAGTATCATGTGCCTTCACCAACATTATCTCCCTTATACTGCACAGTAACGAGCCTTTAGGATTGAACCTTTACCTAGTTCTAGTCCTGGGCACAGAAGGAGGGGTTTTCCCTGAACAATAGCATCCTATAACTTCATCAATGGACTCATACAGTATGAATGAATATTAATGAGGGTTCTTGCAACCAGGCAGAGGCTACACCACCTGCATAATATCTACGTACAAAGTTCATTCCATACATCATCCTCAAATCCAACAATGGCTAATACAAGAAACAAGGGACAAAAAAACCCTAGATACTTTTTGTATAAATACAGCACATCTTGCTAGGTTTGGGAAAGGAGACCGAGACTTCCAGGCCGACACACTGACCAGAGAGAGTCCTACATGCAGACGCTCCAGCTGACAGTGGTCTTACACATCCCACAACCCGAGACCAGGACGGGGTCCCACACTCTCTCACTTCAGGTAATGGGTTAGACTAAATCCTAGAGGGATTCTTGGCTTTACACCTACCCACATGCTGGGTGCACTTAGGTACATCTAGATAGGCATCATAGGAGTACGCACACTTTTTATCATGCATTTTATATTCATGTATGTATACATGATTATTGCAAGATGGTAGAACTGTACTATCCTTTTATTTTCACTGTACTGCTAATCATATATATCTGCTACTGTCTAACGGTTGTTGCAGCACATCTATTTTACACTAGGAGAACAACTGTGCAATAAATTCTTATTATAACACGCCCGACTGTTTCTTCTGTGTAACTCTATGAGACCGAATAAGTGAGCATGAGTGACTGAGCGAAAGGCAGTACATTGTATCCACGATTCTGAGGGATCAGGGTTGTCATGTTCTGAGGTTGCCAAAAACTAAACTCTCCCCGATAAGAGGAGAGTTTAGTGGCACTGTGAGAGAGCTATAACAGAAAGGCTAACATTCTTGGTGGGGGTGCTCACAGGCAGTCTTCCACCAATCCTACAGTTTATGTTATCCAAACGCGCAGATCCTGTATGGGCAAAATAGGAACTACACGACATGGCACTGCCAATGTTGGTTGGGTACTTATTTAACAGTAGAATCTGAGTAGTTCATACGTGCTAATTCTCAGAGACCCCTACTCACAAAATACCAGAGACGTCTGGAGTGGGTGGGCACAAAACTCCGCCACAGCTGAGTAGGAAAAATATCCTATATTTTGGCTGCTGGTTAATCAAGCTTGAAGGAGATTTTGTTCCTAAATTGTGCAAAAACCTTATCTTTGTTCCCTTGAAAAACTATTCCGTGCTCTAAAACACAATGACAAATGAGGAAGGAGAATTAGATGCGTTAACACAACAAAGGCTTCATTCAGACAAGGAGGAAGATCCGAATGGAATACAGTTTCATCCAAATGTTAGACAGCACTCACCCTTAAACTACTTTAACATGGTTTAACAGCCAGAGGTGGTATAGTAGTATTCGTGATAGAGGTGCACGAAGATTTCCAAACAGAGGTATTTTATTCATTGGCTATATTCCCAGCAGCAAATACAAGAACAAAGACGTTTCATTATTACACACAAGATAACATACCAGTGGAATACATTTTGTATGAGGACATTGAAATTCCACTAACGTACCAGGAACATGAATACTGGTTCAAAGGCGGCCTCCTCCATACAAGAAGAAGAGTAAGACTTGGTGCACTAGAAAGACCAGGAGCAACATGCCCGATATTAGCAGCCTACACACCACATCCTGACATTGACACAATGCCACAAGATGAATTACTCGAACAACACAAGGAATTGATAAAACGTTACAGAAACATGATGCTATTTGTCAAGAGGACACTTACAGTCCAACCAGCAGTAGTTACAACAAATACAGCTCCTACACAAAGTACAGCAACTAAAATTACTCCACAAACGTTACACGCAGTAATGGGCAAAATGCCCACAAAATGTGAGCATACCATTCTGGATAGCTCAGAAAATAACACAGTTAGAAGCAGTATTCCCGAATACTAGACCTTATGAAAAACACAGAATGCTGACAATCTGCTTGCCCATGGGGATTACACCACAAATACAGGATTTTACCTCTTGGGGTACAGTCATCGTGGCCATCTATACTAGAACTCATGGTATACCATCCTTAGCTGTAGTACGAGGTGTATTAGGATAAATACAAAATGAGTACAGGGCAGAACCTGCTCTGAACTTAGGGATAAAATTACTAGGTAATTACGCCCAGGTATCAGCAATAATATTAGCAAATATTAAAGGGGAGGCAGCATCAGTGGCAATCCGTCAATGCCTACGGGAGTTCGGTCCTTTACAGCAGGAACCTGAATTACCCAAAATTATAGAAACTGCATATGCAGAATAAGGCAGAGACAGTTTGGGTGGAAAAGCTTTAATACCTCAATTAATGGGCAGTCCAGAAAAGGACAATTCCAAGCAGACACCTGCTTCTCCTAAAAAGAAGTGGGATAATAATAACAAAAAACAAAACAGAGAAAAGGGATCTCAATCCAGAGATGGATCTCCTCCACAGGAGCCCTCCGAAATGAGGTACAACCTCAGGAATAGGGATAATATTAGCAAACCTGACAGGTATCAGGATACTGATACACGTTCCTCTTGTTCCTTTCAGGGCTCGACGAAAAACTCTGAGAGAGAAGGACGGTCAGAACACAAGGAAGAGCTAACAAAGTCCAGAGACAAACAGCACGCTCAAGACTATAGTTCCAAAAAAGAAGAGAAGCCAAAATCAAAACCTCAATTGAATGACAAGAAAGTTGCAGGCCTGAAGATCAGACATGCCCAGAATTCTGAGGACACATCTTCTGAATGGGGAATGGGCTCAGACAATGCTAGACAGTGTGGTAGAAGTAACAATAGCTCACCAGAACCTGATGGAATTTTTGGTGACAGCGGGCTTGAATGATTACATCATGGTGGAAACACCCGATAAGAGGGTGAGCGTAAAATAACACTCCAAATGGAGGGGGACAAACCCAGGAAACTTAAAGGTCTCTTTTGGGAGAATCTGTCATCTGGTTATGACATCCTATTACCTGAACTAGATTGGCAGCCAGCATTCGTTATGGAGTGCCCTAGGGGAGAAACGGTAATTTTTCCAGCCTTCTCCGACCCCGTTCCCATTCATTTTAAACACACATATGCACAAGAGTGGGCAGTTGCCCTAGATCCAGCAATGCACAAAAATCATGCCGGAAGGGATGAGAATTCAACCCACCACGTGATCCCATTAAAAGTTTCACCAAATGCACAGAGACAATATCCAATAAAGCAAGAAGCTAAAAAACAGGTCAGGGAGATCTTAGATCAACTTGAATACCAAGGGGTGATCGAAAATTGCACCTCATCAATGAGCAGTCCTTTGTTTCCCGTAATGAAACTGGACAACTCATATCGTCTAGTTTTAGATTACAGACATTTAAACACATGCACTAAGACATTCGCTATCCAAAATGCACACAGTGCCGCATTAATGAATAACATTGTGCGAAAAAAATACAAAACTACACTTGATATCTCAAATGGATTTTTCTGCCAAAATATAGCGCCTGAAAGCAAGTATTTGACCGCATTCTTAGCGTTGGGGTCCCAGCGACAATTTTGTAGTCTCCCCAAGGGTATAAGAATAGGCCGGGGTTATTTTCAGCAAGAGTAACCAAGTTACTCCAAACTTTTGAAGAGGAAGCAATGTCCTATGCGGATAATATTTATCTGACGGACGATGACTTAAAAAGGCACTTGACCAGGGTGAGCACCATACTTATGGGATTCGCCTCTGAGGGCTACAAATGTAAAAAAATCTAATATCGCCCACCACAATGTCCTGTTTTTAGGATATGAGCTTTCAAGTGAAGGGAAAAGTCTGGCAGCTAACTTTTTAGAAAAATGTGCGCAGCACCAACCTCCAAACTCATTAAAAAATTTACAATCAATACTTGGATTCCTAAATTTCAGCAGAACATACTTTTTGGATTACGCAGAAAGAGTAAACTTTTCTACGACTTAATAAAACCTGACTTTTCAGTTAGACAATGGACACAGGAACACACAAACCTCTTATGTTCACTATAAGAAGACATGATAGCTTCGAAATACTTACAGATGTGGTTAAACACACGCAACTTAGTGATCCGTGTAATAGTGGGTCAATGTGGGTACCTTAACTTTTAAATGAAGGTGAAACAGTACCAATCGCTTGCAACTCACACCTGTACACAAAGGCAGAAATGCGTTTCACTTCAACAAAAAAAATCCTGACAGAAGATCAGACCGCTGTAGCAAGAGAAAGAGCACTGGCTTAGGGAAAACGCATAATTGTCATAACACCGGTACCAGCTTTAGAAGCTGTTACAAAGGATAGCATTTCAAATGCAAAAGCCTTACATCCGAGATGGATACAATGGGCTAATTCTCTTACTACAACGGATGTTGAATACAGATTTGATCCAAGTCTAAAAACACAAGCATTTCTGCAATTCGAACAAGAATACCTACTACCGAATGAAATCTTGCCTCTAGATCAGTATGAATATATTGTTTACACTGATGGATCTGCTCAACCGGCCATAGGGAGAAAGCAACAATACAGCATAGCATGTGCTATCGTTAAAGGCCACATGCGGGATGGAAAGTTCCATCCAAGTTGCACCAAAACGCAATCTCTAGGAGACTGCACGGCACAGTTGGCAGAGGTAAAAGCATTAATACTGGCACTGGTAAACATGGATCACGATTTCTCCAAACTGATAGTGTGTGATTCTTTTTATAGTGTGCAATCGTCCAATGAATATTTACATCATTGGGATCAAAACGGGTTCAAAGATGCAAAAGGTGGCACAATTAAGCATAAAATGCTATGGGAACAGGTAGTTGAGTTGAGAAACGAACTACCACGAGCTCACGTGGTTCATACACCTAGTCATAAATGTGATGGTGTTCACGTCGAAGGGAATTCATTGGCTGATGAAGCCGCGAAGGGGGTTGTACGCACAACTTCCATAGCTGCAATCACTCGTTCAAAACGAGGATAGCATATGAGATTATGGTTGCTGTCACTGCTTCATGCAAAGACAGCTCAGCGGTACCAAAGACATTTCCACTCAAGTACTCCTACAAGTTAGATGCAAATAACATTCCATATGCTCAGATTCCTGAAGTGGAGGACAGAGTAATACCAAATATGGATCGTAAGCAAGGTTTGATTATTGCAGCACACAAGGATTTGGGCTCTGCGCATACAGGCATTACAACGACTATTTAATTGTTGAAACAGCGCTATTGGTGGCTAGGCTTGACAAACCAAACAAAAGACTATGTCTTGAAATGTGACATCTACCAGTAGGTGAAAGGCTCCACAATAACACGGACAGCGTTGTTAAAATCAGACAAACCTCTTGCTTGTGTGTATCTGGACCACTGCGACCCTACAAGTATATCATGGTTGCAGTGGATTCATGCTCATGGTTCCTATGGGTTTGGCCTCAGCGCTCGGCTGACGCTCAAACTGTTATCAAAGATTTGCGAGTCTTTATAGGGACATACGCAGTTGGCACGTTACATTCTGACCGTGGCCCGGCGTTTAGCTCTCGGGCTTACAAAGAGGCCATGGACTCTCGGGCTTACAAAGAGGCCATGGAAAGCATGGGCGTAGCATTGCGGTACTCCTCTCCGTACCATCCTGAGGGTAATTCGGTTGTGGAAATGAAAAACCGAGACCTAAAGCAATCTTTATCAGCTAGGGTATTAGGCAAGGGCGGTGGTTGGGTCAATCATATAAATGGGGTACAGCAAGCTCTCAATAACCAGCCAAGAAGTTCTCTAGGGGGTGTAACTCCTTACGATGTCCTATATGGGACAAGGATGTGGGTACCTGATCTTGATTGTGAAGGAAAAGTGGCGGATGAAAAACCTTTTGCCATCCATAACCGTTTGGCTATCTTACTGGAATTAAATGAAGCAAGAGCCTTGCACAGCAATGTGAAGGTGAAAGGAACAACCACTGGGGATTTCAAGGCAGTCACGGCAGGACCTGTCTGGATCCTAAAAGTCGGGGATCTGGTCAGAGAGAAAATAGCGGATAAAAAATAATTTGGACCATCATACAGAAAGCCTGTACCTGTCCTAGCAATTCAAGGAACAGGAACTGTACTTCTACCGCCTCTTGCCTGAAAAAAGGAGAAACCATTTGTCTCAATAGACTTAATCAAACCACACTATGTGGCCGATACTGTACAGTAGACCTCGTGGACTTTCTGTAGCATATGTCCTCCTCTAGCTCCAATTCAAGAAGTTCAAACAGAAAGACTCATCACGTTTGAAGAATCCTCTCAAAGGAATGAAGGACTAAGCAACAATGCTATGGAACTCGTTCCACTTGAACAAGAAATAATAATTCAAAATGAAAATGAAACTCAAATATCAATTCAACCAAACAATGATGTCTACTTCAACATGCCTCGAGAAGAGCAAGCTACTGTTTCCACAAATGCTGCGGAAAAACCAAAGATTGATCAAACACATCTGGCTACTTCATTGACTTTGATATGTTTTCTTTGGATCCAAGTGAACCAGAAACGGCGCCAGCCCAACAAACACGCAAGCAGCAGATTACGGACTTTCTAAACTTTCTCAAAAAGACTTACCTGGGGGGGCATGGGCAGCTGTCGACGGGAATGGTAGCACAGTAGCTGCGCTCCGTCGTGCCACTCCCGTAAAATCCACATTTCACCGTCTGTCCTGGCCCGATCTTCGCCCCAGACGTCTGCCTGACCTCCGGTGCCTTCACCCGTGGTGCGGAGTGAGTTTCAGACCTGACGGGCCCCGCTGGGGTTAGACGCTCCGTGAGACAGACTTGCCAACCAGGTCCATGCCAACCGGAAGTGCACCCTCGCAGCGGCGGATGCCTACTAGATGCCGTGGATGCGGCCTGGTCCGGCGTGGTCGCGTAGCTGCCACCCGACTCACCCCACGGTCGAAACGTCACCGAGACTGCCTGATCACCTGCTGGGGCGCGATCACCAGCCCGAGGACCCTGCCTGAGGACTCCAGCCGCCTCATCTTCACGCTGCACCGAGTTGCAGCGCTTCCTCGTTCCAGGTCATCACAGGGCCCTGTGCCTGCATGGCTGCCACTGACCGCTTTCCCTGCAGGTGGCACCGCCGAGGAGAGCACCTGGACAACGCGACGCTTCCCCGCCTTGGGGACACCCGAATCACCATTGCCGCGGGCCCCGGGCATCTCTGGGCCACTGCTCCTTCTGTCCCTCCGCTGGTGGTGTCAGCCTGCGAGTGGAGATCCTGCGTTGGGAGTCCGGTGAGTCGTGCCACACCATTCCGGCTTGCCAACTGCTCACAGGAGATGCCAGGGGTGCGGGGGCCCAAGTGTGCAACTGGTGGTGCTTCTCTGCTGACCGCCTTCTTGCGGTGGGTGGACTGTCGATTAACCCAGGTTAAGGCTTGTTGCGGATCTCTCTGGGCCTTAATACCGACTCATCATTTGCCCTGTTCTCTGCTCAAGGTGCCGGAGCCTCCACCTTTCTGGGCCCTCATCGTGTGGCTTGCTCTACGCCCTTGGGGGTGTCAGCGGGGCGGGTGCCACAACCGACAGGCCGCTTGGGGTCTCCTGCGGCCGGTGGCGGTGTGTGGCTCCTGCGTCTTGCCCCATCGTAGCCTTCCTCCTTTGGAGGCGTCATGGCAACGGTCCAGAATGGGCGCCGTGTGGCACAGACCAAACTAGAAAAGTTTGCGTGGCAGAGGAGCCACGAGGACAAGCAGGGCACCGCTGTGACTCCTGACAGAGATCCGGAACCCACCAACAAAGACCTCCTAGTGGCAATAACCACGGTGCGGACCTCTTTGGAGCACAAAATTGACACGGTACGCAACGGAGGTGGCCCTCATCCGGGAAGACATGTGAAAAATGGCCGACCGTGTCTCGACCGCCGAGACCACCACGTCGGAGTTGTTCAACTATACCGCCCTCCTCAAGAAGCAGGTGGCTGAGCTGAGTTCCTCTCAAGAGGCCTTCGCAGTTCAACTTGACGACTATGAAGGTAGAATGCACCGCAACAATATCCGCATTCTAAGCATTCCGGAGCGGGCGGAGGGGCCTACTGCTGATCTCTACGTCAAGGAGCTTATCCTGAAATATCTTCAGCCTAGGGGCCTCTCCAAGTGTTTCTCGATTGAATGCGTCCACCGGGTGCCTGGCGGCAAGCCCAAACCAGCGGCACCCCCGCCCGCTCCTTGCCCGGGTGTTCAACTATAGGGCCGAGACTTGATCCTTCAAACAGCAAGATTGGCCCCGCCATTGACTATTGAGAATAGTATGGTTTCATTTTTCCCGGATTTCACACTGAGGGTCCAAAAGCAGTGAAAAAGTTTCCTGGAGGTGAAACGGGCTCTCAGGGATCAGGGGATCAAGTACGCCATGTTGTTCCCTGCGAAACGTAGAATTGAGTCAGATGGCAAACTGTGGTTTTTCAATCGTCCTGAGGACGCCTGGGACTGTCTTGACGGCTGGCGCGTTGTGGGAAAGAAATCCCACAAGTCACCGCCGAGTACTGGGGATCTTACCTAGTGGCGACAGCAATCTCGATCGTCGCCTCAATCTGATGCAAGTTCTCAAGGCCCACCGGGGTGACCATGTAAGACTGAACTTACCTAACTGCTACTGGATGTTTTCTTGGTTTGTATGGCTATGGTGGAGGTGCTGTTTGTTTTGCGGGCTGATGCTCCGTCATATTTGCATGAGCAGCCGAATGTACATTGGGACCCAGCGTTGCTGCTTCTATGTTTATTGGAACTCTGATGCGCAGGCTTTGGCCTTTTCTGTTTCTTGACTCTTTTCTTCAGGCCGCATTTTGTGTTCTTCGCTTTGGGCATTGGGGCCAAGGTGGGCGATTGTTTCACTGTCTTCTGCTTTAGGGAGTGGGGTTGTACATGTCCCCGAAGTTGTTGTGGGTGGGCGACAGGTGCTCTGCACGTTTGGGGTGGCGGGTGGTTTCAGGCCCGTTTTGCAGGGAGGCAGGGTGGGGGGGTCGCTTGGGGGGGATGGGTGAATTGTTGTGTTTGGTTTTGTTATGTTTGGTACCGGTCCCTCTTAATGTTCTCCTCTTCACTCTAACATTCATAGTTGCTGCCACTGACATACGTGATACTGACCTCAGCCGTTTACGCTCATGCTTACTTGTCCGCACTCATTTGATACCCACTGAACCGCCATGATGGCACGAGGTCTGACACTCAACGTATCTACCTGGAACGTTAATGGCTTGGGTGATAAAATAAAGAGGGGAGTGGTGTTGCAGTACATCAGGCGTAATGAGCTAGATTTAGTGCTTCTGCAAGAGACTCATCTGGTTGGGAATTCCTGTGGTGCCTTGATCAGGAAAGGGTACATAATGGTGGTCCACTCCGGTTTTACCTTGGGTTCTAGGGGAGTGAGGGTCTTGCTTTGCAGGGGTTGTCCCTATGTCGTTCACAGCATATGCACTGATCCCCAGGGTAGATATGCCACAGTCTCGGGATCCTGGGAGGGACGGGTTGTTAATGTTGTGTCTGTATATGCTCCCCCTGGTTTGCAGCACTCAACGCTGCGTGACCTGGGTACCCTGCTTATAGATCTGCCCCTTGGGGTGCTGGCATTGGGAGGGGATTTCAATCTTATGATGGAGGGCTCTCTTGACCGTCTGCCTCCCCGGGGGGACCCTCTAACAGGTTCACACTTGTTGGAGTTTGCGAACGCCCTGGGAGTCGTGATGTTTGGGGCTGGTTCCATCCGTCACTTGCCCGTTTTACGTTTCAATCGGGGTGCATGTCAGTCAATCACGAATCAACTATATATTTACCCAGGCTCAGGATGTTCATCTTTTCACCACAGCCGGTTGCCTGTCCCGTGGGATCTCCGAGCACTCTCCTGTCCTAGCGACTTTGAGTTCCCTGCACGGGGTCGCCCTACCGCCATTTCCGTACTCCCGACACGGGATATACGAGCATGGCGAGCGGACAGGTAAACTTCTGGCGTGGCTTGAACGACGAGAGCAAGCTACTAGGTGGGTCTGCGCAACAGAGAATACAGAGGGCATTCTTTGTACTGACCCTCAACAAATCGCTCAAACCTTTGCTAGTTATTATGCGCCGGTTTACACTAGCTCTCCCATGTCGGCTGACCTCCTAGCTACTATCGACGTCCCCACTATTCCTGCACATGAAGGGAAACTCTCGGAGGCAGACATTACAATAATTGAGGTCCAAAAGGCCATACAAGATATCCGTTCCCGGAAGGCTGTGGGACCTAATGGGCTTCCTATCAAATTATTTAAACCCATGTGGAATCTATTGGCTCCCCACCTGTTAAATCTCTACAACGAATGTTTTGAATCAGGGGTCCTCCCCACCGAGATCCGAACCGCGGCCATCGTGGTTATTCACAAACCAAACAAACCTGTAGAGGAGTGCAAATCGTATCGCCCCATATCCCTTTTGACGGTCGAGGCCAAGATCCTGGCCAAACTCCTTGCAAATCGTCACCTCCATTATATTACCGATTTAGTCCATCCGGATCAATCAGGGTTTATGCCGGGGAGGAACACAGCGCGTAATCTACGCCGGGTCCACGGGGTCCTCGGCAGGCTCCACACCATAGAAGAGGACGCGATGCTGTTATCCCTTGATGCCTCAATGGCATTTGACACCATTGAGTGGGACTTTCTCTTTGCTGTGCTCGATCGCTCGGGCTTTGGGCCTAAGTTAATACGCTGGATCCGACTATTGTATACGCGCCCAACGGCTCATGTTGTGGTTAATAACCACCGCTCCGCCACCTTTGTGCTTCACCGGGACACGAGGCAGGGTTGCCCCCTGTCGCCATTACTTTTTGCTCTTGTCTTAGAACCACTTGCGGTGTGGATCCGCGGTGATCCTGAGATACGGGGGCTCAAGTGGACGGCAACTCATGAGGACCGTATCTCACTTTATGCGGATGATATCCTCCTATACGTGGCTTCCCCTGCGGTGGGTGTTTCATATTTGTCATAATTTTGGCGCCCACTCCGAATACCAAATAAACGGGTCCAAGTCCCAGATGTATGTGCTAAGGGGTTCATCCCCGGCAAGTCCCCGGGGTTATGAGATACCGGTGGCTCCACAGGGCATTCGGTATTTGGGCATCTTTGTCACTCTTGACGCCGATCTCTTCTTCAATACCAACCTACTTGGCCTGCTTCAGCGCCTTAAATCCGATGCCACACATTGGCGCTCTCTTCCCCTGACACTTCTTGGGCGTGCGTCCCTGTTCAAAATGCTTGCCCTCCCGCGGTTTCTTTATGCCCTGCAAAATACCCCCATCTAGATCCCAGATTCTCACTTTTCCCAAATCGACTGAGTATTGCGTGACTTGTTGTGGGAGGGCCGTGCGCCGCGTATAGCAATGACTAAATTCACTATGGGCGTGTATGATGGGGGCATTGGCCTCCCTGATCTCCGACTGTACTACCAGGCTTCCCAATTGATCACTGTCAATGTATAGGTGTTCGATCCCCACGACGAGCCTAGCTTCCGCATGGATCGCTGGCTCATGGAGCGCGGCGGGTACAGTAGAGCACTATACGTCGATCCCTGCAAACTCAACTTGACGGGGCCTTCGGCGCATACGGTCAAGATTTGACACAGCGTCACTAAACGGTTGGGATGGCACAAACGGTTGACGAAAGCGACCCCTCTATGGGAGCCTGATGTACTTGGCCGTCTCAGCTCTTGTCCCGGGTTTGATAAATGGGAGCTGATTGGAATTTCCACGGTGAGAGACCTCTGGGTTAAAGGAAAGCTGGCCTCGTTTAAGGAGCTCCAGGCTAAATACCAACTGGCTCCGTCCGAGACATTTAGATATCTGCAGATTGCCCATGCTGCATCCTCTGCCCTCCTGAGGGAGGGCCTTCTTCCCGACTCGTCCCCCCTAGAAGACCGGCTATTATTGGACCCCATGGACCGGAAGGCTATCTCACTCACCTATAAGAAGTTGGTCAATAACTGCACTGACCCGATGCTGAAATTGAGGGGGGGTGGGAGAGGGATTTGGGAGTACTGGAGGACGACATGTGGCGGGACTCCTTGGCCTCGCCCGTTAAGTCGCCATCCCCATGCGCATGGGTCTCATCCAGTTTAAGATCCTCCACCGGGCATACTTCGATGCCAGATTGTTGTTCAAACTAGGCAGTCGCTCTGACCCACTTTGTCTCCGCCACTGTCACCAAGAGGGCACTTTCATTCATATTTTATGGGACTGCCCACGTATTTAGGATTACTGGGGGAAGATTGTTCGCCAACTTGAGAGGGCGGGGCAAACCCATCGGGCTCTCTCCCCAGCTGTGTTTACTCAATATTTGGGAGGCGACGGACCTTACACACGCAGAACAATCTTGGGCCTCTATGGGTTTTATTATGGTGAAACTAATTATAGCGCAGAAGTGGGGGTGGAGGCGGTCCTGCTCCTGGCTGACTGGGCAAAGGATATGGACATAGCCATGGTTGCTGAAAAGTATGTATTTAAGGGCCGGGGTTGCCCCAAGAAATGGGATCAGAAATGGTTGAAATGGAACAGGTATAGAGGGGAAATTTGCATCTCCCCGACTGTGGAATTGCAGAGAGAACGGCGAACCCTAATGGACCAGCTGACGGTGAAAGTGCTGGCTTCCCCCCCCTAGACGTGATGCTCGTGCATAATGCGGACCGGATCACCTGTTTCATCATATTCATCTTATTTAGATAGGGATGTCTCTAATTGCTCCCTGTAGCTGGTGTGACCTGTATTGCTATGTATGCCTCCCTACTTTCTTAATGGGGAATTGTCACTATGTTGATGTCTGTAGTGGTGGGGAGATTTCTTTCAATGTACTCATTTTACACAAGTGCCGGTACCCGGTTGCTGTTTGTATAAAGCTTTTTTCTAAAAAGACCTACCTGGATTCGCCTTGGGTAGAACTCTGGGTAATTACTGGGATACTGTTCTTTCTTTTCTGGCTAGGCCTGGTGATTACTCTTAGCATGCTTATTAATGGATGATACCTTCAAAAAAGACCTGCAGCCGAAAAAGTTAATTTGATTCTGAAGCCACATCAATCTTCTCATCGTGAACAAAGAGACTTGTCATCTGTGAACATTACAGCCTATCTTGTTGGATTATTGCAGAAAGCTTTTCCGGATCTTGTAGACTGGGATGGGGACTCTCAAATTCAACGCGCACACCGTCTTCCTCTGGTTATGAGAAATAGAGATAATCAGTACCCACGTCCTTTTATAATTTGTTTTGGAAATTTTTTACTACGCCAAGCGGTTTGGCAGAGAGCACGGCCCAACGCCCCAATAACCTTAGGGGAGCTTTCAGTTTTTTGTCCGGTCAGACCTCAGCAAAGAAACAATGGATAAACGCTGGCAGTTCCGCAAATTGATTGACCCTATCAAATCTAGTGGCGGCCAGGCGTACCTGCAGGAGCCGGCCCGCCTTAAGGTCATTAAGAACGGCCGTACTCATTTTTTCAATGATGTCAAGGAAGCGGAGGCAAATATTTCTAGCTCTAGCACAGGCACAAGCAAGATATAGTTTTGGCATATTAAATATAGACCAGGCACAAATTTTTCTTCTGTATGGGAGGCTGGAGTCGGGGGGCTCCTCTGGATGATCTGCTATATGCGCTGCCCTTTCAGCGGCAGTTGTAACTCTAGGGTGGTTCTTCCCCGATCCGGGGGCAGAACTTGGGTGGATGGGGGAGGGGAGGGTGGGCGGTTCCGGGGGGGGGTTAAAATCACTAAAAAAATGTTTACAGGCTGATCGAGTGAATTGTTTTGTGTATATATTAGTTCTAACTTTCCGACACATATTTATAAGCAACAGGGAATGCATAAAGACAATTATTATCAGGGCTAAGCTCCTAATTATCTACAAATGCATGAAATAAAGCTTTTGGCCTGGAATGTAGCCGGGCTTAACAGCAGAAATAAAAGACTATTGATTTCAGCAGAACTTAAACTGCATAATCCTCATATCGCCCTTCTCTCAGAAACACATATTGTCGGGAAGGACAAAAAAATACTCAACCAATTAGGTTATGACACTGTGGTCTGTTCTACTTTTGAGCATCCCATAAGAGGGGTCGCGATTTTAAAGGATAAACGATTTAGGATCGAAATACTACAGACTTTCTCCTGCAAAGATGGCAGATGGGCAGCTGCTCAGTTTAGCTATGAGAACTATAAATATGTACTATGTGTAGTGTACGGTTCTAACACAGATGAACCGAAGATCTTTGATCAGCTGAGCACTAAACTTCTGGATTGGAAGGGAGAACTTATTATTATGGGGGACTTCAATTGCATCATGAATTATAAAATAGACACAACCAGTTCTGGCAGCTTTCAAAGGATGCGTAAAACCAGGTCGTCCATTCATGAAATATGCCGTATCCATAATATTAAAGACGCTTGGCGCTATCTAAATCCAAACTTACCAGGATATACATATTACTCTGCGCCCCATAAATCGTGTTCAAGATTGGATTTGGCATTAGCTAGTGATCACTTATTAAAATTAGGCACTATGGAAATTTGCCCCCGAATCTCATCAGACCATAATGCAATAATTTTGGCTATTGCCACCCCGCATAGGAGGACCCCGCCTAGACCATTCTCCTTCCCCAGGTATTTAGCCACAGACATACAATATCTGACTCAGCTTAAACTACATTTGATTGAATTTTTGGAAATTAATATCAACACAGCTATATGTATTACGGTCTGGGACGCCTGCAAGGCGAGCGTCAGGGGTTTTACTCAAGCTTATTTGATTAGACAAAACTCCGAACGCAAAAAGCATAATGCCCAGATAGTCTCCGAAATAATGATTCAAGAAGAATTGTTGGCCTCCGCAATACGATTAAAATCAACAACAATTACAGAAATAGGTCTCAAACTTACCGTACTTAAAAATAAGGCTAAAACTAAATTCATTCAGAAGAGCAGCGCAAATATTCATAAATTTAAAATAACACAATATGAGGGTGGGGACAAAATTGGCAAAATCCTGGCCTACAAAGTTGCCGAGGATAGAGCTCGAACATTGATTACCAACATTCGGGGCAGCGGTAACAAAATGTACAATCAACCGACGGATATAGTAGAACAATTTGCAGACTATTATAGAACACTATATACTCCAGAAAACACACCTAACTTAGAAACAATACGGGACTATCTGGATCAATATATAACAAACTCGCAGATTGTTTTAAGAACGGATTCACTCTCGGATGACATTACCAGGGCAGAATTATGCCAAGCAATAGACCTTTTACCGATAGGGAAAGCGGCGGGGGAGGATACAATACCCCTGGAACTTTATAAAGCATGCTTAGCTGAACTGGCACCTCTTCTATTGAAGGTAATGCAATATGTTGGGCTTAATGGCAAAGCTCTGAAATCATGGAACAGAGCAAAAATAATTTTCTTTTTGAAAAAAGACAAACCAAAGGAGGAGAGAGGGTCATACCGACCCATATCGTTAATCAATACTGACGCCAAAACATTTGCCAAAATTTTAGCTCTAAGAATATCTCCTATCCTGCCCCAAATCATCAATCCCCAACAACACGGGTTTATAATTGGGAGGGACACAACCACACATGTAAACACGGCTATTACAGCTTTTGATGTCGCAGAAACAGAATCCACGCCACTCGGAATGATCTTACTGGATGCCGAGAAGGCTTTTGACCGTGTGGGATGGGACTATCTCTGGTGTGTCCTCTCTAAAATGTGGTTCAGGGGGCAATTCCTGCGAGGCATACAGGCCTTGTATGATAATCCTACGGCTTGTACCTGCTACGGGGGTTTGACCTTTCCAGACTTTCCAATCTTACGTGGAACCCGCCAGGGTTGCCCTCTTTCTCCCCTTCTATTTGCTCTCACACTCGAACCATTTTTGTCTGCTCTTCAACTTCAAACTCAAATTCTCCCCTTCAGATCAGGCACACAAGTGTTAAAAATAACAGCATATGCCGATGACATTGCGGTCTATTCACAAGACATAGTGGAGGCATTGCAAGGCATCGTTTTTGAGGCCGGGAAATTTGGGACAGTCTCTGGATATAAGCTTAATATACAAAAGACTCAAATCATAGCTAATTACATTCCAGTGGTCGCGGTCCCTGAGATCTGCAAAACCGTAACCTACATTGGAGTCAAATTAACGGCAACATTTCAAGAAATCAACAACATAAACTATAATGAACTAATTAAATCTACTATATTAATACTTAAAAAATGGCATAGACTTCCTTTGAATCTAATTGGAAGAATTAACCTAATTAAAATGAAGGTTCTCCCTAAATTTGTATACCTATTTCGCTCTATTCCACTAGCCCTAAACAATACTTTTTTTAAACGACTCGATGGGATACTTAGTAGCTTCATCTGGGGCTATAAAAAAGCGAGAAGGGCGTTGAATCTCTTAAAAAACAATACGAATTTGGGAGGGCTTAATTTCCCTGATTTTAAGCTATATTTTTGGTCTGCATTTGTTTTGCGCATACGTTCTTTATTAAACAGAGGAGGTGCACTTTTTTTTCATTCTTTTATGTTGAAACATGATTCAAACATGTTTCTACTGCGCGCTAATGACCCCAACTACTTTAAAAGAGTCAAATTTAAGACTGCAAGAGACCTAAAAAAAAATCTGGGACAATATATTAACTTTTTGTAAAACCACCTTTTTCCACCCAAAATTACCTCTATGGGGCAACCCTGGGCTTCCAGCGATTTTTTACGAACAAAGTGACAACGGTTGGGCTAGGCTGGGCATTAGGGTATTAGGGGACCTATACGGCACGCAAGGGTTTCTAGATTTTAATGCTTTAAAATTGCTTTATGATCTCCCTGAAACTGTGCGGTATAAACACCGACAGATACATGACTATCTGATCAATAAAAAACATCTTGTAGAGAACCTCGACTGCGACATATGGAACTATTTATATTCCACAGAAACTAAATCAATAATAAGTAATACTTATAGCCTTTTAACTAGCTTCAAACCAAATGATTGCTCCAAATTAGCTGATAAGTGGAGCAGACTATTAGGCTCTAATATTACATCGAAGGAGATAGAACGTTCTCTTTCAAATATTAATAAAAATGTACGATCCTCAAGTCTAAGGCTACAACAACTTAGAACGAGTTGTATGCTATATTACACGCCAAAAATCATTTGTAGATGGTCCTCTAATAATTCTTTCAACGACCGTACAAAATGCCCTAAATGCTCCGCCCACGCCGTCGACTTGGATCATATGCTGTTTTCCTGCCCCACTTTTACCGATTTTTGGACGGACATTCAGAAGGTTCTTGAAACTAAACATATTCAGCTTCCTTTACTGTCTGCCGCCTCGGTTCTACTAGATATATATCCCACTTCTTTCTCACAGTCCGCTCTGGCTTCAATTCTTATGTCCTGCGCTAAATTAACCTTGGCCAGAGCTTGGATACACCCTGATCCACCAACGGTGTGGGACTGGTGGGCGCTGGTAACTGAGATCCACTCGATGGAGCTAGCATTAGCAAATCTTAGGGGGGTACGCTCCTTGATCAAATATAAAAAGAATTGGGGTACTTTTATGGAATAGTGTGGCTCTTCTCCTCTGTTTTGGACTGCTTTATGTTTTTCATTTATGAGAACAACCTGTTGATTGTAAAGACAAATACATGTATTAATGTATGTTATATCCTTCAGCCTGTACTCAAATAAAAAAATTAAAAGCAAAAAAAGAACATTACAGCAGTTCCTATACCGGGTGGTATATTTTGGGACAAGGTTGATTTCGATATATTCGGTCCAACTGACCTTTTAAAAATTTCTCATGTATTTAACATTTCATTGAGTGATATCATTATCTCCAGGACACTTTCTGATGATTGGGACTCTGAAACTGTTAATAACATGTTGTCAGATTTCAGAGAAAAATACCGCATTTCCAAACAATGAAATGCTAGAAGGTACTTCAGACTATACTTTGTACTGTTACCAACATTATGGTCATCATTTCTTGCACAAATCTATGACACCTAGAAATGTTTTTGAGTACCACCAGTGGGAACATTGCCCTAAACCACCAAGAAGTAGGTCGCTAACATTTGCACAGAGATTTTCATATTTTCAGCGTTTAACACTTCTGACCCGACGTCATTTTATTATAACGTCGCATCCACATCGGCACAGAAAATGATGTTGACAAACACCAAACAGATTTACTCTGCTTCCTTTATCGCCCGATTGTCTGAACAGGGTTCTGACCTATGAAAGGACACAATAGACTTAAAATCAGTCTCGGGTTCTAGAGACTGGCAAGTCCAGGGAACAGAAGCACTATTTAGAGCACGCCTCATTCCACAACAGATGATATTTCAAAATGACACTGTGCAACAGACATCCTGTCTTGGACTAGCCAAGAACAAGGACCTGAACACACCTCAGTTTCCAACACCATCACAGATGAACGGGTAACAAAATTCAACTTCCCAAGAAGGGGTACAATAGATCAGATCCTAATTGGAAAGGATGGTTGGTTTGGACCATAGACACGAACAGATGTCAGCAAAGATTCTGGGGTACCACCGAAGGGTTCAGTATCCATGGGACAGACCCACGCTATGTACAAAGGGAACATCCAGGGGTAGTGACATCCTACAGTGTTGGGAAGTTGTGCCTTGATTGGCTAGAAACCACAACACTCACAGACGTGAAACATTACGTATCCTTACTCATACATGACATGGATCTTAGGGATTCTTTACTAGGTCCCAGGAAATCACGTCAGAAACGTCTCATATATGCTGGCATTTATGCTGCTTTCAATGAAATTTGGAAAATATCTCAACAAGAGGCCGCAGAGAGAATATGGGAAATAGACCGTATTAACTTAGAGAAGGCATTAGCGGTAGTAGATAATGGGTTCACACCTTTGACCTCCAGGATATATTCCTTAGGCAACATTGTATCTTCTGCTATAGACATACTGGAACAAGATGTGGCCATATTACAACACGGGCAATCTCAGTTACGTTCTATTATGTTGTTAAGCTGGACACTGCAATCTTTGTGCCTTGGTATTTTATCACCAGTACATCTCTGTTTTCTGAATACAATCTAACAGATAAACAGGTAGAAATTGCACAAAATATACAATGCTGTGTATTGAAAAACTGGATAGATTACCATTTACGGTAGCGGAATCACCATCCATGGAATGGCTAATCCATGGCCACATAACTCTACCGGTCACTACTTTTCAGTTTCAATATTGCCTTGAGCAAAATCAGGCAGGAAAATATGAAAAAATGGGCAAGGAATACATTAAGGAATATTGGGAATTACCGTACAGATTTTGGCGCAGGAGTGGGGAACGAGAAGTGTTTCTAAGCGGTAAAAACTGCAAGAACGCTTTGAGTGATTCTCTCATGTGCCAGGATATTTTACTACACGGAGCTTGTAATGGTTCAGTAGCGAACTTGTCCTGCCACCTGAAAGGAACTCCAGCACCTGTGATTACACCGGTATTCAAACTGCTCTCGAATGGGAGTTACTTGATGCTGAATGATCAAGGTTGTTGTGGGATGCTTCCGGGGATTGCCTATCTGGTCATGGTGAACTCCAGGTTTACTTGCTGTATGCAAGTATTGTTTCCCCCAACAAGTACAGTCAGAGAGGCGCTGCTATGCCTTCGCTAAATGTTTGCTTTACACAATTTGATACTTTGAGCAGAATGAAAGCCATGCTTTTACAGCAAACTGTGCCCTTAACCTCCGCCTGTGAGACCCTTGGTCTTCAAATCTCAAGGACCTCGGTTGAGATACAGGCACTCATACGTACAAACTGCCCCTCTCATTTCACAGAAATGGTTGGACGTAACTTTAATATGTCTGATACGAGTGGTATTGTACACCTATTTAAGACCATAGGGTCAGGATTTCTAAGCACCTTTCAGACAGTCCTCTGAGTTATTCCAACCTTTATACACTCCGTATTGGGAAGTATTTTTGGAGGTCTTCCACTGATCCTGCTCTCAATAGCAGGTATCCTGATTATTATTTTTCTGCTACCCAATGGACGGCCCAATCAACAACGAGATGGCAAAAGCACTCCTGGAGCGTAAATACCGTGAACGCATGGTACAACATCTGTGCACACCTCGCCTGTGGTAACTGAGCGCCACTTGGTACCTATCGTTTAGACCAGTCTGGATGGACTGCATCTTACCTGTTCTTCAATGCCTGTTTTGGGGAGAAGAATGCATGTTGGATCTCTGTCTGACACTTCCATCGGCAACGCCACCGGACATGCTGGAACCGGTGAGGGTCCATGCTTGACAATGTCCCCAGCATATTTCTCTCTTGATGGCTGCATTCCTCGAGAACCCGCAGGTGCCTTTTGCTACAACTGGATTGAGCATCAGCTCTTCCACTAGCACTCAGGTATCGACTACAGCACTAGCTGCCTCTGCACCAGGTATTGGCAGTTCTGACTATCATCTGTGCTCAATTGACGTGCTCTGCGAGGTATTACAGGGATCGTCCTCTGCAACAGCGAGCAACGGCGATGTTACGTCTCCCAGCCAGGACACTTAATCTATAATTGGCTCATCGTGTACTGGGAAAGAATTCGTTTTTTTCCTTCTTTTTTTTTCTTTTTCAAAACCCAACTAAATTTTAAACATTTCCGTTAATTGACACTTTCGCTGGGAAAGCATGGCCTTCTGATGCTTATAGTGGTTTGATTTATATAAACAAACTCCACTAGGACTTTGGCTTAGAGTGAAATTTCCAATACTAACTTTCGAAAATAATTTTTTTCTCCCCCCCTATTAGACTATTTTTTTAATGGTTTTAAATATTTTATGAAGCTCACTGATAGTTTTATGCGCTGCTACCTAGTAAAAAGAGTAGTTCTCTGGCATTTTTATTATTGTTGACTGTTCGGAAGAGGAGTGGGTGTTATGTTTCATATAGGTACCCTAATATAGGCCGGGGTAATATCATGCACCTTCACCTACATTATCTCCCTTATACTACACAGTAACAAGCCTTTAGGATTTAACCTTTACCTTGTTCTAGTCCTGGGCACAGAAGGAGGGGTTTTCTCTGAACAATGGCGTTCTATAACTTCATCAATGGACTCATACAGTATGAATGAATATTCATGAGGGTTCTTGGTAACCAGGCAGTGGCTATACCACCTGCATAATATCTACGTACAAGGCTCATCCCATATGTCATCCTCAAATCCAACAATGGCTAATACAAGAAACAAGGGACAAAGAAACCCTAGATACTTTTTGTATAAATACAGCATATCTTGCTATGGTTGGGAGAGGAGACTGAGACTTCCAGGCCAACACACTGACCAGAGACACTGACGCTCCTGCATGCAGACGCTCCAGCTGACAGTGGTCTTAACATATTCCTCGCGGGTGTCCAAATCGAGACCAGGACGGGGTCCCACATTCTCTTACTTCAGGTAATGGGGTTAGACTAAATCCTAGAGGGATTCTTGGCTTCACACCTACCCACATGCTAGGTACACTTAGGTACATCTAGATAGGCATCATAGCAGTATGCACACTTGTTATCATGCATTTTATATTCATGTATGTATTCATGATTATTGCAAGTTGGTAGAACTGTACTATCCTTTTATTTTCACTGTACTGCTAATCATATATATCTGCTACTGTCTAATGGTTGTTGCAGCACATCTATTTTACACTAGAAGAACAACTGTGCAATAAATTCTTTTTGTAACACGCCGGACTGTTTCTTCTGTGGAGCTCTCTGAGACCGAATAAGTGAGCATGAGTGACTAAGCGAAAAGTAGTACATTGTTTCCACAATTCTGAGGGATCAGGGTTGTCATGTTCTGAGGTTGGTAAAAATTAACCTCTCCCTGATAAGAGGAGAGTCTAGTGGCACTGTGAGCTAGCTAAAACAGAGAGGCTAACATTCTCAGTGGGGGTGTTCAGAGGCAGTCTGCCACCAATCCTACAGTTTATGTTACTCAAATACGCAGATCCTGTATGGGTAATATAGGAACTACATGACAAGCTCCTCCTTGGACCAAATGCGGAGCCAATATTTTATTGGTGCCAGTGCTACATAATTCTAATATTTTTTTTGATGTTTAGATTTGTTCTTAAGGCGTCTATTTGTGTTCTGCGGCCCAGGTATAGTAACTGCAGTAGGAATTTATTCTCCGTAATTTGCATTGATGGGGTTTTCCTGTACCCCCAGACCTCTGCGCCATATGTACTTGCTACCCTAGCTTTCATCTTGTACACCAGCAATGCTGAGCTTATTGACCAGTTTCCACAAGATTTAGGAATGTCAGCACCGCTCCAGCTTGCTGGGTTAGGATGATGTTACTCATAGATATCTGTGGGGCCCACAGAGGGTTGCCATCCAGACAAATTCCCAGATAGTCATAGGTGGGCAAGTGATCCAGATACTTATTATAGACCCTAAAGGTTGCTCATAATTTATTTTTTTTGTTTGAGGATCATCAATTTTGCTTTCCCAACAGTGATGGTTAGGATTCTAGTGGCACAGAAATACTCAAAACCTGCCAGTAAATGATGCATAGATATCTCTTTTCTGGCCAATCACACTTCATCATCGGCGAATAGTAAAATTGTGATTGGGCACGCCAAGGTTGAGGTCCATTAGAGACTTTACAGCATCATTTATATAGCAGTTAAAAAGGGTCGGTGTTAGAACGCAATCTTGTTTGACACCTCGCTGTATTGGTATCTCTGCTGTTTATTTGCCTCTGGAGCTATACTTCACCCTGGTGGTATAGCCGGAATTCAGTGAAATTAAAAGTTTTAATAACTTTTCTGAAACTCCCATCTCCTTTATTGTGTGCCATAGTGTGGGGTAATCAAAGCTGTTGAAGGCTGTTTGGAGGTCGATGAATACCAGGCCTAATGACAACTTATTAAGCTGTGTGTATTTAGAGCAGATGAGGCTTAGCCTAAATACCTGGTCCACTGTGCTCTGGCCTCTCCTGAAGCCCACTTGCTACGGGGATATTAGGTCCTTTTCTTTTAGCCACTGATCCAAGCCAAATAATAACAGCTTCCCGAATATTTTTCCCACACGATCTAGGAGTGAGATGGGTCAGTAGTTTCCCACAAGGTCTTTAGGCCCTTTTTTATGTAATGGCACAATTATTGATTTTCTTCATGATGATGGGATCTCCTCACGGGACCAGATGTTGTTGAAGGATCGTGTCAAAAAAGGTGACCATATGGTTAGATGATTTTGATAGACAACTGATGGGATTTTGTCCTGTCTTGCGGCCTTATTCAGCTTTTGGGCTTGAATTGCTTGAGCAACTTCCTTTTTCACTAAATTCACCCATTGGTCCCTGGATTGGATAAAGGGGATGAGTGCTAGTGGAGGCACTTAAAGGATCGCAGGAGTTTGAAATGACCTATCTGGGTGTATGGTGGTGCGGGAGATGTTGTTCTGGGCAGTTGTATTTTTTCATATTGGAATTCGAATCAGCTTTCCAGCTGTGATGGTTTGGGTATAGAGTTTCGTTTGGGGTGAGATTACCTCCTGTCCCCGCCTTGTGATGTGTGGCTTGGTCATTCATTCCACACAATGCACTTCCAATTCATTTCTGGTGCAAAGTTGTAAAGTGGTCTATCCAGAATTTTGGACTAATGTTCAACTCCAGGTTCTTCGGAGGTCCTTCAAAACCCTATCTCACAATCTCACAGAAGTTATTGGATTTTCCTGAAGATATTGCATCCAGCATAGCTTGCCATGGCTTATGTGAGTAATGTTTCTTTTTTAACCTTATTATGTGTTTGTGCTGCTTCCTGCAATTAAGGAATAGCTGCTCACCAATGTCAGACCTCTTTAGCTTTACACATTTCATGGCAAACCAGTCCAGGCAATCAAGTGGGGGGTGAAATTGAAGGCTGTATGGGATTTACTTTTTCTTGCCACAGCCGTTTGTCCCAGTAGCTCTTCAAATTTTGGCAGCTGCTGCAGCTCATCCTCATTTGTTGACAAAGTTAGGGTTGTGGCATACAATGGTGTCACTTTATAACTTGTGATGTATAACTTTATATTGTAGTTATCGTTGATGTTGATAATCTTTTTCCTATTTGGTTTCAAAGCAATGTTAAGGTTGCTTGAATGTCAGCTCCAGCTTGGAGCAAGAAAACTCAGATTTGGATGCTTCAGGACCATGGTCACTTTCAATTCGGCCGAGCCCTTTCATATAGATTATAAGATGCCATTCTTCTATGTTTATCAGCATATAGTCGATGGCACTTTGCCTGCAGCCAGCTTTAAAGATTAATTTTGGCAGGTTATCTGATGGTGTTCCGCCATTCAGTGGACGCATGCCTCCCTAAACTAGAGCTTCAAAGATTAATTCACCCTTCTTTGTGCTCGCGCATCGATCTTTAGGTGGTAAGGGTATGTTGCAAGTGCTATCTTTTATTGACTGATCAAGCATTAAAGGGGGCATTTTTTTAAATTAAAGTTGCTGCAACCAAGATGCAGTTATTTTTTAAGCAAGTAGGCTCTGCAGGCTTGCTGTCGGCTAGCGACTTCAGCACCTCCTCCAATCTTTTCGCCAGCAGTTGTTCTTTTAGGAACAAAACGTCGGACTTGACCTGGGCCCAGCCACCTGGTGGAAGATAGACATTCAGAATCTCTGTCTTATGTCTGATTTCTTAAGTTGAGGATTTGTATATTCTTATTTATTATAGTATGGGTTATTTCTGTATTTGCTATCAATGATATTCTTATCGAGGTGGTCAGGCCCCCAGTAGGTCTGCCCTTTTCCTGTTTGGTTGAGGTTAGGTGATAGATTAGAGTGTGGGTAGCAGGTAGAAAGTTAAACTCATTTTAGGCTTTAGGACACAAGAGGACCTTAAGTTGAACCAGAGTCTTGCATCTGGCTTGAGCCTTGAGTGGCTCACCCACTTCTTAGCTTTACTCTGGGTATTCTGTGCCTGAAATAAGCGTAGATGCTCCTGCTGCCAGTGTGATACCTTTTTTGTACGTGAGTTTAGCTTGCACTGCTGAGAACCATCTTTTCCTGTGCTGCATGTGAGGGGAGTTTACAATGCTGATAAATGTTGCATATATGGGTCCTGATTCACAAAGTTAAACTTACACTCTTGTGTAAGTTTCACTTTCTGTAGTAACTTTACTTCTTTTTGTTATACACAACCTGTGGGCCTGATGTTTTCTCAAAAACAATACATAATCTTGCTCAGAGAAAATGGACTTTGGGTAAGTCCATTTCAGTCAGTCATCAGACAGAGTGTCATTCATATATTAGTTCAGCCCTTCAGAACATCATACTTACAACTGGGCATTGGATGATCAGCCCTCTTCAGCCATTGGCTTGTTGCCAATGTCTTGCCCTGCCTAGTAGATATCCTCTGGTCTTTAGCATGTCAGGTAGACTGAGTAACAGTAGTTTGCCTGCTTACTCTGTGTTACAGTGGATCTTAGTAGATAATTCCTTTAATCCATTCTCCAGCAGCTCACCTGCAAATGAAGACTGGTGCTAATCGAGTAATGAGAACACGAGCAGCTACACTGCCACTCGGCCACAACTTTCTTCACTGCTTCAAGCTTCAAAGTCATGCCACAATATTGAATTGGTACTTTGTCATTTCCAACTGTTGCAAGATGGCATACCAGTGCGAAGCTGTATTTTAAAACATTTATTTTGAAGCACTTGACCCTGAGATGGCAGTTTTTATTTTGTTTTTCTTTCTTTTCTTTTGCTTTTCTTTATTTCTATATTTTTATTTTAAGATATGATTACATTACACAGAAACTCACATCCTTGTTTTTTAAAAGGCAAGGGAAACTATTTTTATGCCAGAACATTTCCTCACAAATGTCCATAAAGATCAGACTCACATTTCTTTTTTAAACATATTTTTATTAACCTTTTGTTCAATAACAATTACAAGCAAGACAGCTCTTCGTTCGCCAAGTTAGAGTACAATACAGTGCATTGACAAGTGACCTTTCTCTAACAGTTCATGCCCAATTATGACGACAGCCACTCATGGAGAGGGTCTGTGATGGTCACAACACACACAGAAGGTACAGCCCCATGTTTTGGTATCTGTGCTTTAAGAAGTTCTAGTATCATAGTGTTTCATCAAGTCATCACACAGTTATAAGCATAAGATGGTCAAAGCTATTTAAGAAAGGGGTTACAGTGAGGATGCCTCCCATGAGCCTACTAAACAAATTCAACTAATAACCAATAAGTGCAGGGTGGTACAGAGAGCATCAGAGACTTCAAAATCAGGTATAAGTCTGAGGCATAACCCATCAGTCTGGGAAGGGAGCAAGGGGGGCCAGCTCTGAGTGTCCACCAGCCAATAGACCATTGTGTCCCAGTCACAACCGACCACAAAAATATCAAACTCGCGTAGCCTACAGTGCTGATCCAAGTGTGACTGATGGGAGATTAGATAACCTCAATGGATATTTTAGCACCAGTGTAGCTTACTCCAGAGCTTTGAATCACACTAGTGGTCCGATGCCCCAGAAAATCAACCTGTGTCCCCAATGCTGTCCAAACTGTGCTCCTTCCTATTGTGCTGTGTGCCTATGTGTGAGCTGTGTGCTTGTGTGAGTGCAGGATAGTCAGCATGTGTTGCAAGTACATTGTGATGGATGTGTCTGTGTGAATGCTGGATTAACATAGTATTTTGTGAGTGCTGGGTAAGTGGTCTATTGTTTGAAAGTTGTCCCTGTGTGAGTGCAGAATGAGGTCTATGCCTGTATGAATGCAGCATGTGCCTATGTGAGGGCAGCAGTGTGAGTGTGGAGTGTCTGTGTATGTCTTTGTGTGCATAAACATTACAGGGGCTAAAACCATTGGCATTTATTAATGTTTTTTAAAGTTATGACTTTGACTTGCAGAAGTGAGTGGGGAGTGGAAATACAATAGTGTGTATGAAACTGGTAGTGAGTTTTGATATGGAAGATGCAGATTCTGTTGATGGAGGTTGAGGCGTGTTGGGGGCAGGTGAGAAACTGAGATGTCATCCTAGTGAGGGGGCCCAGTTACTTTGCTTGCACTAGGGCCCATGGCAATCTAGCTGCGCCTCTGACAGAGTGCATCTCCACCAAAATCCTCAGAGAAGGACCCTTATACAATCAACTTATAATAGTGAACAAAAGTATCTAGAATGGCACAAGTGTCAATCAAACAGAAAACAGCCAATACCATTTGAAAGCTAGATCAATCTCACAGTCATTATCTGAAACGGATGTACTGTCTCAAAAGGAGCCTGTCTGCATGTCATTTTCACAGCAAAGCTTTGAGGTTCCTCTGCACTTGGGAAGGCATGTGTGGGCAGGAGATTCTGTGGTGGATCAGAGATATGCATGCTCACGCAAGAGGCAGCAGCATGAATTGGACGCTCTGTCCTGCCATCCATGAGTGAGGCCTGCTAACAAAGAATGATTTTGTAGATGAAAATATGAAGATATCTGTTGAGAAATAAAGCATCACAAAGGTATGATAGCTGGGTGTCAGCTTTATTCTTGGTGAAAAGAAGGGCAAAGGTACAATCATAAGGTGGTGGTCACTGGCTCATGCATGCTTCACTGTTGTTTCAACTGAACCCGTGCGCTGAGGTACTGGTTGGTCCAGTGGTGAAAAATGCCATCCTCTGACTTGTATAACAAGGCTTGTCACCCCAGGGGGTCTCCAGGCGCTGTGGGGTTTGAACGATCCTCGTTCGTAGAGAGGTGGAAGTCAAACAGCCAGGTCTTCAGCTGCTTCCTCAATCCCCTCAGGGAGGGGGACATGCATAGGTGGAGGGGGAGGTCATTCCAGGACTTGACGGCAAGGAAGAGGAAGTAGCGGCCCCCATTTTGGCTATGACAGATGGTGGGACCTGGGCTAAGGCGAGGTAGGAGGTGTGGAGCTCTTTGGTCGGAGGGTGGAAAGTCAGGCGGTTGTTGATGTAGGTGGGTCCGGTTTCATGAAGGGCTTTGTAGCCATGAGTGAGGAGCTTGAAGATGCATCTTTTCTGAACGAGAAGCCAGTGGAGGGCCCTGAGGTGAGGGGTGATGCTGGATCTTCTGGTAAGGTCAAGGATGAGTCTTGCTGCCAAATTCTGGATAGTTTGAAGGTGGTTGAGGAGTTGTTTGGTGGTTCCAGTGTAGAGAGAGTTGCCATAGTCACGTCGGCTGCTGATTAAAGCCTGGGTTAATGTCTTTCTGGTTGTGATGGGGATCCAGCTGAAGATCTTGAGGAGCATGCAGAGGGTGTGAAAGCAGGTGGCGGTGACAGAGTTGATCTGTTGTTTCATGGTGAGGTTGGCGTCAAGGATGATTCCGAGGTTGGGGGCGTGATCAGACGCGGTGGGTGCTGGGCGGAGTGTCGAGGGCCACAAGTTTTCGAGTGTGCCTCAGGGAGCAGGCATAGGACCCCCAAGTATTTGGGGCAGGTGTGTTCATTGAACTCCATAGAGGAGAGAGAGATAAAAGAGCCCCTGGGTTACTGATATTCCTCTGGGCAATGCTCTGCATCCAGAGTAATTTTCTCCATACCAAGGATTCACTACAGTCTACAAAGCCATGTGGTGTGTGTTTGGACTGTGGCAGTGCCCCAGTGGGAAGAAATGACCTGATGTGCTGCCCTCAGAGCTAGTCCAATCTGATTTGGATTTTTATGGCTTTATAAGGGGGTTCAGAAGGCCCAGAGTTATATAAATCAAAAAACGAGGCAACTGAGTGTTCATGTGGGAGTCAATGTCTGGTAGGGCAACCTTCCAGTACTGGGCTAGCTTCGGCTAGGCCATTGAAGGTGTATCAATGTGCCTGGGGCACCGCAACTTCTCCAGCATATTTCATTGATGGTGGGGTTTACTCTGTGAAGATTGCCAGGGGTAAGGTACTCGGGGTGATGACCTAGGTGGTCGTTTCTGTACTGGCTACATTACGTGCTGCAGGGCAGGACTGGGATCGCAAACCAGCTCTGGTAATTACGGCCGACTGGCTGGGGGGAGGCGTAGAGGGGCAGGCAGGAACTATGCTGCTGTGCTGTTACAAGGGGCCGGTTTTGCAACACTACTGCAAAACCGGCTCCCAGTAACAAAAAACAGCCACCACTGGACTAAAACCGGCCCCTGCCCTTCTGGCTCACCGGGGAACTGGGGAATACCCAGAATGTGGGGTCATTGGCAAAAGTAGTCAGGCCCCCCGCAGTCCCACCGAGTCCCAGGATGCAAGAGTGGTCCTTATGATGGGTGAAGAGTTGATGCCTCAGGCCCTATCTTTGCGTGGGAGCCAGGGGGTTTCCAAATATGCATCCCGCTATCGTGTGGTCTATAAAACACCAGTGTTTCTTGGACTCGCGTTGGTGCCATTCCACTAGGAAGTGCAAATGTGTGGCCTGACAATAGCTCTCAGGTTGGGGATTGCCAGTACATCCTTCACTGTGGGGTAGTAAGATAAAACATAGTAGTGCCATCTGTAAAGTCTTGAGCAAACCTGGCAAGTGTGTGACCATCAGAGCTTGAAACATGTTCAAGACCCTGGGAGAAGTGTCATTTTCAGGGCAGCAATGCGACCGAGCCAGGAGAGATGATAATGCTTCCATTTGTGTAGGTCAGCTTTGATCTTATGCAGCAGGACACAGTAATTAATCAAGGCGGTATCTTCGATCGTAGGTTCTATCTGCACTCAGAGATAGGAGATATCAGACTGTAACCAGGTCAGTGGATATTGGGTAGTCAATTGCATTTGGAGGGCAGGTGAGACTGAGAGGTTGAGCGCTTGGGATGTTTGCAGGTTGATTTTAAAGCCAGAAGCTCCCCAAAAGGCTGCAGCTCATTGATGAAAGTGGGAAGGAAGTGTGACGGGTCATCAAGGGAAACCAGAACATCATCAGCAAGCAAGCAAATGGTGTGTGTGTCCCCCTCAAAACCGGACTCCCACAATGCGTGCACTGCAGCTGCGGTCGGTAGTAGGAGTAACTGCAGGGCGGTGACGTGGGGAGGAGGAGGGGCAGTAAACTATGGATTACGGAGGTTTACAGGTAAGTTAACATATAAATTAATACAACGAATTTCGTTACGTGCACTGCATCGCATTTGGGTATGCAGTGCACGCAACGAAATTCGTTTTATTAATGTATATGTTAACTTACCTGTAAACCTCCGTAATCCATAGTTTACTACCCCCCACCCTGCCCCTCCCCCTCCCCACGTCATCGCCCTGCAGTTACTCCTACTACCGACCGCGGCTGGTACACTGTCTGAGCCATCAGTTCCATGTAGCGGGTGATTAATAATTGGGAAAGTGGGTAACCCTGTCGCGTCCCTCTGCTTCTGGGGAAGGAGTCTGACTGGTCCCTATTAACACTCATCGCCACCCGTTGTGTGCTGTAGCCACTGTGTATCCAGCTGCAGAACCAACTACCAAAGCCAAAGTGCCTCCCGGTAGCCATGAGGTAAGGCCACTTCATCCTATCAAACGTCTTCTCGATGATCTCCTGATGATAGCATTTAGTTTTGTCAACCAAATGCAGGATTCTCTTGGTGTTGTCCCTGCATTGCCTCCCACTCCACTAGAGACGGCATAAGGGGATTGAGACGAGCCACTAGAATGAAAGTAAAGAGTTTGGAATCAACATTAAACAGTAAACACACTTTAGTCCATTTTTCCCTGGCCTCGAAATTACTGCTATGGATGCCTTATGCATGCACAGTGGGAGGGCTTCCATGTCTGGAAAGGAATTGAACAGTCTGGTAAATAGTAGGGCTTAAACCGGATAGAAGGTTTTGTAGAATAAGGTGGACTAGCCTTTTGGGCCAGGGGTTTGAGAGGTTTGAGATGGGCGATGGCTGATATGACCTCCCTTATGCGAATTGGCTTGTCTAAAGATTCCGCTTGTTGTGGGGTCAAATGTGTAAGGCACACATCCTGGAAGTATGTGAGACTGTCGGCCTCACTGAGGTTCTGGGTGTTGTAGAGATTTTCATAAAAATCCTCAAAGCAGGCAGCTATGGCGGGATCACCCATTGCCGACCTACAAAGGGCCTTGACCCTCTCAACCTGTTGTTTAGCTCGCAGTCTGTGGGCAAGAAATCTGCAGCATCTGTCCCTATGTAAAATTTGTATTGGAGTTGTAACTGGGCATATTACGTTGCTCTGTCCACATCACATCATGATGGCCACTCACATTTCTTGCCTTGGGTAGAGGAGAAGTATTGTTGTGGGAAGTAGCATGATTGAATCCTGTGACAGTTTTTGGGCAGCAGGTGGGCTTCTTGATGGAGGATAGTAGGGTTATTAAGCGCTCAAACATTGAGGTTTATATTTTAATGGTAATGGGCATGTAGCTACAGGCATGCATATGTCAGTGTGTCACGTTGAGGTGAGGCACAGGGAGCTAACCAGCCAACAGAATCTGTAGTGCGTTAAGAGGTCTGAATGGCTCAGTAGATAGAGTGAGTACAATCTCATCTTACCCTTTAAGTAAAACATAAACCTAGAACAGTCTGGAAAACCAATGAAAGGCAGAAAGAAGGAAAAATGTCTTGGTAGTAGGCATAGGTTTGCGGATGGGTCTATCCACATTAGAAGTTGCACTCAAGATACCTCGCTACCCTGTCCCTGCCTGAGAATCGACAGGTTCAGGGAATGGCTAAAAGGAAGCAGAAAGGCCCATCGGCAAGTCTGGGTCAGGTCAGTCCGCTTCAGCGTGATCCGAGTCCCCCGTAAGGCTGGCAATGACTGCTTGTCACTCCAGGGCCACGGCCAAGAGGTCTGGACGCAGGCCTCGCTAAGTGTTACAGGTGCGTTGTTAAAGCTGTTCTGGTCTACCATGCAGGAACATGAGCATTCCTGGCCTCCATGTTGGGTTTGTCGTCTGGAAGTTTCAGGAAGGGTCACCCCTCTTCAAGTATCCAGACCTGATGGAGTTTGTTGTTTCAGCAGAAAACAATGCAAAATAGGTTGCTCCAACTGTGTGGCATTCATTTGCTGACTGTCCAAAACCCCTGCGCTTCTGAAGGGTTAGTACAAAGAGGTCCTGGAAAAGTGAAAGCTTGTGCTCCCTGAACTGAACAGGGTGCATATCTTGCACCAGGCATAGGATTTGTTCCATTTGCTGGAAATCATAGACACATATTAAAATGTCCACGGGGTCATGCCTTTTCTGGTATCGCGGACTACTCTCTGTGTGCGATTGAGTTTTATGGAGGTTTCGGCATCCACACCCAGGATTTGGTGAAACAATGCTTGCATGAAGTTTGTTATGTCAATTGCTTTCAGTACCTTTGGGAGTACCTCTGATGCAGATATTGTTTCTGTAGGAGCAGTCCTCCAGCTCTTCCTTGTAGGTCTGGAGAGCCACATATTGCTCCTGTAGGTTGCGGACCTCCTTTAACAGATATTTGCGCTCATACCCTTGGGCCGTAGTGTTGTCCTCCAGCCTGGTGCCTGTCCCTTAGCACCTCCAGCTCTTGCCTGACCTCTCGGATGTCGTGCAAAAGGTCTTGTTTCACTGCCATGAGGTTCTCTCTGAAGGAGGAAAAGAGGGATTCCATGAACAACCATGATAGGGGTGCCTCGTCGCCACTCCTAGGTCTGGTGGCTGGGCCCTAATGTGCAAGCTAGCTGTCATTGGCAGGCATGCTGGTGGGGCAAGTAAGCATGTCCTTAAGGTTGCATTATTTATTTTCCTGTCTTGTTGCCATCCTGTTGTCAGGGTGAATGGGCTTCCTTTATAGGGGGCCATGATGCAGTAGCGCGCCACAGCCCAACACTGTAAGCCGAACACAGTATGGGTAAATGCAGGGCAGCAGCGCCTATACTGTCTGACATTGAAGGGTCACTGATGCTGCAAGGAAAAGTCTGAAATGGTGCCCTCTTCTGTGGGCCTCAGACCCCACCATTCAAGGTTGCGGCTGCCTTCTTAAGAGCTGCGGTTCCCAGCCTGATCTTCACACTGTCTGCAAGAGGCAACTGGAAAAGTTCCTCTAGGGAAGAGCCGTGGTCGTCCCTCCTTCGGAGATCGTCTGACAAGGGTGCCACTCAGTGATGGGCTGTAATGAGGCCTACACTGCCGTCATCCTCCAGTTCCCTTCATGGACATGGGAACCACAATTCCCATTACTAGAGACAATAGGGCTTATTTATGGGGAAGTCACATAGTGCAGTGCAGCAAGTCACCTTGCTGTACTGCACTGCGTGACAGAGAAAGAGCAGGAATGCACCGTATAAAGGCAATACAGTGCATTCCCTTCCTTTCGCCTGCGCTTGTGCCTTTTGGCTGCCTAAGTCCAACGCAGGCACCGTTGCACTATGGTGCAAGGGTGCCTGTGTTGCATGCAGGATAGTTTTTGTGTATTCAATAGTTCAAGAAGTCATCAAGTCCATAGCCATCACGGATTCAGTTGTCGAGGGTTATAACATAACTGCGCAGTTCCTCAGAGGTAGTCAGTCCTTCGTCATTGGAGTTGTAGCATTCCATCCATTTGCACCCCATCTTTTGTAGAATATGTATAATAATGTCACATCCTCTTTGCGGAGCAAACATCATGTCTTTCACATGGCATTTGATATCATCCACTGAATGCGTCTTTTCCATGAAATGTGACGCAAGAGGAACATTTGGCACAACTCATCTTATTCTTCTTCAATGTTGACAAATCCTTGTTTTTATGGGTTGTGATGTCTGGCCAATGTAGGGCAATCCACATAGACACCAGATGCAGTAAACAACATTTCATAAGTTACCGTTAATTTTTGACATTGTCATGTTCAAACACTTTGGTGTTAAAGGAAAAGGTGCATGCTATGCAGTTCCAACAAGGAAGTGCCCCTAGAGTTCTTGTTTTGGGGGGTGTTGGAGCATTGTGTAGAAGAGTGAACTAAATGATCGTCAACATTTTTGCCACGTGGATGACTCCAGAATGACTCCAGGATGATCCTCCTTTTTGACTTTGGAGGGGTGTGTAGAGTGATGGATCTATGCTCTTTTTTAAAACAGATTAAAATTGTGTTTGTGTGAGTGCAAAAGGTGATTACTCACACCATTTTGTGCTTTCCTTCTGACATCCTACTTCCAGTACCTAAATGCTATCATGCTTCTTTTTTTATCAACTATCGATACATTGTCCGCAAGAACCATTGTTTCCCCATATATACAGCTAATAGGTATGTGGCAGGTGTGCCCCTGTGAACAGCGCCACGAAGAAAGGGTGTTCCGCTATGTTACCCGCTGGTGGTATTTTATCCAAAGACTTAAAAAACATTTCTCTGAGAAAGAGACGTGAAGGATATGTTACCAGTAAATCTGCAAAGCACTTACAAGGAAAGAAATCAAAAGCAGCATTCAGAGGTTGTTCTCTATTGAAATGGCGTTCACTGTCCCGCCATCTTCATTCATTGCTTAGTCCCAGCTGAGGCCTGCGCCATGAACTCAGAAGGCCGGAGACCAGCGCCTGTATTCTAAAGCTGCGACGGGAGGGCTCCGGGGTGACTGTTCCGGCAGCCTGGATCTACCAGTGGGCAGTGCAAATTCTGCCGACTCAAACCCTGCTCTGACATAGGGCCTTTGTCACGAGACCCGTTACCATGGCACTGCCACGAAAATATAACGCATCCAGCTCGCATCAATACCTGGAGAATAAATAGAATAAAGTACTACTTATAATATATTATTCTGAGCTCACTAGGTAGTAATTTGTGCAGGGGGCTGCAAATAACTCTTCCTCGTTTAATTATGGGAAAGCTGTTCCTCAAAGAGGAAATGCACTCTGCTGGGATCACAGAGGAGCCAAGTTGCTGAGTGATTAAAGAGACCGACGCTGTCTGCATGCTTGTGGTAAAGAGCTAATAAGCTTGTTTTGTGCTGGATGAATTGTTGGAAATAATTTCACAATTTGCGTGCTTGTTGGCTAAAGCAGCCAAGTCGAATCTTTTGAGGCAATCTTGGCCACTGAGAGCTTTGTTGCGCAAATTGGCGAGAAACTGACTAATTTTGGCAGAAAATCAGCTCTTGACCTGGCGCTGGAGGTGTTCTTGCTTCCGGTGACGGTTTTGGAACCTGCCGTTGCTGAATGTGATGACCCGCTGGTTATGTAAGAGTATCCTGACATTACTCCAATCAAGAATTCAGCGGCTTATAAATTGGGTTTAAATGCAGATCTGGAATTACAATGTGACATCAAAGTGTATGTGGGTATGGAAGAGTGATAGCGGAAGTGGAAGTGACATCCCAAACCGTTTGAACCAGATGGGCAGCATGTTAACTTACAGTGACTGATAAGAGACTCAAACAAATAATTAAAAAGGTAAGAAGGACTTGTTATTTATCAGAGGCTAAAATTGGTTATATCCTAAAAGTAAAAAAAAGGCTTTTTGACATAATAGCACCCATTTCATGGGTAGCCATCTTGTTCCTCTTCGTGGGGGTGGTCTGTTCACTGACTGCCCATATCTTATTTACTATGGAAGGCAGACATGAGGCACTCAAGTACACTGGATTGATTTACAGCAACTCCGAATCCGAAATTCATGAGTAGCCCCTCAAAATTACTTATTTATTTATTTCGACTTTTTGAACAGGGTAAAATTATATTTCAAGTTTGCAAAAATCATGCAGTACTTTGTGGCCACTGCTCATGCATTCGATTGTAGTAACATATTTTGGCTGTCTGTAGCTGGCATCTCTGCCTACGTTTAAAGGTGTGGGGGATGACTTCCAAGGGGCCTTAAGCAGAATTAGAATTAGATTCCAGGGCAGCAGCAAGAATCCGAATTAGAATCAAGGGTAGCAACAAGAAATGTCCGGGACAAGCAGTCATCAATTGTTGAGTGTCATATACTGCGGTAATAAGGGCCTACATTTCATACACACAATCCACTATTCGTGTAACCAGACTATAGAAACTTAGAAATCTCATTTTACTTCCTCCATTAATCAACCGAATTCATAAATTCGAGGAAGTTTGGGAAAGTTGCGAAGGTCTTGAGAAAGTTAATTAAAAATAGCAATAGGCAAATAATCTTAGACACTCATATAAAATAGCTTTAGAACACTTAACTCAAAATGATTGTATTGTGATGCAAGTACTTAATATAGGGCAAGGGATTGTTGTATTTTAAGTTCATAATTACAGTAATGCTGTACTTTTAATTTTGAATTCAATCATCCTGCTAGAGCATGAAGCAGATGAAAGAGGACAGATTAGTGAGGAGAAACATTTCTTAATAAACGATAACCCCACATTTCTGCAACACATACAGTACAGACAATAACTACAAATATTCAGTAGCCAGGAAGTTCAACATTAGCCATTCTCCAAATTAGTTGAAGCCTTCCTGTTTTCTTAGTACTGAAAAGTGAGCAGAGGTCATGGCTTTCTCTGTTCCTGACCCTGGTGGACCTTCCAATAGGGTTTAGGTGGCCAAACAAATCTCAAAGCCGGGGATCGTTTCTTGAAAGCAAAAAATGCATTGCCCCTAAGAGATGGGGGACATTGTTTGTTTTCCCAGGGGAAAATGAGTGATGGTTGCCCCACCTTAAATTGGTGCAAGATGAGTGCCACTGTGACCTGGTAGTCCAGTGATGGACAGGCTTCCAGGGTAAAAGTGTACATTGGTGGAAACAGCTGAAGCTTTGCTGGCATAAAGCAAGCAATTCCCTCAACTCTAACCAGAGTCAAGGAACTTCGAGTTTGCTGGGCTGGGAGCACCACTGATTTACTGCAGTGCTCCTACTCTGCCAAACTCTCAATGACCCCTAAATAAAAATATTCCCAAAGTGTCCTCGAATGGAGACCTTAAAGATACATTGAATTTAAACGAAAACCCACAGCAGCTCATTCATCATGTGTTGTGCAAAAATATCCTTAACGACACAACTTTTCATTTGAAAATAATTCTTGTTACCAATCAAAGAACATTAAAATGTGTAGCAGTGTAGTCAACTTATATATGGAAGATTTTGAAGGACAGTTTTTCTCCAAACTCTAGCGAATCAATTATTTTACTCTGAAGTCAAAATAATGATGAATTTTGGTTTTTTTCATTTGAAAGAGTTTTGAACATGATGTCGATACTTTCATAACTTTTGTGGGCCTTTGTATTGGGCATTGAGGCACAGCTTTGAGAAGACTTGTCATGGCCAAAAGATATGTGTCATGGGCTTCAAGAGTATTGAGGCGGGGCACAGTATGTGACTATAGGAAATTTGCCTTTCTTGGCTATGGTCATCCTGGATTTTTCGCTTTTGGTCAAACCCTATTTTGCTGGTTATAGAACCATGTGCACTGTACCCCTTCTAACCAGGAGTAAAGCAAATGTTCTCCCCTGTTTTCAACATAGTCGAATTGGCCTAAACCTAATTGGCATATTTAACTCAGCTATAAGTCCTAGTACATGGTACAGAATGTAGCCAAGGCCCATTGTGCCATTGACTACAGCTTTAGTGGAAAACATGGCTTCAGGTCTACCATTATAGCCTGACTAAAGCAGCTTTTAAACTACAATTCAAACTGTCCAAATAATCCCTTTTGACAGTTCTAAACCTTACTTTTAAGTATTAACAAGTCACCTCTAAGTAGGCTGCACTGCCCCTAAGGTAGGGTGAATTCTATTAAAAAAAAGGAAATGTAGAAATGTATTGTACATATGTTCTTAAAATTAAAATGCACCAAAAGCTATTTTCACTGTAGCATGGCTGGCTGTTTCACAGGAAAACACACAAATACAATTTTAATTTTAATAATGCTAACTCCAGCTACGAAAAAGTTGGACATTTCATTCTTGTAAACTTTTCAATATTTATGAAAAACCCAATTTACAGGTGAAGTCAGATTTTTAATACATATTAAAGAAAAGCTACTTTTAGAAAGTTACCTTTTTCCTGCCTGCTTTCAGGGTTCCCTACTAGGGCTCAACACTGAATGAGGTGCGAAAAGTGCTCCTGAAGCAGGCAACAAAGGCAACAGAGGCTGAGTGTGGGGAGGGGTTTCTGTTTCTCTGGAAGGCAAACCGGGCAACATCCAGGAACTTAATTATCTTCAAAAAGGCATCCCTGTCAAAGGCAGATTTTCGATGGCTCTTACGCAAGACCCTAGTCAGCCAGGTTATAATCACAGTGGGAAGGGAGCTGCTCTTAGAACTAGTTAGAAGTGACCATAGAGGAGTGCTTTCTCATGATCCTGGCCTTGCCTCTGGGTTGGGCACACAGTTTCTGCACAAGGGGAGTAGGGTTTCACAATTCTTGATTTAGGGAGAGAAGGGCACTGTGTGGTTGTTTGCAGTAGTGCACACAGGAAATACAGCAAATGTAGGTAGAGTGACCCCTGGGAACTTTCATCTCATTGGTTAGGGAGGAGCCAAGAGCCACTCCTACCCATGGACTGGTGCCAGGCAAAATGTTGCATCCCCAGTACCCTCCTATTAGACCTAACATCCTTGGTGTGGTATTCCTCCCAACTTTTGCCTTCACTCCTCCTGTTTGCTGAATTCGATTTTGTTGGCTTTAGGACTCTGCAATTTACCACTGCTAACCAGTGGTAAAGCGCTTGTGCTCTCCCCTTCAAACATGGTACAAGTGGCTTACACCTAATTGGCACATTTAATTTAAATGTAAGCCCATTGTAAATGGCATTATATGCACTCAGGGCCTGTAGATTAAATGCTACTAGTGGGCCTGCAGCACTCATTGTGCCACTCACTACAGTAGCCTTTTAAAACATGTCAGACCTGTCACTGCAGCCTGTCGCGCAGTTTTAAATTGCTATTTCGAATAGGCAAAATAAATCTTTTTGTTAGGCCTAAACCTTCCTTTTTAATATATATCAGTAACCTCTAAAGTAGCTCATGGGGAAGGGCGCATTGTATTTGAAATGTAGGATATGTGTCCTTAAGTTTTACATGCCGTGGTAGTGATAAACTAAAGTCTATTTTTCACTGTTATAAGGCCCAGCTCGCCCATCAACGAACACTGGTTACCTTATTACATTTTAAACATGTTAACTTTGTATTGGGAGCATATAGAGGTAGGCTGTTTACACTCAAAATAATTGTAATTTAAAATCCTCTTTAACAGTAAAGGCAGATTTTAAGTCACAATTCTGAAAATACCACTTTTAGAAAGTTGGCATATTCCTCCTGACCATGTGTGCTTTCTGCCAGTGTTCCGGGTCAAATGACATTGAATGGCTCTGCTGTTGGGGTTTGTGTATTGTTTCCAGACAGTAACACAAGAAGGCTTAAGTATGAACAGGATAGACCATCCTGGCAGGATGACTGTAAGGGGCTGCACCTAGCCCCATTTACATTTTAAATGTTTTGCCTGTCACATACACAAAGGAATCTGACACCAGGCCTTCTCTGTCTTTTGCCACCCCAGACAGCTTGGAGCCTTGAGAGGAAAAGGGAAAGAACTTTCCAGTACCAGATGTGGGGGTAATATAGGGAATCCCCCCACACAAAGGCGAGCACCAGGTATAAATATTGGGCCTTAAGAACCACTTATGAGAACACTCATAGACTTGTAGATATTAAAGAAGAAGGACTGCCCTACTACCAGAGGACTACCCTGCAGCTCTAGGACTACCTTGCTGTCTGAGAAGGAAGACTAGACCTGCTTACATTCATCCCAGGCTAACCTGATTAGCTCCCCGGGTCAGTTGGATGACTAGTGTGAGCTACAGGGACGCAGCAAGCTCCAGAGGCCTCCCTGAAACTGCCCAGCTGACCTGCTGCACTGGTCCTGTATAGATCTGCAACTTGTCTCGCCTGAGCCCTCCTGGCCTCTGCTAGAGTGAGTGCCTGATCTCCAAGAGGTGCCTCCCCAGGTTCTGGACAGTTGGCTGGCATCAGTGTGTACTCCTATGCAAGTAAAGGTGGCAATCCTGAAGTTTGGGCTATTCATGAACGCGAATGGTCCCCTTCGCGTCCAGACTCAGCTGCCCACAATAACAACCAATGTGAAGCTCCAGTGAGACCTGCTCTTCGAAGTACAGCGCTGATCAGCAATCTGAGATCTGCACTCCACACTACAGCAACAACTGCCAACTGTGTCCGCCAACGCAAAGCTCTAGCAATGGCCATCCATAACACCTGACATTCTCTTCGCGTTATAGCAATCGCAACCCACGACACCCAACCTGCTCTCCGTGCTACAGTGATGACCATCCATGACTCTCTTCCTGCTCCTCGTGGCCTCCTCCACCATAAATGGAACTCTTTGTGATGGACTTCGAGGACATAGCTTTTTCAGCGGGATTAACCTAGTTCCTGTATGCGACCTGCGCTCAGTGGGGTTTCCACACCCCTCAACCAATAACCACAATTCTTACACCGCCTCAGAACACTATTTGACCTGTGTAAGATCAGAAGAGGACTGAATCAACTGTCTGAGACCTGAGAAGTGCCCTGAAGTACTGGACCTGCTCTCCCTGTGGTACCCAGGGCAAATAAGTGAACTCCAAGGATCTGAAGGCTGACTTTCTGTTCAAGATGCAGGGACACAATAAACTACAAGAGGCCTTTCCTGCAACTGCCCAGCTTTCCATTTCCAACTGGACCAGGCCTTGGACCCTGCTGGAATGAGTGTTGCCCCCAAGTGCTGTCCTGGAATCCAATGCTGTGTCAAAGCATCCTGAGAAAAATGGGAAGATTGAGATTATTAATTGAGGTGAGTCATCAGCCTCCTTAAGTAATATCCCAATTTCTTACAGTGACAAAAGGATAAACCCTGTGCCCAAACCCTACTGCCTATTGCTAAATGTAATTTATTTTCCTTTTCTTCCAGTGAGGTTCTTGACTGCCCTATTGCGCCTACTTTTTTCGTAACTCCCTACCTTGGATTTTTCAAATTGCTCCGTTTTTTTTGTTGATTTAGACCTTCATGTACAATTACACATATCAGCTGTATTCAGTTCTTGTCTTTTTTCACTGTATTTTCTGAAAAAGAAAACCTTTTTTTTGTTGTAATGGATGTTGTGCATGAAGCCAGTCACGTCATCATTTTGCCACAAATGGACATTGTAACTGCTATTCTAATTGATCTTCTTCTTCACCAGTCGCTCCTGTTATATCCATATTACACACGGCAGAATGCCATATACCTGCATCCGAAAACATTAACACATTACAACTACACTCATTTATTTATTTTAGATGTTTTTTTTTATCTGACCCACCATCAGTCTGAGGACATGTTACTCCTCCTCTTCTTCTGTTGCCATGCGGTATCTGATGTGTCTGTATACCCAACGCAAAAAAACTAATAAACATTTGTTTAAATAAGTAGTTGTTTTTTCAAGCACTTACTTGTGAAGGATTGCACTCTGTAGCACTAAAAGCAGGTTTTGACAAACTTATCATCCCCTTTATTTTATGACACATCAATTGAGGTTGAAACATCTGGTCATAAAGGTTGACAGATCAGATCTGGTGTTCTGCAGAGGACACAATATGCATGCAGTGGGGTCCAGTCCTTTCTAGGAGTGGTGAGGGTAAACCTGGTGACTCCATGGGGTATCGGGAAGGCGGTTTAGAAAAGTCTCCTTTATTTCTTCAGGTTTTGACCCACAGACCTTCAGAGCTGAGGTTCCATGACACAGATTGACTTCCCACTATGGGTCTTTCATTTTCCTTCAATGGTTGCCCCCATTTCTATGTCCTGTTTTGTTTGTTGTTTCACTTCAAGGGCATTCCTCCTTGTGTGGTCCACATGTATGGATGGAATTAGCAAATATTGGATTTGGAGGGCAAGTTCAGAGGTTCACACGTAGAAATTAAGGTAGAAGAAAGTAAAGGGTGCTTATGCCAAGATACTGTGTTACCGTTGTGGCACTGTTTATGACTAGACCTTCTCTGTAGCATCTCCATCGGCTTAGAATGCTCTCCCAGTTCAAATTTGCCTTTGTACATCTCCTATAGAAGCTACATAACCAGATCCAAATAGATTTTTACAATTGTGCCTTTCCATAGCTTTTTATATTCTGACTCTTGTATTTACAAACCTTATTGTTTTTTGGTGATTGTTCTTTTGTTCTCTGTTTTAGGAGTTGTGGTGATTGATTGTGTTATACTTCTTCGGTTTCTACAGCATACAATGTATTTTAGATTAAAGAAATATTCTTTTGTAATGTGTTTATAAACCCTTCCGGATTAGGGCTATGTTTTACTATTTTAAATAGATAAAATATTTAAAGGACATCTATCAAATAAATTAATGCTCTTCATACAAATCAAATAAAACCACAACACCATTCCATAAATACAAGTCATAAAAACAAGGACGTAGAGGGACAAACATTAAAGAGGTGCAAAAAATAGAACCAATCAATAGGAGTTCCTATCAGGCTTCTTTAAACAGCTCACCCATTCTACAATGCAATGGCAATATAATGTGTCAAAATAAGGAGTGTAGCCCATAAGTAATGATGCATATTGGAATCATGTATACATTGCAATAAAAGAGGAAGATGTCCTCGATTTAGTCCCCGGTTACATATCCTTTATACTATGTACTGATACCTGGACGTACTTCTGAGCACAGCTGCCTTTCTTTATGCTGCTGAATTACTACTTTTTAAATTTGACATGACTGCTTGCATCTATTTACACATTCATCATATGCGTTACGTTAATCATTTATTTTAGACGACCCCAACACCTTTAACCCTGATGATTACTTCATCCCACTGAGGGTATTAGGTCCTTCTAAGTTACATTCTCATCGCATACATTTGCTACAGATTCATGGAGTATCATTGTCTATTTACTTCAAGTATAGTCTTATGTTCACAATTCCTGATGCAGTGCATTTCAACTTCTTCTTTCAGACTATGTTTGATAAGATTTTATCAGGATTAGAAGATCCTGTATTTCAGTTGTTGGGTTCGCACCATGTTATTTATTTTCTGTAAGAGCTCTTATTCTATTTTTCAGAATTTAATGGCAAAACAGTTTCCACCCTCCTTTTGTGCATTCTTGCTCTCTGTAGCATTTTTAATTACCTTCCATCTTTGTCCTGCAGCAAATCCCTCCATGAACCTGAGGAATAAAGCAAAAATTGGCAATGTAAAGTCATAGGCACAAATCAACAAAGGGTCCCCCTTCTCATGCAACCTTGCCATTGGAGTTGACATTCTTCTATACCCATTCCTTCTGATAATAAGGAAGAGACTATTATACCACATGGGATTGTAGAATCCCTATAAAAACCTGTCTCTAATTTCTGTATAGTACATGGAATTCTGCAATCTCTGTATTAAAAAGCAGTCTCTAATACCTTTAAAATAGATGACGTCTGATACACTCAGTCACCGATTATAAAGAAATTACATCAGAACTCAACTGTAATAACATATTAGAGTTGAGTTCTGACGTCACAATGCCTGCTGCCAGAGGCACTCTGGCAGCAGGCAAGAGGAAAGCAGGTCAGGTCATGGAGCAGAATTAATGCAGCTGTTTCCAGCAACCATTTTCTTTCTTCTCCTCTGTCATTTTTAACTCTTCAGTGCCAAGGAGAAAGTAGATATTTATAGCAACATATTTATTTTTTGCACTCCTTGGGAAATCATAGAAAAGTTAGAATCTTTTTGCATGTTTTTGCTGCACCTTTAAAAAATATTTTTAAAACTGACTTCTATTCAACTGCTTCTAATTCTTTTTCCAACAACTACCTATCAACTTTTTTGATTTGTTTAATTTTGCATTGGTGATTCTATTTTTATTCTTCATGTTTGCAAACCTGCTCTCTCTTTCATATGAAAGAGCAGCTCACCAAGGATTTAAGTAGTTTGTGGGAATGGTGATGATGTGACCATGTGTTATAAAGGATAAAGAACCCCCTGCCATACATGATAAGGATATTGCAAGTCACCTTGGAGTTCCATAAACTTATAAAGGAACTCGGCCTTTGACCTCATTCCTCTATATGTTCATAAAATTCCTCAGTGACTTGCAATATCCTTATAATGTACAGCATGGGGAACAGATTATTCCATATATAATCAGTAACTTCTAACACACCCAGCCACCAATTATAAAGAAATGACGTCAGAACTGAACTGTAATAACTTATTACAGTTGACTTCTGACGTCACAATGCCTGCTGCCAGAGCCACCATCGAAGAGGAAAGGAGGTCAGGTTACGAGGAATAACTAAAGCAGCTGTCTGAAGAACAAAATGGTGCTTTTCTTTCTTGTGCTGTGTATTTCTACCTGTAGAATGGCTTCATGTTTTTTGCACTCTTTAGGTAATTATAGAAAAGTTAGAATCTTTCTGCATGTTACTACACATTCCTAGCTACTGCGCCTTTTATAAAAAAGATAAAAAAAGAAAACTGACTTGCATTAAAATGATTCCAATATGTTTTTAAAGTGTATAATTTTGCACTAGATTGTATTTTTAGTCTTCATGTCTGCATACATGGTCTCTCCTTCAAATGAAAGAACTATGCTCTGAGAATTTTAGTGGCTAGTGGGAAAGGTGATTGTGTGACCATGCATTATAAGGAATAAAGCACCCCTTGCCGTACATGATACAGATATTGCAAATCACCTTGGTGTTCTGTAACCCTATAAAGGAACTTACCATTGGCCTCGTTTCTCTATATGGTCATGGAACTCCTCTGTGATTTGCAATATGCTTGAAATGTGCAATAACAGGTAATTTATCCCATATATTAAGATCACAGATTTGTTGAGATGAATCTTTATCGTGTCAACAGCAATGAAGACATCCACCTTCTTCAGTGAGAGTTAGTAACTGACCACTCTCACTTGAACAATTCACATAAACATAAAAGACAGGAGATAAAGCTTCTCCCTTTACATCCCAGTACAAAACAACGAAGACATGCAATTCTGAAAACAGAAGATCCTAAACAATCAAAACCAACTGACAAAACATAAACAATACACATAGAACTGTAGTTTAAATAATAGGTACTATATTATGTGCATAACAAAACTGCTAAATTTATAAATGGCAGGAGTATCCATAGTCTTTCCACGAACTGGGACATATCTTAAAATGTTAATCCCCTCATGTTCATTTTTCGTTCCATTCTCCTTGATCCGATGGAGGAAAAGGCCATCTTCTGTACCTAACTAAAACTTCTCAATAATTTGCCGGATCCTCTGGGCCCCCTGAGGGAAGCATGGGAGACAAACCTGGGGTTTTTAGATGATGATGACTGGGCAGAGGCACTGCAATGCCCTATAGAGATAGCCATTCGTACTCGCTCCCGATTGGTACAGATTTGTATTCTACAGACATCATATGCCTCTAGGACGCTACAATAAAGGTGGGGCCGGTGTGACTCAGATAGTTGTGCCAGTGGGCGTGGGGAGAATGGATCCTTCTTTCATATCATACTGACTTTCCCCAGTGTTTGGTGCTACTGGGAGGGAGCGATTGGGGTTATGGCTGAGGCCATGGGTCTCTGATTCCCACTAGAGGCAAGGTGGCACATCCTGGGCATAGAGGGGAGGCATGGTGATCCAAACATCTCAGTACTTGGCTCATGTTGGCCTCGGCGATTGCAAAGAGGAACAATGCTCAGATGTGGGGGCACAGTGATCCCGCCAAGGGTGGGTGACTGGGAGCATGATGTGGATTGGTGCCAGTTGGCGGAGAAGGCTGTTTACCAAAGCACAGGTTGCCCCCAAAACAGGGAAAAGATCTGGGCCCACTTGGGCGAGTATAGGCAGGGTTAGACCACACCCGGAAAGGGGTGCTCTGATGGACCTGAACTGCCGGTGTGGGAAGAAACGATGCAAGAAGGGAGGACTCACAGGGAAAAGGCCACTCACTTTCCAATTATTTGTGTGCCCCAAAGATTGTTTTACACCTCTGTATCTGTGTCAATTGTATTGGTGTGTCAAGCGATTGTTGAATAAAGAGTTAAAAAAAAAAATCTGTTCCACTATAGGTCCTTCATATTATTTCTTATACTCTGTATATTCAGGTTATTCAAACTTTCTTTATTCTACCATTTTCCTGAATCTATGGAGGCTATTCATCTGGATTTTGTATTTCTTCCAAAGCATCTTTGCCCGGGGGCGTGGCCAAGCCGGTGGGTAAGATGGCCGCTTGGCTGTGAAGCTCCGGAGGGCGATCCAGCTAATCAACATTTTTCCCCGCTAATAGCAGCAACAATGCCCAGAGATCTGCAGTGCTGGCAAACGGAGGGTGTGCTGCGCCGACGAAAGTAACAGTGTGACAGATTGGGGCCCGGGCGGACAAGATACGGCTCAGGGAAAGTGCAACAGGAGGAGCCTATCGCGGAGCGACTCGGCGCCATTGTCTGACTGCGGACCTGATGATGCATCACCATACGGCTGTGGCGGGCGAAATGCTGCATTTGGAGTGGCTGTGAGTTGCTGGCTGCGCGGTGGTGATTCGACCCCCCCATCCAGGCTTCAACATCCCCTGTTGCACCCGGTCACGCTACCTGAACCTCGCACCCCTCTCCATTCAGATCGCTGGCGGGGCCAGGGCCCGCTTGCCAACACCAACAGCGCCCTCCCGGACGATTGGGTGCGGGGGCTGGTGGGTGCGAGATCCTGGTGGGGGGTCCTGCCGCCCGCGAGTTCATCCATACTGGCGCTATCTACCTGCTAAGGTCTGAATCGGATCTCTGCCCTGAGAACTGAGTCTTCAGCAGCCCTGCCGGCCCTGCTACCGGGCTCTCTCCACCGTATAGGCATCTGAAGCGTGCCCAATAACCACTGCAGTCTAGCGAGGCCCTCCCTTGCACTGCCGGATGGTATCCACTGTGCGCCCGTGCTGGCTGAGGGTTACGGGGTGCACTGGGAGCCCTGCTGTTGATGGGCTCACTGGAGGTGCAGCGGTGCCTTGCTGACCTGCGCAAAGCAACCCTGAGGCTGAGCGACCACAATACCTTCCTCTCCTGGGCCCCACGACAGTGTAGCCTGCTGGGCTAACTAGAGGTAAGCCACAAACTACTCCAGGCTTCATTGCACCGCCTTTGAGAGGCACAACACGGATCACAGCCATTGTGCAGTCCGTGCAGGCTCATCGCAGTCCAGGAGACACAGTAGCAGAGGTGGCCTGACCAGTGGGGGGCCTGCCTTGTTCATTTTGAACCACATCCTCCCTAGTTATGAAAAGACACCGCCTGGCCCCTTCTAACTACACCTGATCTCGAGAGCTACCTGTCTGCGACTTGGGCCGCAAAGTTCCCAAACAAAAGACCCTCCCCTTCAAGAAAATTGCAGACAGAGCCCCACTGGAAAGTTCCGATATGGCGGATGACGCACACTCCATTGATCACGCAGCGGACACTGCGGCGTCCTCCGCCACCATGCTGCAAGAAATGAGGGCTGGATTCAAGGCACTTGACAGCTGTTTTGATTAGTTTGATAAGAACATTGCCGGACTAGGGGCTAAAATTCAGGTTCACGATCGAAGGCTGGACGTTGCGGAGGTTCGTATCTCCGATATTGAAGATGGGACAGCGCAATCACTCAAAAGATTGGAACGCGTTGAGCGCATCCTCAAAGAGGTACCCATCAAAAACGAGTACTTAGGGGTGCGTAGTCGCTGCAACAACATCCATATCCTAGGTGTTCCGGAGACGACGACCACCAGCCGTATGGACCTGTTTGTGGAAAATCTACTGGCTGACCTGTTTGGCAAAGAGTCTTTCACCGCTGGTTTTGTGGGGGAGAGGGCACACAGATCATTGGGCCCGACCTAATCCCGGTCTCCCCCCCAGGCCCATAATCACACGCCTCATGAACTTCCGGGACAGAGATTCAGCACTGAGACTGGCCAGAGACATAGATTGGCAGGGATCGGAACTATCCTTCTATCTGGACTTCACAGCAATGGTGAAGGAGGCCCGACGCAAATACAACGGGGTGAAAGCCACCCTCAGAAACTTGGTTCTCAAATATGGAATACTGTACCCTGCCCGGTTGCAGGTGGATGTAGAGCGTAGGGCTCGCATGTTTGACACTCGTGTGAAAGCCCAGGAGTTTTGCCGGACATATAAACAACGTAACAGTCAGGCCTCGGCGGGTGGTGGCTACCCCTCCCCGCCGCACAGTGGCTCGGACGCTAGTGCAGAACTATTTTCAAGCTCAGGCACTGGTTGACACATCTACATGACTTTAACCGCTCTACTGTGAACAGTTTGGGAAAATGATATACATTTTACACTGTCACTTAATTTAGCTGGTAGACTGCTCCAGCGTTGCCACCCCCTCCATGGTGTATCTGTTGAGTTTGTTCCTACCTACACTGGGGTACTATTTTGGGGGTTTGTCAATCAAGTATAAAAGAAATTGGTACTTCATGTTCGATCATTTGCAAAGGTTGGGCCTCACGTGGGCTGCAGAGAGGTTGGGTGGTGGGAAGGGGGTTGTTCAGAATGTACGATTCTTTTGTTGTTATTTGCACCTACGTTCACCATCACAAAATATGTTCGTTAGGCATAGCTGGTCTGTTACGATGGGCAGGATGCATTTCATCAATGACACGGCTGGGTAGTACAGTGGGCCCCTCAAACTTGTCCCTGATTTCTTGGAATGGAAGGGGTCTCAACGATAATCAAAAAAGAAGACAGGTAATCCACTACTTGCTCTGACATAATGTGGACAGAGCCTACTTGCAGGAAACACATTTGCCCACCACAGACGCTGCTCATTTTGGTGCTAGCTGGGGTGCACATAGGTACTTCACCAACTACAGCAATTACGCCAAGGGCACCACCATTTTGAAACACAAAAAGGGTTACTTTTAGTCTCAGCGCTGTTATACGCGACACAGAGGGCAGGTACAACATTGTTACTGGCTCCCTGTGCAGACACAGGGTTTCACTGATATGCGTTTATGCCCCGAACACTGATTCCCCCGATTTCTTTCACTCTCTGAAGGCCCAACTGGTTAAGCTAGTGTCGAGCTTGCTGTTGGCAGGGGGGGACTTCAACCTTCTTCTTAGTCCCAGACTCGACAGCACCTCAGTAGCCCCAGACACGAAACCGCGAGCGTGACGCAAACTCCTAGATCTATGCGCACAATACTCCATCACAGACATTTGGCGTAAGCGTAATCCCACACTAACTGACTACACACACTACTCAGGTCAACACAACACCTGGACTAGAATATATTATTGGCTCCTTTCTCCCGAAGTGATAGACTGGTTCGGCGCGCTCACGAGTCTTCCCCAATAGTGTTGCACCTGAAACACCCACGTCCTGAGGGATACGAACGGCACTGGTGCTTCCCTAGCCACGCACTGCATGACGAGCTCTTTAAGTCCAAAATCTGTGAAGCTATCGAGGACTACTTTGAAATCATCACCGGCTCCGTGGAATCCTGGGCTACACTATGGGAGGGGTTCAAATCAGTCATCAGGGGAGCTTGAATTGCTAAACATGCCGGAGTACTCAGGGACATCCGTAAAACAATAGCACGCATTGAACATGACATAACAATCCTTGACTCCAGTCCTGTGCTATCCTCTGACTCATCTTGGCAGGGAAAGCGACTGGCCCTACTGAATGAATATAGAGACACTGCAGACCGGGAGATATTGTACTTGGGGAAATACCACACAGCCAGAAGATATGGGGAGGAGGAACGACCTGGCTGGGTGCTAGCGCAGATGATTTGACCACCGTACAGCAAGGCGTACATCACCGAAATACGCTCCACCACTAATGACACACTCACCAACACATTGGAGATCCGAGACGAATTCCTGAACTATTACACTACACTGTACACCTTCTAAGCGGGGAGCGATCACACAGTGCAGGAAGACTACATGTCAGAGATCGCACTAGTCTACCTAGAGAAACATATGCAAGACTTCTTAGATGAGCCCATCTCTGTGTCTGACGTCACTCTTGCCATTGACACCCCTTGTGGCTCTACAGCTCCCGGATTGGATGGCTTTACGGGTGCCTTCTATAAAGAATATAAAGACCTACTTGCCCCACAACTGATGGAGGTATACGCGGAGGCATTGGAGAGGCAGATACATCCCCCCACGCTACACGAAGCGGTTATTATTTTACTCCCTAAAACTGGCAAAGATCCATCTCTCTGCGGATCCTACCGGCCACTGTCCCTTTTAAATTTAGACTACAAAATATGAGCCAAAGTCATCGCTAATCGTCTATCTCAACTAATGGAGTATATAATCTCTCCAGTCCAATCTGGATTCATGCCACATCGGTCCACTTCTCTGAACCTTTGGACGTTATTTGCAGTCCTTCAAAGAATTAATCCAGAGATCCCCACTGCCGCAATCCTTCTGGACGCAGAGAAGGCCTTCGACTCAGTGATGAGACGAATGGGCATGCCGATGGGTTTCATTGCCACCACAGCCTTATTATACAGCAGCCCCACACCCAGACTTCGTCTGAACGGCACGCTCTCCCAACCTTTTCCGCTCTTTTGTGGTACCAGACAGGGCTGCCCCCTGTCTCCACTTCTGTTCATACTGGCAATGGACCCGCAAATCCGACATTGTCTAGAGCGACATCTGCAGCGAGGATTACAGTTTAACACGGGCCCTCTCCTTGTCTCACTTTATGCGGACGACACAATCCTTTACGTCAGGGAACCTCAGACGAATTCAGCGCCCCTCATCAGGGAGATACTCCGGTTTGGCCGATATTCCGGCCTGGGCATAAACTGGCATAAGTCTATTATTTTCGCTTTAACCATGGGCACGAAACCTTGGGAATGCGAATATCCACTCAAATGGTGCTCAGATTCGGTTAAATATCTTGGGATCCACATCCACCTAGAAATTACACAGATCAAACTATGGGCAGGCAATTATCACCCTGGAAACACAGCTGGACAGATGGATGAGATTGCCATTGTCACTAGCGGGCTGGGTAGCAATCCTAAAGATGGTGGTTCTTCCCAAATTCTTGTACCTTTTTAACAACATCCCCTCACTGATGGCTTTTTTCAGATGTTACCCACGCACCTTACGCAACTGGTTTGGGGGGGAACAACCACGCATCCACTGGTCAGTACTCACGCTACCATATGACAGAGGTGGGTATAACGTGCCGGAATTGCAATTATACTACTTAGTAGCCCAATGTCGCTATGCACACACATGGTTTCATCTGGACTCAAGAATATCGTACTTTCGACCTGAGGCGGACCTTGTTCTCCCTGAGCAGTAGTCCACAGTTCTGCCTAGTAGCTTCCCTCGGGGCCCACAGGACATACAAACCATATCCACCACCAGCTGGGCGTGTGAAAAACTGAGAAGACTAACTGGTGCTGCAACACTATACTCCTTCGTCCTCCCTCTCCCGAATGCTAGGTGATTTCCGATTTCGGGCGAACGCCTAGTGCAACGCACCTTGACAGCGCTCGACATTGCTAAGGTGGGATACCTATATCCCGAAGGGCACATCTTCTCACTAGAAGATGATGCATACTATGTAGACTGCAGATTTATGGATAGGTTCATCATGACTCGCATTCGGTCAGCATTACGGTCGACACTTCCTACTTTTCCGATAGAGCCAGAGTCATTTCCCCCACTCACGCTGATAATTGAGAACTCTGATGGAGTGCGTCTCATTTCCAAATTATATAAAATTTGCTCTAATATGAGTCCAGTAAGCGGCGTCAAGGTCCGCCATGATTGGGAGATAGACTTAGGCCGCCCAATAACGGACGAGCAATGGACCAAGTGATGTGCAGTCACTAAAGAAGTCTCACTTAACAGTAGGCACAAACTGCTCCATTTTAAATTTCTTCATCGGGTCTACTTCACTCCCACTAAAGTGCATAAGATAGACTCATCTAGACCACACACGTGCCTAAAATACGCTGCGCCACATGCTGACTTCGCACATCTAGCAAGGACGTGTCCTCGGCTGCAGACCTATTGGGAGAACATCCACCGCACACTAGGGAGGATGGTTGGCTTGCCCCTCATTCCGACCCCGGAGGTGGCCCTGCTAGGCTAGATGGTGAATTTCCCCAGGGGATTAGGCAGTTCGAATCACTGGGTCTCCTACTGGCAAAAAGAGACCCATCCATTGGGGCAGGAGAACAGTACCTAAAGTACAAGATTGGCTAAACAGCTTGGCATATTGCAATGTAAATTCCGAGACCTATGCTGAAATTCTGCCCTGCTCTTTCCGCCACAGGGATATATGGGGCCCATACCGTTCATATGATGAAGCTGCTAAACAGACCACTAACCCTCAACCAGACAACGGCATTATTCCAGAGGGAGTGGGGTGAAAGAGTTTTCATGCTGCCAACGTCCTCAGTGCAGTATACTATTCGCAATTCAGCACAGACTTGAATGTTTGATAAAAGTGGCTGAATGTAGGGTACCTGGTGCCGATGAGATACGGAAGGGGTTAGGGACAAGAGGTGGCCTCATTGGGGATGAAACTACGGCACTGTTGTATTCATTGTACTAGCCATGCCGGAAGCAGCTTTTATTGTGATATTAAAATGCATAGGCCGATACTGTGATGATGACACTGTACTCATTGGTGAACGAGGTTGGTCACATGTATCTTTTAGAGATGTTCACAAAATGGAAAATAAAGTTATAAATTTTTTTTACAAATTTAAAAAAAGCATCCTTGCCCCCTCTTTGTCCTCTTAGTATTCTAATATGATCATCCACAATAAAATCCTGCTCCTTCACTATGTACAAATCATCATACAATTCTTTGCTGCTTTTTTTTTTTTTTTTAACTTTTATTTTTGCATTTTCAAAGACAACATTCAGCATCAATCAAAGGGTGCGACAATGGATACACATTACCATCATAATTAATACAGCGTGAGTAGGGAAGGGAAGAAAAAGAGAGAAGAAAAAACAAGCCCAAGGAGCCATCATCAGTGCGGGCAGTAGCACTAGCCAGTGCAGTACAACAAGTAATGGGGGGCACAGACAGTCAACTGAGGGTATACCATGCCCAGTGGCCCTCTACGCCAGCCATCCCCCGACCTGCACCATGCGCATCGCAGCCGCGCGGAGGTCCGCAATGCGCAGTGTCCACTCACCCGCCACCCAGAGGGCAATGGTCCCGGACATCCCACCGCCTAGAGCCTGCGGGGGCGTTCGCAAAAGGACATTACTCGGGCGGCCCGCCCTCCGCAGCGGTCCCCTCAGCCAAGAGGTAGCACCGTAATGGAGCCCAGATATCTGTGGGGCGAGATGTTGTCGGCAAAAGCTCAGAGTATGTACTGATCTGTTCCTGGCAGCAAGCAAGGTCCCGCATCCAGTCCTTGAATTTCGGAGCCCTGCCCCTGCCCCATCGACACGCAACTCGTCTCTTAGCAAGCAGAAAGGCTAACGCGATGAATTTGCGATGCGCCGCCTGTATGGGCTCCACATAACCTAGCAGAGCAAGGAGAGGGGAGGGCTCCACCACTGTGTCGACCATCTTGGAGAGTGCGTCGCAAACCTGGCACCAGAATCGATGCACCGCCTCACATCCCCATGATAAATGCAGAAAATCCGCCCCGGGAGCCCGGCATCTATCGCATCGGTCGTCATCTCGGAGCTGATAGCGACACAGCCGCACGGGGGTGTAATATAGTCTATGGATAAATTTATAATGTATGATCCTGAATCGGCTACTAGAGGAAATGCGCTCCGTCTGCAGTAAGCAGAATTCCCAGGGCCCGATTCACAGAATTAACTTAAGACAAAATCCTAAACTTACTACTTTTGGTATTCACAGAATGCACTTACTACTTTTGGTATTCACAGAATGCACTTACTACTTTTGGTATTCACAGAATGGATTTACGACTACTAACTTTACGTCCGCACTCGGGCCGGAAACTCCGGCCCGGAGGCGGAGTTTCCGGGCCGGAGGCGGGGCTTCCGGGCCGGAGGCGGGGCTTCCGGGCCGGAGGCGGGGCTTCCGGGCCGGAGGCGGAGCTTCCGGCCCAGAGGTGGTGATTTCGGCCAGTGGCGGATGGCCGGAATCCCCACCTCCGACCCGGAAGCTCCGCCTCCGGCCCGGAAGCCCCGCCTCCGCCCCGGAAACCCCGCCTCCGGGCCGGAAGCTCCGGCTCCGGGCCGGAATTTACGGCCCGAGTGCGGATGTAAAGTTAGTAGTCGTAAATCCATTCTGTGAATACCAAAAGTAGTAAGTGCATTCTGTGAATACCAAAAGTAGTAAGTGCATTCTGTGAATACCAAAAGTAGTAAGTTTAGGATTTTGTCTTAAGTTAATTCTGTGAATCGGGCCCCCACTGTTTATCCGTCAGCGGAGTCGGCAACTCACGGTCCCACTTGTCCCTCGCTGCCAATTGCGGCGCGGCTGTGCTTGAATGCACCGACCTGTATATTTTAGAAACTAGCTTGGCAGGGGCTTCATCCAGAAGGATGCGTTGCAACGGTGCCATATTTGGGGGTTCCCGTGGAAAGTTGGGCGTGAGCGCCCGTATCCCTTGTCTAAGCCGGAGGTACAAAAATACGTCAAGGGGGGAAGGCTGTATGCCTTCAAAGAGGTGGTCCATAGAACGAAATACTCCATTATGGTATAAATCCCCCCACGTCAATACATGGATGGTCTGTAACAACTTCCGGAAGCCCACTTCCTGCAGCAGGGGCATGCTAGGATGGTAAGCAAGGGGCAAAAGCGGCGCGTACAACAGGTCTAACCCCATCATGGCAGTCAATTGGCTCCATGCAGTCACCGTGCTGATCACCGTCGATGGCGTCTTATCCCTACCTGTCACCGGGACATACAATGCGCCCTCGATAGGGATCGGGTGAGCCAGCCAGTGTTCGGTAGCTAGTTGGGGCATATATCTAGGTTGCCGAACCCAAAAATAGGCGTAGTGCGCCTGAGCCGCACGATAATACAGTTCAAAGTCTGGGATGCCGAAACCACCCTGATTGTATGGCTTAACGAGGATCTCCCACCTAAGCCGGGGGGACTTACCGCCCCAAACTAGTCTAATGAGCTGTGCGCGTAATTGTCGGAAAAAGAAGGCGCCCGGGTAAAAGGGAATATTCAGGAAGAGGTACAGCAACTGTGGCAGTATCACCATTTTAATCAGTGATGATCTACCAGCCATGGATAGGGGCAGAGTAATCCAACGCGTAATGCAATCCGTAATGTGAGTCATCGCCGTGCCGTAATTAGCCCTCAGGAGCTCCTCCCTGTCTTTTTCAATATGTATGCCCAAATATTTAAAGTCACCTTCGCACCAGGCGAGGGGATAATCTAATCCAAAGCGCCCAGTAGAGGCCGTTAGGGGAAAAAAGCAAGATTTGCTCCAGTTGATCTGAACCCCAGAAATCCTGCCGAAGCGGATAAATTCCCTGAGAATCGGGTTGAGGTTATCTCTAGGATCGCGCACATATAGAGTAATATCATCAGCGTACATAGAGATTAATATCTGTCTCTGGAAACATCTCAGCGCTTTGTCTTTATGGTGTTGCCGTAACTTTGCAGCCAGGGGCTCCATGGCTATGGCGAACAGCAGCGGTGACAGGGGGCACCCTTGTCTGGTGCCCCTGGTAATGGGGAACGCATCCGATAGCCGGCCGTTCACCAGTACTTTCGCTCTAGGGTCGACATATAGCAGCTTAATCCAAGAAATAAATATGCCCGGGAACCCCATGCGCACCAGCACTTGGCACATGTAATCCCATTCCAGGGAGTCAAACGCCTTCGTGGCATCTAGGAAGATCGCGGCCATTGGCTGGTCGTCATGCACCGAATTTAGGATGGAGAAGAACGTGCGCAGATTATGGGACGTCGCCCGACCAGGTACAAACCCAGCCTGGTCGGGTAATATCAAGTTGGGGAGTAGTAGATTGATGCGGGTGGCTATGAGCTTTGCAAGGATTCTCACATCACAAGTGAGCAATGAGAGGGGCCGGTAAGAATCACAGCTAGTCGCAGCTTTACCAGGTTTAAGGAGGGACGTGATGAGTGCCATACGCATTGAGGGGGGCAGACTGCCCACCTCCAGAGCATCTTCATACACCTCCCTCAAGACCGGTGCCATAAAATCAATGTAGGTCTTATAAAATTTGATTGGTATCCCGTCTAACCCGGCGGCCTTACCAGACCGCATGTGCATTATGGCCTCCCGCACCTCGTCTAGTGTGAAAGGGGTGCTAAGAAATTCTCTCTGCGCATCACTAAGCCAGCCAAGAGACACATCCTCCAGGTATTCATGCAAGTGGAGCTCCCCATCCCTAGCCGACGTGTACAACTGGTGGTAGTGTATAACAAACGCATTGAGAATCTGCATGGTGTCTCTGTACAGAGTGCCATCCTCCCCAACGAGTTCCACAATGGAGGTAGTAGGCCACTGCAGCCTCATCGTTGCGGCCAGGGCCTTACCCGGCCTCTCGCCCTCGCCATACCGGCGGGCGATCCAGTGTTTGCCTCTGAAGTTCGTCTCTCTGGCGGCTTCGGCAGTATACTCAGTGACTTTGTCGCGAATGCGCGCTAGCGTGGCAGCGTCAGGCTTGACAGCCAACGACGCCTCAAGCGCCTTCAAATCAGTTTCCAGGAGGCGTAATCGCGCAAGTATACTCCGCAGGACCCCTGACCCCTTAGCAATACACACATCCCGTAAGGTCACCTTAAAGGCATCCCAAATAGTTGCAACGTCCTTCACCGAATCCTTGTTCCGCCGAAAAAACTCAAGACATTCCTCCCGCAGCTCCTCCTGAAACGAGGCATCCAACAGCAGCATGGGCTGCAGGCACCAGGCCGACAGAGGGGGGCCAAGATCCGAGGCTCTCAGGGTAACCCGTACTGGTGAATGATCCGAAAAAGTGCGTGGGAGGTGGCATGCCCGGACAAGCGCCGCATGAAAGCAGGGGGCCAAGAAGACGTAGTCCAGCCGCGCCCACGATTTCGCCTGTGCCGTGACATGTGTGCCTTCCCGCCCAGTAGGGTGAAGGTGCCTCCACGTGTCAATCAACCCATGCTCCCCCAGTAGCTCTAAAAGCGCTCCGCGGGAATTAGTGTAATGATGCGGGGCCAGGTGGGACCTGTCCAAATGAGGATTGAGTGTGGTATTGAAGTCTCCCCCCCAAATAAGGTGTTGTGGGCCGGCGCCTATTATGTCCGCCCCGAGGTCTGCAAAGAACTGCGGGTCGTCCACGTTGGGGCCGTAACAGCAAGCCAGGGTAACTGCCATATGCCCCAATCTACCCCACACAAGACAGTACCTGCCCCGGGTATCACTCTTATTGCCCGCCATAATAAAGGGGGTTCCCTTTTTAACCAGAATTGCAACCCCACGAGAATAGGAAGAGTAGGATGAAAAAGCAGTGTACTTAGCCCATCTACCGGCAAAGGCCTGAGCAGCTTGCGCCCTAAAGTGGGTCTCCTGTAAAAACGCTATGTGTATGGCATGACGATCTAAATAGGAGAGAATCTGCCTACGCTTTCTCGGGTTCCCCAAGCCTCTAACGTTCCATGTAAGTATGTTCAGGTCAGTGTCTCCCATAAGCAGGCTGAGAGGTATAAGAAATATGGCACCCTGGCATGGGACCTACAATCTCGCTCCCTTGTAAAGACGCGCGTGTCGCCTGCCCCACTCCCACCTCAAAGACAGCATTGGTGTGTATCGCATGTCGCACGAACGGACCGCCATACAGTCCATAAGAATAGTACCTTGTCAACTCTGCAAATAGCAACCCTGTGACATCAGCTGCGCGCAACAACCCAACAACATGAACGAACAGTAAGATCTCCCCTCCCGCCCCCCCACACCTCCCCATCGTGCCATTTGCACCATACACTAGTACAATTCTATCAAATGAAGCCCGATTACCAATTCCATACCATAAGGAAGAAGAGACATCATTACAATGCACGGAAATGCAAGATAGCAAAACGGGCGGTAAACCACCAACCCCACCCCCAACCCACTGAAGCAGCCCCAACTTGCCAGAAACCACAACCCACCCCCCTCCCAGAATCACCACCAGACAGCTCAACAGGAGCAACTTAGTCAGTTTGTTTGTTGGGGTACACCCTACGGGGGTCATCCAGGGGACACACATATCCACCCACTGCGCCCAGCTCCCAAACACCAGCAAGGGAACCGGGAAGGGTGGTGCCTGGAATACAGTACCAACCGCCAACCAATCCCCGACCAGGACAGTCTGAAGCAGCCTCGACGCCGTCTTCCTAACGAGCTCGTGTGGTGGACATCCAGCCAAGCGCCAGCCAAACCGCCCCCATAGGCAGCCGCCAGCCCAAGCAATCAACAGGCAATCAGTTACTGTTCATCGTCCAGCTCAGCTCTATCTTCGACTCGATGTTCAGCCCGTGCGTTCCTCAGGGTCTTCAAAAAATCATCCACTTGTTGCGGGTTCGTAAAAAAATGCTGCTTTGCTTGATGTGTGATTCTCAGCTTTGCTGGGTATAGCAACGCGTAGTCTATTTGGAGGGCTCTGAGTTTTTTCTTCACATCAAGGAATTTGCGCCGCTGCTCCTGAACGACCGGCGTAAAATCCGGATAAACAGTGAAGCTGACACCATCACATGAGAGTTGTTGGTTCTGGCGCGCGGCCCGCAGCACAGCGTCACGATCTCTGTAGTTCAACAGTCGAGCAATGGTAGGCCGTGGTGGGGCTCCGGGTTTGGGCCGCGGCCCAAGGGAGCGATGCGCCCTTTCGACGATGAATTGCTTAGAGAACGCATCCGATCCAATAGAGGTCAAGAGTATCTTCTCCACATATTCCTCCATGCGGCCAGTGTTGGTAGATTCCGGCACGCCCACCACGCAAATATTATTCCGCCGGCTGCGGGCCTCCAACTCCTTGTTCTTCGCGGCGATAACCCTCAGGACATTGTCCATTCTTGAAAGGTGTGAAGTATGTGAGGCAGTGATGTCGTCATTATCTGAGATCCGCCTCTCAGCCTCCGTGATGCGTTCTTCGTGTATATCCACTTTCTGCGCAAAAGCATCCATGCGTGAGGAAATGCGGTCCACCTTATCAACTATAGTTGCAAATCCTTGCCTCATCTCCTGCATCAGCTGCTGCAGATCAGACGGCGGAGTGCCCAGGCACACGGCAGCCGCCGCTGGGCTGCACGAGCCCCCCGCATCCTGTGTACTTCGCAGCCCCTTCTTAGCCACTGGGGCTTCAAATGTGAGCTTCGGCTGTCTGCTGTCCTGCTTACCCATCTTGGGCCTGTCGTGAGAGGGGCGCCGTCAATGAGAAAGGGGGCGAGGTCCGCAGTCCACGCCGGCCACACCAGACCAATTTCCAATCGCACCCCGACCGCAGCAAACAGCGGTATAGCGGAGAGCCCAGGCAGGCGCACCGCAGCAGCAACCAGCGGGGGGGGCAAGTCAGCCAATCCAGCCGGAACGGGGAGCGCCCTCCACCAATGCCCACCAACATAAACTCCGTCCAGAGTGGGAAAGTGGCTACGTATGCAAAGCCCTCCTGTCGCAGCACCGCTCCCGCATATATGGATTGCACTCGTGGGGGTCAGGTAAGCGAGCCGGAGGTGGGCACGCACTCGCGGTGCGCCGCAGATCCAGTGCGACTCCAGCAAAAGCAGCGGAACCAAGGTGCACAAGCAGTCCCAAGGAGCCGGATGGCTGCAGCCGGGGTCGCAAAGGGACAAGGCAAGCCAGGTGTGACTCAGGGCTCCTCTGGCCTACGCAGTCCAATCAACACCTCCGCGCCCCAGCCACAATTGCCACCATCCGCAAGCCGGACCCCAGTCAGCCACGACACAGCCAACGATCACCCCTGGGTCGCCTCGGTGGTCCTAGTGCGGCGGCCCTCCACGAGGTCCGAGGGGGGGGGGGGCACAGCACAACAGTGTTCACAGGTCCCGCAGACAGGCGCAGCGATATCCTCACCAGACCCCCTGTCTATCACCAGCCAGGCGCTCCGCTTCACAGTCCGGCGAGGGGGGGGGGAGGCAGAGCACTACACCCCCAGCCTAGCACCAGCGCGTCCCTAGGTCAAGACTGAGGGGGGGAGAGGACCTCCGTCACGCCAGCAGCTCTCACCGGTATCTCAAGGCCCCTCCGATCCTCGGCCGGTCTCTCGCGCGAGCCCTCCGGAGAGGGGTCCAGGCTCAGGTCGCCTCCCGTGCCCGCACAGCACTCTTCGCCCGCCGTCAGCAATCAGCCCCTGCAGTCCCGGGGGTCCCGCTCTGGCAAGCCTCTCTCCGGGGCCCACCCGCCTCGTGGTGCACCCCGGTCTCGCGTAGCTCCGAGGTCCGGCCGCTCTCACCGCCTCCAAGCAGCCCAGGGCACGATCAAGCCCGCGTTGTCTCCAGCTTCGTCAAGGCCGGTCCCACAGCATCCAAACTTGCACCGAAGCCTCAGGGAAGGAACCGCAACAGATTCATACGGTTTCCGTCGGGTAGGCGGCCAGTTGGAAAGGATAAGTGTAGGATTTCTGCACCAGGCTGCAGGAGCCTCACAGGAGTGCGGCCATTCTGCTTGCGCGCCCTCTAGCGCCCCAATTCTTTGCTGATTTTGTGTGATTTTTCCACATTTTAATTCTTTTTTCATTACATTTTTGACATGCTCAGGAAAACATATTTATTGACTTCCAAGCCATTTTCGAAATCCTCTCATAGTTCTGTCCTTTAAGGTATTCAAAAGGCAATACTTGAGTTGTTGAATGTGGTGTGCACCTATAATCGCTTAACGTATCTCCCACACTGTCCCCACATGCATTCTATTCACCACCACCATCAGTCTGTCCACGTCTGTTAGTAATTTTGCACTCTCTACTAAGGCATTACCCTGGAGATGGTATAAGCCGAATCTATTATGTTCTTCTAGGTTATCCTTTTTAAAGTTCTGTATATGACTTGAAACAAATTACACTCCATTGTCAAATGAGCCACCCTTCCCTCGAAAATATTTCCTATGTTGTGTGGTAAGGTAACTAGCAAATCTCGAGTCAGTTTTGAGTGCAATTTTGGTTCCCACAAATAAGCGTAACATTTCTGTACTGTCCAAGTACAAGCCACGAATTCCTTGTCAACCGTAGAATATCATTTTTCTGCAGCTCCTATTGTGCCTGATGCAAAAGCGATGGCGTTAGCTCCATTATTCCTCCGCTATATTAATACTACCCCCCAGAGAATGATTTCTAGCATCTAACACAATCACTTTTTAGCTCAAAAGGCTGCATAACGGGAGCTATGGCTAATTCTACCTTTATACCCTGAAAAGCTTCTAGCTACTCCCCCTCCCATTTGAACTGTGTGCCTCTTATGAGCAGACGTGAGAGATGCTAGGCCAAAGATGAAAAAGTCTTTACAAACTTGGAGTCGAATTCTCGCAGGCCTAAAAAGGACATGATCTCTTTGCTAATTGGTGCTGGTGCCTTTCAACAACTAAAATTAAACCCTCCTTTTATCTAAGATATTAAGTAATCACACGCCTCTAGTATTCACTCTGAGATTTTCAAAACTAACATGTATCTTCTTGTTATGTCAACTCCATCTCCTATACTACATGCATTTTCTACCTACCATAATACTCATAAAAAGCACTCCAAAAAACAACACTTCATTTTGAACCATGAAAACTCCTGTCTTGCCCCTGAACATATTGTGCATCAGTCTGGGACAGAATATAGGCCCAGGCATCAAACTAAAAGTGGCCCCTATTATTGAATTAGGAAGTTAAAAAAGTGGCCCATGTTTCCAAATTGCGGCAGTTTGAACTTGTAAAGACATGCTGTATAAGTGTTTTGCAAGGTAAGGCTGACTATCGGAATCCGAGTTTACTGCAGGCAATATTTTATTTATTAACAGGGAAATCAACAGTAAAAACGTACCCAGCCATAGAAGAGGTCCATGGACAGTCAAAATCCGTCCCACACACTGCCCGTCAGGCACTGCCTGATTAACCAATAGGCCAATTTGACCAGTGGCAGCTCCTCAGCTATGGCGAAGGAGCGTCGCCCCACTGCTTTGCAGCAGTGAAATAAAGGAAAAATAAAATTATAATAACTCAATGTTATTATCATTTTATCTGTTCCTACTGCGGCAGCTTTGCAGGGCGGGCTGCCCTGCTCTCAGTGCAGGGGAGGAGTAGTGGGCAAAATGTGCAAGTGCGCATGAATGTGTGGTCGGCCGTCTTGGGCCAGCCAAACATTCATGTGCACTTTGCATGTTCTCTACCCAGGCTGCATTACAGCCTGGGTGGAGAACATACCTAGGCTCCCATTACCTGGCTAAGTGCCGAACCGTGGTGCTCAGACCAATCACAACGCTACATTGCAGCGTTGTGATTGGCTATCGGGAGCCTGGGTGCTTCCTGTTCCCTTCTTGACACGGAGGAGAGACACAGTGATAAGGTACATTTTTTTTCTTATCCTAGATCCCCTTCCCCTCGCCCTGCCACCCCCGATCCATGCAGGCCATCACTGAATTAGACCCTGTGCATCACATGTTGAAATACAGCTCATGCGGATCCAAAAAGCATGCTTTTGAACTGGAAAACCCCAACTGGGGCACAGACACTGCTAAATGATGAGATTTTACTCCATATTCATGGCCAGCATTTTGTGTAAACAGTATCTGATAATATGCAGAGTGAAGATTTATCATGGTAAAGAATTTCACTACAAATTCATGGCCAGCATATAATCACTTTTTGGCAACTGGTGCCCGTCCACCAATATTGCTTTGTTTAGGCTGGGCCAATCAATGTATACAAACTTTGTTGTCCTTTCTCTCAATCACTTTGATGAGATCTTTTCTTAACACTTAGAGGTACCACTCTTAGGGTTGCGATGCAGCGAGTCACAGAACATTCATTTACACAGTCAATCTCAGGACCTTAGCATTAATTATTTTCTACCTTCATTTTCTGATTGCTCAACAGAAATCTGCACCTGCCTTCTTAGTTCAAACTTGTGCCTGCCCTGGATGCAGTGCATTAGTGAATGGCAGAAGGACTGTTTGAAGTGGTCAGTCTGCCTTTCATTGTGAAGGCAGCAATGGCCCTGAACTTCAAAGGGTGACAGAGATTCCTTTGTGGGTAGGTGCTGTGAGGTACTACACCCACATACAGGCAAAAGGGGTGCCATTGAAAGGTGCACTGAATGTTGGTCATCTCTTTTTTGTGCACAGTCAGTGAGTTCCCCAATAGCTCCTTTGAGTTCCCTGACAGCTCCTTTGCCACTGAGCCAACATCTATAATATGGCATGATCCTCATTTGCATTAGGCTATGTTCCATTGAGATTGTGCTGGCACAATCTATATTACATGAGGGGCCACACAAGCATCTGTGTCCCCGTCTTCAATCCCAAAATGCCCGGCGTGCAGAAAACAGGCTTGCAGGCTCAATGCACTACTTGGACACTTTAAAAAATATAGCCCCTGATTTGCTAGAGGCTGTCTTTGCCTGATACGAATATATAGTGGACATTTTGGGGATGTCTACCATTACCAAGGAAACCAGTGTCACTGTTCACCATTTTGGAAATCTGGTTTCCATGGAAATGGAAAACACCTACAGTGAAATGCACTTGATGTTGATTGGTTCACCCAAAGTTTTAGAGATACCTTTCAATGTGAGTGACCAATTGATTTGGACACAGCTACCAGGTGTTCCGAATATAAGCTGGCAATGCAAGCTAGAAATTTATGTTCACCTTTCTACTGCAAGGAACCTAGTACACATGTACATAGGAAAGGACTGGACAAAGGACAGGGAGATTGACTGCCTTCCCTGTAGGAATAGGGAACATACTCAAGGACTGAGGAAAATTAGCAACCTATTATTAATCAGCCCTGAAAAAAGGAAGGTTGACAGCTTGGTGTTATGAAATCCTGATTTTTTCAGCTAAGAGCTAGAAGACCCTGCTGTTACACATCTTACAAAGAGGATGTGTGCCAGAAATTGCCAAAACCAAAGTCCAGTAGCACTTCACAACTCAAATCCAAGAATATAAGCAGCATAAACAGAGTTCTCACTGACCTCTCCCTATCTCCCCATGAGACGACAAGATCAATGATTAACCAGACCACCAGGTGGTCAAATTGAGTTCAAGAGCCTAAGGGGTGTTCACTGGGAGACACAGACTTCCTCAGGCACTCTTATGTCTTCCTGTTAATGACCTTATTGCTCTTTTGTTGGGCACCACAGAGTGCAGCCTTCCCAGTTAGGACTCAATGTGCCTGCTGTGCTACAGCTGCAGCCACATTCTGCTGCATGCTTCTGCTAGACAAAATGACCTGGCGACTCACCATTTGTCACAGTGTTGCAGACAGATTTTGACACCCAAGTAAGCAGCTGTCAAACTTTGTGTTGAATACTCTTCCCTGCTTAGATAGGTCAGACACAGCACATAGGCTAAACTGTATAGGTAATGCTGCCACTATAGCTTTGATTTATATGTGGAGAATTCCGAGAATGACCATGGCCCTTCATCTGTGTTGCTTAGCATAACTTTAGAGCTGTCATTATTTCTAGTCACTATTATTTTTTGCACAAAAATATAATCTTGGGAAATTCTTCCACAGTTACCCGTTCTGTTTGTTTTATAATCACTAAAACCCATGATTACGTTAACTTTATTAACCAGGAGATAATTCAGTCTGCACCACTTTCTCCTTCTTTTTGGAATTCTCCTCTGCCATCTTTAGCTGGCTGTTGACAAGATCTTCAATATACTACTTCTCTTGCTCCTCAGATCTTTTTCCCTCTGTAGATCACTCTTATTTGTTGTTTCCAGACTTTTTAAACAGACGCCCAGAAAATGTTAGAAAAGAAATAGGACAAGTGCACAAATATTATAATTATTATAAATGTTAAGATTAGTCTTAACGCACTCCCACCCAAATTATCAAACCATTCTCCAACCTTACTAAAACCCTTTTCAAACTCGCTAAACCAGGATCCTACAGATTCTCATAAGCCATACTCTTCAAACGATTGATGTTTGTGTGAGATATTAGTGATATTAGTAATGTAAGACTTAATAACCATACTGTTATCTGAAGTAACATATATATAATATATATATATATATGTAAATATTTTTTTAATTCCACCTTTCTTCACCAGGAGAATAGCTCATGCTAAGTGATTCTACATAACCACAGCCTTCATATGCATCATTTCTGTATTTACCTCTCTCAGTGCACCTTCTGTATCTACAGCAAGCTTGCTCACTAAAGTAAATAGATGTCTGATTTTCAAATCATTCATTGTCACATCTACAGAAGGAGTCATAGCACCTAATACATCTGAAACTGTCTGTCACAATCTACTTCACTCATATGTTAAACACTAGGCCTCACTAAAGCCCGGTAACTTGATCCAATACAATTAGGCGACAAATTGAAATAAGCAGTCTTACCACAACATAATAAACTCATCTGAATATTAGCTCTTCTCCCAACAAATATTTCCCACTCACTTCATAACTTCTTTTAAGCACACTTTCTCCACAAATTCAGCTCTACCACACTTTAAAAGACTGCACCACAACATGTACAATTCACCCTTTCATTTTTGCTCCATCCTCAACCTAGGATGCAAATTCAACAATCTGAATTCTTCCTCATCCTTTATCGATTCCATTATAGCATTGTCTTCTTCCCAATCTCTCAAAGTCTTTACTCTTCTTTCATTATATTCCATAATGAAATATGTTCTTGACTGCTCAAAACACAAACATAATCATGTTTAGTAATTATAGTTTCATGCCTGTTTTGTGCAATCACCCTGAAACAATTTATAACATTTAGCAGCTTTTTTATCTTCTTTTATATGTAAATCTTCTAAAGACATGTTGAAATCCGCTAGATAGGGAGAAAGAAATTCATCATTATTAAATATACCAACATGCACATTACAACACATAGGAAATTGGAAGTTGAACATACGTTGATCCCTCACCAGAAGGAATAGGAAGAAAAGTACAAAGGAAGCACCCTTTAATCTTCATAATATTTATGTAGTCATAATTCATTTTAGAATAGATGTTATCTTGAAATCCACGAAACAAGTTTCTTATGCACTAGCATCGTGTTTCGATTCACTCCTAACAGTGGTTAATTCAACGTCCACAGAAGCTTATCCCACCAGAGTCAATAATCAGAAAAACAGATCAACTAAGTCTAATAATAGTGGTAATAATATTATTACTAACAATACAATTTTACAGCATTTGCTGTTATCCACCTTCTATTTGAGACATAAATTATTGTGAGGCTCAAAAATAATAAAACTTTTCTTTAGAACAATAATAGATTTCTTCTTTCTTTTCATCATATTTCTTTAAAACAACAGTCAAAACAAAAATTCTAAAATGTTTTTCTTTTCTTTTACTTTTCTCGAAATTTCATTTCAGTCAGTGATTTATCTTATCTTGTTCAACCACCATTTCTCTATTCAGGTTTGTCTTAACAGTCTTGTTAATATTTCATATTGGCTCTTCTTCTGTCACTCTCAGATTAATTTTAAAATTTGTACTGACAATGATTTACTGAATTGTAACTTTCTATCTCTGATTTGTCTTCTTGCTGATATACTGTGGCTAAATATTTCCCATTCAGGTGAAGCATATTTTATATTTGGTACTCTCCTTCTTGCTCACCTTTCGGCAACAGGTGATTCACTCCCACTGATTTTCGAGTTTAACAGTGTCACAAGATTTTCAGGTTTGTAGTGCTTTCTTTTGCAAGTTCTTTTCCATGGAATATCTTTAGTTCTACTTTGTTCACCAACAGTCTTTGTCAGATTTTCTTTACTCTCTGAAGAACTTAGACTTGATCTTGAACTTGAGCCTTGATCAGTCTTGTCGACATGATTTACTGCAAATTGCTTTCTTCCTCAGCAGGTTTGAGTAACTCACATGTTTAATTGCAGTTTCTCATTGTTTGGTTTTGAGTCTACTTTTTCTTTCTGCAACTCATTCTTTTTGGTTTTTACACTATAACAGCTCTGTAATCCGATCCTTACTTTGAAACTGTACTTTAGGCTTTTCAGGTTCTTCATCAGCACTTTCACTAACCTGAAACTCTGAGTGTGTTTCTTTCTTCACCAGTTTTAAAATTCCCACCCCTCTGTGCATCCACACTCCAAATTCAAGCTTGGTTTTAAATTTCACTTTGTGCTAGACTTCACCACAGTGTTGGTAGTCAGAATTAGCTGATAGGGTCCACACCATTGCTCTTCCTGACTTGCTTCTATACCACTATCCAATCTCAGGGACTTAAACTGTGACAGATGATATCCTTTGTCGCCTCTGTTGCCATATTCAAATGAAGAGAGACAGATTTCACCATATCAACCAGTTCTGTGCAGTAATCTAGCACAATACAACCTGTTATCAAAATGAATGCACCTCATGGGGTGACAAACCTGTATTTCTATCAGGATTACTTCTCATGCTCATCAAAACAAGAGGAAGTGCACCATGCCATTTTAAACCAGTTGAAGCACACACTTTAGCCAATTTGTTCTTAAAGTTTCATTAGCCATATCCACCATACCTGAAGATTGAGGATGACAACTACAATGTAACCTTTGATTTATTTGGAATGCTGTGCAGATTATTTGCAAAATCTCATTATTAAAATGAGTATCACAATCTGTCTCAATAGAAGTTAGAATTCCAGATCTGGGTTATCACTTCCCTCAACAAAAGATTGACAACTGTAATGCTAGCTGATCTCTGGGTAGGATAGGCCTCAACTCATTTAGAAAACAAGCAGACAACCTGGACCAGAAACAAGTATCCTAGGACGGGTTTCAGGGTTTCACCCCTCATCAGCCAGGATAGCTTGATTCCAGTGGCACCCTGAGTCCGGGACCCACATCTGGGCATACCCGGCTCACTTAGGGCGAGGAAGCAAAAGACACACAATTGATGGACGGAATGCACAACAAATCAAAACATTCACCCCCAGTCAAGAGATCTGGGTTAAATCATTAATTCTCTTGCTCACCATGCCACCCCAGTTTAGACCTGGCATATGCAAATCAGCCTTGACCCTGTGCCTCATGGGAACAGTCCAGCCCGAACTGCCAAGCCAGGTCCTTCCTGAACCGGAAACAAGCATCCTAGGGCCGGTTTTGGGGTTTCACCCCTCATTAGCCAGGATAGCTTGATTCCAGTGACACAGTGAGCCCGGGACCCACATCTGGGCATTCACAGCGCACTTAGGGCGAGGAAGCAAAAGACACACAATTGATGGATAGAATGCAGAACAAATCAAAACATTCAACCCCAGTCAAGAGATCTGGGTTAAATCCATCATGCTTTTACTCACCATACCACCCTAGCTTAGACCTGGCCATATGCAAATCAGTCTTGACCCTGTGCCTCATGGTAACAGTCCAGACCGAACTGCCAAGCCAGGTCCTCCCTCGACCTGAAACAAGTATCCTAGGAACGGTTTCGGGGTTTCACCCCTCATCAGCCAGGATAGCTTGATTCCAGAGGCACAGTGAGACCGGGACCCTCGTCTGGTCATACTCGGCGCACTTTGGGCAAGGAAACAAAAGATACGCAATTGAAGGACAAATGCAGAACAAATGAAAACATTCACCCCCAGTCAAGAGATCTGGGTTAAATCCATCATTCTTTTGCTCACTATGCCACCCCAATTTAGACCTGGCCAAATGCAAATCAGTCTTGACACTGTGCCTCATGAGAAAAGGGTGAAGACTGATTTGCATATGGCTGGGTTCAAACTGGAATGTCATGGGGAGCAAATAAACATTAGATTTAGGCTCAGATCTCTGTACTGGGGTGAATGTATGACATTGTTCTGCATTCTGTCCATCAATTGTTGTTTTTGCATTTATCAACCTGAGTGGGACGGGTATGCCCAGATGTGGGTCCCGTGTTCTCCATACCACTGGACTCAAGCTATCCTGGCTGATATGGGGTGAAACCCCAAAACCAGTCCTAGGATGCTTGTTTCCAGTCCAGGGAGGACCTGGCCTGGCAGTTCGGGCAGGACTGTTCCCGTTGATGCAGGGTCAAGACTGATTTGCAGATGGCTAGGTTCAAATTGGAATGCTGTGGGAGCCAACAAACAATGGATTTAGGCCCAGATCTCTGTACTGGGGTGAATGTATGACATTGGTCTGCATTCTGTCCATCAATTGTTGTTTTTGCATTTATCACCCCGAGTGGGACGGGTATGCCCAGATATGGGTCCCATGCTTTCCATGCCACTGGAGTCAAGCTATCCTGGCTGATGAAGGGTGAAACCCCAAAACCGGTCGTAAGATGCTTGCTTCCAGTCCAGGGAGGACCTGGCCTGGCAGGTCGGGCTGTACTATTCACATTGGGGTGCATGGTCAAGGCTGATTTGCATATGGCCAGGTCTAGACTGGGGTGACATGGTGAGCAAAAGAATGATGGATGTAACCCACATCTCTTGACTGGGGGTGAATGTTTTGATTTGTTCTGTATTCCGTCCATCACTTGTGTGTCTTTTGCTTCCTCGCCCTAAGTGCGCCAAGTATGCCCAGACGTGGGTCCCCGGCTCACTGTGTCACTGGAATCAAGCTATCCTGGCTGATGAGGGGTGAAATCCCCAAACCGGTCCTAGGATGCTTGTTTCCGGTCCAGGGATGACCTGGCTTGGCAGTTCAGGCTGGACTGTTCCCATGAGGTGTAGGGTCAAGACTGATTTGCATATGGCCAGGTCTAAACTGGGGTGGCATGGTGAGCAAGAGAATGATGGATTTAACCCAGATCTCTTGACTGGGGTGAATGTTTTGATTTGTTCTGCATTCCGTCCAGCAATTGTGTGTCTTTTTCTTCCTCGCCCTAAGTGCGCTGGGTATGCCCAGACGTGGGTCCCGGGCTCACTGTACCACTGGATTCAAGCTATCCTGGCTAATGAGGGGTGAAATCCCGAAACCAGTCCTAGGATGCTTGTTTCCGGTCCAGGGATGACCTGGCTTGGCAGTTCAGGTTGGACTGTTCCCATGAGGGGCATGGTCAAGACTGATTTGCATATGGCCAGGTCTAAACTGGGGTGGCATGATGAGCAAAAGAATGATGGATTTAACCCAGATCTCTTGATTGGGGTAAATGCTTTGCTTTGTTGTGCATTCCGTCCATCAATTGTGTGGCTTTTGCTTCCTCGTCCTAAGTGCGCCGGGTATGCCCAGACATGGGTCCCAGGCTCACTCTGCCACTGGAATCAAGCTATCCTTGGTGATGAGAGGTGAAACCCCAAAACCGGTCCAAGGATGCTTGTTTCCGGTACAGGGAGGACCTACGCAAAAGAATTATGGATTTAACCCAGATCTCTTGACTGGGGTTGAATGTTTTGATTTGTACTGCATTCCGTCCATCAATTATGCCTTTTGTTTCCTCGCCCTAAGTGCGCCTGGTATGCCCAGATGTGGGTCCCGGGCTCACTGTGCCACTGGAATTAAGCTGTCCTGGCTTATATGGGGTGAAACCCTGAAACCGGTCCTAGGATGCTTGTTTCCGTTCCAGAGAAGTCCTGGCTTGGCAGTTCGGGCAGGGCTGTTCCCATGAGGCACAGGGTCAAGACTGATTTGCATATGGCCAGGTCTAAACTGGGGTGGCATGGTGAGCAAAAGAATGATGGATTTAACCCACATCTCTTGACTGGGGGTGAATGTTTTGATTTGTTCTGCATTTCGTCCATCAATTGTGTGTCTTTTGCTTCCTCACCCTAAGTGCGCCGGGTATGCCCAGACATGGGTCCCGGGCTCACTGTGCCACTGGAATCAAGATATCCTGGCTGATGATGAGTGAAATACCGAAACCGGTCCTAGGATACTTGTTTCCGGTCCAGGGAGAACCTGGCTTGGCAGTTCAGGCTGGACTGTTCTCATGAGGCGCAGGGTCAAGACTGATTTGCATATGGCCAGGTCTAAACTGGGGTGGCATGGTGAGCACAATAATGAAGGATTTAACCCATATCTGTTGACTGGTGGGGAATGTTTTGTTTTATTCAGCATTCCATCCATCAATTGTGTGTCTCTTCCTTCCTCGCCCTATGTGCTCCGGGTATGCCCAGACATGGGTCCCGGACTCACTGTGCCACTGGAATCAAGTTATCCTTGGTGATGAGGGGTGAAACCCCTCAACCCGGTCCAAGGATGCTTATTTCTGGTCCAGGTAGGTCCTGGCTTGTCAGTTCGGACTGGACTGATTTTCAAATGGCCAGGTCTAAACTGGGGTGGCATGGTGAGCCAAAGAATTATGGATTTAACCCACATCTCTTGACTGGGGGTGAATGTTTTGATTTGTTCTGCATTCTGTCCATCAATTCTGTATCTTTTGCTTCCTCACCCTAATTGTGCCGGGTATGCACAGATGTGGGACCCTGGCTCACTGTACCACTGGAATCAAGCTATCCTGGCTGATGTGACCCCGAAACCGGGCCTAGGATGCTTGTTTTCGGTCGAGGGAGAACCTGGCTTGGCAGTTCGGGCTGGACTGTTCCCATGAGGCACAGGGTCAAGACTGATTTGCATATGGCCAGGTCTAAACTAGGGTGGCATGGTGAGCAAAAGAATTATGGATTTAACCCACATCTCTTGACTGGGGATGAATGTTTTGATTTGTTCTGCATTCCGTCCATCAATTGTGTATCTTTTGCTTCCTCACCCTAAGTGTGCCGGGTATGCACAGATGTGGGACCCGGGCTCACTGTGCCACTGGAATCAAGCTATCCTGGCTGATGTGACCCCGAAACCGGGCCTAGGATGCTTGTTTCTGGTCGAGGGAGGACCTGGCTTGGCAGTTCGAGCTGGACTGTTCCCATGAGGCACAGGGTCAAGACTGATTTGCATATGGTCAGGTCTAAACTAGGGTGGCATGGTGAGCAAAAGAATGATGGATTTAACCCACATCTCTTGACTGGGGGTGAATGTTTTGATTTGTTCTGCATTTCGTCCATCAATTGTGTGTCTTTTGCTTGCTCGCCCTAGGTGCGCCGGGTATGCCCAGACATGGGTCCTGGGCTCACTGTGCCACTGGAATCAAGCTATTCTGGATGATGAGGGGTGAAACCCCAAAACCGGTCCTAGGATGCTTGTTTCCCGGTCAACGGATGAGCTGGCTTGGCAGTTCGGGCTGGCCTGTTCCCATCAGGCACAGGGTCAAGACTGATTTGCATATGGCCTGGACTAAACTGTGGTGGCATGGTGCGCAAAAAAATGATGGATTTAACCCAGATCTCTTTATTGGGGGTGAATGTTTTGATTTGTTCTGCATTCCGTCCATCAATTGTTTGTCTTTTAGTTTTAGAAACCTGGCATTTCCTTGTCCTAACCATTTGGTATCTGCAGCCTGTATCCTGGGTCACATGAATAGTTGTGACTGGCAGTTGTCCTTTCTGTATTTCTCCCAGACAGTCACACAAAGATAGGCCATCGTGACAGGATAGGAGGGACAGAGCTTTGCACAGCCCCACTTAGATTTTAAAACAGCCTCTTCAGCACACACAAAAAAAACTTCACACTAGTCTTTTGGGACTCCAGAGGCAATGGAGCCTGGGCAGTGAGACGGGAAATTACAGGACTATCTGTGGGGAGGTAACTATAGAGGTTTCTTACACTTAACAGCTGGCACCAGGTAAAAAATATACCCTCAGACCCACTCATTATTTCACTTCTGGACCTAGGGAGGATTCTCAAAGGACTGCCCCGATGCCTAAGGCCTGCTGTGTAGTTCAGATGAATGCCACGCTGTTCCAAGAGTACTGCCCTGCTGCCTGAAGCCTACCCTCATAGGACTGCCCTGCTGTTTCAGACCTGCTTCCAGCTTTCAATCCAGGACCACCAGAGTGACTTTAAGGGCTAGTTTGCTGGCCTCCTGTTCAGACCTACAGGGACAAACAAATTGCAAATAACTTGTGAAGTGCGCCTGGACCCAGCCTGAAGTGGGTCCTGACACTCCAAGTGGTGTCTGCTAGTTCTGGACCGTTGAAAGTTGAGCTAAAGGTATCCAATCAGCCGAAATCCAGAACTTGGAACTAAAAGCTTTTTCTGTCAAAAAGTACCTTGAGAACTGAGAGGAGACCAGGACATACCTGCTCATCGGTACGTCTGAAGTGCATCGCCAGGTGGTCTGACTGCAGCAGCTTCGCTACTTTCTTCTCCGCAGCAGCAAATCCTAATCTGTGGCTCCTCCTCGGAAGGGTATCTGGCTTTGTGGAATTCTCTATGGCTTCAGATGCAGCTTCGTCCTGCTGGTGATTTTTGACTTCCAAAAAAGAGACTAAGTAAAAATGTAAAACTCCAGCGGCTCCCTTGCGATGACACCTCCTTCTCGGACACAGTCGGCTGCCTTGCCCTGCTGAACTTTACCTACTCAGGCATTTTTCTTTGAAATTTCTTTTTGGTCCAAAGTTAAAATGAGACCAAGCCCAACCCACTTATTGTATCCGAATTGTGCTCCATCTCAGTCGACCATCATTTTGGACTTTGCCCCAGTCTCGTGCAACTCGATGTACGCAGTTTGCTCTTTGATCTTTTAGGTGCTAGATTGAATTCATAACACTGGTTTTACTTATTGGATTTTTGTGTTTTTGCTGTCAAATAATTTATTCAATTTTGTTATATTTTTCTAAATTGGTGTGGGATTTTTGTCTTGTGTTTTCACTTTGTTACATTTTACCTGCTGCATAAATGCTTTACACATTGCCTCTAAGTTAAGCCTTACTGCTTTTGTGGCACGCTTCCAGAGGGATGAGCACAGGTTAAATTTGTAACTTTTGTAGATCATGCTGACAAGGATTGTGGCTGTTGCTGTCCCTTTAACCAACAACCCAGTTGATGATATTGATGCTCAGTGATGGGATCCATTACTCGTGGTTGTGCCTTACCATGCAGTGATTGGTGCAACACCATAATCTCTAAATTGTTTGACACCAGATTTCACCTTTTTTTATACTCTCCTTAGCTTTTGATTTGGCTGTTTTTAATTTTTCCAAATGTAAGTTTACCTCACCCCTTTTTGCTGCAATGGAGATCACCATCATACACAGGGATCAACTATCTGCACCGTCACCGACAACCAAACCACAACAACCATGGAACACATGAACTTCAAGTTTCCCACTGATGATGACACCACCATTAAAGGCACCCTCACTTACAGACCACGGATCGTATTCAGCAATGCCATCGCTGAATTCACCACCCTGCTCACCAGAGAATCCAAACACTACGTCTTCCTGGGCAACCTCAAATACCAACTTACGGACCCCACTGACTCCAACTTCACCTACCTTCTGGAGAGACTAGACAACATTGGCCTCAAGCAGCTAGTCACTGATTCAACGCACAAAGCAGGACACACGTGTGACTTCTTACTCTATACGAGAAGAAGGGCACTATGAAGGAAAGCCATTCTCGCTCTTCTCCAGATTTCTGCATCGAGCAAAACTCCCCATGGCTCAAGACTCTCGGTAGCCCCCTCTTCTACCTGCAATACAGAAGCAACCATCTCCATCTATAATAGTGGGACAATCCTCATCCAAACTTCAGATCATATCCTAGAGTTACTTGAGAAAATGTTCCACAATATCAAAAAAGCTGCCACCACGAATATCCCCTCCCCCTCCCAAGGCATCTAAAAACAGTTGTGCAACAGGCATTCGCCTTCAAAGAGATCTGAGCCAACCCCTATCGCTTGCTTTACTTCACCACATTCCCACCTCACACCAATGGCTAACATGGCTAAACCAGATAGCCATGGTAAACATTTATCTACCCCGACCTTACTGCCTATCCCCTCTTTCGCTACAACCTACTGAAATCCCAAGTACTAAACCCATTGTCAAGGACCTCAATCAGTCACTGACCCTGCCTCCTTCATTTCACCCTAACCCCCTACAAACTAATCAAAAGCCCACTGACTCCTTTGATCCTTTATCGTGACTCGCACATCCCCCTGGCCAATAGCATTACACCTACCCAGGAGTCATCGCCACACCAACTACTCCCCCCATACTCCAAGATCGTAACACTGAGGATACTCCCCCTACGTCTTTGGCAACTAGTCAAATTTACCTGCCCAACATAGATTCTAACACTCGATCTCCCTCGCTCCCCTCACTTCAAGCCAACACTCCATCCTTGCACATCCTACTAGCAACCAGGATGGATGAGATCGTACAAACATTACATCTAAAGAGGGAAGACATGCATAGTCTTAAACATCTTACCATTAAGTCGACATACTCTAGACCAGAGCTTTCCAAACTGTGTGTCCCGACACAGTACTGTGTCGCCTGCAAATGGTGGGTGTGTCGTGGGATGACACTGGTATTAACGGGCACTTAGCACATAACTGCTGCTAATTAAGAGGCATTCCTTTGAAAGCTTTGTTTTCACTATGCCTCATCTATTGCATAACATCTCCCAGTAAATGGTCTTTCAAAGACCTGCGAAGTACTCTGGTGCGGCTGTGTGTGTGCCTGGGAAGCTGGGGTGAAGTGACAGAGGGTGACAGACAGAAGGAGACAGACAGAGGGAGATAGAGGGAGCAAGACAGAGGGAGGGAGACAGAGGGAGACAGAGGGAGGGAGACAGAGAGAGAGGGAGACAGAGAGAGAAGGAGACAGAGGAGGGAGACAGAGGGAGGGAGACAGAGAGGGAGAGAGGGAGGGAGAGAGAGGGACGAAGACAGAGGGAGACAGAGGGGGAGACAGAGGGCGACAGACAGAGGGAGTCAGACAGAGGGAGGGAAAACGTGGGAGACAGAGAGAGAGGGAGACAGAGGGAGGGAGACAGAGGGAGGGAGTCCGGGGTAGACAGAGGGAGGGAGAGGGAGACAGATAGAGGGAGACAGAAGGAGGGAGACAGAGGAAGGGAGACAGAGAGAGGGGGAGACAGAGGAAGACAGACAGAGGGAGACAGAGGGAGCAAGAGGGAGACAGAGGGATGGAGATAGAGGGAAGGAGATAGAGGGACGGAGACAGAGAGAGGGAGGGAGACAGACAGACAGAGGGAGACAGATAAAGGGAGGAGGGCGACTGAGGGAGGGGGACAGAGGGAGGGAAACTGATAGAGGGAGACAGATGGAGGGAGACAGAGAGAAAGGAAGACAGAGAGAGAGGGAGGCAGAGGGAGGGAGACAGAGGGAGGGAGACAGAGAGGAAGGGAGAGAGGGAGGGAGACAGACAGAGGGAGACAGAGGGAGGGAAAACGTGGGAGACAGAGAGAGAGGGAGACAGAGGGAGGGAGACAGAGGGAGGGAGTCCGGGGTATACAGAGGGGGGAGAGGGAGACAGAGGGAGGGAGAGGGAGACAGATAGAGGGAGGGAGGGAGACAGAGAGAAAGGGAGACAGAGGAAGACAGACAGAGGGAGACGGAGGGAGACAGAGGGACTGACACAGAGGGAAGGAGATAGAGGGATGGAGACAGAGAGAGGGAGGGAGACAGACAGACAGAGGGAGACAGATAAAGGGAGGAGGGTGACAGAGGGAGGGAGACAGATAGAGGGAGACAGATGGAGGGATACAGATGGAGGGAGAGAGAGGGAGGGAGACAGAGGGAGGGAGACAGAGAGAGAGGGAGACACAGAGAGACAGAGAGACAGAGGGAGGGAGACAGAGGGAGAGAGAGGGAGGGAGACAGAGGGAGACAGAGAGAGAGGGAGACAGAGAGAGGGAGACAGAGAGAGAGGGAGACACAGAGAGACAGAGAGACAGAGAGAGAGAGAGAGAGAGAGAGAGGGAGAGGGAGGAAGACAGAGAGAGGGGGAGACAGAGGGAGAGAGAGAGATATAGAGAGAGGGAGGAAGACAGAGAGAGGGGGAGGGAGACAGAGAGAGAGAGACAGAAAGGGAGGGAGATAGAGACAGACAGAGATAGAGACAGGGACAGACAGAGACAGAGACAGGGGCAGACAGATAGAGGCAGAGACAGACAGAGACAGACAGAGACAGAGAGACAGCGAGGGAGACAGAGGGAGGAAGAGAGCGACACACAGGAATAGACAGAGACAGGGACAGACAGACAGATAGAGGCAGAGACAGGCAGAGACTGAGACAGACAGAGGCAGAGAGGGAGACGGAGAGGGAGAGGGAGACAGAGGGAGGGAGACAGAGGGAGAGAGAGAGAGGGATACAGAGGGTGACAGAGGGAGAGGGAGGGAGACAGAGAGAGAGGGAGACAGAGGGAGACAGAGAGAGAGGGAGACAGAGGAGGGAGAGAGGGAGGGAGACAGAGGGAGGGAGACAGAGGGACGGCGACAGAGGCAGACAGAGGGCGACATACAGAGGGAGGAGGGCGACAGAGGGAAGGAGATAGAGGGATGGAGACAGAGAGAGGGAGGGAGACAGACAGACAGAGGGAGACAGATAAAGGGAGGAGGGCGACAGAGGGAGGGAGACTGATAGAGGGAGACAGATGGAGGGAGACAGAGAGAGAGGAAGACAGAGAGAGAGGGATACAGAGAGAGAGGGAGACAGAGGGAGGGAGACAGAGGGAGGGAGACAGAGAGGGAGAGAGGGAGGGAGACAGAGGGACAGAGACAGAGGGAGACAGAGAGGGAGACAGAGGGTGACAGACAGAGGGAGACAGACAGAGGGAGGGAGGGAGACAGATGGAGGGAGACAGAGGGAGGGAGACAGACAGAGGGAGGGAAAACGTGGGAGACAGAGAGAGAGGGAGACAGAGGGAGGGAGACAGAGGGAGGGAGTCCGGGGTAGACGGAGGGAGGGAGAGGGAGACAGAGGGGGGAGAGGGAGACAGATAGAGGGAGGGAGGGAGACAGAGAGAGAGGGAGACAGAGGAAGAAAGACAGAGGGAGCAAGAGGGAGACAGAGGGATGGAGACAGAGGGAAGGAGATAGAGGGATGGAGACAGAGAGAGGGAGGGAGACAGACAGACAGAGGGAGACAGAGAAAGGGAGGAGGGTGACAGAGGGAGGGAGACAGATAGAGGGAGACAGATGGAGGGAGACAAAGGGAGGGAGACAGAGGGAGGGAGAAAGACGGAGGGAGACAGACGGAGACAGACAGAGGGAGGCAGACAGAGGGAGAGAGAGGGAGGGAGACAGAGGGAGACAGACAGAGAGGGAGACAGAGAGAGGGAGACAGAGAGAGAGGGAGACACAGAGAGACAGAGAGAGAGATAGAGAGAGAGAGGGAGGATGACAGAGAGATGAGGAGACAGAGGGAGAGAGAGAGATAGAGAGAGGGAGGAAGACAGAGAGAGAGGGAGGGAGACCGAGAGAGAGACAGAAAGGGAGGGAGATAGAGACAGACAGAGATAGAGACAGGGACAGACAGAGACAGAGACAGGGGCAGGGGCAGACAGATAGAGGCAGAGACAGACAGAGAGAGAGAGACAGAGAGGGAGACAGAGGGAGGGAGACAGCGACATACAGGAATAGACAGAGACAGACAGATAGAGGCGGAGACAGGCAGAGACTGAGACAGACAGAGGCAGAGAGGGAGACGGAGATGGAGAGGGAGACAGAGGGAGAGAGACAGAGGGAGAGAGAGAGAGAGAGGGATACAGAGGGTGACAGAGGGAGAGGGAGGGAGACATAGAGAGAGGGAGACAGAGGGAGACAGAGAGAGAGGGAGACAGAGGAGGGAGAGAGGGAGGGAGACAGAGGGAGGGAGACAGAGGGACGGCGACAGAGGCAGACAGAGGGCGACATACAGAGGGAGGAGGGTGACAGAGGGAAGGAGATAGAGGGGCGGAGACAGAGAAAGGGAGGGAGACAGACAGACAGAGGGAGACAGATAAGGGGAGGAGGGCGACAGAGGGAGGGAGACAGAGGGAGGGAGACTGATAGAGGGGAGACAGATGGAGGGAGACAGAGAGAGAGGGAGACAGAGGGAGGGAGACAGAGGGAGGGAGACAGAGAGGGAGAGAGGGAGGGAGAGAGGGAGGGAGACAGAGGGACGGAGACAGAGGGAGACAGAGAGGGAGACAGAGGGCGACAGACAGAGGGAGATAGACAGAGGGAGGGAGGGAGACAGATGGAGGGAGACAGAGGGAGGGAGACAGACAGAGGGAGGGAAAACATGGGAGACAGAGAGAGAGGGAGACAGAGGGAGGGAGACAGAGGGAGGGAGCCTGGGGTAGACAGAGGGAGGGAGAGGGAGACAGAGGGGGGTGAGGGAGACAGATAGAGGGAGGGAGGGAGACAGGGAGAGAGGGAGACAGAGGAAGACAGACAGAGGGAGACAAAGGGAGCAAGAGGGAGACAGAGGGATGGAGACAGAGGGAAGGAGATAGAGGGATGGAGACAGAGAGAGGGAGGGAGACAGACAGACAGAGGGAGACAGATAAAGGGAGGAGGGTGACAGAGGAAGCGAGACAGATAGAGGGAGACAGATGGAGGGAGACAGAGGGAGGGAGACAGTGGGAGGGAGACAGATGGAGACAGACAGAGGGAGGGAGACAGAGGGAGAGATAGGGAGGGGGACAGAGGGAGACAGAGAGAGAGGGAGACAGAGAGAGGGGTACAGAGAGAGAGGGAGAGAGAGAGAGAGGGAGGAAGACAGGGAGAGGGGGAGACAGAGGGAGAGAGAGAGATAGAGAGAGGGAGGAAGACAGAGAGAGGGGGAGGGAGACCGAGAGAGAGACAGAAAGGGAGGGAGATAGAGACAGACAGAGATAGAGACAGGGACAGACAGAGACAGAGACAGGGGCAGGGGCAGACAGATAGAGGCAGAGACAGACAGAGAGAGAGAGACAGAGAGGGAGACAGAGGGAGGGAGACAGCGACATACAGGAATAGACAGAGACAGAGACAGACAGATAGAGGCGGAGACAGGCAGAGACTGAGACAGACAGAGGCAGAGAGGGAGACGGAGATGGAGAGGGAGACAGAGGGAGAGAGACAGAGGGAGAGAGAGAGAGAGAGGGATACAGAGGGTGACAGAGGGAGAGGGAGGGAGACATAGAGAGAGGGAGACTGAGGGAGACAGAGAGAGAGGGAGACAGAGAGAGAGGGATACAGAGAGAGAGGGAGACAGAGGGAGGGAGACAGAGGGAGAGAGACAGAGAGGGAGAGAGGGAGGGAGACAGAGGGACAGAGACAGAGGGAGACAGAGAGGGAGACAGAGGGTGACAGACAGAGGGAGACAGACAGAGGGAGGGAGGGAGACAGATGGAGGGAGACAGAGGGAGGGAGACAGACAGAGGGAGGGAAAACGTGGGAGACAGAGAGAGAGGGAGACAGAGGGAGGGAGACAGAGGGAGGGAGTCCGGGGTAGACGGAGGGAGGGAGAGGGAGACAGAGGGGGGAGAGGGAGACAGATAGAGGGAGGGAGGGAGACAGAGAGAGAGGGAGACAGAGGAAGAAAGACAGAGGGAGCAAGAGGGAGACAGAGGGATGGAGACAGAGGGAAGGAGATAGAGGGATGGAGACAGAGAGAGGGAGGGAGACAGACAGACAGAGGGAGACAGAGAAAGGGAGGAGGGTGACAGAGGGAGGGAGACAGATAGAGGGAGACAGATGGAGGGAGACAAAGGGAGGGAGACAGAGGGAGGGAGAAAGACGGAGGGAGACAGACGGAGACAGACAGAGGGAGGCAGACAGAGGGAGAGAGAGAGAGAGAGGGATACAGAGGGTGACAGAGGGAGAGGGAGGGAGACATAGAGAGAGGGAGACAGAGGGAGACAGAGAGAGAGGGAGACAGAGGAGGGAGAGAGGGAGGGAGACAGAGGGAGGGAGACAGAGGGACGGCGACAGAGGCAGACAGAGGGCGACATACAGAGGGAGGAGGGTGACAGAGGGAAGGAGATAGAGGGGCGGAGACAGAGAAAGGGAGGGAGACAGACAGACAGAGGGAGACAGATAAGGGGAGGAGGGCGACAGAGGGAGGGAGACAGAGGGAGGGAGACTGATAGAGGGGAGACAGATGGAGGGAGACAGAGAGAGAGGGAGACAGAGGGAGGGAGACAGAGGGAGGGAGACAGAGAGGGAGAGAGGGAGGGAGAGAGGGAGGGAGACAGAGGGACGGAGACAGAGGGAGACAGAGAGGGAGACAGAGGGCGACAGACAGAGGGAGATAGACAGAGGGAGGGAGGGAGACAGATGGAGGGAGACAGAGGGAGGGAGACAGACAGAGGGAGGGAAAACATGGGAGACAGAGAGAGAGGGAGACAGAGGGAGGGAGACAGAGGGAGGGAGCCTGGGGTAGACAGAGGGAGGGAGAGGGAGACAGAGGGGGGTGAGGGAGACAGACAGAGAGGGAGACAGAGAGAGGGAGACAGAGAGAGAGGGAGACACAGAGAGACAGAGAGAGAGATAGAGAGAGAGAGGGAGGATGACAGAGAGATGAGGAGACAGAGGGAGAGAGAGAGATAGAGAGAGGGAGGAAGACAGAGAGAGAGGGAGGGAGACCGAGAGAGAGACAGAAAGGGAGGGAGATAGAGACAGACAGAGATAGAGACAGGGACAGACAGAGACAGAGACAGGGGCAGGGGCAGACAGATAGAGGCAGACAGAGAGAGAGAGACAGAGAGGGAGACAGAGGGAGGGAGACAGCGACATACAGGAATAGACAGAGACAGACAGATAGAGGCGGAGACAGGCAGAGACTGAGACAGACAGAGGCAGAGAGGGAGACGGAGATGGAGAGGGAGACAGAGGGAGAGAGACAGAGGGAGAGAGAGAGAGAGAGGGATACAGAGGGTGACAGAGGGAGAGGGAGGGAGACATAGAGAGAGGGAGACAGAGGGAGACAGAGAGAGAGGGAGACAGAGGAGGGAGAGAGGGAGGGAGACAGAGGGAGGGAGACAGAGGGACGGCGACAGAGGCAGACAGAGGGCGACATACAGAGGGAGGAGGGTGACAGAGGGAAGGAGATAGAGGGGCGGAGACAGAGAAAGGGAGGGAGACAGACAGACAGAGGGAGACAGATAAGGGGAGGAGGGCGACAGAGGGAGGGAGACAGAGGGAGGGAGACTGATAGAGGGGAGACAGATGGAGGGAGACAGAGAGAGAGGGAGACAGAGGGAGGGAGACAGAGGGAGGGAGACAGAGAGGGAGAGAGGGAGGGAGAGAGGGAGGGAGACAGAGGGACGGAGACAGAGGGAGACAGAGAGGGAGACAGAGGGCGACAGACAGAGGGAGATAGACAGAGGGAGGGAGGGAGACAGATGGAGGGAGACAGAGGGAGGGAGACAGACAGAGGGAGGGAAAACATGGGAGACAGAGAGAGAGGGAGACAGAGGGAGGGAGACAGAGGGAGGGAGCCTGGGGTAGACAGAGGGAGGGAGAGGGAGACAGAGGGGGGTGAGGGAGACAGATAGAGGGAGGGAGGGAGACAGGGAGAGAGGGAGACAGAGGAAGACAGACAGAGGGAGACAAAGGGAGCAAGAGGGAGACAGAGGGATGGAGACAGAGGGAAGGAGATAGAGGGATGGAGACAGAGAGAGGGAGGGAGACAGACAGACAGAGGGAGACAGATAAAGGGAGGAGGGTGACAGAGGAAGCGAGACAGATAGAGGGAGACAGATGGAGGGAGACAGAGGGAGGGAGACAGTGGGAGGGAGACAGATGGAGACAGACAGAGGGAGGGAGACAGAGGGAGAGATAGGGAGGGGGACAGAGGGAGACAGAGAGAGAGGGAGACAGAGAGAGGGGTACAGAGAGAGAGGGAGAGAGAGAGAGAGGGAGGAAGACAGGGAGAGGGGGAGACAGAGGGAGAGAGAGAGATAGAGAGAGGGAGGAAGACAGAGAGAGGGGGAGGGAGACCGAGAGAGAGACAGAAAGGGAGGGAGATAGAGACAGACAGAGATAGAGACAGGGACAGACAGAGACAGAGACAGGGGCAGGGGCAGACAGATAGAGGCAGAGACAGACAGAGAGAGAGAGACAGAGAGGGAGACAGAGGGAGGGAGACAGCGACATACAGGAATAGACAGAGACAGAGACAGACAGATAGAGGCGGAGACAGGCAGAGACTGAGACAGACAGAGGCAGAGAGGGAGACGGAGATGGAGAGGGAGACAGAGGGAGAGAGACAGAGGGAGAGAGAGAGGGATACAGAGGGTGACAGAGGGAGAGGGAGGGAGACATAGAGAGAGGGAGACTGAGGGAGACAGAGAGAGAGGGAGACAGAGGAGGGAGAGAGGGAGGGAGACAGAGGGAGGGAGACAGAGGGACGGTGACAGAGGCAGACAGAGGGCGACATACAGAGGGAGGAGGGTGACAGAGGGAAGGAGATAGAGGGGCGGAGACAGAGAGGGAGACAGAGAGAGGGAGACAGAGAGAGAGGGAGACACAGAGAGACAGAGAGAGAGATAGAGAGAGAGAGGGAGGAAGACAGAGAGATGGGGAGACAGAGGGAGAGAGAGAGATAGAGAGAGGGAGGAAGACAGAGAGAGGGGGAGGGAGACCGAGAGAGAGACAGAAAGGGAGGGAGATAGAGACAGACAGAGATAGAGACAGGGACAGACAGAGACAGAGACAGGGGCAGGGGCAGACAGATAGAGGCAGAAACAGACAGAGAGAGAGAGACAGAGAGGGAGACAGAGGGAGGGAGACAGCGACATACAGGAATAGACAGAGACAGAGACAGACAGATAGAGGCGGAGACAGGCAGAGACTGAGACAGACAGAGGCAGAGAGGGAGACGGAGATGGAGAGGGAGACAGAGGGAGAGAGACAGAGGGAGAGAGAGAGAGAGAGGGATACAGAGGGTGACAGAGGGAGAGGGAGGGAGACATAGAGAGAGGGAGACAGAGGGAGACAGAGAGAGAGGGAGACAGAGGAGGGAGAGAGGGAGGGAGACAGAGGGAGGGAGACAGAGGGACGGCGACAGAGGCAGACAGAGGGCGACATACAGAGGGAGGAGGGTGACAGAGGGAAGGAGATAGAGGGGCGGAGACAGAGAAAGGGAGGGAGACAGACAGACAGAGGGAGACAGATAAGGGGAGGAGGGCGACAGAGGGAGGGAGACAGAGGGAGGGAGACTGATAGAGGGGAGACAGATGGAGGGAGACAGAGAGAGAGGGAGACAGAGGGAGGGAGACAGAGGGAGGGAGACAGAGAGGGAGAGAGGGAGGGAGAGAGGGAGGGAGACAGAGGGACGGAGACAGAGGGAGACAGAGAGGGAGACAGAGGGCGACAGACAGAGGGAGATAGACAGAGGGAGGGAGGGAGACAGATGGAGGGAGACAGAGGGAGGGAGACAGACAGAGGGAGGGAAAACATGGGAGACAGAGAGAGAGGGAGACAGAGGGAGGGAGACAGAGGGAGGGAGCCTGGGGTAGACAGAGGGAGGGAGAGGGAGACAGAGGGGGGTGAGGGAGACAGATAGAGGGAGGGAGGGAGGGAGACAGGGAGAGAGGGAGACAGAGGAAGACAGACAGAGGGAGACAAAGGGAGCAAGAGGGAGACACAGGGATGGAGACAGAGGGAAGGAGATAGAGGGATGGAGACAGAGAGAGGGAGGGAGACAGACAGACAGAGGGAGACAGATAAAGGGAGGAGGGTGACAGAGGGAGCGAGACAGATAGAGGGAGACAGATGGAGGGAGACAGATGGAGGGAGACAGTGGGAGGGAGACAGATGGAGACAGACAGAGGGAGGGAGACAGAGGGAGAGATAGGGAGGGGGACAGAGGGAGACAGAGAGAGAGGGAGACAGAGAGAGGGGTACAGAGAGAGAGGGAGACACAGAGAGACAGAGAGAGAGAGAGAGAGAGAGAGAGAGAGGGAGGAAGACAGGGAGAGGGGGAGACAGAGGGAGAGAGAGAGATAGAGAGAGGGAGGAAGACAGAGAGAGGGGAGGGAGACAGAGAGAGAGGCAGAAAGGGAGGGAGATAGAGACAGACAGAAATAGAGACAGGGACAGACAGAGACAGAGACAGAGACAGGGACAGGGCCAGACAGATAGAGGCAGAGACAGACAGAGACAGAGAGACAGAGAGGGAGACAGAGGGAGGGAGGCAGCGACATACAGGAATAGAGACAGGGACAGACAGACAGATAGAGGCAGGGACAGGCAGAGACTGAGACAGACAGAGGCAGAGAGGGAGACAGAGAGGGAGAGGGAGACAGAGGGAGGGAGACAGAGGGAGAGAGAGAGAGGGATACAGAGGGTGATGGAGGGAGAGGGAGGGAGACAGAGAGAGAGGGAGACAGAGGGAGACAGAGAGAGAGGGAGACAGAGGAGGGAGAGAGGGAGGGAGACAGAGGGAGGGAGACAGAGGGACGGTGACAGAGGCAGACAGAGGGCGACAGACAGAGGGAGGAGGGCGACAGAGGGAGGGAGACAGACAGAGGGAGACAGGGAGACAGATAGAGGGAGACAGAGGAAGGGAGACTGAGGGAGACAAACAGAGACAGACAGAGGGAGGGAGACAGAGAGAGAGGGAAACCGTGGGAGACAGAGAGAGAGGGAGACAGAGGGAGGGAGTCCGGAATAGACAGGGGGAGGGAGAGGGAGACCGAGAGAGGGAGACAGAGAGAGGGAGACAGAGGGAGACAGGCAGAGGGAGACAGAGGGAGGGAGTCAGAGGGAGGGAGACAGAGGGAGGGAGACAGCGAGAGAGGGAGACAGAGAGAGAGGGAGACAGGGAGACATAGGTAGACAGACAGAGGGAGGGAGAGAGAGGGCAACAGACAGAGGGAGGGAGACAGACAGACAGAGGGGGAGGGAGACAGAGAGGGAGACAGACAGAGATAGAGACAGAGACAGGCAGAGACAGGGACAGACAGAGACAGGGACATACAGAGACAGATAGAGGCAGAGACAGGGACAGGGGCAGACAGATAGAGGCAGAGACGGACAGAGACAGAGAGACGGAGAGGGAGACAGAGGGAGGGAGACAGCGACATACAGATACAGACAGAGACAGGGGCAGACAGATAGAGGCAGAGACAGGTACAGACAGATAGAGGCAGAGACTGAGGCAGAGACTGAGACAGAGAGAGGCAGAGAGACAGAGACGGAGACGGAGAGGGAGAGGGAGACAGAGGGAGACAGAGAGAGGGAGACAGAGGGTGACATAGGGAGGGAGAGGGAGGGAGACAGGGGGAGACAGAGAGAGAGGGAGACAGAGGGAGAGAGGCAGAGGGAGACAGAGGGAGGGAGTCAGGCGGAAACAGAGGGAAGGAGAGGGAGACAGACAGAGGGAGGGAGACAGAGGGAGGGGGACAGAGGGAGAGACAGAGGGAGAGAGGGAGACAGAGAGAGAGGGAGACAGAGAGAGAGGGAGACAGAGGGGATGACAGGTATGGAGACAGAGGGAGGGAGACAGAGGGAGGGAGACAGAGGGAGACAGACAGAGGGAGAGGGAGACAGAGGGAGAGAGGGCAGGAGACAGAAGGAGGGAGACAGAAGGACGGAGGCAGAGGGAGGGAGACAGAGGGATGGAAACAGAGGGAGACAGACAGCGGGAGACAGAGGGCGACAGACAGAGGGAGACAGACAGAGGGAGGGAGACAGACAGAGGGAGACAGATAGAGGCAGGAGGGCAACAGAGGTAGCAAGACAGATAGAGGGAGACAGAGGGAGGTAGACAGACAGAGGGAGGGAGACAGAGGGAGAGAGAGGGAGGGAGACAGAGGGAGAGGGAGGGAGGGAGACAGAGAGAGGGAGACAGATAGAGTGAGTGAGACAGAGAGAGACAGAGGGAGGGAGAGAGGGAGGGAGAGAGAGAGAGAGAGAGAGAGAGAGATAGAGAGAGGGAGGGGGAGAGAGAGAGAGAGAGAGAGGGAGACAGAGAGAGGGAGAGAGAGAGAGAGAGAGAGAGAGAGAGAGAGAGAGAGAGAGAGAGAGAGAGAGAGAGAGAGAGAGATGTGGGTATGCTGGGTCTGGTGGCTCAGTGGACGAAGGCATCTGCTTGGGCCTTTGTTCAACCTCACGGTCTCAAATTTGCTTGAAAATGCACCATTTGCCCACTTTTATTTCAAAATGTTCTTCTGGGGGGAGAATCCCCCCCCCAAACCCCCCTTGAGTGGTTTGGGCTCGCTTGCTATGCTTGCTCACTACACTGCCTTACTGTGTCCCAAAATGGTGCATCTCCAAAAAGTGTGTCACCAACATGAAAAATTTGGAAAGCTGTACTCTAGACCCTGTAGATCCTCTGATTCAAACTCATTATCTGTGGAAGATATTGAATCACTCTTACTTTCATACAACCCTTCTCACCATGAGAGAATTGTCTATCAGAGTCATATCCAATCTATTGCTGCAAACCCCCACAGAGAAGTAAAACCCAATCACAGAATGATAAATAAACATAACCTCAGGAGAGTTGCACTTACCCAGACCTCCAAGGATCTCCCTGAATATATTCTGAAATGCATTCCTCTCAATTGGAGATCAGCTGTTAGACAAGCTGCTGACCTCCCAGATCTCATCCTAGCGCAGGATCTAGACCTTTTGATCTTCACAGAAACTTGGCTAAATGAGTCCTAAGCTCCTACCCTCAACATTCTAGTTACTCCTAGTTACGATATCATCAGACTAGATACACCTATTAGACTAGGGGGTGGCATTGCATGTATTCACTGTAACTGCCTTGCGCTGAAAACAGTTACAGTCCCCTGCTCTTTCATCATGTGACTATCTATGTATCGAAATTACCTGCAACAATAATCCCCTATCTGCCAGGTGATAATCTCTCCTTCGTAGAACAAAGGGTCAATATGGCTCTCAAAACTTCTTCCGGGACTTTAATCTCCACTGGAGTGACCTGAATGACCCTTTAGTCGATAGCTTCAAATCTTTTCTTACGGATCTTAACTTGATACAAATTTGTGATATCCCAACACACAACAAGGGGGAGATCCTAGATCTTATCATCACAAAAGATAACTCTACCCAATTGAAATCTATCTTCCCCCGTGATTGGTCTGGCCATCATCATGTCAGCTTCCCCATCACTATTCCTTTGAGAACAACTACCACATAAAGTACTCAAACCGAAAATTTGAAAAAGAAATATGACAAACATCAATCTCACCAAATTGATATCACTCAGTGATAAAATCGTAGTGCCCCCCGAAAATATGGTAGATATACAAGAGCTCATGGACGAATATACTAGCTCCATGAAGAATATTCTTGATTCAACCGCACCCTTACAACTAAAAATAGTATCCACAAAAGACTCACAACCATGGTACAATGATAGCCTCTATACTGAAAGACGTAACCTCAGATTAGCTGAGCGAAAATGGAGATCCTCTCCAACTCTGGAACACCTCATACAGCTAAGATCTCTCAGGAACACCTATTACAAAAGACTCATAAATGCCGAAGCGCATTTCTTCAGAAACCAACTGGACCAAGCGAAAAACCGCCTCAAAAAACCATTCGATCTGGTCAAGCATCAATCTAAGGGGAGAATTTGCCTTCTTCTTCCTTGAAAATACAAATAACTTGAAAGCTGACCTTCAGATATCATGACATCAATGTCATCATTCACTGAACACCAGAATCGCCCTACTGCTATAAGTGATCTCACGCACGTTCCAGAATGCATCCTCAAAAACAGTGCCTCCTGGAGTTCATTTGAAACAATAGAGCAAAACACAATTCTCAAAATGCTTACAGACTTCAAACCCTCAAATCACTTCAGTGATCCTCTTCCCTCCACCCTCTTCAATGACATAAAAATATATATGCTCCCAGAATGGACTAGGATTGTAAAAGCAAGAGTACTGCAGGGTAAAGTACCGCACTGCCTAAAAGCCAACAAGGTCACCACCATTTTTTAAAAAAAATGGCTGATCCAACCAACTTTAACAATTTTCACCCCTTTTCCAACCTTCCGACACTAAGGTTCTTGAAAAATTTGTTCATGTCCAACAATGTAACCACATCAACCAATTCAGCCTCTTTGACTGGCACCAATCTTGTTTCCGCTCTGGACACAGCACTGATTTGGACCTCTCTTTGGCCTTTGATTCGGTAAAGCATGATTACTTACTCTATATACTAGAGCACAGGATGGGAAGATCAGGGTCTGTCTTAAATTGGTTTGCTTCATTTCTGCAAAACAGAATTTAAAAAGTCAAAGTAAATCAATCCCTTTCTAAGACTGCCCCAGTCACACTAGGAGACCCACAAGGCTTCTCTCTTTCCCTCGCTATCTTCAAACTATTCATGGAGCCACTATGAGAAATGCTGAGGGCTCCCAACATTCACTGTCATCTTTATGCAGATGACATCCAATTGTATTTAAAAATCTCATCCCCTGAAGACATCCAATCTGTCAATCCTATTCTTAAAAATACCCAAGATTGGCCATCATGCAACCACCTCAAACTTAACACTCAAAAAACGGAATTCCTCCTTCTTGCCCCACCCAATTAGATACAATCTACAAATAATTGGATGAAGCAATTAACAGCATTGAGTTGCACCCCACAAATCATTGAGTCAGCAAGATCGCTAGGAATAATCTTTGACAAAAACCTTGATATGTGGGAGCATATTAGTGCCACCACTAAAGGAGTAAACCTGCAAATGAGCATACTATGAAAACTAAAACCTTGCCTCCCTCAAAATGACTGCAAGCACTCATGATCACCAGACTGGAATATGGAAGCGCTACTCTCTCAGGCCTGCCTAGAGCCACAACAGCCCAGTTAAGGGCCTCACTCAACTCAGCGGCAAGACTCATGACGGGGTCAAAAAGGTTCAATCACATCTCCCCTAACTTGAAATCCCTCAACTGGCTCCCTTATGAAGCAATAATTCAATAAAAAATTGCTTGCATGACGCACAAAGCTCTACATTTCCACACCCCAAATTATCTCGCCAACAAGCTTGACCTGTCTGGAGGTTCTAGATCCTCAGAAGCTCAAGCACCTTCCAGCTAAAGCCACAACATTTCAACAGGAAGGAAACCTACAGCAGAGCTTTCTCTGGCATCGCTCCCAGAATCTGGAACTTTCTCCCCCCTGAAATAAGACTGACTCCCTCCACTACCTCCTTCAAGAAAAAAGTCAAACTCCTGTTAATGAACACATTTTTGGTATAGAGCTCATTGTTCTCCTATCACTTATGTACTTTTACTATGCTTAAAGACTTGTATGTCATTGCCACATTTACTTGCAAAACGCTCTGATTCCCGCAAGGGTCACATTCGCGCTATATAAAACTTTTCAACAAGCTGAACCCAATTTTTACTTCCACCAACAGAAGTCGATACAACCACACCTCGGAACTCACCTGGTCAGACCACTCCATCGTCTGCTTCACCATCGCAGGACATGCCTTCACCGTCTCCAACTGATACAATGCCCCCTTCTGCAGCTGGTCCAACGTCACTCAGCAACAATGGACTGATGCCCACCCCCACACGGCCCATAGACACCACCAACTTGGACCATGCAGTTCAGAATTTCACTGAATGGATCACCAGCTTTGACAACCAAGTCGCTCACGCCAAAATAGCCAAAACACACAGACCCACCAAACAATCCTGCTGGTGCACCCCAGAACTCAGCACATCAAATCAGCCTTCAACGATTACCATTGACAGATCAAAATGGCAAACAAAGAGGTCCTGACCCATCGCATCGACACCAGTGGCAACAAAACCAAGGAACTCTTCACCATCGTCAGAGAGTTCATCTGCCCATCAGTCACTGAAAATGTGATCCCTCCATCACGGGAACTCTGCGACGCTCTCGCCAACCATTTCCACAACAATATAGCAACCATCTATAAGAACTTCGATCCACAACCCACCAACCTCCTCAACCTCCAATCAACCCCCACCACCAATCCCCAGCTCACCGCATGGAAACAACTCGGCGCACAGAACACAACCATCCTTATGAACTCCATCCACTCAGGAGCACCCATCAACCCCTGCCCCCAACGACTATTCAACCTCGGAAGAGATGAGATCGGCCACCGACTCATCATCATCATCAATGACTTGTTAACCAAGGCCACCTTTCTCGAGCACGCCGAGTTCAGACCCCTCCTCAAGAAACCCTCGCCAGACCCCAAAGAACTCCAGAAGTACTTTCCCATCTCATTGCTCCCATTCCCCACCAAAGTCCTGGAGAGCCCTCAACTCACCGAACACCTCGAGGGAAACAACCTGCTGAACCGCTCCCAATCAGGTTTTAGAACCAACCACAGCACGAGACAGCCCTGATTGCCGCAACAGACATCATCTGTACCCTCCTCGATTGAGGCCAATCAGTCACCCTGACCATGCTTGACCTCTCTGCCAAATTCGACACGGTCTCCCACCACACACTGATCGATTGCCTATGCCAGATCGGTATCACAGACGACGCACTCAGATGGATGCAAAAACAACAATTGATGGACAGAATGCAGAACAATGTCATACATTCACCCCAGTACAGAGATCTGGGCCTAAATCCATCGTTTTTTTGCTCACCATGCCATTCCAGTTTTGAACCCAGCCATATGCAAATCAGTCTTGACCCTGTGCCCCATGGGAACAGTCCAGCACTCAGATGGATGGCATTCTTTCTCACAGGATGCTTCCAGAAAGTTTGCTTCCCTCCCTTGCCATCGCAAGCCAAGCACAAGATATGCTACATTCCCCAAGGCTCATCCCGCAGCCCAACACTCTCCAATGTCTATGTGACTCCACTCGCAGACATCGTCAGATCACATGACATCAACATCATCACCTACGCCAGTGACACAAAGCCCATCCTATTGCTCTCCATCGACCCCCACCTCAGTGAAGGCAAACTTCCACAACTGCATGAAGAAAGTCTCAGTATGGATGAAGGACAACTGCCTAAAGCTCATCATGGACAAGACGGAAGCCCTCATCTTGGATAAACACACCACCCTCTGGACCAACTCCTGGTTGGCAACGGAACTCGGACCCACTCCCATGCTGAAAGATCACACCCGCAACCTCAGCATCATCCTAGACAGCGAACTCTCCATGAAACGTCAGGTCAACACCATCTCCTCAGCCTGCTTCCACACCGTCCGAATGCTCCGCAAAATCTTTAAATGCCTCCCCACCAGCACCAGGAAGATGGTAACACATGCCTTCATCACCAGCGACTGGACTACGGCAACGCACTCTATGCAGGCACCACCACCAAACTCATGCAAATACTCCAGACGATCCAAAATGCAGCTGTCAGACTGATCCTCAACCTGCCCAAGAGGTCTCACATCACCCAGAATCTGAAAGACCTCCACCAGCTCCCGGTCCACAAGAGATGTCACATCAGGCTCCTGACCCATGCCTACAAAGCCCTTGATGACCAAGGACCCTATAGTCCATCCCAATACCTCAGATAAGCTTCTATGAACTCCCTTCAAGAACCTGTCCAGAACTGTGCAAGTCCACACCGTATGTAGTAAGTGGTCTCTTCCGCTCCACATCGTAAACATGTAGGGGACGCAATGAACCCAGCTCTATAAAGCCGTACCTGTGCAAAATATATTCTATGCAAATATTTTAGCTGTATTAGCTGCAATCGTGATGAGATGGCAGCTCCTCGGGGAGGCTCCAGAGCCTCCCTCCAGTCATCATTATCAGGGCCGGACTGGAAACAAAAAACGGCCCTGTCAAAGTGCTCGGCCGGCGCCCTGGGGGGTTGTGGGTGCGACCAAGCTGTTTGCCACAGCCGGTTTCGGCCGATTTTGTTACAGCAGCCGATATTGCAGCTATGCTGCAAAAACGGCCCTGTAACAAAATAGGCCCCCAGGGGCCCAGAATCGGCCCCAACCCTCGCGGCCCACCTGGGAAATGCCCGGTGCCCGCTCTGGCCAGTCCAGCCCTGATCATTACCGATCGGGACGATATCAGCCTGTCAGGCCTCTCAAAGGAACTCTAGTGATGATGCACTGTGGGTTACTAGGATTTGATATATTTTAGAGATTTTGTGTCATCCTGTAGGTCGCCCATAAGACGTTTTCCCTTCCAGTGGGCTGTATTCTGGGAGGTCTGTGAGATCTTTGAGATAGGGGAGGAGTGTGTGACGGAACTGTAAAGATTTAAAAAATTGGGTGCGTGGCATGGAATATTCCCTCTGCATGTCTGAGAAGCATTTAAGAGTAGTGCCCTGTAGGACGTCCCCCAATGTAGAAATCCCAATTTGGTCCCATCCTTGAAAGCCCTGCAAACCTCGTAATTGTGGAAGAAGGCAATTGCACCATGGTGGGGCCCTGCTTGTGAACCTATTTAGCCAGACAATATGGCGAAGAGACTGTCGCCAAACTGCAAGAACGACCCTTTTGGCTGAAGGGAGGGCCTGGGTATTAGCACGTCCATATAGGAATTTATGTTCAGACAGGTCTCCCATAAGCCACCTCTCGACCCTATATGCAGGTTCTTCTCTTGGGCAGGACCACCAGTCATTGAGCACCTGTAGCTGTGCGGCCGCATAGTATGACTGTACATCAGCCATTGCACTACCACCACAATAGGAGGAAGGAAAACATGTGTGGAGTGCCAGTCTGACTGCTCCCCCCCCAGAGAAACCCATTTAACATGGAATTTATCTCTCTCAACCACGTCTGTGGAATGGGATAGGGGTGATTATGGAGCTGATATAGGAGCCTGAGGAGAGAGATCATCTTGAACATTCCCGACCGTCCATATAGAGAGAGGGGTAGGCCCATCCATGATTTCAATTCTGTTTTAACCATGGTGAGGACCATGTCTAGATTGCAGGCCCATGCCATACCCTGCCTATCTGTGATGAAAACCCCTAAATATTTCAGGCCGACTCGAGTCTGGGAGAGGTCTATAGCCCATCTGTAATTGGCGTCCGTCCCACGCAGAGGCCATAGTGTAGATTTGTTTACATTCATAAAGAGTCCTGAAGTCTCGACAAATTTATGCATAATTTAGGGAATTCGGGGGCCGGACCTATGAAGATCTGTCATAAAGAAGAGGACGTTGTCGGTGTATATCGCGATCTGGTCAGAAATTTCGGCGGTCCACTCAAAGCACCTGACCTGAGCATCTAAGCGGATCCAAGCCGCTAGTGGTTCAATGGCCAAAGCGAACAACAAGGGGGAGAGTGGGAATCCTTGTCCGGCTTATTGGGACTGATGTAGACACCCTACTGGCAACACGCACGGAGACGGTCAATCCATGATATAACAGACGAATATATGATAAGAACTTTGGGCCAAAATTTAAACGCTTTAAGAGAATGAATAAATATGTCCAACTGACCATGTCGAATGCTCTTTCGATATCAGCTAGCAGAACCGCGGCAGGGTGGTGGAGGCGGTCCACGGCCGCAAGTGTATTATATACCAAGCGTTTATTATGTTGCGTGGCCCCCCGAGGCATAGAGCCGGCTTGATCTGGAAGGATCAGATCAGGAAGGTGAGCCAAAAGTCTGGTGGCGAGTGCTTTTGCTAGCAACTTTGCCTTGACGTTTAAAAGAGAAATAGGCCTGTAAGATGTGTGGAGTTCTGGAGGGTGTCCTAGTTTGTGGAACACGACAATTTTGGCGTGTCGTCAATCAGTAAATCGGCCATTGCGGTGGTTATTTCTTCCATGGACAGATGGACCTCGAGTGTGTCGCGGGCCTCTTTAGAGAGGGCCTTTGAGGGGATATCGATAAAGAATTGCTCTATTTCGGTGGGATCAAAAACCTCATTGGCAGCATATAGCGCTTGATAATAGTCGGCAAACCTGTCAGCCAACACAGCAGAGTCAGTAATCAGGCCATCATCAGGGTCTCGAATGCTCGGCATGTAAGTATGTATTGGTGCTTGTTGACATAGTCGAAAGAGAAGTCTTCCAGACTTATCTCCCACTGATAGATTCTGCTTTGCGTAGCTAGCCCAGCATTCCGCGCTTCATCCAGCTGTGAGCTATGATATTGTTGTTGGAAAACCCACAGTTGCCGACACGCAGCTGCCCGTCCTAATTCGCTCTGCTGTACAGAAACTAATGTCCACCCCCCCGCAGTGTGGGCTTCATGGCCTCCCAAAAGCTACATGCAGAAGAAACTGTACCTTTGGAATCTGATATATAGTCAGAAAGTGCACTATGGATATGGGACCTATATGTGGGGTTTTGTAAATGCCATGCCGAAAGCCGCCACAGAAAGGAAGGCTGGCACTGACCAATCTAGAAATGTATAGCTACGGGCGAGTGATCTGACAGATCCCTAGGTAATATCGTTGGCCTCGGGACCCTATGGGCACACATGCGGGGAACAAATATGTAGTTTAGTCTAGAATAGGAGGTATGGGTGTGGGAAAATTAGGTGTAGCTGGCCTCCTTGGGATGATGTATATGTCACGTGAAAACCCAGCCCACCATGTCTACCAAAGTATGTAATTTAGAATCGGATGGGTTTGTCGTGGTTCTTGCAGGATGCCACCTATCCGCCCTGAGAATATTACGTCATTCCAGTCCCCGCCCACCACTGCCAGGTCCTCCGGCATACCACCCCATATCCTGACCAGGGGATCCTCAAAGTTCTGACCTAGAAGTGGAGGGGCATAGACACTGCCTAATACTTTCCTCTCCCCAGCAACCTCCCCATGTCGAAAATATATCTACCATATAGGTCAATCCATTTTTGTTTCAGTGTAAATGAGACCCGGTGATTAATCAATATGGCAACTCCTATGGAGCCCCGCACAAATCGTGCATTGAAGGCGTGCACAAAACCATATCAGGCAAGACAGGGGGCCTTTGTGCCAAGCATATATGTCTCTTGTAAGAGAAGGACATCTGCTCCTCTGTTTTTAGCATGGTTTTCGCCATTGTTGTATGTGAGAGTGGTGTGGTATATTAGAGAGATGGAGAAAGTGTGATCCTAGGGACAATCGAACTTTGCAGCATACAACAAACAAAACAAAACAACCTATTACTCGCACAACATTCCCATCCCTCCCTAGCCCACCCTAATACCTCTAGTATCTGTCGTGCGAAGCACTGTGTCCCACCCCCTGCAGAGGGACAGAACGCTGACCCCCCAATGGATCCCCTGAGTCCCTATACTACCCCGAGTTTCACAGGGGGACATGAGCTAGCCCATATGTAGGGCCCATTTTCAACGTGTATACCAGCACATGCACAATAGGGAAAATCGATGCACGACCCATAGGACAGAAGAGGATCACGTAATAGGTAATCTTATTTCTGGTGAGACAGTATGTGTTCAGCGTCTAGTTTGTTATTTTTAGAACGCCATGTGGATCGGGACCTGTGGCATCGTTTATTCTTGGGCTTCAGCTGCGGCCTGGTCGAATTCCCAGTCGAGGAATTGGAATCTCTGAGTGGTGGGGTATGTGACTTCAAGGACCGTTGTTCATCCGTCAAAGTAAAAACATCCTTGGGAGTATCAAAATATAGTTAAACACCACACATAAGCTGGCCGGGTATAGGAGCATGTAGGGGATCTTGAGATCATGAAGACGTGCCTTGGACGTGGTGAATGACTGACGCTCCTGTTGAACCATTTTCGTGTAGTCCGGGAATATCATGATGCGCTGGGACTCATAAGTAAGATCTGTCTGGAATGGAGCGACTGTGTAAGAAACTTTCCTGCGTCGTCACCCTCACAATTTTCAAGGGAAACCAACGAAGCAGAGATTATTTCTCCTCGCGCGACCCTCTGCATCTTCCACTCGAAGGGCCAGTCCTTTGGTTAGTTGTTCAGGAGAGGTTACTTTGTGTTGTAGTACAGTTACAGCATCTTCAACCCGATCTATTTTCGTTTCAGTTACTGTAATGTCTTCAGCAGCGATGCGGAGGTCTTGTCACAGGAGTGTAACTGTGTTCCCACCACACTGATCTGGGTTTCCAGTACCCGCCTGGACTAGGTGATGGCCGCCAGGAGGGCCGCATTATCCGAAGGGCCAGACACGGCATCCGCCGCCTCAGTGGGCTGCGCGGCGGTGGCTGAAAAGCACCCAATGGTGCTCTGTTTCGGGCCCGGCCCAGGGGCTTTTCATTAGACATGGTTTAGCTCTTTCTGACTGGGGATCTGTACCGCAAACCAAGTAGATATTACAGTGCAGCAGACTTAGCCCCCCTATCTGTCTGCTCAGGTCCTAGTAGCCTTCTAGAAATAGGCGAGGCCTTATCAACGCTTATTTTGTATGTGCCAGGTATAGGTCGCTCGATGGTTCCCCGGTGCCAAATCCTCAGAATAGAGGCCACGAAGGCCATGCAAAGTGCTCCCGCCTGCCTCCTGCAGGAGTATCAGTCCTATCTGCTTTGATTTCTACAATTCACCTTGGCAGGTCACTGTCTCTCTTTAAATTACTGGCCCGCCATATCCAGCCAGTGTAACCGGGCCCGAGGCAGCAGTATAGGCCCAGGTCTAGATGTGAGAGAGAGGCCGGGGGGGCCCTCTCCTGACCATAAGCAGCACCGGAGCCTGGTCCGTCCGCCTACGCGACTGGGAGCACGACCCCTTGCCCCTAATGGGTGCCTCACTTCTACGCTGGATGGCGGTCTCCAATTCCACTGCTCGGCCACGGCGTCACTCGGCAACAGTCAGCCTCCGATGGGGCCTCACAGCGTCCTCGAGTCCGGCCTCTCAACTCAGCAGCCTGGGGATATTGGAACAGCTCCCGTCTTTCCTAGTGCCTGTTAGGCCACGGCCGTCCAAGCGCACTGGCCCATGGCAGCACCAGCTGCGTCGATCACACCACGGGACCCATTGACGACCCCAGCTGCTCCCCAAGGCACATCAACCACAATGGATCATAGGCGAAGTAGTGTGCGGCAATGGCAGGTAGGATTACTGAATGATATTGTATGGGCCAGCGGAGCGCGCTCAGAAAGCGTCCGCCATGATGAGCCTCAAAGCTCCAGCCCCCTTGTGATTCTATTTTAAACACTGAGGGCCAGATGTAGGAAGCGAAATACCAATCGAAAACACAGAAATTCGCAGAATTTCTACGTTTGCGATCGCAAAAGACCCTGTGAAATGTAGAGAGGGAAAAACCCAAGCGCAAAATAAAGAATCGCTAAAAAATAGAGCTCAGATAGCGATTCCTTACATTGCGAATTTGACCCATTGACTCCCAAATTGCGCCTCGCAATTTGCGGAATCGCAAAAATAAAATCGCAAACCAATGTAAGAAAAATCGCTATTTGCGAGTCGCAAATTACCACCAACTCAAAGCAGGTGATAACCAGGTGCACTGCATGTAAACAGCCCCAGAATGCATCAGTTTCAACACAGTGGCGGTCCTCTATGTCATTGCAAGGCGGATGCGGATGCAAGCAGCAGCACAGAGGATGAGGAGGCGACAGGAACGCATATACAGAGTGCACATCACCTTTTTCCAACTCACAGAAGAGGAAATACATGAGAGGTAAAGGCTACCCCACTACCATTCTAGACCTGATACTTCACCTGCACTCAATCCGGGAGCAACAGACAGGCAGGGCGCACACAATTCCACCACATGTGCAGGTCCTTTGTTCCCTGCACCTACTTGCATCAGGTAGTTACCAGGGGGTGATAGCTGTGGCTGGAGGTGTCTCACAAAGTTGCCTGTCACGCTTCTTCAACACCTTTCTCGATGCCATGCTTCAAAGAATGCACTATTATATCCAGTTTCCCACAACGCAAATGGAACTGCATAAAACCAATATGGATTTCTATCAGATGGCCCAGTTCCCACATGTCATAGGGTGCATCGATGGGACACATATTGCAATCTGCCCCCCTCTCTGCTACTGAGTACAGGACAGGAACAGGAAATCATATCATTCAATCAACGTTCAGATCATTTGTGATGCCTTTCACATCATAACTGATATAGTAGCAAAATTTCCAGGGAGCACACATTTCTCCTAAATCTTCAGGCACAGTGGAATCTATATACGTCTGGCTGGGGGTGAATTTGGAGAAGGATACCTGCTAGGTAAATGCATGTGATACACCCTGATGTATACCTTGGATGTATCTGTTGTTGCCTGTGATTGATGTTTCATCCTTTCCCACTTAGGTGACAGTGCATATGCGGTGCGTACATTCATACTCACCCCATTCCTCAACCCATCTACCCCAAGTGAGAGGAGATACAATGCTGCCCATAAGTCTATGCGGAATGTGGTGGAGCGGACATTTGGACTCCTGAGGAGCAGGTTCCGCTGCCTCCACAAAAGTGGAGGTGCACGGCAGTACCGCCCGAAAATATACTACAAAATCATTGCTACCTGTACCATGCTACACAACCTGGCCACAAAGAAGGGAACCCCAGTTGAAATCACCGATTCAGACTCAGAGGATGAGGAATGTCCACAGCCACTGCACAGCGCAGCAGGTGTTGTAGGAGCGGCAGATGGGAGACACAGACGTGCTGGTATCACACGCAACTATTTCTAAGTAAGTAATGACACAAAGCGCTTAATGACAATTGTTTAACGGTGTTTTATTGTCCATACATCAGGCAATATGAATGCACACCGCCTCACCATACTGGACTCTGTGTGCCTTGAGTAGCCCAGCGTGACATTACCACACTGCAAGCACACTGTCATCCACTATCACTGGGTCACAAGGGTTACCTCACCCATCAGCGACTGTCAGCAGCAGCAGGGACTCATTTCCTGCGGCCACGCACAGCAGTGCTTCGCTCAGTGTGCACACTTCCCTCCCTTGATGACTGTTCTGCTGCTGGCCCTTGCCTTGCACTACGCCGTCTGGTCTCAGCAAAGGGTGGAGTTATGCTGCTGCGGCTGGTGACCTCCTCACTGTCTCCACCATCCCCAGACCCTGTGGCAGCTATGTTGGCTGTCTGGAGCAGTTCAACCGCAGTGGTGGTCCTGCACCAACCCCCTAGCAACATCCTGGCTGTAGTGGGCCATTTCCAACTGCATGGACACTGTGCCTCTGTTCAGGACAGATGTGGCATTGCATAGGCAGTTGACCACCTTTGTGTATCCCTCCATGTGCTGTTTTTCCCTGCGCCTTGGCACCACGTTCACAGTCCAATTTGCTGCACAACTGCCTTACTGCCTCAGTCATGTCCCGCATGCCCTCAGCAACAGTGTTGTTCAGTCCATTGATGCCCTCCTTAATGTCCCTCATGTTCTTGTTCATGGGCACCATCTGACGTTGCATTAATCGCATTGTCTTCCCTTGCAGCCGCTGCACCTTCACCATGGTGCCTTCAAGACCTGCGAACACTGGATTCATCACCCTGCTCAGATGGACTGTGTGCCCTTGGTCTGCGTTGGAGACCACTGGTGTGGCTACGCTGCATGGGCGACTGTGTTTCAGGAGACTGTGCAGGCTCTTCAGGCATGGTCTGTGGAACTCCCGTGTTCAGGCCATGCTGTGCATGCATCTTACCTTGTCTTGTGTTGTCTCGGGATGAGCTGTCCACGTCTCCTATGCCACTGATGGTCTCAGGCTGGAGGGTGGACTCCACCAAATCATCCAGGGGTGTGGTTGCAGGCGCTGTGGATGGTCCGCCACCTATCTTCTTTGCTTGTTTCAGCCTGTCAGCTACCCTCTCCTCCTCCCTGGAGCGCAGGTCATACCAGCGCTTCTTCAGGTCGTCGATGGAGCGCTGGGTGACACCAATGTCATTGATCTTGCCTTGTATTTCCAGTCAGATTTTTCTCTTCTGGGATTCAGGGACATGCAGGGATATCTTTCTCAATAACTGGTCATGTGTCTTCACCACCTCTTCAATTAGGACCTCCAACTCCTTCTCACAAAATGTCTTCTTCCTTTTCCTCTCTGCAGGCTCCTTTCCCTTCTCCTGTGTGTCCATCCTGTAAGTTGGTGTCTGCCTGGAAACTCCTGTGCAGCTCCTGGGTGTGTGTTCCTGCTCTTTGCCTCTCCCACAGCCTCAGGCACTGAGAAACAGCATGGGTGTGGCCACTTCCTGTGTGTGATGTCGTCAGGGTGAACCTGAATGACAGATTCGCAAATTTGCGATTTTTTTAAATTGGGATTTCGCTAATATCGATTCGGTATGGGGGTTTGCGAGTTTTACTGAATCACAATTTTTTTGCGATTTTTTATCTACATGGAAGTTTGTGACTTCTTAATAGCGATTCGGTAAAAATCGCTATTAAGAACTCGCAAATATCTTTTTACTTACATCTGCCCCTGAATCCCTATCTTGGATTTCTATAGCAGAACTATCTGGTGTGCAATAAATCACACAATTCATCTTGCAAAGCAAGTCTCTGCCCAACAGATTCACAGGTTTTGAATCACACAAAAGGAAGTGGTGTTTATTTTTCAGCTACCCAGTTTTAACTGGGACATTTACTGCAACTTGATAATAAAATGTGTTTATTACTAATTCCTACAACTTGGACTTCTCTTCCTGTTTGGAACTAGCATAATGTGAACTACAGAATGGGTAACCCCCGCATCAATCAAAAATCATATGGGATGTTAGACAACTGACTAGGATGTGTGACAAGTCTATTCTCCCAACTCCCACACTGTGTCTTCTCAATATCTGGGAGGCAACGGACCTCACGAAAGCCGAGCAATCATGGGCCACGATGGGGTGGAGCATAGCGAAATGAAATATAGCTCACAAGTGGGGCGTAGACACCTTACCACTTCTGAGAGATTGGGCAAAAGATATCGACCATGCCATGATCGCCGAAAAAACAGTTTATAAAGGCAGGGGATGTCCACGTAAATGGGATTACAAGTGGGGGCACTGGAATAGGTATAGGGGGGAGATATGTGTCTCTCCGACAGTTGAACTGAGGAGGGAAAGACTCCTGGTGTTGGAAGAGGACGTGGATGAGATCACGGCGCACACTGTGGGGAATCAGAACTAGTTATGCGTTGGTTGAATTTCCTGACCCAAGAACATATAAGTGCCCCACCTTGGATTGTCCTGTTATTGTTGGATTATGCTACCGTGGGCTGCTGCCGGATTAATGATAAGGAAGATAATGCTGTAATCTCTTGAACATCTTTACCTAAGCTGTCGCTGTACTGTCTTTATTGCTGCTTTTGTTTCTGATAAAAACTGTATAAAAAAAAAAAGAAATCATATAGGATGGCCATTAACTTCTCCATCAGTGTATAGGCCACTTTGGTCTACCTTTAGGACTGCTTCTAGTAAGAAATGTTCCTTCCGCCTCAGACTACAACATTGCAAATTGCTCCCTGCTGAATCATCAATCAGAATCCAGGGATTCTGTTGGTACCCTGCACTATATGGCATTTTATTTATCATATTTTTCCGCATCACTGGTGCTGAAGGCATCAACATTTGAAATGATTTCTGATTCTGTACAGCTTGCTCATATTTGGGACCATCACTCGGGGTTCCAGTGCCTAGTTTTCCTACAGAATTCACGAGCAGTGTTTCTTTTCAACATTCACATTCACCCCATCGTTATTCATCATTCCTCTTTCACTGTTGTGTAAACTGAGTCTCTGGCACAGCTCTACAAAGTTAGCTTTCCCACCCACGCGTGACACGAGTATACTTAGATTAATGCACCAATGTTTGAATGTGAAAGACAGGTTTGTAGCCTCACATAACTCCACCCATACCATAGTTGAAGTGGTGTCAATGCTTTGGGGGTAATAACAGTCCCTAAACAGGGATCCAGGGACACAGTGGTGATCAGAAACAAACCTTTATTGTTCTCAAGATAAACAAGATGTGCTAAGAAAAAAGACATTTTACCTAAAAAGCACATATTATTTCAAAAGGTGCACTCTGTAGCTCAACACATCTAATATAACCACACAGAATATGATGAAAGCAGAACAAATGCACAATGAAAATAAAATGAACATTTCTAACATGGTTAAAATGTAATCTAAAAACCTAACACCCTAAAGCCTACTTCTATGCGCTAAGCAATGAGAGCATAGCCTCTAGATTTTCTTAGGGAGGATGAGCGCACTGCATACCTTATTTACAGCAAAACACTGTAATTATCAGGAATCGAAAAGGTTGTGTTACCTGCGGAAGTCAACCATGCGTACAGCATGAGCTCCTCCCAGTTTCAGGCTTTTAATCCATGACAGTATCTTGCTCACAATAATCTGGGATGAAGGACCTCTCCTAACAGGTGGTCAAGTGGAATTCTTTTATGTTGTATCTTATCTTAGATTGAATTTCCAACATCACTGTAGGAATGTTTGATATAAGCAGCAAGTGTCAAGATGCTAGTCTAAGATGCATTCCTTTAAACATCTAAGGCACATATACGATAATTTAGACTACACTGTTTTGGCTATTGTTCTTATTTTAATCTTGAAATTGAGAAAACAAGGCACTTGTTCCAGACTGATGTTGCAGCAGGTATTTTGTTGATGTCTATATCTAAATGACTTGATATTTTCACAGTTTTTGGAAATATAAGGACATATGAAATTTTCATCAAAGGCAGACATGTTGAGGATTCTGCAAAATTACAGTGAATAGAGTCTAGGCCTGCTTAAAATGGAGTCAGGCCATATGTTCTTACGAAACCACCACTTTACATTTGCATTGCTCCATTTCCCATTTGCATACCTCGCATTGATTTATCCCATTCATTCCTTGTTGAACATAAATCATATTTGATCCAATTTGGTCCCATGATCTTCTCTTAAGCTGTGTTGTCTTGCCAATCATCAACCTTTCTTTTTTTCTTTGATCTTTTCATGTTTTGTGTAAATTAATCACTGCTGTAATTTGCCAGTTTTAGGATTTCATCTCTGCTTTTTGTCTTCAAATCCATAACAAAAGCAGAAACAAAGCTACTGGCATCATCTTCCTCAGGATCATCGACTTTACTGTGTGTCTTGAAGAACTGCATGAGCGTCTGATAAAAAGCATGTACTGACTCTTCCAGTTCCTGTTATGTTCTCAATATTTTTACCCAATTTAAATCCTTCTTTCTTGTTCAGAAGGAGCATTATTAGGAGCAATGCTTGCCGGTTCTTCAGTTGGCCATGCAACCACCGCCTCACTCTCTGCCCACAAATCACTGGGATCTACAATCTTGAATAATGTATTTAAATCATTTCATAACACATGTGATATGTTTGTCTACCGGTGCACTTCTTTGTACCACTTCTCTGGTTCCTTTCATAATTTTGGAAAATGTGTAGGAAAAGCAGAAATGTCAGCCATTGTCTATGGCACACACACAAGATTCCCTCCATGAACTTCCCTTAAATGAAATCCTAAATCCGTTCCTGTCTCTGCTTCCAAATCACTTGCTGTAACCCTTGCTTTACCTTCAATACCCTTCACCTTCTTTTTTATGTGCTATCATTTTCTTCCACCTTTACTTGTATTCCTTTTCATCAGGTCACTCCATTCCCTAATTTTTTCAATTAAATCTTTAATATGAGCTCTCAGAGCAATGAAACCAATTTCTTTAATTTCATCATGGGTCATATCTATTTAATAATTTTGCACTATGATTTTCATTCTACTGGTGTCCACCTCACACTCATCAGCTAACCCTTCCATTTTATCTTGTACTTCATTTGCACAGCTAGCTGCTTCTTTGATCAAATATCTAATCTCATCATCTTTATATGTCAATAACCTGTTTAAATGAATGCTTCCCTGTATCATTTCTATAAATCGAATTTTAAAATGCCAGTGGTAATAGCTTTAGGAGGTTCTTCGATCACTACTTTTACAACAGGCCGATTGAATTAAACCTGAGTATCAGATTGAGTATCCCTACTAGTACTAGGAAACACTGTCATTGCCATATCAATTAGTGCACTTGGTACCACAATTGTAGGAGTTTGCACCATCGTAGTGCCATCTCCTCCCACTCCCATATGAGTACCAGAACCAGTAGAGCCATTCATTCCCGCTGCTCTAGCTGTATACGATTGAGGTCTGGAATTCCAAAGAAAAGGAAATTACCCTCCACATCGGAAACACTCGCCTGCTTCTCCTCTTCATTTACCTTGTTTTGGTCATTTATTTCTTTGACTATAGCAGGACAAGCACTTATTTGCTTCTTTCAAATCCTCCCTCCAGCATTTTCCTTGTTGCTCCCGCTCTCTAGCCAGTGTCTAAATGAACGCTTTGCTTGCTTTGACATTTTCTTCCTCTCCTTCTCTGAAACCCTTCATTTAGTGGCTCAAACTGTGTAGGTCTGGGCATTGGTTTCATGTCATTCATGGTCTGCCTAAGAAAATCCAGCTGACTAATGTCTAATGTTAAAGGTACTCTCCAGAGCAAGTTGCAAGACTTTATCGGATGCCATATATTAATGCCATTCAGATATTCAGGTACAAGTATAGAACCCAATGTCCACAGTTGTCCAATCTGCAGGTATTCTCTGACCCTCTGTAGCAGGTACAACAGAAATCTCAGGCTGTTTCATTAAATTTCCCAGTATTCTCACTTAAAACGTTCTTAAAATCACAACAAATGAACTAGTGAACAACAACCAATCAGAGCTCTGTCAAAAGTTAACCTATCAAAGCGTGGCTCAGTCAGCAACCAAAAAATGACAGTGCGGCTTTGTAGTGACGTCTCCCCAATTCTAGCATGGCTCACTGGCTGACTAACCAATCACAATTTATTTGTGAATAAGCAAGACAATTAAAAACCTTTCTAAATTAATTTAAACTAAATAAACCCTTGTCTGCTCAAACCAAATAGGAAGAAAGGCAATAAGTGAAAGTAAGACAAGTCAATTTTTCACAATTAATAGCAAAATGAGCAGCAAAACAGCACCCTTCCCAGTACCATCAAAAATGCAATACACACTAGGTAGACTCCCCGTCCAGTGGTTGTCTACACTGGTCAATACTCTTACTAATGTACATGTAGGAGTAAAGATACACCAACCTAGATGAAACACACAATCCTGAAAAATGAAAAACTCATTAGTTTAGGAACCTCTATCTGTGTAAATGTGGTGCCTAGCACTACACACTACCTTATGCAAAAAGTAAAACCCAAATATTTTGAGACCTTGGATTTTGATAAATCCAATAACCAAACCAACCAAACATGAACAAATAAAATCACAACTATGAATATGCAGTCCACTGACCTAGTAGTGGAATGCTCCCATTCCCTGCACAGCTATGCCAGGTAGCTGCTGCCCATATTGCTGCTGCTGATTCTCTGGTCAGGAGTTCGAGGCCCTCCTCCACCTGCAGGCTCCCGCTTGCACCTCATCCCTGGTGGTCTAGTGGTAGGGCATCACAGCTCTGCTGCTAGGCTGGCCTCTGTCTCTCTGTGCCTCTTTTTTCTGTCTTTTGTCTCTGTCTTTTTTCCTGTCTTTTTCTGCACTCTTCTTTTTCTCCTTTTTGCCTTTTCGGCCTCTTGCCCCTGCGACCTCCGCGGTCGCACCACCCTCTAGTGACCCTTTTGGTTCCCTGTGTTTCCCGCCTCACAGCTGTCCAGCCCCGCCGCACACTACTTAATGGCAGCTGCTGCGTAGTGAAAGTGCAGACCACTGAGCTACTAGTGGACTGCTCCCTTTTCCGGCAAAGCTCTGCCAGGTAGCTGCTGCCCCCATTGCTGCTACTGACCCTCTGGTCAGGAGTGCGAGGCCCTCCTCCACCCTCCGGCTCCCACCTGCACCTCATCCCTGGTGGTCTAGTGGTAGAGCCTCACTGCTCTGCTGCTGGACTGCCCTCTCTCTCTCTGTGCCTGTTTTTTCAATCTTGATTCTGCCTTTTGTCTCTGTCTTTTTTCCTGCCTTTTTCTGCACTCTTCTTTTTTTTTCCTTTTTCCTTTTTGCCTTTGTTGCCTCTCATCCCTGTGAGCCCCCAGCACAATGGGCAATGGTTCTCGGGCCTTCCACCAACACGATGTCAGGTCCCTCCTCACCTTCAACACCGGACACCACGAGGCCTGACACCTCGCATTAGCGAAGGACACCCAAGGACCCTTCTCCTGCCGCAACTTCAGCTACACCCTGACCCACCTCCGCACTCCAGCACCCCCAACTCCCAATGGACCAAAAGCAGACCAGACCATCTCAGTTGCATTCTCCTCAACGTGCACTCCCTCTACAAACACGCCACTGACCTCTGGGACCTCCTAGATTCCATCTCTTCTGACGTCACCTTCCTCACAGAAACCTGGATGAATCCCAGCAGCTGCCCGGACATCGCCACCGCTATCCCTGTTGGTTACAAGATCACCCGCAAGGACCGCGCCAACCAGTAGGAGGCATCGCCATCGTCCACAAAAACACCCATCGCCTGACCACCCACTCAGACGATCCAACGACAACTATGGAAAGCCTCCACTTCCGAAACCAGACCAACACCACCCTCCGCAGCCCCCATCATCTACGACCACCTGGCCTTTGACCGCCCTTCACCGAAGCCATCATCAACCTCATCCCGCCAGGCTCTAGCATCCACCAATGACATCCTCATTGGCGATCTCAACTTCCACCTGGACACCCCTAACAACCAGAACACTGCATGCCTTCTGGAGAACCTCACTAACATCAGACTCAAGCAGCTAGTCACGGCTCCAACTCACGCAGCAGGACACACACTCGACCCCATCTTCTCCACCAGCGGAAATATCACCTACATTCACACCACCAAACTCCTCTTGACTGACCACCAGAGTGCACTTTGCCTTCACCCATCCCACTGTACACCAATGCCCTCACCACTCGCTGGCCGTAGCTGGAATAAGGTCACCGAATAACAGCTCACCGCCTCCCTCAGCACTACCACAACACCAACAGACACCGACGCCAATACCGGAGCATGCATTCTCCACCAATGGATCTCCAACTGCACCGACACTCTGGCACCCCTCAAGAAGGCACCCGGAAACCAACACTCCAAGAAAGCCACCTTGTTCATCCTCGCCCTTCATGAGTCCAGACGCACCTACAGACAACTAGAGAAGATATGGAGGAACAGCAAAACCCCGGAAACCCACACAACCTTCAAAGCCGCAATCTCCGCACACTACCTGTCAAGACTGAGGCAGACAGAGTTAGATTCCCTAGGATAAACATTCAACCCAGGAGTCAGGCTTGGCGTTTCGTGGGAAGGCAAAGAAGAGTGTCAGTGAGATCGCTCTCCGCCTTCCTCCGTGCTTTAAGAGTTTAGGTCCGTTGTCCCCTCTCCCAAGATGGCTGCTGGCTAGGCATCTACTTTCCCTTGGTTGCTCGCTCTGGCAGCGGTACAGTTTTCCCGGTTTGAAGTGCGCGCGCGCGTCCAGAGTGCAGCGCACTTCAACCGTCAAATTTTCTGTGACAGGACGGAGTTCTAGTGAGCTCCGTAGCTATAGTAGTTTTCTCAGTCAGAGTTTCCCTCTTATGTCCAGTGGGGGGAAGGTCTCGTTTCCAGTGAAGTCAGTCTGTAGTCCCTAGTTCAGGGAACCAAGCATTATTTCTCGCCGCTTGTGGTGAGGTTCGTTTTCTGAGGCTTCGAGAGAGAGTGACAAGTCTGGAGAACTCGACGCTTTCTTGTAGAGCAACTGCAGTCTACATGAGGTAGAGGCAAGTCTTGAAGAATACTCAACTCAACAAGTAAGTGCTGCATGCAAGATACTTGAGGAGACTGTTTCCTGATCAAAGACATTTATTGACTCGATTTATTTGGAAGAGACTGGTTGAACTCTCGTCCCGAGGAGTAGAGAGAGTGAGAGAAAGTCGTCAAAGCTAGTCAACAATCCAAGCACAGTTTTGTAGCAGGAGTAATTCAAGCAGCGTTTACAGAATTCAGCAGGAAAAGAAATTAAGAAGAGTCAGGAGGAAAATCAGTTTAAGAAAGACTTTATTGAGATCAAATTGGAAGCAGTAGTAAATATATATATATATATTTATTTAACAATTTTTGTTACATACTTACTAACATTCACCTGCAACTCACTGGAACCTGTAGGAAGAAATTGTCTGCTATAGAACGAGAATCTGAAAATGAAATGATAAGGAACCTTCTATGAGGTAGACAGGTAAAGGTGGACATTTAGCGTGGGTGGGGAGTGGTAATCACCCAAACAGGTTTTACATTTGAATTCCTTTGCAGGAGTCGTAGCCAGCTTACAGCCTACGCCCCAACCATTTAGAAGGTATCCAACTGAACGAGTAGCGAGAGCAGCTAGCCACTGTGTCAGGACAGGTATAATGTGTGAATAACTAATTACCATTTGAGTGTAGACAATTGTAGAGTTGTACTGAGTTACTCTCATTGCAGGAATCAAGAGGAAGAGCTCTGAGTCCAGTCCAGGAAGAAGACGCAGTGCAGTCTCTCTTGTCTGTCCAATTCCCCTTTCCCCCTCTCCGCTGCTCGTGAGCTTAGTTCGCGGTAGCGGGGTGAGGGAGTGGAGATCAAGCATCGGCTCCTGTGGAAAAGGCACGTTCAGCTAAGGTACTTGACAGATTGAAGTGCCCACAATAAATTCCACCCGAGCACGATGGCTGAGGGAATTGATGTTAAGGCTCTTGCTACAGTGTTAGATAGTATACAAAAGCAGCTAGTGATACCTTGGAAGATAACAAGTCCCTTAGAGAGGAGGTTAGGAAGTCAGCTCAAGATGCTCGTTATTTGCGTCAGCAATTTGAAGAGTTTTCTGGGGGTCCAAGTTCAACAGTTAAAGAAGATAAGTCTCCTTCTTTTGCTCCTGCCCCATCCGCTGCAGAACTCACCACACAGGTAATTCACGCAATCTCCCCTACAATTCCGTTGGCAGCTCCAGAAAGATATAGTGGGGACCCAAACAAGGCCCAAATTTTCCTCACACAATGTTCCTTACACTATCTCTGTCGGCCTATCATTTTTAAGGAAGACCAGTCTAAAGTGGTGTTCATGCTGTCGTACCTGAGTGGAGATGCTGCCGCTTGGTCCATGCCATTGGTGAACAACAATGATCCCATTTTGTATGAATTTGAAGGTTTCAAAAGAGAATTTCTACGGATTTTTGATAGAAGATCCATTTCTCAATCCACGGATAATGAGTTATTAGATCTTAAGCAGGGAAACCGTGAATTGGTGGCATACTTGGCTCAATTTAATAAACTAATAGTGGAAACCAGTTGGCCAGAGGCAAAACGAGCTGAAATTTTCTATCGCGGTCTCAAGGATGAGCTCAAGGATGGTCTATCACAGATTCCAAAACGTCCCACAGAGGTTTCTGAATTAATTGACCTAGTTCTTCAGATTGACCAGAGACAAAGTGAAAGGAAGAACGAGAGGCGAAAGGAAACTCGGTATATTCCGCCTCGGTTTGATAGAATGAAATCAGAGGGATCCAAGCCCAAGCAATCTGCGTCTGAAGATGAGCCTATGCAGATCGGTTCTGTAAGAGGACCTTTGTCGAAGGATGAAAGGGAGAAGAGGCGTTTGGGCAAGTTGTGCATGTACTGTGGGAACTCCGGTCATTTTGTGAAGGAATGTCCAAAGAAGCCCAAGAGCAACTTCGGGTTAAAAGATCGGCTCCACCAGTAGAAGGGGTTGCCCTGGTGGAAGCGAAGGAACAGTCAACTCCAGATCCAAAATTAGTGGCTAATACTTTGCAATCCTCGGCCCCACATTTAATTTTATCCGTTCAAATAAAATTTGGAGGTCGGATCAAGGAAGGGATTTCCGTCATGATCGATTCTGGGGCCACGGGCAATTTTTGTGACATTGGTTTTGCCAAGGCTCTCGGAATTTCCTTTTTGAGGAAGGAACGGCCGGAACCGGTACGCGCAGTGGACGGAACGAGTTTGTCCTTGGGACCGATTGTATTTGATTCCGAGGAAATTTTATTGTATGGACCTGGTCAACATCTTACCTCCTTGCAATTCAGTTTGATCGATGCTCCGCAATTTCAATTAATCCTGGGTCTGCCTTGGCTCACCGAGCATAATCCTCAAATTGATTGGGCCAGGAGGTCAATCTGCATGAACTCAGGTTATTGTCTACGTCATTGTTTCCACTCAGTTCCTGAACCACCTGAAGCTTCGCAATCCCATTTTTTAGCAAGCTTTCCAAGGTCCATTTGTGCGCATGACACTCAAGAAATTCCACAAGAATATGAAGATCTCGCCTCGGTGTTTGATGAAAGAGAAGCTGAACGTTTACCGCCCCATCGAGAGTATGACTGTCGGATTGAGCTGGAGCCTGGAGCCTCCCTCCCCTGTAGCAGAATTTACGCGCTGTCGGAAGCAGAAAATGTCCATCTCAAAGAATATCTGAGCAGATATTTGGCAAATGGCTTCATACGCCCTTCTCAGTCACCAGTTTCATCCCCGCTCTTCTTCATTCCAAAGAAAGATGGCCAATTGAGAACTTGCATAGACTACCGCGCTCTCAATTTGGTAACAAAGAAGAATCGATATCCGCTACCTTTGATTTCTGAGCTCTTGGACCAGGTTAAGGGAGCGAAGGTGTATACAAAACTGGATTTGAGGGGCGCTTATCACTTGGTACGCATGGCTGAAGGAGAAGAGTGGAAGACGGCTTTCCGTACTCGTTTTGGGTTGTTCGAATATCAAGTCATGCCTTTTGGCTTATGCAACGCACCGGCAGCCTTCCAGCACTTTGTGAATGACGTACTGCGGGAATGTTTGGATCGTTTCGCAGTGGTTTACATTGACGACATCCTCATTTTTTCAGCCAGCTTAGAGGAACATATCCAGCACGTTAGATCCATCTTGAAGAAATTGCTTGAGAACCAACTTTTTGTCAAATTGGAGAAGTGTGTGTTTCATTCTACACAAGTTGAGTTTTTGGGGTTTGTTTTGTCCCCAAATGGGGTATCTATGGATGAATCTAAGGTGCGAGCAATCAAGGAGTGGCCCTCTCCGTGTTCAGTAAAGGAAGTACAGAGTTTCCTTGGCTTCGCCAACTTTTATAGGCGATTCATAATCAACTTTTCTGAGCGTGTTTGTCCGCTCACTCGATTATTGAGGAAGAAGACTAAATTTGAATGGAATGCGGAAACTGAATTGGCTTTTAATGAACTCAAGAACATTTTTGTATCATCCCGAGTTCTGCTCCATCCGGATCCGGAAGAACCATTTTTTGTGGAAACTGACGCCTCCAACTTGGCCATCGGAGGGATTTTGTCTCAGCGCCATAAGCAGACAGGCCAGTTACATCCAGTAGCCTTTCATTCGAGGAAATTATCTGTGGCTGAGATAAATTGTCCCATCGCGGATAAGGCACTATTGGCTGTCAAAGATGCATTCTCAGAATGGAGACATTATTTGCTGGGGGCCAAGCATGTGGTGACTGTTTTCACGGACCATCGGAATCTCCAATTTTTGAAATCCGCCCGTACTCTTACCCCACGCCAATTGAGATGGTCCCTATTTTTTGCAGATTATGATTTCGTCTTAACTTACAAACCCGGAGCGGCTAATGGAAAGGCGGATGCCTTATCTCGTCTGAATGTGGGCGCCGATGTTAAGTCTACTGAAAAAGGTGTAATTATTCCAGTAGATCGAATAATCGGAACTCTTACCTACTCAGACATTGAACAGAAGCTACCAAATTTGTTGTCCACAGGAGAAGTGGGGGAGTGGACGGCTAAGGGAAAAGAATTCCAAGTCAAGAATGGTAGGCCCTTCTACCAAGACAAGTTGTTCGTGTCAAATCTGGATCTGCGAAAACAAATCATTGAACACTTCCATGACGAGTCTCTGGCTGGAGACAAAGGGGTGAAGAAAACTATGGAGCTGATCCGAAGAGAATTTTGGTGGCCAGCAATGGAAGCTCAGGTGCGGCAGTATGTAGCCACTTGTGAGTCGTGTATCAAAGGAAAGACTCCTAGAAGGGCTCCTCAAGGGTTTTTACAGCCTATGCCCCTTGCCCCGTACCCATGGCATACCATTTCCATGGATTTCATTGTGGATCTTCCGTCCAGTGGGGGTCTTTCAGTCATTTGGGTGGTGGTGGACCATTTCTCTCAAATGAGCCATTTTGTCCCTTTAAAGGCCCTCCCAAATGCCACACAGCTATCCAAACTGTTCACACAGCACATAGTAAAGGCTCATGGTATCCCAAAGATTGTGATCTCTGACAGAGGCCCTCAGTTTGTCTCTCGTTTTTGGAGATCCTTTTTGAAAAGGTTGGGTGTGGACTCCCGCTTGTCTTCCAGCTTCCATCCGGAGACGGATGGACAGACGGAAAGAGTGAATCAGGAATTGGAGCAATATTTGCGCCTGTTTCTGATGGATCAGGAGGGAGAGTGGCCAGATCTGATTTGGGCAGCAGAGTTCGCTTATAATAATGCCGAGCATGCTTCCACAGGTTATTCTCCATTCTATTTGAATTCAGGCCGACATCCAAACACTCTGGTAAATAAAGAAACTAGTGAAGTTCCAGCAGTGGAGACGGTGGTTCAGGAGTTACATGAGGCTTTTCAATTAGCTACCAGAAATTTGTCCAAGGCTAAGGTTTCCTACAAGAAGCAGGCAGACAAAAAGAGACGTCCAAATCCTGTCTATGAAAGGGGAGATCAGGTCTGGGTGTCTACTAAAAACTTACGCTTGAAAGGGAATCTGAAGTTTCAGCCTAGGTTTGTGGGTCCTTTCAGGGTAGACCGCATGGTCAATCCAGTTAGTGTGAAGGTCTGTCTTCCTCCCAGGTTGAAGATACATCCAGTTTTTCATGTTTCCCTGCTCCAGCGTAATCCAAAGGGGTTCAGGTCCAGTAATTCACCCTCCCCAGTTTTGGTGGAAGGTAGAAAGGAATTTGAGGTAAAGAGAATACTCGATTCTAGATTTCAAAGAGGGAAAATATTCTATCTGGTAGATTGGAAGGGTTTTGGGCCGGAGGAGAGATCTTGGGAGCCACAATCCAATATCCATGCCCCACGTCTGCTTCGAGAGTTTCACCGCACTCACCCCTCTAAGCCCATGGAGGTAAGGGGGGGGGTTTGGTGGGAGGTACTGTCAGGACTGAGGCAGACAGAGTTAGATTCCCTAGGATAAACATTCAACCCAGGAGTCAGGCTTGGCGTTTCGTGGGAAGGCAAAGAAGAGTGTCAGTGAGATCGCTCTCCGCCTTCCTCCGTGCTTTAAGAGTTTAGGTCCGTTGTCCCCTCTCCCAAGATGGCTGCTGGCTAGGCATCTACTTTCCCTTGGTTGCTCGCTCTGGCAGCGGTACAGTTTTCCCGGTTTGAAGTGCGCGCGCGCGTCCAGAGTGCAGCGCACTTCAACCGTCAAATTTTCTGTGACAGGACGGCGTTCTAGTGAGCTCCGTAGCTATAGTAGTTTTCTCAGTCAGAGTTTCCCTCTAATGTCCAGTGGGGGGAAGGTCTCGTTTCCAGTGAAGTCAGTCTGTAGTCCCTAGTTCAGGGAACCAATCATTATTTCTCGCCGCTTGTGGTGAGGTTCGTTTTCTGAGGCTTCGAGAGAGAGTGACAAGTCTGGAGAACTCGACGCTTTCTTGTAGAGCAACTGCAGTCTACATGAGGTAGAGGCAAGTCTTGAAGAATACTCAACTCAACAAGTAAGTGCTGCATGCAAGATACTTGAGGAGACTGTTTCCTGATCAAAGACATTTATTGACTCGATTTATTTGGAAGAGACTGGTTGAACTCTCGTCCCGAGGAGTAGAGAGAGTGAGAGAAAGTCGTCAAAGCTAGTCAACAATCCAAGCACAGTTTTGTAGCAGGAGTAATTCAAGCAGCGTTTACAGAATTTAGCAGGAAAAGAAATTAAGAAGAGTCAGGAGGAAAATCAGTTTAAGAAAGACTTTATTGAGATCAAATTGGAAGCAGTAGTAAATAAATATATATATATATATATTTATTTAACAATTTTTGTTACATACTTACTAACATTCACCTGCAACTCACTGGAACCTGTAGGAAGAAATTGTCTGCTATAGAACGAGAATCTGAAAATGAAATGATAAGGAACCTTCTATGAGGTAGACAGGTAAAGGTGGACATTTAGCGTGGGTGGGGAGTGGTAATCACCCAAACAGGTTTTACATTTGAATTCCTTTGCAGGAGTCGTAGCCAGTTTACAGCCTACGCCCCAACCATTTAGAAGGTATCCAACTGAACGAGTAGCGAGAGCAGCTAGCCACTGTGTCAGGACAGGTATAATGTGTGAATAACTAATTACCATTTGAGTGTAGACAATTGTAGAGTTGTACTGAGTTACTCTCATTGCAGGAATCAAGAGGAAGAGCTCTGAGTCCAGTCCAGGAAGAAGACACAGTGCAGTCTCTCTTGTCTGTCCAATTCCCCTTTCCCCCTCTCCGCTGCTCGTGAGCTTAGTTCGCGGTAGCGGGGTGAGGGAGTGGAGATCAAGCATCGGCTCCTGTGGAAAAGGCACGTTCAGCTAAGGTACTTGACACTACCTCCTCCTCAAAACCAATAAGAAAACGGCCCTCCAGGACAGAATAAAGGCCAATGCACACAACAGTAAAGAACTCTTCGCCATCATCAAGGTGTTCGCTTGGTCCAACTGCGTAACCACGGACGTATGACCCTCCCAAGACCTCTGCAACAAACTCTGCACCTTCTTCTACCACAAGATAAGGCAGCTCTATGACAGCTTCGACACCCAAGACCCTCCCACCAAGCCCAACACCACCGCACCCAACCACACCACCCCCCAACAGATCCTGCTCAATTGGACCCCGCTCACCACTTATGACACTCTCAAGACCATGAAGAGCATCCTAGGACCCATGTCCGCACCACATCTTCAACAGGGCAGCCACCGCCACCGCCATCGGCTCTGAGCTTCGCCTCAAAATCAACTGCTCCATCGAGACCACCACCCTTTCCGAGGACTGGAAACATGCCAAGATCACCCCTCTGCTAAAGAAACCATCCGCCAACCCGACCGACTTCAAGAACTTCAGACCCATCTCCCTGCTCCCCTTCCCAGCTAAGGTTATCAAGAAGGCCATTAATGCCCAAATCTCTGAGTTCATTGAAGCAAACCACGTCCTGGACATATTCCAATCAGAAGCAACCACAGGACAAACACCACACTTCTCGCTGCCACCGATGATATCTGCTCCCCCCTTAACCGAGGCAAAACCTCAGCACTCATCCCCCTGAACCTCTCGGCCGCCTTCAACACCATCTCCCACGCACCATAATCAAGAGACTCCATGATGCCGGCATCCGCAACAAGGCCCTGCACTAGATCCACTCCTTCCCCACCTGGCGAACACAGCGATTCAGACTACCTCCGCTCCTCTACGAACCCACAGAGATCAGCTGCGGAGTTCCTCAGGGCTCCTTCCTGAGCCCGACCCTCTTAAACATCTACATGGCCCCTCTTGCGACAATCTCCAGGAACCAGGGACTCAACATCTTCTCCTACTCCGACAAAACCCAACTGATCCCCTCCCTCACCAATGAACCAACAACTGGTAGAAACAACTTCCACAGTGGAATGAAGGGCATGGTCACCTGGATAAAAAGCAGCTGCCTCAAACTGAATTTGGACAAGATTGAAGTCCTCATCCTAAGACCCTCACCCTTAGGATTGAATGACTCCTGGTGGCCCTCCACACTGGGAACTCGCCCACCCCCACAGAAAACACATGTAACCACAACATTATACTGGACTCCTCACTCACAATGAACCATCAAGTCAACGTCATCACGTCATCGTGCTTCCACACGCTCCACCTGCTTTGAAAAACATTCAGATGGATCCCCACTGAATCCAGAAAAGCAGTCACCCATGCACTCATCATCAGCAGAATACGGCAACACACTCTATGTTGGCGTCAACCACAAACTTCTCAGGAAAATTCAGAACGTTCAAAACACCACAGCCAGCCTGATCCTCGACATTCCTCACCATTGTCACATCTCCGAACACCTCAGAGAACTCCACTGGCTCCCAGCCAACAAAAGAATCACATTCAAGCTCCTCACTCATGCCTACAAAGCCCTCTATGACGCAGGACCAGCATACCTGAACCACTGCTTCTTATTCCACGTCCCCACCAGACGCCTCCACTCCACTCTGCTGGCTCTAGCCACCGTCCCTTGGATCCACAAGACAAGAACCGGAAGAAGATCCTTCTCCTACCTCACCACCAATACCTGGAACACCCTGCCTACCCACTTCAGACAATCCCTGTTGCTGACCCAATTCAGGAAGGACCTCAAGACCTGGCTCTTCGACTGAAGACCTAAGCGCAGATGGACCAGCAGCCCCAACCCCCCTCCCAGCTCCTTGAGACCCTCACGGATGAGTAGCCGCACATACCCTGATTGATTGATCAACAATACAGTGGTCACTCGACCAAATGAAATCCTGATCAATATTGCATATCCAAACATCTCACAAAATTCCTAGCAATCAGTTTCTCAAACTCATATTTCAATTCAATACACAAATGCACAGTTAGACCTATCAGCCTTAGGTTGGTCTTCCCCCAATGTTTTGCCTTCTTCCTCCATTTTTTCTGACCTAATATTTTTGGCCCTAAGTCTCTGAGCTCTTAACTACTGCTAACCAGTGCAAACTGCATGTGTCCGCTCCTCTGAACATGGTAATATTGGCTCATACCCAATTGGCATATTTAATTTACTTATAAGTCCACATTACAGTGCACTGCATAAGCCCAGGGCCTGTAAACTAAATGCGATGAATGGGCCTGCAGCACTGCTTGTGCCACCCACTTGAGTAGCCCTTTAAACATGCCTTAGGCCTACCATTGCAGAGCCTGTGTGTGTAGTTTAAACTGCCATTTCAACCTAAGAAAATAAACCTTTTGCCTGGCCGAAACCTTCCTTTTCCACACATATGCCACTCCTAGGGTAGGCCCCAGACAGTCCAGAGGACAGGGTGCAATGCATTTAAAAAGCAGGAAATGTACTTTAATGTTGTACTTGTCCTGAGGGTGAACAACTCTTAAATGTGTTTTTCACGACTTCAAGGCCTACATCTCCAATAGGATAACATTGAGATTACCTGTGAAGATACAAATGACTCAAGTTTGGTGTCTATGGAGTCCTAATTTAAAATCCTAACTTATGGTGAAGTCGGATTTTAAATTACAATTCTGAAAATGCCACTTTTAGACAGTTGCCATTTTCTTGCTTGGGCCATTTGGTGCCTGCAGCTTGTCTCTGCTCATATGACTGGGGGTAGTTGGCAGTTGGGCTTTGTGTATTCCTCTCAGACAGCCACACACAATGGTAGCATAGGTGTGACTAAGTGGGCTGTCACTGGCATAATGGGAGGAAGGAGCTTAATCCAACCTAACTTACACCTGAATAGGCTGTGTCCTATCTCCACACAAAGGGCTGCATACCCCCTGTAGTTAGTCTGGAGCCCGGGCAGGGAAAGTAGCGCATCGGTGCACTTCAAAGGCATGCCTCTAGAAGCTTCCCCCCACTTCTGGACTTGTGGATACTCTGCCAGGAAGGAGTGCTGTGCTGCTCAAGGACTGCCACTCTGCTGGACTGTACTCTGCTGCACTCCTGCTTTGCTGTGCTGACCTGCTGCCCTCTTGCCTGGGTGAGAAGGACTGGACCTGCATCTCTTGAACCAGAACCCAGAGTGACTCCAATGGCTAGTTGACTGGCCTCATGATCTAAAGCCTCAGGGACATAACAGGCTTCTAAAAACCTTGCAACTGCAGCTGTACTCTGTGAGTCCACCCTGCCAAGTGGTGCCACGGCAGTCACAGATCCTTGGAAGTGGGCCTAAGGTGCTTGCCAGCGGAACTGATGCATCTTCTCTGCTGAGTGACGCATCCACCGACGTATCTCCTCGGCTGAGCGGTGCATCCTTGAGCAGAACCACAACATCACCGCTGCTGAGTGGATTGGCTCCAGGAAACCTCCGGGTAGCTGTGCGCCTTACAAATGTAATTAAATAATAATAATTGGACCCATCGCAAAGACCCTCATCACATCCACAGACCTCGGAACTGACGCATCACCCCTGACTGCACAGTGCCTCCACATCCCAGATCCTCGCATCTTTTGTCGACTGTAGCCTCGACGACAATGACGGACTATGCATCACAGCCTCGCAGATGCTCAGAAGCAATGCATTGCCCACTGCGTACCGCATACCTGACGCCAGACTCCACATCTCAAACCCTGTCAACAGGATCCTCTATGACAACACAAAAGGACCTTGCACCGTAGCCTCGCTGCATCTCGGAACTGACGCATCGCTTCGACTGCACGGTACCTCTTTGGCACGGATCCACACAATGCTCTGCAACTGGGATTTAAAGTACTCTGTTCAGCGGATCTAACTGGCTCCCTGTAGGTGGTCCACGCTCCATCGCGGTCGGCCTGAAATTGTGACTTTTTCCCCTGTCTGGCATTACCAGTTAGCACTTTGTGCTTTTTGGCACAATTTTCACTTAAAACTCTAAAATTCAATATCTCCGGTTCTACTAGTTAGATTTTTGTCATTTTGGTTTTGTTCTATTAATTAAAAAATACTCTATTTTTCTAAATCTGTTGTGGGCTACTTTTGTGGTGTGTTTTCACTATTTTACTGTTTGAACTGCTGCAGAAATACTTGATACATTGCCTTTAAGTTAAGTGTGACTGCTCTATGCCAAGCTACCAAGGGGGTAAGCAGAGGTTAATTTGGGATTTACTTGTGCCTTACCCTGAAAAGGATTGTGGTCGCTACTTGACCAGGGCTTACACCCCAATCAGCCAACAACCCAATTTCTTACATACATATCATACATTAATGGATTCATCCTATTGCTGTTTAGACTCCAAAGGAAATCACTGAATGCCAGACATCCTGGGGAAACTCTGGCACCAGTGGATTCCAGAAAATCTAATATTCTTTTGCAATAGGCATTAGGAACAGAGAAAACCCTTTGAGGATGCCTTATGAAAAGGAGGTGTTCTTTATGCTGCAACCATCCTGTGCTACCAATTTGAGGACACCTCAAAATATCAGGAACCCTAAAATTGTACCTCACACAATTCTGCCACTGGAAAATAATTGCGCAAACAGTCACCTTCTTCGCCGTCATTAATTTAGCAGAGTAGCAAAACAAGTAACTGGGACCACTGAATATTTGGGTTCTAGATCAGAAGTTAAAGAGATTTATTACAGAAATCTCAATCATAAGTGATACAGGATAAATGCCTTAAAGGCTCAATTTCAGAGTCATTCAGATAAATTCAAAAATCAGAAATCATTCTAAGTCCTAAATTAGCAACAAAATGAGAAAAGAGTTGGACATGATCCTTATTAGAACAGGAACGTCTTCAAAAAGCTTCTAAAATCTTCTGGCTGTTCCCAAAATCTAGGGGTTCTTATACACAATTCTTGCATAATAAATTAGTTAAAATAGTAAAATCATCAAGAAATGATTGTAAGTAACAATTATTTAGCAAATCAGAAACATGAACGTCATTACCTTAACACATAAGCACTATCCCATTTTTAGACAGCATCCAACAAATGATGTGCTTCTGCCATCTGGAGATGTTCGAACAAAATATAAAACATGCCAACAATATAATTTCACACAAATTAATAGGACCTGTCTACACATCAGAGCTACTGAGAAAAACCTTAGATCTTGCAACACATCGGGAACCCTAGAAAATTAATATAAAGCTTTGTATTCATAGCTGTGGGAATAAACAATTACATCAGCTGTCTTTGCTCTGTGGAGCTTGTGAGGAGAGAACCTGCGCAGGGGCACATGATGGGAGTGGGTGCATACATAAGTGAATGACAGAAACAGCATCCATACAATCCAAGATGGTATTTTCACACAAATGTGGCACAATTATATTATATTAATAAGCACAATTCCAGACATCTTATTGCACTTGCTTTAACTATAATCATGTTAATTAATCATTTGTGTATTCAATTCATAAAAAATATTGCACACAAATAAAAACTTGGAAGAAACACTTACACATGTCTGCGCATTGAATCTGCAATATACCATTGCTTCTTATCACCAGTAAACTGACAACACTATATATCTGAATATTCATAAGTATTTTTGAACAATACTACAAGTTTGCTTGCGCCTACTCGTATTTGACTGGTGAGGCGCCGCGGCCAGGACGACTGACTCCAGAATCTGGGGATCACGGTTCGATCCCCAGCGCCGGTGGCAGTTCACCCCAGCACCATGTGACTCTGGGCAATAGCTTGCTTAATCTTCCCGAAGGCCCCCAGCGCCTAGAGACCCTTACGGGTGATTGTTCGCGCTTTACAAATGTGGATTATTATTATTATCTCTGGCTCAAATTAATGACCTGGAGCATACAGTATCATTCATTGCGAGCTATACACAGGCACTTGGTTAAGGATTAAGATAGGCAATGGCACCTGTCTGTTAAGAAAAATCTTCATGCATCAATGCCTTAAAAAGGGATGGATGCTGGCACCACCGTTGTTTAATCTTTTCCTGCCTGATCTGTCTATAACATTAACCCAAATCAACTCTCATCTGCCTAAGCTCAGAGATTTTCATTTTTCTCATCTGCTATATGCCAATGATGTGACAGTTCTGAGCCAAACTAAAATCGTCATTCACCGTCTAATAGATAAATTAAATGTATACTCCATCGTCAATGGGATGTCAATAAACCGGTCCAAATCTAAGGTTATGGTAATTAGCAACCAAATCAAAAGCCATTATTGCTGGCATCTTCAAGGACAGGCCCTGGACATTGTTTCTAGGGGTGGTCTTTGATGAAAAAGACTCATTCCAACCTCAAAAGCAACAAATCTTTCAGAAAAACAACGTTCTGGCCCAGGCATTCTGCTCCCTGTACATCGTGCTGAAGGGCCCATCTCTTGGCCCCTTTCTAAAGATCATTAATGCTAAACTATTCTAGACGTTGACCTACAGCAGTGAAGCACTGTGTGGCCCCGACAAGGCTTTACAGGCGCACCTTCAATCTGCCAAAAAGTGCTTCACCAGCTCAAATTTGCTGAGAATTTGTTGTTACTATACAGTCTGTAGCCAGACAAGGAACCTATATTAAGACTTGTTGCAGGTTAAAAAGTACAGACAGTTATTCAATCAACACAATATTATGGTCTACTGCTAACTGCCCCTCAAAGATTGGCAGGCTGTATCTGAACTAACACTTTTGGTTTGGACTCTTTTTCGGACATGTATATACCATACACTGCCCTAAAAAAGTTATCAACGCCATGACAAGGAAGTTGTCGGTATTGGCAGATAACGCAACACTGTCCAAACGAACTCGGGGCATATTATCAAGAGGGGGCGATAAAATAATCGGCGCTTTAGCGTCCGTTTTCGGCCAAAAAGCGGCGATAATTTTATTGCATTATTATCAAGGACACGCTAGCACGTGTATCCATGTTTTAGCACCCGTTTTACTCATGCCTCGTATCGCATCGTTAATGAGAGGCAAAGTAGGCGTGTCTCACAAAACTTCACGGGAAAATATCACTAACGCAGCTTTGCGATATTTACAACGAGGCCTCGACCGTTGTAGCGATACAAATTATTGCGCTAACTCGCCATTAACGCAGGAATCTAACGTCTGCTAAATTCCTGACTAAGGCATACTTAACATGGGAGGTGGATTATAGGGTTAAGGCCACATGGTCGTATTAGCAAGCTTTTCTCCATTTTGCATTGATTTTAGCTGGTTTTCCAGCGATGTTCGCCCATTTCCCCGCTATCGCTGGATTTTATATCGCCAATGCGCTAAGCGTTGTTAATACAGCGCTATCATGGCGATATAATCCAGCGATAGCCGGCGATAGTAAAAAACTCGCTAAGTACGTTCAGCGATAATTATCGCTGCGTCTTGATAATATACCCCCTCATGCTCGGAAGGTGTCCCACTTTGATTCTGGTTACTCATTGTTCCTAAAGCAGAAGTTTATGCTTTTTCGCTTAGCCAATTACCATCCTTTCCACACACACTCCCTTAACAGTGGCGACTCCTCCATAGGGGCGTTTGGGCGCCGCCTCCCTGCTTTCTCGCAGTGCGAGAAGGCAGAAACATAAATGGTAATAACTACCATTTATGTTTCTGCCTTCTCGCACTGCGAGAAAGCAGAAGTGGGTGATTGGGGGTGGGCGGTCCTGCTCGAGGGCAGGGGGGAGTGGCTTGCCCACGCTTGTGCATACGGACTGTTTGGTCGGCCCTGGGGCCGGCCAAACAGTCCGTATGCACAACAGTGGGCAAGCCACTCCCCCCCTGCCCTTGAGTAGGACCGCCCACTCTCCCTTTTCTCTATGTAGGCTGCTGCATGCAGCAGCCTACATAGAGAAAATGGCCCAGGTGGGGCGCGCTCAGATTCGCCTCACCAGTTCTGATTGGTAGAGGGGAGGGAGGCTGCCTTTCCTGATGACGCGAGGAGAGCTGCAGCCGGCCAGCCGAAATTGAAAAACGCACGGTGGGAGTCATGACCCATCCAGAAGATGGAGCGGGACGGTAAGTTTTATTTGATATATATTTTTCCATTAAACCCCTCCCGCCATCCCCCACCTCCCCCCCCCCCCCCCACGGCGTGACGACCCAATTTCAAATTCCACCCGCCCATAATGCAGGCCGCGACTGAGTCATCCTGTGATTCGGGGCATAATCACCATTCCCCCCGCCTGACTGCCCTGACAAAAAGTTAAAAAAAATAATTCCTGCGGTATTCTGCTGGTGTGAATTCGACGACCGCGCTAAGTAATGCCAAATAGTGCTGCGTGCGACTGAAGTTAGCTCGCAAAACTTTCGTGCCGTTAGTTACATTGCCATTGGTCCCCGTCATGATCATGAATTCAGTCTCCTCAGCCGAGCTGTTTTCACAAAGTAAATGAGTAACTGAGAAAATGAGCATTCTTATTTCAAAGCAGCTGTTGGTGTTAAAATATGTACAGTTACAGTAAACCCAGCACATTAAGACACTTGGGGGTCGATTCCGATCCTGGATAAACCGGGTACGAACAGTCCGACGGAGCGTTTTCTCCGTCCGACCCGTACCCGGTAGAAATACCTTAAAAACATGCAAGTACAATTCGCACGCAAACACCATTTGCGTACGAATCGTAAAAAACACCGACCCAACAAAAAATACCCACAATTCTGATCCGTGACACCGCGGATGTGACGTCCGGACGGAGTCAGGCAGCGTTTCATGAACCAGCAAGTACGATTCGTGCCGACGTCACTCCGCACGGACAATATTTTACGGGAGCCACAAACTGCCGGGAAATCAGGACGACGCGCACAAGGAGCACCTGTACGCGATGGACAGCCATGGACCCCAACCTACGTGTCATCCCGGCCCTCATTGCAGTCCACCTGGTGTACAGGAACCGACGCAGACGCCGCAGTAGGTCAGAACAACACCCAGGGGCAAAGGGGGGGGGGGGGGGGCAGGGGCAGGAAACATAACCCCCACCCAAGTCCAAAATCAAACATGCCCTGTACATACCTGACCCCCAGGGCCTGGTCACTTCGGGGGTGGGGGCGTCTCCACCAAGGCCTGTGTCCGCCACAACGGAAGTCAACATGGACGCGAACCGGCAACACAACAATTGTGGGACGCACCGGACCCACGCCTTAAGAGCGTGGGTAAGGGTCGTACCACGCCCACCCCTACGTCACCCCAACAATGGCGGTACGGCCCGTACCCACGTCCCAAAGGCATGGGTTCAGGCCGTACCGCCATTCTTGGGGTGACGTAGGGGTGGGCGTGGTACGACCCGTACCCACGTCCTAAAGGCATGGGTACGGGCCGTACCCCTACGGCACCCCAACAATGGTGGTACGGCCCGTACCCACGCCCCCAGAGCGTGGGTACAGCCCGTACCACGCGTACCCCTATGTCACCGCCACAATGGTGGTACGGCCCGTACTCACGTCCCACAGGCATGGGTACGGCCCGTACCACCATTGCAGTGGTGACGTAGGGGTGGGCGTGGTACGACTCGTACCCACGTCCTAAAGGAATGGGTACGGTGCGTACCCCTACGGCACCCCAACAATGGGGGTACGGCCCGTACCACGCGTACCCATACGTCACCCCAACAATGGGGGTACGACCCGTACCCGCACCCCCAGAGCGTGGGTACGGCCCGTACCACGCGTACCCCTACGTCACTGCCACAATGGTGGTACGGCCCGTACCCACGCCCCCAGAGCGTGGGTAAGGCCCGTACCACGCGTACCCCTACATCACCGCCACAATGGTGGTACGGCCCGTACCCACGTCCCACAGGCATGGGTACCGCCCGTACCACCATTGCAGTGGTGACGTAGGGGTGGGCGTGGTACGACCCGTACCCACGTCCTAAAGGCATGGGTACGGTGTGTACCCCTACGGCACCCCAACAATGGGGGTACGGCCCGTACCCATGCCTCAAGGACGTGGGTACGGCTCGTACCAGGCATACCCCTACATCACCACTGCAATGGTGGTACGGGCCGTACCCAGGCTGTAGGACGTGGGTACGGGTCGTACCACGCCAGTGGACAGACACATAGGGGTGTGTGGGCATCAGCCCCAGCAGTGCCCAGACACATGAGGGGTGGGTGCAGAGTCCCCCTAGCAGTGCCCAGACATAGGAGGGGTGGGTGCAGAGTCCCCCCAGCAGTGCCCAGAGATAGGAGGGGTGGGCGCAGAGTCCCCCCAGCAGTGCCCAGACATAGGAGGGGTGGGTGCCTATCACTCCCAGCAGTGCCCAGAGATAGGAGGGGTGGGTGCAGAGTCCCCCCATCAGTGTCCAGACATAGGAGGGGTGGGTGCCTATCACTCCCAGCAGTGCCCAGACATAGGAGGGGTGGGTGCAGAGTCCCCCCAGCAGTGCCCAGACATAGGAGGGGTGGGTGCCTATCACTCCCAGCAGTGCCCAGACATAGGAGGGGTGGGTGCAGAGTCCCCCCAGCAGTGCCCAGACATAGGAGGGGTGGGTGCAGAGTCCCCCCAGCAGTGCCCAGACATAGGAGGGGTGGGTGCCTATCACTCCCAGCAGTGCCCAGACATAGGAGGGGTGGGTGCCTATCACTCCCAGCAGTGCCCAGACATAGGAGGGGTGGGTGCAGAGTCCCCTCAGCAGTGCCCAGACATAGGAGGGGTGGGTGCAGAGTCCCCCCAGCAGTGCCCAGACATAGGAGGGGTGGGTGCCTATCACTCCCAGCAGTGCCCAGAGATAGGAGGGGTGGGTGCAGAGTCCCCCCCAGCAGTGCCCAGACATAGGAGGGGTGGGTGCAGAGTCCCCCCAGCAGTGCCCAGACATTGGAGGGGTGGGTGCCTATCACTCCCAGCAGTGCCCAGACATAGGAGGTTTGGGTGCAGAGTCCCCCCAGCAGTGCCCAGACATAGGAGGGGTGGGTGCAGAGTCCCCCCAGCAGTGCCCAGACATAGGAGGGGTGGGTGCCCATCACTCCCAGCAGTGCCCAGAGATAGTAGGGGTGGGTGCAGAGTCCCCCCAGCAGTGCCCAGACATAGGAAGGGTGGGTGCCTATCACTCCCAGCAGTGCCTAGAGATAGGAGGGGTGGGTGCCTATCACTCCCAGCAGTGCCCAGAGATAGGAGGGGTGGGTGCAGAGTCCCCCCAGCAGTGCCCAGACATAGGAGGGGTGGGTGCCTATCACTCCCAGCAGTGCCCAGACATATGACACATGCATACCCACCCCTGGTGCTGGCAGCACAATACACACATTGAGAGCATGCAACAAGACTGGTTACTCATGTGCCACCCCTACTAAACTAAGAGACCCAAAGGGAACACACACTGTCACGCACATTCCAGGACTGATAGGAATGTACAGGTGCTGGGGCAGCCAACAAGTTGTTGCCTACTATGGAAGGAAAAGGGTGGAGTACCCACAGATACAATGCCCACAATTGTCAGTCAGGTGACCAAAGACCCTGCAGAACACGCAACACATGTGTGCGAGGCTGGGAGTCCACACATGCATAGGGCGTAAAAGGGAACATGTCCACATGAAGTCATGTCAATATACTCCATACACTAGAACAGTGACCACCAAGGATGCCACAAATGATGCAGGTGGAGACATTGCTGAGCAGGCATGGCCAAAGTTGAAGGGATCCGTCACACACCCAGGATATGTAGACACAGCTCAGCACAACAATTGGGAAACAGCCTGCAGGGAAGATGTCAGGGTCCACAAAGGAAGGAACACACCTTGGGACAATATCACCATACAGTAAAAGCACACATGACCAAAGATTCTTTGCAGAGCCCTTGTGATGGCACACAGATACCAGGGTCCACCCCATGAGCAGCACACTACAACATTTCCCAGACACCTAACACATTATCACCACCCCAAATCATGGAGCAGCACCACCAACAGCAAGTCCAGGAAAGCATTAGTGTGCAAAAGAAAAACAAAATGCTTTATTCAGCAGAAAATAATATTTGCTAAATGAATGTCCAGAATATAGAGGGCCCATAGGCCAGGCCATGTGAAAAGTCCTGGTGGGGGACACTTAGGGACGTGTCTCCCCTAGCTTGCCTGCACAGTTCACATGTCCATTTCATCCACAGAAGGGGGGGCATCATGTGGGGGGAAGGACCAGGCACCGCAGGGACAGGAGGGGCAAGGGTAGGTGTTGTGGGTGCAGGGAGGGACGACTCTACCACAGGGGGTGGGGCAGCGCCAAAGGTGGTGGTGAGGATGGCGCTGCATACGGTGGCAAGGTCTCCCAGCGTCTCCCCTGCACCTGAATGAACCACAGGCCCCAAGGAGGGGGGGGGGGGCGGAGGGGGAGTTGCAGCGCTACTGGGGGAGGGTGTGGACAGGGGGGGACTCAACTCCCCTGCCCGGGGACTCTCTCGACCGCTTGCGGGGTGGTGTCACACTGGGGCTGAGGGACAGACTGGCCATGAAGGACTCCTTGTCCGACTGTTGGGCAGGGGAGCTAAGGGGAGTGGTTTTGGAGGAAGTGGGTCTTGAGGAATGTGGACTCCCACTCTGGCTGCGTGTCTGCCGTTTGCCCCCAGACCCAGTGGGTGTGCCTACTTCCCCCTGTGTGTGCATGACTGGAGGAGTGCGCTTTGCCTTCCCTGGTGGTGTGCTGCCTGTGTCTGGTGGGGTGCGTGCATGGTGACGTCTGGGTGTGCGTGGGACAGGCATGGGAGTAGGAAGTGTGGATGGTGCAGGGGTAGGGGGGGACGGAGCACTGCTGGAAATCCACTGCTGCAGTCAGTGTGGAGTCTATGAACTTCAGCAACATCCGTTGATCAGACATCGCTGCTGACATGGCCTCCATGTATGACTGCATCTGTGTTAGCAGTGTGGTGTGGCCATGGAGGACAGTAAGCATCGATGCCTGACCAAACTGCAACTGCCGCAGAATGTCCACAGACTCGGCATTGACGGCAGCAGGGGAGACAGGGGCAGGGGGTGCGGTGCCTGGCACAAAGGAGACCTGTTGGCGCCTAGCACGGTGGGAAGGAACCCGAGCAGGTGGGAGGCGGGTGATGGGAATTGAGGGGGCGGTGACAGAGTGCTGCTCTCAGCTCTGGAAGCAGCGTCCGCCCTCTCAGGGAGCTCAGCCTCGGACCCGTCAGCGTCATAGTCGGTGGTGGGACTGGACAGGTCCTACGCCGTACTCCCCTCCGCCTCCGTGCCACTCGCTAAGCCAGACACGCCAGCACTGGTGGCACCGCTGCTGGATCCCTCCTCAATTTCCGTGCCAGTGTCTCCCTCGGTTTCCCCCGACGATGCTGTGGGCAAGGTGAAGAGACAGGAAATAATCAGACACCTGTATACATATGACACATGATTCAAAACTACATAGGTCACAGTGCATAGCATGAAAAGCAACATGAGTAACATCTACAATACTACGCACATATGTAGGCCCTGCACCACACAGTTGGTTGACCCACCATGCCACTGAGAAACAATGGAGAGCATGACACAACAGCAAAGAACTTGAAATCTAATTAGACTGAGGAGCTAGACTCTGGGGACAGTCGAGTACAGCATGTGGACCACACACCGTAGCCGCCTATCCAAATCAGGGAAGACCACCGCCAGCACACGCTTCATCTGGTGGGTCAGGCGCCGGCGCCCACGGTTCTTGTGGCTCTCAGGTGAGTCCCCCAGCAGGACCCGGGCGATCCTCCTGGTCCAGCACCGGATATCCTGCCAGCGTTTCCTCACCTGGGGCAGGCGCAGCCTCCGACCCTCCACCGACCTCACGGCACTGACGGCTTCCCTCCAGATCTCCCCCTTGGCATGGACGCCTACCTGTGAGGATGACAAAGTGAGACAACATCAATACACCTGCTACATGTCACAGAGACACACATTTGAACAATTTGGCTGGTTTGAACCGGGCATAGTATGCAGCAAAATCATTGCACCTTCATCATAGGGACATTATCCCCTGGGGAAGGCCAAAGCCACGACATGGCATTGTAAGGACACAGGTGGAATGAGGGGTGCAACACAATCACTGATCCCGGCACACACTGTGCATCACAAGCTACACCACGATTATGTACAGCACCTCAAAGCAGTCACATGCCCCTGGCCACTGGCGCAACCTCAGCAGGGTACACAGACACACACAGGCACAGGACAATCACCTGCCATTGGCAACTGCGGGTACAAACATCACTCTGCACATGTGGCACTAGACCGGGGGGTGTCACAGGTGTGGGGCAGGCTCAGCACATCAGACACACAGCACTGCTCCCTGCTCACATCAGATGGGTAGGGTATATGCATCCCTCATGCAGCTGGGGTGCAACACTCCACATAGACACTCACCCACATGACAGGGGACATACACACACACCAATGTCCAGGGGACGAACACATCATTTGGACACTCTCACCACAGGTACACTCAACTCACACACATCTGTGGGTACAGTCACCTGTCACACTGGGGGGACCACAGGATCACATCCGGACTGTAGAAACCATATTCCCAAGAGGATTAGCCAGGCTGAATGTGGCATGCACCATGCAGTGAGTGTCACAGTAAGCACCATGCAAGTGAGGAGTGCAGACATGCACTACAGCATGCTCTGCATGGGAGACATGAGGCATTCCCCCCCCGGGACCCACTCTGAAGAACATTGCATGTCTGTCACACCTGGACACAATGCCAGAAGTGACAGTCACAAAAAAGGGGCACAGTCTAAGCTAATGGAGTCTGCACTCACCTGCTCCCCTGGTCTCCCATACAGGCAAGGGTACTGTGGGAGGATCACATCCACCTGGACATGGTGCCAGAGGAATCACGAGCAGCAGCAGTGGTGTGGAATGAAAGGTTGTGCAGGCAAGTGCTCTCTAATGGGGCCTGGCTGCCTTATATTTGCCTTGCTGGCCTGTTTCATTTATAGGAGTACAGAGTGATTGGTCAATCTCATTTGCATCCTACGTTTCTTCCAATCGTTTTAAACCTACCCCAGTGGGTGCCTTTGCATGTTATAAAAAATGAGCATGATGTCAAGTCAACAACCACTTTGCAACTTTGTATATTGTCTCCAACCGACTTCTGCTGGCCACCTGATGGAAAATTTGAACTTGAAACTGGGTCTCCATGACAACCAGCATGCATTTAGGCCCTTATAATTGTCCCTCATGTGTCCCCTATGTAATTTCACTATACACACACAGGTACGGGGCGTTCCATGCCCCTAGGGCACCACTACTCCAGTGATACGGTCCGTACCCATGTGTGTAGGGTCCGTACCACCATGGTTTGGCAGCCCTAGGTGTACGCCATGGTGATACGGTCCGTACCCGCGTGTGTAGGGTCCGTACCACCATGGTTGTGCAGCCCTAGGCGTACTCCATGGTGATACGGTCCGTACCCGCGTGTGTAGGGTCCGTACCACCTAGGGCTGCACAACCATGGTGGTACGGACCCTACACACGCGTGTACGGATCGTATCACCATGGCGTACGCCAAGGGCTGCACAACCATGGTGGTACGGACCCTACACACGCGGGTACGGACCGTATCACCATGGCGTACGCCTAGGGCTGCACAACCATGGTGGTACGGACCCTACACACGCTCTCAGAGCGTGTGTACGGTGCGTTTCACACCTTACACTGTTGACAGGCCGCACACAGAAAAGGAATTGAGCTGTCATACTTGGCCGAGGCTGGACATCAAGTCATTGTCAGTGCAGTCCTACATGTCTCGGGCCTAGGTGTGTCAGGCTGTGATGTGGCACAAATCTCCTCATGTTTGAACCCAGTAGATGTGTGATGAGCTGTGTACACATGTCATGTGTCAAGCTACACTATGTGCCACACATCCCCTTCACACCTTTGACATGTGTGCATGTAGTACAGACTTGTTGAGCACTGCGTCACTGGCATGGCACACCAACACCCGCAACTGTCCCCTGATGCCAGGTACACGGATAATGACACCTGACATGTGACTACCGGCTTTGCACGATGTGAGTATGTCATGTGTGTGTCATGTGTTCCCATAAGCTTGCTGTTGGTGTTCCGTCAAATGCATCTGCAGTTGCTGCATCCAACATGTGTGTAGATGAGCATGGCACACTATTATGCACACCAGGACACATGTAGAATCAGACGTAACGTGTGTATGTATGCATCGAACATGGACTTGCGAGACAAGGACATATCTGCGTAGCATCAATGTATGTGTGATCAGTTTTGACATGTACCCCTTCATGGCAAGGTGTGTGGTCTGTCCTTATTTCAGGGACATGTGACCTGTGCCTCTAGTGTTCCGCAACCTGTCTGTATGATAAACATCCTTCTTCTGCACACATGTGGATGTCTGTCACTCCTGTAATGCGTCTGCCTGTTCACTTACACTGGCCTACAGCTGGTCTCATGCCATGTCATGTTGAGCTTGTGAATCCACGTTTGTAGATGGCTCTTGGTAGGAGTGTCACCTGCCTGGCATACGTGTCCAGGATATATTGCACAGACCTGACTCTGCATGTAGCATATGTGTATTGGCTGTTCAACATGTGCTCAGCACATTGACAGTGTTGTTGTACTGAACTCACTCTTCGTTGTCCCTTCCTAATTGCTGCAGGGCTCCGCCTCTCCCCCGACCAATCCCAGACTTGGCTGCCCTGAGGGAACGTGACTGTATACGCCGCTACCGCTTCACCCAACGGTTAATTCTGAACTTGACAGCAAGGCTGGCACCACACCTCCAACTGCTACACAGGTATCCTACTGCACTGACACCCAAGATGAAGGTGATGGCAGCCCTACATTTCTTTGCCACGGGTACGTTCCAACATACCATTGCTCATGTTGGTGGCATGTCCCAAACCATGTTCAGCCGTGTCCTGCATGAATTTCTAGAGGCCATGTTGGTTCACCTGGATGACTTTATACATTTCCCAACTTCTGAGCAGTTGACAGGTGTCAAGGGTGACTTCTATGCCCTGTGAGGGATGCCCCATGTCATTGGGTCTATTGATGGGACACATGTGGCTTTGGTACCACCACAGGCACATGAGGTAGCCTATAGGAACAGGAAACATTACCACTCCATTAATGCCCTTGTGGTGTGTCTTGCTAACATGGTGATTTCCCATGTCTGTGCTCGTTTTCCAGGATCATCACACGATGCCTACATCATGAGGCGTAGCAGGGTGCCTGAAACGATGCTGCAGCTGCGCAACGAACGAGCATGTCTTGTTGGTGGGTATACTCTGTTACTCCTGTATTTAGCGTCATCTTTCTGTCTTACTGCTTCTCCTGACCCACTTCTGTCCATGATGTTTCTATGTAGGGGACTCTGGCTATCCCAACATGCCATGGCTGATCACACCTCTCTGCAACCTCAGTATGGCTGCCGATCACCGGTACAACAACGCCCATGGGCAGACCAGGAGAGGACCTTTGGCCTCCTGAAGAGCCGATTCCGGTGCCTCGACAAGACCGGCGGCGCACTCCCATATGCACCGGTGAAGGTCTGCAAAATCTTCCTTGTGTGCTGCATGCTGCACAACATGGCAGTGAAGAAAGCTGTGCCACTCATCCTGGATCCGGATGATCAGGAACATCCACCCCATGGAGGACGAGGGGCTTGGTGACGAGGCAAGTGATGTTGAGGAGGAGGAGGAAGAGGACATCCGGAGTCGGCTCATACGCAACTTCTTTGCTTAGTGGTGAGTTGCAGTGTCTGAGTGTACACGCATTGAGCCTTGTGTGGCATGTGTTGCAATGTGTGGGTCCATCTGCATGTATGGCAAGTGAGTCAGAGGTGTGTATGGATGTGTCACTCGAGTGATGGTGAAATGACTGTATGTCTTACCTGAGACACTATTTTCACCTAGCATGTTGACAACCTTATACGTGTCGAGTACATGCCCATGCATCCGGATGTGCTTCTTTTGGCTCACTTCTTGTGTGTCTCTCATCCCCAGGTATTTGCGCATGCTGTCTGCTGGTGGCATTGTTGTGCTCCTGCTATTCCTCATGAATACAGCAACGTGTGCTGAATCAGCGTAACATGCACGGACATGTCGAAAAATCACCTTACGGTAAGGGATGCACCACGGCTTTTTGGGTGTGCTATGTGTTTGGAATGTGTGTGCACTGCTCCTGTTCATGTTTGGTTACTTAGCATACATGTCGAATCACCATGGGTCACATGACATGGAGCTGGATTCACCTGAATTGATAGTCACACTTGGTGACAGTCATCTGTAATGTGATTGTGGATTGTGATGAAGGCATCAATGTGTGTGACACTGCCCTCGGACACATACGGGATGCACCGGCTTGACATAGTGTGGGACATCCCCATTAGTGGTTCAATGGTGAATTGCAGCCTCTCCGTGAGCAGCACGGGGTGTCTGCCTCACACCTGTCACTTGTGTGCCAGTTCTATGGGTTTCCTGCCTCTGTGGTGCAAAGGGGGGTGCCAGTGTAGGTTCCACAGGTTCATCCACATGACCTGTGCATCTGTTAATATAGATGCATTTGCCTTCCGGCAAACATGACTAATAAAGGTGTCCCTCAGCCTCCAAGGTGCCTCATCTCTGTCAAAGCAGGTCTCTTGCCACTGTGCATGCGGCATGTCTGGCATAGTTGTCACAGATTGTGCATATGAGTCTATGTGTAGAGTAGCAAGATGCAAGCTGTTTGTCAGGGATTATGATATGTATTGTGCATGATGTACATGGCTGTGTAGGTATTTTGCCATCTCAGTCCCCACAACGGCCACTTAGCTGCATGTGCATCCATTGTCTGTGTGTGTGCCATGTTGGACCAGACACTCCTCCCTTCTCATACTCCTTTTGCAGTGGTCCATTCTGACATGCTTGCGTTAGTGTGCAACTTGTGGCATGGTTTCCAGGACATGGCGCCTGCTGCTGCAGGCCCTGCAGCAAGGGCACACAGAGTTGATAGATTAGCCCTCCCACACACGCCTCTAAGACGCAACCCCCTTCCTCCCTCCACCCATTCATTTTGGTGTAATCTGCTTGTGTGTGACACAGTTGCGGTGGCAAAGGCTGGACCGTCTGCACATGCCACGTGCACATTGCACGTGCCTCATGTCCTTGCATGTGCCACATCACGCTACACCATGATGTTGAGGCCACCCACCAAGCAATGTCCATCCAATACATCTGTTGCATGCACTCAGGCATGCACTCATCGGCCACACGACACCTTTGCATAATGAGGGTGCAACTCCAACTGCCTACACAGCGCTGGCACGCCTTCCAGGCCCTGTCACAACAACCAGGTCATGTCCCTCCTACTCCCCACAGGCTCTGTACCCCTACAAGGCCATGGGAGTGGTACTCCAGGCCTCTGCATGAGGTATGGTGTTGTTGTGGGACACATGGCACAGGTATCATGTCTCAGCGTGTCAGTCTACAATGTGTCCAGGATCCCCCTCTACACCATGACATGCGCACTGCATCTCATCATCATCTGGTGTCCCATTGCCAGCCAGGTGCTCCTCACCCTCCCCAAAGACGCAGTCCTTGCCAGTTCCCAGATTGAATAATGCATGGTATCCATTGGCAGATGGCTGCACGTTGGCCACCTGATGCTGGACTTGTACACAACTGAGGTGTTCATCTGCAGATTGTCCCCTTACAGCTGAGTCAACTGCTTGTGTCCCACCCGCAAGGGCCCTGCACAGGCACACAGTGTCCACGCACACGAGCTGGTGTGCATCATGGAAAGCTTGCCCACATGTGCTATGCTGATCACCAGCATCTGTACACTCTGCATTATGCACAAGGTCCACTGTTCGACCCACCTCAAGGCATGACAGACCATCCCCCAGGTCAACTTCGACATCCATGTCCAATCCTACCCTGCACTCTAGGGAGAAGTACCTTACAACTCCCATGACACTTGTCCACATCCAGGGTGCATCTGCACAGCTCTGCTTCAACATCCGGCAACCCAGCCACATCACCATCCAACAGGAATGGCGGCAATGGATCACTGTAATCTGCAGAATGACCTTCACAATCCACGTCCACACTCAGGATGCAGCCCACGAGCACGCCCCCAACACAACCATGTGGCACTGTCATCCAAGACCCCATTGTGCCATCTCCATGCATCCAACCTTGGCCTGGCCACCATTCTCAACATCCACCTGACTCCTGCTTGCAGGACATAGTTCTCCCACCTGGCTACACATACCTGGGACTCCCACCCCAGGACACTCCACATGATCCCTGACCTCTGCGCATGACTGTTGCTCTTCGAAATTGGTCTGTCCTCACAGTTGTGCAGGCACCCCCTCAGCTGGTTGGGGCCATCATGGGTGAGTATGGTGCTCCATGTCTGTATTGGATGATACATTGTGACCCATGTGTGTCCTGTGCCTGACTCAGACCCCAGGGTATGCATGGTTGGAGTTACTTCAAAACTCAGGCATGGTTTGACTTGCCAACACACACATGTAGTGGAATAATGCTAAATGACGGCATCATCTCGTGATTTGTAATGGTTTTATTGGTGGTGGGGTACGTGTTGGGGGGGATGCAATTAGGTGCTGTACCGGGGGTATAGAATCCAAAGTTCACAGGGGGAGATGGTATCCTTGCCATTGGAAGTCATCAGAGTCCATGCCAAGTCTTTGTCAACATTGGTCAGACAGTGACCAGCAAGTCCATGTGGCAGAGAATGTCATAGGATGAGGTGCTGCTGTTGCGCCAGGGGGCCAGGTGCCAGGCCAGGTGACCTGGGAGATGGTGATGGTCCGCTGACTCTCACGGTCTTTTGCGTGGACGACCCACCTTCCTCCGGGGACCCTCAGATGCAGGCCTTGACGATGCTGGGGACGCTCCGTCAGATGAATCCTCCTCCTCCTCCCTCCCTGTGTCTGGTGGTGGTCTACGCCTGTTGGCACAGGGAGGGTTTGCCAGGCTTTGGGCGATCTGACGGAGTGATTGGCTCACGTCCCTGTGCACCGCCAGGAGCTCAGCCAGTCTTGCCTCCATCCGTCCTTGGTGTTGTAGATGACTGGCATGATGCTCGACCTGCAGGTTCTTGATCTCATTGAGGGTCTCCACTACCTGGTCGATGCCTCTGGAGTCACGCCGGTATGTGTCCAGAATGTTGCAGACATGTGACATAACCGGGTCCTCAGCTGCCTGGTCAGGCTCGCGCCTCCGCCGTCCTCCACTCCCACCACCCCTGCCCACTTGAGCCTGGCCTTCCCTTGTGGGCACGTCGGGTCTCCTGGGTGCCCGGGAGCCCTCGTCCCTCCTGGTCAGACTGGCTGCGTTGTGTGCGAGCAGGGCTCCTGTGTGTATCCTGGGATGTGGCAGGAATGGGGGTGGTGGTTGGCACAGTTTTACCTGACGCAGGTGCTGCAGGTGCTTGGGCACCAGAGGGGCCAGGTTGGTCGGGGTCATCCACGGTGTGGTGAGAGTCATCGCTGCCGGTGGGATCATCGTCACGCCGAGCCGGGTCCTCTGTGTCTTCCCCCCCAGTGTTGGGGGGAGATCGACGACGTTGCCCTGTGTGTGAGAGAGAGACAATGTTAATGGTGTTACATGCGTCATCCATGTTTCATACATATTCAAGTTGGCACAGTTGCTCTTGGTAGTTGGATATGTCTAGCCTTCCTCTCAGAGTGCACTTGTGGATGGGTATGTTGCGGGGGTCAGATTGATATGTACTCCTGGTCATTTGGCCTGTCTGATGAGTGTTGGGATGCTTAGTTGGCTATGGATTGGTCTTGTTGTGTCACATATCCATTGTGGGAGTGCAAATTTGCGTTGTGTGGGACCGGCCTCGTGGCGTGGGCCCCCCTGACCATTAGTCCCTCCAATCCGACTCATGCCACCCCCCCTGATCCCTGGTTATAGACCCCCGGCCACTATGTCCCGATGTTCCAATGGCCGACCCAGGGCCCCAGCGAAACCTAGACCTTAGACGCGCCATGCCCGGCCAAGGGAGAGGGAACCCCCCCAAGCAGGACAGGGAGGAGTAGTCTCTGTCGCACCTCTGACCTCCTCTCAATGGAGGGTTTCGATCGCCCTCTGGGCCCCCAGGGAGCTGGCTCCCCACATGCTGGGTGTCTGGAGTCCCTCCCGGCCCTACTTCAAAGGATCAAAGAGCCGAGCGACAGGAAATCCCAACACACCGCCCCCCGACGCCAAGAGGACGCTGGACTTCAAAGGGAAGAAGGTGTATAACAGAGGGTGCCGAGGGGACTGGGGGAGAGAAGACCTGGAACTACGAGAGCCCTGAGGACCTGGTCGCGGCTCGAGAGCTCAGTGGTCCGGCTGGACCCGAGACTGCACCGTGTCCCCCGGCTCGAGGATTGAGAGCTGTGCGAAGGATACTCTGCAGTGACTCTGAACCAAGAACTGTCCCGCTACCCCAACCACCCTGTGCAAGAATTACCAAGCTTATTGTACCGACCAAAGACTACCTTGCGGATCATAAAGGTCCAACGAATCTTAGATAAAGATCTCCGTCTACTGAAACCTACTGTGTGGTGTCTCTTTGTCACGTAGTGCAAGCTCAGCACGTGCGAGGCCAAGTACGAGACCTCCCTTCCTGAAGGGGCCTCACCGCCGGTGCTCGGCCTGGTTCTGGGAGAGGCGGGTCACAGGGTGGTCAGGAACGTGTTCTGTAACCTCCCTGGGATCGCCCTTCCAACACGTTGGCTGCCCCGGGGGTGTGTGCTTGTGTAAGGGGGGGTGTGTGACCGGGCATGCCATTGGGTGTGGTGTGATTTGTCATTGGGTCTACCAGGTGATGTGTCTATCCCCTCATGGTGCCTGCTGGCATGACAGTGACCCTCCTTCCTCCCTCTGTCTGTCACCCTCTGTCGCCCTCTGTCTCCCTCTGTCGCCCTCTCTCTTCCTCTCCCTCCGTCGCCCTCCCTCTCCCTCCCTCTGTCTGTCGCCCTCTGTCGCCCTCTCTCTCCCTGTCCCTCCGTCTGTCTGTCACCCTCTGTCGCCCTCTGTCTCCCTCCCTCTCCCTCCGTCTGTCTGTCACCCTCTGTCGCCCTCTGTCTCCCTCCCTCTCTCTCCCTCTCCCTCCGTCTGTCTGTCGCCCTCTGTCGCCCTCTGTCGCCCTCTCTCTCCCTCTCCCTCCTTCTGTCTGTCACCCTCTGTCGCCCTCTGTCTCCCTCTCTCTCCCTCTCCCTCCGTCTGTCTGTCACCTTCTGTCGCCCTCCCTCTCCCTCCCTCTGTCTGTCGCCCTCTGTTGCCCTCCCTCTCCCTCCCTCTGTCTGTCGCCCTCTGTCGCCCTCTCTCTCCCTCTCCCTCCGTCTGTCTGTCACCCTCTGTCGCCCTCTGTCTCCCTCTGTCTCCCTCCCACTCCCTCTCCCTCCGTCTGTCTGTCACCCTCTGTCGCCCTCTGTCGCCCTCTCTCTCCCTCTCCCTCCGTCTGTCTGTCACCCTCTGTCACCCTCTGTCTCCCTCTGTCTCCCTCCCTCTCCCTCTCCCTCCGTCTGTCTGTCACCCTCTGTCGCCCTCTGTCGCCCTCTCTCTCCCTCTCCATCCGTCTGTCTGTCACCCTCTGTCGCCCTCTGTCGCCCTCTCTCTCCCTCTCCCTCCGTCTGTCTGTCACCCTCTGTCGCACTCTGTCTCCCTCCCTCTCCCTCTCCCTCCCTCTCCCTCTGTCTGTCTGTCACCCTCTGTCACCCTCTGTCTCCCTCTGTCTCCCTCCCTCTCCCTCTCCCTCCATCTGTCTGTCACCCTCTGTCGCCCTCTGTCTCCCTCTGTCTCCCTCCCTCTCCCTCTCCCTCCGTCTGTCTGTCACCCTCTGTCGCCCTCTGTCGCCCTCTGTTGCCCTCTCTCTCCCTCTCCCTCCGTCTGTCTGTCACCCTCTGTCACCTCAGCCCAGCTTCCTGGGCACACACACTTTGCAGGTATTTCAAAGGCCATTGGCTTGTTCATGTGGCTTTGGATGGACTCTCCCGCACCCCATTGGGCAGAGTTTCTCTGAGTCTGCGCTGCAGCGGCGGTGTGTGCTGACACTCTTTCACAGTGTTGCCTCTTCATTGGCTGCTGTTATGTGCGAATTGGGCCTTCAAACACATGTCATCCTGTGACTCGGCCGCCATTTGCAGGTGACACAGTACAGTGTCGGGACACACTGTTTGTATAGCTCTGCCCTAGGCCATATGGGCTGAGGGCATTGGTGTCTGCTTCTGAGTTGCATAATGTGACTTTGGAGGCCCCCCCTGCCGGCATCACGGACATCCTGTCTTGTGTTGGTGTTTTGTGATGCCTGTGACTTGGCATGCCCTTGCTTGGTGCATGGGGCATGGAGCCGATAGTGGCATGTGCGTGTTGTTGGAATGTGGTTGCGCCCGGTGATGGCTTTGGGGTAGTTGCATGCATTATCGGGAGTTGGGTTGTGGATGCGGTTCCCCCCATGTGGGCTGATTTGTTTGTGTACTCAACAGGCTCGGCGGGTCCTTCTAGTCCGTGTACTCCCACCGGCGGCAGCGTGCGCATCACCTTCTCCTCCCAGGGATGGTAGTGTACCGGTCTGCGGGACGGCCCACCTCCAGTGATGTTGGCCTGGTTGTGTTCGTCGGTCATTTTGCGGCGGACCGTCCTCCGCAGATCGTACCACCTGGCTTGGCATTCATGCCTGGTCCTTCGGATGGGCGCAACAGCATTCACCCTCTCGATGATCCTCTGCCACATGGCTGATTTTTCTGATACGCTGGTCTGTCTGACCAATGTTCCAAAGAGCTGTGGCTCGACTCTGATGATTTCATTGACAAGGATCTCCAGCTCCGCTGTTGTGAACTTTGGATTCCTGTCTGTGGGCATGGTGTGGGGTGTGGGTGTGGATGGTTGTGGGTGTGTGGGTGTGGTTGTGAAGGTGTGTGTGTGAATGTGATGAGGGGGTGTTTGTGAAGGTGGTTGTGTGAAGGTGTCCAAGTGTAAGGTGTAGTAAAGGTTGAGGTCTGGTGCTGTGGGTTGTCTGTGGGGTCTGGCAGCAGTGGGTCTGTTGCAAAGGCTCATGGTTTGTGTGTGTGGGCCCTTTTTATTGGTCCATTTGTGGGTGTGGCTGTGTTTGAACTTTGGGTGGGTGTGTTTTGTGGTGTTGTGCGATTCAAATTGACTCTCCTTGTGGTGTTTTGCAGTGTCCTGGTTCAGTACGTGTGTTTTTCGCGTCTGTGCGGTGCGTACATCAGCTATGTTGTTGTACAGTGCTCACATTTGCTATGGCTTGGTATGACTCGTACATGCGCAGGGCTGGGTGAGGGTGCTGGTGTCGGGGCCTCGGGTAGGGTGCGTACAGGCACGGGCAGGGTGTGGGGGCCTGGGGGTACATGCCGTACATACGTGAACCCAGGGTACGACGCGTACATGGGGGGGCTGGGGGCACGGCGCGTACATACCGGGTGCTGGGGGTACGGTGTGTGCCCCCACCCCAGTATGGACGGTGCATACCCCCACCTCCGTATGTACGGTGCGTACCCCTAGCCCACGTATGTAAGCACCGTCCCCCAGCACATACCCCCAGCCCCCGTATGTAAGCACCGTCCCCCAGCACATACCCCCAGCCCCCCGTATGTATGCGCAGTACCCCCAGCACCCGTATGTACGCGCCGTACACCCTGCCCCCCTATGTACACGCCGTACCCCCAGCCCCCCCTATGGACGGTGCATACCCCCACCCTCATCCGTAGGTAAAGAGCGTACCACCACCCCCCGTCGGTACGCTGTGGACTGTACATAGGGGGGGTACACTCCGTACCTACGGGGGGTGGGGTTCCCTCCATACCTACGAGGTGGGGTGGGGGTACGCTCCGTACCTATGGGGTGGGGTGGGGGTACGGCGCAGACATGGGGGGGTGCTGGGGTATGGCGCGTACGTGGGGGGGTGTGCTGGGGGGGTGTTCGGCGCGTATGCGTGCACATATTTGGGCGTCTCCATAGTTGCTATGGGAGTTCGCACCGTACGGTGTTTTTTACATACGGTTGTGCATTCGGACGGACGGGACGGATCATACTTGCGCGCTCGGACTTCAGTTTCCCGATTCGTAGGTAAAACTGTCCGGGGACGTGTTGGACACTATTTCCGACCCAAGGACGTGTGGGGGAATTATCCCAATGCGATTCGTATGGATTTTTTAACATACGAATCGTACTTGACAGTTTGTACGGGACTTGTACGATTCGTACGGTAAAAAAACTGGATACGATTCGTACGGGGGAAATTTTGAACGGATCGGAATCGGCCCCTTGATGTCTCGGCTCAGCCTGTGGCTTCATGACATGCTGCAGGGAGTGAAACACAAAGCCAAGTCCCAGTCTGCAGGGCGTCATGTTTCTTGTTTATTTATGGGTCAGGCCCATGTTCTTCAATACAGGGGCTGTGGCGGAAAGCCCTCCTTCACTACTGCTGTGATCGCTCCATTATTGCCTCTTAAGGTGGGTACCCCGAGAAGTCGCTCTCTGCCTGAGAGGAATCTTCGAGAAAGGCCACAGAGGCCCAGCTAAACTATAGTGCTGTGTTCACAGTGACAGGGAGCGTCAGTAAGGGTCTGATATAAAGAGGAGCACGCTGAGAGTTGAGACGATCTATTCTAGACCAGGGTGTCTCTGAGGAGAACACTTTTAGCGTCAGCCAGTCAGTTATTAAATTCAAAAGTATTTATGCCCTCTGGGATTGTACATTTTGTTATATGACAGTGTATTGCTCCTGCTCCATTACATTATATACATGAGTGCGTGGTGCACTTTTGTGTCCTTTTGGCCACATTGTGTTTACATGCCTGTGTGTGTACGTGGTTTGTCGCTAGGACCTGATGACACACAGCGTGTATTTTGCTCAGAGCTGATTGGCACTGGCAGGGCCTATACTGAATAAGCAGCTTCATATGTTGTTATATGCCTTCCCTTTATTAATGTAATAACTGCACTTTCACAATTGCTTTATTAACCTTCATGCTCCTCAAATTTGCTTGAAAATGCACCATTTACCCACTCTTTCTTCAAAATTTTCTCCGGGACAAAAGCCCCCGAGCACCCCTTAAGTTGTTCAGGCTCGCTCGCTGAGCTCGCTCGCCACGGTATACTCCAACACAAAGTTTACCCCTCACCACCTTCAAATGTCACCAGCCACCACTGTCCCTTAATTAAGGACCTGAGAAAAAAGTTGCTGTCCTGTATGCGGAGCCTGTAAGGAGGATGTGGTTCATTTGGTTTGCATATGTCCAGCTCTTATGCGTGACAGAAGGGAGCTTTTGAGGTCGTTTTTTTAGCAATGCTGCCAAGCAATTCTTGCTTGTTATAACCCAACTGACCCTATATTAAATTGTCGTTTTATTAAGTATTTATTAAGGATAGACCGGGAAATCAAATAACTTTATAATCGTATTGTACTTTATGTACTACTTTTTTTCTCTTTCTTTTTGTATGCAATGATTGTAATTATTCATGCACAATAAACTATTCATTCATACTCCTCACCCCTAAACTGACAACACCACATATCTGAATATTCATAAGTATATTTAGGCGTGTGCTACAAGTCTGGGGAAAAGAATTCTGACTTTCAGTGATGTGCAACACACTATCATGTTTCTCGAAATGTCGTTTTTTCACACAAAAACCTCCGAATTTTAGTGTTGGTTACTTTAGGTGCATCCGTAATTATGCAGCATTCAGGCATGAGCGTGGTTCTTTCTAATGAATAGCTTAAGTGAATGAAAGTTGCTTGCTGGGTAAAGCTCTTCTTTACTCTTGGCAACCAGAGGCAACAAAAGCAAAATGCGTAAATGCCTTGGATGCAAAGCACTGCAGCCCAGTGAGTTTCATTTTCCCGGCCAGTTGCTAGGATACCGGAGGACTATATTTCTATTCTCCTCGCATGTGCTGGGGATCAAGTAATTGGCTTGTGTGCGTATGTATCCCCAAAATATCTCAGAAAGTATGCAATGGATTGGGATCAAATTGAACAGGATGGTGGAGAACTTTGTGTACAGTACAAGGGAGGAGGGGCAAGACGGAAGGAGGGAGGAGGGTCAAAAGGTCTAGATTTGAGATGCAAGCATCTGTTTCTATTTCACTGTAAAACAAAGAAGCAAAACGGCACTGAGTATGACGTGTGCCAGGGGTCTTTAAAATTTGGAAAGAAAACCTCTTATCGGACTTTGCACAGACTAATACATATGGTGTAATTTTAATGTATTTAGCTACTCAGCTTAAAAAAATATATATTTTCCATTTGCCTGCTTGAAAACACTGTCGGATCTCAATGCAAATCAAAGAATCTCTGCAGGCAGAAGGGAGGCAACAGGTCTTTAACATGCTGGGCGGAAGGGATCAGGAATCCTCCTTATGGCCTGGTCCTCACCTTCGAGGATAGGAGGGGAAGGGGGTGTAATAGATGTATTCTACCAAAAGAATAGATTTGCATCGCCAGTGGATCATAGGGACTTATATAACGTATGAACGACGGAGGGGGCTCAGACAGCATTTGGTGTGTGCCCTGGAAAAAGCAAAACAATTACAGATTTATAGAATGAATGAGTGAATGACCGAGTGAGCGAGTAATTGAGAACCGTGCATATAGAGGTGAATGAATTCTAGTAGCGCACTCTACATAGATTGTTAGCCCCCGGCATGTTATGTCACCCGCTAAACCGGCCAACTTCGACAGGCATAGGTGCATTTTCAGTTGCAGTGTTTCCTCGAAATGGTGGCTTCTGTCATGGTGGACGCCATCACGTTAGTGGAGAAATGCCTACATCCTTAGGTTTGTGTTACGATTAGGGCGCACATTCCCTGTTTTTGCCAAGGCGTACCTTAAAATAGGTGTGCCGAGCGCAGGCAGTGAAAGTGCACACTATTATGGTGAATGTGCTGCCCTGAGGGCAGCCGCGAACTTGCGTTGCCATGGGGGCAGCACATTCAAGTGAAATATGAAGTGGCTGCTTCAGAGCCACTCCGTGTTTCAAACTGCAGGCGGTACCTGCCTGCACTTTCAAGAAAGATGATATATGTGGCACAAGCGCAGAGGCAAAGCGATTGCCTCATTTGCTTGGGGCCATGCCCCCATGCAAATCAGGGAACACACTCTTGAGATGGTGCTAGCGCCACATATCCACCAGCACTATCAGTATTACAGAAGGAGCTGCACAAGCGTCTGCGGCCCCTTCTATAATACCAAAGTGCCCCACGGGCACACAAGGCAGGCACACATGCCCATTGTGCCCTCCCCCCCGAGCACTTTCTGTAACATGATCCATGGTGGACAACCCTCAATAATGCTGATTTATAAGTAGTGCTTTGGTAGAACCAGTAGCTTGGCTGTAAATCTGCAGCTCGGCTTGCTGTACTAAAAGTTGAGCCGAAAGGAAATTCTAGGAGACCTTGTAGTTCCTTTTTGGGGTTCCATCTTTTGCTTTCTGTGGGAGCTTAGCTCGAGCACCTATTAAAGCCCTTTCCTCCAAAACTGGAGTGTCTACTATTGGTCCAGGAGGACAGGTTACAAGCCAGATTTTCAGAATGTCCAAAGCAGACAGATTATAGCTTTACATAGTCCACATCAGGTAGACTATAGATTTATACAGTCAAAGGTTATCCTGAAAATGTGGCATTGACCGAGTCCTACTGGATTAATGCTAGTCACCCCTGCCCTCAAATGTCTCAAAGCAAACACACACACATAGCTGGCATTTCATCAGTCATTTAATAGAGCAATTAAAATAAATCTGGCTTGTGCTGCCTGAGCATTTGAGCAAAATTCAAGAGACTGAGGCAGGTGTACCAACGAATATCTGATTGCAAAATCCTGGGCATGAGTAATGATCTATGGCCTAACATATCAGTAAAAATATTTCTGAACTGTAATGGGTTACAATTTGACCTATCTCATGAACAATAACGAGGTAGGTTGTAAATTGCAATGCACTGTGAGTGGATGCTATCACAGGGGTGGTGTCCTGCTGAGGCCATGCATGTGATTGCTTTTCGAAAAAGTAAACTTTTTAAAAATGCAGCCCATTTTCCTATAATGGAAATGGGACCGCATTTAAAAAGGTATTGTCCCTTTTTTTGTTTGTTCAAGAGTTAGTAGTGGTCGTGTGTACCATTTTCCACACACCTTTTTAAATTCACAAATGTCACCCCCTTTCCTTTTGCAAATGCACCATCATCTTCTTGAAGCTGTTGGTAAAATATCAATACTTGGCAACTGTCTTTTGGTCACAAAACATTGATACATTAGTTATTGTTTTGATATGTGGAAGGGAGTCATGCAACACGCTTCTTCCTGATACTGAATCAGTTGTCATGTCCTTTAGGATAGTCCTGTCATGTATACCCCATTTTACATACATTGTCCCATCCAAACAACAATAACGATTCTAAACAGGTGACCTTTTATCTAGTTGCTTGCTCCTGTATCTTTGACAACAGGCTCTCAGTACTCTATAATAATCGCTGTACCTGACGTACATAAACCTTTCCTCAGGCACGGTGTAATTCTTCTGTATAAGGGTCACTACTTTTTCATCCTTGGCCAACAGCCAGCTGTGCATGATCACATTTGTTTGGAAAAACATTCATGATTGCTCCAAAACATTTATGGTTGTTTTTCAAAACATATTGATTCTAGAAGAAACCCTGTAGTGACCACTTTAGTATAAAAGACCCTCACCCCCCCTCTACAAATTAGAGGAGAATTCCTTCCAAGCTGACACAGGGTCCTGCATGCTGAATCTTCAACATGCAGCGGTCTTGCATCCCTTGCGGGGTGTCATCCTCAAAGCAGAGACGAGGTACTTCATTCTCAACCATTAGGTGAGGGGGCTGGTTCTTCCCTAGGGATTTCTTGGCTACACACACATATATACATATACATGCTACATATACAAATATAGGCTAGGTACATTTAGGCAAATTACTAAGGACACGCATTTTAGGAATATGCAAGTGCTACTGTGTTTATCTGAATTTCTTAAGATCATCTTATTAGTACAATGGTAGAAATGTATCTACTATTTACTATATTGGTACTAGCAATCTCTTTCATATGCTTCTGTCTCCTGATTGTCGCAGCACATATGTTTTACACAAGGCTGTCGCTGGACCAATAAATACTTATTGAAACGTCCTAATCACCATCCTGTGTATTTTCTGAGAAAAAGCAAGCACGAGTGTCTGAGCGAAACGTACTGTACTGTTTTCCACGATCCCTAAGGAATCAGGGTTGTCATGTTCAGAGGTTGCTATAAACTACCTACACACTGTAGAATGCAGGGGGTGGTAGTGGTACTGTAGAGCTAGCTGGTTTAATGGGTGACATATCCTGTGGGGGTATCCGGAAGTGGTTGGGACACCAAGCCCTCAGTTTAGGTCATCCTAAAGGTGCAGGTCCTGGGGATTCCTAGGAACTACTCAATATGGTATCTATTCACAATCCCATTTTATGAGTTGGGGATTAGTACATAAGAAAAATAATTTTAATGGTAGCGTTTGTGGATTTTAAAATGCTTAGTACATGAGGCCGTGTGTCCTTTCTTATTTTATAGTTATCTTTGAGTGACATTCCTATAGCAACAGATTTTGGGCATGATTTATATTTCGGAGAATGTCATAATGGTGACGCAATCCTGTCTGCCGAAATAGAAACTCAATTCTATCATATGGGATCTATACTCCAGGAGACTGGATATCCGTCCCTGTTGTACTAGAGTAACTCATCTACCAAACTACAAATTAGACCCTTAGTTCCTATAATAGCAGATGGTTTTATGCTTAAAAAGTTATCATTTGGAGTTAAAAGTCCTTTCGCCACTGTCAATGTGTAAATTATTTATGCAGGCCTCAAACCATAATAAAGTGAAAATAAAAGAAATTCCCACACCAATTTAGAAAATACAGTAAAAAATTAATAAATAAAATGACATGAAAACATCAAAAATGCAATCAGTAGAACTGGAGCTATGACCTTTGTAAGATTTAGGTGAAAAAAGCAACAAAAAGAACAAAGAGTTACATGCTATTATCTGGTCGCGCTGGACGAGGAAGAGGCTGTCGGTGTTAGGAGCAGGTCTGGCGTTGCAGACGGTCGCTGCTGTAGTGTAGAGAGGCAGTTATTACTGAAGATTCGCGATGGCGGTCAAGGTGGGCTGTTGCTGTCAGTGTGAAGAGAGGTTGCAGAAGGTTTTTGTTTGAGCGAAGAGTAGGTCCAGCTGGAGCTTCGCCTTACCAGTTGTTGAGGGGGGTCGATTCTTGATGCGAAGAGGAACTTCACAGTCTCCAGAACTACAAAGCGTCTGCATCTTCATCTTTTCTTCATGAGGAGTATACCCTGATGGCAGCCAAGGGTCTAGGACTTGGGGGCAACTCTTGGGGTTCAGGACTCACTCCAGCAGAGGCCAGCCTCAGGGCTTAGGCAGGTCCAGTTGGTGCTGGTCAGGTGGGCTGTTGCAGGGAGGCCTCCGGAAGCTTGTTGTGTCACTGGAGTTCACACTGGAGGGTCAGTCGGTATGGATAGCCTGGGTTCAAGGCAAACAGGCTCAGTCTTCCTGTGGAGAGCCATCCACCTTCAAGTGACCCAGGACAGTGGCAGAAAGGCATGGTTGGTTGGGGAAGAAAAATACGAACTTTCGAAAAGGGCCATTTTGAAAATTGTAACTTAAAACCCACATTTGCCATTAACTTAGTACTTTAAATTACAATTTGTACGAAAGTCCTCCTTTTTGCCCTGATCACCCCTATTTTTTGACTGATGTTGGTTGTTACTGACTCTGAAAGTGCCCTGGGCTCTGCTGACCAGGCCCAGGGCTCTGTCCTCTAAAGGTATATGGTATCTGGTATTTCTAATTGGCAAAGACAACCTACCTGTAAGTCCTTAGTATATGGTAGGTCATGTAGGTTTAGAGACCCCAGTGGATTTAATGCACTTAAGTGTGCACCACTGTGATGTCCTAAACTACCTTTTAAGACTTATACGTCACCCCTAAGGACTGCCTAGGTGCCCCATGGTTAGGATGCATTGTTATAAAAAGCAGGGACCATATAAAATATATTTTATATGCAGTGGTAAAAAAATAAACAGCCAAATAGGTTTTTCCCTATTGTAGTTCTGCTAGCCCCATAGGTTACCACGGAGAAGGCTTTATTATATTTAATGAAGTCTATCTTTGCATTGGCGCTAGCTAGAAATACATTCAAAGTATCATTCAAAGTATCAATTTAATGGTCACATTAAAATCAACAACTTGCCAAAGTTGGATCTAATGTAACTATTACTGGAAAGTGGTTTTAGAACTATCCTGTTATCTAAAGCAGCCCTGTAGGAGCCTTTTCTGATTGGCCAGCCTTTGACAGTCTGAGTCTAGTTGCTCCCTGAGAAGGTGTGCAGAGTCCTGGGGCTAATACAATAGAGCAATTTGGTAGGAGAAGAGTTGCTTCCTGGAAATGCCAGGGAGAGGAAGGGGGCTGGAGAGATAAGATGCCCTTCAAAGGCAGGAGATCAGATGTCACAGGACTCAGGCCAGATCATACTTAATTGATCTGCAGCCAGATGCAAGCCCCCCTAATTAAATGAGGAGAGGGGCTGGAAGGAGAGTGTAGTTAGTTGTTAGCCACAACTTTGGGTTTGGTTACACAGACACACACATCAAGGAGAGAATTTCTCCATTTTGATTTTTGGTAGAACAGTCAAATATTTTCCACACTTCGCAGGAAGTGGTCCTAGCAGAGGGAGGTTACTTTACCACTATTGGAGCTCTTCAGAACACTGCCTGAAAAAACAGAAGTAGAAGTACTGCCCTTCTGGACTTGGACTGCACTACAGAAGGCTTGCACTGTACCTGCTGCACTAACAAGGCTCTACAAAGAGTCAGATTTGCTGTCTGTGTCAGTTCAAGGTTTTAACCACCAGAATTGTAAATATACATAGACCCATATTTACAAAGATTTTGTGTTGGTGTTGTATCACTTTTTTGATGTAGCCCGACGCAAAATCCTTTTTGATATTTACAAAGCCATGGAAATATAAATTTGCATGGCTTAGTAAGAAAAAGCAATGCAACAGAGTGCATTGCGATGCCTTATGTTACTTTGTGTCAGGTAGGCATTCAGTGGGTTTTGCATGAGCGTTTTCTGGGCATCCACTGACGATTTTGATGCAAACTCATATTTACAAAGAGTGGTAGACAAGGATTTGTGCCAAAATGGGGTGGCTGCCTAAACATAGTATAGTGAGGAGAACTATATGTATATCTTTATTCTTCAGCACACATGCAAAGAGGAAAACGCCTCCAAAGATAGTTTTTGTGCAGGAAGGTAAGCCTTCCTGCACAAAAACTATTTTGACCATAACGCAGACGCTATTACTCTATGGTAGAAGGGTGCCTGCATTGCCGCAAAACACACAAGATGATGGACGGAATGTTGCACATTGGCAAAACATTCACCCCCAGTCACAGATCTGGGTTTAATCCATTGCAATTTTGCTCACCATCACATTCCAGTTTGAACCCAGCCATATGCAAATCAGTCTTGACCCTGTGTCTCATGGGAACAGTCCAGCCCGAACTGCCAAGCCATGTCTTCCCTGGACCGGAATCAAGCATCCTAGGACCGGTTTCGGGGTTTCACCCCTCTTCAGCAAGGATAGCTTGATTCCAGTGGCATGGAGAGCACGGGACTCACGCCTGAGCATACCCGTCCCACTCGGGGTGACAAATGCAAAAAGAACTATTGATGGACAGAATGCAGAACATTCACCTGGCGCAAGTATAATGTGGCGCAGGGGTTTACAAAGTGACGCATCTACCTAGATGCATCACTTTGTAAATAGGGTGCAACAAGGCTCAGTTTTTACGCCGCTCGTGCGTCACAAAAAGTGATGCACCAGCTCAGCATAAGTGACGCAAGGGCTCATAAATAAACCCCCTTGAGTTTAGTGAGCCAGATACTCCGTTTCTATTGCAACAGAGTACCTGTCCAATAAACTGTAAACCAGCCTTAGAGGCCCATTTAATGCAAATCAATACTTACCCTGCTCCTAATGGGAACAGTTCATACTTAACTTTGGTCACCTCATACATTCACCCTGTGCTTTTTCAGTTGGGAAGTTTGAGATTCACCCCCCCTCACATTGACTAATCTACGCCCCTGGTACCTGTCCGCTTTTCATACAGTACTTAAAACATTGAGTGCATTGCGGAAAACATATTACACATGAAAATAAAGTTGAGGTTATACAAATGTTAGTACTTGGGAGTCTGATCACAAAATAGTGCATTAAAAAGCCATCATGTTAAACTGAGCAACTATGTTTACACTGACAAAATGGAAGCTAGTAGGAGTGTAAAACCAGAATGGAGTAAAGGTTCTTGTTTTACACCTATGTTGGCAGTAAAAGTCTGTGCAATTAATCTTATCCCAAAGTGTGTGTTTTGAGGTGCAGTGCATGTGCAGTGCCTCATGTATGAGCAGTGACATGTAAATCCTCAGAGAATAACTTGACAAAACAGAAACCATCTGGTAAGCACACCTACCAAGGTTATGGTTCCACTGTGCGATCAGGCAAGGCGCACCACATCAGTGCATTAAACGAGGGACGCTCCGTTGTATTTAAGTAAGGCATACTTGAAGCCACTTGTACTGCTGACTGGGTTAAAAGGTACTTAAATATGAAAAAAGTCCCAACGTTTTGGAATGGCAAGCAGTAGGAAGAATGCTGCTGTTTTGGGGGGTGGGGGCGTTGTTTTGACTTTATATTAAGTTGTGTTTTGAGTGCACGTCTTATTTGAATGTGTAACTATCCCGACAATATGGGAGGGTGTGATACGATTCCATCTCTCTGCCTCTAGGAGGTGCTTTGCAACGGTAAACTACACTCATCGAAGGATACCATCTGACTACAAACTTCATGCTATTTCAGTTTGGGCACATTGGAAAATGTATATTTGCTTCCTGGACAACAGAATGTGCTGTCAACTATTTACAAAAACCCAGCATTCACTGTGCGATACTTTCTGCAGGACAAAGCTAAACAGTCACTCAGCTCTGAATTCTCTTTTCCTTACCTTGTGAGAGAATAGAATCACACAAACACCTGTGACTAACCATTTACTGCGCAGTAGCGTGACTCTGCCCTGCTCAGCTTGTTACAGTTCTTAGTATCTGTGTTTTTATGCCTTGTTCATCCTCCACTTTTACCTTAGTATGGTGCTCTTGAATGTTTGTTACTGTTCTAAAGTTCCTAGTGCTTGCCTTGCTTCATTTAGCAGCCACTTCTGCTCTTTCGCCTTGCTAGTCGCAAGCTTGCATTTCAGGTGCTGCTTTTTTAGGTCGAGCCTAGCCAGTGCTTGCGCTGTCTGGAAGATCTGTTGTATGTACTTTGTGGCTACTGGAGATAAGCCCTAGGACTTGTCTGCTTCCGCCTTTGCTTAGGGACTTTTTTTTATGGTCAACTGCCTCTATTTAACTGCCTTGATAGAAAGCGACCAGTGAAGGTCAGTAAAATACCAGAATTGCTTTCTGCTTGTTCAACTGCCTCTAATTAACTGTCTTGATTGAAAACGAACAGTAGAGGTCAGTAAAATACCAGAATAGCTTTCTACCGATGGACTTTCTTTTTCAATTTTTCTGGCAACTGCCTCTATTTAACTTTCTTGATAGAAAATGACCAGCAGAGGTCAGTAAAATTCCAAAATCACTTTAGCACTCCCTAGAATCCAGGCCATAGAAACTTGTATTCAACGAGCACCCGTAGACAATAATATTTTTTCAAGTCTTGTATTTTCAGTGATATGAACTTATATATTAAAAACAGAGCTTTGGACAATACAATTCCTGCTGATAGGCAGTATTTCTCTCCATGTGTTCCCATACTTGGCGTGTTCAGTAGATGTCAGCACCCAGGCTAATGTGCTGCATAGCTAAATACATATAAGGTCCCAAAGGCGAGACTGGTTGCATTGCATATGCATGTTTCTCTTTACTTTGACCAGATTTCCCTTTCTCGTTCTTCAGCTCTAAGTGCTTGACAAGTGTACTCTTTCGTCCTCACCTTTGTAGAAGAGTATTTCTTTTTGCCCTGGTATTCAGAAGGCAATCGCTGCCTTATCTTTTGTCTTGTGCTTCAACAGGCCCTGATTTATCAACCCGTTGTACTGAGGCAAAATCACCGCAAGTGGAGCAAAACAGGTCAACGTTTTGATTTGGGATTTGTTTTGTGCTGGAAAGTAGGACTAAAGTAACATAAAGTAAGGATATGGCCTGGTTTTTGTAAGTTTGCATCCCAATGGATCCAATACAACCACCCATGGTTTTGAACACAAATCTTTTTGTAGAATGGGCTTTGCAAATAAAATTATGCCTAATTGAGGCAGACGCAAAGTACAAAAAATATATTTTTTCACAGGAATTTCCAAATTTGCACTGGGCTGCACTGTATTGCACACACACACACAACGCAGGAAACTATTTAATTAACTAAAGCATAGTATTTTGTAGTTGAAGGGTATACCTGTAGTACAAAACCTATGCCAGATCCATGGTGTGTGGCACTAGACAGCCAGAAAGTACACTGCATTGTGTGAAAAAATAGATAATTTGCCCCATAGTCTTAAGTGCATTATTTGTGACAGAGTGACATTACAATATTCTTAAGAATCTCTGCTGTGTTTCCAGCTAGATCCTTAAGAGCTTGTCAATTGTATGTCAGTACACTCTTTGGTTGTTCCTTATGGTATACAGATGGAATCACTTTATATGGAATCTTAAGAGTGACTATCCATAAGAATATTTTGCACAGACATCAAGCTGCAGTATTAGTGTGAAGATCTGAGTCTTCCCTATATAGAACCCTCATGGCAACCCAGCGTGCTTGTCAAAGTATTGGTTCTTTCCCCTGTTTATACACATTAAGGTTTCCTTGCCTTGCCTTCTCTGTCCCATTACTAGTCCTTAATGTGTTTGCAGATGTTCTTCCCTAGTGTATGTCATTGCCTCCTACTCCTCTGTATTGGTGGACTAACTCTCTGCCCTGCAGCCAGATATTGCATGACCTTAAGGGATTGTCCCCACGTGTGCCATAGCATTGAGTCATGGTTTCAGACAGCAAACTTGGTAAATACGCATTTTCAGACCAAGCTGTAACCTTGGTTGGGGGTTGTTTTGAGGAGAGGGGATTGTAGCAGTGGGAATTTTTGACTGGATGTCAAATGCTTGATTACAAATTATAGTTTAGAAGAATTATGGAGAATAATCATACCTAAAATGCAGCAAATAATCTGAACTTGACCTTACAGTTTTTTTCGTTTTTTAACTCAATGTTGTCACAAATGTTTTTCAACTTTTGTTTCTTTCTGAAATCTTTGTCATACAGCGTTATCCACTTTTTGTTCTTAAAGTGGCATCAAGGGGGTTCAAACAGATTAGGTCTCAGATCACACAATTTATCCACTGACACGTTCAGTACCTGATTTAAGTAGTATGTCCATTCAGGTGCAGAATACCTTTGACAAGGCACTCTCGCTCTTTTTCATCTTCTTGGTCTTTGTTAATCTTCCTCTGTGTCACTTGTACTACTTGACTCTGTTCCTCAGTGATGGTTGGTGGTATTCGGTCAACTGACACACATTTCCCTTGACCTTAGTTTTGCGGCAAACTCAGCATTGGGGGTGATTATTCTTGTTTCAGGCCTTGCTCCTTCAACCAAATCTTCTGCTTGTTTTGGTGCTGTCTCAACTGTTTTCTCTATTTGAGGTCTAGTCTTTTCTTCTTCATCAGAGACTTCAATGACACTTTACGAAATCCCAGGAACTTGTATCCTTGCCACTGGCTGTAGCTCTTCACCCCTTTCTTCTCCTAGCTGCTGTGATCTGTGTGATACTGCTCTTTGCAGTCATTCAGCTTGTGGTGACATAGTCACTGGTGCTCTCCATTCAGGTTGAAAGAACATTGTTTCTTTGTATGGATTTCTTACTCTTCTGGTATGCGAAGCATGTACCCAGTATAGTCTTCCAGCACACTTAACAGCAGTGTGTGTGATTAAAATCACCTGCAAGGGGCCTTTCCATCTCAGTTACAGACCATTTCTCTGAATGTACCTTTTAACTAACACTTAGTCTCCGGGACTGAGGTTGTGGCACTGTTCTTGATGTGGGTTTAGAGTGACAGACCTGGTGAGAGACAGAACGCACCAAATCAGCCAATCATTTGCAGTAATCGAGTATCAAATAATCTGTGATGTTCAAAAGGGCTTTTGCAGATACAGCAAGAAGTCTCATAGCACACCCCATCAACATCCCGTGAGGGGAGAACTCAGTCTTTCTGTAGGGTATACTTTAGAGACTCAAATGTACAGACAGTGTAAGATGCTCTCAGGGCGCCTATATTGTTTCTCAAACATGAGCCATCAACAAAGTTTACATAATCAGGCCCATTCAGGGATTAATCTTTAATGTCTAGCTTTGGCTTTATGCGCATAAGTCAGTGACATCTAGACAATCATGTTCAACTTCATCACAAACAATTTCATTTATGGACAGAAGCATTGAGGGATTCACAGTTTGGTATCTCTTTAAAATCCCAGATGCCAGGATTTGCTGCTCATACTTAGTGAGCCTATTGTGGGTCATGTACTGGGTTTTTGTTCTGGTAAGCAATATCTCCATGGAGTAAGGTACCATTACAGTTAAATGATGTCCCATCACTGTGTTCTCACTCCTCTCAATACTGACACCAACGGCCGCATAAAGGCAGCCAGGCAGTCCCGTGGCTACAGCGTCAAGGGCAGTCATAAATAAGCCACAGGTCTTGATTGCATCTCCATGGATTTGAGTAAGCACTGAGGGAGCACAGCCCTCCCTCTCACTGAAAAACAATGCAAACATCTTATTGTAATCTGCCATTTCTAGTGCTGGGGCACGACAGAGTTTTCCTCTCAGCTCTAGGAAAGCATTAAAGCAACATCTTTGTGTGTCAGTCACTAGGGAAAGGTTTGGTATCCACAGTCTACAGTAGCAAACCACTCTCAAAAACATTCTAACTTCTTTCTGTGCTCGAGACAGATTCATCTGAAGAATCACCTCTATTCTTTCTGCTGAGACCTTTCTCACTGCCTTCTCAATGATATGTACCAGATATTGGACATATTTTTGGCAGTATTTGTCAGTTTACCTGGAGACACTTTGGGCCTGATTACAAGTCTGGCAGTCCTCAGACCGCCAGACTCATGGTGGGCAGCAGTGGCAGCCTTGTGACTGCCACATTAGGACCCTAGTGGTCGTGCCACCCTGGGACCGCCAACACTACCAGAGAACCACTGTTCCCTAGTGGTGGCCCAGCAGTCCAGAGGCATCCATATGGTTGGCGGGACTGCCATGGTCCCTTCAAGCATATTAGGACTTTCCTCTCCACCAGGGTTTTCATGGCAGTTCCTCCGCCATAAGAACCCTGGTGGAGAGGAAACAAAGAGGGCCCTCTAGGGCCCCCTTGTGCCTCCCGCCCTATGGATGCATGAGGGGGTACAACTTGTGCCCCCCTCTGTGCATGCACAGACGTTCCAGCACGGCATGAACTTTTCAGTCTATGCCATGCTGGAACTTCCATTTAGGTTCGCATTGCAGTGCCTATTTTATAGACACCGCCGCAGGAACGGTAAAGGAAACGCCAGCCAATGACTAAAAAGGTAATTGGTGGGCGGCATCACACGGGTTGGGTGGTGCGACGACAGGGCGGTCCCCCCACCGCACTGTCAAACTTGTAATTGGGCCCTATGTGTCCGTTCTCAGCCATGTGATTTAACAATGCAATCGGATCCTGTTTACAAGCTTCTTGTGTTTCTGATTCCACTAGTAGGTCATCAATGTACTGCATAAGAACTGAATTGTATAGTGACTCCAGATTCTTTTTCAAGATCTGATTGAAAATGGAAGGACTCTCTGTCTATCCTTGTGGAACTCAAAACCATGCTAAATCCCTATGTTGAAAAACAAAGGAAAATAGGAACTGGCTATCTTAGTGCTATGGCACTGAGAAGAAAGCCTGACAAAGGTCCACGACGGTGAACCATTCTACAGTGCATGGGATCTGGAAAAGAATGGTGGCTGGATTCGGTACTGTGGGACAACATGAGACAACAATGTTGTTAACCTTTCGGAGGTCCTGCACAATCCAATATTTACCATTGGGTTTCTGTAGACCCATGATTAGAGAGTTGCACAATCTCCCAACAAGTTCTTTTAAAATACCTTTACTCAACATGTCTTCAATTATGGGTATCATTCCTGCAATCGATTCTGGGAGCAAATTGTATGGTGGTGTTCTTGGATACAACACATTCGGCTTCATTGTGACTTGGATAGGCTCTACTCCTTTAATCAGTCTTATATATTTTTCTTTGAAATCCCATACTTCTGGGTTTATTGTCTCTTTCAAATCAGAAGGTAACTCTTCAATTGTTCTCACTGGAAATAATACTACATTTGTGCCTTGTTACGCCAATTTAAACTCAACATACTCATTATGTGTCTGGAATTTAACACCATCTGATGTGCAGTAAATTGTGCAGTTTAGCTTGCACAACAATTCTCTCCCTAACAGGTTTACAGGACTTGAATCACAGACAACAAATTGATGTTTTTCTCAAACTAGCCTATTTTTACAGAGACTTTTTCTGAAATTGGGTTTGTGATCTGTTTGTTAGAAACTCCTACAACTTGGATCTTCTTTCACGAGAGGGGTAGGTCTGGGACGTCTGCTGGCCATTAACGTCTCCTTCTACAAATGATCCACTCTGATCTACCTCTAAGTCAACACCAAGCACACTATCTTCCTCCCCCATCAGTCACTGTCATTGGGAACTGTGGGAGCCAAAACCATCATTTTCAAATATTGGAAGCTATTGAAAATGGGTTCTGATTCTAGTTTTGAAATGGGTTTAAATTTGCTTTAGGCATTTAATTCAAATTTAATCTGGGGTTTCCCATATTTTGTGAGACTATTCAGATTTATGGAAATTTTTATTTTTATTTTTAAACCTCTGGTCATTTGAATCTCTTGAGGGACTTTTCCTATTTCTGTTTACATTTAGGGGACATTTTTGAAAATTGAGGTTCTTTTTTAGTCACTTGTAATGCCACGGGTATGTGTAACACCACACATGAGATTTAAGATGGACTTTTCAATATGGCCCCCATGATTCCTGATAGTCCGTCTTCTAGTTTTAGTTGACTGAACGTTTATAGAATTTTTGATGTCAGTGTAGCTAACCCTTGATGAAGTAGGAGCGCTTCGACTTTTTAACGCTGAAGTTCTTTTTCAGGATTGTGTACGTCACTGGCTTTGCTAACTTCACACATGAGATTTACGGTAGATTTTACAAGATGGTCCACACTTATTCAGGACAGTATGTCTTCTAGATCTAATCAACGTAAAGTTTATAGATCCTTTGGTATCAGAGTAGCTAATCCTTGACGGAGTAGGAGCGCATCACCGCGTCTTTTCTGAATGTGAGGGTCCCACAAGTAAACTTGAGACACTCGCTGGACGAACCCGTTGTTAACCAGCATAGCGCATTGGGTGCTGTTTAACCCATACACGGTGGATGAACCCGTATTTAACGTGCATAGAACACAGGGTGCTGTGTAATTTATTCAACACATTCGTTAACCGCTGCACACGACTGCGTTCTACACATGTGGACTAATCTTACTTAGTCATGATTTAGGTGTTTTATTTTAATAGGGTGCACTGAATACAATGGTAACACACGTAATCACTCACTTCGTAGGTAGATTAAGTTAGGGTTTTTGACCATGCTTTAATTGAGTGCATTAAGAAGTTTCACGTTCTTTTCACGTTGGTTTCACTAATGTTTCAACAGCTGTATTTTGTTAATTTGTGGGACATGCATGATCTAGCAACATCTTTGATAAGGTCATAGACTTTGATCTGAGGTGACAGTACCATTTGATAAACATTGATTGTCCTAAATTTAGCCGGTTGGCCGGGATTTGTTATGGTCCGCATTTATAAATTTCTCTTCAGATTTATTATCCCCTGAAAAAGGGCTAAACCAGCCCGAAATGCATTGGGATAAGATGAAAAATGTAGGCTTTTTCTTCTGAAAAAAAGTGTGATATGAAGAAATATAACTGATTATTGGGTAGAATGATGAGTTCCCAATTTCATCATTGAAAAATAAATACATTGAGGGAAATTTCATCGATGATTTTTGATTTACTTGTATGAACTATATACAATCCCTTTTCACAGGGACAAAAGGCAGTGCTAAAGGAGACGAACTCCAATTGGGGAACGCTGCTTCTTAAAATCTACTCATTAGTACATACACCAAGGGTCGAAACGTCAATGATATTTATTAATCCAGGTCCTTGGTCAAATCATCCTGAAAATGAAATTAAAAAAGGACGGACATCTGTATATACATACATATATCTACAGTTCTAGAGAAGCTCAAGAAAATGAGGTCTGCAGAGAATGTCCAGAACAGGGAATGCAGAACTAATCAGAAAGAATCAGTAAGACAAGAAAAAGAGAGAGAAACATCAAAACAAGATCAGAAATATAAGAGGGGAATAAATAATAAACAACATAATTGTGAATTTCTCTAATATACCACTTAGTAGTCAGAAAGACAATATATTATGAAATTGATCATCCTGTACCCTTATGTGAGATTGCAGTACATTTTAAATAAAACAGTATAGTATAGCTAAAAGGTGAAAAGTTATTTTGCTACTTTGCCTAAGATACATTATGGAATTGTGGCACTGGAAATATCTCTGAGACTGCTATCAAGGATATATATGATTTACAACTCCTGTTAAGCTTAGAAAATGTCTGTACCTCCGATATCAAAGATATTGCTAAAGGTCTTAATATTGAAGAAGGTGTCATACAGAATAGATGTCTGTCTAACAAATCACGTTTTGTTCCAAATATGACAAAAGAAAATATTATTGATGCTTTTTTTCTGAAATGGTTTGGTGTGATTTTGAAAAAATGAATAATACCACTGACAAAAACAATTTGAATGATAAGAAAAAGACTAATTGATACATTTGCAAAATGCTTTGTCAATTATTATACACCAGGCAGATAAAGGAGGCAATGTTGTAACTCTTGATTATGACAATTACAATCAGGAAGCAATGAGACAACTTACTTTTATTAATGATTATGAATAGTGTGAATGGAATAACTATCGTAATATTGTAAATGCATCCACCAGTCACCTTATAAAATGGTTTGATGAAGTTATACTGGATCAGACATTTAGATGTGATCCAGTCACATCTATTATTCATTTCCTGCCACAAGGGAGGGCATAATCCTCCTGCAGACCTATAATAGCAGGAATTGGATCATGAACAGAAAGAATACAAGTCAATGCAGACATTTTCCTTGCATCGCTGGTTAGCAGTTTATCATCATATGTAAAAGATAGTAGTATTTACAGAAAATGGTTTGAGATTCCATAGGAAGATTCACTCTTGTTTGTAACCATGGATGTAAACAGTTTATATACTGTAATCAACATGAGGATGGCATTAATGTGCTCAGATATTTCTATACAGCCAAATCTGCTAGATTCCTGCAACATGTTAAAATGCTGTTGGAATTGACGGATTTTGTATTACACAACAATATTTATCTATAATTATATCAAGGAGACTTGTAATATCAACTCAGTGGAACCCCGATGGGGCCAGGTTTGATCCCTATTATGCCAACATTTTTATGGGTTGGTATGAGAAGGAGCTTGCCTGTAATGTTCACATGGATGTGCTATATTGATGATATACTGGTAATATGGAATGGTTCAGAGGCTGAATGGAGAGGTTCCCATTGGTTCCTAAACATTACAAATGTCACTGTTGAAATGTCATTAGAATATCATCATGTATCAAAAAAAGTTTTAGATTTGGAATTGTATGTGAAGGATCATAAATTATTCAGTTGGTCCTATAGGAAGTAGATGACAAGTAATAGCATTTTGATTCTGGTTATCAATACAAACAGAAAATGAACATCCTGTATGGAGACTTACTGAGACATAGGCAGAATTGTAGTGAAGATGAAGAATACAGTAAGCAAGAGTTGATAATTGTTAGTACATTTGAAGAATGTGGCTATCCGACTAAATTTCTTGAGGAAGCTGCTAATAAAGTACACAAACTTAAACAATATGCAATGCTGTAAGACAAAGTAGAAATACTTAAAAATAAAAAAACAACAATGTAAGAATTGCGACCAAGTTCTGCTCAGTAAATTGCACAATCTATGAGATCTTGTAAACTTTTAGAAACAGACAAAGATATGATTGCTTATTGCAGATTAGCCAGTAGTAACTTTAGGTAAGCTGAAACAGTTAAAAACATCTTAAACCCTAGTGACACCACCAGATTCAAGAGAAAAAATATATCCTGCTGTTTTTTAAGTGAATATTAGCTTCCTATAGATGCAAAAAATGTGTATGCAGCAAACATACAGTAGATAAAACTAAAACATGTAATCATTTTGACAAATCAAGCACTTTTACTATCAAGCATTTTATCAATTGTAACACCACATATTTTCATGTACAAGTATACTCTATAATTTGAGGGGTTCATGATAGGAACCCCTAAAAAAAAGAAAGATGGCAGGAACATCTACATTTAATAAGATATGTAGATCATGGGTCACTAATTGGCAAGTACTTTGCAGAAAAGCACTTCTAGGAATTGATCGTATACCAATTCACCACAGAACGGGTGATAGAAAACAAAAATTATGCCTCAAGGCACCTTGATGGATTGATACCAGAAGAATTGCTGATCATGGGCTAAATTTTGATAAGGTGTTTGTACTATACTGTAATGAGCTAGACACTGAGACCATATGATAATGAAGAGATACCATGATAGATTCCATTCGGCTTTTGGATAAAGATTGTCTTGAAACATAGAGATAGCACAGTCTGCTATTGATAGCAGTGACGTGTCGATGGACAGAGATTTGTAGATGGATAATTATCAAGAGTTCAATTCTCATTATTGCCTCCTGAAACAAGAAACTGTCTTTGGCTTTGGTGAGAAGAAATGTGACTTTATCCTAAGTTATTTAGATGTTGGAAAGTTACATAGTGAGAGAAGAAAGATAAGCTATGAGAATTTCAAGTAAAGTATTGATATACTGGTAACAGTTGTGAACTGTCTAAAATCAAGGAATTGTAAAATGTTGTCTAAGCAATTGTTGCCTTTATATATGTTAGGGTGGGATGTTGACATTCACGGGAATGGCATAGTGTTAAGATAGTGTGTTAGGCTGGAAGACAATGAGTTTATTTCTGCTGAGGATTGAACCCTGTTTGGTGGTGCATACTAGGCTTTTCACATGGATCCAGATCTATTAATTTTGAGAAAACGGGATCGCACAGATTGTAAATGAAAGGATGACAGGAAACTAGTGATGTATGGAAGCTTGGAGTTAAAGCCCTGATATTGGCCTCTTAAAGAAGCAAAAATTATTTTTGTTCTATATGATGTGTAACCTTATGGAACATACTAGACTAATATACTAGAGTATACCAGACTACTCATGCGGATCTAAGATCTAGCAATATACCGCAGCGTGAAGTTCAAATATAATGAGATAGCACAGTCTGCTGAGGAGGGACAGCAGAGATATATCAATGCATAGTAGCTTCAGGTTAAAGTCCAAATGCCGGCTTTTCAGGGAGCAAAATACTTTTTGTCCTATACAATTCATAATTTATGATATTTTTCACATTAAAGGGGAAATTGTTATTTGACTGTTTGAAGCACATTGAATATGGTATTTAAAGGCTGTAGATTTTGGCACACAAGATGATAGAATGAATATTAATGTAATATCATTATCAAATAACTTTATTCGGTTATTTGTTCAAAAACCATCAAAGTGTACAAAAAGTAAAAACATTTGTCTATTTACAGTCTAAAAATGTAATAACAAATACATTTCCCAATGACAATTAAAAAAGAGGGCTATAGAATTGGTCAGCCAAACATACATCAGAATACATAAAAAAACAACTGTAGTGCAGGCTTCCTACTGTGAACCATACTGCGTGCAGATGCGTTATAAGGAAGGGAGCGTTCCTGCAGTTCACAATACATAGAATACATGTACAACATGAGACAATTAATATTACAGTGCAAGCTATGATAAAAGCTTCTGTTGGATTATCCAGAAGGCAAATAAAAAGCGGGTAACAGCAAAAACTATCGGCCCTGATATGTCCGCTTTTAGAATTCTATACGCAATCTGATGCTGCCTTGCTCCTACATTGAGGCACATTGGTCTTATCCACCTCCTACGTATCTGTTGATATCTTGGACAGTTTCTTTAACTTTAGTACAGGCATGACAGGAATCCAGTAATAAACCAACCACCTCCTTTCCAGGAAATTTTAGCAGCAAATTGCCGTATCTGAATCTAACGTATAAACTTTTAGCAAGGGGGGGCGAGATTTGGTCCAGTAAGGGTTCGAATTGTGAGCATGATTTTATAGCTAAAAATTTAGATGATAACTGACCACTAGTTAAATTATTAGTATAGTGATCTCCCACCACCTCCCAGTACCTGACTTTTAATCTCAGTAAATTACCTCTCGTAGCCCTATCTGGGTGCTCCCACAGATCCAACATATTCATTGACTTGCACCAATCTGTGATATGTTTAAACCATGGTAGTTGTTTTGCACCATTAATCATCATAACCTCCCGTAATGAGTTTACATAATCAGTAAGTTGAGGGGTTATCCATAAACGCAACCAGTAGATTAAGAGTTTCAGGGCAGCCAAATCACCAATTCTCTTCAACCCTAGGTCACAAAAAAGGGTAATTAGAGGAGTTGTAATAGGTACCGAAATGAGGGACCTAACAAAAATGTTTATGCAAATCATTAACTTATTAACGGTAGTATAGCCCCAGATCTCGGCTCCGTACAGGGCTCCGCTTTGGGCTTTTGCACAATAGATTTCCAATGCTGGGGATAGGGGTTGGGTGTAAGATTGTTTGTGAAATCTTAGTATAGATTTAGATCTTTGATATAGGGTTAGGTAGCTCTTGTTTAACTGATATTCCCAATTGAGTGACTCATTCAGACCTATGCCTAGGTAATCAAAGTTTTTTACCCGTTCAAGGGGTTCATGTGTAATCTTGATCTCCCTAAGGCCTCCCCGTACTTTCCCAAACACCATGTATTTTGTCTTAGAGGTGTTAAGTTCCAATCTCCATTCCCTACAAAATTCTAAAAATCTATCCAATAAAATTTGCAGACTCATCGGTGTTTTAGATATTAGTAGGGAGTCATCTGAAAAAAGCAGGATAGGCACTCTCTCACCTTTCAAGGAGGGTGCATCATTCCTACAACCCATTAAACGACTCGCCACATCATTAATGAACAGAGAAAACAACGTGGGGGCGAGAACACACCCCTGTCGTACCCCTTGCTCTATCGGTATCTTCTCTCTTAATTTGCCATTTTGCCCCCATCTAACCTGGGCGGAATTGTCCATGTGGATTCTGGCTATCACTGATACTAAGACTGCTGGGGCACCTAGGTCGAGCATAGTCTTCTATAAAAAGTCACGAGGTACTAGATCAAATGCAGCTCGCAGATCCACAAATGCTACATAGAGCTTCTGTTTCCTGAGTAGCACATGTTTCCATATTAATGAGGTGAATCTGAAACCTTGGTCGCACGTGCTTATTTTGGAACAGAAAACCCGCCTGATAAGTTGACAATATCATGTGATCGTCCACCCAGCCTTGGAGTTTGTCTAAAACTTGCCTTGCAAAAATCTGTAGATTGTCTTTCAGGCTGATGGGTCTATAATTGGAGGGGATAGCAGCATCGCCCTTTTTTGTAGAAGGTAATTATCTCTGCTCCGCTCCAAGTTTCTGGTGTATCCCCACAGACCACTATGCAATTAGACAAGAGATTTATGTACATGGCCCATTTCATAGGTTCTGATTTGTACAAATCGCCCGGTATCAAATCAGGGCCAGGGGCTTTACCTGCCTTTAATCTACTTATCGCTGACAGAGTGTCTTCTACGCTGAAAGCCAATGCTGTGTTGTTTGCATTTGCCACAGGGGCAATTATTACTGAGTTTTGTTCGGCCCTGTGGGTATTTAAGCTGCCCTGATCCTCCGTTCTGGAATATAGATTTGAAAAATGGTCCACCCAAGTCTCCGGCTGAATATGATAGCTAAGAGTGGAAACATTCTCCAAACTCCCCTTTGAAACAATATGCCAAAAGAGGCGACTATCTCTACATTGAGCAGCTAGGATCAGATCTTGCCAATTTTTATCAGAAAAGTCTTGCTTTGCTTTAATTAGCGCTGCTTTATAACTATTGCGAGCAGAAATTACTTCGGCTCTAGAGTGCTCTCTAACTGCTAGTTGCAGAACCTTCTTGGCTCTCTTGCATTCGTTATTGAACCACTTGTTTTCCCCTATACTGGCAGGCCTTCTACCAGAACTATTTTTGATAAAAACAGTTTGTAACCTTCAAAAAACTCATGGTGCACCGATACAATATGCGTTAGTTCAGGGGGTTGTGTACTTCCCACACTACTACACAGGTTAGTTAAGAACAAAACAAAAAGCTTATATATTCTAGTGTATAAGTCCTGATCAACTTGGACTTTAGGCCAGGTTACTCTTCTGCGGTTATTAGTTACATACGACTCATCGTTTTTAGAGATATGACTTGAGAATTTCCTATCCAGATCCGTGCCCCTCATTTTTAATAATAAAGAATTATGATCGCTGTCGGCCCTTTGTTCAATAATCATATCTTCGACTAACGACTACACTCTTACGTCAACAAAAATGTAATCAATAATACTTGTGTAGGCACCCCTTTTAAAAGTGGCCTGTCTTCCTAAATCGGAAGAAGTTCTCCCATTGCAAGCCCTCAGGCTCCTGCCTGTGATCAAAGAAGCAATCTGCAGGGAGTCATATGATAGGCGTTGGCCTTGTTCGCCAGCAACCAAATTAGGAATACCCCATAGCTCATCCTCTTCCTCGAGCAAAGTGCTCAATAGAGAAGAGGGTTCGAATGTAGCGTTAAAATCCCTCGCAACTATAATTTTAGAGTTAGATTGATGTACTCCCACCAGATCATCTAGCAGTGAAAGTACAGGAGAGTCGCTGCTATGTGATTCTGACCTAGCATAAATATTAAACAAGGTCAAATTAAAGCCAGTCGGGAAGACAAGCTGAATCCCCATAACATCTTGAGAATTGATTGATAATTGCTTATACTTAGAGGCTAGGGTATTTTTTACAAGAATTAGCTGCCCACCACTGGCCCTACTCGTTGTTTTGGGCGGGTTAGCTTCCACACTGTAAGTGGTATAGCCGTTTATATACACCCTATCTATGGCCCAGGTCTCTTGAAAGACACAGATATCATTTTTCCCTATATAGGAGAACCATTCTGGATCTTGAAGTTTAGAATGGATGTCCGTCAGGTTCCAGGATATTAATGTTAGACTGTTATTTACCTCATTTTTAGCTACGGGTACACACCCATGGGTATCTACACTACTAGGAAGATCATTATCACAGATTGAGTCAATCGTGCATGGTATTAGATGATGTTGCAAGGAGGGCTTAATCATGGATGTGCTAGTAATATTGTTAGTTAACACATCAGTATCTGCAATTGAGTGCAGATTACTTATCACTACTTCAGCAATATGGCTACTACCCTGGGACCCAAAGATTGGTTCGTTGGTGCTCGAATGATCTGTGATAAATACATTGGAATCAATGTCCCAAGTATGCCTTTGCCCTATGTAAATGAAACAAGCAACAATTTCTCAACTGGTATCATTAGGAAGGACAGTTAGGCAGGCATGTGCAAGACATTACAAGAAAGACAAGCATTGGCATAGCCAATAGGTCTCGCATTTGGGACCTTATAAGTGTTTTGCCATGCAACAGTTGTTGCTGCACCAAGGATATTGTGCTGCATAACTAAATAGTTATAAGGTCCCAAAAGCGAGACCTATTGGCTATGCCAATGCTTGTTATAATCGTGAATGTATCTGAATCATGGTAATATGTAAATTCCACCACGAGTACCTGTAAGTAGTTTTACCTATTTCCATGCTACTCTCATTCCTTATGTTATTTACTTCGTTCCATAATAAAGTGCACTGGCACCTCTTGGTAAAGTTCAGGCTATATAAAAGTGCATAAATAAATAAATGAAATGAACTAGGAAATTAAATTGGAAACTGATGGGAGCACGATGAACAAAGAGAAAAGGAATGAAAGTGAAACAATGAATAAGACAGAAATGAAACGCAAACTTCAAAAGAAAGTCCATGAACTTGTGAGGGGGTAGGTAGTGAGAAAAGTAGGAAGCAAGCAACGGCTTACTCACAGGCAGCGAGCCCCGGGGTATGGGTGGCCGCGCCACGCACAGCACCACCAAGACGCTGTACAGCAACACGACACCACCAGATGCCTAAGCCTCCTCCTGCCCAAAGAGCAGAGGCAGCTGCCGAAGAACTGCAGGCAAGCCTAGCCCGAGAGCCAGGGTCAGCCCCAGAGACAGCAACACTAACGGGGCGGCTTGCCACACGGAGGAGGTGGACGGAAGCAGGGAGCCCATGTCTGCCGCCGCTTATCTGTGTCAGCCATCAGCTGCAGGGTACAACTGCCAGGGGCGGTCTGGGGCGGAGCAGGCCGCGGACCAATAGCTGCGGGAACAGAGAGAGGCTCGTTGGCTCCCATTTCAGCAGCGGTGCTGTATCTACAGTAAACACTGCCCACGTGCACGAATGTCATTAACACTTGCACAGACCAAGACGTTCGCCAGTAAAATACCCTCCGCCATCTTTTTATGGGAGAGATGCCATTATCTATCATTATAAATAGGAACAATCTCAAACACCCGCAAGCGTTGACCAGACAAACATTTTTTTAATATTGGAACTTTTTTTAAATTAGTAATTGGAAGCGATGGTTTGTCGGAAAAAGGGCCCCATTTCTTATTTTGATCAGAAGTGTAGAACTCAAACGCGCCAGTAATGCTTAAACACCTAAGTAAACGTGGCAGACATGGCAGAGCCAATACTATACATTCCTTGGGAAAGATAGAATAAAGAGAATATAGTAGAAAATATATTATTCTTGTGGGCTGCAGTTCTCTAGTTGAATAGCATAATTTTTTTAGCTTACTCTAAATATAATGGCCACATAAAAATGTGCGTTATATTGAAGATTTGTTCGATATTTCTATGTTGCTTAACTTTTAATTGTGTAATTGCTCTTCCTGTAAATGTCTCTCAGTTTAGTAGAGTCACCGGTGTTCCATTTACTCCTACACAAGCTGCTGGGCATTCATTTAATCTTTTTTTAATGAAATCGCTCCCATCGTAAGATGTCCGCCACGTGTACCTACACTGAGAGGTGTAACCCTTATTGTCCTCTTTTTGTTTCAATAGTCAACCTCGCCTCTTCATTCAAAGAAAGACTAACACTTTACCAAGGTTACATTGAGTCAGAATGCAGAAGTGGTGAGGGACAGCTGCTAGAGTGTTGTGTTTCGGAGAAGACCCTGGTGCGTGTTCTGGTCTTGAAATAAGGCAAATTTACTTATTGATTAGCCCTTGCCTGCATTTGACAATGATAATTTACTTTTGAATGGTATGCAGTAAAATATAGTGGAGAACATTTATTACCCACTTATCATGAGGCAATATAACTTATCACTGTAAAACAAAGTATGTCTATATATAGAAAAACCTAAAAGGGGGTTTCAGAAAAATCATCGAATTTAACATCCTCATTCATTTGTATGGAAATGCAGGTAGTTGAATTGATAGAAAGCTTAAACCACATTGTAAATCAAACGGGCGCAGCAAAGCATTAACACAACATGTTCTTTGATGTTTGATGTTCTTTGAACGAGAACATCAAAGGGGCGCCACGAAAGTGATCGCGGGCGAAAGTGAAAGTGATCGCCGGCCCTTAATGAGCATGACGAGGTTTGCCAGTCTCTGCTCCTAAGCGCGCGCCCACGCACATGCACTGTAGCTCTAGGCTGGCCATGGTAGCATTTTTTTGCGCCCTCACAAAAAGTCTCGCCAGACCAGCGCATGCGCTGGGTCAGGCGAGACCTAAAAAAGGAGACTCTCGGTAGGTTTTTTTGAGAAATGTGCACATGGCATCATATATTTTGAAACAAATTGTGACAAGAGAAAAGAAAAAGAAAAATTACAGTTGTAACAACTCTGCGGGCAAAACAAATTTGCGTGAACAACCTGAATTTTACTTGGTGCTCAATTGTGTTCGTGACACAATGGGTGGCGATGCAAGTGACAATGTGAGATCGTATCTTACGCCGATGACACCCAGCTCCTGTTCACTTGTGATAGGGGTGGGTCATTCGACGGCGTACAGATCAGGGATTGCCTTGGTGCGGTTTTTGAGTGGTTCAGGTGTAATGGATTAAAGTGCAATTCCGATAAGTCGGAGCTGCTCTTTTTTGGTTGCACCTGTGAACCAGATTGGAAAGCTTGGTGGCCACAAGATCTGTTTCCACCTGACAACGTGTCTCTCAAGGCTAAAAACTTGGGAGTGATTGTGGACAGTGAATTGTCCTTTGGGCCACATGTTTCCTGCCTCTCAGGTAAATGCTTTGGCATTCTACGGATGCTGAGGAAGTTTCTTCCTCTGGTGTCTTTTCAGCATAGGAAGATTATTGTTCAGGCCTTGATCGGATCTCGTCTGGACTACGCAAACGCCCTTTTCTTGGGTCTACCAAAATATCTTTTGACCCGTTTGCAAGTGGTCCAGAACTCGGCAGCCCATGCTATTTACGGGCTCCCGAGAAGAGCAGGTGCCACGGCTTTACTGAATTCTTTACACTGGCTACCAATCGCTAAAAGAATTCTTTTTAAGTGCCTGACTTTTGCCTTTAAAGCTTTACAAGGATCTGGCCCTAAGTACATAAGGAAACGTCTCTCCCGATATGTACCCAGCAGGTCTTTGAGATCATCTTGTCTATCCAAAATGACAGTCCCGGCTATCAGGCGTGCAAGGATGGGAGGTCGATCTTTCCGCTACCTAGCCCCGAAGGAGTGGAATGAACTTCCACTTTCTCTCAGACAGGCTCCCAGTCTCCTTACTTTTAGAAAAGAGCTTAAAACATGGCTTTTTACTAAATAATTTTTTTTACTAAATAAATTTGATCCTTCTTTTCTGTCTGTTTTTTTAGTTGTTATGTCTTGTTTTTGCCTGCCGATATTCTTCATCAAAGCGCCGGGATGCTCCTTGGAGTAGCCGAGCGCTATAGAAGAAATAATTTAACATAACATAACATAACATATCAGCAAGGAACGGCGCAAGGTGAAAATAAGTGAAAGTTTCTACAGTGAAAACTGTAGTTCAAATCAATAATTCGCAATCTTTTTAGGTAATTGGTAAACAGTTGTTTTAGAACCACATGAGGTAAGCGCCATCAATTGCGCTGAGAGGTTGACGACGTTTTGATCCAGTGACTAAGGATCATCTTCAGGACCGGGTTGGCATGATTAAGGCGGTGCTGTACAAGGAGGGAAAAAGAAGGGTAAGGGATGGGAAGGGTAGAGTGGCGGGGACACGAGGGCTGGGACGCTGGGAAAGCAAAAGGTCAATTTGGAGAAGGGATGTGGGTGAGGTGGAGACGCTGAACTTGTGAAGAGGCATACATTTCAGTGTATATAATGCCGTATGTAATTGGCATGAAAATTGCTGTTACACAATCGGAAAGAGGGGATTAGATGAACACGGGGCCATGCTGCTATGGTGACTATTTGAGTGGTTTGCCGTGCAGGGAATAAATGAAGTGGAGTGTGAGTGATCTAAGGTAACCTCACGGGAGCATGGGGATGCAAGAATTGTGTGCGCCATGGTGAGAGGATTACCTGGAATAGCGCAGATAGCCATGTCAACCGTGACATCGGCGTTGCTGGAGATCAGGAGTGTCAATCAGAAATTAGTCCATCTAAAGGGAAACAAGTGTCACCATAAGTAACTGCAAGTCAAAAATTAGCAGACCAAGGTCGTCATGAGGGAACACACGTCGATTACCTGGGATCAGCGATATGTAGTTTAGTAAAAGTCACGTCCGGAAGGACATCGGCGCGGATCGAGTGATGGGCAGTTTGAAGGAGCTCGGGATCTGTGGGGAAATGAACGGGGGAAATTAGGTCCCAGTGCTTTGGGATCACAGAATATCGCAAGTGGGGAGAGAAGTCAGTGCGTACGGGGTCCTTACCTAATGAATGGAAGTTAGTCCAGCGTTGGGCGGCGGCTAAGTCGGCCGTATCCCTCCACGATCGTGTACAGTGTAGAATAAGGGTCCGACCGGAAGTTTATAAGGGAACATGAAAGCTTCCGTGTTACGCCCTATGTAAAGGCTGCCAGTAGTACATTTCCCAGGGTGTTCCTTTCCAATTATCCTGTGGGGGGACTTGAGCTCGGAGGTCTCCTGAGCTTCCAGACGATCATTAGATGTTGTTACTATCGTGTTATCCCTTGTGGTGCCTACATCCACAGCTAGTCCTCCATTTAATGAGGACAGTCAGTCATTATCACCTAAGGGGTTGAAAACTTCATAGTAATTATTCACAGGGATGGCATATCTATGCTGTCTCACCCCCACCCCCCCCCCCAGGACCTCCCCTAATGAAGACTGTGCAAGGCCTTGTGGTTTATAAAAGAAACCAAGAGGTAGGATACTAATCCCCGTTGTCTCTATGAACCAGTTACCCGCCCTTTCTAGTATTGCTTGAACCAGATCTGGTGACCCAAAAGATAACACTACACAGTCGCCCTTTAAAGATTTTTTTAGAACTCCCTATCCAACTGACTCGTCTCACCATTTTAAACTCAGTGAAAAGGAAATTTGATAGATGTGTCCTTACGCTTAACTCGTAAAGTGATTTATTTTTCAGATTGGTCCAATGTTCCATTGCTCCATATGGCAGTGTAGGGACATTAGCCAACACTATAGTGTAAGGTGTTGCTTCTGGGAGTAGATGTAATGTATTAACACCTGTTGTTTCTCTCACTGGCTTGTTATGTTGTCCTTGACTACTTTGTGGCTGAACTTTCTCCCTACGTGCATAACTAAGCCTATTAGGGGGCGGTGCTTTTTGAATATTCAACAGACGTTCTTGGATGGTGCTTCAGGTATGTACCGTATCATTTGGCCTCCCCGTTGCTATCCTGTTACAGTTGTTAGGTTGGAAATCCAATGGGGCAGTATGGGGTGGTAACAGTAGGCCAGGATCGGGGATGCTGGGCTGATCGTTTGGACAGCTATTAGGCCTATTAGACTGAGCGATCTTAGTGCTACAGTGACAAGTGTTAGCCTGGTGTGGCTGAGGGGGCTGGGTGTTCTTGTGGCATTGCTGACTCTGATGGCTCTGCTGATTAGTTTGCACAATACGTGTGAGCATTTCTAAGTTGTCTATACTCGCTTCCAATCTGGATAACTTTTGTATCAGCGGGTTCAATAAGGCTGACACAACCTCTTCCATTTTAGTCCATAACTCCCCGTTGTCATTAATCTGCAGAGGAGGTAGAGATAATGGAGGAGACTCTATAGCAGTAGTAACGGTGTCGGTCACAAGACGGTTTCCTTCCTCCTCCCCCTCCCTTATTATACCTCTATGCCCCCTATTTGATATGGGATATACTTGCTTGTTGGAACCCTGCCCTTTTCATTTTTTGACTAGGGCAAGGGACTGCCCATCTGGCTGATTTTGCTTTTTTAGCCTCTGGTAAACACTTTAGATCTAGTAGCTGTTTCGCATATCTTTGGGGCGCATATCGTTGGGGCGTCGTCAGGTGTAGAGACCTGGGTGGGCGATGCATTAATCAAGAGGGAACTGGGGTCAGAGTTAGAGTGGTCTACGGGGTCCACATTGCAGGCTGTCTTAAAGAGGGTTGTGGTTCTAGTGACAGTCTATGCTCAGTAAGAGCGATTTCATGGATAAGGGCTGACTCTGCCCTTAAGAGAAAAGCATCCAATGTCCCCACCACTCCTTGGCCTGTTAGTGATTTCCTTTTTGTTGGTGATTTCTGCGCCATTTCCCTCCAACAAGATTTGTTTGCACAACAATATAATATAGTGGCCTCATACCTTGGTTCCTAGGTCTCAGTCCCTGGGCCTAATAGTCAGGATAAAGGTCCATATGTGTCCGATGCGCCATATGAAAATAACCTGACCCAACCCGGACTCCTCCGGCCACAAAGGCACTTGGACTATGTAGTCCCCCAACACGCTAGAAAGCACAAACTGGTAACTGCTGCTTTTGCAGGACCCTACGCCTCTAAAAGCGCTTCTCCCAGCTGACGGTGGTGGTGATGGTGGTGGACGGCTCCTGCCGCAAAGACACTTGGACTATGTAGTCCCCCCCAACACGCTAGAAAGCACAAACTGGTAACTGCTGCTTTTGCGGGACCCCACTCAGGAGAAGCGAGCCAGGCCTGAGCCAGGCTCGAGCCCGAACCCCGATGGGGGGGGGGGCCCCACCTGGTGCCAATAGCTTGCAATGTGCTTGTAATATTTTATGAAGGGATGTGAGCCAAACCAATATCTTTGGTCTATGATTCAATTTCCATTTATCTGAATATCAGTTGAGTTGGACATGTGTTAAATATTGGAAGTAACGTCAGATACCTTTGTAGGCCATTTATTATACAAGAAAACATCACATTAAGCTTAGTTTTACACAAACTGACTGACAAGATGGATAAGATGCGCTAAACAGGTCAGAACTTGTAACAAAGTTGATAATAATGTAGGGGAGTTTTAGAAGGTTGTGTCAAAGATTTAAGGCATCTGTTAAAATTATAAGTGGGAAGCTAGGTTCCCTTTTAAAATAAGTTTTTAGTTCCAATATTGATAATATGATTTGATTAGCTTGAAAAATTGATGAAAGTGAAACCTGCAATGATGCTGGGAAAGATTAATACTCATTTGGAATAATGTTATGGTACAAGCTTGAATATATGATCTGAGCAATATGATGATTTGACAAGGCAATGTGATTAGGTGGACTATATGGACGGACTGATGCAGGATACTGCCTTTTGAGTAAGATGGGAGTTAGATTAGTTTGTATCTGAAAAGATCTGCAGGAAAGGCGATGTTAAGATATGACTGCTATTTGTGTTACCATGCATATAGATAAAGATTCATCTTAACTTAAATAGATGATGAAATCATGTAAAAATGGTACAAGGGGGGGGCGTGGTTTGCGCTCAGCCAAGATGGCCGCTCTTCTGTGAGCTCCTGTGCGCCTCGGTGAAGCCGCCTGGTTTTCCGACTTTCGAAGCTCCTGTAGGTCGGCTCCTGCTCCGGAAGGCGAAAGCGGAATGTAGCGTGGTTGTGGAGGAGGTGTGGCGGCGCCTCGGAATGCTTTTATCACCAAATTTGCATTCTACTCAGCCGCGACGCTTAAAATGGCTGCGGCGCGAGGAATAAGGATACGTTACCATCGACACTCCCCTGCTCCTCAGATACGGCGGTGAGGGTTGACATGGCACATCGCCTAGCAATACATGGAATGCTATTTTTTTTTCCAGATACATCGCTTCACATTATTTGGATCACATCTAACTACAGGTATTCTCTCTGTGTGACCAATGGGTTTTGAATGAACAATGGGTTTGAATAATCTACCCTTTACTGTGTGATTGCGCTAAACACTGCTTCCCCAGAGGGATTTTCCACACTACACAGGGCTGTGCTCACCTGCAATGACTTCGCCTAACAACTTATGAACATTTTCTTTATTATATGCTTTTTGGCTTTCTTCTCTTTTTGGCGCGTATTGTATTGGGGACCCCCTGGGTGAGTACTGTGACTGAATGACTACAAACCCACTAAATACTACTTGGAGGAGGATACGCTAAAGTCCCTTGTATGGTGTGTGTGTGAAGTGGCGTGACAAAACGGCCGCTTCGCGAGGAGCCCTGTTTGGTTGAACCTGCTCGCAGTGAGAAATCTGGCGTGAGCAGTATAAGGTTAATAGAGTGGATGAATTTCGTCGTTTCGTCATAATCACTTCGGTACTGAAGGTGCTAGCGATTTCTTCATTCTGCCTCTACTAGTATCTCACTGCTTCCCTGAGGCGAGTTTTAAGTGCTCCTCAATTCAACGTTACCAATTGCTGTGCTGTGTTGGAGCCTTTTCTCTTTTGCGCCACACCTCTTCTTATCATTGTTGCTTCACTAACATCGCTGCTCTGCTTGCTACCTCTGCCTGCCACCTCCTGTCATCATCTATTACGACACCGTCAATATGGATATCGCGCACTCAACCAAATCTCATGCAGGCACCTCCGGAGGTTGTAAAGATTCTAATGCCTCTTCTGTTAAGCGGACCAAAAAAGACCCACCCTCCCCAGATAAATCCCCGCTGCCTCTCACCCTCGAGGACATAATGGAGGAATTGCGTCTTATCCGTCCTTTTATGACTGACACTGTTACTACACTCCAGAGGCTGGATGACAAATGGTCTAGTCTAGACACAAGACTTTCTGATATAGAGCAGAAGATTAGCGATGTTCAGGATGTGGCCGCCAGAGTTGACACGCTCACTAAGGAAGTCAGTCAGCTTAAAAAGGTTACGGAAGATTTAGAAAATCGCAATAGGCGCAATAATCTTCGCATTTATGGTATTCCGGAAGATTCTGAAGGGTCTGACATGATCCATTTCTTGAAAACTCAAGTGCTTCAAATTGCTGGTCTCCCGAAATCCTCAGATTTCAACATACAACGGGCTCATCGTTTTGGGCCAAGAAACACATCTTCTACATCTAAACCTCGAGGAATCATAGCTTATTTCCTTCTATACTCCGATGTCATGCCGATTCTCCAAGCCGCTAAACAACATAAGCAATTGTTTTGGTCTGGACATAATGTCTTTTTCACTCAGGATGTCTCCAAACCTACTGCTTCTCGTCGGAAGGAATTTTTGGACCTTCGTCCTGCACTAAGATCCATGAATGCACGCTACGGTCTAATCCATCCCTGTTTCTTTAAAGTGACTTATAAAGACAGGACATACAGTTTTGAAGACCCTGCAGATCTGAAATTCATCCACACTCACAAAGGAGAACTCATGGAATTGAGCAAACCCTAACTGTTTTGTCATTGCCTGAGCATTATGTCCTGTTCTAATTCTATTTTAAACCATGCTATTTTGCGTTTATGTTTCAGTTGTTCATTCCTTCTTTGTCTTACAGGTCTTTCCCTTTTAGTGTTGTTGTCAAGGTCAGCATTTGCATCATTTTGTTGTCTATAATGTGCTTTTCATCTCGCTGCTGTTTCCCCCCCTAGACGTCTGGTAAGTTCCTTCATTTGTTCCATTTGGTTGCCTTGCGTTATATATCTCACTCCACAACTTGTCTTCTTCCTTTTTATAGTAGTTCGCTTTTTGTAGCCGTCTCCTCCTAGTGCAGTTGTCTTGCTCTTCATTGCTCCCCCCCCACACTAATGTTTTCTGTTTGGTCGTCCTTTGTGGCTAAAGCCCCTTGGCTTTTTGCCATCCTTCTTTTGCTATCTTATGGGGGACACTGTTTCCCCCTGTCTTTTTTTCTATTCTTTCCTCCCCCTCCTCCTTTCCTTTGATTTTTTCCTCCTTTCGCCTTTTTTCAATTTCCTTTCCATTTTTTCTCTACTTTTTTGGCAACATTTACGATATTCATTTTACCCTATATTTTCTTCTCTTTTATTGCAGGTTTTGGTACTTCTTTGTTCTCTTTCTCCATTCTTGTCACTATTTTTGTGGTGGATATACGCTTCAGCTCTCTCGCATTTGTTTTTTCTTTGTCAATTATGTTCCTTCAATATTCCCTCTTATTTTTTTCCTCTTTTTCCACTCTGTTTTAAATTCTTTATTTCCTTCTGCTTATACTTACCTTACTTCCAGGAATGAGAGGTCTTCGTGTTATTTCTTGGAATGTCAAAGGTATTCGCAATCCTGTTAAAAAACAGCGTGTTTTATCCCATTTAGCAAGATTGAAATGTGATGTAGCATTGTTACAAGAAACACATCTTAACTCACAAGATTTGTCTTACATACGTAAGCAATGGGTTGGGGAGGGCTTTTGCTCCCCGGCAGTAAATAACAAAAATGGTGTAATTATTCTATTTCACAAATCATTGTCTGTTCAGTTACAAAACAAATTTCAGGATAATTGTGGTAGATGGTTGTTTTTAGATGTCACCATTAATGATACAAAATTGTCCTTTTGTAATGTTTATGGCCCTAATGGTGTAGATTTAACTTTTTGGAATGATTTTTCCATGCTTATTTCCTCTCACGCGTCTGATGATTTAGTTGTTGGTGGTGACTGTAATCAGATTATGGACCCCTTTCTAGATCGTAAATCGCTCACCATATATATACCTAATAAGATGCAAAAGTCCTTTTTTAAAGCCATTTCTTCCAGAGGCCTCATAGATTCATGGAGACTTTCCCATCCTGACACTTTAGAATTTTCTTTTTTCTCCCCACTTCATGCATCACACTCCCGTATTGATTATATTTTTCTTACTCAACACGCCCTTCAATTTATGACTAATTCAGAAATTGGCTCTATTTTAATCTCCGACCATGCCCCTGTCATAATAGATATGGATTTTCCTTCACCTACTCATCCCCCTTGGGGTTGGCGCTTTAATAACTCGCTACTCCTGGATTCACAGTTTACTGAACAATTTAAGCTCTTTGCAGTAGATTTTTTTACTAATAACCTTCATTCTATTTCTAAGTTTCATTTTATTTGGGATGCTTTTAACACCACTGCCAGAGGATTTATTATTGACTTCATATCCCAAAAAAGAAAAAAGCCTTATCAGTGTCTGCTAAAATTCTTAAGCAAATTAAAGATCTAGAGCATCTTTACTTCACCAAAAACACCTCAGAAACACTTTCCTCTCTTATTAAAGCTAAAATGCAATATAACAAACACTCATGGGATTCAGCATGTATAACCTTCTTAATTTTCATGCCAAAATGTATGGGGGTCGTAATAAGGCTGGCAAATCTCTTGCTAACTATCTCAAAATTATAGAACAAAAATCCAAAATAACAACTATCATCGACTCGTACGGGAACCACCAATACACGGATGATAAAATCCTTGACTGTTTTGTTCAGTATTACTCGTCACTTTATATTCCAGAATCCGTCCCTTCTCAGGATCAAATTGACTCTTTTTTTCAGTCTCTCCCCAGGCCCCCGGACATTTTTCTATTGATCTTTCCTCTCTTGATGTCCCCCTCTCAGAAAACGAAATATTTAATGCTATTATTCTTCTTCCCAAGGATAAATCACCTGGTCCCAATGGATTTACGGTTCGTTTCTATTTGTACTTTAAGGACATCCTATTACCACATTTATTTTCTCTGTATACCAACTTTCTTGCTCAAGGGGAATCCCAAGGCTCTTTTACACAGGCAATGTTATGTTTGATCCCTAAAAAAGATAAAGATCCTTCTTGTTGTAAGAATTACCGGACGATTTCTTTAATCAATACTGACTGTAAAATTTATGCTAAAGTTCTGGCCTCCCGTATTAATAAAATTATTCCTAACCTTACTAACATTTACCAATCTGGCTTTGTTAAAGGCAGGTCCATTACTGATAATTCGAGAACTTTCCTTAATATCATTCACCTTGCCTCAAAGATGGATTCCGCAGTAGCCGCTATTACACTGGATGCTGAGAAAGCATTTGACAGAGTCTCCTGGGATTTCATGTTTGGTGCTCTAAGGTGGCACGGCTTTAGCCCCACTATTATTCAATATATTCAATTATTATATTCTGCTCCCTCTACTTCTATTTGGGTTAACAGTTCTCAATCTCACTATTTCCCTCTGCATAGAGGCACCAGACAGGTCTGTCCTCTATCCCCTCTTCTTTTTATTCTTGCGTTAGAACCCTTTTTAGAAAAAATTCGACGTTCTCCATTTTACACTGGCTTCATATTTAAGAACGTTGACATTAAGTTTACTACCTATGCAGATGATATTTTACTTTATATTTCTAATTCGGCCACTTCTCTACCTTCACTCTTTTCGCTGTTGCATGAATACTCTCTGGTTTCTGGCTATAAACTAAATATTGATAAGTCTGAGGATTTACCTCTTAACAAATGTTGCCTTCCCTATATGTTTCAGGATTCTGGCTTTGAATGGAATTCTGGTAATATCAAATGCCTTGGTATACTCTATGCCAACACCATTAGAGAAACCATCAAGCTTAACCAAAAAGATATTGTTAAGAAGATTTCTTCTCTTATAGGAAATTGGTCTCCCCTTTTCTTATCCTGGTGGGGAAGGCTCGCCACTATCAAAATGATGCTTCTTCCCATTGTGTAATTTTTATCTCTCTATGCTTCCTGTTCCCCTCCCACTCTACTTTTTTAAAACAATAAATCGTATCTTCACCTCATTCTTATGGAATAATCGCAAAGCCAGGATCTCCATTTCCCGTCTCCAACACACCAAGGATTTAGGCGGTGTTAATTTTCCCAACCTTGTTCGTTTCCATTCTGCCTTTACTTTGAAACAAATTTGGCCGTTTTTATCTGATTCATCTGACCCCCCTCCAACAGCCTGGAGTTTCATAGAACTTGCGCAACTTTCACCTTTTTCCTTCAGCACGGCTATTCGTTTTTCTCAGCCTCCGCAGCGCTTTCTTACCCCTATTTTTAAGAATTCCAGAGCACTTGCTCTTTCGGTGTTTCGCTCATCACTTTCACAGTTAGAGTTTCTTTCCTCCACTCCAATCTGGTATCACAAATCTATAAAGATAAACAATCAAGCACTTTTTTGGAAAGAATGGAACGATAAAGGCATTATCACCCTTAATCATTTACTAGTTAATGACTCCTTACGAGACTTCTCTGATATTCGTTCTTCTTTTCACCTTTCTAACACATACTCTTCTCAATATCCCTTACTTAAAAAATCCTTATCCTCTATTATCTCTCAAGTCGTCTCTCTGTCCACTCCCGACACAACCCCTCTATCACCTCTACCAGATTTTTCTATTCCTCTCAATGCTGCGGCTATCTATAAATTACTTTCCTGCCCCTCTGCTGAAAGGACCAAATCCAAACTTGAACTCTCCTGGGAAAAGAATCTAGTTCAAGAATTTCCCCTTCAGGTTTGGAATTCTCTATAGTCTAGGATACAGACTGTGTCCCGCTCCGCTAGCACCACACAGACTTTGTACTATTTCTACAATAGACTTTTTTTTACCCCATCAGACTTGCATAATTTCAAATTTTCCGATTCCAAAAAATGTTGGTCTTGTTCTCATACGAAAAGTGATTTTTTTTAATGTGTTTTCACTGCCCGTTAGTTAAATCTCTATGGTCTCGCATTTGGTTAAAGTTGAATGAAATATTAGCTACCAACCATTCCTTTGAGATTGTTCACATCTTTCTGGGTGGTGCCTCACCTATATGGAATGTCCATTGTAACACACGTAAATTTATAGACTTATATATAGCTATTTCTTTACAGATAATCACTTCAAATTGGAAAGACACTTCAAAGATTTCATATAACGCCAGGTGGAATTTATTGTATCATCATCACAGGCTTGATCGTGCTTTTGCTACCACTGTACCTCTATTGATCAAAAAAGATTTGTTATGGTTGCCTCTAACCAATTTTCTCTCTCAAAATGCCCCTTGATGATCTTGTTTATGTATCCCTTTTTTTTTTACCTAAAGTTGCTATTTAGTTTTTCTCATGTAAATATTTTCTTGCTTATGTTATTTATAAGACATTATTGAACATTTTCCCCCCCCTCCTTCCCTTCCTCTCCTTCCTCCTCTTTCCATTGTTTTCCTTTGCCTCCCCTTGCATTCCAAACGCAATATCCTTAAAAAACTAAAAAAAAAAGCTTTTTCCCTTAGTATATCCTCTAGTTACATCTGGCATTCCTCAAACTTTGTAGGAATTTTACTGTGTTTATTATTCATTGCATTGCCTACTGATCTTATTTTGTAGTAATGTTTTACTTGGTTTATTATATTCAATAGACCTTTCTAAACTAAAAAATGGTACAAGGCTTCGTGGGGGTCCCACAAATATTAAAGATCTTTGCTTTATGTTTTGATGAAAGCAAATAAGGATTATTAATTAAAATAATAGGGGTGTCATGTGATAATGTCAAAGGTAAGACATGAGCTATTTGTGGTCAAACATTTTAGAACTTGGTGATAAAAACTAGTGGTTGGCCTATCAGATTACTTCCAAGCAATATTTAAGTTACATTTTAGTGAAATTGAACCATTGACACATAAGGAATAGCGTAACTCAATAATACGAAGGTTTAATACATAATTTCTTGTGGCAATCTGAAGTTTGAAGTGATGAATAATGTATGTCACAAAGTATAGATCAAGAGGTACGAAAAGACAGAGAATAAAATATAAGATGGAAAGTTATGGACCTCTTGATATATTGTAGGTAAGCAGGAATATATTAATATAATCTCTAATAGGACTGGTTGCATAATTGTTAGGATTACAAATCAAATCTAAACCTACTGAATTTATATTATGTTACTGATGAGAACTATCACATGACTAGAAAAAGATATAAGGTGTACACTGGTGTACCGTCCAGTCACATTTGTAGTATGACATATAATATGGAAAAGATTTTATAACAACTGTGCATTATGTTTTTTGAAGTTCATAACACAGTGCATCTCAGTAATTGCAAGCAGTATAACATGTAGTGGTCAAATCCCCACATTGGTCCCTTTGCAGGGATCGTGTAACCTTAACTGTAACTGCCAGCCATAATCCTGGACCAGCAAATGTTGTGTCCACCGAGCCAAACAACAACATTAGGTTAATAATTTGATGAACAACTAACCTCTGCTTAGTTACAATAAACAGTCGGCCACTAGTAGGAGGGGTTACCACACCCCATTTCAGCTGGTGTGTCTCCCATGTGCCTGTCTGGCAGCAGGAATTGTCCATGTTCTGTATTAATCTGAGGCTCCTCTTTCTTATGTGGGGATCCACCCCTGTCCAGTCCCACTCCACTCCTGCCTAAATGCCCGTTGACCTGGCAGAGGCCAGAGTGAGGAGTTGGCCTAACGGTTAGGGCACTCGACCTCGGACCTGGGGGAACTGGGTTTGAGTCTCGGTAACAACGCTAAACCTCCTGTGATTCTGGACAAATCTTTTAATCTCCATGTGCCTAACAAAAAAAATGAATGTGTAACGTAACTGGTGCTATGTAAAGCGCTCTGATACCTGATTGGATTCGGGTCAAGTTCGCGCTATATAAAACTCTGGTAAAAAAAAAAATGTCAGGTCCCCAGTTCACAACCCACTGAACTCGATGCTCAAGATGGTCTGACATCAGATCCCACCGCCAATTTGATGATGAAGGTGTCCAAGATAGCGCTCTTCATTGCCTGCCCACCCTGCCTGCTTTCATTGTGAAGTGCGTTTGCTCAGCCACAGCCCATTTTTTCAGATCACTCAATCATTGTGTCACCAATGGAGCTGCCTGCACCTTCCAGGAAATTGCAATTCGATGTTTATAGAGCAGTAGTGCGAAGTAAACAAACTTACACCCCAGTTAAAAACATTTTGAACCTGGGCATCTACACCAATTGGCACTATCCAAGTTCTGTACATAAATCTCTGTTCACCAAAGCAGAAAACTTCATTAAAACCCCTCTCCAGGCCTGTGCTATTACCAGACACTCCCACACCACGTAATAAAAGTGTGCTTCAGGCGCACTACACCTAGGAAAAGAAAGAGAGGACGCATTCACAACCATGTGTTCAATACGCCTTGGCGAGCGGTAGGTTTGGTGCAAGTATCTTAAATGAATAAATATAAGTTGTGAGTTGTGACATGCTTGTTTGACGTATGCCTTAACCGCTACCCAATGTTTGTCTGGGATCGCCAGGTTCAGGCATTGGACCCATTTGTCCTTAATGGTATCATAGGGGTGTTAAAACTGAGACTGAAGTGCAGTGTAGAGGGTTGTGACAGTTTTGTGCCCGGTGCCAGTTTGTCAGAAGGCACGATAGTGTGGCATCATTGGTGAGCCCAGCCTGGCTCCAAAAAAAGCGCATCCTAGAGTGGTATATGCCATTAATTGCCCAGGTCCTAGTGCATCGTTCTCCACCCAGGCCGCCCTCCAACAGAGGGACTGGCATCATGCAAAGTGCTACTCTTTTTTGGCCTCTGTCCCAAGTAAGGTCTGAAAGCATGGAATGCAATTCCACAAAGAAGAGCACCATAGGAATAGCAGAGAACAAATATAATAAGTTTGAGAGAACCAGCGTCTGGGCAATAGCCACCAGGCCAGATGGGGCAACGGAGAGTGCACCAAAAAGCGACTTACTATTGCAATGTAGTCAGTGCGGGGGACATGTGTCGCAGCCTGTTCAGGGCCCCGGGAGGCAGTCCCTGGAACTCCCACCAACTTCAGCTGACTCGCGCGCTATATAGCACACCTACTCGTCCCACTGCGTGGGATCACCGGAATCTCTTTGGCATCAGCGTGGGGAAGTACATGTCCCAGCCTGCTCAGGGGCCCTGAAGTACTTCCTGGAACTCCCAGCACCTGCAGCTGACTTGAGTGCTATATAGGGTGTCTCCTCGTGCCACTGCGTGGGATCACCGGCATCTCGTTGGCATCAGCGTGGGGGACTATGTGTCCCAGCTTGCTCAGGGCCCCTGGAGGTGGTCCCTGGACCTCCCACCTTCTGCAACTGACACGAGCACTAAATAGTGCATCTCCTCATCCCGCTGCACAGGATCACCAGCATCTTTTTGACATCAGCATGGGGGATTACGTGTCCCAGCCTGCTTAGGGCTCCAGGAGGCGGGTCCCTGGAAGTCTCACCACCCACAGCTGACTCAAGTGCTACATAGGGCATTTCCTCATTCTGCCATGTGGGATCACTGGTATCTCCTTGGCATCAGCATGCGGGACTACATGTCCCAGCCTTCTCAGGGCTCCAGGAGGCGGTCCCTGGAACTACCACCATCTGCAGCTAACTCGAGCGCAGGGGTGGTCTCTTCATTAGGGCTCAGGCGGTGCACCCCTCAGAAATTCCAACACATTTACATAAATACATATGAAATAGATCGATTTATTTAGAGTTATGATTGTATCTCTCTAGGCGTGGCTAGGCGCCCGAAGGAGATGGCGGCGCTGGCGTAGGGGCTCCGTCCGCGCAAGGGTTCTTCGGCGGTTCGCGCTCACCACACGAACCATGAAAGGTAGCGTTTACCTTATGAAGGTGTCAGGCATGCCTTAAGCCCTCTTTCTACGCCATGGCGGACCTCCTCTGACTTTGCTGCCTGATTCCCTTCCCGGTCGCGGCTCTGAATCGTCCGCGACCGCCATTTTGGATTTCCTCCTTCAGAACTCCCTCAGCAGCGCGTTTTATCGTGCTTTGTTTTTCTGGCTGTTACATGGGTCCTACGCTATTCCCAGCACTATCAACACCAGGGATGTTGTAAAACTACTCTTCTTCACCATCTACACAGCTGTTCCATGGACTTAATTTACATCTTCTGTTCTCCTCAACTTTGGCAGCCATTTTGATTATTCATTTCTGTCTCCTGGCAGTAATTTTTTTCCTTTTTTCTTTTCTTTTTTTTCTTTCTCATCAACTGCTTGCTCCTTTCTATTTTCTACGCTCATCGGAACCTGCAAAATACTTGTTTTTGTCTTTAGTCTGGCAAGACGAACCTGCACTTTTTGGATGCTTTGATGGCTGAAAGTTGTGGCAAGTTTCAAAAGCGCAACTATATTAAAAATTCTAAGCTCTTCACGGAATTGGCTCATTTAGAAGCTTCTCAGTCTTCTTCTACCAGTGAGACGACGTCGAATATGGAATCCTCTTCACAGTCTTTAGTAAAAATGACGCCTAAAAGGTTAAAAAAAGATCCGCCTTTGCCTCCTAAATCTTCTTCAACCATTTCAATGGAGCTACTCCTCGAAGAGATACGGGCCTTACGTCCTTTTATGGAGGAAACCAATGCTAAGCTGCAGGTTCTTACTGACAATTGGGCTGTGATGGATGAAAGAGTGTCTTCGGTGGAACGTGATGTCTCCTCTCTTCAAGATTCTGCAGCCAAGGTCACCCACATGCATACGCAGTTATCCTCTCCCCAGAAGCAGGTGGAGGACTTGGAAAACCGAAATAGACGCAATAATCTTTGCCTTTATGGCCTGGTGGAAGGCTGTGAGGGAAGCGATCCCATCACTTTCTTCAAGTCTTTTCTTCCCAAGCTTTTGCACTTGCCTGAGGATACCCCTCTCAATATCCAGCGTGCCCACAGGCTTGGTCGAGCATCCACATCTCTCTCCACACCAGCGAAGCCTAGAGGTGTAATAATGTATTTCTTGGAATACACAGATCTACTGAAAGTTCTTTCTGCGACCAGAGCTTCTCCTCGCCTCACATGGTCGGGTTCCACCCTGTTCTTTGCGCTAAGGGTGGGCGTAGTGGGCGTAGTGGGGCTACGTGAATCAGCACGTAGTGTGCCCGAATCTACGCACACTACGCGCTTCGCGTAGCCCCACTACGCGCCACCCGCCACCCACCCACCCTACTTTTAAAAGATAAAATTAATTTGTAATAAAGCAAATTAAAGGCACTTACCTGACGCGCGGCGTCTCCCGGGGCTCCCTCTTCCTGGTTTTCAATTTTCCTGACAAATGCGCATGCGCGGACGCCCGCGCATGCGCATTTCTTGCGAGAAATGCGCATGCGCGGGCGTCCGCGCATGCGCATTTGTCAGGAAAATTGAAAACCAGGAAGAGGGAGCCCCGGGAGACGCCGCGCGTCAGGTAAGTGCCTTTAATTTGCTTTATTACAAATTTATTTTAGCTTTTAAAAGTAGGGCGGGCGGGAGGCGGGTGGTGGGCGGCAGGCAGCTACGCTTCGCCCTCGCGTGTGCGTAGGCGCTGCCTGCTTCGCCTACTTCGAAAACTGCGAAGCAGGCAGCGCTACGTACACTACGTGGGCGAAGCGTCGTGTCGCGCCCAGGGTTACTTTGCGCAAGATTATGCCAGAGCTACGGCGAATCGTCGTAAGGCCTTTTTGGACATGAGACCTGAGCTTCGTTCCATTGGTGCTAGATATGGCCTTTTCCATCCTTGTTTATTCAAAGTCACTTATAATAATAAGACTACGACATATGAGGAGCCCACATGCCTTCGAAGTTTCCTGAATTCTTGTGGCCAGTCTGAGATGGAGCTTTCTGGTCCTTCTTCCTCTTCTCGTCCACCATGACTCTTTCCGAAGCTCTATTATGTTGCTCTTGTTTTTTTTGTTTGCAGATTCTTCTAATCCAATTGTTCTTACGCATACATGTTCTTATGATGAATGTATCTTTTCTACTGCAGTATTTGTTACTGAAGTTGAGATTTCTTGGTTTGTTCTATTTATTGCATGTTTTATGCCCTTGTCGTCCGCCGTTGCCTAACTATGTTACCTTTCTTCCCCTACAGATCATTGTTTTTGCGTTTCGTCCTGTTTCTCTGGTTGGACGTCCCACTGACCCCGAGTGCCCTGCCTTCTTCAGTTGGCCCTACCTCCCTCCCCTTACCTCCACGTACGTCCTTGCTTATCCCTGCTCCTGATCGTATCTTCCTTGAGTTACCCCTTGTAAGTATCCCTTATTCCTTTATTGATATGTCTGTTCTTGTTCTGTCCCTCCCTACTCCGTTCTTTTTCTTCATCTTCTCAGGTTTATTGGTGTCAATACCTTTTATGTGCTTATTCTCTGCTTCCCTCTTTTTCTCCTTCCTTATCCTTGTAGTTTACTGGCTCTCTTGGTCATGCTTCTCTCTCTTTATATATTTCATTGTCGTTTCACTGATCTTAGTAACACCTTGGTTTTCCCCTATCTTTATGGTATCTCTCAATCTTCTCTTCCTCTTCCTGCTCCTGTCCATTCCATTTCTTTTCTATTCTTTCTCTTTCTTTCTTTTTCTTACGTCTTTTATTTTTCACGAGGCTTTCTCTCAATGTTTTACTCCCTCTTTGCATTATTCTTTTAATTATCTTTAATGTCAGTGCGTATTGTATCCTGGAATGTTAAAGGTCTTCACTCTCCCATTAAGAGGCAAAAAATTCTTTCGCATTTAGCCAAATTGAATGTAGACATTGCCTTCTTGCAAGAAACACATTTGTCTGATGTTGAAGCAGCTAAGCTCAAGAGGGGTTGGGTTGGTGATGTTTTCTCTGCCCCTGGGGATGGTAAAAGAAATGGTGTGGCTGTGTTAGTTCGCAAATCTCTCTCTCATTCTCTCTTGTCTTCTGAGTCAGATCCCGAGGACAGATGGTTGTTTGTCAAACTTTCCTCGAAGGGTATTCCCATCTCCCTTTTCAACATTTACGCTCCTACTGGTGGTGACCCCGCCTTTTGGCGCACAATGGCTTCCCGTATTTCTGAATACGTTGATGATAATTTTATTATGGCAGGAGACTGCAACTTACCTCATGACCCCTTTTTGGATAGGCATTCCAAAGCATCCTATGTCCCTAATAAGTTTCATAAATTGTTTGTTCAGGCTGTGGCCCAGCACAAACTCGTTGATGCCTGGCGTTTATGCAATCCTACTACTAAAGAGTTTACCTTTTACTCCCCATCCCACCAATCCCAGTCCCGCATTGATTATATTTTTCTTTCCCATCATATCTCTCAGTCCCTCACTCACGCCGATATTGGCCCCATTTTGTTCTCTGATCATGCCCCTGTTTTGGTTAACATTGATGTTTTACCCAAGTCCACTGGGCCAAAGCGTTGGCGCTTTAATAACACTCTCCTTCTTGATCCCAAATTCACAACCTCCTTTGTTGAATTTACCACAGAATTTTTTGTTATCAATGATACGCCTGATGTGCCCAAGCATGCTATTTGGGACGCTTACAAAGCTGCAGCCAGAGGTTTCATCATTGATTTTGTAGCTAAAAAGCGTAAAATCGCTCGTAAGCGTACTAGTGATCTCCTCCTTACGATCAAAAAACTGGAACACTCCTTTTATACCTCCCATTCGCAGGAAAGTTTGACTACTCTTATTGAAGCTAAGTTGCAATTTAACAAACAGTCCACCGATGATGCTTCGTTATATCTGTTGAAATCTAGTTCAAAATTTTATGGGGGTAAAAACAGAGCGGGGAAGGTTTTAGCCAATTATTTAAAAGTTAAGCAACACAAACTAAATATTGAGTCTGTTTTTGATGCTAATTCTGTTTTAAGGCGCACAGATGCTGATATTTTAGAAGAATTTTCCCGCTTTTATGCTACGCTCTACTCTTCTGAAACTCACCCTACTCCCCAATCCCTTGCTACCTTCTTCTCCAGCATTCAGGCTCCCCCCAACTTTCCTGTTGACTTATCAACTCTTGAAACGCCCATTTCCAGTTCCGAACTACACACTGCACTTCAGTCGCTTAAGAAGGATAAGGCTCCGGGTCCGGATGGATTTACAGTTGAATTTTATTTGCACTTCTCTAAATTACTACTACCCAGATTACATTCTCTTATTGATTCTTTTGTCCTTAGTGGTATTTCCTCTGGCACTTTCTCAGACGCCCACACATGCATAATACCAAAAGAAGGAAAAGATGCCCAGTATTGCAAGAATTATAGACCAATCTCTTTAGTCAACATTGATTACAAGATATACGCTAAATCCCTTGCCATAAGACTAGACCCCTTTCTTCCTGAATTATTGGGCCCAGAGCAGTCTGGATTTGTTAAAGGTCGTTTCATCACAGACAATACTAGACTTCTGTTTAATGTCCTGTCCAAATCATCACGATTCCAAGATTCGTTAGCAGCAATTGCTTTGGACGCAGAAAAAGCGTTTGATAGAGTAGAGTGGACTTTTCTTTTTTCCGCCCTCAGATGGTTTGGGTTTGGTCCTAATTTTCTTTCCTTTATTTCTTTCCTTTATTCCAATCCCAGAGCGGCGGTCTGTGCTAATGGCCTAATCTCTTCTTTCTTCAACTTAGGCAGAGGAGTTCGTCAGGGGTGTCCCCTTTCCCCTTTCCTTTTTAATTTGGCCTTAGAACCTTTCCTCTCAAAACTTCGTCAAAATCCTAATCTGCACGGTTTCCAATGTTCCCAAACAAACATTAAACTTGCTGCCTATGCGGATGACATCCTTCTCTTTATTTCCAACCCTGCCATCTCCATTCCTGCATTTTTAACTGAAGTCCATGAGTACTCCCAAATTTCCGGTTATAAGTTGAACAATGACAAATGTGAAATTTTACCCCTCACAAAATTCACCTTCAAACCTGATTTCGTTACGTCCAATTTCACTTGGAGTACCTCACATATCAAATATCTTGGGTTGCATATTACCCCCTCCCTTTCAGATACTGTCTCATTATGCCTTAGCAAGTGTACCCAGAGATTGTCTGACCTTACTTCCAGGTGGCACCCGCTTTACCTTTCCTGGTGGGGTCGCCTCGACACGATTAAAATGATGCTCTCCCCAATAGTTCTTTACACTATTTCCAATATTCCAATTCCTATTTCAGCTAATTTTTTTAAGAAAATCAACACTATTCTTTCTTCCTTCCTCTGGTCAGGCAAAAAAGTGCATATGTCCCTGTACAGACTACAACTCCCCAAATCAGAGGATGGGGTCAATTTTCCAGATTTTCCCACTTACCACAAAGCTTTCCTTCTACGACAAGCTTCCCTTTGGTTGCGAGAGCCTGCTGATTCTCCCCCTTTATGGCTTGTTATTGAGCGCCTTTCTCTATCCCCCTTTACTTTCGCTGAATATCTCTCATTTTCTCGCAAACCCCAGCTCATTTCCACTCCCATCCACAAATTCACCACCAAGCTTCTTCTTTCCACTTCCCCAAGCCCTCCCTCTTCTGTAACCGATTTTCTTAATACCACCATTTGGTATAACAATAGCATTCTCATTAATCACAAGCCCTTTTATTGGAAATCTTGGAGACAAAAAGGACTGATCTGGGTATCCCATCTCTTTTCTGGCTCTGATTTCTTACCTTTCTCCGTTCTTTGCCATAGTTTCAATCTCCCCTCCTCCTTTGCCCGTAAGTACCTTACGCTGAAGAATGCAGTTATGTCCACCTATACCCAACTTTCCAATTCTCCCGCCCAACCCGATCCTTCCAACCCCACTCTACGCCTCCACTCCTTGATTCGCATTCATAATACTGCCTCGTTAATTTACCACTCATTTCACAAGACTCTCACCCCCAGGCCAAAATCCACGGTAGAGGAACAATGGGAATCTGATCCTGATATCTCTTGGCCCACCTCCCTTTGGGATAAAATATGGACCAAACTTCGCAAATCATCCAGAGCTGCCTCCCTTACGCAAACCCTTTTTTTTTATTTACAACAGACTTCTTTTTTCCCCTCATATGTTGAATAAGAGGTTTCCTTTAGTCCCTGACCACTGTTGGTCCTGCTCGACACCCAAGGCTACTCTTTTTCACATGCTTTTTTCGTGCACTGTTGTGAACAATTTTTGGAAACAAGTTTGGGCTCAGATTAATGCCATATTTCACACTACATTTCCCTTCTCCTTTGTCAATGTTTTTTTAGGAAGTCTCTCTTCCTGCTAGGCAGATGTTGAGTTTAATGTGCAGATTGTTGACTTGTTGCTAGCTGTTGCATTCCAGCAGATTACTGTAAATTGGAAAAATGTTGCTAATATCTCTTTTAGAGCATGGTGGTACAATGTATGTCATAATCACAGGTTAGATACCGTTCTTATCTATCCCCTTAGTCTGGCTAAAAAACGACATGACCTTTGGCTACCTGTGACTTTGTACCTTGATATTTGCGCTAAGCGTTCATCTCATTTGCCTCCCTTTCAGCAGGAGGTCCCCAAGCCTCCCTGATTGACCTTTTTTGTTCCTTTGCATTTTCCATAATTCATTTTATTGCATATTATTTCCAGTACTGATTTATGTTATATAGCCTCAATTATTTGTTATCTCTTAATTTCATTTTTATTTTTACGGACATGTTTATTCTACTTATTATATTGCTGTTATGTTTTAGTCTTTTCTTATGTATTGATACCTTTACTTCTCTAATAAAGACCTTTTGAACTTAAATGATTGTATCTCTAAATAAAACGATGTATGTAAGTCTGGGCAGGGCTGTCTGTTTCAGGCTGCTTTACCTGCCTCGCTCTGAAGCAGGAGACGGAAGCCAGGCACTGCAGTAAATCAACTTTCGTAACTGTGATGCAGGACTCAGGGCTTTCTGTTTAAAGCCCTTAATTGCCATTGTGGTCTATGGTTGTATGCACTATGTAGGCCAGTGACGCAATGAGCGTCACGGTTTCAGGCGTCTGAGACTTCATCCCTGTGTTATTTCAGATGTCCGTCATTCAAAGGCATCGATCCCACCCTTTCATCATACGTGAGAGTGGATGCAAGCATGTCTGATCTGGTGCCTTGTTCTCGGTAATGGTAAGTGTTTGCAAGCTAATGTTGTGTTATGTATATTGTGCTGAGACCCCCCATCATGCTAACCTCCCCCACTGTGATACCCAAGGCCCTCGTTGCAGATTTCTGGCTGTGTTAGAAGTGGAGTTGCTGTATTTGTTCCGCCGCAAAATGGATCCAAATAACGAGCAGGGTTCTTGTTCCCTTGCGAAGTTGATCCAAATATCCGAGTCAAGCAAGGTGAGAAATATGTGCTTACAGTGGACAGTTCTCTGATGTATGACATTAAAACTGACTGTGTCTTCATGCCCCTAAGTTAACACTGATGCCAAAAACATGGCTTGACTTGCAAACAATGAATGTTAAAAATGTTAAGGGAATCCATTTCAGCAATTTAGTTCCTCTCTTATTTCATATGCTTTACTTAATCTTGCATTCCCCAAGAGTTAGCTATTTTATAATTGTAATTTTTATCTGTGTTTTTTTCTGTGCATACTTTGAGGCTTGAGCCATGCCAGGTGTTTATAAGGGGCTTTGATTGAGTGCACAGCCACGGGATCATCAGCATCTCTTTCGCATCAGCATGGGGGGCTACGTGTCCCATCCTGCTCAGTGCTCCAGGAGGCAGTCCCTGGAATTCCCACCACCTGCCTCTGACTCGAGAACTATATAGCACGTCTTCTAGTCCCGCTGCACGGGATCACGTAATCTCTTTGGCATCAGCAAGGGGAACTTTGTGACCCAGGCTGCTCAGGGCCCCAGGGAAGGGTCCCTGGAACTCTCCCATCTGCAGCCGACTCAAGTGCTGTATAGCACATCTCATCCCGCCATGTGGGATCACTGGCATCTCTTTGACATCAGCATACAAAGATTTGCAGCCCAAAGTTTGTCTCTTCCTGGCGTCCTTCTTGTTGTCTTGTTATTAATTTGGGCTAGTCTCCACAGGAGTGTAATTGCTGATTGTTTATACTAAGCCTGCTCCAAGTCTGTATAGGGGTCATAGTCTAGATTACCTAGAGTGCAGTGAGATTGTCGTATCTAGACCATTAACCAACCTGTGTGCTATAGTAGCTTGACTGCTATAGAGAAAAACATTGCCATTAGCTTAAGCACCCTTGCTGACTGGTGAGCAATTAACCTAGCCGGTCCCTCTATAATTAGCTTATATTGGGGATGCAGACTCTTGAAATGTTGCTGCTTTCTTCTACCTGTTGCATTAACCACATAAGGGGTGTTCCAAACAGTACTATACCATTGGCCATCATGGTGAAACAAAAAGCCAAGGACAAGTCACTTGACACAGGGAAAGCTAGAAAGAACCCAAGCAATGCAGCAGTAAATTGTACTCTGGACAAAATAAGCGTACTGTTAGAAGAAGTTGAAGGCCTCCTAGCTACCAAGGCCACTAAATCCAGGGGAATACAACCAGGGAAGGGCAGATAGGGTGACATTAAGTCCTTTTGCGAGAAACCAGGAAGTACTTATATACTTATAAACAACCGCAATGGACCGCATTCCGCTAGCTCCTCCTCCGGGTCGCCCCAAGGGAAGCTGGTACATGAAGTTCTTGAGTGGTTCACCCCAGTGGGTGCAAGTAAGTACTTGTTGAACTGATGATCTCTGATGGAGTTCTTGAGTGGTTCACCCCAGTGGGTGCAAGTAAGTACTTGTTGAACTGATGATCTCTAGACCCGATACATGTCCCGGGTTTTAAAATATCGCCCGAGACATGGCTCGGGTTTCGGGATAACTTCCCTCCTCAGTAGAGAAAATAGTTAGGGGTGGAAGAGAGGGCCGCCAAGCAACCGTCAAGGGCCTCAGTGCCCGCACAGGCACGCAGGTGCGTCGTCCAGGAGCTCGTCAGCTCAAATCTCGAGGGAGCCATTTTTATAAACAACCGCAATGGACCGCACTCCGCTAGCTCCTCCTCCGGGTCGCCCCAAGGGAAGCTGGTACATGAAGTTCTTGAGTGGTTCACCCCAGTGGGTGCAAGTAAGTACTTGTTGAACTGATGATCTCTGATGGAGTTCTTGAGTGGTTCACCCCAGTGGGTGCAAGTAAGTACTTGTTGAACTGATGATCTCTAGACCCGATACATGTCCCGGGTTTTAAAATATCGCCCGAGACATGGCTCGGGTTTCGGGATAACTTCCCTCCTCAGTAGAGAAAATAGTTAGGGATGGAAGAGAGGGCCGCCAAGCAACCGTCAAGGGCCTCAGTGCCCGCACAGGCACGCAGGTGCGTCGTCCAGGAGCTCGTCAGCTCAAATCTCGAGGGAGCCATTTTTATAAACAACCGCAATGGACCGCACTCCGCTAGCTCCTCCTCCGGGTCGCCCCAAGGGAAGCTGGTACATGAAGTTGGCAGTCCACGCGGCACCCCTTACACTGACCTGCTCCCTGCTGACGAGAGGCAACTACCTCGAAACACGTGTCCAGGGATGGCTAACGCAACACATACTGTTCTTTATACATCGTGGCATAGGCGTACTCGCTGTCGCCACTACATTTACCACAGTTCCTTGGGGCAACTTGCTGGTGTGACGAGCAGTGTGCGACCTACCTTTGCACAAAGTACTTATATACTTGTTCACAACACTGGCACAAGCACTTCATCACCATTTATGACTGGGCAGCAAGCCCGATAACAAATCAGACACTTGATACGACTACCCCAGTACCTGTAATAGCAATTGAATGTAGCAATCTGTTTGAAGTATTAGGGCCTATTGATGAACCAAGCACAGTCAGTGGCATCCTATAGCAGTGCCGCTACTGAGGGAAGGGACTTCCCCAGTTTGCAGCTAATCTCAGTAAAGAAAGAGATAATTAGCTCAAGAGATTTTATGGGAAGGTCGTCTAAGGCCCTTAACGACAAGATGGATAATTTGACGACCTCTGTAGCAAAGCTTAACTCTAATGAACCTCAAAATGAAGGAAAGGCTTATCCCACATGCCATAGTCAAGAAAGCAATCTGGGGGTACTCAAGCAGATGACCTCAAGAAACAATTTCAAAGTTGGACCCATGAAACAAATGCCCCAGGTATCATCAGAGCGAATGGGGGACAGTCGAGAATCCGTGTCAGATTGGTACTATAAAATTCCTGTCTTGGAATGCCGGGAGTTAGAGCTAAGCTAACAGACCCTGATTGGGGTGCCTTTATAGAACAGCAAAATATTATATTATTGAAGGGAAACATGGGCATTAGAGCCGGTATTTAGATCAGGGTACATTACATTTGTCATTAACGCAGTACCATCACCAGTGTGGAGACCCTTAGGCAGTTTGTTGATCTGGCCTAGGATGGCCTTGTTCTCCAAAATAAAGAGAATTCTGTGACAGTGTAGAGATATATTGCTTATAGTTATCTCAACAGGCATTTCACTGGGGCTAGGTACATTGCTATCGTAAATGTCTATATTCGCTCTGTCCCGGCAAACCTTCAATCGGATATGGTGGCCCACCTGTCAGTCATGATTGATTCCATAGCCCACAGCAACCTCAAAATCATTGCAGGAGACTGTAACACAAAAATGCCAGCTGGCCTCATTCCTGTGGACCAGATGGACCGAACACACGAGTCCAGGGCAATGCCTGCTAGTGTTGCTGTTCTTATGGTCAAGCACTCTAGGGTTGCCACCCAAATTGCTGACTTAATAGTGGCCCATGGTCTGAATGTTGTGAATGGCTTTACTAAGTCTGACTTATTTATGCATGTACTTTTATGCTTGCACAAGCCGAAATAAAGTATTATTATTGTCAGCAGTCTTCTAAGGTTTCCCCTCACCAGGTCATCCTCATTTGATACACGTTGATCCCCAGATACTTAAAGGTGTCAGCCTCCCATACAAGTGTTGTGGAAGGGAGAGCAACATGCTCCAAAGTCTGGTGCTTTTGGGGGAAAATAGGCAACATTTGGTCCAGTTAACCCGGAGCCCAGAGAATTTCCCAAACCCATCCAGCTCAACCATGAGTGCAGGTATGGACTCCCCGGGGGCTACGGAGATAGTCAAAGTCGTCATCCACATACAGTGAGATCACGTTCCACTCTACCCCACCCCAGAAGGAATCACCCACTATTGACCTCTGTGGCATAATACACAAACCAAAGCCTCCGTTGCATGGCAAATATAATGGGATAGAGGAGACAACTTTGCCTGATGCCCATGGTCATTTCAACGCCCTCTGACGTGGCCTGTCGAATCATAACCCTGGCCAAAGGCCCCATGTGCAGAAGCTGCACCCACAGTAGAAACACAGGGGTTAGCCCATTTTCTTTAGGACCGTCAGACCTGTGGATCAAAGGCCTTTCCGGTGTCCATGGACCCCGCCACAGCAGTCTCCTCCTCCTTTTCCACAATGTCTAACAGGACGAAATAGCGCTGAACATTCACAAAGGTAATGGAAGCTGGGATGAATCTGTTTTGGTCCACATGAATCGGTGTCTGTATTAGTGGGAGGAGACTATTCACCAGAATGCAACTTAGGCCTTCATTGTGCTGATTCATAAGGGACAGTAGGCAGTATGAATGAATGTCTAGCTGACCCCTTCTGTGTTAGGCAAGGCAGCTCTAACATGGTCAGTAATTTACTGACCATTAGAGCTCTGTACATGATATTAAACTCCACTGCCAGTCCATTATTACCAGGCGTCTTATTGCACGCCAGTTGAGTGATGGCCTTGCATACTTCGCCAATATGTTGACTCCTTCAACTCCTGGTGTTGCAGGGGGCTTAATTTGGGAAGTGGGGAAGCCACTCACATATTCCTGCTGCAAATCTGTCTCTGTGTCTCCCACTGCTGTGTAAAGTTTCTTCTAATTGGAAGCAAAAGCATCGCAGACGACCTCCTGCAAATTGGCAAACACATTGTTAAGGCTTCTAATAGCGCCAATGGGCACTCTAGTGGCGTCAGATCTCAGGAGCCAACAACTCTTGCTTGTCCTGCTTGATTTTCCTCTCTCTGTCAAGTGATTTGCTGTTCACTGTACAGCTGACACCCCTGAAAGTCCTAATACAAGCCCCCCATAACAGCCTTGAAGGCATCGCACTTCACCATGCACTCTGTGGTAGACCACTCATGCTCATTAAAATATTGGGCAATACGCGTACCTATTTGATTGTGAAACTGGCTTTCTAGCAGCGCTTCAGCCCTCAACCTCCTGGTGGGAGACACAAGCCCTGCCCTTTCCCTAGGACATAACCAGTTTGAAGGAGCTGTGTTCTGATAGTGTGCGCTCCAAATATTCCATGTCTAGCACCCTTGACTACACGTCATGATTGCACAGCCAGAAATCAAGCCCAGTGTGGAATTGGTGCATCAGAGAGTAGAGCGAGTACTCTCTGGATTTTGTATGCTTTCTCCTCCAGACTTCTAATAGCCTCATGGCTTACAGCCAGCCCCTAAAGTGCTGCATGATACAGAGCCAAGGTGTATCCTGTAATGGAGTTACTGATCCGTCAACCTCAGAATCAGCCACATAATTGAAATCATCCCCTCAGACACAGGGTGCACTCAAGTTGCGCAATAAGTTGCCACGCATATTTGTGCCATTCGGTGCTATATCTAAGAGCAACTCACCATCCAAGAGTCTCCCTACCACTGTAAATCTACCCTTTGTGTCGATCTGAGTGTGTTGTACCACAAAGGGCACTGCGCCCCCTTTATAAGCTGAGTATATTATCCCATGCCTTTAGTCCCTCCATTGCTTGGCTACCTTTCCAAGTTTAGGACCTGTAAGGTGTGTCTCCTGCAAGTAAGCCACAAGGATATTCCAAACTTTTAAATAAGTTTATATCCCATGTCCCTTCCGGGTGTGGCCGTACCCTGACATTCCAGAAAAGAAAATTATAGTGCGCATCCATAAATCAGCTAATTTCCCACCTTAATAGAGAAGGTTGTGTTCCTCCCACCGCCGTGTACCAGATGGCCCAACGGATGCAGGCCGTCACGTCTCCCACCAACAAGCCCAACCAATGGCATGCCAGGAGGGTCAGCAAACTGAGAGCCAACAACCCACCCCAACTCCCGCCCCCAGGTCGAGAGCCAGAATAAGTTTCCACCACCATAACCATAAACACAACAACCTACGAAAAAGTGATTCCTTCAGACATCCATATCTGAAATGGATCAATGGAGCATGGCAGGTTCATATCACTGCTGCAGCGCTAGCCAAATCCCACACTCACTTAGTCAGAGACAAATGAAGCCATGACCACAGCCCAGCAACCCCCCTCCCCCTCCCACGGGCATCATAATATTCAAGGTTTGGACTGCTCCATCCTGCCCCATGATGATGTGAGTCAAGTAATGCCATATGTCTGAGTGAGGAGCAGACCTTGGGAACTATCCATTTCCGCCAACACAGGCTCAGTCTTCCCTGTGTCTGAGACCAACTTTCAGTCTGGCAGTGCCAACTAATGCAGACTAGCACTTTGCTACCGAACATCTGCCACTATCTTTGCCCTTGCCTCAACTGCCTCCTCCATTGTGGGACGTTCTTTTTTCAAAGAGTGTTATCTGCGGAGGCACTGCCTCTCACAGTCCCCCTACTCATGTTTCTTCAGAGAGGGCATACTGATCCTCTTTGACTAGAGTCAACCCTAGGTATCTTTCAGTGTAGTGAAAAAGAGGGACTTAGCGCTCTCAGTAACGCACAGTTTGGCAGGATACATGAAGGCATACAGCTGGTGCAGGGCAAGTCGAGTGCAATTGTTGAACTTCAGTAGTCTAGTTGGAATAAAGGTTCACCAAGTGCCCACTAATGGACCATGACCCTTTGGAGGCGGCCACCTGCAGTATTAAGTCTCTGTCCCAACAGTTGAATAATCAGGCTATAACGGACCTTGGTGGCACACCCTTCTGCATCGGGCAGCCTGGCACCCGATGGGCCCTCTCCACAGGGGCAAACATTTCAGAATCTTGTCATGAAGCACCTCTTAGGACAATCAGTATTCTACAGACAGCTTGACATTAAGCTTTTCCTCTCATTCTGGCATCCGAATATGCACATTATTGCACTTTGAGTACCCCTCAACTTTCTCAGCCAGAAGCTTGAGCACCTTGACCTCCTCTTGTAAACCCTTCAACTGCACCTGCTGTTCTTGGACTGTTCGTCAGATGGCGGTGAGACTGGACTCTTTTCTGTCAAATCTCTCGGTCATTTTCCCATTGTCATTAGCAATCGCCTCCTGGGTCGATCTTGTGTCCTTAATGGCCTGGAGGATTGCTAGTGTGGACTCCACCTGCATCAGCAGGTCAACATACCCCAGTGTCCGGTCCCTTCTATCAACTGGTAGTGCTCAGGCAGTAGCCTTAGAGATTTTGGTTTAACCATCTAGCCAATGCTTGCCCCTCCGACCCGTCCAGCTCAGGAGCAGCCAGTCAGACCATTCCCCAACACTTCTCAGACACCTGCAGCCTCTCTATTTTCTGCCAAATTTGCCAGAAAGAAGGTGGGGTCTCCAGGCCTTTCAGTCTCACCCTACATGTGTCCAAGGCTCCTTTGGGGATCAGCACCACTCCAATGATGTTCAGCGAGGTTGCTGACCAAGTCTGACCTCCGCTCATGCATCCATGACCTATTGTAATGGGGTACTCCACTTCTGGCAAGCCCCCCACAGCAGCACCTCCAATCCCCTCCATGTAAGCCAGTCACCTTGTGAGTTGTTGAGGGCATGCAGAGCCAGGATCCTTCAGGCAGGAAAGTGAGGGGGGTCCAAGCTTTATTTGGGCCAAGTTGACATACGGGTGGAGCTGTCATGGGGCAGTGTGGCTCTAGCATGCCTGCGGGCCCCATACTAGTCCAGTGAGCCAGTGAATGTAGGGGAGGCACTGTTCTGGCCCAGACTAGCTCCTGGCCTGCTCATTGGCACCTGGTATACTTAGCCCAAAACAGGGCTGCAACCAATATAGCTTGGCCACCCTGGCCGGCTCCCAACACTCTTCATGCCCCAGAAGTGGGTGATCCCATCTCACTGCGCAAGCTCCCTACCAGCAGAGGCCAACCTCTCTGCAATTCGTCCTGGTCTTTCCCCAACTATAATCAAGTAGAAGCTTGAGGGGCAGTCCTCTCCATGGCTCCCACTACACACTGCCTGCCACCCTGCTCCACCGCAGCCTCTGAGGGGAGAAACACTCGGGGACGGGGCCAGTTTCAGCCTTGCTAGGTGGCAAGGGATGCTCCTGCAGCTCCTGCATCCGTCAATCACAGTGTGAAGTTCTGGATCTTGTACAGAGCTGGCTAGTCGGCGCCAGAGCTCTGTGTAATGTGATTTACCAAGCTGCCATCTTGGCCACATCCTGAATGTAACATGGCATTGCTCCAGCGGAAAAGGCAAATTTACTTATTCTCCCTATGTCACAGACTCATCATCACAACCACTCATCCATACACTCATTCATTGGTGGGGCCCATAACACCAACACGCACTCATCTCACTTGAATCTGTACACAGGAGAAAAAGGACATGTGGGTACCTTATTACCTATCAGGATTACATTTCTTTACATTATATACATTATATACATCTGCACCTACGGAATCCTGACCTTAACATCAAGGCACTCCACCACTTGGTCGACGGACCAATTAGTTGGACGGGTTGATGGTGATTTAGAACCAGCTAAAACACAATTAAAGCCTAGGAAACATTTGATTAATTTTCAGTACTCCATTAAAGAATCACAAACTCATTTCTTATTAATCCAAATTTGTTTATCTAATATTAATTTGCTCTGCATTAGCATTTATTCGCTACAGATTATAACATAATTCGGTTTATTTCAAGAAGAAAATCAAATCTTTGGAACATAAACATAGATTTAGAAATGCAATTGATAGTTACCAGGTAACAAAAGTTGGTGACCCTCCGATCACACAGAGGATTATTCAAAGTCTCTGCTACAATCTCCGGGATAAACTGTCCAACCCACAGCAATGATCAAACCATCAGATGAAATACTTCCCGAAAATCAAAGAAACCCAAGGTAAACCATGCAAATCTTCATCAGCTCAACGTAGACCCAACGCCACGGAAGATCAGCCCAGTGAACCACCCCCTTGGGGCGGATGAGGGTTTTTTATACCCTTTTTCCTCCTTCTTCAGATCAACATGCAACAATTTAGGATTACCGCCCAATTTCCCTCATCAATACCGAGGTGAAAATCTTTGCCACTGCCTTGGCCCAACGCCTCCGCCCCCTCCTGCATGAATTGGTCCACCCGGACCAATGTGGCTTTATGCCTGCCCGAGGTACCTGACACTGCATACGCTGCCTCCACCTCACCCTCGCACACCACCACCAGCTCACCCCGTACCTGGCCCTGCTTTTCATTGACTTTAAAAAGGCCTTTGATACGGTTGATTGGAGTTATTTGGAGGCTGTGCTAGATGTGATGGGATTTGGCCTCCCATTCAGGCGTTTTATTCGTGTTCTGTATTCCAGCCCAAAAGCACGGGTCCTGACCAATGGCGCACTCTCGGAGGCGTTTTTTATCCAGTGGGGCATCCGTCAGGGTTGTCCCCTCTCTCTGCTCCTATTTGCGCTGGCGATGGAGCCCCTAGCATGCCTCATACGCAATGATCCCCGCATCCGTGGTTGGAATTGGGACTCTTATCACGTAGACAAAGTCGCCCTGTATGCGGACGATGTCCTCCTTTTCCTGGCGGACCCCGAGGATTCTGGCCAACGTTGCTTGGGAGTCCTCCATGCCTTTGAGCGGGTCTCTGGCCTGCGGCTCAACCCGACGAAATCTACCCTGGTTCCTCTCCACCCATCGCGGGCCTGTTTCGACTGGCAGACAACTATTCCCTTGCGCAGACAGTCATTCAAATACTTAGGAGTTTGGGTGACCTTGCTCCCGGAGCTTGAGTGGGCCCTCAACCTTACACCCCTGGTTACCAAGGCCAAAGCAGACCTCAAATGCTGGCAGTCCCTTCCTCTCAATCCCCTTGGCAGAAGTGCGCTTTTTAAAATTATGGTCCTCCCCCGCTTTCTATATATTCTCCAAAACATAACCTTTCATCTCCCGGGGAGTTGGTTCCGCGAGATTGATGGTCTGCTCACCTGGTTTTTGTGGAAGGGTGGACGACCATGTATAGGCCTGGCCCACTGTCCGATTCCCCCTAATGACAGTGGCATGGGCGTGACTAATCTTCACCTTTATTATTTGGCCACCAGACTTATTGTTGTCCATGACTGGTTTGCTGGCTGCTGGTCCGACCCGGCGTACCGGGTTGAGCTTCGGAGTATGGACTTTCCAAAGCTCCAGGCCTATTTATACGAGGCCCCCTTACCACAAATCCTCCCCCCTGTCACTAGGGCAGTCTTATTGGCTTGGTGCACTGCCTTGCGCCACACGAGATGGGATGGGAAGCTCACCCAACACACACCCTTGGGGCATGGTACCTGGCTGCGCGAGACTTCGACTCTCCAAGACTTTCGTCAATGGGATCAAATTGGGATTTCGCTCCTTGGTGACGTATGGGCTCGGGATCATATCAGGGCCTTTTCGGATTTGCAACAGCGCTACTCCCTTCATGCCTCCCAGTTCTACAAATACTTACAGCTTCGCCATGCCCTCACTGTGCACATTCCGTCAGCCACCTCCCTTCCCGAATTCAGCCCTCTCGAGGCCCAGGTTATGATGGGAAACGTAGGTAGAGGTGGGATGTCACGGATCTATCGCTCCCTTGTGAACAATGGCCCCGCGACCCTGGACTCGCTGCGCGCCCACTGGGAGGGCTGGCTTGGCCCCCTGGAGGATGTAGACTGGCGTGATGCTCTCATGGCCCCCAAAACTTTGACGACCTCCTCCAAACTACGCCTAATCCAACTCTACTATCTACAGACGGCATATCTTACTCCTGCACGTCTTTACAAAGCTCGGTTGCGCCCCTCCCCGACCTGTGCGCGGTGCTGCCACGCTCCAGCTGATTTTTACCATGTGCTCTGACAGTGCCCTGCCCATGCAACATTCTGGGCGGGTGTGGAACTGGAGCTTACACAGACCTTGGATTGGGCGGTCTCTCATGACCCACTCCGTCTCCTCCTGGGAGTGTTTGATGGGTTGGATGGCTCTCGGGCCGATAAACGTTTCCTTGGGACCGCAGTTGCGGTGGCAAAATGAGACATTGCAGCGGCCTGGGCTCAGGCCAAACCTACTACTGTACGGAAATGGCGAAGGGGGAGTGGATTGGTGTGCGACCCAGGAGGAGCCCCTCTTTGAGGCCCCTGGTTGTCCTGAAATGTTTGAAAGAATCTGGGGTAAATGGCTCAACCTATCGTCTTGATTATTGTGTGTATTCATGTCTATCCTGTTAGACTCATACAGGGGCCTACTTTAGGGCCCGGTGCTCCGGTCTATGTCATCGACTTTACTATTAATGGTCCCCCATCTATTGTGCTTGATTTTGCTGTCACTGCAAATGTTTGTTTTCACCTAAATATCAATAAACTTATTTATCAAAAATAATTATACCCTGTCAGGTTATAGAGTATGAAATTAGAATATAGATTTGCAATGTATGTTTCTCATGGTGGTAGGGATTTTTACATAGATCCGATGCGCAGGATAATGACTGGTCTGAAATGTATTATATCTGAATAATTCTCAATGGATTATAGAACATGACCCAATGGCTTTTTATCCCCCAAAAAATTAAGATGTGTAAAAATAGGATAAATTATAACAATCAAGAATAGGCAAAGTCCTTTAGATCAGTGAAGTAATTCAATGCACTTTACAATTGAAATAATTTCTATGTGTTTAAATTGTTATCCTCACAGTCTAAAAGAAATGGTTCTACAGCCACAAAGCACGTGTTGGCTGTACCCCCTGAGAGTCAAATACTTAAAGGAAAAGTCGTCTTTCTGGAGCAACAAAGAAAGGTTATAGAAAGGGTTTAGAAAAGTACGAATTTCATAAAAATGTATGAATTTGGCAAATGTTTTATACATTTTTTATAACTTTTTTGTATTAAAGAATTGAATAAAGTAAATGAAAAAAAGTATACTACAAAGGAAATATTTATGTGTATTAATAAAAGCACCCTACAAAAACACAATGTATTTCACTGAAATCTAGGATGATTGTGTCATAAGCAAACTGGTAGGCATGCAGCGGTTGGCCATTCCGCATAGGTGAGCATGCTCTTTGATTTGCAACAATCTGCTCTAATTTGGTAACAAACAAATTGAACAGAATTGATAAAGAAAACACCTTCCTTCTTTCAGTCCTTTGTTGAGAAATACCTTTTTCGCCAATTTTCCATTGGTGCCCAACTTGACTTGAATCCAAATTTTAGTGTAGTGTGAGGTTATCGCTTTGAAGATTTTTTCAGGGGGGGGGGGGGCTTTTACACAATTTGACCAAGGCTGTCAAAGGCCTTTCTGAAGTCAATAAAGCATGCATGGAGTAATCTATCACTACTTATTGCCAGGGCCACAATGTTATCTGAGTTTCTGCTTTTTCACCCCCGCACCCTGTCTGAAACCAGGGAATTGGACTGAATATTGATGCTCATTCTTGGAGATCTATTAGAATTAGTGAGGTAATGTATTTGGGGTGAGCCTCCAAAAAGACTTGGTCAACAGCTAGAGCGATCATTTCTCTTTCCATTTTTGTGAATTAGTTGGATATAGGTCCCTTGTTATGCTACAATATGCCGATTTGTAAAGAGCAATATCACCCAGGAGGGTACCCTGGTGCTGAGCAGGTGTGAGTCTGGCCAAGTCTAGTGCCTGTTAGGACAACTCAAAAAGCCAGGACCTCAGTTTCATGCCGAATTGAAGAAGTGAGGAGAAGGCTTTTATGTGTAGCCGTAGGTGTTTCAATGCTTTTGGAACGAAGAAGGAGAAGGTTTAGCCTTCGGATCTGATTTTCCTTTTTCGTGGGAAGTGTGCAAGCAGGAGCAGAGATGTCTGGAAGGTTTGTGAAAGGAGATGCAATTGCTGAAGTATGGTGGGCTAGTGCTATGTACTGCCTTGAACGTGTGGGTGAGGAGTTTGAACTGTGCTCATTCGTATATGGGTAGCTAGTGGAACTCTTTCAGGTGGGGTGTGATGTGGATGCTGCAGGGGAGGTTGAAAGGGATTCTGGCCTCCAAGTTCTGAATGTTCTGCAGCCTACTGGTGATTTGTTTGTGAACCCAACATAGGGCCCGATTCACAGAAGTAATCTGAGACAAAATCCTAAACTTACTACTTTTGGTATTCACAGAAGGCATTTAGTAGTAGTAAAGTTAGGATTTTGTCTTAAGTCTGTCTTACGTCTGTCTTAAGTCTGTCTTAAGTCTGTCCTAAGTTTGTCTTAAGTCTGTCTTAAGTCTGTCTTAAGTCAAACGTAAGACAAAATTCTAACTTTACTATTACTAAATGCTTTCTGTGAATACCAAAAGTAGTACGTTTAGGATTTTGTCTCAGATTAGTTCTGTGAATCGGCCCCATTGAGACTGCTCCCGTAGTCCTGCTTGATTGTAACAAGGGTGGGTGTGACAATTAACTGGGTGCTGATTGGCAGCCATTTGAAAATCTTCTATGTATGGAAGCATGAGGCAGTTCACTTGTGTGGTCATGTCAAGTTTGCTGTCGATATCACAAGGTTCAGTGGCAGTGGGGGTGGGTGTCGATTCTAGTTCTGTTGGCCACCATGTGAAGTCCAACAGTGAAGTGTTCTTCACTAAAATCTCAATTTCTGTCTTTTTGGTGTTCAGCTTCAGACAGTTGATTTTCATCCAGTGGGCAATTTCAGTCATGAAGTTATTAAACTTGATCCAGGCACTGGGCATCTTGACCATGAGAGAGAGAATGAGTTGTATGTCATTGCCATAGGAGAGGATGTTGATATCATCAGAGTGGATAATGCTAGCTAGAGGAATCATACATGCATTAAAGAGAATCAGGCTCAGGGAGGACCCTAGCAGAACTCCACAGATGAGGTCGCTGGAGTCTGAGGTGTACGTTGTCAGGCTGACTGACTGAGTCCTTTCAGTCAGGAAGTAGCAGATCCATTAGAGTATGACGTGTAAGTGCTGGATGAAGATGAGGATGGGGTGGGAGACCATGTCAAACGCTGCAGATCCACAGGTCCAGGGATGAGGGCATGTTTCCAAGCCTTTGGGAAGGTTGCAGAAGAGGTGGAGGTGTTCAGAATGGGTGTAAACATGGAGCTGAAGGGCTGCAGTCCTCTGGAGTAGGCATGACGGGGGCAGGAGTCTGATGAGGCTCCTGAGTAGATGGACTTACTGAAGTATGCAGTCATTTTTTCTGGTTTGATGACAGGCCATGTGGTTAGCACTGGTACTTTGGATAAGATCAAGGGGCTTTTGGTGAGGTCTGTTGGATCCAGTTGCGGGTTGAAGTTGCTGTAAATTGTGGTGATTTTATTGCTGAAGACTTGAGACAGATTGTTGCAGAGGTTCTGGGAGGGGGTGGTCAAGTTGGAGGTGGCTGCCGGTAAGGTGAAAATCTTCACAATTGTGAATATTTATTTGCTTCTGTTGGTGCTGGCATTGATGCAGTTCACCAGAGTGGTGTGTTTCGTGTTCCTGATCATTTGGTGGTAGCGTTACAGTTGCAAATTTGAACAACCTCCTGTCTGCATTGTCCTGGCTCATTCTCCATTTGCGTTCCAGCTGTTTTATTGGTGTTTCATCAGTCTGAGTTCTTGAGTATACCAACTGGCCTGGGATCTAGATATTATTGTTTTTCAGGGGGGCCAAGAAGTTGGTGCTAGAGATGATACAATTGTTGAATTTTTTTATTGCTTTGGAGAGGCTGTTGCTCCAGTCGTGTCTGTGGGTGTTGAGAGCGATGTTCTAGTCCTTGTCAGTGATGCTGTTACAGTTTTAGCGGGCTTGATTGGTGGTGGTACATGTGTGTTGGACCTGGATGGAGATGCAGAACTTGAAAAGGAGAGTGGTGTGGGTTTGTCGATTTGGATGTTGTCGGAAGTGGTGAAAATCAGGTCCAGGAGGTGTCCGGCAACATCCATTATCTCTTTACTAATTGGTTGAGGCCCAGGCGTCCAAGTTCTTTGATCATTGCTTTTGAATTGGGGCAGTGTGGTCTACCTGGTGAAAGTTCCGCTTTCCAAATAGGATAAAATTGCTAGTGTTGAAGGCTAGTGAAGCGACAAAGTCAGTGATGGTGCAGCTTAGGGTGAAGTTGGCTGTGACATGAAAAATAAATGTCAGGTGTTCCATGATGGAAGATAACATGCCTGTGTAGGTGGTGTAGCTGATGGCGTTCTTATGGATGATTGTGATTCTGCCGCAGGTCTTGTGAAGTCTGTCTTGCCTGTGATCTTGTAGCTGAGGGGAGGGGGTGGATGTGGTGATATCAAGTGCTGAAGCAGTACTCAGCCAGGTTTCCATGAGGAAAAGTAGGCTTGGGGCATTGCCAAGATGTGGTTATTGTGACTGAGAGGTAGCAACGTTCAAAGACCTTGGCCAAAGATTCCAGCCAAAAAGAATGTATTTTGAAAGCAATTCCTGGGATCATATTAGGCCTGGGGGCAGCATCTTTCTTGCTTTTGACGACGCATCTCTCTCCCATTCTCTGCATGCTGATATTTGCTGCTGATGAGGGCTTTGGATGATGATTGGCCTAGATTGGTAATGGTTCCTCAGGCAGGTTATCGTTCATCATATTTAACGTCTTTACATATTTTTCTCCCTCTGTGGAATTTAAAGTGATTTGAGTCAGGTCGGATATTTTAGAAGGACACTCTATTGACCATACAAAATTTTCTAGGACTTCTCGAGGAACATGATTTGTGTAAAAGAACATTAGTACATTTTTTAGTTGGCTATAAGGGCTGTTGAGTTGTAAGATAGTGTCTAAAGAAACACAGAAGTTCTATAGAATGGTGGCCATCCATTTCTGGAGATATTTGCCCACCATTGGTGACTATTTTACTCAGTTGCACAAGGTAGAGTATATTTGCTGATGTTTAAGATCACTTTTTGCAGCAGATGGTTGTGCTCTGATCTAGATGAAGGTAAATGTTGAATTCCTTCTATTGGTTGACCAGCTAGATAGAAGCCATTGTGTAGTCTAGCACTCCATACACTTTGTTGCAACATGCAAAATGATCCTGGTTTCTCAGATGCCAAACTGCTGTTTAAAGTTCTTATGACTGTAGTGTTTAGTGATTTAATTAGGCTCATGTCAACAGTATCAGCTCTTCATGGGAAATGAAAGAATGTTAGTTTTTTCCCAGATGACGTCTTGCTCTCTAGTTGTTTCAGTTTATGAGTTGGAATGTAAACAGTTATGGTTAAAGTCACCTGTCATTATGTGTTTGAAACTTGGGTTTGTTGCAAGTGAACCTGATAGATAATTTACTAGTGTTTCCACGTTTGATGCAGAAACTCCCAACCTGGATTTATGTATACATCTGATATTATCAGTTTCTGGGTCCTTGCACTCCATATGTGCAATTTGACTACTCAAAACCTTGTCTACATGAATGTTAAGGGTGGTTCTGACACAGATTGACAAGTCTTTTGCAGCCCTACCCATTAGAGATGATTTTATTTTACAACAACACTTTATTGGTTTTATATCTAAGTCACAGAGCAACACACACAATGCCGATCTGCACAGGGAATAACTTATACATTCTCGAACAGTTCCCATGTTTAACCCAACCAGCCCCCTGGAATAAATACAGACACAATATCTTGCCCATTGTATGATCACCATTTCCCCCATATCCTTAAATGTTTCCTGTGGCTTCCTCGGGCCGGTATATTGGTTGCTCCAGCTTTGTAGAGGGGCCCATGCCTGATCTCCACTTCTTAAGCTTCGGGCCACTTGTGACTTCCATATTTGTCCATGTTTCTTTTCGCCAGCTGTGCTCCCGGCCCCACTAACATGCGATCACCCCTAGGGCCCCCTAGGTTGTCCAGCAGACCCAACAATGTGACCCTGGGTGACGCCTTGAGGGTCCGGCCCAGCACTGCAACAGGGTAGCAAATATAGACAACCAGTATTTGTGGATAATGGGGCACTCCCATATCATGAGGTAGAAATCCCCCGAGTCCAACTCATATATAGTGCAGGCTGGGTCGGAACGTCTGTGAACTCTCCACAGGTGTCTGGGTGTATGGTAGACGCAATCGAGAAATTTCAATTGGATGAGGTGCAGTTGGGTTGAGATATCCAAGGTATAGGGTGCCATACATACCTCCCTCCACTCCACCTCGTCCAGCGGGCCCAGCCATTCCTCCCAACGCTCCCTCAAGGATCATAGTGTACAGTGGAGTGGTCGACTAAAGGTTTGTAGATTTGGGACATACCCCCTTTAGCTAGTGGGCCCATAAGGAGCCTGACCTCCAAGGGGTTGTATTCGGGGGTCTGGCTAGTGCCTCCCGGTTGCATCTTGGCTGCTGAGCTGGTTTCAGCCCGCTATATTCCATGTGCAAGTTTGCAGTTGGTCTATTTTGCATTGACTGAGTACTAGGCCCAGACACAAATTTAATTAAACTGAAGTAATGGGAGTGTTTTTGATAATTACGTATTATTCTTTGATGCTGAATTACCAATAATTGTGTGATTATTAAAACTCGCTCAACTCTCAACTCAACGAAAGACTGCTAATTCAATCCGTATATGATGAAATATCAGATTGAACTTTTATAACTGAGAAGCCTCCCTGGAGAATTAACTTAGAGACTTCGCTCGAGAGGTATTAGGATTCGGACATCCTTATTTTTGGCGATCACCCATATAAAATACAGCAGAGCTACTGAACAACGATTGCTTTCGCGCATATATGGAAATCGACAACAAAAATTGTGTTGGATTTTTGGATCGCTTAAAGTATATTTCAGGGGTCAACTTTATCATACACAATAGTCCTGAAGATGGTCTCATGGATGAATGCTTAGAGACCGAAACGTTGACTTTATCACTTTTTTCTGGAAAATATTTTATGATAGAAAAAGTGTATGCAATTGTGACATTGAAGGACTGAATAACTGCATTTGTTTTCCTTTTGTTACATTGTGTGTCTAAATTTGCAGTACCCTCTATGAATTTTAAAAGATAAAATTTATTCTTTCTATATACACCCGTGTTTTTGTATATCTTTCCTTGTTGTGATTTGGTCATGGGTTCCTATTGTGTATAAGGAACTGGGAATTCTAGAGCTACATTCTACAAAAGACTTTGAAAAGAAATTAATTGACAAGTTGATGTAAAACGCTTGCACTTAAATTATACACTAAAGAAATATAATTTAATATTATAAATAAATCCCCTGAAGGCATCTTTACCCGTTTATTCTTCCTCAGATGGCTGCCAGAGATCTCGGATACTCTGGAGCATCCACTCAGGAGTCCCCTCATCCTCACCTCATCTTCAACAGAGCCAGCACCTCCATCATACCCAAAGTCTACTGCACCATCAACTGCTCCATAGAGCCTGCCACCTTCCCTGAAGACCGGAAGCACACAGAGATCAACCCCCTCCTGAAGATACCCTCTGCCGACCTGGCGGACATCTAGAACTACAGACCCAGCTCTGTGCTCCCTTTACCAGTCAAAGTCATTGAGAAAGCCATCAACACCCAGCACTCAGAGTTCATTGAAACAAACCACATCTTAGACCTCTCCCAATTGGGCTTCAGAAGCAACCACAGCACCAAGACTGCTCTTCTTGCCACTTCAGACAACATCTACTTCCTCCTCAACTAAGGCAAAACTGCTGCCCTCATCCTCTTGGACCTCTCAGCCGCCTTCGGCACCGTCTCCCACCACACCCTCTATGCAAGACTCCACAATGCCAGCATCCATGACAAAACCCTAGAATGTATCGTTTTTTCCCCACCGGCCGAACACAGAAAGTCAGACTTCCACCATTGAACTCAGAACCCACAGAGATCAGCTGAGGGGTGCCTCAGGGCTCCTCCCTGAGCCCCACCCTCTTCAACATCTACATGGCCCTGCTTGCAGCCATCGTCAAAAGCCATTGACTCAACATCGTCTCTTATGCAGATGACACCAGCTGATTCTTTCCCTCACAGATGAAGGCACCGCCGCCAAGAGCAACTTCCATAACAGGATGAAGTTAGTCGCCAACTAGATGAAGGACAGCTGCCTCAAGCATAACTCAGACAAGACTGAAGTCCTCATGCTGGGCTCCACCCCCTCTGCCTTGGATGACTCCTGGTGGCCCACAGCACTCAGAACTTCCTCTCACACCCACGGACCATGCACAAAACCTCGGCATCTTCCTGAACTCCTCGCTCTCAATGAAGTGCCAAATCCACGCTGTTTCACCCTTCTGCTTTCACATGCTCCGCCTGCTTCGTAAGATCTTCAAGTGGATTCCCACTGAGTCCAGGAAAACCATCACCCATGTACTCGTCAGCAGCAGACTCTACTAAGGAAATGCACTCTACACCGGCACCACCCGGAAACTCCAAAGGAAACTGTAGAACATCCAGAACGCCTCTGCCAGATTCATCCTGAACATCCCACGCCTCTGCCACATCATTGGCCACCTGAGAGACCTTCACTGGCTACCTATCAACAAAAGAATTACCTTCACTCCTCAAGCACACCCGTAAAGCCCTCCACAACACCGGGCCTGCATGCCTCAACCACTGCCTCTCCTTCTACACTCCCACCAGACATCTCCGCTCCGCCAACTGGCCACTATCCCACGTAGCCGCACGGCCATTGCTGGAGGAAGATCCTACTCCTACCTCACTGCAAAGACCTGTAACTCCCACTGCACCTCAGGCAATCACCATTGCTGCTGCAATTCAGGAAGGACTTCAAGACCTGGCTATTCGACTGAGCCGCAGATCCACCGTCCCCCCACTCAGCACCTTGAGATCCTTACGGGTGAGTAGTCGCTCTTTATAAGGAACTGATTGATTGATTGATTGATGCTTGATTCTAGGACATCTTCATCAGGTATCTGGTAGGTGTTCAGATCCTCATTGCAGCTGGAAGACTGGGACTGCACTTGGGCCCTTGTATGCCAGTTTGCTCTTTGTGGTTCGAAGATGTTCATGCTGAGCCCTCAGAGGCTTTGAACTCAGTTCAATGGTTCTGAATGGTGATCCTTGGACTCGTAATATTTATATTAGGGTTTGATGGATGCAATGTACGGCCATGCATAAAAACATTTTACCTCTTATTTTGCACCAATATATCTGTGTCATTTTTGTATACATCTGAAATTATTTTAATTCTGGAGCTAGTGGGCTGCGGTATGCATGATCTGTGTCTTATGCCATTCCGCCACTGAACAGACTTCTCTTCTCTGTTAGACCGATATCTGGTCTGTGTGAAGGGTACATTTCATTTTTATCCTACAGGTGTTGAAACACTTGTTACAGGGCTGAGTTAAACCAGTCAGATATGTTTATTTGAACTTTAAAAATCATTGGTAAAATCATAACAACAAATACATTGTTCAATTAAAAACACGTCAAAGCACACCATACATCAATATTATCATGCAGTCATGAAAGGATTAATGTCCCTACAGCAAAGCTACTTTGCTTAATTTCTTTCTCAGTGACACTACACAAGTGAAAGACAGCTCTGCTTTTACCCAGACATCTGGAGTTCCCATGATAAGAAGGAAATAAGAAGCCAGTCTACAGATAAGAACACATCTGGTTGAAAAATACCTTCTCCTAGTAAGATTTAACTAACGGCTTAAGAAGTTCAGTTGTCTCCTTGGCGGTGTACATAAATGCAAGAAAAGCAGAGTTGGTCCAGCCCAGTCACCTTTTACTATGATAGAAATAAATTCTGGACCAGATTTATCATTGGATTGTGTTGCCCTTGCGTCATGCAGAGTGACACAAGGGCGACACAATCCTTAAGTCAGATTTACCAAGCCATGCAAGGCTACGTTGCATTGGGCCTGTGTTTGCTGCTAAATTTGGAGTATTGCAAGGCAGTGCAAGTCACTGCATTGCGTTACTCTGCACCGGGAAGGCGTTACATGGGTGAAAGTCGGTGTTCCCATGCGTCCACCCATGTATTTTGCCGCATTCTCAGATTTACCAAGATACGGAAACCTAGGAAATAGTTCACAACGAGTAGAAATATCTTTAATTTCCTCGTTGTTACCTTCTGCAGCACACTTAGGAAGAGGAAAATGCCTCCAAAGATTGTTTTTATGCAGGAAAGCATCCCTTCCTGCACAAAACAATCCTACCTGCAGTGTAGGTACGTGTGCACCATGGCTCAAGGGTGCATGCATTGGTGCTAGGCAGCACATAATGCGCTAGTGCAGGGAGAGAGCGGGAATACAATATATCTTGATAGATATGGTGCATTCCTGCCACCACCATTTGATGCAGCAAGATGTCAAATATTGATCTATGTGGGCCTCTGTGTGTTTTTAAATCACCGTTTATTAAGAGTGCACGAGTTATGATTGAGGCAATATACTTACCCTTCAAGAGATTTCCAGTTTTGGGCTCAACAGGTATTGGCATGCTAAAATAATTGAAAAATAACTGCTCTGTTAGTTAATTTAACTGTCTCAGCCACAATGCATTGTGGGAGGAATAACCACACATCAGAAAATACAAACAATATCCTATGACATTTCCTTCTGAGTATGAAGTAAAATTTTGTTGGCTGAGCCAGTGGGATGCATTTTGCATCGTTTGCTAATCTAACGTAGTAATACGTGAGTAGCATTAAACCACCCCAGAATGGTCGGAATACTCTATGGGATACAACATAAAACAATTGGCAGGAGATCTTTAGCATTGGCCGGGCAAGTATTTGGCTATTAAAATAATTGAAATGTGAGGAAGTTTAATTTTTTAAAAAGTGAGTAAATTGAACTTTATCACCCATAATGCATTATGGCATAATTGGTACAACAGAATTCAGAGTAAACAACACCCTGTGAAATGGCAAAAGCAGTTCTTTTCTCAAAGGGACAGGAAAGAAGGGGCATATCATCAAGCGGCAGCGATATTTATCGCTGGCTGAAAGTCGCGTGTAAAATTTTAACGCCGACTATCGCCGAAATCTATCGCCCGTTTAGCGCACTATTACCAACGCGCATCGCCGTGGCGATAGAAATACAGGCAAAAGCGGCGGAAAGAGTCAAAATCGCCGGAATTCCAGCGATAGAAAACCGCGTTAGGGAAAACCTTGTAGATATGGCTTAGTAAGAAAAATAGCAGGCGTTACAAACCGGCAAAATACCCGGTTAGCGCTGATTTTAATATCGCTATGCGTGTTAGCGATACACTTGTAAATAGAGAGAAGCTAGGTTAGCGATAATATCCCATGTTGTTTCACGGGACACACCTCCCTTGCATCTCATTAGCGATGCAAGGAGATGCGATGTTGAAGCCAGCGCTAATCCCATTAAACACGCGTTAGCGTGCTCTTGTAAATAAAGCGATATTGTTATCGTCGCATTTTGTCCGAAAACGGATGCAAACGCGGTGATAAAAATACCGCTAGCCCTTGATAATATGCCCCGAAGAGTGGTTGTCTGAGCTGGTAGGTTATGCTTTGTTTGGTATTTCACTGAAGTAACATAAAAGTAGCGTGGCAGCACACCCAAATGGGTGAATGACAAAAGCTATGAAACATGCATCAGGAGATACACAGTAAAGACAGAGCAAATACTTGACTGCTACAATAATTGAAAGGTAAGTGAGCAGAACTGCAAAATAACTGAATTGCCAGTACATTGAAAAGCAACGTTTACTTGTCCTTGTTTGCATGAGTCAACCAGTTATAGCAATGTTGCCTGCGCACTTTGACCCAACATAATGACATGAAGACTTACATGTAAGATCTTTTCATTATATGCATTAAGGTGCGCACGCTGACAGTCAGACACTTTTTACCTAGTTGCCTTTTTTGGTCCCCTGTGATGATATTTGGAACCTGTAACGTATAATTTACATCCTTTCCACTGGTGAATCAAACATCGTTTCACCTCTTTTCAAGCTGACCTCTTTGGAGACTCTGATCTTAGGGACAACTTTTGATTTTCTTGCTGTCTCTTTACTCATTACGACCCTAGAGGGTACATGGTGAACACTGTGACTATAAAAAAATTATAAGAATAATCTCAGAAAGAGGCTAGACCACACCACTCATTTTTCCAATGGCATTTGTGACTTTTAATATTGAATTTGTAAACTGAAATTTAAAACAGGGGTGTCTAAATGAATAACAAGTAACAAGAAGGCTGTGAACTGAACTCCCTCTCCCTCTGAATATATGACCACCTAAATGGACTTAAGGCCTTAAAAACCTGCTTTTAGACAGTATGCTCTTCAATTTCCCGATGAACTAATCATTCTGCAGCCTCATGACATGGGTGATAGATTGCGTCTATAAATTTGTGAAGGTAACAAAGTGATGTGCAGCCATGGAATAGTTTATATCACTGTATGTAAGGATTCATAGTTCCTATAAAGTACTTTCAGCTGCTCCAGACCACCCTGAGGGGAATATGGAGAAAGAAATCTAGAGAAGTGAGTTGGACATAGGACAATTTGTAAAAGAATCACCCACTTATGGATCCAAGCACAAATAATGGCAATGCCCTTGTTTTAATTACCTACTGTATCTCAACCTATCATCATATGTAGAAGACACATTATCGATTGCAGTCTTGCTCTTAGCTTCCTTTACTTTTGATCAAAATCTTTAGGAGAAATTGCGCCGGATTTTGTGAAATCCCCAAAGCATCAAAGGCTGTGGCATGCCCTAAACTCCAGCATGATGGAATAATGTGCTTGAAACAGAACTATTTAAAATATCTTTCAAATCATCAAGCAGGCCACTGTTGCAGGAAGTGAACCATGGTGGAAAAGCGTCTTCCCTATATTTAGTTAGATTTTAAGGCATAGATTTAGCAAAATTGTGTCAGATTGGTACTTAATGAAATGATATAGTAGTCAGTTGCACAAATTTAAAAAAATGATTATTGTCATGTTTACTAAGAAGCATGCACTGACAATTTTATCAGCCATGTCATGTTAAAAATGCTGTTTTAGTGCCATAGTACAAAAAGTGTGTTACATTGCATTTGTAGACGTGGCACATCCTCCAGTACAAATTGGATAGAATTGATGCCAAAGTATGGTCTTTCTGAAATAGGGGTATCTATCGTCCGATATCCAGACTATCTTATCCAGCAAAGGTCATTGAGAAAATTATGAACGCTCAATTTACCCAATTTGTCCAGTCAAATCAACTACTAGACCCCTCTCAGTTTGGGTTCACACCTGGACAGAGTACAGAGACCACACTGCTTAAAGCCACTGATGAGTTCGGAGCTGCTCTGATGAGGAAGGCACTGCAGCCCTCATCCTATTAGATCTATCAGCGGATTTCGATATGGTGGACCATACCACCTTAATCCACCAACTGGAATCCTTGGGTATTAAAAATAATGCTCTAACTCTCCTAGAATCCTTTTTAAGGAATAGGGAACATGTGGTGATGCTGGATAACCACACCTCGAATCCTTTTGCCCTTCCTTGCACGGTCACGCAGGGTGCACACTTAGTCTTCTACTATGCAACTTGTACATCTTGGAACTAACCTCTCTCATAAGATCTTTTGGGTTCTCTCCCACCTCCAACGAAGATGGCACATAAATTGTGGTGTCAGCTGTAGGAGAGTAGGGTCTGCTTTCTATGTTCACCCCCACTTTTTGCTTTTGCTTTACTGGTTTTCGACTTAGATGTGGCTGTGGGCCTGCTAATCAGACCCACAGCCCTGCTGTTCTCTCTCTAAATTAATACTATGTACTTTAGGTGCATAACCCATCTGGATAGGATCACCTTATTGGCCCCTGTACAGTGTACCCTAGGTACCCAGGGCATAGGTGTACCCTAGGCCTACCAGGGGCTGCAGCATGTATTATGCCACCCCTGGCCTGGCCTTCCATTTTGACACAACTGGCTGATCACTCAGCTGGGGCAAGGTCGTGTAATCACCCCTTGCTTAGGTGTAGTATTCCTATACCTAGCTTACAGATAGACACATGTGTACCTATCAGTCACTCCTATGGCAGGCCTTAACAATCCTGGAGGCAGAGTGCTTGGTAACATGTGAGATGGTGCTCTAGCATGAGCTGAGCCTGTCTGCAGCTTTCGGAACCATGTCCTTATAGCTGTTCTATGATATAGCCTACCATATACTCTTAAAGTGCCTTATAATCTTAAACGGTTATGGTAACTATGGTTTGGCTTTATCGAAACATGTCGTGTAAGGTGTCTAACACTGTGGAATAATACCCCCATACCATTTCTGGACATGAGGATATCATTCCCCCCTTCTAGAGGGAAAGACATGTTAAAATCATACTTCACTGTTAGCCTCTAACCAAAGCCTCAGCATCACAAAATGGATGCTGCTGCCACGACACAAGTCTGACCTCCTGCTGCTGGGAGTGATCCCAGCCAGGGAGGCCTGGACAATAGGTTTCCTGCTTGGGGAGGTGCTAGCACCTCCCCAGACAGCCTTTAGTGTATTGGGGCAGGGTGGGCTGAAAGGAATGAGACATGCCTGGGGCACACAAGGTGTTCCTTGCATAGTCCAGTTCAAACCGGCGCTGGGGCACTCCAGCCCCAGCTCTGGCGCGAAACTGGACAAAGGGAAGTGGGTGTAACCACCCCCTCCCAGGTCCCACCCATAAGGCGTGACCTAGCAGGTATCCCAGCCCCCCAGATTAGTATAAGAGTGGGAGTTGGGCCTCAAGACTTTAGATTATCCTGAACCTGCAAACTTGAACAGAAACTCTGGACCTTCGACATTCGACGAAAGAAGAAGACTGAAGAATCTCCCTTGTGGCCAAGGAGTGGCTACCCTGTACAAACAGGCACCATCAAGAGACTACCCTTTGCTTTGCCCAAGTTCTACGAGGAACCGACTGCAGAGCCCGACCAGAGCCTTGACTTCCAGACTTCTCCGACCCTGATCCACATCCACAGCAGAGCTGAGATCCGTGGAGGCGACGAGAGACGTGGGACCGGCTACCTGGGAAAAGTGGCTAGTATCTTCAAGCGCAGCTTCTGAGGCACCCTCGAAGTTGTGCACCGGGGATTGAGAAGCCCCAACCCCAAGCACCATCTGCACCGAAGATCAGCCCCCCACACTCCACGAGTCCTGCGTGGGGCCCTTCTGCATTTTTCTGCTTGCCGCGTCTGTCCGGTTGCTTGCCCGCTGGCTAGTGGCCTTTGTGACGACGCATCCTGAAATCTTCACCACTGGTTTGGCTCCTCCAGACTGGCTCCTGCTTCTTTGAAAAAGAGAAGCACCCCAGACCTTCCTGGTCTGCACCAGAAGCAAGTCCTCCGTTCTTCGTGGGTTCCACTTGCCAAGGCTTGGTGAGTCCTAGTCCAACTTCGACGCCGCCGACAGCAAGAGCCTTCGTGGGACAGCTCGCCTCCTGGTCCTGGTCATCCTCGACGCCTCCTGGTCCTCGTGGCTGCAGCGACAAGCTTCACCTTCACCTGCAATCTTCACGACATCGCCTGGTTCCTTCCTGGTTCCACGTGGTCACTGGCTAGTGACCTTGACTCTGTCCCTTCTGCTTGCAGGTCTCCTCTCTTCTTGATCCCAGCCTTGGGATCCACCGGACACTCTTCACTGACTGCCTGTCAGCATCTTTCTTCAGGCATCCATAGGAGTCGACGACGAAACCCGACGCAACTTCACCCCTATGCACCCGCAGCCTGTGGGCTAGGTAACTTGGGTACTCCGGTGCTCATCAGGATAGTGACTATCCTAGTGTCTAGTTTTCCAGTCTCGACTTCCTAGCTACTCCGGAAGTGTCCTAAATCTATCTATTTCTAAACTGTACTATTGCTAGTGACTTTTACGCATTACGCGTGAGTGTTTCCACTCTGCACCTGAATCCCGTGGGCCTCCCACTTCCTAACCTTTGGTAGTATAGTGTAGCCCCAGCGATTCCCTAGGCCTAGGCCTATCCTATTTCCGTGACAGTGGTCCTTATACCACTTACTTAGTATATGGTTTGCGTGGCCCCTAGGGCCTAACTGTATTACTTACCTGTGTGACTTAATGTATGCTTAAATAAGACTGTGTTGTACTTACCTCTAATCTCATAAAGAGTGCTGAGGGTTTGACTAGAATAAATACACTTTATTTTATATATATATCTGTTGTGGTGTCCTTTCATTTGGTATTCAAGGGATTATATATGGTATCACAGCTGGCTTCACATGCCATTCAGAGTTTAGCCTAAGACTGCTCTTGTCCATGCTACCACTAGGATAGCTGGTCTATAAGGTTGACTTTACAACCAATCACCATAAGGGTATTTGGACTGATATAAGGTGTACACTAGAACTAGTGACATCATACATCAGGCCAACTTATCACATCAGCATCCAATAATTCAGACAATATAAGTTCTAATTTACACAACTGCACGAGAGCCATAGGAATCAGGATGAGCAAACATTGTCTTAAATTAAACTCGGACAAAGCAGAGGTTATTCTCTTCAGCAATAATCCTCATTTCTGGGTCCCTGACAGCTGGCCCTCAGAAAAGTATCTCTCCCACAGCCAGTCTCTAAAGCCAAAAGCCTAGGGGTCATTGTAGACGATAAGCTTAACCTAGGCAAGCAAATTAATTCAGCCACCTCCTCTGCTTATATCACGCTTAGAATCATCAGAAAAGTTCTTCCTATGTCCCCATCAACTCTCGGAAGACAATGATCTCTTTGCTGATTCTATCCAAAATCGATTAATGCAATGCCATTTATACAGGCCTTCAAAAACAATTTCTTAACAAATTACAGATCTTATAAAATGCTGCAGCCAGATACTTTTAAATCTCCCCAGATATCACTCACTCTCTCAGGCCATCAGGTGACTCCACTGGCTAACCATTGGAAATCGCATTAAGTTTAAGACTGTTTGCATCACCTACAAGGCTCTTCACAGTTCCGGCCCTGAATTTGTGAAGCACACTTTAGCCTGCTACAAGCCTGGTAGAAACCTTTGTTCAAAAGGATCAATGACAGTTCCCCACCCCAGATTTAAAAGAACAAAATTGGGTGGCAGGAGCTTCACTTAGGAGATGCCAAACTCTGGAATCTTTTGCCCCCTAATATCAGAGCCGCCCTCTCACTGTTGTGTTTTAGAAAGCTTTTGAAGACCTAGCTTTTCAACAATTAATCTCTTCCTGTCCTGTTCATGCTGAGCCAGCGCCAAGACACCTCCGTGTATATGAGTGCTGTACAAATCTGTTAACATTAACTTGGCATATGTTGGTACAGTATCACTGGTGTAACGAAACTTGAGGGGGCCTCCCTGCAAGGCACCTGGAGGGGCCCCTTCAGGGTTCAATCAGGAGCTCTGCAGCCAGAGTACTGTGCTAAGGGGGCCCCCTGGAGCCTGGGGGCCTGTGTTACGCTCCTGTACATTATTACATATAAGTATGACACTTATTCTTTTGATGCAGACAGACGAAGGGATAGGTAAATTAAATTAAAAAAAATAATTAAACCACTTATCTTGTGCCGCATCGCGATTCGGCAATGCGGCGAGTGCTTGGTTAGTGGTTTTAATAATTTTTTTAAATTTTTACCTATGCCGTCATCTGTCGAGTTGAACCCAGCCTTCCTGCCCAAGCTCTGCCCCACCACTCTTACCTGTGCTGGCCAGGCCTGGGCTCTAATTTAGTCAAAAGTTTGGTTTAGGGAACAAAATGTATGAGCCTGTCTGTCTTCCTCACTGTTTTCACTATTGCATTCAAACCGTTGCAGTTAAGCCATCTTAATATGACTGCACATTCCACTGAAAATAAACATAGGATGCAGGTGCTTGGAAGTAAAAGTGGAATATTAATACAAGACTGTCGGAAAAGGGAAGAGCAGGAAAACTAAAGGATAGAGGCGGAAATCTAAATAAGTAAAAGTGACTTTGACAAATTAGGCGCTTAGCGATATATACATATGGGCACAGACAAAAAAGACATTCAAGAAACAAAGTCTAAACAGTTGACAGAATGCTGTAGATTACCAGGAACAAGCAAGAGTTACTAAAGTCTTTAGCAGCTTGATAGACCCATGGCTGCTGAAAGAGAGTAGACAGCTGTGTTACAAGCCTGCTGAAGAGGAATGATTGCATATGCTGGCAGACCTAGCAGTAATGAATTACAGTAATCAACCAGCAAGTACAGGAGAACGTGAAATAGGAGTTTGGGAGTTTGACAAGACAAACTACCACTGATTGTAAATAACATATGCTGACAAAGTCTCCTTTTTTAGATTTCAGTAAGTTCGAAACAGTTAATTGAAAAGAAGAGGTGGGGAAAGCCGAAAAGAAAAGGAACATGGATGCTATCCGAAGAAGGGAAATTGAATACGGCACTTGTTGACATTGTTATCATTGTGGTGTTCATTGTCTTACACTGGCAGAAAAAGACAATAAAATAAAAAATACATGGGTGCAAATCATAAAGTGAAAAAAGTCAACTCCTGCCAATGGTGGTGGCCAAATTCTTCAATCAATGATTATTAATTATCAATTAATCTGAGAGGGAGACTTAGGGACCTTGTGGCCTGGCCTGAGTGCCCACATTGCCAAACATTTAACAGGGACTGAAAAACATCATGCACTAATCAGACTCCCCACAATTCAATGCCCAGTTGGGATGACATTGGAAATTTACAGGTGTCTGTATGCACAGGAATTTAGGCTAAATTAACACACAGTGTGAATCTGCTACTGAGAATTGGAAGCTTCTAAGAGCAAAATTCTGAATTCCTTCTTCCTTTGTAGTTCTAGTTAGGCTGCAAAGCATTGAAATCAATTAGGTGAATCCCCCACTTTGACCACTGGTATCGTCAGCACTGTCCATGACACCCACAATTTCAGCCGTCCATAAGATATCAGTAAGACCAAAAATATCTGTGCATGCTCTCTTCATTTCCGCTTCTTGAATTGTAGTCCTTACTCTAAATCTAGACCTGCTTAATAGGCTGAATGGCCTTCTCTTGCCACTTAAGGTTTATAATCAAGACCTGCTTAAGTTCTAGAGTACAGACCTTAAGCTACAAGAGAATGTTATCGAATGGCAAGAGTTGGTGAATGTTCAGCTCTTGCTGGGATTAGGTGTGGGCTGAACTCATGGAGTTCCACTCCGTGGAATTCAACAGAGTTACATAAAAACTCAGCAAGATACCGTGGAGCTCCGCCAATGGGTGGCAAACATGCATGTCGCACTGTCCACATTGCAATTTAGTGCAAGTAGCGCGACCAGCGCTGAAAGATCAGCGCGAACAGCATCATGCATTGTTCAAGAACGCGTGGCCATTTGAGTTGATGTTGCTGCCGCTAAAATAGAAAATCTACTCAAGCAGCAGCAAATCTATTCAAGAAGCAGCCCTCTTACCGCAACTGCCTGTGTTAGAAAATGGCGCTAAGGGATGCCAAATATCACTTGCATTTGCCGTGTGCCAGAATGTATTCCTATAAGGCTTCAGAGCCTCATAGGAAAATATTCCGGCATGCGACAATTGTCAGAATTTGGCTGGAACTTCACATTACAAGAGTAATGCAAGGGTGCCAATTTTCACCAATTTTGCAGCGGAATAAAACATTTCACCCACCCCTAGCTGTGACATCTTTGGGGTTTAAGCGTGTGGCTTTGCTTGCTCTTTGGGACTGAGGCAAACCTGAGCTTCTGATTCACAATATGATATTTGTCATTTATGCCTATTGATGGTCATAATGTACACCTGATTCCAGAAGCTTTCTGACTTCCACATTCACAACGTATGCATTTCAAAACAAACTGATTTGCTCACCAAAAATATCACCAACACATATTTCAGAAAGCAGCATCACTGCACTGTACACACTGAGAAGAGTTTTCAGATTCAGCATTAGAAAATGTGAGGGATATTTAATTTAACTTTAGATATTTTTATTACCACTTTCCACACAACCCCTGTAAATACCGGGATAATTAGTACCCATTCAGCAGCACTAATATCTAGATACGTCAGGCGTAAATGTGATGTGCTTAACAGTGTGGAAATAAATTAGCTTTACAAATGTTTGTGACTCACCTTTGAGATTAGAGTAAGAGGACGTTGAGGGCCTTTCAATTATTTGCCATTATTTGTAAATCCCTGGTCACTCTTCAGACTACCTGATTTAAATGGGTGCCTTAAACTGAAAACTGCGACTGTGTAAGCTATTCAGCAGTGATAGGTTGCATAAGGCATTTGTTGTAAACATTTTATGGATGTTTTTTAGATGGCTGTTTAATTTTTAAACTAAACTTCTTTTAATTTGAAATTGTTTACTTGTTTTATTTTTATTTGGGAGTTTTGTTGTGTGATTTGATTTTGTTTTTCAGGGCTTACCTTCTCATTACTGTCTTGAAAGGCACCGTCTGGACATACAGCTCATTTTATAGGCATCTCCAATGATGTGAGCTCAAGTGGTGTGCTGGTTGAATTCCTCATCTTTTTCATCCAGGAAGAAATAGGTTCAGAAAGAATCTACTAGCAGAGGGGAAATAAGAAAAGTGTAGGGTTCAGTCAGGAGGTTCAAACAGTGAATTTGTGGGGGGATCAAGGGAGAACCATCAATAGGCATCAACAGCTAAAGTGGAGTGCTAATGATGCTGTTGAGGTTGGGGGGTTAGAGGCGGGGAAGAGGGGGCAAGAAAGGCACACAAGGTCCAAGATAGGTGCTAGCCAGGAAGTGAACCTATCTTATTGATACCAGCAACCAGACAAGTTCTTTGGTGCCAGATCTTTTTTCATTTGTCCAATGGTGTCCCACTTGCAGAGGCTATTAGTGTAGCAAACAAAGAATGTGGGACTCTGGTCTAGAGCATGGGTACTCGCAAACATTTCCAAAGGGGCCAAGATGTTTGGTCTATTGCATCCCTGATGGTCGCCTTGTGGGGGTTGAGGTGGGGTAAGGTGGGCAGAGAAGGAAGAGAAGCATGTGGACAACTGAGCTTTCAGTGGCTTCTTCCTGCCACGTAAGTTCTAACCTCATGCACCAAGGATGAAAGACAAAGCATTAACTTTTTGATGTAAAATGTGAGCTACTCATCCAGTGATTGAATTGCGCAATGTGAAAGTAGAAATTCTGGGATCAATCCCGACTTCCCTGCTTGACCGAATCGTGTGATCCTAGGTAGTTGTTTTATTTCACGCTGCTGTCCCAGGGGCGACCAGCATGGCTCGTGGGTGGGGGGTGTTGCATGGGGGGAATGCGAGAAAGTTTAAAAATAACAAATAAATACCTTACCTTTCCGCCGGGTCCCGGGTCCCGCATCTCTAGTCCTGCTCCTGCTCTCCTGCTTCTGACTTCAGGAACAGGAAGCAGGCAGCCAGGCTCACTCCCCTAAGCCAATCACAATGCTGCATGCAACGTTGTGATTGGTCTGAGCTCCGTGTGGGTTGTAGGGGAGGCCATTTTCTCCATGCAGGCTGTAATGCAGCCTGTATGGAGAAAGAGAAAGCGCGTATGACTGGTTTGGGCGGCTTGAGAGGACCTTCTGATCCATCACTCTCCCTTTTTCAACTATATTTTCACTTTCTGTCAGTTCGTCACTACCTCGTATGTTTATTTTAATTTTTTTGCTCTCTGTTATGTAGTTATCCTCATTTTACGGTTACTAGCTATGGCAGAGACAGGCAGCACGACCATCTCAGAGTCTTGCATCCCCTGTTGGTAAAGGTGCCACAAAGTGCTAATGCCCTGCCACATTTTCAGTGAGGCAGTACTAATTTTTTTACACAGCTTGAGTACTCCCCCAATTGTTGCCAGTAGGTGGCGGTGGGGGAAGAGAGCAGCACACCATGCTCCGCCAAACTGGGATCTCTTGCACCCAGCAACAGGTGATGCACTGCTGGGCTAACATTTTTGTCAGGGAGGAGAACCTGCTCGAACTGCTTGGTGTGAAAGTGCTAGGGTTAGGTAAATGATGTTGTTCACATTTTTTTGTTTTATGTTTATCAATTTTCAGGAGGCAAAATATTACTGGTGCGTATACATGATTATATATAATATACCTATATTTTATTTGCATATTATATATATTCACACACAGACATATATATGTATGTATAAATAAATATGCATAACATAGAAAAATGTCATATATATTATTAAGTGCACTATACATCTAAATATATGTTGTGTATTTGAATAAATGTTTGTATTGATAATATATATTAATTATAAACCAATTGTGTATTTATAAAAAATGTGGATTACCTACTTGCGGTCGCCAGTAGGTAGTTATAGTTAGGACCTAGGAAGAGCGTTTTTTCTTTTGCCAACTACTTTGGCGCCGTTTGACAAAGTCTTGTAAAACTTTCAAAATTAGCATGACACTCACTTCAGCTGCTGTCTTGAAAAGTGTCAAGGTGATCCGTCAAGCTGGGGCCGAGAAAAAGTGGGGGTCACAAAACGCATTTTTCTCATGCAAATTCCCATAGGGATTTTAGACACGACTATAGCCTCAACTGCTGAACGGAACTACACCAGATTTGGCAGAAAGGTCACTGTTGATTCAGAGAGCGACCTTTTTGTGAATTGGCGTAAATCTGCTCAGTAGTTCTTGAGACATTAAAAGAAATCCAAATTTGGGTATATAGGGACGCGGATCCTTCGCGATCCCTACGCAGAGGTTCGCAAACCCACGCGCTAGGAGCAGTTCTGTGATTGGCTGGCTGCAACCTGTGTAGAAAGTTGCGGCTGCCATTTTATGAAGCGGTACATGGCCCTGGGGGTTGAATTTTGAAATGTAATATTATGGAATGGGTCAGGGTAGTGGGACCCTGGCCCCACGGGTGATTTTATTTGCATGCGTGGAGAGTTGCAGACCTGTTGCAATGCTCAGCATAGCCCCAATGTAGCGTCATAGCGTAGTCACAAAACTTGCCGTGAAAAAGATATGCATTCCACACTCACTTGCACACTAATGCGTGCACTTGTGGACCCTCAGGGAGTCATACACCCCGTCACAGATCCACTCTGACACTCACACACACAATCAAAGACCCACTTAGACACTGAAACACCCACTCATAGACCCATTCAGAGACTCACACAACCTCTGACAGACCCACTCAGACACTCATGCACCCACTCACAGACCCAATGAGAGACTCATACACCCATCCTCACACCTACTCAGACACTCATGCACCCACTCCCAGACCTACTCACACTCACGCACCCACTCAGAGACCCACTGAGACACTCATACACCCACTCACAAACCCAGTCAGACACTCATGCACCCACTCACAGACCCACTCAGACATTCACACACCCACTGACAGAGCCACTGTGACATTCATGCACCCAATGACAGACTTACTCAGGCTCGCACACCCACACACTGACCCACTCAGAGACTTGTGTACTCAGTTCTTGACCCACTGAGACACTCATGTACCTACTCACAGCCACTCAGAGAGTCACACACCCACTTACAGACTCATTCAGAAACTCATGCAGCCACTTACAGACACAACTCAGAAACTTACACATCCAGTCACAGACCCAATCAGTCATATACCCACTCAGAGTCCCACTCAGTGAGTCACACACCCACTCCCAGACCAACTCAAAGACTCATGCACCCACTCACAGACCCACTCAAACACTCATGCACCCACTGACAGACCCAGTGAGACACTTATACAGCCACTCCCAGACCCATGCAGACACTCACACACCCACTCACACACCCTCACACCCTCACACAACCACTGAGACACTCATGCACTCACTCACATACTTACTCTCAAAAGTTACAGGTTACAGTTAGGAAATAAAATGTAAAACAACTTAGAAATTCACTCAAAAAACCAAAGGCTATAGGGAATTTATAGTTAGGAAACAACATTAAAAAAATCTTGGAAATTCACTGAAACAAACAAAGGTTACAGGGACGTTATAGTTAGGCTCACATTTCACTCGTAGAAAACCAGAGAAATTCAGCAGTTATAGTTACCTGAGCTAACTATAACTTATGCCCCCGTAATGCAATACTTATTACCTCGCATATTACATCACTCACATCATGGTCAATGCCAACCATGTTGATATAACTGAAGACATCTCAAATGACATCAATGATGACATCACTGATTACATCATCCACAGAACCACTCACACCCCTATACAACCTCTCATACACTCTCTCACACATCTACACAACCACTCAAATACCCATTCACAGACTCAGCCAAGTACTCACACAACCAATCACTTATCCATAGAGCCACTCACTCATCCACTCACTATCTCACACAACTATTCACACAACCACTCCCTCACCTATACCGCTATTCACACAACCAGTCACCCACCCATACACACACTCACACAACCACACATTCATCCATACAGCTACTCACGCACCCACTTATTCACCTATACAGCCACTCACACAGCCCCTATCTCACTCATACAGCCACTCACAGAGCCACTCACTCACCCATACAGCTATTCATACAGACACTCACTCTCCAATACAGCAACTCACACACCAACTCACTTAACCAATCACCCACTCAAAAACCTACTCAATCACCCATACAGCCACTTACACACCCAGTCACTCACTCATACAGCCCTTCAGATACCCACTCACTCACCAATACAGTCATTCACACACACACATACACTCACCCACATATACAGCCACTCACTTGCCCATACAGTCACTGTCACAACCACTCACTCGCCAATACGCGGACAGCAGTCCTGCGATATGCCCACCAGGCAGCCGACATATTATTACTCCAGGAAACAAATCTGATGGTCGCCAACTGCCCCTTTCTAGCGTGCTATGGCTATGATAGAGCCTGGCATTCTGGGTTCACCCGGAGTTCATGGGGCGTAGCAATTCTCAAGCACCGCAATCTTCCCTTTAGCCTGACGATGACCACTACTGACCCCCAGGGATGCTTCATAGTCCTAAGTGGGTCCATAGGAGGAACTCTTCTCAACCTGCTTTCTATATGCTCCCCACCATCGTTGCTCACTTTGACCCTGCAGCGCACCACAGACCTTATCGCCCCACTGCCCCCCGGCTGATGGTCATTGGTGGGGATTTCAACGCAGTTATGCACCCGAGCCTCGACACTATGAGCCCACCACCCAACACGAGGTCCGCCCACGCTCAACTCCTCGCTAACTGGACAGACACACTCACTGTGTGTGACGCTTGGAGAATTTGGCACCCCAGACCAAACTATACTCACACATCTGCAGCGCATCACACCCACACGCACATTGACCACATCTTTATGCCAGCACTGGACTGCCAAAAAGTTAGGCACATCACTATCCTTCCCAGGGGCATTTTTGACCCCTCACCTATACTCCTGAGGGTAGGAGACACCCCGACACACTTCGTCCAATCTGGAGTTTCAATGCGTGGTTCCTCCAGGACAAAAACCTTAAAAAGGCTGTGGGAGAAGAACTCAAACAATACTTTCTTACATTAAGGCGGTTCGGTCCCCTCCTCAAATACTTTGTGGAAAGTGAGTAAAGCCACTATCCCTGGCTTTGCCAAGTGCCAGCTCAAATTCAAGCGCTTATCCCAAGACGCTCAGGTTACTCTCTTGGAGGCCCAAGCGACTCTCCTTGAAAGTTGGACAGCTGCCCAACAAGATGATATACATGAGAGGCAACTCAGACATTTGCAAGACGAAATCAAGCAAATCTCCATGGAGGCCACCAAGCTACTGTGGAGATCTTCTGTAGCCAGAGTATATGGATGGGGGCACAAATATGGGAAACTCCTGAACCATTTGGCCACATATCCAATGGCCAATCGTATCATCCCAGAGGTCATAGACCCAGAAGGTTCCACTCACCGCATTCTCTCGACGATAGCCCTGACCTTTGCCGCCTACTATTCCAAACTTTATTTGAAGCGTCAATCCGAGCTCTCTCTCTCAAGCTTGATCACCCACACACATCTCCAACTCCCTTGTCTAAGCAGGTTGACACATTAAACCTGGACCTTCCCATTACCCGGGAGGAGATCAGCGATGCCATATTGCATTCCGCTTTGGGTAAAACCATAGGTCCAGATGGTCTCCCTCAGGAGTACTACACCGCCTACCGAGAGACACTTGTCCCACATTTGTTGGACATCTATGCTGAAGCGACCGGAAATGGCTTGTTCCTACCTGAAACTGATGCTGCCACTATTGTGGTAATCCCTACAACACAGCCTCCTTCACCACATTGCGCCGAATGCCGCCCCATCTCCCTCATAAACACAGAGGTCAAAATCTTCGCCTCGATTCTCGCCCACCGACTGAAACCATATCTTCCCCAATTGGTCCACCCTGACCAATGTGGATTCATGCCTTCCCGTGGAACTAGACACTGCCTCAGATGTCTCCATGTAGCCTTAGCGCATTGCCAATCATTGACCCCTTATTTAGCGCTCCACCTTGATTTCGAGAAGGCCTTTGATTCCTTAGATTGGCAATACTTAAGTGTCCTCATTGAGATGGGCATGGGCCAACACTTGGTCAAGGTGTTATACTCTCAACCACAAGGGCAGGTCCTAGTCAATGGGGCACTCTCAGAGCTATTGCCCAACAAAAGGGGGACGCGACAGGGATGCCCCCTCTCACCACTCCTTTTCACCTTAGTGATGGAACATCTGGTGTGCCTGATGCGATCTGACGCTCGCATTCAAACCTGGAGATGGACAAATACTGTGGAGGACAAAATCGCGTTGTACGCGGAAAATGTCTTGCTTTTCTTGGCTGAGCCGGCCCAATCTGGCCCTCACTGCCTCCGGGCTTTGCATCTCTTTGGACAGGTCTCTGGGCTAAGGCTAAACTCCAGCAAATCCATCCTGGTCCCTCTTCAATTATCAAGAGACTGTTTTGACTGGCAATCCACGATACCTATCAGAAGTCAGTCCTTCAAATACCTGGGAATCTGGGTGACCCTCCTCCTCGATCTCTCTTGGTCACTTAACGTCACCCGCTGGTGAAGAAAGCCTGTGCCGACCTACATAAGTGGCAGACGCCACCACTTAGTCCCTTGGGAATAGTCGCCCTCTTCAAAATGATGATACTCCCCCGGTTCCTCTACATGATACAAAACACCCCTTTTCAATTCCCACGAACTTGGTTTAAAGAGCTCGACAGCCTGACTACCAAATTCCTCTGGGGTGGGCGGAGACCTCGCTTAGCCCTATCCCAGTGCCGGATCCCGTCCTTTGATGGTGGCATGGGCATGACTAACCTATATCTATACTATTTGGCAACCCGCTTCCTCGCTGCATGATTGGTTCAACGGTGGTTGGTCGGACCCAGCTTTCAGGCTGGAACTGGGTGATCTGGGTTTACCCAAGATCCAAGCAATGTTGTACGGAGCAACTATCCCCCGGTGCACCTCCCTGCGCCACACCCAATGGACGAGCAAACTGACCCACTACACACCACTTTGGCAGGGGACCTGGCTTCTGGAGGTTAGTGACCTGGAGGGATTCCGACCATGGGACCTTATTGGTATCTCGCAGCTTGGGGACGAGTGACCATATGCGTACTTTCCAAGACCTGCAAACATGTTATTCCCTGCACTCCTCACAGTTTTATAGATAGCTGCGTCACGCCCTCTCCAAACACATACCTGAAGGCACATCCCTCCCAGAGTATAGTCCCCCTGAGGTGCAGATTATGATAGCTAACCTGGAAAAGGGGGTTGTTTCTCGTATCTACTGCTCCTTCACTAATAACACTCCAAATACACTGGACAGGCTACGTAACCTATGGGAGCAATGGGTGGGACCGCTTGAGGAAGAAGACTGGAGAGATGCTCTAATGGCACCCAAGACAGTCACCACCTCCGCCAGGCTCCATCTGATCCAACTATACTATTTACTTGCCACCTACCTAACACCCAAACGCCTCTTTATTGCAGGTATGAAGCCAAACGCATCTTGTTCGAGATGTGCTCACGACCAAGCAGACTTCTTTCACATGGTATGGGCCTGCCCTGTCATTGCACGCTTATGGGATTCCATAGAAAAAGAACTCACAGAGGTCCTGGCCTGGAAGTTCCCGCATAACCCCTTAAATATACTCCTGGGAATTACGGACGGCTAGATGGCTCCCAAGCCGACAAGCAATTTCTTACTATTTCCATAATGGTGGCCAAGCGAAACATTGCGGCCAACTGGGTAAATCCAAAATACCCTGGCATAGGGAAATGGTGCAGAGATGTAGACTGTTGCGCTGCACAAGAGAAACCGTTGTTCGAAGCTAGAGGTTGTCCAGTTAAATATCGTAAGATTTGGTGCATATGGCTGGGGCAAATAGAGTAAACACAGCCACAGAGAATTCCAATAGAAGCCCATGTTGACACCAGAACATGGGCTTCTATGGGAATTCCCAAGGGCATATTATCAAGCCCATTATCGCTGCTTTAGCAGCAGTTTTCTGCTGCTAAAGTGGCGATAATTTTAATGCCGTTTCTTGATAATATGCCCCAAATGTGTTTGAAGCACAAAGTCATGGCAAATGAAAGGAACTGATATATTGTTTTATGCATGTTTGTGTCCTAACCCCTTTCTCTTTCTGGATGAAACTGTTCAGCAAACTACATGTCTGGGATTTGCTTCTCTAATAGGTGTAAAGGTTCTTCTGCTTGCTAAAGCCAAATCTACACATTTATTAAATTGGAAATTGAAAAACAAATATATAATAATGATGTGAATGACTCGATTCAAAATGATACTTTTAGTATTGTATGATTCAAATGGAATAACCTTGTGGCCAATAGATAATAATGTAATCATACATTAGTTCTTGTTTAAAGCTACAAGTCTTTTAACAAACAGACCATACCATAAACATTTTAATTATTCTGCTATTGCAAAAGCTACAAATAGTGTACGTAAATTGAGCTAGCGATGGATGTCACAATTAAACCTTACTGCTGTGAACAAACATATTGAAAATAAGTGATGACACAGAATAGACTAATTTTCTATTACGTCCAAATATTTCAAAAGAAAAAGGATGTATTTATTCCTACATTAATACACTAACCTGTACAAGAAGGTAGAGCCTGTTCATCAGCAGAAGCTGCTGAACAAATAAGAGAGACAGACGGAAATATGACAGAGTAATTTTAAGGTCATAAATAATGGTTTTCAAACTCTATCTACACTTTTTCTTATATCACTCTGCTGCTTTAAATGTACTTAAAGAATATACGATGATCCTGAAGTGTTGTTGTACATTGATGACATATACATAACCGACATGACTTGAATGAGCACCTAGATAAGGGGGAGATAATAGTGGATATTTTAACTCAACATGAATATGAAATAAATGTTGGCCAATAAAAAATGTGAGCTTCTCAGGATATGAACTATGCAGTGAAGGCAACGGATTGGCATCAGCTTTCCTATACAAATGTGCCTCCGAATACTGTAAGAATATTGCAAGCCTTTATGGGGTTCTTGAATGTTGGAAGAGCTTACTTCCCATGCTACGCTGAGTGCATAAAGCCCTTATATGACTTAATCTGTACCACTATCAGTAAATGAATCTCAAAATGTGCCCTGGCCCTTATTAAAGGTATTGCTTTTTTCTGCCTAATAAACTCACTGCACAACAGTAACTTCTCTATATGAATGAGGCATCCTGCTGTCTTCTCTCAAGTCAACAAATAGAGAGTGCACCTTTTTCTCACAGAGATGATTCGCATTTAATGTAGATATTACACAGGATTATTTGTTGAACTATTTTTGTTATATATTTTTAAGGCTGTCAAAAACAATTTAGGGTGATACAAACCTATACAAAATACTTGTCATTTTTCATTTAATTCTATTGCCTTTCCAATAGGAAACCTGTCTACCTTAGAGCATTTCTGAGCAATAATCCTTTGAGACCCTCAAATCTTTACAACAATATTAATGTACGCAGCTCTTGTAACCCTTTTTTGACTGACCATACTTGCAGGTTACTTGGTGCATCTGAATCTTTCATTCTTTACTCTTTCAAACAGAGGTCGCTATGTCATTAGTACAAATGTCTCATGATGTGGTCTGATGCAAGAACATGTTAATCTTCCTAGTCTGCAGAAAATAGTACAATATTGCATTGTTATGTCGTATCCTCCTCCAGTGAGAGCCTCTGATGTTAATCAGTGGCCAAGAATTAATTTAAAAAATATGCATTTCAAAAAATGTAATATGTTGTTGTCAATTATAATACAAAGCAGGTTCCTCTGTAGTAGAAACCTTTATCCTTCAGATCACGTTCTGCAGCAGAACTACAGCGACTTTGGAACAGTCCCAACTGACTTTACTGAACTGCTTGGTGCTGTAATTTATTATATACAACCAGTGTTACCAATGTTTGTAAAAGAATTGACTCTGTATTATTGACATGATCTAAAACTGTGCTTGGGACTGTTCCCTCATTTTTGGGTATGCTGTTTTTGAACTTAGTGGAACTTCTAAACTTTGAATCTTTTTAGGTGTTGTTGCTTATTCATACTGCTTCAAACGCACTGAATATGAACATTATATATCCATCCGATAAACAATGTAACCAAGCTACAGTTTTGTACTTGGGAGTAGACTTGCTCTCCAGCCTGAAAAAAGCACTGTAGTTTGAGCTTTCACTAACTTCAACCACTTGCATTGAGACTTCTCTTCCAATGCCTTAATTGCTATCAAACTACTATCTTGGGTATTCATTTGGAACAACGAGGTGTGCTTCATATTAAAAGTTGGGAGCTGGTTCGATCAATCATGCTACAACATTTATTCTGTGGTTCCACGCAGCTGCCCATCCTAAAGTCTGCTTGATAATGGTCACCACTGGACTTGTTATAGCTGGAAGTATAGTAAGGTTGAGCTACACTAACTTCACTATCACCATTTTTGAATGTGTACAAGTCGCTGGCACATACACATCTTATTATGGATTATGTACAACCACCTTCAATGCAAACTCTGGTGCCTTATTTACCTGCACCATCTATGATTCCATTTTTCAGTTGTCTATTGGCATCTTCTTCAACTTCAGACATTATTTCAGAGCAACCACTACCTCCTGTGGTGTCTCCGGCTCCTTTAAACATCATCATGGCTTGTCGGTCATCATCTGCTCATAAAAATGGTTTATCTCTGCAATGTCTCAGATTTGGAAGTCTTGCCTTTTTTTGAACCACTAAGCTCAGGTTAAAATGAACTCAATTAAACAAGACAAGAGCAATCATGTGCTGCTACATGTCCCCCTATAACTGTCTTTATAAGCTTTTTTTCCTTTTTAAGCATTTGTCAATACATTTTAGATTTTCGCACCCTGCTGCACAATTGAATTATGGAAAGCTACAATGGGTCCGTCAGGAAAGGATGATTGCTTCACAATTATGAACTTGATCATACAGACATTCATTTATGTTTTGAATAACATCGTATGGATAATATAGTTGGAACATGAAAGGATAAATAACCAAGTTTGCGTTGAGAACAAAGTATTTTACTTTTTGTTCAGTACATCAGTATTAAAATGCATTTTGTGATGAGGCTGTCAAAGATATGATTCAAGATGGGGGTGATATTCAATAGTGAAAAAAGTGCTCAGTGACAATGGTGAAATAAATGTGGTATATACATGGGTGAAACAAACTACTATACAAATTTTACAAGAGAAAGTAGGCTACAAATGGTCACAAGGGGGTTGCCTTACTTAATCATTTATCAATGCAGCATTAAAGCATACAGGAGGGCCTCAGAAGAAAAGTGGATTTCTTCCCTCAAGCAGCAGTGCACCAGGAGGTGCGTTTGCAGAGTGGTAGAAACAAGGGGGCGTGGCCTCTGACAACCTCTCAGCAATCCAGCTGTGTGAGTCTTACTGAAGGTAACAGGTGGGCTAGTTGACTCCCAAGGACCCTCAATAGCCAAGATAACTTCATTCCCCTACTAGTATTGTGCCAGGAGGCCCGTTTACAGAGTGGTGGAGAAAGTGGGTGTGGCCTCCTGCCAGGTCTCAGCAATCCTGGCCCCAAAGGATGTCCTTGGGGCCAAGTACCCCATCTGTTCTCTCCAGTAAGTCCCACACGATGGGATTGCTAAGAGGTCGTCTCCACCACTCTACAAACACGGCCCCTAGCGCTATACTGGTTGGGGGATGAAGTCCACTTTACTCCTGAGGGACCTTGGGAGCCAAGAAGCCCTTCTGGTACCACCTGTAAGTCCTACACAGCAGGATTCCTGAGAGGTAGTCAGAGGCCCGCCTCCCTTCTTCCCCACTCTGTAAATGCAAGTAGTACTTAAACAAGCACTGGTAATACATCCATTTCACCTATGTAATGAATAATAAGCTGTTTCTATCAACCACCGTCTGGGACAAAGAAAAAAGAGCTCCCTTAAAAGTATCACGAGAGTGGAGGGGATGTGGCGCAGTGGCCAGAGTTGCTAACTCGAGAGCTGGGGATCATAAAGACCATTTTTCCAAGATCTACAGATTGGTCAGATTAGGTTAGATTAGGATGTGTTCCTCTACAATTAGATTTTACTGAATAATAATAAAATAAAAAAATGAAATTAAGAAAAAGAAATCGAAAAAACTGTTGGTTTTGCTAGATTTCACCGTAGGCCAAGGGTTCAGAGCCAGTACCACAGAAATATGAGCATGATGTTTTCCTTGATCAAATATATACACAAATGTTTCATCACATAACCTCTATTAAAACCTAGCATTATTAGAATCAGACAGAGATCAAAACCACAACGCCAAGTGGGCTAATTTGTCCCGATGTAGAAAAGGAATATGTGATGAAAAAAAAAAAAAATTGGAATATTTCCCAAGTCTTGAGCATGTAAATCAATACCTGTTGGCTTCATAGTATGCCCCCAAAATAAGCAAATAAATTAATAAAATCAGCTGCAACATCATAATGAAAATGGTCTCTGGCCCAGAGAAAACTCAAAACCCCGAACTGACCAACTCAAGAAACACCGTACTGTGTAATTTTAGCACCAATTAGTAATAATTGAAATCTAAAAATGTTGCTTCTCACATATTTCTCACCTATATCTGACCACACAATTTCTCCCTGGGAAGTGCTAGATTGTTTATGTCGTGCTGAACTTGTTCTCTGTGCTTTGAGCCCAATACTTAGCACAAAGTGTGAAACAAAACACTTTTATATGATGTAAACGAATCACTTCTCACAGATGCCTAACATGAATACAACATGCATGTTGTATTCCAATCTTAAGGGTTTTCCATTACTGCAGACATTCAAAGCATAGAAAGCCATATGTGGTGGCTTACAAGATCTTCCATGGCTTATATCTATGTGTTACCTATCCTTCCTCAAACTCTCTGGGGTGACAACTTATTGTTCATGGTACACAACAGAATATATAAATATACAAAAATGTCTTTATTTACCCACGGAACAGCTTTGGAGCAAGGGGGTCGCGCGGAATGAATACTGTTGTTTTCCCTGGATTGTTTGTGTGCTCAGTGACTCACACTTTTGTATCCCAGATCAACTGTTTAATAACACGCTAACCGAGACAAATGTTCACTTACCCTACAACCAACCAAGAAGGAGGGGTGGTAGCTAATGCCTCTGACCCCACACAAGACAATTCCGAGGCTACAGAATGCATTTCGGACAAGAGTGACCAATCCCATTTGATGACCTGCACTGACTTTGCGCCACAGCCAGAATGCCATTTGAAATGCTTTACTTCACGCCACTTACTCAAACTGGCAGGAAAGTAAATGTTGGTTTGGAATGGACTCCATGCAACCATCTGCGGTGAGAAGCCTGTTTGCTGAAGAATCTGGATTTGAACTTGAGGTCAGCTCCTATGACTACCAGTCATTCATCCCCTTGCAGAGATATAAGCAAAGTGACACCTCTACTCTCTCCCTAGTCCCACTGCTTTTCCCAATTAATTCAACATCCTTGAGATATGTAAATGCTGTTGCATACTCTTTGTAACCACACAGAGGAAGGAGAAGTGACCAAACAGCCAGAGCTGCAGGCTTTGGAACTGGGGACTGGGTTCCAGTCCCAGCCTTGGCTCAGCAACTTGTGATCCTGGGCAAATCACTGAATCTCCCTGTGCCTTCAAATAGTAATTTGACCTGGTTCACAAGTAAACCACCCTTGGACCAAGTTCGTGCTATACAGATCGTCATTTTCCCCATAATGTGGGAATTATTATATGTAGTACATGTAAGAGAATCCGGGGGTGAGATTAGCTTCAGACATTTTCAAAGGAGCTTCTATAACAAATAGGCAGTGACAAAGTCACACCAGCAACGTCAGATCAGACTCCTGGCTGAACATCAACAAAATAGAGAAGACGAGTGGCCTTGCCCAGAGGCAAACAGCAGGCTGGAAAAAAACCAACACAATGAACAGGTATGTGTTTGCATCATGTAGGAGACTCCTCCTTGACTTGCAATAGGGAGGGAGGAAGGGAACTGGTTGGACTAATTCCATCTCAGATTGTATTAAAGATTGTCATCAATCATGTTGCCAGTTTTCATATTCACATTATTGCCTTCATTTTAGTCATCTAATACATATATTCGCAATTATGCCTTTTCACATATGCTGCACTAAAAGAAGAAATTAATATAAAATGCAGCCTTTAAAATGATAATGTGGATTTCTTGTGCCTAGCATCTCTTAGGTATAGTGGTCATGTAACCCACCCTCTGGCATGATTTGATTGTTACCCAAAATACATTATCTCCAACCAAGTTTGAGATCAGTGGGTCACAGCCTGTTTGTTTCTCCCTCCAAACTGATAAGTTGGTTCAAAGCTGCGCTTGCCTGAGAGTCACAGAGAATCTGTTGAGTTATATTCACAAAGGGACTTGTAAAAACATATCATCACCAATTTGTGTCCTGGGGATCGGGAAGCGACGCAGAGCAATTCAAGGATTACTCAGGAGAGGTGTTGTGGGCTAGAGACTCAGAAATCAGCAATGTGTCAAACAACATTAAAGAAAGGTTCCACAAGTAAGGTAAATGTACCCTTGATCCCCTGCAATGTAGACTCCTCTAACGGTATGTGCACCTGCCAGCCATGAATCCTAAATACCCCCTTTGAGCCTAAAGCCACGAGGGGTGCATTTAGTAAACGCCAGGCTTACTTGCCTTATCAGGGAGTCACCATATTAAATAAAGTCAAAATATATACCCCCTAACACAGTGCAAGTCAATACTGGAACACTTCAGTGCAGTACAACCTTTCAATGTAATAAAAGCATGCATGTAATGATTTACTGTAATCAATGTGTATGTCAATACATTTTCAATCTTCAATATAATTTCTTCAGTTTTTAACCTGGGTGTAAATCAATCACAGAACTTAGTAGCAAAAGTCCACGCACCCCAGAACTATTAAAAGAAAGTCACATTCCAGATGTGCTTAACAGTAATGTAAAACTTTCCCTAGGTGACGTTTTTTTCTTATATGGGAGCGGTTGGGTGACAGACGGAAAATGTAACCAGAGCCTACAGGGGTCTACTGTTCTCCTGGCAGCAACCTGACCTGTTTCCAATAGGTGGTCGTTCTCTTTTCCTTCATCAGGCACCACTTGGGTGACTACACCATTTTTTTCAGCCACCACAGGAGCTTGAGTGACAACCCTTCAGTGCCTGCAGCAATCCCTTTAATGTGTGCACAGGCAGCAAAAGGTTTTCTTTCACTTTTTTTTAATACCAAGCTGTTGCTGAATAATACAATCTTCTTTTCTGAGTGAGGGTGCTCCTATCTCCTCACGTGGCACCCGAATGCTTCTGAGAAGTTGTGTGGGAACCTGTGCCCATGCCTCACTCCCTGAACACTGGTCTATTGCCTGCAAGTCGCTAGCTGCTTGTTTCCTCTCCCATGCCTGTCGCTGCCGGAACGGACAGCAGTGTGCTCCCCGCTACACCAGACACAGGCACAGGTAGTGAGGGAAGCACATTGGAATGCTTCCTGGAGGATGACCCTCCCTGTGAGCCTTTGAGTGAGGAGAGCAGTTGTGATCTGCAATATCCCTGGGGTAGTGGTCTTCCCTTGTGTGAAATTAAGGTTTTTGGCAAAGGGGGTATCACTTTTCCCAGGTAATTTCCCCTGGCCCACTGGCCTTAACTGGCCATATTAAAAATGGGGAATGGGGGCTCCATATGCAACCCCTTCAGGTGGTCTCCGGCAAGAACCACAGACTCATGGGCTCTCTGAAGATACATTGCTGAAACAGCTTAATGGTGTTGTTCCTTCTCCAGAATGGCGGTATTGTGGACGTGACAAGCAACTTTCTCATGAGAGAAATAGCCAGACCCCATTGCATGTGGAGAGAAGTGGTGGTTATGGGTTTCCCTCTTGGTTGTGTGGTCCAGCAAACTGAAGGGTTAGTTTCAAGCTTCCTCTCCTCTAAATTGTTGGTCTCTCAAAAGAGCTGAGTGTTCAAATGCTTTATCCACAATGCTGGCCCTGCTGCTCTTTTAGTTCCTCAGCCTGCTCCTAGGTCTTCTTTATAGCTGCAGCACCTAGGCCCTCCTTCCAGCAACAGGGAGCTATAGGAGCCCAGGACCCAGTCCCTTGTCTGGGTCTTTGTGACCTTCTTGGCCTGGGGTCTTCTTCTTCAGTAGCACATTGTACCATCAAGGTAGGTTGCATTGTCTGCTTGAACTCCCTAGGGGCCAAGGTCTCCTGGCCACTTGCAGGGCACCTGTGCCTCCAGCAGGAATCACTGGGATTTCCCTCCGGGAGTACCCACCAAAGAATCAGTCCACAGACGTTCCAGCCGAAAGCTCTCCTCCCGAGCAAGCCCACCTTCTACTGTCCCCAAGATGACATGGGAAGACCAGCAATACTGGTCTCTGGAAACACAGGTCTAACAAAGTTCAGGCCATACAGGCCAAGAGTGTTCCTTTACTCCAGATAGGAGTCCACCAATGGGGGATACCTCTATCATTGTTGCCTGCAGGTCTCAGTGCTCCGCAGGGATCTAATGTTATGCATGGGTTTAAATATGGAGGTGGAGGGTTCCAGAAAGTGAGCATCTCTGCCCAGTTAAAAGATATTGCATCATCCTTCCACCTCTGATCCAACCCCTTGCACAGATTTTTCAAAATGGTAAATTCAAGCCTAGGTCAGACATAGCCATAGCTTCTCCAGAGCCTTTAGCTCCATACCTAAAGCAGCAATCTGGTCCCTTTCCTCCAAAACTTTAAAAGAGAGCACCCTCCTGTGAGTGGTGCAGAGGTCTGCTATGTCCCATAGTTCGTCTGCAGAAGAGCATACACAGGCTTGTCAGTTAATATGGCATATTTCTCTCTCAATCTTTTCCTTTCCCAGGAGCAGGTCAAACCTCTTCAAGTGGACTTACTGGCTGGGGGAGCCTTGAACTATTTGCTGACCAGCAAAGCAATTAACTTGGCTAAATAGGGTAGAACAACACCGTAATTTCATTAGGGGCTGACTCGGGAAACAAAACTGCAACAAGCGCAATTACGAGTGCATGGCTAAATTAATATTATTTTTGTTCTTGTGACCTTTGTTAACCTATAGAAAGAGACGTTCATCTATTGTCTAATTTAAGTCAATGCAAAGTTGGTATTTTTGTGCAGCTTTCTCCTACAGTATGAATATGGTAAAGCAGTTCTGACTTACAGTGCAGCATAACAGACTCATAGTAAAGCACTACAGACTCACACAGCAGTCACAAAGAAAATGAGATATTCCTTTTTGAATGGCCAATTGCATTACAAGGCTGCATACCCAATTTATTAAGGATCTCATCTGTGACAGGCTACCTGTGCGCAGATACTGGGCTTAGTTAGAGAGCAGTCCCACTCACTCAGCCCACACTCAGGCGTACACATGATAACGTTCGACCATTGTAGAGCTGCATACCAGGGCTGGGGGTTAGCGCTGATGGCGCCAAGTAAAACAATGTGTGTTGGCGCCACCAATCGATGGTGGAGGTGGAGACCACCTCCACCGCGGGTTCCCTCATCACCACTTTTTAACAGTGCCCCTCAGGTCTCCATAACCACTCTCTTTCAGATGCATTTAATTAGTTATATAGCGCCACTCATAGCAGTGTAGGGTGTCAGAGGGATTTGCATTACACACACATTACACATAGACAATCAATCATATGTGTATAAATCAGCTTATAGGAAATGTGACATAAGCCAGAGGACTACAAGGTGTAGGAGTGACATGTCATCCATACTGGTAAGCAGTATATCTTAAGAGTGCTTGGTCTGGGGAAGCACAAAGTCAGAATTTAAAATGGAACACCACAGTTGGGGGTTCGCTTTAGTAATAAGAACAGATTTCTACCCAAATGAACCCTTTTTGCAACATTAATCTATGCTCTAATCTATACCTTGCAGTTTGCATGCAGTTATTTGATGACAGTTAATAATTCAGTATTCTGTATTAGGATTTTAATGTATTAGCTGCAAGTAACAAAAGGGGGTCTCTTACAAAAACAGTAACCCACTAACCCATTTACATTATATGACCTTTGTGATCTGCATGGTACACGTGAGGTACCTTATGATGAGTCAAACCTTCCACTAGACAAAACTCCAATCTCTCTCCAGGAAGAACATTAATCATGGAGTTATCTTGACATTTTTATGGTTGCCAGGAAATTGCTGGAGGCTAGGAATGCAGCAGCAGATGTTTATAAAACCAAAATAAAACTTGCAAACTTGACCCCAAGAAGTCAGCACCCGGTGTGGTGGCACCAGTTTTACCGCCCTAGAGCCGGCCCTTCTGCATACCATACCTGCGCAGCAGTGGACCTTCTTTTAAAAGGCAGGTACTGGTGCCAAACACGCAAGCCCCTTTTCTCAAAGTTAACAGTTAGTGCGCCTAGACTAGTGAGACACACTGACTGCAGAGATTAAAAAAACAGGTGGTCCAAAATCAAATGATCTATGGGAGTTTAAGTGAGTTAGAACCCATCCCCTACATACATTATCTGTCATCCCTTTCACATGTTACTATATCTATTTCTACAGTAAGTCTTCAACACCGTTAATTTGGTGAATGCAGTTTTCGGTGTTTGGTGTTTGGTAGGAAGGGTTTTGTTGTTGTCTCCTGGTGTTTTCTAACTCACTATCTCAACCTTTAGCATGCTTTCTGTTACCATTTTCATGTGTCTCTCTAAGACCATTTCTGCATTATTACCGGTCTCGTTATGTAATGAACATACTTACGTCATCCACAAATGCGTCTTCTCAGAAAACTTCAATCGGCATCATTTTTAGGTCGATCCTGGGCAGCGCATGCGCTGCTCTGTGAAGCATGCTGTAATCAGGTATGGACTTGAAGCTCCGCCCATTTTCCACCCATCTTATCAATTGGCTCCCGTTGCTTTCCTTTCTAAATGGTTGCTTTTGATTTGTGAATAGGCTTAGTATTCCCTCCTTAGTACCGCCTTGTCTACATTAGTAACCTCCCATGAGCACTTGCCCTTTTACTTATGTTGTTACTCGATATGTTTTATTTAATCTGCGAGCACTATTTTCTTGAATGATTCCACCCATGACATACTTTCCTACAACGCAGCACGCCACCCGCTTTTATATTTTTATTATTAATGGTGGCCGTGTCATATTTTTAAAATGCCCTGTATACCCACCTGCACCTTTTCATCTACATTATTTTTTTTCTTTGCCAGCGCGGTCCACTTTAACAATAGTGGATGCGCCCCTTACTTCACTTTCTTTGCCAGTGTGGGCCACTTTAACTATAGCAGTTGCGCTTCTTTCTATATTTTGTTTGCCAGCGCGGTCTGCTTTAACTATAGCGGCCACGCTCCAGAAGCATTCATTTAAACTAGCTGTGTTTTTTTGAGTGAAAGCGCCCCATGCTGTGCTTTCCCGTTAATGGCAGCCGCGCCCTTTTCTTTAGACGCTGCTCGCCGTATTCAGCTTAAAGCGAGCCGTATCTAAAGAAAGGGGCACTGCCGCCATTAAAGTGAAAGCACCGGCATGGATCTCTTTTACAAACAAACAAAAATGTGTTTGTAAAGTTCACAAACAAATGTTTTGCTTGTGAAAGCGCCCCATGGCGCACTTTCACCTTAATGGTGGCCGCGCCCCTTTCTTTAGATGCAGCTCATCATATTTACTTTGTCAGCGCCGCTTGCACAGCTGAGCATCACCCTTTAACACACGGGCCTCCCCAACCGCAGAATTTCCCTCCACCACCCCCTCCCTTTCAATATAATTCGTGTGAGGTCTCGCATTTGCGAGAGTTTGAGCTATTGCCACTATAAATTACATTGACTTTTATTGCCTTTTATTTATGTGTTGGTTTTCAAAACACATAAATAAAAGGGATTGTCATTCACAATGCCAATAACTTAAACTCTCGCAAATGTGAGATATATTGCATTGCAAATGCTTGTTAAATATATATACTTCAAATTCCTAACTTCACCTTGTTTACTGTCTACCCTTTATTTTCTTTGTGTGTCTACTCACCATTTATGTGCATGCCCTTTTTAGGACTGGTATGACAGCACAGCTGTGTGCAAGACCGATTATTACCAATTCTTTAAAATATACATGGGAGGGGGCTTATTAGTTTATTAAAAAAAAAATCTAAATGCGTTTAAACATATTTCATTTTATATGAACATCATGTATGCTTCATTAATAAAAAATAAATTTAAAAAAACGATTTTCAACATCATTGACATCACACAAACTCTCTATGGACATCCCTGGAATCTTGCATGACTTCGTACCCAAAACCCACATAACCTTCTGCAAGAATTGCATGGAAAAATACTGGTGAAGCTGTGCTCACCCTATAAGAACACTTTTATGCAGCAAATCTAACTATGATGTATCACCCTTCTTTTCAATACTTAAAAAAATTAAATTCAGTTGATTAGCTCATTCCTCATTAGTAACTGCAACCCAATACTAGCTCTCCATCCACAAGCTCACCACCCCATATTCAACCCAAAGAACCCAAAAACATCCTTGTCTTTAGAGATCTCAGCATTTAATGGGAAGCCAAAAACTGTAACACTCGTTCAGAGATAAAGGGCCCAATAGACAAGTTTGGATTTACTTAACATAGCAAGAAGTCATGACCCCGGATGCATGCTTGACAGCGATTTCTTCCCCGGCCTGTCCGGTCTTATCAGTGTATGCAAAGAGTGCCTTGCACTGACCACCATATAATCTCCTTTCAAACGCTCATCACCAAAGTCAATAACATTCGTTTTTAGGATTTCAATGGAATCTGGTTACAGTTGAAGAGTTTGGTAAACTCCATGAAACAACATTTCACCTAACCAACAAATTTTACTCAGCCTTGTAAGAATCAAGGAAAGTCTTGGACTCTCCCTTCTTTTAAGAAAATCAAAATCCCATTGAACAGAAACAGCACATGCTTCTCTAAAGAGTCTGCTGACCTAACCAAATCCTGGGTTTTAAAGTCGCTGGAAAATATATGGGGTTTTTCAGGAACTGGGCAGATAGCAGGAGACTAAAGGTGTTTCAAACAATGAACTTTGAAGAAAGTGTGCACCACTGGCTTAATTGAAACCTCTAGACCTATACTGCAGAGCTCTCCAAATTATTGACGATGATCACAAACCACACTTACTCAGGCATACGATCTCTTTTTGGCAAGAGGTAGTAGACAACCCACAGCAATTCATCGCCAGGGAAATTTGGCCATACAATCAGGCTGCTGCTTATTCCACATCAAATGTCAAGATGACCCCCTCACCTTTCACAGAATGTGTTTCAATCACGGTCTTTGACGTTTCTGATGTCTTGCTGAAAGCAGGTCTCTCGACAACACCTCTGCAGCCTTACCTGACCCTGATCCTCATGGGAAAAGTCCAGCCATGGACTGGGCCGATATCTCCTGCATAGGCGAGACCTATTGGCTTTGCCAATGCTTGTGACATTTAGAGGTCACAAACTTTCCTGGTTTTAGAGAAGTAATTCACAGATGTTTGAGTTGTAAAACTAAACCGCCCCAAGATCACGAGAGAGTGGTGCAAATATTCATTGTACTCTATGACACCTACTGTGATCAGACACTCAGAGTTCATTTATGAAGCAAAACAAATCATAACTTTTTATTTTTTTTATTTACAGAATTACGTAATTTATTTGTTATATAGCACTAAGGTGGCCATTCAGCTGCAAATGCTTCGTAGCTGGCTATAATTATGTTGCTTAAAATATCTATTTAAAATGCCCTAATTATTGAGAAATAGAATTGAACTAATATGACATTATATGATTGAAAAAAAATATGTATTTGCCTATTTCTCAAGTATATATATAGATTAAAAAGTGAGCTGTAACACTCGGAAATATGTGTGCCTTGTCACGGTGGAAATATGCAAATATATTAATACCAACTATATATATACATTTAACAACAACTACATCTGGCAGCTTTGTGGAGCCGAAGTCTGTTCACATTAGGATTCTATTAACACAGTTTAACTGACTTGTGCAGCAATACATAATTTGCAAAATGTCAATTACACGCTTCTTAGAAGCACTCTAAAAGGGTATCAGTTTCTAATGTGGCTGTGCTGCCTCAAATCCAACCGTGTACAACCCTTACTGAAAGGCCCCTGCAATGACTTAGATTTAGGCTCTAAAATAAGCAAGCTCCATTTAGTTCCATTTGTAGTTTCAATTAGATTAAAGTTTAATAAAGCTAAGCCTTTAACATCGAAGGCCTGGTTATGTGCAAAGGAAGCATGAGAATTTGTGCCAGGGACACGGGGAAAGAGAAAGGGCTGGTCTCCCATCACAAACAAAAACACACACACTGCATTGCTATCTGGGGCACAGACACACGGTGAGGTACAGACACAGTGCATCATTGTGTGATTGTAGCCCAGAACATAAACCATCCCACCAGGAAGAGGCATTATAATTTGCCACAATCTTAGAGTGTACAGAAGTTCCCCTATTCTGCACCATTCCGCATCCATACTGTCTGTGTAAAGGGCCTAATAGGTCCCATCTGGACCCATCAGAGGGAGTCAAGGGGTTCACTACCTCTTAGTTGTCTACATTATGTGAACTCTTTGTTGCATCTAAGGTGAAAATCTCTAGAGGTTTGTGATACTACTGTACTGTGAAACTGCTGAAAGTGACATAGTACAGCAGTTTTACCACTATTATTATGTAATTTGTTATGAGTACAGATACCCCAAAGGGTCTCCCAGTGCAGGTTAAAGTACCGGTCCAATGCAGTAAGCTAAAATAGCAAGGTTTTTAGACCCTTGTGAAAACCCAGGAGTGAAATACAATTCCTTAAAACTGAGGGAAGAGAGTTCCACAGTTTAGGGCCAAGGTATGCAAAAGAACAGCCTTTAATGCAGGTTAAAGGAAACCTTGGTACAGAAAACAAGGCTTGATTTTAAGATCTCAGGGTGCGAGTCGACTTTTAGGAACCACTAGTGCCTTACCAGCTGACTCGCTAAGCGTCTTTGCTGTGATAGTAGAGAGGACAGCGACCACAGGCCACTTCGTGCCACCTTTAATCTGGTCCTGGAACCAGCGGAAGCCCTGGAAACAATTGGTGCAACCTTGGGCAAGGAACGATATATAGACCTTAAAAGATTAAAATGGTCCGCCAACCTTAGTAATTGACTGCTGGAGTATGTAGCCGCAAGTGAGGAGGCATCTCTGACACGGCAGATAATGAACATCATACGTTATTGGGAAATGCTGACTGCTGATTTACAGAAGAATTTGGGAAATGCTCTAAAAAAGGCAATGAAGGCAAAAAAGAAAGGAGCTCTCTTGTCAAAGATACCCTCCATCTCGGCCCTGCGAACCACATACAAGAAGAAAGCGTGGGAGTTGAAAAGACAGAGCATGGAAAAGAACTGTCTCAAAGTGTTCTCCTTAATTAAAGATAAAGATAACACCAAGTTATGGAGATACATCAATAGCCTGAGCTCCCGAAGTCCGCCGAAAGAAAATAGCATCGCTGGTAAAGTGTGGGAACAGTATGTGAGGGGTCTGTACACAAGTGAATCATACAAGGTGGGCCCTCCCATATCAGAGTGGTCTCAGGCTGCAGCCGAAGTCAAAAAACCTCAAAGTTCGCAGGAAGAAGTTAAAGGGCTCAGTCAGTTTGACGGGTACACAGAGGAGGAGACTGCCAAGGTATATCAAGGCAATAAGAACCGATGGGGCCCCAGGACTAAATGGCATTCTTACCCAAGGTTTTAAGTCTGCACTAGCTTTTTTCGGACCAATTCTCACTCCGCTATATTACCACTCAAATGCCACAGCAATATTACCACAATCCTGGAAAGGTTCAATCCTGTTTCCAATACACAAGAAAGGAGACAAATCAAACCCTGCCAACTATAGGCTAATAGCCCTCCTCGATATTGAAGCAAAGATCTATGTCTGTCTACTACTAAGAGACCTAGAAGACTGGGTGGACAAGAACGGCATTCTCCCACCTTATCAAACTGGCTTTAGGGCTAACAGCTCCACTACGGATAACATCTTGGCGCTGTCTTACCTTTCTAAGCAAGCGGTAAAGAGAAACAATCTGCCCTTCTTTTGCTGTTTTATAGACTACTCGACGGCCTTCAGCAGAGTCAACAGAGGAAGACTATGGGCAAAATTCGAATCCTGGGGGAATCTAGCAACCCTCTTAAAAGCGATTAAAAGCCATTTATGAGGGGACATGGGTCCGGGTCAAACTAAGCACAGCAACTGCAACCTCGGGAATCAAAACAAACATCAGCCTAAAGCAGGGCTGTGCTTTGGCTCCACTTTTATTCAATCTGTATATGGCAGACCTGGGGCAAGCTCTGAAAGACACCAGCCTAATACCTCCGAGATTGGGTAAGATGACCCTTGCAACCCTACAGTACACGGACGATACATTGATCATGGATCACACTAGGGTGGGGCTCTAAAGAGCCTTGAAAAGTCTAGCAGTGTATAACATGGAAAACAGCCTGCAAATTAACGAGAACAAGACAAAGATAATAATCATTTAATAATCATTGACAAACATCTTTACAAAAAGCAAGCATCCTGGTTGCTGGGTGACCATCCAATTAGGGCAGCTACATCCTACAACTACTTGGAAGTATGGTTAACAGAGAGGGCAACAGCAGCTAAACACATAAAGGAGCTAACTTCAAAAATCAATAGAATAATCCTATCACTTAGATGTTTGAGCTATTGCCTAGCAAGTCCATCCGTAGAACCCATGCTGACAGTACTTAGGGCAAAATTAATTCCAGCAATCACCTACGGTCACCTAACCTTCCCAGGTGCACTAGAGAACTCCATTACCGCAGCCCAGATAAAAGGGTATAAGATCGTGCTACAGGTACCCAGACAAGCAATGAATACCAGGTTACGGCTGGAAATAGGACTAAACAGACTGGATTTGGCACTACAGGGGGGGGGGCTAATAAAATACTACATCAGAGTGCTTAAAGCCCCCAAAACTACTCTTAAACACTATTTAAAAACGATTTTCAGGGCAGCAGGATCCCCAGAGATCATGCCCCTACATGAAACTCCACACATTGCCTGGGCTAATGCAGTGCAGCGCCAAGCCAAGACGATCTCGTTTGAACTGGATCGTTCCTCACTCCAGCACAATTCCCTTACACTGGCACTTTACAATTCGTATATCCCTGGGAAAGCTCAACTTTATATGCGAGACCCACTCTTGGCTCAAGCTAGAAGGAAAATCCTTTTTTTTTCCGTCTCTCTGCCCTCAAGATCCCGGAGGTCATCGGCGTGAAAAGACAACACTGTCTACTGTCGGCTATGTAACTATCACAGAGAATCGTGGTTCCATCTTTTATGCTGCTGGCCCAATATGGCCAGCGATCGTTATCGTTTGACACTCCCGGTACTAAGGGCTAAGGGCCTTGGAACCTGCAAGGATGCTTCGGATTGGTGCTTTTCAGAAACCACTACCTGCTTACTGCTAAGTTTATTAATCAAATCAGAATTGCACTTGACTTCCAGCAACAGGCAGCAGAGTCTAGGTCGCAATTTTTCAGTAACCAAACCAGCCGGCGCTTTAGCTCTGACGGACGTCATCCAGTTCAGGGGCTTTATCTTATGGACAATCGGAATATAAAGATAGAATGGGGCCCAGTAGGGCGCACAGCAAGTACTTCTACCAATGACAACCTATATAATGTAGGCAATGGCCCTGATGGATTTTATAAAATTATTTAACCTAACGGGACTGAATTGACATGATCGCGTTGATCTTACATTTTAATTCATTTTTAACCTGCAGCCTCAAACGGACACAAAGTAGCAAACAGAACACATGTAGGCATGGTGCATCTGTATTTTAAATGTTGGGAAGCTTTTATGGGGAGGGGAGGATGAGGGGAGGGGTGTTGCTTGTGTTTTTTATCCTGTAAAGATTTTAAGTACTCGTACGGTTAATAAAGAATACAATGGGCAGCATGCTGCTCCAGAACCCAAGGTTATTTTCTTTTCAGTGATTACTGTTGGTTATTTGGATGTCTTGTGCTCTTAAGGAATCTATTCCTTACATTTACTCCAGTTTCTATGTGGTTGATTAAATTAATAGGAGTTTGACGATATCTTGAGTAGGAGAGGGGTATGTTAATTAATTAACAGTATTACAAGAGATTAGCTATTGTTAGGTTGCAGGGGTCTGACTTTTTAAAAGAGAGGTTGTGAATGACTGCCTGAAGCTCTCTGGTGCATCAAAAACCATTTTGTGTCCCCTAGGTACGTTCCATGGGCAGCATATTTCTGCTCTTTAGGGGATTAAGTCCTACTTCTGAGTAATGATAGTCCTGAGACACCATGCTCCCTGCTGTGCAATGCTGGATGCCACACACATTCAAGATAGCCAAGATGTCCAGGAAGACCATAATGTGCTTCAGCTTCAGACTGGCCTGAAAGCAAAGGGCAGGCTGATTTGTCACAGTACAGCCAACCATCTTACCTTCAATGCATATTGCTTTCCTAGACTAGCTTTGCGGCCATAGGAGGCTGCATGCTGCTGGCACCACAGAGGTTGGGTGTTGGTCAATCGATATAATGGAGATTTGGGGCCGAAGTTGAGTTTGGCGTGTGGCCCGCCTCTTCGCTAGTGTAGTAGCGGTCATAACCTCTGCCACAGTGAAAGACTGTGGTCCACCATACTAAGAGATCTCCACTGACCCAGCAATCATCACTGTACCTTTATAGGAACTGCTGTCATAATGGTTCCTCTGGTGGCACTTGAAGTATAGTCTATGGCCACCATCTTTCAGGTGACCGTTCACCCTACTTTTTTGGTTTTCAAAAACAAACTCTCAAAGCAGGAGTTTGTTATTGAAAAACAAAACACTAATTACCTCCACATCGGGAGGAGCAGGCAGCTGTTCAGTATGCCAGAGTCCTGGTGGTGATCGACAGAAAACAACCCTCATCAGACCGTCCATTCTAAATAGGATGGCCAGTCTGATATCCTTACTCTGACAGCCCCTTATTGTAGGGCTTTTGAAGCAAGCTTTCCGATGGTGGAATCAACGGGGACACCGTCGTCTGAAAGATGGTCTGCCTAACTATAAAGCGGGGAGACCGAGGGTTGCAAGAATAGGTACTATGACATGTTTGCGGTGCAGTACCCTATCTTCCAAACTCTAAGTAGGACCCTAGTAAGACATCACATCAGTCCCATCCTGGAGGCTGGTATGATGAAATAAGTAGATTTTCATACACATTATTCACCCATCATTAGCAAGCAGCTCCCTTTTGAGATTAAACTTGCCTATTGATTGAGACATTTATTCAAGTTTAGGGTAAAAGTGTCAACATCAATAAAAGTGCACAATAAAAAATGTTTAGGACCTATGAAGACTGAGTTCCAGATATACTATTTTCTTTGTATAAATTTGAATTTGTATGTATAAAATGGACATGCATTTTGGGCTAAGAAAGTAGAGCTAAATGCAACAGAATACAAACAGTAGCAGCTAGTAGTCTATTACGATGTGTTACTGTGCTCTTGCTGCAGGCATATTGCCCCAAATTACTCAAGTCGGCATAACAGCATAATTTTCGCCATTTTTACGTCAAAAGAGTATTATAAAATTACCTAAATTAATCTGATCACTCCGACATAATAAAAATTCTTCATAACATTTTGAGTTTTGCAGCTCAAAAAGGAAAAAACATGCTGTATTAGAGCACCTTCCGTATTCCAGCATGCAGAACTCATAATGCGATGTAATGTCGAACTCAGTAAGCACTGCCCTCTGCAGTATCGATATTTACCAGGTGCAGTATCACCTCCACTAATATTGAGGACTTATAATGAAGCCTTTAGTGTTTATACTGTGATACACGCTATTACTATGAGTTTTGTGGAGTCAGCTTAGATTTACACTTTGGAAGCAGGTGTGGATAACAATGGAAATTACTGAGCTGGAAGACGTGAAAATGCATACTAGAGTTACCCGAGCCAGATTTAGAGTCGCACTGTTGCTAATATGATTTATTTGAGCCCTGGTACAGGTTGAAATATAGCTTGATTACAAATTGTCATTGTTAGCCACACTGGTGACTCTAGTTGTAAACTAAAAAGATCCCACGTACACAAACACACAATCACTAATGCTCTTCATTTTACCCCAGGGACTTTGCTACAATTAACCCCTTCAGTGCCACGCCCTTTCCCCCTCCTGTGCCGGGCGTTGCACTAGTGGGTGGGGTTCATGACGAGATAGTCTCGTCATGGGCACAGCGCAACCGTGCTCCATGACGAGACTATCTCGTCATGGGCACTGAAGAGGTTAAAAATCAGAAGCAGTGCTCAAGACTAAGGCACACCAAGTACTGGGGAAGATCCTAGAATGGCTGATTTTGCGGGGGGTGTTCTATTGTAATGAAACCCCTTTTATTTATAGAATGCATTATTGGTAGGCTGTCCGGATTTAGGTTCAAACCTATAATAACTGATAACTGATAAAACCCCACCGGAAGGGAAATAGCCTTCACCAGTGTAAACATATAAACACTGGAAAAAAAACCTGCACAACCACAAACTAAATGCCATTCAAAGAAAGGAAAAGGAGAGTGAAAGAGTCATTTTTATTTCTTCCTGAAGGGGGCAATAGAATGTAACTTTGTTATATAAGGTAGCTGTAAGAAAGACTGGGCTAACGTTATTCTGCTTTAGTTTTGTTGTTTAGGGATGTCACTAAAATATTGTTTCTTCTTCCTTTTTTGAGTTTTGTGGTCTTTGGTCTAAAGATACAGGGGTTAGAAGCATGTTTTAGGTGTTTTTTATTTATTTATTTTTAGATGGTATCCTGAAATCATCTTTACATTCTTCAGCATTAATGAAGAATACTATTGTCTTTTTAGTCCATTCTGGTGCACTGTTTTGTCATGCGGGGAAACTAAAACGCAAATATATTCCTCATTTTGTGCTTGTGTGGCATCAAAGAAAGAATCATCCCAACTGTGTCACTTAGCTGGTGGTTTTCAGTCTTAGAGGCTATGAATGCAATATTATCCATGTGGCAACTGTTTACAGAACTTTTATTGAGTGATGATCTCACAGGCAAGAAATGTGAGGATCTTTGGGTCACCTATTAATAGTGATTTTTTTTAAAACAGGAAAGCATGACTGCTGTAGTGGACATAATAAAAATACTAGAGTCTGAAAACACCCTTGCCTACCAAGTGCTCAGCATAATTTGTGGAGATGTGAAACATCTCCTTGAGAGTAGGCTTTGAGACACTTTTAGTGACTTTGGCACTGCAACATGTTCCATGTTAGAGTGCTTGCCACTTGGTAAGCAAAGAAATGTTGAGGAGCAATTCAGGAACTTCTATTTTACAATGTATGAGAAATAGCCCTTCGCCAACCATGGCATTTGAAGTCAATAAAGCATCACTGTGGTACTCTGCACAAGTTATAGATCCCTTCTGTAAGGGGAAATTTTCTCCGGAGTTTCAAAAGTGCTGCTTCATTTTTGACCGCTTCAATAACTCTGAGGACATATGCGCCCAGTTTAACGCATTTGTTGCAGAACCTATCACAGGGAATCACAATCTTCAGGTGCACCATTATTGGCATGGAAAGCTATGTCAGTGGCCAGAGTTGGCAAATTGTGTACTGGCTGTTTTGACGTTGCCTGTCTCAAGTTCCAATGTTGAGAGGGCCTTCTCACAGATAAAAGTTTACATGGGAAGGAAAGAGCGAGCGTGCATGACCAAAGGCTCACTGGAGAAGTATTGTATTTGCACCTCATATACACTGTACATACACTGTCTACATACCATGCACTATCAGTGCAGAAAGCAAGCAAAAATAAAAGCAAACAGTTCCATAAACACCGTAAAAACACTGTTTCTGTTGTTTTTAATGGTGCGAAAATGTGTAACCACTGATAACCAAAGTTTTTTTAAGGTATTGAAATCACTTGAAAACACGAAAAAAAAAACACCAGAATTTACCAAAAATAGAAACTGAAAACAGGAAAGCCTAATTATTGGTAATCTTTATTATCATTGTTGACATGTTGTTTGTGGATAAAATTGAAGAAAAAGGATACATAGTTTTTGGTGGTAAAATATTGTGTATAAGCTTAGGCAAATTTTGGAAACCAAAGGTTAAGTGAATTTCCCTCACATCCGTCAATTTATTGATGCCTTTACTTTAAATCAGAGATGGCTCATCCGTTATGGTGGAGGAGCGTCGCCCCACACACATTCATAAAATGGTAATAAATACCATTTTATTATGTGTGGCAGGCTCGCGCTGCTACAGCGTGAAAGCTGGGGGAGGGGCTGATGTGTGCAATTGCTATACTACTTCAGTCCCCTGCCAGTGTGCATGTCAGATTGGCCGCCTGCCTATATCCGGCCATTCTGTTATGCACACTTGAGAGCCTGCAATCCCAGGGCTGAGAAACAGCCGAGGGATTGCAGCCGCAGGCCCCCGGCCTCAAAATGAGCGCTGGGTTAGCCTGCTCCAACCAATCCAATTGGTTGGATTTGCGTGGCACAAGGGAGGAAGTCCCTCCCTTTCCGCCCCTAGAACCGAAGAGGGTGACAGAAGATGAGAGAGACAGCGATCAGACCCTGTGGCTGGCAACATATATATGGTGAGTTTTTTGGGCATCGCGCCCTACCATATTTTAATGTAGCTGGCCGCTATTGCTTTAAAGTAGAAGATGATGAGGCTGATTTAGAGAATGACAGGTGGTCTGCTAGCCAGCTGGGTCAGCTGAGGCTATGGCCCCAACTCTTCTGGCAAGATGATTGACCAGCATACTTAAAGATCCCTGCCCGGCAGACAGGATCTCTGTGCCTTAAACTGAGCTTCCATTGCAGTGGCTGCTCAATCAGTATTTCTAAAGCGTGGCTAATTACCCGATAGGGTATTCAGGTGCTTGCAGGTCCTGAAGACTTATTGGAACAGCCAGGTCTTGAGAACCATTCGGCATTCCGGAAGTGAGGTGATGGTCCGGAGTTGCCTGGGGAGGCTGTTCCAGGTCTTTGCCGCGATGTGGAAGAAGGAGCATCCTCCACTTCTACTTCGGTAGATGTGGGGAATATGGGCAAGTTAAGGGAAAGGCGAAGTGTAGTCTTCTCGACGGTTACTGTTAAGGCACATAAGCTTTTCTGGGCAGGCAAATGTTTGATGTGTCTGCTAAGCAAATTTTTGTTTTCTAAACACAAACTCCTATGGAGGGAGTCTGTTTTTAGAAAAGAAAGAAAACAACACCCCTGATGCGCAGCAGGCATGAATGTACCTGGTAAGGAAAGCAAACCCTAAATAGGGCAGGGCAATAGTTACAGTGACCTGACGGCCCTGTGGGTAATAGGCCAGGAGATAAGAGATTTCCAACAATCGAGCCAGCTAGGACTCTGGCACTCTAAATCGAGTGGGAGAACTACAATTTTGAAGGTGCTCCCAGGCCACCAAACTCTAAATGACCCCCTGTATTTCACTGATACTCTGGAAAGTGAAATTACATGTTTCAAGTCATGCAAGGCCACGTTCTGTGGCCCTGAGTGGATTGATAAATCTGGAGTAACACAAGGCAGCGGAAATCGCTGCCTTATGTTACTCTGCCCTAGGAAGGCATTCCATGGCTGAAGCGTCCACCCATTGATTTTGGCGCATTCCCAGATTCAGCAACACTGGTATACCTGGGAATGTGTCAAAATGCTACTTCTTCCCGGGGGAGGCACAAGAAGAAGAAATATCTTTATTTCTCCTCGTTGTTTCCTCAATCTAAGTGTACGGCTTTTTGCAGCACACTTAGAAAGAGGAAAATACCAGCCATTATAAGCCCGGAGCTCCAACATTCCAATGTGTCTTTGTTCACAGCTCTGGCTGTGAACAAAGACTTCAGGGAGCCTGAGGGGATTTCAATCCCCTCGCACTCCCTGAAGGCTTTGTTTTGTTAGAACATTCTGCCCTCTAGTGGCAGAATGTTCTAATAGCCTTATATACCTTCGTAGCAGGGCTATACCGGCTTTTAAAGTCCCTCTGCTTTATTAAAGGCCCTCGCCTTCGGCTCGGGCCTTTAACGCTGCAGCAGGCCTTTAACAGCCGGTATAGCCCGCTACGGAGGGCTATAAGGCTATATTCAAGTCACTGTGGATAACTGTAACCATATGGATGCTTTCAGCAGGTAGAGCATCCGAGTGAAACACCACAGCTCTGCAGATATATCACAGATCTCATACTAACTCCCTTTGCCGGTCCCATCAGGACTATAGTACCACTTATAATGGATCCCTTAATCTCTTTCTTCAGTTATTCATTCATTCACGCTTTCATTTGTTCAATCTTTTACCCATTCAATTGTGTGTTTTGTTATTGCTGTGGACACCACAAATCCTTAATCCACCCAGATGCAGTTTTCATCTACAAGTTGTAGAGTTGCCCAGGAGGCGCTTGCTGCACACCATAACCTGACACAGAAAGACTGCACTCCTCTCTCTGCCAATCATTAATGCATTACATTCTCTTATTTTAGAACATTGTTTATTGTTAGACGTTTCTTTTTATTTTTAAATACACTTTAGTACAAGAGACTTTCAATGTCAGGCTGAGAAGCTGTGACATGGTTCACAAACAAAACTATAACACTTATATTTAGGTGTCAACTTTCAAAGTCAGCCAAGCTGCAATGAACTTCTATCTCACATCTCAATGCAAGAACCACGAGATATCTGCACAGAGTCATCACATTAATGAAAAATAAAAGGAACCTTTCATAAAGAATCAACCAGGTCACCATTGTAGAGAAGAGAGATTGCAGGGCTGTTACAAGATGTTACATTTTCAATTCATCAAAGCTTTCAACATCTTTTGACATGGGCAGTTTGTAGTGAATTTGAGTTGAACGTTTAGAAAACATCCCCACCATCATGGTCTGGCGTTGTAAGATTCAGCAAAACCTGCAAGAAGTACTTTTGCAAGATGGCTGCCCCAGAAGATCTGTTTGTGACAGTCTTTATCGGTGTTCTCCAGTGACACTGAGGAAAAGTGTTTCATCTGAGCTGGACGTCATACAGCAGTCCCAATGCTTATGATGCATGTGCAGCTTTTATGTGTTTGGTTCATGCTTTTAGGCAAACGGAAACATGGACAGTGAAATAATGATTCCTGTCATTGGTAACTTTTCTCCTGAGATTTGTAGAATGGCAAAATAGTAACCTCAAAGATGTGTGTGAAACTCAGTTGTTTTCCTGCACTGTCTTGTTTGTTTCCTCGGTGTATCGCCATTTATATTTGAAACCTGAAAAAGCCAGCTGAAGACCGCTTAACTACAATCATTCAAACATTCATCCCTTTCCTCGTCGCCAGAGCGGCTGTGTGGAAAGCGTTAGTGTTGATACAAAATCCCTTTGAGCCGGGCAACGCAGAAATGTTGCCATGGCATACTCTTGCCATGACGAACATTAGTTTCAGACAGTCCCGCAACAGTAATGTTATTTTTAAAAAACAAACTGGTGTACCAAGTTTGTGTTTTTTTAAAAGTGTCACAAAGTAAAAATGGGCCTTGAGTTCGAGATACATTTACCTGGCGTTCTCTACGGTGTAGCGAAGAATTGGCAACAGCGTAAAAGTAAGGTAGAAATTTACTATACACAGCAGCCTGGGTTAAGATGATGTAGGCAGAGACGTTTTAAGGCATAGAAAACGTGGGCATTTGCCCAGGGCCACCACCTCCCAAGAGGCTCCCATGAGCCTCTCTCTCTGTGCCCAGTGGCATCTTAAGGATGTTTGGGGGCCCTGGGAAGACATATTTTAATTGTTTTTGTGAGAACCATGTTTCTGAAAGTTTGTTTTGCATCATACAGGCTTCAATTAGCAGAAAATGGGTAGTAAAAGTACGAACAGGGGCTCAAAATATACCTCTTAAGACAACACCGGATATAGGTTGAGTGTTGAGTGCGGTGAGAATGACACTGTGAGTCTTCGCAGAGCCCTCATACTGATTTGCTTGGATTCGTAATTGCACTTATATAGGACTTTGTACCCTTGAAAAAGCGTTCAATGCCTTTTAAGGAACAGGTAACAAGCCACTCAACACGTTTCTGCCCATGAAAGAGGAAGCAAATAAGGAGTCGGCTGATAGGGGAGAATTCTGAATGGCAAGCACAGGGGTTCTTACAGTTTATGAAAAACTGAAAGTGACATAGATAAGGATTGTGGCAACCGCTTAAATGACAGAAAGATGTATTACTCACAGCGCAACTGATGTGAATAGGGCTCAGTTGTCAATTCCAAAGTGGACAATAGGCTCTTCTATTGCAATGTGATCAACTGGGGACACTGTATGGCAAGAACCATCTGACAGCACTTAATAAACGCAAGCATAAAGTGGGGTGGAACAAAAGAAAAGAAGCAAAAAAATATAAAATCCCAAATAAAACAGCTGCTCTTTCTAGGAACTAGCCTCTATGAAATGTAAACCAACGGTAATTGGAAGTAAAGCCCTTCTGACTGCACAGTATTTCTAATTACTCCCTGCCTAAAAACATGTGATCACCCTGACAGGTGGCTTACCCACAAGTGGACACTCGCAGTAGAAGAATGTTTTTTTGTTTATGCAATTGGTAGGGTGGAAGGGGTTGTGAAGGGTGCACCCATGACGTGTGATGCATAAAAAGGGAGCCAGGGGCAAGGCTTAATGAGCTTGAAACTAGAGTGTTATGAAGGAAGTCGACCTCTGTGTTAGATAAACGGAGGTGGCAACAGAGCGTATAGTTAGCATGGCAGGGGAAAGAAGAACTCGGAGGTGAAGAAAATGATTCTGAGTTACAGTAATGGAAGGCAGAAGATCTTGATGGCAGAGATGAGAAGGTTGAGATGTTGGCGTGAGAGTAATGAAGGTGAAAGGGGAGTTTGGAGTCGGTATGATGGTAGGGAAGCATAGCTTGGACGGAGAGGGGTAGGGTGAAATTTGGCCTATAGGCAGATTGATGGATTTGAGGACAGACAAGTCAGGAGCCACTGATGAGCAAGGATTGGTAGATGGAGGGCATGAGAGATCATTGAAGATAAGGGAGAGATACGACGAGTCGGATTGGCCTTTCTGGCCTACATAAAGGACACTGTCCTGTGCAATGGTGACATTTCCATTGCGCGAGTTTTCATCAACAATAGTAAATATCATTGCTGCATTAACAAGTACCAATGTAATGACGTTGACACCATTTAACAATGTGCCCATGTTGGTAGCATGTTTTGTTTTCAATTGCTTTAAAGCTTAAGTAAAATAACTGAGAAACAAGCATCCATCCAGTTGCTAAATCTCAAAAACCTCTCCACGTGGGTCCTGTGATCAACATAGATTAATCTAGTACTGTCATTCGATAAAGATATTGAAATCTGCTCCTCAAGAAAGAATTATCTGACAACCTCTAATTTCTCAAAATACCTATGCCATTTTTGGGTCAGATCATAACCTTATTTGTGTGCAAAATAGAAAGACATTTTGCAAATAATAATGTCCACCACAGTAATAAAAGGTAAACTTCCATATGTTAATCCACTAAAATAGCACCACCTGCCTATATGATGATAGCAGTGCAAATATAGCTCTCTGTAAGAACAAATGTACAAATATGCATATGTGTATTGGTAGTAGCCCTCTTGTGTATCTGTGGCTTCTGTGGTTCTGCAAGTGCAGGGCCCGGAGAAGATTTGTTCTGCTATTGTGTACACAGCACAACAGAGCACTATGCACAGTCATTAAAGACACCGAAGGCAAGATGTGCAAAGCTCTTTTGCTGTCGCAAACCTTGAGAGTCACAGAATCACAGGGTCTGTGGTGCAAAAGAGCTTTTCATTATGTACAAAAGCCAATATAGGAAAATCGTAAAAGGCTTTTGCTATCTTTTCAGAATAGCAAACAGGAGACAACACTCTCCTATTTCTGAATGGGAAAAGAATGTATCAATGGTTTATGACCACAATTGTGGGCTCAAACTATTGACGAGCTACAGACCCCCAAGTCGGTTACTGGTTTGCATAGTACAAGGCGTCCCCTTGGGGCTCATTCCCCTTTGTGAATCATGTCGGTGGCCTTGGGGGGAGCAGGCAGGGGTCTAGTGGACAAATGCTGCTCCCCCTCCTGATGTCTTCCAAAATAGTAGCACCGATACCTGGAATGTAATGGTCATTGGCTGCTTTAAACAACAGGTATCCCACTTTAGAATCAAATGCAGGGATGAAGGTTTGCCGTGCAAGCCTCCATCTCTATATTGGCAGCCAATCAAACAGGATTGCACACTTTAACCTGCCTCATTAATATGTATTATGTAATGGGCAATTTGAGATGCAAGTTTTGTCCATTTTCGATGTCCATAGGTTGAATCGCAAAGTTTATTCCCAGTCGCTAACCAGTCCATGTGCAAATTGTACATCCATGGTTTGGGAATCTGAATGATACATCTGGCCCATAGTGACGTAGAAATTATAATAGTGGTTAAAAAAAATGTAAATGGTGCTTATTAAAGTATAAAATAAAAACTAGTGGGTTCTTTCATGATACCATTGTCGCCTGCAGAGATTCGGGATAGGTTAAATATGGAATTCTGACCCTGTAATATATTCCCTGATATGGAATATAAAAAAGTATATGTCAGACATGCAGACATAAAAACACACATAGAGATATACATACTCAAATTTATATACAAAATATATAACTACATTTATCGATATGCTCTTCTATACATCCCATATATGTTTACACACGTACAAATCTATATTTATGTAGCGGACATTCTTTGTAATGGCTGAGCTGCCAGTAGTCCAGAATTGATTGCTGAAAAAATATGATTGTCTTATATGCTGAGTGAGCAGAGCACACTTTCACAAAAGCAGTAGCCTTGATGAACAAACATTATGCAAGTGTGACTCTTCACAGTTATACTTTAGCTTCTGCTTCGAGCTGGCTGTTGAGTGACCCCATCTTCTTAGAATATGCCCTTCACAGTTAGTGTGCATGTCTCTAAAGGCAGTGCTATCCACACTTGGGAAAGAAGCCAGTATGGCAAGCATGTTCTGTGTATGTCTAGAAAGGATGCTCCTCTCACCCGCTCCTTAATACAGATAGGATCACAATGCATCACAATACACTGCAATGCATTCTGGGTTTTCCCAGTGTAACACACAGTCAAATTGCACTTAATGCTGAAAAAGAGCTCTTAATAGTAAAACGTATGCTTCTAATGGCTGACGTCCCTTCACATACAGCCCTTGTACAAGGCTTTGATAAAAGGACAAACAAATTGATGCTACATGTTTTAACACAATATTTAACACTTGTGTTCCACAATATATATTTGGATGCTGATCCAGCAATCCATTTTTTGTTTTTTTACAGTCTGGCAGATTCTTATTAACTTCCCCATAAGGGTAATTATTTACACAGAAACGGGCAATGGGATGATAAAAACTACAGTGGTCCACATTCACAGATTTCTGCTCCACATCAGATTGGGACATGTCCAAACACTTCAGGATAGCACTAGCTCTCTTTTACCATATTTGCAAAATGTTTCATTACAGCAGATCCTGAGATGTCTGGTGCACATTCGAAATACATGTATGCAAAGGGAAAGCATTTCATGTTCTGCAAATCTTGGTAAATATGGTGTAAGATGGGTGGTGGGTGGTGTGTATGTATGTTTGTAGGATAAATTGCCAAAAACTGAGACTGTTTGCTCCTTATTCCAGACTGTGTAACTCCACTTCACAAGAAACACATGCCGACACTCATGAGCTTCTGTATTAGCCTTGTTTATTTGAGAGTAGCTGCTTACCACGTCTCAGCCACTTGCATCGACCTTGGTCACAAATGCCATGACCAAGGCTAATGCAAGCGGCCGAAACATTTAAGCAGCTACTCAAATAAATGAGAGTCTGATACAGAAGCTCATGATTGTCAGCATGTGTTTCCTGTGAAGTGGAGTCACAGTCTGAAATACGGAGCAAACCGTCTCCACTGATACTCCACACGATTTAGAGTTCACCGGTTTAAGGCATGCATCTGAGAAGTTATAACTATATATATTTACTGAAAAAACAAAGGTTAAATTCTCCAATTATAGTTATCTCAAGTAACTATAACTCATGCCCTAAGGTAACTATAACCCGCATTTCATGCTTTTAATGTTAGAACATAACATGTTTATGTCACACACTGTCCTTGTGATGAACAGTTCTTACTGCTGCTATTGGTGGAACTGGTTGCTTTCAGAATATAGATTTCGTCCTTGGAAAATGTAGATGGACAAAGACGTGCAGCACATTTGTAACTCGCCAGCATACCCACAGCTGTACTCACTTTGCTGTATACCCAAAGCTAGCTTTGTTATGTTATGTTAACTAGCATTTCTAGAGCGCGCGTACACCAATCGGTTTCCTGGCACTAGAGTAACAGAAACATTACATACTGCTCGCACTTTGAGTCATATGCTTGCCTAAAGAGCCGTGTATTTGGAAGTTGTCTAAATCTAGTGTAACGGGGGTCACTTTCCTATCAAGTGGAAGGAAGTTCCATGGACGGAAGTTCCAAATACAGGGACGAATACAGAAAATCAAGAGCCGCCGAGTTCTTTTCTTAGGAGGGAATAGCAAGATTCAGGTGAGTGGATCTCAAGTTACGGTTTGGTATGTATTTTTGGATGCAGGCTGAGATTAAAGCTGGGCTGCTACCATAGAGAGATTTTAATGAAAATCCGAAAAATGTTTAGAACTAAAAGTGATGCATCCAGTCTCAAATACAGTTTGCTGTTTTACCGGCACCCAGTGTAGTTTCGTCATCAGAGGAGTGACATGGCATTCTTGGCTGTCAGTAGATTTGTCTGGCTGCCTGATTTTGTGCCAGTTGTAGTCTACGGTTAAGACCCTCGGGATGCCGAGGTAAAGCGAATTCGCATAATCTGTCCTCGAGATGGCTAATGTGATGATGACCTGAAGCTTTGAAGGTAAGAAATGTACCTGTTTTAATTTTATGAAGCTGTAAGAAACAAGACGCGATCACTGCCCCTAATTGTAGTTACATATACAGGTTTTTATCAATAAGAACTCTGAGGCTCTTAACTGAACTCTTAGGCTGGGGGGTACCCATTGCAACTGGCAAGAATATGGGGTTCCACAAGTCATGCTTGCTGCTGGTTATGACGATCTCCGTCTTGTCGGAGTTTTATTTGAATTGATTACTATTCATCCAAACGAGGATGAATAACATCTTATTTTGTAAAGTCACTTTGGATTCTGGTGAGTTGGTGATAGCAAAAAGCAATTGCATATTGTTCCCATAACTGTAGATTCTCACCTTCATTTCTTTCTAGGAGTACACAAGGGGACGTATGTACAAATTAAAGAAGTGGGGGAACAAAGAGGAACCCTGAGGTACTCCACAAGTGAGTTGGACCTTAGAAGAGCTGAAAGGGGATAGGTGGACCGACTGAAGGTGGTCCTTCAAGGAAACAATCCAATCAAGTGCTGTGCACTGTAAACCTGCATCTCCAACATGGCACCAGAAATTTATGGTTGACCGTTTCGAAGGCCGCCAAGAGATCAAGAAGTACCAGCAACTGAGTGGTATCCCTATCAGCTTCTTCTTTTATGTCATCTATGACTGAGAGGATGACTGCTGTCATAGAATAGGTTGGCCGAAAGCCAGCTTTTTAGGGGTCAAAAAGTGGGTTCCCGCTAGGAAAGAGCAGAAGCATCTAGCGACATATGGCTCAAAAACCTTTGCTAAATAAGGAAGCAAAAATATAGGACGATAGTTCTTCAGAATGTGTAGGTCATTACCAACTTTCTTCAATGATGGAACTACTTTCGCCTCCTTAAAAGAGCTAGGAACCAGACCTTGGCTCGGGGAGTCATTAAGGAGAGATAAGGATTGTCAGGGAAAAGGGAGAAGACTTATTTTTGCACCTTCGAAGGACAGGTGTCAGTGCGGTAGCCCGATTTCACTTTAGTCAGCAGGTCTATAAGACGCACCTTGCTGATGGCGGGTAACTCGGACATTATGATTGCATTCCTATCATTATGTTCATCTTAGCAATAAAAAAGGAATTAAGTGCATCACATAAGGTTTGGGTGGGCAAAATAATTGCGGTCACTGTCGGGATTTGATAATTAAGAAACAATTTCAAAAATTTCCTTACACTTATTTGTCGAATTTATAGTTTTATATGAGAAAAAGTAGATTTAGCTCGGATGATTGATTTTTTATATTTGTTAGAGGTGATAGATAAAGTTCCTTTTTTCCAGGTGAATAATCCCTGCACCAGTTGCGTTTGGCCCAGCGGAGTTCGAGTTTTGCTAGTTTTAATTCTTCAGAGAACCATTTTGATGCATCATGTTGCATAGCAGTCTAGCTTTCTAAAGGGGGGTATGTGTATTGCTGGCTTCTGTTAACCAAGCAGTGATTCTTTCCTCATGTTGGTTAATATTAGCATTTTTATTGGGTAATGTGGTTACCAATGAACTTCAGAAAGAACAAATATTTACACAGGCCCAGTTTCTAGGTAGCATTCCTGTGCTAGGAGGAGTTTTAGGAAGAACCAGATCGACGAGTGAAAATTTGATAAAGTAATGGTTTCACCAAGCGGAGGGCATAACCATGAGGTTGGAAACTGATAGACCACACCTGATCTAATTTATGTCCTTTAATATGGATAGGAGAGATCACATGTTGTTCAAAATTCAGACTACTTAGCAGGTCGGTTAACTTCACAGATGATTGCCTACCTGTTTCCTCATTAGCCCAGTAGTTGAAATCCCCAATTACCAAAGTTTTGCATAGTCAATTACTAAAGGAGAAATATGTTTCGCAAGGGAATGTGGGAAGTGGGGCTTATGACCCAGGGTCAATATACCAAAGTACAAGTTAATAAGAAGTTATAGTCGAGTTTAATTAAAAGACTATCAACCGCTGAAATGTCGAATGATAGACTGGTAAACTTCAAGTTTTACAATGACTGTACATCATTTGTGGGATTTGTACCTTATGAACTTTTTCTTCTCATGACTTTGCCACTCCATTCATTGTATAGCTATCTTATGTTTGAAACCATTGTTGGTGGCTGGTTTCGGGAGGTGGGCATCGATGGTTAGATAGTACACAGAATAAGACGTGTAGTTTGTGCAGCGAGATACACCCTGCCGCCTTTTGTTGTATGAAGTAAAATAGACTTCAAGTATTTTTAGAATAATAGCTGCTACACCACCATCTATTTTACCTGTAGGTCGATTAGCGTGGAGTAGGTAATAATTTTCCAGGAGACCAGGCACGATGTCAGAGGAAAATTCAGTTGTTAGCCAGGTTTCAGTTAAACATAAGATATATGGCTTTTCAGAGTCCAGCAACTGATATATTTCTATTTGGTGTTTAACAATAGATCTGATCTTCAGGTAGATAACCTTAACTTGATTAGCTGAAATATCAATCCCAGTTGGAGAACTGGCAGGGGGGCTGATAGGATTACTTAGTTCAATGGTTGAGCTACTTTTGTTAAGTAACCCTAGAATAGATAGTTGTAACAAAATGGTGGGCTCGAGTTGATATCCTACTGAGTGTGTGTTTGAGTTCATTGGAGGTATAGGTAAGATTTTAGACATTATTAGCCCTTGGCTCTGATGGGGCACAGACTGGCTTGCCTTTGGCGCACCTTTAGTGCCACAGAATGCATCACTGAACTCTAGGGCAGTGCCAAACAGACCTATTCAAATATCAGCGGTCATGGCTTTCCATGACAAACGGTAATAAGGACATAATGATTGGCCCCAGTGCCTCTTGTGACCTACATATGCAGCTGGTGGAAATATGTGCATGGGTCCTAAGTACCGCCATTCTGTCATTTGCCTGAATCGCTCTGATTGATTTAAGTTCTTCATAGTCAGCAGACAGAAAGAAATGCTTAGAGAAGGCACCTAACGGTGGTCCAGCGGTATAGTGTATCTAGAAAAGGAACCTGCACCTACCTGTGGAAGGCAGAACATACTTTCTTTTCTAGGAATACCTAAAACTCTTCCAGTAAAAACAGTCAACTGTCATAGGCTTAAAGGTGGCTGTCTGAATTCCATGTGCAATAGTAGTGCGCTTGCCACTGCACCCGTAAGTTCACAAAGGCAAGCCATGACAACTCCACACACTACACCCCCTCCAGACAAATCAGTAACAGTTAGGGGCTAGTATTTTCCTTAATGTTCTGACCTAATTTTCATCAACTGTCCCATGAACCAGTCAGAGACCAAGTTCCTTTTTAAATACCACTAAGAAACACAAATGTGCCTATGTAATGTGTTGTGTTCCAAACTCAATCGAAGAAGCATTGTCTGGTTGGAAATGACTGCTCAGTGAACCGTACAGATTAGAATGATGATTTTATTTCAAGAGACACAATTTAAGGAGGTTTATATAATATTATTTTGAGAATGGTCTGTTGGAGGTTAATGCGCGCGAGGTAGGGCTCAGTGGATTTCCCTCTGTCTGTCCATTCTCTTTTCACAGCGTGCATTAACATTTTTTTTCTTTCAAAAAAATACATCCTGGAAGTCGGGTACAAGTTTGAAAGATTGTGCCATATTTGTTTGTAAAGCCACCTGGTAGTCTAGTTTGATCGCAGGGTCTTCTCATTTCAACTGGCCAAACAGCAACTGGGTTGGCTGGCATTTGTTTTTTTTATATTATGCCCTCGGAACATTTTAACCGGCCTCCATCCTCCATCTGCATTAATGCAAAATCATGCCAAAATAAACATCGTTCTGCATGGCAGCAAAGTAAGACACAGAAATAGAGCGTATTTACAAACATGAAGGACCCGAAGGAAAAAAACAACTAAAACTTTCACAGAAATAAAATCACATGAGGAGCGTTAGATTTGATCTGTCTCTTAGCATAAATTAAATAAATAAATACACATTCATTTCTGATTTTTGCAGCAACATCCCCTCACAGAGGGAGCCAAATGTTTGCGTAATAGGTAGGTGGTTGCTTGCTCGCGTTTGTGCGCGCGTCCCATGAGGAAAAAAAACTTCCGGAAATGTGCGTTCCGTTACGTGTGTTGACATTCGAGCTTTGTAGCGTCTGCCTCCAGCAACCTGCCCGTTCACTTTCGGCATGTCCGAGAATGCATGCATGGGGTGCCTGTCGGAAAAAAACATCACCCCACAGTTTATGCTGAGAATGGCACAAAAACACCAACATGAAATATATGGTGCTAAAATTGGGGGAAAATATCAAGCGATAGCCACAGTATAACTTTAAACTTTTTCAAGGGACGTATACAGTTTAATGTACAAAGGACAAGCTTGACACCCCCTCCCACCGTCCATCTTTTGGCTGAGTGTGGCCTTTTAGTAGTTTTTGTTGTGTGTTGTTTGTTGTTTTGGCTCATCGGATCATCTTAGCGACGCCATGGAGGTACAGACAGCCTGGGGCCACCCTCAGCTTCACGCAGCAAGACATGTCGCACTCTATACTGGATGAATGCAGTGTTTCTTAGGTTACACAACGGCATGAGCAGAGAGGCCTTACACGGGGGTTTGAGCCCGACACTGGGGGTTGCCGACAAAGAGACCATGCACAGCAACTGATTGCACAGTTGTAAGAGGGGGTTGCTGCTTGACTAGCATGGTTACACCTCGCTGCCACCCGCGCCTCCCCTATTGGCGGAGAAGTCCGCGAGGGAATGCTTTGCACTGCATTGAATGAACACTACACGAGTGGGCCCAGCTCCGGTCTGTGGCACACCTTTCACCACTGGAATCACTATATCATACAAAGACAGGGGCCGGCTGGGGGAGCAGGGCTGAGCCTATAGTGTTGTAATGAATGATAACTAGGTAGCAACTCTCTCTCTCCCTCTCGCTTTCCGTCTCCTCCCGCTTTCTATCCCTCTCTCTGTTCGCTCTCCCTCTGCTGTATAATACTGCGCGTGGCACCGAGCAGCACCTACGTGGGCCATAGGTGCCCTGACTCCCTTGTGTACTGCTCACAGAATAGCTTACCCCCAGCTGGGGCTGCCCCGACTCTCACTGTCCGAACGTGGCACTGCTCACAGAAAATGTCCACCCTGGAGCGTGCCACATCCTTCTTCTCACAGATGGCCTCCAAGTCTGAAGGCAAACTGACAGTCTTCGCACAGCCGTGTACAAGGCTGCGCTTCAAGCTTGCTTTCCGTCACTCCCAGAGATAAGTGCGTCCCACGCACAGCGCAGCGTCTGTCTTCCCACGCGCTCAAGCAAAAAGTCCCAGCGAAGTGGAATCCGCCGTACCTCCAGTGCACGCACAGCGGAAGTCGTAACGTTCGACGTCAAATGTTTGTTTTCCTTTTTATCCACATCGAAGGCAGGAGCCCACAAAGGCATTGTGGGATGTGGTGGCCTGGCGCGTGCCCCTGCCGGTTATACAGACTGGGTTTTAAGGCCTTTATCTATGCAGAGTTACAGTAAATATAGCAGGGTTGAATTAAAAACCACAAGGGAAGGAGAGGACTCGTAGGGATTTGGAGGGTGGCGATAAATGGAGGTAAAGAAGAAGTGGAACGAGGTAGAGAACAGACAGGTGGTGAAATAGAAAGATGGGATGGGAGGAAAGGAGCAAGAGAGCATGAGAGAGAGGAGATACGACTTGGTTGTATCAAAAAAGTCAATACTGTGTCTATAGATGGAGAAGTGCATGTTGCTTGCCCTTTGAACGCTGTTTCTCCTCCTCTTTGTAATTAATACTGTCAGAACCAAGGACACACACTATGGAGTTCAAGGGCTGCTGAACGCACTCGCTCAAGCAGCCAATGGAGGAAATGCTTGGGGCCGCTAGCCCAGAATATCCAGGTAGACTGGAGAAGCCTTGGCCAAGTTCTGAAGGAGGCTGTGAATTTCTTTGATGTTCAGCCTCATGTGAGGCTCCCGTTGCCAGCAGCCTAACATCAGGTCATATACTTCCTTGGGACAGGTGCGCGGTCGCTGCAGGACTCTGCCCTGAGTGATGCACTCGATCACCTGTAGTGGGGGCAGAGAAAGAGTGTAAATTAACAAAACAACACATATTAACAGAATGAAATTCTCTCCTGTCCATCCAATTTCAACATCTGAATTGGTCCACCCAGCACAGAAGCCCTAGAACTCCACGAAAACAGATCTAAAAATCTGAAGACAGAAAGTGCCCTCCCTATTACCCCCCAGCATACGCTCTTTCACAAATCCCTGCTGCCTTCCTGACACTGGGTACAGCTCAGTGCCCATTGCTAGTAGAATCATGGAAAATCACAACATAGACCTGGAGGGGAGTTTTTATATCTGTGGTGAGAAATTGGTAGAAATTATGCTACTTCGACAAACAAAATGCAGCTGTTCTCACTGCCGAAGTCTACCTTCCTCAGCCTCATGTACAGGGGCATATTTACAAGGGCATTGTGCCACCGATTTACAGATCCTTTTATCGACTTTCCGGTGGCGCAATGCCCTGCTCCATATTTACAAAGTGGTGTTAGGCCACTTTGCATGACTTACCGCTGCTTTGTAAATATGGTACCTTTTCACGCAGGTATCTGCGTGAAAGGGGCATGCAGGGGGTGTTGTTCTGGGCATTCCACCGCAACATCCATTGCTTTTTAATGCTGCCCTAGATTTACAAGGATATGGAAATCCGAGGCAGCACCAAAAACTAACACCATGCAAAAGCAGGCATTATATTGATGCAATGAGCAAAAATACTTTTATTTCTGCGGCACACATAGAAAGAGCAAAACGCCTTTAATGCTTGTTTATGTGGAGGAAGGTATCCCTTTCTGCCCATGAACAATCATTCCCTGCCAAGCAGGCACCCTTGTCCTATGGTGCAAGGGTGTCTGTGTTGGCGCTAAGCAGCTATTTTTAGCGTCAGCACTAGGGAAAACACAGGGGGGTGCGGTATTGTTGTAAAAATGGTCCATCCCGTGTTTTGGAAATGGTGCAGCACAGCACTGAAACCTTTGCCATAGCGCTGCACCATTTCCTTGTAGATATGCCCCACAGTGTTATGGAATGCCATGTTACCTTCCATGCGCATCAAGAGGTTGACAATTTGAGAAATCTCATGGGTACATCCCTGTCCAAGCCCCTGCATTGTGAGAATGGAGGTAAGAGGGCCCCAGCAAATTAAAATTTTAAAGCTCCCCTCAACATCTGTCCAACCCCTGTACCAAGAAGCACAGTCCCCATTGGTCCTATTGCTATACCTCCCTCCACAGACCTCTAACACAAATAGTTCATTGAGGAGTGGCAAGTGAATGTCGACATGCAGGTTTTGTAGGCTCTGATAAGAAGCCTTCCATCAACCACATATGGCCCTACCCCACACCCATCACACATGTAGGGTTTCATATAGCATCAGGTAATGTGGGTCACTCATCCAACATACCCCTGACAAGGATCCTAACATTTTTGGAAATTCATCTTACAATCGCAGACAATACAACAATGTTTTATCCTTTCTTAGAAAGAAGACAAGAGCATTGGCCATTTGAAATTTTGATCCTATGAATGGATTCTTGTTGACTACAACTAGACTCACTACTTAGATCCTTGTGGCTACTTTTCAATTGCTGATTTAAGCAGGAGGAAGTTCTTTCATATGCCCTCTGGTGCTCTCTAAGTATTGGAGTTATAATCAAGTCACGAGTCCTTTCTGATGCCTTGCTAGCATTGTTCCCTTCTGAGATGGTGCTACAGCTCATTTCCTGCCAGTGGAGATTCTTCACAAATTGGGTAACCCATTCCCACTTCTGAACTGAAGTTCCTCCATCCTCTTTTGAACCCAGTGTGGTGAAGTCCCATCACCAGCCCATGGACCTCAGGCTTTGAGATGTCAAATGAAGTTGGATCCTTCACTTTCTGCCTGTATCCTGATTGTTGTGCACAGTCAATAACAGCTTTGCATATTGAATGTAGCTTGCATGAGTATTCCGTTGGTCCAATATGATTAGTGGGTGGATGACAACAGAGCTGATTTCTTTTGAGTCCCTTTCTGAGTAAACACACCTTAAATTGAGCCAATTCAGAGTTACAGGCAACACAGCCTGCGTTCGCACCACTGGATTGCTGCAGTTCTAAGCACAGTTAGTCAACAGTGTACGGCACTGTTATGACTAAGGCAACCGGTCAACGATCCCATTTTAAAACGTGACACAATTGTATGCATTTGTATGGCACATATTTCTCTAGCTCTCCCTGTGGACTGAAATCAGTTGTAGTTGGGGGCCACCATAAACTGCTGACTCATGTACTCACACTTCTTCTAGGCCAGTTGTTTGAAAAACCACGCCCCAAGTCTTTGATTAATGCAGAATATTGCAGCCAAATTGGTAAATTGCAAAACACCAGGGCAGGCCATCATCCCATCCTTAAAACACATAATCGCCAAACCTGAATGCCTGAGGACAGCGACAATTTCTGCCTGCACAACAAACCTATCAATGGGAAAACACTCAAATACTTCAGCTGTAAAATGAAACACCAGTTCTCTCGATTCTCCCTCTCTTCCACCACCTAAAGTCTATACACACTCGTACACACACACACACACACTCGTACACACACACACACACACACGCACGCACGCACACATACACACACACACACACACCACCCCCCCTCTCTCTCTCTCTCTCTCTGAAAACACCCTGTCTCCAGAATACAGAGTTGCACTATGTCAGCCATTTTATGGGACGTGCTTCTTGCTTACATTGCCTTTGATGAGCATCAACTGGACTTTATGAAGGAGCCGAAACACACATCTTTGTGATTTCGTTTCTTCCTCAACATGTGCCTACGGTGAATTAATTAATTGAGTGGCTCACTCATTCACTCTTTGATTTTGATAGCTTTTGCTGTGCCCAGAGATGCCCTAATTGAAAATTTCTGCAAAAGTAGATCTCCCTTTTGCAATTTCTTCTCTTTACCGTAGTAACTCGACTAAGACCTAGCATGCGGTATCACTCAAAATCCTTGCAAAACATTCAAAGGTTTTTAGGGTTCAAGTGTGGTCATTTCTTCGGGGAGGGAGAGTCAATCTTCTGCTGAGCATACAACACAACATTCAGTAGCCAACACCGACTGCCTGATTTTACCTGTGTGTATTTTTAATTATTTTCCTGCATTGAAAAAAATGTGTAGTTGGGAAAATTTTACAGACAGACACACATTGTCATGTTCGGTACACACCTCATTGTTTGAAAGTTGGTACCACGGCTGTTTTCCATAGGTAAAGATTTCCCATAGCACAACGCCCAGGCTCCACACATCGCTTTCTGTGGTGAACTTTCTGTACATGATGCTTTCCGGCGGCATCCAGCGTATTGGAAGCATGGTGTGGCCGCCCACCTGAAACAAAGAGAAAAATAATTTATGTTGTGTACCTCCCAGTGAACATCTATGTCCGACCTCAAGCACTACTTCTGTAAACTAACAAATACACCTATGTCAGAAACTGCTCACAGACCATTAACTAAGCTTAGCATTGGGGAAACACAAAAGGGGAAAAGCTTGTCAGAATTACAGGTCCTTAAAAATATAGACTAATGTAGAGAGCAAGATTGATGGTAATGGTATTAGTAAAGCTACACAGGTGCAGTAAGAAGAGTCAGTGTCACTCCTTCCTGCTCTCTGTGGTAACAATATGGGGGTGCTTGATGGCAAAACACAATGAGGCGCGTGATGCCACATAAAACCATAGGGTCCTACACTAAGAGAGTTCCTGTTATATAGGCCATGGCAACCCATTGGCTCATCAGAAAGGATACGACCAATTCCAGGTTTGAGAAGCATTTTAATTGTTTAGTTAGATCTTAAAGAGTATTGTGAGTTTAGCTACTATAACACTGCAGGAACACTTCCATCTCTCATAGTATGTCCCATTGAAGGCTTAATTAGGATGCGAGTCACATTGTCAGTTTCACTTTCGACTGCCGCATTACAATGCCGGCAGTCGAAAGTGAAACCGGTAGGTCATTCCGGCTGGATTACGACGTGCTCATGAAGCCCGTCAGCCAGTTGGAACCGGCACGTAATCCCTTAAGGATGGAGTTTCCGCCATCAGGATTACAATGCCAGTTTCCCATAGGTGTTCCATCTCGGGCTTTCTGACATGGAAATCCTGTCGGAATGCGACTTTGGGGGCCCCTAGAATGGTCTGCTTCTTCCTGCGGCCTCTGGTTTGGGGCCGAGGGCTGTTAATCCCTGCACCGTGTGGGGCCTGCCACGTGGTGCAGAGATTAACAGAAACTCCAATTTCGCTATGGGAGCTTGTGCTACAGCTACAGCACAAGCTCCCATAGAGATATGGGAGTATGCGACCGCATCATGTGCAGTCGCATTGTAATAGCGGTGTTGGCACCGCTGACCGGAGGTCAGTCGCTCCCGAGACCGCAATAGTGTCGTCCACCCGACATCGTAATCAGCCCCTTAGTGTCAACTGATAAATGTTTTTGATGGCACAATCATATGGTTCTCTGATCTGCTGACATGATGCTGCATTGTTGCTCCCGAAGGAGGTTAGATGGTCACTTTATTGAAATATATCGTAGAGAGTAAACATGTTGTTTGCATCTCAAATGGCTTAAAAAAAGGTTTATTTTAATAAACTGCATTTTGAAAATTATTTACTATGAATTTTTAAAAGGTAATTTTTACAGTGAGCACATTGTAACCCTTTTAAGTACTTAACTATGCACTTCTTTTATTTTGGGTGCTAAGGATATATTTGTTAGAGGGCAGGAAATTACAATCATATTGACTAAACTTTAAGACAGAGTTGACACCCAGGATATTACACTATAACCATATCTTGCCTCAAATCTGTGTTGTTTCTCTGAGCAAAATTAGACTAAAGCAAGGTGTGCAGAACCGAGAACCCGCGGTAATCTTCAGCTACTCTTCAGTCCCTCACTGGACATGCCAAGGACTGCTCAGGACTGGGGCTGTGTTTATTGGTCATTCTGGCTCAGATGATGCTCACTTTGCCCTATCAAAGCAGAGGCTTCCTCTTTGATTGGTGTATGGGAGACTAGAACTTTAATTTCAAATTGCATGCTACTTCTTTGGAGATACAAACATTAATGGGTGTTATTAGGGTTCATTTCCTCTAAACTGTTGCCAACGGTATCTCAACTTTATGTTTGATTACATAAGTATTCATCATTCTCATATACAAATATATAGAGCTTAAAGTCATAAAAAGTACATTATTTTAATGTATTAAGTAATAATGGAATACAAGTACGTAATTTTATATCTTGAGCTTTCTCTTTCCAGATATATCTTTATTCCCAATCAGAACAACTTATAATAGTGCATACAAGTAATATTACAAAAATATACAAATAGCACAATATTAACAGCTATAAACAAATTAAAAGTATAAAATATACGACTCATTAAGAAGAAGATATAACTATGTTATGTATATTTTTATATTTGCTTGGAATATATTCAGACCATAATTCAGACAATAATTCCATCCATATCTACATTACAAGTACAACAATTTTATGTTAGCCAACCACTAATACTTCAAAATAGCTAAGGCACTTTATATAGCATGAGTCGGAATTTAACTAAAGTTTTACAAATCTAATTGGTAGAAACTTCCAAGCAAAGTTTGCCTGCATCAGAAGTACCAGTGGATCAAATTGTATACCAAAGATGTCCTCAGATAATGACGTAAAAAATTAGATGCCGGGCAGCTGCATGGATAACTGCTGAATGTCCTTGACCATACCATGCAATCATGAAATATCTTTCTGCCTTTACTCATAGCTCAATATAAAACCAAGATTTTCTGACGTAAATTGAATGCAAGTAGGACGTCTGGTAACTCTTGGGTCGTTAATTTACAAAACGAAAGCATAGTGCCTGGCCAACAAATGGCAGAACTTCATCCTAAAGATGGAGTTTATTAAACACATAAAGCCTGATAAAGTAACTTGCAGAGGTGCCAGGAATGTTCACAGTGTGTCAGAACAATTTTTCAGTGATGTTTGTGTAGAAGCCAGTGCAAAACCACATTTTGGACTAGTGGGTTGGTGCAAATGTTTAATTAAGACTTGTGCACACTTGTCCTGCAGCACTGCAAAAGTGCACAACACCAAGAGTAAGTTCAATGATACATACTAGTACAGTTTACATCATCTCGACCCTAAGCAATTACTTTAAAAATAACACATTGGAAAAAAACAAGAACTTTTCGTTCGAACGCTGCAAGCAGAAAACAAGCATTTCAAATACCAATGAGATATTTTATGGCAGAGTTCTTTTAGAATGGAAACGTACTACACATAATTTAAAAAAACACAAACAGTGGCGTTCTGTGGACCAGCCTGTCGACCAACCTCCCACTAAAAACTATGTTCCGTAAAAGGACGTTCGCCCTTTTATGGATGCAGATGTCAAGCAGATCTCCTGATCTCTTCTCCGTGTTCAGTTAGCAGATCCCAGGATCCCTGTGTAGTAAAACGAGGGTGGGTTCATTATACAATTAGGAGATCTCAGGATCCCTGTATGGGAAAGGGCGTTTGGGCTTAGTGTCCAATAGGCAGATCCCAGGATCCCTGTATGGGAAAGTGAGACTGGGCTCAGTGTACACTAAGCAGACCTTATGATCTGTGTGTAGGAAAAGGAGGTTGGGGTCAGTGAACAATCAGGATCTCTGTACAGGAAAAAGAGGTTTGGCTTTGTGTACTCTATAAAACAGTGTGGCCAGTGCAGGCGTAGTGATTCATGTTGGAATCCTTGTGTAGATCACATTTGATGGCATGTTGGGCATAAGTTTATTGAATTGGGCATACTGCTATAAGTGTACAGTAAGTTGGTAGGGTGAACCCGCTCAGCAGTCGTGTGAGCGACAAATACAGTGATTGCCTTTTTCTATTTTGCTCAATGTTCAAGGGAGAAATTATTGTCCAATCCGGTGTTGTTTTGGATGAAACGAACAAAACTGTAAAAACACCCACTATGCTGCCTTTACTTACGGGTTTATGACAATAACTCACCCCAGAGCTAAAAGTTTACTCACTGAGGCACAGGAAAGCTGGCCACAGGGCAAGTGCCATTAGGAGGTGATTAATTGCCAGAAGCCCTTGGTCGCATTAAATATTCAAGAGGGGCTCTTAGTCTGCCTCTCCAGGGTGGTGACTGTGGTTTCAGCAGTTTCCTCTGATGGTTGTTAAACATTCATGAACGCACTAGATGCACCAACTGCAGACTGTGTTTTTAACACCCTATTGAAGTTAGGGGTGGCTGAACTTGTACCCTTCGCCATGCTTTTTTTTAGCTGATGCAGCTACAGTACATTAATTTAGCCAGCATCAGATACAGGTGGGAGAGGGGCCTGGCTTCTCCCCTTCATTGTTTATGCTGTCCCTTTTTGGGTCGAAGCCTGCTAGACAGCACAGCTGTCTGTTTGCGAAAGACTCATTGGGGACATGTTGCTAGTTGACCTAGAAAGCAACTCCGCCCATTGCTTTCGATTGTTTTTTTGTTTTGTCACTTCTCTTTTCTTGCTTTATATTTGATGTTTTTTGTTTTGTTTTAGACTGTTCATCTCTGGTTGTCCCTCTCATTGAGCATAGCCTGTTTACCACTGCTATGGGTGGCTGCTTCTAAGCTTCGACCACAAACATTTTTTTTCTTTCTTGTGAGGCAGTCCATGAGAGTGCATGTGTTTCCTAGCCGTTGTCTCTATTGTGTGTTTTTTCCGGCCCTCCGCGCTTCACTTTCCTCTGTCTTCACATAAACACAAACACACACCTAATTACTGACACAGATACATGGACACACTCACACGCATACACAGACAAAGCATTCACATATAACAGCGCCTACACCCAAACAGACAGATTCAAGTACATACAGACACATGTGGACACAGTCAGAAAGAAACCAAGACAGATACACATAGAGATCAAGACAGATACACTCAGACACATATAAATAATCTGACAGATTTACACAGACACACATAGACAGTAGTATGAGCTGGCACATAAATACAGAAGAAAAACATCAAGGCAAATACTCGGGCCATGAAGACAGCCAGCTACAGTTTTAAATACACATTGGAAGCATCAGCAAAACCTGTATTTCTTTACTAGCAGCCAAAATGCAAGACCTATTGGTTTTGCCAATGCTTTTTCTGAGATTGTATACAGCAGAGTCTTCTATTCTGCACACCAGAAGTCCTGTGTCTCACTGCAGAATCACTTCCTGTCTTTACTCTAGCAATAAGTTGTATTCTTTGCTTAGCCAATCTGTATGGTTGGGCTTTCCTCAGGGGAACCTGTGGATAGCGGCGGGGGAGGTTCATAACATAGTCAACATTACTATCTGATTGGCTATCAACTTCTTATTTAGTACTTTTGTTGTCCACTTTTAGGTTTTCATGTTTGTTTCGTTTCTGACACATCTAAATACAAGATTTACGAAGCATTTTTGCTGTGGCAAAGTCACTGCCTAGTCTCCCCAGCGAAAAGGCACATCGTAATTATTCAGTGCTTCTCTCCAACAGCCAATTTTGCCACTGGTGTGAGGCCTACCGTCCTGACGTCACTGTGAGTAACTGCGTCACTGGTGTGTAGTCTACATCCTGACATTACTGTGAGTTACTGCGTCACTGGTGTGTAGCCTACCGTCCTGATGTCACTGTAAGTAACTGGGTCACTGGTGTGTAGTTCTACTGTCTTGACATCACTGTGAGTGACTGCGTCACTGGTGTGTAGCCTACTGTCCTGACGTCACTGTGAGTTACTGCGTCACTGGTGTGTAGCCTACCGTCCTGACATCACTGTGAGTAACTGCATCACTGGTGTGTAGTCTACATCCTGACATTACTGTGAGTTACTGCGTCACTGGTGTGTAGCCTACCGTCCTGATGTCACTGTAAGTAACTGGGTCACTGGTGTGTAGTTCTACTGTCTTGACCTAACTGTGAGTAACTACGTCCCTGGTGTGTAGTCTACTGTCCTGGCCTCACTGTGAGTAACTGTGTCACAGGTGTGTAGTCTGCTGTCCTGGTCTCACTGTGAGTAACTGTGCCACTGGTGTGAGGTCTACCGTCCTGATGTCACTGTGAGTCACTGCATCACTGGTGTGTAGTCTACATCCTGACATTACTGTGAGTGACTGCGTCACTGGTGTGTAGCCTACCGTCCTGACATTACTGTGAGTAACTGTGTCACTGGTGTGTAGTCTGCTGTCCTGGTCTCACTGTGAGTAACTGTGCCACTGGTGTGTAGTCTGCTGTCCTGGTCTCACTGTGAGTAACTGTGCCACTGGTGTGAGGTCTACCGTCCTGACGTCACTGTGAGTAACTGCATCACTGGTGTGTAGCCTACCGTCCTGATGTCACTGTAAGTAACTGGGTCACTGGTGTGTAGTTCTACTGTCTTGACCTAACTGTGAGTAACTACGTCACTGGTGTGTAGTCTACTGTCCTGACCTCACTGTGAGTAACTGCGTCCCTGGTGTGTAGTCTACTGTCCTGGCCTCACTGTGAGTAACTGTGTCACTGGTGTGTAGTCAGCTGTCCTGGTCTCACTGTGAGTAACTGTGCCACTGGTGTGAGGCCTACCGTCCTGACGTCACTGTGAGTAACTGCATCACTGGTGTGTAGTCTACATCCTGACATTACTGTGAGTGACTGTGTCACTGGTGTGTAGCCTACCGTCCTGACATCACTGTGAGTAACTGTGTCACTGGTGTGTAGTCTACCATCCTGACATCACTGTGAGTAACTGCATCACTGGTGTGTAGCCTACCGTCCTGACGTCACTGTGAGTTACTGCGTCACTGGTGTGTAGCCTACCGTCCTGATGTCACTGTAAGTAACTGGGTCACTGTTGTGTAGTTCTACTGTCTTGACCTAACTGTGAGTAACTACGTCACTGGTGTGTAGTCTACTGTCCTGACCTCACTGTGAGTAACTGCGTCCCTGGTGTGTAGTCTACTGTCCTGGCCTCACTGTGAGTAACTGTGTCACTGGTGTGTAGTCTGCTGTCCTGGTCTCACTGTGAGTAACTGTGTCACTGGTGTGTAGCCTACCGTCCTGACGTCACTGTCAGTTACAGCGTCACTGGTGTGTAGACTACCGCCCTGACGTCACTGTGAGTAACTGCGTCACTGGTGTGTAGCCTACCGTCCTGACGTCACTGTGAGTAAATGTGTCACTGGTGTGTAGCCTACCGTCCTGACGTCACTGTGAGTTACTGCGTCACTGGTGTGTAGCCTACCGTCCTGATGTCACTGTAAGTAACTGGGTCACTGGTGTGTAGTTCTACTGTCTTCACCTAACTGTGAGTAACTACGTCACTGGTGTGTAGTCTACTGTCCTGGCCTCACTGTGAGTAACTGGGTCACTGGTGTGTAGTTCTACTGTCCTGACCTCACTGTGAGTAACTGCGTCCCTGGTGTGTAGTCTACTGTCCTGGCCTCACAGTGAGTAACTGTGTCACTGGTGTGTAGTCTGCAGTCCTGGTCTCACTGTGAGTAACTGTGCCACTGGTGTGAGGTCTACCGTCCTGACGTCACTGTGAGTAACTGCATCACTGGTGTGTAGTCTACATCCTGACATTACTGTGAGTGACTGCGTCACTGGTGTGTAGCCTACCGTCCTGACATCACTGTGAGTAACTGTGTCACTGGTGTGTAGTCTACCGTCCTGACATCACTGTGAGTAACTGCATCACTGGTGTGTAGCCTACCGTCCTGATGTCACTGTAAGTAACTGGGTCACTGGTGTTTAGTTCTACTGTCTTGACCTAACTGTGAGTAACTACGTCACTGGTGTGTAGTCTACTGTCCTGACCTCACTGTGAGTAACTGCGTCCCTGGTGTGTAGTCTACTGTCCTGGCCTCACTGTGAGTAACTGTGTCACTGGTGTGTAGTCAGCTGTCCTGGTCTCACTGTGAGTAACTGTGCCACTGGTGTGAGGCCTACCGTCCTGACGTCACTGTGAGTAACTGCATCACTGGTGTGTAGTCTACATCCTGACATTACTGTGAGTGACTGCGTCACTGGTGTGTAGCCTACCGTCCTGATGTCACTGTAAGTAACTGGGTCACTGTTGTGTAGTTCTACTGTCTTGATCTAACTGTGAGTAACTACGTCACTGGCGTGTAGTCTACTGTCCTCACCTAACTGTGAGTAACTACGTCACTGGTGTGTAGTCTACTGTCCTGACCTCACTGTGAGTAACTGCGTCCCTGGTGTGTAGTCTGCTGTCCTGGTCTCACTGTGAGTAACTGTGCCACTGGTGTGAGGTCTACCGTCCTGACGTCACTGTGAGTAACTGCATCACTGGTGTGTAGTGTACATCCTGACATTACTGTGAGTGACTGCGTCACTGGTGTGTAGCCTACCGTCCTGACATCACTGTGAGTAACTGTGTCACTGGTGTGTAGTCTACCGTCCTGACATCACTGTGAGTAACTGCATCACTGGTGTGTAGCCTACCGTCCTGATGTCACTGTAAGTAACTGGGTCACTGGTGTGTAGTTCTACTGTCCTGACCTCACTGTGAGTAACTGCATCCCTGGTGTGTAGTCTACTGTCCTGGCCTCACTGTGAGTAACTGTGTCACTGGTGTGTAGTCTGCTGTCCTGGTCTCACTGCGAGTAACTGTGCCACTGGTGTGAGGCCTACCGTCCTGACGTCACTGTGAGTAACTGCATCACTGGTGTGTAGTCTACATCCTGACATTACTGTGAGTGACTGCGTCACTGGTGTGTAGCCTACCGTCCTGACATCACTGTGAGTAACTGTGTCACTGGTGTGTAGTCTATCGTCCGGACATCACTGTGAGTAACTGCATCACTGGTGTGTAGCCTACCGTCCTGACGTCACAGTGTGTTACTGTGTCACTGGTGTGTAGCCTACCGTCCTGATGTCACTGTGAGTTACTGCGTCACTGGTGTGTAGCCTACCATCCTGACGTCAATGTGAGTTACTGCGTCACAGGTGTGTAGCCTACCGTCCTGACATCACTGTGAGTAACTGTGTCACTGGTGTGTAGCCTACCGTCCTGACGTCACTGTGAGTTACTGCGTCACTGGTGTGTAGCCTACCGTCCTGGCGTCACTGGTGTGTAGTCTACTGTCCTGACCTCACTGTGAGTAACTATGTCACTGGTGTGTAGTCTACCGTCCTGACCTAACTGTGAGTAACTACGTCACTGGTGTGTAGTCTACTGTCCTGGCCTCACTGTGAGTAACTATGTCACTGGTGTGTAGTCTACGTCCTGACCTCACTGTGAGTAACTGTGTCTCTGGTGTGTAGTCTACTGTCCTGGCCTCACTGTGAGTAACTGCATCACTGGTGTGTAGTCTACAGTTCTGACCTCACTGTGAGTAACTGTGTCACTGGTGTGTAGTCTACTGTCCTGACCTCACTGTGAGTAACTGCGTCCCTGGTGTGTAGTCTACTGTCCTGGCCTCACTGTGAGTAACTGTGTCACTGGTGTGTAGTCTACGTCCTGACCTCACTGTGAGTAACTGCATCACTAGTGTGTAGTCTACGTCCTGACCTCACTGTGAGTAACTGCATCACTAGTGTTTAGTCTACGTCCTGACCTCACTGTGAGTAACTGTGTCACTGGTGTGTAGTCTACAGTTCTGACCTCACTGTGAGTAACTGCGTCTCTGGTGTGTAGTCTACACTTTTGACCTCACTGTGAGTAACTGCGTCTCTGGTGTGTAGTCTACACTTCTGACCTCACTGTGAGTAACTGCGTCTCTGGTGTGTAGTCTACTGTCCTGACCTCACTGTGAGTAACTGTGTCACTGGTGTGTAGTCTACTGTCCTGGCCTCACTGTGAGTAACTGCGTCACTGGTGTGTAGTCTACAATTCTGACCTCACTGTGAGTAACTGTGTCACTGGTGTGTAGTCTACGTCCTGACCTCACTGTGAGTAACTGCGTCTCTGGTGTGTAGTCTATTATCCTGACCTCACTGTGAGTAACTGCGTCCCTGGTGCGCAGTCTACTGTCCTGGCCTCACTGTGAGTAACTGCGTCTCTGGTGTGTAGTCTACGTCCTAACCTCACTGTGAGTAACTGCGTCACTGGTGTGTAGCCTACCGTCCTGACGTCACTGTGAGTTACTGCATCACTGGTGTGTAGCCTACCGTACTGGCGTCACCGGTGTGTAGTCTACTGTCCTGACCTCACTGTGAGTAACTATGTCACTGGTGTGTAGTCTACCGTCCTGACCTCACTGTGAGTAACTATGTCACTGGTGTGTAGTCTACTGTCCTGACCTCACTGTGAGTAACTGCATCCCTGGTGTGTAGTCTACTGTCCTGGCCTCACTGTGAGTAACTATGTCACTGGTGTGTAGTTCTACCGTCCTGACCTCACTGTGAGTAACTACGTCACTGGTGTGTAGTCTACTGTCCTGACCTCACTGTGAGTAACTGCGTCCCTGGTGTGTAGTCTACTGTCCTGGCCTCACTGTGAGTAACTGTGTCACTGGTGTGTAGTCTACGTCCTGACCTCACTGTGAGTAACTGCGTCTCTGGTGTGTAGTCTACTGTCCTGGCCTCACTGTGAGTAACTGCGTCACTGGTGTGTAGTCTACAGTTCTGACCTCACTGTGAGTAACTGTGTCACTGGTGTGTAGTCTACGTCCTGACCTCACTGTGAGTAACTGCGTCTCTGGTGTGTAGTCTACTGTCCTGGCCTCACTGTGAGTAACTGCGTCTCTGGTGTGTAGTCTACACTTCTGACCTCACTGTGAGTAACTGCGTCTCTGGTGTGTCGTCTACACTTCTGACCTCACTGTGAGTAACTGTGTCTCTGGTGTGTAGTCTACTGTCCTGACCTCACTGTGAGTAACTGCGTCCCTGGTGTGTAGTCTACTGTCCTGGCCTCACTGTGAGTAACTGCGTCACTGGTGTGTAGTCTACAGTTCTGACCTCACTGTGAGTAACTGTGTCACTGGTGTGTAGTCTACGTCCTGACCTCACTGTGAGTAACTGCGTCTCTGGTGTGTAGTCTACGTCCTGACCTCACTGTGAGTAACTGCATCACTAGTGTGTAGTCTACGTCCTGACCTCACTGTGAGTAACTGTGTCACTGGTGTGTAGTCTACGTCCTGACCTCACTGTGAGTAAGATTATGAGTGCTTACTTTTGCCTTGTCAAGCAGTAGCATGCATGAAAGGTCTGTAGTGATTAGCACACATGTATATGGTTTACGCGTCCACAGAGTAGGGGAACCAGACGTAAAGGACATAAAGAAATGTTATATGTCTCCGGTCTGCGTCTCTGGTGTAGTCTACGTCATGACCTCACTGTGAGTAACTGTGTCACTGGTGTGTAGTCTACTGTCCTGGCCTCACTGTTAGAAACTGTGTCACTGGTGTGTAGTCTACAGTTCTGACCTCACTGTGAGTAACAGTGTCACTGGTGTGTAGTCTACACTTCTGACCTCACTGTGAGTAACTGCGTCTCTGGTGTGTAGTCTACACTTCTGACCTCACTGTGAGTAACTGCGTCTCTGGTGTGTAGTCTACACTTCTGACCTCACTGTGAGTAACTGCGTCTCTGGTGTGTAGTCTACTGCCCTGACCTCACTGTGAGTAACTGCGTCCCTGGTGTGTAGTCTACTGTCCTGGCCTCACTGTGAGTAACTGTGTCACTGGTGTGTAGTCTACGTCCTGACCTCACTGTGAGTAACTGGATCACTGGCGTGTAGTCTACTGTCCTGACCTCACTGTGAGTAACTGCGTCCCTGGTGTGTAGTCTACTGTCCTGGCCTCACTGTGAGTAACTGCGTCTCTGGTGTGTAGTCTACTGTCCTGGCCTCACTGTGAGTAACTGTGTCACTGGTGTGTAGTCTACTGTCCTGACCTCACTGTGAGTAACTGCGTCACTGGTGTGTAGTCTACTGCCCTGACCTCACTGTGAGTAACTGCGTCCCTGGTGTGTAGTCTACTGTCCTGGCCTCACTGTGAGTAACTGTGTCTCTGGTGTGTAGTCTACGTCCTGACCTCACTGTGAGTAACGGCGTCACTGGTGTGTAGTCTACGTCCTGACCTCACTGTGAGTAACTGCGTCACTGGTGTGTAGTCTACGTCCTGACCTCACTGTGAGTAACTGTGTTACTGGTGTGTAGTCTACGTCCTGACCTCACTTTGAGTAAGATTATGAGTGCTTACTTTTTGCTTGTCAAGCAGTAGCATGCATGAAAGGTCTGTAGTAATTAGCACACATGTATATGGTTTACGCATCCACAGAATAGAGGAACCAGACGTAAAGGACATAAAGAAATGTTATATGTCTCTGGTCTGCGTCTCTGGTGTAGTCTACGTCATGACCTCACTGTGAGTAACTGTGTCACTGGTGTGTAGTCTACTGTCCTGGCCTCACTGTTAGAAACTGTGTCACTGGTGTGTAGTCTACTGTCCTGGCCTCACTGTGAATAACTGTGTCACTGGTGTGTAGTCTACAGTTCTGACCTCACTGTGAGTAACGGTGTCACTAGTGTGTAGTCTACACTTCTGACCTCACTGTGAGTAACTGCGTCTCTGGTGTGTAGTCTACACTTCTGACCTCACTGTGAGTAACTGCGTCCCTGGTGTGTAGTCTACTGTCCTGGCCTCACTGTGAGTAACTGTGTCACTGGTTTGTAGTCTACAGTTCTGACCTCACTGTGAGTAACTGCGTACCTGGTGTGTAGTCTACTGTCCTGGCCTCACTGTGAGTAACTGTGTCTCTGGTGTGTAGTCTACGTCCTGGCCTCACTGTGAGTAACTGCGTCACTGGTGTGTAGTCTACGTCCTGACCTCACTGTGAGTAACTGTGTCACTGGTGTGTAGTCTACGTCCTGACCTCACTGTGAGTAAGATTATGAGTGCTTACTTTTTGCTTGTCAAGCAGTAACATGCATGAGAGGTCTGTAGTGATTAGCACACATGTATATGGTTTACGCGTCCACAGAGTAGGGGAACCAGACGTAAAGGGCATAAAGAAATGTTATATGTCAGATACAAGCCGCATTGCGATGTTGTAACTGGCTATATATCACAATGGGTGATTTTCAGACATTTTTTACTCATGAGCACTAAACATGCGGGTCTTGTACTTTCACTTTTCCAATGGTAAGTATCGTATAGGCTTAAGGCGCAGCATTATTGGTGCTGTTGGCTGGCAAACCATGACTGGATGATCGATATTCTCACATCATTAGACCAGGCCACAGTTATTAACAGTTGGTCAGTACTTGCCTCTAAGTGCAAGTTTGTTGCCAAGGTCATTGACTGTCCGTCACTAGCAAGCCCCCAGTCTACCTTCTTTGTGGCTCCCTTGTATAGTCAGGAGCCACAACGAGAGTGGAGTGCACTCCTCTCTCTCTGTTGGTACGTTCAGCCCCCTTGACTCATACATAGTGACATTTAGAGCCCACATTGTTGCCCTCACCATCTTATGTCTATTAGTTAGCCGCCGTGGCCCTGCACTATCAGTGGTAAAGGTGAGAGAGAACCAAACCAACGAAGGACCGGCGTACCTCAACAAACTAGTGAACTTTCCCTAACCCAACAGGGAGCTTTGTTCCGGATCCCTCTCCCTGGCAACCACCCAACGCATCTGCTGAGCAAACAGCGGAGGACGCTCCTTCTCCCACCTGGCGGCTTAGACCTGGAACACCCTCCACCTGCACCTCAGAGCCTCACCATCTCTCCGGCAGTTCAGGAAGGACCTCAAAACCTGGATATTCAACCAATAGGTACAGGCAGCATGATCCAGCAGCATGTTCCCACAGCGCCTCGACACCCTCACGGGTGAAGCAGCAGCGCTTTACAAATCCTGATTGATTGATTGATTGACAGATTTCCCCGACTCAAATTTGTGGTGTTAAATAGTTCCACCACTTTTTAGAACCATTTTCAAAAATAGGATCTGTTCTTTTTGCAGCTAGACAAATGTCTATTTTAACACTGTACTCCATACTCTATTTGAAGGCAGTTGGTACCTTGTGTTTCTGATGAGTTAGGAGGATTCTAAACTATAATTTGGTCTGCTCTTTACCCGCCTCCACCACCACCTCCACCTCTCCCCACCATACTCCACTGTCCACTATCCTCTCCCAACCCAATCCTTCTGGTCACTGTTCCACTATTTTTTTTGTTACAAATCTACTTGTGTGCCCTCTGAGGTGTTTTGCATCAGAGCAGTTCCTTACACCTGGTATACAACAAGCCTTGCTTCTCAACAACGTGGTGCAATATTTGCTCTGCGCAGGGTCTCAAGTACAACCATTCTGAGATTGGATTAAAAAAGATATGCAGCCATTTTTTGGCTCTGTCTAAAAATGTGTAATAATAATAAAAACAACAAAACAACAACAATAATGACAACAATGCTAATAATACTATTACTACCAATAATAATAAAAAGAATAACTATTATAGTAATAAACATCAGGTATTCCCTAGTAAATGCAGAAAGTTTTCATCTTCTCAGCTGCTCTTCTCTTCTCTAATGTGTTATGGTCCCCTTTTTGTGCCAACTAGCAGTGTTAGTCTCAGGCTGTGTTCTGTGTAACGGCAGATAATGGAATTATCGGACATACTGCTAATTTCTAGGGGTGGGTGCAATTTGCGAAATTCACTTTCTCAAACTATCGCAAAAATGTTAAAAATCTCCGCAAACACGCGGAAATATTGCGAAGACGCGGAAGTTTTTTTCCCGCCCGTTCGCTGTATTTTCTGCATGATCGCAGCTCGCCAACTTACCCATGCGGTTGCTCACGAGCGCGAGATCTCAATCATCTCATACTCTCACGGTGCATGATCACGAGAAGAAAGACGTGATCGCGCGACGAATGAGGTAATCGCGTGACAAATGACGTTAATGCGGGCGCGAACTGTCGCGAGACAGCGCAAATGGCTACCAACAATCCAACATCTCGTGGAGAACGCGACCGGATCGGGAAAACTTGTCGGCGAACGCGGGGATTCAGGTAAGGCGATTGCGCGCACGCGAGAATGTATTTTTTTACAGCGCGAGCAAGAAAAAACATTCCGGTAAGATGCGGATTGCGGAAATTTTGACATTTTCGCGCTCTCCGCGTAACGCGAAAATGTCAAATTATCGCAATTTCCGCGAGCGGAACGGAATTTTAGCCCAGGCCTACTAATTTCATGGGATAAAGGCGGAATGTGCACCGATTGGTATCCCCTTTTGCCCTTGCTTAAGCGACCATCGTATGGGACACTGATGCCATGCCAAAAAGGATCTGTCCTCCATCCTATCCATGAGGCATTTGGCTTTCCTGTCCCTGAACCAGGCCTATCTATGTGCACAGACCCACACATGCATGCAGGCCTGCAATGACAGCTGTCAACACGCGCCACACATATGCATACACACATGCGTACACAGAAGTACACGGATGTACACCTACATGGATGGTTTGCCCCTGTAAGTGGAAATTTAAGTGCCGAATGCCTGGCACTGCTCTTACAGCCCCAGTGAAGAAGATGAGAATAAAGGCCTTACTTGGAAAGGCACTCAGCATCAGGTTCCTCTGAGCACCCAACATTCAATGTGAGCTCAGGCTCCATCGTTTATCTTCATCCTGCCCTCTAATGGGACTTTTATGCTTGCATAATGTACAGCATTGAACGTAGCTCATCCAGAATTCATAGTGACAAACAGACCTGCAGAAAGACCCACACTGACCGTAAACCAACTGGCGGCTGCCCACGACAGAGCGGAAACCGCATTCTTCACAGCTAGGCGCACGAGGAGCAGGGATCGTGGAAACGCGCACGGCTAATCGACAGCCATTAACATCTTCCCACAAGCTACTTTCTTTTTTTTTTTCACATTAAGATTTCATGATGTTGCAATTTGTGGTGTAAATGTCTGGTAAGGCATTTTATTAAAAGCAACGAATCATTTAATAAAGAACCACTGAGAAGTTTCATCAACAGGAAAATATGAAATGGGCACGTTTGTTTCTTCTGTTCTCGGTATAACGAGCACAACACTTTCAAATAGAGGCCAATCCTTCCACTGCGGAAATTTTACCAATTTGAAGAAACCAAGTTAAATATATATAATTTTAGATTTCGCCGGCTAGACAGCGCATGACCTGTCTGCTGTGAGTGGGCTTACAAAGAACATACAGGAGCTGGGAGCCCGACCATTACTTACCATTGGTTGGCTTTCCTGTCACTCTCATTTGCCTGCTGCTTATTTGTGTTCCAGCCTGTCAATCTTGTGTTTGTCCCACTCTTGGAGCATTGCCTGTTATACATGATTTTCAATTGGCTGGCATCTATGCTTCCTCTGCTTGCTTGAAAAGCACTACTGTTTTCTTTTCAATTGAGCACTCCATAAGAGAGCATGTTTTTTTCTAGTTGTCTCTCTTTTGTACTTCTCGCCCCCACACTCCGTGTTGCACAAACCCTCATGTAGTTTCCCCATTGCTTTCTCACACATGGGCCTCTCGTCTGCCCCCTCCATGGTACTCTGTCGCTCATTGCTTCTCATCTTGATCTCTGCCCTCTGTGTTGCTTCCCTCATCCATGCTCTCCTCTCTCAGTTGCTTTTCCTCCCCACCCTATACTTCCCCATCGTCTGCTCACCTGTGTGCTTCCTCCACCCGCTTCACCTTGCAATTTTGTCCATTGCTTCTCCTCCCTCTCCCATGCCCTTCCAGTTGCTTCTGTCCCCATTGCTTCCGCCTCCCTGTGCTGCTTTTGCCCTTTCGTGTTGCTTCCACCCCACTCTTTGCTACCACCCCTCACCCACTTTATTAAAAAAAAACACTTTGGTGCTTTTTTAACTTTTTTAGTTGCTGCTCCAACTTGGACCAGTAACTGAAAAGAGGCAAAGTGCCTTCATAATTTCATAACTGCACATATGCTTCGTGAATTCATCTACAAAACTACGTGGGTGGCTGCATCAAAGATTTTTTGTATTCTTCTACTTCATGGATGCTGTACAGCATTGATAAAATCATCAGGGATGCTGTGCAGTTTGGCTAAACCATTCGCCAAGCCAATAGGTCCCAAAGGCGAGATCTATTGGCTTGGCCAATGCTTGTTCTGTGATATTTCTCCCAAATGTGTTGTCACACAGAATTTTAGAGAATGTCTTATTATGCCTGAACTTATATTTTATTTTTGCGGTTTAAAAAGAAAGCACATTTCGTTAATAGGTACGATTGCTCCGTATTGCAAGTCATAGGTTTGCATTCTGCCTCAGCTTCTCGCCCTACCTCGGTATGTCAATCAAGCACCTTCTAGGCCAATGAATATCTGGGAGATAAAGGAGACTTGGGGGCGCCTCTTGACTTTGTGCATGGGGCCCCTTCATTTTGCATTATGCCACTGCCTTACTAACACATTAAGGACTCTTTAAAGCAGTCGATCTGTTCCTCAAGTGTGAGTGGCTTTGCATTTTAAGTCATCTTGTACTGCTTTCTGAGGGAAAGTATGCCGAATGCACAGTGATGGGAGTCGCTAAGTATAGTGAACTCTCTGCCTCCATTGTGAGTCTGGTATATGACTGGGTTTTTCATCTTTTTTTTTTGTCTTCAGATCTTGAGTGACTTTGTATACTTTCATTTTAGGTGCTCTAAAGTATCCCATAAATATAAGCACGTGTTGACCAAGTCCAAAGGTCTGCAATATTTGCAAATGAATGTGCATCTTATTTGATTGGGAAGTGTGTGTGTATTTGTGTAGATGAATGAGTTGGTCCTATTTGAGATGAGTCATGGTTGGAAGAGTGGGTGGGTGACTGACTAAATGGAAGGATTAGAAATTGAGCACATGGGGGTTCGACAAGTTCATCCATTGATGGCTGCACTTATGTATGAGTCACTGAATGGGTGAGAGAGTTTGCAGAATGTTGAATGAGTGAGTGCAAAGGTGGGTGACTGAACTAGGGTTGTAAATAGCATGGGCCCGATTCACAGAACTAACTTAAGACAAAATCCTAAACTTACTACCATTTTGGTATTCACAGAAGGCACTTACTCATTTTGGTATTCACAGAAGGCACTTACTCATTTCGGTATTCACAGAAGGTAGGAGTCCTAACTTTAGGACTCCTAAATGCCTTCTGTGAATACCGAAAGTCTTAAAATTAGGATTTTTCTCAGTTTAGTTGTAGTATAGTTAGGACTCCTAACTTTAGGACTCCTAAATGCCTTCTGTGAATTCTGAAAGTCTTAAAATTAGGATTTTTCTCAATTTAGTAGTAGTAAAGTTAGGACTCCTAACTTTAGGACTCCTAAATGCCTTCTGTGAATACCGAAAGCCTTAAAATTAGGATTTTTCTCAGTTTAGTAGTAGTATAGTTAGAACTCCTAACTTTAGGAATCCTAAATGCCTTCTGTGAATACCGAAAGTCTTAAAATTGTAGTAGTAAAGTTAGGACTCCTAACTTTAGGACTCCTAAATGCCTTCTGTGAATACCGAAAACCTTAAAATTAGGATTTTTCTCAGTTTAGTAGTAGTAAAGTTAGGAGTCCTAACTTTAGGACTCCTAAACTGAGAAAAATCCTAATTTTAAGACTTTCGGTATTCACAGAAGGCATTTAGGAGTCCTAAAGTTAGGACTCCTAACTTCTGTGAATACCGAAGTGAGTAAGTGTCTTCTGTGAATACCAAAATGAGTAAGTGCCTTCTGTGAATACAAAAATGGTAGTAAGTTTAGGATTTTGTCTTAAGTTAGTTCTGTGAATCGGGCCCCATGTATGTAGCCTGGGGGTTTGCCTTATCAGCAACCAAGTATGATTCAAGAGGCACGTGTCCCATAAATGAGAACTAGCTAGCCACATTTCTGCTTGTGTGTAATTGATAAAGAATGAATACCCACAATATTACAAGAATTATCACGTTTATGCCACGACTAACATAAGCTGGAAGTGAACACTGTTCTGCCATTGATGCCCACAATATGTTAGGATTTGTAACAATTACGCCATGGATTGGCAACGTCATGAGAGGGATACCAACACTATGCTACGAATTACCACTATCACGCCACAGCTGGAATTGTGCCACGGGTGGCCACCATCATGCTATGGACGCCTGCATTGTGTCCAAAAAGACACTATTGTAGCACTGAGAAGGTAAAATCATTTCTGTGAGTGCTTGTAGGGCACCCTGCAATGCAGCTGCAAGTGCGGATGCACTGCAGAGGTTGCCATGATTGCTCACCGACTATTAGTGTGTTGACAAGAAGAGGATTCACTCTACACTAAGATACAGCGTGCTAGGGTGCCTAATACGGCCCTGGATGTTTTACTTTTGGTAGTTATCAGGAATTTAGCGGCGTAACGTGGGCTGCCAGCGCCCGGGGCACAGCAAGTATCCTTCCACTTATCTTTTCAAATTGTGCACCCCTATTAAAATTTTGCGCCCCTGAGAATTTTGCGCCTGGTGCAACCGCCCCAGTGGCCCCACCCCTGCTACGCCACTGGAAGCCGCATCCATTTACAGCAGAGACACAGAGACACCGCTTCCACAACTATTTCTAGCGGTGTACAGTATATTGCTGAACTTTTCTGTAACACTATAATAGCGACACTGGTAAAAAAAGAGTCTATAAAAGAAACTTGCCCATTAGTGACGAGGCACTGCAGGCCAATCAGCAGCCGTGACCCATACAGTCTCAAACTGGGGCCTTCATTATTGACCGGCAGCAACAAGGACTGATGCTAAAATTACACCACGCTTTCTGCGAATTGTTTCAGGTTATACACCTCAGGCTGTGTCCTCTGTCAGATATGTCAATAGAAAAAGAACCTGTGTGTCGTATTGCCTTTAATGTTTTGGCATTTTCATGACTCGGGTACTCTGTTAGCATTGGGTGTGTGTTTCAGGAGCGATAGCACACTGCTGTGTATTTGTAAAGTAGAGGTAGGCGGCATGTTTTTAAGAGATTAATAAATCAAACGCTGCTGCGTTATATAGGGATTTGCCGTAGAGATTTATGCACTGATTTGCAATTAATGTTTATTTACTGTAAAGCACCCTGGTGCTTCATGACACCTCGTGAAAATCTGGAAATGCAATAATAACTAAGAGCCCTTTGGGATGCAAAGCAGTTCCTTCTCAAGCGCGCGCGAGCTGTGAATGGCGCAGGTGCAGCAGCCGTGGCTCGTTATATGAGTGAAGCGGAGAGCTGACGTGTGTAATTTCTCAGCTCACACAAACCGAGCTCTGGGACAAATGTGCATTTAAAGTTTTAAACGGTGAATGGATGTAGAATGAAGATCTGAACGTCATCGTGTCTTCAAAACTCAACGCACACTCCATCCAACTCAACCCAGCATGTTTGTTGGCGCGAAGCATTGTGAAATGTCGTTTCGTCTTTCTGTCAGTACCAAGAGATGCAGTACTCACAAAAGACCCTAGATGGCGGTGAAGAGCCTCGATAAGAATCAATACTGCAGTAAACGTCTCTATATGGTCAGCGCCCACAGCGGCTTATCTTGGGAAGCTTTTTTTTCAGTTTTGTATGAAAATTTAAGCCTCCTGGGCAATTAGTTGCCCTTTTCTCTTCCCTTCTTTAGAAGACATATTTAAAGAGTATTAGTCGACATAGGCTTGGAACACACTGGATGCATGTACGAGTTATGCTTCTGTCAGACTATGTACATTGGTAGCAGGATACTTTAGTCCAAATAGTTTGCCTCTCAGTGCTAGCTCCCTTTTGCTATGAAGGGCAATTGTATAGCGCAGCGCAACCCTCTAAACTGAACCTTTGAACAATTCTGTAGTACTGTGGTTCCAGTGTTTGTATACAGTGCTTAATATCGGTGTTCTATCGGTTTCTATGCGTCCACAGATTCTGGCACAAGAGAACTAAGGGGCATATTATCAAGCCAGGCGATAAAATTATCGCCACTTTAGCGGCAGAAAAACTTTTTTCTGCGCTGTTCCATGTAAAACGGCGAAATGCTTGATTATACGACCCTGTGGTCGTATCACATGAATCCACCTCACATGTGAGGTATGCCTTAGTCAGGAATTTAACAGACGTTAAATTCCTGCGTTAAGGCATACTTAGCACAATTAAAATAATCGCTTCCCCGCGTTGTAAATATCACGAAGCTGCCTTCGCGATATTTACTCATGTTGTTTCCACAGACACGCCTACTTTGCATCTCATTAGCGATGCGAAGTTAGGCGTGCTGGAAACGGGAGCAAAATCAGCAAAACACGCAATAGCGTGTTTTTGCTGATAAGGCGATAAAATTATCGCCGCTCTTCGGCCGAAAACGGCCGCAAAAGCGGCGATAATTTTTTATCGCCGCATTGTTAATATGCCCCTATTTTAGCAATTAGATTATTGCGTGCACATGCCTTTCCGTTTACCTTTCCACGTGAATAAGCGTGGTCAAATGGCGTCACATTTATCAAGGGCAATATTTCAGAAGCTCTGTGACTCCTGCAAACAGCGGACTGACTGACCAACATCTGTCATTTTTTAGTAGGTGTCGCACTATTTGGAGTCAGTTATGACTTTAGGTGAAACCTCTAAACCAAGTAGCGTGCAATTGGGCACCACCTCAATTTATTTCTAAGTATTGGAAATCCTGTGCTTTTTGGTGATGGGAGTCACAATAGTGTATGGGTGTGCTTTCATATATCAACACAAGACCCATTGTATAACTGGTATGTATTTTCCCCATACCTGATGAAGTCTCTGGGTTATACCCATATTACGAAACATATGTTGGTCGGGCACTAATATTATTTATGGCAAAATAATTTTGGAATAAAAGAAGAATTGGCTTAAGGGTTCTTGAATTCTTTTTCATTTAAGGACTATAACACTTACAGATTGGTGTGCATGCGCCAGTTTGTGATACTTATCAGGGCATGTTGTTCAAAACTGGACAGCATGGGTATAACTGTTCTCTGTTCATGCTAAATTCTACAGATTATGAAATGAAATGAAATGACGAATTTCTGAAGCGCGACATGACCCAGAGGTATCTAGGCGTTAAAACACTAGAAAGCAGTTGTTCCTAGAGAAGAGTTACTGGTAGAGCCAGGTTTTTAGGTGCTTTCTAAATTGTAGCAGATTATGTGCGTTTTTCAGGGAAGTGGGCAAGGTGTTCCAGAGTTTAGTGGTAGTATAGGTGAAGCTTTTGCCTCCCCATTTTACTCTTGAGATCTTGGGGATGGCGAGAATGCCACTCTTGGCAGATCTTAATGGTCTTCCTGGGACGTAGGGTTTAAGGAGTTGTGACAGTTGTAGTGGGCCTTTGCCGTGTATTGCCTTAAATGTGATGAGCAAGGCTTTAAACTGAATGCGCTTGTTAATAGGCAGCCAGTGTAGTTCTGCGAGAGCCTTGGAGGCTGAGGCAAGACGAGGAAGCCCAAGCAGAACTTTAGCAGCGGCGTTTTGGGTATTCTGCAATTTTTGTAGACCACATTTGCTTGCACTGGTCAAAAGTGGGTTGCAGTAATCTTGTCTGGAACCAATCAAGGCTGTGACTACTGTTTTCCTGAGCTCAAACAGGATGAGTGGCAAAATCTTCCTTAAGATTCTGAGGATGAAAAAGCAGGTTGCAGTTTTATGGTTAATCTGGGGCTCAAAGGAGAGCTTGGTATCAAACAGAACTCACAGGTTCTTAACCTTCTCAGCTGGTACCGGTAGAGTGCCCATGTGACTTGGCCACCAACTGTCTGACCACACAATGGGTGTATTGCCAAAAAGCATGACCTCTGTTTTTGAGGCGTTGAGCTTAAGAAAATTTGTCTGCATCCAGTTCCCAATATGATTTATACAGTCTTTGAACCGGGACGCGGTGTCGGTGGGCGAGCTGTTAATAGACACTATGATTTGCATGTCTGATTGATTCTTAGGTTGTAAAATTTATGCACACCTCCTATAGGTGCTAGCTGATGGTCCCCCCACTACCCAAACTTGTAATTTGAAGAAAATAGCAGAGGAGACAATATAAAGAGATTTTCTTTTAATTGTGACACCTGCTTTATTTTGATACTACAATGGAATTTTGACTATTATTTGCTAGAATAATATTTTTGTTTTAATTCACACTGCTGAACAATCGTTGTGCACTATGTCTAACAAATGTAGGGAAAGAATTGGACACTTTGTTTCAATCCATGGCCCTCAGGGTTCATAGGCTATACCAGAGACAAGATATTTAGACGGCTACATCAAAAGAAGTCTAATAATGAAAGTCTTTGCTACACAAAACAATTCATTTTCCATTTAGGTTTGCTCTTTTACATTTGTAGCATTACACCCGCGACTCAAATATGCAATCCAATAATGAACCGCTTTATTGTGGTAAATATATATTTTTCAGAAACCATAGTGTCATTTTAAATTGTATCTTAGTTCAGGAATATGGAAATAGCAGTACTGGTACAGTGACCTAGGAGCCATCCACATTTGAAAATATTTGATCCACTAGAAAGTAGTTGTTTACATGGACTCCCTAGCGGAGAATCCATAAGTAAAGGCAAACATACATGTTGACTTCTCTTAACTGTTGGTTATTAAAAAAAACGTGTAGTAACAACAAGAGAGGGAGGGATAGTCACTCTTATTCCCACTGACAAGTATACTAGAAAACAACAAAAAAGTGACTGAAAAATTCCTAAGGAAAAACTAAAGAATAGAACAGCACAAGGACAAACCTCTTTGTTTAAAAGAACCCTCACTCACCAACCTAGTTGGTGACATGCTTCATCATTTGGTTCCCACCAGAGAGGCCGAATGCCTCCCTGGTGTGCTACAACGCCTGAATTACAGCGGAGCAGGTTTCTTGTGAAGGGATGTGAGTGCAAAAGGTGGTGTAAATTTTAAAGATGGCTGATTTTATCCAAAAATAATTTTAATGGTGGAAAACCAGAGACCATTAAAAACAAGTGAGACGGACGTTGGCTGGCAGATTAGGTTAACCAGACTTATCTGGTTTAGTACAAAAAGTGAAAAGTGGTCGACATGTTTCTGCTTTTCAGTGCGATTGTGCTAAGCATTCATCAGGACCAAAAACTCCACGGCGGTATACGCTCTCTAAGGCGTACCCTAACCTGTGGAGACGTGTGGACGGCAAAACTCACGGTTTCACCTATGCAGCCTTCTGGGATTTCCAAAGGCCACTGGACTGGACTCTAGAATTTCTAGATTAGCACTCCTCTCCCGCTCATGACCTAACGCTGGTCCTCCAAACACTCGGGCCGTGGAGGACCAGCGTTAGGTCATGAGCGGGAGAGTGCTAATCTAGAAATTCTATCAGCGTCTCTTTCCCCCCTCCCGGACCCATGACGTGAAACGAGTCTTTATTTCACAGTCCAGTGGCCTTTGGAAATCCCAGAAGGCCGCATAGGTGAAACCGTGAGTTTTGCCATCCACACGTCTCCACAGGTTAGGGTAAGCCTTAGAGAGTGTATACCGCCGTGGAGTTTTCGATCCTGATGAATGCTTAGCACAATCGCACTGAAAAGCAGAAACATGTCGACCACTTTTCACTTTTTGTACTAAACTGGACAAGTCTGGCTAACCTAATCAGCCACCCAACATCCATCTCACCTGTTTTTAATGGTCGCTGGCTTTCCACCATTAAAATTATTTTTGGATAAAATCAGCCATCTTTTAAATTTACACCACCTTTTGCACTCACATCCCTTCACAAAAAACCTGCTCCGCTGTAATTCAGGCGTCGTAGCACACCAGGGAGGCATTCGGCCTCTCTGGTGGGAACCCAATGATGAAGCAGGTCATCAACTAGGTTGGTGAGTGAGGGTTCTTTTAAACAAAGAGGTTTGTCCTTGTGCTGTTCTATTCCTTAGTTTTCCCTTAGGAATTTTTCAGTCACTCTTTTGTTGTTTTCTAGTATTAAACAAACCGACCCACAGGTTTACTATATTGATAAGATAGGCCATCTATACATCAGTTTTATATTAATACGGACAAAATAACAAGGGATATTTAGCTGGGTTCACATTATGTTAGGTGTTTTATCTAGAGCGACATCCTCTAATGCATTGGTGTGCATGATAAACCATGTGAGAATATTAAATAGCACTGGGTGTAACTTGTGTAATTTCGGATAGATTAATGCAGGAAACTGACTGAGAAATTAGGCAAAATTCCAAATACTTGTGAGAACTTCATCTTGTACTGAAAAAATTGCCCGAAAGGACTGTTTGGTTAAAAATTCAACTTGAAAATGTAACTTTGAATTGATTTCCTTTTGCTCACGTTCGGATTTGCAGTTTTGCATATAAAAATTACCCAAATGATCCGCTTAGGTAAAATATCTAACTGAAATGTTTGTTGACCACCCACGCTACAGGAACTGCCACTCACGTTCGAAACACTGCCATCCGCGTTCAGATTAGGAGATTTGTGCTTGAAATGTGGCTCATGTTTAAAATTACCTGAACAGTAGACCTTGTGTAAAAACTTATCCTCGAAGTACGCGATATGGAGTAATGGCACAATTTTTTGTAATTTTGTGTAGATTTCTGTACGCAAAATTACGCCAATCGCTCCTGCGCAGTCAAACGTTTGCTCAGGCCTAATATTAAAGCACTACACAACGCATGCAAAAGTCTCCAATCCGTGTACTACCTTTACCCCTCGTCTTCAGAAGGTTTACCTGTCAGAATCGGCTTTGTGAATGTGACTTCTATAAACGGGAGCTACTTCAACATGAGTTGCTAGTTAACTAGAAACAAATATTTATTCTCATGACTATTGTCATGAATTAAAATGAATGAAGGAGATTTATAAAGTGCATGGCTACTTAGAAGAGTGTTCCGGCAAACTCCTTACTGTCATATGTTGCATGCATTTGAATGATATACTATAAACCTAGCAAGAATGTAGCTAGGGTGTCATGGGGCAAAGAGGAAGTTTGGAAAATGGGCCTTTATTCCCATGCTATGTAGCAAAAAAGATCCATAATAGGGGTGCACACGACTCCTTAGAGTCCTGCGCCACATTGCCACTGTATCCGCTTCATCATTGATTGCACCCTGATTAAAAAAGAGCCATAATAAAACCTATCTTGAAGAGAACTTGAGCCGCTCAGATCTGGCAAACTTCAGATCCATCTCTCTCTTCCCTCATATAGAAAGTTAATGGAAAAATGGTCATTAAACAATTGCAATGTTTTATAGCGCGTAACAACATCCTGGATATCTCCTAAGATGGTTTTCGGCCTAGCTATTGCACTGAACATGTTATTAGCTCTACCATCAATGAACTGAAACGGATTGTCGAAGGTGAAAAAACAGGAGTGGTAATACTTACCAGGACTTATCCACTGCGTTTGACACCAGCAATCATCACATTCTGTTAAGTCACATTAAAGGTTTAACGATAAAGACAACCTTTTCCTGGTTGAAATCCTTTATCTCAGACAGGACTCAACAAAACTAATTGGCTCAATCCTGCTCTCATTCCACATAGTTACTGGAGGGTGTACCCCAAGGGTCGGCACTCTCTTCATTACTATTTAATATTTATATTCAACCTTTAGCCACCGTACTCAAACAAATCACAGTCAAACCATATCTGTATGCAAATGACACCCAAATCATCATCACCTAAAAGAAGATCCCTCAAACTCAATTTCAGCCCCCCCTGCCAAAGTGACTACCATCGTCTCTTATATGCACAACAATTTCCTTAAGCTCAACCTGTCAAAAAATGACTTTCTCCCTAACTTCAACACCATCAACCAATGTGAATCATCCACATGGCTAGCAAATTTAGCCATTTGCCCCTCCCCAGTCCAGTCAGTCTAAAATCTAGGTGTCCAAAACCGACTCCGACCGTAACTTGATTTTTGGAATATCATAAAATCTTATTCCCTGCAGATTCATGCTCTGAGGCGAATTATGCCATTCTCTCTTTTCCCCACAGGGTTATCTTGGGAAATGCATTTGTCCAGTTATACCAGGTCTATGGAAATTCAGCCTATATGTGCCTCCTATTAAAATCATTTCATCACCAACAAAAAAATCAGAATACTCTCGTCAGAGCAATTTTCAACTTCCAAAAATTCTACCCGGATTACATTCGCCAATTACTCTGGCACTCGGTGAGATAGCGTATTACTTTCAAATCTGCCTGCTGTTTCATTCTGCCCTCTATGTTTACATTTTATTCAAAAATTCGTGCCCATTTCAGACACCATTGATTCTCCAACAAGCCCAACTTTGATGGGTCCTGGTCGAAATCCCCGAAATGGTGCAGGTTGGGCCTTCAGAATACAAGGGGCAAAACTGCGGAACAGAATCTACCCAGAAATCAAACCTCTGCATTATCGATTAAAGTTCAGGAAGACCTTAAAACCCTGGATTTTCAAAAAACGTACATCATGTTGCATGGCTAGGCTTCCAAAAGTAAACCTATTCTATCTAAAATGGTAGCCACAGTCCACAAGAATTCCTAAATGAATAAATAAATACATTGATTGCCTTGCCCTTGTAATACAGGTGAAGTGAAACTTAGGTTAAATAGTAAACTGCACAGCCAATTTATAGTTGTACTTTTATATGTGATATTGGAAGTAGGTATGTTTGTGAGATTCCAGACTCTAGAGTTACATAAGAAAGTTCTCTTTTGTTACCTGAGATGAGGTTCCTCAGCGGTAACATGTGGAGGCTTTCCCTGATTTGCCAGACAGTATGCAGACTCTCTGAACCTCCCCTCTTTTTTGTTTAGCTCCAGAATTCTTTAGCCATGCTTGCTGAAGTCAATCCCTCTGTAGCAATCCAAGGAGGCTGGTCAGACCAGACTCCACTTGAGTGTACCTGAATAAAATATCTTTGGTTTGTAGTCTCTTCTGTCTGACGACTCTTCATTTGTGTGGAAGGCTGATAGGTGATTGCGAGTGACCCGGGTGACCCTAATCAGGTCACTTCCTGCTTTGCCAATGCAGGGAAAAAATAACAAAAATATTACTTGTGGTGTATAATGTGTATAGGAGAAAAAGAGCTGAATGTGGCAAACAGAATAGTTTAGTTTATTTTTCAGATTTTGGTGCATTCTAATGGAAACACTTCCTGAAAGGGAGAATGATCATGGTCAGGGGAAATAGCGTTTACAACGCTGTAAACACAACGCAGTAACTTTACAACGCGGTCGTTGCAACGACCGCGTTGTTACCACGTGTGCCATTACATTGCAAGTCGTATCAGCGACTTGTTGTAGGGGGCATGCAACACCAGGGAATGTGTTGGATTTTAAATCCAACACCTTCCCTGCTGTTGCACAAAGTGGAGTAGGAATAGTAATAATACTATTACTAAGTCCAGCGTGACCCCTCCCTATAGCAAGTCGTTGAAACGACTTGCGCTGTAATGGCACGCGTGGTAACAATGCGGTCATTGTAACGACCGCGTTGTAAAGCCATGCGTAGTGAATGTATGCGATGTAAGGTCATACATTCCATGGGCAGCTGATACGATGAGGTGAAATAGTAATACTCCTATGGGTAAGGTAAAGTCAAAGCCCACTCTATGCATATTTTAGGGAATTGCTAAAAATATGTTATCCAAACAGCTGTGCTGTCAAAACAAGCCTAACAAGCATTAGCAAAGCCAGTAAGCCTCGCCAAAGCCAAATCTATTGGCTTTTTCAAAGTTGTGTTTTTAGTCATGCTGTACAGCGGCATGGCTGATTTCAGCATGGCTGAAAGTAAAAAAGAAAAAAGCGTTATGATGTGGTTAATGCTGGCAGCCGTTAGCACTTTTTAAACTTACAACCACGCTGCACAGCAGCTGCACTGCTGAACAACATGGCTAAAAAACATTGACAAAGCCCAATATCTCTTGCGGTTTTTTTTTGTGGCGGGACAGGCTGTACAAGCAAATCAGGATGGTGTAGGAGGTATAGATGGGACAAGCAACGGCACGGGACAGGCTAGGATGGGCAAGCAACAATGCTGCAGGGTGCAGTAGCTTAAAAAAAAGTATAAAGTTTGAAAAATGTAGCGCTATCATGCAGCCAGTGTTGGACGCTCTAATGTTTCTTCCTGTTAATCCTTAATATTTACTCAGATGTATTTCAGAGAATTTCATAAACTGTGCCTTCATCCTACTTCCAAATATTGTAAAACATTGAAAAATAACAATGATTGAATAACAGGTTTAAGAATTAGAATCCCCCTCAACTCTTCAGAAAAATATTGAGAGTTTACAATTCTGCCTTTTCTTATATTTTTTAATTGAATAGGTATTGTCTTGGTATCGATCAAGTCATAGTTTGTCAAAGTAATTTTGTCAAAGTTCTACTACATCAAAGTTGGATGAGATGAAGTTCTTGGCCCTAGTACCACCTACATTGACATATTTTAATGATATGCTGATATATAAGTAGTAGACACCACACTACACAACACAACTTTCTGTTGCACCTAACAGTCATAGTCTAGCTGAAAAAAAAAACAGTCAAAGAAGCCTAGACCGATTGAAAGCCATTCTCCTTCTTAAGCTCAAACAGTACGACAATGGCTGTAGACCCCGGCCATATAGCATGGCAGAGTCACAAAGTCTTTTATTAGCAACATCATGTGCCAAAGCAGATGCACTAAAATGACAGAAACATGGATGTGGAGGCGGAGTCACAAGACATTAGACTCATTGTACACAGATAGCATTCCAAGTAAATCAGGGAGCAATATGTTAATGTCCCAAATATGGTCCCAGATGTAATCGAATATGTCTAAGGCTTATAAATAAATTGAGAGAGTCTGAAATGTTCACACTCACACTGGTTTAAGGAATGGCAGGTGGGCTGTCCTCCATCAAGGTGGCTGAGGTAATTATTTATTTTCTGATAAAAAAAAATAATGGCCCCCAGTCCCCGGGAGTGTTTTCTCAGGGTGTGAGGGTCATTTTTTTTATTTTTTATGTTCAGGCAGGAAAAAAGTACAGCAGACCATCCTCTCTAAATAGGATGGGTGGTCTGATGTTCATGCTCCAATGACCCTTACTCCATCAGAGTGTCTGAATGGGCAGGCCTAGGGCTTGGCGGACAGGATACTCGATTATGTTTCTGATGGAGTATCCAGTCAACCAAACTCCAAATCAGGTTCATAGTATATGACGGATGTTTTTGGACGCAATGTGTAGGTGGTACCTGGACAAACTGAAAGACGCTGTTTGAAGGGAAAATGGATCAATGAATGTTTTTCCCATTTTAACGGCAGGAAGAACATCTATCATCAAAATGATTGTCTTACCTAAACTCTTGTATCTGTACTTACAACTCTGTATTGCTCCCTATGGAGAAAATATTTCTGAGGAGGACATATAAGCAGAAACTACTTAGAGATAAAAAATAAAGTCATATCAGAGGTACATATTGGCCATCTCCTATAATAAAGATCTGATTTGCACATACATTGTTGAGTTGGCCAAGTATATTATGCCATTTTCCGATTTCAATAGATTAATCTGTGGTGCTGGAAAGAGCCAGTGGCCTAAAATATTAGGTAAAATCGCCCTACAGCGTTGTATCAAGCAGAATTATTCACTGGACATGGAAACAGATGGAAACAAATATTGAATAACAAGCTCCTCTTCTCACTGGACTTTATGATTTGGCAAAAACGGAAATTGCACCTTATATCAGTTCTCAGTATTAGGGTCTAGTTTTCAGAGACTATCTAGGAATGATGCAGATCTTGTGACATTTTCCTATATTGGCAGGAAAATATAATCCCAATTTAGGGATCCTACAAAGTGTTATTTTCCATAATTAAGGAGTCAATTTGAATCTGTATTGATGATAGTTTTATCTGTTTTTATGAATGCTTCTATTCTTTCGCAACCCTGTTGTGGGAGATTGGGTTAGCAAACTTCCTGCACGGATATATTATTGTTTTCTTATTTATTCTGCATTACAAATCATAACAATATTTACATCTGAGAAGGACGAGAATAGACCACTGCCAGATCTCTGTGTAATGAACAGGTAGCAATAACCTTCTCTTTCAGTGGCAAATTCCATGTTAAACTGGTGTAAGTATTTAGTGGCTGTCAAGAGATAAGGACATGGTTTCACCACACAAGTCATTACACAAAAATCTTTATATTTTCTTTTGTCTTTGAGATTGCCTTATGATGAAGCTTTGATAAGCATGGATACTTAACTCAATACAAACATAACTTCTATTACAGAAACAAGTGCTTTTCAATGCACATTCAAGTTGCTCACTACTCTCCCATATGTTTTATATATAGCAATGGAAACTAGTCTAGGATAAGGAGAAACCTGGGGTTCAAATGGAGTTTGTGGCCACTGCATTTATTGCTTCCAGTTACAGAGCAGAGCCTATATACATGAACCATCCCTGCCTGAGAGGTTAAAAGCAGGAAGCAGGGGGGGGGGGGGGGGGTCAGGGTTCCTTTTAGGTCATGCCTGCCAGACAGTACAGTTGTCTGGTTGCAGAAGACTTATTCTGGGGATGTCAACAGCTAACCCAGAAAGCTCCTCTGCCCATTGCTTTCCATTGGCTTTTGGGTTTGCTTTATGTTAAATGGTTTAATTTGTTTCAGTCTGTCTATCAAGACTTTGACCCTTCTGTGGAACATAGCCTGTTTACCATCTCTCTAATTGGCTCCTTTTACCCTTCCAAAAGTATTTTCTTTTGAAGAACTCTTTATTTCTTTTTCTAAAAATACTCCATGAGAGTGTATGTGATTCTTCCAGTTCTCTGAATCTTCCCACTTCTTCCGGCACATTTCTTTTCCATAATATTTAAAAAAATATATTTTCCTCAGCTTTGTCTTTTGAGCCACTCTTACGTTCACTTTTTTTTTTGTACAGCTTCGCCTTTCGAGTTGCTCTCCCATGCACTTTACCGCTGCGTTGCGATCTCTCGTTTGTTCACTTCCACCCCCTCGACGTTGCTCTGCCTGTTTTTGCTTCCCTCCTCACGCCTTCCATGTTGCTTACCCCACCTGCGCCCTCTGCATTGCTTCCTGCTGCACTCCCCCATGTTGCTTCTACCTCCCCTCTGTGTTGCTTCTCACCACCCTCCTGGTGCTACCCCACATTCTATTTCCATGATTCCTCCCTCGATGTTGCTTTCCCCACCTGCGATCTTCACGCACCCACTTACAGTACTTTTTTTTTGTTTGTGTACCGCTCCAACTCGGACCTGTGAACAGAAAGATTACAACGTTTGCTTCATTCTGTAGGCGCACGCATATTTGGTAAGCTAGCCTGCAAAATGACACAGCCAGCCACATAGACATCAGGAATGCAGTGCAGCATGGCTAAAACCATTGGTAAGGGCAATAGGTCAGAACAGAGAGACCTAGTGACTTTGCAAATGCCTTTTTCATCAGCGTCTCTGTCTCTTGAGATATCGATTGCAACTTAATGGGAGAATGCCATGGGATTTGGAAGTGGCGCAATGGGGAGAAGGCAGGTCGGAAGAAAGGAATATTTAATTTTTCAAATATATATATATCTATATATATATATCTATATATATATATATATATATACTAATTCACTGAAAAAACCATAGGTTTCACACACGTTATAGTTAGGAATTAGCATTTAAAAAACCTTGCAAATTCACTGAAAAAACCATAGGTTTCACACATGTTATAGTTAGTGGAAATTTTACTGATAAAAAACCAATGAAATTGCCCCGTTATAGTTAGCGCAGGCAACTATAACTCACGCGACCGCAATCCTCTGCTGATGCTAATACTGTATTTAGACACTTATTTGCCCATGTCTTCTTCCATACATTTTTAGCTATACATATATTACAAATATTTTTTTTTCATAAAGACACATATGTCATCAGCAGAGGATTGCGGTCGCGTGAGTTATAGTTGCCTGCGCTAACTATAACGGGGCAATTTCATTGGTTTTTTATCAGTAAAATTTCCACTAACTATAACATGTGTGAAACCTATGGTTTTTTCAGTGAATTTGCAAGGTTTTTTAAATGCTAATTCCTAACTATAACGTGTGTGAAACCTATGGTTTTTTCAGTGAATTAGTACGGTTTTTTAAATGCTAAGTTTTTTTCCCTTATAATAAGCCCTGTACATTTGGTGGCCTACGGCCACCAAAAGCACAGGGGGTGGGGTAAGTGTGGATAGTGTTTTTTTCCATTGTAATAAGCCCAGCACATTTGGTGGCCTTCGGCCACCAAAAGCACAGGGGGTGGGGTAAGTGTGGATAGTGTTTTTTTTATTTTTATTTTTTTACCGTACGCTTACCGTAAGCGTACGGTAAGCGTACCCCGCGAAATTGCCGAAAAAAAAATAAAACCGTTTTTGCACTTGGGGGATGTTTGGGGACTCCCTCCACATGACTATGTGGGAGGGAGTTGTCAAAACAGCCCCTTTACATGTTTTTGGGCTTCCGATTTTAAAAATCTCTCTCAGTGCGAGAGACAAAATGGCGGCCGCCGCTTCCTGGTTTCGGCCGATTCGAATGTTTACTAAGATCTAAGAGCCAATCAGAATCGCGCTCGCGCACGCCACCGTACGCTTACCGTAAGCGTACGGTAAGCGTACCGTAAGCTGGCTCAGATATATATATTGATTTAAAGGCTATTTTCTCAGAATCTACTGAACAGATTTACACCAAACCTACAAAAGGCACTTCCTTGACCTAGGGACTACCTCTCTGCCAAATTTTGAGTAATTCTGTTCAGCCATTCGGGCTGTAGCTCGTTCTAAAGGTCCTATGGAAAAATGCATGGGAAAAACGCGTTTTGGGACCCCCCTTTTATCTCAGCCCCCGCTTGACGAATCCCCCCGAGACTTTCAGGGTAGGAGCGGAGCGTAGCGCCCCACCTATTTTGAGAAATTCGCGAGGATTCGTCGACCGGCGCCAAAGTTATTCAAAATAGAATGTTGAGGTTTTCCTATGGAAACGTGGTCCTAACTATAACTACCTACTGGCTATCGCCAGTAGGTAATATATATATATATATATATATATATATATATATATTCACTGAAAAAACCATAGGTTTCAGGGGTGTTATAGTTAGCTGGACTTTTCACTTGTACAAAACCATTGAAATTCCCCCGTTATAGTTAGTTCAGCTAACTATAACTCGCGCGCCCGCAATGCACTGCTGATGACGTCACATATTACATCACTCATGACATGGTCAGTGACATCACTCATGACATCACTGATGACATCTCAAATGACATCACTGATGACATCATCCTTGTGATAGAGTGGTGGCAGACCTCCTCTCACCCTAATATAACCTTTGATACACACATTCAAAAATAGAGACTAAAATTTTCAAAACGATGGACATACCAATACCAGTTACAACAACCTCTTCAGTAATTCTAAGTTCCACATGCACATCCACTCATTCACCAACAGTCCTATACAGTCACTCATACATGTACTCACTCATCATATGTACTCATACACCTATACATCCTGTTACACAATGCCACTCATCCATAGAGTTACTCACACACATAGTCACTCATGCTAATAAAGAATCAAACATACATTTACTTGCATATACAGTTATACACACAACACCACACTTACTTCTACGGAAACTTACACATACTTAGTCTTTTAAACAATCACTTATAGAAACACATACTTATTCATAAAGGAACTCTTTCAATCTCTTACTCTCACATATAGTCACTTATATACACCAAAAGTCACATATACTAGTTTAAAACATATGTAGTTACTGATAAAGACACTATTGAGACAGTTATTCACTCACTAACACACCCATACACACACTCATCCACCCATACAGTCCTGCACACATGCTGTCTTCAACACACACAAACAGTGAGTCACTCATTCATGCACCTCTGCACTACGTAATACCCCCCACAGAACCATACAGACACTCAGACTGATACTCAAAAAACCAACTAATAACCTATATAGACACCCATGTAGCTACTCACCAATCCATGCAGCCACTTATACACAAAGTGAGAGACTGATACAGATATTTACATATTTAAACATTACTCACTAAGCCATGTATTCACTATGATACACTTAATCAGTCAGTTACACTATCAATTTTTCAAAAACAAATCATCCATTTAGACACTTATATACCCATTTATTCTTCCATCGACCTTGAGATATACATATATAAAACATATTTAATTTTCAGAAAAAAACATATTCACTGGATGATGTCATCAGTGATGTCATCAGTGATGTCATTTGAGATGTCATCAGTGATGTCATCAGTGATGTCACTGACCATGTCATGAGTGATGTAATATGTGACGTCATCAGCAGTGCATTGCGGGCGCGTGAGTTATAGTTAGCTGAACTAACTATAACGGGGAAATTTCAATGGTTTTGTACAAGTGAAAAGTCCAGCTAACTATAACACCCCTGAAACCTATGTTTTTTTCAGTGAATATATATATACACACACATACATATAAATGCATATGCATATATATATATTCAGTGAAAAAACCATAGGTTTCACACATGTTATAGTTAGCTGGACATTTTACTCGTAAAAAACCAATGAAATTCCCCCATTATAGTTAGTTCAGCTAACTATAACTCGCGCGCCCGCAATGCACTGCTGATGACGTCACATATTACATCACTCATGACATGGTCAGTGACATCACTCATGACATCACTGATGACATCTCAAATGACATCACTGATGACATCATCCAGTGAATGTGGGTTTTTCTGAAAATTAAATATGTTTTATATATGTATATCTCAAGGTCGATGGAAGAATAAATGGGTATATAAGTGTCTAAATGGATGATTTGTTTTTGAAAAATTGATTGTGTAACTGACTGATTAAGTGTATCATAGTGAATACATGGCTTAGTGAGTAATGTTTAAATATGTAAATATCTGTATCAGTCTCTCACTTTGTGTATAAGTGGCTGCATGGGTTGGTGAGTAGCTACATGGGTGTCTATATAGGTTATTAGTTGGTTTTTTGAGTATCAGTCTGAGTGTCTGCATGGTTCGGTGGGGGGTATTACGTAGTGCATAGGTGCATGAATGAGTGACTCACTGTTTGTATGTGTTGAACAGAGCATGTGTGCAGGACTGCATGGGTGGATGAGTGTGTGTATGGGTGTGTTAGTGAGTGAATGACTGTCTCAATAGTGTCTTTATGAGTAACTACATATGTTTAAAACTAGTATATGTGACTATTGGTGTATATATGTGAGTATATGTGAGAGTGAGAGATTGAAAGAGTTCCTGTATGAATAAGTATGTGTTTCTATAAGTGATTGTTTAAAAGACTAAGTATGTGTAAGTTTCCGTAGAAGTAAGTGTGGTGGTGTGTGTATAACTGTATATGCAAGTAAATGTATGTTTGATTCTTTATTAGCATGAGTGACTATGTGTGTGAGTTGCTCTATGGATGAGTGGCATTGTGTAACAGGATGTATAGGTGTATGAGTACATATGATAAGTGAGTACATGTATGAGTGACTGTATTGGACTGTTGGTGAATGAGTGGATGTGTATGTGGATCTTAGAATTACTGAAGAGGTTGTTGTAACTGTTATTGGTATGTCCATTGTTTTGTAAATTTTAGTCTCTATTTTTGAATGTGTGTGTCAAAGGTTATATTAGGGGAAGAGGAGGTCTGCCACTCTATCACAAGGATGATGTCATCAGTGATGTCATCAGTGATGTCATTTGAGATGTCATCAGTGATGTCATGAGTGATGTCACTGACCATGTCATGAGTGATGTAATATGTGACGTCATCAGCAGTGCATTGCGGGCGCGCGAGTTATAGTTAGCTGAACTAACTATAATGGGGGAATTTCATTGGTTTTTTACGAGTAAAATGTCCAGCTAACTATAACATGTGTGAAACCTATGGTTTTTTCACTGAATTTCTAAGGTTTTTTAAATGCTAATTCCTAACTATAACGTGTGTGAAACCTATGGTTTTTTCACTGAATTTCTAAGGTTTTTTAAATGCTAATTCCTAACTATAACGTGTGTGAAACCCATGGTTTTTTCAGTGAATTTGCAAGGTTTTTTAAATGCTAATTTTTTTTTTCTTCTATTTTTTCTAACATATTTTTATTTTAATTTTCTTACCTTTTATAAAGACTATGATTTAATTTTTTTAATTCTTTAATATGTTTTTTTTTATATATTTTTTAAAATAAACATGTAAAAATTATTTGCAGTACTTTTTTTCTATTTTTTTTTTTATTTTTTTAGTACGCGTACCGTAAGCTCACGGTAAGCGTACGGTTTACGCAACGTCCGTAATTTTCCTACGCTGCTTGCGTATAGTTACGCAATTTGCGTAGCCGCGCGTACTCCGCGTGGGACGCGTACGCGTGTATGCTACACGCGCACGTTACGCGGAAGTGTCGGGTAGTGACTGTTATGCGCATGCGCGCAAGCGCGTGTCTTTTTTACGCGCATGCGCACTTTTGCCGTAAGCGTACCGTAAGCGTACCGTAAGCGTACGGTAGGTCATGTGATCATGAAACACAACTTTTGATTGGTTGAAACTACTTTCAGTTCTAGAACTCTCCTACACCACACCCATTCCCCTCATTTCTGCTTGTGATCCCTTGGGAGAAGGAGCTGGTTTGTCTTTGGGATACGATGGCAGAACAGCAGAGCTCTTCTGAGAGTGAGGCTAGCACTAGCAGCACTGTCTTGAGGCAGAGATCGAGGAAACAAAAGCCCTCTTATGTATGGGATTATTTTACTTTTCCTGAAGGCCAGCAAAAGGTAAATGCACCCTTAGTGACTTGTAAGCTGTGTAAGCGTGTACTTTCTAGAGGTAATCCTAACAGGAAGTATTCCTTTGGGAATCACACCATGAAGAGACACCTCCAGGATGTACACAGAAGGACACATGGTCATCTTTTTGGAGGTAACTCTTCAGAAAGACAAGCCAGTACATCCACAGCAGCTCAGCCTGGACCATCATCTGCAGGGCTGACTCCTTCTTCTGCAGGTCAGGTGAGCCCTTCATCTGTGGGGGGAGAATCTCCTTTTGCTGGCCCTCTGGAAATCAACCCTCGATTTCGGAAGGTTGATATTCGATGCACATTTTGTCAAGATCTAATTTGCTATAGGGAGACCAGTGTTTCCCTAGTGAACAACAAAATAGATCAGCACATTTGTCGCTTTGAATAATTTTCCCATGCTTCCTTTCCTCTGTCCCTGCATGAACACAACGGTTCTTTTAAGAGCCAACCTTATCTTTCATCTTTTTTTTACATATGTTTTTAAAAACTTTTTTTTTTTTTTTTACCGTACGCGTACGGTGCGCGTACTTTTTTTTTATTTTTTAAAAAAAACACTAAAAATCAATTATCACATTACAAGGTCCTTGAGAGACTACAATTATTATTATTGACTTACCATACTCACTCAAAAAAATATTTATTCATTTGTTTTTAAAAAAAATAGTTTTAAAAATGGTTCTAGTTTTCGAAATTTTTCTATATCTATCTGGAAAAAAAGAAAAAAGTATTAATATTTTTAAAACATTTTATAATACAGTACACAAATCACCAGAGCAATACGCAATAAATCTCTGCCTATAATTCCTCTCTGCACACAGAGTCATGTTTTCACATTAGTCCCAAAACGAAATTTCTTTGCCAATTTGAAAGCACACTTACTGCTCTTTTTTTTTTCGGGGCAAGTGAAAATCACTTTTACAGACTGACACATTATGAAACCACTTTTTTTGATTTATTTAAATGCACATGTCCAAACTGTTTTTTCAGACCACCACCATGTGTATTCTCGGTGACTGCCTACACTCCAGCAAGGGCAACCAGCCTTAGTGATGCTGAATGTATTTGCATTACAGACTGAAACCTGAAAACCCCACTCGCTTGTAAATACTGTGCATGATTATACATGGCAAGCACATGGGTGTGTGCTAAGAGTCTGCTTCTGCACCAAAAAATGGCTCCCCCTTTCCCTCTAATGCAACTGTGAAATCACCAGAGCAATACGCAATAAATCTCTGCCTATAAATCCTCTCTGCACACAGAGTCATGTTTTCACATTAGTCCCAAAACGAAATTTCTTTGCCAATTTGAAAGCACACTTACTGCTCTTTTTTTTTTCGGGGCAAGTGAAAATCACTTTTACAGACTGACACATTATGAAATCACTTTTTTTGATTTATTTAAATGCACATGTCCAAACTGTTTTTTCAGACCACCACCATGTGTATTCTCGGTGACTGCCTACACTCCAGCAAGGGCAACCAGCCTTAGTGATGCTGAATGTATTTGCATTACAGACTGAAACCTGAAAACCCCACTCGCTTGTAAATACTGTGCATGATTATACATGGCAAGCACATGGGTGTGTGCTAAGAGTCTGCTTCTTCCCCCAAAAATTCGCTCCCCCTTTCCATCTAATGCAACTGTGAAATCACCAGAGCAATACGCAATAAATCTCTGCCTATAATTCCTCTCTGCACACAGAGTCATGTTTTCACATTAGTCCCAAAACGAAATTTCTTTGCCAATTTCAAAGCACACTTACTGCTCTTTTTTTTTCGGGGCAAGTGAAAATCACTTTCACAGACTGACACATTATGAAACCACTTTTTTTGATTTTTTTAAATGCACATGTCCAAACTGTTTTTTCAGACCACCACCATGTGTATTCTCGGTGACTGCCTACACTCCAGCAAGGGCAACCAGCCTTAGTGATGCTGAATGTATTTGCATTACTGCGTCCAACCTCAAACCCTTAAACTATTCTTTTTTTTTCCAGTACACCTTAATTTATTGTGAAAACATACTCCATATTATTTTACATGTTCCTCACATTTAAATTTCTCCCAAAACAGAAAATGATAAACGCAACTACAACAAAAACAATTTCCATTTCTATTATTCATTTCTTAAGTTACCACATACATCCCCTCTCAAACTGTAAACTCACCTTTAAAATTAGTTAGTTGTGAAAGAAATGTGACACTCAAACAGCAGATTATCAGAGCCAGGATCTCTGTTGTGTTCACCTCTCTCCTCTCAGCAGAACCAGATAATGGCAAACTTTCCCTCTATTTTTCCACACATATACATGTAAGTTTCAAATCTCAGTGCTTCCCCCTTTTTTTCAAATGTAATCACACATTTCTATTGGTTGAAAACCAACCCTTTTCCAAAAGTACCCTGCCCCCAACTTGACTTCTGCCTAGTACCCTTCCCCCAACTTGACTTCTGCCTGCTACCATAGCAACAGCTCATGGAACACTGCTGTGTGGAGTTAGGTCAGAAGTTCGCCAAACAATGTTTCAATTCCACAGAGCAAGAGTGCTTGACTTTTCAAACCTAACAGCAAATCCATAGTACTGTTCTTTGGTTACACATTTTTTTGTACCAATACAAAACATGCTTCTATTAATTTACACATACAGCCTAGTTTTTATTCTAGAATGGTATGAAACAGCCAATCAGTTCTTTTTGTTTTGAAAAAAATATGTATGCCTCCATTTCCAAACTGTCTTTCTTTTCATATTGCCATTCTACTGAAAGACACCTCCTGAGTGCATCCAGATCTCCTTTGAAGATGTTCACAGTGTGGATTGTAGGGCACAGCTATGTCTTCTGGAGTGAAAAGTTTGCAGAGAAAACAGATATGGTGAGAGACCTTGCTTTGCCAAATGTAGACATTAAATGGATTGGTCAGAGAGGGTTAAAGTGGCACCAATTGATGCCATTGGTGAAATCCTTCATGCAAATCCAACACCCTGACCTCATAATAGTGCACTGTGGTGGCAATGACCTAGGCACTTTGACTGGGGTAGGTCTGGAAATGCTTATGAAGGACACCTTTGCACAACTGTTTTCACTTTTCCCTAAAACTGCCTTTGTGTTTTCCAACATATGCCAAAGGCAAAAATGGAACTGGTCCAATCATTTCTGTCCACAGATTGACAAAGCAAGAAAGTACGTCAACAAATCTGTTTCTGCTTTCCTCCGTGACTATGGTATGGGTGCCATTTACCACAACAACTTGCGTTATGACATGCAAGACATTTATAGAGGAGATGGTGTGCACTTCAATGATGAAGGGAACAGAGTCTTCCTTTTGAACCTTAGACTCTGCATCGGTACTTACTTGTAGGTACCACTAAAAAAATGACTTCATAAACACAACAGCTCTTTTTAGAGCTCCCTAATATCTAAACTCTTAAATCTGCTTTTCATTTATTTATTTTTATTTTTTTTACCGTACGCTTACCGTAAGCTTACCGTACGCGCACCCCGTGATTTTTTTAAAAATCAATAAATGTTTTTTTTGTACTTTTCTGTCCTTCTTTGACCCCCTTACAAATGTTAGGGGGTCTGTAACTCTCCTCATTGCCCCCTTTTCTTGTTTTCACTCTTTTTTTTCAGAGTGAAATACACAAAATGGCGGCCGCCGCTTCCTGGTTTCGGCCGATTCGAATGTTTACTAAGATCTAAGAGCCAATCAGAATCGCGCTCGCGCACGCCACCGTACGCTTACGGTAAGCGTACGGTAAGCGTACCGTAAGCGGGCTCAGATATATATATTGATTTAAAGGCTATTTTCTCAGAATCTACTGAACAGATTTACACCAAACCTACAAAAGGCACTTCCTTGACCTAGGGACTACCTCTCTGCCAAATTTCGAGTAATTCTGTTCAGCCGTTCGGGCTGTAGCTCGTTCTAAAGGTCCTATGGAAAAATGCATGGGAAAAACGCGTTTTGGGACCCCCCTTTTATCTCAGCCCCCGCTTGACGGATCCCCCCGAGACTTTCAGGGTAGGAGCGGAGCGTAGCGCCCCACCTATTTTGAGAAATTCGCGAGGATTCATCGACCGGCGCCAAAGTTATTCAAAATAGAATGTTGCGGATTTCCTATGGAAAAGGGGTCCTAACTATAACTACCTACTGGCGACCGCCAGTAGGTAATATATATATATATATATATATATATATATATATATATATATATATATATATACGGACCCTACTGGAAGGGAATGATTGTGACTTTAAATCCCAGCATACAGCTTACTGGAAAGCAGATGCACCTTGGGTAAAAAAGCATTTAAAGTACTAACCGGATTTTGCCTGTTGCCCTTTCCCTATGATTAAGTTGCAGGAGCAACGAAACGCGTCAGGGATTGTACACCAGTTGGGGCTGCTAGCGTGTCTCTGAGCATTAAAGATTTGTAATCTATCCTCGTGGAGTGACGTCTCTATGTTCTGGGGCACTTTGGTGAATGAATATATATATATATATATATATATATCCGAATAACTCCAACTGCCTCCCGGATTCTCGCATGGAGCACGGACCACAAATAAGGTGCAGATTTTCTTTATTTTCATTTGTCCATCACAACGTTTAGCACATGATGTGCATATACCAGGTGCAGCCTGTTTTATACACCACCATTTTTTTCTCTCTTTTATATATATATATATGTCATGTGATCAAGGCTCAAGCGAGCCGAAACGCGTAATGGCGACGAATGAGGAATAAATGAACTTGCACAAACGCTTTGGGTCCGTGTCCGTTCTTCAGGAGGACTTCTGACAAGTAAACGGAAGGATACTTGTGATATATATATACACACATATATATACATATATTTATATATAATATATATTCCAGTCGTGATTCTGGTTGCTGACAACAGTCGCAACCAGCAGGAAACAGCCACACCAACGTGGTCTCAAATTCATGAAAGTATTTATTGGCAAAGAAAACAGACGCGTTTTGAACTTGCGTTCTTTTTCACATGAAAATAATAAAAAATATATATATACATATTTCACTGTGTCTTTGTTCGAGGAAAAGAACGATACAGTGACATTTCATGTATATATATATATATTTTTTTTTTTATATTACCTACTGGCGGTCGCCAGTAGGTAGTTATAGTTAGGACCTAGTTACCATAGGAAAATTGTAACATTCTTTTCCCAATAACTTTGGCGCCGGATGACGAATCTTCGTGAGATTTTCAAAACTGGTGGGGCTCTCCAGTCAGCCCCTATCCTGAATGTTTCAGGGTGATTCGTCAAGCGGGGTAGAGAAAAAAGGGGGGGTCCCAAAACGCAATTTCTCCATGTTATTTCCCATAGGAAATACACCAAATTTTGCAAAAAGGTAGCCCTTAGTTCAGAAAGAGACCTTTTTTTTAAATGATGTAAATCTGTTCAGTAGTTCCTGAGAAATTCAAACAATAGAGGTCAAAAAATCAATTTCCCATAGGAAACTTTAGACACGGTTATAGCAAAAACTGCTGAACGGAATTACACTAAATTTGGCAAAAAGGTACTGCTCGGCTCAAAAAGCGACCTTTTAAAAAAGGGTGTAAATCCGTTCAGTAGTTTTTGAGAAATTAAGAAATAAAGATAGTGACAACTATGGTCGCAAAGGATCCGCGCACCTACCCGATCACAGGCTTCATGATAATTGGCTGTCAACACTTTAAACCAGGAAGTGTTGGCAGCCATCTTGTGCCTCGGTAGAACCGAGGCACAAGAAAACAGAAAAAGAAACGCGAAAAACAAGAAAAGGGGGCAGGGTAGAAACACCCTGACCCCCTAGGCCCCTAGACCTTTTTTTTTTTTTTAAATCGTCGAGATTCGCGCACCTAGCGCGCATTTCGGCCGAAATTTTTGAAAAAACGAAGCGCGGCCTCCCGCGCTTCGTTAATATTTAGCCCCCGGGTGGGCCAGGTCCCGGGGGCAGAGAAAAAAAAGTGTGGGGGGCCCCAATACCCCCCACACTGCCCCAGGAACCTTAATGATTTGTGGGGGCACACAGCCAAACCCGCAGCCCCAGGGCAATTTTTTAAATGTGTGGGGGCCTCTAAGGGACCACCACCCCCCGGGGCTTTCATTAATTGATTGCGGGGGTGCACGGCCCCCCGCAGCCCCAGGGACCGCCACCCCCGGGGTTTTTAAAAAAAATTAAATAAACCTGTGTGGGGGGGCTTGAGCCCCCCCACATGCCCTGGGGACCGCCACCTCCCCGGGGCACTAATTAGTCAAATTAGGGGGTCCGTTACATGAAGAGGAATTGATTCCCCAACTTAAAACATGCCACAAGGCGTGTTTGCACACTTCACCTCAGGCCCTGCCCCCTTCCTTCACCACTGTGCAAACGCGCCCCCTGGTGAGTTGTAAGTTGGGGAATTAATGCCCCTTGAATTCTGATGTCATTTGAGATGTCATCAGTGATGTCATCAGTGATGTCACTGACCATGTCATGAGTGATGTAATATGTGACGTCATCAGCAATGCATTGCGGGGGTGCAAGTTATAGTTGGCTGAACTAACTATAACGGGGGAATTTCTATGGTTTTGTACGAGTGAAATGTCCAACTAACTATAATTTTCCCTAAAACCTATGCTTTTTCAGTGAATTTCTAAGGTTTTTTAAATGCTAATTTCTAACTATAACATGCCTATGTTTTTTAAGTGAATATATATATATCTATATATACATGCTGCATAAGAGTTACCCCTCAGGTGGAGGCACAGCCCAGGGCAGCCTGCATCTCTCCCTCACGAACTCCAAACAATCTCACCGCCGACGCGTTTCAGGCCATTCGCCCTTCTTCATGGGCGGTCTATAGTTCAAATGAGACGCCAGCGGAAACCATTAAATACCCTCTTTTATTTCAATGAAATCCCAATGGAGGAATACAATCACAATGAATTCTGGGGCAAGTAGTTGTCTTCAATTAAAACCCCATGTGGGGTGCTGGCATACAGTCCATTTGAAAAGTTATGGTAAAAAATCCAATAGTGGAATTTTACGTGAGTCTCAGGGATGCACATGAGGATACCCTGTACCGCAAGCCGTTCTTTATCCATGAATGCCGCGGTCCCACGTGAATCAAAGTAGTGGTGCCATCCGTGACCGGGGGCCGGTCACTATAGTTGCTGCATAAGAGTTACCCCTCAGGTGGAGGCACAGCCCAGGGCAGCCTGCATCTCTCCCTCACGAACTCCAAACAATCTCACCGCCGACGCGTATCAGGCCATTCGCCCTTCTTCATGGGCGGTCTATAGTTCAAATGAGACGCCAGCGGCAATCATTAAATACCCTCTTTTATTTCAATGAAATCCCAATGGAGGAATACAATCACAATGAATTCTGGGGCTAGTAGTTGTCTTCAATCAAAACCCCATGTGGGGTGCTGGCATACAGTCCATTTGAAAAGTTATGGTAAAAAATCCAATAGTGGAATTTTACGTGAGTCTCAGGGATGCACATGAGGATACCCCGTACCGCAAGCCGTTCTTTATCCATGACGGCCGCGGTCCCACGTGAATCAAAGTAGTGGTGCCATCCGTGACCGGGGGCCGGTCACTATAGTTGCTGCATAAGAGTTACCCCTCAGGTGGAGGCACAGCCCAGGGCAGCCTGCTGGGCGTCTGGAGTCCCTCCCAGACCCACCTGAACAGATCAAAGGGCCGAGCGACAGGAAATCCCGACACACCGCCCCCAGGCACCAAGACCCCTCTCAGCGAGGACTCCGGACTTCAAAGAGGAGGGGGAGTATAACAAGGGGTGCTGAAGGGACGGGAGGCAGAGAAGACCTGGACCTACGAGAGCCCTGCTGACCTGGTCGCGGCTCGATCGATCCCTGAACCGAAGAACGATACCCAAACTCTGAACCATCTGAGCCCTGCTGACACTGTCGCTGCTCCCCGAACTCTGAACCATCTGAGCCCTGCTGACGCTGTCGCGGCTCCCCGAACTCTGAGCCCTGCTGACGCTGTCGTGGCTCCCCGAACTCTGAACCATCTGAGCCCTGCTGACGCTGTCGCGGCTCCCTGAACTCTGAACCATCTGAGCCCTGCTGACGCTGTCGCGGCTCCCCGAACTCTGAACCATCTGAGCCCTGCTGACGCTGTCGCGGCTCCCCGACTCCGAAACTACAGGTGCCTGCTGAGTGACTCGCGGCGCTCACCTCCAGGAGAATCGGCAGAGATTGCTGAGAGAAACAACATCCCCCCAGCTCGAGGATTGGGAGCTGTGCGAAGGATACTCCGCAGAGACACTGAATTCAAAGACTGTCCTGCTACCCCCATACCTCCATCACGAGACCGCCGCCGCTTGTGGCATTGATTTAATACCTGCATCTCGGATCATAAAGATCCCTTGAAACTATCGATAAAGGATACTGTCTTACGAAGAACTACTGTGTGGTGTCCCTCTGTCAGATAGTGCAAGCTCAGCGTGTGCGATCCTAGGAACGAGACCCTTCCAGGAAGGGCCTCCCCGCCCTCGCTTGGCCTAACTCTGGGAGAGGTGGGTCAAAGGGTGGTCAAGAACGTAGTCCGAAGCCCCCCGGAGAACGCCTTTCCAACATTTGGTGGCAGACGACGGGATCCGAGCCGACACCTAGAGATCGTGCAGTAAACGGCTGACGCACTACCGAAAAGAGATTGAAGGAGAAACCTCCCCAGGTGCCACAGGTACCAACACAAGCCCGACATTCCGAGAGGACCAGTTGGAATATTATACGCATCGAGAATTAAAACAATTCTGCAAAGACCTTGGAATCGCTACCACCGGATTAAGCACGAAAGAAGATTTCCAGGGAGCATTGAAGACCTGGGTCGAGGCAGGAGCTTCCCTGGCCCAAACAGAAGGAGAGCCGCCAAACGAACCACGAAGCATCCCGGTGAGGAGCAGCGCCCCAGAGGGGGGCCTATCCCCGGAGGAGCTAGCGGACCGAGAGAGGGGCCGCAACCACGAACTAGAACTAGCAAAACTGAAAATAGAGGGAGAACTAAAACTGGCCGAGAAAAAGTTAGCAGTAGAACAATTACGCCTACAAGGAGAACTCAAGGAAAAGAAACGCCAGAGAGAACACGAAGAAAGAAAACTCCAACTAGAACACGAACGCAGCCTGAAAGAGATCGAGCTCAAGGCTAAAAGTGAGGAGTCCAGACCCTCGGGAAATCAACCACCCTCCTCCACCGTGGAACCAAAGGTCCACATCCCCAAGGATGTGGTGAAGGAATATTACAAGAACGACGACATCCAGCACTGGTTCAAGGCCTACGAAGTTGCCATGACCTCCCACCGAGTTCCGCAGAAAGACTGGGGGGCTGGTTTGTGGGGCCGGTTCCTGAGCGAGGGGAGAGATACCCTGCTGGACCTGCCCTCCACGGTGCTGAACTCCTACAGTCACATGAAAGAGGCCCTAGTAGCCAGATATGGGCTCACCCCTGAAATGTACCGGCAACGGTTTCGAGACTGCAAGAAGATACCCGGTACTACATGGGTAGAGTACGTGAACTTTTACAGCCGGGCCTTGGACGGGTGGATCAAGGGCAGCAAGGTCTCCACCTTTGAGGAACTGTTTGACCTAATAGCATGGGAACACTTGTCCGCAAATTGCTTTGTGGAGTTACGCCAGCACCTCCTGGACAGCAAGCTCACTGACCCTCGGAAACTGGCAGTCGAAGCTGACCGATGGGTGAACACCCGGGCCTCCCGGGGTCCCGTGGGAGACTACGGCCGCCACAGTCAGGGACACACCCGCCAGAGGGGCGGAGGGAACCAAGGCCGACCGAGAGAATTCCAGGGGGGCTCCCAGCACAGTCCCCCCAGAAGCCAACCTCCGCACTTTCCAGCCCCACCTCAAGCCAGCACCGGGCCACTGGGGAGGCCGGGACCCTGAGTCAAGATCACCTGTTTCCACTGCCAACAGACCGGACACTATGCCAGTGACCCCCAGTGTCCCATGTACCAACGACCCGCAACGACAACCCCTCCGGCCCGACAAATGGCCTCCGTAGCCCTAGGAGAAGAGATGGAAGACTCTGAAGAGTGGGAACCAGCCGCCATGGCCCTGGTCTCCCTGGGGGACCGAGAGATGGTCCCCGGAACACCCCTACCCGCCAACACGAAGAAGTACCGACAGCAGGTGACGGTCAACGGTCACCGAGTCGAGGGCCTCCGCGATGGTACCCTTCGAATGGGGGGGAGTCACCGGTAAATTGAGGGTGGCAGTCCGAACCTCCCAACCCGTAGACTGCCTCCTGGGCAACGACCTCAAGAGTTCCCCGTGGGGACAAGTGGAACGAAGAGCCCATCTAGAGATGATGGGCCTACCCGAATGGGTATGCGCCACCACGCGCTCCATGATTACCCGATTGCCTTCCTCCGAGGAAGTTGAGGCCATACCGCTGAACACGGTCACCATCCCCGAGGACCGGGACGCGCTACCCGAGCCCGACGACCCTCTTCCGGAAGGAGAAACCGTTCCCGATGACGGGTCAGTGCATCCAGATCCCGAGCCACTGACCGAGCTCGGGGACCTGCCCGAGATGGCCCAGTGGCACTGCGAGGGAGGTCCCTCCTGAGAAGAATTCTGCAGGGAACAGGCCACCTGCCCTTCCCTCATTGGACCCCGACAGCAGGCCGAAGCCCAGGCAGCAGGCGACCAGTCCGGAACCCACTGGGTATATTGGGAAAACGGCCTCCTGTACAGCGAACAGAAGTCGGCCGAGCTGGGATCGGCCCGGGTACTGGTGGTACCCCTGCGCTTCCGATGTCTCCTCCTGGGCCTAGCCCATGATGTACCCCTGGCAGGACACTTAGGCCAAGACAAAACCTATCAGCGACTAGTTACCCACTTCTATTGGCCCAAGATGCGAGCGAATGTGGAGGCCCACTGCAAGTCATGCCTCACGTGCCAGGCCAGCGGAAAAAGTGGTGGGAAGCGCAAGGCTCCGCTACAACCCTTCCCCGTTGTTAGTACCCCTTTTGAGCAGGTGGGAATCGACATCGTGGGACCCCTGGATCCCAAGACCGCCCAGGGCCACCGATTCATCCTCGTCCTGGTGGACCATGCCACCCGCTACCCCGAGACCATTCCCCTCCGCACCGTGACGGCCCCCGTGGTAGGCCGGGCCGTGATGGGGATCTTCTCCCACGTGGGGTTCCCTCGCGAAGTCGTGAGTGATCGTGGAACGAACTTTATCTCCAAATACATGAGGTCCCTATGGCAGCAGTGCGGGGTATCATACAAGTTCACCACCCCATACCACCCCCAAGGGAATGGCCTAGTCGAGCGATTTAACAGGACCCTGAAAGGGATGATCATGGGCCTCGAAGAACCCCTACGCCGGAGATGGGACGTCCTCCTCCCTTGCCTCCTGTTCGCCTACCGGGAGGTTCCCCAAAAATCTCTGGGGTTCAGCCCGTTCGAATTACTGTACGGACACCCCGTCCAGGGACCCCTGAGTCTGGTCAAAGAGGGCTGGGAAACGACTCTCCGGGGGACCCCTCCTGATGTGTTCCGCTATATCCTGGCGCTCCGCAACCAGACCCGAAATTCCGAGAGATCGCCGAGGCAAACCTCGAGGCTAGCCAGGAAGAGATGAAGCGCTGGTATGACCAGAATGCCACGCTGGTCGAGTTTCAGCCGGGCCAACAGGTCTGGGTCATGGCCCCGGTGAAACCCTGCACCCTCCAAGACAAATGGACTGGTCCCTTCAAAGTGGTCGAGCGGAAGAGTCAAGTCACGTATCTAGTTGATGTGCAGTCCCCGCGTAACCCCCTCCGGGTCCTCCACGTGAACCGCCTCAAACCCCACTTTGTGAGGACGGAGTTGAGTTTGCTCCTGGCCACCGACGATGGGACCGAAGAAGACACAGAGCCCATTCCAGACCCCCTGTGTGCTAAAGAGACAGATGACTCCGTAGAGGGGTTGAGAGTGTCAACCACCCTCACCCCCCAACAGTCCAACGACTGTCGCCAGCTACTAAGACAATTCACGGACCTCTTCTCCCTAACCCCTAGGGTCACCGACTGGTGTGTCCACGACGTAGACACCGGCGACAGCCCGCCAGTGAGACACCGAGCCTACCGGGTCCCTGACCGGGTCCGAACCTGCATCCAGACCGAAGTAACCAAAATGTTGGCCCTCGGGGTGATGGAACCCTCCGACAGCCCCTGGGCCAGCCCGGTAGTCCTGGTCCCGAAAGCAGCCGCCCCTGGTGTCGCCCCCGAGCTGAGATTCTGTGTGGGCTACAGGGGACTCAATGCGGTCACCCGAGCGGACGTTCACCCTATCCCCCGCGCAGACGAGCTCATCGACCGCCTCGGGGCCGCTCGCTACCTCAGCACCTTCGACCTAACCTGCGGATACTGGCAGATTGCGCTCACTGAGGGAGCCAAGGAGCGCTCCGCCTTCTCCACCCCGGATGGGCACTACCGCTTTAGGGTTATGCCGTTTGGAATGAAAAATGCCCCGGCCGCCTTCCAGCGGCTGGTGAACAGGGTCCTGGCCGGACTAGAGGGGTTCAGCGCGGCGTACCTAGATGACATAGCAGTATTCAGCTCCCAATGGACCGAACACCTCCAGCACCTCCGGCAAGTACTGCTGGCCCTGCGCCAGGCCGGCCTAACCATCAAAGCCAGCAAATGTCAAATTGGACAAGGCTCAGTGATCTATCTGGGGCACCAGGTGGGAAGCGGGCAGGTCACCCCCCTCCAGCCGAAGATCGACGCCATCTTGTCCTGGGAACCCCCCACGACCCAAACAGAAGTCCGGGCCTTCCTGGGCCTCAACGGTTACTACCGGAGGTTTATTAAGAACTATGGTAGCCTCGCAGGCCCCCTCACAGAGTTAACCTCCAAAAAGCACCCGAAGAAGATACAGTGGACTCCCCCATGCCAGGAAGCATTTGACGCCTTGAAAGCCGCTATATGTACTGCTCCGGTACTCAAAGCCCCCGACTACTCCTAGGAGTTTGTGGTCCAGACGGACGCTTCAGAACACGGCATCGGGGGTGTCCTCTCACAGTTCAACGACAAAGGCATAGATCAGCCCATAGCCTTCATCAGCCGAAGGTTGCAACCTCGAGAACAGCGGTGGAGCACCATTGAAAGAGAGACCTTCGCAGTAGTCTGGGCCCTCAAAAAGCTACGGCCCTACTTGTTCGGAACCCACTTCCGAGTTCAAACGAATCATCGACCCTTGCGGTGGCTGATGCAAATGAGAGGAGAAAACCCCAAGCTGCTACGATGGTCAATCTCCCTCCAGGGGATGGACTTCACTGTGGAGCATCGCCCCGGGACTGACCCTGCCAACGCTGACGGCCTGTCCCGATTCTTCCGCTTCAGCGAGGAGAACCCCCAAGTGGATGGGTAGTTCTCCCCGCCTTTCATCTGGGGGGGGCACGTGTGAGACCGGCCTCGTGGCGTGGGCCCTCCCGACCAGCAAGCCACCCTGCAACCGCACCTGATCCCCGATGTCACAGAATTCCGGCCGCCCTGACCCCACAAACCCGATGGCCGGCCGGAGCACCAGCCAAACCCACAGCACTACCACGCATGCCCGGCCGAGGGAGCGGGAAACCCCCAAGCAAGACCAGGAGACGCCGTCTCAGTCACACCTCTGATCTCCTCCCCCAGGGAGGGCTTCGATCGGCCACCGGGCCCCCGGTGAGCGGGCGCCTCGCCTGCTGGGCGTCTGGAGTCCCTCCCAGACCCACCTGAACAGATCAAAGGGCCGAGCGACAGGAAATCCCGACACACCGCCCCCAGGCACCAAGACCCCTCTCAGCGAGGACTCCGGACTTCAAAGAGGAGGGAGAGTATAACAAGGGGTGCTGAAGGAACGGGAGGCAGAGAAGACCTGGACCTACGAGAGCCCTGCTGACCTGGTCGCGGCTCGATCGATCCCTGAACCGAAGAACGCTACCCGAACTCTGAACCATATGAACCCTGCTGACGCTGTCGCGGCTCCCCGAACTCTGAACCATCTGAGCCCTGCTGACGCTGTCACGGCTCCCCGAACTCTGAACCATCTGAGCCCTGCTGACGCTGTCGCGGCTCCCCGAACTCTGAACCATCTGAGCCCTGCTGACGCTGTCGCGGCTCCCCGAACTCTGAACCATCTGAGCCCTGCTGACGCTGTCGCGGCTCCCCGAACTCTGAACCATCTGAGCCCTGCTGACGCTGTCGCGGCTCCCCGACTCTGAAACCACCTGTGCCTGCTGAGTAACTCGCGGCGCTCCCCTCCAGGAGAATCGGCAGAGATTGCCGAGAGAAACAACATCCCCCCAGCTCGAGGATTGTGAGCTGTGCGAAGGATACTCCGCAGCGACGCTGAATTCAAAGACTGTCCCGCTACCCCCTTACCCCCATCACAAGACCGCCGCCGCTTGTGGCATTGATTTAATACCTGCATCTCGGATCATAAAGATCCCTTGAAACTATTGATAAAGTATACTGTCTTACGAAGAACTACTGTGTGGTGTCCCTCTGTCAGATAGTGCAAGCTCAGCGTGTGCGATCCTAGGAACGAGACCCTTCCGGGAAGGGCCTCCCCGCCCTTGCTCGGCCTAACTCTGGGAGAGGTGGGTCAAAGGGTGGTCAGGAACGTAGTCCGAAGCCCCCCGGAGAACGCCTTTCCAACAATATATATATTATCTACTGGCGGTCGCCAGTAGATAGTTATAGTTATGACCCAGTTCCCATAGGAAATCTGAAAATTCTATTTTGAATAACTTTGGCGCCGGTTGACGAACCCTCGCGAAATTTTCAAAACTAATGGGCCGCTCTGCTCAGCTCCTACCCTGAAAGTCTCGGGGTGATTCGTCAAGCGGGGGCTGAGAAAAAAGGGGGGTCCCAAAACGCGTTTTCCCCATGCATTTTCCTATAGGACCTTTAGTCGAAGGTACAGCCCGAACGGCTGAACAGAATTACTTGAAATTTGGCAAAGAGGTAGTCCTCAGGTCAGGCATGTGCCTTTTGCATATATGGTGTCAATCTGTTCAGTAGTTCTTGAGAAAATTGCATTTAAAAGTACATAAATATCTATAAGCGTGCACGGTGCGAGCACCCTAACGTGCGCGAGCGCAATTCTGATTGGTGGTTACATGTCAGTCAACATTCGAATCAGTCGAAATCAGGAAGTGTCGGCCGCCATTTTGTGTGTTTGGTGTGTGACAGTGAAAAAGAAAAGTGGAGAACGTGAAAAGGGGGCAGGGTAGAGAGTTCCTGACCCCCTAGCCTTTGTCAGGGGGTCCCTGAAGGACCCCGAAGGGTGAAAAAAACATTTTTTTTTTCAAAAATTCGCGGGGTGCGCGCCCTGTGCGCGCACGGTGAAAAACCTTAAAAAAAAAAACATTTTAAACGAGCCATTCCATATTACAGGATACAGTCAATCTATAACTATATACATAGGTAGTTTATTGTAAAATAAATGTATAAAAAATATAATAATACATACATAACTTAGCATTTAAAAAACCTTACAAATTCACTTAAAAAACCATAGGTTTCACACACGTTATAGTTAGGAATTAGCATTTAAAAAACCTTGCAAATTCACTTAAAAAACCATAGGTTTCACACATGTTATAGTTAGCTGGACATTTCACTCGTAAAAAAACAATGAAATTCCCCCGTTATAGTTAGTTCAGATAACTATAACTCGCGCGACTGCCACTCTATCACAAGGATGATGTCATCAGTGATGTCATGAGTGATGCCACTGACCATGTCATGAGTGATGTAATATGTGACGTCATGAGCAGTGTTTTGTGGGCGCGCGAGTTATAGTTATCTGAACTAACTATAACGGGGGAATTTCATTGGTTTTTTACGAGTGAAATGTCCAGCTAACTATAACATGTGTGAAACCTATGGTTTTTTAAGTGAATATATATATATATATATATATATATATATATATATATATATATATATATATATACGTTTCCATAGGAAATCCGCAACATTCTATTTTGAATAACTTTTGCGCCGGTCGACGAATCCTTGCGAATTTTTCAAAATAGGTGGGGCGCTACGCTCCGCTCCTACCCTGAAAGTCTCGGGGGGATTCGTCAAGCGGGGGCTGAGATAAAAGGGGGGTCCCAAAACGCGTTTTTCCCATGCATTTTTCCATAGGACCTTTAGACACAGCTACAGCCCGAACGGCTGAACAGAATTACTTGAAATTTGGCAGAGAGGTAGTCCTCAGGTCAAGGAAGTGCCTTTTGTAGGTTTGGTGTAAATCTGTTCAGTAGATTCTGAGAAAATAGCCTTTAAATCAATATATATATCTGAGCCAGCTTACGGTGCGCTTACGGTGCGCTTACCGTACGCGTACGGTGGCGTGCGTGAGCGCGATTCTGATTGGCCCTTAGATCTTAGTAAACATTCGAATCGGTCGAAACCAGGAAGCGGCGGCCGCCATTTTCTCTCTCGCACTCTGAGGGGGGAGCTGATAAACAAATGCCAAAAACATATAAAGGGGCTGTTTAGACAGCGCCCATGCACATAACCATATTAGTTGAGTCTTCAAAGATCCCCCAAGGCAAAAAACGGTAATTTTTTATTTGTCGAAAATTTCGCCGATTACGCTTACCGTACGCTTACCGTACGCGTACGGTAAAAAAAATTTTAAAAAAAAAATCCACACTCTCTCCACCCCGTGGGCCACCATTTGTGCATGGCGTATAAGAGCACAGCATTTCCCAAAAAAAATTCAACAGATTACCTATCACAAGGAAGCGCATAATATGTCCTCCATGTGCGCACGGTGCGCGAAGCGCATCGTGCGTACATGGCCCATCTAGCATAACGTGGGCACGCGGTGCGCGTAGCGCACCGCGTGCCCACCGTGCGTGCACGGCACTAACTGCGTAAAGTGGGCGCGCGGTGCGCAAAGCGCACCGCGTGCTCACTGTGCGCGCACGGTGTGCGAAGCGCACCGTGCGCGCACGGAACGAACTGCGTTAAGTGGGCGCGCACGCCACGAATGGCGTAAAGTAACTTAGCATTTAAAAAACCGTACAAATTCACTGAAAAAACCATAGGTTTCACACACGTTATAGTTAGGAATTAGCATTTAAAAAACCTTGCAAATTCACTGAAAAAACCATAGGTTTCACACATGTTATAGTTAGCGGAAATTTTACTGATAAAAAACCAATGAAATTCCCCCGTTATAGTTAGTGCAGGAAACTATAACTCACGCGACCGCAATCTTCTGCTGATGACATATGTGTCTTTATGAAAAAAAAATATTTGTAATATATGTATAGCTAAAAATTTATGGAAGAAGACATGGGCAAATAAGTGTCTAAATACAGTATTAGCATCAGCAGAGGATTGCGGTCGCGTGAGTTATAGTTTCCTGCACTAACTATAACGGGGGAATTCCATTGGTTTTTTATCAGTAAAATTTCCGCTAACTATAACATGTGTGAAACCTATGGTTTTTTCAGTGAATTTATATATATATATATATATATATATATATATATATATATATATATATATATATATATATATATATATATAGGTGTTGCTTTAGCCAATTAATTTGGAAAGCTATGATATGAAATGGACAGTTTGAGATCATCTTAATCAAAATGTCCTTGGGGAGAATCCATCAACCCCCCCCCCCACACTACCCTTGCAAAGTGGACCCTGATTCACTGATTAAGAAGGATTCAAATGCATTAGGGCTCTTTCTGAACTGCCTGTAAAAGCAGTGGCTCTTTATCCAACTTCGTTAAAAAATCGAGGTGCAAAATACACCAATTGATTCCATCTTCAATGTTTTATTTGGATGCAGATTGACATTAAGATAAGTTTCCCATGCTGAGCTGCATGGAGGTGACAGCGCTGAGATGGGTAGAGCACCTCCAGCCCTACTGTGGCCTCCTTGTCACAAGATGGCAGAGTGTGGCCATCTTGCATAACTCTTGCTGTGCACTGGTGCAGATTGCTCTTTGCCACCTGCATAGGTTTCCTACACTGAGGTGTTCCAAGGAGCCAACATTGAGATGGGCAGAGCACAAGTCGGGGGTACATGCAGGTGGACTTCGTCCCCCCACTATTTTCACAGGGTGGATGCCGTCCACCCTCGCAAGAAGTTGGGCCCCACTGAAAAATATGCTTAATTTGTCCCGGTGTAATTTGCGACAACAAGACACATTCAGCAGCGCCTTCATTTTGTTGTCTGCTTTCGATCCGCAACAACGTGCAGGCGGGAGGGGGCTTTCTTAGTTCAGACTCCTGCTGAGCCCATAACAGAGGCCGAATCTGAGGGATCATCAGGCCTCCTTTTGTTGGAGTCTCCTGGCTGGGAGCAGTCAGGAGCCTCACACCTGATGCAAATGAAGCGGAGGGGAAACAAAGGCTCGCACCTTGTTAGCACTTCACACATACTTAAGAGAGGCAGCTTTTTACTTTGTTCAGTCCCTGTTTAGGAGATATGCATCCACTGTAAGAATGTCAGATGTGTTGGTCTTTCCCTGTATTTACACAAAATAAGTGTAATGTCACACGCAGCAATGTCACTCGCAGCGATGTCACCTGCCGTGATGCCACTGGCTTCCTGATTAACTAGGTTAGTCCCCCCACTTCTTTTTTCAGGACTTGTGTCCTGGAGATGGGTATGACACTTGTGGCTTCTTCCTACAAGATGGCAGAGCGTGGCCCTCTTGCATAACTCTTGCTGATCACTGGTGCACACTGCCCTTTGCCAACCATAGGTTTCCACCAATGAGGTGTTCCGAGGAGCCAACATTGAGATGGGTATGACACCTGCGGCTTCTTCCTGTAAGAAGGCAGAGCGGACATTTTGAATTCATCTTCTGCACACTTCTGTCCGGAGGCCCAAGGCTTCCGTGTAGCACTTGTCATTAGATGCACTGCCCTCTCCGGTGGAACACTCCCATCGAGGCGATCGATACCCAGATGTAGGGGAATGCACCGCACGTGTAATTGCTCTCCGTCCTCCTGTAATGAGCCCGCCGCCTCAGACTGCAGTCTGTGGAGGACGCTCCTGAGTGCATGATGGCGGGGGGGGCCCGGGGAGAGGAAGGAGGGGAAGCTGTTTATCTTTATAGCCATCTTGAAACCCTTCAAGGCTGTAAACTCCTTTCTGGCCCTCTCCTGAGATGGAGCGGCAGCTTTTTACAGAGCTGTTAATGCAGCTAACATCGGTGATCTGATCGGATCGGCCATGTTGGCGAGCTGTAGGAGCAGTGTTCTGACTGCTCCATTATCGGGCTGGCCAATCGATGCCGCCCTTCCTTTGGTCCGTGCTTGATTCTGTTTCAGGGTAATGCACAGTCTGGATTGTCCATTTCTTGTAGTATTTTCGACAGAGTATGTTTATTGATGAACGTAGAAGCCTTGTCTCGGAATATAATGGGCTGAGTGGCATAAAATGGAGCAATTCCTATTAATGGACCCTCCCACGGAGTGTAGTGCACTACCCGTCCGAAAATGCTCCTTGGTGCGCCATACAGCTGTATGAAGCAGCAATACAATGCAATACGACGTTATTGAGCCATGCATATTACAATGCGCCATGTGTAATAACATGCTCAGCGCACTATAGCATTAGAAGCAAAACTCAGTAGGTTAGACAATTTTCTTGTAATTCTGACCTTTTGACCTTTTCGGAGTGGTATCACCTCACATGAGTCTGAGATTTGCCAGGTGTGGCAATGTACCTTGGAAATTAAGTGCTCTTCTGTGAATATATAGGAATTGCTTAGTGCAGGTGAAGAATGTCTGCTGAAAAGAGCCTAGATTTGGGGAATGGCATGTTTAAAAGGCCTGGTCATTCTGGCTCTAAGATATTACTCCTTGAAAACTCAATGGGCAGTAACTGATCGGGGCAGAGGGGATACTGGCCCGAATCGGTAGCTTCGGGGCCAATATGTCCTCATCTAGTTACTGGCCATCTCATAATGGGTCTCTGGTGAGAGCAGCACCTTGGAGGAAGCTACACCACTGTGCGAGGTGGAAAACACACCGCTGCTCCACCCCAGCGTGCACTTCATGCTCCTGTCCAACAATGCCCACCCCTCCAAAGAGGCCTTTGCCAGCTAGGAAGCCTGTAAGAAAATTCTGAGAGTTTGCTTTGGCTATACTGAGCTATAAAATTAAATCTTCAATGGAAAATCTACAAACCGATCGCTACCACCGAAGAAGGTATGATTCTTGGATGGACGTATACAATAGAGGGCTGTATGGAATGGTCTGTAGCTGCGGCCCGTGTATAGTTTCATGTGGAATAGAATTATTTACTTCAGAGAAACAACTCCAAGAATTCATTCCAACAAACCATGAAATCAGTGAACCACAATGCAAAACAGGATAATACACCTTCCAAGTAAGACCTCTATAACATTTGCAGGTAAAGTAAAGCTACACAACATGTTGTCTGTTTCTCTCACAGGCCCTTTAAGCACGATTGTGCATTTGAGCAGCTCCAGGTTTGCCACCACGTGACCAGATCACATGACAGGGCCTCACATACCTCACACAAATCTCCCCAAATAGGTAATTTTACAACAGCACAGTTCAACAACCAAGAATACAGATCCAGTTGTAATCGTTTCAGACAGAGTGCCACAAAGTTGTGTGCTACACAAAGGTCACATAAAAACACAACAGTACACTGGATCACTTTGCCTATTAGTTTAACCCACAGTATTACTGAGGTGTACGATGAGGGCTCCCATTAAGATTTTTTTTTTAAATCAGGCCAAATCCATTTTTTTTTTTTTTTAAATTATTTTTATTGCAGGAATTAGTAAATCGTTACATAATCGGCCATCATTACATCGCAAGCCGGAGCATTGAAACATAACCCTCCGTCCCCCTCCGGAAGTTGCTTACACAGCCATTCAGCCCACAACCCTGGGGTCGGGCGGCGAAAGTCCATGGGGGCTCAGGAGGTTGTCGAGGTCGGCCCGGAGGATTCGTTGTCCTTCATCTGCTTTTCTAAACAAGCCTATAATTCCAAAAACACCCCCCCACCCTCGAAACCCCCCAATCCCAGAAAACCCCTCCCCCCCCCCGCCATCAGCGCGCGGCATCAACCGCAACCGGATCTTCTAGGGGACCCATGGGGAAAGCTATAAAGCTGAGAAGTGCAACCGTCTAACGGGACTCAGGGCGCGCCGCTTCCTCACGTTCGGCATCGCCGGGGGCGCGATACTCCCTAAGGGCCTGCACAAGCATCTCCCACTCCAGCGCTGTCTCCTCGGCCTTCTCGTTACGCTGCCTCCAAGCTAGCTGGTATCTAAGCGTACTCTCCCCCGCCGCCCACTTCAAGAATTCGCTGCGCCACCGACTCCCTGTCGGGCCGGTCCGTGCCTTCCAATTCCTGGTCACCTCCCGTTTAGCAAGGAGCAGCCCCAAATCGATGAATTACTAGATATTTTATTCTTGGGGGTATGAGGGAACCAATGCAGGAGACCCACCGCCGCATCCAACGAAAGGGATCTCCCCGTCGTTTCCTCCAGGGTCTGCCCCACTTCCTCCCAATAGGCCGACAATCCCGGGCAGGCCCACAGCATGTGGAGAAGGTCCGCCTCCTGGGCTGGGCACCTGGGGCACTCCGCCGAGGCCGCCGCAAAATATCGCCTGATTTTCACCGGGGTCAAATATGCTCTATGGAGCACATAATAGTGGACTAATTGAAAGCGGGCGTGGCGTGTGCCCTTCCAGGCTCGCCGCACCAGCTGAGCCCAGGTCGTCTCCGGGATCTCCTTGCCAATGTCCTCCTCCCATCGGTTTCTCAGGGTGGTGAGGGGAGCCAGCCCCTCATTGAGCAGTCTACCATAAAGGCATGTGACCGCCTTTACCGTGCCCGCGGACATCATCACGTATTGGCACACCGGGGATAAAAGGGGTTCTGCCTGCCCGGACCTCCAGTGCGCCTGGATCGCTCGAACAAGGGCCGAGTGCAGCAAAAAGTCGCCGCGGGGAATCCCGAAGCGATCAATGAGCTCCTGGAATGGCAAGATCGTCCCGTCCTCGTAAAGATCACCGATGAGCTGCAGGCCGGCGTCCTCCCAGGTCGCCAACCGCGACCAATCACCCCCATGGGGCAAAGCCGTTAGCATCCCCAGCGGTATTTCGGGTGCATACGGTGTTCGCTGGTGGCCCCGGGCGTGAGCCCGGTTCCAGCACAGGCGAACTGTCCGCTCCTCCATAGACAAGTCCTGCAAGGCCAATCGTTGCCTCATCACTATGAAGGAGAGAACATGCCTGGCCATACCCGTTCCCCTCCTGTCCTCAGGGCCCCGGAACTCCCGAGCGATCTCCTGAGTGAAGGTCTGGAGCTGCGCCGCTAAGTAATACTTTTCGAAGTCCGGCGCCGCTAGCCCACCCTCCTCCTTCGGCCTCATCAGGGTCTCGAGGGCCACCCGCCGGCGGCCCGAGCCCCAAAGGAATCCGACTATCATAGACCGTAATAGTCGAAACGTGGTCGGTGGGATCCAGATCGGTAGTGTCCGGAAATAATATAACAACCGGGGGAGCGCCACCATTTTAAGCAGAGCGATCCGCCCTGCCACCGAGAGCGGCAGCGTGGCCCAGAAGCCCATACTGCCTCGAAGTGCCCGGATGCCCCGGGCAATGTTCCCATCAAGGAGGCCAGAAGGTTCGTGGTAGACATACACCCCTAGGTATTTGAAGCAGTCGGGTTCCCATCTAATCTCCCTACTTAAGGCCGGTGTAGGGGTGCCCCTGTGAACCGGGAAAAGACAAGTCTTAGTCCAATTCACTCGAAGGCCCGAGACCTCCCCAAACTCCGTGAGCGCCGTCGCAGCTCCATGTAGGGCAGCAAGCGGGTCTTCTAGGAAGAGCAACAGGTCGTCTGCGTATAGCGAGACGTAGTGCGGGCCCGACAGGGTCCACAGGCCCGCGTAATGGGCTCCCGACCGGAGATGCAACGCAAGAGGCTCCACCGCCAGCGCAAAGAGCAGTGGGGATAACGAGCAGCCCTGCCTCGTGCCCCGTTCCACCGGGTATCGTGAGGAAATCAGCGGTCCCGCCCGAACCCTGGCTGACGCCGAGGCGTACAGCACCCTAGTCCAGCTGACGAAGCCCTCCCCGAGGCCGAACCTCCGCAACACAGTGCAGAGGTAGTCCCATTCCAGGCTATCAAAAGCCTTCTCTAAGTCCACTGATAGGACAACCGGGCACGGGGCGTCCACAAGCGGTTCCCCAAGCAAGCGGCACAACCTGCGAATGTTCATGGTCGTGTTACGCCTGGGGATAAAGCCAGCCTGGTCCTCATGCACTAAGGAACTCATGTGCCCAAGCAGTCTCGTGGCCAAGATGCTGCTCAGTATTTTATAATCCACCGTCAGCATCGATAAGGGGCGGTAGGACCCCGGATCGGATGAGTCCCTGCCGGGCTTGAGGAGCGGGACCACCAATGCCTCACACATCGAGCTTGGAAGGCGCCCCAGCCTCCTCGCCTCTCTATATACCACCAACAGCCTAGGGGCTAGGAGATCGGCATAAGCCGCATAGAACTCTACAGGAAGCCCGTCCAGGCCCGGGGTCTTATTTCTCGCCATCCTTTTAATGGCGTTACGGATCTCTCCCAGTTCTATGTCGGCCCCCAAGGTTTTCGCCACCTCCTGCTCCATTGTTGGAATCTCTAGGGGCCGCAAATAATTATCTAGCAGGTCAGGGTCTCGGACAGAGCGACTGCGGTACAAGCGCTCATAGTATTGCCGGTAGCAGCTCAGAATCGCAGGCTGAGTATAAACCAGGGTTCCGTCTGCCCTACGCATGGACGTCGTCAGTGAAGTCTGCCGCGTAGGGTTGGCCAGCCATGCTAACAGCGCGCTCGACCTATCCCCCTCCGCGATGGACCGAACCGTATAGGCTTTATAGTCAAAACAGCGGAGCCGTTCGACCTCCGCTGCCACCGCCTCCCTCGCCTCCGCCGTGCGCGCCTGTAACTCTGGGTGCCCTGGGCGGCGTAATTCCAACTCGCGGAGTTTCCGATCCGCTGTCTCCAGGTCTGCGAGGATAACTCGCCGCACACCGACCTGTTTAGATATGCAGTACCCCCTCACCACCACCTTAAAAGCGTCCCACTCTAGCGCTCTCGTGCTCGCGGTGCCACCGTTGGACGCGAAGTACTCCGATATCGTGTCACCTAGGTCCGCCTTGAAAACACTGTCCTCAAGGGTCTCGGGACGCAATTTCCAGGTGGGCACCGCAGGCACCCCAGGAAACCAGCGAAGGTCCAACAGGAGGGGGTTATGATCAGAAATGGTTCTGGTCAAATATTAAGATCGGACCGCCGCCGAAGCCAATTCGGGCGAACCAAGAAATCCGTCCAATCGCACGTGCAGTTCGTGGAGGCTCGAGAAGTAGGAGTAGTCCCTAGTTGTGGGGTGTTGCGCCCTCCAAATGTCCGTTAGACCCCAGTGAGTCTGCCAGTCCCGACGGTCCCTAGCCAAACGACGAACCGGAGAATCCGGGAGGGGCGGGTGCGAGCGGTCATTGTCTACATCCACTACGGAATTAAAATCTCCACCCAGCAGGATGGGCCCGGAGAGGCAGTGGGCCAACGAGCCCGATAACCTGGAAAGGAAGGCAGTCTGGTCGACATTAGGAGCATACACACAGCAAACGTTTAGGTCTCTCCCTCCCAAAGTCCCCGAAATGGCCACATAGCGCCCCTCTGGATCTATCACTGTGTTCGTGACCTGGAAGGGGACTCCAGCCCTAACCCAGATCAGCGCCCCTCTGGCATACGCGGAGTACGAGGTGCAAAAGACCTGCCCTCTCCATCTACGCTGTAGCGCCGCCCCTTCTGCCTTGTTCAGATGGGTTTCCTGCAGCAGCGCCATTTGTATCCCCCTACGCACTAAATAAGCGTGGACCTTGTGACGCCTGGACATTGTATGAAGCCCCCGTACGTTCCAAGTAACACATTTCAGATTGGCAATCTCAGCCATTGTCCCATATCAGTCTCGCGAAGTCTCCCCAACTGGGTCCCAACCATAAAAGGACAGCGATCCTCATAGCACTGATGGCGGCCATTGTCCCCAAACAAAACTGAACAACCCAAATATTAATCAACTCCCCATCCACCCTCCCCAGAACAGGACCCAAATAGCACCATCTAGTTCCCATCCAAACCACACTCACCAACAACCCACTACACCCTACTAATCCTGCAGTCGCCACCACAGGAAGGCCTTAAGGGCCAGGTGCGGGCCGGACGGAGGCAATGGGCCCTCGTCGCCCAGGCCACCAGGACTAGAGCAAGCCCACAACAGTGTCACGAAAAGACCCCCTGGGGGCCAGTCCAGGGCACCCCGCTCATCCTACCCCGGTAGACAACAGCTCTTACCGTCACCCGCCATCCCCCCGCCGGGCCCCCACCCAAACTGAAGAAGCACACCCAGTTACCCCTGCCCATCCAGTATGTCCTCCACCGATTGTGGTGTGATCTCCGGTGTATGTCCACTGTCCGGTACAGATCCCTCGGAGTCCGTTGAACCTCCCTCGCCACCCGGGACCCCTTCCTCCGCCGTGGCATCGTCCCGTGACCCAGACAGCGCCGTCAGCACCTCCAGCCCTCCCCTCCGCTCCGTCGATGTCTCCACAGTTGAGGGACCCCCCGATCGGCCTCCGCGACCTCGAGTCCTCCTGGATCTCCGCCTCTGTCCCGGCTCTGCCATCCGTCGAGGCGAAGAGCCGGGTCCACCTTTCCCCGCTCTATAGAGTTCGAGCCAGTGACAAACGTCCTCTGGGGTGTCGAAGAACTGGGCTTTGTCATCAACAATTACGCGGAGTCTCGCCGGGTAGAAGAGCGAGTACTGGATACCCTCACTCCGGAGCTCGCGCTTGACCGCCAGGAAGGAAAACCGTCTCCGTTGGGTTTCATAGGTGTAATCCGGGAAGATGTTCACCTGACTGTTCGCCACTTTGAATGGTCCATTATGCCTGGCGGCATTGAGGATCAGGTCCCTATCCCTGAAGTGCAGCAACCGCGCCACCACCGGCCGCGGGGCACGGCCCTGCTGCGGCGGCCTCGCCGGGACTCTATGGGCACGCTCCAGAGTGTAGAAGGAAGACAAACCCTCCGGGGCCACCGTGTCTCGGAGCCAGGCCTCCAGATACGCCACCATGTCGCCATCCTCGACCTTTTCCGGCAGGCCAACCACCCGAATGTTGTTCCTCCTGTTGCGGCCTTCTGCATCCTCCGCTCTCTGCTCGAGGACCGTGATCCGGGATAAAGCCTCCTTCACTTCCGCGGCCAGGGTGCGCTGCGCCGGCTCCAAGGTTTTCACCGAGCCCTCCACTTCTTTGACCCGGTCCGATAGCTTGCCGTGGTCCGCTCTGAGGAGACCCAGGCTCGTCGCCACCTGGGCAATGTCCTGCTGGAGGGCCGAGCGCGTGGTCGCTATTGCCTCCAAAACGCGGTCAAATTGCTGCTGCAGAGGTGCACCGCCAGCCTCCTCTGGGCCTCCGCGTTCCACTCTGTCCTGGGTCTCCAAGTCCGAGACGACCGGGGCAGTCCCCTTGGCACCTCTAGGTTTCCCCATGTCGTCGGCCGCTCTTCGTCCGGGTCCCGGAGCAGGCGTCCCCGAGTGTCGGCACCGGCTACGACTCCCTCGGGTGCCAGGCCTCAGGTCAAGTGCCGGAGATCTCCGTCTCCAGGGCCCGTTGGATCGTCCCAGCCGCGGCCCGTGCCACCACCTTGCTGTCCGGGGGCACCGTGGAGGAGGCGGGGACAATTGTCGCCGGGCCGGGCAGGCCCACACGGCCGATCGAGTGTCACCAGCTCCACCGGACGACTCGCGGCTCCAAAGGGTTGCGCCTCCCATGGGAGTGGGTCAGCCAGGAGAAAGTAGCCAAGTTCGATGCAGGGAGTGGGGCCACCGCCGGGATCTCCAGTTGTCCCAGCGTGGGATCCGCTATGGTGTGGGCATCCGTTCATCCGAGTGCAATCCCCAGTAGAAGAGACCACTCTGACCGATGTCCAGTTTCAATCCCCACCGGGAGACCACCGAGCAGGGGGCGCCCCGCCGTCCGCGACGATCCTCCAGTCTATCGGATCCGGCCAAGGGGACAAAGAAGTCCGGGCGCCATATTGGGTCACACTCCACAGTTCCCTTAACTGCGATTCGCAACGGGTCACCGCTCGTGCCGATCACGCCGGGGGCCCCGGCAGGTCTCCGTCGGGCCGGTCACCAAAATACGGGGGTCGGGGTGCCCCGTAGCCGCCGATTTACAGGATAATCACGGGCTCAGTCCCGGAGCCGAGCTCTCAGGCGACCATCGCCATCGGCGCCCAAGCCACGCCCCCATCAGGCCAAATCCATGAGACTCCAACAAGGTAAAATCTTTGATATATGTCTGCTTTTGATTTTAAAACTGACATTATCTGTAGATTGTGGCATTAATCTGAGAGTTTGCTTGTTATCATTGAAGCTAAGTAGAACAAATTTCCAACAGATAATGTGCATACTCGTAGCTTCAAAACTATGCCTAGATGATGAGGTAAACTCACAAAAATTGAGCCGCGGGAGCTGCAGGGCGAGTGGATTTATCATGGTGAACGTATTTTCAATTGTATGATAAATCACTTGATTGGAACTTTTTCTAAATTGTGGTTTCGCTTAAAAGGACAATTTGAAATAAATAAATGATGAAATGCTGAAACAAATGACAAAGAATGTGATGCAAATCTTTTGTGAGCCAGTTTTCCACTGTTCTGAATCACATTTCAAGGGAAAACGAATGCATTAAAAAAAATCGAATAACTGCCTTAGAATTATGTTTTACATACTCTTTCTTCTTGTGCAAAACCTTCACTTACTAGCGAGAACCAAGCTTCAGAATTAAGAGGCGTCATTACATTTGTGATCAGACCTTTGAGAGTAAACCACTTATTGCTATATACGTCATTTAGAGAATACTTAGATATCCAGCCCTTCACATTTCATATTACAGGAATAATTTTTCTCTGAAAGGTCTCTGTGACAAGAATACTGATGAATTACAAGCTTTAGCTTTGACCATACACAGATTGAATTATCTTATCGGTAATAAACTCGGTGGCACTCATTTTAGCAATGTTGAAAGGATGAAAATCTGGCTTGAAGATTGTGAGGTCTGAACTTGTGACATGCAGGTCAAGCATCTGTCTTTGTCCAGGGGAGCTCAACCCAGTGCACCATCTTGCAGGCATTAATATGAACTTGCGTCACTTCTGAGAAATTTAGGATTTATACCAATATCCTACGCTGACGACAAACAACTACTTCTCTCCTTTGACAAGAGCAACAGAAACATCCAGGCCACCTTTTCGGAGGGCATGAAAACCATCACTGAATGGATAAGTAACAACTTCCTTCAGCTCAACGCGGAAAAAACTGAAATTATGTTGTTCAAGGATGCAATAACCAGGTGGTCACCCAACTGGTGGCCTGGTGAGCTGGGCACAGCCCCGTCCCCAAAACAAGTGGTCAAAAACTTAGGGATCCTAATCGACCAGAAACTAAGCTTGGAGGAGCATGCTACCTCAACCACAAGGGCCTGCTTCCATGTATTAAGCCTTCTTCGCAGAGTCTTCCCCTTTCCCCCATCATCCACATGAAAAACACTAATACAAGCATTGGTCCTAAGCCGCCTGGACTACTGCAACGCTCTGCTGATCTCAGCTAAGGTAACCTCCTGGAGCAGACTACAGGTAGTCCAGAACCCAACAGCCCGCTTAGTGACCAATGCTCCACCCAGAACAGCTTCACTCCCCCTACTCTGTAAATTGCATTGGCTACCCGTACGCAAAAGAATCAAGTTCAAGATTTGCTGCACGGTGTTCAAAGCCCTAAACAATATGGGGCCCAGATTTATGTCGGACAAGCTGGTTAAATACACTCCCTCTAGAACCCTCCGTTCAGGGTCAAAAGATCTCCTTCTTGTGTCCGAATAAAACACGCTAGATTAGGAGGCAAATCCTTCACTCATCCGTCACTGTGCCAACTACCTATCTTTCAGAAAAATGTTAAAAACTTCACTGTTCTGATCTACCTATTCTGGCTGTCCAAGGCGGTTACAGGCGGAGATACCCCGATTGGGGTGATTCATGTGCTCTATAAATGCTATAAATAAATAAATAAATAAATAAGAACTAGTTGTTATGTTAAACCTACTCAGTAGAGTGCATGCAGAGCACACGTTCACCAAAGTTTTTGGGTTGCTTAAAAGGTACCAGAATGGAAGTAGGGCAGGTATCGAGAAGGGGTATTTAGCAATGGTGACCTTGCTTAAAAATCCGGGTCACAGCCAAGCCAAAACTGAAACAAACACGCTTGTGCTAATTTAAACAAAAAGACACACTCACATGTAGTTCAATTCACATTCAGTTCAAAATGTATCCTTGCAAGTTGCAATAATGATTAACAATTTATATGTCTACCAGACAGCCACAATTAAGCAGACAATGAGCACAACAATCACAGTACAATGCCCCTTGAAAGTGGAGTGCAAAAACGTCTCACAGCTCACTTTCCAAGAGCTTTCGAGAAGTGACTTCCGAAACCTTAGTTCACCCACTTTCCAAGTTTTTATTCACAAATTGAGAAATATTATGTAGATAGACAATTCCCATCTTTCATGTGAAATCAGTGACTTCTAAAGCTGGGCAGGTCTTGCCATAAATGATGGCCACTAAGACTACTGTATGTAGCACAGAGACGCAGCTCATTGAATCACTCACATACAACTGAGCTCTCGCATATAAGTCATCTCTGCAGAGAAAGGTGACAGGTATTGGATCATCATCGCACCCACCCTTTTATACAGCCGCACTGAAGATGCGACCCTGAAGCAAAAACAGCCATCAGCTCTGGTGTATTTGCATTAAATAAATACAAAGTTCATTATTTTGACAGGTATTGCCCACTAGAGTAGGTTCATGCAGATTTTACTACCTTCTGCCAGCTGATAAACACTTCATCTGTGCAACCACCTTCCTAGACAAAACTGTCTTCATAAAATCAGAAGAATACCCAGTGTCTGTCAGCCTCAGGAAACCCATAGACAAAAATCTGTGTGCACACAACTCTCTTCACCCCAGCGGCACAAAGCCTATTGTGATCCAGAGCACGGCTAGCAGTAGCCCACCAGGTAGCATAGAATATTTTCTGAGAAGAGGGCCTGCAATTATTATCTGTCCTTTTAATGCAAAATACCCATCAAATAAGGCCACTCAAACAAACAGGTGAGCAGATGGCTAGAACCATATAATAACAGTGAATCTACTTCCAAGCAAGGTGGACATGTGAGGTACTGGTTTGCCTTTTTCATTACATAGCACATAACATTAAAGCCATTGAAAGGGATATGATCCCTGCACTAACACTGGGTCAGGAACTAAAGGACATTTTTCACTTCCACATTTCACATACCTTCTTACTCTTTCGCCCCAGCTGAGATAGATACAATCAAAATAAATGTCATTAATGACAACAGAAGGGACCGCCACACATTGTGGCAAGACATGAAAAATCTGCACACTTTTTTATAGGCAAGCTTTCATTGTAGCACTGTACGATGTAACTGTTATGGGTAAAGGTTTTTTTCATCTGGGACTCCAGAAATGATCTTTAATTTAGCCACAGAAAAACATGATCTCTGGAAAATGTAACTGGTGAGTTAAGAGAAACACTTGAGGCCAAGTTCAACTTAACTATTTTACTATACAGATCACTGGAAGCACACCCTCTTGCAAACACACTCTCCATCTAAGAAACAATTTAAGAGGATTTCGTTATTTGTATGATGTATAGCTATCCAAAAGGCACATTTAAATGGAATATGTCAATTTGTGGCTGTTGCAAACTGTCAGCACCATAAAATATTATATTATTTTAACTTTTAGACCAAGACACTATATTGCAACACAAAGGAAAGCGCATTATTTTCTCTTTCTAACATCCCATAATTCTCGAGAACTCTACAAGTACTACCAGTCGTTCATGCAGTTTCCTTCATGTGGGTTTGAACATCAAAATTAAGCCCAGCTAAATGTTGTCAATCAAAACTGGCCTAATTTTTCGTAATTTCTGTAATATTGTCCTATGCCATTCACAGTTTTATTGCCACACTTGATTTTATGTTATCTTCTTGTTGCAAAATGTATCTGTGAATAGAAAAATGAATTTGAGGACACATTTTGTTCTAAAAAAACTGCACAAACTGCTGGATCTGCATTTTGCATTAATGTCGTAAAATGTGTCAGGAATGTCATGTAATTTCCTCAAAGGAAATTATGAAAATTTCACAAACCTCTAAATTTAAAATGTGTATGTTAGTGCCCCCTTTAAGTTATTTCAAGGGGAAAAAGACAACCACAACCATCCAGTTTCAAAGCTGAGCGGGAGATGGATTTACAGGTAAGTTGCAAGAAGTCAATCCATTTTCAGCACTATCTAGCACTTGCGAGGAAGCACTGGCACTTGCATAGAAGTGTTGCACGTTTGCAAGAAAACTATATGCAAGAGCGTAGACAAGAGACAATCTTGGGAACTAGTTGGATGAAATATTAAATGATAAAAAAAATGGTAGGGTACTCAAGAAAGTGTCATGGGCAACACCTGCAGCTCATAATAAGGGCTGATGCATGATATTTCGGTAGATAGATGTTGAATCCTATGGAATCACTGCATGTATTTTCGGATGATGATTTTATCACTAGCTTCCCACAAGTGCCTTCCACAACATGGCCACCTTGGTAAAAGGATGCTTGCGACAGGGAGGCCTCAGTGTCAATGGTTATGGTCGCCAATCTGAGCAAGGGAAATTCAGGGTGCCGGGTTGGACAGCTACAGCAGCAGTATGAACTAAGGAAAACTGATGGTGGAGATTTGAGTATCAGCAGTGGTTTGCATGACCCACAGGTTCAGCGACATATCAGCTGACCAAAACGTCACATTGAATATTTGCAAAACTCACTTTTCTCACGGTTCCCCATCACAATGTCTAAATCTAAGACCCAATTCACCTAACCATCTGCATGTGTAAATTAAACTCACATGCACAAAACATTTGATTTATGAGTGCATGATATCACAAAAGGTGACCTTGAACTCAGGGGTCGGTCTCCTCATGTATAGGATGAGATAATATTACAATTGAGTAAATTCGTTGCAGGGGCAGAGAGCTAGTGTTCCAGGGAAAGTCTGGTAATACTAATGAACTTGAGTGTGTGTGGGATTTCACTTTTTTTTTCTGATCTGTTCACACACCTGAAAAAATCTGAGTTTTCCTCCTGCTAGTGGCAGCAGTAAATCCCTTATTAATGTGAAAAAAGATGAGCACACTTCCAAAATAGATGGAGTAGAGGGAGAGAGGTTTCTCTACAGGAAAAGATACTTAAAAAAAACAAAGCTAAAAAAAGAAGTGCCATTGCACAAATGCCACAGCTTCTCCCTGATGCGCAGTCGTACACTGTACAATTTCACACGAGGAGGTGCCCAAGCCTATTTGAAGTGATGATTCTCAAAGTGTTTCTAAGCATACTTCTGGAACTCTTTGGGAATTCCCTTTTTTTTCTGATTCAGGCCCAAAATGCCCTTCCCTAGATAGCTATCTGCTGCCCCCTATAATTGTCTATGTTTTGTAAAGGGGCTTTGTTTTTAATGAATTCATATCAAAACCTGCTTTATTTGTTAAGGCATTGTAACCCATTGATTGTGAGGAATAATAAAAGACAAATTGTAAATAATAAAAAATAAAAATTTAAAACGTGTAGGGAATTGAAGACTCTGAATGTTTCAGGGTCTCTACAGAGCTGGGGTAAGTACTGAAAAAAGCAAGCCGCACTGGCAGCTCCTGCACCAATGCCGAACTCTCAAAGTGGGCTCGCGCTGTCTGAATTTCTCGAAGCTTAGAGGGCAAGATGGAGAGGCTTAAACAGGAAGTCAAGTTGAGACTATTATTAGCTTCATTGGGTGGTCCTTATTTCTTTGTTTAGCAGAGAGGATTGGATGACAACACCTACAGCCCCAAAGGCCAAGAAAGACATTAGTGTCATTAGATGACCCTTTGTGGGCTACAAACCTAATTGGTCCCAGTCTGATGCTAATCCCGACCACATGTTATCACTAAACATGTTTAAAGTGGCATCAGGGAGCCCCACCAGCAGACCCGCCCATACTGATGGTGCCTATAAACAGGTTTCATCCTCAAAGACTATTCATATAGAGGTATCAAAAGCAAGGCTTACGCGCCTATTGGGTTTTTTTTGTTGCAGAAATAGAGTTATAAGGCAGTCACCTTTGCTTCAGAGGGGAACAGCACCATGTTTTTGCATGTGAAATTCAGTGCAATAAACCAGCGCAAGCAGGACCGCGTTTAGTCTGCTGAACAATAGAGGCAACCCTTTCTAACAGACAAAGAGACAAGGGTGGAACTTAGCAGGCTTCAGATAATGTATTTAATCATGACACAGCCCTATTATTTCCATACTTTAAATAATACTTACAGACCAACATTTTACATCAGTGCTCCACCACCACTGATGAAGCAGCACAAGCTTTGTTCTCACCATGCCAAGCGGCATAATCAATAAAAGAACAATCATGGGCTATATTGGGATCATTCACTCCGGAGTGCATTATGAGTTGAACAAATTTTGTTATAAGATTAATAATCATGTTTTACCGGTTGGGCTCTCTTTGTCAGGACTTGATAGAGCAACACCTGCATTAATCAGCTATTGTATTACATCTTATACTGGAGATTGCAGGAATCATGGATCAAAGAAGTCTGCCTCCTCTCAGATAAACAGATTTCTGCGCCTTCTAAGTGCTCTTAGAAGAATTTGAGCAGATACGTTTAGATACGTTTTGAGAAGTACGGTAGTCGGGTCTGCATTCAATTGCAAGAGTAGCAGTCATTCTGCCAAGTGATGGCGTGTTGCATGAGATGTCCGTTCCCTGCATTGGACACACAACTAAAGCTCAAAGTGGTGGTCATAAAGGATGCCATTTAGGGGTCATCAATGGCTGCGTTTGTGACAACCATGGTGTTCCTAGTGACCCTCTTGCTGCATTAAGGCGAGCCATCTCTTCAGTGTCTTGCTTCCACAGAAGTGGAGATCTGAGTGTTTTTTGTCCACCACCACCCATAAGAACCAACAAGAAATTGTTGGCTAAGTGCAGAGTAACTAATGATAGAACATTATGTAGGGGTCGACAATGGCCGCATATGCAACCCCTAACAACCCCTTCTCTTGCAACTGGAATGACTGCTTTTATCAGTTCTGTAATAATTTGAAGATGTTTGTTTTACACTATTTGTTTGATTTCTTTTACCAATGTCCTGTGATTTCATTGTTAAAGCTTTTTCTTATGTGCAATTTGTGTGACAAATTGCTTGTGCAAATTGATGATCTTAATGATGCACATCATCGTAATAGATGAAATAATGAAGATGCACTTGAAACTACCTTATTCGGTGGGATAGAGTGTCATTAATAATGCACTATAGTTAAGCCACATGTTTGTCTTATACTCCATTTTAATAGAATAGGTGAAATGTCAATGTTCTGCTCATCTAACTCCTGTTCATTCTCCCTCCCAATCAGAGACTCGCTCCAAGTCTTCTCTCCTCGCAGTTTCTGCAGAGCACAGGGTGCTATAATATAAATGCTGATTGTCCTTAGAAAGCGTGTATTGTGAGTTACACTTTCCACTGTGTACCCTACGTATCATTTTGAAAGATTTCCACTAAAGGTTCCTATGTAGGCCAGCAGAAGGACATAATTCTATGAGCTTTTGTTTGCAAAATGATTCATATTGTATTCTACACATCTCTGCAGTGCAATTGCTGAGGAGGCAAGCAGATTTCTTTTACCTTGAGAAATGGGTTAGTGCTAGGAGTTTTAATTATTACAAAGTTGCTATTGATTTGCCAATGTGACTTAACCATGATGATGTCATGCTGAATCTTCAGTTTTGCTAATTGTTTATGCATAAAATGTGTATAAAAACCCATAGTTTTGGAGGTTCAAGGACGACTGCTCATTTTCCATATGAGAGTCTGTCCAATTATTTTGAAACTCTCTCCTTATCCCATAGAATGCATTTAGTATTCTTTATTAGTTTGATACTTTGAATCTGGAGAGATTTGCTAAGATGTTATGATTCTGTATTCTGTATCTTAGCCTTCATGGCAAACTATGCATTTCTTTGTATTGTTTATATTAATAATTTTGCTAAAAATATTTTAAATGAGTTCTCAATCTAGAACTCAATAATTCAGTGGTTATAGTTTCTATTTGAATTTTACTTTGCAAATTAGTGGGCCTGATGAAATTGTGCTTCCACTATTGCTATGATTTTGTTTAACTAAAGTCATTGAAAGTCAGTTGTTTCTCTAATTAAAAAAGCCAAATACAAGAGGTATGTGTAAGTGTGCATGTGCCTGCTGGTGTGTGCTTGAAATGGACCTTTGCTTGCATTTTGTCATAGCTAGTGCTATAGCTGTATGATCACTAACCTCTATATTCACTGAAAAGTGCTGTGTGGTAAACAAGAGATGGGATATAATACTCTAACCCAGTGAGGGTAAATCTCCGAAGTTCTTGTTGACAATACATCTTCTCAGCATTGGAATACACAATGAGTGTGCTATTAAGTGTGACCCACAGCTGATTCTTGGTTCATCTTCATAAGTGCCTCCACCTTGCCTGTCTTCATTTGCGGGGTCAGGCAAGGATGACCGATGCCTCATATTGATAACTGGCAGAATAGGACTGGGCTCTTAATATTGCCAACTGTTCATTCCTAATTTGTATGACGGAGAACCTTATGTATTTTCCTTGAACATATTATTTATTTGACTGTTGAAGGGCATTGGTTATCTGGCATTTTAACCTGTAAGTGTATTGTTTTTAAGGTTTTCAATTTCTATAGGATATATTATTGGAAATAAAGTATTTTCTTCATAAATAACTGGCAGAGCATGAATAGGTCTACACTCTCAAGTATTGGAGGACCGTAGCTATATGTCTTTATGTCCTGTATTACATCAACCTTGGGCAGAACAATTAAATGTACTATATGTCTGAAGAAACCTTCCCTTTAACCATTTTGGCTTCTAAAACACCTATTGTCCATTAGCAATTTTGTAAATAAAATATTGTTCAATTAGCCAGGTTGTCTCTATGAAAAATAACCAGCTCTTGTATACAACATTATAGATCTACCTTGTCGTCAATGTGATGATCAGGAAATAAAATCCTCCTAAAGTAGAACATCCCTCTGCACACATTCTCAGTCCTCTCTGTCCCTGTCTAATTGAGCACTAGTTGTAACATTAGGAATCTTGATAGTTCCTCTGAGATTATGTATTCACAGTGGCCTCCTTCTCAAAAAAACCTTGTTCCAAAAGGATTGGGAGCATCAACCACTTGGGGCTGTGAAAAAGGGAGTCTCCATGAATAGCACTGGGAGGACACCGGATAATGATTTATCAAACCTTTCCCTATGATCTTTTTTAGATCCTTACAGAATTTCTTACTGGGCTTCGCAGTCCTGAATTTCATGCTGGTTTCCTAATCTCTTTCTAATTGCTAGTCTGACTCCAGCACAGCCAACTTTACTGAACATTCTAATGTGTCATCCAAGGAACCTGCCTGACAGGGTGACGTCACTACGTCAAAAGTAACTCCATACCTAAACTTTCTCTTATCCCTATACACAACAAATGCTTACTCTGTATAGAAATAATAATAAAAAGGCATAAAAGCCAAACCCCAGACAACTGAAATTTGAATTTAGCATCTAAATCTAACATCTCTAGCAATGCCATAGAGCACAGTAACACTCTCTGTTGATGTCTATTGAGCTACACATGTGGATACCCTCTTAGTGTAAGGCAACAGTTGCTCGCGATTACTGCAGGTACCAATGCGCATTCAGACATTTTGCCATAAAGCAGGTGAATGATATTACATTTATTCAATGAGAGCCACTCATCTGGTCAAAAACATGACTGTACACCGGATTTGTATTTCAGTCTGGAAGATAGCTTTTTTTTTAACACTCATATTTTTATAAAGATCTAGATCCCACTATTTACAATGGGAACATAGTTGCAACCTTAACTTGCCACATACAAAGCAACGGAACAATAAATAAATGCTAAATACTTCTTCTCCAGATCAAAAACTACAAGTGAGGTTTATTTTTTCAAAGCAATTGAAAGGTGAAAATTGGATAAACAGAATGTGGAAATCAGCCGTTTGTTTCTTATCTGTCTTGATGTCTTCATCTCTTAAACGTCATAACATTAGAATCATCTGGACCATGGGAGAGGCAGCCAAAACATGACTTTCACTTCAAATTTCCACATCACATGGTTGTCATACATTTGTATGCCATACACTTCTATCTAAATACCTCAACACATACTTCCATTGTGTTTTAAATGTGTTTTTGAATGTTGTGCTATTTTAAACTGTTGTTAATATCGTATTACAGAATATAGCAACATGACAGATCATCAGACCAACCTGATAGTAACTGTGGAGACAAATGTAGAAAATATTTTAACACTGTATGTTCCCTGTTTGTGGCCCAAATCTCTGCATTCCAAGGTAGCGCTGCAACTCCCGGATAGGGTTACCACTTATTCTGATAAAAATGCCATCCATGTGTTTATGTCCTGAGACTTGCAACAGGCCAGGAGGTGGTAAAGAAGAACTGGTGTAAAACACTCTATTAATTTGTAGGCCTGAGCTTGGGACAATGTGATATGGATTAAAACTAAAAAGAGCATTTCTGCCTGTTCTCAGTCCCGATCACTTTTCTCATAAATGTTGATATGCAAGGATTTCATAATAATTTAAAATTCGTATTGTAAGCATATGGCCACCATGCTTATTCAACATAAGAGTTGGGGACCACCATGCGCTGCTGGGGTTGCAGGGACCTGCGTTACACCCCTGGGCCAGGAAACACACATGATAGACTTTAATTGTAGTTTTCTGCCTGTTCTCGGTCCCGATCACTTTTCTCATATATGTTGATATGCAAGGATTTCATAATAATTTAAAATTCGTATTGTAAGCATATGGCCACCATGCTTATTAAACATAAGAGTTGGGGACCACCATGCGCTGCTGGGGTTGCAGGGACCTGCGTTACACCCCTGGGCCAGGAAACACACATGATAGACTTTAATTGTAGTTTTCTGGAAAATGCACATGACCAGAAAAAAACTCTTTTGCAGTACAGACTCACATTTTCCTGTTCCCTTCTCTGTTTCATCCGGCATAACAGGCAGTCGTGTCACTACAAAACTTTGGTTACGGTGTTGGTGAATACTGCCAGGCCCATGGTGATGTTTACCTAATTCCTGTAAAACCTGATAAACGCTTTAATGCTAAAAACATTTGGAAGAAAAATACGTATTTTGCTTCCATTCATAAATAATCATGTCTAAACCCCAAATCCTGATCAGCCCCACATGGATTCGATATGAAGTAAATTGCACATTGGCACTGGTTTCCTCCTGCAGCAATTTAGAAGGATGTTGTTCACCTTTTAGTCGGTGGTTCAAGTATGCCACGGAATAATCAATGCTCACATCTGAGTGGCATTCTCGAGTGCACAAATGAAACAATTATAATAAAAGGCGATCAGAAGTTTATTGAAAACATCTTCAATATTCTTTATTCGGTCAAAATACGACCATAAAAATACAGACATCATTTCCACAGTTACAAGGCATCAAAGTTAACCCTGGTCATATTATTTATGTGAACATTGGTTTTTAAATTATTTGCATGTGTCGTTATTTGTATTTGCTGCAGACACCTTTATTTTGTAATTAACCACAATATGGGGTCGACGTATGGCACGGTCTGACACACGGGTCTTTGATTGACTCCATTTTGCTCTCAATCTGTGATAGAATTCTAACCGCGAGGCCTCTGCTTAGAGAGAAGCAGGGACGCCATCTTGGCGAGTCAGTGTCGTGATAGTGGACGCGCACCGTGCAATGCCTGCTCGATGTGTGAGCACATGGTAAAGGCAGCCCTGCTGCATACTAATTGACAAGACAGGAATGACTTTTTTCTCTCCTCTCCCTCTCTTTCGAAACGCCTTCTCTTAGCAGACGAGCTTGCTGCCATGGAAACCAAGTCCCTGAATGCTTAGAAGCCAATCCTGCATCAGCGTTCACAGCAAATTCCGTTGGTGGAATTCATAAAAGGGAGAGGTTGGAGGGATGAGGGGGGACCCTGTAGGAAGGCAAAGATGTCGGCTGTTGCATGTACTTCACATACACCTTTTGGCGCTGGGACTCCCATGTAGAGGGAGGCTGGGGCACCCAGAGTACCAGAGTCACTTAATTTTCAAAATGTAGGTCTCACTTAATGCCAACTTTTAGGTGCCTTATGCTGAAAGACCTATGGTGGACAATACCACTTACAGTGAGGTTTTGGAACTCTAGATTATATATCATTGCCTCACACTCATAAATTTTATTTGCTTGCTTCTTATTCAATGGCTTCCCTTCCTGTCTTGCGTTTGTCCCTCCCCTAGAGCATACTTTTTTACTACCCTTTTGACAGGTTGACTTGCATCCTTTCCCGACGTGAGCTCAGGGAATAACTTTTATCTTTCACTTTTACCCCCCCCCCCATGGGTGTGCAGCCCCCTATATGCTGCTTCCCAATTTAGACACCAACCCCTTGCACTCTCCATGTTGTGCTCCCACCTCCACTCACCTGTTGCTTCTCCCACCTTCCCTGTCCTGTTCAGCTTCTTTTTATTTTAACCCTTGCCCTTTTGACTCCGTTCATTGGGATGTAGGAGCTGATAGAACTCAACTTTTGTCATTTTGAAAGTAATTCTCCTACTTCAAGTAGTTATACGCTGTGTATTTACTGTGCACATTCACAGCCAACACGTACCTTGCGCCAGTGAATCAGCCAATGAGCTTTTTCAAGGCACTAACTAAAGCCATTTATGAGGTCAATATGGAATATGTGGTGTGAATATTTCAATATTTTTATATGGATCACCTGGTAATCTCTTTCTTCTTGGGCAGTCAGTTTGAAAAATTAGTAAAGTGAGGTTGCGTCAGGGTCTCTTATATGTCATACATTTATGACACTAGTTAAGAGTAGCTCAGCTTCAGGTCCTCCGTATTACACCTCGCTCACTCCATGTGTGTCTTCAGCCTGTAAAAACAATTGCTATACATTTATAACCTATGCCATAATATAATATTTGCAGCTGGCAGAAAGCTACAGTGATGCCTTTGCCTAAAAACACAAGGTGACACTACTGATATGACAAAGAATATCACCAAAAAGGATAAGAATTAATTGAGGGAAATAGTCTCTTGAATTCAATCCATGAAACATTTCATCGAGTCCAGGCTACAGAGTCTGCCATCTTTGATGGCTCGGAAATAAAATTGGATGGTGGCAGTGGCGGCGCACTGATTCTGCTTGATCCACCCATGACTCAAGAACATCAACCATGCCACCCTATTTCTCAGGCTGGAGGAGTGTGGTTTGGATGGCATCACTCTTTATATCTCTTTTACTAGCGAGATCATGTGGTGTTTCAGCCTCACTTTCAATCGTCATCTCCACCTATTGTGTGTCGCAAAGTTCTGTATTGTCCCACATGGAGTTTAACATTCACCCAATTCCATCAAAGTGAAACCAGCACTCTTTCGGAGTACACATTTTCTCCATTATGCAGATATTTGGCTGCGAAACTTCTGCTGATGCCCGTTACCAAATATTTGCTTTCCATTTCACCTTCATGCCACTGAACAATCGATCAGTGTGAATTATGTAAAAATGAATTGAACTCAAATGGAGAGTATTTTACCAGGTGATACAACCACACTCTGGCCAAAGGATCCCTGGCCCAAAGAATGAGTGCTGTCTCCAGCACTGGTCACCAATGTTAGAAACGTAACACTTGTGATTGGCTCTGTGATGTATTTGGCAGAATGAATCTCAAGTGTGGTCCGAACAGAGTCAACCATGTGTTGCATCTGGATATTCCAAAAAAAAACGTAATGCATAATTTACTGTTATTACAGAACACTGTAACGTTGTATGATCTATCTATCTATCTATCTATCTATCTATCTATCTATCTATCTATCTATCTATCTATCTATCTATCTATCTATCTATCTATATATTCACTGAAAAAACCATAGGTTTCACACATGTTATAGTTAGCGGAAATTTTACTGATAAAAAACCAATGAAATTCCCCCGTTATAGTTAGTGCAGGCAACTATAACTCACGCGACCGCAATCCTCTGCTGATGCTAATACTGTATTTAGACACTTATTTGCCCATGTCTTCTTCCATACATTTTTAGCTATACATATATTACAAATATTTTTTTTTCATAAAGACACATATGTCATCAGCAGAAGATTGCGGTCACGTGAGTTATAGTTGCCTGCACTAACTATAACGGGGGAATTTCATTGGTTTTTTATCAGTAAAATTTCCGCTAACTATAACATGTGTGAAACCTATGGTTTTTTCAGTGAATTTGCAAGGTTTTTTAAATGCTAATTCCTAACTATAACGTGTGTGAAACCTATGGTTTTTTCAGTGAATTTGTACGTTTTTTTAAATGCTAAGTTACTTTACGCCATTCGTGGCGTGCGCGCCCACTTAACGCAGTTCGTTCCGTGCGCGCACGGTGCACTTCGCGCACCGTGCGCGCACAGTGAGCACGCGGTGCGCTTCGCGCACCGCGCGCCCACTTTACGCAGTTAGTGCCGTGCACGCACGGTGGGCACGCGGTGCGCTACGCGCACCGCGTGCCCACGTTACGCTAGATGGGCCATGTACGCACGATGCGCTTCGCGCACCGTGCGCACATGGAGGACATATGATGCACTTCGTTTTGAAAGGTAATATTTTAATTTTTCATATATTTTATAAGCCATGCACAAATGGTGCCCTTCGGGCACCATTTGCACACGGGGTGGAGAGAGTGTGGATAATTTTTGTTTTTATTATTATTTTTTAAAATATTTTAGTTTATCTCACTTGTAATAAGCCATGCACAATTGGTGCCCTTCGGGCACCAATTGCACACGGGGTGGAGAGAGTGTGGATAATTTTTATTTTTTAAAAAAATTTTTACCGTACGCGTACGGTAAGCGTAATCGGCGAAATTACCGAAAAAATAAAAATTCCGTTTTTGGCCTTGGGGGATCTTTGGGGACTCCCTCAACATGGCTATGTGTGTGGGAGCTGTCTAAACAGCCCCTTTACATGTTTTTGGGCTTTATATTTTAAAAATCACTCTCAGTGCGAGAGAGAAAATGGCGGCAGCCGCTTCCTGGTTTCGGCCGATTCGAATGTTTACTAAGATCTAAGAGCCAATCAGAATCGCGCTCGTGCACGCCACCGTACGCGTACGGTAAGCGTACCGTAAGCGCACCGTAAGCTGGCTCAGATATATATATTGATTTAAAGGCTATTTTCTCAGAATCTACTGAACAGATTTACACCAAACCTACAAAAGGCACTTCCTTGACCTGAGGACTACCTCTCTGCCAAATTTCTAGTAATTCTGTTCAGCCGTTCGGGCTGTAGCCCTGTCTAAAGGTCCTATGGAAAAATGCATGGGAAAAACGCGTTTTGGGACCCCCCTTTTATCTCAGCCCCCGCTTGACGAATCCCCCCGAGACTTTCAGGGTAGGAGCGGAGCATAGCGCCCCACCTATTTTGAAAAATTCGCGAGGATTCGTCGACCGGCGCCAAAGTTATTCAAAATAGAATGTTGCGGATTTCCTATGGAAACGTGGTCCTAACTATAACTACCTACTGGCGACCGCCAGTAGGTAATATATATATATATATATATATATATATATATATATATATATATATATATTACCTACTGGCGGTCGCCAGTAGGTAGTTATAGTTAGGACCCTGTTTCCATAGGAAATCCGCAACATTCTATTTGGAATAACTTTGGCGCCGGTCGACGAATCCTCGCGAAATTTTCAAAATAGGTGGGGCGCTACGCTCCGCTCCTACCCTGAAAGTCTCGGGGGGATTCGTCAAGCAGGGGCCGAGAAAAAAGGGGGGTCCCAAAACGCGTTTTCCCCATGCATTTTTCCATAGGACCTTTAGACACAGCTACAGCCCGAACGGCTGAACAGAATTACTTGAAATTTGGCAGAGAGGTAGCCATAAGGTCAAGGAAGTGCCCTTTGCAGGTCTGGTGTAAATCTGTTCAGTATTTCCTGAGAAAATAGCATTTAAAAGCATATATATATGTGGGCGGAGCCTAACCACACATCTCATCCTGAGATCTGATTGGCTGTCAGCACTTCATCCAAGAAGTGTTGGCAGCCATCTTGGGACCAATATACATGATAACACCTCATTAAAAAGCATTGCAGTTAATAGAAGGTTTTAAGACTTTAGTTACATTATAAATCATTTGTTGATGGTACCATACTCATTTTAGGAATTGTGGTATGTTCTAAGGTGATTTCACCATGTGAAAAAGCCTTCTGCTGGGATATCATGATTGAGAGAAAAATATTTTCTCATGCTTTTACCACAGAGGTTTGGAAGGTGATCTATAGGCTAAACTGAGAGCTTATTTTCTGTAAATTCACATTATCTTTCTCAGTCATGTGAGAATGAAGTCTGACATTCTCAGTAAAACATGTACATCCAACAAGGGCAGAAACTGTCAGTTGATTCCTTTGTGTTCTACTGCAGCTTCCCAGAGTGTTCCAAAGAACTACTAGAGCGCTAACAGTCCTACTTATGATAAACGTATGGCACACCTGAAGCCATCTTGCTTGGATTAAAGTGGTAACTCTTAAAACATTTAATTTAAAAAGGAACAAAATGAGGGGGTTCATTTTTCCATAAAAAGTATGATTAGTGCTGCAGAAAGAAAAATTAGGGCACATTTTGAGTGACTTCTCAAATCCTCTTCTATTTCATTAAAAAATTCTGACATGCAGACTGAAACATGCACTTTCAATACCAGCAGCAGTTTTCCCTGGTGAGCAGTAGCTTTACTACAGTGATCTAATGAGCAAAAAGAGTGCTAACATTCTGAATTTATGGCAAATGTGTGACACATCTGAATGCCTTCTTGATGGAATCAAAGTAAAAAACTGAAAGTATTTCCTACTGAGGAGACTGCAGTAAATGAGGAAATTAGGAAACTTCATAACAAATAAGTCTCCCAAGATGGCCACCAGAGACAAAAGAGCCCAAATGTAGCCCAAATATCACCCAGATGTAGCCCAAGTATAGCCCAATGACAGAATGTCCCAGAATGTTCTTAAAAACAACTAGAGCGCTTACTGTCTTCATTATGACAAAAGTATGGCACACCTGAAGCCATCTTGATTGGAATAAACTGGTAACACTTAAAACATTTAATTTAAAAAGGAACACAATGAGGAGGTTCATTTTGCCATAGAAATTATGATTAATGCTGAAGAAAGAAAATGAGGGCACATTTTGAGTGACTTCTCAAATCCTCTTCTATTTCATTAAAAAATTCTGACATGCAGACTGAAACATGCACTTTTAATACCAGGAGCAGACTTCCATGGTGCAGTAGTTTTACTACAGTGATCTAATGAGCAACTAGAGTGCTAACATTCAGAATTTATGGCAAATGTGTGACATATCTGAATACCTTCATGATGGAATCAAAGTAAAAAACTGAAAGCATTTCCTACTGAGGAGACTGCAGTACGTGAGGAAATTAGGAAACTTCATAACAAATAAATCTCCCAAGATGGCCACCGGAGACAAAAGAGCCCAAATGTAGCCCAAAATCACCCAGATGTAGCCCAAATATAGCCCAATGACAGAAGTGTGCAAAACACTTATTATTTTGTGTTTTTGCAGTGTTATATAGTGCAGACTTGTCAGGTATTGGAGTGCTTTACATGAGCATTGGTTACATCACACAAGAACAAATTCATTTTGGTTGTAGACATGGGGAGACTAAGTGATTTGACCAGAATCACAGAATGTCGAGCTGAAGCAGAAACTTCAACCTGGTTCCCCAGTTGCAAAGTCTGCAGTTCTGGAAGTAACACCACATCCTCTCCCCTAAGTGCAACATTTAATCAAGTGGTCAACTGGATAAAAAAACATAAAGATAACAAATAATTTAAAAGTGCTTTGTCGCTATATGAAAACTCAGAAAATATGTCCTTATTTTAGTCTTTTAGAGCACTAACCATAATTTTGATGCCAATAAGACCCTCTCATATATGTAATTTCTAAAGGAAATGCTCTAGGTATTACAGTTTTGATTACATCAAGATGATGTCAGGCGTTCCACACTTTTGTAATAAATATAGAATGTTAGCAATCTAGTTGTTCATTAGGATACTGTTGAGAGGCAGAGGCCAGGGGCACGGACTCTGAAAATTGAAGGCAGGTAGGAGGGTGCAAAGGCAACAATTTAACCACACTGAGCAGGCAGGAAGGGCCGTGGAAGCACAACAGACTATGGAGGGCAGTGGAAAGGGGGGCAGGGGCAACAAACCAACAATACAGGACTTGCAAGAGAGGCTGTTGGAGGGAAGATCTATTACGGGTCAAGGAAGCTAGGGGCGGTCCCCAGATCCCCGGGAGCCACCACAGAACTGAGCAGGAGAGTGAGTCAGGGACAAAAGGGGCACCTTAATTTGAGCCGGGGTGCCTAGGAACGCTTGCTCCAAAAATGAAGAAAACAGACATATGAGACATGGAATTGGAGGCAGAATACAATGGCAGTTTAATGAGAAGATGCAACTTCAAAGAAACCGCAGAATAGAGACATAAAGTACAAAATACAGAATCCAGATAATCATACAGCTGTCATAATATTCTCTGTATCTCAATTAATGTACTGACAGAGAGAGAGAGAAAACACATCTATAAATGCATCATGAGAAACAAGTTACACCAAGGAAAATGTTACCTTGGAACACTCATGTTTACTCTTAGAGCAAGCATTCCTGCAATTACAATACAAAATCTTTAAAATGCAAAAGTAAAGAGAACAATGGTTAAACATAACATGACATTTCGTATAGGAAAAATAGAATAAGATACTTCAAGCAAAGCAGAGCAAGACATTTTAAGCAAAGGAAGACAAGAGCTCCCAGCTCTTGGGGAAAACCTGCACTGCCTGTTAACCTACATACAGACGGCGAGGTAGTCCGTCGATATCTGTGGGTGCTCCCTTTTTATATCATTTTGTGGGCTCCTTTGCACGCTACATCTACCTACGTATGCTACCCAAAAGCTTTGTCTGCAGATTTTACCAGACATTTCGTCATTTACCCACTTAATGCTGACAATGGACTGGGTGAAAAGGTCAGTCTCTCAGGCCAATCGCTTATCGTAAGTTCCATAGAGCAAGCAGAAAATAATGGGTATTGTACGGGAATTCAATATATTCATGTATAAAATCTCCTCAGTTCTCCTAACTTGACGCTCTGCGGTTGCCACTTCCTTAAAAGCGGGAAACCTGCCCAGGAAGCAAGTACCAGTCCAGGATGCAGCCTACTGTATGTCGACAGCTTCAGGGGGATGTTGAACTTTGATACCGAGCACGGAGCACTCGGGTAGGGTGGGGGCTACTAGTTTGGATCAGAAGGCCTCGCAGACCTGCCTTCAGACTGCTATACACTAAAATTGCAGAGCTATGGTCAATTTAACAAAGAGGCCTACATATTGAACAGAAGGGCCTACACAGGGGTTTTATGCTGGCTGAGTGGTAAGGATGTCTCAGGATAATTATATAGCAACACAGGACCCGCTGGTCAATTTAATACGGCCTACAAATGCAGCTGGCAGGGCAAGGACAAGGGTCTCATACTTCAGGTGTGGACAGAACGGGCCAGGGATCCCCTGTGATACAAAATCTGCCCTCCTTCAAGGCTGTGGCAATGTAATAGACCATTGTGGGCAGAAGGAAGAGGCAATGGTAGTACAACCATACATGCCAACAGACCCGATTCAGCCAGGAAACGTCCAATGTTTTTAAGCTCAAATGGGCTTTATTTGATCTGTCTCCTGTCTACAATATCCTCTTTTTCAATGTAACTCAAAGGGGAAAATCAATACCCCAGTTTTTTTTCAAAATCTCCCTCTTACCAAGTTCAAAATGTTCGCAAGTATGGTACATTGGATCATGGAAGGAAATGGGATAGGGACATGGACTTGGATAACAGAGGACAGGAGGGACATGGAGAGGTGCACCAAACTGACCCTGCAGGGCAGGCATCAGGGTTTGCAGCAGCACAATACACCACACAGGGCATGCAGGACGGGAGTGCAGCACAACAATCCATAGAAAGCAAGAGGGAGGGGACAGGACCATGCACATGGACAACAGAGAACAGAGGGGCAAGAGGCAATGGTAGCTAGCTGACCATAATGGACAGACAGGAGAGAAAGCTGCAGCATAACAGACCATAAAGGGCAGGAGGGACGGATCAGGGGCATTACAATGGAACAGACAAGCCAGGAGGGAGGGAGTAGGGCTGGGGGCAAGGGGGCAGGGCAGGAGCAGCAAGATAGCCATGGAGGTCAGGCAGGATGGGCACTAGAAGCAAGACACACCATGAAGAGCAACAGTGAGACTGTGATGGCATACACACAGACCATGGAGGGAAGGTGGAAGGGGGTCAGGGGCAGCTAACTGACCACACAGGGAAGGTGGGAGGGGCCATGGCAGCACAGAAGACCATGCATGGCAAGTGGGAGGGTTAGTGGCAGCACAATGGCTATGATGGGCAAGAAGGAGGGTGGAGGGGCATGCACAAAGGACGATGGAGGATAGAAGGGAGGGTCAGGACCTGTGCACAGACAAGAAAGTTCAGGGGAAGGGACCTCACAACAGACCACACGGGGCAGGCAGGAGGAGCAGTTGCAGCACAACAGACCAGGGAGGGCAGAAGGGTGTGGCAGTACAATGGACCATGTAGGACAGGAGGAAGAGGATAGGGGCATGGCATGTGGACAGGCAGGGTGGAGGTGGCAGGGACAGGTTACAGTCATCTGACAATGCTAGGCAGGTGGGAGGGGAGTGGCAGCTCAACAGAACACTCAGAGTAGATAGGAGTGGCAGGTCCATGGGACATGGTGGGCAAAAAGGATGGAGCAGGGGCATGCACAAAGACATCGGAGGGCAGGGGGAAGGAGAATAGGGGCAGCAAGCTAAGCACAGAGTTTAAGCAGGAGGTCAATGATGGGGCATAGAATTGGGCAATGGAGGGCAGGAGGAGTGGACTGGTACATCATACTAAATTGAGGGCAGTGGCAGCACATCAGACCATGCATGGCAGGAGGGAGGAGGCTAGTCCATGGATTCACACAACAGAGGATAGGGAGGAAGGGGATGGGGCAGCAAGCTAACTGTTCAGAGAAGGCGGGTATTAGGAACTTTATTGTTTTTAAAACATTGTGTCTGTGCGAACTACTTAAAATATGAACAAGTATGCAGCATAATCTCACTTTTATTCAGGAAGAAGAGGACGTTTGTGACTGTGACTCCGGGCTCACTTGGCAGAAACACCCCCTGACCCTCCACCCCCTATCGCAAAATGTAATGCCCGTGAAAAGGGTAGGTGAACACAGTGTTATATAGAACATAGTCCTGAGAGCACGATTGAAAATGAAAACTAGATATAGTGTATGGTATAAACAATGCACCAAAAAGTGTGATATAAGATGAACCGGGCGTGAAATATAATATGCAATACATTGTGCGCAATGACAGATTCATTGGAGAGCGCGAGATAGCACAGGCACTAGCGCGTGCTATGCGATATGCGCCTTGGAGTGTAATATGCACAGGGCAGTGTTGTGTAACCTAACTAGTCTCTAAAGTTGTAATATAAAATATGTGCTGGGAAGTGTAACGTTGCATATGCACTGTGACAAAGATATGGATCCCAGATTGTAATATGTATGGCATAGCACTGTGCGTTATAACATAGGCATCGAGAAAGGCACGTTAGATGGGGCAATATAACCCGTGCGAAGACAAGTGTGGCATGACATATTCACGGGGTGGTGTTACAGTGCACATGGGCTAGAGAGTGTCATAGCATATGCACTAGCTAGTGGAATACAACACAGAGGTGTGTGGCACTCGGCAGGCAATGGTGGGTGTAACACAGCATTGGGCTCTGTCAGGAGCACGCTGTGACTCTCAAGTGATGTTCGTCCCCTTTCCAGAGAGTAAAATAAAAAGTATTACACATCCGGCAGTGGATGTGTGTTTTATTAACCGTGAGGGGGGTTTCTTGCATAGTTTTGGTCGAATTTTTGTCGAATCCCCTTTGAATGGCTTGGTGTGCATGTGTATTAAATGTGCCCGTCAATAGCTACCCATGTTTGTATAAATAAACGACAAGGGTGTCTACCAGGATTAGGCACGGTAGGGCATCAGACATGTCAGAGCTTCACTAGTGGTGTAAATACATTCCACGTGGATTCATTGCATGCATAGTCGCCTTTTAATGAATATCACGCAAATCGTCATGGTGATAGGTACGTACGGTTTGTCCAGCATGTCCTAGGTGTGTCTATAAATATATATTTTTTAAAAATAATAAAAAACAGTGGCCGGCCCTGGGGATTGGGGTCAAAAAAATATAATTAGGAGACTGGCCCTGGGGGATGGGGTCATCAGGGCCAATAAATTAGAATAAGAAGGGGAACCAAACAGCCCCCCTTCTTAAAAAACTAAAATAAATAAAAGACTGGCATCGTGCCGGAGGCCATGCCCCCTCCGTGCAGCACTCTGCAAACGCGCCCCCAACAGGCATCTCCAGTATGCGCCAGGGAGCTGCGCTGCAGCCAGGTGTTCTGAGGCCAAGCCCCTTTTTACACCTCTCTGCAACGCAGCTCTGTGGCGCTTACTGGAGGTACCTAGTGGTCTAGTTTGACCCTAGGGACCCTTAGGATTCAAGGGGACTTAATCTCTCAACTTAGAACAGCCACAGGGCGCGTTTACACAGTGGTGAAGGGAGGGGACGGGGCCTGAGGTGACGTGTGCAAACACGCACTATGGCACGTTTTAAATTGGGGATATAATTTCCCTTCAATACTGAGGGCCCCTGGGGGCTAACTAGCCCACCAAGTGCTTCCAGTAAGCGCCACTGAGCTGCATTGCAGAGAGGTGGTCCAGGCCGTGCCACTTTTTACACCTCTCTGCAACGCAGCTCTGTGGCACTTACTGGAGGTACCTAGTGGGCTAGTTGGACCCTAGGGACCCTCAGGATTCAAATGAACTTAATCTCCCAACTAAAAATGGACACAGGGCGTGTTTACACAGTGGTGAATGGAGGGGACGGGGCCTGAGTTAACGTGTGCAAAAACGCCCTGTGGCCTGTTTTAAGAGGTAGTTTTAATCCCCATGCCCTATTATATACTAGGGGCTTACAGAGGAGGTCATGCTAATCACAGGGGAACCCCAACGCATAATGTTCCCTAGTGTATGTAGGTGTTTTCACTGTATTCTAAGTGTCTTTTAACATAGCACTGGCTCTAGGACTGGTTAGTCAGACTCAGTTACCACCAGTATCCGTCTGAAAAAGTTGAGGGTACAGGATGATTTTGCAACAAGGCTTCTTTCTGCTCTTCTTTTTGTTCTTTCTGCACGTTATCCTTCTTCCTGCACTTATCTTCGTATTTGAGGACTTCTGTTGCTTCTTTCTGCACTTCTTTTGTTTCTTTCTGTGCATTTTTTCTTCTTTCTTCACATGTCCTATCTCTGTAGGCATAGTTAGAAATTAGCATTTAAAAAACCTTTGAAATTCACAGAAAAAAACATAGGTTTCAGGCACGTTATAGTTAGGAATTAGCATTTAAAAAACCTCAGAAATTCACTGAAAAAACCATAGGTTTCAGGGGTGTTATAGTTAGCTGGACTTTTCACTTGTACAAAACCATTGAAATTCCCCCATTATAGTTAGTTCAGCTAACTATAACTCACGCCCCCGCAATGCACTGCTGATGACGTCACATATTACATCCCTCATGACATGGTCAGTGACATCACTCATGACATCACTGATGACATCTCAAATGACATCACTGATGACATCACTGATGACATCATCCTTGTGATAGAGTGGCAGACCTCCTCTCACCCTAATATAACCTTTGATACACACATTCAAAAATAGAGACTAAAATTTTCAAAACAATGGATATACCAATACCAGTTACAACAACCTCTTCAGTAATTCTAAGATCCACATACACATCCACTCATTCACCAACAGTCCTATACAGTCACTCATACATGTACTCACTCATCATATGTACTCATACACCTATACATCCTGTTACACAATGCCACTCATCCATAGAGTTACTCACACACATAGTCACTCATGCTAATAAAGAATCAAACATACATTTACTTGCATATACAGTTATACACACACCACCACACTTACTTCTACGGAAACTTACACATACTTAGTCTTTTAAACAATCACTTATAGAAACACATACTTATTCATACAGGAACTCTTTCAATCTCTCACTCTCACATATACTCACTTATATACACCAATAGTCACATATACTAGTTTAAAACATATGTAGTTACTCATAAAGACACTATTGAGACAGTCATTCACTCACTAACACACCCATGCACACACTCATCCACCCATACAGTCCTGCACACATGCTGTCTTCAACACATACAGTGAGTCACTCATTCATGCACCTATGCACTACGTAATACCCTCACCGAACCATACAGACACTCAGACACTCATACTGATACTCAAAAAACCAACTAATAACCTATATAGACACTCATGTAGCTACTCACCAACCCATGCAGCCACTTATACACAAAGTGAGAGACTGATACAGATATTTACATATTTAAACAAATCATCCATTTAGACACTTATATACCCATTTATTCTTCCATCGACCTTGAGATATACATATATAAAACATATGTAATTTTCAGAAAAACACACATTCACTGGATGGTGTCATCAGTGATGCCATCAGTAATGTCATTCGAGATGTCATCAGTGATGTCATGAGTGATGTCACTGACCATGTCATGAGTGATGTAATATGTGACGTCATCAGCAGTGCATTGCGGGCGCGCGAGTTATAGTTAGCTGAACTAACTATAACGGGGCAATTTCATTGGTTTTTTACGAGTAAAATGTCCAGCTAACTATAACATGTGTGAAACCTATGGTTTTTTCACTGAATTTCTAAGGTTTTTTAAATGCTAATTCCTAACTATAACGTGTGTGAAACCTATGGTTTTTTCACTGAATATATATATATATATATATCAGTTCAGTTGCATTCCTGGCAGGGCAGCCTCCTCGTACCCCCGCGCAACAACACAAACACGGACCACCTCCTTTAGTGCAAGGAATTTATTCGCTCAACTGCTTGATGTCGCCATAACGTTTCGGCTCCCCTTGAGCCTTGATCACATGACAACAAATGAAAATACATCACTTCCTTAAATAGGAGGAACCTTTCAAAGCACGTGATATCATTGGGGTATAGGAATGGAAGACAGACTTGAGTTTGGTATGTTACTATAAACCAAACGATATTTACATTTTGGTTTTTGTAATAAAACACCCAAAGTTGTTTACTGGTTGGATTAATATCCACGAAACAATATCCGATATTTGTATATATTGTTATAAAATCAGCTATCGGGATAAATCCCACATCATCCTCCAAATATGATTCCTAATGCCTTCATTAATATTAATTAAACTGCAGCTCCCTACAGTCGTGCTTGCGGTATGAGGTAGTTCGTTGAGTGCAAAATTTATGCTAATAAATTAACACAAAATTCAATAATTTAACACTCAAATACAATGCATTAAAAAACAGTTATACATGAAAAAAACCTTAAAACCAATTAAGATACGTTAATAAACATTGGCAATTTCATAAAAAACAACAACTCTGTGCAATGTAAGTGCAAATGGGGAAAGGATGGCCTCAGCTGATCCCAGCTGCCAAATTATTTTAGTATGACCTCGGACCTGCCTTCCCAATCTATGATACAGGATACATTACTTATGAGTAGTCCAGATAATTGATTAAGAGTGATGGGAATTATCTACATCATGGGTTTGCAGTATTTAAAGATATCAAAGAGAATAGGCTGAGATATATTTAATGAAACAAAGATGGACGAGTGCTTTCCATATGTTAGTACATATAATTCAGCATACCATCAACCCTGGGGAACCTAATTGGTGATGTGGTATATATTGCTGTGCAATCTTATTGATATGATTCTGGCATGATTCATCCCAAGGGATGGTGACTATATTTATTCTTTTAAAACAATAAATAAATTACAAAAAGGTAAAAATAATTTCCCCCTTTAAAATAACCTTTTAATAAAAACCCTCAATGGTTTATTATAGTCCCAAATCTTGGGCCAGAATTCATTCATATTGCTACTAACAATTACACTCTATTAGTTCCAATAAATATTTGAATACATTAGTAAATAGATATGTGTCCTGAGAGCGGTTTAATGTAAGATAGTATGCATATCTTCAGTGACGTTAAGCCCAATGGGGGATTTCGAGTTCAGCTGGAGTATGTACCTTGTTTCCATCTGTCTTAACCTCGCTTCCCGATTTCCCCCACGTCTACTCGGTGGCACCGAGTCAATGACAAAAAAAGATAGGTCCTTGTTGTTGCTACGGTGTACCTCCTTAAAATGTCGTGCCACCGGGTAGGTATTGTCCTGATTTGTAATCGCCCTCAAGTGCTGGAGGATACGTTTGTGTACCTCCAGTTTCGTACTCCCTACATACTTAAGTGCACATGTGCATTGAAGCACATATATGGCGTATTCGGTTTTGCAAGTTAAAACCTTCTCTATGTTATATTTTTTGTCACTAAAACCATCTTTAAAATACTTAGTGTTGACCCCATGTGTGCAAGCTTTGCACGTTTTGCATTTAAAAAATCCTCCATTTGATTGGAGCCAACCAGTTTTTTCCATCACCTCCGGATTAGTATCAACAATAAGATCTTTTAGGGAGGATGCCCGACTAAAAGTTAAAGTAGCTCTGCGAGGTAAAGTTGGACCTATGATAGGATCACTTAACAAAATGGGCCAATTACGATTGAATATGCGATAAAGATCCGCATGTTGTTTGCTATATCCTATTATTATCCTGAAAGTATTTTGAGGTTTAGATTGAGATGGGTTAAAGGGCTGAATGACCTTAATTGTGTCATAATTGTTGAGTAGCTCTTGTCTAGATTTCATTAGAGATCTACTAATGGCCCCCTCAATAGTTTTCACAGAATACCCCCTTTGCAAGAATCTAGATTTGCTGGATTCTTGGGCCGCTTTTAATTCGGTTTCATCACTGCAGACCCTTCGAATTCGAAGCATCTCACCATAAGGTATGCTCATGATGAGATGTTGGGGGTGTGCGCTAGTCGCGTGCAGGATAGTGTTGCCAGCTGTTTTTTTCCTAAACAGTTTAGTTTCAATGGTCCCATTGTGGATATACACTACAGTATCCAAGAAAGTGACCTCGGACTGACTGAGATTCACCGTGAAATTGAGATTGTAATCATTGATATTAATTAGATCCACAAAGTTAACAGCTGCTTCTCTAGTACCGTCCCATACCACAAATAAATCATCGATGTACCGATACCATGTTACAACGTTTGTATCCATTATGGCCTTGTATTCCCTTCTGAGGACCAGCTCCTCCCAAGCTCCCATGTGTAAACATGCGTAGCTTGGAGAGAAGCTGGCCCCCATGGCTACCCCTTGGAGCTGTCGGTACATCAAATTATTAAACATAAAAATGTTATTATGTAGACAGATTTTCACCATTTCTAATAGCATTGTGGTATGGTCAGAAAAGACATTGTCCCTTTTAGATAAATAAAAATTGATCGCTGCCAAGCCATCCTTGTGTATTATGCTAGTGTACAGGGACGATACATCCAATGCTAACATCCAATACCCTGTTTTCCATTCAATTTTTTGAAGTTTCAATAAAAAATCACCCGTGTCCTGAATGTAAGAATCGAGCGACTTGACATAACCTTGTAAAAAATAGTCAATATATACAGAGGTTTTTTCCAAAAGGCCTCCCCTGGCTGATATGATAGGCCTGCCAGGGGGATTAGTCATATCCTTATGTACCTTTGGAATAAAATAGATGAATGGAACTCTAGGGAAGTCAGTTTTCAAGTATGCATATTCATCATTGGATAGGAGAGATTTATTTTTCCATTTCAAAAGGTTCTTGTGATATTCCAATTGTAAGGTCTTCAAATCGGATATATTACATCGTTCATAGTGTTGTCTATTGTTCAACTGAGAATATGCTTCTTTATCATACATTGTTCTTGGCATCAGCACGATATTTCCTCCTTTGTCACTGCCCCTTATAATCATTTTTTTATCCGTTTTTAATTTTTTAATAAGTGCAAAGTATCTTGCTTGCTTGGCATTGAAGGGGTTTTTCTTATTGCTAGTACGCTTGTGCAGCTCTTTGATCTGGGTTGTGACAATCTCATTGTATATATCGATAGAATCACGTAGAAGTATTGGGACAAAAGTAGAGATTGGTTTGAATGGCGTTAAGGGAGAGATCTGTTGCTCGGTCATCTGTTGTCCAATTGCATTATTGCCTTGGGTCTGTGAGGCAACCTGTGTGCTCGTATCCTCATTCTGCCATAATTCCACAATTTCATTGGGTATTTGTGATGTCAAGATACTTCCTGTATCAGGTGTAACACCAGTATCCGATATCAGCGTATTTGTTTTTCTTAAAGCATGAAATTTGCGAAGTTTTAGTTTACGTATGGCTTTGTAGGTATCAAATCTTGTATTGATGTAATTGAACCTGGAATGAGCCGCATAGGAAAGGCCAAGTTTCAAGATCTGCTCTTCCTCCTGGGTGAGGTCAGTATTCGTTAAATTTATGATGGTTGCATCTTCTACTGGGGCTGATTTTTCGCTCTCCACTGGCCTCTGCCTCTCCTTCTGTAGTAGGTGCCTCTTCCGCGCCCTGTACCTCTGCCTACGTTTGTAATTGGCGAGTTTCCTTCTTGCTGCTTTGGAATGCGGGGGCGTAGGGACTGCATTCTCTCCTGGCATAAAAAATGCATTTCTTCCCCTGGATGAGGTTTGGTTACAGTGCCCACAGCTTCAGATCGTTGTTCCGTTTCCGATTCATTGCCACTGGTGTAAGCACTGATGTCGGATCCCGTTGACTCATTTTGTTCTCTGTTGCTGGCCATGCCTCTTGCAGAATTAGGGCCTCTGGTTTTCGGACCTCTAAAAGCATCGTATTTCCTTGAGAAGGTAAAGATTTGGCCTAGCTCGTAGTCATTGCGGTCTCTCTGAAATTTGTACGCCTTTCTGTCCATTATCTTAGTTTGTTCTTTTTTCAATCTTTCCTTCATTTCGTCCATTAATTTTCTTTTTTCCTCGTTGTCCTCCATAGATTGTAATTCATCCTGTATTACAGAGATATCTTTTAGTAATTTAGCCCGGTCAATGTCTGCGTATTTGACAAGGATTTGGACTAGACGTCTGGAAGCCTCCAAATTGCTGTCTGCCCACTCCTTCATCATTTCCGGGTTGGGGCTCTCGTAGTTCGGCGCCATTAAGATACGTAATCCCCTCGGTATCCGGTTAACGTCCAGGTAACTTTGTAATGATTTGGCTTCCCACCACTTACTTTGTTCATTACGTAGCTTCTTTTCAAGTATTTTTATTTTCTCTTTCACTGTGTTGTTCAGAGTCGTTGGTTCGCCGCTCGTCTTGTCCCGTGTGCTTGTTGTTACTTGGGGACCGTCTGCGAACATTTTCAATGCTGCTTCCTCCCGTTCCATCATGTTGTCGGCCGACATCATGTTGCTATATAAAAGCGTGTTGTAGCTTTAAATGTCTTTTATCAGGGGACACGTGGTTGGTATATCTATTATTCCAATCGTTGTTCCCCTATTGCTCTTGTACTCTCCACCCCCGTAATTCGGAAAGCTGCGGGAAAGAAGCGCGGTTACTGTGAGTAATTACCTCCGGTTTTGCCTGTCCTCCGACTCAGCTCCGCCCAAGGGTTGCTCCTTCGTAGCCGACACTCGCCGCCAGCTACTCCGTTAACGATGAGGGGACAAACGCTTTTCCTCTTCCGAGGTATCCAAATGAATTTCCCAGTGAAACCGGGAAAACGGCTTCGTATGTAGCGTTGTCCAAAATGGAGAGGGTCCCGTGTGCTGGTCGTACGTTGCCACTCGACCACAATATATCAGTTCAGTTGCATTCCTGGCAGGGCAGCCTCCTCGTACCCCCGCGCAACAACACAAACACGGACCACCTCCTTTAGTGCAAGGAATTTATTCGCTCAACTGCTTGATGTCGCCATAACGTTTCGGCTCCCCTTGAGCCTTGATCACATGACAACAAATGAAAATACATCACTTCCTTAAATAGGAGGAACCTTTCAAAGCACGTGATATCATTGGGGTATAGGAATGGAAGACAGACTTGAGTTTGGTATGTTACTATAAACCAAACGATATTTACATTTTGGTTTTTGTAATAAAACACCCAAAGTTGTTTACTGGTTGGATTAATATCCACGAAACAATATCCGATATTTGTATATATTGTTATAAAATCAGCTATATATATATATATATCTACCAATCTTGCTAACTCCGCAGTGGCTGCATCTGGGTCTATATTCACAATCCTGTAGAAATTCCTAACCCTTTCACATACTCAAAATGTAACTTTCTGCACAAATGCTGCTCATGGCTTGTGCCATACCCATATCCACAGCCAGGCTAGGGTCACAGAAAAGAAATCTATCAAATCATGAGCAAAGAGCAGACCTGAGGTCCTAAGTCTATGTCTCTATTGGATACAATAGGTCATTAGCCAGCAGACAGCTGAAGCTGTCAAAGAACTAAGGGGCAGATTTATGTTCCCTGGCGCATCCCTGCAAATTAGCATGGATGCGCCAGGGAAGATGCGTCACGCAAGTTTGCCCTTGCGCCACCGCAGATGCACCGCATTTACAATGCGGCGCATCGTGGCGCAAGGACAAGCAGATACGTGACGCATCTGCCGGCGTAAGGTTGGCGCACTGCTGAAGTTGCGTCGCAAGCGCGACGCAACTCCAGCACTGTTCCAACCTTTCCTATCCCTAACATGGTGCGTCAAGCCTTACGCCTGCTTCAAGCAGGCGCAGGGTTTTGACGCATCAGCGTTGGGAAAGTGACTCAGTGAAATCTTATAGATTTCACGGAGTCACTTTTCAGGGGCGTTCCTGCGACGGAACGCCCCCCCTGAGTTGGAACGCCCACATGAAACCTGACGCAGGTTTCATGTGGCGCAGGGCTTTACACCGTGACGCATCTCCATAGATGCGTCACGATGTAAATGGAGCGCAACATGGCGTAGGGTTTACGCCGCCGTTGCGTCACAAAAGTGACGCAACGGCGGCATAAAAGTGGCGCAAGTCCGATATAAATCTGCCCCAAGGACTATAAAGGATACATAAAAAAATCGCCATAGGTGGACGAATGGCCTATACCTCCGATGTAGCATTGTTTGCAAGTCTCCATCGGTGCGCTATAGCTCACCAGATAAACCAAAAAATGCTGATTGAATATAAAATGTTCTTCTGATACTCAATGACAGTCCTGATTCCAGAGAAGCTGCCTGAGCTTTCCAAGAAGTACAAAAAATTGTTTTTTCAATATTTACCTCTCCACTGCTTGAACAGTTTCTAACACTGCTTTACCCTTTTATACAGCAGCACTTGGAAAGTAAATAAGTGTTATATTTTCTTTAGAGCTAAGTGGTTTCATTTTCTATGATTTCCCTTCTATAAACAGGGCAGTATTTAGGGGCATGCCAAGAGGAAGCAATTGTTGATGCTTTTGGGGCTGTATCTGTAAAGGGTTTCTTGCCAATAGCTCAGTAGAAATGCTATCCTTCAATATTTGTCTTTCCTTTGATGGATATCAGACACCGACAGTATGGTTAAATTTGATGTCCTTTCACAGGAATGCAATGCCACTGGACCACTAGTATCTCCTTCAAGGCCTTCAACGAAAGCCACCTTCGATCACCTTCTGATGGCGTTTCAGACAGGAAGTAAGCTCCACTGTTTTAACTGTGAAAGACTGCAGGGACACTCAAGGCCGTTCTATTTGTATTGCTGGCACTTTTCAACACTTGGCACCCTTGCACCACGCCACCCTTACACGATTTGCATTTCCATGATCTCTATGACTGCTGGGTACCACAGAGTATGGAATGTCTCCAATCATACATGAACTTCAATGTTTGATCGCAACAAGCCCAACTAGGAGTCCGCCCACTATGAGGTACTCAATCATTGCCAATGGCCATATTGGGTAACCTTAGGCCTGAGTGAGACCTGAGCAGTGTCTGAGCATTTACTTTACTGGAACAGCCATGTCATTTGATGTCATTAATCATATTATACTTGTTGTCTTAAGGGCATTGAAATACCTGGGACGGCTCTGAGGTAAATCTCACACTCCTTTCCTCGAGAACTCAGATAGTGTCACTGTGATGGGATGCCTTTTCTCTGATATTTCCTTATTTCTATATGCTACCTCTTTTTCCAGATCTGCATCACAGGCATCAACATACCTAACAATGCTGATGGCATCCATTTAATCATTCACTAAGTACCCGTGTTATACCTCTGAAATGATGACCACCATCGGTGTGAAGATGAATCCATCTAAAACAACTTTCCGGCTAATTGCACTGGCCAATGATCTAAGTCCATTTAGATGGTGAATAACACAGGACTTTCTCAATAACAACAATATATTGTGTGTCCAGCACTTGCTACAGTGATTAGGAAAGGATATTTTCAAAGGAAATCCTGAAATTCCACTGCTCTCCCCCATCCAAATTGTCTAGACTGTTATATGAATTATGCAAATATGTATCTGGGGCTTCCAGTTCATCTGATCAACAATGGCAGAGACTTCAGAACTCAGCACTCACAACTCTTCACTGGGTCGCAGGGGCTAGAGATGAACAAAAATTAGGGTCCTGTGGGCAAAAGTACAGAGAATCGATTCGTAAAAAGTGGTCGCAAATTGTGCACTGACTTTTTGTGAATCAATTCTGATTTTGTGAACCAACCTATGTACATGTACTAATAGGTTGGTTTGCAAAATCATCACCATTCAAAGTTTGTCGCAATTCAACATACCTCATCAATATTGATGTGGTAAGTCAATGAATTGAAACTCACTCGGACAGAACACCATCACACAAATAGTAGCTTACTGAGGTCAGCAGACCACCCTGTCAAGATCACATTTAAAGAAAGTAATTTTTTTTTAATGCAGCCCGTTTTCCTTAAAGGAAATGGCTATACATTTAAGAAAAACTTTAAGGGGTACAAACCACTGATACAGAGCATTCTGAATTGTAATTTAGAAGGGATGCCCTAAGAATTCTAAATTCTATTTCTAAACCCATTTTGCGATTTTGTATGTATTAAGAGGCAAGGTGACTGTTCTTATTCTGGGAGGCCAGATTATCACACAGTATGCCACCATGTCTCCTATAAACTGAAAACAACTTTAAAATTAAGAAACTACTAGAACCATGGCTCTGTACATGTACTTATTGTAACTTCTTCAGAGGCACAGTGCCAAAAGGCCATTTGAGATGATAGATGAGTTCAACAAGTAACATACATACACAATCGATTGTACTACTAAATATCGACATGAAGAATTTCGTGGTACTACAATATAGAGGACAGAATACTGAGAGACAAAATATCGAAAGGTAAGTGCATGCAGGGAATTACAGATTTACTATGCATAAATCCACATCTACGTATCTAGAAGATATATGTAGGGCGTAGGTACATAGATGTGGAGTTAGGTATAGAAATTCTAGACTAACCTATCACTATTTTTTTAATTTTGTCCTTGATATGTAGTACCATTGATATTCTGACTTCGTTATGCGCACCCACACAATCTATGCACACCCTTTCTGCTCAGGGTGCTTTTTCTTCATGCGATATGCAAATACACACAAAACACAAATACAAATTTGTCTGACTAATCCGTTTAGTCGCAGGACGGAACACTAATGAAACATTTTAGATGAGCAACTTGTGCAATTTCCTTTCCTGGCCAGCATCTCTGTTTTCTTAGTACTTGGCCTTTACAAATGATTTATTGCAACATGACCATCATCCCTTTTTTATATTAATTGACATGATTTATTTTGATTGTGTCATTGTTTTGTATTCCAATATGCTAAAAATATCTCTTTAAGCTATTTTGAGCAATAAATACAGACCTCTAGCATTTGATGCGCTTCCAAGAACATGGTAGCCCTGAGCCTCCCACTGCAGGATCCTTGGCACCGGGGAGGCTTAATGACCCGAGTCACGATTTAACTATGGGGCTACTCGCTGCAGCCTTACTGGCGAAAGGCTACGGTGAAATTCAGCATGCCGATCCTGAAGGACAAACGTGTGGACGGAAGATGTGCTTGGCACTGTTGAGTGAAAGCATCTTACATGGTCAGGCTTGAAATGCAAACTTCTGCAAGTCAAGATGAATTATCGAACTGGGAACAGATCTTATCCTGCATTTAAATATGACAACTGAGGGTTGGACTCTGAAATGAATAGTTTCCAAGGCTTATATACTTCACTCACCCAACTGGCATCAGCACGCCGTCCACTCACAAGCCACGCTGTGTCATGAACCAGACCAATAGCCTCTCTGGAACACAAGCAGCATTCAAAAGTCGATTGCATACAGATTCATAGCACAGTATTCAATCAATCAGGAATTATGGCATATTGTTTCACATCACTACCAATATCCTCAGTTTTCACAGCCAAGCTTTACATGTTTACAGAAACCATTCCTGGTCCATGGTTACACCTCTGTCATCAGTTTCTCATACTTAGAAATTAGAAGTTTCTGCTGGGCTTAAGGTGCACATGCCACATAGGACCACAAAGTGATGTCCAATTGTCCATGACAGTGACCTCACAGGAATCTAACCAATCCAGACAAAAACAAACATAACCAGTCAATCAAATGTCACCCCCTGAGTTACTTAGACCTGTTTACAGGCCTAACTCAATTCCCGCTTTACTTCTTCTGGTGTAAGTTGAACAGCGCTTGTGTTGTATGTAGGCACTGGCATTGTCTTCATTTCTATAGGACAGCAGTTGACAATAGATATGCATTAGCAAATTAGCCAAGAAGAGTTATCGAAAGTTGAAGATTTTTTAAATGTGTTTAACATTGCTGCTAAACCTGTTGTTAGCATTTAGATCTTGGTCTTAAAACAATGGTGGACATTAAAAAAATGAGTGTGCAAATATGTATTGCGGTTTGAACCCATCGAACAGAAGGTGGTACATAACATTATTTATAGTTTGGGTGCAGTAATGGGCATTCACAGTTGGAGACATTGCATTATACGGGGGGGCTGTGAATTTTCCGCTCCAGGATGGTATTGATGATGAGTCCTACGAAGCCATCTTTAAACCAATGAGAACCCCTTCTGTTCATCTATTTATGTTATTTGGTTTGAGATCCAGTTTGACTGGAGGAGTTGAGTAGAGGTACTTTTATAGAGCTGCAGAGACAGCCATACTGAGTTCGGGGAGAGGTAATATATGCAAAGTCGCTCCTGTGGGAGTAAACCTTTGTTGGTCTTTGTATGGAGCACTTCGTAGATGCCCACTACTGGAAGTAACACAGTAAAAGGCTTCAATCTCTCTGTGGAAGGATTGAAGAAAGCATTGAATTTTGTGGCACTAGCTTTACAAGTCCCAAAATCAAATATCACAGTAAAAGCCTAGCTTGTGAAAAGTACTGGAGTAGGTTAGATGCTCCTTACCCTTCCCTAAGAAAGCTCTGGGCAGGTACAGACCTCTTCTCTGTGTGTAAATAAAACAGCCCATGCTTTTCAACACATCCGCTTGCATGAGGGTTAAATCTCTCTATGAAAGGTTTTTGTGCAGATCCCACATGGAGCAGAACCCTCTTTGAGACATCTGCCTGTTACTTTCATGCAGCTATCTTTGAATGTCTGATCTCTTGTGCTGCTTTTTTTGTTTGGCAATTAGAGCTACCTGTGTAGATTTCATGTTGATATTGCCTCGTCAAAAAATGAACCTTCATTTTTACCACCAACTCCTACCCTTGCACTTACCCTTCGCCATCCTCAGTGAGCTCAAGGCGTAACTTGCAGACTGCCATGATCAACATCACTGATTGGATGAGATCCAACTGCCTGAAACGGAACTCAGACAAGATCGAAATTCTCATCTGTGGAAAAACCACCTCCCGGGGACGGCACAGGGTGGCCCTCGGCACTTGCACTCTCACCTACTCCCACCAACAACGCCCGCAACCTCAGCATCATCCTGGACAATGGCGTCTCCATGAAACACCAGGTAAACAAAGTCCCTTTTCCTGTTTCTCAACACTGCATGCTTTGCAAGAATTTCAGGTGGATCCCTATCAACACCAGGAAAACAGTAACCCAAGCGCTCATCACCAGCTTACTAGACTACAGAAGTGCACTGATACCCACCTCATTAAACGCTTACAGACGATCCAGAACACAGCAGCCAGACTCAATCTTGACCTCCCCAAATGGACCAGCATCACCCCCACCTAAGAAACCTCCACTGGCTCCCAGTCCTGAAGAGATGCCAGTTCGAGCTGCTGACCCTTGCCTACAAGGCCCTCGACACCACCTGCCCCTCCTACATCAACCACCACCTGACCTTCCACCAGCTAAGCCGACAACTCCGATCCGCCTCCCTTGCACGAGTCCCCAGCATCCGATGGAGACACTGTGGAGACCGCTCTTTTTCCTACCTCTCCGTCAAGTCCTAAAACAGGCTCACACTCCACCTGCGAACCCCCCCACCCCCCCCCCTTCACTCGCTGGCTTCAGGAAGGGACTCAAGACCTGGCTCTTTGATAGAGGTTCACCGTACCCCAGCGCCTGGATACCCCACTGGGTGATTAGCCATGCTTAATCAATACTGATTGATTAATTGAATCCACCCACAGCTTACCCATTGACACCCTCATTACTGTTTAGTTTGTTTCTATCAACTTTGAGACTTAATGTTTTTGGAATTGGATCCTTGCAGTTTCAGGTAACTTTCACAAAACCTGGGGAACGTCTTAGCCCTGTCTGGAAGTTACTCCATCATAACATAACGTGTACTTGAAAAGCGCACGTTCATTCGTAAGCATCTTTGCGCTGAATAACAGATGTTGATTGTTACCCCACTGAATGGTACTCATTTTATCGAACTCGGATGGATAAAAGGCTGACTGGACCTGCCGGGATTTACACCTGTTACCATGAGGTCAAGCACAGGCCCCTGAAATGGACGCATTAGTCCACTGAGCCACCAGATCCGCATCAGAGGTCCAAAATGCAGAAGTAGTGCATGTTTGGGTTCCAGAGTAGCGTGCTACCCGCTGAAAAGCACTTCAACACCTCATAAGGGGTAGCAAGTGCTATATAAATGCAAACCCTTCCCTCTTCTATCCCTCCACTATCCTTTTCAAACCATATAACAGACTAAGATGTCCACCGCTCAACTTAATTTTATATTTCCCTATACTAATTCACAACTAATCCTTTTTGGGTTCCCAGAGTAGCGTGCTACTCACCGAAAAGTGATTCAACACCTCATCAGGAGTAGCAAGCTCCATATAAATGCAAGCCCTTCTCTCTTCTATCCCATCACTATCCTTTTCAATCCAAATAACAGACTAACATGTCCACCACTCAAATTAATTTCATATTTCCCTGTACTAATTCACCACTAATTCTTTTTGGGTCCTTGAGTAGCGTGCTACTCGCAAAAAAAGCACTTCAATGCCTCGTCAGGGGTAGTAAGCGCTATATAAATGTAATTACAATTATATAGGGATTTGAACATGCTACATAAGATATTTACTAAGATTCTATAGTTATAACTTAATGATAGTGCAAGCTATTAGTAAGGCTAATGATTTTGGTAGTTGTGGGTGGGGTGGGGTTGGGTGGAGAGATGAGAATGTGGGGCGAAATGAAAAAAAATTAGATGGCTAATTTCATCTTTCAGGGCTCTTTTGATCTCTGAAATAGAGCTCTCTGAGCTGGTTGGGGAGTATGTTCCAGAGCTGTAGATCAAGTACTTCAAAAGATCAAAAATGTAAAGCAGCATGGGGCATTTGGATCGACTAGCTGGCTACGATTTGTGTTTTGGCCAAGAATAAGAGGGGCATTGAATCAGACCTAACAAGTAGCCAGGGGCATTGCCGTTAATCGCACTGAGCACAAGATTACATCATTTGCAGTAACCCCATCTTTGGTGGAGAGCCATGCTGCTTGATGTTGGTAGGATGACATCACTGAATGCAGGCAGGCACAGTTAATTGTATCCAGGATAGATATGGCATCCTGGAGCTGGAAGGTATTACAATAAACAAGTACACACATTACTATGTGATTGATCAGGGACATGGACACAAAAAAGGGAAAGTGCTGAAGATTGTTCTGACATAGTGGATTGAAGGCCAGCAGCAGTGGGGATGGTGCCCACTAATTATTCCAGGCAAATGCCAGAGTTGAATTATATTCCTTTAGTTTTTGTTAGAGTGACAATGTAACTGGGGGTTATGCGAGGGGAGGAGTCGTGGAAGGAGAGTGCCAATCAGGAGCGTACGGAGTGTTTGCACTTTGTATGAATTTTGTAAGAGAGTATACTGTGGAGGATCTAGAAGTATGTTTATATAGGAGGGAGCCCACAGTTCAATACAATTCCTTGAGTGGAGTTGAACAGATAAGATCCAGCAAGAAAGCTGTGGCCGAGTAACAGGCAGATGAAAGATGCTTAGACACAATACGAGTGAGGACAGAGTCACCCTGAAGGTCTCTCTGGAGTGGCGGGAGTTGAAGACCATTGAGAGTGGGGTATTGCGGGTGCCAAATGACATTATCTGAAAGGTGGAACAGATCATTTTGTGTTTGGTTTAAATAGTCAGGGATCATGCTGGAAGGGCCTTTCCTTTTTGGAAGGGGGACTACAATGTAAGAATGTTAATAGATGTGCATTATCGAGTGATAAGGTGGTATCAATGCTGTGGACATCAAAGTTAAGATGAGATCACGTGATTAGGGATGTGAGTGTTGAGGTAGTAAGTAAATATTGGAGAGCCATCTGAGTGGGAGATGATCAAGCTTTATTGATATTAAAATTTCTTTCACTAGCCCTCATCTATGTGAGGCTGTGTAGCTTTTAATTTGTACAAATGCATTCTCGTAGATTTCTTTCATTCCATCACATTCCGCAGGTACATTTACATATACGTGTGCTTCCACCATGTTTAAGTCTGCATTGGATTTTCCTTCACACACTGAAAGTCTTTGCGCTTTCTTATTATCTGGCTCTGTCCGTGTGAAGCAAAGGCTGTGCTGTCCTTGGAAATAAACTAGAAAAAAATGCTTCATTCTGCTGCCTAGCAACCAGGTCCCTTCATTTCAAGGACATCAATTATTTGCATAATAAGAGGCCTCTTGGCGGGGGCTTTACAAGGACTCTGCTGAGAGCTCCCCGGGCCCCCGCCATTACAGAAAGGAATCTCATTCCCCACCCTCCTTTCCAGGAACCCTCTTACCAATGCCCACTTGTATCCCTTTCAGTAGAGCGCGTTCCACTGTGTTTCCTACAAAGGGGGGTACGGCCTGTTCCCCATGCACATTGGTACCATGCCAGAACATGGCCTCACAGTATGCTCCTGCTGTTCCTAGCCCTGTGTTTTGCATTCCAATCCCTCAGTGTGTAAATGAATTTTCCCTTTTTTTGATATTTACAAAGTGTAGAGTTGTCTTTAAAAGGGATCATACTTAGAACTATGGGTTACATGAAAATAAAACAACTGACTATTTGCAAATTTTATTTTTTGCTCCATCCATTTGTAACATGAAGGTTTTTAGATATAAAGTGCAAATGAATAAAAAATGTAGGAATTTCGCACATTTTGTTTTTGCACAGATTTCCTATATTTTCGAATTCTCACAATTCCGAGGATTAGGCGTCAGAAATATTTGCTAATTGCAGATTTCCAGGTGGAAACCAACAGTCCCTTAACCTGAATTTTCTTCAATGCCGATGATTTGCAGCTGTTATGATGCTGAATAAGTATATTATGCATTTCACTCTTTCCCCCTATTTTCTCAACATGGAAGTATGTTTTCACATGGAGAAAAACATCCCTCTACACCCACACATATTGCGGCTGTAGGCAGTTTTGCGCCCTATTTGCACACTTAGGAGCTTATTATGATGGCGTAATGATCGCCACCGCCGACCGTTACGCCATCGTAACGAGAAATACCCCCACCATATTTTGATGGCGGTGGGTATCGCAGCGGACGCAAAGTCCGTCTGTCGCTTTTCTGCCAGTCGGCAATCGTTCCGATTGCTGGCCGGGCAGTGCTGGACCAGTAATATGGTGGCGGTGCCTAAGCACCGCCAGCCATATTATGATGTGGGTGGTATACTGGCCCGTCCATGGCAGGGCTGGTGGGGATTGGTTTGGGGACCCGTTGCAGGCCCCGAGGGGGTGGGGGGTGCACTTGGGGGCACCCATGGTACCCCCCTGCAGTTCCCTGCACCAAGTGGCAGGCACCGCATGGTGTCTGCCACGTGGTGCAGGGGAATGCTGTGCATGCCCTTTCACCATTGTGGACGGTGCTGCAGCCAACAGCACCGTCCGCAATGGTAAAAGGCCAGGATGCGCCCGACAATATGGCGGGCGCATCCTAGTTGGGCCAGTGGGACCGCTGCATGTCTGGCGGCCGGTCGCATCACCATTATGGTGGCGGGCGTACTGATGTCCACTCGCCATCATAATGAGCCCCTAAATTCCTTTTCAGATCTAAAGTTAGGTGTGCTAATATTGCAGAAATTGTAGTTGGGAATGTTTGTGAACGCTTTCAGTTTTTCCCCAACATTCCCAAAGTCCACTCACATTGGGAATTTGTGGCCCTTCAATTTTACAAATCCTGAGTCTGTGAATCACGACCCTGGAAACATTTTGTGAGTTGGGTCCTATGTGCTATGAAGAACATTCCATTCTATTCTAATTCTATCTTGGAACGGATTGTTGCTGTCTAATGGTGCCTATTGTTTCAGTTTGTATTTGTTACCAGCGGAACCTCAAGTGATTTAATAGTGAGCTTGTGAAGGCCATTGTTAAAAAAAATCCCTTCAACAATAAGATCCAGTAGAAGCCATTTGCAACTAAGCAACTGGATTTTTCACTAGGACACAGTGTATTTAAAATGTTTAATTTTACCATTCGCCAACTCAAATTTATATGTGTGTGGAGGGGGAAGCTGAATGAAAAATCCGCGGATTTCTGGACAATGACTGGGCAAATTACAATATGCAGGTTCACTTTGTAAATCAGGCACCTCCGACAAATTGCACAGTGGAGATATGTGATTTGACAATTTGCTCTAATTGCCCATTATTACCACATTGATTACCTCTTTATATACTGAAGACTTGTCTTTGCAATCTATTGATACTTAAACCCACAAAAGAGTAGCTTTGAAAAAGAATGTGGCAATCTGGTTTGTGTATAAATAATCATTTTTATATAAGAATCCTATCTTAATCTTTGAAATTCCCTCTTTTAAAATGTGTTAGAAGAAAATAAAATGTAGTAAAGGCCCTTGATTTCTTGAGATAATGGTGGACGGTGAGGAGCTTCCTGCTGTGACGCCACTAACTTCATAGGAACTGCTGGATTAGAATAATTTGGATAATTTATATTTCCATTCCTTCTAGTGATCTGTCAAAAAGATTCAACTTGTAGACGTTTGATGTGCAGCATCCTGAGGTGACCGATGGACTCGTGCCTCAAAGGCCCGAAACGTAAACAGCCACTGACAGGACTTGAATTTTCTTACAAATAGCAAAGGGGTTTCTCTGATTTATCCCTTTGGCCTCCGACAATATATTGAGATTTATGGCTATCGCCTGATTTAGAGCTGGGTAGGCGGGTTATACCGTCACATCTGTGAAGGATATCCCATTGGCCGTGTTATATAAGCGATAAAGTATCCTCTGCCATACATTATAAGGATATTGCAAGTCATTGAGGAGTTCTGTAACCATATAGAGGAACGAAGCCGAAGGCTGAGTACTTTTAGAAGGTTATGGAACACTGAGGTGACTTGCAATATCCTTATCATGCACACCAGGGGCCATTTTATCCCATAAAATACATGGTCACACCACCACCTTTACCACAAACCACTTAAAACCTTCTTATGAAAGAGAGAGCATGTTTGCAAACATGAAGAATAAAAAAAACCTTTAGTGCAAAATTAAACAATAAAAATCTGTTAGATACTTGTTGCAAAAAGTTGTTAGAAACAGTTCAATACAACTCATTCACAAAATGGAGTAGTTTGGAATGTGTAGAATCACTTTTCTATAATTATCTAAGGAGTGCATAAAACAAACATGTTCTTTCTGCTTTTCAATGTAAGCTAGAGAAATAGAGCAGAAGAAAGTAAAGCACCATTTATTTTTTGTTGCTTTAAGAAGTTGCTCTGTGGCTTGACCGCTCTTTCACCTCAACTGTAATAACTTATTGTAGTTGAGTTCTGACCTCTTTTCTTTATTATCACAAATGAGTGCATCACAAGTCGCAGATTATTAACAAATTAGAGGCAGGCGTTTATACAGGGATTGCAGAATTCCAAATATTATAAGTGAATTATATCTAATGATACTTGTAATATGATGGACAGGACATCCGTCACAGTGATGGAGTAACCTACCTGACCAACTCTAAATTAGGCCCCTAGTCTGTAGCACACTTCATTGATACTCTTTACACTTCCACACTACTCCGCTCTGTGGATTGCACCCTCAGGACTACTTTCAGTTGTGTTATCTTTGTGGACATGCATGTTGTACTTACAAAATAATAACCAGTAAATTGGAAACTCACGGTGTCTTTTGCTTGGTCCCTATGATTATGTTGATGAAAGATGTACATAGATTCACTGGTGCTTGAATTTTTATTTATGATTAACCATTATATATATCCTTGTTACCGTGTTCCACTGAATAATCAACTATGTTCTCTGAAAGCATCCTTGGGAACCATTGTTCTAATGTTTTTGTGAAAGTCGTCCACAGCACGGGCTTCTTTTTGCATTTCTGGACGAGGATGTATCCAGTGCTTAATGTGGGAAAATGATGAGTGCCGGTGGTCAAAGGTATGCTCAGAAGTCTGGCCGGCGCTATTAGGTGTTGGTGCTGACTATCAAGACTGCAAAGTCCTAAATCCACCTTGGCCCTCTTTAATCCATTGCCAGACACACCCTGGCCCTTTATCTCACTCTTGCAGTTTTCTGCTTTCTCCCTTAGTGATGGGTTTTCCATCTTTCCCCCCCTCCTTTCCCATTTGTGTTTTAAACTCTCTTGCTTCAGGGAAATGTCTTATAAAGAAAAAAAGTGCTGGTCCACAAAAATGAGTGTCGGAAGCTCCCAGTGGCAACCACCAGCTCAAATTAAGCACTTGGAAATATCTCTTAATCATGACTACAAGTATTTAATTTTCAATCAAATGTGAGAAAACACATCTACTGAATATATCATTTCCTCGAACATCAAGATTTCATGTATGTTTTTCTGTATTTCCGTTTCAGTGTGGTAGTTTTGACCATATCTCTGAAAGGTTTCATCATCAGAAAATATAGTTTATAGTAAACCAGGACTAAGGTCTGGGTTACAGGTGGGCCCGAAGAGGATCAGGTATTAACTGCATCTGATAAACACTGGCACCGTGGGTGGGAAACGTACTTTTTTGAGACAAGGAGATATTGCATGTGGGATTTGATGTTTTCCTCATTTTTTAGTCGGTTTGTGCAGGGCTGACCTGCCGAAATTCACTAGGGGATAACTACAGGGGTGTGGTGCTTACCACAAAACTCGAAATTCAGATTCCTGTGCAAACAGGAGTTTAGGAGGGATCGAAATTTAACGGCTTACTCATAGTCTTAAATGTTTTCTCATTTAGAAACAACCAGCAGTTGGCAAAAGTCTCAGTTTCTCATTATCGGCTCAGCCAAGAATCAACAAAGAATATCAGAGAGGCTCCAAAAATTGCTCATGCAGACACTCACTGTCACTTCCCACCTGCTGTTTCACTAACCTACAATGCTAAATCACATTATTCTCATCATCAACAACTTTCTTTCAGTTCAAAGAACCATAAAAGCGGATAAGAACAAATACAATAATTACAAAAATACACAATGACCTGAAAGCTCAATTTGCTGCAATACAGTTAAGTACACTGGTGTAAGTTCCAAACCAGATTACATCCTTTAGCACAAATGGTTGATGAGTCTCACAGAATATCCCAATTATATATCAGAAACCTCAAAAAAAGCTCTAAGTAGCACAGATGGTCCGTTACGCCATCCAGTAAACTAGAATAAAACCAATAACAGGGGACTTAAATACGTGAGTTGTCACCAGAGAACTAAAGTGTATCGTGCAGATTAAGAGCAACACAATAGATAAAAGAGGTTTAAATGTTCATGAGAGGTTTTCTGTTCAATACAGGATTTAAGATAACTAAAAGCAACTTAGGACAATAGCTTAAACACAATTTATAAAAAGCATTCTATTAAGATAATATGGGCACAAAAGTAAGATGGCAAAAAAGACCTGGTAAATGTCACCAAATGGAGATGTGAGTAATATCTGTAGCGTATCATTTAGTAAGTGTGCCACATCATCAGAGTCCATGCTTTAATTCGATGCATTAATCTTCTCTTTGACACATCAAGCCTTTTAGTTTATGAATTGTACTTTTCAACATGCAGATGACATGGGTCTTGACCTGGGATCTGATGTGCTATGCAAAGTTCCAGTAGACTGTTTGAGGCACATGCGTCTGTTCATCGAGCCCACACTCTCGTTAATGTGAGGCAGGGAACATGACATATATTCAACACACGGTGCAGGCGGTGCTGTGGTCTGTACGCTTCTGCATGGGTGAAAAGTGTAGAATAAAATGCAATGATAGGGGAAGCAGTGGATGGGGAGCAGAAGAGAGTCGGTTCAGTCTGAGGAGGAATGTCAGTGAAAAATGTGAAATAAAAATGTAGCAAATGTTTGCAGAACATCACTAATCTCACACCAAAGCGTTTCTCTGCCACAGCTGCTTCAAAGCAATGGTCACTGGTACATGCTAAGGGAGTAAAATGTTTTATAAGCCTAGTGTGAGTGGGATGTGTGGTGGTTAGATTTTGAAAATGTACGCATTTACGTATTTGGGGCTGCTAAGTGGACACCAAACGCGGGCATATAAATTGATGCAGCATGAACAGTGGACTCGCTTATAAGCATTCACCTCGCTGTGTGCAATGTTAGACTCTGTATCATTTGACCAAGTGAACTTATTTGCTTTGGTCCAGACCAATAATCTCTAATGCACCGTGTTTACAGTGCCATGGCATATCCTCTAGCTCCTCTACTTCAGACTCCTTTGCCTCCATCTTACATCATAGCCTGGGTTTAGGCCATCCTCACACACACCCCTCAACTTGCAGATAACACAATTGTATATGGCCTTTTTGAGTCCATTTAACACAAGCAAGAAATGTGTGAACTTCCTCTGCCTCGCATAATGAGGAATTTGGGATAAAAACAAACATAGCAGCTTCATTTGGTAGTGCAATGCAACAGATTTAAAATAAAGCTGTAACATCTTTAATAAACTGGGGCTAAAAAGGGACCCTGCCTGCAGCAGGAACGTTCACGCACCTGCGCAGTCAGAGCGGCAGTCGTTTGCCTTTTCCTGGTTGCAGAGGTGTGCTCTTTTTCCTTTTCGTCATGGCTGCATGTCAGAATATCATATACAGAAATATCATCTGATAAAAATATTGTATTTTAAATATTGTTGACAAAAACATTATCCCACTGGGTATGCATTTTCTGTTGTACCCCAATGGGTGATATTTTTACATGGCTATAGTTAACACACAATAATTATTTCACGTGATATTCTTACAACAATATTCAGTTATCACACCTTGCCCACTGCTGGTAGTCCTAGGACAGAACTTCTGGCATTAGAGACAAGAAACAGGGTGCCAAACACTGACCACTGATGTTCTCAGGGTCACTCTTGCGACAGCCGGGAAACAAATAAGTACCGTCTGATGTGCCATCCTCTTGGCAGGACTCTATCGATAGGAATGGGCGAAGTTAAACTATACCAACCAAGAGAAAATCGCAAAACGTTGAATTTTTTTAGTGAAGTACAAAATTCACTGCATTTGCACAACTACACAGACATAATTAAAAGTATGCTTACCCCACCTTATGTCTTCTAGAAATAACATGTCATATTTGAAACCTAACAACAGGGTATAACTGTAGCTGTGCTGCAAAGATGGAGCATCAACTTTCACAATAAGGTGGGAAATAAAATTTGAGGTCTAGGCATTGAGATGAAGTTATCTTTCAACTGCAGGTTTTAAAAAGAGATTCTAATAAAAGCCTTCAAACTGTGCCAGTTCTATGCTCACACCCACAGGATATCTTGACAAGGCGGCTTGGCGCTTTGCAAATCTTTTCTTGTTTTTCTCCTGCCGCGCTCCTGACAAACCCTCCCACATACAAGCGCACAGCTGTGTGGTGACACACTCAAGCCTGACGGGCAGGTCTGATGCGTGACACATCTCAGCGGTGAGGCACTACACCCTAGCTAGAGCTCGCCACGATGCCGAGTCAGATGAGCTACTCACATTAAATATGAATGGGCTGGGGCTTATTGCAAACCATAGTCTGCTATTGTGTGCCGAATGCCACATTTATTTGACCAGTCGGTGGAGTCATATTTGTAAGCACCATACACAAGAGCAGTAAAAATGTAGGACACGCTGTGGTCTATTGGGTACATTTCCAGCTAAAGGACTAGAACAAGTACATTCTAAATCTGTCAACACTTCTTAGGAAGATTTGAACACTCCCTTACCTCTAATAGCAAGACTCTTCTTCAGGACAGTTTTGCAATCTTGCCTCCCCTTCAGTGTTAAGTAGTAGCATAATACCTGCCAATTTGAAGAAAGAATGTACCTACCAGTCACTTTTGAACCCCCCCTCCTCAAGGCTCCCCCCCCCCCCCAAAAAAAAAGCTTGCTGAGGCTAGTGCCCATGTTCTTGGGGAGTTTCACACCACTAATGGACGTCGGCAGATGAAAGCCTCGGACAACCAGCTGGAAAACCACTATTCACAGTGGTGTTCAACTAGTTTACCCTGCCACCGTATGATATTGGCTCCTCACCGGGAGACCGAGTGATGGGAGCCAATATCATGTGTCACATGGGGGCACTGTGTGTGAGTTGGCAGGCATGTGGCATCTTAAGGAAGCTTACCACGCTGGCCTAGATATAGCACTGGACTTTACCCCCGCATAACCAGTGTGTGCATTTTTGGTTCTCTATGCGTGGCCGTTATTTCATCTACAAATGCTAAGAGGTTAACACTAGATACACAAAATCTGGACCAGACAATTAGCATTAAGCAATGAATCTCACGTTGATAGATTATCATGACAGTAACGTTTTAAGAAGAAACTATCAAATTTAGTCCACATGTAAATCAAGATTGTTTACTGTTTTCTTGAGTACAACCGATACTCTTTCAAGCTCTCTTGTCCTACGCGTCAAGGCCAAAGGGAGACTTTTAGTTTTATAAAATGGCAAAAGCAACTACTCCCGATCAAAAGGGATTTAAGATATTATTTGTTATCAAGGTATGAATCCAAACCTGCAATTGCATGTGCTTAAACTTGGAAATAAAATGCGCACAGTACAAAACTTAAATTATGAGAAACGTGAAGCTGGTTCCTTACCAACCACGATGTCGGATCTAGTCATTTCTCAGGGCGATCCTGCTGGATCCGTCACACTCTACATTCACTTAAACTCATATAGTAGAGTGAGAGCGAAAGAGAAGCATAATTATATTTCGTCGATTGGTAACAATTTAAAGAAATTGGTGAACTGTTTTTGACTGTTACGGCACTGTTTATCCTCGAGGGTTACAGCGGGCTACTGGGTTATTGGAATGTTCACTACAGGGCCTCCAGCCCGGCATCTGACTTCGCCGCTGCACTTGGATACTCTCGATGTGTCGTATTGTTTGTTTCTATGCATTGCAATAATAATAAAAACATCTTAAACCTAAAGAAATTGGTGAAATCTGCATGTTGTAACTTTTTTCTATAAATCAGGGTCAGAGTCTTATACTGCCAGTTTTTGACTTTCTAAAATATCCAGCAAGTGATAAAAAGGGGAATTATAAGCGTAGCAGTTAAGAAAGAAAACAATTAGAATATATTAACTGAATTAATTATGGAAAAATCAAGTAAGTATTGATTTTTCAAATTTATAATTCAAAAGATAATTTCAGGAAGATGAACAGAAATTATGTTTAAATGGTTGTGTCTGCTTGGCACAGAAAGGATGCACTGTAAAAAGCTAACAAGAGACTACTACAAACAGCAAGCCATGTAATTTACTTCTAACGAAGTCACTGTGGTAATCAGCTCAATATGCACAATAAAAGCACTAGAGCAAGATGGTCTGACAGACAGAGCATACCATGTCATAAATTCAAAATCATTAAACCATTCATAAAAATGAGTAAGGAAGCCATAAAAGTGAGTAGGCTTGCTAATTCAGTGACTGGACCTGTAATAGGATTCCTTTTAGAGCTTGGGAAAGATTAACATAGTTGTGAATCACTCAGTCCCATGTTGGTGTATAATATTGGACAACTATAATTGGAGAATATTGTGGCAGGTAGGTTCGCAATGCCTTTAAAGGAGTCAGTAGTTCCTGGTAACCATCAGTGTGCACTTGCTTTACGCTGACTCGCCTTATATAACGTATTACCCATTCTGAAAATAATCAGAGTGACACCGATAAAGACACTTTTTACTACAAATATCATCAATCCTGCATGTTAATGCAAAGAGGCATAAGATGTACCACTATAATAAACCTGATTTACAAGTAGCCAGGTGCCTTTCAGAAAAGTCATCTTGCAAGGAAGTTACTTATACTAGTTTACTATTTATTTTTGGTGTTTTGCATTGGTGACGCACATATCTCTAACTCTGTCAATAAATTTGAGCCTTCTGCAACACTTAGGGTGCCCTTTTCGTTGACACTTTCCTGTTCACCATTTGCTTACATCAAACAGAGAGAACTGGACATTGTAGGAGATTCTTTTTACAATCTCTTGTTTTCTCAAATCCACAGAACTACTGGAATACCTTGAAATAAACTGCTGCCATACAAAGAACAACAGGGAAATGTTTATATCCATTGGTTGGTCACCTCCCAGCCCCCACTACAAGTCTGATGCGAGATTCACAGGGCCCTGCACTCAATCTTCCTGAAGGATAGAGAATTATACAAACCTGCCCCACAACCCCACTACTAGTATTAAAATGAACAAACTATTTCAAGCAAATCATACTATTCTAATATAACATTACCATAACTTTCTAACTTGTTAGTGAAATATAAAATTGATGCACGTTAAACTGATCATTCCAATAGCTTGTCTCCGCACTATCCACCACCTGATACAAGATACTGGTTTTGTACACTTATTATACCTATCCAGTTGGAAATGTTAGTTTTTGTTCCTTCTGTATCATGATGGAGGAAAGCGGGAGGTGAATGTTGGTCACTCTGGAAAATTGTTGTCTAATCAACCCAAAAAAAAAAAATACGACAATGGTGTCCAAATTAAAACAACATAAAGGTACCTAAGAAGTAAGTTGTTCTCCAAAAAATGTTTTTCATGTTACGAAAAAAGGAGAAAATATGGAGAGCTGTCAAAATTGTATGTTCTCAAACTCCACAACCAAGAGTTTGGTTGCATCTCATTACATTTCTATGGAGGATGCCCACAATTTTACCCTCCCACTAAGTGGGAAAACACATAAAGTAAAAAGTAAAGGTGATCTATGAGCTCAGATATCGCAGGCTAAAATTGTTCCCCGTGGGACACATTGGTGCATATCTCGGATACTCTCAACACGGGGTGGGAAGGTCGCGGGGCACTTTAAATATGCTCTGATAACCAGTGATTAAGGACAGGACTTAACCTTGTGAACTTGGTCTCCGGCAGCAGGACCACGACTTTTAGCTTTTAACTAACTTAATAATGCTCTGATTGTTCTTTGTAACGTCACACTAGTATATTGCTCATTGCACTTTGAATATTTAACTGCCTTAAATCCAGTTGTTATGGTTTCCATTAACTAAACAATAATATTTACTACTACTACTTACTACTAGATATCTAGGAAAATCACTTTATGCTTCATAGATGGAAAAACCTTACAGTTGGACCCAAACAATACTGCCTTGATGAGAAGGATAGGCCCCAGCCAGGTACAGAAAAAATTTTTGCTTTCAGAACCCATTTGCCAAAAACGTTTGTCCTAAAAGATTAGCCACCCGTCATAGTTACTGTGATAGGTAGGGCACATAGAGTATTTCAATGGTATGGAATGCCAACACAGCTCTTGCACCTGCGAGATGAACAGGGGGAGAAAAATAACTATTAAATTCCAATATTATTTGAGATTTTCTTCAGGTAGCAAATACATTTTCTCACTCTTTACCAGGATCAACTAGATGGGAGACTCAATTTTTTGTCTAAGATTTGCTAAGAGTTACGTCAGAAGTGTGAATACTTCTTACAGTCAACGGATACCGCATAGACTTTCTCAATTCATCACTATCATCTCCTATAAACCATATTTTTACCAGAAAAGTTTTAGAACCAGAAAAGAATGCACCAGCTGCACTCAAAGGCTTCATGAATAATTCATTTTGAATCGAAAAAAGACCTATGTCTGTTAGCTACATTAGTTCTGAGAGCACGTATTAAAAATAGAAAAAAAATAACTTATTAGTTGCTCAATATTTCCTCTACATTGAAAGATTAGATCTGAACATGAATATTGAAACAGAATATTCAAGTCTATATTCCAAGATGGAGACTATGCCTTTGATTTTGTAGTGGACCACAGAAACAATCAACACTTTTTAGTTATTCCTACTGTAATTGTCAATTAGATTTTTAAGGGTGAATCTTAGCCTTTATGTAGCTAGGGTCCAGTTCATAAGTGCACTTGAAGATCAAATGTCTGTCCTGGTAATTCTGCATTCAAAAGAGGGATAGTCCAAGGGTTGTCTCGCAACAAACATCAGTTCATTCATTTCAGCTCACTCGCCAGCCTGTTTTGCACCAACTACAACTGCTAGAATGCTGGGAAGGCAACATAGAAGACATCCCCATTATTGAGTTAGTTTAACTGCGGCTAGTGACCCCACCACAGTCTGGTGCTGCTCAGGTGAAATCAAAGGCTGCACCTGGTCTAGTAAGCAATCTGAGATTTTGAGGCTAAATTGCAAGAAGTCAATCATTTTTGCCTGCTGAATAAAATGCATGGAGAGAACACAAAACACAGGGAGATAGTGTGCTCCTCCTCACCGGGCAAAGGAATTGCCAGTAGGGGGAGTGGTGTGCGGTAGAAAGGCCATCATGATCTAAATGAGTACAACTACAATTCAGCATTTTCACATAATATATATAGTGGAAATAGATTTTGCATTGTGTTGTCTTATTATAGGCTCCTACTCCATGCATGCATTACAATCAAGACTTTTTTCACATCAACTACTAGAAATGTCAATTCTAACACCTCGCCTTGCCTCACGGCCAAGAGCAAGAACTATCGCAGAACATGCACAACTTGCAGCCTCAATGTACTGGGTAAAAGATAAAAGGAAGAAGCATTCTCCTGCTATGCACCACCCCAGTTCAAATCTGGCAGGGTCCATGCCCTCTTGACTTCTATAAGGAAATAATGCTCATCTCTTCAAATTACACCTGACTGCAGTACTGCTGCTCTGATGCTGCACTTTCTGAGGAGCGCCCGTCCCCTCAGCTCTCCCAGCCCCGTGCATGCCCACTCTGTCTCGCTCTTACTCATGTTCTCAATTTCTGGCCCCACCTATTAAGATCTCCCTCTTCTATCTCCATTGTATTTGATGCCCCTACCTACTTCCACTGCACATCTTCAATAAAGCTTTCTGTTCCATTTTTGCCAGATATGCACTATGTATGTGACATACATTCATACATACATGAATACAATAGGTATACTGTAGGTGCAGTTGTGTACTGTCATGACAGGGAAAGTGCATATTTAAGGTTTACCTGCAAAAAAACAAGAAGTGTGGAATGAAGGAATCACAGAATCAATCACAATCTCTGGCAGGAGGCATAATGTCAAAGTGTTTCTCCTTTGGGCTTCTATGGTTGAAACAAATGTTTACATTTTGTGAGACTTACAAGGAGGCCCTGAAGTACTCCAGGAAATCTATGATAGTTATTGCTTTCGAGGAGTACTTACATGTGGGTAATATATGCATCTGAACATACACAAGGTGGAAACTTCGGTTTACGGAAATTTGATGGGAATGTATAATTGTATGTTTTTGCTTCTCTGTGAGGTGCATTTAAAATACCACATGGCCATAATGTCAAATATCAGAATGTCATTTTAACATGATTAGATTATTTTCTGTAGAATTTGTAAGAGGCCATAATACTGTCCATTTAAAGTAATTGCTTTGATATTATGAATGTAGTTTCAGATACATTCCTTTACAGTTCCACAGTTGAAAAAACATCAAGTGTCACAATTTCATTTTTTTTAACTACCAGTCTGTCAAAACATAAGACAACAGCAACGGGTATACAAACAGCAATTAAACAACATCCCGACAACTAGCCATTCAAAAGTCACAGGTGTTTTGTTTCAGATTCACAGTTCTTAAGACGTTACATAAATTCAATGTGTACATTGCCATGCCCATCAAGGAATCCAAATCTAAAATCTGTAAGCAAAAAGAACCCAAATGTTGGAAAACAAACAGCTCTAAACATTATATAACTCTGATTTTTTATTTTGAATGTTTTTATTTATATTTTGCCAAACACAAAAAACTAAAGAAACCACAACAAAATTGGTTACAATCATACAGTGACATACATATGTAGGCCATACATCATACAATCCCGCGTCGCAACTCCTTAGGGCTTCTCGAGCAATCAATTTCAGTCTGTTCACATATCCCCATTTTAGTATCACAGGGTTCCTCCTCTTCTTGGATGCTAGGGAGCCAATACTTATGTCTAGGGTTAAAGGAAGGGCCACTCCAAGGCCCGCTAACCATTTCCCAGCCCCACATCTAGGCCAATATAACTCTGATTTTGATTATGAGCTGGGTACAAAACTACATAATTAGTGCTGAAGTACTTAACATAGGCAGTCTACAGGATTACTCCCACTGAACTACCAGCAATCACCCAACACTCACTGGTTCACATGCAACAACAAAACTATTGTTATTTTCTATTCTGTACTGTAACCTATTTTCATCCTTCTACATATTTGCATACTCTATTTTAGCAGCGATCACCTTTAAGCAAAAAGGAGACAATATTTCAAATAAATTGAACAACATAGCTATTTCGAAACTACCATGCAATACATGATTCGTTTCCTGTTTCTCCATTTTCACCTCCAAATGAGTAACATGTTTTAGTTAAATAATTGTAATTGGTGTTTTCATATAAAGCCAACTAATACTATTCTGTGCCACTGTGCTATACAAAACTGTTATTTAAAAATCACAACTAAACATCCCTAGAATGTTAGAAGATATTCTAGCATTTGATGCTGGCACTTGCTCTTAAACATTCTCCGCATTCCTACTTTCCTTGAGCGGAGATATGACAACAACCATTGAAAATGCAGAAAGCATCTATCCAATGTGAGCGGCATTTATCATGGGGCAGTTGGCTCAAGGCCACTTCATGAGCAAACGGGGGCAGTAGTCTCCAAAAACAGTCATAAATAAATAAAGTGCAATTAAAACTTACATTGACATTTTACCAACATTGCCACAAAATACAAAATAAAAACTATAATAAACTAGTTTATTAGACAAAATAGCTCCCCCAGCAAGGAAAGAAATGGCAGCACATTTTTGAGGTAATCTGTCTACATCTGCTTATGTTAACCTGTCCAGAGGCTGTGCTTTCTCCAGCAATGCTGAAATGAACTCAATTCGCTCATCATACTCAATGGAAATATTTCTGACATATTTTATACATCTCTTAAGAAAAGCTGTGCTTGGTGATACGGACAGTGCGGCAGCACGAGAGAATAACCTTGAGTTGGTGTCAGTGGCGGCTCCTCAGCCAAGGTGGAGGAGCACCACCCCACTGAAAAAGGAAAAATAAAATGATAATAACTCTACGTTATCATTTTATTTTTCCATAATGCAGCAGTTTTACAGTGCGGACAGGGATAGGCTGTCGTCACAGCCAGCAATGGGAGGGTGGTGGGCATGTTCTCCACTCAGGGTGGAGAACATGCCCAGGCCCCCAGTCCCTCTCTGAGTGCCGAACCCGGCGCTCAGACCAATCACAACGCTGCTGTAAAGCAGCGTTGTGATTGGTCAGAGGAACCTGAGAGCTTCCGGGAGCCAGTATGGAGGAGAGGCGGCGGCTGGCGTTCTGTAGGTAAGTTTTCTTTGCTTTTCTTTTTTGCTTTTTTCTAACCTCCCTCCGCCGTCCACCCACTCCCGTTCCCTAGCAGCCGCCACTGGTTGGTGTAAATATCCATGATAGACACTGTAATGCCATCAGCCAATCAGCATGCAGCATTCTGATGTTGAATATAGGACAAAAATAGGAAATCTCCACTTACCCTGTAGTAATCCGTGCTGTAGACATCTCTGGACATCCCAAAGTCTCCTATCTTCACAAGAAGATTTTCTCCCACCAAGCAATTCCTGGTAGCAAGATCACGGTGGACAAAGTGCTGCGATGCCAGGTACACCATGCCAGCCGCAATCTGCTGGGCAATGTGCAGCATCTGGGACTGGGTCAGTTCTGCAAGCAGATTTCCTTCTGCCATAAGCACAGCATCGGGTCCATGTGATCTGCATTTAAGAAAGGAGTGGTGAAGCTAATCATAAGTCTGGAACCTATGGGCAACATTTACTGTTGGCATTAGTGGCATGTATTCTGACAAAATATTTATTTAAACTACATAGTGTAGCAGAATTAGATACATTTTAAAATGTCTAATTTGTTCCAGGATTTCTTTCGGTTCACAAATATTGTTCCACCTTGTACAATGCAATAGATCCACGTTAATAAGCATTTTTACTCCCTAGAAAATACAACTGATGTTCACATAAATGGCTCAAATATATAATTTTCCTGATTTATGTCTTGAAAAAATTTCAAATGTTTTAATTATACAAATAAATCTATGCATTGCTGTTAAACGTTGAATAGCACATCGATAAATGAGCACACATTTGTATACAATGAGTGGTGGAAATGTTAAGGTTTAATGATTCCCGACTAGCTCTATTTATGACTTTAGACTGATCCCTTAATGTTATATTCACTGCAATGTTTTCAATAAATTGAATTGCTCCGTGTTTAGGACTGTGAAAAGTTCTATAAAAGGTCTACGGCTGCTTTTTCATGTATATATACACACAGTAAATGTGATATATACAAAAACATCAAACTACGAAAGGTAACATGCTTTCACCACACGTCCTTTGCTAGCGCTGCCAAATATGACATGCTATTTTATAGTGCCCATAACTGAAATGCGCTTGAGATATTGGCGCCCCGCTTCTTCTTGTTTACAAAAAGGATTAGTGAAACAAAATCACTAGAGTCAAAAGAAACCTTTTATAAATGCACTGAACTCCACAGTTCAAGACTGTACTTTTAGCGTGAACAATGTTTTGCTTAAGAATAGAGCTCAGAATGAGGGCATCTGGCCATGGCCCACGCACACTGAGACAAATACTTGTCCAGAAAATCAGTGTCAACCTCTGGTAATAGGGGCGGGGCGGAATATGCATATTTGGGGCAAAAACTGTCCCTTTTGCTCTTTGCAGCATTTGCATCTCTGCTGATAGGGTCCAAATCACTGCACGTTTCAGCACCTGTGTTCATTTAATCTCTTGGGGTGTTTTGCAGAATCAGTGTATTTGTCAGAGTGTCTAGTCATTTTATTCAGATACTTTTCATTTTTCCTCCATGTAAGTAATGAACCCTCTAGTTGTGTGCAATGTTTCATATGAAACTATTAACATAATGAAAAGCTAGTGCCACTGTCACTCAACAGTACTGATTTCATATTTTCCATATCAGCAAATCTTGCTTTTTGGGGGGGAATTTTGTAGAGCGTGATCTCGACCCGAAGGTATCAGAGCACTTTACATGAGCACCAGTTGGGTTACAGACAGACACATTCAATTTGTTATGAGATTAAGTGATTTGCCCAAAATCACTGGATATTGAGCGGCCCCGTTGAGACTCGAACCCGGCTCCCCATCTTCGAAGTCGACAGCTCTAGCCATTAGGCCACATCCTCTCCTACTTTATTGTATTAGAACATGAGCACGGGATTATGTGCACACCTGCTGCATTGCAAGGCCAAGTTACTGAAAAACAAATAGTTCCCCAAAGAGCTCTTTCTCCTGAAATGCCAGCGCTTAGGAGAGAAGGTGGACGCAGTCAGATATTTCTGTCAACAGTACAGCCTGTCGCATTCATTGGAAAGTCTTCGGTCCACACAAAAGGATCTTTCCATGATTGCATATCTGAAGCCACAAATTCTAGCAAAGAACTTTTTGAGAGTTCAAGAAAACCCTCCTTCTGCACCTTCGGTGGTGATCCACCGCCATACCTCTGTAACAACCTTATGTTGCACCTATGCACCAATGAAGATGCTATTTTTAGAAACAACACTGCTACCAACAATCTGCAGATTCAGGCTGGAGCCTTTTATTGCCACGCTGCATTCTACAAATAACAGATACTGCTTCTGAGTTCACTAACGTAGTAAAAACAAACTTTAACATTGTAATGTATACGTTTAAAATACGCAAGCACAGGCTCAATGTGCAAGACCTCCACTGGGACAGCAGATGTCATACCTACTACCTATTCAAGTATTTCACTTTCCATTTTTCAGCATTAAACTGTGGTTCCAGAGTAAATGCACTTAGAGAATAAAGGAAAGTAGGAACTATTTAAAGAGCATAAATCTTAATGAATGGTTGCAAAGTGCAGCTTGTAAACTGCTGATTACCTCTAAAAAGGCATTGAGTGCCCTTAAGGTTTTTTGTGTTATTGCTGCATAATGGTCTAACCAATTGAGATTCTTAACAAAAGTAACTCCCAAATATATGTAATTTTTAATAATCACAATCTTTTTATTACCTAATGTCCCCCCCAAAAGCACTTTCTACCTTACCAAATTACGTAATCTTGGTCTTGCTCACATAAATAATCAATTAGAGAGTAGATCAGTATTCTGCTGAAGCGTTGAGTTGATGTTGTAATCCAATAGGCATGCAGTCAAATAAAGTTGAATCTTCATAGTATAATAAAACATTGACAGCTTGGCCATCAACTTTAGAAGGATTACATTTGACAGATTAAAGGAAGACTGTAAACAATCAAAAAATAAAATGAATAGTATTGGCGCTCAGTCACAGCCTGGCTTCAGTCCAGTTCTGGTCTCAGTCATTCTACTCATTTGCTCCATCGGGGACAGCTGTACCCATGCCTGGGTTTTATTTGATCAAGGAGGCTCATTATAATGGCTGAAAGGCCTGGGGTATCCCTGATCTATTTTCCCATGATATTCCAAGGTCTAGGCAGTCAAAAGCTGACCACAAAATGGTCAAAACATGCAAAAAGGATTCCCTCATTTATATATTTGCATGGGATATTATTTAATGCAAAAACATTCATGAGTTATGCCGAGGGGGAAATCTAAACCCTGCCAATTGAAATTCTCAGTTGTTACCCATTTTTCAAATACCTCCAGAAGTATTCTAAAAAATATTTTAGATAACCATTTCAACAGAGAATTGAGCTCACCAGCTGATGGATCAACCAGACTACACTTGTTTTGTGTATAATTTTAACAGTAATACCATTCCACGAAATAGGGATGTTCTCAGCTGTCACAACATACATACAAACTGAACATAGTACTCTAGCCCACAAGGGGAGCTATAATAAAAAAACTAAAATTAGATATGCTATCTGGGACTGCTGCCTTACTCTGGGTGATGCCTCTTAAATCCATCATGTTATTTAAACAAATCTTTGATACAATTTCATCCCATATAATAAATGGGTCACTGAGTTCCCAACATCTTCAGAGTGGCTATAATGCTGTGTAATACATTCCCTCCATTGATGTTTTTGCATTCTTGAAGACAATGTTTGTTCTTGGCAAGATCCCAATTCCACCAAGTTCCACAACTGAACCAACGCCTTTCTATTCACGACTGCCTCCATGAGCTGCCAGGTGTTCAGTGTCCCCTCTTTCTTTTACACTTTCACTTGAACCTTGTAAGTTGCTGGCTTATTCTTATATGCAATCAGAAGTAATTCCATTGTGTCTTTTTAAAAGACTTGTGGTAAAAATATACTCTGCTATACCAAGGTTTTTCTTTGGTTTTGTACACTTTATATCATCAATAGATGCACTATTTTTAAAAACATATGCCATGGTTCAATCACAATAGGGCATAAATATCTGCCTCAGCAGGTAGCAACATTCATTCTTTCCCAGCAATAGACTTATTTCAAAATACACCTCATACATAATTAATTCCTCTATTCCTATTCTCCTTTTAGGTATTATTGTTCAATATAAAATCTCCCTTATTACACTGCAGAGATTCAGACAGCAGAGATAGGATGGTTTTAATAGGAAATGATCACTAAGTGGTCAGCCACACCCATGAAAGTCCTTAACCACATTATAGCCACATTTAGCAACTACCAACATATCATCTATAGGATGGCTGTGAAGACCTTTCATAAAAATTCACATTGGGGGCAGATCTGGTGCATGCCTCCCATTTAGTATCATGACGCTGATATTACTAATTCTACAAAATAGTTTTTCACCTCTTTAACAACCACCTGGTACAACTCCTCCATCAATAAATTCAGAGTAAGGTAAATATGCATCAGTCAAGGATGGACCGCTATACATCCTAGCATTGAAGTCAACACCAATACAAATATGTATAGCTTTAGAATGTACACATACATTTGAAATTGTGAATTCCAATATTTCTAGATCCTTATGAATTAAACACTTTGTCCGAAATTAAAGATTAAAAACAACTAGACTTTTAAATATAGACTGACCATGCAAGTCATAGTTCACAATCATTATAGAATTAGTATACAGCTGAATAAGGCAACTTCTGAGTTTAGCATTATCCTTTATTGAAAGCATGGTCCCCTATTGATCTACGTCTTCTGGAACTTTTACGGATTAAAAATCACAGTAAAACCTGGTAGAGATATTGGGGCAGTGACCAGTTTTTGGGATCAAATAATTGATACTTGGTCAACAGTCTCTAAATAGGGGCAACAAGCACGCCATCTAGCAAAATCAAAGATGTTTCAATAAAAGATTTTCAAGTCAACCTGCCCTTCAGTGCTTCTAAGTTTTCAGTGGCTCCACCTCAGAATTTTGCATGATTATTCTATTAAATTGGCAATGATTAAATATGTCTAAACTTATTGAAACATTGCAGTGAAGTTCTGTTACCGTTTTAACAATGCAATCAAATACATGATTGTCAAACATACTATTCTGGTCAGGCAGGCTTTACTAATGTGCAAAAGTATCCACAGTGATTATTAGAAATGGATGTGGGAATTTTGAAGAATATTTGGAGTTTCTTCCCTTTTGATACATACTCCCAGCTAGGATATGCATGACAAAAGATGTTAGTGATGGCCCATTACAGAGCGGCTTACTGACGCTCATGTTCCCTCCCACCATCACCGGTAAAAGAAAGCAGAGTTATCCGCATAATGCTTCTTTTGGCCAGAACCTGCATCACTTTTGGCCCCTCAAAGGGGACCCATCTCCCAGTTTGAAGACTCCTGATTTAAGATGCTTTGAGCTTAACTTTCCTGACATGGGGGACTAGCTGTATGTTCATTATCTAAGGCTATACTTAAACTTTGTCCCCCGGGTAAAGTAACATCCCTGTTATCAAACTGAACCTCTGAAGAAACTAACATTTGTGATAACTAGTTTATGTTGTGTGAATTGATTACCTGTTAGTGGGGAAAAAAGACACCAACAATCCTGCCATTTTAAGTCCAGGCTCAGCAGCTAAAAATATTTGACTAAGAAGAGGGGAAAATAACTTCAATCTGGTAACTCCATTCCATTCAAAGCCGAAGCAAAACCTACTGTCTCTACTCTCAATATCCTTAAATGCTGGAATCGATGCAAAGGCTGTGAAAATGTTGCTACAATTATTCATGGTTTTTCTAATATGCTGGTTGAAACACAACATCATCTATAGTCTGTGATCACCAATTACTAGAAATATTAGAATCGCCATTAACTGGCAGCTATGTCAGCTTTGCACACCCCGCATTAAACACGTGTGCTGCACCATTCCACACTCTGGATTCATGGATGCAGGTGAAAAGTTTCTGTGCTGCCTCAAGTTTAGTCTCAGCTTGGGCAGCTTCAAGGCATGGACAATAGGTTAGCTGTACAGAAAGCTAACCCCACTCCTTAGTTCAAGTTTTAACTCGTCAAGGAACTTATTATTTTAAGTTTATGAGTAACCTATATTTCTTTCTCCAATTTAGTCCTCAATTTCTGACTTTTTTAGACGAGCAGCCATCAGCATCTATACATCAGTTGCGAAACATACTCAAAATGCGTGAATTTAACTTTCATATGATTTTCAATGATTGAATTATTGGAACTAATTAGCTGCTCCCTAATTAAACTAAGGAATACTGTGCCTGGGTCTTAAATGTAGATAGTAATGTCTCTAAAATAGTTGAGAGCATGGTCTTCATTAAAATAAGGCAGTTCTATATCTGAACTAAAATGATCTAAATGGTTACTTCTTATACTCCTCCTCTGGGATTCATTTAATAAATGCTCCTCAGTGTTTTTGGACCTAGAATTAAAAAACTAGACTGTCATTAAAGGATATACTATAGTTCAAATGGAGGGGCTTAGTGCAGTAGATGAATCAACATGCTTTCAGTGCTTGTCCAAGTGTGTGCTGCTAGAGCAGATTTGTAATTAATACAGATTATTCAATGATATGAATGTTTTGCAACCAAAACAAATGTGTTCCACTTTGCAGAACTGTGTTTCCTTAGCTTGGCCAAACTAGGCCCAGGCTCCATCTTGTATTTCAAAGGTGACCATGTTTTCATTTCTCACTGAATCCATACGCAGTAAAATGTGCACTGAAAGCATTATTGAATGCAATAAGTTGTGTAACCCTGCTTGCTCTCTATGAATTAAAATGTTGTTCTTTGTAAGCTCGGTAGGAAGCTTTCCTCATAAATGTTGCTGCTTCTTCCATTCTTCCAGCCCGGGCTCAGCTGACCTATTCATTTCATAAGTCTGTCATTGTATTATATCTAACTAGATTTTTACTGTACAATCTGTTGAAATTGGGGCAATAGGGGACTAATAATTATTCATTTAGGGAATAGTGTTAAGATGGTTTTAGGTATTGATGCATTTTATTCTGTGATGTGAGATTCTGATCGTATGCAACATTTTGTTGATGTCATGTTGGCTGTGTGATTTTTGCTGTGTATTTTCCAATAAAAGAGAGTTCATTTTGAGGCAAACCAGAGTTGCCTGCTCTGACTCTTAGAGAGCAGACCAGTGCTAGTCTGCCTCATGCTTAGGACTTTGAATACTTTGTATATTTTTTGTGAGTCTTGATATATGTCAGACCTGATGCAATTTTACTGAGCATTATTCTAATCCCCTATATATATATGATTTAATATGAATTTTGGCTGCTTTTGAGAATAATCATATTTAGCCTTCTGTAATTAACTTTAATCATTTAATAAGCCTTCATAGTTTCTAACTTATACCTTGTCTCGAAATAGATTATTTAATTGATTATGCTATTTGATTTGCTGACAATCAAATCTATTTAGGGGCATATTTGTTACTGAGGACAACTCCTTCAAACTGGTTTAGGCGCTTTAACTTTAGATTATCTGATAAACTATCATCATCAGTGCTGGACATCCTCCATGCTGAATTTAGTGTTTTTTGTGGAATCGATTTATCAGACTCCTGTCAGACTTCCCAGACTCGAAAAAGCTCTGCGTTAGCAAGCAAATGTTTCTAGTGGAAGTGTGCAATCTACACAGTGCTCAATGCAGTAGATGAATCAACTTGTTTCCAGAATTGGCAAGTGCCCACTGGCAACCTTCCGTGCTCACATTTATCCTTTACACAGGCAAAGTGCAATTGCAGAAAACAACAGGCCAACTCAAGTATAACGTCCAGCAGTGTGACTCTCTTGAATTACAAACACTATCCTTTTTCATAAGTGTTAAAAGGTGGTTCTGACCAAAACATTTCACGTATGAATTTTTAGTTTCATCCGTCTTTTTATTTTCCTTGTTCCACTTCATAAAAACAACCAGCCAACGCGTTTCGCCCCAACATGGGCTTCTTCAGGGCCAGGTGATGTCAATGTGAAGCGTGTCTTCTGGCAAGACCATAAATAAGCAACTGGACACGGATTCTAAAATATGATGATATGGCTCACAGTAAAGCAAAAGTATTTGACCAATGTCTGTAGATAGAATAATAGAATGTCGGTATTTACCGCATCCAAAAGACTAACAGGAGCCGTTTTCGAAGACGGCTCCTGTTAGTCTTTTGGATGCGGTAAATACCGACATTCTATTATTCTATCTACAGACATTGGTCGAATACTTTTGCTTTACTGTGAGCCAGATCATCATATTTTAGAATCCGTGTCCAGTTGCTTATTTATGGTCTTGCCAGAAGACACGCTTCACATTTACATCACCTTGCCCTGAAGAAGCCCATGTTGGGGCGAAACGCGTTGGCTGGTTGTTTTTATGAAGTGGAACAAGGAAAATAAAAAGACGGATGAAACTAAACATTCATACGTGAAATGTTTTATGTTGTAACACTTTTGTTTATTGTGACTACCTTTGTTATCATATTGCCTCTCATCCAATCAATTGCTCACTAACCCACAGTGAACTCATGATGAAACAGACTGCATGTGGATTGCACCGGTATCCCCATTGTGATAGAAGACCACTGCGCTGCAGCCGGGGTAAGGGGCACCAGACTGGTTACATGTAGAGATGTGTGCACACGTGTAGGGGCTGCACGGGGAAGATTCCTGTTGTGCGCAGCCCAGGAGCAGGTACAGATAGAATGGAAGGATGCAGAATTGGGTGGTGACATGGAATAGGCTTTCTAGTATGGGAAGACTCAAGTAAGGGAAAGTCAGTGTGCTTTACTGTTTTCACTATAGGAACACTCCAGTACTCTCCTATGAAGATGGGGACTACATGGGGTAGTTTCACTTCCCTAGGGCCTACCAATTTCAGACACACACCAAAGTACAATGTAAATTGTGTAAAAGGAAGTATTCTGCTGAGTCCAAAGCCATATCTGTACTGCTTATGGGTCATCCCGAAATGTCATATTCCTCTGACTCAGTTCATAACTAGAGCCTGGCTGAGTGTGACCCTGCCAGGCTGAGTTAATGACATTCTTCCCCAAGCTATAGCATCAGAGGCCTAGCCCTTCACTGCAAGCATTCCAAGGGCGAAGGTCTCCTCTCCAAGAGGGAGGGATGGGGGTGGAGCTGCAGGTTATCCATCAGCAGCTGTCACCTGGTACCAGGCACCAAGCTGCTCTGGGCCATAAAGGCAGCAAGGGGGGAAGGGGGCTTTTTAGAGACCATGTGGCATGAGACCTCTGGACGATGCCATTTTGAACTATCCCAGAGACCTGTGCAGGAAGGAAGGAGCAGGGGCAGAGAGGTGATCTGTCCCTTCAGGATATGGCAGAAGAGCCTTCCTGACAGCCCCCTCCAAATTCTTTTAAAAGGTCTTGGTCAGGAAGTGGAGCTCTCTCTGGGGTGTGGTCTGCTGAGGAAGACTTGTGCTGGAGCCTGGCGCCATGGGCAGTTGGAAGGAGGAACCCCCTGACTGTCCCAGGACCCTGAATTGCACCTGCGGGGGAGTCCAGGACGAGTGAGGAGAAGCCTGGGCCTCTGCACAAGGAGAAGAGAGGCCAAGGAGGAGAGCCGGGTGAAAGGCTGGCGCAGGGAGCCAGTGAAGACAGCTCCCTGCTGAGTTCACCCTCTTGGAGGGAGAAGGAAAGTGCCCCCAGATGGCTAGGGCTGGCCATCAGGAGCGAGAAGAGGCCAAAATGGTGCATATGGGCCCCCTGGGGGCTGAGATATGCCCCCAGAAGGTAGTCAACCTTTGACCTCTAGCCTGAAAGGGGACAAAATGCGTGGGCCTCCGCTGCTGGTCTTGAATGGGCCCCCAGGGTGGGTCAGGTCTGGGGGCTGCCACCCAGAAGAAATAAAGTCGGGAGTGCCGTCTCGCTCCCCGTGAAACTGCCCAAGAGGGGTGCCAGGAGCCCACCCTGGCCCCCGACGAAAATAGAGAAATCGAGCCCCAATGGGAATGGTGAGAGGGGCCTGGTACCCTCAACTCCTGTCCCTGCCGAAGTCAGGGAGCCCCGTTGCGCCCCCGCAAAGATGCCCTGGGGCCCGGGATCCAAACTCTGGGCCCCAAAACCAAGAAGCCAAGTCGGGGAGCGCCATTGCGCTCCCCGCGAAGATGCCCTGGGGCCCGGGATCCCATCTCTGGGCCCTGATGTGGACCGCGAGGACGGGGGAGTGCCGCCACACTCCCCAGTGGTCCCGCTGGACCAGAGGCAGCCTTGTGTCTGTATACTGTATGGTCAGTATGAGACGCTCTGTCAGGGTTATGTGTCACCTGGGCAGGTGTGCCCATTTTAATGCTTGTTGAGATAATGGGGTGGGTCACCACTGGGATGGTGCCAGTGGGCAAGGCCCTCATTTCAGGTTATGGTCAACCTACTGCATTAGCGGGTAAGATGAGGTGCATACATATGGTAGTGGTGGTACTAGACCCCCCCCCCCCCCCGCGGGATAGGTGGAAATGTTATGCAATGTCACAAAGTTATTCCAACAGCTTATGTATATTTGAAAATTGTTGCATAGTATTGAATAGTGTGTGTGTTTAATAAATGTACTCTTCCTTTTATAAAGCAAAGTACAGACTGGACAATCAATTATTGAGTGTTCTTTCTGCATACTGGTAAATGGTGATTACTAGCCCACACTACCTCCCTTGAGTAAGCCTTAGACTGCTCTGCAACAATACCCTCTGAGAGTCAAGCGCTACAATGGGGTGTTTAGTTCCCATTGAAGGACAAATGTAGACATGTTTTTTGTGCAGGCCTCACAGATACTGCCTCATTTTCCAACACTAAGGCTCTCAACAACTGCTCTTTCTAACCTTTCAAATGTAAGGATACTGTACCGGCTGATCAGACATCTAAGGTGAACATCCCAAAATGAACATTGCATGCCCAAGGCTCAATATGGCGGAGTGCTCTCACTCCAACCCCCTCTGCATCGAAACAGATTTTCCGGAATTAACATATTTTAAAAAAGGCCTTTGGATTATTTGGAAAATGACTACCTACCACTGTGGGCTGTCTGCTGGCATGTTACCTGTGAGGAAGAGTTTTCTAACACCCAACTTCCTGAAATGTTCTTCCTAAACCTGAAAAGTGCTTTGAAGCATCTGTGGGGCAGCATCATTGATATGAAAACACATCTAATAAAACTGAATAGCTTAAATGTGAGGGATCAGCTTCCTTGGAGTTCCTCAGTGATCCGTTTTCTTGTTCACCTTCTCAATATCTAAGTTCAACCTAGAATTTCGTGTCATGCCACGAAAATCCTGGGGATAGTTTTACAAGCATCACATGCAACTTGAGCTTGAAGCACCCACAGGATGAAACACTGCATAATCATTATCAATAATATAACAAAAAGCGACGTCACACAACCTTTGACCATGATAAAATAACATATATATTCTGGTCTGAGCACCAACCAAAGCTGATTCATCAAAACTGGTTGGCTGTAGATTTTTACAGGACAAGCATTCCCCCTCCTTCAGCTTCATCTGCCAGGTGGACCTCACCATAAAGGAGGCCACAAAGGCCTGGATATTCTCTCTCTCTCTCTGTCTCTGTCTATCTCACGAACGCTCTCTCCTCTCTCTGTCTCCTTTGCACTCTTTTCTCTTTAGATTTATGAGGTCTCACACAGGGCTTTAAGTGGAATGAAAATACTGGGGGGTCTCTCAAAGGGGCGTGGCCAATGTAATTGAGGGCGTGGCTTAAAATCAGCACGTTAAAAATCTGTGGTTAGCATAGTGTGCCGCCCGACATGTATTTTGCTGTTTCTGTCATTGCATCTAGGTATATGATACAACAAGTAACATCATACCTACAAGTCAGGACTATTGGCTGTTAGTTGCATAAGATAAATAAGCAGCAACTATGGCTTGTATAGAATATTGAAAAAGCTTACACTTAAAGCACTGGTGACACCACGACAATGTTGCTGCTCTTGCGTTCCAAAAAGAGAAGGGAAATCCAGAGAGAAAATGACTCTTTAAAGGATTTCCCTTCCCTCTACAACGCTCACCTGATATGATGTCATGCCGTAACTTTCCACTTGTGAGAGTGTGAGCAGGGTACGGTACATTATCGATGTGCCTCCTGTCTTGAAACGGGTCTCTAAAGGGCTCTGTTTTGCGTCCTGGCACTTTTTCCGGACTGTCACTGCAGTCCGGAAAAAAAACGGACAGTCTGTGCCAGCGCACATAACAGAGCCCGATAGAGACCCGTTTCGAGGCCCCCTTAAAAAAACTGCCGGTGCTCCGACCCGGTGAGACCCGGCCCACTTAAAGCCCTGGTCTCACACATGTATACATACACAAAGAGAGACTTGTCTCCCAGTTCATGTATATGTTTTTGGCTCTCTGCCGAGCTGCCACCCTAACCCTCAGAAATCCATCCATCCTACGTCTCTCAAAAACACCGGATTAATGTGTCTCACCCTAACCAAAACCAATTCAGCCAGCACCGAGGGACAATTAATACACTGTGACTTAAAAACAACTTTGATATGTGGACATTGTCCAGCTTTTCAGTATGAAAGCGCTGGTGCAACAACGTTTTTAATTTTTTTTTCTCAACCCAAAGGTATTGGAGCAGTTTACATGAGCACCAGTTAGGTTACACAAGACACAGTCAATTTTTTTTGTAGGCACCGGGTGATTAAGAGATTTGCCCAGAATCACAGGATGTGGAATCGACCCTGAGGCTCGAACCTTGGCTTCCCAGCTCCAAAGTCAGCAGTTCTAGCCGTGAGACCACATCCTCTCCACATTTCTACGTTGTGTTGCTTGCTTGGTTATACGAATCAAAACGTTACTCTTTTTTTTCTAAAATTAAAGTATGATTTCATTGCCCCGTGTTAGTCAAAAAAGCAGTAATACGTTTACGGAGGAATGGCGATGCCGTTGTTTATAATCGTTTTGGACATGGAGAGGTACGTGTGCCTCATCAGGAGCCAATGGAATGTGAACACTGGGCATTCGCTGTGCACATTTCTTGAAGACAACCGCAGATGTAGCTCAGAGGCTCTTTTAATTGAGAACACTGGCAGGGCTCAAACAACATCCTTCAAGAGATTATTCTCAGCTAATTAAACATGATTTCATTGTATTTTAATGCTGAGCGCAGATTTCATATCTGCCAATTCTGCCCACCAATTGAAAGAATAATATCCTCTGGCAACGCAGCTGCGGCAGGCGCGGGCGCCACCGCTTGAAGCACGCACGCACGCACGCACGCGCTTCCCTCCGAGCAGAGGCTGTGCGCAGAGACCGCTTCGACCTTCAACCTGTGCCCAGCCTCTGAAACCCGAGTCTGTGCGGCAGGAAGCCGGGCTCGGAATGCGCGAGGATTAATTACGCACGGGTGTGCTATCCCCCCGGCGGCCACCAGTGGCGCTGCAGGGTAAGGAAAGGTTGCGCTCTGCAGATGTTTCACCACAACCTTCAGTGGGCTGCTCGCGCACAAGATGCGGCAAACGGGAGATACAGGAAAGCACAACTCCAATTGTGTACCGCACAGTCCTCATAAAACAGATTTGGTTGTCTGGTGAGCTAACTCATTGAGATACATCACTCATATATGTCGCTTAATAACCAGCAGCAGGAAAGCCGAGAGTGCTATGAAGGATGGCGTTGATATGTTTGTTTTTGTCACTCATTCTTCTTCGTAATGCATTGGAATGTGACACACTGCACTGGGTTGAGGGTCTCGGGGAGGGATTGTTCAGGTGACTTGATTTCTAGTGTTTATGCCATCAGAAAATGAGCAGAGCATGTCTGCCGCTTGGAACAGGAAACCTGAACAAGACCCGTTTTCACATATCATACTAAATCCGCCAGCTAATAGTAGGCGGCAGGCGCAGGGACCCTGTTGCATATCAGCCCGGGGATGTCCTACACGGACGGTGCCTGTTAGCCTCCGTCCTCGGACACTCGCTGCATTACTGCGTGCCTGCACAGCATTGCCCTCTGCGCGCCCTCAGAGAGAAGCCGTCGTGCCCGCTGCTCTGCGATGGCATGCGAAGCCGAAGGAGGGGCTTGTGGCTTTAGAGAGGCACCTGCCGGTCCGTTAACGAGTGGGAACCGTCTTTGCGTGCACAAAGCCACGTGGGGGTTCAAAGTCCCATCTTCCCGATGGGTTCAGAAATACCTGTTTGAGGACCAGGATACGCTGCTTTGATAATGACACCACAAAGCCCACTTAAGAGCGAGGATTTGATTGGGAGAGAGTGTATTTTAAATGATGGCCCTGCCAGTGTCATATTGCATCGGGGTGCCTTATTCAGACAGGTTTTTAGGCAAAAGATGTCTGGTGCCTGGGACCAGTGTTGCTAACAGCAAAGTACACCTTGGAGATATTTCGATTTGGACTGGTTCTCCAATGGTTAATCCATGCATGGAGTGATCAGTTAGCAACATCCCCTGCTCAACAGAAATTGGATGCTGGACTGCCTGAAGCTAAATGAAGCACATTTGAGGACAGGCTGACTGTCAATCTACTATTCAATGGGCCCGGTAATGCCAGATAGGGAGCCCGCCTTGAATTTTAGCCATACTCTACCTGCCCTCAAACTACAGGGCAAAGTTGGCTTTCTCACACCAAGTGACTACCAATCCCTGTTTTAGTGACTCTAAGCCCCAAAACATGGCTCCAGGTGTAGGGTAAACAGATGGTTGGATCTCCCCAGAGAGTCCTGGTTTTTCAGAGACTGTCCCAGTGTCCTGACACTTTTAGGGCCTCCTTTATACGTTTCTTATATGGAGGGCAGCACAGTAAGTCACTCTGCTGCGCTGCCCTGTCAGAAGTCAAGGCAGGAATATTTATGATATACAGCGGATTCCTGTCCTTTCCCACTGCACTGGCGCCTTTTTGACTGCTTTGCGCCAACGTAGGTACCCTTTTACCATGGTGCAAGGATCCATGCGCTGTAGGAATGATTGTTTTTGTGCAGGAAGGCAATACCATGCTGGAATTGGTTTTTCATCATTGATTACCTCATATTTTTTGCCATTTCCATGTGTTTTCTCACCCTGACATTTTGCCTACTTTGTGCAAACAACATGCCCAGGTGAAAAATTGGTGAGCCACAGTGTTCCCTTGAATTCTATAACCATGAAGGGGCCGGTAACTCTTACTTCCAACCCCATCTAGATTACCGTTGGACTTGAAATGAGGCCCTCAAACTTGGGGGAGCAATTCACCAAAATGGGCAGAAAGCCATGTAGTTGAAAAGAATAACATAATGAACACACACGTCTTCTTTCCATGAATGACTTTCATAGCAACTGAGACAAAGTTAAGATCATTCTTTATAATGTGAACTTCATTAAATGAATAATCCGTGCCTCTTTATGACTAGACTAACACAAAACCTCTGATGTCAAAACTCACAATTTGGTGCGAAGGACATATTTCTCACAATGCAATGCACAGAGGATTACGCAGTTTTTAAGCCCTCCCGTTCTTACAGGAAAGGGGAGTTGAAGGGATTATCCCTCAGGCTTTCAGTGTGTGAGGTTGGAAAGACAGAGCGGTGCCCAAGGAAGATGAGTCACTAGAGCACACTCACTTCAGTGAGGTATTACTTCCATCCTATATACATAACCTACCTCCACCATCCTCTAGAAAGCACTGCGAAGTACTCATAGAAAGTGAGAGACGTGGGCAGTCTACAATCGCTACAGTTCTGATGTCACCAACAAAGCCAGGCCCACAGCGGGGCCACCACTATAGCAATTGAAAGGTTGAACTCTTAGAACAAAATGCATGAAGAATTAACATTGACTCTTTACAATATTCTTACTCAAAGAACATTGTCTTTTTCAGGTCATAGTATGGATGCTGCTTTGATGCATGTGATAAATGGGCTATTCCATAATTCGGGGGAGGAGGAAGTTAGTATTGTGATTCTCTTTGACCGCTTAGCCGCATTAAATAAAGTGTACCATAAGCTATTTATTCCCCATATGTAGATTTACTGCACCTGCCTGGATTATTTTTCATCCTTTCTGGATAACAGTGAGCAATGCGTACAACTGGATCCTTTGGATTCAGGCAAATGCTCCAGGACACCTCAGTGCTCTCCACCAGCACCAGCCATGTTTACTCCTTATGTTAGGCCGCTGATGAAGATTGTACATGACCTCCATTTCCCATTCCACTCCTACGTTGATGATATCCATATAATCATGTAAGTGAATTGGTGCATGTGAGATCGGGCCATGCACTCCTGTCACTGTGAAGAGAAATTGATGATAATAATACTAAACAGGTGGAGTCCTAGGGATGGCACATAAGACTCATTTGTGTTCGGTACACCTTAGTTCGGAAACAGATCATCAGGATTAGGGATTGGGTCGATGTTTGTCTATAACATTACTGTGCCCTATCTATCCCAGAGCCCCATAGCGGCATTCTACAGCTGCAAGCAGATATGCTACTTTCTCCCTTCTGGTGGCATTTCTCACTAATGTGATCCTGGAGGAAACGGGCTAATATAATCTACTTCGTAGTATTGGGGGAATGCTAGTGATATGTATGCTGGGTGTGGTTTAATCCTGGATCAGTGCCCGAGGCAGCCCATAAAATAGTACAACGGAAAGGATTCTCAGCTCCAGGAAAAGTATTCTTTAAAAGATATAAGAAGACATTGACTCTAGCATAGCGGGGAAGCTATATTTGAATAACATTTCAGAAAATCGACACGGCTAAAGGGGGACATTATATGCGGTAAACAGTGAAACTGATCTTTCACCTCTCAAAGAGGCAGCAATCCAATGAGAGTTTCAATGATCTCGTTTAGATAATTTTTTCCAGGGGCCATACCACCAGACTTCCTACAGATTTCCCTTGCCAATTGTCCTCTCCAGAAACCAACACTTAAGAGATGTATTTCAGTGACATGACTGGGTCAAAAATCAGACTTCAGTGGAGACGGTAGGTTGTGGGTCCTGAAATGAGAGCTGCAGATGGACAGAGTTCTCAGTTACTTTAGTCAGTTACAGGAGAAATTATATAGAATGGTAATGTGTCAGAAGGCAAGATACAAGGGATGAAGTTGTTCTTCTGAACTATTGGGAGAAACTCACAAAGCAATAGGCAGAGCTTAGAGTTTTATATTGTCAAGGAGCAAGGTAAGTGTTTTTTGCGGCAATTGCAAGGTAAGTGGTCCGTCGTCTGTCCACTTTCACCCCACCAGCCTGGTCCAACCACAGTAACCTGTGCCAGCCATGCCTGGCTTTTTTCCAAGTTGCACATCAGCACAGCTGCTGTGCTGCATGTCTGAAAGTTAAAAAAAAGCACTATGACCCAGCCATCGCTGGCTGCGTCATAGCACTTTATTTTTTAATTGCCATTGGCGAGTGTGAGGCACATCAGAAGGAGATAGGGCACGCAACACAGATGGTGTGGATGCCTTGTTCTCCCGCAAGTAAAAGAACAAGAGCACTATGTTGCACCAAGCGCTGCCTGCATCATAATTTTTTGTAAAACCTTCATCCATTGTGCTCAGCGGGACAAAGCCAATAGGTTGTGTAGGTGAGACATAGTGGCTTTGCCAATGCTTGTTTTTTCTAGCAGGACTTTAGTGTGAAAGTAGGCAAGCAACAACGCATGATGGAGTGGGATGTGGCAAGCAACATCGTGGGATGGGTCTGTAGTGTGGAGGGGTTCAAGCAATAAGGCGAGACCAGGTGAGGGGGGAAAGCAACAAGGCAGGGCGGGAGGGAACAGTCAACAGTGCAGGTCAGGAAGGGGCAAGCAACAACATAGGATGAGATGGAAAGGGGCAAACAACAATGTGGGATGAGGTGGGAGGGGCCAAACAGCAGGACAGAGAGGGATGGGAGGGGGCGATCAATGGGATGGAGGCAAGTGGGATAGGGCAAGCAAGAACATGGAGGTAGTTGGGAGGGGTCAAGCAACAACATGGCCAGGAACAAGAGGGTGGGAGCGGGCAAGCAACAACACAGAGAGGGAAAGCAACAACACAGGAGACTGGGATCGTGCAAGAAACAACATAGATGAGGAAAGCAACAACATGGAGAGAGGTGGGAAGAGGCAAGCAACAACACAGAGCAGGAACAGAGATAGAAGCACATGAGGGAGGTAGCCTGCAAACATAAGCGTTTTTATGGACTGCTTCAAATAACTGAAAAAGTAGCTCCAAAATCATGAGCTGTGGAACGACTGTGAAAGGAAGCAGTACTTTGGTCGTGCACCAGAAGAGGGACAATCACACGATAAAGTGATGCTTACACACGCTGACCAAAGAAAGCAAGGAAATGAGGGTGATGATGCCCACTGTAAGTAAATAAATAAAATCTCTCACAAGCAACGGTGCATGGAGAGACCTAAAAATTAGACTTAGTGAAATAAAATATTTGCATAGGGTCACACTTTGTGGTGAAACTAGGAAGCTGGGATTGGCCCAGGCTTTTGGATCCACATTGTGCAGTTCAGCTACATATTGGATGTCTCTTTCTCTCACCCATTTTACATTCATGATTACTGATATGTTTTTAAATCTTGGTGCATGGGATTAGAGTGTATTGGCAGTTCAAAGCCACATGAAATCTCAGCTCGTTTTGGGCTCAAGCGTCCAAGAGGATCTAGCTTGAGACTGGTTCAAGCTTTTAGTGGCCCGCCACCTCTATAACAGATTGGGTAGTGCTAGCCTACAAAAGTTCCCAGAGGAGAGTCAGGCTATGTAAACATGTGGTTCAGCCCAAGGCCAGAGAATTTAGAAGCCAACAGGGAATTTCCTTCAGTGAGTGAAATGACCAAGAGATGTCTATGCCCATACTCTCTGCTGTGGGGTGGTTTGTTGGACCTGCCTAGTGCCTTTCATAAGACCAGGAGTTATGGCTGGGCTACAACAGTCACAGGTGAGACATACTATGGGCCTGATAATGAGTTGAGGCATTATTTATCACCCCTGATAAATAACCATACCATGGGGTACATTATTTATTGGGAGCAAAAAATAACACCTAATATGAGCATTTGGTGAATAACATTCAGATGTTGATGTTTAACACACCAAAATCTGCATGATAGAGTAAAGACCGTATGTTTTCCCCGTTTAAATTTCAGCAGGTTTGACCTGCCGAAATGTAACAAATGGTGGGTTATTTTAAACATCCGATAGTTATCGGATGCATTAATGAAAACCAAACCCATAATTCCATCCAGTGCGTAAACATGGGTTAACGCATGGCACATAATATAACAAGTCACTCATAATTAGGCCCTATGAGACATAACCTTGCATGCGACTGACTATTGGCCTTTCAGAAGCATCATCCTGCCATAAATAATGTCCCTATTGGCTTTTAGTCAGTATATTTAAAATGTTTCACATCTGTATGGTGAATACTACAAGCACGATTGTCTCCTTTTCGATCATTGATAAGGGCTGTTACTGAGCAAAAGTTGGTACTTCTTTGATTGGCTCTGGAAGGAAGAAATGCTGATTTTGCCTATTTTTCTTCAATTTATTTTATAGCAGTACACGGTGCCATGCTGCAGCTTTAACCCCTTGAGTGCCCCGCCCTTTCCCCGCCCTGTGCCGGCCCTTTCATTAGCGGGCGGGGTTCATGACGAGATAGTCTCGTCATGGGCACAGCGCAACCGCGCTCCATGACGAGACCACCTCGTCATGGGCACTGAAGGAGTTAAGAAGCTTTGAGTGCAGACTGTAAGGTACAAACGCAGATTGTCAGACATTAAGAACATTCTGTATTTGGGGTATAGGAACAGGAGTGTAGAAAGGGTTGTCATGGATTATATTTATTTAGTTACGTTTGTTTGTTTAGCATTTATGATGTCACTTCAGGCTTTGGTGCGCTGTACAATAACTCAAAGTGATGCATCAACATTATCACTTTGAAATCCACACCTCACCACCATTTTAAAATAGTCTTCGAGAGATCACTTGTTCAGAAATGTCTGGCAAATGTATGTTACAGAGATTTGAGACCAAGCTCCTTTACGATGCGCAAATTAAAGGGAAGCTTCCACTTTCTGGCAGTAATTGTATTATTTATTTACAGAGTCATTTTTGGGAGCACACATTGGGGATGCAGATTCCCATCACCATAGGATTCTGTGCAGGCAACAGAGCAAATAGGAATCAGCAGTGAATATTCTAAGCACACAGAGAGTAGGATTAGACCAAGGTCAAAAAGTTGGATAAAGTAAGAGAACTGAGGCTGCAAAAGAGTACTGTTTGCTCCTCGGGGTAATATTCAGTTTGAGTTAGGTTCAGTATTCATCATACACTTACGCTAAGCTTTTAGTCTGAGTCTAAGTACTCCTAACAGACGAAAATGGGATCAAAGAAATATGTACAAATCATGTTTGCCCATGAGCTCAACATTGAGCAAAATGAGGTGGTCAGGATTAAAACCATGCCACACATTCACACCTGGCCACAAGATCACAATCAGATTGTGGGTGAACCTGATTTCATGGCTGGAAACGATTAAAACCATGCAGCAAATTCAGACTTGGCCACAAGACCACAATCGGTGCGGAATACCCAATGGGTTCAACAGAGTCCGTTTTTACTAGACCAATCTGTGGTTACTATTGTTGTTTACCAATCCATTCATTAATGTCTGATGGTCTAAGACACGATTTCATTCTAACCAAGTAACAGGTGTACTGTTTTTGTAATCTTATGTCTTTATTTGGAACATAACGCAGAATGAACTTCACTCGATGGCTAAAAAAGTTAGACCATATTTCAAAAGCATCTGGAGCCCTTCACTGTCTCCCAGTTAAGGATAACACCCAGGTTCAATGCCTGAAACTGTGTCTCCTTAAGCTAGGCAGCTATGAATTTTGAGTGCCCTACCCCTATTTAGACCTCAGAAATGAACCTTAATTTCAAGTGATTTCCTTAAATAGGGATAATTGAATGGCCACACCAATGCCTTCTGTATAGCAAACCATGTGACTTTAACAGATTAGTGCATAGGTACTGTATTATATAGTATTGTATTGTAGTATTTCTATACTGCGTCATACTTTTATGAGGCCCCTTTAAGCTTTATTGGTGGTTGAGTGATTACTTTCTAGTGATGTATAATTTGTAAAGTGTTAGTCTATGCGGTAGCCTTTATCTAGTATGCTTAGTGTTGTGCATGAGATTTGAAAGTGTGCTCCAACTATGTTGCAGTTATCTTGTAGTAGCCTTTATGCAGGAAAGTGGGTTTGCAAATGACATAGGATCTCAGTTTGCATAAATGCCCCTTTACATCTTATAACCTACTCCTGACGAATCACATGTTATGTAGCAGCCAGATTTCATTGTGCTTACGACCTACGTGGTTGTTGATTATCTTTTTATGATAGAGACTAGATGGGATTGTCAGCAGTCCTAATGTGCCACTTTCTATCGGAGGGGGGTGGGGGGGGGGGGGGGTTATATAGCGAGCACTTGACCAGAAGGTATCAGAGCACTTTACATGAGCACCAGTTACAGACGGGCACATTCATTTTGTTAGGCATGGGGAGATTAAGTGATATGCCCAGAATCACAGGTTGTTGAGCGTCCCTGCCGAGACACGAACCCGATTCCTCAGCTTTGAGGTTGACCGCTCTAGCCGTTATCAATGTCACAGTTCTCCTTATCTTATTACTGCAGGCAGACACTGCAGTCATAGGCAAGAGTTTACTCCATAGCTGGGCAGGCTCAAGAACTATCTGGAAGCTGCTTATTCATGTCATGCGGACATACCAGAGCTTTGATTTCTGGACAGAGAAAGCTTTTGCCAACGTGGGAATTTCGGAAATTACGGAATTAGTGTTGTTAAAGCCTTTATTCCTTGGTTTCTACACTGCTGGAACCTAAATATTCCACTGTACCCGTCGAGCTAACCCTACGGATGACAGAGCAACTGTCAAGCCTATGTAAAGATGTTGGCCTTCTTATGGACAATGAAGGCCTGCTTCACAAAGGTAAACGCACATATTTGTGTAGGTTTACGCTTTTTCAGTATTCACACAACTGCATTTTAATAGTAAGTTTACGAGTGCGGCGACTTTACAGTTGGGGCAGAAAACTCAGCACATAAAAAGATAGGATAGGACTAACTTTGTATGTGGGGAGTTCTCCGCACCAACTGCGGAGTCTCCACACTTGTAAACTTATGTAAATGCAGTTTCATGCATACCGAAAAAGTGTGAACTTACACAAACGTGTACGTTTTACTTTGTGAATCAGGCCCTGAGATGGCAGTGTGAATCAAAAAGCACTCATTTTTGCATTTTATAGCTTATGCGCGGCACTTGCTTGCATGGTGATTTTATGCATGATTTTTTCGCATGCTACTTTGGCTGTGGTGCACAGAGATCATTGATTTCCACACACAGAGGCACAAAATTAGAGGGAACATTGGTCATGACCCTAGCCATGATGTGATAAACCAGTTGTAGCGAATGACTTCTCATGTCAGTGTGATACTGCTGCATATTACCTGTAGTACTTATTAAACACATTGCCAATGCATTTAAAAATATATAGAGGACATTTTTTGACATTCTGTGGCAGGTTCCCTGATTCCACTTTGTTGCGCATAATCAATTTTCTTTTAAGGTTGAGGGGGAGGGGCACAGGATGAAGGCAATCTTTGAAGTTTGTCATTTCACTCATTTTCTGTGATGAGAATGTTGAAAGTGGTATTCACTTATACAGGCGTACCCTTCTGCTTTTCAACATACCTGAGGAATTTGTTGAGGTCTCCATGCTTCATATACTCAAAGACCATGATGAGTGGATCTCCCTCCACGCAAACGCCATAGAACTTCACAATATGGTCATGCTGAAGGTTAGTGAGGAGCTCGGCCTCTCTGTGGAAATCCTTCCTTGCGTTGTCACTGGCTTCTTTCAATGTCTGTCAAGCAAAAGGGAAAACAAGGGATAAGCTTGGGAAGGCTCTAGACCGAGAGACATCAGAATACAACATAATAAGTAAGTATCATAATATAATTTGTCTCCAAAGAATCTACAGCTTTCATCATGGGCAAGAACTCTAAAGTTGAATCAGTTATGTGTAGCTTGTGGACCCATGAGATGCGACGTAAATGCATTTTTTAGTGTCTGACCACATCACAATGCTTTTCTTCTTTCACATAAACACATGGTCTCTTTTCATATGTTTACAATTAGCATCTCTAGTAACATCATCAAAAACACGACTAAGTCCTTCAGCGAAAAGCCAGAATAATATGGAATACTTTAAGAGCAGAGATGGGAGGGAAAACCCCCCACTATCTAATCACTCGCTGTCCAGTGTGACTGTATTCATTCCAAGATTCTCGTCACACTTGGAAGAACATACAGTCTCAAAATGTTGATGAAGCATATTGAATGTATGGGCCCATCCCAAAGTTAGACAAATATAATAGAGTGTAACACTGCTCACTAGTCAGAGTTCTACTCTGCTCTCTATATGTCAAAAAAATGCATAGTCATTCGCTGTAAGGATTCAGACCCAGGCAGTGATATATCTCCTGCGAAGACCACAGCTGGGCCCCTACGTTCTTCTTTTTCTGTGAGTTATTCTGCTTCATTCTCCGCAGGCCATCATAGCTCCTAAGTCTGTGTCCTGCAGCTTTCAGTGGCTTGACCCCACTTCTCTTGCCTTACCTTAATTTCATGTTCTCAATTTGTGTCTCAGAATGGGGCATTCCACTCCCTGCTTGATGAGTCTCAGCCAAGAGCACTGTTAGGATAACAGGAGCAACCTCCTTGGATCCTATTGTTGGGTGAGTGAAACTGCAGCACTGGTGAGTGAGCCTTCTTTAAAGTGACAGGTAGGTAAGATGGACTAGCAGATGTAGAGTACCTAGTCCTGAAACACTTGAGTCCTCATGCATAGCCCGCGTGGCACGCCCTTCCCATTCCAAGGTGGCAATCATCAAATCACAATAAACAACCATCAAGGCAACCAACAGGCAATTACCACACGGAGATGGTGACCTTGCACTGAGCAATATGGTCTCAGGCTGATTATATATAGGCCAGCTACAATGAGAAGGTGTCTTGCAAATGCTTGTTATTCTGTAGTTATTTTGACAAGTCTAGTGTTCACCTCACTACGACTGTAACCTGTGAAGTTGCACCTTATTCTGCACCTTGCCTTCTCACATGAAATCCTGTCATCTCCTTTCCTTGTCTTTGCCATATCCAAAATCCTATGCTGTCCTCTTTTCTTCTTATGTTTTTATTGTATTTTTTTAGTATGAATCTAGCTTCAAAATGTGTAGAACACTGCTTAATTAAATGAGGGAGTAACATTAAGAATCTAAGACAGTCAAGTAGTGAGATAATTTGACAATTATTTATATTTAGGAAGACTTCCACGAGGATCCCCAAAAGTTTCACATAGAGATTAAACACCATCTTCCATGTGATTACTTATTTTGGGATAATTAACAAATCCTTCTGGAAGTAGCTTTCATCAAAAGCCCACCTGCAGGTTTGTGTGATTCTTGACGGTGTGTAGAGAGGAGATTCACATGCGCATGTTTCCTTGTACAGATCCTTTTCAATTGCTACTCCAGCTTCCTGTGAGTTGCTGTATCTCAAAACTCTACCCCATTAGTGTCCATACCCCTCTTTTGCAGGAGAGTTACATGGAGGGTTACAAGTCTTGGTGGCCATGCCTTAACTTCTTGAACCACTCCTGTGGCAAATTGTGTGGCGTTCGGGTTAAAATCCCAGTTTCAAAATATCCTTGCTTATCAATTTTTCAGTGTTACCACAACATCACACAGTCTTTCTCCAACAGGCTGACCAGCACTGAACCTCTGTCCCACACTTGGGTTCAGATTTAGAAAAAGTTCACGCAGCGCTAAGCATCAAGTACAGTTGCATCAACAGGAAAGAGCAAAACTGCACCATATCTCCTAGAAGCGGTGCAGCTCTGCTCTCTTCCTGAGCTGGTGCACTTCTGGAAGCCATGCTCCAATGCAGGCATTATTGTGCCTTAGTGCAAGGGTGTCTGCGTTGTAGTAAGCATAGGTTTTGTGCAGGAAGGTGTTCCTTCCAGTACAAAAACTGTGCTTTAAATCAATTTCCTCTTTGCATGTTTGTTGCAGAATGCATCACGCATGCAAAGAGGTAAAAAGGAGGAGAAATAAAAAAAATTCTCCTCATTACGCCTGCCTCATGAAGTGGGGGCACAGGATTTTGGCACAAGTCACTGTCTAGAAATCTTTGTAGATAGGAATTTACAGCAAAACTCATGGGTGGTTGCATGGAAGAGTCCATGCACCACCATAGAACTCCCCCATGACGCAAAGTATAGCAAAGCAGTGCATTGAGCTTTGTTGCATTACTTTAAGTTACAAACTTCCGCAAATTGTGCTTTGCGTTGGCTTGTGAATACCAACCTGAATTTTGCATCTAAACTGCATAAAAAAGTAAGGTAAACCTGATGCAAAATCTTTGTAAATCTGGGCCCAGGTGTATACAGACTCAAATGCTGCTATCTTGGAAGAAACACATGCATAACATCCCAGTCGTTCGAATGTACAGAAAGATCAAATAGCCTGAAAGGGATTTAGGTCGTTTACAAACTCTATTACAATGAAAATTATAAGTAGTCAAATTAAGTGGATTCCTTGAAATGTATAAGCCACATACTATAACTCTGCCTCATATGAAGGCCTGTTGGAGCACATATGTGCTCCAAAATTTGGAACTAACTGAAAAAGGGCCACATGGGAATAGAAAGGCAGCGGTGAACTGAATCATATGTGCGTGCTTTTTTTGGGGGGGGGGGAGGAATTGTGCGGCAACATTTTAAGCCATACTGGTAGTGGTATGTTTGTGCTATTTTGAAGTTCCACAAAATACAAATCAGGCTTGAAAGTATAGGGGCCGCTTTCTAAAACAGATAAATCAGATAACTTTTTGAAATAGTTGTATCTTGGCTTCCAGGCTTGTTTACATATAATGGTTGATAACCAAAATATTAATAACGTTAGGATTTAAATTTGAAATAAAAAACATGAATGGTCTGCCATTTTACAACAGCAGATAATAGTTCCAATTGCACACCAGCTTGCCTGTTTATGTATAAGTACTCCATGCTAAGCCTATAACCAAGGAATTTATTTTTCAAGGTCAGGAAAAAGTGAAATAAGAAAAAAGAAAAATGTTTAAAACTCATGTTATGGGCACTATAAGAAAAACTGGCCATGTGAGTATTCTTTCATAAAATGTATATTTTTCTTTGTGCCAATGTACAGAACTGCAGTATGAGTAGAACCCAGTACCACAGAGACAGATCACTTAATGTGATGAAGCATACCGCTGTGGCAGCAGCAATATTGTCTACATTAATCAGAAGAATTGGTAGGTGAATTAAATATAACTGGATTGCTTTAGGGAGAGTTTCCTCTAGCCAGGAAGCTGTGCAAATTCTCTGTGAATCTTTCTTTTGAAATTCTGCTGCATTGGCTGTCTTCATAGGCTACATGTGGAGTGCACTGCCTAGGCCCCTGTCTGTGGTGCTGTGGGCATCACCTCTTACGCATGGACGCCATTTCAGGGCGGTGCTGGTAAACAGCCAGGGCTCGTAGGAATGCATTCAGGAAACCACACTGCTCTCTCCTCACCACAAGTGAGCTCTTTTATTATCTCTTTCAATTAGCGATACTTTACAGAGATTAATAAGACCGTGACAGCCAGGAGCTTTGCCAGAGCAATAGAACAGTTTGTTGAGTGGCGGGCTGTTACTTGCCAGCATAACAACACGTACGATTGTCAGAATCTTCAGCTTAAAACACAAAAAATACACCTCTGACAGGTCTTAATTTGGAAGCCTATACCAACAAAGACATTTTGGAGTAAGCCAAGCAGTACTGCCATATTACTCTTTCACAAAACCTTTCATCAGGGCCGAACTGAGAACCCAAAGCAGCCCTGGCAATTTTGTAGGACCAGTTCCCCCCCATAGGTGGGGGGCAGGGGGGGGCTGGTTTGCAAGTGTGAAGCACTGCTGCTTTTGTTACTGGGGTTTGATATTGCAGCACCACTGCCAAACCGGCCCCCACTGCTGCAAAACCGCCCCCAACCTTCCAGCCTCCTGGGAAAATGCCCGATGCCCGTTACGGCCAGTCATGCCTTTGTCAACTGGCCTCAAAACCCGTGACATGGTAATAATCAGGGAATATTCAGATAGACTAAGGACACGTGGAAAGGGCGGTAATGTCTTTGCACTTTTACTAATAATGAGGTGGATGTGTCAGAGCTGGTTCACAAAGGTGTTTGCATAAGACACATAAGTGCTTTTATCAATCAGCACCATTGGGTCTGGCGGTGATCGGAACAGGGTCACAGGCTGCTAAAACATATTTGTTCAAAGAAATCTGGAGTGGCAGTTAATCTAACTAGAACCGTCTATTACAAATGAATTTTTTAATCTGCAGCCAACATACATGTAAAAACAATTTAGTATTTAGATGAAGGCATCAGTAAATTTCATGTTGATGTTGAAGCTATTTCTAAGAAGCTAAAGTGCTGAATATATCTCAGCTTTTGTGTCTCTTGGGGTGCTGTAAAAGTTATACACATACAAATAAAAATGTGAGTATCCGTGAATTGGGTGTGGGATTTTTATGAATCCCAAGAAGCTATTAATTTTATTTTTGCAAAAGAGGGCTAAAGTAGCCAAAAAAATGAAAGCTGGGTCAACCTGACATGAGCAAAGTTCTATTTTCAGACGATCATACAACTCTCCGATAAAATGCGCAGAGCAATATCATAATACTTTAATGTTCAGTAAATCACTAACCTGGCTTGGAAATGCAAACCAATAGCCTACCTGAAAACAAGTTTGTATTGTGCAAGAAAAGAAAGCAGGGACCGGTTGAGATCTGTCAACACTTGAGGCATGGGAAAATTCTGTTCCTCCACGGATACATCTGATCATCGTGGGCCACATGTGTTCAGTGCCAGAGTACAGTATGTTCATGTTTCCTTAGCCCCCATGATTTCACTGTTCTCCTGATGAATCACTTCCCAAATGATTCACACATTTCCACTGTGAAAAACCTCTCACAACAGAGAGCAGTGCAGACAGAAGAAAGCAAGACTGGTCTGTGCACTAGATTTGCACCATCTGACATTTAAAAACACGCCAAAAATCAATGGAGTGCACAGAAAAAAATATGTGTTTCCTGTCTATCCCTACATTTAGCTGTGTAATAAGTAAAATACATACAGAATCCATGATTTGTGTATTGGTATGCTGAACCATGCAGACAACATCGCTTTGAATGGGTTTGCTCTTCACTGCGACCGGCCATTGACCGTAATGAAGTGTGTAATTACTGTTCTAATTTCACGCGCGCTTCGATTGTTGGGTAGGTTATAAAGCAGAACTAAGCATATATAACTTCACTTTTAGTTTTTTGATTTCCTCGCTCGTAATTACTTAAATGCACTGTGAGGACCAGTCCTCATAACGCACCGGTTCTCCCAAAGATAGTATTTGTCTGGTTCTGTCAGGATTTATCCACAGTATGAGGACCGATCTGGTCTCCACAGCTTGGGTCATACATGCCTGTGCGTGCACAAACACACACACACATAAAAATGAATGCTTTTCTATCAGCTTTTTAACAAGGAATTATTATTCCTGTCTTACTACACAAGAATGGATTACTTTAGAAGTACTCATCGAATAGTTGTTGTGGTGATTGGGAAGATTGGACAGCTAACTAACCTAACAAAAGCAATAAGATGCTTGAATGACTGATGCATCCTTATAATATTCTCACTCTAATTGCGTTATATGATTATTTTTGTGATACCACATGTGGCCTCTAATAACTGATTACAATGGAATTCTTAAGCTACAAATGTCTGATAAGCTCCGAAAAACATTAGAGTTGAGTCCTGATGCCATAATGCCTTTGACCCCAGCCAGCACAAATTGTTAAAAGCACATTTAGGGGATTATTTTAGAATTTGGGGACAGGGTAATTATATTACAAGGGCATTCCAGTCATGGCACTCTAAATATGGCAAGACGGGACATCCGCCACTTTTTGAAGGAGTGCTCTGTCCGCCATTTGTCTGTCCATTTACCTACTCATTCTGTAAAAGAGAAACATTCATCAGCAGAAATGCGCCGCATTAGATTGTGCCCGTTAGTTAGTGAAACGTTTCGCCTGTTACCTTTACTGCCACCAGTATTTTGTCTTGCTCCATATAGAGGTTGTAGCACTCAGCCAAGAACACCTTTCCAAAGGCCCCCTCTCCCAGCTCCCGCTTCAGCACAATGTTGTGTCTCTTGATGTGTTGCACAACTAGAAAGTAAAAGCAAAGCGGGTTAGTGGTTTGCAGAGAGGACTATTTGCATGCAACAAAGGCAGGAAACAGCAACAAACAGGCGAAGGTGCTGCTCTACATTACTGAATGGGTGCATGCCCCTCACTGTAATTGTATGCAATACTCTGGACAAGCTATGCATGGCTACTTACTGCATTTGATACTGTAGACAGATCCAGGCCTTGAGTAAAGTAAAAAATCTGGGCTATTGAGACATATTGTTGTGTCTGATAGTTGAACTGCACTCTCAACAATTGTGAGCAGGAAATTATTGAATTTTAATGAACTTTTACCCGAAATATATACAGAGAATAACTTTAAGCAGGGGTGCATACTCGCACGCATCCCCCTCTTTTCCGTATACATGGGCGATCTACTGAAGGCTTTTATACTCAGCAGATGTACACGCCCCAAAACAAGGTGCTGGAAGAGTCTCACATCCTGCATATGAAGATAATTTGGCCACTATTTCCAAGACATCCACAGGTCTCCAATCACTGCTGCATTAGTTGTAGGAATATAATAACAAGGACAATTTTTATCCATCATTCCCGCCAAGATAATGACCTTCTCAAATATGATAGTTAATTGTACTTATCAATGAAAGGGTTAATGAGTATCCTTATCTTGGAGTGCATAGTGAGAGAAAACATCTATTGACCACTCATTTAGAATCAGTTTTGCAACATTGTCTATTGATTTTTGAGAATTTACAAGATTTATGTATTTTTATTTATTTTTATTTACGGAGTTTTATATCGCGTGAACTTGACCCAAAGGTATCAGGTATCTGAGCGCTTTGCATAGCACCAGTTGCGTTACATGAGGACACATTCATTATGTATGAATATTGTAGGGGGCTGTAAACCACGCTCTTGTTGCACTCAAAACCAAATAATTCCAACACTGTTTTATGGCTTGCTTGCTTTTTTTGAAGCTCAAATCAAATCTTTAGATGATATTAGTATAATCTGTAGGCGTAAATTACTTAGTATAATGCATACTAACCGACACTCTCTAATTCACGTACAAGTATAAGAGGTAAATCTGCAACTGCAGACCTGAGATTTATAATATTTCTAGCAGTGCAGACAAGGACAAATACACATTTATTAAAACATCTTATTTTTATGTAATTAGTAAAGATTCAATTATAAAGATATGGTAAGTACTTAGAGCAATATCAAATGCATTTTGGGAAATAATGGACAGCTTGGTTTAAAAGGCAGAATCGGATTACCTTAAAAACATGCTAATGGAATTTAGTTTTATGCGAAATCTGCATGAGTGTGAGAAGTACCATGATTCTCAGTACATTAAGGACTCTTATTCGATTACTTGTTCATCTTATCTGTATAGTACTCTGAAACTGAATCTCAAAAAAGACTATTTACGTTTTTGCTTTATGTATATATCATTATAACAATATGAAGGAAGATGCTGTATTAAAAAGTATAGGGGCAAAAACTTTAGATTAAGTAATAATTAGGCAGAAACAAGTACGCATTTCTAATGTATCTGACTAGCATTAAGAGAAATATGCCCAAACTGTTACCAAAACTATTTTGTGAAGCTGGCAGCCAAACAAATATTTCAGCTACTAAACTGTGCCAAGGAGTTTTGGAAATTGCTTGTATTATGAAACTATTGCAGCTAGCATTACGTTTAATAAACAGAATAAACATATATTACTTAAAATCATCATAGTAGCTGATGTTTTAGATTTATATTCAAATACAAAGCTGTGATTGAAATGCTTTTTGGATTTTGTAATATCTGGCTTATTCAGGCGATGTTTCTTTGATTTATATATTTATTTATACACTTGCTACATTATTTTAAACAATTTTATCAATACAATAACATTGTAAATCAATCAATCGATCTACAGTGAAATTATCATTGTAAGTTGCTCAAGACAAACCACTTCACTTTGCACGATTAAGGTCACATGTTCGACAGGTTAGAAAAATACTAAGCACATTCTTTTTCATTTGAAAGAGTCAGATATGTACTCATCATAGTTTTTCTCAAATTATTTGAGTAGATTTTTAACTTTTTAGAAATTCGTGAACATCCGCAGTTGTACCCTTGGAATTCTAGGCAAGTCAAGAAACAATTCTCCCTCTCCAACACCTGTGCCTGAAGAATGCCTTCAATACAAACAAACCATAGGGGTAAATGTAGCATAAATGTTCATTGGCAATAGCCATATGGAGTACAGGGGTATTGAGTAACTATTCCACCTCATTCATACATCAACTCCAACCCTATGCGGTATATATATGGGAAGAAATATCGAACAGGTATCTGAATATCCACAAACGTACGACGTGTAATTGTGCTGTTCCTTCTTGTTTACCAATCCTTTCCCCTTCCCTTTGGAACACCCATACTTCCAACCCAACCATAAACTTGGTACTTCTGAAAATCAGCTGTATTGATAGATTTTGCGATAAACTACGTTTCATATTTCACAGTTACAGGTTCTGTTACTTATGGTCTGCCCTTTGCACCCACATGCTTTTTTTTATGTCCAGCCAGATTAGACGTAGGTGCTCATAAAAAAATCGCTACTTGTGCAGCAGATATTTCTGTTGTTCTTATGTTTGGCACTGGCAGATTACTTTGAGAAATTGGCATATATTATTATCAAATGTGCTACCTTCTTCAATATAACATTGCCAATATGCTATTTCAACAAAATATATTAAGCATATACATTTCATTCGACGTTACTACACATTGTCTTGTACATTATCTCTATAGCTCCAAACAATGTGCGTAATGCAAAATTGTATCTGGGAAAGCTGTGTGTTTTATATCCTGGAAAATTTTATATTGAGGCACTAGCAATGTAACCTGCCATCTGCATGCAGGAATCTGTCCCCACAGTCCTACATGCTGCCATACCTACTACGTCTCACCACACAGACCTACATGATGCTGTACCCACTCAATGTCACCGTACAGTCTACATGCTGCCATACCTACTCAGTCTCACCACACAGTCCTACATGATGTCATGCCTACTCAGTCTCACCACACAGTCCTACATGATGTCATGCCTACTCAGTCTCACCACACAGTCCTACATGATGTCATGCCTACTCAGTCTCACCACACAGTCCTACATGATGTCATGCCTACTCAGTCTCACCACACAGTCCTACATGATGTCATGCCTACTCAGTCTCACCACACAGTCCTACATGATGTCATGCCTACTCAGTCTCACCACAGTCCTACATGCTGCCATACCTACTCAGTCTCACCACACAGTCCTACATGATGTCATGCCTACTCAGTCTCACCACAGTCCTACATGCTGCCATACCTACTCAGTCTCACCACACAGTCCTACATGCTGCCATACCTACTCAGTCTCACCACAGTCCTACATGCTGCCATACCTACTCAGTCTCACCACACAGTCCTACATGATGTCATGCCTACTCAGTCTCACCACAGTCCTACATGCTGCCATACCTACTCAGTCTCACCACACAGTCCTACATGATGTCATACCTACTCAGTCTCACCACACAGTCCTACATGATGTCATACCTACTCAGTCTCACCACACAGTCCTACATGATGCCGTAAGTACTCAATCTCACCACATAGTACTACATGATGCAGTAAGTACTCAATCTCACCACACAGTACTACATGATGCCGTACCCACTCAATGTCACCATACAGTCTATGTGCTGGCTTACCTACTCAGTCTCACCACACAGTCCTACATGATGTCATGCCTACTCAGTCTCACCACAGTCCTACATGCTGCCATACCTACTCAGTCTCACCACACAGTCCTACATGATGTCATACCTACTCAGTCTCACCACACAGTCCTACATGATGTCATACCTACTCAGTCTCACCACACAGTCCTACATGATGCCGTAAGTACTCAATCTCACCACACAGTCCTACATGATGCAGTAAGTACTCAATCTCACCACACAGTACTACATGATGCCGTACCCACTCAATGTCACCATACAGTCTATGTGCTGGCTTACCTACTCAGTCTCACCACACAGTCCTACATGATGTCATGCCTACTCAGTCTCACCACAGTCCTACATGCTGCCATACCTACTCAGTCTCACCACACAGTCCTACATGATGTCATACCTACTCAGTCTCACCACACAGTCCTACATGATGTCATACCTACTCAGTCTCACCACACAGTCCTACATGATGTCATACCTACTCAGTCTCACCACACAGTCCTACATGATGTCATGCATACTCAGTCTCACCACACAGTCCTACATGATGTCATACCTACTCAGTCTCACCACACAGTCCTACATGATGCCGTAAGTACTCAATCTCACCACATAGTACTACATGATGCCGTACCGACTCAATGCCACCATACAGTCCTTACTGATGCTGTACCTATTAAGTCTCACCACGCAATCCTACATGCTGCCATACCAGTCTCACCAAACAGTACTACATGCTGCCATAAGAACTCGACCTCATCACATTGTCCTGCATGATGCTGTAGATACTCAATCTCACCACATAAGACATACATGCTGGTGTACATACCGAATCTCACCACACAGAAGTACTCAATGTCATCACACAGGCCTACATCATAGGTAGACATTAACAGCTAGAGTATGGTGGCTTATTTCCCACGTGTCTCGGCCTTAAGGTCCTTAAAAGCAACATAGAAGAAACCGTGTGTCAGTAGAGCTGGACGAACTACACAAAACTCAGAATGGAAGCTTCGCCCATTCATGATAGAAAATTTTAAAAAATCTGACTAAAGCTGTGTCATGCTCCTTTTCCTTTAAAGCACAGCATGCGCAGGAATGCAGTGGGATTGTGCATTTCAGAGTACACGAGGCTTGTGGTTCTCCATACAGGAAGCTCTTTGTTGCTCTGCCCATGTCTGAATTGTAGTTTAGTCTGGCACGTGGATACAGCTGGTGTTTCGCCCTCACAGTATGGTTTACATTTGAACAAACTAAAACAAAAACACGTCACATGTATATCACATCTAGTAGAGCACCAGTCATCCAAGTCTGCAGTCTATGCATTGTTTCAAGAAATGTATACATGTGGTTTGGCACAAATTACAAGCTTTTCACCACCAGGAAAAAAGTTACTGTCATCTTAACCGCCTGAACAAAAGGCAGCACTGTCAGCAAACTAAGCCAAGAAGTGAACCACAGAATGCATAAAACGGGGATGAATAATGCTTCCACTCTCAAGTCTGAGCTGAGTACACTCAAGAGGGCCAATTCATTCAACACGACGCGTGCCAAATCGTGGAAAGGACTCCCAGTATCTAAAAGAGTCCTCAGCCAGTCCTGGTGGCCCTGGGAGTTTAGCCGAGGTGCTGAAAACAGTGTCAAACCATTGAAAACCAATAATATCCCAGCAGTGGGAATAGAACAACATGAACATTAAGATGCCCAAGGCAACAGCCAGAGATCAAAGCCCAAAGACACGACAGCTGAAAGACCACAGAATACATTTTGGACATTGGAAGACAACGCCATCTGATCTCCTGCTGCTTACAGCGCAGAACATCATCCTGCAATGCATTAGCTTGTGAGTAAAATTCATTCCAGTAGTTGCATGCTTGTTAAAACAAAACCCGACATGGACAAAATAGCGCTGCGATAAAACATATATCTGCATTCTGATCCCTGAACAGGATCGCCCACAGAGATCGAAGGCAGCAACCTTGTGTGGTGCAGCCATCACTCGGCTGCCCACAAACACCTTCCTGCACTTCCTGATGGCACACCCTTGTGCTGCTGCCAGTGCTGCAAGCAATTTAATACTGGGGTGCCTGCTTAGCATCACAGAGGTAGGTGCACTTGCAATGAGAACATGGGATTGCAAGGGCAGGATCTGCAGTCCCAATATATCCGCATTGAAGAGAGGACTAAGAGCAGGTTGCCACTGCCTTTGCATTTCCTGGCCTTGCGTGCTAGTCTGGGACTTAATGGCTGTCCATCATTGACATGGTATCTCCATAATTCAAATACATAAGGGCTATTTATCTTTCTTTAACTTCTACATCTTAGGTACAATCTCATTACGTGTACATCACACATATATTCGCAATCCTAGTCCAGCTCTGACCCAAAGGGGTATTATTACATTATATAAATACTGCCACCCTTCACTACTGGATATCCTCTGAGAAGGGACTTGCAGGTGTCAATATGATAACTTCCTGCCAAGCTCTCTCGAGATTTTCTGAATCTTGGAAATGGAAATGTGCCCCTATGCTTAATGGAAAAATGAAACTCCTTCTGAGCAATAACATTAATAGTGGAGCAAGGTGCAAAGGCTGTTCAGTGTTAAATTTGCATAGTGAGGACTGCTGGGGCTATGCCCTTCTGTTCCCAAAAAGAAAAGCCAATTTAGCTATGGTTGATTATTTGCAAACTAGGTCATTTTGAGAAAAAACAGCTTAATTTTCACACCACTGAAAGTTGACGCTCACAAGACACTGGGAATAAATACTATTCTCAAAAACCTTTGCTCTTATTTCTACATATCCACTCACATGCCACAGTAGTCTCCTGCCCACCTCTCTTAATCCTTACACATTCATCAGTCAAGATGGAGAGAGGATAATCTGATAAAGGTTGCACAGGAAGAGCACCTCGAAATGTGACCTACACGGGTTCTCCATTAACAATTCCCACAAAATGGCTTTATACATGTAAAGGGGAAAGTTGTAACTATTCTACTGAAAACATGGGACAACATCAAGTGGCAAACAATGGGCTCCATCCCTTCTTGCAATCCTGAAACAAAGGTAAACATTTGGAAGTTATCCCATGAAATAACAAGGTGATCACAAAGAGTGTGAACCTATACGTTGTAATAAAAATAATGATCTAGCCATGAATCTATGGCTTCAAGTGAGGCCCACATCACCAAGGCTGTTCACCAAAAGGCTCTTCTTTAACACTGAGTATACCATAGCTCATTCTTTCTCATGCTGAGGTCTCAGGAGCGCAGTAGAGCATTCCTCGCTGCTAGGCAAACAATTTTCTGTCTGCACATGGTGCATATGCTTCTTTAGGGAATATCTTTATATCACAAAGCCTGGAAATTTATAGAAAAACTACCACCGAATAACTATGCACCGAACAACAGATAACAACATCCCTTAATAATAATGCAAAAAAAAATAACTATTTTGTGGTCGCACTGCTACATATCGACTTTTTAAAATTTTACTCAACTTGTTATAACAGTGGATGCTTTTTCTCACAATGTTTTTGTAATTTAAGTTGTTTTAGGTAAAGTTTGGGTATACTACTTTATTTACATTTATTTATATTTTGAAGATGCATTCATAAACGTCCATGCCTAAAAGTGCAGTATTTTTAAAGTCAAAATACATCACAAAAAAATCAGGTGCGCCGGCACAGGTAAGAGCCAGAGACGTTTTAATGCATGGGCAAAGTGGGCTCTGGCCCAGGGCCCCAGCCTTTCAGGGGGCCCCCTGACAGAGTCAGCTCCATTCTCCAGAGTTTTGCCCTAATGACCTTGAATATTTCTTAAACAGATTGTTTTCAATACTGTTTTCCTGTAATTTATTTTTTTATGTACCTTATTTGTGAGTCTAGTATAGCCATTTTGCAATGAAATGTTGTGTTTATGTTTCATGCAATATACATAAAAAAGTTTCTTTTAGATCAAAACAAGGCCTTACATATAAGAAATGGGAGGGCGTTACAAAGATTATTTGCAGTAATATTGCTGAGCTGCTGCTGTGTTACAATATTGAAAACACACATAACTATCCCTGAATTTTGGATGTAAACACATTTAGGGCCTTATTTATGAGAAGTGATGCATGGCTGTGTGAAAACAGGGATGCGTCACTTCTTAGTGCACCCTCCTTGCTACATGATGGATGCGTCATATTTACTATATGACGCATCATGTCGCATCATGTTACAGATATGTCAGTATTTCTGACGTATCTGTAGGCGCAAAAGTGATGCATTGCTGGGGTGTGTCTGAAAATAGACGCAACTCCAGCAATGTGTCCTTTCACATGGGGCTTGCCTGCATCAGTCTTACGCCTGCTGTGAGGCAGGTGTAAGATATTGAGGCAATGGCGTCCTAGAAGTGGCGCACTGAGTTTTCATAGATTTCAATGCGCCACTTCTACAAGGCTTTTTGCGGGGCAACACCCACCCTGCATACATTATACCTGGTGCAGGTATAATGTGGTGCAGGAGTTTCAAAGTGATGCCTCAGCCTAGATGCGTCACTGTGCAAATATAGAGCAACATGGCACATTTTTTACACTGCCGGTGCGTCACAAAAAGTGACGCACTTGCGGCATAAAAGTGAAGCAAGGCCTCATAAATAAGGCCCTTAGAATTTGAACGAGTGTTCCTTTGCACTATCAGGGAACTAATAAAATGAAATAGTGTATTTAATAAAGTGCACAACTACTCAGACTAAAGTGTCCTGGCGCGTGACAGCGGGAGGAAAACGTGCGTAAAAGACCCATCAGTTAGTAAAATCCAGGTTTTTAAGTTCTTCCTGAAAGAGTAGGTCTGTGGTTAGTCTCAGAAACTCAGGGAGGCTATATTCCACAATTTTGCGCCTAGAAAGCCGAGGGATCTGCCTCCAGTGCGGGCACAGCATTTTTTAGGCACGAGGGCTAGGTTGGCATTGGAAGATCTTAGGGGTCTAGCTGTTGTATAGCGATTAACGCGCTTATTTAGGTAGACAGCAGCAGCTCCTAAGCCGTGGAAAGCTTTAAAGAAGATAGTCCTAGCTTTGAAGTCGATACGTTCTTTTATGTGGAGCCAGTGTAGAGACTTGAGAATAGGGGTCATACTAGATCTGGGTTTAGGTCTCAGGATGGCCTTGGCCGCCGTGTTTTGTACCACTTGTAGGTGCTGAATAAGGGATTTGGGAAGACCAAGGTACAAGCTGTTGACATAGTCAAGCTTTGATGTCACCAGAGCCTGCACCACGATCTTTCTGCTCTCAAGCAGCAACAGTGGCAGGAATATTTTTAGCATCCGGAGTATGCCAAAGCAAGCGCCAGTTAGATTTTGGATTTGAAAGCGCATGGAGATTGTCTTTTCTATGACAATTCCTAAGTTTTTGACTTTCTCTGTTTCCGTGGGTGGGGATGGCAGATCTTTTGGCCACCAAGAGCTTCAGTCAGAAGTTTCTGGATTACCACTTTTGTCAGGATTGCTCTTCAGCTGATTGATCTTAAGCCAGTTAAAAACCATTGTGAGGCAAGACCTAATCATTGCCCCGTCAAAGTTGGTTCCTTTTTCACACATACAAATCAGCTGAGTGTCATCAGCATAGGAAACAGTTTTGGCACCCTCTTCCTCTACTAGAAATGCAAGGGGGGATAGATATAGATTAAAAAGGGTAGGACTAAGAATGGAGCCCTGAGGGACACCTACATTCATGGATGGAACCGGGGATGAGAAAGGGGGAGCCAGAAGTCCTGAGATCCATTTGCCAAGAAGGATGACATCCATGTTATGGCTCCTGGATGTTAGCAAGTCTCTCCAGGAGCCACCTAATTGGGACCGTATTGAAGGCCGCCGACAGATCGAACAGTATCTGAACAGCCTTGCCTCCCTGGTCCAGCTTACCCTTGAGATATTGAGTCAATTCCAGCAGAGCGGACTCCGTACTGTAGTTAGCCCTAAAACCGGAATGGGACACATGAAGGAGCTTCCCATCTTCAATGTGTTTTTGGAGGGCCTTGTTTACATGCTTCTCTAATACTTTGGAGAGGGCCAAAAGAAGGGAGATTGGCCTGTAGTTGGCAGGGTCCGTCGGTTTGGCGTTAGCCTTTTTTATCAGTGGAAGAATCTTAGCACTCTTCCATAATTTCGGCGTGTTGCCTGAGGAGAGGGAAGCATTAAAGAGCTGGTTTACAGTGGGGTTTATGGTGGAAGCTAATAGGTTCAGGATATTCGCTGGACATGGGTCGGTAGGAGAGCCAGACGCAATGCTTTGGAGAAGGGTCAGTGACTCTTCAAGCTGAAACTCAGGGAAAGCTAGTAAAGATGGAGGATCCAAGAGGTGAAATTTGCTATTAGAACTAAGGTAGAAGGTCAGTTCTTCCGCTGAGATGTTAGTGAATGCTTGTTCGATCACGGGGATCTTTTTGTGGAAGAATTGAGCTATTTGCTTAGACCATTCTTGTGTGCATGGCCCTTCCTTTGTGCCAGCTTTCGGGGCGTTAAAGGATTTAACTGTGCTAAAGATTACCTTACTTTTATTTTGGGCATTTTCTATCTTGGTTTGAAAGAAGTTTTTCTTGGCTGCCTTCACGAGAATCTAATGAGCTTTTTAGTTGTCTTCATACACCTTCCTGTCCACAGGTAGATATTTTTAACGCCATTTACGTTCCATTTTTCTACAATTTCTTTTGCTAGATCTGAGGGAATCGTTAAACCATGGAGCTGGTGGGGGCGAACTCCTTAAGGAGCAGGAAAAAACCGGTACAGGTGCATCAATGTTAGTTCGGAGCCATGAATCTATTGAGAGGGCATTCGAGTCGGGGTAGCCAGACAGCTCCAGTGAGGAACGACCGAGGGCGTCTGCTAACATCGGGAGGGATATTTTATGGAACGTCCTGTAATTAGGGGCCCTCTTCCCTGCGTTAGCCCGAGGGGCTGTGGCAGAGTTGGGAATGACAAATTTTAATAGGAGGTGGTGAGACCAGATAATGGGAAGAGGTAGGTTTACTGATATGTCAAAGTTGTGAAAGATTTGGCTATGGTATGGCCCTTCTCATGGGTGGCCGAAGAAATAGATGGAAACGTGTTGCAGGCCTGCAGCGTCTCCAACAAGGAAATTGGTTGAGGGTCTTTTCCATTGCCCATATGTATATTGAAATGTCCCAGAATAAGGCAGTTGTTGTATTTTAAGGCGAGGGAGGTGGTGGCTGTATTAAGCATAGTAATAACATTTCCAATTGCACTGGGTGGTCTGTAAATTAGAAAATCAGCTATGCTATGATGGGGGAAGAAGGTACAGTCGAAGTCTAAGGACTCTGCGCCCTCAATGTTTTCCATTGGGATGGGAGAGCAGTCTAGTAATTGATTGTAAATTATGGCGACACCGCCCTCTTCCCACTCGGTCGGTCCCTCCTAAGGATTTTATAACCGGTAGGGAGGGCCGAAGGGATAGTAGGGTTGGAGGTTTCAGACAGCCAGGTCTCAGTGAGAAATAAAAGATCAGGCTGTTCGTCTAAAAGTAGACCATAAATGTGTGGTTCATGCTTTTGCATAGAGCGACAATTTAAAAGGGTGGCCATTAAGTCCTTTGTTTTCTTATTGTTTTTACACTTATTGTTGCATGGGAGGATCTTGGGTGTGGGTTTCCTGGGATGGAGGAGAGACTAGTTGCAGTTATTGCATCGAAAGTCTACCGCCAAGCTCGGATCAGCCGCTGTACACTGACATAATGGTAGCCGCCTAAGGCCAAGCAGTGTTTCCCTATTGTAATATAGTGGAAGAAACTCACCGGAGGGGAACTGGGAAGCATTGCCGGCGCCAGAAGCCTCCGGGCACAGACGGGCTTGCCCTTGGTGCACCTTCGACGCGCCGGCGGCGCTCCCACTGCGCGCATCCTTTTGCATCAGAATATATAGACTAATACCTATGATGCAAACTGGATCGCTAACGCAGCTGAGGAAGTGGAAACTACGTGGGTGGAAGTGATCAGCCATATAGTAGCCACAGCCCTCCACACAATCAGCGTATCAGCCGTGGCGAACCAGGACTGGAGGAAAAGCGAGATGTGAATCGAAGCAGCTCAGGCGGTGTAGGCAAGCAGAATCAAGTAAAGTGCAAGTGCGCATAGGTAGGAGAAATTGTTAGAAAACACAGAGTAATTCAGCCACACATATACAATTTAAAAAGTATTAAAAACCTAGTAGCAGGGCAGAAAACACTAATTCCTACCGCTGTCAGCTGCACGCGTCCATTTAGATCGGGAATATATAGGCTAGTGCCTACGATGCAAACAGGATCGCTAACGCCGCTGAGGAAGCGGAAACTGTGTGGTTAAACAGGGGCTCAAATTGGATCATAAATTCAAAGCTGTTCTGAACAGGGGCCCCCAAAAAATGTTTGGCCCAGGGCCCCCAAAATCCTTAAGATGTCCCTGGTAAGAGCTGTGGGGCAGGGTGGTGGGGGAGGGAAGTCAACAGATGACGGGATAAGTAAAATTTAAAAAAAACAAAAAAAAAACACTTACCTTGCATTTGCTACATCGCCAACTTGGCGATTCAGCGAGCGCAAGGTAAGTGGTTTTATTTATTTTTGTTATTACCGCACCCCCCCCCCCTCCCCACCGCCCACCCCACTGTTCTTACCTGTGCTGGCCGTGCCTTGTTTCTAAGCGTGCAGGAAAAGGCTTGGACATGTAGAAGAATAAAATGGACACCAGCTGGTTTAAGAATACTGTTACGCTCCAAAATGGAAGTCCCAATATGTGCACACTGTATTTTATGTAAGTCTTTTACTGTCTGTCTCATATTTTCATAGGCATTTTAGCTTTTTTCTAGATTGACAAACATCAGAACTGTACATAATAGAAGCTCTCAATACATTAAATGTTCCAAGACACTTAATGATATCCTTTATCTTAAAAAACAGTGTAGCTAATAGTTTTTATTGCTGCACCGTCCCCGCGTACAAAAGATCATCGGGTCCCCCAGAATGACAAATACATTTTCTTATAATTATTCAATGAAATTGGCTGCTCTGAAAAAAAAAACTAACATTTAAAACACTGCAGTTATGATCAGTTATCCCTTTTAAAAATCCAATCAAATACAAGTTTGCCATTTACTAGTTGTAACGTGGACTCCTTAAATGATTACAAATAACCACAGTGTTATTAGAAATGGTGGAGGGATTTTGGAGGGTATATGGAGCCCTTCCGCTTCCCCCCGACAACTTGACGCCTACTTCGAGCCAGGACATGAGTGTAAAGAGACGTTATTGATGGCTCATTAGAGATTGGCCCACTGCTACTTGTGTTTTTTATTTACTAAAAACAGAGCACTTTTTTAAGCATGGTCTCTGTTCATTAGGTCATAATAAATACTCCTCTTGGGCAAAGCCTAGAACGCCCCATAAGGTCAATTTAGACCTCTCATGGGAGCCTGTCCCCAGTTTGAAGCCCTAAGCTGTACAACATCCCAGCACAAAGGACAATTCTTAATATCTCTTTCCAGGAGTGGGGGCGAATGGCATTGCCACTGTAAGGGGCTTGACACAGATGAGGAGTATGACCTAAAGCTCATAATGAGGTAGAATTGGCAGAACGAACTAATTAATAGCAATTCATTTTATGGTGATGGCTGGAGCACATGTATTAGGTTCTATAAAAGCTTAATAGATGTCACTCTATATCACTCTTACCTCTGTCTTTAATATTATTCATCTTGGATAATGGCTGCACCAGAATCTTTAGTGTCATGGATGTGGTTTGAGCTCAATACAAATGTGGCACTTGGGTATTCTTAAGAAAGCCAAGTGTACTGAGCAGTTAAGGAATCTGTACAAATATTGTTGCATTGTCTTTCTGTCACTTCTTTGCATGTTTCATATTAAAGAGGTGTGTTGCCCTACTGAGTCACCCTCCTTAGCTAAAGAAAGCAAACAATTTAAGACTACACCTGTACAATGTTTTATTCACATTTTTGTCTATTATCAGTTTATATAAGAGCCTAATAACGCTGCATTTTTCTGAAAGGCAGATTTAAATATCAGAAAACTTGATCCAAGGGCTGATATGTCCTAGGGTCATGCAAGAGTTGTTTGTCCAGGTTTTTGTTTTCCGCTCTGGGAACTGTAGTCCTGAATTTATAATGGTTAAATAGGTCTACAGATCCCAGAATGCAAAGCAGATACATGGACCGAATAAAATAGTTGCACACGGACCTAGAAATCTTGACAACTATAGCCACATTTTTTTAATTCAATATTTGTTTAACCACTACACATAGCCTGCTTGAGCCACCATTTCAAAATGGCATAACCTAGATACATCAGTGGTGAACCACGTGTATGACATAGATAAGTGTAGATTCTATTATGCATACTTTTCATAAAACAAAGGCATATTAAGAAATACAAAGACTTTCAACGAGAGCCAATATTATGATTTATTACTTAAATCTTTTAGATTGCTTAAAGACTAAAAGCTATTTGTAATGGTACCCTAGAGATATTAAAAATAACTAAGTCCCACTTTTTCAAAGTGCTGTAAAAGTTCATCTTGGTCACTCCTCATGGCAGGTGTTTGGGGTAGTTCCAATCCCTGAGTGGCGGCAAGAGTCAGGAGTCCATGGATCTTCTTTTTCCAGCAGTCGGGCAGAATCTTCTTTCTTCAAGTTGTTTCCAGCTAGGAATGCTCCGAGGAGGTGGTGGGGTGGTACGCCTCTGACCTGGCCACTAGCCAGTGATTGGGAAAGTTTCTATGCCCAATCCTGACTTCATTCTTGCATTATCCCCACAACTTTTTTCATCAATTCCTGTCTTAGTGGTTCACTGCAAACCTTCACAGAAGCCCTAAAACACGATGGGAAATCAGATGTAGCCCCTCCGTCAGAGCCAGAACAGTTTTTTCCTCATATTGGGGATGGAGCCAGAAAGTCTAGGGTGGCCCCGGGAATGAATTATAGAGGTTCCTGATAGCCACTTATAGCAGTTTGTAGTTAAAGGTAGAACTATGAAAGCTGCCTTTGTTCTGCCAACTGTTCCTTTCTCACTTCCAGATGGCTAATCCCTGCTACGTGGCCACTTCTGACAACACCCAAGCCTTCCTGAGCCCAAAGACTAAAGTTTTGTCTTCCAGGAGCAGGGTTGTCAACAAGCGAGCCAAGGATGTGTATTGAATTAGATTTTTTAGCCTAAGTGAAAATAATGTATGAACATCGCTCTAGCATTTTCACAGGCAGAAATTTGAAATAATGATTTGATTCATAGCTAGGCCTATTTCTGGATAATCCTGCTTTATCTGCGCAGTGAAACAACTTTTGGGGACTTGTTCATTGTAATGACATTCTGTTCCCAATGTCTAATGTGCCACATTTGTCTGTATTAAGCACCCAGCCCAGTGGTTTTCCAAAAGCTAACTTTAGGGATCGCTTAGCTAATATACAAAAGTATGCTTTTCTATGGGGCAAAGAGAACTTTTCACTGTCATATAGCACTACTGTTTTTAAACTGCAGCCCAGCCAGGGTGCAGTAGTGCTCTTTGAAGCCATATACTTTTGACATATGTAAATACACACTGCAGTCCACATATGACATTCAACTTCCACACTCCAAGTGCAATTTCTGCCTTACTGGAAAGTTAAATACATCAATTATAATTAACTTAAAAGAGGTGATAAATCCGGAGAGCTCATTCGGTAACAACCGACTTTCTATAACATTACAGAGTGGCCTCACTGCACTGTAAAGTGGAGCACCATTTTGCTAGTATAGTTCTTATAAATGTGCACGGGCAATGGGGGCTGTGCTTGAATTCTGCTAGCATGAGGGGTCCTAGATGAAGACCACAGAAGCTGTCTCCTAGGGAGGAGGACAGCACATGGCCTCCATTTGTGCAGCAAATACATTTACTACGAATGGTTTTGTACGCAGCTGGGCTGACATTTCAACACAAAAAGCTGCCCTACCATTTCTTCTGCCCTCGCAGCAGAGAGAGATTATTTTGTGCACGCTTATTCTCAGCCCCGCAGGACTGCGAAGGCCATGGTGGCAAGTCAAGGATCTAGGCTACAGGCCTGATCAGTCGATTATGTAAAGTTGTGATAAAGACCGTAGGTCTGACATTTTTATTAAGAAAAACATATGTTAAAGTCACTATACCTTTACATATGGTGTATTTGTTATTGATCTGTATTAAAGCCTGCCGATAGCTACCTAGTTACATGGAATCCCACAGAGTACCATACTAGGCACATGTTTTGCTGTTGGTTATCCCCCTCACATGTCATGGGGATAGAAGATTTGCACTCTTATAATCTTTGTTAGGCCTTCTTAGTAGAGTTAGTATTTTGCTTTGACAGCTATAATTTGGAATCCATGTGTAATTTAATGATGTATGCCTGATGGTTGCCTTGTGGGAAAGCTGACGCTCAATACAGTAGGCCTGAGTTTGACAAAAGTAGTAGGGTCGCTTATGTATTGTGAAAGGCATTTGTTAAAGCAAATAGGGCTTTATTAGTGGAATGGTACTGTACCATATTGAAGCCTGCAAACATCTATTTGGTTACATGAAATCTCACTTTTTAGGTAAATATTCTAGTGTTGATTACCGCCTTTGACAAACCATGAGGTTAGAAGATTTGCAGGCAATCATCGTGGAATGGTATTGGCTATAGAAGATCATTTAGAATTTCCAAGATTTCCAAGCTGGATGTAAAAACAATACACTATCTACAATACCACCACAAGACAACCTCATCTGCCTGTGATTAGTTTTATCAGTAATTGCAAATATATCCCGGTATGTTGAGGTGCCAGATGTTTTCATTTTTCTACTTTTCTTCTTTTAATTCATGAGCCGGGCCTATTGGCAGTACCCATGCTAGTTTTATCTGTACTGGCAGTCATGTTAGTCTGATGTGTATTTTACTAATTTTGCTGAATAAAAATAGATTTTAATCTAAGCAAGATATGCTGCATAGGGTTGAATCTCAAAGTGGATATGCTGTAGTAATCTGGTCTCTGCCTTTACTTGCCCTACAAGTCTACTGTGCTCTCCAATTTGTTACATAATGAGATACTGATTGGAATACGTTGATTTCTGATGCATATTTGTACGCGTTTAATACACACACACACACCAAGCTTTTACACCAACTGGTCTTTGTAACAGAAAATCTAATGGAAACAATCCTACACCCCTCCACACCTCGAAGGACAGTGGCATTTCCCTCTAGAGACTGATTGACAGGTGGGTGCCTCCCACAATGCCGTAGAATCCGGCGGCTCTGCAGGCAGAGCCTGAGCACACCATGCAGCAGAGCTATGGTAATGTTCCGCCCGTCGCGTATGAGAACATATAGTCCCCCCCGCAAAAAACATTATAATAGTAAAAGCCACGGGAAACAATGGGCTGAGGCACGCTTCGCTGCAAAAGGCGTTCGCTGTGGTATCTGCGCGTGAAAACCTCCCTGTTGCCATGGAGATTGGGAAGATGGTGTCTCTCGTTCTGTGGCTGCATTTTCTTCTGACACATATTCTTTGCAGGTGAGGTGACCCATCCCGCCTTCCAAACCTTTTCCATGGCAACATTTTTTATTGGGTGGATCCTGAAAGAAATGAGTTTTCAGCACGCACGAGTACTGAACGTGGGGAGGAAATATGAAATAAGGAAGAAACAAAACAGGGCGCTGTGGACCAGGGAACAGCCAGCTGTGGGAGGGAAAGCCGCTCCCAGAGAAAGCAGGGGTGTGCACTTCACAGAAAATATCACGTAGGTGCTCGACAGAAGCCACTGTGCTTTAGCACACAGCCACTGTAATTTAATGCTGTACAAAGTTTATGTCACTTATTGTAAATACTAGAATTGCAGGGAGCTGCTAGCTGGTAACAGATTCAGGCTGCATGAAACCCTTCAGGATTCAGCACCCGGAAGTCAACTGCACTGCAGTGCCTTACATGCTTTGGTTATAAAGGGAGATCTGACGTTACTAAAAACATAGAAATAATGTGCTGGCCTGATCGCTGAGCAACAGAAAAATATAAACCACAAAAAATGAAGACATTAGAAAACATGGAAAAACCGAGAGTGGCGTGAAATGTGGAAATGATCATTCTTGCAACGATTTATTTGGCATGTAAAAATGTGTGTGCATGTGTGCACGTGTGTGCGCCATGGAAATTAACATAGGGGTAGAAGCACTGTCACACATTTTAGGTTCACTGCATACTACCAGTGTAGGAAACCTGCATATGTCATAATCTCCCTATACAACAGCAGGTAGTTCCACAATGTGTGACATTCATTTTTGGGTGTCTGGAAGACGTCATCCATTCACAGGTAGGTAAAACAATGATGCGGCACACATTCCTTAATACTAGTTGACATTTCTGACCCTCTTGATGGAGAATATTCTTCTTAGAGGCACACAGACATTCGTGCAGTTATGCTTTCTATAATGATGGCACCCCACAGGGAATCAGACATCACTGTTAATATAAATGAATGTTGCCCTGCCCCAGCACCTCAGCTCCTGCCATGCAAATAACCAGTTAAAGCTTCTACATCAGAGCTTGATGTAGAAGCTTGAATCTAACCATGTCAACTGGTTTATTATATGTGAACACATACTTAAGGATGCAGCAATTGTTTTAAATCGACTTTTTAAAACTCGGCATCATGAGTACCTCTCAGCAACTTTTTAAACCCCAAAACACACCTTTAGTCTGCTCTAGACTCTGCATTTGAAGAGCACTGGCAAAACTCCAGGCATGGCTTAAATTGTGTGTGGGGGGGACTAGGACAACTTGTCTGCCTTCCATTGGAGACAGGATGTAATAACAATGTTAAAAGTAAAAGCTATTGCAATCATGCCTGGAATGCCTAGAGAATATAATTAGGGCTCCCGGTTTTATGGCAATTATTTTTTTAACATTTCCCACTGTATTTCTCCATATATATTTTGTGTTTTTCAGATATTTGAAGTTGTAAAACTGTACATTTCCATATTTATTTAATTAATAGACACGCAGTCATAATTTGATGTCTGTCGTATTTAAGCTACTTACGCTGCAAAATATTACATAACAGTACATCCACTGGTAAATATGAGCATTTTACCACAAAAGTATGTTGACAAATACCGTTATTTAGAGAAATTTTAACCCTGTTTTCAGGTCTCGCCTGACCCAGCGCATGCGCTGGTCTGGCGAGACTTATTGAGAGGGCTCCAAAAAGTGCTACCAGGCCAGCCTAGAGCTACAGTGCATGTGTGCGGGCGCGCGCGCCGCGCTTGACCGCAGTTACTTTCACTTTCGTGGCTGCACGGCCGCTTGGCATAGCCAATAGGTCTAGCTTTTGGGACCTTATAAGTATTTAGTTATGCAACTGTTGCATGGCTAAACACTTACAAGGTCCCAAAGGCGAGACCTATTGGCTATGCCAATGCTTGTTTAATTTACCATGCTGTCCATCCACTCAGCTGCTGGACTGCATTTCACGAAAGACAGCATAGAAAGTCACTTAATAAAAGACCAAGTTTCTGTATTTATCCACTTTAAAAAATATATGCAGACAGAAAACACATTGTTTTCTGTCTGTATTTATCTGTATAAAAAAACGGATTTCTAGGGATCCTTAAATATAATCGGTAAATGGAAAGGGAATATTGTGGAAGACTCTGCTCTAATGCGTCATATTATTGAAGTCCACCAATGCTGCTATGATCTCCTGTGTGTCTATGTGAACTGGGAGATAATGGAGGATGAACAGTGTACTACACTATGAGTGTTCGTGCATGCCCCTCAGCAGTCAGGGAAAGGCTGAAATTTGGGAACAGACCATGGTCCAGATGTATCAAAGGGTTTTGCCCATTCTGTGTTCATGGGGAAATGTGTTGATACATATGGCCCTATGTCACTTTACAAATATGTTTGTAAGTTGCAAAAAGATTACTGTTATGAGGAACTAGTTAAACCACAGAATGTATTTGTCCACTGGGATCAGTTACACCCCTAAGCAAAATAATATTTTGTGCAACGGCATTAAACTAAAAAAAGGAAATATTAGAGATATAAATTATGCTTTGCCTCAGGAAAAAATGACGAAAATTAATGATCGAAGATGATACTCAGATTAATTTTTAGGCACAAGAACATGAACATTAGACCTGCCAACTTGTACAAAAATCTCACTGTGAGAGGAGGGGGCGGGGCGTCATGCCGAGAAGTACTTAAGAGGCGCTTATGCCCTCACCCTGCCCTCAAGCCCTCTACTCCCAAAAAAGAAAAGCTTGCTGAGGCTGCTGCCGATGTTCTGGAGTGTTTTCACATCCCTTAATGGATGTCAGCAGTTCAAAGTCTCTGAAAACGAGCTAGAAATCCACTATTTACAGTGTTTTTCCGCTCATTTTCCCTAACATCGTGTGATATGGCTCCTCACCGGGTGACCATGTGATGGGAGCCGATATTGTGTGTCACACAGTGGCACGGTGTGAGTTGGCAGGTCTCAAACAAACATTGTGACTAAATCTTGATCTATTACATAAATCCTAATACCATAGTGTTGACGATGAAGAGAACTGTTTGTTTACGCCTATGCAGCACTCAGCATAATCAATTAGGTGAACTCATGCAGCATGTACAGACATTGAAGAATCTTTCTTTAATATGGACTTAAAATGGTTCTAGGCAAGAAACAGGAATGGCTGTTTTAAACTTCCTGCTACATTGCATCAGACCTCCTAACTTTCTCACTTACTGCTAATTGTTGGCCTTTTAAGATGTCCCACATTGTATATAGAGTTATTAAGCTCAAATAAAATATTCATGTTTATATTATATATCTATACACCTGTGAGGGAGCCATTCTTATCATTTTTAAAATTCCAATATATTTGTACTGAATTGCATTGTAAATGAAAATAAAATTAAAAGAGGAAAAGAAGAAACAAGTTGGGGCCAGGTACTATCTATGAACGGATGCACCTTTAACCTTTGTAGGATTTCCCTTTAGAATTCTTGGAAAAGTCAAACAGATGTCAGCATCATCCCTCACAGGTTCGATGAATTCGGAGTTTCTGTATCCTGATTATGCATGGTTTGGGTATTTCATCCCTCATCCTTTGCAGTTATTCTGTCACACTGATGCAGACAATCCCTATATGGTTAGCAATTGAATCACACGTTCACCATGGACCTTTCATACATTCTTCTTCAACAAAGGCCCAATCATTGCATCGCTGGTACCCTCTAGGCATCATGAAGTAGAGGACACCAGTCAGTATGATCAGATAAACAAAAAGAATACACATGGTTGTGAGAAATTGGTTTGTTGGTTGACTGGGGTGTGAGCCCTGGTAAAGCAGCACCCACAATCCTTGTTAGGGTGAGGCACAAGCCAACCAAATTAACATGTGCTCAACCCTCTGGTAGTTGGCACAGACCAGTCAGGCTTAACTTAGAGAGAACGTGCAAAGTATTTGTGCAACAATTCGAACAGTAATAAAGTGAAGATAAATACATCTGACACCAGGTTAGAAATATTGAGTTATTTTTTAATAAATAAAACAAGACCAAAACAACAAAAATCCAATCAATAGAACTGGAGATATGCTATTTTTAAGATGTACGTGAAAAGAGCGTCAAAAAGCACAAAGCTTCAACTTTGGATATCTGGTTGCACAGGACCGGGACAAAGTCTGGCCAACCGCGATGGAAGGTGGACTGGCTACAGGGACCCAGTTAGGCCAGCTGAACAAAGTACCTTAAATACTGGTTTGAGGAGCTCCACAATGAAGATGCATCGTGCAGCTGAAGTGATGCATCGGTTCTGAGTTGCAGCGAGGCTGCGATGAAAGGTTCTGCACTGTCATAGAGGACCCATCGACGAGGGCTTGCAATGCAAAGTCCGGCATCAAGGATGCATCGTGCAGTCGAGGCGATGTGTCAGTTCCAAGAAGCTGCGAGGCTGCTATGCGGAGTTTGGCATCATTGTCGAGGCTGCCATCATTGGCAGATGAGAGGACCAGTGCCAAGGATGCGTCACACAACAGTGATTCAGATGAGGCTGCGGGCTGTGAATCGATGCGGGTCTTTGGGACGGGTGATCCACACAGCAGCTGCAATGCCCTGGTTTTGCTTGGGATTGCGTCCAGCAGCAGACAAGATGCGTTGATTCTGCTGGATCCACAGAGGCTGTCAGAGTTTCTGAGGCCCACTTCCAAGGGTCCAGGACTGAGGTGGCAGCACTTGTCAGGGTAGACTCACAGATGGCAGAGTCCAAGTGCTGGGGTCGAGGATATTAGGGCCTTCTGTCCCTGAGATTAAGAGGTCAGCCAACTAGCTCTTAGAGCCACTCTGGGGCCCTGGGTTCAACCGATGCAGGTCTAGTCCTTCTCACCCAGGCAAGAGGGCAGCAGCTCAGCACAGAACAGCAGTCTAGCAGAGTCGCAGGCCTGTCAGCAGCACAGAAGTCCTTCTTTCTGGCAGAGTATCCACAGGTCTATAAGTGTGCTGAAGAGTTGGCGTCTCAAGTCCAATATTTATACCCAGTTGTGCCTCTGAAGTGGAGAGAATTACCAGTGGTTTCCGTTTGAAGTCCCCAGGCATCCTGCCTTCCCTGTCCTGACTCCAGAATAACTACAGGGGCTATGCAGACCTTGGTGTGGAGGAAGGACACAGCCTATTCAAGTGTAAGTAGGGTTGCACCTGGCTCCGCCCGCCAATCCTGCTATTTATGGCCCATCCAGGCACACCTAAGAGCTCTATTGTGTGTGGCTGCCTAAGTGGAATACATAGAGCCCAACCACCAACTACACCCAATCATGTGACCCATAGACAGGCTGCGGGCACTAAATGGCTAAGTCAGGAAAATACAAACTTTCTCAAAGTGGAATTATCAGAAATTGTAATTTAAAATCCGATTTCAGCATAAGTTGGGATTTTTCATTACAATTCCTATGCCACCACACATGGACTGCTTGCCTGCTCCGATTTGGAGATTACGGCCTATTCTTCGTAATAAGGTAACTCCAATGTTATCCTATGGTAGAGATAGGCCTTGCACTAGTGAAAACCGACTTTAATAGTTTTTCACTAGCAGGACATGTAAAACTAAAAAGCACATGTCCCACGTTTTGTCCCTGGCCTACCCTGTGGGTGACTAAAATGAATTTAAAGCTAAGGTTGGGCCTGGCAAAAACTGCACAGACAGCTGCAATGGCTGACCTGAGACATGATAACAAGTCTACTTAAGTGGGTGGCACACTCAGTGCTGTAAGCCCACTAGTAGAATTCAATTTACAGGCCTTGGGAACAGGTACTGCCACTTTACAAGGGACTTACAAGTAAACTAAATATTCCAATTGGATATAAGTTAATTCTGCAATTTTTAAGGAGAGTGCACAATCACTGGTTAGGAGAGGTAAAGTGTACAGAGTCCTAAAGCCAGCAAAAACTAAGTAAGCCAAACAGGAGGGATGAAGGTAAAAAGTTAGGGGGAAAACCACACTAAGGATGCAGGTTGGGGGGGCGTGGCTGAACCAAGCAGCAAGATGGCCGCACAGTGAGGTGGCTCTGCCGGCAGAGCACATAATCCGACTATCATCCGCGGCCTGGCGAACAATCAGGGACACACAAGCGGAGCAACTGCATGACTTACCCTCGCGCTGACATTTGCGAGGTCCTGGGCTCAGTACACCCGCTGCGGACCGCAGATCCAGGGAGTTGGAGGAGTGGCCTAGAACGGGCCGAGACACAGCAGGAGAGACTCAAAGCAGGGTTCCTAGGCGGTGAACAGCAGCGAGCTCTCAGGAGCTGAAGAGAAGCCACCGCCACGGAGTCACAATATTGCACGACCCCATCACCCTTCACTTTGGCGAATATACGAACCACTCTCACGTCATATCAGGAAGAAGCTGAGTGAAAAACAAAATGTATGCATAAAAATGCCACGGCGCGTAGATATGGAGAGGGGGACAGACCGGGTAAAACACTGGCCACTCTCCTGCGTAAGACCAGAGGCTCCCCCTTCATCACAGAACTGAGCACCACGGATGACATCACGCTATACATGACTGACCCGAAAGACAACCTAGCACCCATGACGCCAGAACTGATTCGATATGGGGAACTCTCAGGGTTGCGAATAAACTGGGGTAAATCTGTTATCATCCCTCTGACATCCGGCACTCGGCCATTCGAAACTGAGTACCCGATTACATGGGCAACAGGGCCAACACGCTATCTGGGGATATGGATAAGCAACGACCTCAACAAACTATGGTCTGAAAATTACGGCAGAGTGGTTGATTGGATTACAGAGAGGGTACACAGTTGTAAAACACTTCCCTTGTCTCTGATGGGGCGCATCCCGATAGCTAAAATGATCATCCTGCCCAAGCTGCTGTACCTCTTTCTTAATATCCCCATCCCTCTAACCGCACACTAGTTCAAAACACTGTGCTCCCTTATGATCGAACTGGTATGGGCAGGGCGACAACCCAGAAAAGCATGGGAGGTACTCACCCTACCCCAATCACAGGGGGGGCCAGGCCGCACCCGACTTTGCGCTATCTGCCTACAGCGCGCAGGTGCATTTCCTACACTACTGTGTGCACCATACACCCTTCCAGCCGCACGTGGCCATTGAAACAGATAGAGCAGCACCGACACCACTTGCCACCGCTATATTTCAAGCATACAGGAGGCCACGTGATGAAGTGAACACAGTTGAGGCTCTGCGATGGGCATGGACGGGGCTGCGCAAGAGAGAGAAGCTAGATATGCTCTACGCCCCCTCTATGCAACTGGCAAACCACCCACAGATACCCCCACTAGGAGACCACAGGGCAAGGGAGAGGGTGGCACAGCTGAAGATACGGACAGGCAAGGACCTATTCCCCGCAGACACTTTCCTAACACTACAACAAATGTTCGGCCAGGCGCCCCCTCGGCTGCGGACATGCTACTTTACTATCAGCTGCGTGCATCTGGCAGAAGCAAGTTTGACACGTTCCCAAATCCCCCCCAAATCCCCCCCTACACTACCAGCATTAGAAAATGTGCTCGCGATTTACCATGCCCGCAAACTGATCACCCGTATATATAATATAACACAGCGGGAATCCCCAATTCTCACCCCGGGGGCTAGAGAGGTATGGGCGGCAGACATGGGGGTGGACATCTCCGACAACCAATGGAAACTAATCTGTGGTCAGCTGCAGCTGTTGTCCTCGAACTACCGTCTGAGATTAATCCACTTCAAGTACATCCACCGTCTTTATAGGACCCCGGTGCAACTGCACCAAATGGGATTACGCCCTGATGACCGCTGCTGGAGATGCGGGGACACACAGGCTACTTTCTTACACGTGGCATGGCAATGTCGCCCGGTTGCTAACTTCTGGGTATGCACATTTCAACACATACATGACATAATTGGACACAAACTGCCCTGCACACCGCTGGCGGCGTTCCTGGGCGACAATACTGCTGTTCCACCCAGAAGCAGGAAATTAACTGCAATGCTGTTAATTATGGCCAAGCGTCAGGTGGCCCTTCAATGGAGAGCGGTTCTACCGCCGACCACTAAGAACTGGATCATCAGTGAAAACACAATGTAAGACACAACTGGAGACATACTGGGAACTGATGCCAGCGAGGTCCCGCCCCCGGGATATCTGGGGGCTGTTTGTAAACTGGCTAAACACAGTCAATATAGACAACCTTTAACGTGCCTAAAGGGAAACAATAACTCAATGCCGACTAGGGCTGAGATCACACTGCCCCCAACCACTGTACAAGCCGGACATAGGAAGTCATACGATAGCCACTGTAACGATAATGTAATGTTCTGCTGTTGATCCTCTCTATCATATGTGTATAAGGACTTGGATGCTATCACACCACCGTCCTGGTGGCGCCGAGCGATGCCTGATGACTGTTTTGCTGGATTGTGATTTATGTTTTTACAAATGCCAATAAAACATTTTTTTAAAAAAGGATGCAGGTTAAAAAATTGCAAAATATAGTTCTGGATAGTAAATTTAGGTAAGCCTGGGAGTGGAAAGACTGTTCATCAGGGAAAGGTGGCGCATGCAAAGTACTAGTGCTAGAATCTTGAAGGATGTTTACTTCTTACACGTAATTGTTGCGTTGGAACTTCAAGCTATGTGAAAAGGTTTCAGTTTATAAAATAGCTGAGGTTTTTCCATAGCACACACTACACAACTGGGGCTGTCCTAAACATTTCAACTCATTAGAATCCCATTGTTTCACAAACAGCACTGCCTGTTTTGCACAGCAAACAAATCTAGCTGCCCGTATTGTGTAAATAGACCATCATATGCACCCACGTAAGAACTGCCATCCCTGGCTAATGTTTCAAAAACATTGCCTTGACTAGTAATTCAGAAAGGAGGTAAAGACGTGTCTCTTCCAAAGCAGATGACGTAGGCTCACACTGATCAACTGACCAAACAAGGAAATTACAGATATAAGATGCCGCGAAGCAATCCCAGTGAGGAACCAAAACCTATCCCCCCCCCACATGGTGTCAAGGCTGGAGCACACAAGCAACTACCTCATACTCTACTTCATTTTACTCCAGGCGTGAGTAGAGTAACATGATCACTTGGTCACAAATCACTCCCGGCAGGCATCAGACACGCCCACTCCCTGAATACCTTCAGGAAGGCCCTCAAGACCTGGCTTTTCGACTAAATGGAGCTGCAGAAAGATGGTGGCCGCGCGCTGAGACTGAGACTTCCATCAGCTGGGACAGCGGGTGTTCTGAGCTCTGTTTCTGAGTGACTGTACGAGGAGCCGGAGCACAGCCCATGGCGGGACACTGAAGAGGCGACAGCCCAGAGGGGGCGAGCTGGAGTGGCGGGATCGCCAGAACATCCCAGTGCTGGCTTACGCTCCCAAGATGGCAGCTCTATGATGTGAAAGTGAGACCTGGTGTCAGAAGAGGCGGAGCGCAGGACGAGACGGAGCAGCGGGGAGGCAATGCTTGCGGGAGAAACTACTGACCGCTGAGACGCGTGCCTCACCTCCGAACCCACTGTAGTGGGCGGTGAGACAGCCTAGTGCGTTGCGAAGTGACACTGAGGCCAGAGGCTGATGAGTGAGTGAGCAGTGGGGAGCTGACCCGAGGCGCAAGACCTCAACAGAACTCTGCAGGAGCGGCGACTCTGAGGGAAAGGACTGGGCAGGCGAGGAGATTGCCGGAGCCTTCCTGTGCTGCGTTGCCCTCCCAAGTTGGGAGCTGGATGCCACGGAGCAGAGACGTGACACCAGTGAAGGTGGGATGCAAGCTGAGGTGGGATAGAGCGGAGATCGCTGGTCACTAGAGGGACTGCTGGCTGGTGAGATGTGCGCCTTGTGCCTGGACCCACAACATTGCGAGGTGAGGTGGCAATTGGACTGGTCCTGCTGTGCGTCGACAGCTGTGTGGTGGTGCTGCGGACGGAGGCTAGCTTGCGCCTGGAAGATGAGGGACTGCTGACTTGCACTGAGTGATGGCTGGGGAACTCGCAGACGGGGTGGGACTGATTAGTGCATAGAGGCGACTCCCTTGAACCTCACTACTACTGCGCACAAATTATGTAACAAATGGGACTGCCTCTCTTCAATAACAGCCTGGCTGGAACTGTGTAACAGAGAGGAAGAACCCATGGAGGCTCTGCATTGGTACCACATCATCTGCTAGTTGACGAAGGTGGACGCAACGGGGTGGGGAGGATGGCAGGCCCTTCACACAGCTCCTGGGCCTCCATAATTACCTGTGGGCATGACGACCTACGGGTGTCGGGGTCAGTCTAGAGGGCCGGTGGTTCCTTTGTTCCCCCCTGTATCCTTGGGGAGGCTCCAGGTCACCCTGGATCCTATCGTCACGGAACTGCGCATATCGTTTACATTGTTCGGAAATAATTCAGTGTTCGCACGCAGGCCACTCATGATGGGGAGAGTATCCATAAAGAAGGGGTTTGTGGTCCTGCGCATAGAGGGAGCGGACCAACATACCAATGATCTGTGGCGAACTTGGAGTGCTCCTTGAGATCCTACCCTAGCCGACATTATGCAGGCCATTACCTCATCGAGGGAAGCGCGGGAGACAAAAATAGACTCAATAGGAGCAGATCTCACCCTGCTAAAAGATGATCACCGTAAACTTAAAACGAGAGTGACCCTCAATGAGAAAGCTATGGAGGATGTCCCGGAGGCAGTTTCTACATTACAGCGCACTCTGAAAACTGTGGAAACCAAGATCAAGGTGTTGGAACTGAGAGCAGAAGACAGTGAATGGCGCTCACGTAGGAATAACCTTGTATAGTGGAGGTTCCGGAACGAGAAGAGGGGGCTGATGCTGTTCAATTTCTGGAGACTTGGCTTAAGGCAGAGGTGGCCCCGGAGGGTCTCTCCCCCTTCTATGCACTTGAATACGCCCACAGATTCCCAGCTCGGCCGCCCAAGCCTGGAGCCCCTCCCCGCCTATTGTGATCAAGACCATATACTGCAACGAGCACGGGAGAAACAGGACTTGCAGATTGGAAATAGTATAGTGATGACATTCCTGGATTTTACCAGGGAGGTGCAACGCCAGTGAGAATTCCTTCCTGGCCATCAAGCGGAAACTACGCCACCTGCAACTCCCCTATGCTATGTTGTTCCCGGCACGCCTCCGGGTGATTGTTAACTCAGAGACGCATTTCATTACTATCCCGCATGGGAATGACTAGAGGCCCGACGGAACACTGGAACTCGTACTTTATCACCGGGCTCGTGCCGACGGGAGCCGAACACTCCTCCGCCTCTTCCCAGAGCTCCTTCGCCGAAGGGGCGTAGACTGAAGCGAGACAGAGCTGTGAAAGCGGTGGCAGAGATTAGCCATGGAGACACGAGCCCGAACAGGAATATCAGTGAACATGGAACAGACAGATCTGAGGGCGCACGATCGAGCAGCGTGCATGGGGAATCGTATGCTGAACTCCCAGACATTACCCCTCAAACTGCAGATGGCATAATTTGAAGCTCCCACATCAGGTCGTATGAAAAGGGGATACCTGCTGCTGGGAGAAGACATTTACTGAGGCCTGCGCCTAATGATGGCAGCCTGGGGCCACTGTCGTAGAAGTTGGGGCCACCACTTAAACTAAGAGAGTGGGGGAGGGGCCTGGGGGAGATCTGGGTCCAACAGGGTCAGTTTACGCCCCGCCACCTTTTGTGAATAACTGTTCACATGCATTAGTTTGGATGGGAACGTGTTTGTTTGTACCTGTCCTGGGGAGGGGGAGTTGGGAGTTTTTACTGTTGAAGGGTTTTAGTTTGGGTCCAGGCATGACGCTAGGGTGGGACTACTTCAAGATAGGACACGGCTCGCACAATGGGACCCGCCATAGGTTTTAAATGTATCTCTTGGAACGTTAGGGGGATGCACACCATGACCAGGTGACATAAAATACATACATATCTGATTAGGAGAGAGGTACAGATTGTGCTATTGTAGGAAACCCACTTATTCCAGAAGGAAGGAGTTGCATTGCAGCGACAATGGAGGGGGCAGTTGTTTTATACTACATACTCAGCTTTTGCCAGGGGGACTCTGGTCTGGGTGCGCGCGGGAGTCTCTTTTCAGTGTGTTAGACACATAATAGACCAAGAGGGCAGATTTGTGATGGTCTCATGGAGATTGGACGGACGGGATATAGTGATAGGGAGTATCTATGCCCCTAACGTAGATCAGCCTGCATTTTTAGCGCAACTCTCACAGACACTAGCATCGGTGTTAACTGGATCGTTGCTATTGGGGGGTACTTTAACAGTATTACTGATGTCAGTTTGGACCGATCCCACCTGCCGCTTCCTGACACTCCCACACACAGAATTGCTGAGGCTAGGCGGGACTGGCAGCACCACTGGGGGCTAACGGACACCTGGAGAGGTCAACACCCGGGGAGAGGTATTATTCCTACTTCTCTGCCTTACACAAGTTACACGTTCGCTTAGACTCAATCCTGTGCTCCCCTGATGTTCATGGAGTGAATACTTGACTAAGACGATTTCTGATCACAATCCCCTGCTGGTATCCTTAGACTGGGTACGGATTAGGCCTACAACCCAGCACGTAGAGGGAAGACGATCCTGGAACTGCGGGAAGGGATGACGAGGTCTATTATAACCAGCAGGATATTAATCTCCAGTTTTTGGAATATTATACTGCCCTGTACCAGAGTAAGCTCGACTCAGCAGTGCTAGAGGAGGCGGGATTTCTAGAGGATGTAGAACTTCCTCAGATTGATGCTGAAGCTGCAGAGGCCCTAGGTAGAGAAGTCGAAATTGGAGAGGTACGGGCGCCATCAAACACATGGTCAGGAATAAGACACTAGGGACGGATGGGCTCCCAATTGAGTTCTATTCAACGTATGTAGACATATTGGCAGTGGCGACTCCTCCATACAGGCGTTTGGGCATCGCCCCACTGCTTTCTCGCAGTGCGAGAGGCAGAAACATAGAATGGTAAAAAGTACCATTTTATGTTTCTGCTTCTCGCACTGCGAGAAAACAGAAGTGCCTGGTTGGGGGTGGGATCGTAGGCGGTTGTGCTCGAGGGCAGGGGGAGTGGCTTACCCACTGTTGTGGGTACTGACTGTTTGGTCGGCCCCTGGAGCCGACCAAACAGTCACTACCCACAACAGTGGGTAAGCCACTCCCCCCTGCCCTCAAGCACGACCGCCCACTCTCCCTTTTTCTCTATGCAGGAGAAAATGGCGCGGGTAGGGCGCTCTCCCCTGTGCCTCACCAATCACAACGCTGCCATTGCAGCGTTGTGATTGGCAGAGGGAGGGGAGGGAGGCTGCCTTTCCAGATGACGAGGAGCTGCAGGAATTGGCGGAGGACCCGACGGCGGGAGTCGGGAGTCGTCGGACCCATCCAGAAGCTCAGTAAGTTTTATTTAACATTTTTATGTTATTAAACCCCTCCCGCCTCCCCCATACCCCCCTGATGACCCCATTCCCACCCCCCACCCACCCATAATGCCAGGCGCGACTGCTTTGAACCCCTGCTGTTGTGCTGGCGTCTATCGCATAGTCATACCCTGTGGGGGTGCTTGGGTGGGCAGTGTAGGCTTCTGGTGTGGTCCTCGTGCTAAGTGTTTTGATCTTGTGAGTAAACACAGTTGTGGCTTTGTCACGTTTGTGTTGCGCACCTGTGGTTTGTAAGTAAACGTAAGGAGGGAGGGATGGGCCCTTTTGTGCGGATAGGGAGGCGGGTGAATGCAGTGAGGCCCACGTGAGAAGTGTTTCACCGCCTCTTGCAGGGTTCGGCGGGGCTTTCACCCACCGAACCTGTAGTTTCTCCGGGGGATTAAACACAGACCTGAGATGACAGCCCCTATGCCGTGCACCCACTCACTCTCTCTCACCTAGTGACTGCAGCAGGTGGTGGCCGCCTGCACAGAGGCGATGAATAATTTCCACGTCCTAGGCCACAAACCCCCAGCCCACCACCGGACCTGCCCACCCTCGGTCTTTACCGGAAGGCAGTCGTGAAGTCTTCCGATGCATTTTCTGGGCCCCTTATTCTGGCTTGCCCCTTGGAGGTGGTGGGCTTAGTGCTTGAGAATAAAGGCCGTCTACAGGACCCACTAAGGTGGTTAAACTCGCGTGCATGAAGGTGCAGAGGTGACCACGGGCTGCACCTATGGCACATTTAGCCGGCCACACAAGGCTGCCACTCTGACATTTGGTGGCACGTTTCCTGAGCACTTAACTTGAAGGGCTCAAGTACGACTGTGTGAACTCCGGGTCAGCTGATTTGTAAGAGGATCTGTATTGCAGGGACCACTATTCTTTAGAAATACGATATTGCAAGTTACCTGTCCAGCGACGACTGAGGATAGCGCGATCCCTCGTTTGGAGCACCGATTTCAGAGAGATCATAGTAAATTAGTTTGAGGTCCTAATTCGTCAATTACAGAATGAACTCATGCTTTTTGATGTTTATTCTTTAACATGTCCTTGAGTCTTTGAATAACTGTAACCGTTCCAAAGGATTTGGGGTAGCTAGCTTTTTTCCATAGTAAATGTAAAGTCGATGTTTTCATGGTTCTCGTGTGGCTGCAATTCCGATGCCGATCAAACTGATGTTTATTTTCGCACAGGAGTTGTTTGAATTATATGAATGATATTGTGACTAATCGTGATGAACCCACAGAGGCAGGCGCAGTCAGGCACATTCAGGTGCAGTCAGGCTCGATGAGGTACAGTCAGGAGCAGTGGGGCACAGTCAGGAGCAGTGAGGCACAGTCAGGAGCACTCTGCACTTTTACAATTGCTTTATGAATCTTCTTGCTTTCATAAATTAGCTTTAAAATGCACGATTTGCCCACTCTTTTTTCACATTTTTCCTGGGGTGAGAACCCCTCCAAACTTCCCTTATGACAGTCAGGCTCGCTCGCGGCACAACACTCACCCCAACTTTTACGCCCCACTACTGTCAAAAGTCACCAGCCACCACTGCATATTGGCTCCCCAATTGGTGGCCCTGTATAATAGAGCGAAACGTGATAGCTATCTACCCGCTTCAACGAGAGAAGCGGTAATCATTCTGCTTTTAAAACCTGGCACACCAGCTTGGGACCGCACTGCGTATCGGCCCCTTGCCATGCTCAACTTGGATTATAAGATCTTAAGTCGCATATTAGCAAGCCGACTGCTGGTTCACATGGCGACGCTCGTGTATGTGGACCAGGCGGGCTTTATTCCGTCCAGGAATACAGCAATGAATATACGTAGACTTCTATGAATATTGGACGCGAACAAGTACAACAAAGAGGAGGCATGCATTTTATCAATCTATATTGAGAACGCTTTTGATAGCCTCGAGTGGCCGTATCTTTTTAGAGTCCTGAGAGCGTTCGGGCTGGGAGTTAGGACGGGAGGGCTCATTTCGGATGACTGTGCAGTGGGCAGGGGAACGAGACAAGGTTGCCCGTTGTCTCCCCTCTTGTTCGCGCTGGCGGTGGAACCTTTGACCATGCACGCTATATAAGGCCGCCACTATCAGGGATTGGAAGTAATGGACAGCTCCAATTTATAGCACTATATGCGGACGATCTCCCGATGTTTCTAGCTAACACTCGGGATGCCTTACGAGGAGCCAAAGATTTGCTGGGTAAACTGGGAAGAGGTGCATGACTTAAGGTAAACTGGACCAAGACGTGCCTTTTCCCTGCTCTCGCAGAGAGGATTGGTCCACTAGAAACAGAAGGTGAGTTGTGGGAAAACAGATGCCTGACTTATCTGGGTGTTAAAATATATCACAATCCTGTAGATTTATTAGAAGGCAACATAGGGTGAGTGATACGAAGCACCAAAAGTAATTTTGAGTTCTGGGGGACCCTCCCGCTGTCGGTGGCAGGTAGGGTGGCACTATTAAAGATGATCACGCTGCCTATACTGCTCTATTATTTTGGATTGCTACCACTCTGGATCCCACACAGACTTTTTGCCCAACTCAACACCCTGATCACGGGGTTTTTGTGGGGCACTGGGAGGCGGAGAGTAGCGCTCACCACCATGATGAGGCCCAGGGCAGAGGGGGGCTTTGCGGTGCCGGATTTGGAAGCCTATTACCATGTAGCTCAATTGCAGTGGTTCACTAGGTGGAAGGCGGACGACTCCGGAATGCGGAGGACCCTGGGGGCTCGGATCCGGTTTTGCGGCTCCTATCCCGTGTGTTGTTGCGCCTCCCTTTGATGAATGGGGTGGCCCCTTCGGATCTACGGGCAGTGCGCAGGTGTTGGAATCGGGCCTTTGGACGGGCACAGATAAGATTCCCTTATGCACCAGAGATCCCGCTGTTGGTCTGCGAGGCACTGCCCCATGGTGGGGACTGGCATAGACTACGGACATGGGAGGAGGCGGGAATCTCTACTATCAGAGATTTATATGAGGACAATACCTTGCTCCCTTTTAATGATCTTTTAGAGCGGTACGACCTCCCAAGATGGGATTTCCTTTTACATGCTGCCCTGACAGCAGCTACCCATAAACATTGGAGGGATGGGTTGGCGGAATCTCCGACCTCCCTGGTTTGTCAGTATATAGTGATAGCTGCTGGAACGATTAAGGTGGTCACTTGCCTCTACTGACGCCTCACAGAGCGTAACTTACCCCTTGTAAGATTAATGAATATTTTGGGGCCCGATCCACCTGCCCAAGGTGTCACTTGGAAGATGCGGGGTTTTTACACATGTTTTGGGACTGCCCACTTCTGGGAGAGTTCTGGAGAGGGGTGACGACTAGTTCAGTGGACACGACGAAGCGTGACATAGCGCTGACACCAGGGTGTTACCTCCTACACTGATTCCCTCACACTGCCAGGAATCCAGGAATAAGGTCACTAGCAAGTTTATAGACCTGGGGTTGGTGTTGGCCAAACGGCAACTTACTAGCCATAGGAAGGCGACAAATGCCCTTAGCGTGCTGTGATGGACAAGGGAGCCTATAAGGAGGGCAGACTGCGATGGGATTTTCAGACTGCAAAGAACTGGGAGTGAAATGAATTTGGAGGCAGTGAGGGCATGGGTGGCATTAATGGAGGTAGTAAAACAGCTGAGTGACGATAATGATATACCCCCTGACGGTGCAAACCCAGTTGTGGGGATTAGAGTGTTTGATTTACTGGACGACCCGGACGGCTGCCCGTTGGCTCGAGCTGCTAGATGGGGATCCTGTTCGGTGTGGCCCCACTATGGAACTATATTACCTGGAATAACATGCCTGGTGCCCCATTGGACTGATTAGCATTACCATGCAGGGAAACAGGTGAATAAGCGACATGCCTGGGCAGTGGGGAGGGTGGATATTTGGAGGGAGGAGGTTTTTTTCCCCCTTTTTTGGTTTGTTAGGGGTTAATTGTGGAGCAGAATAATGAGATGATACATGCCTAATAAGGGTGGTACTGAGCCCTACAGGACTGAAGAAATTAGGCTGCATTCGGTGCATCACCATTTCCTTGCACTGGAGCAGGACTAATGCCTCCTTGTGGAAAGACAGCCTGAGATTCGTATGTGTAAATGTAGTAGGATGTACACTGGCATTGGACTGTAATTACAGTATTACCTATGCGATGCTATTGATTGCTTTATCACAAATTAATAAAAATCTATTTAAAAAAATCAACAGGATAAGAGCGCCATTTCGTTTGTCATGTATGGCACCAAAATGCTTCTCATGGAGGCACCGCTAATATCCAGCATCCTTTCATCCAGGCCCACTCTACGGTGTAGCGAGCTGCAGATCTGCTAATGTGCATTGGCACCTCTTTAACAGGTATAAAGCTGAGTATAATTGCAACTTAAATACAATAAAATACAATACAAGACAATGCACAAGACACTTGGTTGGCAGTTCAAATTCTGGCAAATATATCTTAGAATCTCATTATCTGCTAAAAAAAACACCTGCTTAGAATTGTTTATACGTCTATTAATAAGCATTTTGTAAGCCGCTCACACAGCAGGTAGGCTTCATAAGCCATCTATAATTGGGATCATTAACACAACCTGCAATGGCTACAATCAAGTTTCAAGTGTGTCAATGATTGGATTTCCATAATTTGGTTTAAAAGATAAAAATGCTATGCTATATTATTATTTTCTAAATTGATACATGCAATGCAATAGAGCGCAGACACACTTCTTGAATGTGCCATACGCGGGGCCTGTGGAATTACGTAATTCTTTAGCCATGCATTTCCCCATATAAATAGGATTTACTGCACTAGTTGTGTATTCCACTATATGCTACAGATTTTACAGATTTGAACAAAAAAAAATTCTACCTCCGACGGATTAACAGATAATAAATTTAGCTTGATGCTTGAAGAACAACACAGTGGCAAACATCATGCAACTATTTCGTGGTTGTTTTTAAGTTATTGATTGATGCATTCAGCTACTAAACATATACTAATGAGGTAAGACTTTTCCCCACACTTTATTCACGTCCCAAGTTGACAGACCGATTAAACCCTTTTGTCTGCAGCATGAAATAAATCCTTACATGATTAAATATAACGTAACTAGGGTGAAATAATGATTTTTTTTTTTTGTGAAAATATATTGTCTCAATATTTCTGTAAATTCATGATACACCACAGGTACTGCTCTCTAAGCACCAGTTATTGCAAGGGGACCCTCAAAGTACAGACATATGAAATGCTATACAATGCACAATACTTTTCTGCAGAGTTGTTACTTCGTGAAAAGAAACGCTTCCAGTTTCCGGTGCATCTATGCAAAAAAAAAAATGTATTGGGGAATACTAGCTTCAATAGGATCTAGTATTGTGGTGTCCTTTTCTTGCTAAAGAAACCTTTACATTTTGCACTATGTTATTACTCCCTGATAATGTTTGCTGTATAACACTGCATAATGAATCTTTCTTTGCCACATAACTTAGACAGGTTTGTCACATAATTTGGTCTTCCGTTGCCCCTTAATTCAAATGGACCTGACTATAAATTGCAAATTGCAAAAGGATTATTATTTCTTCATGAAAGTCGTCGGCCAGAAAAAGCACTCTTTAAAGTGCTCAAAATCAGCTTTGCTTTTCTGTTTTAATACTTCTTGGCTCATCAATTTATTGCAGCTGGACCAAGGGCTGCAGGGATAAGAATGTGCCTTAAAACTATACACAGTCTGTAAGGAAGATACGTTGCCATACTGTAAGAGATGGTTTTTAAAAATAAACTCTGTGCTGTGAAAGTAGCAGCCGCGGTCGGTAGTAGGAGTAACTGCAGGGCGGTGACGTGGGGAGGGGGAGGGGCAGGGTGGGGGGTAGTAAACTATGGATTACAGGTAAATTAACACATAAATTAATAAAACGAATTTCGTTGCGTGCACTGCATCGCATTTGGGGATGCAGTGCACGCAACTAAATTAGTTTTATTAATTGACATGTTAACTTACCTGTAAACCTCCGTAATTCATAGTTTACTACCCCCCACCCTGCCCCTCCCCCTCCCCACATCACCGCCCTGCAGTTACTCCTACTATACCGACCGCGGCTGGAAAGTAGGTGCTTTCAACATGGGTTTTTACTGTCTTCTGCCTGTTTATCCTTTTGGTGTGCACTCTCTCATTTAGCTCTAGAGAACAGTCTTCGGAATCTGGGCCATACCCATCTGTAGTTCGATGCACCAGGGAAGTGGTTATTGCTCCTGACACTAAGGCCTTGATCATAAGTAGTGCGGCATAGTAGTGGTAAATACTTTAACTGATAAATGCCAAATTACCTGATAAACACCAATATCCTGGAGTAGTTCATTTACTCCATGTGATAAATAGCGCCTGTTGGAAATGACCCTTTCTACGGGGTCACCCCAAACCTTTTGCCTTCCTCCTCCCCTTTTTGCTGAATTTGTTTTTGCTGGCTTTAGGAATCTGTGCATTTTTACACTGCCAACCAGTGCTAATGTGCTTGTGCTCTTTACCTAAAATGTTGTGACATTGGCTTATCCACAATTGGTTTATTTAATGTTCTTATAAGTCCCTAGTAAAGGGCACTACATGTGCCCAGGGCCTGTAAATTAAACGCCATTAGTGGGTCTGCAGCACCGATTGTGCCACCCACGTGAGTACAACTGTAAAACATGTTTCAGGCCTGCCATTGCAGATCTAGTGTGTGCAGTTTCAAACTGCAATGTGGAGCTGGCAAGTTAACCTACTTGCTAGTCCCAAACCTTCTTATTTATTAGATAAACGTGACCCCTAAGGGTAGCCCTGGAACGCCCATGGGCAGGGTGCTATGTATTTAAAAAGTAGGAAATGTACTTTTGAGTTTTACATGTCCTGGTAGTGAAATACTCTTAAATTCGTTTTTCACTACTTCAAGCCTATCTTTCCCATAGGATAACATTAGGACTGCCATATTGCATTTTTTAAGTGTAGTTTCTAATTGGGAAAAGATAGAAAAAACAAATTTGGTGTCTCCGGACTCACAATTTAAAAACCCAACTTATAGTGAAGTTGGTTTTTAAATTGCAGAAATGCCACTTTTATAAAAAGGGCATTTTCTTACTTAAACCATTTGGTGCCTTCTGCCTGTCTCTCAAATACACTTCTGGGGTGTGTGACACCTGGCTTCCTGCATTCCCTCGAGACAGCCACACACAAAGGAAGGGTAGGTGTGACTGTTTTGCCATGTGCATGTTGATGGGTCATCCTGAGAAGGATGGGAGAGAGGTACTGATACTTTACACCTGAAAGGGCTGTGTCCTGTCCCCACACATAGAGTTGCGTACCCCCCTGTAGAGAGACTGGAGAAAGGGCAGGAAAGGAAGGGTCCTGTGCATTTCAAAGCATCTCTTTGAAATCTCCCTGCTTCAAAGGCCCAACTAGGTATAAGCACTGGACCTCTGACACCATGAGATCAGAACACTTCTGGAACTGAGGACATTCTACCAGGAAGAGGGAGTGCTGTGCTGCCAGAAGGGACTGCCACTCTGCTGAACTGCTTTGCTGTGTTGGCCTGCTACCTATTGCTTCGTGCCTGGGAGTGAGAAGGACTGGACCTGAGTTTCTACATCGCAAAATCTAAGTATCTCCAGGGACTTGTTGGCTTGCATCCTGTTTCTGAAGTCCGAGGGATATCAAAGACTTCACCCTGCAACTTGCAACCAACACCTGGACTCTGTCTGCTAAAAGTCCAGGTCTGCCAGGTTCTGCCAATCCAGTCCTGGGTCCTTGGCAGTGAGTATATGTGCTGCAAACCAAGAAAATCCACGTATCAACGAATTTGCTCCGATCAGGACCGCGGTGTTTCCTTCGACAACTGACGCATTGCCACTGATGTACGAACCTCAGACACCGCATTGCCGAATGCGCAAAGCACCATCCCCGGATTCCGACGCATCTCTGATTTGCACAACTCGGCACCAACGCATCGCTTTGTGCTGCTTGCATCACCTACTAAACAGCAGTTTGATAATGATGCATCGCCTCGATGTCCATCGCATCTTGACTCTCAATGCATCCTCAACTCTGTGCAGCTCAGAGCCGACGTCTCACATACATCTCTACGATTGACAGCGACTCATTACCTCCTGTGCTTCACGCTTCATCTTCAGCGGAGACACATCCAAGGTACTGTTCAGTGGGCCTGCGTGGCTCCTGTGTCCAGCCACACTCCATTGTGTATCTGCCTGAACTTTTGGATTTGTCCCGGTCAAGTAGACCAGACAGCTCAGGTTGGCGCTATTTGTTTCTAAGCTCTACACATCAGTTTAGTCTTTAAAAATGCATATCTTGACTTCTGCTTATTGGATTTTTGTCATTTTGGTCTTGTTTTACACGTACAAATATTGGCTATATGTTTTACTGGTGTGGATTCCTTTTGTGGTGTTTTCTCTGTGTTACTGTGTGTGTTCACAAATACTTTACATATTGCCCCTTAGTTAAGTCTGACTTGGCTGGGCCGAGCTGCCGGGGGGGAGCACAAGTCAATATAGAGTGTGTTAATGATCTTGCCCTGACTAGGATTGTGGTTCCTGCTTGGACAGGGTGCAACTTTTATCAATCAGAAACCCAATTTCTAACACCTTTTCAATTTGTTGTCTCATAATGAGGCATTAAATACAGAATCTGTTTTCGTTCCACCGATTACTGCAGGTTTCACCATTTTCTGGCCATTTTACCACTATAAAGTTTGCCAGGCTTTTTATTGGAGAAATCTGTCTGGAGAAACTTAGGGGGTGCGGTCATGATCTACCAATTCAGAATTCTGATCTGTGTGCAAATTCCTACTGCACATGGGTTGAGATTCACATCACTACTTACATTTGAGGACTCAGAGATTAGTTAACAATGTCAAGTAATTAAAGCAGCAACTGGGTCCCATATCCAGGGAAAATGCAGGATGGAAATACAGAAAGAAAAACATGGAGAAAGGCAAAAGGTATTGAAAAAAGGTTGGATTAAAAGACAGTGAATTGAGTAAATTGAATAAATAAAAAAAAGAACAATTTCCACGCTAACTGCTTAATATTTGTGGCAGTCACATAGTATTCCCCCATGTGGTATTCCCTCATACTGGTTATTCTGCTACTGTTAACTCACACTCATTAATCCTGAATGACCTCTCACAGCTGTTAAGGAAGTTTCAGAACCTCTGCCTGATTTTGGCCCAGTATATACTCCAATAGTAGTGTTGTTTTAATTTTCAAATAAGCTTTGAGCAACAGACACTGCCCCTCTATGTGTTCTAGACAAGTGAAGATGATAAACTACTAGCTGGTACATTTTCATGGTAGCACAAGGCCCCCCCTGTTTAGATATGTCGTGGGGCATTGGCAACTATGCGCTTTGGGGTTACGACCCATACAGAATCAGTGAAAGCCTAGAAGCTGTAATAATATGATCTATTGTAATCCCATTGAAAGTATATATTATTTCCAGGCATCCATATAAAGGGTCTGATTTAGAGTTCAGTGGATGGGATACATGTCACAAATGTGATGGATATCCTATTCCCTGTATGACAAGTGCCTTAGGATATAATGCACCTGTAGCAAGGTGAACAAGATATCCATCATGTTTGGGACAAAATATCTGGTGCTTAATTTATGGCAGTGGTTGCAGGTGGGACCCACAAGCACTCATTTTTGGAGGAGCCGCACCAAACTAAATTTTTAGGACTAACCTTTGCCCACAGCAAGAGAGAGAAAAACGCAAAAGGTGGAAAGGTGGAGGAAGAGGGAGATGAAAACCCAGTGGCAAATGCAGAAAGAAGAGATAAAAAAAGAACATGCGCAGTGAAATGAAGTGGAGGGAGTGTATGGTGGTGGAAAACAGAGGCATGAGTTGTGAGCAAAACTACACAACAATGGTATTCGGCTGTCGCAATATTTGTCAGCGCCGGCTGCCGGCTTCTGAGAAGAACCTTGGGTACTGGCACTTAGTACTAAGCACTGGGAGTACCCCATCCACCAAACTCTAAATCGGGTCCAGAATTCTTAGAAGGAAATGCAAAAACATTTCTATAGTTATAGAGGAATCTTTCCACCTTGATTATGGTGTCCTGCACACATAAGGCATATGGTACTAAGCTGTCTGGGGTTGGGCTCTGAGCTGAACAAAATGTTGAACAAGAGAAACACGAGCAAAAGGCCACACCCACTCATTTGTGCAATGAATTACAAAAGACGTTGAGGACAACCACAAGTGTCAGTCAGTCCTTGCAACTTATTTGAGCATACATTTCCCATACGTTGACATCTGTACATTAAAAATGACAAATATCATGAAAGATATACATTTTAATGTCAGGATACATGTTTGTATTTGCTCCTAATATTCACTAAAGCGAACAAGTGGAGAAATCATGAACAAGCAACTCTAATGTGCGCATTGCATGAAACGATAGCTCAGTACATCACAGAAATATAAACAGGGGACACCAGTCCAGCAAGTTCCATGTACACACGGTTGTGACGTATTCAACAATTCGTTTTAGCACCATTATTAATGAAAACAAGCCAATCTTTGCCTGAACAAAGGGAAAGGAACAGATATTCAGCCATTTGTCAAAGCCAAAACCTCTAATTAGAGTGTTAACACATTCCAAGTCTGATGGCCTGAAACTTTCTAAAAACGAAAAATAATGTTATTATTAATTTATCACATAAAGATCGCATTTATTTAAGTCTGCTGTTAGCCAAAACTTTTTTTTAATTCTTTGCTATACTTTATGCAAAATGTGTATATTATCACAAGGACAGCCCCTCGAATGCCCACGGGGACCAGGGTCAATTGAAATTGTAATTTAAATAACCAAGTGGTAACATACACACTACCAAAGTGTGTATGTACCACTTGCTTAATTTGAGTACTACATTGAATGGTGGCTTCCCCAAACAGATGTAGGTGGGTTGCTTATTTCCTGAAAAGCGTCCCACGGTGTAGTCTGTTTATTAAAAATACTTTAGGCAAAAAGTGTGCTGTGACCACACGGGCAGCCATCTTTGAATAATTTTGCCTAAAAGGTAAAAAAACATTCATGGACAATGCATCCAGATGCATGCACATGGACATCCAACGTAGGCAGGGACAACCATTCTGGAATCCTTTTGCTACTTTTTATCATTATTTAACATTGGCTGATATGCTGCTTCTAAACTCATCAGCCATCTTGAAATGACAAAGTATGATAAACTTAAGCAAAGGAAGCAAGCGTTGTCAAAGCCAATAGCTCTGAAGCCAAGGCCAGAACCATTAGACTTGGCCAATGTTTGTTTTATCTAGTCTTTATGGCCTGGCAAAGGTAGTGTTGCATTACTTTGATCCTTTCATGGTTGGCTGCGTTACTCTGAGACACTTCAAGAAAGAAGATTTAATTTTCACTTCATCTCCTACCATACTGATTGCATAAATTAACGACCTATGGAATTATTTAGAGTTCAGCTAAAAGTGGTGGCTGTCTCCTCCATCCTATTTAGAGTGCCGGAATGCATTGTGGGCTCTTAATAGGATGGATAAGACTCCTTCCACTTTTTGGCAGATGTTCCACGTCTACCAGACTCTAAATAGGGACCCCAGTCCCTCAGAAGAGTGAATACAAAGAGTGCAAGGGGTCTGAGTACTATTTAAACTACGTCTGTACATTTTACTCCAACTCGGATTTCTTGACATTTGAAGCTCCAAACAATAGAATTATTCTAAGCAGTCACCTTCTTGCCCCGGAAACAAACAGTTTTCCCCACAAGAATTCACCTCTCAGCATCAGAGCAGAGATGGTGCTTGAAATTATCTGCATTACTTTTTCTTTGAATTGACATACACTCCTCCTAGAAAAATACAGATGGTACAAAACCTACACCTGCCAAAGAGGGAATCCTTGGCTGGCTCTTCATTAATTCCATCAAAAGGAACAGGAGTAATAATAACAATCATAATACATCCCTTTGTGCTACGTTGAGACAACAGGCTTGTTTGCTATAGTATTAAAAAGAGATGACTTAGGACTTTTTTATGAGCTAAAACCTTTACGTTGAAAGTACTATGTCTGTAAATGGATTAAAACAGGAACAGAATAAACTAATATTTCTTTTAACATAAGCCCGTTTCATTCTAGTAGTATCATTCTGTCACTTTATACATTTTGAAGAAACCTCTTACTCAACTGGTGATGCATCATTTCCTTACTATAGGTGCATTTATAAATTGATCTATAGAGAACTAAAAGAAATATTTACCATTCTTCTCTCTACACTATGAATACATTCCGTGATATCTGACCATACCCTCCAAGGTCAAAACTATATTTTGATGTTCTCATACTGCACGTTTGTGTATGTGTGAGGGTTTGTGTGTCTTGCATTTTGTGTGTGTAGGGTGTGGGTGTCTGTGTGTGTGTGTATATAAATCTGGTGCATCTGTGCACTAGCACATCTAGTTTTGTTTCTGAATTTCTCAATTGTAAAACCCTCTAACACCACGATTAGATATTGAAATTATCTTTCGCCATGTTACAACAGGAAACACACTTACTCCTGCCATCTGCATGTGAGAGGGTTTCCAGGGGGAGAAGGCATCTACAAGGAATACGTGATTGCCCAGTTACATGGGTTTCTACGTGTTTACCTACTTCTGCTGTAGGACCTTGCGGAAATGCCAGTGAACCTGCCTTCCCCCAAAATTTGCTACAGTGGAAATCCACTATGGTGGCGCAATGTCATCTACACAAATCATTCTGGCAGAGGCCGCATTCCTCTGATCACTAGGATCTTCTTCTCACAGATACCTTTATTTGCACACCTAAGTTGGTCATAGACATGAGCATATTGCATCCTCTCCACTGTTCCTGCCTCTGGGGCTGATTTAGAACTCGACGGACAGGTTACTCCGTCACAACCTTGACGGATATCCCATCCGCTGGAATATAATTCCCATTACATCATATGGGATTTATATTTCGGTGGATGGGATATCCGTCACCGTTATGATGGGTAAATCCCATTACATCCTACGGGATTTATATTGCGGCGGACAGGATATCCGTCACCATAGTGACGGAGTAACCCGTGTGCCAAGTTCTAAACAAAGCAGTCGGTTGTGACCTAGGGCCTGTTTTTCTTACTTAGAAATTCAAAACGCATACTCCAAGTCGAGAGTTAAGCTCAGCTTATCGGTTTCTACTTGAAGTGCTGAAAATGGAGATATCCCGAAACAGAGGTCTCTCCCAGTCCCACGAGCGAGTATGGCGGCATGTGCGTGAGCGCGAGTGTCGGGGTAGTGCTGCCTGTTTACGTTTACATGCAGGTGTGACGAAGAGCTCAGTTTGAGAGAAAGGTTACACAGACAAAGGCTGAAAAAACTTTAATGAGTCTACGGGTTTTAGGGAGGCAAACACAATTTATACTCGATTATACCCAGTGACAGATGAAAATCTGCGAAAATTCGAAACGATTTATGGCTGCCGATCTGTCATTTAATCAGTACAAAAGAGCATGTTGCTTTAGTTTGGGAAGAAGCTCTTAATCCGCACATTACTTAACCAGGTATTTATCGGTGATCTCACATCACCTGAAGCGATGGCTGTCTTCTTCTCTACCAGGAGCTTTGCCGCGTTAAGACAACACATTTCAAGTTGTCTCAGATGCTAAACGTGGTGCAGGCGGGGAGGGTATGGGGGGGGGGCAGACTCACTCACAAATATAAAAGGGTAGAAAAGAAAAGCCAAAGGAAGGCTGAACAGTCGTATGAATGCTGGACGCATGTATACTAACGTGCAATGCTGTACTGTAGATGTGATGAAGTTTGACTTGTGAAGAATGCACGTATGCAGCGCTCAGGAAACTGCTGGTGCTATGTATGTGGTTTAATTAATAATCATAAGCCGATTAGCCCATTTCACTGCACCCTGCTGGGCACTTAGCGACATAATTTTGTCTACAAATGCCTCCTCTGGGAGACAGAGTTCTGTCTCTCTGGAGTTCATAGTGCAAGACAACAACCTTCGTACATCATGTACCTCAAATGTAAAGGGATCTCAGTGGTATGTGTTACACATGGTATTTGTGGCAATGGGAAATCCACTGTGTTTTCACTAATAAGAATATGCTTGGGCTCAGTAATATGTGGCCTTCTCTCACTTGTCTGACGGGTGCCCAAGTGACTGGGTCAATGCACTGCCTTGCCCTGCCACCCAGAGTTGGGCCATCACTTGGTCAATGCATTCAAGCCTCTGTGCACCTCAAACTACCAGGACTGCAATGATAAAGATAAGACTGCAGACCGTTCGAGGAGGAGTTCAGTTATCTCAGGGTCAATATCTTTTCTGGGAGGGGAATGTACATGATAACTTACACAACAACTCTAGGAAACCCATCTTGGGTGGATGAGTTGCATTCACGCACGCCGAGGGTTTAGCCTGTTTATTTCCTGTGACCTTCTTAGCTGGCAGAGGCCCACACTGAACTGACCCGTGGTACCACTCCTCTGTGTCAAGCCTAAAACGTGACCTGCCCGTGCTCAGGGTTTCATCCTTATCTGTTTCTGGAGTGATTGCGTGCTCAGTATGGGTTTCGGTATTCAATAATATATCCTCTTTGTGGTAAACTGGCTCCAGTGCGGTGTCTCTTGTGGTGAAGCGTGGCATTAAGCTGCTAGCAGTCTCACCCAGTGATGCATGTGGCTTGCTCAGTCCCTTGCCCCTGCGTTGGAAGATGTAGTCTGAGTTAGGCTGCCCATAGGACACAGAGAAATTGTTCCAGGATCACAAGTGCCGAATGTCCCACCTCCTTGGGAAGATGGAGGTGATGAGGTCAGATAAGCCTCCTAGGTACAAGTGCAGACCCAGCTGATGTGACATTGATTTTCCTGAATGCATTAATAGAGGTGCTCAATATCATTTCACCAACAAACATATTAATATCTTCACGGAAATATTTCCAATTTTGACTACTCTTACTCTTACACGGCTATATTTTTTCTCTTCTACATAGGAGATCATCACACTTGTTCCCTGGTGTCTTTTGTACACTACATAATGGATTCCCGTCTCAATGCAGGACTCCTGAAAGATCACACGGGTCGGGAATGAATGAACTAACACCACAGTGGGATTGTGTGTTGGAGGTGCATGAATGTTTCAGCTGCAAACAACCCACAGTTTCTCTAAAAATGGCAACATTTGATTCACATGCTTCTCTTCAGACATTTCCAGAGTAGAGATCTACTATCTAATTATTCGTTGTTCTGTTCACAACTACCATAGATGTGGTCTAATGCTCTGAACTTGGTAGAAATTCAAGTGCTGCACACGTTTCTACATGGCTCAAGAAACACATAATTTCAATATTTTTGTGTCTCCGGAACAATCTCTTAGTACTGGTTTTGAAGTTGTTATCGAGTTCAATGGACCTAACACCAAATTCACAAAGCTTTTCTCTGTCATAAGTTAGCATTACATCAGGATTGCAAAACATGAGTGACAATTAGGCTTAATTAACAAATGTGAAGAGATAAGTAATCTATGCAAGTATGTATACATACATGTGCATAAATTACACAAGGAATGAATACCTGACATACACAAACATTTTCCAGTCGATTGAATTGTGGCCATGCAAGGGTTCGAGAAATGTGCAGGGAAATGTAGGGTACATTTTATTACAACCCACAAAACATTGTATATCTCTGCATTTGCAAACATCCAGAAATATGTTTCCCACACACATCTGATTACCTCAATTACACACAAAGGTATTTGCAATAAGTAGTGTAGAAGTTGTGAGAAAGGCACAAATTAGTGTGCATGTGTGTGTGTTTGTATATATGGTCTAGGGGGAATCCATGTATAAAAAATGCATTTTGTAACAGGAATAACTAGTACAGTGAAAAAATCTAAAAAGTTGCGATATTTTCAACAATGCAATATGTCTAACATATAGACTGCATACACTACACACATGCAGGTATATTGGAAATGGATACGAGTCAATGTAATACTTGAATAATATATCCATATGTGTATAAATCAGGACATTAATACATTACACCCAAGTCAAAAGGGAACATGCATGGAATGTAGAAAAGCCATAAATTATGCAAGAGTGTGGGTAATGTACACATTGTGTGCCTCACACATCTACCTATAGCTATACCGTTGCAAAACAGCCTCTTTGAAGTCAGGTAGAGGAAAACATTTGCCTTTTCGTGAGCCCAGCAGAAGCATGATAAATTGTAGTCATCACACACACTCTTGCACATATATCGCATTCACAACAAATTTGCGGGTAATTCCTTCTCTTGAGAGCCATCCAAACCATGCCTGTGAGAGTGGTTTTCTATGTTTTGAAAGGGGAGGGACTGTTTCCATATTTAAAGGCTAACATGGGAAAATAACATATAAAACATATACTTCAAATAAGACCATGAGAAAAGGCCAACAAGTGATAAGGGCATCAGTAAATAACACATTGGTATTCAAAACCATACAATGGCATCCGGCCGTAGAAGCTAACTTGGCCAGAAGTGTTGGCCAGCAGAGCTTTGTAGCCTCCTTTATTCATCTCAGACTGTATTTATATATCTCTGAATACAGTTCATATGTTGGAAGAGAGAAATTAGTAGACATATTTCAGCATCCGAAGCCCACGCTACACATGCTCGGAAGTTTGCATTTATCTCAAAAAAAGATGACAATCATGGCATCCATGTTTAGAGTCACTTACACACCTACATAAGGTACTTGGATCAGCCAATGTAAAACATTTTACATTTATACTACATTCTTTGGTTAGATAGAAAGGTGAAGACTGAGGAAAAGTCTCAGAGAATGCGCCGGTCTTCTTCCATCATATGTTAAGGCATTCCTTCTTCTCTCTAAAGGGATTCTGACAGCATCTTTCACTAATTAAAAGCATTGATTGAGTTGAAGAAACCCTTGCAGTGTCACTGGAGCGTCCTCAGCACTGCAGTTAAGACATTAGGAAGGGCTCTTGGTTGAGTGATGTTCCTGTGCTATAAAGAAGGCTCTGGTGAACGAAGACACTCATAATTTACCCCGGGGTAGCAGATATTGGCTTACTATAAAAGGCTGCTATCAAGGGGATTGTTTGCTATCAATCACATCTGACAGGGACCACAAAGAATCATTCCCCCTTTACAGCCGTCTTAAGAAATAAGCAGCATTCTCATTAGGTTTGATTTCTTAAGATCATGTTAATTTCTGAAAAATGGGAAATCATTGGAGGCAATATTCTGTTCCATAAAAAATACATTTTCCCTTGAAATTATTGTACTGGCAAGACTGTCCGGGCTGGAAAACAAGGAAATGCTATTGTAGGTCAGACAACGTGTTTTTGAGTAGAGCTACAAACGGGCTTAATGACAGAGTATTCATTTGTTTTGTTACCCAGACAGGGTAATTTGTAAGATTGTATAGGTAACCAATATTTCCTCCCCTCAGAGCACCTTTCAATACTTGTTTATTCTAGCTACCTTTACCCAGAGTTAGTGTTGAGCGCCCGGCAAAAATACCTGGTTACCTAGTGTTCGGGTTTAATGACAGAATGTCATTTTGAAGAACTTCCCAATTTGGGGCGATAATGTACATTCTCTATACGCAAGTCTTGTGCAGTCAAAAAAAGCAACCATTCGCGGTAATATTTAAAAAACCTTTGCCATGGAACGGTAGCCAAGAAAAACACAGTACAATATGTGCAAACCTACAACCACATAGCAAGGAAAGACTTGGGAATTGAAATTGAGCAGGAAAAACAGATGCCTATTCCCTTGAGTTTTACAACAGGCTGAAACGTTTAACTAGAGTGACTGAGCTGAGTGTTCTATCAGAAGGAATGACAATGGTGTATTACCCTGTAATCCGCTCAAAGACTGTAAGTAAACAGTTATGTTATGTTAAAGTTGCTTATTCAGCGGAACAAATCACCCTGAGTGGGGTCTCTCAGCGCAATTGCAGCTCTACAGGCCCTGGAGCAGGAACATTAAAATAATTACATTAATTTAGTAGAGATTAAAAAGCCATGTTTTGAAAGATGTTTTCAACCGTTTAAAATCAGTGCATGCACGTAGATGTAGCGGAAGCTGATTCCAGTGCTGGGGGACCACGTATGAAAATGAACGGCCCCCATACCTGGCAGTGCAAACGCACCGAGGATGTAACAGAAGCTTCCCACTAGATCTAAGACTCTGGGTGGGGGCATACAGCTGCAGTTTTCCCTGCAGATAGAGAGGCCCACTTCCATGCAGGGATTTATGCACCAGACAAAGAAGTTTGAACAAGGAGTGCATTTTTATTGTCAGCCAATGAAGAGTTCTGAGAATGAGTTTTGAGGGCGATCGAGGTGGGAGATGGCAAATTAAACGTGTCATTGTATTTTGCACCACCTGGAGTTTTGAAAACAGGCCTTTATTCATGGCAACCATTAGCACATTGCCGTAGTCCAGGCGGCTGACTATGAGAGCCTGGATTAGGGGTTTCCTTGACTGAAGAGGCAGCCACTTGAATGCGTTCCTAAGGAGGTGCATATTTCCAAAACAGGACCCCGAAATGACATTCACATGTTCCTTCATGGAGAGGCTTTCATCTACCATGACTCCCAGGTTTCTCACAACACTGGGGCCACCAGTACTCAGACCACAGATAATGGGCCTTCTCAAAGAACACAATCTCTGTTTTACCCGATTTAGTTGAAAACAATTGAGCTGCACCCAAAAGGCGATCTGTTCCATACAATCATGGAATCTTTCTTTAGTAGTGTTCAGGTTAGGCCCCATTGTGATGACAAGTTGAGTGTCATCTACGTATGCGATGAGATTGAAACCAAAGGATTTTCTGACTTGTGCTATTGTGGGGCCACACAGGTATTTTAAAGGATGGGACTCAAAGAGGATCCCCGTGGCACCCAGCCCCCCCTGTCCAAGGCTATGGTTCGAGAGCAGAAGGACTCTAGTTGCACCAAATGGGTGCCCTCACTCAGAAAGTTCTTCAACCAACCCAAGGCTTTTCCACCGATACCTATATCCCCCAGTCTTTGGATTAAGACTGAGTGTGAGATGGTGTTAAATGCTGTAGATAGATCTAACAATACTAGCATTGCTAACAGTGAGATATCCTTATAAATGGTACTTCCTGGTCCAACAAGAGCATAGGGCATGCATCGTATTGAGCTTTTACCTATAAAGATCAAATGTGAATCCGCTTCTGCATCTAACTGACTACTACGGTCATTCATGTGGAGATGGTGTGAGGTGCAATTCATGTGTCAAGTCCAATTGTGATTGCTTGGTGTGCACTAAACTCAGAAATTCAGAGACGAGCCTTTGTTGAAGCTGAACATACTCCTAAAATAATGCCACATGAACTTGGGGAGTGAAAAGATGTTTTTATTTCTGTTTGTTTGTACCTGCTCAGTGGCACATCCCCTAAATGTTTGCTTCTTCACATAGATGACCGAAAAATGATTGAACAGAATGCCCTTAAAGTAATAGCCAGCAGTTCAGGTTAATGAAAGTATTTCCATCCTTCAGGTTTTGTCTGGCTACATAGCATCTGAGGATTGTATCCTGTACTATTGGCAGCGGTAGAGCATGGGCCATGACTTAAGGCCACACCCTATGCCACGTGGAAGCTTTGTGGCAGGGGGGTGGTCATAGGACACTTCCCGGGTCTTGAACCTCTGTACAGAATCCTCGGTGCATGGCCTTCAATCGAGTTACCCTGCGTATATTTGGAAATACGCACAAGTCATAGACTTCCACATGTACTCCTGGTACTCGCTACTACTGGTACTACTATGGATTGATTGTATGGTGGACAATCCTCTTAAATATGCCTGGCAAAAATGTGCATTTAAGCATTTGTTTCTTTAACTTTTTTCTTCCACAGAGAAAATACATTTCCATCTGTAAAAAGCCCTTCCTGAGTCCCCCATGGGATATGGTGTCTTCTCATCCCAGCCTCAACATAGACAGGCACTGCATTTTTCAGGAGTAATTACATGCATTTTCAGTATGGAAACGACTTGCAAGATTTATTTGATCGCTCACAAACTTATGGGATTAAGGGTGTTACCTGCATTTTGCATGACCATACCCCATAATGACCCTTTTATCACCTGTATCTGTAAACTTAGTGGTACAGGCAATCAAGTGTACTGGGAGATTCTCCACACCACTATTCTGTATGTGCATGTGAATGTCTCCAAATCCTGAATTCTCACCTCTCCCCTAGTTCATCTAAACCACAAAAGCATTTGCAAATGGGGTGCCAGTTATTGACAGTGCTGTTGCAGCAAGTTCTTCATATTCCCATTACTCATATCAGGGCTTTAAGTGGGCCGGGTCTCACCGGGTCTGAGCATCAGCAGTTTTTTTAAGGGGGCCTCGAAACGGGGCTCTATCGGGCTCTCTTTTGTGCCCTGGCACAGGCGGTCCGTTTTTTCTCTGGACTGCAGTGACAGCAGGCACATCGATGTGCACATGGTGGGCGTTGCAGAGGAAGGGAAATCCTTTAAAGAGAGTTATTTTATCTCTGGATTTCCCTTCTCTTTTTGAAACTCAGCAGCAGCAAGATCGTCGTAGTGTCACCAGGGCTTTAAGTGGAAGCTTTTTCAATAATATATACAAGCCATGGTTGCTGCTTCTTTAGTTTATGCAACTAGCAACCTTTGACAAAGCCAATAGTCCTGACTTGTGGGTATGATGTGACTTGTATTATATATCTGGACGCAATGCGGGAACAGCAAAATACAAGTCGGGCGGCACACTATGCTAAACACAGATTTTTAGCTTATGTGTTTTTCAGCCACGCCCTTAATTGCATTGACCACGCCCCTTCGAGAGACCCCCCCAGTTTTTTCATACCACTTAAAGCCCTGACTAATATGCTGCCATGTATAGTAGAAATAATAAAAGCTAGATAAGAAATAGAGAGTGTACTTGAAGAAGCCTTTGTTTACAACAATGAACTCAGGAAAATTGATTTACACCACTTTTCTTACACATTTGAGAGTACAGAAAACGTTTGTTTTCCTTTTTCGCACAGTGAATGACCAAAAGTCAGAATTCTATAACATAGTTTCTTGCACCATGTAGAGGAACAGCACGAATGCAATACCTGTTTTCCCCTGTGGTGGCCCACAGTTCTTCAGAAAAATATGTATATATAAGGTCCTTAGACAGGAGGCAGACTCCACAAGTAAAACAACAACAGCTTTAGATGCTGGCGGGGCCTCGCATGCCTTTCCAGGGCAAGAACCCTGCGTGTTTTCAAAGCAGCCCACAGCAGGAATGTTTTGCTTGTCAAACTCCAAGACAATAATCATTAGGCTGTCTTAATGGTCGGCATGAGATGTTATTGCAGCGGCACCTGACTCCCGGCGTCTTTCAGGAGCCGTCGTCAAAGCCTCTTATCAGCTCCGCTTCCTTCATCACCTCTCTGCTCATTCCAGCGTTTAACTCCTCACAGCCAGGCCTTCGACTGCCACGCTGCTGACCTCAAAGCTCGCCCCTTCAAAGAGACACCTGCTCGCAGGTTTCCTGTTTACACCCATCACTCATGGCCCCGAATGGGATTTGTTTACCGCCATTTTAGATGAGGAACTATTTAGTGATTGTTATTATAGGAGCGGTGGCGACACATTCTGTTCTCTGGGCGTTCCCAAACTTTGAAATATTCTGTATCTTAAAAACTATTACATCAGTTAAAGGAGTAAATATAATTCTTTTAAACTCTGAAACATTGTCTTCCTTTTTGCTTCTGTTCCTTGACCTGAAGGTGTCAGCCTTATTCTATGGCCGCTACCGGCCACATCAGCATACCAGGAGGTCCTCAGAAACAGGGCTGGCTTTAGAGCTGTTGGCGCCTGGTGCCACAATCATTTTTGCCTCCCCCACCCAGTGCTTAATTTGTGCTTAATTTGTAAAATAATAAGTGCCAGGGCTCTGACCTGGAGGTCACTGCAGCTTGCACCACCCACTGCCCCGTCATTGGTGCCAGACGGCACCAAAACAGCTACTAATCATCTCTCTCGTCTGCAAGTGCGACAGTTCAGATCATTCCAGGTCCCCAAAGCTAAAGGAATCGCTGGGGAGGCAGGTATTAGTATTTTGTCATGTATATTGTATTCATAAACAACCATTGTTCATCTCATCTCTAAATTAGATGAGCAGTAATAAGTGTGGTGATGACAATTAAGTGCCAGTGTCGAGGCCCGGAAAGCACCGGCTCAAATTAAGCACTGCTCCCACCTCCTCGTATTCCCTCACGACGACCAGGCAAAAGTGTCCTTCATCTCTCCATAGGCCCTCTCTCACATCCATTTCATTTGTTTTAAAACACTGCTATTGGCTGACTTTACTGGTAAGAATGTATATCTACCCAAACAAACACATTTTTTAGCAACATTAGCAATAGATAATAAAAGACTGGTGGGGGGGAACGTAACGTCCCAAACTATTTTATGCAGTTTGCATGCAGTTCCTTGATTACGGTTCGTAACCGTCACTGTTCTATATTAGAGATGTATCTTATGAACTGCGGTAACAAAAAGATCTCTGTGACAAAAGCCCTAATCCACTCAGCTATCCAAATAAAATATAGATCTGTGGTCTGCATAGTAGGCGTTCTTTGCAGCAGGCATTTTAACCCTCTGCGCTACTTTATGGCGAGTCAAACTGCCCATAGACAAAACTCTGATCGATCTCTCTAGCAGGAAAATTAATCACAAGAGTATTTTGACATTTGTATTGCTGCCTGAAAACTGTTACCACAAGGAAATCTGCTGATGGTGTTTCCAAGCCGTAAGTTATTGCTAAACAGCGCCCCCCGACCCAGGTCAGCAGCCAGTGCGGCTGCACCAGTCGCTCTGCCTTAAATCCGGCCCTGCTCAGAACTACCAGGGCTCTATTTACTTTCATCCAGAGATTTCGTCCCTTTGCCTTTCACTGTTTTCCCCAAATTTTGATGTATTTCCTGTCACCACTTGTTGTGACTTGCAAGCAGGTTTATAAAACAACGGCGGGAAAAACTGGTTCCAGGACGACGTGCAAAGACTATTCACTTTCATCACCACTACTTGTGCACAAGACACCAGTTGCAGTGAGTTGTGATTTTAATTTTGAATTGATAATAAATAGGTTGGCATTGGAGGCTTGTTCGATTTCCACTTTGCAGGTTTTCAGCCGAAATATTTGCAACTAGTAAAATTTTGCTTTTTGAAACAACGATCACAAAGGATACATTTTGGTTTCAAACATAGCTTGAAAGACTGTTTTTTTTAAATTTTTTTTTTTTTACGAAAATTGTATATTTTCCACACAGAAAGATCGTTTAATGCCAGAGGTGAATGTGCGACATTACACCTCATTAATGGATATTCTGTAGATTTAAGACAAACATATATTGGAAGTACTCCGGCAATTAATCGAATTATTGACATGAAATCGTGCTCTAATGACTGTTCCATGGGGTGAGATAAAGACAGGCAATGCCATGCAGTAAATAGTATTTTATCTTTGAAAAACTAAGGGAAACGGCACCCGACCTCCTCTCCAACACACACCACACAACGTTCCCCTGAGTGTTGAGTCCCATGGCAATACTATAAAATCCACTGCAACCAAGTTTTATATTGTGATTGTAAAAGTAGGGACTCCTCAAGACGGCACGACACGTGGCGAAACACTCGGAGCGTCACAATTTCATGGGAACAGGAAATGCTTAATTTATTGAAAAATAATAATTTTCAGCAGGACAAGTAGCAGTTACATTAGTTGGGTGCCTGCGCGGGGAGTTTGCTCTACACATTGGTAATGTGTTTGAGTGTCCTAGGGAAGGCGATGTTTGGATGAGTTAGACAGCCAAAGTTAAGGCTCTGACAAAAGGTCATGGCCTTTGTTGTTTGACAGCTCCTTTCAAACAGGGGATTGAGTGCTCACAGCCACTGATTCACTAAGTGATCTCTGGCTGATGACAGGTAACTCTCCTTTGGCAACTGTTTACTTGGAACCAGAGTGAATGTTTACTGTTGCTAGATCATTTTTCTTAAAACGTCTCTGTATTTTCTTTTTCAGGAATGCTTAAACCTTAGTCTAATGCAGGGATCTCCAACCTTTTCTGTACTAAGAGCTACTTATGTGCAATAAAAGTCCCCCAGATCTACTAATATATTAGAGTTGTAGTAGTGACCATATCAGATAAGATTACATTAGAGGCCACGATATGCAAGATACAAGCAGTTATCACTGCAACTTATTAGGCATGGTTGCATGCAGTAATGCAAAAAATGCTTTTTAGGTCGAGCATTCGAGACCTCTTGTATATACTTTAGTATATATTTATTATATACTTATATGTGTATGTACTATGTGGGCTCTGGAGATCAGCCCTAGGACTTCTCTGCTTCTGCTTAGGGACTTCTTCTTCTGTTCAACTGCCTCTATTTAACTATCTTGATAGAAAACGACCAGCAGAGGTCAGTAAAATACCAGAATTGCTTTCAGCTGAGAGACTTTATTTTTTTATTTTTCTAGCAACTGCCTCTATTTAACTTTCTTGATAGAAAATGACCAGCAGAGGTCAGTAAAAAACCAGAATCACTTTAGCATCCTCTAGATTCCAGTCCATAGAAATTGTCTTCCACGAGCACCCGTAGACAATAACCTTTTTTTCAAATCTTGTATTAAAAATAGAGCTTTGGACTATATCATTTTCCACTGAAAGGCAATATTTCTTTCCATGTGTTCCCATACCTGGCATGTCACACAGTTTGGTGCTTACTTTCCCTCCATGTTAAAGAACAGTAGATGTTTCAGCACCCAGGTTAATGTGCTGCATAGCGAAATACATATAAGGTCCCTAAGGCGAGACCGATTGCATTGCGAATGCTTGTTCAATGTGGAATGCCTCTACATGGGTAATGCACAACAGCCATAGCTGCAATACCTCTGGCGCCAAGGTGATATTATTAGTAATAGACTTCCCCAATGTCATAAGAGTTTTCACGCAAATACCAGCTGTGAATGTATTTTTTAAATTCAACAACTTCTCACCAAACATATTCTTATAAGGTCTAAAAATACATAATTTTGCATCTCAAATACACACTTTTGAATTTTTGGATACATACATTAGTGCAACAAAACAAAAGGTTTGAATTCAGTAGGCTTGGAGAAACATAGGAGAGCTACTTATAGGTAGCTGAAGAGCTACCAGTCGCTCACAAGCTGCTCGTTGGAAAAGCCTGGTCTAATGGCTCTAAATTGATTTAATTCAATGTATCCACTGAGAAGTGGCTGGGACACCCTTGCTTCTCCAGTATCGCAGTATCCATCTGTAGGGCTAGTTAATGGGAGCTCTACTTTTTGTTTGTGGCGCAGAATTATCTATCAATAAAACATCGATCAGGACTAGAGATGAAATTATGATCCAAATTAGAGTAGTTCTCAACAATGAATGGATTTTTTGTTCTATTAAAAACGTTCAAGTTGATCTAAGGAGCAATCAACCAATCTCATGGGGAGAGCAGCAGCATAGCGGCATATGCAATGTTATCAGATTTCCTTTGCCAACCCCTACTGATCCAGGACAATGTAACCAAGACCTCCAGCGGTCGGACTAGCCGCTCAGACTTCTGACCACTCTAACAACAGTCTGGCATGTCAACATCTATACCTTGCCTCACTAATGGCGGCTGTACACAGTCAACCTAATATCAACCAGATCACAATAATTGAATACATGACGCAACCTCTCTCACTATGTGTACCATTGTTATGCTCTGGCACTTAGAATCAGTTAGGTTTTACAGTACGCGTGAATCGAAAAAAGTAAAACAAACATACAAATAAACAAACATAAAATATACGATGATTTCTTCAGCCAAACTCCCAATGTACTAAAATACCCCATTAGAACAACTTGCAAGCTAAGACTGTGATGTGCTCTGGAGAAATGGTGATAGGTACACAAGGGTTGCAGGGTTCTGTCGGACTAGCATGATTGACATTTCTTGGCGACCAAAAATATGATTTTTGGGGAAAATGACAGTCCCCTCCTGGCAAAGAGATTGTGGCAGTGCAGCAGCAGGAGAGTTCATCTGTTGCTGCCCATCATTTTGCTCAGGCTTGCTGAAAATCTTGACGGCAGTTTCTTTGACCCGACTGAAGATATAGCTAAGATATTTTAGTAGGTTTTGAGTGAGTCTTATGGAGCCCCTGCAGATCTGTATAATTAAAAAGAATATATTGACAGATAATTACCACTGCAGGAAAACCACTGCAGACAAATACTGTGATAGACCGATTCCTTCAGAATTAAACCACTATAGAGAATCATCAGCGAATGAATTGAAAATAAAGCGGCTAAACACATTTATTTACGAATATGTTCTTCATTCACCCTCTCCTAAACCTATCCTAACCCAAGCACGTGGATCTGGGAAAATGATAAAATAGGAGGAGTCCTTTCTGTTTTAGATGAAATCTGGATGTCACTTTCGTTCAGAAGGTTGGACCCAGATGGAAAACATCAACGCTAAAGAGAATATTCAGCTAGCAGCCCAAAACAATCATTGACAATGCAAGCAGACCTGGCTTATGACTGAAACTGCTTCTTAAATGTCTAGTGAGCTTAGACACTCAATAAGTCATCATCACACATGTACTCTGTCAATCACACTTGCACACATGCATCCATTCAGCATTAACTGACTTATCCTTGCATTCACCCACTTATTCATCCACAATAAAGCACACACACAAATTCAACAAGAATATGCAAGATAAATTAAAAGATTAGATGTAGAAAAAAGAAAACATGCCGCTGCCTAAACCTGGCAGTATACACCTGCAATAAAAAACAAAACTTAATATAGTAGCGGTGGCTGTCTTGCAATGGTATTGTACATAGAGTATTGATGTACTAAAGCTCCCACACGGCAGCTAAGTTTAGAAGCAATGTATTGGCCAATTGGGATCAGTAAAACAAATGATACACTAGGCACTATACAAATCCAAGATGACCACTCAGTAAACATGACACTGAGTGGCCAGCTTGGAATAGTATTTTGTATTGTAATTCACTAGAGTACAGATCCAAGATGGCAAACTTAATGTTTCTAAAACTAGCACCCAGCTTGTCAGGGTAAAACAGTGATACATTGTCGACACTACATTTCAAGATGGCGGCCTAGTTTAAAGCAGTGGGCACATGGAATGAGATGAATGGCATCTGAAGTGGCAAGCAAGCGTCCCCGTAGCACTCTCTGGGGTGCTGTAGACAGAACCCCCACCCCGAAAAAAGAGAAGGGAATAAATAAAAAGAGACCTATACAAGGAAAAATGGAAAACTGAAGGACTGGCTCACTGTTGCTGGCACTGAAGAACACTCATTTGCAGGCAGATGTACGCGTGTGTCATTCACAGTGCAATGATGTCAATGACCACCTATCACACCCCTTCAGAAACGGGCTCCGACGTAGCTCGGGATCACAGGTGCAAAAGCAGTTTATTGTCAGAGCATGACATCCCGGTAACCTGTTTCGGCCGTAAACACTGACCTTTCCCACAACAATGAACACCAGAATGTGCACACACACTTTTTACATCATGACACTAATTTTAAAGAGACGTGTGCAATGAATACAGAAAATAGCCACGCCGTACGAGTGAAATACATGATTACCTATTTACGCTGCAAAACCTTGCCATACTAATGTTTTTCAAGTAATCAAATAACCCCTATTGTTTTCATCAAGGGGAATACTTAGTGTTAGCAAACAAAAGAAAAGATACATCAATCAACCAATTTATCAAAATCAGGCAATATATTTCATGAATTTCATGCCAGTGCAAACACGTCTCATTGCAAGGAATCAATAAGGAGTCTCATAAATTACATGTTACTTTGAACAATGCTGATAAGATGTATTGCAATCCCATCAAACACTCAAATTATGATGGACATATATAAACAGTTAGTGATGACAGTTCACCATACAAACTATCTGATAAAAAAATTGCGGGTAGAAAATACTGTTCTGGTGACAACTAGTATGCCGACCGGAGCATAATACGGACTCCATGTAACATTTTTTTTCATATGTAACTCTTGTGACATCTACCATCTATGTAAAGTGCTATGATACCTTTGGGTCAAGGTTGCGGTATATAAAACTCTATAAATAAAATAAATGCAAATAAAACAATAAAGCCCAAGTGGGCTGACATACTAACATAATATGCTTAGTGTTAAACGCCAGTAAATGTGCTCAAACCTCTTGCCACCTCATGTGTTGTCACTGCTTGATATCATACAAGAACTAATGCTTTTGCGTATTGATTGAAATGAAAATCTTAATGCTGAATTTAACCAAAAAGTGTGTTTCACCTTCTATATCTTGTGCCAGTGCTAAACATTAAAATGCATCAATTCAGAACCTTGTAAAAGGACTATCTCATTTTGACATAACTGCACAAGGTGCCTAAATGTCATATCCATCTGAACAGGCTAGAGAGATTCTAAAAAGTCAGCCTTTTTTGTGCATAAAGATGTACATACAAATCCTCATTAATGTTTAACCCAATGGGTGTTTTGGTGTTAAGCTTGAGAAGCTACATAGACTCTAGTCTTGTTAATCGCTGTTCTCTGTTCCCTCCCCTTACATTGGTTGGTACAGCATCAAGGGCAAAATAACTCAGCCTTCTGTTGTGACCATTTCTGGAATGCTGACCACCAAATATTGCCTCATGGATCTAACTTTTCTGAATGACATAAGGGGCTTACTCTGAATCATGTAACCAATGGTAGGATCACTCTTTATAAGGTGCCATTGCTTGTTTAATATACTTCTAACCTCTTGATGTTGTGAACAGAAGCCTGCAATTATCCTTATGTCATGTTCTCCTGATTGCTGCATGTCTTTTTTATAGAGCAGTAAGTAATCTTGATTGTTTGTATTGGCCTTACTTCTACCTGCCCGTACCACCTCATGACTAAATCCCCTTTCTTGGAGCCTGCTGTTTAACTCATTTTGCAACTCCACCAGTAGTTGCTGGTCACTACAATTTGGATGCATGTGCAGATTCTCTGCATACGGGATACTGTGCTTGAGTTTACTGAGGTGGAAACTGCACGCATGAAGTGTGGTGTTGCCAGCTGTTGGTTTCCAAAAGGTTTTGATATGAATTCTGCCTTGCTGGACATACATTGTTAAATCCAAGGGCCATCCCCATGACTCGAAGTGTTTTGAATGGGGAGTGGAGTGTGATGTCCCCCTCCCTAGACCGATTACAGCCCCAGGGACCGCATCCCCGTGGCCCGAAGTCTTTTTAAGGGGATGAGGGTGCGGCCCCCTCCCCATTCGCTTTTGGGCTCGGGGACCCTATCACCAGGAATCCTGTATTTTTTAAGGGAAGCGCATGGCCCCCCTCCCCAAATCTTTAAAAAGACCTGGGGATATCATCCCCTAGGGCTGCTAATATTATAAAATGGGAGGGGGGGCACACAGCCACTCTCCCTGAACCATTAACAGATCAAGATATTGCTCCTGCTTGGAGGTAGCAGCATAAATACCTGCTCCCTGCGGGAGGGAGCGATGCTGGCTTCCGCAGCATGTGAAGAGCTAGCTGCGGCCGCAGGGGTATGGTGGGGGCCATGGGCAGGCACCAGGGCATGCACCTTGAAATAATGAGGGCCCATAAGGGTGTGGCCCCCAGGGCCATATTAAGCTCGGGAGGGGGGCCACATGGCCCCTCCCCTTTAAAAGACATACGGCTCTGGGGGATGGGGTCCCCAGGGCCTGATGAGGCTTGGGGAGGGGGCTATTTGGCCACCTCACTTTAAACATACAAATTGGCCTTAGGGGTCCACAGGGCCTAATAAGGCTCAGTCAGGGAGACGTGCCATGTGGTCCCCCTACCCTTCAACATAGATACAGCCCTGGGGGATGAAGTCTCCAGGGACTGATGAGGCTCAGGCATGGGGGCCACCCAGCCCCCTCCCCTTTAAAAAAAAACAGCCCTGCAGGATGGGGTCCCCAGGGCCTTGTAAGGCTCGGGGACGGGGGGGCACATGGCTTCCCTCCCCTTTAAAGTACATAGGGCCCTGGTGGGTGAGGTCCCCAGGGCCTAATGAGGCTCGGGAAGGGAGGCCACTTGCCCCCCCTCTCCTTTAAAGAGAAAAGACCCCTTTTTTATATTTGTGCCCAGGAGACGGGGTCCCCAGTGCCCATGAAGGGTTTGAATGGAGTGCTGCCCCCCACCCCCCCCCCTCCGCCTGTTTAATTGTATTTTGCCCTGGGGATAGGTCCTCGGGCCTAAAAGCCAATCGTACGCTGCGAGGCAAATGCTCAGCCCCTCCGCCGCGGACAGCTGAATCCCGTGCTCGGTGTTGGGTTGGCTGCCTGCAGGGGGTTGGTCAAGGTTGGAAACCCATTCTGACTCCATCCAGTGCTGTGTTTGCAATTGTAATGGGAGGCTGACTTCTACAAAGTGAAAAGGGGCTATGCTTTGCGTTCCAGATAGTAAGATACAATTGGTTAGTTCCCAAGTTTTTTAATAATATTTGATTGCAACTCTCCCTAACTTGCACTTGCAAGGACAATTGTAGCAAAATGGACCTAGCTATAAGAATGCTACAAAGTTGTAAGGAAACAGGAGTAGGCAAAATACAAATATTCACCACTAGTGCGTCTTTATGGGATGGATTGGAGGCAGCTGGTCCAGGTTGTCAGGGCCGGCTTTAGCGCTGGTGGCGCCTGGTGCGAAAATAATTTTTGGCGCACCCACACCCATGACCACCTCCTCAGATTCTCTCAATACCATTGGGCAAAAGTGCCCCTCATCTCTCCAATCATAAGTTATTGCTGAACCCCCTGAAGTCAGCGCCCCCTGCACAGGTCAGCGCCCAGTGCGGCCGCACCAGTGGCACTGCCCTAAAGCCGGCCCTGCAGGTTGTAATGAAGAGGCAGGTGAGTAGCAATGATAGTGTGTGTTTCCAATTGCAACGCTTTCTGAAGTCTGCTGATTTATGTAGAAATGCTAAGTCCTGATCTCATATCCCTGTGCATTAGTAGACTTTCTAGTGTGGCTGAGGGTGCTCTGCTAAAGTTTAAGCATTAAAATGGCTGCCGCGTTCATTTTGTCTTATGACCTAATAATCCCTGGGAAGAACGAATCAGCCTCAATTCTTCAGGGTTGGGTGAAACAGGCACCAATCGTTTTGGGTCAACCCTAACATGCGCGAACTTGAAAGTAAAGTGCTCTGAAATCCACAGATGATAGTGATAAAATAATCACTTAGGAAGGGATTAATAACGCCCTGTTTTATGGAGGTGGGTGACAGGAGTGGCAATAAAGGTCTTGAATTTATACAATGAACTATTCTGCTGATACAGGTGTTGGGCTGGGCTAAATCAACAATGGCAATGGGAAAACAGCAGCAGTATTATATGGCAGGTATTGGAAATGCTGTTATGACAGAAGTTAGGCACGAATTTGACGAACGTCTTCCTGAGTGTTGACCATTCATGAAGTTGCTCTCAAACGTAATACTTAGATTTTTACAAGTAAGCAATAACATTGTAGGTGAGACTCACAAGATATCGGGGTTAGCTAAAAACTCCAGGCTTTAATCTTATAGAGTTGCTCATTTTTTTAGATTCACTAAGCTGACAGGTGTATACAGACCAAACCCTATTAATGTGCATTTTCTGCAAAGAGGAAAACACCAATGCATGTTCAAAGCAACTCTTTTTTATTTTATTTTGTAATATTTTTCCATTTCATCAATCAAGTCCCCACAATGTGAATGTGTTCCCAGACCTACAAGCCCTCTTCTTGGGGAGGTAGGATCTGTCTGGTCTGTACAATTCAAAACTGGAATAAGCTCCCTTTGGCAATTAAATCCACCCCCCCCCCTTCTCTTTGCAGTTTCCACAAGATTTTAAAAACCTGGCTTTTCACTAAAATCTAACTTTAATCTCGATGTCCCTCCACCTTTTAGCGCCAAGACACCTCCGGGTATTTGTTATCGCTCTATAAAAATCAAATCAATTAAAACCTTTCCCACACCAACAATTTTAGTGGCTCCTGCCTGTCACAAATAGTTTATTACGTCATCAAATTTGGTTTGGGACATTTATACAACTCCAGAAGCAATTGGTATAAACGTAAGGGCCTGTTGGCTGAGTGAACTAATGCCTTCACAGTAAGAACCTCTGTTTGATTTCATAGTTTCAAGTTCAAACCTTGGTCAGTCCACTCAGTATTACAAGCTTCTGAGGTTGATAAAACAAAGGCACTCGAGCTGGGCATCATTAAACATCTGGTTTTGGTCAATAGTGCCAAGGTACCCTATTGGGTGTGAATGTGCACTCTACAAGTGTGCCTTTTATGTTATTTCTATTTTTGCCAGCAGAAAATATTAACATGACACTACTTGAACCCTAGCCAACATTTTTCTTTCGAGTTAAATCTATTTTTGTCTCTGTGGCGAAATGCACTGTAGTTCCCCCTATCTGAAACATTTAGCAAACTTCCAAGAAATTGAATTTCTGAAACGGCACACTAGTTTTCAGCGTTTATGTAGGATGCCTAATTTGGTTGGGAACATATATCTTGAAATAGATTTTTCCGGCCATTTTGCCCTTCCCCACATTGCCTACTTAAGTATTGATTTATTAACAGTCAGTGGATATCAGCTCTTCTTCTAGTTCATATATGTGAGGTAAGAGGACCCAACACTATCCTCAGACTCATGGTCTCTGTCCAAAGATGCAGTAATCTCCTTGTTGGAGTAGATGCCAGGTGCCACTTAACTTGTTGTACGCCACTGCCAAGTGAGCCCTCAGGGTTCATGCCTCACTTACTGTTGTACAGTTACAGTCATGTGGGCCTTCGGGGTTCATGCCCCACTTATTGTTGCATACCTGCAGTCCTCAGAGACCTCCGCATCCCACTTGCTTGTTGTACAGATAATGTGATGTGGGCCCTCCGGGTTCATGCCCCACTTACTGATGCATTTCTGCAGTCCTGTGAGCCACTGGGGTCCTTATCCCACTTACTTATAGACATTTGGCCCTCGGTTGTTCATGTCCCACTTACTGTTGTACAGCTACAGTCATGTGGTTCCTCGGGGCTCATGCCCCGCTTACAGTTGCATGCCTGCAGTTCTGTGAGCCCTCGGGGTCCACGTCCCACTTACTTTTGTGCGCTATGGTTATGCCAGCCCTTAAGTCCAAGTATCGCTTAAAGTTGAATGCCCATAGGCATGTCGCTGCTCAGGAGACATTGCCAATATTTTAATGAAATTGCGGGTTATGGTAGTGAAGGACGCTTAATAAAACAGTGATCTAGTCACAACCCTGCTGCATCCTGGCTTTGAGTTGACGCCAATGTGATAAGCACAGGTGGCTTGAGAAGCAAGTTTCAGAATTTTCTCACTAAACTGGTGCTAAAACTGATCATTTAAAACCACCTGCGGCGTTTGAAGGTCACATGTGTGCTTTTTGCAGGTTCTTGAAATACAGGTAGTTATTATATACTTGTATCACATACGACAATTACAAATGTACTAAATACTGTATTTCAGTATTCAGGGAAATTCCGAATGGTTACAACAGTGTTCGTATGAACTCCTCTTTGTAACAGTCACTTTCTTGTGTGAATATCCAACTGTTGTGTGGGCGAGCGTGGGTGAATGTCTGCTTGCCATTTTCTGCGCAAAGGAGGTACTGTACTGTAGCTGAAGTCCGTCTGTCATGTGCACGCCTCTGCCCAGAAGTCTTCCCTTCTCACATATGTGACACGACTACTCAGAGAGCGAATAAAATGTTCGGTATTGCTTCATACTTGGGTATTGTTTCAAACTTAAATGAAATGCATCACACAGTCACCTACCATCATACAAAGAGTTGCATGTCAGAATATCGATGAGAAAAAGATTATTCTGCTAAAATATTGTGGTTAAAGTATTGACTATCGTAATATTACGAAGGTTAGTACATATAGGTACGTATAGATTTACCATTCTTAGCTCTGCCTCTTCATACCTTGAAACCTTACTATATATATTTCAAGGTATGAAGATGCAGAGTTAAGAATAGTAAATCTATGCTTACTTATATGTACTAACCTTCATATATATATATCCACAAAACGTGCCCAGTTCATTGAGACCAAAACACACCGCGGCTCAAATGCTGATCAGAGCGTGCTTCTTTATTTGTGTAACAACATTCCTCTACCTGTTTCAGAGCTCACGGATCCGTGTTTACCCACGTATTCACCTATACAGTTATTCACACAGCCACTTATTCAACTATACAGCTACTCATACACCCCCTTATTGACCAATACAGGCAATCACACCCTCACTCACATACCCATAAAGCAACTCACACACGGATACAAACAGTCATAAAGCCACACACATACATTATGTGAGAAATAGTATCACTCATTAGTATTACACAAACTATACTAATTTAACTTTAGTGGTACCTTGGTATACATTTTTAACACTCATACACTTTTAAAGAACACTCTCAATAAGTGGATGAGGTCAGCAGTGATGTCATTTTAGATGTCATCAGTGATGTCACTGACCATGCCATGAATGATGTAATATGTGAGGTCATAAGCAGTGCATTGCAGGAGCATAATTTATAGTTAGCTCAGGTAACTATAACTGCAGGATTTCACTGGTTTTGAACGAGTAAAATCTGACCCTAACTATAACGTCCCTGTAACCCTTGTTTTCTTTCAGTAAATATAGATACATGTATATGTGTATAGATATATGTATGTGTGTGTGCATACATATATATGTGTATATATATATTTATATATATATATATATATATATATATATATATATATATATATATATATATATATATATATATATATATATATATATATACCAATCAATCCACTGCGTCTCACTTTCCCATCACAGGACGAAAGAACACTGGAGCCGCGGCGACAATCAAAGTATGTGTTTATTTCAACACTAGGTCCGACGCGTTTCGGAGTTTAATGGCACTCCTTTCTCACGTGAGAAAGGAGTGCCATTCGTTTTCCATTCACTGGGGCAATTCTTTGTTTTCTGAAGCTTTCTCAGGGCTGCCTTTCTCTGAATGTCTGTGGCCATTTCATTTCCCTGAATTATTTTCACCTGTTCCCTCTGCTCAGTTTCCATCATTGTATGCACATGTGCATTAGTCCTGTTGGGTTCTGACCGATCTCAAGCACTCTTGCACCTTTTTGTGGCCTTCCTAGTGGGCTGGGGTGCTACATTGGAGGGTCTGCTGGCTGACTATTATTAAAGCTGATGGCAGCTGCCAGGCCATCCATCTGAAGGGAGCTCTGGCTCTTTGCCATTTTCATGGCTGTTTGGGTTTCTGCTCTGCTCCTCTAGAGTCAACATCTTCAAGTCAAGAGGGACACACTAGTGTCTTGGTCCTACATTGACCATTATGTGTTGACTGAGAGCCCATTCCTGGATTTAATGGCAGATGGGGATCTTTTCTCACTTATGTACATGTATATAACAGGAGCAGAGCCTGAGATTTACTCCTTCTTCAGTCACCAGTTCCTCAGAGCAGTGCATTACTACCTGATTCCATTTGAGCTCCACAAGATCTGAACCCAATGGGAGGTTCCAAGGGTGGACCTGTTTTCCTCTCTAGAGCTGCCCTCTCGTGTTCCGCTTTTGTATATTCTCAGGTTTTTGGTTTGGCGGCCTCCAGGTCTTCTTCACAATATCCTCTCCCATCCACTTTTGTTTCCGGGTTTTTGTGTAGTTATAGTGTAAACGGGTATATTTTGTCTTGATGCTTCAGTGTGGAGCTTCCAGCCTTGGTTTCTGGACCTGCTGCAGTTGGCCCTGGGTCCTTCGTGTGTTTCCTGTGTTCCATCCCCCATCTCTCAATTCACTCTGCGGCATCTGTGCCTGGGAGGTTGGAGGTTGAGTGGGTTGTGGTTCAGCCTTTCAGTTACTGCAGGGAGTTGTCGCTTTTCATTTCTCAGGATTGTCATACCCGCACTCCCAAAGCCACTGTGAAGATCTAGGCCCAAGTTTCATGTTGATACATGTCCAAGGGATTCCATTTCAGACACTAAGAACTTTTGCATATTCTTGCTTTCGGGGGCAGTGCCCTGCTGAGTTTCAGCAGTATCCACTCTGCAGGTTCTGTGGGCAGTAGTTCAAGCTTTTTGGGATCCCTGATCTATTTGTTCAAACTGCTCTTAACTCCCTGTCTTTTACAGAGGTTTGCTGACACGAGACCCTGGGTTTACTCAGTTTTGCCATCCTGGGATCATCAACTGGCATTATGCTTCTAGTAGTTGCTCTTTGTGAGCTGGCTTGTATTCATTTGGACATTTTCCTTGGATGCTGCTCTTTAGGTCACGCCTGAGCCAGCGCGTATGCGCTGCACTGCGAGACTTTTTGTAAGGGGGCTTCAAAATCTGACCACACGCTTGTGCGTGTGGTTTGTTTTTGGTCAGAGACTATTGGCCTTTCCGTGCGTCTTTCTATGAAAGACAGCACGCAATAAGGCAAAGGCGGGTCATGTCCCGCCTTTGCTCCGCCCACGGCCTATTGCTTGCAGTTACCCGCACAGGCACCATCTGTTTTGAATTATCGTGCCCAGGCGCGTGCGCGATAATTCAAAACAGATGTCTTGCTGTGGCACAGGCGCGTGCACCACTCGCGTGCTTGTTGCTTTTTGTCCCCGTTCAGGCATCTCTGTTTCGTCTGATTTCAGCCTATCTTTCTCTAGCTGATCTCTCTTTATTTTGTTATCTCTCCCAGATTCTCCCTTGCGTGCTCATTGTTTTCCCTCTGTGTGTGTGATTCACTCTCTTGGTTTCTGAGTGTGCTCGCTACGTATCAAGCTGTGTGCGTGCAGCACCCCTGTAGTGTTGTGACCCTGCTCTTCACAGGCTGGTTGTAGGGCCTGTCATTGTGTGGCACGTTCATGAACCGCACTGCCTCGGGGGTAATATTCACAGACTGAGCATACGAATCGGTCATTGAAGGTATGGCAGTGCCATGGTGGCACTATTGACAGAAATTTGGGCTAGGTCAGTGTGTGGCATGCGTAGGTACCACAGTGCCTAGGGGGCACTTGTCATTGGCTGATTCTAGAGCCAGGGCAGTGTGTGGCACGTGTAGGTACCTCAGTGCCTAGGGGCCACTTGTCATTGGCTGGGAGACTGGGCACCTCGGCTGAGACCCCAGGAGCGGCGCCATCGACCTGTACCTGCCACCCATTGTAAACCAAGGAGCAGAGTTTACAACTCCCTTGTGTAGGGTGGGGTGTGGGGTCAGGGGTGACTTAGTAGTATGTTGGGTTACATGCTCGTGGTGGGGCGATTCCGCAGTTCCTGCATGGGCTGCGCACACACTTTATCACACACACACACACACATATATCTGAACTTTTTCTCAAGTTGTCTATTATGCACACGTTCTCTCAAACACATGCACCCAAGTTCTCTCACTCATGCATTTCTCTCAAACACATTTCTCTTTCACACATTTCTCTTTTACACATGCTTTCAGAAGCGCTCACCTCTCTCACAGTCAGACACTGTTTCACCCTCACACTCTCTCTCTCGCTCAGACTCGCCTCACGCACGCTCTCAGCTTGCCCTATCTGATGCGTTGCAACCCGTGTGACCCTGGACATATTGAACAGGTGAAGCACAGGGGCTACTTCAATTAACAATGACCTGCTAGGTAAGGGCAAAGTCTTGATACGTGGAAAACCAAATAATTAACACGAACTCCAGGATTTTGTATATCGTGCCAAGCTTTCATTTTCCCCAGTTTCCCGATTAAATATCAAATTCATTTTGAAATCACCATTGTATTGATTTTGTACAGATTTTTCTTCTCAGATCTTAACATCAGGGCCGCTAAGACCATGTTGCCAAGAGGTGGATCCTAGAATTAACAAGCATTGGCATAGCCAATAGGTCTAGCCTTTGGGTCCTTATAAGTGTTTAGACATGCAACAGTTGATGTTGTTGCACCAAGGGTATTGTACTGCATAACTAAATACTTATAAGGTTCCAAAGGCAAGACCTATTAGCTATGCCAATGCTTGTTTTCTTGTAGCAATTGCCCCTTCTCGAAGGGTGGCTGAGCTGGAGCCTTTGCTGTGTCTTAGAGTGTGCTGCTGTTTTAAATCCAATTAGGTGGTCCTGTACCCCTGCACCAGTTTTCACCCAAAAGAGTAATCTGTTTTTCTTGTCTGCCAAGGTCTGTTTTGGCTGTTTTTTCGCAGCTGAAAGGGGCCTATTCTATTTCCCTGATGTGCACATGGCTTTTTTCATTGTGAAAGTAGATAAGCCATCTGTAGGTTCTGTTGGCTGTTGCATCGATTTGTCCTGATTACTAACTAGTGGTATTCATTATTCTGAGTTCAGCCTTTCTCATGACAGCTTTTGTTCGAGAAGATGAGGGTTTTAGGGGACACAGATTTTGGGTTGCTGGACTAATTTATCTAGTGACTGTATCCTGTCTCTTTATGTCATCTTCCATGTATAGGTTACCACTAGGATTGACGGGACTTGGTGCTCGCATCCCGAGAGTGTGGCAGGTAAGAGCATTCTCGCCCACCACCACCACATGTAGATAGTACTGAATATAATAGGTCCTGATGAAATGCGATGGATCAGTATTGACCGCTACGCATGATACATGTCGACCACTTCACATGAGTTGAGCTGAGCTCCACTGGACCATAGAGCCAGAGAGCAGCTACTCAATTTGTTTTTAAGAAGGTAGATTACCAATCTAATAAAGAGTTTATGTGGACTATCCAACCTTTTTTTAAATCACTCACTTGCATCACATCTACACTATTTTTAGGGCCCTCACACCCATGCACCAAACGGCAGGAACTAAATATCTCTGCTAAAGAGCCCCTTTTAGGGTGCCCGTCGGGCATTGCAGCGCCGGCCTGACGAGGAGCAAGTCCATATGATGCAGCATGACACCTAGCTTGCTGGGTGTGTGAGGACTCTAGTTCCGACAAGGAGCACCCCCCTCCCTCCTCTAGCCCTCTTTCTCCTTGTCCGCCCCGTAGGAACAGCATGCCTTTCTTGTTGAGAGCTTTAGTTCGATCCTTCCCTAGTCTTTGCCTTACAGTGCCTCTTACTTGGCATCGTCAGGAAGTCCTTTGTCCAAAGAGGACATTGCACTGAAGGGGAGGGAAGAGTTTAGAAAACCTTTTTTTTAAGTTAGAAGGCATGTCAGTTGCCTGCCTCCAGTAGCGAGGAATGCTGGATTCAGAGTTATTAAGATAAGAGGTTGGTAAGCAATTTCAGGCCCTCCTGGTTCTACATTGGGCACCCATGCAGTTCATCGTATGTAAAGTGATGAGTAAATTGCATGCAACAATATCAACAAAACTCAGGAACTCTGATGAAAGAGCAAATGACAGTTGGCCAACAAGGCACTTTAACACTTTGCAAAACCAGCGCCTGAATAGTAGCGGATCAGCAATTATTACTGTTTGACAAACCCACAAAAATATCCACATGAACACACCTAGAAAAACGTTGTCCTACCACCCAAAAGTACACGTAGACATTTCCGCACAATCATAACAATGCCACCAGTGGAAATGAATACACAGGTGCACAGACCAACTTTCCATATATTCTGCCCTCATGCAATTATGTGTTTGTGCTGCTGCTAAAAAAGCATTGGAAGTGTTTTCACTGATCTCTATAAAAAAGGCCATTCCCTGATACTGATCATGCCGTGCTTCATTTAGGGTCTTTGTGTTTGCATTGTGATGTGTGTGTCTTTTTTGCCCCATACTGCAAGGTCCTAGGGAGGGGTAGGGTGGAGCCAGAGAGCTACCCGTTAGCAGGTAGTGCCAGTTAGCGCTGTTGAGTGCTGGTACATGGACTAAGAGGTACCTCAAAGTCTGTGGGTAGTAGCAGTCTTGCTGGTGTGAATGGGCAGTGGTAATTGGTACCTGGCTCACAGTATTTTTGTTTTGGATATATCTGTGGGAGTTTTAATCCCAACCCACTAAATCTTTTCTCAGGCTGGTAATCCTAACCTTAAGGGATTGCATAATCATGTTGATTGAATTCCCTCATGGTTTGTGTGAATATGTATTGTTCTCATTTGGGATAATTTAGCCAATGCTCTGCTGCACTCATTGTATATTATGTAAAAATATAAGTATGGGGAGGGGCAGGGTTTTTTAAGAACCTGCCACTGGCTCTGTCGAATCCTGGAGCTTCTGAATACCCCCCATGGCTCTTTCTTCCACATTGCTACACTTCCTTAGACCCTACACACTTTCATTTTCATCTCTTACTTCTCTTGTGCTCACTGTTGAATTTCTTCCTCTTTCTTTCTCCCTTTCCTGTCTTTCAATCTCTTGCTCAAAATCTTATGATGAAAAATAGGTCCCAGTCTCTAGAAATTAGAGCAGGTGCCTACCACCTGCAATGACCAGCATAAATTAAGCAATGCCGTTGTGGTTTCCTGCCCCTATACAGGTTTGATTTCGATTGATATACTATCCTTGATAAAAGGGTGACCCATGATTCATATGAGTGACTTAGGGACTGATTTAGATTTCGGGGGATAGGTTACTCCGGCACAACGATGGTGGATATCCCGTCCGCTGAGATATAAATCCTATATTATCCTATGGGATTTATATTTTGGCAGAGGGGATATCTGTCACCGTTGTAATAGAATAACCCGTCTGCTCAAATCGAAATCGAGCCCTTAGCAAGAGTAGCTTCACTGAGGGCCAGATTTATAAACATGTTGCACTGTGTTTGCATCACAAAAGTGATGCAAACTAGTGCAACATGGCTTTTTTGTTATTAACTTTCCAGCGAAAAACTTGTTTTTTTGCTGGAAAGTTTCCTAAAAGTAGTGCAACGCAGCGTCAAGGGGCATTACAAGGGTGGTACATGAGTGTTGCGATGCGTGTGTGACACAAAACCCTATCTACTAACAATAGTAGAGTTTTGTGTCAAAAATGAACCCCACTTGAAAGCAGGTGTTAAAAGGAGAAATGTTTTCATGTCTCCTTTCTTTTCTGACATTGCATGTGTGCTGCAGTGTACTGCACACAACCAAAGTGAGGAACGTTTTACACATTGTCTAGGCATAGTATTTTGTACTGGAAGGGACGCCTTCCAGAACAAATCCTATGCTAGGCTCACGCACACAGCCTTGCACTACACGCAAATGTGTATGCATAGCGTTCAGCAGCAAACTTCTGCGCCAGCGCTAGTGTCATATCTCTGTAGGTATGGCTCTGTCCTGCTGCCTCCTTGTCATGCAACACAGTGTAGTATTTTTGGCTACTGCGGTGCGTTGGGTGCCGCTTTTGTAAATCTTGCGCTTGGTGTCCCTGGCACAGCACTGCCACGGGCACTCTCAAGACTCCGTGGACCGGAACAGGATGTGGATCTCCATATAATAGCATGAGATCCACCAAGGTTGCTCAAATAGTGGTATTTGAAGATCTTGATTCAAACATTGGAATCTGTGGACAATGCAAACGTAGATGAACATTATAACTAGGAAATCTGCAAAGTACGGGACTGTCCTAAGTTATGAGTTCAGTTAAGGCGTGAGGAAATAGGAGTTCCCGTGGTAGTCAGTGGGAGCTATTGGCAGTGTCGGAAACTGCCACGCAGTGGAACTTCACGGTTATTCACAAACATCCCCAGTGGCTCCTCACCTCCACTCTGTGCACCAAATTCCAGTTATTAACAAAGGTGGAGGAAATGTATAGTGTATAATGTATGAAAGCCTCCTCCACTCACATGCCTATTTTCAGGTGAGAACGGGGATGGGATTTCTTCACATGGAAACTGTCTGAGGATATTCCGCCAGTGTACTGGTAGCAAAACATGAATAGACTGAAAATACAATATTCACTGAGTTATGAATGCACACAGTGGAATTTTGTGAATCTCCAAAAATATTAACCTCTATACAAGCTGTAGTGGTATATCTACAAAGTGAAGCTATGCACATTTTTGTGAATCCAGCCCTTCCTTAGCGTTGTTTTTTTTCCTCACATTTGTGAAATTATTTTGTGCAAATGTAAGGGGTTATATATCCTTCCGTTACTTTATTTCTGCAGACCACACTGCCACCAGAAATGATTTGCTTGCTTAAAAATGTGTTTGTATTCACCCACATTCAGATTTGGAGTGGTGGGGAGGCAGTTACAGTCCTTTCAACATATTTTAATCAAGCAAATTGTTACAACCAATGTGCTCCTGAAGCCATGGAAAAGAATGACATTGAAAGAAGCTTTACAACCAGCGCCCATATTCATCGGAATGGAATGAATACTTGCTGCTCTGCTTTTGAGAGTAATAATTCTCTTGTCTATGGAATAACATGACATTCATGGTGTCTGAATGCTCTCAGATTGCCTTTAATACTAATTTTATTAGGACAGTAGAATGTTGAGAGCTCTATTGAGGACAATTAAGTGGCTTAAGGCCTACAATGGGTCATACGGGCCTTCTGCTACAACATTTCAATGCTTGTCTTTCTGTTTCTCCTTTTATTTAGAAAATTCTATCCTAGTGGGTCGAATGTTCTAAGAGTATTATAGCCTTTCTGCTTTGGTCTATACTGGTTGGTAAAGGCCCTGTCCTTCATAACCTGGGTAGAGGGCCTTTAACAACCGTAGTTCAGCACTTGGCATTAGTAATACTATCAATGTATAAATAATCACAAGCACATTATGCTCACAAGAGAAATTCAACCTATGCGAATCCGAATCATGATACATGCATTACAATAGACTACATTGAGGTGTAATCTCCCACTCTTAATACCTAATTGTTCTTCTAGTGCGCATGGTCCCAACATCAGATTAATTCTGTATGAAGCAGGGTGTTGGGCGAAGACATTAATGGAAAATCATCTCTACTCACAGGTGTCTGGTTTCATGTGACTATTGGTGATCCCGAAGTACTGAGGATTTTCGATGACTGGTATCTTTGTCATTCCGATGATTACCGCATCAGGACCCCCCTCAGAAGAGGACGGCGTGTTACTCCCATTGGAGATGTGGTGGAGCGGGCTGGCAGAATCATCATCATTGCTAATCACTGATGAAGGGCCTGGAAAATAATTTAAACTCACATGTTAATATGCATGCCCATATATATGTGCTCCTATCACTGATGCAATCAAAACCAACAATGCTTCAAGTCATTTCTAGCAAGATAGTATCACGCAAATTCGCTCATTGAGTAGATAGGTAGGCGCAGACATTGATCTGTAATTACTTGACTTGGTTTTTCTTCCTTCTGTGGTTGATAAAACAAGCATAATTGGGTTGGCAATTAATAACAAATATTGCAATCTAACATAAGCCACTTTATGATGTTGTGCCAGAATGGTGCAATCTGATTGGTTGGTGAGATGATCAATGAGCATCAGGAAATACTCACTGGGGTGGATGGAGGCTTTCATCTTTCAATGCATTTCCTACAAAGTGTTGGTGGGAGACCTCTCTTCCTCTCTGAAGTCCACTCTTTGTTTTAGATGGGCTGAGATTAATGTTCCTTGGATAGGAAAAGTTCCTACTTTTTTGTGTAATCAGATAGATATCTCCCCCCCCCCCAGTTTGCTTGAAAAGGTGCTGATATCCCAGGGAATAAGGGCTGAAGCTGCCCATCGCTTTTGAATGATAGGTTGGCCTGATAGTCCCTCAAAAACATACTGCTCCTTGACTAATAACATAAGGGCAGTGGCAAATGTAATTGTTAGCCACTGGCACTAACATGATTGGGTATGCAGTTTTTCAAACAAGGGAAATGTTCTCATTATGGTGGGTTTACAGTAGGCCAGGGTCGCGTGCCAAGGAGAATGAGATCCCATCCAATGATCATCTTCAAATATTGGAAAATAAATTTCACGTTGACTGGGGTAAACACACGGCGTATCCACACCTCCTTTGGTTGTCTGTATTCTGTTTTAATTTTCCTTCTGCCAGCACATAAAAGCCAGTGGTTGTGTTTGATAGCCTTTTGTGCAGGCACACAAGCCCTGCTTTTCAATCTCTGCGATTTAACCACTCTGACTACTCATCTTTCAAATGTAAACGTGACTTTAGATTTGCTAGTTTTAGTAGCTTGTTATTTGAGCCTATTATCAGTCACTGATTCATTAACATTCTGTGATGCATCTGGAGGTCAAGCGGCCTGTGATTTCACGTCTACTAACTTTATCATTTTAGTACAATTATTGACACTGAATATGCTGTGTCGTTCCACAGGTATAGGACAGAGACATAAGCCAAAGTCTATCGTTTATGCAATAAATATGGCAATAAATATGCATTGTTTTTTATTATGTTGCACTCTATACCTCACTTCCGCCATTTCCTAGCACTAAAAGTAGGGCGTGTAACTATCACTTCATTTTGCCTCGCTGGGATTCGAACTTGCGACCTGTGGATCATTGCAGATGTCAGCAGCAAATCTTAAACACAAAGATCCACCCTCTGAACTAGTCACACCACTGTAGGGGTAAATTATGAATCTCTTTCTCCCAGCTGAATTTTCCTTTCCTTTCCTCCTTAACTGGGAACATTTTACTACTTGGGCAGTTTTCACTTCCGCGTACTCACCTGATGAAGCCAAGCTCTCCCGCGTTTGTCTCCTGATGCAAATTGCTTCATCATTTTACTGACAGACGCGATACATTTTTTAAACGTTATAGGGCAATTCAGGCTGAGCTCAGAGTTGACTGTATAACAGCATTTTTCATTCATTACGCTCGCATTTTTACAGACACACATCCTTCTGGTTTTTGAGCAAGTAAATGACCTCGGGGACTATTCAAACATGGAGCTGGGAAATAATTGGTGCCATTTTTGTTAGGAGGCATGTTGAGAGACCAATGGGAACGCAGGTGCCATGACAAGCTCCATAAATTGCTACAGATGTGTTACGGCATGAGAGTGCTTGCGTAAGGTTGGGTCTCTCACAATCACTGGGACATCTGGCCATTCTTAGCGGTTTACTGTCCATGCCTCATTGTAGCCCCGAGCATCACATCTGTCCCATCAAAGATCCTAGTGAGGCCATGGCTGTGAGGTTCTGAGGGTTGAAGCAGGTGGAAAGCATCAGGCGCGGTGGTGCAACCCTGCAAAGGGGTTGAGAGTTCAACCTGTTCCAAAGTTGAAGCCGTAGCCTCAAGACATTTTACGTCACTACTGTATCTTATGTTTTCATTTTTTCTTAAAATAATTCTCCGCTGTAATCAGATCTGAAATCGTGTGCCAGATCAGGTGAACAAGTAACACTGGCTGGGGCTTTTCTAGCATCAGGTATACCAAGAAGCAGTTATGAGGATAATTCTACCTCTTTTCTATTTCTGATTCTGGACTTTGTGTTCACACTTCTCTGTTCTCACTCTCCATGGTGCATTGAAGCCACAGAGGTTGTGTGGTGGTGCAGATGTCTCTGCCTAAAGGATACTCTCCAGTAGTGCTATGCAGATGCTACATTTGAAATAGTGGGAGGTGGTCCATGAAGGGTGGTGATGCTGCGGAGATTCACTCTACTTCACAAGAACAGTGGAATGTTCTAAAATGTTCCAAGCAGCATTTTGTTTAGAATACCATGGGCAGTGTCTGCTTATTGGAAGCCGCTTCATGGCTCCGCCAAGGTTGGAGAGGACAGAAGTACAAAGGGGAGTAAACAGAGAATGTTAAGAAGATTGTTAGGTGGCTATGTCCAGAGCTATGTTAGTTGCCTGCCTGGAGCATGATTAGGCCCGTTGCCTTGCCTTTCCTCCGTGAGTTCATGAGATTGGATGCAGGGGACACGTTAACCAGGTACTCTCTTGGCTTGCCAGCTGATTCTTGTTTCCTGGACCAAGAGGACTTGATAGTAGAGGGTGGTCTTCAGTGATCTTGGGAGTCTCTTGTGGTGTGGCTGTTGCTTCATAGCAGGGCTCAGCATGTTTATTGTGTCAATGCCTCTAGGGTTTTACCTTTGTACGCGGAGTGCTTTGCCTTTTTAGTTCTCGCCTGAGCCAGCGCTTCAGCGCTGCTCTCGCGAGAGCTTGTTGTAAACGGGGGTTTTGGAACTGCAAACTAGTGCTCTCAGGCCGCCAACTAAAGTGCATGTGCGCCGGGCGCGCGCACCATTTGGCAGCCTGCGTGTACATTTCGCGGCCGGTTTGATGTTCTCAGAGAGCCGCGCGGCCACTGAGAACATCAAAGCGGCCGCGAAAGTGCTCACCATTTGCAGCCTGCGTGCCTCTCTCCCCTACCCGATCCCTTATCCCACTTCCTGCTTGTTAGCTCTGTTGCGCCACGCATACCACCATACCACGATTCAGGGGCATAACGCAGGACCCCGCTGCCAGAAGTTGCCCTCTCTCCCCTTCTTACAGCAGAGTGCACCACACAACCCAGTGTTTCCACATATTGCCGAACTGGTGCCTCTAACCTCCCCTTGCCCCCCGTGTGCAAATTACTCTAGCCCTTCATCTGTGGCCGTCGCGCCCCACAGTGCCCGGCACCGCAACTCCATCCGCCCCCCATGCCTAGGAACGCCCAGTGCACTCCACCTGACCCACTCTTCTTATCCGCAGAAAACCTCCTCTTGGTCAGCCTGACACCCCGCCCCAACCTTGCAACCAGACCCTTTGCTGCCTTTACCCAAGCCACCAAAACAACAGCCCCTATGCCCCTCCCTTCTCGGTGCTCCTACTCAAGCGCCCCGTCTACCTCACATTTGAATCTGTAAAATCTGTCATGGCACCAGTCGGTCAAATTGTGAGAAGGAAAGTCAAGTCACACAGAGACATGGACACAGATCTTATTACTATAGAGGTATTCCTGCCCCTTGCCTTTGGAAGGTTAAATATTCTGACATAGCTGCATTGTCATTGGCCCGATGCTTTTCAAGAATGAAAAAAACGTAAACCATCGTAGGGACAACTCCGAGAGGAAGTGTATATGTTAAACTGGATATTGTGCATGCACGGTGCACAACTTTTAATCACACAACTGTGCAAGTTAAGGAAGTAGGGAAGTTATTTGGAGCAACAGAAATCAGAACGTAATCAAAGGGCTGAAAACATCGCAAATATAGGTATTTTTGTGTCGCTAAACTGATTAACATTGAGGTTTCAATTTCAGTCTTCCGTGCCCAAATTAGAGTCGCTTGTGATCACGTGATTCAGCAACCAATTTACAGATAATACCATAAATGCGCAACAGCAATGCCTGTTGGAACTTAAAATACGAGACAGCAAGTCTGTTCTTTTCTAAAGCAGAGTGCTGTTTCGGAGATCGTGCAGTATTTGCTTTGGAAAGGCCTAGAGGCCTGCACGGTCGGCTCGGGCGCGCGCCCCGCTGCAGCCAAGGCCAAGGCCCTGCTCTTCATCAGCCTGCGCCCGGCTGCGCGCGCCGCCCCCTCCCGTGACCTCACCTTCCCAAAGTGCTTTTAGATGCTACTTCCCACACCAGCCCCAAACTCGCCCAACATGCCATCATGGCGCAAGCCTGTTATGCTCCTCTGAAGTAAACTCCTGTGCAGGGGGGTGTGATTGGCTCTAGGGCAGCAGCGCACCTTTAAATCATTATAACACGTGTCTAGATTCCAGGCCTAGCTCAGGGAACTCATCTGAGCCAACCTCTGGTCACTCAGCACGTATTGGAAGGGAAAGATTTTGAATATGCTATGTCGGCCGTTACTACAACATCGAGTATATGTTCTACACGTAGCCTATAAACCCTGACGAGGGCCTTACTGCAAGTGACAATGAAGTTATAAGATAGCATAGGGGCAAGATTTCAATTATTTTCTGGAGGGTGGAGCCGTTTCACACGCGTGACATGAAGTGACATCACCTGAAGTACTTTTGTATTTAGCACTGAGAGAGGTAGCCACAGGACAGCCAGAAGAGCAGTCTTTGAATTAATCCCACTGCTCACGTCATGATGGCAGACAACAAGCACAAAACAATACTTCCATGCATTTCGGTTTCATCCCTCTGTGCTTCCTGCCTTCCATCTTTGCTTCCTCTTTGTTGCTTTATGTTCTCTCCCCACCATCCTCCCACTTTCTCATCCTTCTCCGCTAGTTCAGTCATCTGTCATTTCCCCTTTTCCCTTGTTCTTTTTCCCACCCCACCATTCTTTTAATCACAACGTTCTTTTCCCCCATCCTCTTTTGGACTCCTTTTTGTTGTGCCTCTATCTCTTGGCGTTTTTCTGTCTTCTCCCCTCTTCATTGCCACCAGCCCCATGTTAAGTAGAGGTAGGGGAGCACAGCGCCCCACCCTTCTGGCCTATCATACGTTTGTATGTTTGGGAGGTGTTCCACCACATTATCACTTCTCGAAATATTGATGTGCACGTGTACAACGAGATCATAGTATCAAACCCCAACATTCCAGAAATCAATATTATGGGAAATTGATATTTAGGGTGTCGATAATATACAACCGGTTTAAGAGTGATCATTAAGATTGCACCGGTGCACAGTAGGCGTTACCTGGTGCCTTCACTGGAGAGGGGTTCCAATTGAAGCAAAAGCAAAGAATCATTTTCTATTGGTAAATCAATAATTATGCAAATCTACAATCAGGCCAGTGAAAATTAAAGCTACCATCAACCCGAGAACCCCAGCCGGGGCCCTCTTCGCATGGACGTCATTTAGGGGTCGCCAGGGGTCGCTGCTGCTACCCCTAACTTGCCCATTGCAACGCCTGGCACAGCATTTGAGACCCCTGGCCTCAGAGGTGGCAAAATCAGTGCCAGGAACACAGGGGCAGCTTTTCCTTAGGGACATTGGTTGGGGCCAATCTCCTTGTTTTTTTGTCGTTCTTTTTAATTACCTTAATTCGGGTAATAAAAATGGTGTACCATTCGCTGAACTATGACCCTCCTTGGCAGCTGGGGGAAGTAACAAATGCTTTTAAATGTATATTTAGTGCAGGTGAGAGTGTCTTTATGTGAGAGAGAGTGCGTATGTGTGATTGTGTATGTAAGTGTAGGAATGTGTGCGTGAGTGAACGTAAAGGTCAAATGGCGTGTGATGTCACTTCCACTACCCCAGGCCTTTTAAAGAACTGACGTTCATGACTCTTTCTCCAGATCGTTGCGTCAACAATATCGCTATTGCAGGATTCTGCATCCAGCAGATGTATGACAACTCCAGACACGGCGAAAATTGTTACAACTTTTCCTGTTTCCGGCTAAATGCACATTAGAGCTGAAGCCTTTGGAAGCTCTGGATGGCACGACAGACCTGCTGCTATACATACATTTGGATTGACTCCAGTCCATTGCCTCGAGGCACTGATCAGTACCCACCAGGAGGGCACACGGCTGTTACACACAACATGGCGCTGGTTGTCTGGCTTGAACAGAAAAAAACACAAATTGCTGATCGAAAGCCGATCTCTCTATGCTGGTTGGAATCCAGCGAGCACTGTTGCATGAATCACGCAGTCAGAGCCTGAATCAAAGGCTAATTTCTGTAAGAGTGGCTAAGTACCACTTTATCCTGATTAAATGGGGTCACCTAATTACTTGTCAGAGACACAATGAGCTTGGAAACATTTGCTGTTAACTGTTAGTGATTTTGTTCTGCTGAAAGGCACCTCTCGCTTCTTAGAAATCTAAAGACGCGAATAACCTATAGAAACAATTCTTTCACGTTCCCCAGTTCTGCATTCAATGTCAATAGTGGGCAACAAGCCATCTATATAAAAGTTATTTTTTTCAGCGAAGACAATTAACAGTTTCCGTCTGTTGCCTTGATTTCTTGAAGCTTGTTTAATGGATCACTTCCATGTGCCACAGCTCGCTGCTTCTACTTTGCTTTCGTGCCTTGCTGTCCCACTGCTGCATGTAGAGAGTGGACCTTACCAGTGTGTAATTTGTGAAAAAATAATAGCCCTTGTCAGGAGGCCACCACAGCTCCCACCACCTATTGACACAGTCAGGGCAGCCAATGACGGTACCTACACAACCACTTACCGTCACACTGCTACAAGTGTGACATTTCAGAGTGTTCGAGCCCCCTAAGCTATAGGAATGTCTTGGGTGGCTGGTATTAGTTGTTTTTAATATATATCGGGAGCTGATAAACAACAGTTGTTCTGCTCATCTTTTAATTGCAGAAACAGCACCACCATGTGGCAACTGTCATAGGTGCCGGTGTTGACAATTAAGTGCCGATGCCGAGTACCGGAAACCACCAGCTCAAATTAAGCACTGGATGTTAACCTCAGTGGCCCAGTAAAGAGGATGTACATAGAGTCCTAGGTTGATCGTTGCCCTCTAACAAAGGGGAAAAGAAAACATTGCACCCATTGTGTGTATAGGTGAGCAGTGATGAGTGATTTAACAAAAAGCCCGGAGGGATTCCTTAATCTCTGAACACTGCTGCCTAAAATGTAACTCGCACAAGCAATCGCGGCAATCTTAAAAATATAAATATACTTTAACAGTGATGCCTTACCATTGATGAATGCTAAATATAAGTGCTAGAACAAATTGGGATTCATACAAATTTCTTTCACACAAAAGAAGAATGAGAGAAATGGTTTGCCTTCTCACGTTCCCCCAGTCACAAGTGATTCCCAACACAAGAATGCGACGGCTGTAAATTCTGTCAGTCCTCTATTTAAGGCCTAACATAATATCTTACAGGAGTATCTTTAGATATCGGAGGAGACACCTCATCTGTCAGAGGATGGCATGCTTCATCATAGGTGCCTCCTCTCATTCGGGAAGGTGAGTACCACCTGGATGGGCTCAACTAGAAATCTGGAGGCTCATAATAGGATGTTCTACTGGACAAGTGCAGGGTTCCAGTTAAAAATGACTATGGGTGAAACGAGTATTTCTCTTTATGTAATGGTGCTCATGTCACATTAAAAATCAAGTCTGGATGTGTTATGAACACAATGGTTTCTACATCCAAAAGTTCTGTAGCCTACATGTTTAGCCATAAACAATTACCAAAGCTATGAAGTCGAGGACTACTGTTGATGCTGACGTCGTTTCTAGTTGGGCACAAAGACCCTTTCACTTAATCGGAAATGCTCACATGGCCATATCTTTGGATATAAGAAAAAGCTTATTGATTAAGCTGGGTGATCCTGCGAGTACTGAGACTGCCTAGGAAGTTCAGTGACTCTTCTTTGGGGAAAAGATGTTTAAGAAAGATGAAAACCTTCACCTCGTTCTATAAAGTGCATTTTTTGCGGCCTTGTGTCTTTGGCAAGTGTGTTCTTGCCAGGGCCCTTAGAGTCCAGAAAAATTCTGCTGGCGGAGAAACCTTCAACAGCAGGTTTTAGCACTTGGGCCAGTTCACTTTAGACCTGGTTGGTTCCCATCAATAGATGACAACAAAAAGGAGATGATGACTAAGGCGAGAATTTGTCAGTGTTATCCTCTTATAATCAGCAAGCAGATTTGAAGCATTACTTCACAAATTGAGGAAAACATCAGATCTTTGGATTCTTCATATTGTGTAGGGATTGCAGATAGAGTTCTAGTCTACCCACTTTCAAGGGTTCTCGTCTGCATCTATTCCACTTTTTGGTGGAAGAGCGAATCTCATCTCAAATGAAGTCGCCAAATTTCTACAAAAGGGCGCCATAGAACCACATTTTCAGTATCTGGAAGGATTTTTGAGCAACATACTTCCAGGCAGGAAGAAAAACAAAAAAAAATCATCCAGTGATAAATATAGAGATATTTCAATCACTTTATTATCACTTCACAATGTAAATGATTATTTATCTCAGGGATATCCTCTTTCCAGGGGCTTGGATGGTGATATAGGATCTAAAAGATGTTAATCTTTTGGTTACAGTAGATCATGATCACAGGAGATTCCTTTAGTTTCATTACCATCGTCAGCCAAACAGATTCACTTGTCTTCATTTTGCCGATCTGCCACTCCTTGGTGTTCCCCAGACTTCTCAAATCAGTAGTGACAGCACTTCGTACATGGAGACTTGATATGATGGTTTATTTGGACATTATGGTTTTTCTTCCTCCTGATCGCATATCTTTGGAGGCACAACTGCACTCGGACTTATGCTAAATTTAAGGTTTGTCATAAAATGGGAAACATTGAAACACATGGAAGTTCTCTGGTCTCTAGTGGATTCCAAAAGAGAAATATTACCACTCCCATAGACAAAGATATGATTGATCTAAAATAAATTATACAGGTACAGTCTGCTTCACTTAAAACCCTTTGCAGGTTAGCTAGGCTAATGGCTTGTTTGCCTCTTCAATTGAAGCACTCTTTCGAGGTCCACTGCATTATTGGGCTCTGCAATGGTTGCAAGGGTTGAAAATAAAACAACTGAGAAGAGATCTATCTTACACAGATCAGATTCCTTTAGAGTCTGACACCAAGGAGGAAATTTCAGGTGGCAAGATCACCTAAAATCTTGGAATGGAAATGCCATTTTCCCTATATCTCCAGGTGCCTTAGACTTGGGTGCCAGTTAATAGAGCAAAGGGGACTCAGTGTGACCTTTTTTAAAGTGGCTGAGCATGGTCAAGGAAAGAGTTATCATAGTCCATAAATTGTTTAGAGCTTCTTTCAGGCTCCTTTGTAATCTGAAGTTTCTTAAAGCATGGGGCAAGTTGTGCGGTGCAATTATCAAGAGTCAATCTTACCACATATATGTAAATCACGTAGGCATCACATAATCCAAACCTTTGGTAGAAATAGCATATGCATTTTTGCAGTTTCAGTAAATTATAGGATAGGGCTGAAGCCAAAGTACATACCCAGGTGTACACAATTCAATAATGGATTGGTTCTCCCGGAACCAGAGGGGTGTTCCTGTGACTGAGGTTTAACATCTGTGAACCTTTCTAGAATGTAACTGCTGGTGGGATCCTTTATCAATAGAATGTTTGCCTCTCAAATAAATATTCAGCTAGATCAATTCTACAGCTGGAGACCAGGGGCTAGATGTATCAATACTAGGAATAGCGCTTACCTAATTGCAATTTTCTGTGAATCGTAATTCAGTAATAGCTATTCCTAATGTATGAAATTCATTGAGCTTCACTTAGCAATTCCTAGTGGGTCACAAATCGACTTACCTCATGAATATTAATGAGGTAGGCCACAATTTGCAACCCATTGGGTATCACAGCCATCACAGGGATGGTGGCTTGCTGGGGTCAGCAGACTACCATGTCTGTGATTGCTTTTTAATAAAAACATTTTTAATAGATCCCGTTTCCCTTAAAGGAAAATTTGATGGGTTTAAAAAGAAAAAAAAATGAATGTTTCAAAATCATTTTTTTAAGAGCAGGCAGTTGTCCGTCAGACCACTGCCTGCTCTTAAAATTTCTTTACAATTGGGTTACCACCAACTTTGAGTTGGTTACAAAGTGCAAATGTTTTGCAACTGCATTTTGGTTGCAAAACATTCATTAATCTTATTCGGATTCGGTATATGGAGGGGATGCCCTAAACAGTACCCTTCCAAATACCGAATCGGTATGTTTATGCAATGCTAAATCGCAATTCACTAACATGCTACCGAATCCCAATTTGGGATTAATACATACCCAAATGCATTTTTACGGTTGCAAAAGGCCCAATTATGTGAATCAGGCTGTTTGCGACAGCATAATGCTTTGTACATCTAGCCCCAGAACCACAAGTGATAACACCAGGCACTTGTCTTGAAGATTAGCCTATAAGTCATTTTTAAGCTGTTCCTTCTTTTTGCTGTAATATCCAGCTGCGTAGCACAACTAAGAAGACTCAAAGCGAAAGTGGTTCTTGTTAATCCCTTATGGAGAGCACAGTCATGGTTCCATTCCTGTTATTCCCTTCTGGAAAGCTGTCTTGGTTCCTTCTCTCCTGGAACTATTCTATGCATCTTCTCTGCCATCAGCACCAGTTGATGAACCATTGGGAGGTTGATTCTGCTGATTCTGTCAGTAATCTCCAGGAAATGGCTTGGAAATTGTCAAGGCCAGATGATCTCTCCTTGGATTTCAGAGCTGACCTCAGAACTCATTCAGTTGCCATAGACCAATGGAACTACCAAAACTTACAAGTAAGCTTGGGGAAGTCAGTCTAGTTGGTGGTGGAAAGATATCTTGCTTCACTGCAGTTTTTAATTTCTTAGCTTCTCTGGCATCTCAGAGTAAAGCATTTTGAACTATTAATGGCCGTAGGTCTGCAAATTCAACAGAACATGCACACATTGATAATAAATCTACTGAAGGACGCTCTTTAGTGAGGAAATTGTTAAAAAGGTATTTGATTTTCTAAGTATCCTAACCAAGATATTCCTTTTTATGGGATGTAAATCTAATACTTCTGTTATTCTATATATGGCCATATAATAGTTCCCTTTATCTTAAAATGTCTTGATTCTTTAAAGAGAATGTCTGATGTCATAGCTTTGTCAGCAAATCTAAGAACACCTTCTCCTCATCTTTTGATATCTTAATTAACCTTTATGCTCCATTTTCTGCCATCACTTTAACTAGATGAGCTAAGTGGGTGATAGCCTTAGCAGGGATCTGCTAAGGGATTGGAGCTCAATCAGTCAGGAATACAATGGTGTGTAAAGCCTTTCGGGCTGGAGCAATGTTGGAAAACATTAACAGATCAACTGACTGCCCAAGGATACAACTTTCAGTATGTTGAATTCTTCCCACCCACAAATGTTATGAGTGCATTAGTGAATCTCTTATTTTGTTTCTTCCAGTGCCTGTTTCCAGAACCCAAGTGCATCCAAGAAATCGATAAGAGATGAATGAGTGTTTTCCCAGACATATAATTTGATAAAAGGCATTGGAGAATCATCTAGTACAGACAAAGATGTTTTCTTTCTGTTGGGTTTTCTTTTATTATTATTAGTGTTCTGTTTTCTACATGGACTTTATTTTGCTTTAGCATCAAGAAAAGAGGCTGTGAATGTGCCCGAACTGCCTATTGTGAATTATGGGTAGATTTGATTGGTTACTACAATCAGCATACAACCATAGTAACCATAGAAATGTAGTATTGTTTTGTTGTTGATGTGGCTGCTGTGTAAATAAAAGCGAGGTTCGAAAATGCACAATATTCACTTCCATGTCTCATAAAAGCAGGGCTTTTATTCCCTACCATACATAGAAAAATCTGCATTACTAGTCACAATTAGGAATCTCACAAAAAGGGCTCCTAATCAGTAATCTGAGGTTTTTTTTATTTAATTGAGGCATGAATCGCACTGCGGGTTGTAGTTAACCAAGTGTGGTTCTGTTAGTGTGGAAATTATCTTGTGCAGAAAAAAAATATGCACAGGCAATGGTAAAATGGGTACATTTGTATCTTTTGCAAAGGGTGAACATCAGGAACTTGGCAAAACTTAGCAACCCAAAAGAATGCACTCCTACGTACAATATCACAATTTGGGAAATTTAGATATCAGTCCTTACACATAGCTAGCAGTGACTATTATGAATTACTGTAGGTCGCTGTTGAAGGCTGGACCTAATGGACGCTCCGTAGAACGTTACCTTGCCTTCTCAAGGAAAGAGACCTACGTCTGTAGCTCATTTGCCTGTTACTCAACAGTGCTAATTTGAACCTGTGGTTTCCGGTGCTCAGCACCAGCACTTAATTGTCAGTACCAGGGCCTGTGACAGTCTGCCACAAGGTGGCACTATGTGGCTAATTTAGATGACCACAACAACAGTTAATTATTACCTCAATATACATTAAAAAATGAATATTACATGCCATCCAAGCCATTCTTATAGCTTTGAGGGCCTGAAATAGTTCAAACTGTCACACTTGTAGGAGTGTGAATGTTAGTACTTTTGCTATAACAATAATTGGCTGCACTGATAGGGGTAATGTGTGGTACAAGGTGCCGTGGCCTCCTGACGAGAGCCCTGGCACTTATTTATTTGCAAGTTAAGCACTGTTACTCAATAATATAAAGCGTGAGATGATAGGTGAAATGATCGCAAGGAGGAAAAGAATACAAGAGTTAAAAACCTCCAGGTCAATGACAAGGGAGGTAGAAGTTGTTGAGTTTGTCGGTCACTAAACAACCTAGAAGGGCTGAGAGAAACCAGGAATCAAGACATTGGAAGGTTAGAGAATCCAAACAGACACAATACTGAAGACTGACTGGAGGAAAGAAATAATGGGCAAAAATTTTATGCAAAGGGAGGATGATTCAGGAAAACAAACCTACAACTGCATTGCAACGCAAGATACCATGGGATCTCTCTTCAGCGTTCGGCACTGTATCGCATTCATTCCCTCTTAACAAGTTGTGGAATGTCAGAGTCCAAGGCCAGCCATGGGCTTGGCTTAAATCCTACAAGGAAGGCATGTCACAAATAGTTTGTCTTACCCCTTTTACATCAACTGCCAAACCATTTGACTGTGGAGTGCCCTAGGATTTGGCCTTGAGTCCAAACGTTTTTTAATGTCTAGCTGACGCCTCTTGCTAGCCTGGTCGAGCTTGGGGTATGCACGTAATGTCTTATGCTGAGAACACTGATCTGTTGCTGACCTTCCAGAATACTGAGGTGGAGGCTCAGCATGCCTTCAAGCACTGTTTGAAGGCAGTCCGTAGTTGGATGAATGATAATTGCCTTAAACTGAAATCTGACAAAAACTGAAATTCTTTTTTTGGGCACTAGCCTCCACCCAGATTGTCATAACTGGTGGGATTCGGAGATTTAACCCCACCCTCTTTGTGGGTTAGAAACCTGGTTTTAAATTTGATTTTAATGTGTCCTTCGAACCACAGGTTGAGGCTGTATCTGCCAGTTGCTTCTTCACTCTGAAATCACTCAGGAAAATGCTTTGTCTAGTGCCAAAAACCAGTCAGAAGACCATCGTCAATGCTTTGGTGACATTCAAACTGGATTATGCCAACTGTCTTACCTAGGCTAGCCATTTTACCTGCTGCATCATCTGCATATCATCCAAAATGCAGCAACATGTCTCGTACTGAAGGTGCCTCCCGACGCAAACTGCACTAGCTGCCCATCAGTTGCGGCAACAAATTTAAAGCATTAATTTATGCATAAAGAGCTTTTCACTTGAACTGCCTTATTTATCTGAGGAGGAGGCTGAACGTGTACTTTCAGGGCAGAGCCTTGCGTTCCAATGCTCTGATGCAGTTACAAGATGCTTGTGCACAGGGAGTCTCTTATGAATTTGTGACTACTAAACTATAGAACTCCCTTCCTACTGAGCTAGGCTTGCTCCCCTCTGAATCAATTTTTCATAAACAGTTGAAGACTTTCCTCTTTGCTGCTGGGCTCTAGGCTCTCTGATTCTCATAGGTATTTCTAGTTTTTCTGCTGCTAGCGCTGGGACGCTTTCTTTGAAGCAGCTGTGTGCTTTATACATTTTATTGTATTGTATTCTTTGGTTTATAGATAGAGGACATGCACCTGAGATGAAGGTTTCAGTAATAATAAACACAAAACAGGAAATGCAGATGCCATCTTGCCTTGGGAACTCACAATAGGCTTTGAATAATCCATCTGCGAACTTGGACGAGACCATGAGCGTGAAATGATATCATGAAGACCACCTTTCTTCGCGGACCACACACCTTGAAGCTACGGCTTATTGACATAGATGTTATACAGTGTTGAACTTCAATCACTGTGTGTTATCGCGTTATTCCGCTTGGTCATCTCCAAGGATAACTATCCCCTGATGAAGAGTCTTCCGACTCGAAAGGCATTGGGATCATCTAAGGCATAATACATGTAACTTGGACATTTAAGATGCATGTTGAACTCAAGATAATATTCACATATGAGAAGTATCATTATGATGAATTACATTGACTAATAAAGAAGATTAATTTTTGGAATTCAAAACAACATCAAGATATTTGTGGATTTGATTTAATACTTTGTAGGTCTTTCTAGACCACTCGATGAGTGCAACAGAGGGACACTAATTACCTTAACTTAGTGCTATATAGGTTTCAGGAATAAGAAACACAAAACAGGAAATGCAGATGCCATCGTGCCTTGGGAATTCACAATAGGCTTTGAATAATCCATCTGCGATCTTGGACGAAACCATGAGCGTGAAATGATATCATGAAGTCAGCCTCCATGTTGACCAAGAAGGAAGAGACTGCTCTGAACATAGTGCTCGTGCTCAGTGCCCAATGGTTCTGCCCAAGCTCTCCTACTCCTTCTGTCATCACAGAAAGTGGGTCCTACCTGTGAATCCTGCCCACCAAGTGGAAGGAGGAAGCCACGCCGCCGAACACCAAGATACCTGACCATTGGGACCCCAAGCATCCCCACCAGCCACCTAAAGGCAGTCATGGATGGCAATGCAGCATCTCCCAGGAAGTGGTTAATTTGTAAAGAAAATAAGTGCCGGGGGTCTTGTCTCCTGTTAGTGCCGCCTAAAACTGAACCAACTACTAGCCAAGAAAGTGTTGAGAAGATGTGACGTAATGGCCAGAGCTGCTGACTTTGAAGCTAGGGAACCAGGTTTGAGTCTCGGCGTCGGCTCAACATCCTGTGATTCTGGGCAATACACTTAATACCCAGTGCTCACAATAAATGAATGTGTCCTTAACTGGTGTTCATGAAAAGTGCCGGCGTTGATGATTAAGAGCCTGTGCTGAGCACCGGAAACTACCGGTTTAACCCCTTGCACGCACGGCAAATTCTGCCACGGTGCGAGGGGGGGCGGGCTGGGCATGGCGCCAAGGTACTCAGGACGGCTCCCGGACGTCATAAATCAGGATGGGCGTGTGCTGACGGTCGGGAGCCATCCGAACTCCGCCCACTAATTAATTCGCCCGCACAGGCGGGGAATTAGCCGCGCGTGGGCGGAGCGGCAACGGTCGGACGGCTCCCGGCCGTCATGAGCACACGACTACCGTGACTCATGACGGCCGGGAGCCGTCATGAGCATGGAAGTGGTTAAATTAAGCACTGCTTCCAGGACCTCAACACTGCAGCAATCTGCAAAGGTAAGTGGGGAGCATAGTGTCTGTAAGGTGGCCATGGGTTGAATATCATTGATCCATGTGTGCCTAGACATCACAGCAGCACCTACTGCAGAAAATATGCGCCTTGACACATAATGGGCTGATTTTCTTTAAGTGACCTGTGAGTGATTTGGAATTGCAGCACAGTTGTAGGGATTTCTTTGAGCCACATGATTGTAGTTAGTATATATTAATGGAAGGAACCTCATTGAAGAATTACAATTCATCCCACCGGGGTGATAAGTTTAATTGGTTTTCGCTGAATCACAGGGATGTCATATTTCCGCGTGCTGCCATGAAGCTGCCACGCGCTTGACAGGCACGTCTCTACGTACAACGCAGCTGAAGCCATGACTTGTTCTGGGAGATGATGAATGTATTGGCAGCTACCATTGGCTGTCAGGAGTTACGGGGTGAGGGGAACTGAAGAGTTGGTGTTACATGCAGGGCCAACTCTAGGGCGGTGCCACCGCACCGGGCGCTGACTTGGGGTGGGGGTGTCATTTTCGCAATGATATTATCATTTAAGCACCTGCTGCCCCCTCCTGACCTCTAGCAATTTTCAGGCATCAATTAAAGTGTCAAGATAACTGTGGTGATTAATCGTCTTCCTGGAAAGAGACCAGAGGTTTGTTTAGTGGAAGTTTTGACTCATCCTCAGGTAGCGCGGAGAGTTAAAATGCCTGCTACTAAGAACGTGTACCATGAAGATAACAAAGTGCATATAATGTAAACAGGTCAGTGGGTTACTGCTTCTGTAAGAGAGCTCCTTTTGTAACTTGTCGCTAATAAGTCAAAATTCTAATACAGAACATTGAGCTATTAACTGTCATCAAACAGCTGCATGCAAACTGCAAGGTATATGTAAAAGCTACATGTTTTTCCAACAGACTTTCATTATCCTAATCTTGCCAAAAGGGTTCATTTGGGTAGCAAACAATTCATATTATTAAAGAGAACCCCTTACAATGATGTTACGTTTTAAATTCTGAACTTGTTCTTTTCCAGAATTAGGACTCAAACTATATTGCCTACCAGTATTGATCACATGTCATTCCTACACCTTGTAGTTCTGTCTGATGTAACATTTCCTATACACTGATTTACACACATATGAATGTCACTGTGCAATGTGTGTGTGACATAAAGCGCTCTTACACCTTAAACTGGTCTGAGTGGTGCTACAAAACTAAATGTATCTGAGAGACAGTGGTTATGGAGACTTGAGGGGCACTGTTAAAGGGTGCTAGTGAGGGAATCCAGGGCAGAGGTTGTCATGGGGGTGGGGGGGGTGGGCGGGGGGCGCCAACAGACATTGTCGCACAGGGCGCCACTAGTGTTAAAGCCGGCCCTGGTTACACGTGCCTGAGCCAGGAGTAGGTGAGCTGCGGGATGACGACACACCTGCAGATAAAGAAGCAACAGTTATCCTTTCCAATATAAATTGCGGCCGCCATATTAATAACAGTTTTGTCTTCTGTGCCAAGGAACATTTGGTAATAAAATGTTAACCTAAATATTGCTGGAAAAGATTTTGGCGACAAGAATAAAGGGTTTTCAGTGAAGGGATTTACTCAACAGCAAAGCAACGCATCAGAACGATGTTAAACCTTTTTGAAGAAGGCTGTGAGCACAGAACGTTTAATTTTCTCTATTAATGGATGTTTACACGCAAGGCCGGGAGGTTGAAGGGAAAATGAATTTAATAGTTTTTCTTGGAAAGCCACGTGATCCCGGAGATTCATAAGCCTCGAAAAAAGAATTCGTACATCATTATTATGCGTGTTCCTGGCAGCCATTTCACACGTGTGCGGCGTATCACATGCACCTGAATAAAAGAGACAGGAAGCATAAATGACTTGCAGCTGAAAGTAGCTAATATCAGACCTACCACTCAACTTTGCAAAAAAGCTACATATTTGTGTAAGATTTTACCAAAAGTGCATCAATGTGACGGAACATTTGCAGCGCAAGTTTTTAGATGCACAACGTTTAATCGTAGAATGCAAGAAACACGAGATTTACCGGAAGCAAGAATGAAAATGGCGCCTTTATGCAAAAAAACGTGCGTTCTACAAATACAAAAATACCCTCACTTCGGGAATCTTTACTATGCAAGTGTGAAGTAAGGGTAAGAGATAAAACATTATCTGCACCTTTACCATCAACCTCTTATGCAGCTCAGAGAGCAGTAGAAACAGGCAGGAAATCACTATTGTTTACATTCACTCCAGCATAGTCAAGTCACAGGCATTTATTAAGCGCACATATCACCCTGAGGTCTCATGGCGGTAGCGTAAACTCCGTGAAGACTGATGGTCAGATATACGGGCATTATAGATGGTCAAATAACCAGGTTTTTAATTCCCTGCGGAATGGCTTATGGTCAGCGATGGAGAGGAGATGTGATGGAAGCGTATTCCAGAAAGCAGGTTCTTGGCGGTGCGGATTCTGCGAGGGGTAAGGAGACATTTAGTACTTGACCTAAGCGTCCTACTCAGCTGATACCAGCTACGTTTTTTAGCAAAATAACTTGGCCCGTTTCCATACATGTTCTTATAAACAAGACAGAGGATTTTGAAGCGGATTCGCTTCCTGATAGGGAGCCAATGAAGAGGCTTCAGATTAGGCACTGATGGGGCTCTCGAGGGAAGGTTTAATACTAGTCTGGCAGCGGTATTTTGCAAGATTTGAAGCTTGGAATAGAGCTCCTCGTTTATGGAGGCCAACAAGGCATTTCCATAGTCAATACGACTTATAAGTCCCTGGACAAGTGGTTTCCTAGATTCGATGGGGATACATTGAAAGATTTTGCATAGATTACACATAATGCCATAACAGATGCCGATTACGTGATTTATATGGCTTTTCATTGACAGCTGATTTTCAATCATCACTCTGAGGATCCGCACCATGGGTTTGGGAGATGGACACGGGCCCAGATTCTGGGGCCACCGGTCACTAGACCAGGATTTGTCTGCCTTACCAAAAAGAATGTCCTCTGTCTTATTCCATTAAGTTGTAGGTGATTGGTAAGCATCCAGTTGTCAATATGGGTAATGCAGTTTTTAAAACGGATCCTTGTGTCAGTGGGATCGGGGCCTGGGGTAATCAATAACTTGGTGTCATCAGCATATGACACCACATCAAAACCGCAGGACCCGATCACCCTGGCCAAGGGTGTCACGTAAGGCTTACTTAAGATGGAGCCTTGAGGGCATCCTATGCTTACAGACCGACTGCAAGAGGCCAGGGTGCCCATTTGTACAGTGGTAATTTCTGAACCAGTCCAAGGCCACACCCCTGACACCCACCTCCCAGAGCCGCTGTTCTAAAATGCTATGGGAGATGGTGTAAAAAGGCGGCTGACAAATCCAACAGGACGAGCATGGCTGACTGCTCCTTGTCCAAGGCCTGTCTAATGTTGTCTAAAACTTCCACCAGTGAGGTTTGAGTGCTGTGAGCAGCCCTGAACCCCGACTGGGATGGGTCCAATAGTACATGACTCTCCAGATATGGAAGCATAGAAATTGGGCGGTAGTTGCTAGGTACCTTAGGGTCAGCAGAATTTCTTTTTAGAATTGGCTTAACCGCGCTCCTTTCCATCTAACAGGGACCGCTGCTTGTGCTAATGACACATTAAATAAGTCCGTAAGATTACCAATGAGCAAAGGGGCAAGAGTTGAAAAGAAACGGGGTGAAACCGGGTCCACCGGAGAACCCGATTAAATCTTTGCCAGAGCGGTTGAGACTTCATCTGAGGTAAATGCAGTAAACTCCAGTAAAAGAGGAAAGGTGGGGTTGAGGTTAATGTCGGGGTTGTTATCAGGATTTTTGGTGTCATGGTGAGGAAAGGAAGTATGAATTGTTATAATCTTTTCATCAAAAAAAGTTGACAACGTGTCTACCCATTCTTGCGAAGATGTGTTACCGGGCTGACCGGGAAGAGGAGTAGTAAATTCCTTTAATATTTTATAAAGCTCCTTGTTGGAACTGGCAGCTTTGTTAATCCTGTTAATAAGATACAACTTTTTGGCATGTCTGATGTTATCAAAGTAGCCTCAGTGGATATGTTTATATTTTTGTCGATCTTCACTGGATTTGGTTTTTCTCCATTAACGCTCTGCATTCCTACTAGACAGTTTTTCATTTTTCAGTGATTCTGTGAACCAGGTTGATGCCCTAGGCTTAATCTTGACCCTTGACAGAGGAGCCATGGTGTTCAAGGCTAATGTGATTGCGTCCTCAAAGGCTATTACTGCATGATCGATATTCTCGGTGTAGGATAGAGACGGGGGTTAAAATGAGCCAAAAAGGTCGCTGGAGTGACTTTCCGCCAGGGCCTTCTCCAGGTGGGTTCACAATTAAGATAGTTTTTAGTGGTGGCTATTGGTAGGGAGAATTTCAGCAGGTTATGATCAGACCAGAGCAGAGGGAGGGGGGACCCAACTCTGACATTGGCTGTGTTAGTAAACAAAAGTTCAAGAGTATGGCCTGCCAAGTGAGTAGGTCCACCCACCATTTGGACTAGTCCCAATGTGTTCAGATTCATCATCAGTTGACTTGTAACAGGGCTTGATAGCAGTTCCGCATGGTAATTAAAATCTCCAATAAGGAGATAATTATCAGCAGCTAATACATGTGGGGCAATTGTCCGAGTAGATGGTTTATAAAATTAGTTTTCTGGCATGACTATCCTACTTGCACTCGTTCATAGAAAACCGCTTCCGTTTATCAATAAAGACATTTGAGGAAAATGACCCAGGCGATAATTGGTCAAGGAGTGGAAAGGAGGAGAGCCATGGATGCTAAGAAGATGCAAATGACAACCAACACCTAAATAATAGAAGACCCCAAAGAACTTTCATCACATGCAACTCACACAAGGTGGCAGGTTTAACCATGACAATGTGGGCAGCGATGAAGAAGTCTCAGCCATGAGTCGGTCTCCATTAATGGCATTTGTGCATTGACCACTGGGCCGCAAGAAATATACATTCTATACATTCAATATATGAATCAGGTCAAGATATGACTTTGAAGGTCTGTTCGTAATATATTCTAAGCTTTTCAATACCATTATCAGCCCTCACAGCATACCTGTAAAGCCCGACAGCAGTAACCAGGGATGGAGAGTGAGGACCCATAACAACTTCATCACAAAACACATATTGAATATATTCACAAGTGCATAACGGGTGCCTTTAAATAAGAATTTCGCATCACACACATGCATCTGAATAGTTCCGCTAGTAGTCGTAGAACGTGCTGTCGTCAGTTCATACAAAACTCACTACTCATTGGCGCATTTGAAGATTCTGTTGTGTATGTTCACTTGAAAACTGGTAAAAGGGACTCCAAAAATGTTAATGAATGATTTGGTAGGGCCGAGATGGACAAACATCACCAAAGAATGCCAATACCATAGCTCTTGCAGAGGCCAACAAATGTCACACCGAGCACATGCACGCGCGCAGTAAAGATCACTTACCTCAACCCCCTTTGGAATACCGTGCCTCCACTCTGACATGGGCTACTTTAAACTTTAAGAATTCTAGCAACCATGGATGGAAAGATCTAGAGGAGCGTGACCACTGCGACATATGAGTGTAGGTAGCAGTTTGAAAATCCCAAAATGGCAGGTCTGGGGATACCCACAATCTTTTTCAGCAGTTTGTCTGCCCAGGCTAATGCACTGCATCAGGGACTTCTGGTCTTTCAGATGTTTTAAATTGCAGTATAATTGACATTTTATTGTTTCATCATGAGTCTGGTCAGCGGCTGCTAGTCCATTCTCCTACACAGCAGAAGTGGCCTTGTGGTTCACCACAAAGCTGTACCCCATGACTCAGCATGCAATGTGAATGATCATGCAGCAAATGGGGGGATGCGACCATCAACCCTAATGGGTCCTAGCGATGAGAGATCTTACTTTCTGAAATACTCTAGGGGAGATAAAGTGCTACCCCATGGGTCAGCCCCTTGTATTCATTTGTTGCAACAGATTATTAAATGATCACATGGTGATACTGAGGAGGGATCTATAACTTCACCACCATCCTCCACGGATTGCTGCCTGTGTACCTCAACCTGAATGCTGCCAACAGTACTGTCCATGGCGAGCACCATCATGCACTGAGCTGCCAGTTCCTTTTTTCTGCAGGCCCAAAAGCCTAGCAGATCATCAATATCATTATCTCAATGACCCCCTTGGCCAGGGCAAAGGCGAGACAGGCGCCATCAAGATTGCTCATGCACAATTACAGATTGTATGATTTGTGACTCGTACCCCATTTTCAAAATTCACATCTGCAAATATATTTCTTTAGTAATTCTACCCAATGTTCTTGCATGGCCAAAGATTTGCAGCCTAGAAATGCAAATAAATATCCAGGGTAGAAGATGGAAGATTACTGCCTGCAACTGAAGCCCTTCTAGCTGCTAGTCTCCACGTGGGATGTTCTGACAATGAAATGCCAACAGAGGCATTGAGCAGCCGACAGAGAAATATGCCAGCAGCTAAACATGTGACTGCTAGTGGCTGTGAAAACTGCTCACTGGCAAATGTGCTTGATGGTACTGTCCGATACATGCAGATGAGGTCACATCTTGGGAGAATGAAAATTATAAGCTCCAACTATCGTGAGTGCTTTAGTGTGTGGTTATGTCAGTCAGAGTCACTTTGAACAAGAACTTCTAGGGTTCAGCAACAGTTAGTGAGCTAAATGGGTAAAACTGTTTTTCCCTAAGTTCTAGTGAACAACACATGATGACAAGCAGTGCAGGAGCAGAGCAGCAGTTTGTCCAAGTGATGTGCCGAAGGGCACCACATACATCACCACAGACATCCCCACAGACATTAGTAGTCATTGGATTTCTTTTGGATTGCTTTTTGTGTTGATAAACGGTTAAGTGATGTGTATCTTTAATGGATTTCAACTATTCAGATGCTCTAATGTCCAGGCTTTCCTGTGAGTAAAAAGAAACTTTTTAATCATGGAGAGATTGAACAGTATGCTCTACTGGTTTCTGTGCTAATGGTGCTAAACATCAATTAATCAGTTGAAAGTTTTTGTTGCAGAATTGAATGCACACATATGGTATTTAATCGTCTCAAAACCTGAACTCTGCATACACTGGGCTATCTAGGATCAACTGAATGTGATTCTGTGACGTCAGGCGCTATCTAGCTAAATCTACACAACTTCCTGAATTATACACTTAAAAGTGTAACATTCGAAAAGCCCCTCTTCGATTTCTTTTTGAGTTCACCTTTTTCCTCTAAGGTTTTCTTTGTTCTGACTTTATTTTAAACGCCCCCATTTCACAAACCATATGGTCCGAAAAAGTAATAAATGAAAGATGAATAATGCCTGCAGTTGTGGCACATGGTTGGGCCTGATGCGTATGGCAGTTTGGCAGCCAGTTTACCACCCCAGGGAGAATCTTGGGCTCATGTGTTATAAAATATTTTTGTAGATTTCCAGGACCGGCCTTGACTTTGAGACTGCTGTGATCATGAGCTTGGCTCATGTGGAGAGGCCCACCAGTGGCCAGCCAATCATCACCTCGGCACATTCTGAGTGCAAGATCTTTCGTCTGTGTCTCTGTCCTTATTGTTGAAGCGTGGGTGACCATTGTCACTGCAAATGTAGTTATGTGTGGGTCTAATAACAGAAGGAAGTGGACTATGAGTTGGACATTAGGGAGAGGTCTGCAGCTTTTACGTTGTCAGTTTTGCTCCTATGTGTTATCATACCAATGTACCTATTTATAGCGATAGTTGACCAAATCTAGGTTTCGTGAAGCTGTTTCGGAGCATTGTTTAGGAAATATATATTATGTAGTCTTAAGTGAGATGCACTGTCAATGGGGAGACAAATAGGTCCATGGCGCGTCATTTCTGCATTGTGTCCTAGTTGGTCCTCTGCATTTCCTTCTTGAGTATCTCTTTGATATATATGAGATGTTTTTATTAACTAGGAAATTGTTGTGCCTCGTAGCTGGAATCACGCTTACTTACCGCGCTAGTAAGGCTCCTGACCCAACGGAAAGGTTACCAGATTTCCGAGGTGGACACTTGTTCTTTAGATTTGTGACTCTACGGCCTGTGTGATTGGGATGCGGCCATATTACGTGATCAGGTAGCACCAACAGATTCCTTTAAAATCTTTTGTGGTTCCCATGAGGGAACAGCTAATTAACATAATCCGGCGGTCAACATTCCAGGGACCCAGACATTACCCCTTCATTGGGTTGCTCCACTTTTAGTGAAGTTAAATGCCTTCAATGGGGTCGACCTCATCCGATTTCTCACCACTGCTTTGTGCATCTTTGTTTGATGAACGGTGGCATGTGTTCTGAACAGGACGTTTTGTGAAAGAATCAGAGATGCTGAAAAAACGAAATTACACCTTAACATGTGAAGTTCCTTCCTATCACGCCAAGCTGCGCAGCTCCCAGAGCGGGAGTGTGGAAAAAACATAGCCAGGTTTCAGCAGTCTTCTCCTATTGTCCACTGCTTGAAGCCCCATCCTGGGACTTGTGGTAGTGGGGAAAGGATGTAAATTGCTTGGGACTTGAGGAGACTATAAGAAGGTGCTGAATGGTCTCCATGAAGCCCTTAGTGGAAGTGGTATCTTTCCTCTTATCTTGCATGGACTCTTTCCAAATTATTTTTTCAAAACCTTTGGCAGATTCACACTTTGCAAAGTTGGCATACCAAGTAAAGTTCCCCATCTCCTTGTACAGTTTGCCTCATCACACAACCATTTTGCATAGTCGGTCCATGTGCCCTGAGTTTTAGCACACTGAAACCGTATGTCCCACATTACTTTCACAAATTGTCCATGTACCTCAATGTCTTCACACCACCCGTGAGACCTCAAGCCCTCTCAGGTAAATGAGATAAAGCTATACATTAACCCCTGCTGCACTGAAGCAACGAGGTCCACAATAAAGAGCTTTGGGATTGCCGCGGCTTCTTCAATACTGCTGATCTATGCAAGAAGAGTCATTAAAAGCGGTATCTTACTGCAATGGCTGCTCAGAGGTAAACATGTTCATTCAACGTTTGTTCAGGCACTTTGTCAAGAATTACATAAATCTGTGTTTAATCAAAATAATGGCCATGTCTATAGGCATCTGATTTTTAGTGTGAGAAGGATAGCATATGTGTAACCTAGGAGCTGTAGCTACTAATCTCACAAAGAGCAAAAAATGCCACATTACAGTAAACAGAAAAGAAACCCATAGATTACTAACACAAATCTGCCATAGATTTTGACACCAACCAGCCCATAAACCTCGTGATGAAAAAAAACAATACATGGTGGCTCAGGCATCAGCAAAATTCACATAATTTATTGTTCATCGAGTCAACGCCATTTCATATTTCGCGTGGATAATATCACCCCTCTAATAGGGTCTGTAAAAAATAATTACAGACACTTATATCGAGGCTCCATTAAGTGTGACGCCTTCCTTTTTATCCAGTATTAACTGTAAAAATATTAGATCTCTGCCTCAGCCTGAGAAATGAATATAGCGCTACAGGGGTGGGGTCTGTGCTCTGCCTCACTTATGAAGATGACAGCGGCCTGTGGAATATCACAGAGCTCTTTATCCAAATATGAAAGAACAAAGGCCAGAGACTTTACAACAGCAGAAGACATTCCATACGCTTGTGCCCGTTTATGCACTTTATGTCCATTACGAGTTTCATGCACACTCGAGTTTTTCGTGTGAAGCTTCATCAGTTACTACCTAGTGGAATATGGCCGTGCAAAACTATGTGTGCACGTAAAAGCGTTGTTACACAGGAACAAACACCGCCCCAACAGTGTGCAAATGGTATTAAACTTGGCCTCCCCCTTCTTGCCCCCATAGCACGGAGAGCGAGGCCTTCAGACAGCTGTTGAGGACATACGCGTCGGCCCAGTATGAATCTGTGCTGAATTCAGTAAACTATGGGCTTGTCTGTCGTCTTCTCCCCTTATCTGCTGCAGTGTATGCTGTCAAGAAATACACCAGAGGAATCAATTCTTTCTGAAACACAGCTGTTGAGGGAGGTCGGTTTCACGACCCACGTGGCAAAGGTGACTAGGTTAGGCCTGTCTCCGTGTGACTCGCAGCAGCCTGCCCGGATCTGATTTCCATCAGAGTAACTGCGCTCTTAGCACGGTGCATTCAACAAAAGGGCACTTAAGTGGAGCAGGGGGAGGTACAGTGGGCGAGAGGTGTCAATAGGAAGTGGTTCCTACTTTGTTACATTGCATTTAATTCTTAAGGTTGTCTCTTTAAAGAGGAAAGAAATTATTTTGTTGATAGATTTAAAAAAAAGCTTTTAGCCTGGAAGAGATTAAGATTGGGGGGCGTGCGCCCAGGCCGCCCCCCCCCCCCCACCCTATACTTGATTCAGTATCCCTGCTCTTCTGCTATAACCTCCTTAGGGAATCCCACTGTGGAGAAAACTCCAATGAGGGCGCTTGCCACCACAGGGGCTGTGGCGGTCCTGAGGGGAATTGCTTCTGGGTACCTAGTGGCATGATCCACTACCACCAGGATAAACCTGTGCCCAGATGCTGTTGGAGGGTCAAGGAGACCAACAATGTCAATCCCTACCCTTTCAAATGGTATCCCCACCACAGGTAGTGGTATCAGGGGAGCCTTTGTTGTGCCACCTGACTTGCCACTGGCTTGGCAAGTGACACAGGAGCGACACAACTCCTTGGTGTCCTCTGACATGTGTGGCCAATGAAAATGGAGAACAAGCCTATCCCAGGTCTTGTTTTGGCCCAAGTGTCCTGCCAATGGGATATCATGTGCTAGGGTCAAGAGGAACCCCCTAAACTTCTGAGGTATTACCAACCTCCTGGTGGCTCCAGGGGTAGGATCTCTAGCCTCAGAATATAGGAGTCCCTCATCCCAATAAACGTTATGGGACCCACTAGCAGTCCCAGCAGCCTCAGCAGCAGCCTGCTGTCTGAGGGGTTCAAGAGAGGGGAAGCACTGTTGCTCCTTACTCAGATCTTCCCTGGAAGGTCCTCATTCCCCCAAGAACTCAACCTGATCAGGCTCAAGTCCCTCTGGGGCAGTTCCTTCTTCAGGATCTGCTTCTCCTCCCTCAGGAGGGGAATCTGAGATCTGAGACAGAGGGGAAGGCACTGCCTTAACCCTACTGCTCCTCCTCTTGGATAGCATCTGGTCCATAGTTTCAGGATCCAGAGCTGGTTCAGCTTTATGCATTTTGGCCTGTGACCTAGTCACAGCAAATACCTCTGCAGGTATGCCCAACATCTCAGCATGAGTCCATAACTCTACTTCAGACCAGGCTGAAGTCTCTAGATCATTGCCCAATAGACATTCGACAGGGAGGTCTGCACTAACTACTACCTTCTTGAGGCCAGTTACCCCTCCCTAGGAGAAATTCACAACTGCCAGACTATGGTTGGTCCTGACATTGCTCACATTGGTAACCTGGTACATTTCACCCAGGATGATCTGCTCAGGGTCCACCAGATCCTCTGCCACCATGGTGACACGAGCACCTGTGTCCCTGAATGCCAAAGCCTGTTTGCCATTTATTACAGGATGCTGTTTGTATTTGCCCAGATTACTGGGGCTCATTAGGAAGGACATATCAATGTCACCCTCACAAACCAGCAATGCCTGAGTGGGTACTCTGACTAGGCCAGAGTCCACGTCAGAACCCAGGGTCAACCTTACTACACCCTTATTCTGAGTACCACCTCCACCAGTAGTTGAACTAGGGGGAACAGATGCCTTAGGGGCAGGAGTGGTGGTGGTTTGGTCTTTGGACTTGTTACAATCAGAAGTCCAGTGCCCTTTCTGTTTACAGAATGTGCACCAGGGCTTCTTTTGGCCTTTTCCCTTTGTAGACTGTGAATCCCCACCAGATGCAGATTTTTGGGGCCCTTGTGAAGACTTTTGGTCTTTTGACTTATCCCCACCTTTCTCAGAGCCCTTAGGATCCTGCTTCTTAGTGTCACCCCCTTGGTTCTGGGTTTTCTGTCTCACCCTGGTTCTGACCCATTTGTCTGCCTTCGTTCCCAATTCTTGGGGAGAGGTCAGATCAGAGTCCACCAGGTACTGATGCAACAACTGGTTTTGGCAATTATTAAGGATCTGCTCTCTCATCATAAGATTATACAATCCCTTAAAATCAGTAACTCTACTACCAACCAGTCGACCCTCAAGAGCCTTGGTTGCACAATCTACAAAGTCTGTCCAGTCCTGATTCTGTGCTTTCTGGGTGTCTCTGAACTTCAACCTGTACTGTTCAGTGGTTAAGCCAAACCCATCTATTAATGCACTTTTCAGGACATCATAATCATCAGCATCCTCTTCTCTAACAGTGAGGACCTTGTCTCTACCTTTATCTGAAAAGGAGAGCCACAAGATTGCTGCCTACTGTTTCTGGGGACCTGTTGTACTTTACAGGCCTTTCCATAGCAGTTATCCACTTGTGGATATCATGCCCACTCTGGTAGGGAGGAACAACCTTGGACAGGTTCCTATGGTCTAGGATATAATCTCTGATTCTAGGGACACTGTTGCTGCCACCAGGGGGTTCTAACCCCTCTTTTCTAGAGCTCTCTGGAGCTCAAAGGCTTCTTTATCTAATGCCAACTGCTTGGCCTTAAGGGCAAATCTTGCTTCCTCATACTGTAGCAGTTTGTACATTCTTTCAGTGGAGGTCTCTCTTCTATTAAAGTATGAGCTCCTCTGATGAACAGATTCTCTTCCAGAGTGATATGAGTGGTCAGATTCCCTTGAAGGTGACCTAACCATCTCTTCTACTCTGTCAGTTCTCTTAGGGGGAAATCCTCTGTTCTGTTCAGACCCATCTGGAGCTGGCCCTTCAATCACAGAGTCCTGGTCATCATGATTTTCATCATCTGACCCAGACACTGTAATTGACCCACTCCCTGATTCAGATCTGTTAGCTCCTAGAGCCAACCTCAGATCATCTGTTGTTAGCAGATCTATCAGGCCTAGTGTGGAGGGACTCTGTCCTAGCTTCAGGTGTCTTGCAAAACACATGGCCTTCAGGTCAAAGAAGGTCATGTCCTTATACTGAGGCTGAGTGGACCCACTGGCTCCACCCTTTGAGGACATTCTAGTGTTGTGCAGTGTTGTACTGCCTACACTAGTTTGTTGCCTACTGATCCTAGCTTGAGCTGTAGCAAGGGCGTGCTATCCCTTCACAAACAGCTCTAAGTTCAGTAGAATTTATTGATACTAAGCTTGACTTTTATATGTACCTTGAGTACCTTTAGTGGTTTTCAGTTAGTAATTCAAATAGAGATTTTCTTGTAAAACAATGGCAAGCTGGAATCCCACACGCTGCCCACCAATGTAAGAAGTTGACCTGGCATATGCTGGTCACTAGTTATAGTGGCCACCTTGCACCAGTCCAATTCGACTCTTATGGTAGATAGGTTTAAGACAACCTTTTAAAGAAAGCTATCCTAGTGGTAGCTGTGGAGAGCAGCCTTCAGGCTAAGCCTCAGAGGAATGTAAAGCAGCTTGTTTTACCTTATAATCTCTTGAATTACCAAATGAAAGGACACAACACAGGTATATATATCAAATATATATGTATTTATTTCTAGACACACTCTACTAATCTCTTTATGAGATTAGAAGTCAGGAACATATGCAAATATCAACGTTTCACAAGAAGTTAAGCACAAATATGGCTGGGGCCCAAGGGGCGTACCAGACCATATACTAAAAAAGAGGTTTAGGAAAGTCGACTTGCAAGGGGACAAGGCCTAGGGCCTGTAGAATCGCTGGGGCTTCACTAATCCACCCAAGGCAGGTAAGTAAAGGACCCACGGGAGACGCGTGCAGTGTGAGAACACAGCCGCGGGTTCCCTATTGATTTCAATGGAGCAAGTCGCGGCTGGATTTTTAAAGTTTAAGGGTACTTCGAGGAGGTCTACAAGCAAGTCACTTACAAAATAAGTAGTTCGAGGGCCAACAACCACAAAAGCACCGGAGTGCACGAGTTACCTCACCCAGGGAAGCATAGGTGTCTTTTGGTGTCCGGTCGCGTCGTCGTTTGCTATGGAAGCCGAAGAAGTTTTGCTGCTTGCGAAGACTGAAGAAGTGTCCGGTGGAATCCAAGGCTGGATTCAAGATGAAGATGACCTGAAAGCAAAAGGGACAGTGTTCACAGCCACTTGCCAGTGACCCGAGGTCAGGAAGATGGATTCCACGGAAGTCGGGTGATTTCAGGTGATCAAGGGTGTTTTACTCTTCAGCCACGAGGTCCAGGAGGCGTCGAGGTGACCAGGAGCTGGATTCGGAGTGTTCCACAAAGTCTGAAGCTTACTGAGGTGTCGGCAACTGGATTGGAGCCAACAATCCTTGGCTACAGCAAGTCTTGTGGAATTTGAAGAAAGTCAGCGGTGCAGACCAGCAAGGTCTGAGGGACTCACCCAGCGAGGGTAAGTCAGGGCAGGCCCGGAGCAACCAGAGGAGCCCTTTGGTTTGATGAGAAAGTCTTCAGGGGACCCACAAGCCAACAGGCAAGGGATCGCAAAGACGCCTCGTAAGGATTCGCTTCACAGGAGCCCACGATCACTCGGGACGAGGTAGGCCTCTGATTTTCGAGGGAAATTCTGCTGTAGGCTTGGACCACACGTGGTCCAATGCACAAGTTCGTAGAACGTCGTGAAGGAGTTGCACTTGACAATAGTGCACGGTACCCGGATATTGCTGTTCCTCGTCACTCGTGGGGTCCACTCGCCTCAGCTTTGCTGGGGACTCTCAATGGCCGTCGAGAAGTCAGGAAATCCAGTTCTGGGGCTGCAGGGACTTCGGACTCCGGTGGGAGCGGGAAAGTTTGCGACCGTTGATCAAGTTTTTGGTGCCTGCCAAGCAGGGGAGTCACTCCCTGACTCCAAGGGAGATTCTTCTGACTTGAGGTAGTGGTACGTCAAAGGGCCAGGATTCTTCTTGTAAAGCATCGTCCAGGGATATCTAACATGCAATGGCAAGGGTTCCCTAACTTATACTAAAAGAAAGGGAGGTACTAGCTCTTTGACCACTCCTCTGGGAGGGTCAGGGGAGTGGGTGGTTACACCCACTTCTCTTTGTCCAGTTTCACGCCAGAGCAGGGGCAGGTAGCCCCTGAACCGGTTTGAGCTGGCATATGCACAGAGAAGCCTACTGCTCCCCCAGTGCAGGACTTCAAAGCACTCTAGGAGTGCACCCACCCAGCCCCAATACACTAAATCCTGTCTGGAATATGGTGACACCTACCTGTGACAGGATTCCTATTGTTGGGCCTCCTCCACTGCGAGTTTCAGTCAGCAGCAGGAGGGCAGCCCAGTGTCTGTGCTGGTGGCATCCAATTTGTGATGCCAGGGCTCTTTCAGATTTCTACCGTGTTTCCACAGTGGGTACATGTTGTCCCCTCTAGAAGGGTGGGATCATACTCCCACACCAGTTACTGGTGTGGTGGTATGATTCCAAGTTGTTTGACACCAAACACGACATGTTTTGATGCAGTCATTCCAAAGTTTGCATTTACTGGGAGGTTATAATGCACTTAAGAGTATATGGTTTAACCGCATCCACAAACAGCCACAGAGAATAGACTCTGCCAGCTGCAGAGGGATCCTGCTCATGCAGAGGCACCCCTTCACATTGTAAACCAAGCACCCTGCCCTCAGAATTGATAGGGCCTGCCGTAGGGGTGACTGATAGGTTTATGTGTGTGTGTATGGTGAGATATAGGAACCTATACCTCAGTGAGGAGTGCTAACACTACCTCACCCAGGCTGCAGTAGCAGGCCTGTGGTGTCAGATTTAATCTGCTTCCCAGGGGTGGCATAATACATGCTTCAGCCCCTGGTAGGCCTGTGAAGTACCTATGTCCTTGGTACCTAAGGTACCATATACTAGGGACTCATAAGTGTGATTCTCTCCTGAGGCTCAGCCGGGAGTATTCTATCTTTTGCTGCTATTTGCGATGTTTGCACCGATTTTTTGTTTTAAAAAATAAATGAAGGCGTTGTTAACTTAGTGAACTTACTTTGTTTATGCTCTCCTGTGCTTGCTGTATCTTCCCGCAATTGTGAGTGCTGCCTTGGCCTTCCCGTGGTGTGAGCGCGGGTCCGCCATCTTGGGCAGGCTCGGGGTTGGCGGGCTAGTCTTCTGGCACTCAAAGATTATTTAATCACGTAATGGCGCGCCTAAGGCGAGCCTGTCTGCGCCCGTCCGCGATCGGTCCACGATCAGCGCCAGCCCCCCTGGTCAAGGAAAGTCAGGTATTCCTTTTAAATTGCAATATGATAGCACATTTTTTAAAAGTATCAACTTCCAAACCAATTCTACTAATGGGGCTTATCCCTGCCTCTGTATTAATCTTGAGGGTGAGCCTACGAAGCACCTTAAGGGATGCCCAGAGTGTGGTATTAAAATTCCAGAGCTTTTGTATCAAACCATAGACCCTTTCAAAACACAAGTAAAACCAAATAGGGAGTTGAATACGTCTATTTGGAAATGCGTCCTTATGAATGTGAGATCACTAACCAAACATAGTTTGGAGTGTGCATCATTTATAGAGGAAAGAGTGCTTTCATCACAGAATCTTGGACAGATAGTGCCTCAAGCCCGGATCTAGTTAAAGCCACGCCGCTTAACTATGTATGTTATACCTTAAATAGGCCTACTGGAAGAGGAGGTGGTTTAGCTGTCATTTACAATTCTTCGTTGGCAGCTACTTTTAATTCAGGAGGGGTGGAGGGCTGCGAGGTTTTGGACTTCTCCTTTCACCTCTCACCTCAGTACATCTTCCAAGCCTCTTTGATTTATAGACCACCAGGCCCTAGAAGTGGTTTTTGTATCCAGGCAGGAAAACTGGTGGAAAGTAGTATTACCGCTATCTCTTACACTATTTTAGGTGATTTTAACTTTCATCTGGAAGCCTCCTCAGACACAGACACAGCCAAATTGCTAGATCTGATGAACAGCAACAATTTAGTGCAAATGGTGACTGGTGCGACCCATCAGGCAGGACACACACTTGATGGTATCTTTTCCAACAACTCCCAATTGCAGGTTTCGTCTATTCTCCCGTTACTTTGGTCTGACCATAAGGCGGTTCTTTTTAACTTTATTATTTCTGAGCGACACTTACAAAAACCAATGGAAAAAAAACTGATGATAACAGCATGGAATAAGGTATCAACTGGAGATCTCTCTAAGGTCCTTAATAATACCTTAGTTACGCCTCCTAGTAATCTTGACAAGGCCGCACGTTTTTAGTCTAGCTGGTTAGAAGATGCTGGTCAAAAACTAGCTCCGAGTAAAGTGTGTCATTTTACAAGACAAGCGCCATCCGCCCCTTGGTATTCACAGGATTTGAGGGACCAAAAACTGATCTGTAAGCATCTTGAGAGAAAATGGAGAAAGAACTATACAGATCGAGACAAAGAGGAATATAAACATGGACTTGCTAAGTACAAACAGCTGATCACAACGCTAAGGCAATTTTCTTCTCTACGAAAATCAATAAAGCTAAAAACTCAGCAAGGGAATTATTTAACATAGTTACTAACCTGGCTAATCCGGGGGCCACTATTATTACACCTAGTCAGGGACTTTGTGACAAATTGGCTAACTTTTTTTATGAGAAAGTGAATGTCATTTTCACCTCCTTCTCTCATGTCAAACCTGTGACGACACTGAACAATGTGGAGGACTTTACACTAGAAAACAAGGTTCATCTGGATCAATTTGTTCAGCTTACAACTACTGACACTCTTAATCTTATGATGTGGGTCAAATCTGGCTCCCCTTTAGATCTCTGCCCTACATCTATAATAAAATTAGCGGCAGAACCGATTTCTCGTGTCCTTACTCCCATTTTTAATACTATGTACAAAGAAGGTTACTTCCCACTAGAATGGAAAAAAACCTCCATCCTGCCTCTTTAAAAAAAAACAAATGTAGATGTAAAAGATCTCCACAGCTTCAGGCCTATATCTAGACTACCGATACCGGCCAAAATTGTTGAGAGAAATCTAAATACACAAACTTAGTTTGTATCTGGAGGCAGTACAAGCTCTGGATCCCACTCAGCACGGCTTCAGAAGCGGCCATAGCACGGAATCGGCTCTTCTTAAATCTACTGAAGAGATCCGAACCATTTTAGATAAAGGAGGCAAGGCTGCTCTCATCATGTTAGATCTTTGAGCAGCATTTGACACGGTCCACCACAATTTGCTGATGGACCGGCTGCAGGAGATCGGAGTTCAGGGCTCTGCATGGAGACTCCTGAAATCCTTTCTCACTAATCGGAGTCAGTCAGTGTCTGTAGGGGAATTCGCATCTGAATCCTTTTCTCTATCTTGTGGGGTCCCACAGGGATCTTCTTTAAGGCCGACCCTGTTTAATGTATATGTGTCCTCCCTGGCGCCACTCATTCAATCTTTTGGGTTCAGTTTGACTACTTATGCTGACGACACTCAAATTGTGGTTTCTCTACAAATGGATGAGTGGCGTAGTACGGCCAGTCGATTTAGGGACTGCAGTAGCGGCTCGTGGAGGGAATATAATCAAACACAAAGCTAGCGGTGGCCCTCTAGGACAGCACCGGATTTGAAAATTACCCAATGTAGGTTATGGTGAAATAATCTAATCACCGCAAGTGTGCAAACTTGGTGGACACCCGCCAGCACAATGTCGTTCCAAAAGCTGGAAAATACATGTACAATCACCAAACCAAATGCACCACTTTTAAAACTATAGATTAAATCAAATTCAAGTTCATAAGCAGTTTTTATGTTTTTACAAAAGATTCACTTTTATTCTTCGATAAATTTTACACTTTAAAAGTCAAAGTTATCCAGAACAGCCGGAACAGCCGACGCGTTTCGTCCACCAAAGGACTTCTTCAGGGCAAAAAGGATTGTTCAGTGTGATGTGCAAGGTATTTTCATAAATTGTTCTTGATCTTGTAAATCCTCACAATTGCCAACGTCCACAGTATTGAGATTCAAGGTCAATATATTTTATATCAGAAATGCAAATGTCGCAAACGTTAAAGCCAATTAATGTATGGTAGAAAACACGTCCAATTAGGAACGGGCAGTGAAGGCCAGTCAGATTCGAGTATCGTCCAATAGGTTAGGCATATGTAGAAAGGTGAAGATACCAGAATTCGTATCTCCAGGGAGGGTCAAACATCCACCCATCCCATCAGGCTCGTGGAGGGAGTTCGGTGGGCAGTGAGGCGGGGTGGGGAAATGTAAACACTGGAATATGGATGAACGGAGGTAAGTACACATTTAAATTAATAAAACGAATTCCTTTGCGCGCGCTGCATCGCAAAATGCGATGCAGCGCGCACAACGAAATTCGTTTTATTAATTTAAATGTGTACTTACCTCCGTTCATCCATATTCCGGTGTTTACATTTCCCCACCCTGCCCCTCCCCCACCCCGCCTCACTGCCTCACCGAACTCCCTCCACGAGCCGCTACTGAGGGACTGTATGAGCGCCGTAGGGAATTGGATGGCCAGAAACTACCTTAAATTTAACTCCGGTAAGACGGAGGTGGTCTGCTTTGGCAATGCCCCTACGTTTTGGACCCCTGATTGGTGGCCTGACACCTTGGGTCCGCTTCCCACACAAAGCAAGAAGGTAAAAAACCTGGGAGTTTGGGTGGATCACAAGCTTAGCTTTAGTGACCAAGTAAAGTCAGTGTCTTATGCCACGTCTTTTGCGTTAAGGTCCTGTAAGAAAATTCTCCCGCTCCTACCTGTAGAGTGTCATCAAACAGTAGTTACGGCACTTACTATGTCTAGGCTGGATTATTGTAACAGTCTGTATCTTAATATCCAGGAGGGAATAATTAATAGATTGCAACTCTAGCAGAACGCCGTCGCTAGGCTGTTATCAGGTATCCCTAAATATGCTTCAATCTCCAAGGAGATACGGAGGCTTCATTGGCTACCAGTTAGAAAGCGTACCCAGTTTAAGGCCTTGTGTTTGGTCCACAAGGCGATTCATGGAACAGGATCAGCGTATTTAAAAAAGCGGCTATTCTGGTACACTCCCGCTAGATCGCTTAGGGCATCAGCAGCTAAACAGGTTTATGTTCCTTTGGTAAAAAAAGCTTCTTGGGGTGGCAGAAGCTTTGTAGTTAATGCAGCCAAAGCCTGGAACAATCTCCCTCCACACATTAGAGGACTGGCCAATCTGTTGGCTTTTCGCAAAGCTCTAAAAACGTGGCTGGTTACAGAATAATTCTCCTCTTCTATGTTGAGTTTCTGGGAAATTTCACATAGCGCCAGGACACCATCGGGTAACAGCAGCACTTAATAAATGTTATAAATAAATAAATAAATAAGGTACCACAGTATCCAATCACTAGTGCATCTAATATGCACTACAAGTTGTTTAGAGAGAACAGAGATACTGGGGCCCTGATTAGCAGGGACCCAGCCAGACTATAGCCAGAAACCAGTGTTAACATCGGAAAAAAGTGGGGGCAACATAAGTGCAGATCCTACTCTCCTACAGTATTTTATTTAATTCCTCTGGAGCTTGCATCCATTCTTTAAGGAATTTAAATGGTTTAGCTAAACTCCAGCTTATTTGTAGTTATCATTTGAAATGCAGTTTTACCCATTTAACATGGAAGAATGTTCAATTCTAAGACAAAAAGGAAAATAATAGCCTTTCTTCATCTTCCTCTCTCTCTTTACTCTTTCTTTCTTTCTCTCTTTCTTCCAGCTTTTCTTCCACATTCTGCTTTTCTTTCTAATCCTCTTAGTCAGAGACTTGCCTAGCACTGGTTAGGATTGTGACAATTCTTCACATCAAAGGCTAATCCCATAGTTTTACCTAAGTTACAAGAAGTTTAGAAGAAAAAAGGCAGAATTGACATATGTGTATTATTGCCTATGTGCGGTTTGTTTGTTTGGTGGTTTTAGGCTTCTATGACTTATTTCATATTTGCACAAGGGATTTGTAGTTTTGTTAGTGGGACTCTCTCTTTTCAACTGTCAAGCAAAAAAGCTGCTGTGGTTTACACTGTTCCCTAAATCAATAAAAGCAGGATTTTACTTTTTATGACCCACTTGGTAAATATCCAGGGTTTTCTCCAAACCCTGAGTTACCAATGCTAGGGGCACAAGTAACTCCAACCCGAGATGAACACTGAGGGTCCACTAAGAAATGAGGAATTAGGGAAATTGGTAATCCGGGTCCCATTTCCCATTAATTCCTTATTTAGGACTGGACTTTCACCCTCTGAGTTAAAGTTAAAACATCCACTGTGTTCTTGTGGATCGCATGATTTCACTGGGACTGTTAACTGCTGTTATTGGCCCCATCGGAATTAAGAGACCACTCATAAAGAGGTCCTTACAGCTAAGAAAACTGCATTCTTTCCTTGCAATAAAGGGGTGATTTTTTCCAAACATGTACCAGTTTGATTGTGATAAAATTGTACATATTATATTATGTAATCGTCTTGCAGACTGAGGCCAAGAATTTGACATGTAATGTCAATTATGACCAAGCCACATTCTGTCATCAAAACTGCCATATAAATATTTTGAAAAATGTAAGGATTATGGGAGGCACTAACTCTGCAGCAGAAAAGAATGTATCTGTGCCAGCCCTCCCTCCTCTTTCTAGGTCGAGTCTACAATACGGTCTGTTGTGAAGCGTATTGTGGCTTACTAAGAACATACAGGGTTTTGGCTTAACATCGGTTGATTTTACTTGGCGCTCTAATTTTTCAAAGAAATCTTCTTCTTGAGCGTGCTATAAATTTTACTTTTATATTGCAGCTACCCCTGAAGAAGGGAGCCTTCCCGAAATGCATTGGGTTTCATGATTATGGACGACATCAACATTGCAATTTGCATTATGGAATCATCATATTGAAAATAAATCTTCGGGAGACCTGAATATGACTGGCTCATTTTGTTGGATTACTTTTGATGAAAATTGATAAAAATGGATGATACTTAAGAAATATGAGACTGTTTGAAGTATAACGGCCCACAGGCCGATCTCAGGCTGTGCACCCTGGACTGGTGTAATGGTGATTCACTGGTTTTGTTTGTTCTAAACTTGTAGAGTTTTATATAGCGCGAACTTTGAAACAACATTGGCATGCATGGGCAGAGCATGCATCAGGAGCTGCACGCCAATACCCCTGCCTTGAGAGAGAAGATAATGTTAAAAATTAAAAGAATGGACAAACAGGGAGTGCATTCTAGCACTTATGTGTTAAATGTTACTTTTCCCATGTACAGTTTAGTATGCAGTCAGTAGACTTATCAGATGGTTATCCACACCGCTTCTTAGTGAACAGCTATGAATAACAGGTCGAATAGTACATAAACATGTAGATCAGCGGGTAACTAAAATGAGCATACTAATGCGACAGAAGAGAAAGAGCATACAGTTGAGTAAGCAATAAAAAGACAAAACTCTTCAGAACTTCAAACAATAGAACAAGCCCACTCCTTAAGTGAGGAAAAATGATTGAACAATAGAGCACAGAAATTTAAAATACTTGGACTGGAGGGGCGACATCACTCAGAGAATAATGCGCTATTTAGTTGGCACTCTCATTTGCATGGGTCTTATTTGTGCCCCAGCTTGTCAATTCTGTGTTTGTCCCTCATATGGAGCATTGCCTCTTTACATTCTCTGATTTGCTGGTATTGCTGCTTCAATTGCTTGCTTTTCAAGCACTACTTTTTTCTTTTGTGTGAAGCACTCCATTAGAGTGTATGCATTTTTGAGCTGTCTCCCTCATGTGTCTCTTCCCCTGCACTCTGTCTGGCTTTCTTTTGTCTGACTGATTCTCCCCACCCTCCTCCCTCCTGGGGCTCACTTGCATGTTTCATCACATTGCGTCTCTCACCCACTCCCTCCTAGTTGCTTTCCCCCAACCCATGTTGCTTTTATTCCCGCCATTCAACCTTGTTGATTTCGCATCTCCTTCAGCCTCCACCCCATATTCATTTTGTGTTCCCTCTAATATTGCTCTGTCGTTCCCTCCACCCTCCCAAGTGCTGCTTTACAGTTCACCCCATACCCTCTCCCATGTTGTTTTACCATTCCTCCCAATCTCCCCGTTGCTTCACGGTTTCCTCACCCTCCCCATGTTTTTTCTGCTCCACTCTTCTACATGCTTTAAAAAAAATGCTTTTGTGCATTTTATTTTATTTTTAGTTAGTGATTCAACTTAGTAACTAAAATGGAAAAAACGTGGCAAGTAATTTTGTACACATGTGTGCTGCATGTACCTACAAAATGATGTAGGCATCCATGTTAAAGGCTTTAAACAAAAAATTATACTGTACATCATGGCTAAAACTGGTGAGACTTATTGGCGATGCTTGTTTTCTTTTTGTTGTAGCACACAATTAAATTGTTTTAGAGTGACCATGTTATTTTAAATACCTCTTCATACATTAGTTGCGTAATGTTTACAAAGCTTACTTCACTAAATGAGTATACTTGAATCAGAGAGAACAACCTGTCGATTCAGGATTGCAGCCAGGGGACAGTGATTAACTGGAACCAGTGGCTCCAGGTGTGGCCCACCGGCACTTATTTTTGGGTAAAGGCACTTATTTGTCCTCATGAGACTTTGACCCAGAACAAGAAAGGGGAAAACAAACACAGAGAAAGAAGGAGGAAGACAAAAATGGAAAAAGAGGTGTGACGCAGCGGTCAGGGTGACTGACTCCGCAACCTGGGGGCTCACGGTTTGATCCCTGGCGCCGGCAGCAGATTAGCCCAGCACCATGTGACTCTGGGCAATAGCTTGCTTAATCTTCCCGATGCCCCCCAGCTCCTAGAGACCCTTACGGGTGATTGTTCGCGCTTTACAAATGTGGATTATTATTATAAAACAACACGCAAGAGTGAAATAAAGGAGCAGGGAGTGTCTGATGGTGGACAAGAGAAGCATGAGGTGGAATCAAGACTATGCAGCCCTGGCACTTGGTTCCCATGAAATTCATAGCACCAGCTTTGAAGCAAAACATTGGGTCCCGGGATTTTTTATCTTTTTAAGTACTGGCAGGATAGTCCTATCAGTGTTCTATGCTCCATTATTAGAAATTATACGATTGGTGAGAAAGTGATGTGAATCCTTCTGGAGTGCACACTGTAGCATTTAATAACAAAAATGTCCTCATGAAGTTCTCTAGACGCGCTCTCATGTAATGAAAGAACAGTCATCTTACTTAGAAATGAATTCAAGTGCGATAAATACAGGAAAAAATAGAAAGCATTTTCAACAAGGCGTTCAATAAGTTCGACAAGACAGTCTATAAAAATGTACTTACTTTCCTAGGCTTGTTGGCACTTTGTGTCTCACTTGTTTGTTGTGGACACCCTTTTAGTCATTCAGGCCCATCCGCAGACAAGCCTCTTCCATATGTTTCAGGTACACTTATAGAAATTTGCAAGAACTATTTTTCCTACAATCCGAGCTCCCACCCCAACCCCAGCATCAACATATAGCATATTTTGTTTTGAGTAATCAACATATAATTTTCTGAAAAGTGTGGCAGGGGAGTTCTTTTGGAGCACAGTTTGTAGTTCGCATGTACCGCTCTAGGCTAGCTCTTTGAGTCTGTCTTTGGTCTAATGACTAAAAGAAAATATGACGACTTGCCTTTTCAATTTTGTTCAACTTGAGAAACCTTTCATTAGGTCTAATTTTTTCTCCTTGGCATTTAAGAATAAAATATCATTAGGAAAACTCATTATTTACCTGAGACACCTTATGGTGCAGTCTAAAGCATGCTTAAATTCAAATTGACTGATACCACTGACATGTCATAGCATTCACTTGCCTTTTGGTCAGATTTCAATGCAATGAACATTTCTTAAATCATTTTGTCACAGATTTATATTTATTGGTTGAGAAGGCGCAGTCACTGGACTTAGTCAGCTCACCATAACTAGTTTGGTGTGTTGCTAATCTAATAGCTAAGACCCTGAGACAATCGTACCCAGATATTTGTATTATTAAGACTAAATGATGTTCAGACACAGTCTCATTCATCTAACCCGGGATTTCTCATTGGCATTCAACTCTGGTGAACACGAGGTCTGTTGCATTGACTCCACGACAGGGTATCAGGAAGTTGGCCTTTGAGAACTTTGGTTTATTGGGGCAACCTAGAAAACGGAATCCAATTGTTGTACCTGACATCCTTGGCATGCTTTTCCCCTACTTTTTGGCTTCAATCCTCCTGTTTTTGCTGACTTGGCTTTTGCTGGCCTTAGGACTCTCTGCACTTAACCACTGCTAACCAGTGCTAACGTGCTCTGTCCCTTAAACTGATAGAATTGGCGTACATCTAATTAGCATATTTAATTTAATTGTAAGCCCATAGTAAAATGGTACAACACGTACCTAGGTCCTGTAAATAAAATTCTATTAGTGGGCCTGCGCACTGATTGTGCCACCCAATTAAGTAGCCCTTTAAACAAGTCTCAGGCCTGCTACTGCAGCCATGTTTAAAACTTTAAACTGCCATTTCGATCTGGCAAAATAAACCTTTTGCCAGGCCCAAGCCTACCTTTTTAATGCACATAAGTCACTCCTAGGGTAAGTCCTAAATAGCCCATAGGACAGGGTGCAGTGTATTTAAAAAGCTGGCCATGTACTTTTACTTTTACATGTCCTGGTAGTTAAAAACGCTTACATTCATTTTTCACTACTGCAAGGCCCACCTCTCCCATAGGTTAACATTGGGTTACCTTATTACATTTAACAAATGATAACTTTTAATTGGGAGCAAGTAAGAATCTTGAGTTTTGTCTCTAATGATTGTAATTTAAAACCTTCTTTAGTGGTAAAGCTGAACTCTAAGTCACAATTCTGCAAATAACACTTTTAGAAAGTTGGCACTTTTCTTTCCCAACCATTGATGCCTGAAGCCTGCATCCTGGGTCACATGCCAAAGTGTAGCTGGCAGTTGGTCATTGCATATTACTCCCAGAAAGTGAGACAAAGGGGGAATAGGTGTCGGTAGGAAGAGCATCTCTGTCTTGATGGGGCGGAACTGTCACCCCGACACTTGCACATCACAAAGTCTCTGCCTCAGCACACTCAAAAAGAGTTTCACAGTAGTTTTTTTTGCCCCCAGACAAGCTAAAGCTAGAGCAGGGAGGAAGAACATTCTAGATACCTTGGTAGGGGAAACACTCTAAAAGCTTCTCCCACTTCACATTGGACATCAAGGATAAACGGTGGACCGTCAGACTGAACTCTTATGTATACATCTGAACCTGTGGAAGACTAGAACAAGGATTATTGTGCTGCTCTACTGCAAAAAGGACAGCTATTCCTCTGCCTTCCTGCCTCAGTGAGAAGGACTGCACCTGCATCTTGAACCCAAGACCACCAGAGTGACTCCAAGGCCTAGTTGGCTGGCCTTTTGATCAGGGTAAAAAAAGGTTAAAACTATCTGGAACTCTGCACCTGACCTCTGCCAGCTGTAGTCCTTTCCCAGTCCTGGTCTCTTGGAAGTGGGGATGAAAGTGCCCTGTCAGACCACTTGTGGTCCCTGTTAGCAAAGCAATGCGGAACGACACAAAGCCTCACCGCACATCTACCAGCCTCATCGAAATTGACGTCGGATAACACAAATCCTCAATGCACAGCTGCCAGCTTCATTGGAATCAGCACAGAGCATTGCGCAGCCACACCAAGCTTCACTGCACAGCTCACTGGAACCGCCGTAGAGCGACGCAAAGCCTCACCCCACAGTTTCATCGGAACCGACCCCGGGTGACACAAAGATTTGGAAAGCAACGCCGCGCCGACTGCGCACCGACATAAGGTACTTTGTTCAGCGGTCCTAACTAGGTCCATGTATCTGGCCCACACTCCATCACGGTCGGCATGAATTTGTGACTAGATAACCACAGTTGACACTGTGTGCTTTTATGCACTACTTCTACTTAAACCTTTAAAACTGAATATCTCTTGTTCTACCAATTGGAATGTTGTCATTTATAGCTCAAATAATTTATACAATTTTACTCTATTTTTTAAATTGGTGTGGGGTTTTCTTGTGTTGTGTTTTCACTTTTTTACTGTTTGAGTACTGCATAAATACTTTACACTTTGCCTCTTAGTTTAGCCTGACTGCTTTTGTGCCAAGCTACCAGAGGGTTAAGTAGAGGTTAATTTGGGGTTTTGTTGTGTTGCACCCAGACAAGAATTGGGGTTGCTACTTAAGTAGGGTTTCACCCCTCTCAACCAGTTACCAAATAACCCAATTACCCACACCTATGAACTCCTAAAAGGGTGCAGTATGCATGGGGGGCCATGGAGGTCATGAGGTCTTCCATGTCCATTACTCTATTTAACATCTGTATTGGCCATGGTAATTCAGTACCATTGGTTACTTTACTACATATATTCTTGCAACTCTCAGCTGCTGTTGTGAATGTACGGTGACCAAGCCTAAAAGGCCACTAGGTTCTCCAAACGTATGCTGGTATTAATAATATGGATGTGGTCCAATTGGTTCATTGCAGGCTAATTTCCATTGAAACTTAAGTAATGGCCACGGGGGCTAACAGCATCCTACCTAGTAATTGGCCCAATGCCTTTCACTGAGCTGGAGAACATGGACATACAATTTAATTCATATCTCTCCCTGGTTCCTCAAGTTGTAGGACTCTCCACTCTGTGCTTTATGCTACAGGAACAGTGCTGAATGGCTTCCTCCTGGATTACTCCAATGCTCTCCATCCCGGTCTCAAAGGGCTTTCTGGCACTGATCCAGGTATTCGGATAGACTGCTGGTTAATGTGCTAAAAGTCTGCCCTGCAGCTCATTCATTGAGGGAAATGCTTCCGTGGCCCATTAAAGCAAGATGCCCCTCTAAAACACTACGTATTATCCATTGTGCAGGCATGATCTTTGTCTTCACATTCCAGAAAAATGTCCCCATCAGTTCTCTCCATTCATCTAACCAGCACCTCCAGCTGGTTCCTCGTTACTGAAAACTAACTCAAGGTAGCTGGGCCTTTTCGCCTCTAACCTTCAAGTGTTGGAAGGCCTTGCCGTTCACATAAAGGACACTCAAAAAGTATCTTCACTTTCAAAAAAGGCAACAAACATTGCTCTTCGACTGGTTCCTCATGTACTGCATTCCTACTTCCAAGTCCATTGCTACCACTAAGAAACACTGTGCTTAAAAAGAAACAAAATAAAACTGAGTGACATCTTCATAGATGAGAACTTCAATACCAGAGGTTCTCAGTGTATCACCCCTTAGACATATGAACAATTTGTTGCAAAATTGGAATTCTAAATAAAAGATTAAGTGATCCCTTCATAAAACAAATCAGATTTAATTTTTTATCTCTTCACATGCTAAATGTCAGATCGCTTACCAAGACATAGTGTTTGAATGTTGAAGACCTAACATGGCAGCTAGCTTTATGTTTTCCCAGTTTTAATAACTATTCTCACTGGACGTTGAAGTACTGTCTAGCAGTGTGGAGAGGGAATGATGGTTGCTTGTTCTTTATTAGGATCACTGACAGAACTTTGGAAACAAAAATATTGTGTGGACAGAAATTTGTCAAAAATACAGAGGAACAAAATATAGAGAAGGTAAGTGCAAATAGGTAAGTATAGATTTATTATTCTTAACTCCACATCCATGTACCTTGAAGATATATGTATCGTCAAGGTACATATATGTGGAGTTATATATAGTAAGACTTTACTTACTTATAGAAACTTACCTTTATGATATTTTTGTGCTCAATATTCTGGATACGATATTTTGTGGCACAATATTTTTGTCTCCGATATTCTGTCTAAACACCATTTTATTACATACTGGTTCTTGTCATGATTAGAGTTTGTGTCTACAGTGGGAAACAATAGGAAAGTTATATTTGAACAGATAGCAATAGTCTTACAAACAGTAACAGCAGCCTCTAAGCATTTATATTAAACTGTTTCTCGAGAGTTGAATGAAAGCACTGAATACTGGCATAGAGAGGCTTCCCTGTTTTAGGCAGGGTCCAAATATTTACAAAAGTGAGAGACACACGCATATTGAGTTATAAAACTTTATTAGTTTGTTATAAAAAAAAAGAACGCCCATGTTTATGTACATTTGAAATCTATCAACATTGCGTTCAGCTTGTATTACAAAATAAAACAAATAATAAAACACTGATTGTCAATGAAGTATTTACAAGAATACAAAAATAACCTCACGCTCCTCATACTTTCCAATGTTAGTAAAACGTGGCAGGGTTCACAGAGCGTTTGGGATTACAGTGAAAATGTTAGGGAAATTACTGAGGCGGTGCACTGGTTGATGCCACCAAGAATATAAAGCACGAAAATATGTGTTACTTTTACTCAGGTTAATGGTACTCTGTTTATAGACCTCAGAAAGATGAAGGGCTGAGAGGGCCCTGCCGGAATCCCACATACGGTAGTTAGCAGCTAGAGGTTAGCTCACTGAGCAGTGTAGTCTGGAAGTAATGTGGTAAGAACTTGAAGGAGCAGCTGCCACATGATGATTCATAAGGTAGTCTCAACAGGAGACCAAAAATTGTCAAGCCTCATGGAGAGCAGAGGACAGGCCAAAGGTATATACATCCACACCAACAGGGATAAGGAACATCATGACAATTATGGAAGGAGGATGACTTTGTTTTAAATGGTTTTGAACCTTTTACAAGAAGGCCAATTTATATACAGTGAACAACTGTGAAGTTAGCCTCAGTAGTGGGCCCGGAAATGAAATGCGATTTGTTGGAGTAAAGATTGAATGAAAGAGAGATTTCGTTTTAACTGTACTGGTTATCAAGAAATACTATCAGCATTCTTACTTTCCATGAATACTTATGTTGTCTAAATTATGTCGAACAGCCCGAGCCTAACCAAGGGTGTGAATGTGATGGTGTCGCAGCTAAAGGCCTTACCGCTACAGTTAGCGCATGAGACCGTCATGTGCTTCAGAACTGACGTCCCCACCTTCCTCAGAAGAAAAATCTATATTGAAGGTCACTCTGCACTGCAGATTCATTAAAAGGTGCCCACTGGCCTCCCACTTGGAGTCAACTCCATCCATTCCTCCGTTTCCAGGTTCATTGCATACACATGGACTGGCCCGTTAGCAGGCCATCGCGATGCAGGTCTGTGTGTACCACAAAAAGGACTTACTGCTCCTGCTAAAAAGCACCACCATTGTTAGCCGATTGTTTTAGTGATAAGTGTCACATCGACAGGCATTTGGTATAAATTAGATGGTTTGCTTTTTCGTCTGTCCAAATTCCTAGACATACACATGCTGCAGCCCGACATTTGTTTTCAACATTCGCAGCATCCTCTCCAGCAATCACTGGCAATGCTAATGGTCTGCCCTATGAATGCACTGTAAAGCCAGACCTAAAAATCTATGTAAGTTAATGACTGCCCTCCTCTCATCTGTGCTGCTGCCAGAGAAAAACACCATAAATTTTCTAGTTATCTGAGACAGTTTAATAGCATTACAATTGCAAGTAAATGCCCCTGAAAGCTCAACCTCAGGTAGCTGGAAAATATAATGATCACAGCTGCACTATTTTGCGGAAGCCCACAACTTTTGCCCAATTAAAACATGTACTCCTGGCTCCCAACATATGGGTGGAGCCAAACCCTTCTTCACTGATGGTCAAATAGTTGTCTGGCGACAGATGGGTGGTCAAGTCAGGCCATAAAAATTATAGACTAGAATATTTGATATCACGAAAGGAATAGACAAAAGCAATAGACAAGCTTGTTCCAAGATTTACCTCAATGTTGGCACACACGCCTGATTCACCAAGACCCTGCATGACGTCAGTCAAGTCTCAGAAAAGTATAATGCCAATGTGTTAAGGCATTTTGTTATTTGGGCTGGAATATAAGTACTTGTAAATACTGAAATCCATGGAAGTTATAATTTTGTCTTTGGGTACTTCATACCTATTTTACGCCCTTGCGTTTTGTATTTGTAGAAATAATAATAGAGCATTTTAACACCGAAGGTTTCATGGCCCTATAGAGAAGGCTATGGGTGAGGAGAGGAGGCTACAGATTCTGGCCACCATGAAAAAGCTAGGGGGGATGCTCTTGTAAACCTACAGTTATATAGTGTTTGGAGGCAAGTTTCACATCACTGCTGAATGACTATGAAGACCTGCTCCTCGATGTGTTCCATTTGAACTAAGTAATCACAGGTCTGACATCCTTGTAGATCGCAAGTAGACTGGAAATTAGAAAGACAGGGTCCCATTTATACAGGCCATGGGGGATACAAACAAAGTAACAAATTGCATATGTGCCCTACACAGAGTCAGTTTAGGACAGATGACTAGCAGACACATGCAGCTGCATTTTGAATGTGCTGTGTGTGGACAAGTGCTTGTAAAGGGTGAAGATAATTACTATTCCTCTAACCAAAGGGAGAGGGTGTGGCGTGGTGGCCAGAGTGGCCAACTTTGGAGCTGGGGAACCAAGTTCGAGCCTTGGCTCTGGCTCAACATCCTGTTATTCTGTGCAAATCACTTAATCTCCTTGTGCCTACCGAAAATGAATGTGTCCTTGTGTAACGTAACTGGTGCTAATGTAAAGTGCTCTATAGTTTGGGTCATGTTAGCGCTATATAAAACTGGAAGAAAAAAAAGATGGAAAGACACTGAACCCGTAACTGAGTTAATTCTGTAGGGAAAGGGCAAATATTGAAAGATTTGTCACAGGAGGAGTAATTGTGAGGAGCAGTTGCTAGACAGCGTGTAAATCTGTGCTTGAAGATGCAAGCCGTATCAAATGTCATACGGGACTTTTTTACATGTGCTGAAGGTTAAGGGCAACACGCCGATAGTGTTTAGGCTTCTGCCCTTGGGAAGGATGAGCATCTTCCTTGCTACTCTCTCTTCCCATCGCCCCGCAACCATATGGATCAGTGCTTCCTTCATAGTCTTTCTTCACTGTCAATACCAACTTACCAATTCATCAACTTTCTCTATTGTCGCAGCCACGTGGGAGTAAAGAGTAGTATGAGCGGGCCTGCAGAGCAGGTTCTTTCTAGCATCTGTGCTTTCAGTCTTGCCTTGAAAAGCCCACGGTCATAATGTAGCCTTGGCTGCCCTTTTTCAAGCTCTCTCGCGGGGAGAGCTTCCAAGAGCCCTCGAGGCCTAACTTCACCAAGCAGTTTAACATTGGAAATGAACAGAATGCATCTCACACATGGCATCTAGCTCAGAACCATCCTTCCCTTCTTCAAAAAGAGAGGCGATTCTTCCCTCTAGGAGTAAACGAGTCTCATGGAAAGTAGTCCCTGAGAACAGTGTGCCGGAGTTCAAAATCAATGAGGTTCCCCTTCAAAAGGAGGACTATTGCTGGGGCAGCATTAACTGTGCGATAACAAACATCTGTCAATTCTTCAACATCTGAGAGGTCAGGGTTACTAAGTGTTCAGTGTCGCTCCTTGCTAGATTCAGCAAGCTTTGGTTTCTGATCAGGATCCCACATGGGCAACAGAAGCAGGTCATCTAAAGACCCATCAAATCCTTTTCAGAAAAGGCTCTCAGTATACCCAATGAGCTATTCCTAGTTGATTTATTCTGAATCGTCCCAATTTCTTCTCCTGTGTACTCGATTTGTGCACTTTTTAGTGTGTTCAATTTGAAAAATGAGTTGGTTGTCTCAAAAGATGATGCCTCTGTTTTTAAATGACACGGGTCCTCCTAACTCTCCGTTACTACAGAGAAAGAATGATTTTGATCTATCGCTCTGCCAGATAAAGATTCAGAGTCGATAACAAGAATATGGCCACTCACTGTGACTCAGGCTAGCCCTGCGTTGCTCCACCTTTGACAGTGCAACTCAGAAAATCTTTTTTTATCTATCCAAGGGTTACGCCAATAGGATCAAGCATCGTTGCACCACAGGGCAACCCATTCTCTTGCAGATTGGACACATTGAGAAAGGTTGTGAGGTGATAATGAACATACATTTGACCTCTCAAAGAGACAACTAATTGTTTTCCATCTGGGCAATACTTACATTTGCAACTAAGCCCCATGACACCAGAGGACATGCACATTATGTCTTGTTTTATCATTTTGACCACTGCATGGATGGTTGATTGCGTACCACTCAAATTTTGGGTCATGGGTGAATGTAAAAAGCACTACAAAAGTGGTCGCTTGCCCGGAGAGGAATGTAACACTGTGGTCTGCTCTTTTCAAGCTGTACCACACCTCCAGTCAGCTGTGAAAAAGATGATGATCAAAACTATTTATGGAGGCAGATTGACAAAGAAAGGGTAACAGCATGAGCAGACAGACCATTAACTCAATTGGGTATTGCCGGACGGGCCAGGCTGCATTAAAGTCTTTAGGGCTCATCTCTTGCTGGTTCAGGACCACCTTTCCCCAGTCCTTCACATTCCTTATTAGCATCTCTTATAGTTTCTAAACTGCATTTAGCAGAACACTTTCTGTACTGAAAATCCTCTCTCACATTTACCTGTCAACATATGCTGGCCCTCGCAGACACAAGTGCACAGTTAGTGTTCACTGTATGCAGAGCTGTTTGTGGCACAGCCAACCGGGACCACTGGAGATACATCAACACTGGGCTCTTGATCCTCTCCGTCGACTTCTCTTGAAAGGCCCCTATCCAGAGGAAGAACTGCACATGATGTGAGGCCCAAGCCTGTTCAAGCCACACAAGAGACGTGAGGCCATACAAGATGGCATTCACGTGCAGGCTGCTGGGTGGGATGATGTGACGTGTGTCCATACACACAGGCATTCATGGGCAACTTTTGTGGACTGCTCTAGCTGTAGTCTTATTTACAGTTTATTTGCTGATTGTGTATTCTCTTACTGATAGCCTAATACTCTAGCATCAACACAACTGGAGAGCTTTGCTTAGCGATGAACCTAACTCAAGGATCCAGTGTGCATTTGAGCTGACATCTGCACAGTTTTGTTCAAGTACCAACGATCATCCACCACTTCCAACAATGCAAGGAAAATGTGTTTCAAGCTCCCGGTAAATAAATGCACCGGTTTGGTGGACCCATTTCATGTCCATCTGCACTTGTGTGAATGTGTTATCCAGTAAGGGGAGCACTTCAGGAGTAGACTCAAGGCCGCACCACATTTGCAAGTCAGTGGTGTATCATGGGTTCAGGTAGTAAGGAAGAGAGGAACAAACCAGAAAAAAAGCGTCCAGATGACGGAGAATGTCTCCTCAACAGCTTGTTGCTTGGGAATGGTGCGATGATGGGACTTTGTTGTTCACAGAACTTAATTGAAAGTTTGTTATCACAAGCACACACATACACAAAGGCACACTCATACAGATGAGACAGAAACACACAGCAGGACAGCTTGTTAAATCTGCACATCTAGTTCTCATCTAAAATCAGTGTTACGCCTCATGCTTCCGCTTGGTCGTACATAAAGGTTGATGGTTGTGATGTATAATACGGATATCTTTTGTGCTGAGTCTGAGTAAAGAAGGTATGTTTTGTGGATGTGGATGCAGGAAACATGCAGACGCGTAGGAGATGATAATAGCTCAATTGATTGTTGTCAGCTAAGACTTGGAGAGGCCAAGATTGATCAATAAAGTCACTCGCATCAGGTGATGACTGACAAAACTTAGATTTAGTAAACAGTGAAGTACAGCCTCCTTCCAGACATAGGGTATCATTATGATGCCGGGCGGTAGGACCGTCGGCCACTACTGCGGTGGTCGGGAGACCACCTGACAAGCATGCGGCGGTATGACCACCGTATTTGGATATGACTGCCGGGCTGACAGTCAGAAAGTCGGTGGTCCCACCGCGGTAGCAAGGCTCCCGATATATACAAAGGGCTGCAGCAGATGCAGCACCTTCTGCACATCCGTGCACGTGTGCCATACACCCTGTCGTGCATGGCACACGGTGCACAGAGGTGAGTGGGGGCTCTACATGAGGTGTTCAGTGGCCCACAACAGACGGGGGCACTGTTTAGGGGCCCCCATATGCCTTTCTGAGAACCTTTTCATGGCAGGATACCCGCCATAAAATGGCTGCCAGAAAGGGATATTGGAATCGGCACCGCACCATGCTAGAACGCTGCTCCGACTTCAGTCCTCTCGGGATCTCTGATCCTGGTAGAGGTGGCAGTCTTGCGTCCGACAGCCATGGTTCCGACCGCCAGTATCATAATGCGGAGGTCGGACCAAAGGCATGTCGGCAGTCGGACTGCCACCGACGGCCTGTCAATGATCCGAATGCGTGGCATCCTAATCAGACCGAAAGTTCTGTACTGCCTTGGTATGAGCAATGTTTCATGGGGTTCTGCTTCTCGATTCTGGACCTCCTCTGCATCTCATTTACTCACTGATCTCTTGCTACCTTCTGTTACTGACTCCAGGTTATCTCCTGACCTACAGTAGCCTATCAGAGGTTGCGTGTGATTGGACACTGAAATGTGTTCAAATGCTGTTTTCTATTCTTGCTTATGAGTGTACATTTTGTATGTACCTCCCTCATGGTCACCTTGTGATTGTTCCTTGCACTTTACTTGTACTTTCTGTCTAAAAATCTTTTAATTGCATGTGCTACTTGCTTGTGTGTGTGCAGCGGTGCAAAAAGTAAACCCATGGATAAGTTATGGCTTCACTGCTGAAAGAGAAGCGCCGTTCTGCTTCTTGGGCTGGCTGGTCTCACCCACACCGGGTTCCACCCAGGGGCCCACCTCAGGAGAAACTAACCTTCTGCTCTGTCTTTCTCTTAGGGATGAAAGAGAGTGGCAGGCCCAGGAGGACAATACGGCTGGAAACTAATTGGACAGGATAAAATCTTGGCCGAGAGGGAGGGTGGCACCATTACGTAATCTAGTTCCGGGTTAGATTGTGGGAGTCCTTACCCCCGTATGCCACAAGATACTGGACCTCCCCAAGTGCCCCGAGATTGCTTCGGTTAAAGTTACAGTAAAAGTGTTGTGCGTCACAACTGTGCAGACATGACTTTGTTTTTTTACTCTGCTGTTGACAAGGTAATAGCTCTTCATTGTTCCGTGATAACTGCGCCCTAACAACTAACTGATTTGCGCACCGTTCCAGATTAAAAGTCTGAAAAGAAACAAAGAATTTCCCCCCCATGTTTTAATAGCTTTGCTTGAAAAACAACGCTCGGCTCGACCTTCGCTTGAATGCTTTTGACTGAGGCTTTATAAGGTGCTGAAATTACATCAAAGCCCTCCTTGCGCTGTTCGCACGGTGGTTACCTCAGGGTGAGGCTTCCCACATTAGCAGTTTGTGGTTTTTCGAGGCCACCATCCATGTTGAGGCCGGGGAAGGCATGGACAGACGGAGGAGCTAGGATGGTTACAACACTGGCCTATTCCAGCATTAGTGGTAAACACTGTGAAAACAATAACAGCCCACTTTGGGAAATGCGAAAACACCGTGAGATGTCAAGGTAGCGCCTCTCTGAAGAGGTTCCCACTCACTCCATTGTGTCACCGCACAGACGTCTTGGGAGCTACCACAGGTTAGCGGTGCGGCTCTCGCTTGCTTTTCCCTATCACTGCTGTTGGACCATGTTGCTGTGTTCCATGCACAGATGCAATAGGCATTCTTCTATGAACGGTGGTGCAGCAAAGCGGTGCGGTGTTAGTACATGTTAACGCATGCAGCCAGACTGGGGTGATCCAAAGTCTTCAGCTTTCCCATTAATCTTAGCTAATCCAAAAATTCTGGATCAATGGATTTTTTTCAACCCATTAAACTATTGATTCCAAATCAAGAGCATAGAATTAAAGGGGGCAGCCAGTGGAGAAAAAAAAACGGTTTCTTTCCCAGTCACTGAATCGCTGACAAGCACCAACATGTTTGTTTGAAGATGTCTGCTTGGGTTTTGAGTTCTGTTGTGACATCATTCAAGGAACTGCCCCTTTTAAATAGCGTTGGATTACCCCATTCTGGATGAATGATTGTGCTGGTTAGTAGTTATTCCTGTGTGGTCAGGAATCTACCATAACGAAATCTATCCAGGGGTGTCTGAAATAAGGCCCAGAGTGAGATCTCCGCAAAGCACCAATGGAAACAACTCAGCATGGCAGTGAGAGCTAGAGAAGGAAGTCTCGCGAGATTCTGACCGATGATGCATGGAGTATAGACTGACAATACATGAAACATACCATTTCAATAAATACATTCAATAAATGCCCAACTCTGGAATTAGAGGAACAGGGGGCATCTCTTGCAGCAGTGTATGCCCATTCTGCACGTGGAGGCCATTTTCAAACAAAAGAGTAGGACAATATTGCATAATGGTTACAGAATGCATCGAAGTCTTCGGTCTGTGGAAGCTAACACTTAGTGCTAAGAATCTACTGCTAGTCCAGGAGACGCTACCCAGAAGTGAAACAGATGTCCAAGGCACGGAATATTTCACAGGGCACGCGCCATCTCTGCTGCCTAGAGCGCAGCGTAAGGCACAGCTCCGCCATGCCAGCCAAACAGCCCCTGTCCCTTTTTTTTCCAAATAGCTCCTCTACCCATCCAGTGGCACCTTATGAAACAAAACAAAACCTAAAAGAAACACAAAATAAAACATAAGAATTCATGCAGGTAACAAAGACAAAACTCAAATGAAATCAATGCGTGAAAGTAAATCAGGAGAAACAACAAAAAAAGGTGAAGAAAAGTTCAGATGGAAAATGAAAAGAGAGGAATGCATTTCAAAGCATAACAAAACAGAAACACAATAAAGCGATTCAGCAGTCCATGGTTATGGAAAGTGGCACAGCGGTTGTTGCCTTATTTGGAACGTGAATTGGACTCTGTAAAATGACAGGACACAAAACATTTTAGTGTTACAGTGAATAAAATAAATAGGAAATACCACCTCTTGCACAACACCATCAAAGGAAACACATTCTTGCCTTTGAACATGGCCTTTGCCCTCTGAAACTCTGCATCAAGTATTTTACGCCAAAATCCAACATTACTTTCATTGCTATGTGTTAAGCACACTTCATGGTGTTTTGTCAAAACACAAATTAAAAAAAAAAATGTAGGCTCCAAAATATAGATTGCCTGAATTCTGACCTTACATGCCTATCTCCCCAAAATAGCGACCTGACTTCAATCCCTAAATCCAGCCAAACTCATTTCCTGTATGATTTGGTACTGGGTAAATGTACCACTCCAACATCTGTCCTGGTATAATTGAGCTCAAGCGCTAGTTCGTGCATTTAGGTGCATTTTGTTTTGGTGTCTATGTTTTGCAAGAGTTTTTTTGCAGTCTATGATTTCACATACCATCTGTCATAACATGATGACGATACAAGGACTATGTGGGCCTTGACTCTCCCAGGACACTGGACACCACTTCCTGTTCCATGGACGACACTTCCCACTTCAGTTCTATGGCACATTTATAACACTGGTCTAGTTTTGTTGTTGCTGTTTGCTTTAGTTGATGTGCAGTGTTACAAAACACCTTAGGTTTGTGCACAAATGGTCTTGTACGTTAGCATTGCACTGCGAGTCATTAGTCTGTGTAGCTGCAATGTAGTGTTTGAGGCTGCTTGAGGTCATTTTTGTGTTTTTTTTGGTGTTGGAACCTGTCTGAGGTTATTTTGGTGTTTCAGCCTACCTGAGGTTATTTTGGTGTTTGAGGCTGCTTGAGGTCATTTTTGTGTTTGAGCCTGCCTGAGGTTATTTTGGTGTTTGAGGCTGCTTGAGGTTATTTTGGTGTTTGAGCCTGCCTGAGGTTATTTTTGTGTTTGAGGCTGCTTGAGGTTATTTTGGTGTTTGTGCCTGCCTGAGGTTATTATGGTGTTTGAGGGTGCTTGAGGTTAATATGGTGTTTGAGCCTACCTGATGTTATTTTGGTGTTGGAGGCTGCTTGAGGTAATGTTGGTGTTTGAGGCTGCTTGAGGTAATTTTGGTGTTTGCGGCGTCTGAAGTTATTGTGGTGTTTGAGCCTGCCTGAGGCTATTTTGGTGTTTGAGGCTGCTTGAGGTTATTTTGGTGTTTGAGCCTGCCTGAGGTTATTTTGGTGTTTGAGCCTGCCTGAGGTTATTTTGTTGTTTGAGGCTGATTGAGGTTATTTTGGTGTTTGAAGCTGTTTGAGGTTATTTTGGTGTTTGAGGCTGGTTGAGGTTATTTTGGTGTGTGAGGCTGCTTGAGGTTTTTAAACAAAACTAGTGTGAAGCGGCACAAGGTGAAAGTGAGGGCAGGATAAATGAAGCAATGCAGAGACAGAAGTAAGCATGATGGGTGTGTAAACATTCACGTATGAACACATAATTACTACAGCAGGTGTCACTTAGTGAAAATGTTCCTACTCGCACTTTGGACTGGTGCACTGTGAACACGCTTGCTAATGCATGCATAAGGCTATATGGTGTGTAGCACATCATGTGGCAGGACACAGTTTGGGGGTATAAAGGGGCCTTACTTTCTGGTCCAGGTCCATGATGGAAAGCATAAGCAGATGCTGAGAATTTGAAGCGATTGCTGCAAGTCATCCAGTAAACCATGAACACCCTCGTAAACTGAGCTGAAAAAGCTCCAAGAGAGGTTGTGGGAGTTTGAATGATGACCCAAATGAGAGTGAGATTTTCCTCTTCCACTTTGGGCTGATAGCAATAGGATGAAAGAGGCAATAGCCAATCAGTAGACTCATTAAGACTAGTAACCCATAGGCATTGACCAAGGGCCTACTTCTAATTTGCTGACTAGCAGTCCAGGGAGCTGGGAGGTTAGGCAGATGGGCTGACTTCCCATTGGTCTCTGGAGACGTTTACAAATCAGTTCCTGGATCTGCTGGCGTTCAATTAGGAATGAAAGAGAGGGTTTGTAGAGCATGCAGCTACTTGTTATGCACTTTGGAATCAATTTTGAAAAAGATTAGGCAAGAAACGCCTTTGTAAAAAGCACTGTGTCATCTGTATTTCTACTCTCCTAAACTTCATATCAATGCCGAGGATCAGAACAGTAAGACATTTGCAAACTCCTCCTGAATTACTAAGCTTGAAGTGAAGACCTGTTGTTAAATGCCAGACAAAGGGCACTGTGTTTGCCAACAAGAGGTTGTCTACACGTGCAGTCACAGATAAAGTGCTCTATTTGCAGTTTAGATAATGCCATATAGTCAGCGTACGATGACCAGAGAGCGCTTTCAATTAGTCGTCCTGGCGGTACTCAGGTGTAGGTGAATGTAGAAGAACAAAAGTCTGCTGTGGTTATGAAGAGTTAAGGAACTTTATGCCTGTCCAAGTGAATTGCAAGCTATTCTCACTATGCTGCCTCTAAGTAGGTGATAAACCTTGCAACACTTAAAACTTGCTGCTAAATAAAGGATCTCAGCACTGCGTGCTTGAGTACGGTGTGACTAATACATGCTGCCCCATAAACAGGCAAGAATAGGAATTTTTCATTACCTGGTCACATAAGCTTGAAAAACAGATTAGGTACTAGAAGCTGGAGCTTTGGTTGTTGGAGCTCGAGCTATGATTGTTGGAGCCCGAGCTATGATTGTTGGAGCTATGCTTGTTGGAGCTCGAGCTATGATTGTTGGAGCTCGAGCTATGATTGTTGGAGCTATGATTGTTGGAGCTCGAGCTATGATTGTTGGAGCCCGAGCTATGATTGTTGGAGCCCGAGCTATGATTGTTGGAGCTATGATTGTTGGAGCTCGAGCTATGATTGTTGGAGCTCGAGCTATGATTGTTGGAGCTATGATTGTTGGAGCTCGAGCTATGATTGTTGGAGCCCGAGCTATGATTGTTGGAGCTATGATTGTTGGAGCTCGAGCTATGATTGTTCGAGCTCGAGCTATGATTGTTGAAGCTATGGTTGTTGGAGCTCGAGCTATGATTGTTGGAGCCCGAGCTATGAATGTTGGAGCTATGATTGTTGGAGCTCAAGCTATGATTGTTGGAGCTCGAGCTATGATTGTTGGAGCTATGATTGTTGGAGCTCGAGTTATGATTGTTGGAGCCCGAGCTATGATTGTTGGAGCTATGGTTGTTGGAGCTCGAGCTATGATTGTGGGAGCCCGAGCTATGATTGTTGGAGCTATGGTTGTTGGAGCTCGAGCTATGATTGTTGGAGCTCGAGCTATGATTGTTGGAACTGGAGCCATGATTGTTTTACCTACAGACCTGACAAAACACTTCTGATATTAATCTGAAATAAGCAATGGGACTCATATAAAAAAAACTCCAAGCCAAACGCTAAAACTGCAGCCTCTTGAATCTATTGGAATTTAGAATTTGATCCCAGGAAGAGAGATCCATCCCTTTGTGACCAGGTAATCAGCTCCATGCCAAGGAGGATGTGAAGCGTCCTGAGAGCCTGAGCCCGCATATGCACTCCGAACCCTAGGCATTCTGCTGTAGGGGAGAGGTGGCTGTCACCTCTTGGCTCTCTGGATTGCTCATCTCATTGATGGGGGATCTCGCTGCCCCTGGCTATGCAAAGAACAGCAGGGGATCTCCTGCCATAGGAGGATTGGCTGTGCAAAAAATGTTTATGTGTTTATATTTTTGGAATACATTAACACAATTAACAATGTGCTGAATACATTTTCACACACCATTACACATGTATACACTGATATACTATAGTACTATTGCTTTTAAAACACGTTTTCTATGATGTGTAGAAAAGCAGTTTCCTGATATATGTTAACTAGGCCTCAATTTAGGTATAAACACCATCTTTTCAAAAATGGAAGTCACTCCTGTCACTCATGCTTCCCCCCTGCCCACATCTCTCCTCACACAATTCTGCAGCACAGAGTGAAGTTGAGAAGTAATGGTTTATTTCCATGGTCATTGTTTATTTTACTCTCTATAAACTTTACCTTGCTAAGTCACAACCTGCAACTTTAACTTCAAGGTCCTTCTGCTGGTTCACTGTGTTTTATTCATTCATTTAACACGTTCTTGTAAATAGTTCTAGTTTGTTCTAGCATCTCCGGATGACATTAGCATAAAGGGTGCTGAATAATTATTCATGTAGTGGGATAATGCTTAGGTGTTAAGGCAATATGACATATATTTTTTGTGTGCTCTTATTTGCTGATGAAATGATACATTTTCTCACACCACAGTGATTCTGCAGTTTCTCTAACTTCCTATGTGAAAATAATGTATAAAACCCCTCGGTTCCGGGGGTGAGTCAGAATACTTCCCTGTTCTACTAGGGATACTGTCCATTATTTTGCTGGCCACTTGGAACTTAAAATAATTTCTGATTTTGCATTTCTTTGTATTGCCTCTTTCCTTGAGAGCTTTCATGACATTGACTCTGTACTGCTTTAGTTTTGAATTTTATAATAAACCAATCCCCTTTAAATTCCTATTGTTCTAGGACTCAGTTGTTGAGTGGGCCCATTTACTTAACATTGTGTATTTTCTGAATTTTGATGCACGGGGAGATGCCTTAACGAGGGGGCACATTGCTTCATGAAATTGAGGTTAAACACCATCTCCGATCCAGTGAAGGTGGCCATTTGGGTCGGGATTTTTTTTTGGGGTGAACAGAAATTTTGGGGTACCCCATGCCCACAGCTACACTTCCTCAACTGCGCTAACAAGACAGCGCTGACGTATACCACAGCTTACCTCTGCAGGCCCTTGAAGGAGCAGAAGACTTTGGACACTGCATCTCCTTGATGGTAAGGTTGGGGCAGGCTGTTGGTGAGTCATCTTGAGAGAACTGAATGAACAGCGGTTAAGGGTGCGTGAACACGGTATTCTTTTGCCCCCTTCTCCTTGTGAATGCTATGGATTCAAAGTTTGGCAAGCTGCAAGGATCACTTGATTATATTATCAGTAAAGAGGACTTTCCTGCTGTCATTGCAGCGAAGGAATAATGCATATTGTGCAAACAGGAGACCACAGCCAGGTCTCTCTCTCAAATGGGAGAAAATTGCATCACTTATGCCTTTTATAAGCAGGGCCACTGGATTTATGTGATTGTGAGGCCGCTGCAATTTTAGCATAACTATAGATTTGCCGCATTTGCCACATAATCCATCACCGGCTGCAAAATCTGCAGATTTTAACAAAAAAATGTTTTTGTTTCTAGCTCAAATGGTTCAAAAGTTACTAAAAACGCAATGACACGTGTTGCCATGCAGTGGTAGCCCCTTGCAAAGTTGGAAAGGTCATTTTTCTGTTGCTTATTGCTATATTTGGGTGTTAAACTGGCACTAAAGATTTATAACTAATGCCCTAAATGTGTCAATATGTTTAAAATTGACAAAATAACGAAGTCAATCTATCAAGAAATGTGACGCAAAATGCTGCATGTCTCTTGCCACATAATTTACTCAGCATACTTTGACCCACCACAGCCGCATAATTCTAGTGGCACTGTTTATAAGCTAAATAAGATTACATAAGATTAGCAGCAGGATGCAGTAATGCTTCGAAAACGTCTCCCTACCTGAGGCTAATCTCTAGCCACTCAAAGGAGAAATAACTATGAGACAGATCCTTTTGAAGACTCATACCCATAACAGAGCCGTGCTGACAGAATTGCTTTCTTAATTTTGAGGGTGGATTACCCGAAGAAGGTAAAAACATGCAGTAAAATTTTTAAAAAATACAAGTTACTTACCTTCGGTGACGATGTATCTGGTAGAGACAATTCTAGCCACAGATTCCTTAACGTAGAATTATCCCCAGGCGTGAGACTGGACCCGGAAAACTTTCTTGCCCAGCATCTCTGCGTGCCGGGTGGCGGTACCAGGCGACTCCGCCCCGACGTCCTCCACGGGCGTGACATCAGTTAGCTTCAGTGAATGTTTTCCCACGCCACATCGCGGAGCCATCACAACAAAACTGAGGAGAGCAGGGGAACATTGTGCGAAAAAACCAGAGAAACAAAAGGTGAGGAACATCACCAGGTAGCACCAAGGCACCAGAAGGCGACAACAGAAGGTCAGAGCAGGAAAAGATCACAGCACCACTCTGAGGAACAACTGTGCAAGCCAAGGTGAAAGCACCAGGTGGCAGTAAAGCACCAGAAGGCCAGAGCAGCGAAGCCAGAGCAAGAAGAGCGCAAAGCACCACTCCGTGGAACCACCTTGCAAGCCAAGGCGAGAGACATCCAGGAGGCACAAGCATGGGAAAGCGCCGTGACAGAAGAGAGAGACAGAGAGAGAGAGACTGCAACCACAAACACAAATGGAAGGGCCACAAGCCCAGAACAGAGGAACAACAGCAATCCATCCCCAGACTACACAGCAAAGGATGGCCATACCTCCTGAAAGGAGTAGAAGGTCAAAGGACAGGTAATCCATCCGCAGACTACATTGCCATGGAGGGCCATAACCTCTGAAAGAAGTAGGAGGTCAAAGGACAGGTAAAAGAACCCCCAACGAAGAAGACCGGTTGGGGATCAGAAACTCTAACAACAGAGGGAAAGAGCAAAAGTAGGCCCTCACGCTGGAGAGAAACCAGCTGGAGGGACACCTGACCGGAAGAAAACGAAGAGGACAACCACAGAAGACAAGTCACCCAGTGGGAGGCGACTGCAGAAACCCAAGCAGAGGGTCCTCGCAGAACGGGGAGGAAGGGCGGGTCGTGAAGGAATCTGCAGCTAGAATCGTCTCTCGCAGATACATCGTCACCGAAGGTAAGTAACTTGTACATCTGAGAGACTACTAGCCACAGATCCCTTAACGTAGAATAGATACCCTAGCCATACCCAGAAGGGAGGAGGGCCTGCGAGAGAGCCTCCCCACCAGGAGAGACAGGGGCCCCAGTAGGGGACATGGCACAAGAACAAGAAGAAAAAGGCCAGGAGATCCTAAGACCAACCAAGAGAGAGTGCCCAACACCCCGCAGGGACAGACAGCACCCAAAAACCTCAAGGAACACAAAGGTCACTTCGAACCCAGTGAGAAGAGGTAGAGCCAGAGGCAGGGCCCACTGGAAGAAACACATGCACAGAGATAGAAAAGAGCTGAAAACACCGTGGCCGCAAGAGGCGGACAAGGCCAGAACGGTGCCACCGCCAACAGCACAGGCGGAAGAAAAGCACAGTTGCACGAAGCCCCAACGGAATCAGAGTAGTCAGGGGCGCAAGGAAACACATCAAGAGCACCACGGTGGAGTAGAACAAGCAGCCTTGCACGGACATGCGTAGCCAGCAACAGGTAACACCATGGAACAGCGCACCCAGGAAAAGGCAGACGCCAACCAAAGGCAGAGGCCCAGGAGGAGCAGGACACCCCAAAGGAGGGCCCGGGTCAGAACACACACACACTGACCACGAAGAAGAGGAGGAACCGGCAGAAAATAAGAGGGAGACGGAGGACGGGCCCAAGCCGGCCACCCGAACATAGCGGCCTAGGAAAGCCAAACCCTCTGGAGCATCAGGCAGAGGACCCAGCCAAAAGTCTGGAACCGCCACAACACAATGCCGCAGACAGCAGGCCGGACCGGCCGAGCGGCATGGCAACAAGGAGAAAGACGGACTGAGCGCAAGCTGCTCCAAGACAATTGGCAAGAAGTTCGCACCTGCGACATACCGTGACGCCATGGAGAGCAAGGAACCCGAAAGTGTGACCACATCTCCCTAGCACATGACAGAGCTATGTAATAGCTACAAGTACCCCACATAGGGTAGGTTACGTCCCAAGAACCAGGGGAACGCCTCTTAGGAAAACATTTCTGCAGCAGAGGACAAAACATAAAGATCTGCAGAAAATACCCGCAGACGGCTTATGAAGCAGCCAATAAAGAAGAGACAGAAGGCCTAATCTCAGGGCCTACCGGGCTTACCAACAGCCAAAACCACAAGACAACAAAAGGGCCGGACCAGCAGCCAACAGCACCAAGGGCCCCACAAAAGGACCCCCAAGGCACATCAACCAGACAGAACACACAACCTGGGCTACCCGTTACAAGGCCCCAGGAAAACAACAGGAGAACACCTCCCAAAACACAGACCGACAGTCAGGTCACTGAGGGGGAGGAGGAGCAGGAAGAGGAGAAGGAGGGCGAAGCCCCGCAAGAAACCTCTGAATGGCAGAATCTGCAGGGGCGTGGAACAACAGAGCGCCATCACAGGGGAGGTCAACCAGCAGTTCTATAACATTCTCAGGGAAAACACTATCCCGTAGCCAGGCATGGCGACGAAGGGCCACTGAAGTAGCCATGGTATGACCAAGCACCTCCGAATCATCCAGAGCCGAGCGAAGAATAAACGCCGCCAGCTCTCGGCCATCCAACACATGGTGCTGCAGATCAACGCAGGCACCCTCCTGAGAAGCAGAAGACATAAGGGATCCACCGAGTCCCATAAGCAAGAGGTGGCTCTGGCTAATACACAAAGAGTGTTAAGGGCCCGCAAAGCAGCACTGGAGGAGGCGAAGATGTTGCGTCCCCAGGAATCCAACCAGCGGGCCTCCCGCGACGGGGGAGACAACACCGATGGCAAGGAGGGAAAGGCAGTCTGTAAAGGAGGGCCCCTGGTAGAAGGGTGGAGGGGAAGACAGACAGGATCATGAGGAGCAGGACGGTGGCGGTGCAGAAGTGGCTGGGGCACTGGGTCCCCCGTGGCAGGACGCCCCCAGGCCCCCAAAAGAGAAGTGTGGAGCGCAGCCTCAAAGGGAAGAAGCAGCTCCCGTCCACTAGAGCCCTGGTGAAGAACTTCCAGCAGATGATCCGTGCTGAAATGGGCAGCTGGATCGCCAATGCGCAAGATGCCCGCAGCTGTGGAAACAGCCCGAGCAAAGGCAGCACTCGCCTCCGTAGAGCCCCGCGGCAGGGAAAGCAGTTCCTCCGTGGGCGACGGCTGCAAGCTAAGGTGGCCGTCCCCCAGTCCAACTGGAGGAAGGAGAGGCCAAGCCCGAAACGAGGGAGGGTGGACCGATGAATGGGGAACCTGAGGCACCTCCGGCGAAGACTGCGGGCCCGGCGACTGTGAAGAGCCGTCCTTAGAAGATGCCGGGTAAAAAGCCACGACGTGGCGACCCGTCTCTTCAAAGATGAAACAAACAGCTTCCGAACTTCTGGAGAAGAGGGGGCGTCTGAAGATGAATCAACGACCCGACGTCGGACCGACACCGTAAAGTCTGCCACCGGCGGCAGGTCATTCGTCGACCAGCGCCGAAGGGGACGCCGGAACGACCTCTGCCACAATGCGTGGCGCGGGGGACCGGGGCTGGGTCGGAGCCGGGGTGGCTACAGAACGGTGCTGAAAAGGCGTCGACTCGACCTCCGACAAGGCAGCCGCCTGCATGGAGGGACGAGGGGGGCCCGGGGACACGCCCCGACCCCTAGCCGGCCCCGGCAGCACCACCAGGGCCAGCAGTTGCTGGCGCCTGAGCGGCGTCACCTCGACCTCGGACAAGGCCGTCGCCTGCCCAGAGGACCTAGGGGGACTCGAGGATACGCCCCGAGACCCGACAACCTCCTGCGACACCACAGGGACTCCCGTGGGGGTTTGCAGTGAGGTGGAGGTACCGTGGTCCGAAGGAGAGACCCCCGAAGGGCCGCACCCCAACGGCACCACATCCTCCAAACCTGGATCCGAACCAGTCGACGCCGGAGCCGCCGGCGATGCCGCAGGAGTCCCGCACCCGGCAAATGATCCGCAGACGTCCCAGGAAGAGAAGGAGAAGAGGGAAGAGCCAAAGAGGCCTGCATGGCTGCCGCATAGGCCTTCATCTGGGCTCTGGTAGCCCCCGCGCTGGGGAACAGTGGATAGGGTGACGACGCCTGGGGCCGCACCACCCGCGGAGACCCCACGCCCCCAACAGGCCGGGGACCGGGCCTCGGGGACAAACTGCGACACTTGCCAACAGGAGAATGACGCCCTTGCGGCCGTGGAGAGAGACGATGTCGGAGACGGAAGCGGCGGTTCTTGAAGCCCTCCACAGGGGATGGACGCGGCGACGACGCCGACCTGGACATGCGGGCCGAAAGGAGTTTCATCCGGCGCTCCCGCCGGGACTTCGGCTTCATTTGCTGACACGCCTCGCAGTCCGTGGAGTCGTGGTGCTCCCCCAAGCACCACATATAGATGGGGTGAGGGTCAGTTGCCAACATCTGACGCGCACAAGACGAACACATCTTGAAGCCCGAAGGCATTCGCACACTGTACCCAAGAAAACGCTAAGCGTAAAAAGAAGGCCTGAAAACAGGCCAGGAACACGATCCGGGTCCGCGTTGCAAGCGGAAAAGAAGAAAACTGGCGTCAGCGCGCCGGGGTGGGGCTTATGTGACCTCGCTGATGTCACACCCGCGGAGGATGTTGGGGCGGAGTCACGTGGTACCGCCCCCCGGCACGCAGAGATGCTGGGCAAGAAAGTTATCCGGGTACAGTCTCACGTCTGCACGCCTGGGGATAATTCTACGTTAAGGAATCTGCAGCTAGTAGTCTCTATCAGATCTAGATCTCAAATAAGTACAGAGCTGTTTTAGGTACAGAAGCATTTGCATCACGTGTATTTTAGAGTGGGCAGAGACTGGCACAGTGGGGATTTTGGTAAATTCTTTTATCCCTACTACAGTGAATTAAAAGTGGAGTCTGTCTACAAGATTCCTGACCAATGGGGTATCCAGATTCCTCTTACACAGAAGACATCCAGGATGCCAATTAACCTGGTCATTGGGAGGCAGCAGTGGCCGGTGCAGGTAAGTGCAGTGGGGCCGTGGGGTGGGGGTGGGGGATGTCGACAGACGACGGAATAGGGCAAATTAATTAAATAAATAACTCCTATCCCGTCATCTGTCGACATCCACCCGCAGCTCTCCGCCTGACCACGTTTACCTGCACCAACCACTGCTGTGGAGGCTCTTAAGTTACTAGACAGTCGTGAAATCCTCTGTATTATAATATGAAAATATCATACAATGTGTCAGCACAGAAGACTAAAGCGATGAGGCGAAGTGGCCACTGCAAGAAAGTGGTCTATGAAATGTTTCCCCTGCTAACCAGAGGGCATGGGTGGGAGCTAAAACACACTTCTTCCCTCAATGCAGGGTGGTATCTGAATTTATACAGAGGATAACAAGGCTGTCAGGTCAGTGTGTACATGTGCTTTGAATTTGCCTGTTGGTGATAAAGTACAAGCAGCACTCCTCCCACCCACAGTCAGAGCTTAGCAGACCACAGCATCAGCCCTTTCAAAGGCACAAACATCTTGACAAATTTACCTGATTCCAGTATAATCCAGTCAGCGTCTGGTCGGGTGTAGCCAGTGTTTGATCTAGTATCATAGATGGAATGACCTGGGTGGAGACAGAGATTCTTTGAGAGACCCGTGCCTCTGAAAAGCCCTTCAGACAACAGGAGATCTGGGGCTGTATTTTGCATTGTGATTGTTTGTGCCCGGCGCACCTTTTAAAGGGTGCATCGGGTGCAAAAATCACAATGCGCCCTATTATGGTGTATGCGCTGCCCTTAGGGCAGCACATTCATGTGAAAACACAGAGCAGCCACTCCGTGTTTTCACAGTGCAGGCGGCACCCGCCTGCACTTTCAAAGGGGTTTAGAGATCCCCTTGCAGGCGGATGCAGTCAATGACTGCACTCGCCTGCACTTTCAAAGGGATGTCTGGGGGGGTCCATGGGGCTCCCTTTACCCCCTGCAGAGGGCTGCTATCAGGAGGTGCACTGACAGTGCGCCACCTTTTAAATGGCGCACTGCCAGTGCGCCACCTTTTAAATGGCGCACTGCCAGTGCGCCTCATGAGAGCTTCTTTGACTCTGCGCCCGCATCTATAATATGGCGCGAGCGCATAATCAAAGGAATGCCTTAATTTGCATAGAGCACGCCCATATGCAAATGAGGGAATGCCCTCTGAAGGTAGCGTTGGCGCTTTCAGCGCGCCAGCACTATCAGTATAATAGAAGGGGATGCGCAAGCGTCTGTGCCCCCTTCTGTGAATAACAAAGTGCCCCGGTGGCACGGAAAACGGGCGCAAACGCCCGTTGCGCCCCCGAGTCACTTCTTGTAATACGGCCCCTGGTCTCCCAACCAATCAGGCAGGATTTGATTAACGGACTGTACTCAGACTGCGCCCATCGCACACACCTGGATATGCATGCTCCCCGAATCAGTCAATATGCCTCCACCATAAACAGACCACGCACTAACATGAATTAACACCACTGACAAATAACAAACAAACACGTGAAACGAAGAGTGAAAGACGCACGTGAGAGGCATAACTAAGGGAGGGAATAGCTAAAGGAAAGTTTGTGCTATCAAAGTGTTGCCAATACCAATCGGGTTGCTGCTATTTTCTACCTATTTGTTCGAGACGTTACTCCATTCTATCAGCTTAAAGCATTCCACACAAAGAAAAGGTAATGATTCACTTCCTGCTGTAAAACAGTGCACATCTGGAGATAGTACACCCACCACACACACTATGTGTATCTTTAAGAAGTGCTCCACAAACACACCAACCCCGTTATAGCCCGTTGACCACATAGCTCATAAAACATCGCACTTCTGATCAGGCCCCTCATAATATTTCATTTCCAGAAACCAACTGAAGATGTGGCTGCGGGCAGCTTTTTATAGTTTTTGGCCTGCGGGTGTTGTTGTTCCTGTCTGTGTCTTAGCCGGTGATGAGTGGATTTCAGGGGAGATCTGAGGTAAAAATGCCTATCCATGCTCCCCTCAGTACTAATACTCCAAGCCTTGGTTTGCCTAAACCTGAGCTGAATAGATAAATACTTAACTAAAAAGCACAATTACTTAGTGTAATCACTACGCACCCCTCCCCCCCCCCCCCCCATCCATTCATAAGCTTAACGCCCCATGATTAGCTTCAGTGTCCTAACTGTAAGGGCTGAAAAAGATGTCATATGCAGACTTTCTTTTGTAATGATATATATACCTACACATTGTAAAGCCTTCCTTTTTAAGCCAAATATTGCATTGTTATGCGTAGGCCACTTATATTACATCTATCCACAATAGTTGTAAATGCTATTGACTTATTTTATGAACCTGAAAATAATTAAAAGTTGAGTAATAGCTTCTTGGGACGCAACCCTCTGGCCATGGAGCCAATGAGCTTCATGAATGGCTGATGGACAGCACTTATAGAACTCGCGATGTCCTACTGGGCCGCTTGGTGCTGGGTTACATAACCTGCTTAGCCGAACAGTGTGTTTTCAGTTCGTTTTTTAGATGGCAGTGACAGACAGAGCCTAAAGTCCATAAGAAGTGAGTTCCAGATTGTTTAAAGAAGAAGCTTTAGTTGTTGAGGCACTTAATGGCAGGAAAGGCAATTTGAACCTGAATCAGCCCGCCACAGGAAACCAGAGACACAGTGTATTTTCTGAAGACAAGAGGTTGCCTTATCAGTTGCATTTTGGAGTGGACACAGGCAAGACTGCAGCACCAGCTGTTAACAGCATTACAGTAGCTATAGTAAGAGTTGATGGAGGCGCCCACCGTCTAATGCTCTGTATTATTTTTTTTAATAGATGTGGAAGAATGGGATTACTTTTCCTTTAAGTATTTTTGTGTATACTCAACCTTGCACCAGAAGACAATTTACTACTGAGTATGAGAATTATCTGGTTGTTGCATCACTCTTAACCTTCTCAGCATCTGCTCTACTGTCCTAGTTTCAGAGCCACCTCACACATACACCATCTGGAGACGGGCTCAGGACTCAACAAACTCGTTCAGCTTCGACTCACTGTCGCTACAAATGTTCACCCGCACTGTCCGTTACAAAGGAAAGGATGGACGTCTTGACATCACCCGTTCCCAGTTAACTTCTCTTTTTTGTGATTGTTGAGATCAGTTTGCTGTCGTCTTTGGCTAAGTTGTAGCTCAATAAATAGCCTCTTTAAACATAAAAATGGAAGTGTTACACAGAATCCGGTGTGTGTAACCTACCACAAGTCATCACAATGTTAGCATATATACTGAGATATTAATTTCTTTGTTAAAAGGAGAGCCAATGAAGAAATCCGGAGAACAGATGAATACATTTAAATGTCCTTGGTCTTATGCGAGTGCAGCCTCCTCCCCAGGACACTGAGGGGAGTGCATAAAATGGACAGGTACTGTCCGGTACTGAGTACCTGCCCTTCTTTAATCTGAAGGGGAGACTACCTTTACTTCTCAGCACTGCTGCAGTATATCACAATGAATGAGTACCGGCACTTCTCAGGCGCAAACAGGTACTCTAAATAGAGAGTACCTGCACTTCTATATTTCCATTTAAATCACCGACTGAGTGGCGCCCCCCAGCTCCACTCGAAGACATTTTGCATTGTGCTACTTTTCTTTCTTTTTTCATGAAGGTGGATACTAAATTCTTCTGCTCTGAAACAATCGGAGGAACTTATATCTCGAAGCCAACAACAACAGAGAAAACTGCGCAATCAAGGTGGTTACGAATAGCGTTCCGGTCCAACTGTTTACACTGCAAGCCCAGAGCTGCCAGGCTCCTGTGGGCCGCCCGTGGTCCACGAAGGGGACCCTTCTAAGAGGGCGGCCGCCTTAGTGCCACAGGAAGGCACACTAGTCATCGGATCAGGTTCCCCGTTCTAGGGGACAGATGGTCAGTCGGCCGCGTCATTTCGGCCGTGGTGGGGGAGGACAGGGGTACTTATACCTTCACCCACCCATGGTGCAGCCTCTTGTTTGCTGCCCGCCTCACTGTTTCGGTCGTGCTGAGGACTGCTGCGGACCACGAGGTTAGTCAGTTACCCCCTCTCCCCCCATGTTGGCGTCCCACCACGCGGGCTATGCCGGGAGGGACCCCGTTCCACTTACTGGTTAGCTCGGCCCCCGCGAGGTCCGTGTTGTCGGTATCAGTGGCGCTTGTAGCTAAAGAAGGGGACGGGGGTCAGGGCGGGGGGGGGGTGTGGGTGTTTCCCGGGGCAGCTGCCTTGTGGCTCAGCCGCCGCCGAGCTCGCTGCCTTCTATGCGGGGGTAATCACTTCCTCAACACGGCCACCCGAGTGGTTGTTTGTGTGGGGGGCAGCAAAGGAGTGGGTCTGACCTTTCGGGCTCCAACGTGGCATCCGTCGGACTGGCATGGCCAGCTGGCGAGGGGGATCCCCTGGCGGGCTTGGCCAATGGGGGAGAGAGCAAATTGCTGCAGGTTTATTTGCATCACAAATATGCCAACATGGTGGGTTATCTTACGGGCTATCCAAGGGCAGGCCAGCCCCCCTACGCCGCCTGCCCGCCTGATGAGCCAAATGACACCATGGCCGTCGCCAATCGGTGGTTACAAATTTTGGGAGGGGCCACCCCTCACATCAGTGGACCGCCAGTCCACGCAATGGACAGGTACTGTCCGGTACTGAGTACCTGCACTTCTTTAATCTGAAGGGGAGACTACCTGCACTTCTCAGCACTGCTGCAGTACATCACAATGAATGAGTACCGGCACTTCTCAGACGCAAACAGGTACTCTAAATAGAGAGTACCTACTCTTCTATATTTCCATTTAAATCACCGACTGAGTGGCGCCCCCCAGCTCCACTCGAAGACATTTTGCATCGTGCTACTTTTCTTTCTTTTTTCACGAGGGTGGATACTAAATTCTTCTGCTCTGAAACAATCAGAGGAACTTATATCTCGAAGCCAACAACAACAGAGAAAACTGCGCAGCTAATCAAGGTGGTTACGAATAGCGTTCCGGTCCAACTGTTAACACTGCAAGCCCGGAGCTGCCAGGCTCCTGTTCTGAGGAGCGCGCGCGCCCGCGCGCTGGGAGGTAGGCAGCCGCCTGCCGAATGTGCTGGAAGCTGAAGAGCCGAGAGAGCCACGCCGGATCACAGGAACTGTTTGAAGGGAGCCGCGCGACAGATTGTTTGAAATGAAATAACGCGTGAGACATGTGGCTTCACTTCTGAAGTGAGCATAGTTCGCTGAGCTGACAAAGCAAACACCACATTTGTCTTGGCTGAACGTGCAGGCGGAAGGACCAGCTCCCTGTTGCTGGGCTACATCAAAGCAGTTGCCAAAGTTCTCAATTATATCACCAGAGGCAGGATAAAAGAGTAAGGGTCGTATGACATCATCTGAGCCAGGGGTATTCACTAACATTTTCTTAGGGGCTAGAAAGTATGGTCTGTGGGACGCATTGATGCCAGCAGGACTGGGGAAGATTGGAAAGTGCACAGTTAATGAGGATACTAATTTGAGGGTTTCAGTCAATACTGCCCTCTAAATTAAGCCCCTAGCCTTCAGGAGGATCATATAAATCCCGGCATTCCCACTCGACCAAGCTGTGTGATCGTAGGAAATGTTTTTCTTTCACTTTGCCTCCTTTTTGTTCATTATCATAAATGAGAGCACAGTGAAATACAGGAGTTTAGGATGTGCCCCGTACAAAATGTCTTGTGTTTGATTTAATGAAATATAATTGTTGTTCCATGTACAATAAACAACTGAGCCACAAAGCGGGTGCACAAGGCAACTAACATGCCTGCCTCTTGGCTAACTAATGGCATTGTTGTGTGGGCGGGGAAGGCATTAATGTTTCAAAGTTCATGTTTGAGGAGTTTCACTTTTAATAAATACCTGTCTATGCACTGATATTATCTGGTGCACTAAAATGAAACACCTGCACGTGTAAATTAAATACACTTTTTTGAATTTTGAAGATTATCATAGTTTTACACGATTGTTGCACAGTATTTATGAATGAAGATGCTTCTATAAGTGGTGCAGGACACCTTCCTTGCTTTTCCCTTTAATTTAGTTAATGTGTAAATAAATACTTGCCTTTTTAACTGGATTCTGAACGTCAATACTCAGTCATGTAAACAGTGGGCCAGGACCTAAATGTATAGGTCAGACGGGCCGCAAGTAGCCCCTGGTCTTTCCTTTGAATATCCCGGATCTGATCTAAGTGATGAGTTTACACTCAGTTTCTTCCACAGTTTTGGGTTGGCAGGTGTCTCATGTAGATGGGGGGTGGAGCAATACTTTATTACCAGCTTAGATAGTGGTAGATAGTTGCTTGTCACAGGAACTTTCAAACATGTGCTGCTTTTGGCTTAAAACGCAGCAGCAATTGTTGATGTACTTAAAGTTAACAACAAAATGTAACACAGCAGCATACACAAAGCAACACAACAACACATTTGCAACACAACGGGAAAAGACCAACAGCATGGACAAAACAGAAAGCTACCCAGCAATCACAGTACCACACAAAATAGTTTGTAATAATGTAGCACAAATACACAGCAGCACAAAACAACAACCGAACACATCACCACCATAACAATATGCCACACAACAAACAGGCACAAACGTTCTTGTCACACATTACCACCTTGAGAATCCTGTTTTCATAATACAGTGGTAAAAGGTGTTTGCACTGAGCATTGCCACAGCTTACCGCCAAGGGCATGAAAGAGCACCAGGCAACATTTTGAGATCCAGCCCAAAAAAGGTACTCGTTCTAAAGAGGTGTACTTGACATTATAACAAACTTGCTGGACAGTACTTATGAACACATCTTAAGGCCCCATTACTCCATATAAGATGTTGTCCTATTATTCTGATGTATCTGGAAGTCTTGGATAAATACATTTCCTGTGGGGTGATATTCTTAAAGCTTTTTGGTGTTGGCTGCAGCATCACCATCTGACATGATGGATGCCTGTGGCCTCATAGCTTAGAGTTTAGAGTCGCACCTCATGGCTCCAATATACTGAACAAAAATACTTCCTCTCAGCATACAAGGAAAAAGTTTGGTGGTGGAACTAATGAGGTGGCAGGTGAACATGATGCTCAGTCTAGATTTCTGTACGTCTTAGCAGCATTGCATTACTTGTGCATCCTTTCATTCTTGTATTTTCTGCTAAAGCAGAAACATTTATGATGGCCATGGTAGGCTTCAATGGCTGATGTGTTAAGCACCACATCGTTTGTCTGACCCCGAAGGAAATTAGCTTTTTACATAGCACACAATTGCATGTTCTGTCTTGAACAGAAACAGTCAAGAAATCAAACCTAGGTGATTACAAGTGACTTAATAATAATAATAATAATACACATTTGTAAAGCGCAAACAATCACCCGTAAGGGTCTCTAGGCGCTGGCGGCCGCTGGGAAGATTAAGTAAGCTATTGCCCAGAGTCACATGGTGCTGGGCTAAACTGCCGCCGGCGCCGGGGATCGAACCGCGTTCCCCAGATGCCGGAGTCAGTCGCCCTGGCCGCGGCACCACACCTCTTCCACGGGTTTGAGATAATTATCACATCCGAAAATGTCATATACCCAGGGGTAAGGCATTTATTGGATGTGATAATTTTGACTTCTGACTTGGTTGGGCTGGCTGAGGACTTTCAAGCACCCAACAGAAACAGTTCATCCTAGCAGATCATCAGTGCAACAGCTTAGTCTCAGCTTAAAAGGATAACGCTGAAAAATGTTCCAATATCTTGGAAGGTGGTACAATCTGATATACACAGGTCAGGTCAAGGCGATGGTCTTTACATTTCTTCAGTGGTCCTGCAGATTGTCTCAGAAACATCTTTATTGCTGGCATTGGTGGCTGGTAGCTACGTGCAAACAAACACAGGATAAGCTCAGGTGGACTCCTCTAGCAGGAAACATTGTGTATTCTCCCACCCCAGACAGCTTCGGGGGAAGAAGACATGGGTAATGGGATGAATTTGCCTTTTTGATCTGGCAGAACCCATCCTCCATCTTACAGTGAGCAGTTTTACAAAATGATGCTCATGCTCAGCTCTGGTTAACTCTAACAACAGGCCCACGGGAGGTGATTGTCATTACATTCCATGCACAATCATTCTGATATTCGAGATCAGTCTTCCAATAACAGCCATAATTATGTTTGCAAACATTCTCATTCATTAAAAATGTGAATAAAGAAAGGAGTTTTTTTTACCAGATGTTTTGGAAATAGTTAATAATGGTGGTGAGTTTGCACCACCCATGGGTGCAGCTAATTCACCCTAATATTATCAATCTGGTCCCACCATCCAGAACCTAGTGTAAAGGTACGGGGATGAGTACTCCATCAACACCTGTGGATGGGAAAACAAGATTCAGAACTCCCACTCATAGGAGTTACCAAAGTGTCCTTGGAAACCACTATATGTTTGCAATTTGGATGCAGCAAAATAGCACACAGTTGCAATCTGTAATTGATAGGTACACAGCACCTCGGTGGAATTTAGAACTACCTGTTCAGTTGTTGTACTCTACCTCCAGGAATTTTACTCCCTTGCGTTGATTGCAAAGAGTTTGCATCCTCCTGTGCCGAGACTTATTATATATACATAGATATATAGATTATGTTATATAGTTAAATATTTTATATATATATATATAAAATATATATTAAACAAATCTGGCTGGCCTAGGGGGACGGTGTTCCTGGGGCCGAAATTGGCGCAGGGAGGGGCACTGCATGCACCCCTCTCGGGCTAGCTGCCTTTGGGGGTGGTTGGCCACAGAACCTGGCTGCAGGCAAGGCCCTGCAGCCAACCTCTCACTGCGCATGGGTAAAGAAAATGTGTGGTGTGGGTTTGGCTGCATGCGGGGGAGTTGGCCGTGCGTCGCAGTGGTTAGATTAACATATGGTAATTAAATATTACTTTACGTTAAAAAAAACCTAGAAATTCACTGAAAAAAACAAAGGTTACGGGGACGTTATAGATAGGAAATACTATGAAAAAATTGTCAAAATTCACTGAAAAAAACACTAAGGTTACAGGTACGTTATAATTAGGAAAAAGAATTTAAAAAACCTTACTCATTCACTTTAAAAACCAAAGGTTACAGGGAGGTTGTAGTTAAGTTCAGATTTTACACACACCAAACCCATAGAAATTCAGCAGTTATAGTTATACTTTTCTCAGGAGCTCTGGTAACTATAACATGTGCCCTAAGGTAACTATAACTCGCTCCCCCACCATGCACTGCTATTTACTCCACAAATTACATCAGTCATAACATCTTCTATGACATCATTGATAATATCACTGCAATGTTTGCTGTAAAATTATTGATGAAAAATGTTGCATGATGGGAGTGTGAATTATAGTTACATTAGGGCACAAGTTAAAGTTACCAGAGTTAAACTGTAACTGGTGAATTTCAGTGGTTTTGTATGTTTAAAACATTAAGTTGTGACTGAAATTCTCACCTAATTATAACGCTAGTTTAACTTTTTTCAGTGATATGATATATATATATATATATATATTTTATATTTATGCGCACAAACACACACATATAAAGGGTGTACTAAACACACCTTATATGCTGTATGTATACATCAGTAGGGCAGTCAAGAGGTTAATGAATGCACATAATGTTTCACTTGTGCTTAAAAAAACTCTGCCATAATAGTAATGGATGTTCCAGTTCCAACAGTACATTAAAATCTATGCTTCACTATCTGCAGGCCTCTGTCTTTTGCTGCTGTGTTTCATCCCACTTTTGCACACAGTACTCGTTCTATGGAGGATTTTTTTTACTTTGCTCCTTTTTAACGAGTGCCAATTTCTGTACACTGTGGGCAAAATCCCATGGGCTATAAAATGCTATTAACAGACTTTATATATGCCAGTTCCATTTATCTTCATGGGATAAACCCAGGCAGGGGTCAAACAAAGTTATATAGACTTTCATAAAAGTACTCATAAAACTGATTGCAATAACAGTGAGCTGGAAGCAACTGATACTGTAGTAAAAGGTAACCCATCAATGTGGCCTTGCAAGGCATGGATATACTGCACAAAGCGAAGGCATAACTGTGCCTTGCTTACAGTGAGCAATGATTCTCTTTATCTGGTTTACAGGGGCATGGAGTATGATAAAGGAAGGATCTGCACTGGAGTTCTAGCAATGAAAATGAATTATGTGCCTTTTAGTGTGGCTGCCATAGTTAAATATTGCAGTCAACACATGTGCATTAAGGAGTATTTCACCTCGTGTTTTTAAAATAGGTGCCTCACTGCAGTTTGACTGTGTGTGGCACTGCCGCTGTTCTTTTCCTGCATTCTATTGATTAGTTGAAATCAAGGTCGATGCAAACTTTGGAGCAAACCACATCCTTCCCAGATTCTGGGCTGGTGTTGATGCTCTAAGTGCGAAAGGTATGCCCAAACGTGAGTACCATGCTCACTGCACCACTGGAATCAAGCTGTACCTGTTCTGATGAGCCCTTATAGTGGCAAAACCAGTCCTAGGTTCTTTCTATTCCAGTTCAGGGAGGGTCTGGCTTGGCAGTTCTGGCTGGACTGTTCCCACTGGACAAGGTTAAGACTGATTTTCATATGGCTGGGTCCAAACTGAGGTGGCATGGTGGGTGGGCAGAAGGCAATGTATTGGGATGCGACCTGAGAGATCGTCAGTAACCGAGATTAATTCAAGCATTCCATCCATCACCATGTTGTTGTTGCAATTGATCTCCTACGTGCGATGGGTATGCCCAGACATGGGTCCCATGCTCACTGTGCCACTGGAATCAAGCTCTACCTGGGTGATGAGCCCATATCAGGATGAAATAGTCCCAGGATGCTCGTATTCTGGTTCAGGGAGGACCTAGCTTGCCAGTTCGGGCTGGACTGTTCCCATGAGGAGCAGGGTCAAGACTGATTTGCATATGGCTGGGTCCAAACTGAGGTGGCATGGGGGTGAAAACAATGGGCTGGGATTAAACCCCAAGCAACTGCAAGTGGCTGAGATTAATTCAGTCCTTTCATCAATCACTATGCTGTTGTTGCAGATTCCGAGCCGGGGCACATTGGAAAGATTCTTTTAAACATACATTAGATACTTCTCTTGAAAGATTACTCAATTCTTGTGAGCTGCTGTGGACCGGCTTTTGCCAGCTGAGTGCTGGATCCCACAACCGATGGAACTATCAGGCACTGGGTCAAAATGGGAGGTAAATGGAGAAGAAATTAAAGTAGCTTGACGCAGACGTGCCCAGTTTTTAGCATTTCAATTATTCATCGAAAACTATAACAGACGGGCATGCTAGCTTCAAGTTGTACTAAGAATGTGTGGCTTTCAGTGACCAGCTAGAAATGGAAGTGTGCCAGCCACCAACAAGCAGAGGCTGTGCAAAACTGGGTGGCAAAGGGTGGGGCAGCACAATGGAAAGAATGAGAAGGTCAAGGAGTCAGCTAAAAGGAGGGCTTAAAGAAGGGCTCTTGGCATTGCAAAATACGAATATAAAGGTTTTCTTATAGTGCTTACATTAAGCAGTTAATCTCTTTTTGAACCTATCCCGATTCAGCAGTAAAAGATCCGCTCAAGATCATATAATTGGACTAAAGTAGAAAGATAAACCAAAATTTACTCCGCCTGACTGAACAATTTAGCCATGACAAAATCCAAATTCAAGGGTAAATGAATATAGATACTAGACAGCTAACATGCACAGCTTCCTGTAGATACCTGGGAATTATACTACAAAATCATTCGAAAAGGGGGGTCCAAGGGAAAATATTTAAAGACCAAACAGGATTAAGTCCCCAACCTAAACATCAAAAACACAAATGAAAAACTGCTGGTCTGAAAAAGAGAGAGATTAAGAAATAAATTCAACTCTAACAACAACCAGTCAGACTGAATTCATTAGGAGAGTCTTTTCTATGAGGATAGAATCCCATCACCCACTGAAGTGGCAAGCTTCATCATTTGGGATTCCACTGGGTAACAACCCTAGTGTATCTGTGTGCTACAACCCTCACAATTATCGAAGGGAGCTGGCAGATATTACAGGGAATTGTATAAGGTGGTAGTTACAATGAACCCTAGATGAGTTGTCTCAAAGTTTGATCATGGGTGAGGGTTGCAGTGCAAAAAAGTGTTTGTGCAAAAAAGTGGTGTTTTAAAATTGACTACCAGGATACTGAAAATTTTTAATAGGTACTATCTTAGTGTCAAGAATAAAAACAGTGTGTATACAGTTTCCAACAAATAACTGTAAGAAGGCCATATAAAATGGCAGGTCTACATGTTTCAGCTTAAGGGTATTTTGTCCCTAACTTTCGTCAGGACCTAAAAAGGATGAAACGCTACTGACAAAACTATGCTTATGTGCAAAAACAAAATAGAATAGCTAACAGAAAAAACTGGTTGGATAAATACAACCTGTCTTGCTCCTGTATGTATAAATTGGAATGACTGTCACAGGAGTGTTAGATGCAATCCCGGCTTTGTGCGGGTGTGCTCCTCACCTCACCTGGCATCCGCTCAGGGTAGGAGGCACCGCTCTGTCCGTCGGTACCTCTGGCTAGACCTAAGCCGGAAGGATTAGAGTTGAATTTATTTCTTAATCTCTCTCTTTTTCAGACCAACAGTTTTTCACTTGTGAATTATATTCAATAACCAACTGTCCAGATTCAAAGAAAAAGAAGCCAAGGCAAAATCTGTTGCAACAGTAGACAATCAGATTCAACAGGCCATATGGGGTGTATTCATTCGGTCCTCTATTCATCACCTGTGGTTCCCTTGCATGGCTACTGTTGCTGAACTATGCAATGTAATGGAAGTCAGCGCACTACTCTAATTTTCATAGGAAACATTTTTAATCTCTAGAATTTCTCGTACTGAAACACGTACTGCGTGCAAACCAGATGAAGGTAGCCACCCTGCTAGAACATGAGAAAGGCAGATGCTATGCATCTGTATACCGGTTGCACAGCTTAAAATGTATGCTTCTGCGTGTAATCCACTGAACCAGCAGTTGTATACAATTGTTAATAAAATAAACAACTAAATAAACATTGTTGATATTGGCATTTACTCATTAAAGTCATGAGCTTAAGCAACTTCTTGGTTGACGAACTTTTTACAAACAATCACATGAATAATCACTTTAGATGTGAAAATAAAAAAAAAATTTCAATTAACAATTATTTGAATTATCAGAATTGCAAATGTTATTTGACATAATGACGGTTGAGATTGATGTTGAGATTGAATTTTTAACAGATACATCGTCTAATGGCCAGAGTGGCCACTCTGGCCATTAGACGATGTATCTGTTAAAAATTGTACATAACATTGCATTGTACAAAGTTAATTGTTGCAAAACATGTTTCTCTGTTTTCTTCTCTTCTTTTATTTATAAGCCCCTGAAGAAGGGATTACCTATAATCCCGAAATGCATTGGGCTACATCAATCTCAACCGTCATTATGGACGGAAGAGTAGATGGATGAATGGAAAGTTGAAAGGATGGATGTATTAAAGTATGGGAGGGTGAAGAGTGGAAGGGTGAAGATAACGCATTACCCACACAGTGGTTAAAGGCATGGTTCAAAGCGGGGGGCTATTTAATTTTCTTGCTACCCCTTCGATGGGTACAAACCCAGAGAAGAAACAGTAAAACTTAGAACTCTGCACATTAACACTTCATGTGCGACAGAACCAGGGCTGTCTATTTGTAAGTCGGTGATGGCCTGTAGATTGTTTTGTAGAGGTCTCGATACTGTGGAACATATATATTTTTCCATCTACAGTGTGGTGCGTGCCATCTCAAGTTGTTGGGTGACAAAACTACAATGGTAGACAGTGAAGTACAGAGAATGCTAATGTGCACATGAGCGTTTTTTGTCATTTTTTTTGAATATTTTAATAGATTATCATCAAGATCACAACATTGCATTTTTACAGCCTTAATTCTTTTTGTTAAACATTTTTGAGTGTATGTATTTTTAAACTATAAATAAATTAATACATTTAAAAAGATGTATCCACGAAAGCAGATTACATTTTCATAAAGCAATGACTTGAAAAAGAAAAGTATTACAAGATCTGCAAGACAATAGGAAAGAGGCACTTTGAGCCATTCAGCTGTCTACCATGTGTGCCATGCAGCACTCAACCAACATGTCTAATCTGGAAGGCCATTTTCATATTTTTTGCAGTGAAAGAGACCACCCAAGGTCTTCTCCACAATGAAAGAGAGAGGGGGGGAGAGACGATAACGTTTGTGGTTATGTTTTTAGCGCAATCAGAATAATGTTTATTTCTGATAATTTCCCAGCCCTTATCAATTAGGTCTTGTGGCCAAAGGGTCAAAAATGTGCTTTGACTACTCATGTATTTGTGAATAATTTAAAAGCTTAAGATTATTTTTTTTCATTTTTAAAATGAGGTTTGCTTGAGAAGGATCCCTCAGGTTATCAGTGTTTTACACATGAAGGAAAAATGCCCTTGTGATAACAGAGTCAACAAGCTGAACATCATTTAAGCCTAGGCAGGTGAGCTCACAAAGCTTAAATGAATCAACATCTGTGGACAGACAACACTCCAGTATGATCATTAACTTTCCTTTTACCGCTACACAATGCCAGCAGGTGCACTTCAAACACACACACTGCGTTTCAAATTGATCCCATTGACCAGCAATAGTGTTATTGAAGACACCGGATTGTTGTGCAGTCACCCCTGGAGTTCAGAACTGTCTCTCCTGAAAGGTGCATCATGAGTCATATGGCATATCTGGCTTGGCCTGGAGACTTGCATTCCAGTCAGGGCCGGACTGGGAACAGAAACCGGCCCTGGCAAACTGCTCCGCCGCGCCCCCCTGGGGCGAGGGGGAGTGCAGCCGAGCAGTTTGCGAGGGCCGGTTTGGGCCGATTTTGTTACAGGGGGTGGATATTGCCGTCCCACGGTAACAAAAACAGCCCCCAGGGGCCCAAAACTGGCCCTCACCCTAGCGGCCTACTGGGGAAATGCCCGGTGCCCGCTATGGCCAGTCCGGCCCTGATTGCAGTATTATAGACGTATGGTTGGGAGGCCCACATTGCATCTTTGGTGACTCTCCCATTAAGGATCCCAGTGAATGTAGAAGCTTGGATTCCATGATCAATGCTTAAAACGTTTTTCCGGTATGTCAAGTGAGGAGTAGAGCTTATTTAGGTGTGGGAGGCTTTTTATGGCGAATTTCTGAATGAATTTGTGGTCAATGCAGTCTTGGTGTATAGTCCTTGCTTCAACATTTATTCTATGTTCACAACTGTATATTTCAGGTGGTATGGCTGAAGTCCAACGACGCTGAGGTCTTCTCACGTGTTCTCTACATCAGCATATTCCACACCACACAGCTTCATCTATGTCTTGAGGTGGGAATGAGGGGATCAGGTTTGCTATTGTAATTGGTGCAGGTGAGTGTCACCGGTTCAAGTTATCCTTTGACCTGTTTGTTCATTTATGGTGTTGTGGCAAATGTCACCGATTCAAGTTCGGGTTCCTTTTTGATTTGAGCTCTGCAAGTTTGCAACGTGTATTTGAACCGTGGCTAACTTTCCTTTGTTACCATTTCTTGGAATAAAGTAATTTTTGTACCATATTATATTTGTTGCAAGTTTCTTTGTAAATTTCACTGTGGGTATCTTTTTTGGTGGGCTATTACTTAAAATACTTTTTTCTATTTGTTATACATTGTGCATGAATCAGTGTCTGTGTGTGTAAATTTGATTCAGGTTCCAATTCAATGTTAGTCAGTTTTTATTTGCTGATTTAAAGTGTTCATTTCCTTGTGTGTGTGGGACCACGCATGTATGATGGTAAATGCCAAACTAGTTCTCCCATTGGTTTTGATGTTGATTTTGTGGCTTTGTCCTACATGCAGACTGTGACTTCGCATTTTTGGTATTTTAGCCTTTGTTTGGTTGACTTGTATTCTTGTAGTTAATGTATGAAAAAATACTTATTCAGACATGAGAAATCAATATTGTGGACACATTGCCCAAACCCTGCTCTATAGGGTCAGTAAATGCATCCTATGTTTTTTACTCTATGAAACATGGGCCTTACATTAAAACAGGTTCCAGGACTGCTCTTGACCTGAAGACTAGACCATGATTAGAAAACAGTCCTGGAACCTGTTTTAATGTAAGGCCCATGTTTCATAGAGTAAAAAACATGTAAAAAAGCCGAACAGAACTGAAAAAACATTGTGAAAACTGGAAGAGAGACAAATTGAACATTAGTTGTAAATAAGAACAGAAACATGACTGAACAAAGATCTTTTAATTTGGAATTAGCTAAATGCATCCTTAGTGATTTCATGTCAAGAGTAGCTGATTACATCTAAACATCCTAAGTATGTACTCAAAACTCAGAAAGAAGAAAGACTGGCTAATTCCAGTATTGAAAGAAGTGGAAGCAGTCTGCACTTATATAAATGTGGAATCCAATAAAACCTGGGCATGTTCAAGCCAAGGCTAATTCAGCTTCTCATATTGTAAGGTACAAGCAGCAGTTAAAGATTTGTGGGATCAGTTAATCTATGTGAATCCCCACACAGACCAAATATTTGGTCTCTGTAGCAACAGCGGCCCATTGCTTCACGCTCCTGGCTTTGCTTCAGGATCCCACTGCTCACCTGCCTGCAGCAGATGCTGTTCCACAGACACAGGACCACAAGTCAATCTCACCACCTTCTGGGGCAAGCCGTACCTGAAAATACCCTTGTGCAATGTCCAACAGGCTGCTATCTGAGCCAGTCTTGTTTATTTAGAGGTGGGAAATATAAGAATAATTTGAGTTTGCAACCAGCTACCCTTCCCTCCATCATTTAGATGCTGTTATGGTACGGTGGTGAACTCTTGTCTTCTGGGAATCCATTTCAGTCCCTCATCTAGGCCCAAAAATTCCAGTGTTTCTGCCCCGTTCCTTACTATTTGTCAGTAATATAAAATTTATTTTTCAGAGGGCCCGCACCACAAAATGAATGCATGCATTTTCTTCAGGGCCGGACTGGCCGTAGCGGGCACTGGGCATTTCCCCGGTGGGCCGCCAGGGTGGGGGCCGCTTTTGGGCCGGGGGGGGGAGGGGGGCGGGGGTTGGTTACATGGCCGTTTTTGCCCCTGTAACAAAATCAGCCAAAACCGGCCCAGCCAAATAGCTTGGCCTCACCACCCCCAACCCCGCAGGGAGCCGGCCGAGCACTTTGCCAGGGCCGGCTTTGGTTCCCAGTCCGGCCCTGATTTTCTTGGTATTATTTTTTCATGTATTCTATGTATGTTTCTGTGTATTGTGCTGCTTTTGTGCTATGTTTGGCTTCTCTGGGTATTTTTTAAAATTCTGTTCAGATTGTTTTCTTTCCATGTCTATACTTTTCCTTGCATCCCATCTTTAACTTTATTGTTCTTAGCTGCTCTCTTTTTAGACACGAACAACGCAGTGACTGAACACACTCCAGCACTTTTGTAACAACATGCTAAAAATTCTCCATTTGGGAAGTAAAAATAGCTACATCAATCAGAGTCTTAACACCTTTCCGCAATCAGATTCGTCCATTCCCACTGGGTAGGATCAGAATTAGCAGAGGTCAAATTATTTGCCAAGATTTAACCCGTTACTGGCGAGAGAGGCTGTGGAAATTAAACTAAATACATGAAAAGCAACCTAGAAATATTCAATGTTGGCAAAGGAGAGTCCTACACTGGTCAATTGTTGAGTGAGTATTCTAGTTTAAACCCTAAAATATAGAAATTGTGGCTTGTGCAGGTCCTATTAACATATGAGATAAGAAAAAAGTTAAGGGCAAGGCATCAAGACAGAGCGAAAGGCAAGCCAAAGATTCAAGGTCAGGTGAGAAGCAGATGTTAAGCAGTAAAAATCTGTAGGCTGGAGTTGAAGACAAAGAAAAAGCCACACTGGCAACTAGAGTTGGGAGCTGCTCACAGGATACTACCTAAGCCTGTAAAATAGCCATGAACTGGCCACACACCCATGCAGGAACATCTTAACCTGGATCATGTGGCAAGTTGTTGATGAGAGCAGAGGTCTCGAACAAAGAAAGAACAATAGCAGGTGCTGCAGGCACCAGCATGTAAACCAACCATTAGAGTGGAGAGATTCACTGAACACTGGCTGTGATCTAAACATGGTTCATCCAGGACACAAAGACCATGTGCAGCTGCTGGAGTGCAATTGAGATCCAAGACATAAGACATTGATGACCACTTCTAAGAGCTGTAATTAGATATGGAGTCCTACACTTGGGTACTCCAGATCCCCACGACTGAACTGATAAGAAGAGGTCGATGATCACTCAACCTCAAAGCATTGGTGTCCTCTCTAGAGCATTGGCCTTAGAGCTTACTTCGGTTCCTGTACTGAAATGACTTCGGTATAAGTGTACATGCAAACTGATTAAGCGACGGACAATATGCGGAGTGCTCCTTCGATCAAGAGTATAGAAGCATTTTCATAAAGAGACATGATGCATGTAGTGGGGAGCATTGATAGAAGGAAAATAACAAGGTAAACACTGATCTTATATTGAAAGATTGCCTTATTGCGATCTCATTCATAGAAGGAACAATAGTCTTCATTCTGTACTCGCTCATTCCTCCTCGTCTTCCTACCTAATGCTGGGAAGCAACACACCCCAGATGACCGTGGGAAAAGAGCATGTGCTGCCCTGATAAAATTACAACAGAGAGGTCCAAAAGTTCCTATAATAAGTCAACAGTGTGTGAACGTGAGAATAAAGGAGTAGTTTGAATGAGTCTTAGGGAAGTAATGTCGAACCAAGAGAATATGCATAGAGGGAGCGACTGTTACTACCACACACACACAGCATCAGTGTCGTTTTAGCGTTACCTCCTTCCACAACAGAGCAGCTGCCTCTCACCCAGTGAATATATGAACACACCCTTTTGTTTTAAAATTCTTTGGCAGCCTCTATCTTTAAAGTTGGAGTCCAAGAAACATCTCATCCAGCAGTCAACAGAATTCTACAGGATTTCAGTTAGAAAAAAAGGCCCACAAGAAGCTATAAGCCATATCTTTGGGTCACAGGACTAGAGAAATGCCAGAGAAACACTCTGGTATTGTCAACAGCTATCATTGCTATGGAGCAGTATCCATTTTACACTTATATGCTGGGTCAAATCTGCCATGTCAGAGATGTTGTCAGGAGGTGTAGGGAGAGGAGGCACAATGGAGACCGGACATAGCGGGCGAAATGTGCCAATGGGACAGGAGGTGAAATTGAAAGAGAAAGTGGGGTTTGTGAGGGTTGCACATTGGCTGCCTGGATGGAGGCAAACTGAGAGTGTGAGCAGAAAAAGTCAGACATGCAGTACGCCATGTACACCAAAAAGGTGAAGGGACACAAATAGGTAAGGCGGTGACGCATGGTAGCAGGATTCACAGATGATCTCCTGTGCTGTGGTCATGCTAGATACCTAACCAGAGACATAGTGAGAAAGTGCTTCTAAATGAAATTATTCATTATTTAAGTATAGCAGGCCTCAAAGGACATACACTCTTCAGACATAACCAAATTAACAGATATTATATAGATGAAGATATAATGAGGTACTTGGGAGATCAACTTTTCACGGAATTTATCAACTTTAATACAATATACAAGGAAAAATGAGAGGATCAAAACACACATAAAAACAAACAAAAACAAGATAATTATTCAGAAAATCTAGATGGACAGTGTGTTTTTGGGACAGCCTGCGATGTAGACAAAAAAACACTCTTCGGATTAGGCAGTCCATTCCATGTATAGATGGTGGTCATTTAATATTTGGTTGATGGCAAGGATTATTAAACATATTCTCTTACATTTTTAATATGGTTCCATCTAAGGTATGTTGGTGCTTTTTTAATCTAGTTTATCTATAAAAATAATTTCGTTTGGATCCATTTTCTCAATCTAGCTGCGATTTTATCCCACAGTGCCTGGGGCTGTGTTTCCCCCTTTGGTGATTAACTGACCAGAGCGGCTCACAGAGGACTCTTACATTGTTAAAATACAAGATATAGGCAGAAGCGGCCGTCCCCTGCCAAAGTGGCGGGGCGGGCCGGAGGAGGGAGCTCCGCCTCCGCCGTCCATTCCATCACGCTCTTCCTGCTTCTGGGACAGGTACCCAGGCTGCACTGCGGCCAATCTGGACGCTGCATGAAGGCAGCGTCAGGATTGGCCTGAATGCTGCGACTTTGTGCTCCCGGGCAGACTGGGAGCCTGTGCCTGCTTTCTCCAGCCCCAGCAACCCAGCTGGGGCTGGAGAGAGCTTCACTTCTCATGAGGGTTTGGCCGGCCTGAGACGTCCGGCCAAACCCTCATGCAGAGTGAAGGGAGCGCACTACCCCTCCCCCACCACAGTGTCACCCCCCTGGATCCGCCCCCAAGACTGGTCAGAATCCTGGAGGTGGGTCCAGGGGGATTAAAATAAAATGATAATAAAACGGGTTTAAAACCTGTTTTATTATCGTTTTGTTTGCGGGTGGTGGCAGGGGAGTTGGCGCTCCTCTGCCCTAATGGAGGGGCTGCCGCTGGCTATATGGACCTGCCACAGCAAACACACCTAGATCAGGTCTTGATCTCTGTCAGACATGATAAGTGGGATTATGGGAGCCATGTCCATGCGTCCAAATAGAGAACAGTTGAATGTAAATCATATGAAGCTATGTTGACAAAAACAAGAATGGAAATAGGTGAAATGCAATTGATAATCCATTAAAAAGAATCGTGAGTCACACAGTGGAATGACGCAATGAATAAGAAACATAGCATTATGCTAAGGACGTCTGCTGTCCAAACAAGTGTTTGGGGCAAGATGTTTATGAGGCGGCAATAAGATGAGGAATGCAATTCTACAAGGCAAGTATTACACTTTTCAGTTCCTGATAGCCATGTGGCTTATGTTCAAATAATGCTCAAAGTCACTTCTTCGATTAAAGGGCCACTCTCTGGTCAGTTCTTGGAACTTGTTTGTCATATAGACTACACAAAAAACGTGAAGACCAGAGAGAGCAAAGTTTAAGGCCCAGCCTTGAGCATACTAATATGATATGGGAGCTTCCAGACAAGGCCACTAACTGAGCGACGGAAGCCCGCTGGAGTAGGTGTTCTGCCGACACGGTCTATGAAAGGTAAAAACTGGCAAGTGTCGGCTACGGCAAACACAGCTGCGGCGCCATTGCCTTTTGATTAGGGAAGGGGGAGCCACTGATCCTGTTCGAAATATGAGGACTGAAACCTCTTCCTTTGGTCATGTCATCCACTGTGGCTAAGACATCCAGAGATGGGGAGGAAAACGCCAAAAAAGAAAAGATTCTACAACCCAGAATAATGTTTATAGTCAGTTTTAAGGGGGAGGTGGCGTAGGAATCCCAGTGTGAACATATGTGCTCTGCTGAGTGGTCTCACTGTTGGAAACGCTCTCAGCGATGAGTGTGCACATTACCTAGATGAAGTATTAATGGCCTGGTCTCCTCTATGTAAAAGCCCACGAATTAGATCGAATTCCTGACCCTGTGCAATGGAGCCAGCTGTGTTTTTGTGTAAATCAAGGGACACGCTGACATGGCAGACATTGCTGGCGACCTTGAAACTAAAGGATCGATCCTCCTGCTTTGGACAGGGGAACTGAAGCCCTCCGTCCTGAATCATTAATGGTCCTGTGTGCATCTTTGACTGCTCCTGGCGCTCCCTGGGAGGAATTCTGGAGGGCTTCCTCCCGACCGGGCAGGCACAGGGAGCGCAGCGGGGCTAGTGACACAATGGTGCATTGCAGTTCTACCTCGATGCATGGATTTAAGCACTTTTCTGAAGGATTTAATGTCCATTGAGCAAATCTACACGTGGGAGCCGTGTGAAGGCCTTGTTAAAAGCCCCCAGAGAAGCTGCTTGTGGTGGGAAGTCAGACAAAGGACGTGGTTTCCATACCTGACACCGCACAGGGCACTAACACTTTTCATATGTATACCCTGTGAAGTGACATTACTACAAGGTGACACGACGGTGACTGATCGCACTTGTAACTGTTCAACTGGACCTTCCACAGAATAAGTGAAGTAAACTGCCTTTGTTAGTAGACAGTCGGATTAACCAGCAGCTCAGTATGCAGAGCCAGAGAGGCGGCAGCACTGGCACCGTGCACAGTGTGCACCAGGCCTTCAAGAACAAGGGCGACAGATTCACATCTTAAATGACTCACTACATGCCCTTACTATGAATTTGAGGCGGCAGCATTGGCACCGTGCACAGTGTGCACCAGGCCTTCAAGAACAAGGGCGACAGATTCACATCTTAAATGACTCACTACATGCCCTTACTATGAATTTGACATTTGAAGATCGCTGCTTTCAATCTTTTTTTTCCTTGCAGAATTTTCTTCTCGACTCTAAAATGTGGTTCAGTAGTGATCATATCAGGTAGCCAATACAAATAGCTATGCAATGTGCTTTAAAAAATCCAGTGCTCTGTTAAAGCAGGAACTACTGGAAGGTAAACAATTTCCGGCATATTTACAAAAAAATGTTGGAGTGCAGTGTTACGCCAAATGTGGCAATGTCGTGCTCCGACATTTTTAAAATGCGGGGATGCGCCATATTCACAAGAATAAGGCACACTCCTGTGTATTCCCTAGTTCTGGCCATTAAAGAGCTGCCTAGCACAAGTGCAGGAACCCTGCTGCCATGTTGCAAGGGTGCTTTCACTGCGGGCGATTGTTTATTTGCAGGAAGGAACATCTTCCTGCATATAAACAATCAATAATGGCGATTTCCTGCAGCACACATAGAAAGAGCAAAGAACGGGGAAAAATTTACAATTTTTCCTCATATCTCCATTCTAAGGCCAGGTATTCCCTGGCCTTACTTTTTGGAGCTGCCCCAGCCTTGTAAATCTGGGGTAGCAACGAAAAGCAATGCGTGTTGCGGTGGAACTTCCACAGCAACACCCATTGTATGCCCCTTTGTAGCATAGGACTGCAGCAGAAAGGGGCATATTTACAAGGTGGCGTTAAGCCACGTAAAGTGGCTTAGCGCCACAAAAAGTGACGTTCCGGAGGCGATAACGGCTTGTAAATATGCCCCAATGTTTGCAGCAGTGGTGCATTCGAACTGGAGATTGTGTAGAACAGTTTCAAACCTAGATGATACATTGATGTTCTGAGTCATAAAATAGGGCATGACATGTACTTTTTACTTTCATTTTAGTTGGTGTGATTGAAATAAAGCAAGATAAATGTAACTCCCCATATTTTATAAAAAGAAATGACACTCTCCTTTAATCATTCTCAGCTTTCCCTCCCTTTCAGTCCAAGCAATTATATCCAACTGCCTTTCTGCCATTCGATACTGGATAATAGTAGGCATTTTCGTGCGGAGCTCATCTACAACACTGATCCATTACTTTACTCCTCTTTTGCTACTACCTCCACTCCTGATTCTATTTCCCTCCTGACGCTCTGACTTTTTTCTCTTGTGCAAGAACCCAGGCTGTGTTATTTTCACCCTCAACATGGGGTTGAAATCTGTCGTCATTACCGCAGGCACCACCCCAAGGTATCATGTTCAAACATATGTAAAAATCCATCCTGATACCCCCTTTCCCATAGCCAAGATATTTATTAATTCATTAGTTACCCATTAAATAGACCATTGTAACTATCTTCCAGGGGGTCATCCACCACACTTTTTCTCTCCTTTTGACGAAGTCTTAAACTTGCCAATAGATACTATATAATATCCTTAGAACCAACCCAATTGACCTTTATCAGGCTTACTGTCTTTCTGCCAAAAACAGGGCTCTCTACAAACCTCTAATGCTAGTTTTCAAAGATCTTCACAGGACATCCACTGGTTACTTCTATAATATCATAACCTGATGTAGGCCCTCCCACAACTTAGAAAACTTAGGGCCTGATTTACAAAGGTACATTTACACTTTTGTGCAAGTTTACGATTGTTTGCTATTCACCAAGGTGTTTTATTAGTAGTATCTTTATGACAGCAGAGTCTCCGCACATAAAACGATGTCCTATCTTTTATGTGGAGTGACTCCGCAGTCGTAAAGATACTATTAGTAAAATACCTTTGTGAATAGCAAGCAATCGTAAATGTACACAAAAGTGTAAGGTTACCTTTGTGGATCAACCCTTAGTTACATAGCCCACAGTTAACTACACATATCAGGAGGTCAAAGAAATCTACAGAATAGTAGCAAACAGAGAATTGAAGATGCAGAGTTAAGAATAATAAACTCTGCACTTAAAAACAGTGCTTAATTTGAGTTGGTGGATGCCGGGGGGGGGGGGGGGGGGGGCACCGGCATTTATTTTTGGGGACCGGCACTTATTTTACTTCATCAGACATTTCCAGAGTGCAAGAGAGGGAAGCGCACACACACATGGGAAAGAATGAAGAAGAGAAAAATTAAAAGTATTTCTAGAAGGAGAAAGTAACAACCTGTAAAAGTGAAATAAAGGGGCAGAAAGTGTCTGGTAGTCAACTAAAGATGCCTGAGGTGGTTTCCAGGCTGTGCAGACTTGGTGTTCACCGTGCTGACATTTAATAGCACATGTAGCCGGCTTCAGAGCAGCTCTCTGGGCACAAATTAAGCACTGCTTGAAAATATGAATGGAACTTGACAATATAGTGGAAGCTGAGCTTCTGTAAACAATATTTTTTAAGACTTGATACTCTGGTAGTACACCTTTATATATACACCACAAGTGGGAAGGTATACACCCCATTATGTTTATCAATTGCATATGCATTGTACTGCATTGCACTTAGATGTACATTCAACCTTGCACTTCTTGTTCTCATACAACATCTTTCTGAAGACACACCTTTCACAGCCAGGGTGGCATTTGTAATTCCATGCAACCGTTTATTGTCCTTTGTACTGAATTAAAATGCTTCCTAAAATGCATTTCTGATCAAAATGTTATACGCACCATTCAAAATCAAAAATAAATACAGAAATAAACACTTGACATAATTGGGATTAGCAGTAACACCGACACCGTGATTGTTGCATGTGCTAAAACAAACCTCACGCATGGGAAATCTAGATGATGATGCTAGGTGGGCGTTTAAGAATAATAACAGTGTTTGCCTCCTTCGGGAACACCAGTGATGAAGTCTGGGTGGCATGTGAAGTCAATCTAATGCAGGGATACTCAAAGTATGCCCCGGGGGCGCATGCGGCTCTCCTGACCTTTAATTGTGGCCCCCTGGTGAACAGCGGCACTGGGCTGCTGTTCACTTGACAGAGCACGCATGTGTAGAAAGCTGTGAAAGAAACGGGCATACTTAAGTGATGTAACGGTAAAGAAGAAAAGAAGGTGTCCTAGACAACTTATCTTTAGGAACAACTTTCGTTCTAAAGACATCTTACACTAAACATGTAAAAACATGATAAACTCTCTGCAAACTTAAAAAAAGTATATTTAATTGACATGCATGAGCGTTTTACCTTAGTAGATCAGATTATATCACTGCATTGAGAGGCATTTATTAGCAGTGATAGTTTTCAAACACGATCTTAGAAATATTCATGCTGCTTTCATTCTGAAAACAATGCCATTAGTGAATCAAGAGGCAAGTCATTTGTCAGGTGCACCTTGTGTGTAGCCTTGGTTGTTATACAATTGAAACAACATAATAGTCTATAAAATAAAATACAAGAGAAGGTTGTGTACAGCACACATCCTGAACTCGTACATTTTAAGGGGCTCTCATGTGGTAATGAAGAAATAGGAGGCAAAGTGAAATTAACCAATTGCCTAGGATCACACAATTTCATCAAGTGGGGAAGCCAGGACTGTTACTAGGTTTTCTGGTTTCACATTTTGCAATTCATTCACCAGACAAGGATCTCTTTCCCTCTCATGTTCTACATTAGAAGTTAATGGTTTGACTTTAACTTATGATGCATGAGAATAGAGTGTTGGCAGACAGAAGTCATGTGAAGACTCGCTTTAGTGTCCACGCCATGCATCTGCTTCTCTTTCTCTTGCGCCCAACTTTCATCACCCGACCCTCACATTACTGGCATCGGTGCGGCCCTCGGGCATGCCACAGACAGTACTTTGCAGCTCCCCGAGATCCATAATCTAACCCCTCCAAAGTCCAGCACTTTCACTGCTGTTGCAAGTGCTCCTCAACATGCTGCACTTCCTTAGGTATTTTCTCAACCAATTGACTCCATCAGTGGAGCAACATAGCCTCAACGGTCCAGGGGGCCCGGATCTCCAGAGGGCCGCCCCCAGCACTGTGCACAGGTGGCGGGCCCCTGGCCTGAAAGCTCCTGACTGAGCCCGGAGTATGGGGGCCCCCCTCCATGTACTTTACAGGGGGGCCCCCTTAGGTTTCGCCATGCCACTGAACTTCATCACACTGTTTCATGGTCAGGCACTGATAATCCATCCAGGCCTTACTCAGTACAGGCAGATGGACGCAGATGTTTGTAAACAGAAGGTGCCAGATCTACCCATGGTGTAAGAACCTGTCCTGCTAGGCTCACTAGTGAGGCAGGGCATGCACAGATTATATCAGAGCCAATGCTTGATGTGGCAATCAGACTCACGAATAATTCTTTGCTGGGATTGCAACATCAGCATGAAAAGGTGCACGTACACCCTTGCGAGCAGCAACCTGCACATTAATGCTGCTACGGGCGTTTGTTGACTGTAGAGAACAGAAATAGGAAACTGTGAGGAAGTAACACATCTGCATCACTACCCTAAAGGCGCCTGACCTCCTTTCTTGCACTCTGCTCAGGGAATGCTCTGACTCTGCAATGGCACAGAGGCTGTTAGGTGTGTAGTTCCTTTTTTTGGGCATTGCTCTACTGACATGTTGGGCCTTTTTACAAAGGCTTCTTGGACTATATCAAAGAAAAAGGAGAAAAGTCACATAAAATTGGACAAACAGAGAGGACTGTGTTCTCTGCGCATGCTCCAGGGCAGAGTCACAAAGGCATGTAAGAATATGTAAAAGAGTGCTCTTATAGTACTACTTGCGTACTTATAAACTCGTTTGTGAATCAGCTCCTTAGAGTTCACGACAGTAACTCACAACTCGTCCTGCTGAAGCCTACCTTCTATAGCTGAATACTCTTAACAGTTTTTGGATGAAACGCATTGATTTAGTGGACAGTATTGCATTCAGACTGATTCACAAGGACTGGCAATGAGGCTGGAAGAACCTTCCATGCCACTGACTCTTTTGGTAGGTCTCACCTCACTTTATGCAGCTTGTCCAGTTTTTTTTGTTATCGGCAATTTCCAAATTTTCAAGGGGGGCACTGAGTAATGAGGGAAGTGTCCTTTGCAACATCACTGGAAGTGATGTCACCAAAAGCGTCATCACCAGACATTACATCTCAGGAAATGCCATGAGCCGTTATGACATCACTACAGGTGCCGTTATATATGTTGCCATGTGTAAGACACTGGTCAGCTGAATGGCCCACACTGAGTTTCTAATTTTCTATTGAGTGACCACAGCTTCTAATTGTTTTTTCCTTCTTCTATGTCACCCAGTTACTACTAACTAGTGCAAATTGCAACACCGGCTATTTCACTCGATTTATAGCAGTGACCAATGATGTTTTGCAACAGCAAAACCCAAATGCCTGTAAATTGTTTATGTTGACAAATAAAGAACATTGTGTTTGATGCCGTAAAACAATACCGTCCATCACAGAAATAAATAAATCCCAATCACATAGGCGGATGCCTAATTAATGAAACAGAATCAGGGCCGAAGGTGCATTGTGGGAGCTTGTGAGCCTTTCAACTCTTGGAGTTGATTTCAGGTCGGTTAAGATCTGTAGAGGTCTTATCCCTGGCACAGTGCTGACTGACAGGGGAAGAAGGGGATACCCTGTGGGGGTTCTGTAGATTTCTAAGGGTTTACTTGTATGACATGTTTGGGTGTTAATACTGACACACAAGTGGAAATTGCAGATCAGAACAACAGTGTACTGTCAGAGCTCTGGAGATCTTTCATTATTGTGATAACGGTGCATGAAAAGGGTACCGGTGACAGGTTTTAGGGTGTATGGATGCTGAAGGAAAGAGAGGTCTTCGGACTCCAAACACATTGCGTTAACGTAGCATTTTCTAGACACAATAAGTCACAAGGAAAAGGATCATTGGATACACACTGTACATAGTGGGTTGGAACCACGCACAAGCACTGCACATTCAAGACAAGGGAAAACACGCCAGACAACACACAAAAAATATTCTAACCAGGATCAGGCAATCTTTTTACAATCTTCTCCATTTCCTACACTCACAGTTCACAACCGAGGTGAAGAATTCATAACACATTCACTCTTCATTAGGGGATCCTAAGCAGACAGAAAGGGTCTCCTCCAACCTGTGCTAACCCCTTCCTGAGGCTGCTTGAACCCTCAGAAATGGGCCCCCCACATCCATCCATTTATGAAGTCCCCTCGTGCTCTTAGGATCATTTTCTCACAACCTGCAGGCATCTGTTTTAGGGCATGTTCTGCACTCTGGAATGGGCCTTCAACAATCCGCCATCAGTGACTGATATAGCACTCATAAATGGGTGTTTACCAAGCCCCCCTCTTCTCATCTCAACTCAGGCATTTCAGAGTAATTCAAAACCTTTGCACAAAAATCGGGATTCTTGCAATGCACATAATATGGTCATGAGGAATACTCACAAACTCTCTAAAACATTCCCACCAATGGAAGTAAAACTCAATAGACTACTCGCTGCACTCCTCACTAGCGTAAACCAGAATCTAAAATTGAATCCACATCATGCCATACACATCACTGGCACTACAAAAACCTAGACAGTGTACTAAAGATGCAATAATGTTGACTTCGTTGTCAACCACATGTTGCTCGCAGTGTTTCAGATAAATTGTTTTCCTCATTCGGCAGCAAGTGGCATTCCCTTTTTAAATGTTCTCTTAATAAAAAATTGAATTACTAGAATGTCATAAGACTTGACCCACTTCAGCAGCACTCCCTTTGACCATGTCATAGTAACCTGCCGTCTCATGCTATAATGCTGTCCTTCCTCACCTCAGTTGCATGTCTCATTTCATGCAGACTTTTCATTCCATCAAAGTCTCCGTGCAAACATTAGACGAGGCAGTGGGCTGACGGAATGACAACACTAGACCTTCTTCTCTCTGGCTGCCCACTGAACCAATATCAGAAGGACGCCCACCTGCCCAAGAGATGTAGAAAACAAAACAACCACTGAGGAGGAAGCAGAGAATGAACACCACACCTACTACACGACGGACGCCATGCTAGTACAGCCAGCCCCGCGTGTGTGGGTGTGAGCACTTCTTCTTCTCTTCATCAGGTCTTTGCAGAAGCCCAAGACAAATACCACAGTTTTTTAACACATTTCAACTCAAATACTAAATACATATATAATCTCAAACATACTCTATCTGTTATGATGCTGTTTTGTCCTTGTCTTCCTCACGCACTCAGTTCCTACAAACATGTTCTAGGTGCGTCTATATTGCTTGCACAATTTGACCTACATAACCTACTCGTCGTGAGCCTCATACAACAGCGTTTATGTTTTAGAAGATCGGGCTGTTTCTAGACCAAAGATGGTGCTACCATTTTTTTAACTAAAAATACAAGCTACACTTTGTGGGTGTTAGAGCTATCCTAACAGCAGCTACATAAACACTAAAGTAATCTAGAAAACATAGTTCAGAAAATGAGGCAATACGAAAAGCTGCCATTGCCCAAAAGGCAGAAAAGGTCTCCAGGCACAGAAGTCACTCCCCAATCAATGAGAAAGACTTCTAGAAGTTCAGCGACTTACACCGCATTACTTATTGTGAAACAGGTATAACAGCCGGCGTGGGTCGCTATGGTCAATATAATTTACTTGCAAAGATATATTGAAAGACACATTGGTAGGAACATAAAATTGTCCTGCCCAGTAAATCACATCTCTAGATCTCCACACAGAATGTGTTGCCTGCTGAGCTTGTTCCAAAATCTTGATCCTGTTACCTCTTAATGCTAGGAAAGAAATTGCTCTGTAGCCCCTTCTCACCTCACGGGACCTTTTAAGCATTAAGAAAGGTTTCCAGATTAAGCCTGTAGCGTCATAAATATAAAGTTCTGTTGGAGTTCTGCAGCTGCGGCAACATCCCAGCAGATCCAGTGTGAGTCGCAAAGGGACTCACAAGGAACACTCTCTAAACTGCATTCTTCGAGTGCTTCTTAGCACATGGGGCTTGGCGAGGACTCAGAAGGAAGCATTTCTTCCTGTTTTAGGCGGTTATGTATTTTTCTCACTTGTAATCTGAGGCAAGTAGTACATCTGGTGCTGTAAACCATACATTGAAGGTGATTCAATGTTCACGGAGGTGAGCGGAAGCCAAGGTGCCGGAACTTCTCAGCTCATGATAGCGACATGGGTGAGTGAGAAACAGGTCCATAACTGCACTCAGGGACCCCCACACGCAATGAGGCCATTTCACCATGCTATCCTCTTGAGTAACTGGATTTATTATTTATTTGGCTCACTTTCATCCAGGTATCTTGACTCACAGAACATAAACCAGAACTATAAAACAGTGACACCTAAAAAATAACTTAGACAAGAACCAAAAACCCAGTTTGATCCCCTACCGCCAAACACAGTACATGAGTAGCTGGCAGATATGACTGTGCGCATAAATGCCATCTGACTCTGCTTTACAGGTTGAATATTCAGAGACCCTCCACAGTGCAAGAAGCATGGTTCCACAGCATGGGTCCTGTGGCACTTGACCACATAACCTGAAGAACGCTCACAAGGAGAGCAACACTTGACTTTACATGTCTAACCAGGAAGTCAGTCAGCACACTTCAGAGAAATGCGAGGCTGGAGTAATAGAAGGGTCTCTGGGCAAGGCAGGGTGTCTGCAGCAAACACTATTTGTCTTATTGGCATCCATGTCTCCAGAGAGACATGATCAAACTTCCTAAGCCCCATCGTCTTTCATATGGTGACATTCTGGAGTCACTACAGCTTAGATGTATTGAGTAGGATGGTAAACAGTGCCTAATATGTAACATTATAAGTGGCAGCAGCCAAATCAATTTTGAGGAGGGCCCTGCCCATGTCCACTGTTAACTTGGCCCACTTTCTCCTCTTTAGGCTCTCTCCTCTCCATTGTGTATGTGTCTTGCTCTCTGTGTGGGGGCAACAGTACTGCAGTTCCATCCGCTGTTGAGTACCGATGGTGGAGCGCTACAGGTGGGCCAGCAATGGAGTGGACAGAAGAAGAAGGAGGCTTCTTTACTGAGGGGCTCACCAGCACACTGGTCAGGCAGGCACAGTGTTGCTCTCACTCGCATGCTTGACACATCAGGTATTGCGTATAGGAGGTTTGCTTCCTACTTTTGGAAACTGACAGCCTACACAGAGGAGGAAGAGTGGCAGTGGGTTCACTTTCCTTGAATGAATGTACCTCAAATCAATCTTGTATGGCAGGGCAGCATGCACACAAGGGCAGTACAACACAAGACATTGCCAAGTCAGCTCTTGGCGTGTACTCTGAACTGCTCATTACATATGTTTTGAGTCCTTGAGCAATTATGTCATTTCTATACGTGGGCAATCCAAAAATAACAAGACAGGCAGGTTAAAAGCATAATGGGATTTTCTGTTTTTTTTTTCTCACATGGCAGGGTGGTGTGAAAAGTCCTGTTGGGCAAAAATAAGTGCTGATGGTGCCCATCAACAATCACTGGCACGATTGCGTACTGCCAGTAAATCCAGATAAATGGCATTGCAGTCATCCAAGTGGGATGGCACCACCAAAAATAAATTCTCTTCAGGAAACAAAACGGCCGATTTTATTCGATGCCTTTAAGAGGCCAGCCCCTGTGGACCATATCTTTTTTGTTTGAGGGAAAAGGATAGCTTTTTATCTAACAAAACTCCCAGGTTTGTGACTGTTGTGCCCAGCTGTGTCCAAGCTGATCAGCAGAGCTCCAGGGGTCCTAGCTCCGAATCTCCTCCTATGAAAAACTCTTCTGAATAGTCTCCATTAACTTTTAAAAAAAATCCAAGACATCCATTTCTGAATGCATAACAGACACTCTTTCAGTTGTGCAATGGACTTGAGGAGTGTTGGTCGCATTTGAGAAGCAATTGGCAGTCGTCTGCGTAGGAAAAAGTCCTGAAGCTAAAGGACTGAATCGGGCCACAGATTCTCTCTGGCGTGGTCTTATGGATCTCTCACATCAGGCTCTTGAGGTTCTTCGTAGATGTTAGCAATTTTAGTGGGGAATAATTTGTACAGGTTATTATACAAATTGGGAGATGGTGGAAAACCAGTTTCCATTGCAGAAGGATAGCAGAAGCCACTGACTATCTTGAATATATCCAGAGAGATGCTGAAAGCAGTCTGCAGTTCTAAATTGACCTCGGCTGAATGGAGAAACACTTTATAGTGCTTCGGGGTGCTCAAAAACATAGTTCTCTATCCTCAGAACAGTTAGGGGTGGCTGCAACTTGCGTAATCCTGTGTAGTATAATGTGTAAATTACCCACAAATTCTGTGAGATTACACGGAATTGAACAAGTAGAGTAATTCTACATTTAACGCTATTTTCTTTGCACAAAAATGTCCTCTCTTTTCTAAAATGGATGCAGGGGTGCATTTTGCACTTAGAAATAGCACTAAATGCAACAGAACATGAGTGGAGAGCACATAGGATTTCCTCCCAACTTATTTCCAGCATTTATTTCTAGTTTCTTAGTGCAAAATGCATCCTTCCATCCAAAATGGGCATGACTATGCATTATGCGCTGAGGAAATAACACTAAATAAAACAAACTATACAGAGCGGCACAAGCTACCACGCATGCTCATGCTCACTAAACATGCTCTCACAGTAGTATCCCCCCGCAAGTTACTCGTAATTACGCGAACTGTCATGATTGCATTATTATCGGTAATTCCGAGTAGCGTGGAATTACCAAAATTACTCCGACTACTCTGACATAATGGAAATTCCTCCCAGGTCTCAGGGTAGTCTCTTCACCCCTTTCACATGTGCTGTACTATTATTAGACTTTCTGCCGTAAATCCTGCCAAAGCGCATTTGTTTTGCGGCTTGGCAGCCCCTCCCGTTGTTGTCACAATTGGGGCTAGTTTGTCTACCACCTCGTCTAGAAAATTGCCCTCACAAAAGTGGTACAAAAAACTATGTTTAATGGAGCTAATGCATAGCTTACTGAAAAGATCACATATTGTGTTCAAAACAAACAACCTCCATCTCCTGAATATCTGAGCCTCCACAGGCACATTAAGGGAGTGGTTTTCTTTTTTTTTTTTAATAGTTTGTAAATTTCTTTATTGACATTTCCTAAACAAAAGTAAGGGAGCGGTTAATCAAAAGGTGGTTACACCGACAGCCAGACAGAGTTGTGACTCTAAGCTTATAGAGGATGGGGGATGGCTTACAAAAAGTAAGGTCCAGTGTCTGTCCTAGTTTATGCATCAATGACAACTTTTGTTCAAAGCCAGCCCTCTTTAGTTCATCAGAGAGTTTCCAATAGACTGAGTCGTTCCTATCCGACTGGGGTAGTTCAGCCCACCTATGGCTCTCACACTAGCATTAATTCCCTCCTCCTCCTAGACATACTCGATCACAGAACAGGATTAGAGATGAGTGAAATTTGGGTATTTTGCTATTGCATGATTACACAAAATGTCTGGAAATGTAAGCAAAATTACATGTAATTATGCAAAATGCAAATCCATCACTTAGTGCTATAAATTATCGTGAAATGTGTCCTTGCAGTAATTTTTGACATGAGGACTAATTTTACGGTGCAAAAAATAGTGCGAAAAATACAAGTGGAGAAAGCAGCAGCTGCTCGCATTATGGGCATTTGAGTTCTTCCTATGCACTTGCTGTAAAAATTGACAGGAGCATGCACATAATTGTGCAACGTGGTATAATTGCATAGTTTCTTCATTTTCACAGATTAAGCGTAACACTAAATCTTGAAACTGTGCAAATTACACTGGCGTAATTTAAATTTAGCCCAGGCAGAGACAGGATCTTAAAGCCCGGTGGGATGGGGGTGCTCTGATCAGGATTTGAGGACTCACACACCCAAGTTTCACATAAAAATAGAACATCTACCTAAGCTTCGTTTAGTGGTGTAAAAGGCACCCCAGAGAAAGACTGTAATGTATGCACATGTTCATTAAGCATGAATGCCAAAGGTGGACTGTACACAAGTATTTGTATTTCACGTGTGTGCAACATAGATAGTCCATACATAAATTATGCACATGTAATTTCTGTGTTGTTTTAGGAAGATGAAGTTGGACATCTTTTGCTATCGAGGTATTTCTGAAAAAGGTAGCCCATACAAGTCAACGCACAACAAACTGCAGGTTTTTCTGCTCTAAGATCTCAAGTGACAACATTACACTCTTAAAAGTTTCTCCTAATTCAATTGCCACCATTAATAGCCTTTCACACTGTTAAAGGATTGAGCCATAGGGCTCGTGATGGGGGATCCCTTTCTCCAAGTCCACTGGAATCTGAGCCCACCTCCTGAGCATTCACATCCTTGGCACAAGTGTTAAATCGCAGAGTTCAAGGTGAAAATGTGCAGAGATGTGAAATCCAATCCTGAAGGCTTTTACGCCGCCATAACAAAAAGGCCACTTCACTCCAATAAGATTGCAGCTCTCCGCTGAAGGGATTGATAAGTGGCTGGTACTGACATGCATTTGGAAAGAAAAAACATTTGATGAGCTGCTGTAATCTGATTTCGCGAGATCCAGATTTAGCTCAAGAGATTCAACGCTCAGCAGGCAACGGTGTGAGGAAGCACTTAGCCGCCAGTGGGAAATATAGGCCCTGATTATAAGCCAAGTGGAGCGGAACGCCTCTATGGAAACCAGCACCGCCTGATCCTGATCGGCCCACTGCTCCCACACCCACCCGGGTTTCCTGAAGGGGAAAGCACCGGATTGGGTTTAACTGAGATGTAACCGTGGACTTCAAAATCGGATAGGTCTTTGGTTGCAACAGCAGCCACGCGCCGTCCCCACCTGTCCCTGACACTGTTTTTCTTTGGCAATTGGGTGCATGCAAAACTATACTTCTTTTTCCCCTCCCTAGACCCCCAGGCTCACAGGGAAGACACTGCTCCAATTTGCTACCTCTTTAGAGCAAGCAGTAAATGTGAGCATTGAGTCCCTCAGAACAAGGAATGCTCTATGAACGTCTACACAGTAATTCCGTGACCATTGAGTTATTCCCCATTCCAAGGAGCCTAACTCATAATAGTTGGAATTATATGTGGATCTATCAGCCAGTAACAATAATTCTGGCCACTGGGAATGTCCGGATGTTCTGTCTAAAATCTAATCAGGGCACTATAAGTCCAGGACAACCACTAGGGATGTGCATCGTGAATACAAGATTCAGATGTGGGGTCACAAGAATCAGCCTCTCTATATTAGAACTGTCTGTGTTATGATGAGTTAACCTGTTTGAATCCAGGTGCATCCTTGGTCTCGTCGACTATTGAAGTAAAGTTTGCCGTTTTACTCCGTCCTGCTTCAAAATGAGCAAAACTTTGAAGCAGCTATGCTCAAACTGGTTCAAATGTTCTTATATCAATTTTTAGTGGCACTCATGTCTCCAAAATGTGATTTCTGAACATTACTGTTCATGAGTTTTAACAATGGGTTGCAGAAATCTTAAACAAGGCATCTCAGAAATAAAGCCATATTGTTTCTTTTTATACCTTAGATAACTCTTTTCCTCGCCATAAGGACAAGAGTCTAGCGAGAGTTACATAAGCACTACTCATACACGGCTTTGAATGTATATGTAACACTAGAGGGGGTGTTGAGAAGCAGCATTAGAAAATGAGCAGACAGTATGGATGGGCTGTGGGACCTTCCCTGTGAATGGACTGGTTCTGGCATGAGCTGTTGGTGGTGGTGCATGCATGCGTGTAACGCGTGATCCACAGCTCGTGCACACAGGAGCACGCACACAGTTAATACACAGTGCTGTAGCACACGTCACGTCTGCAGTAGCCTGGCCATCTCTCTTGCAATAGGCCAGTGTAGCTACACCAGCCTCTTTTTACTAATTCAAAGAAGTGACAGAAACATCTTTTCTTTTTTTGAGTTTTATATAGCGTGAACTAGACCCGAGACATCGGGTATCAGAGTGCTTTCTTTACATGAGCACCAGCTGAATTACAGATGGACACATTAATTTTTGTTAGGCACAGGGAGATTAAGTGATTTGCCCAGAATTTACAAAAGCGTTGTTGCAGAGACGAGAACCCGGTTCCCCAGCTTCGAGGTCGACCTCTCTAGCCGTAAAGGTACATCCTCTCCCCAATCATTATTTAGCTAACTTCCGGTCTGTTGTTTTCTAGCATGAACATTTGAACTATTCAGTCTCAGCCGTTATTTTTCCATGTAGCGCTTGCTACCAACATTTTGCTGTTTCACAGCCTTGTACCGTGTGTTACTTTTACTCAATTTAATAGTTCTCAGATCTATTGACTTCGGAAGGTTAACCGGGTTTCTTTCACTCATAGAAATGGTACCATAGACCACAGAAGTACAGAGGGCTCTGTATTCAAACTTGTGCCCTGAAAGTTACACACATATGACAGAAGCAAGTTTTTAACTCACTCTCAGCAGATGTTTCCCCTGTCCTGCTTACAACAGCCCACTTATGTATTACTGGGTTCTTTCTCAAATGCTACCAATACAACTAGGACTACCAATGCCACACATGTCAATGTCCAACACACAGTCCCACGTGACTGACCTCACACAGCACCATTCAAAGCTTAATTTACGCCTTCTGCAAGTGACCCCTCCTTTCATTAGTCCAGAAGAATGTTGTAAAGCCCCATACACCACCCACTGTAGCCTAAGAGTGCTCATGGAAGAGATGCTAGGCAGGAGAAAGTGTAGAACAAGTCAGCTAGCAGGTCAGATGAAACATGCTGATGGGAGTCTGCCTTCTTGTAAGTTGATAAACAATGAGCAAGCCTTGGAATCTGAAAACCACAAAGCCATGTACTTGCCCTTGGATGACCAACAGAAATGTGAGACATGGAAGCCATTCTTCAAACATGTCAATGCCCAGATTTGATGTTTTAAGGGCAAATCAGGTTTATACATTTCAAAAATCATGGTTATACATTTCAGTCATAGCTATAAATGTGTATCATGGGTGGCCATGTGGTTGACTGTATGTTTGAATAGGGTAGCACTGCAAAAGATGTGTCTAAGTGTTAAAACTGAGCATGTCCTTCTTCTACAGTAAAAGTCATAATTTATTCTATTTATAGCTTTCTGAATCTTTACAGTATTTTTTCAATATTTTACTCCCCTAATTTGGTCTATAATTCTGGGAGCAGGATGTGTGAGAAGATAAGAACAAGCATTGGCATAGCCAATAGGTCTCGCTTTTGGGACCTTATAAGTGTTTAGCCATGCAACAGTTGATGTTGTTGCACCAGGGATATTGTGCTGCATACCTAAATACTTATAAGCTCCCAAAAGCGAGACCTATTGGCTATGCCAATGCTTGTTGCTTAAACAGTGGCGAAAAACCTTTCCTATTTACATTCATCTCTTCCCTGAAACGGTGGGAAGATTTTTTTTTTTAGAACAAGCACCTTATGTATGACTTACGGAAGCTACTTTGTGCAGTGTATATATAGGTGGGCTGGTTCAGTAATACATAGATAAAATATGCCTTTGGATGAGTCTACAGTTCCGACCGTGGGTTGTATCAGTAATACGTAGACGAACTGTACGTTTGGATGATTCTAGTGTTCAGACCATATGAGAGAGGAAATCTGGAAAAACAGAAGGAAATTAATTTACTGGGCCTCTGTATAAAAGCTTGCAACAACATACCAATCGTCCTAGAGAATGGTACTTAATATTATTCAAAGGACAAAATAGTGGCGTCAATCATTTGTGTGTTGTATGTCTGTAGTCTGCTACAGGAAGAGTTTGGAATCCATACCGGTTATAGAAGTTAGAATTGAGATGACTACGGTTCTGGAAATTTATGAGAGGCAAGTGAAGGAGTAGGAAAGGAAGCAGGAAGTGGGATAAGGGAGGGGGTGGCAAATGGTGTGCACTTTCGCGGCCGCTTTGATGTTCTCAGTTTCCGCGCGGCTCACTGAGGACATCAAAGCGGCCGCGAAATGATCATGCAGGCTGCCAAATGGTGCGCGCGCCCGGCGCACATGCACTGTAGTTGGCGGCCTGAAAGCACTAGTTTGCACTTCCAAATCCCCCGTTTACAAAAGCTCTCGCGAGAGCAGCGCTAAAGCGCTGGCTCAGGTGAGACCTAAAAATGATGACGAGGTGCTGTGTTTTGACCTTTCGAGTTCCGAGAAGGGTCTCTGTATCAAATTTGCATGGTCGCACCTTCCTCTGGTGTCCTGATTCTGGGATAAGAAAAACCTGACAGTATGGACGAGCATGTAGGCAATGACAGGAAAAGTCTGATTTCTGTCTCGCTTTGACTGTACAGTTTGTTCACACCAATAAATAATATTGGATTTTTTTGGTGCTGTTCTTTGGGGGATCCGACTGGGCACTCTGGGGAAATTGTGCCTATCCACACCTTCTGGTGTCTTGCTTCTGGGATGATAAAGAGCTGACGTGTGGAGAAGCATCTGTGAAGGCAATGATGCAGAATGTTTGTTTTGCACCTCACTGTGACTGTATGATTTGCTCCACGCTGATGGGTATTACTGTTTGGGTCTGCCTACAGTACAACCTGCTGTCTCCAGCATGACTGGGTTTTCCCATACACTGGTTCTTCAAGGATCACGTCACTCGTTGTCTAGCGCAGAATTTCTGAGAATAATGCAAGGCGTGTGTACAGTGCACAAACAAGAGCTTGAAGCCTGTATTCCCAGCACATAAATCAGGACAATTAACTGCCTGGAACATTGTAGGTAATTTAGATATTTTAGATGCTAAACTAGAGATCATACATTCACGAAGGCTGAAGGAATTCAAATTTTCTAAAAAGACACATCACCTAGGAGGACCGGCCATCTTGCATTCCTGTGGTTCTTATTCTTCCCCTGAAAACGACGAGAATGCCCCTCCCGATTTGCTCGCCAATAGTGTAGGCCAGCAATTGTAAAGCATTGCTAGGCCAGGATCACCTGTTCGTGTTAAGGTACCAATGTCCTTATTTCCTGGTCATGCAAGATTTACTGAAGTTAATTGCCAGTTTGTAAGAACCTGCCAAGGTGGAATCGAACTAAAGCACCACTACATTTATAGAAAACCAAGAACTCCCATCGGCGTCCCTCCCGGTTAAGAGTAATGGAGACCGTGGTGGAAGCAGAGGGCCGGGGCTAAGAGCTTTTCTGGCACCGTCCACCTGTGATGGGAATTTCAAGGACAATACGTTCTCTTCTGTTTGTTTCCAAGAACAATTTTATGCAATCGCTGTCTTTTTCATTTTCTATCTCGGAACAATGGAAATGGCCAAATCCTGCAATCTGTTTTAGGATCTCAAACTGCTGATAAACTCTTAGAAGAAATAAGAGAACGTAAACCCTAGGGTCTTGGAGTGCAACAATACAGCAGTTTGTGTACTTCCGGGGCATGCCAGGTGAGTCAAAGGAAGGGAAATAGTCTTCCTGAAGTGTTACTGAGGAAAGTTAATGGAAGCTGCCCTAGGACTGCATGTTCTTAACGTGACGTCCAGACGTCGGGGAGACGCGTACGTGAGCCGGCAGTGCCCATGCCTTCTCTTCAGTGGTCCCTCCAGTGGTCGGGTCCCTACCCTACATCTATGAAGTAACACCCCTCCTCAATTGAGGTGGAGATGCACCTCTGGTTCCTTATACAGGATCAGATATACCTCATTTGGACATCCCCACCTTACGGGGAGTCCCCCCCGGTCCTCATCTTTTGTGGACCCTATTTGCTTATTTTTGGTCCTGAAGAAGTGCCGCTCGACTTTTGGGCTCTAAAGGCATGAAACATGTTGACCACATGCACATAAAAGCTACCCTGGTACCTTAGGACCTCCTGGTTGCCCCACTGTTTTTACTTAGTCCTGGTCCCATTCTTTGAATTAAAACGTTTGTGGGTCCGGTGCCTATTTTAAAGTCACCCAGTCACTTTGCACACACTATTGGTCACTTCTTTTTAGCCCACATGCACCCTTCACATACGGCGTCCTCAGATCAAAAGAACTCCGCCAAAGAAGCCACCAGGCCCGTCAGACATTGCAGTGCCGGTATGACAAGGAGCGCCCTATGATGAAGCATGACACCCTAACAGGTGTGTGAGGGCATTATGATCTGAAATTCAGATCTCCCAGCAACTTGTACACTAGTCAGTTAGCAACCTTGAGTGCATCTGCCCAATAGAGGAACGGACTCCTTACTGTGATTTAGATGTTCTTAAAGTGGCCCGGTGGTTTTATGCATTGTCTCATATCTTAGCCTAAGTGGCAAAACCCCAAATGGGCTTTAAGTGGTTTCCAAACATCTGGAGTACATTTTACAGCGTGGATTACTGCAGACCACTATCGCAATCTGATTCTGATTAATTCAGTGCCTCTACCTTTTATGTTAATGAGGGGGTGGTTATTGAGTAAGTGTATATCCCTATACATATGTCTAGGGGAAAAGGTCAGCATGAAGATCTGGGTGATGTACCTGAAGGCAACAAATAGGAGAAATGTAAGTCAACCCATAATTCCGTTCCTTCGTTCCATAACCACAAAACAATGCTGTGGCAAGTTAACAAGTGAACCACGCAGCACTTTTCACCAGCGTCACTTATACTGTTCCTAATTTGTGAAAGAAAGAGTGCCGGTTCCCGAAGTTCTGCTCAGAAGCCAAGTGCAGTTAACTGCTGGCGTGCCAAATACCGAGACTGGCTGGCAGTCGTTAAGCCACTATCAGACACTCCCTGACCCCTTTTCTGACTCTTACAGGTTCCAATCTTTCTCCCTTTGTGACAGTTTTGCCGTTTTTTTCCTCTGTCTTTCCGATCTCTGTTTTCCACTCTCTTGCACTCCTAAGTATCTAATGTGCTTAAATAAGTGCCGGTCCCCAAAAATAAGTGGCTTCAGCCCCCACTGGCATGCACCGGTTCAAATTAAGCAGTGCACTTCTATCGCCACTGCCACGCAGAGTGAGAGCAGAAGAAAGTGCTTGTGAGTTCTGATCAATCAAAGAGCCTTTCACAATGTCCAATGGGAACAGATTTTAACAGGAGTCAATTCTTAACCTTATTAATGTTGTCAAAAAAGCATACGCTGCATTAGCCAAATTGAACGAGAGGAAGAACCAGAAATACTTTAAGCCCTGAGCAATAATTTCATTATTTCTTGTTGATTGCTAGCTGATCATACATTGACATATTATAAGATTTTAACAAGGTATGGAATTTGTCTGCTGACTGTGCTGTTAATGCTGCCAAAACCCTTTCTCTGCAAATCAACACTGACATAGATGTGAAGGGATGCTGGGGGTTGCCAGGGTATTCCCACGAGTGATTTATGGGCACATCCAGGCTCAAAAGCATAGGAACTCGCAAACATTTTCCCAAGGGCCACAAAATTTGGTCTGCGATGTGAACAAGGGCCGCATTGATGCCAGCAGGGTGGTGGTTCGGTGGGGGAGAGGGCGGTAAGGTTGGTATAAGGGAAACAAAGCATATACATCTTGTGGCTGAATTGCACAATGTGAAACCAGAAAACCTAGGACTAATCCCAGCTTCCCACACTTTACCAAACTGTGTGATCCTAGGCAGTTGATTCATTTCACTTGTCCTCCGTTTTCTTTATTATCACATATAAGACCACCTCGAAATACATTACTTCAGGAGGTGTGCTGTACAAAACCTTCTCCTGTGTTTGATTTAATAAACTAGAATGCTGTTCATGTGTAATACCCTAAGAGTACACATAACAGCTGACTTGCCTCCTAGTTTACTATTGGCATTGTTGTCAGTGTGGGGGAAGGAAGGAATGTTTCTAAATTCATATTTTAAAACTACACTTTAAAACAATACTTCTCAATGCACTAACATAATTGGATATACTAAGCTGAAAAGGTTCTGCGCGTTAACAAAATACACTTTTTGAATTTTGAAGAGACCTTCTCATATTTTCACACTTACGTTGCAAAATGGCTTTGAAAATGAAGTTGTTCCTAAATTTAAATGGTGTAGGACAACCTGGTTACTTCCTGTTCTTAACTTCAATTAACCTTTAAGTAAAGGCATGCCTGTTTATTTAACGTTTTTGGGATGTTCTGGCTGAGTCGAGTGAACAGCAGCCCAGTGCTCAAGGGACCGCATGTAAAGGTCAGAAGGGGCGCATGCGCCCCCCCCCCCCCCCCCCCCTTCCCCCGGGGCCCTACTCTGAAAATCCCTGCTTTAGAGGGTACAGTTTTGCACCTCACATGTGTGCAATATCTGAGCAGTTTTGGCTTGCAAAAACAGATTCTGTAACATGATTGATAGAAAATATATATTTAAGAGGAAACGTGTTTCCAATTCAGACCTGGTAAACAAGAGAGTGTAAAATCAATTCTTTTTTTTGCCCTTGCAAATGTTTGACAAAATAGACACGGTCAGCTTCAGGTATTAAGCGGCCACATGGTTTTTGAAAAATATTGGTGGATATAGCGGGATTACTGTCTAAAACATCTGTTTAAAGTAAACTACAAAGAACTCAGAGTAAGAAGTGACAGTTTCTTTCATTGAATTCTTCATTTGTTGGGGGATTATATAGCACACCAACTTCCAGATGGAAGCTTCAGGGTGCTAGTATGAGAAGGGCAAAGATCGTACACATAGAGGAAGAAGTGGAGAGCTGGGCCTTCACAAGCTTGATGAACCTGGGACAGGTTGCTTTGTAGTTCCACATTTTATTCGGACAGAGAGGGAGTAGGAAGAGGGGAGGTCGGCTCAATTGCAAGTAGAGTGGAGTAGCAGAGCACAGGACAGGATATGTGATAATGTATCTACGGTGCAAATGTCTTGGTACAGTAACAGTTTTATGAAATGTATTGCTTTGTAACAGGTCCTCTAAGGAGCTAATACGTAAACTTTACAATAAGATCCTAAATTCCATATGTGCGTGTGCTGTCCTAAAATGAAAGCCCGAAACTGGTCCTAGGATGCATGTTTTCAGTCCAGGGAGGACCTGGCCTGGCAGTTTGGGCTGGACTGTTCCCATTGGGCGCAGGGTCAAGACTGATTTGCATATGTCTGGGTCCAAACTGGAATGGTGAGCAAAAAAAACAATGGATTTAGGCCCAGATCTCTACTGATGTGTATGTATGACCTTGTTCTGCATTCTGTCCATCAATTGTTCTTTTTGCATTTGTCCTAAAATGAGTGGCAGAGAAAAATTGGTTCATGTTCTAGTTTTTTTAAATGTTAATTGGTTCAGTGCATGTTTAGTATACTGATTTAAATATTTCTAAATAGGCTATTTACACTCTGGCATGCAATCACACCTTTGCAGGGGGCACAGAAGGACAGTGGCAGATATAGTAACAAGAAGAGGGCAAATTTCCATATCTCTTTTTTTAACTTAAACACAAACGCTTACTCTGTATGCTACTGACCTGATGCTCAAACAAAAGTAGTAATAGGCCTTAAGTACCTTTTTGGACGGCATGGCTCTAAAAATAATTGCAAACAGATCAAAATCAGGAAAGGTAGCTGTAGAAAACCCCCTCTGTCATAGTCGCTTGGTCTTTTTGAGTAAATCGTATGTCATAATTTCTTTGCAGGTGTCACAGCCAGTACAACTTCACTCATGCGCGAAAGAGGCAAGTAGTTAGAAGGCTTATAGATAGCAAGGCACAGTGGATACTCAAAAAGAGGGGAAGTAAAGTAAACATAGAAGACAGACTTACCAAACCTTTGACAGTTAGTATACAGACACATTTTAGCATAGTACATTTGTATGTTAAATTAATTTTGGATTGTTCAAGAAAGTAACATTATCACAATGCACACGTGTTTAAATTACAGAATGCACCCAGAGTATTTTGTCATACCTGTATCGATAACATCTTGTTCTGTTTATAGTGTTAATGTGCACACGATGTAAACTGTCACCAGAGAAACAGATATTATTGGTAAATGTGTATATATATGTGCTTATATGTGTATATATTTGTGTTTATGTAATGCAATAATGCAACATATTGTAGCGTAATGGCTCTTTATATAGGGCAAACCTAGCATTGGTAGCAACAGGTTGCAGTTCAAGGTGGAGGAGAGGATTGGACGGCGTTGGGTAGTGTGTATTTAGTGATCGTGTGCGTTATAGTAGGGTCCAGTGATTGGTGAGGTCTTTGAAGCATAGATGTCCCTGTCTCAGGGCATTGTGGCCTACGTGCATATATTTGAATGCACATGTTTCAGTGTGTATGTGTTTTTATGTGTGCAGCAAGGTGCATGCAGGCTGCACATCTTACCTTTTAATCCGAATTTAGAATGCCTGCCAAACTTCAGGATAATTAGCATAATCACTAGTCCTGTGCACACCAGCACTGCAATTCCCACAACAACATATACCTGAAAGAAATGATTTGCTTTGGTAAGATTTTTATCTTGTTAAGAACAGGTCCTATTTACAAATGTAATGGAGATCGAACCGCACTTAGGTTTTTATTTTCATTCTTAAACCATACTATACAACTTTAATACATATGGCCTCTTATCTCCCCATACTTGAATCAACCCTTTTAGACAAACTACTCCAAACTAAAATAGCTATTGGCGGTGCTTCCTGCTCCCTGCCTCTAGCCAACATATGTGGCCAGAGGCAGAAACCCATTACTCTAAATGCACAGAAGGACAGGGAAATTCAGGGGCCTAGTTGGTGGTTTGCGAGAGAAATTTTAGATGGTGAAAGATGTAGCACTGAATCTGATTGTTGGCAGTAATGAGAAGGCTTGTGTCATTGGCTATAGTGTTGACCACTGGTTGAAAGAGTGAGTGACACAGCGGTGTACGTTAATAATAAGTGCTGTATACCCGGAGAGGACACTCATGGTGCAGCCTGCTATTACTTCTGGTGTTTAGTGTCTGGGTAAACAGCCCCATTTGAAATGATCTGGGTCTTTAAAGAGGCTTTAATGGGACATATGTTTTGCAGAGGACGGCATTCCAAGGGAGGAGCTTTGGATTATGGTGGCCTACTTTGAAGATTTCTTCTGTCACCAGTGCAGATGTTTCTGCAAGAAGATTGCCTTGGTGGACATTGCCCGTTCTGATGAAGTCCAGAGACAGGCCTCTTCGGAAGAAACATTACTTAGCATAAAAAAAGGAGTGAGGGTCTGGAAAATATTGCACTTAGTGTTTCTGTGGGGTATTCTTTGGAGTCATGTTTCATTACCTGCCTTTGAAGTAATAAGACCTATTACAACTATTTGGAAATGTATGCCTATACATTTACACCCACTATCAATGCAAATTTCCAAAGATTCAGGAATTCACCAAGATCCCCAAGTCATTCATTTCTATGTACAATCCTAATATTCTGTGCATATAATGCACAGGAGTGTCTGCATTTAACCGTTTCTATGTTCTACTTGTTTTCCCACAAGGAAAACATCTTTCCGTGTAGAGAAACCACTGTTGCTAGATATCTATTACGTTTTGGGGCATATCCTTCCTGTCTCTGCCAAGGCACCTCCTTTTTTCCTTTGCAGACGGAGTTTCATAGTCATTTCCTGGGTGCAATTTCCAGGAGTAAAGACTTGATGACTCATGGGAAAGAAGCTTTGTGAATTGGGTCTATGAATAAGCATATCTCAGCCATGGAAAGTCTGGAGTAAGACACAACCATACAGTCCACAAGAGCATCAGACTCAGAGAAGGTACCCACACTCACCGTAATGTTGTCTTCCTTATCCTCTGTGGACACATTGGTGATTCTGTTATCTGTGGTCTCAATATAATCCTTGGAGGTGGTTTCATAGTAATCTGAGAAGAGGAAATAAACAATGTACATTTTAATATTTTCAGCAACACATGTTGAGAGCAACCTAGGGCATTTAAAAGACACTTTAAATGACAGTGTCTAATCATAAACTGATTCATCTTTGCCACCAAAGAGGGAACAACAGGCTATTTTTATTCCTCAGCCTCACTTCTAAAAACATACCCCCTTCAAAAGTATTCTTATTTCCTATTTAAGCAATTAAAGTTATTTTATAACTGAACACGCAAAGTCTGTGCACTGATTAAAGTTGTATTAGAAGAATTTGGTATGTAACTTTTTAATCAACAAATCCATTTATTTTTATCAAGTTCAAGAATGAACACTTATATATAGAAATATAACACGGAGGACGTTTACCTTCGATGAAGACGCTTGATGTTTAAATTAAAAATGGTGCTAAATGGGTGAATTTCATAGTTAGAATGAGCTCAAAATAATTCCGTGTAGGTTTCCACAACTAGAAAATAATGAATTTTTCTATGGGGAACATTTAGAAAAACACATGCAATCTACATGAAATGTGTGTGTGTTTGTGTGTATAGATGTGTGAATGTGTGTGAGCATGATGCGTGTGTGAGTTAATAGGTGGAAAAACATCACATCCCTTAAGAGATATGCAGTTTTTGTACAGCTTACTATTTCTGCTTAAAAGCAGATGCCTTCTACCTGTCCTGTAACAGCTACATCACACAAAATTGTATCTGCTAAAGTAGCAGCGAGAGCGCTGCCTCGATGCAAAGGCCTCATATATTATTATTTACAACTAAGAACCTTAATCATACAAATGTTTAAGATCTCAGTTAGTAGATACATACTCTTCTGCCTAAGGCTTTTGAGGAGACAGAGAACATTTATTTTAAACAGGAGTCCTTTATTTAAAATGTTAAGTATAAAACTTATCAAAGCATAATTGTAGTTGATACTGCTCATTAAAAAAAGAGGATCAAGTTAAATTGAAGTACTCCCTTTTTAAGCCATCATCAAACAAATGTCCCAATTTTTAGATTTCTGTATTTTCTGTAGATGTATTCGGGGTTTCAGCATAACTGCTAACGCTTGCTATACCCTAGAATTTTCAGCGTGTCGTGTTGCGTCTGCAGTGCTAGTGAAAAAATTGAGTTTTACTATTACATTTTAAAACGCATTAGAATGTCTGCACTTACTTTGTGGAACAAAAAAACTCTGATGCACAGGCATTGGCTACACCAGAAAGATGGTTAGTGGTTGTATCCTATTTCTGACATGTACCTTGTTTCTGTGGATCCTAGATTAAATGTACCCCCATTATATCATAAGCTGCTGGCTTCTGACTGCCTACTACTTCTAGTTGTTGCTAAAATGTCTACTGAGTCATCCTGAATATTTCGCTTTCAGTCGCCACAGTTTTGTAGCAAACCCTCGGTCTCCACAGACAGCCATGTACCCGGAGACACCTGTTAAACTGTTCTTGCCATATTAGTTGCTGTCAAGTGCTCACTCTCACAGGGGAGTATCTTACTATCCTGGGACTAGTTGACGAGTTGAAAGTTTCAATTCTGCACTAATGTTTAAGAAGAGCATTATAAGTGCACTCTCTAAGATGGTGACTGTAAGGAGGATCTCTCTTTTCTGACGGGTTTTAGGTGATGGGTTCAATATCATCAAGACATTGGTCTTTGAGGCTCTATACAAAACGGCTTCCAATCAAACAGTTCATCAGTGGCTCAACTAATCAGCCGATGACAGGTCCACTCTTTCCTTGGCTAGTCCTGCTCAATTGCTTACCACTGACTAAGAGTATGATGAACAAAGATGCAGTTCTGTGAATAATGGAACGTCACCAAGAAGAAAGCACAATTACTACACCAAGGCAATAGAGAATAACATCCCAAAGAGTTTGCGGCAGGCGTCATTATCTGTCCTTGCCAAACCCATGTTCACAAAGGCCCCCTTTAACTGAATTGAAATACTTTAAAATAGGATGTTTAATTAATTAAGCAATGGTGGGCAGGGCTGGACTAGGGAACTAAAGCCAGCCCCTGCAAAAATGTTCACACCAGCTGGCACCCTTCCGCTTCTCACTCAATCTCTCTTTCAATCCATTCATTTTCTCTCCTTCCTTTCTTGCTCTCATCTTCCTCTTTGATCACTCGTTCTCTCGCCATGCCTCTGTCCCCCTCTTTCTCTACTGAAACCCACAGTGGCTGCTGAAATGAATCCCAAGGAGCTGGGGATAATGACAGAGGCACCAGCAGTGGGCCTGGGCTTTCAAAACCACCCTCCAATCACTGCTGCCAACACAGGTAAGGCCTAATGGAATAAAAAGCCACTCTGTTTCAATTGCTGGGGTGCGAACACTGTTGAGGGGCTCTACAGTGTCATTGTACATCATTTGTTGCTGCTCTCGGAAGAGTACAAATCTCTCAAAGTCTGTGGATCAAACCAATTGGAATCCTCAATTTGGGTCATTTTTTTAAATAGGGGATAATGTGAATGAATTTTATTCCAGAGTTAGAGCATGCTGGGATAATGGTATGCACTCAAAGTAGCGACACACCATTCAGTTTCAACCTTACAATCCAGAGCAAGTATGCCATCCTTGGCGTAGTTCCAACTTTTGACTTTTTTCTGGCTTTGCTGTAGCACCTCCATAAGGGTTTATAATGGGCTCCGAAGAACAGCAGGGTTTTTATTCGTTTTTGTAATCTTGCAAGTGACATCTATACATTTACCCTCCTGTGCATTTGTTGATGGATGGTAATTTGGGAGTACTCACTAAAACTCTCCCATTCTCGATATGCATAGGATTCTTCAAGAGGGTGTCTAAGGTTTTTATTATGCAACTAAAATCTCATTCAGATCTTGAATACTGACCTACCCCAAGTTTGCAAAGCTCATGATTTTTCAACTTTTATTCTCTGGTGGACTATTTCCACACAAACTGGCAATATTGTCTATTCATCTCTTGATGCCTCTGAAAACGGGGGCACCCGAACAAATCTTTTACTTTTTAAGTCAATGTCAAATGAGATAGCGTTCGCCAAATGTTAAGAAAATCCTACTTCTTCCAAAACAATGTGCGAATAGCAGAATTTGGTTCTTAGGTTAAGATGATGCTGGGATGTGATCCTGAAATATACTGCCTTAACGTCATTTCGTCACAACGTCAATGTATATCGTCAATGCACGTGAAGTCAGGTAAGCGTTGTCAGGCCACAACCCTGCCTCATAGTTACCATTGAAAACAGTAATCCTCCGCAGTCAAGCACAAATATGTGCACTGCGCTACTTCCTTACATGAGGTGTGGTACAGAACTAACAACGCACAATGAGCCTGTGATGCAGAGCAGTGCACACTGCAGTAAAAGCTACTCAGGATATGAAAAGGACAACCGTGGTATATAAATGAGGGTATATGAAATTGCGGTTATTGAAGAGTAAGGTTTTTGTGACTGTGAATGAGAGAGAGCTTTTAAACTTGATAAATTGTATCTAGTTATATTAGTTGCTTAAAGGACCCACTATGCTATCTCACCACAGTGGAAGGGGTAGCAACAACTACTGCATTCCTGGCAGTTCCAGAGGAGCCAGAACTTGAGAGGGAGCAATGAAAGGAAGGTCTGGAAGCCTGCATTGGGGCTAATGGAGGTGATATGTTTATGAGTAAAGGCACCTGGATTATTGAAACATTGCCTAGGCATTGAACACAAAACATACATCTAACCACATTGGACAAAGACCAAGATGAAGAGTTTCTTGATGAATTGCAATGAGCAAATTTGCAGCTCAATCTAATCTACAAAAAGAAGATGAACAAGTTTCCGGCTTGAACCGTAGTAGCTTTGTATACTTATAGACCATTTCATGATGGAAATGATAAGAGACCAACTATTACACAAGAAATCGAACAAGAAAAACATTTATTGACTGATAAGTTGACCTTGGACAAAGCAGTCAAAATTGCTAAATGACTTGAATCTATTTTACAAGGAATGAGACAGTTAACTCGTTATTGTGAAACTCTTGAATGACTGCTAAGTATGAATGGTCAGGCAGATGTTAGCATGACTTTCAGAATATTTAGTCGCTCCGTTTAGACCTTAGCCTATTGATTTGCCCTTGTCCACTTCAGCGCCGGGACACCCCTTTTGGGGTAGCTGTGCGCCTAACAAAATTCATTTTATTATTATTATTAATATTTAAATCCTGGGCCAAAACCAAGTTATAGAGGGTGTGTATGTTTGTTTCCGGTGTGGGTTGGATGGCCATGTCACTTCAAGCAAATAAAGTGTCCAGCCATTGGTCAGGTATACCATAAAAGTGAAGGGAACTTTGCTTGAGTTTGTAAAGGTAAAAGTGTGTCTACCAAGAGTAACAGAAAACTCAAATTAGAGAAGTGTGTCATGCCAACACATCCGGGAGTTTGGCAATGTGAGGAGGGATGGGCCTTTTGGAAGATTCATATTGGAGTAAGAAGGTTAAGGTGTTAGCTGAGGCCGGTGCTAGGTGCATCTTAATATGGAACAACTTATCGCAACTGTTGGAGACACAGAATTGAATCGCCTGCTATTAAAATGGTTGGGTACGGCAACAAGCTGATTGACATTGTGGCATATTTTAATTCTTCATTGGAATTCTAGGGCATGAGAATTCCCTCAAACGTGTATGCTGCTAAAGATGGGTCATGTTTATTAGTTTGTCCCCAAAAGAGAATTTAATGAAATGGTACCCAAATCATACCAATCTGGTTATCGGATACAATGATATTATAGCAGTGTCTGGAAAGGATCAGGACGAAACATTAAAATAGGCACATCTTTTTAAAATTAAAATTTCAGATTCACTAGGTTTGCTGAAGGGTTTCATTCACTGTGTAGCACAAAAAAAGACAATGCAGAGTGTAGAACGCACAAAGCAAGGAATATGCTTTAATGTGTGAGGAAAGACTTAAAGAGGGAGCTTGAGCAGTTGGCACCGCAGGGAGCGATTGTGGAGACATAATCATATGAATGGTTGTAGTGCACTAGGTGAATTACTATATAGGATTGTATGTTGAATTAAGGGACTTGAATATCAGTGTTTGAGTGGATCGTCACCCTTATCCAACATTGGAGAAAAGCTGATGACAGTTAATGGAGTGACGGTGTGGATCACCCTCATCCTGTTGTTGGCATATCAAAACATTTCTCTCCACAAAGACTCAAAAGCATTGGCGTGCTTCACAGCACCAGGAGGACCTATCAGGTACAGACAAATGCCTTTCGACTTAGAATCTGCTTTTGCAGTTTTATAATGAGCTAAGCACCAACCTTTTAAGAATGTAACCAACGTGTCATACTGCCAAGATGACATTTTGGTCAATGGAGTCTTTCATGGACCTCATGAAAAGACTTTGCTCCAACTGTTAACTATTCTGGAGGAGAATGATCTCACCATACATTTGCAACGAATCGTATAGAATATTTGGGGCACTAGAACATTTATGATGTGGCGGCACTTCAACAAATGATTGTTTCTGCCATTGTCGATGCACCCAGTCCTAAAGCCAAAGACCAGTTACGGTCTTTCCTGGGATTGCCTGAGTATATTTCAAGGTTCATACCCAGATTTGCACAAAAGACAATGCAAGTGAGACATCTCATAAAACGAACATGAATTTTGTGTGGGATATGAATAGTGAAGAAAAATTTGTATAACTAAAAAATGACACAGAAAGTGCACCTGCGTTAGTACCGTATGATACCCACTGGGAACACAAACCAGCCTGGCAATTCAGCTGGACCGGCCATGGGGCGTGGGGGGGCTGGGGTGGTAGTGAGAAGCAGTGCTGCTGCTTTAGCACTGCTGCCCACTGCTTTAGCACCCCTGCTGCCGCTTTTGTTACAGGGGGCCGACACTGCAGCACTGCTGCAAAACTGGCCCTCAGTAACAAAACAGGCCCGAACCCTACTCCTCTCAAACTGGCCCCCATGCTTCTGGCCCACCAGGAAAACACCCAGTGCCCGCTATGGCCAGTCCAGCCCTGAGTGTACTGATGGGCAAAACTATTTGCAAATCATTTACTGGAGGGAGAGGTGCTCTGCATCCAAAGCAAAAAGAACAATTGATGGACGAATGCTGAAATAATGTCAAACATTCACCCCCAGTACCCAAAGCATTTTGGATTTCTATATACTTAGATATCTTCTATAGAAAATGAGTGCACAAATATTAATTGTATTTCAAGGACATAAAACGAGAGGCTATCGTTCAAACTAACTGTTATTGGGAGAACATTTATCAGCATTCCTTGCTGAGATTTAAGTTCTTACTGTTGATTAGCCCTCCTAATAATATTTTATACACATTTCTGTTTATTGCCTCGGTTAACATATAAACAAAGACACTACTGTCAAGAGTCTTGAAGCAAAAGGTGGTGTTTGATTGCCTTGGTATTTGTAGAAGGTAACAAAATAATACAGCTACAAATTCCACCCTGCAGGCAGCAAGTTGACTGGAGCTCTCTCTACACACGTATATTACACCCTTCAACCCATCAGCACTAATCCTCACAGGCATTTTAGGGGAATAGACTGTCACTGGACAAACTCTTTCAGCCAGGGATGAAGAAAATGACTGCCACCTGCCAGAGTATTTCAGCAAATCGTACGATTTATGGCACAACCAAATAGCACATGGACACAGATCCCAGTCATTCCATCGGGCGTGTTTTCTGTTTTTTTACGAATTAATTGCCAAGTTCTACTCTGGTGTTCGCCATACATCTATCCAACATTTTATCATCGCATATTTCATTTGTGATGAGAGTGTTTCCTGAAATGTTTTATTTGACCTGATTCACTATTTCAGTTGTCCAGTATTAGCTATCCCTTCCGAATCCACCCTTATGGAATTGGTGTGAAACACTGTGACAAGATGATTCTGGAGTGTTATGGGGTCCTATGGAATAAAGTTAATCGAGTGACCATTATGTATTTAATCCTCACATTGATATGGAAGTAAAGGGAACATCGAGTGAATGATGCCACAATATGTCCCAAACCCCACACAGACGTCATCATACAAAAGAACATTATAGAATGCATATTGTTTGTAATTGTGAGTGAGCTTGGAATGGGTAAGAAGAACAGGTTTTTCTCCACTTAATGGCCACGTTTAACAAGTGAACCAGTCTATAAATGGACACTGGAAAATGTATTTTGCTCAAAATGATTAAACATTGACCTGTAATGCTAGGAGTATGTTAGTCAGTAGGATACACTATTTCTTGACTTTGAGGAAAAACGTCCCTTGCAGCATTCTTAATAGCTGATCAGCGCTGACATCATATCAGTGCAAGGCTTTGCAGGTGAGGGCATCAACATGCATGACCATGCACATGATGGCATCAGAAGCAGGGACGTGCAAGTGATGACATCGGAGCCAATGGGCATGCATGTTATATACCAATGCATTCTGGGAAATGCATGAGTTTCATCAGAGAACATGAGCACTTATGTGACACAACAGTGTGCATCAGCAAATGAATGATTCTTCTGAACACCCGTCATGGCAAGCGATGACTTAAGAGCAAATGGCTATGCACGCGTGAACGTTGGAATGCATGGTAATTCAGGCAGCTGTCGCAAATGTGATGGGCAAGCACGTGATAACATTTAATAATTGGTGTATCTAAGTGTTGGGGTAAGACCATATGATTATGCCGGTGATGTGATCAAATCATGTTGGTATGCAAGTGATGAAGTCAGGGTACATGGAAATGCAAGCCATTACATCTATGCACATGGTCTGAAAAGTGATGACACTAGAACACATACATATGTAAGTGGTGACATCAAAACACAAGCATATGTAAGTGGTGATATTAGACCATGCAAGTGTTGAGATAAGAACTCAAAGTCATGCAAGCGATGAGACAATAGGATATGGGTATGGAAGCAAAGAAATCAGAAGGTAGGAGTATGCAGGTGACGTCATTGCACTGACTAACAAGATATTAAACTAGAGCATCTGGGCATGCAAGTGATTATCGGCCAGTACAGAGCCAAGCAAATTATAACTCAAAGTGCACCCACAAACCTTAAGGAATCAGCATCACAAAGCATTCAGTGGAACAGGTGGGCTAGTGACTTGCAACATTGGCAAATGTAAGTATTTTATTTTGTTTTCCTTAGTTGTGTTTCTCAATTTTGCCTTTCCTCGTGTTTTGTACATTAGATAGAACAACATCACATATGAATAATGTGATTGGGTAAGTTTAGCCCAGCAATCACCATGCCCAATTGAAATTTGTGGCTTCTTATTCATCAAAGACACTACAGGAGGTCAAAGACATCTGGATTCTTCTGGGGTTATCACTATATAGACAGAAAGAGAAACAATAAGCCACCTGGACCATGAAGAATTGTGGTTTAAGACATGTCGAAAGCTGAATAGCCACACTCAGTCAAAAGGCCCACAATTGGGCTGAGGGACAGAAAAATGTTTCTGCCATTTCCTCGCTAGTCCTATGTGAGTCATAAAACATATTCAGTGGGGGAATGTTAGTCTATCACCTTTAACAAGTGTATTTTATTATAAAGCACGGATACAAGTGCTGCTGTGACATAAGGTCATATTTTGTTAGTGCTTAAAAAATCGCCAGAATGCAACTGAGTGTAGCCACTCATTTTTCAGCAAGTTTTTCAAACTATATTAGATCATTTAATCATGCCTTTTTTCAATTTGAAAAAAATATATAGGAATGTATACCATAAAAGGCAGGGTCAGTAAATCCTTCTTTACCTGAATAGAAAAAAAATGTAAGAATAGGTAAATGTGGCATGAACTTAATAGCTACTACTTACAATGCAGGTTTTGAAAGTTGAAAAAAATTAGCCAGTTACATCTCTATCCCATTTGTGCGCAGGCTACGTTAGAGTGAAAAAACAGCAAACCAACAAAAAAAGCACAGGAAAAAGGATAACTGTTGATCATTCTCGTTCCTTTTAAACATGCACAAATACTCAAGAATACGAAAAAGGGGCACATAATTAATCACACAGAACAATATGAGGCGGGTGCACATTTGCTACAACTTAAATTTGATTTTAACTTCATTGGCATTGAATGGCCTTCAGTGAGTGTCTGGTGGGGTCCAGGTTTTGCCTTTAACACTTCTGCTGCCTTTGCCACCCAGTGATCGTTGATGACTGAGGTTAAATTTGCCCCAGGATCTTTAGATAATCTCTATGAACGCAGAACAGAGTGTGGACTGAGTCCCCAAGTCCAAAAATGGCTATTGATGTGGTGGCAGCCAATTAGATCTTATCTTGAGTTCTGCTGGATCTGCGGTGGATTCTCATCCCTATATATACATACATTTAGAACCTTAATTTCTCAAACACTACTGAATAGATTTACACCAACTCACAAAAAGCATGTTTTCTGGACAAAGATGTAGTTTTCTGCCAAATTTGGTGTCATTTTATTTCAAGATTGTAGGCTAGCATTATGCATAAATAACCTTTAATGCTTCTCCTGCCAGGTGCCATATATTTACGCTACAGTATATGTACTTTATTTGACTTGCATGCAAATGTGTTTGGGGAAGAGCCCTGAGGGCAGGTTTAAACACCAAGGTTCTGCTGCAGATGTTCGCCTGAAGGTTCAATTTCTTACAGGAATATACACTCTGTACATCACCAGCTGAGCATGTGAGGTCCACTAACCACGTCCCAACACCTAATTATGTCATCAGTATTATAAAAACTGTAGTTATTAGAGGACAGTGTAAATCAACCGTACTGAAAAATTGTACATGTAAATATCAAGCTCGCAGTCGCCATCATTTATACCTGGTCCTACTGCAAATTTTCAATAATTGGCTAAACCCTGATTTTCTTTTAAAATCCTAGCAAAACTGCTCCAAACTGCTACAACATGTTCATAAATCCGCCATAAACCAAGAATATCTAAAGAATTCTGCTGACATCAACGGAGTCCAGATATGTATCTGGCGTTCTTGTCATCTGATAAGCGGCTTAAAGGATAACTCCCCTCTTTGTGGCAGTGATATGCAGATGTTTGTCATATTCTCGTTGGCCTGCTGAGTGAAAGTAACTAGCCTCATCTTGTTCATCTGAAGTCAAAGGATACAATTGGCTGAGTTCCATGTACATCATTTGTCAATCCCAGTCAAACTTCATGTCAGTGGTATATTACTAAACCCAAGCATGAAAAGGGACTTCTCCTAGCTTTATTATGGACCAAAGTACCAGAGCTGTTATTTCATCCATGTACTTGGCCTGATCCCTCATTTATCCGTTTCTCCTTGCCGATCTTAGAGTCATCGAAACCAAGTGTAGTTCAGACCAAAGTGATGCATCAATGGCTTTTGACGCACAATTTTTTTTTTTTTAAAGTATAGTTGATTATTGGCATTTTCATAATCACAGTAAAATGCTGACATAGTTATGAAAGTTGCAGTATTTCAAGGAGAAACAACACGTAAACCCCCCCCCCCTGCTTGAACATAAACGTATCACATTTGACAAGTACAGTGCATTGCTGTCTGTCCCTGGGCATGTGCGATAAAAATGATTCACTGATAGCGTTTACTTAACATAGGCTATACGTCTTTGCGTCATCTCCTTTGCCATTTCAGCATTCTCAGCTTTGCTTGTATATATAGTGGCAACTCATCCGAGGGGGCAATAGCTCGGAGAGCATTGCCGCTGAGACCTGTAAATCGTCAGCCAGTTTATTGTGTTGTATTGTAATTGCATTTATATAGCGCTTACTACCCTTGACAAGGCGTCGAAGCGCTTTTTCGGCGAGTAGCACTCTACTCTACTCTACATGGGTCCCATAGAGGATTAGTGTTGAATTAGTATAGTGAAAGATGCATGTAAATTTTAAGTGGTAGATAGGTTAGTCAGTTATTTAGATTCGGAAGGATAGCAAAAGGATAGAAGAGGGGGGAAAAAAAAGGTTTGTATTTATAAAGCGCTTGTTTCCCCTGATGAGGTGTTGAAGCACGCTACTCCAGAAACCCATAAAGGATTAGTGGTAAATTAGTATGGTGAAATATGAAAGTAATTTGAGTGGTGGATATTAGTCAGTTATTTGGAGTGAGAAGTATATGCGGAGGGATAGAAGGGGAAGAAAGGTTTGCATTCATATAGCACCTGTTACCCCTAATGGGTGTTGAAGCTCTTTTCTGGTGAGTAGCACACTACTCCGGAACCCATAAAGGATTAGTGTTGAAAATTAGTAAGGTGAAATATGAAGTAACTTGAGTGGTGGATATGTTATTCAGTTATTTGGATAGAGAAGGGTAGGTGCAGGATAGAAGAGGGAAAGAGGTTTGTATTTATATAGCACTTGCTACCCCTGATGGGGTTTTGAAGCGCTTTTTTGGCACGTAGCACGCTACTCCGGAACCCATAAGGATTAGTGTTGAATTAATATGGTGAAACATGAAAGTAATTTGAGTGGTGAATAGGTTTGTCATTTATTTGGATTGAGAGGGGTGGGGAGGGGTAGAAAAGGGAAAAAGGTTTGCATTTATATAGCGCTTGTAACCCTGATGGGGTGTTTAAATGCTTTATTGGCGAGTAGCACGCAACTCTGGAACCCATAAAGGATTAGTGGTGAATTAGTATAGTGGAATATGAAATTTGAGAAGTGAACTTGTTGGTCTGTTATTTTGATTGAAAAGGATAGTGGAGGGATAGAATAGTGAAGGATTTGGATTTATTTTTTGGGTTTTGGTTTTAGGTCATAGCAGTAGGAAGAGGCTTTTGGATGAGTAAAAGGGGTTTTGGAGGGGTAGAGTCAGAGGGAAGAGTTTAGAAAGGTTTGTTTGGGTGATCGGTAAGGTAAAAGAGGTGTCAGATGATGCAAGGAGGGGTAGAGTAGGAGAGAGTCTAGAAAGGGTTCTTTTGTGGATCATAATAGTGGTATGGGGTTTGAGATAAATGAGAGAGTGGATGTAGAGGATATATTGTTAGATGTATAGGGTGAGAGATAGGGTAGTGCATTCAAAAGAGTAGTAGAAAGAAGTTTGAGATGGGTCAGAAAGTTGGGCTAGAAGATATATTGAGAGAAGAATAGGCTGGAAATAGGGTAGTGCACTGGAAATGCTAAATTAGAAGAAAGGGATAAATATATACTGGCACATGCATCAAAAATGCCATTTGCGAATCCTTATTAGCGAAAAATAAGGATTCGCTAATAAGGAATTGCAAAAGCCCATGCATGTAGGAATCGCTAAAAAAAAAAGCAATTCCTACAAATTCCTTAACTGTGACTCGCAAATTACGAGTCGCAAAATCGAAATCGATATTTTAAATTGATTCTAGCATTGCATTTAAGGAATCACAATTTGCGATTCCTTAAATGCAATCGCAATTTGCTATTTTTGCATTTGGGATGATGCATCCCAAATGTAAAAATTCCGGTCGCAAAGGGGCAGATTCTGAGAATCTGCCCGTTTGCGACCGGTTTTCAGTTTGATGCACGGGGCCCATAGATCCACAGATTAAAGTTAAAGTGTTTCTATGAAGTCTGACAGGGTAATTAATCTATCATCTGAAAATAGATACCACAGAGTAGCACAATCTCCAGCCCTCCATTTATTTATGGACACAGTTTGTTCAAGAAGTTTAAATGAGCAAATTGCCAGATGTTCATTTCGGGCACAAAGGGATCCTTCCTCAGCACTGTCCTGACTGCTCTCTCCCACACCCCACACACCTGTCTGACTACATAGGACATGGTGGATGGGGCTCTCACCCCCATCATCAATAACTTGGGCAGTGGAACTCCATTGCAGGTACCTTTCAGTAACCTGTATTCCATATTCTCCTGGCCATCCAACCTGTGGACCACATGCTGCAACTGAGTGAGCAAGATAGTACAGTTTCAGGCAGGGTAACTCAAGACCCAGGCACAGGGAGCAGAGTGGACGGACTGGGTGATGATCGTTCGTTGGAGTAAGTGTGGCATCAGGACGATGTCCCACTCACTTCCTGTATTCCGGGTGGATATTTAAAACTCAGGAAATTCCTGGTTTGTTACTATAACTACTCAGTTAAGTGTACACTAAAAACCTCACTAAGGAAATATTTTGGGAGGTAAGAAAACGGGATCTATAGCCTGAAGAATGCCATAGACCCCTAGGGGGCTATAGAATCTGGCAAGAAACATGTCTATATAAAGCAGAGAGGGCGACAGGATTAATTTCCCAAGTACACCCATGATATACATTTTTTAATTCTATCAGGAAGGACCCAAAAGTAAAATAATATAGGTGGTACCCTCCTAGATAGTTTTAATGGAATCAGTGTCTCTGCATAAATGGATCCCTAGAGTGTATTTTAAAAAAAAATATTGTTGTGCCTGCAGCAGGGTGTAGTAGTGGCCCAATGATGAAGCATGCCACTAACTAGTGGGTGAGGGTTGTATTGAAAACCCTCTGGGTTTTCCTGATATGCAGATTGTGATAAACTAATTGACTTTACAGTAGGGGTGGGCGGAATTTGCGGAATTAACCTTCGCAAATTATCGCGAGAATGTTTAAAATTATCGCAAACAAGCAGAAATATCGCGAAGATGCGGAAGTTTTTTTCCGGCATGTTCGCGAGATTTTCTGCATGGTTGCGGGTCGCCAACTTACCCATGTGGTTGCTTGCGGGCGCGGCCATCTTGTTTTGAGTTGTTCTCGCGGTGCATGATCGCGAGAAGAAAGACGTGATCGCGCGACGCATGACGTCACTGCGGGCGCGAACTGTCGCGAGACAGCGCAAATGGCTAAAAACAATACAACATCTCATGGAGAACGCGACCGGATCAAGAAAACTTGTCGGCGAACGCAGGGATTCAGGTAAGGCGATCGCGCGCGCGCGAGAATGTATCATTTTACAGCGCGAGCAAGAAACAAATTATCGCCAAGCTGCGGAAACCGGAATTTTTGACATTTTCGCGCTCTCCGCGGAACGCAAAAATGTCAAATTATCGCAATTTCCGCGAACGGAACGAAATTTTTGCCCAGGCCTACTTTACAGGTCTTCCCTTCTTTGTGTATGTTTAACTCAAGACCACCCCTACTCCATGGGCACTTAAAAGTAGTTAAGCTAACCCTCTTCTTCCCATTAGCCCATAGTAGTTCCACTATCAACCGTCAAGGTTCTGCAAAGAACCACAGAACTGTTCCAAAAAATTCATAATCATCAACATTGGGAGCATACACGTTCGCCAAACAAACATCACATGCATCCAACCCCCCAGCAATGATCACATCGCGGCCCTCCGGATCAATCTTCATCCCTTTCATGACAAATGGACCACAAGGCGCTATCCATATCAATGCCCCTTTAGCATAGATTGAATATGATGTTGAAAAGATTTGACCCTGCCACCAACGTCGTAGGTGTTTGATATACGTTCCCCATGTATGTGTCTCCTGAAGGAAGGCCACGGAAACCCCATACCGATGGAGGTAAGAGTAAACCCTTTGTTTTGTGCTAGGCTGGCGCAGTCCCCGAACATTTCAGGTCATACATTTCCATTCGGTGGCCATATCAAGTTGAAACACGCACTGTGACACATATACATAAGTACCACCATAAAACCAGTTTCCCTCGCTCCCACATTCAAACACTTGAACTCATAGCAACAAGTAAATCCCCCGCCCACAGGCTGCGAGTCCAAACTACGATGGCTGATCTCAACTTGGCCAACCCTTAGGTCCCACCGCCCCATCCCCCATGGAGGCAACCGCCTCAGCTAAAGAAATTGCATAAAACATAGGACCCAGCATCCCGTCAGGCTGGCGAGGCCAATAGCCCTCAACCCACCCAACTGGACACATATTACTACATCGCAGACTATAGCAAATGACATATGATGTACATTACAATAGAAATTACAATCACACCCCCAAGTATAGATTGAACAGGGTGGTATCTGGATTGGTTCACCCTATCTTGGGCGGAAATGTCATGGAGAATTCAAGTGGATAGTACAACTATGAGCATGGTTCATAAGTTGCGGAAAGCATTATACTTGCACAATGTCCACACTGTCACCCTACGCACAAAGAATGGATTCTAAAAACTTTACAGGATTCGGCATTTGAAATGCCTAAGTCTGCTAAGAGCATTATCTCAGCATTTACTAATTGGCTGAATAAGGCACTCGGGGAACATGTCTCACCTATTAGTCACCATTTTACGAACACAGAGAAGCCTGTGCCATGGTTCACTCCAGAGTTAGTGGATTCCAAAACCAAACTAAAATGGTTAGAGAACCAATGGTCCACGAATAATGAGAGTGATGCAAGAGAAAGATTCAAATCAGGAATTGCAGAGTAAAAACAAGTATTGCTAGCCACAAAAACGGCATTGCATACTTATAGGTACAGGAATGCAACGTGTGGCTCTCATTTTCATGGGGCAACAACCGAATGCACATGAAGGAACAAGCTCTTTGGATAGGGGAGAGCAAGCATCTGCAGCCTGTTCTCCCCAACCAAAGTTCCCCATAAAAGGCAGAAAGTAGACGTACACGCCAGTTGGGCTCCTATATACTACGGCCCCGTATTAAACTGATGGTGTAATGTCCCTGTCTGTCACATAGTCCACCTTTAACAAGGTGCACGAGCCGCATACAGGGACATTGTACCCTGTTAAGGACACTGCAGTGCCTTTAGAGGATCCGAGGACTTGCAACGGGCCTGAGTTCAGTGAATTAGTGAAAGGCGGGCGGCTGTCTGAAGCAGCCGCACCGGCTGTCACCGCGAAGGCGGCTTTAGGCCCGCACTTCAACAGGAGGCTGGAGATCCCCCTGTAGGTGGGTGAAGTGAGTGGCTGTGATCACCTGCAGGGTGATTGTCTGCGGGGGTTAATGGGACTCCCTTTCCTTCCTTTCACAAGGCACTCTCGAGTAGCACACAGACTATGCAACACCTCTCTGTGGCGCACAGTCGGTGCGCCACCTAATGGTGTCTTTGCATATGCGCTCCATATGCACAATGTCTCTCTCATCTGCAGAGGCTGAACCGCCATGGAAATGAGGCAACACCCCATTAAGATAGCTCAAGCGCTATATGTGCACAGGCGCTAGCTGTATTAAAGAAGATGCCACACAATGGTCTGCGGTCCTTTCTGTAATACTACAGTGCCCCGAGGGATACAGTTAATGGGCCCATTGCGTCCTGTTTGTAATATGGGCTCAGATACTGAATGTGCTTAGAAATGGCAGTAGTGTTGCATGAAAAACTACATTGCAAGATTTTTCGAAATATGAATATTTTCATTTTTTCATCTTTAGTCTAACAAACAATGCTCTTCCAGATTTCACTGATATTCTACAGTGTGCTACGTCACTTTCGCTTACAGGGCAGGTGCATCACACAGTCGTTGTCTATGTCCAGTGTATGAACAGATCACTGCAGGGATCTGTTTGCAGCTAGCAGGGCATAGATAATTCTATCAGCCCTTTATCTTCAAGAGCTAGATTAAAATGGGTACAATTCAGTATCAAGTATTATAGCACCAAGATGGCACTTGGTATGAGCAGAATATTAATAGTCCATACTTGTAAGAGTGCCTTGGGGGTTATGTGTGTTTGATAACATTAAACACAGTTCAATTTAGCACACTTTTGAAATCCCACTGCCATCCAGGGGCTGCATTATGTGCAGTGACCTGGGGCACAGAGGGCATGTGCGCCCGTTCACTGTCCCCCAAAGCACTGTAGAATACGAAGGGGCTACAGAGGCTTGTTTGTCTCTTCTGCAATATAGATAGTGCCGGGATACATACAGCACCAGTGCTACTCTATTCTCTCATTTTCAAGGGGGGATGTCCCCATTAAAATGAACACTTTGTCTCTGCAACGGCACAGTCATGACTTTATGTGGGATGAAAAAACTGGGGGGGGGTCTCTCAAAGGGGCATGGCCAATGTAATTAAGGGCATGGCTTAAAAACACGTAAGCTAAAAGTCTGTGCGTAACATAGTGTGCCGCCCGACCTGTATTTTGCTGCTTCTGTCATTGCATCCAGATATATGTTACAACAAGTAGCATCATACCTACAAGTCAGGACTATTGGCTTTGTCAATGGCTGTTAGTTGCATAAGATAAATAAGCAGCAACTATGGCTTGTTATATATAACATTGAAAATGCTTCCATTTAAAGCCCTGGTGACACCACCACAATGTTGCTGCTCCTGAGTTTCAAAAAGAGGAGGGAAATCCAGAGAGAAAATGACTCTCTTTAAAGGATTTCCCTTCCCCTACAACGCTCACCAGGCATGACGTCATGCCCTACCTTCTCCACTAGTGAGAAGTGAGCAGTGTGAGCACGCGCACATCGAAGTGCCTGCTGTCACTGCAGTCCGGAAAAAAACGGGCCGCCTGTGCCAGGGCACAAAACAGAGCCCGATAGAGACCCGTTTCAAGGTCCCCTTGAAAAAACTGCTGGTGCTCAGCACCGGTGAGACCCGGCTCACTTAAAGCCCTGGGCACAGTATTATGGATTCGGGTGCAGAGGCCTGCAGGAGGCGCACTGTCAGTATGCCACAAAGAGGTGGTGCACTGTTAGCGCGCCCCTCCAAGGGTAGCCCTTTGGAAGAGGGAAAGAGGGTTCTATGGATGCCTCGAACATCCTCCTGCAGGTGGGTGCAGTCAGGCAGTTCATCGGGCTGTAAGGAGGTCCCTGTCCCCCTTTGAAGTGCAGACAAGCACTGCCTGCATAGTGCTTCAAGCAGCTAGTGTGTCTTTCCCTAATGTGTTGCCCCTAGGGCCCCCAGGGCAGGCACGGGTTCTCGGCTACCTTGGGAGCAGAACATTGATTGTAAGATGTACCTTAAAACAGGTGCACCCTGCTGCAAAAAGGGACAGTGCACGAATTACAGAATACGGGTCCAGATGCGGTGCCCCTAAACACAGTTCACACAAAACCCTGAGGCACTCAACTTGCAGAAAAATATAAAATATGCCTTTAGACCCCAAAACAGAAAACACTTGCTATCGTTTAAATATAATCTATACAATGCATATGCATTTCACTTTGCAGTGCATAACACCTTTTTTTTGAGGATGCTAGATCAAATTTGGACAACTCTAGAACCAAGGCGGGGAACTTCCAAAAAATCACGAATGCAGCACGAGAACACCCAGTAAGATATACACAACCTCCCTGTGTTTCCGTCGTTCCACTGTAACAACGCACCTTGGCTTTTGTTATGATATCACCCCCATAATCCTATCCCACTATGGAAATGAATACTTTGTTTAACCATGTTGCTTATGTCGTAAGATTATTTTATGATTTTCTTATGAACTGAGGTTGAACTGATATTTGTAGACAGATGGGAGTTTGAGGGGGGGGGGGGGCGACGTGCGTAACACATTCACCAAGGGCGGGACCCTGGAGTCAAAAGCAGGCAAGAAGATTCCAACTCGCCCCGCTTCACTCTTCTCCTTGTGCTATCTCTCTCCATCCATCCATTCTCCCTTTCTCCTCTCGCTCTTCCAGGGCCGGACTGGCTGTAGCGGGCACCGGGCATTTACCCTGTGGGCCGCCAGGGTTGGGGGCTGGTTTTGGGCCCCTGGGGGCCGATTTGGTTACAGGGCCGTTTTTGTAGCATAGCTGCAATATCGGCCGCTGTAACAAAATCGTCTGAAACCGGCCGTGGCAAGCAGCTCGGCTGCACCCCCAACTCAGGGGGGGGGGGGGGGAGGGGGGCGGCTGAGCACTTTGCCAGTGCCCGTTTTGGTTCCCAGTCCGGCCCTGCTCTCTTCCCTCTCCCTGGTGGCTTTCTTTTCTACCTTCTCCCTCCCTCCCTTTCTCTCTCTCTTCAAGCCTCCTGTACCTGCTACAATTACCCTGGTAGAGCTGTGGTAGGTGGCAGAGGCACCAGGAACAGCTCTGGGCTCTTAAAACCAGCCTCCAAGGCATCCAGCCCACTGGGAACACAAGGCATGCCCGGCCGTGCATAGACCGATCCCCCCCCCCCACAAACACACACACGCACACATCTCTCAAGTGTACTGCCTGCAAATGGCATAGGTCTTAATTGAGAGATAATCTTTCACAAGTTCTGCTGCTAAATAATGCTAGGGCTGATGCGCTGCATTTTGATATTACTGCGAGAAGCAGCCTGTGAGGCAGCTGGTGAAGCCGGCAAAGAACGCGCTGTGTCTAGTGTATTAGTGGTGTAAAAAACGAGGCTCCCTTTTCCAGCCAGCAAAAGCCACGAAACATTCACACAAGTGGACTTTTTAAACCCCTAAAATGTGTAACAATGTGTATGGTTGGCCTAAAAAAGCAAATACATATATATTTTTTAAAAACACAAGAGGACTGGAAGGAACAAGAGATACTACTTTCTCCTGGGTAGAGGGAATGAGCAGGAAAAGTGGAGTATGGGGGATCAAAGATAGTCCCTCTCAGCCACTGTCAGCAGTGGAAGGATACATCATCCAATCGGACCACTGTGAGACCGAAAGGCTCCTGAAACACAACAATAACACAAGAATACGGAGGAAAGCCATAGCATCACAGGCAGTGCTTTAAATGGAAACATAAAAGTGCAGGTACTCACAATTTAGAGTGCCTATTTGCTCCTGAGACGTGCTGGTAATCTTCCTTTAAGTGTACTGCAGAAGTGTTAGGAAGTGCAACTACTCTCCTATTCAAATTAAAGAAGTACAGGTACTCAGTACGGGCGAGTACCTGCCCATTTAAAGCACTAGAGGCAAGGAAGTGAGCTATCCAATAATGAGCAAGAGGCTGGCCGAATGCGTGCTCTACGAATATGTAATGTACTGGAGACAATAGGCCTTGAGAACAGACAACTAAAGCCACCTATAGCCAAAATCTAAAAATCATAAATCAGAAGTCCTTCTCTGTTTGATGAGCTATTTCCCTTTTATGCAGCTCGAAAAGCTCTGTTTGCAGGCATGTATGGCCCCGGAGTGCTGGGCGACCACAACAACTTCTAGAGGCTCACTTACGCTCCAAACAGCCAATCAGCAAAGTGGACAGCTCACACAGTAACATATATGAGCTCACAGTGTCTGGTTTGGTGATGACGACACATGAATAATTGGTTCTAGATTGGAAATGCCAACCTCACAGGCTTACGCTTGCAAGTGTGGTGGTAGCAGGCAGTGTGTGATGACCAGTCCTACTAACCCTTGGTTTGCCTACATTTTGGCATATGAAATGCCCTACTGCCCTCTGGAGAGCACAATTGTGTGTTCAGAACTGAACTGTACAAGACATGAGTTATTTTATGCTGCACTCTGTGCTGTATGTCGTTTCACCCCAAGAATACAATGCAACTCCGTTTCACAGGATGTATATAGGATGTGGCCTAACAGCCAGAGCTGCCAAGTTCGGAGCTGGGGAACCAGGTTCGAGTCTGGTGTTGGCTCAACATCCTGTGATTCTGGACAAATCACTTAATCTCCCCGTGCCTGCCAAAAATGAATGAGTCCTTAACTGGTGCTCATGAAAAGCGCTCCAATACCATGGGGTCGAGTTTGCGCTATATAAAGCTACAAAAAAAACTCCAAAGCGTATCACGAGACTGGAGCGACAGGGCATCCCTATCTAAAACATTAAAACAACATTTGATTAGCGCGGAATGAGGAAAGCTGTGACAGACAGACCAGCACTCCGCTCTCAGGCTGCTCTATAAATATCTGCTCATGATCGTTCCTCATCCCAAATGAAGACAAACGGCTTGACAGGGAGCACATCTGTTTCTCAGCTTCACGCTCCTAATCTCGCTTGCTGCCAGTCCGCCCCGCTCCCGTCCCCTCCTTCCAGGGGCTGGCAATTGATTGTTAAGTGCTGCTTGATCGCTGCGCAGTTTAGTACCAGGAAGCGTTTTTTTTAGGTCTCGCCTGTCAAAAGCAGCGCATGCGCTGCTCTCGCATGGAGAGCACCTTTTGGAATCAATTCAGCGGAGGGCTTGTATGCGAGCGTCTGCATGGACAAACATGGCTGCTCTTGCCATGTGTCCATAGCAAACAACAGCATGCGCGTGTCTGTAGGGACTGTGGACAGCCCAACGCCATTTTGCATCTTGGTGTGTCCTAGCAATGGAAATGCATGTTAACCCCCGCCCCCACCCCCTTCCCGTTCCCTTTGTTCCCAACCCCCTCCCGTTGGCCGTGTTCTCCATCCCGCCGCCCCGTTGTCCTTTCCCGTTGGCCGTGTACGTTGTATCAAAATTCGCTGACGAGTCAGCGGTAGTGCTACATACAGCGAGCATGCGTAGCAGAGACGGCTGCTTCCTGGGCATTTGGAATTTGTGAGGCTGCGGGGAAATTAAAAGAAGATGGACCAAGGATACGTGGGTGAGTGTCTCCTGGCTGAAATCCGGCACAGGTCTTGTTGTGATTGGACATCCACCCCCGTCGCTTTCCCATGCATTGGCTTGCAGTTGGTCCTTCTGGCCGTCACGTGGTGTGCGGCTTTCTGTTGGGACGTGTTTACCCAAAGCTCGTCTACTGTCACTTAGTGAATCTTTACAATGCCATTGTGTTTTTCATTCTTGGTGGAAATGGTGGAGCTTGCGGCTACTCTTTCCCAGATTGGTTGATTGAATATTTAAAAATGGATTGTTATTACTCTATTAAAGCTTTCAAAGAGTGATTTGTATTTTGTAACATGGAATAGTGTCCACTCACTGACTGCGGAGTTTCTTGCCTGTGTATGGTCCTTCTCCCTGCCTGCTGACTGCCCACCTCAGCGCTGCTTGCTGAACTCTGCCTCCTAAGCATCCAGGCACTACACTCTCTGCCTGAGCTCGCTGCTTCTTTAGCTCCCGCTCACTGCCTGATTGCCCACTCACTGCATTCTGAATGGCCACTCACTATCTGATGAGCTCATGCACACTGCATGTTGAGCCTTCTCTCCCTGCCTTCTGTGCTGTACTCACTACCTTGCGCGCTTGTCGGCAGCTCACTCTCCCCTCGTCCTCGCCAGCCCATCTTTGCTGGGACTTCTTACAGATAAGACCCAGATAAGACCCCCAAGAGAGCCCTCTCAGCGCTTCACTCGGCTGTGACCCAGGAGCAGCTCTCCTCACTGGGCTCCACATCAGGGTGCGGTTCATGGATTTACTCGGCTGGCACTGCAGTGGTGAAGGGCCCATTTGGCCTGGTGGTGCCTCTTCTGTGCTTGGAAGCTAATTCACAACACTGCTCCGAGTTGTGCCTGACTAGTCTGCCGTGGCTGCCGGTAGTGGGGTAGGGTTGGTCAGTGCATTTGCGTTCGCCTCATATATCTGCACATCACAGGTCCGGATCAGTGCTTCATCCTTTCGAGGCCAATTAACAGAATACCATTGAGGTAGCATAATCTACTAATGGGTTACAAACGTATACAACCCTGGCAGCAAGTACCACGTGGAATGCAAGCCAGGCATATTCTGAAAACAGGCCTACTGAACACAAAACGTGTAAAAAAACCACCATCATACTTCAATGGATGACAAGGCAGCTTAGCTGGTTAATGCATCTGCTACAACGCCTTGCTTGTAGCCTGTTTTTCACTGGTTAAGGTTCCAGTGGAATGGACTCTGCCCTTCACCTATCTGAGGTTGATAAAATGAGTACCATTGCGATGAGGAAGGGTCAGACTGGGACAAAAAATAGGACTGAGCACCAGTTAGCGAACCACATAGCTGAAAAAAGTAGCCCACATTTTCAAATCTAGCCTGTTTTGTTGAGTCCCGCTGTACGAGTATCTTGCAAGGCGTGTGAGACTTCATGTATTTGTGTTTACAGTTTTTTGTTACTTTTAAAAAAATATATATTTTATTTTGCATAGTGACTTTATGTATTTGTGTTTACAGTTTTTTGTTACTTTTTATAAAAAATTATTTTATTTTGCATAGTTTTATCAACAAACATAAAAACAATTACCGTTACCATAAAACATGAGTACATTGTAGGAAGGTGCATCAGTACAAGAAATCACATCAGTACAGTTAGCTGCAGGCAATGGTTATGGTAATATCAGGTCTCGAAATCAAGGTGCTGTACAAAGAACAGCAGGTGAAAACTAAACCAGCATGCGAAAAATCTCTAACTAGAGCTGGTTTTATTTTTATTTTTTTCATTTCAAGGGATTGGAGGGCAACGTTATTTGCCGTGACTCACACGGTTTGTTGGGGTGAGTGGTGAAGCCGGGATAAAAGCTAACACATACTCACTACACCTCTCCCAGTCTGTGCACCTGCTGCAACAGAGGGCTTGTTGGTACAGTGATATTTTCTTGCAGACATTACTTTACCCCTTCTGCTCCAGTTCTGAATACATCTCCTACAGCAGTGCGTGTGAAATCGGCCCACTGGAGAATGTTGTTCGTAAAGCGCTCGGGCACCTCGGGGTAAATGGCGTACTTTATAAAAAAGCATAAATTAATACATGTTGCTTTATATTAGACCGGACCCTGTAACTGATCGCTGAGCATTGCAAAAAGCCGCACCAGGAACAGTTTTTTTTTGGGTTTTCCCCATTGTGCCCCTTTTACACTTGTCGCTTGCCTGAACCTGTGAGTGTAGGGGGGGGGGGGGCACTTGCATTGAGAACTAGATAAAGATAGTTGCGAGGTTGACAACAGCTTTCAAGAAACTAGATATATTTGGAGCCTTGCAGGGAGGGGCTCTTTGTATCCTAGTTGTGGGTGGGCGTATACGCATATGGACACCCAAGGGGAACAGATGGGGTAATTCCAGACGAAGGAAATCTCGAAATGACACTGAGGAGGAAACTCCGGGGTGACAGACATTGGCTCTTAGCACCAAGCTGGTGGTTGGGCACTGCCTAATCCTAGTGGGCGCGGTGGGGGCAGAGTCTGACAGAGTTCCTATAACTTGACGGTTCTTATTTTTCGTTATGTGTTCATTAACTCTTCAGCTCAATACACGATAACGTTTGTTGTCACTCTTGAGTACAAATATGTGTCACGAAACAGTTGCATATGACTGTAATATGTAAAACTGCAATAAAAACATTTTAAACAAGCATTTGCAATGCAATAGGTCTCGCATTAACGCAAGTTTAAGCTATTGGCATTGTAACCGACAATGTTTTATTTATGTTTCAAAAATCAAAACAGAAATAAAAGGCATTGTCATTTACAATGCCAATAGCTCAAACTCGTGTAAATGCGAGACCTGTTGCATTGCAAATGCTTGTTTTGGAAGGAGTACCGTTAGATCGTGTACAGACCTAGGTCCCTGGGGGCAGCAGCTGGAGCGGGAGCCTTGTTTTATACCAGTCTTTAGAACCAGCAGCAAAAGTCAGTCTTACATCGCAAACCACAGTCATTAGCAGCTTTAATCAGAGGAGCAAGCAAGAACCTAGAGTTGCTTACCATGGTCTCCAGAACCCTGGAGAAGAAGTGGAACAGAAACAGACAGTCTTAAAATGAGTACGACACTGGAAATCAGAACCCTGAGTTGCACTGGAAATCAGAACCTCGAGTTGCATACAGCAGTCACGAGAACACTGATGCAGATAGAAAGGCTCTGAGATGAATACTGAAGCCAATAGACCATGGTGGCAGCAACTGAACTGAGAATCTTCTGCTGCACACTGCAATACTTAGAAATTTGATGCAGCGGCAGATGCAACTGCCTTGAGCAGCATGTAGCATGCTGCAGCCAATGGAAGCTTGTAGGAAACAGTAGAGCTGAGAACCTTGAGTTGCATACTGCAGCTATGCAGCAGCAAATGTGAGGCAATGAGTTGCACACTGCTCCCAATAGAACCTAGTGGGTGGCAGCAGATCTGGGAACCTTGAGTTGCATGAAGCAGTCATTAGAACTTTGACGCAGCAGCAGATGCGAGGCCCTTGAGTTGCACGCTACAGTCAATAGAGCCTTCTGGTGACAGGGAATGCGAACATTGATTTGTAGGTCATCCCTACATGGTCTATTTTCTGCACCACTGCAGAAATATGTGATTCATGGAAAATATCCTGGAGGAAATGCTTTTCACTCACCTACCTCTGCAATGTCCCCATGTACATGTGTGGTGTGTACGCACCTGGTTTAATGAGCCAGTGGCGCATCTTGTTTGGGTGCTGCATAATAAAGTAGTGACCATTTATTCTGTAATGCCAGCAAGCATAACAGACACTAAAAATGGTGCAATTTGATCAAAGTCCTAACGTTGGATCACGTGCACTGACCACACAGTTTATGTATCAAAGGCCGTTATGTCATGTTTTGTGAGGTTGTTTGCAGAGCACACACTACCAACTATAATGCCTCGAAGAGCTAGAGACTAATTTGAATCAGAAGGAATTGATAGCTGCAAGGGTTGGTTGCAGAAGTTTCTTTTAGAGGTTTGATGGAGGATGGGAGCATGAGGCACGTGTAAGGAGAACTGGTTCCGGAGTTTTGGGACTTGGACAGAGAAGCATGTGTCCCCTCTATAAATAGCTTGAAGTGTAAACACAACCCCAATTATCAGTCTGCTGAGCAAAACCCAAACCTTATGCTGGAGGTGTGGCTCAATATGCACTCTAGTGGATGGTAAGGTGCGAACACCCCCATTGATTTTTAGGTCTCGCCTGCGCTGCACTGGCGAGACATTTAGTGAGTGGGCTTTGAAAACCCGACCACAGCTTTTTGGGTGGCATAGAGCGTGCGGTTACGCGCACAGTGACGAGCAGAGGTGCCATCTGGCTTTCCTCTCTAGTCATGGTGCGCGCACATCGCACACCACTCGCCAGACGTGACGCTGCAGCTGCTTTCACTTTCGCGCGCTAGAAGGGATGGCAACAGCGCGCGATCGCGATCTTGATCAGTTTCACTTTCACAGCCACGTGACTTTCATGGCCGTGCGGCCAATGCTTGTTTAAACTGGGTGGCTTGTCCCGTGATATATTAGGCACGCGCTGTGCGCCGATTTTATTATTTTAAAAATATTGTGACTGGCTGCAATCACCACTTGCTGATGAACATCTTGCGGATTTTGGGTTGTCAGTTTTTTAGGGGGGCTGGGAGGGGCTTTTTAGGGTTACAATATTACCTCCCCTCACTAAAATGATTAGCTTGCGCTCCCATGTGTTGTTTATACATTAGTTGCAACCGCTTTTTCTTCTTTAACTCCGCTCGTTTCGCCATTTCCTTTCAGTCCCGGTGCACTGCAGGGAACTGCCAGTCTCAGCCCGAGCGGAGTGGCCATTTTATTGCTCGCAAATTGTAAAGCAGGAAATATTAGGGAGGCACATATAAAAAAAAAAAAGTTTTCAAATAGTGGGGTGAGAAAGCTTCTTTGTGCGCAGGTTGGGATCCACAAGTGGAAGCATTCTGTGCCTGCACTCTATTTACAATGCTAAAAGCTGCTCATATATGTAAATATATATGTAGAACAAACAAACTTATCAGCTGTGCAAATACGCAATCACTCCGCTTTCGGCTCGTCCACTGTTTTTCATTGGTTACTATCTTTCTCTGTTAATCTTTTCTAGTTACTTTTTAAACCCATTATTTCATGCCCAGATTTACTTTTTTTACGCTTATTACTTGCACCTTCTCACTTTGTGTGTTATCTTGCTTGTACTTAAGACTTTCTATAAGTGTTGTTGCCTGTTCTCCAATACATTCGCGTTTAATCTATTCATTGACTTCTCACATGCCGACTCATCGTGTATATTCCCCTCCCCTCTCAAATTCAATTCCTTTTCACGTGCCTACTTCTAAGTATGGTTTTCTCTTCCACAGGAAAGTGGCTTCTTCACTTCTTAGTTTTACATGACCCCATCAGTGCCATGCCCGGCCTTCTGTACTCCTGCATCTTAAGCCCGTGCGGGTCTCTTCTATCAATCACATTAGCTGGGGGGTATCCCAGCTTTTCAGGAGAACCGAGGCGGTGAGGTGGCTCATATTTTTACTTATTTTAGGTTTGCGCAGTTGTTGCATTTGCATCAATTGCTTTTGGAAAAATGCTACTAAGTGTAACTAACACATTTGTTTCAAATGTATACGACTATAAATTCAGGATATGTAAGGGGCGCTGCCTTCCATTCTCTTTAGCCATTTGGTGACCTTTGGGTAATCAAAAAAGCAAGTGAGTAGTGTGGGTCAAAAAATATTCATAAGACATATACTTTTAGACTACAAAATATTGCTGAAAATCTTATATATCTAGTTAGTTAACATAATAGATTTTATATTACCTCTCTGTCTTGCTGAACTGCTGCAAGACGCTGCGCCATATAATGAAGTGCTAGCCCAGGGTACAGAACAAGTGCAACTGGTTTCAAACCGAACATCTGACAAAGTCAACATTTCTGGGCATGATGCTGAAAGGACAGTTAGATGAAAAAGGAGTGGCTTCTGGACTCCCTCCTTTTGTTTTCTAATGGGCTGGGAGCTTCAGAGCAAAGACACTTAAGACATGCATTAAAGGCAAGCCACATAACATGGTTCAGGCTGCCATTGGACTGCCTCTTTACTGAGAGTCCCTAGGGGGCCTTTCCTAGACTCCTTTAAGGTTCTTGGCCATACAGGGACTGCTGCGTTATTTTAGGTTGTTCCATGGCACTTCGCTTGTTTTAAGCTGGTGCTGCCAATGTATGTTAATCTCACAGTGCTGCATATCTTTGCTGCCCCTGGGTAATGCTCCCTCACTCTTACCAGTGTGCTGCAACTGGGGGTCCTTCTATGTTAGGTTGTTCAGCATAAATTTCACTCAGTGCCACACAGTTCCACACCACACAATTCAACTTTACCACATAATTCGACAACAAACTACATAATTCAAATCAAACACAATTACACAACACACCACATACATCCAATCCACACCACAGAATTCCACATCACGCCACAAAATTCAACAGCACACCACATAATTAAGCTCCACTACATACCACTTCCCAACACAAAATAACAATCCACATAATTAAACTCCATGACACACAATACCACTCCACATAATTCCAATACACTCAATACCACATAATTACTATCCACATAATTCCAGTACAAACCATGCCACATAATTCCACTCCACACTATTCCATGCCACACAGTTCCACAACTAACAATTCTAATCCAACATGAATAATTCCACACCACATTCATCCATTCCACTCCAGATCAAAACCCATGGGCAAAAGACATTGTCATTAACAATGCCAGTGGCTCTAACTCTCACAAATGCGAGACCTATTGCATTGCAAATGCTTGTTTCTATTAGCATTTAATCTTATTCTATTGATGGTTACCTGTGTGCACAGTTAATTCAAAATCATTGTAAACTATGGGTATGATTTTGGGAGGAGACCAAACATGTGAAGTCCAACTCCTCTGACCACAAGTTTCAACTGCATGCAGGGCCAGACTGGCAGTAGCGGGCACCAGGCATTTTCCCAGTGGACCGGAAAGGTGGGGGCGGTTTTGGACCGGTGGGGGCATTTCTGGTACAGGGGGTCAGTTTTGAGGTAGTGCTGCAATATCGGCCCCCTGTACCAAAAGTAGCAGTAGGGCTTCCCACCAGCACAAACCCCTCCAAAACCCTGCCACGCCCCTCCGCTGCTGATCAGACTTAATTGCCAGGACTTCGGTTTCCATTCCCAGTCCGACCCTGACTGTATGGTGGTGGCTTTACGAATTTTCACTCGAATAGCCTGAAGGGGACTTGTTGCTTTTTTAGTAGTGTAACAATGTATCTGAGTGCTCGGTAAAGGAGTATAAACAAAATCCGTTCACTGATGGAGAGTCAGTGCATCTTTTTTTAGTAGACGATATTATGAGTCAATCTTCGAAGCTGTGCTTCCTCACCAGGCGCCACTTTAAAATAAACCTTATTCCATCACATTCCAAATCACTAGCACAGGGCCAGATTGCAGCTTGTCACATTCATTCTAGTCTTACCATGTCCCTTTGCAAAATATTAATCAGTCTCTAGTCCTCAACCACTACCATTCTCAAGCATGGTCTCTTTAAATGGTCAACCAAACCATCTAAAGGATAATACTGCACACAATACACTGCAAGCCACAAAGCAAGACTGAGCCTCACTGTGCCCCATCGCTGAGTGCCCGCCTTGATAGCGTAGTTCTTTGCATACCCTAAAGCTTTGTGAGTGTGCCTACCCCGCAAACTGCTCTGATGGTTCCACTCGTGACCATCCACAATGTACCAATTCTGTTCTTATTACTAATTTTACAGAACTGCTTTTGCCATGTGTAGCATGTCATTGTGCCAGGCTAAGTTGACAGATTCACCTACAAGACTGTCCAGAAGAATTGATCCAACCGTGAGCCATGGTTGTCTGCAAGGGTCCAGAGGAGCCGGCAGTACTTTTGCCAAAGTCTCTGCCCCTCTTCAGAGCCCAACATACAACAAATGTTATTGCTGGTATTCAGGTGGTTCAACATATTCTGCAATCTTTGACTCCGGGTTGCAACGATTAACATGTCTTACATAAATGCACTCACTGCACTCACCATCAGGTCGTTTTACTCTTTGACTTCAGAAACAAAATCACAGGTGGAATTGAAAATGACAGCGTGTGCAAATGTACCTGTTCAGTATTTTTTCAAAGGTTTTTTTTTAATTTGACTTTTTCAAATTTGCAGCTGGAGAATGCAACAGAGATATTTATACCAAACAGGGGAGTGAGTGGAAGGAACATCCTGAGGATGTTTGCTTGTTCCCATACAAATGCAATGTCAGTCACATAAGTGAAAACCCAGAGCACAGATGGGTCCCTTCTGACTAGGAGTACTTATATGGGAAAAAAAACTCTTCCATCCTTATCACGGTGTTCCTCTTTGTTCCATTAAAATCCAACTGATCACTTTCTCATTGTATTGTTAAAATGCTTATTTGCCAGCGGCATTAGCCCACTCATGATCACCGCTTTCACCAGCCCTTCCCATGATGCCATGCAGAGTACCCTCGAAGAACACTCACCCGGATCAGGATCCTTCATGAACTCTGCGTGAATTTGCCGCTCGTCAGCCCCATAGTCATTCTGTGCGCGTAGCGTGTACAGACCATTATTAATGTGGGTGGGGCTGTCCAGCTGAAGGCAGCCATGGTGTTCACTCTTGTTACTGGTCTCATGGATTTTGCTCCAGATGAACTGAGTGTAATTTAGAAGCTCGCCTTCATAGAACCACTGTAGTGTCGGCGTTGGATTCCCTCGGACGCTGAAAGGAATGCACCAATGGTGGTCCAGCGCTGGGATGTCCAGGAATGTGATCAGTGGCGGAACTAAATTTAACAAAAAAAATAATAATGCAGTCAGATTTTCTCAATTCTGTCTAGAATAAAGAAGCAATATCCTGCTTTGGAGTTAAGAAATAGAAAGAAACAATCACAGTATTAGTGATTAAAGATTAGTGAAGGAAATTTCAATGAATAACTCAATCCACTCCATTCCTACCCACAACATAACCTCACTTTCTTGGATTCTGATTTTCTGGTGTTGGGATTCTTACCTATGAAATGGGTAGGGAATTGCCACTATCTCCTCCCCTAAGCATCTGTGCCTTCCTCTCTTTTAACATGACACTGGTGCTTACGGGGCCCCCTGAAGGTCATCACGGGTTGAGCATCTAAGTAGGAATAGAGCAACTTTTCCATTTAGGGAAAGGGCCAGCACCTATTTAGACCCGCTGCGAGTCAATGGATAGGAAAGAAGATGATGGAACCGTTCTGCCTCGATTCACATCCAACTTCAAAGCCAAGTTTTTAGAGAGGTTGGACAAACAAATGGTTTACCTGACATGGCACATTAATTAGGTGACTTCCTCCTTTGCATAGAAAATGTTCCCGACTACTGTGGTTCTTTCCTCAATAAGGTATTTTACTAAAGGAATGTAATTTTGTGTTAGGAAAAGGGTAAACAAAAACACTATTCATTTGAAGCTAGCAGGCAGTCTTTAAAACATTAAGGGACAGATGTACAAAGCTTTTTTTGAGGTTGCAAATGGCCCGATACACATTTTTTAATGTACAAAGGCGCAATTTGCGATTTGGCAACCTATTACAGAATCGCAAATTAAATTTACAATTCAGTATTAAGAAGGGGCATATTTAGGGCGTTTCTTCCAAATACCGAATTGCATTGTTATATGTGAATGTTTTGTGACCAAACTGCGGTCAATTTTTTATCGCATTTTACCACCTACTTCAGATATGTGGTAACCCAGACGCAAATAGAAAGGGGTCCACAAAGGACCCCTTCTCCTTTGTGAATGTTTGTAAAAACATTTTTTCAAAGCAGGCAGTGGTCCCGCTAAAAATGAAACAAAAACTATTCATTTTTCTTTTTGAAATGCATTCTGTTTACCTTTAAGAAAAACGGGCTGCATTAAAAAAGAAACATTGCTTTATTGAAAAGAAATCACAGACATGGTGGTCTGCCGACCCCATTAGGCAACCATCCCTATGATTTTTGCGATTCCCAAAGGATCGTACATTGAGACCTAACTCATGAATATTAATGAGGTAGGTCTATTTGGGACCCACTGGGAACCACAGAAAGTGTAAAGCACACTTTTGTGCATTGGAGTTTGCGATGATCAAATAGAGAATTTAAAAAATTCGCTATTCGGTAATCGCAAACATTTCCCTACATGCATCTGGCCCCAGGTGCTGTATCATTTTGGCCTTTGCTGGCACTGCGCAGAGCCGAGTGCCTGCTTTATGCACCTGCAGCACGTAAACTGAAATCATTTAACTGGACATTTCTCTGAGTTAGTGTTTTATTTTCAGACGACAACCAGGGGTGGATACTATTAAGGATAGTGAGGGTATCCAAGTTTCCTTCACTAACCATAATTTCAATGACAACTATTCAAGTTATCAATATGGGGACTGTAGGAGGCTGGCTTTGTATAGGGTACACACTTAAAGGAGTGATGCACCTTGCACTAATAAAGGCAACCCTTATGGTGATTTTAGTGGTCTTTGAGAACATTATAAGCTCTCAATGGGGTAGCTGTAGAGAGCAGCCTTCAGGCCTATCTTGAAGGAGTGTAAAGCAGCTTGTTTTACCACATTTAATCAATAGTGTAGATTAGATGAGAAAGAACCATACAGCGTTTATGAAAAATAAGTCTATTTATAAAACCAACACAATCACTATTACTTGGTATATCTCCTAGCTAGAGATATCAATAATACACATAAGAATACTTCAAATAAATCAGGTAAGTAGAACAAATATACACTGGTCTCCAGGGGGAGACCAGATCATATACTAAATAAGTGAAATGCGAACTGCAAACCAAAAGGGCTTGGACCAAATGATTTAGGAGAGCTTGGAGAAACAGGAACCACCCAAGTAAGTACCCAGGAACCCCAAGGAGGCTGTGTGCAGAGTGGAAACACATCTGCGTGTCCAATAGAAGTCAATGGAGAAGTCGCAGTTTTAAAGAAAAAGGACCTTTCCCACAGGACCCCGAAGAAACCCTTTAGAGGACGGAAGGTTTGCCAGCCACCCCACCCATGGATGCCCCAAGAACTAGGTTACCTGCACCAGGGAAGCCGGGTGCATAGGGGTGAAGTGACGTCCGAACCTCTCATAGATGGCAATAGGCATCTCAGGAAAAAAGGTCTCTGGAAAAGTCTGTGAAGATGTCCGGTGGAAGCCAAGGGTGGATTCTTGAAGAGGAGAACCTGCAAGCAGAGGGGACAGAGTCCACGCCACTTGGAGGTGACCAGGAGGCACGGAAGCACAATGCCCACCCTTGGCACGAGATTCAGAAAGGTTGACAAGAACCTTGTCACTGCAGCTGTGGGGACCCGGTGATGCTGTGGAAGACCAGGAGTCATTCACAAGCTTTCCCACGTTGGATATCGGTGTCCAGTTGGTCGGTCTCCTGCGGGAGCACCAACAGCCTTGGTAGCAGCAACTGGTGTGGAAGACGGAAAAATACAATAGTTTAGACCTTGCTGGTTCAACGGACTCACCATATGCAGGGGAGTCAGAGCAGGCCCTGAGCAAACAGGGGAGCTCACCAAAGCAAATAAGACCCCCGAGAGGACCCACGGGCCAAAGGCACATGAGTGGCGAGGGGACCTCAGGAGGCCCACAATGCAAGGGAGGCAGGGAGGATGCTGATATTCGAGTGATGAGGTTTTAGAAGCTGAAGCTTTTTGTAGCCTGAAGATCTCTGGAGTGCAGAGCTAACAAGTCTTTGCAACAGCAAGTTGAGGCAGTGCACAAAGGTTTAGATCCAGCAGCTCCGACACGGGATACTGTCGTCCAAATTGCAGGTAAGCTAGGTCAGGTCTCTAGAGAGCCACAGATCCACTACCTGTGTTGCTGGGCCTCGGGAGGTCCGAAGGACGACAGGAGCAGCAGACCGGTCAGCTTTGATGCGGTGCCTGCAGATGCAGGGGAGTGACTCCTTCACTCCAAGTCAGGGCTCGAAAAATCCACTCGCCCACTCGCTATAGTGAGCCAGATTTAATCAGGATAAACTATTTTTATCTCCTACTTGACCCATTTTGGAAAGCTGACAACAGGTGTTCTGCTTGCTCACAAAGTGAATGAACAATAAAGATGCCTTTAAATCTTGTTATCTTGTCACATTTCTCCACTTTCAGAAACATAGTTCAAAAGTCAGTTTGTCTTCCTACATTTACTTTTCTTTCTGTGACTGAAGTTAGAGGATTTTGTAAAGTGAACTGTGTAACAATCAGGATGAAACCAGTTTATGGGTGAAGTACATTACAGTTAGGTTGAGTAGTGTATTTAAGTTACTAAGCCTGCAGGTCTAGTATCATTTTTCTGATTTTTTAAGCCCTGCAAGGGAGATTGCTTTGGATGTCCTTGATGCCCACAGGTCCCTGGAGATCCTGAGAAAAGCACAGACATAGACGATGCAGAATACTTTGCAGAAATGGGAGACCAGGAGCAGCAGGAGTCTTCCTTGAAGCAGTCTTGGTTCCAGGAGAAGTCCAGTGAAGTCCAAGTGGCCAGGCGGCCAAAAAGTGTCTTGGTTTCAGACTTAGCTGTAGAGAGCAGCCTGGTGTACGTACCTATGTCCTGGGTAACTGAGTACCATATACTAGGGAGTTAAATGGTAGCCAATTGTGGAGGTACCAAAGTACTTACAAAAGCCATTTTGGGAGAGAGAGCACAGATGCAGGTGTCCTGGTTAGCAGGATTCCAGCAAACTACAGTCAAAATATACGGACACACGACAAAAAGTGGGGGTAACCATAAAAGAAAGAGTCTACGTTCCAACAGGGACTTTATTCATGACGTTGATACTATCACTTAATATGGATTTAGATTTTTATCTGTGCCAGAGTATAGGTGAACCCTATACAAATCTTGTGCAACATTCACACACAATGCATATGTATAGACATTTTTGAACCACAAAAGATACTTAAATAATACATTAACATTACATTACCATGATCAAACACACTCACATTTAATCCACATAGTCAAACAAATACGTTGTTTGAAGACCCTAAATTGTGTCCCAAATGAATTGGTCTGCCAGTCCTGCATGCTTTGTGGACACCTGTAGTCTCTTGATGTGTTGCTTCACTTACTAAAATCCGAACTGAGGGTACTATGGTCGTGCCACAATATGCTATGGCAGTGACATGCTATACTTTTGGAAGACCATTCTTATGAGTTCATACGGCACTCACTAACTCTCCAAGTTTCCTATTTCACTTGAGGAATTCCTAAGTACCATATGAACTCATAAGGACATAGCACATGTTAATGCAATGTTATTGTATTCTTTATGTCCATTTGTCATTCGGAAAATGTCTATACATTTGCTAAGTAGAAGAATGCTGCACCAGCTTGTTTTAATAACTGGGTTTACCTATACTGTGACATAGATACACATCTAAATCCATAATACATAATAACAACATGATTAATAAAGTTCACATGTTGATTACTTATATAGATGTAACTGAATTTATGGTTAGTGAGGGACATTTGCACATTGACACATATTTTCACACAGCACAGCTCAGAAACAGAAGGGGGTAAACCTTGCATACACTTTCCCAGCTGTACTTTCTGCAAATAAAGAGATAGTCTGTCCCTTGATATATTTATTGTACCACAATATTGTTGGTGTTGAAAGTTAGTCGACAGGTAAGTCGTTGTCAGCTGGATAGCAGCTGAGATAGCTATTCAGCACGCCATAAAAATGAAAACAAACTGCCCGAGCTGGATTGGAGGTGGGGGTTTACACGCGGAAGGCTTCAGTTTCAGTTTCAGTTTGTTAACAGTTTGATGTCATGCCTAAAGAGGCCAGACAAACAGTTCATATACACACATAACTCAAATCATACTGGAAAACATACTTTTTCAACTAAGAAAAAGTTTTAGTACGCTAAAGACATTCACTAAGAAATCTGATGAGAGGCCCCCATGAAGAAGTTGTGTTTTTCAAATGGGAGAGGGACATGTGGTCTGTAAGACAGGCTGACAGGCTGACAGGGAACTGGCCTGTTGTTGGTTATTGATTTATCTGCTCCTTCCATGAATATTTTTATAACAATATAACAAAAATGATGCCAGGATTGTGTCCAATGATGTAATGAGTTAAACTTTAAATGTAAAATATAAAAACTGATTGGAAGTCTTGCTGTAGCGTGGGAATTGAAACTGTCAATTGAAATGTCTTTTAAAAAATCCCCTTGCAACCAAGTTGGTTACAAACCATGTTCTAATTTTGGTAGAAAAGGACAGTGAAAGCAAACATTATGAAAAAAATGCAGCGCTTATTTTCCAGCCTCCTCAGCAGATTATTATGAATATAGTCTTTGAATGAAAAGTGGGATTGGCAGGGTGCCAGACCACGAAAGGCTTTTCAACACCCTGCACGGTTCCCAGCATGGAAAGCAGGCGGTCGTGAAGTGCAGCGAACTGGAAAGAGGGGATTCTGTGACCATGAGCATCAAGGTGTGGGGCTTGTTAGCATAAAACACAGGCAGGAGTATTTTACTTCACATGGTGGGGATGAATGGAACAAAGCACATTTAATGATATAAAAAGCATACTCTCCCATGGAAACTCTGGCTGAAGAGTTAGGACATTAGAATTCAACGAAACACTTCTCACTATCTGTATGGAGTAGGGGGTCTCGTATATCGTCACCCGTAATTCACGCCCATATTTTACCTGAGAAAGGGTAATGAGCTGTTCTTTACAGAAGTCAACTGTTTGACTGAACCACATTGGCTGTGACAGATCAGCAGTCTCCCTCTCCTCCAACCCCCTCCCCCCGCAGTGCCTTGAGACCCTTACGGGAGAGTAGCCGTGCTTTACAAGTCTCTTGAATGGTTGATTGATTGAAGTCTTGCCACACACATTTTTACAATGTTCTAAGTAACAAATCTTACGATAACCTTTGTGATAAAGTGATCACTTCATTGACATTAGAAGCATGAAAGCCTGAGCCTGCAATCGAGGTGAATTAATGACCAGAGGATTCACTCAGACATCTGAAGCAGGTGTGTTAGTCCAATGAAGTAAACAAACTGTTAACCTCTTCAGTGCCCCGCCCTTTCCCCGCCCTGTGCCGGCCGTTGCATTAGCGGGCGGGGTTCATGACGAGATAGTCTCGTCATGGGCACAGCGCAACCGCGCTCCATGACGAAACTATCTCGTCATGGGCACTGAAGGGGTTAAAGGTTCGGGAAAAGTGAATATACTTTTACTAGGAGAAAGGTTCTATACCAGATCCATCACATTCCTTTCAGCCTCATAGCTTACCGAAAATGGACAGTGTTTACTAAAGATGCCAACTTTTATTTTCATGAGGAATATTCTGCCGCGTAGAACTGCAAGTCCGCGCACATAAGTATGAGCTAATAGAACATGTACTCTTAATTCACTTAGAACGTGTTCTTGTTCTCTTTTATATGTTGTGTGCTCGACATGTCTCAGGTTTACTGTAACACAACCATTAGTTGTATTCTTGAAACAGAGACAAGTTCCCACTATGGAATATATATATATATATATGTTCAAAGGAAATCATATAACTTTCGGCCGGAAGTGATCCAATGGTTAATCGCGTCCAACCCTTGGTTGCAGTTACAAAATCAACAACGTAATACACCTTCATGTTTGTAAGTAGGCTGCATTTAAAGCCTTGTGAGGATGAATATCTGACCCCCCCATGTGGCATACTTAACCCCTTTAACCGTGTGAAAGTGCGTCACAACAGATAACCTGCATTTCTTGTTGTCTAGTTTCAAACTAGGAGATCACGGTGTGCCAGTCATGAGGTTGCAAAAACCAAGGCCCAGATTTATCAAAGGATTGCATTGGTCTTGTGTCGAAAGGGCAACGCAATCCTGAAGTCAGATTTCGAAGCCACGCAAAGCCACCTTGCATGGCCTTGCGTGGCTTGGTAAATCTGAAGTAGCGCAAGCCACGGCCCTGCACTACTCTGTGTCGGAAAGGCATTATATAGGTTGAGTGTGGGTGAACCCATGCATCCACCCATGCATTTTGGTGCATTCCCAGATTTACCAAGACAAGTAAACCAACTATTGCATCAAAACTGCACACCTTACTGAGAGGGGCACCAAGGAGAATATCTTTATATCTCCTCATCGGGTCCTCTTTTTAAGTATGCGGCATTCTGCAGCACACTTAGAAAGAGGAAACGGCCTCCAAGGATTGTTTTTGTGCACGAAGGCGTGCCTTCCAGCACAAAACAATCCAGCATGCACCGCAGGCACCCTTAAACCATTGTACTGGGGTACCTGCATTGGCGCAAGACAGCACATAGTGCACCCACGCAGGGGGAGAGCAGAAATCCACCATATCTTGGTATGTATGGCGCATTCCTGCGCATTCCTGCTCTCCCCAATTGACGCAGCTGCAGCAAATTGTCTTGCTGTGCTGCACTGTGTCAAATAATGTTAAATTTGGCCCTCTGTTTGCTAGTGCACATGTGTTACAGGCCACGTGATAAATGAGCCATATGTTGCATCTGCTGGAATAATCTGATCTCTTCCTGCATTCTCTCTTCATTCGCCCTCCCCCTCTAGGACACTAATATGTTGTTTAAAACAGGCAGACATTTCCAAAAGATGGACATGAGAGGAATTCTTGACTTTCAGAAAAAAAGTCAACTGTGGTACCGAATGCAACCCAGCAACTGCCTCAATCAGGCAAAGAACATCCGCCCCAAAACGCACAGCTTTATTTTTCCAAAGTCTGTTTTTAAAGGATATATATTCGTGTGTAATTCCGTGGGCAATGGTGTACTTAGGTGAAGGGGAGGCATGGTTTACCCTCCGTGATCCCTGCTAACATGGGAAGTGATGTGTGCCAACATCAATGTTTGGGCCCGGGGAGAACAGTGGCGCGCTTCTTTCTGAATGAAAGCCCGCGCGCCGGCAGCTGTGACACACCTGCTGACATGCTGGCGATTTCACACAGGTGTTTGATCTGCGCGTGAAACTGAGACCACTGCAAACAATAAATGATCGGCAGGAACTCGAGGAGTAAACACGCTGAAGCTGCGTCAGCATATTTAGGAGAAACAGCTGACATCCATAAAGCGTCCTTTATGCTTAGCCCACTTAAAAGAGAAACACCCTCAGCTCCGCCTCACATACAAGCCCTGGGATAGAAATGTGAGCCTGATCTCACCGTGCTGCCTGCACTTGGTCTATCTCAGATCTTCCTGGCATCCTCCCTGTGGGGCTAGGACCAGATCTTGCTTTTAAGGTTTGCCTTTACCTTCGTGTTAGCGTTTTCAATTCTAAATCTATTCCTTGTTTAGCAAGTAGGCAACCTTGTACGCACAATTCTAGGCAGTGTGATTGGGTATTGGTGAGGAATGTAAGATTTGTGGAGTTTAGATGTAGGGCTAGTGACTTCTTCACTTCACGGCAATGTATGCTTTGACTTTCTTAAAGTACACTAGATGTTTTTTCTAAACATGATTTATTTTATGTTTTCATTACAGGGTTTTCTCACGGATACTGAAGATGCCAACCTGTGCAGCTATTCAGACACACCTTTTGTGAAGAGTCTAGCCAGCAGAAAAAGGTTGATCGTTTGTTATTTCATCTACACTATTGCAATGCAAACCGTAACAAAAGGTGAACTTTTTAAACACATCAAAGCCCTAAGCAGAATAAAAACAAATCAAATTGCCAACATCATAATTACATGTTTTTTCAACATGTTTCAATCCAATCAGCCATCATCAGTTCATCCATCTACCATTGCATCCACCCCATTTTCCCCTTCATTCATACACCCACCCATCTCACCATAAGTCCACTGACACTCATGCTTTCATTGATCCACCTATATATACACTTATGTGTTCATCAATCATGAAAGTCTGTATGCATCCTGTCAGTCACAGTATGAGTATATTTCTTTGAGATGTGTGGGCGAGCGTGCACCTAACCGTGTATGCCTTTGAGTTTGTCTTTCAGTGTGTCTCTTAGTTTGAAACTGAAGTGTGGTCTGCATGCCATGAGTTCCTACAACTATGCTGCTCTGTGTGAATCAATGTGTGTATATGTACTAGCCTGAGTATTCATATGTGCATGTATGTGTGTCTGTATTCTGTGTGCCTCTGTGTGTATGCGCTATGCAAAAAACAAACACATTGGCAATGTTAATGCATGTTGATGTCTGTCTGCCTCAGTTTTACTCACACTTTTTCCATTCTGCCATTCAGTTCCCCTCTCATCTTGTACAATGGCAGCATGCATTATCAGGTACGACTGTAAGTGACTTGAATATGTTATGGATTTCAAATTCACCAACTATGTTTGATTTGTGGTTCTAGAATCAAAAATTATTCATTTCTGCTTATTTATTTTGTAAATCATTAGGTTTGTTCCTACTTTTAATTAGTGATTTCCTGAATAGTGGCTTCTGTCATAAATAGCTAATTCCATAATTTGTGTTGTATTGATAAACCCACTCGCACATTCACTCACTCATTCACTCGTTCAACCCACTTACTCATTCACTCTCTTCTGTATCACTTCTTTACTCACTCACTAACTTTCTCATTTAATCATTTACCTGTTAACCTACTCACTACTACACTGACTGAATTACTTTCTTGCCTCCTCACTCTCTGACTAATTCACTAATTCAAATGAAATTGCTGTGCAGCAAATTCCCTAACACACTATCTGCGAGTTAGCACATGCATTAAGGCTGCATGTCTTTATTTCTAGTACTTTTACTTGCCCATATATTCACTTTTAGTTATACCTCAATTTTCCTTTAGTTTTCCCACATAACAATAAAACCGAAATTACTTTTTGCCAACTACTCTTTACTTTGCCCTACTTCCTTCCGTACTGTACCTTTGACCCTAAACTTGAACCATAATGGTAACCTTTTCACTAATCATATTGGTAATCTAATGGAATTACAATATTCATTACTACTAGCACTTACGCTAACCCTAAATGGAGTTAAATTCCTTTTTTTTAATTGATTATAATAATAGGTTACTTCTTTTTAACACTAGCCTGAAACCCATCTCTAACTAAAATTAAAGGAAATGTAAATTGTTTTGTATCACTATAAAGTAATGATAGCTTCACCTCTATTGTAATTAACAGTCTGATTTATATATTGGTGGTAAGGATACTCTGACGCAACGGTGCCTAAGTATCCTTACCACCAAAATAATGGTCCGCCCGGCGAATTTAGATGCAGGTGGACCATCGTTTGAGACTACTTCGTCTTTGCCGTGGCCTAACTTCTCCAACGGCCTGACGGAAAACCGTGGTGGTAGGGATAGTAAAACATGAAAGATATCCCTTCTCGCCATAGGAGATGACTCCCAAGGCGATGGGGCATTTATTTTTTATTTTTGTCGGGTGGGCACTCCATCAGGAAAACGGAGTAATCTCCATCCAACAAAATTTAAATCGGGCCCTAGATGTTAAAAGGTAATAAATGTGTTCTTATCCTAATGCTAACCTTAAATCCTGTAATAAATAAAATAAATTAATTGAGTTGAAACGCAATTAAGTTACGTTTTGTAGTCAATTAATTATTTTCATTTTAAAGAACAATCATTGGAAACCCCTAAAGATCTGACTGTAATAACACATGTTAACAAAGGCATTAACAAATGCTTTTTACATGTCTATATCATATTAGAGCATGCCCTATTGGCTTAGACAATGCTATGGAAAAAGCGGTAAACAAACATTGCTTTTGTACAGAATGCATATAGCAGATGAAGAATTTAATTTGACAAACAGTGTAATGATTGAGTGTACTTTCCAGGTGTAAACTAATCATGGATTTCAAAGAAGCACTTCCTGGAAGGTCGTATAATACACTAAACAGCAGTATCACCATCACTGCAGGAGTCGTGCTCTAAAAAGGTAATAAAAACAACAACACTACAACAAAATCATAACAACAGCATTACAATAATAACAGTGGTACAACAACACTAAAACTACAACACTGAAACAAATAACTAACAATTCTAAAGCAATCGTCATAAAACACAAAGAATACCAATATTAAAACACTAAACAACTCTAAAAGAATAGCAAACATAATAATAATTGTGAAATAATGATAACAATCATGGTACTAAAAATGATATGAAAAATAAAAATAACAAGAAGAATAAATGAAAAGAGTTCACAGTATCCTCCAATTAAATGCTTTCTAGAAAGAAGTAATTTCATCTGGAAAGCCTTACAGAATCTGCTCTCACAGTCCCAAGAGAGTCAGCCTCTTTTCTTTGTGAAAAGAGTTTTTTTCATGAACTAAGTTGAAAAATACGAGTATCCTATAAGATACTTCAGGTACCAGCTTCCGAAGCCTCATAAGGAACCAAGAAATGTTACTAGTTAGCCAAGGCTACTAAATAAAACAAAAGCAGTTAAGCCAAAATATATCTGTACGCTGGCATAGGCCAGGGAAACATACGGGACATGGACAGAGAGTACCTATATGTGGTTTAGGAAGACACCAAGCCAGGGATGGGGAGAAACAGACTGTGGGATAAAGTAAACCATCCAACAAATCAGACTCTGTTCTGCAGGAAACACCATATCCACTCAAAACTGCACCCTTGACAGAGCCTAAAGCACCACAAGGCCTTAGTAGTTTTCACTATACAAACTAACATAAAACAGCTTCATTAGATGGCCCAGCCACCTAGTTTCAATGAAGAAGCAAACTACAAGTACAATCTAAGCCACTTAAACTAAGTATCTTGCTTACTTGCGTGATGAGGAAACACTATAGGAAGCGTTATTATGAAGACCAAAACATTGGTAAAGGTTCACAAATTATATTTCTTTTAAATAGGAACCTTACTTTGGTAGTCATAGTAGATAGCACCATCTTGGTGATTGTTAAATTGATTTTTCAGATGTTTACTTACAGTGCACCACCAGCTCCACCGAGCTATGGTCCTCGCCGACGATGTTTTCTGCCACACATGAAATCCTCTTTGAATTATCCTGAGATGAGATGTTCTTCAGTTGCAAAGAGGCGGGGCGCTTATTTGTATCTACCTGCAGAGTGCAAAAGGGAGGCATACATTTGAATGGTCCCCAATGCAAACAAATCAGTCTAAATCTCAATATATTTCAGGTGTTTATCCCACCACCCTCATTGCCACATTTGAACAAGTGCTTTGGTGGTGCAATGATTCAGCATGCACAGAAACAATCATTCACTCATACACCGCATTGCTTAGTGTAGCTGAGGAAACAGCCTATGCAGAGATATTCTTCTCAGATGTCAGGTTACAGCAGGTGAAAACCCTTAGCCTCACACTTTGCCAACAGTAAATACAACGACAGTCATTCCTATTCCCTTTTGATACCATCTTGTTCTCTGAACCTTTTCTGTTTTGGACCACACATTTTCAAAGATTTACATGCAAAATGTCTGCTCTTCCTGTGCTGAAGTCTTCTTTCAGGTCTCAAGAGAGCCTGATTACATGGTGAGGACCAGGCTGTTGACAGGTTTCCCTCTAACAATGCATAACACCTAGGGTAAGCTAAGTATGAATCCCAATCCTGCATTGCCTATTTGAAAAAATCATGATCATGTCTTTGCCAAAGGGAGGAGTGTTGCTTATTTACCATGTTGTGTTTTGCATCAGGGATGGGTACTCCACTCGAATATACCACTGCACCGTAGGACCCATAGCTGACAATTGTCCTTAATGGGCCACCCATTAATGTTAACCTGATGCACCTGTGTCACATGCCTTCCTGCCTCGAAAACTGTGCATATTCACATGCGAGTGGCATTGAGTATCCTGGATGGAGCAATGACTTCTGTGTAACCTTGACTAGCAATCCACTATTACTAGTTATAATTCGCAAAGCAATTTCTGGTCACTTAACACAACATATACATTTTGTTAGATTTCAGGCCTTGGTGTTGTCATATTTAACTGTTTATAAGCTGGCATACTGTACCATCTCCAAATTACCACCAGATGTAAATCTGTTTTCTGCCTCGCACAGAGGGCATAACACTTTAGCTCTTGACTACTTTGAAATTGATGGCACTGGGTATTATGTGGCAACCAGCCATGGCCGCTGTAGGTAAGAGCGGTGGGGCCAGCTGGGGGGGAGATTTCGAGGGACAACAACAAAAGAAAATTAAATAAATGATTAATTTTCCCTCTTGGTCGTCTCTTGAACGCCCCCTCCCCCCCCCCCCCCCCCCCAAGTCGGCTCCACCGCCCCAACGCTCTTAACTGCATACCACCTCATCTTCAAATTCTGGTCTCATGGAGACCTTCCATTACTTCAAGAGCCTATATATGAATGAATATGAATCTCCTTTCTAATGACTGTTCATCTACTAGTCTTTATCTAGATTCTGATGTATGGCATCCCATAGGAAAACATTCAGTGACAGAATGTTTACTGCACTTCTGCTTTCTGAACAAAAATGGCAGGGCTGGTGCAAAGCCAAGTAGAGTTTCTCACAGATTCTAAACTTCTGCTAACCAGAAACTGTACGGCAACTACCAACCTGGGTGGCAACAGAGGTCCCAGATGATGAGGTGCATGTACATGAAATATGATCAGGGAAAAGTATTGCCTGACTTGAGGCAAACAAGGTAAAATAATTTTAGCAATTGCTGTGGCTGCTTACAAGCAGTAAATGTGCTAATTGCAATCGTTTATCATTAGAGAAAGAATGCCAAATTATTTAAATCATATCATCCGAAAGAAACTTACCACAGTTTTGGAAACCAGATGAGAAATTGACCAGGACACATTTGGAAGGGGAAACCCAGATGTGTCACAGAATATGGAGGCATCGCTGTATTCCATTACTGTGAGGTTGTTGGTGCTCAGGTTTGTCGTGAGTGGGCCTGTGGGAGAAAACAGTGCAATGGTCAATGCCTGACAATATGCGGGGAATGCTGGGCATATTTAGATGCAGAACTGAGATTTGCAGATGCATAAAGAGCTGAAAACCTGGCTCCATCCTTCATGCATGGGAAAGACGGCTAGGGAGTGCAGCATTGTAGACAAGTAGATAATTTCCCAAAAGTATAGCAAAAAATAATATCGTAATTTAATCCATTACTAGCGCAGTTAAACAGAAAGTCTTAGGAGTATAGTGTGGTGTTGCATTCGTTGCCCTCAAAAGGGTGGTGTTCATTCCTCAGCACTGAAAAGAAAGGGTTTGGGGTATGCAGAATATAAGCACACATGCATTTCAGATTCCATTCGGCCTACCTCCAGCCCTGAGACTGACCAAGGTAATACTGACTAGTAAAAAAAAAAAAATCAGACAGGCCTTAAGTGAGGACTAGAGACTAGTTGTTACAACCCGAACAGCGCCGTTTTAAGACTTCTTCATACATGTCGATTACAGATAGCCAAAGGTAGCATCTGCAACCCATGGGTCTGCTCCTGCTGCTCCTGGTCCTGGCGGCCAAGAAGCGAGCAGCATGAACAGGGAGTAAGAGAGCATTAAAGACTCTGCTTGTTTTCTGCAGCTGTTTCTTTGCATGTCTTAAGCCCCTCCGTCAACAGTAAATTCTGAAGAATGCAACAAGGGGTCACCATTTTAAGCAAATGGGGTCTTCTAGTGAGTTCAAGGTCTCACATCTGCTACCCCATGTGTTTTGGTACAAAATAAATCTCCTCAACTTTCCACCCCATCTCATAACTGATCAAATTTTAAATCCTATCTTATAGTAAACTGATAGAATATCTGCTATAGCACACTCCATGGTGAACTGGGTGTCAATAGCCTGACAGTGGTCAGTCCTAACAATGAGCGTGGCTGCATCGGTCTTTTCACACAAGTGCGCATGCTTTCAAACCTATGTATTTGTTATGCTACTTCCGGCTGTTTTGCATCTGAAATGGCCGAGAGAGGAAGGCTAGTAGGCCGATTGGCCACACACCTACAACTCCTTTCCACTACCCCGCAGAGTGCTAACTGTGCCTCTAAGAAATGGTGGTAATAATAAGCACCCTCGCAACAATGTTTTCTTTCTCCCAACATCTAGAACTAGTTAGTCATGAGCACGTGTGCTGGATTTCTTTCACGCGAGCCCGGCACCGAGTCGGAAGCCATATTTTGAATCAAAACACTCTTCCATATTCCGCCCTCTCTGTCATTCTCCATCTCTGGCTATGAGTAAGAGTCTTATTCATCGTAATTCCTAATGCAATAATATGCTAGCCAATTCAATAATGTAAGAAACAATCCGCACTTGAAATATTGCTCCCAGTTTAATTAGCTCAATAAAAATGAATTGAGAGGCATTAATAGCAAATGCAGGACAAATCATTTCCCAGGCTCTGCTCAGTTGCCTAATATGATTTGGAAGCAGAGGATAAATGCGCGCGGCGGGCTTCTAGAGTTCTAAGCGCTGCAGTAATGCGATCCTGATTATCGCTAGCATAGATTTTGCTTGTCGCCTTCGTGTGCTAAAAGCCTGCAAGCCAGCTCTCATACAGAGGGGGCAGCACCTTTCTGCCATGGCCGGCACAGCCTTCTCGGTTAACAGGCCCCAGCACCTCAAAATCCCAGCCACACGTTCGGCCAAAATAATGTCCTTCGGGCGGTGTAGATCCGGCTACTCTATTTCTTCTATAAATGTTCCGTTTTCTGGGGTCACACCAAGTCTCAGGTTTAAGGCCCACTGGTAGCCTACCTGTAAGCGGAATCTGGGAATGATTCTACCAATGGCGTCCTTTGTCTCTAGATATGCATTGGTAATAGCATACATATCACGTAGATGCAAATAATCAAACAAGGGGCATGGTTTTCGATGCCAGTTCACTCTTATTGGGTGTTCTCAGAAAACATTAAAAACAAAAAATTCAAATACAATTGGAAAGTCTAATCAGGGTTTTGTCTAGCACACCTAGTCCTGTCAAACACATCATCTGCCAGAAAAGAGACATAAGTGGACAAGTCCAGAAGGACTGTCTTGCATTTTGAGTCTTGACTAAACCATTATAAATTCCCACGGAAGTGAAAAAATGTTTTTAAAAAAGACTGCTTTCTCCATACAATGATTCTAGTTGATAAAGATTTCAGGTGTGATTAATCAGTGTACTTTTGAAATGCAAAATAGCCCCTCCAGCATTAATGCAAGCAATTCACAAGCCAAGGAATGATTCACCAAATAGCTAGTACCATGAGGTGGAACAGAAACACTGGCAGAGCCAATGCTATCTCTATGTATTTTTTGAAGAATTGTTTACAATAGGTCAGGCAGTCATCTGCAATTCCAAGGCAGATCTAAAAAGGAGAGCCTAATCATAGGCTTTTCTAACACACCTTTAGCCACCAGCAAGTCGGTAATCGTCCATCATACCAACTGCTATAGCATCATTACGGATAAATGAGGAATAAGGAAAAATTAAATGAATGCACTTAAAAGTTGATTTCTTTTTACCAACTTTGAACTAACAATATTTAAGACTATGGCATACATATTTTTAAAGGGGACATGCAGGCTTCGCAAGCTCAAAGCAGCTGCAGACAAGCAAAACACCTCTTGGACCTCTTCCAGATGTAAATAATTGTCAATTGAGCACCGGAGAATGCGAGATGCCAAGTTATGAAAGTCATAGGACTGGGCTAACTTGGAAAGTTGGAAGAAAGAGCAGGGTTATCACTAGAAAATTCAAGATATATATACACATGGGGCCATATGAGTCTGTTTTGTTGAAGCAGCCTGGAGTGCAACTGACAGGACCTTGTTGGTGCAGTTCCAGGATGCACTATAGAAACTGGTGGTGATGGGGAAGTTGATAAGAGCTCATGAGGTCCTAATGCAAAAAAAGGGAATAGAAGTAGAAGACTGACATTTACAGGTCTGTAACATGGGCTTGTAATTTAATGTAATGCATGCAAAATATATGGAAGACCAATTGGCTAATTAACTAGAGTCAAGATAACATATTTTTATCAAAGAGATGTTATGCCAGAAAATGTGAGCAAACCTTTTGACTGTACGACTATGAAATTGAGCCAGGAACAGGAAATGAAAGCGATCTGTTTCTTGGCAGCAACGTCTCTATTGATGCTCACCAAAAGCGGTTCAATAGCAAATAAGGAAGATTTGGTGTAGCTGCGCGCGTGAATACACTGATTTAGGAAACTTGGAAGTAAAAGGAGACAATCCACCTTCGTGAATGGAGCTCCTTTTGAGATGTAAATGAGGATGGAATGCCATATGGTTAATGGGTCAGTCTGCAGAAACCTTGAAGTGTAGCACATGATGGTGATTGCGGGTCATCAGTGATTACGGGTCATCAGTTATGAGAGGAAGCTTGATGTTACCATATATTAGAACAATGGAATGTTTAGAGGTAATGAAGTGCCTCAGGGATCAAATGGCTAGCATACACCTTCTACTCCAACATTCCAATGCTTGTCTTTCTGTTTATCCCGGTTAATTTTAAAACATTGATCTAATAGCATTATAGCCATTTTGCCTCAGGCTATAACAGTTGTTAAAAGCCCTCTCTCTTGTAATAGTCACTCTCATGCCTCTGACCACAACTCAGAGGGAGAGTCTTTAACAACCATTGCAGCCCCCAACATTGGGCTAAAATGCCATACAATAAGCCCAAGTGCCACTGGACAAGTCAATGCAGAGAGCTAGAGGTCGTGGGCTGCATAGGGAGAAGTAAGCAAGTTAGAAGAGCACTGGGTTACCAACCATGGTCTTGCGTGTGGACCACCGAATTGAATGGGAGCCTGATCAGTCAACACTAAATTATGACCATCATAGACGTGTTCATTAGTAGAAGACAGGTAATCATCTGTTCGGTGCTACTGATGGTAATTACGTTCAAGGCAAGAGAGCAAAGAATAGCGATGTCTCAGCTCTTTCCTACTTGTAAGACCCTTAATCACCATCAACATTACCGGAAGTGCAGACCTACAAGAGAGCTTTGCCTGGTCAATGTTTACAAGACAATTCTGCCCGGTGAATGTTTACACACATTTTTGGGGCCTTTTTTTAACTTTTACTCTAAAAACAGTACCACCCTCTTCGGTCCACTGGCAAAATGATAGCTATTTCTGCCCCTGTAGTTCATTTCCTAGGTGCCTACTGATTTGAGCAAGTACCTGTTCTATAATGTTTAATTTGGTATTGTTTTCAGAAAAAAGACCTTTGCTAGTCATATACGCCGGAGCTGTGACCTATAACGGGGTCAAAACTTTTAGCAATTCACAAAGTAAAGTAATAGAAGGATTAATTAAAGAAGAAATCACCAGAAAACATCTAAGAATTATGGAAACTCGGTTTTAGCCGTGGAAACTAGATCAGAGACGTAGGTGACTTGTTTATTCTTTTGGTCTTTTACTCATACACGATTTTCCTTTTGTTCTAACCATCATCCAAATAGCTGAGTTCATCAGGTGCACAGCATTGGTACTGTTCGTTGAACCGTAGCTAACACGAGGATGCATCTTACTAACACCATCGTCTAAAAATAAGACCAAAGAGATCATTGAAGGATTTGCGAAATAACTAATTACAATATTTATGTGGAGAAACGCTTGGTGTCACTATTAATAATGAAGATGGAACCTACAAAATGTGTGGAGTGGAATTATTACAAAAGTCATAGTTAATGGCAACTGCCAAAGCTGCATTCCAATACATCATTTTTTCATCCACTGTACAACCACAGACAAGAAGCAACCATATGTAAATCAGCCCCTGGCCTTTTCCAATAGGAACCCCTGAGGTCAAATTATCAGGCTACGCTCTTTTTGATTCGGAACACAAGCAAGCTCAGACGGGTTTTACCCTTGATATGGCTCATCAGCGAGGTGAAGTTTGGATCCCATGTCAGATCGAGTTGGCCAGTTTTTATTTACTCAAGAACACACACACGCTTATCACAAGCATATGAATCATAAAATCTATCTCAATAATTCAGAATGATTTGAATGGATATCTTGTCTGAATTCACACATTTTATTAACTGTCTAATGTCAAGTAACTCAGGCTCTTCTGTTTTACTCACTCACAGTCAAGGAACTCAACCACAAGAAAAGGAAAACAATTAACCCATGATCACACAGCCAGTTCCATGGCTGAGCAGCATCCTAATCTCACAACTTCTGAATCTGTACCAGTGACTTTATCAGCACTTTCTGTCTGTCTCATGCAGAAAGTGTTCTCACTGCTTGTGCTCCCAGGACTTGTCACTTGTGGACCTCCAGCCGTAAAATGGATGAAATACCCAATGATATGTTGTGTTATTTGCATTTGTATTGAGCACAGTCAGCCACTGGAATGGCACAGTGGTATGGGAGGACTTTACAAACCAACCACTCCGAGCACCTCATCTCTGACTGGAGTCTGTGAATCGGTATGTTCCTTTAAGGGAATGTTGTGAGTGACCACTTCCATTCACCTAAAAGATGCAACAATCACCAACTGCACTTTGGAGAAGTCATCTATAAGGAAGCTGCAACACAAGTCACTAATATTTGCACTATTACACTAACACAACACTCAAACAAGTCTGCTTAATGCTCCATCAGCTTAGACTCGAGCGGTATGAGAAAGAGTCATATATGTCAACTTCACTAGTCGAGGTAAGAACTATTTTTTGCAGACACAAAAATTATGTCATTACACATTGCCAATGTTCAGCTATGACCTACTCTTGGCAACGTAGACTCAGACAAGAAAGTTGACATATTTCATCTATCCCTTTTTGCCTCAGCATTTCAACTTCATACTCTGTAATTCTCGCTTTACCTTAAGTAAATATTCATTGTCTCTCTCTTTGCATTTTTCAAAATCAACCTCTACTCGAACCTGTTTTGGGTGGTCTGCCAGGAGAGTTCAGCTTCAGTGAGAAAGAGGTCCTGGTGTTATGTGTGTGCCTTTCTCATCCATCACCCCTTAACAGAGACCTTAGTCGTGCACATCTCAGAAAAAAGTAAAGTAGACTTTGGTTTGCTTCCTTCAAACATTATCTGGAAGACTTAAGGACATGAGGTGTCAAAAGCACTGTTCATATATTGACTACCAAACCAATCATCTCAGAAAGAAATTAAACTGGTTTAGACAACTTTTATGGGTTATTGCAGAAGGCAAAATAGACAATTAAATATGAAATCAAACTTAAACAATGTTTCAATGGGTTAGGTTATAATATTGGTTTAAATATCCCTTTCGGAACTAGTCCTATGAAAGTTACAAATCATTATTAGTATGTATTGGAGAAGAGGTTTATCCACTATATTGACATTTTTATATCTACATGTGCCCTTACCTCCTCTAATAATCCCAAACTATGCCTGAGAGCAGACAAATGCCCATTCATCAAGTATTATATAGCACGGACACTGTACATCTTTTTATCAGTTTATGCTTTAATTCATCTTCAACATGTGATAATTTCTATATAGTGATGTTGTCATTCATTAGAATACGTTTGCTAATACTCATCCTCTTAATGTATCTCATCACATTTGATCAACAAACTCGGTTGGACTTATCTTCCATGCCCCTGGGATGTGACAGCAAGGGCAATAAATGCAGCGGCCTGTCGCTTGCATCTGGAAAGGCAGCAGGGCCAGGGAAGCACATGTGAAGCAATAGTGCTGCAGTAAAGGATTGGCAGATGAGGCAAGAGGTCTTGGAATTGGCTGGGAAAGTTGGAAAGAAATATCAAGAGCTAAGCCTCTGAGATTGCACATTGTTGCTGATGTAAGAGGATTATACCTGATAACACGAGTGAGTGAAGAACACGGTGTGGAGTCGCCAAATGAGAATCCTTGAAGATGAGTAATATAGGATGTAGTTTAGAAGTTGTTTTGAATGAGATTTTGACCCACAAAGAAGCTAGCCATATCTTGAAGAGGAGGAGAGGTATTTTAAATATAACACATTTGGCAGAAAACAAAACCTGTAATACAACAGGACAGAGTGGATATAAATTGGATGAAAATTGGAATAATCTTCAAAAAGATCAATCTGAAATTAAACACCAAGAGAAAGCACAAATAGATATTCAAGGGGGGGACTGTTGTGGTGCCCAGAAAGGTAAGAATTCACTTAAGCCTTCCTAAAGGAATAAGCCTCAAGAATGGGAAATTCCTCCTGTCCCTAGAAATTGGACAGATTTGCAGTCTAGAAAGCACAGATCAATTCAAAATTTGCTCTGGGAATAAAAAAGAGGTTCAGCAGCTTTCTCCTATCCATAGCTCCAGCGCCAGATCTACTTAGCATGGCTAAGGCAAGTCTTTCAAAATTGTATCCCTGGATAAATTAAATTTAAATTGAAACTATGGAATTTAAAGCAATAATAGCTACAACAGAGATAGAATGACCCCATGCTTTCTCCCCCTTCAGGAGTGAATGCTCAGATAAGTAATAAGGATGCACTAACAGCCAAAATAATGAATCTTTAGCTGCTGAGAATCCTGTTGAGGTGACCATGCCTAAAACTGAAGCACATATGTGCCCATAACTCCACAGAAAATCAGATGTAAAATTGTGAAAAGCAATAGTGCAAGCTGTTATTTACAACTGTCTGAAAAGAAGCATCTCATATCTACGAATTGGGTATTTGTAACATCATAGCTGTTTACCTAAATGATTTTTGCAGTCAATGCATTTATGCAATCAACAGAACATATGCAAACCACACAACTTCTATAGGTGAGATTAAGGAAAGATCATACAGCTTCATGGAAAGGAGTTGGCCTTGCTAAAAGCATTCTTAAAAGTGAAGCAGTGCAAAGTGATCAGAGCCATTAAGGGCAAGCAAGAGATGCAAAATGTGCAACCCCCAATATTCGTCTTACAGAAAGTGCAGGCTTGGGACCGAAGAGGAAATAAATCAAGCGGAAAGGGTAAACTAAGGAAAAAACATGCAAGTAATATCCAAAGGGATTGAAAGTATTGCAAAAAAAGGAAGAGATGCCTATGAACTTCTACTATGAGGGAGCTACAAGCAGAACATAAGAGTCATAATAAAATCCTGCCTCTATCGAACAGCGAATCATTTGCAACAAGATACAATGGGATAAAGACAACAGTGTAGTCTCCCACGATAGTCTATAAGATCAGCCAGATGCTGGGATTCATACATCTTAAGGTACTCTCATTGGCAGGTCTTATTGAACTCTAAGCTTTGTTATACCTACTTTGCGCCCTAGTGCTCTGGATGGCTATTGGGGTGAGCAGATAAGGTCTCAGTGGATATGCATTGGCACCTGCATAATAACAATTAGAAAAGTGAATTAGTGTACACATATGTTTTAGTCTTATATTATGTTTCTAATATAGCAGTCTTAATCATTTAACAATCTAGGAGCTTTAGCCAAATTCAACATCAAATGCCTAAGATCTACGAATATATAGCAAACTATATGAACATATCATGATCATGGACAGAAGATCATGTGTCCGTGAAAACATAGGAATCACATTATTCAGTACGTAAAGAGAATGTGATTTGCTGAAGGCGGCATAGGCTTTCTTAAATACAAACTCACTCACTCACTCACTCAAATAAAAGTTTATTTTTACTAAAATGATATATAACCATGAAAACACACACCTACATATATAAACACAAACAATATTCATAACAAATAATTAAAATAAAACCTAAACAATTCTTCAACAACAAACATTACATAGAAGAAATCTGACTCAAGTAGGCTGATCATTAACGGTGGATCACAGATTTGATTAAAAAACACCTGCAGCATAACAAATCAGAAGATTTAATAACATTTAGAAATTTAAAAAAAGATGTCTAGCTTTGTTAAAGTTCTCTTGTTGCACAAAGCCACAAGATATGTAACTCGTGTAGATTTATAAAACTCACAAAAAATATAGCGTATAATAATTTGTGCCGAACTGTTACGGCATTAGAATAACATAACAGGTTCAGCAAAAGCCCATTCTTTTTTAAAGGCCAGTGAATAATGCACGATACCTATCCTAAATCTTGTTAATTAAGTTTACGTGTATGTACTGGAGACTGAGACTAGATAGTTTTAAGCCCTAAATTGAGATAAGAATTAAAAAAGACCATACTGTTGATTTTTATTCTCAATAGACTCTCTCAATAAGTGCCTACCTTGTAATAAGGTACTTTTGACCCAAGTGCCATTAGACACCAGAATATTCTATGTTGACATATGGAGTTTAGTTCACCATGGATCACTGCACACATCCTTGAAATATTTTAACAAGAGAAACTAATGAGCAAACTCCAGATGCAGATATATTCTAAGGTCACATTGTGAATTAGTTGTGCCACCGATTTAGAAAGTACAGAAATCCATAGAGGAAATAGTGCCAATTTTTTATTTCATCTTCTAAATGATTAGGGCCAAATTCCTCGTGATACAGAAAATGTGGAGACCCTCTGCATAATCCCAAGAAATGCCTGCAGAATCTATTTTCTTCCATTTGTGAGTTGGTTATATCTCAGAACCCTCAGACTCCTGCTCCTCCGATGGCAACAGATAAACACTTACGTTTCTGTAGGATAATCATGTTTTCCTAATTGACTTGCACAATTAATTAATCTTCCCAAAGGTTGGGTAAACTGAAGTCTCCTACCCTGTAGCAACTGAGTTCATCTGCTAGTTTTATCAATACACAAGTGTAAGTATGATAAGAAATGGCTTTTTCCAGTCTTGACTTCCAATAGAAAAGCATTGGATTTAGTGGATTTAGTCCAATAGTTAAAATTTAAGTTTATGAATAGTTGGTATTTAATTTGAGGCAATTCATAAGTAGCACTAGCTATTTTTCAAGTTATTAATACCATTAGTTGCCCAAGATCTTAGAACTCCTTGCTTGCATGTCATAATACGAGCATTGACTTTCTGTCCACTTTGGAGGTGCTCTGTCTCCTATCCCTCAACAAAGCCTCTAACAGATTTGTATACCGGATAATAAGAGGGGATCCCAGGCACAATCCTGTAGTACACCTCAGACAATTTTGAAACTCTCAGTGCACTTTCTCTAGGTCTGATTCTAACTCTGGCTGTAGATGGCGACAAACACATCTCAAATAGTCACTTGAGGCTGGTCCCACTTAAGTTGACTCTACAATAAACAGATCTTAAATCTGTTGATGTAGTCCAATGTCTATGAATGCAAAATATAAGGACCAACGCATATTTACTGAGTCACAGATGTAAATTACTTTACTCACATACCCTTAGGTCTGTAGTAGATTATTTCTGAAGAAACTGAGTACCAAAGTTGCCTGTTTCCAATAGTTGCTGATGAATTGTCAGAATCACACCTTTTGTTAACAGATCACACATAGCCAATTGCGAACCATGTTGTACTTTGGTACTCTCTAAAATGACACTGCATTTGCAAGGTCATGTGAATTGGATGGAGTTTCCTTTACAAATGTCACACTAGCTTGTGCATATGACCCCTGGAAATCTTCATCATACATGTAAAAGTCTAGTTTGAAAAGCCTTATTGACAAAGCTTTTATAAAAACACTCACAAACTCTGCGTGTGCCCCTGAAGGATAATTTACAAAGCCAGTTCTGAATGTGAAGATGCTACGCGTTGAAGACACATTGTATATATATACATATATATATATATATATATCGAAAGAACTCCTGCGCCTGTATCCTGGAAAGCGCCTGTAGATCCACAGAGAAGGAGCACGGACCACAACTGGATGCAAAAGTTTGTTTATTTAAACTCGAGGTAAGTCAGCCATGACGCGTTTCGGCTCCGTGGAGCCTTGATCACATATATATATATATATACACACATACATACACATCTTCTTCGGTGTTCGTCCTCGTGAACACCCGATCCGGCGGCACAATCAAACAGACAGCAATCCACTGTTCGGGTCAGTTTTTTAGTTCATATTTTATTTGGCATAAACAAAAGGCAATCCATAGTCCTTCCATTCATTAAATAAGACCAAAGCATTTCGGCGATTTGCCTTCTACTGTATATATATTGGTTTGTGACAGCTAACTGGGAAGCCTGGTAGTAACTTTTAAGTGCCAGAAGGGCAATGCCACCATTGTACCAGCCCTTCGTGAGCTTAGTCAATGCGATGCGGGGGATCCCATTGTTCCAGAGAAGGACCCTGACTTCTAACTCCACGACTTGAAAAAAGTTTGGTGGGACAGGGAAGGGTGTATTTTGTAGGGCGTAGATTTCTATCTTTAAATCTATATCAAACTACCTGTCTATACCTGGGTGTATATATACATATATAATATATAGACAGGTATTTTGATACTCATGAAGCTCACGAAGGGATGGTGGCATTGCTCTTCTGGCACTTCAAAGTTACTACTGGGCTTCCCAGTTAGCTGTCACAAACCACTGGGTACACTGGCCAGTAACCGAACCCGCTTACAGAATGGATAGGAATAATATGATAGCAGGGTCTTATCAACGGGCATTATATGGAGGATTCAAAAATACCCCGATATATACGGTTACAATATGGCACTCGGTGATATCCACTTTGGGTTGGAAAAATAAGATTAACCTGGTCACCCCTCTTTTTGAGTCTGATCGTTTGGGGCTCCTGTCACCCAGTCCTGAATTTCATAAATGGGACCTCATTGGGCTTTCGACGTTCCAAGATATGTGGGCGGGAGGCACAGTTGTCCCGCTCAGTGACCTTCAACAAGACTATGACCTAAGTACAAGGGAAACTTTCGGATACCTCCAAGTGCGGAATGCGTTGTATAAAGCTGTGCCCAAGGGTACGCATCTCCAAGCTGCTTCGCCATTGGAGGACAGACTCTTCAATGATTATTTGAAAGAAAAAGTCATCTCCTTGACTTATAGAAAGATTTTAAATAATGCACCAGATGCCTTGGGGAAGACACGATCTAAGTGGGTGGAAGATGTGGGAGACTTAGACGATGAGGAGTGGCAGGAAGCACTGACCTCCCCTCGAGAAGTCGCAATTCGGTCCAGGTTCAAACTAATCCAGTTCAAGCTCCTCCATAGAGTTTACTATACTAGTGTAGCGCTGGCTAAGATGGGTATTTTAAGCTCCTCATTATGCCCCAGAGGTTGTGGCCAGGTTGGCACATATTTACATCAGTGGTGGGAATGCCCGATTATACAGTCGTAGTGGGAGAAAATAACCTTAAAAATGTGGGAAGTTTGCGGGAAAATTATGGAAGTCACCCCCCCCGACTCTGCCTTCTCAATATATAGGATGCAACTGATTTGACGGCTAAAGAGAGTATCTGGGTCTCCCTTGGAAAAGTGGTAGTGAAACGTAATATAGCCAGAACTTGGAAAGGAGACACGGTACCGAGGCTCCGGGACTGGAAGGCCGATATGGACTGGTGCCTGCAGACGGAAAGGGTGATTATATGAAGGGAGAGGATGCCCAAAAAAATGGACCAAGATTTTGGAGGAGTGGAATAAGACGACAGGAATGTTGTGTATACCATTCACTGATCCCCCTTTGCAGGAATGCTTAACTCCTTGAAAATCAGCTGTCACAATGTAGAGTTGACGGTATGTAGTAGAATGGTAATGTTGGAAGGCAGCGACAAATTGATGATGGTAAATGTACGAATGCACTGTATCACCTTATTGTCCGCTGTTATGTTTCTGTTTTTCTTATTTAATAAAAAATAATTTAAAAAAAATATAGATATAGAATTAGATATAGATATAATAATTCTCTGCATTTTAAGTGGAATCTAGAAGAAGATTAGTGGGCATCTCCAGGGGAAATCCAGTGTAAATGAGGTGACTAATTTTTCACAATTGTAACCATTTGGGACACCACAAATATTTGCAACCCCTTTTACACTCATATCTGCCCTTTCAAACTTACATCTAGATGTCCGGCTGCAGTAAATGTGAGACAGTGCACCAATGGTCTCCATTTATATACAAGGTACATGGGGCAAGATGTGGCAATTATGTTTGACGAAAAACAGTATGCAGATATGTGTATATTTTTACATGTTGTCTGATTTCCCTACCCTGCGCAATGTGGAGACTCCATGCACATAAGATTAGGAAAAACAGGCACACACAAAAAACTGAGAGGAACTGCATATATTTTTTCACCTTGCAGGGACATTACATGAATTCCTGAGAGTTCTCTGAATCAGGTAATTGTAAACCTACACAATTCATAAGTGTAAACCTGCGATTCTAGAAATGTACGGCTGCAAAAAGGGTCCCCGCTCTCCAATGACCTTATCCTCCAATGAGTTAAACAGGCCCTGGAGAAACCCAACATTTCCTCATGGGTTATTGTGGTGTTTGCTATTTGTAAAGTGTTGGGAGGATAAGATTCTAGTGGTGACTGTTGACTGTGGAGAGAAGAGCCAGCGAGGGGGATATTAAGCTCCTCTTCTTTACTGGAATAAACGGTTTGAATTCACCTCGCACTCAGGGCCGGACTGGCCGCTGCAGGCACCGGGCATTTCCCCGGTGGGCCGCCAGAGTGGGGGGCCGGTTTTGGCCCCCTGGGGGGCCGTTTTTGTTACCGGGGGGTGGCAATATCGGCCTCCTGTAACAAATCGTCCGAAACCAGCCCGAGCAAACAGCTCGGCTGCGCTCCCAAACGCCTCACGGCTGGGGCCTACTGAGCAGGTTGCCAGGGCTGATTTCGGTTCCCAGTCCGGCCCTGCCCGCGCTGTGTGTCCTTATCACAGTTGTGTCCTGTATTTGTGCATGTGGTCTTCCCTGAGGCGCCAATGCACATACGGACTAGAATAGGGTACAGTCACGCCAGGCTTGAAGCTATTTATTTTGCCATGTCTTAATTAATTTCTTTCTGGCTGCAACTCTCACATTAACATGGTCATAATTATGTACTTTATCCAACACTTTTCGGGTCATTTAAGTGTTCTTTATCATGTTCTGTACTGGCCAAAAGACATAATTTCTGTTTTGGAAATGTTTATTAATTATTCATCATCTGGACTTGAACCCACCAGATGCTGCAACACCCTTGGTGTGATTACAAGAATAACAAACTAACAGCGGCAATGGGGATTGATAGCTTCCATCTTATCACACATCCTGATAAACTTATTCTGACGTCATCCACGAATACAATAAATTCTGTCTGCGCCTTGACACACCCGTGCCTTAGTGCAGCACTGTATGAAAGATGCATTGACGATCCTGCTTACCGCACCCTCAGTGCATAATTTGAGCTGTTGTAGGTGGGGCCCACAAACACTTATTTTTGGGGACTGACACTTATTTTTCCTCATGAGACTTTGACACAGAGCAGGAGGGAGAAAAACACAGAAGGAGGAAATGAGTAGGAAGAAATGGATGGAAAAACACTGACAAAGAAAGAAAGCAGGGATAAAAATGAACGAAAGAGTGAGCTCAAGGGATACGAAATATCTGGTGGTGAATTAAAGAGACATGAGGTGGAATCAAGACAAGGCAGCCCTGGTATGTGACACCGCGACTTCAAAAGCTCTGGCCGCGGGACTCTGACAAAAACTTTGGGCCCTGACATTACTAATTAAGCACTGCACACCAGAACAAGATTTGAATGTAAGTTGGAGTGCGTTTCGTTTTGTGAGCACAGGACCAAGACCAATAGTACTCAGGACATATCAGAAGTAATAAAGCCAACCGTGCCCAGATGCGAAGCCATGTCCTGAATTGTGATCCATACTATGCCCCGCCACCCATACTGTAGTTCTAATATGAAAACATTGGACTGATTCACAAAACTTTTCAATGATGCTAGATGAACTTGCCAAGAATTTTTTTTTTTCAAATTCAGACAATGCGACAGATTCACAAAGTAAGAATAAGTTTGCACGATATGTTTGTATATTGCACATGTGCACTACCTGCCTTGGCACATTAGGGTCAGAGAAAAGCAGAGCATAAAAACCCTATTGATATATACAAAATGGCAGCACTTGATTCCGGTCCAGGGAAGACATGGCTTGGCAGTTCGGGCTGGACTGTTCCCATGAGGCACAGGGTCAAGACTGATTTGCATATGGCCATGTCTAAACTGGGGTGGTGTAGTGGGCAAAAGAACGATGGATTTAACCCAGATCTCTTGACTGGGGGAGAATGTCTGCATTGTCAGCATTCCGTCCATCATTTGTTTGTTGTAACGCTTTTCGCCCTAAGTGGGATGGGTATTCCCAGACGTGGGACCCATGCTCACTACGCCACTGGAGTTAAGCTATCCTGGCTGATGATGGCTGATAGCCAGAAACCGGTCCTAGGATGCTTGATTCCGGTCCAGGGAAGACATGGCTTGGCAGTTCGGGCTGGACTGTTCCCATGAGGCACAGGGTCAAGACTGATTTGCATATGGCCATGTCTAAACTGGGGTGGTGTAGTGGGCAAATGAACGATGGATTTAACCCAGATCTCTTGACTGGGGGAGAATGTCTGCATTGTCAGCATTCCGTCCATCATTTGTTTGTTGTAACGCTTTTCGCCCTAAGTGGGATGGGTATTCCCAGACGTGGGACCCATGCTCACTACGCCACTGGAGTTAAGCTATCCTGGCTGATGATGGCTGATAGCCAGAAACCGGTCCTGGGATGCTTGATTCCGGTCCAGGGAAGACATGGCTTGGCAGTTCGGGCTGGACTGTTCCCATGAGGCACAGGGTCAAGACTGATTTGCATATGGCCATGTCTAAACTGGGGTGTTGTAGTGGGCAAAAGAACGATGGATTTAACCCAGATCTCTTGACTGGGGGAGAATGTCTGCATTGTCAGCATTCCGTCCATCATTTGTTTGTTGTAACGCTTTTCGCCCTAAGTGGGATGGGTATTCCCAGACGTGGGACCCATGCTCACTACGCCACTGGAGTTAAGCTATCCTGGCTGATGATGGCTGATAGCCAGAAACCGGTCCTAGGATGCTTGATTCCGGTCCAGGGAAGACATGGCTTGGCAGTTCGGGCTGGACTGTTCCCATGAGGCACAGGGTCAAGACTGATTTGCATATGGCCATGTCTAAACTGGGGTGGTGTAGTGGGCAAAAGAACGATGGATTTAACCCAGATCTCTTGACTGGGGGAGAATGTCTGCATTGTCAGCATTCCGTCCATCATTTGTTTGTTGTAACGCTTTTCGCCCTAAGTGGGATGGGTATTCCCAGACGTGGGACCCATGCTCACTACGCCACTGGAGTTAAGCTATCCTGGCTGATGATGGCTGATAGCCAGAAACCGGTCCTAGGATGCTTGATTCCGGTCCAGGGAAGACATGGCTTGGCAGTTCGGGCTGGACTGTTCCCATGATGCACAGGGTCAAGCCTGATTTGCATATGGCCATGTCTAAACTGGGGTGCTGTAGTGGGCAAAAGAACGATGGATTTAACCCTGATCTCTTGACTGGGGGAGAATGTCTGCATTGTCAGCATTCCGTCCATCATTTGTTTGTTGTAACGCTTTTCGCCCTAAGTGGGATGGGTATTCCCAGACGTGGGACCCATGCTCACTACGCCACTGGAGTTAAGCTATCCTGGCTGATGATGGCTGATAGCCAGAAACCGGTCCTAGGATGCTTGATTCCGGTCCAGGGAAGACATGGCTTGGCAGTTCGGGCTGGACTGTTCCCATGAGGCACAGGGTCAAGACTGATTTGCATATGGCCATGTCTAAACTGGGGTGTTGTAGTGGGCAAAAGAACGATGGATTTAACCCAGATCTCTTGACTGGGGGAGAATGTCTGCATTGTCAGCATTCCGTCCATCATTTGTTTGTTGTAACGCTTTTCGCCCTAAGTGGGATGGGTATTCCCAGACGTGGGACCCATGCTCACTACGCCACTGGAGTTAAGCTATCCTGGCTGATGATGGCTGATAGCCAGAAACCGGTCCTAGGATGCTTGATTCCGGTCCAGGGAAGACATGGCTTGGCAGTTCGGGCTGGACTGTTCCCATGAGGCACAGGGTCAAGACTGATTTGCATATGGCCATGTCTAAACTGGGGTGGTGTAGTGGGCAAAAGAACGATGGATTTAACCCAGATCTCTTGACTGGGGGAGAATGTCTGCATTGTCAGCATTCCGTCCATCATTTGTTTGTTGTAACGCTTTTCGCCCTAAGTGGGATGGGTATTCCCAGACGTGGGACCCATGCTCACTACGCCACTGGAGTTAAGCTATCCTGGCTGATGATGGCTGATAGCCAGAAACCGGTCCTAGGATGCTTGATTCCGGTCCAGGGAAGACATGGCTTGGCAGTTCGGGCTGGACTGTTCCCATGAGGCACAGGGTCAAGACTGATTTGCATATGGCCATGTCTAAACTGGGGTGGTGTAGTGGGCAAAAGAACGATGGATTTAACCCAGATCTCTTGACTGGGGGAGAATGTCTGCATTGTCAGCATTCCGTCCATCATTTGTTTGTTCTAATATGAAAACATTGGACTGATTCACAAAACTTTTCAATGATGCTAGATGAACTTGCCAAGAATTATTTTTTTTCAAATTCAGACAATGCGACAGATTCACAAAGTAAGAATAAGTTTGCACGATATGTTTGTATATTGCACATGTGCACTACCTGCCTTGGCACATTAGGGTCAGAGAAAAGCAGAGCATAAAAACCCTATTGATATATACAAAATGGCAGCACTCCAATGAGATTCAAGGAATAGCAAAGAAGTTTAGAAAACCCCACACTAAAAAAAAAACAGGCCCACATGTAATTTGGATATTTACGAAAATGATCAATATAGGTGTTTGCCTTGTCACAAAATACTACTTTTCCAAGCAGGCACAAACATGGTATTTCACAGAGGTAATGGTGTTCTGCGTGCAGAAGGCTTTCTTTTTTTTTTGCCAAAACAGGGGCGCGTTTAAATAAACTATGCACTTTCCTAGGTGTAGGATACCTTTGATCGCCTTTGAATATCACCTATTAGTAGCGGACGGTTGAACCACCTGCACTTTAACAATTTGCAGACAAATCTATGTTCATTCTGTGCAACATGTAATTTACACACCATGTTCAATGACACGTTTATGAATTGTCGCAATCGGGAATATGTATAAACTGTGCATGGTCCACCTTGAGCATTGTACCTCACCTCTGAGGCTCGGACTTCTTATCTTCAATGTATACATGCAGAAGGCCTGTCGGAAATCCTTAGACTGCAAATGTCTACGAAGATGCTTCTACTACACCTCTCTTAGGGCCTCTTTATGATGGTGGTGGGACTTACGTCCGACCGCCATCATATCGGAGTCAGGATTGCCCGACATGCTGTCAGCGGTCCCACCAATGGTATTACAATGGTCCACCTTCAAGGCAGTCGCAAAGTGTATCATTTGCATTACGGTGTGTGCTGCAAGCTCCAGCACACGCCGCAATGCAAAAGATACACTTTTAGCATATCCCTGCACTGGTAAACAACGTTTACCCTGAAACTTTTTCAACGCAGGGAATCACAACGCGGTCGTTACAACGACCGCGTTGTGATTCCGCATACAATTACTCCGCAAGTCAGAACAATGACTTGCGGAGGGGGGGGGGGGAGGTGTTGGATTTAAAATCAAACACCTTCCCTAGTGTCCGCACAGACTGGAGTTGGAATAGTAAATTATACTATTCCAACATCCAGCGCCCCCCCCTCCGCAAGTCGTTGTTCCGACTTGCGGAGTAATGGTATGCGGAATCACAACGCGGTACCTGCCACATGGTGCAGGGATATGTAGGGGGGCACCATTGGTGCACCCAAAACAGAGGGCCAGGTGGAAGGGGGGCCTGCCACTGTCCCCCAATGTCCCTTACCACCAGCCTTTTCATGGCAGATAAACCGCCATGAAACGGCGGTCGGGAAGGGACATCATAATTTTTACGGCGGTGCCTGGCAGGTACTGCCATCATTGTAGGGATTCAAGTTCCCTCCGACGGTCCCGTGGGATCAGTGGCGGTCGGTCTCTACGACCGCCACCCGTCCTCCCGCCATCCTAATGTGGCGGCGGGAAACATGGTTATGACGGCAGTGGGTCGTAATCAGGCCTTAGTTCTGAAACGTACTGTTTAGGTTGCTACACTGTAGAAGATAATAATTTCCTGAACGTGACCAACATCCCTGTTGTACTAACACTGCGTAATGCAATCCTCCTGGTTTATATTCCGTTGTCAGGCTGAAAGAAATGTGAAATCCTCGCGCCGTGATGGGAGCTGTGTAAAGTCATTCAGCAGAGGCCTCTGGCATGCAGCACTGTTGCCGCGAGCATGGTATTCCACGGGGTTCGAATGAAACGAAGTGTGTGAAGAAAACGGTAAATAACCTGTATTTCCTCCACTTTGAACTCCAAAGGGTCAAACACATGCAGCGAGTATATTTAAAGGCACAGTTTCTCCTTTTTCACCTACACCAGGCCTGTGTGTTTTCTGTAGGTGCTGCTGTAAGAAACGTGAGCTCCGGGCATGGCCTAGACTACGTCACAGGTCACGCGCTTCGCGTCAACCATCACCTTCTCAGTCTCCGGTCTAGATGCAAACAGACTGCCCTGCGCCTCTGCTTGAACACCGCGCATCCGGTGATGTGCTCTCAATGTCAAAGGTCATCATCATCATCATCAAATGAGTAGCTTCACTGGAATCAAGAGGGAAATGTCGCCTATGACCACGTGGGTGATGAATGTGAGCACTCAATATTATAACAAGATTATCTCAAATGCATGTTTTTTCTGAAAAAAAATATATATTATAAAAACAAATATATCATACAGGTTTCACACCAGGTTTTGTTCCTTGCTTGCTTCTGTGCGTGATTACATGTTTATGAACCCATGTACATGACAGAAACTAACAGGTATGCATGTTCTGCGTGGACTGCCATGCTATCCACAGCTCACCGCCCCCTCCGACTCCCGCGCCCTCCTTCCCCGTCACCCTACATGCAGGAACATGGCCTAAAAGCATAAGAGCGTCCCCAAACGATGCTTCGTTTTTGTTATTTTGTTTTCTTAAAGGTTGTCATAGCGTTAATGTCTTCCACGGCAGGCGTTTCCTGTTTTTAAGCATCCTCACGGGATAAGGACATTCAAGCCTTCCAAACAACCCAAAAATAAAAAAAACACAATTGTTAGGCTGTGTTAATGTACATCTCCTAGCATCTACTGTGACAGTTATTTGTTCAGTGTGCAAAGACTATTGTGTAACAGATGGTGCGCTTATAACGTTTCGATACTTTTCCCTGCGTGAAACTCAACGACTGCGTGAGCACATTAAGCCAACGCCCGCTGTCCATAGAGTTATTTCTGTATTGTGTATTTTTTTCTTACTATGTTGTAATATCATTTCAATGACCTCGCACACGCAGTACAATCAAGTTTGCTAACTGCGCCCCCATGTGGCTGGACACCAAACTGCGCGTTGTTACGCCTTCAGACTGCCCACCGCTTCTCCGCGGGACCCGTTTTCCCCATTCACGCGCATTCTCTACGCCGTTATGGTGGCTGCTTGGAAGCCGGCTGCACAGCGTGGGACCTCAAACGGACAAGACGAACTGCCAGCCGCAGAGAGGAGGAGGAGACATGGAGCCAGCGTGTGAGGCACTTCTGTGGCACAAAGATGCTTAGGGCATGTGGTTTCCTATTAACTGGTGTATAAATCAAAGTTCTGTCACGGGATAGTGTACTTAATACAATAGACTGACCTGACCTCACTTTTTAATGGAACGCGGGCGAAAGGTCAGGCCATTATGCTATTATAAAGTGATTGACACCGTTCTTGATGAGGCTTTCACTTTTTATGTAGCCTCAAAGATGGCTTAAAAGGCAGGATAAATCAAATGCACCGCGAGAGAGGAAAAAACAGGACAGTAGGGGGATTTATTTGAGCCTGTACTTCAACAAGCACATTTCAGAACTTAAAATAGCCTGGCAGAAAGGGCTTTAAGTGGGCCGGGTCTCACCGGTGCTGAGCCGGGCTCTGTGTTGTACCCTGATACAGGAGGTCCGTTTTTTTCGTGACAGCAGACACTTCGATGTGCGCGTGCTCACACTGCTCACTAGTGGAGAAGTTACGGCATGACGTCATGCTAGGTGAGCGTTGTATGGGAAGGGAGATCCTTTAAAGAGAGTCATTTTCTCTCTAGATTTCCCTTCTCTTTTTGAAACTCAAGAAGCAGCAATATTGTCGCGGTGTCACCAGGGCTTTAAGTGGAAGCTTTTTCAATATTATATACAAACCATAGTTACTGCTTATTTATCTTATGCAACTAAACACCATTGACAAAGCCAAAAGTCCTGACTTCTTGTAAGTATGATGTTACTTGTTGTATCATATATCTGGATGCAAAGACAAACAGCAAAATACAAGTCCGGCGGCACACTATGGTTAGCACAGATTTTTAGTTTACGTGTTAAGCCACGCTCTTAATTACATTGGCCACGCCCCTTTGAGAGACCCCCCCAGTTTTTTCATCCCACTTACAGATCTGCTGGCAACATTCCTGGATGTGGTGGGTACGAGTCACCGGCCTGCAGGCGCGCAACACCCATTGGGCTCACCGGGCTTCAGCCCCCCCCCCGTCATGTGTGTCAGCCCGGCTGAGACAGCCTCGCGGGCTGGCGTCCGTCTAATTGCAGCCGCACCCGAGTTCTTCACAGGTCTTTAAAAGACCATTTACTCGCTAATGAGGCTTTTGTGGTATTTTCACCCCTTTTTACAGCCGCTCTGCCTATGGCTGGAAGACTTAGCCCCCCCCGAAATTTTTTCAGCCCCCCCCGAAATTTGGCTCTAGTTGCCCGCCTGCCGGCCTGAATGTCTGAGTTACAAGGCGCATAGACATGGCAGCAAAATGCTGAAAATTGAAAATGGCGTCGGGGACGCGCACGTTCCGCTGTGAAGCCCAGGGAGGTGTCCTCCCTGGCAAGACACAGCTTCAACTGTATTTTTGTTCAAACTCTGTTTCCGGGTCCTCAAGGTCGCAGCTTTAGACGTCACGACGGCGCTCGCCTGCTGTGCTGTTGAGAGACGCCTGAAGGCCCAAACTGCGCCGCCTCCCTGGTGAGTAGGAGCTGCCAGATATTTCCCGATGCACTGAGCAATTTTTTTTAGGCTGACAAGAAGGAAACGTAGCTGCTTCATCAAGGCATTCCTTTCCAGTGAAAGATGAACCTTGAGCAGTGTGCTGAGGGACAGGTCTGAATGTACCCACTGACAGTCAGATGACTGGAAAATACCATTACAGTTAAAGATGGAGGCAAAGGCCAAAAGGAAGTGCATAGATTAATGTCTTTTAAACAAATGAGGCCGCGCCATATAGTCATGTGAATGTGCCCTTAGCTGGTGGTGACTGTTCTATATCTGTGATCTAGAACTGAGACCAATGGGTACTTATTGGTTTGTTCTGTAATTTAAATATGTTAAATGCAGGGCCACTGGAATAGTGGGATTCTGTAGGCAGGGCTTATGGATTTGCCACAAAATACATCATCTGTTACAAAATCTGCAGTTTTTAGCAAGAATTTTTTTTTTCTAGTTCAAACAGATCAACAGTTACTAAAATCGTGGCAACGTGTTTGCGTGCAGTGGAAAGCCTTTTGCAAAGGTTAACTGGTCATCTTTCAGTTGCTGATTTCTGTATTTGGTTGTTACACTGCTTAATGAAGTGAAATATTTGCTCAGACGGTATTCCCATGTATAAGAACGACAAAATAAAGAAGTAATATTATAAAAAAGTGCCACATTATGCTGTATAATTTGCCTTTCCCTGCCACATAACTTCGGGCTCCCCTGCCACATAATTCCAGCGGTCCTGGTTATATGACTAACCTGTAGCTTACATATTGCCAGATTGCTCACCCTCCTCCTTTCTCTCTGAAGCAGTGTAACGTAACTAGCATCCGCAGTGATAATTTGCCTGCTATAGTTTAAAAATTAAATACATATCAGGGGCGCTTACCCCCTGTATGAAGCAATGTAGATAAAAAAAGTACTCTCGTAGTAACAGCATGTACAGATAGTTTGTTATGACTCCTCACTTCCCTTCTCTCAATCTTTTTTCACCTTTTGCTTTAGATGTATTCGATGTACTCTGCTTTTTCTTCAGATTGCACCAAGACAGAAAGCTCACACCATGTCAACTCCTGATGATTTCTGAATAGATTCATTGGTTTGCCCTTAACCTCTTCTGTGCCCATGACGAGATAGTCTCGTCATGGAGCACGGTTGCGCTTTGCCCATGACGAGACTATCTCGTCATGAACCCCGCCCGCTAATGTAACGCCCGGCACAGGAGGGGGAAAGGGCGTGGCACAGAAGGGGTTAAACCCCTGTACCAGCTCGCCTCGAGTCCCTTTGAGAGAGAAGATCAGTTTCTTTTCAGTGTTATGCCCGAGGGATGTTCTCTGCTTCACCATCACAGTGCATCAACATGTGAAGTGCACACTATACTGACGTGTTCTGTGTGCATGCACCAGTGCATCTGTGGGATGCTCCCTGCTGCTTCTTCATCATAGTGCACCAACATTCGAGGGCCGCCCTAATCCCGATGTGTTCTGGATCCATACACCGATGTGTCTGCGGGATGTTCTCTGCTTCCTCATAGTGCACCAACATGTGGGGGTCACCCTTCACCCAATGGGCAAGATTCTCAAAGGTAAACTTTTTTCTCCGCCCTGACTGTGGAGTCTTCGCAATCGTAAACGTACTATTAAAATCGAAGTTTGTGAATAGCATAAAAATAGCAAACTTACACAAAAGTGTAAATTTACTACTAGTAAAATTACTTGTAGTGAATTACACTCATAGTTTGGGAACACCAAAAAGCAGTAACGGTACCACAGTAAGTGTAAGCTTACACCAAATTGTAATTTTTCCTTTGTGAATTAGTCCCAATGTGTTCTAGATACATGCACCGATGTGTCAGTGGGATACTCCCCACTACCTAATAAAAGTGCTCCAACATGTGATGGCCGCCCTATCTATCTATGGCCAATGTGCTCTGGATACGTGCAGTATTGTGCCTGTGGAATGCTCCCTGCTTCTTCATCAGAGTGCATCAACATGTGAAGCCCACCCTATTCCCGGTGTGTTCTGGATCCATGGACTGATGTGTTTGATGGATGTTCCCTGCATGTTGGTCCCAGTAACACACACATAAGGCCTGGACTATTCGCGATTGGTGACAGTAATACACACATAAGGCCTGGACTATTCTCGATGCCCTCTGAGTGCATGCACTGATGTGTCAAGAAGGTCTGTGCACCATTAACAGAGCACTGTACGGACAATGTTCTGGACAGAGCTTCAACCACTCTGTAGCTGTGAAGGAGCAGCAGTAACCAGGGGTGGTGGGCCTCATGTGCATGACCATCGCTGATAGCTGTAAGGACTTATTCACTAAGCAGATCCAACGTCTTTATGAACAGGCTCCCAGGACAGAGGAACACAACAATGTCTGGTTTTTATAGCAAACCCGTTCCATCAGCTGGAAAGACAAGGTCAGAGTAATTGTTGTGTTTGACATGAGTGAACTCGTATTTTCAAGACTTACCCTGTGCTTTGATCACTACCTAATAAACATCAAAACACATTGTGACCTTCAGGGCCTATTAGGCAGGGCACTATAAACATGCAATTTATCCACCTAACTTAATTTGTAGCCGACATCTGAAATCCATACCGACCCTCACGGCTCCCAGCCTAAGTCACTGGCACAGGATCTCCTCTTATGCATTCACATGCAAGATCGCAAACAATTACCAGAGCTTTCTCCTAAAGCTGGAATCCCGCCAAGAGAAGTCTAATCTGCTTAAGAGTGTTGGGCACTTAACACTGAGCTGAACAAATCACTCGATAGGCATTGGCTAGACAAAATCAGACATTCGCACAGCAGCATGAGATTCTGGGCTACGTCTGAAGGTAGAGATGAACAACCTTGGAAAGGGCAAGCACGGCACACTCATTGAACACAGTGAAGTTCAAGTCCTTGGATATCAGAACCATCACCCTCGGTTTCCATCCAAAACCCTTAAGGAGCATGGCTCTGATCTGTGCTGGTGAGAGACACCACACTCCCTCAGGCACCAGACTGAAAAACAAGTCACACACCACTGGGCAGCTTTGGTGGAAACCAACCTCCAACCCTGATTTCATCCCGAGGAGGGCGGACATCATGGAAAGCAATGACACCAATCTAGGGCAATAGTACGCTTCAGCCTCTTCTACAGCAAACATTGAAAAGTAAATTATATTTCCCCTCCGATTGATATCACTTTGTGATCTATTCCAGTCAGATGTGTTGTAAGGTGTGCACGACTTGGGTACACAAAGGCAAATGTTGCCCCGGTGGTAAGAAAAGACGAACATTGAAGAGAAGGAGAAAATGACTCAAGAGAGCCTCTGCATCATGGTTAAAGCACTATGCTGCATATTTTTTCAGTGTACGCATGAAATATTTACAAGACCTTCAGAGCTGGTTCTGAGGTTTAACCCTCATATACTGGCAAGAGGTGTAGTTGGTAATCTGAACGCAAACCTGGTTTCACCTTGAATTTTCAGTTCCTCTTGTTCATTTATGTTGTTACACGCTTAGTCTAACATACTCGGAGAAGAAGCTTTCACAGTCGTGCATCCTATTGTCTGTATTTCTCTCTCTGGCTTCGTTCATTCTGAACCATCTCCTCAATTCCTGTTCAACCTAATATTTTTTGTCAATGGCTTCTCGCTTTGGGAAATAACCCTCTGAACCAACGATTACCTATAATGTCTCTATGAAAGAATATGACTATGTAACACTCAGAACTACATCCTCCAATATTCTCTAAGTGGGGAGGATCTTCCACTTGATGCTCCTCGTCGCATTATCACAATCACTCACTATGCCAAAACCCGTTTACCACAATGTGTTTCCCAATGGTTTAAATCCCCTACCTCTTAAAAAAATATTCAGGTGATGAAAAACAAATCTGCATCAACACTCATCCAGTTGATCTCATGCACCCAATTCTGACTGGCAACATGGACTCTTGGTCAAGGAATAATGTAAATTTGAAGCACTGAGTTTTGTACAACCTCTTTGCAACAAGGTAACGTCATCTGTAAAACTGGCTTTTTGCAAAACAAAAGCCTTTGAATAACTGCACCCTCTTCCTTCAGTGCTCTGAGGCTACGCTATGCTATCATGTGTTGTATAGCACATTTCTGCCATTAAAGCAGCCTTTTAGGACTGCCAGCAATCTGAATGTGCATTTCAGTGTGGTTCTGGGCTTTCACCGGTAGACAAGTATTTTAGTACATGTATGCGTGGTCTTTGGTAGTGATTCATGATGATGCTGTATGTGGTCCTATTGTTTCTGTGTAAGTGAGTGAGTTAAGGACGGTGCTGCTTTTATCATTTTCCAATCTTGAATGGTTGACCACTAATGGGAAGATGTTTGGCTGTGTTTTTAGGTAAGAAACTATTTGGTTTGGTTCTGTGCGGTGTGAGAGAGGATGCAAGGGGACTATCCAAACAATTTTGTGGAAATTGTGAGGATTGAGCTACGTGAGGTGTATGTTGATTTGTTAGTAAGTATCGTTAGGTCCCTTAAATATCTCTCGTGCTGAGTTGTGCTCATGATTGCGCAGATGGACTGCCTCTAACACCTGCGAGTGTTGGCATGAGTGCGGGAAGTTGTACATATGGGAGCATCTCATTTCAAACCATATGCCTTTGATGCTGTTTTCCGCCTGTGAGGGTGCAACAAGGACTGTCTAACATGTTCTGTTGTTTCTGGGGCAGAGGACTGTATTGAAAAAGCAGGGTACGGTTGGTACACCATATGAAAACACTGCTTTATCAACTTGATGGCTTTGAAGCTATGTTGTGTGCATGAGTGCATAAGAAGGTTGCAATCTCCCCCTCACTGCACATCTTCAGGAAGACCCTCAAGACCTGGCTCTTCTACTGACCGGCGCTGCTTACCCCTGCCCCAGCGCCTTGAGACCCTACGGTGAGTAGCGTGCTTTACGATTCCCTCATTGATTGATTGATTGAATCTATCTGAAGGCATTTCTAGGATTACAGGCAAATTAGCTGAGCTAGCACACGGTAAGGAAGAAAGCCAGCTTTTTATAGGTTTATATAACGTAAGAACTAGCCAGAGGAGCAAAACTATTCATGCATCCAAACTAAGTTTATTAAAATCAAACATAGATGAATAATATTTGAAAGTGAAGAGGATATCACTGCTGCTAGTGGTTTTCACAAGCAAAACTGATTCTAGATACAAGGTCCAATGTCATTCCAGAAGCTTCATCTTTGGAATGAAAGAGAGCCTTTTAACACAAAAAGCCTGTTTTAACCCCAGGAGCCTTACTGATATTGGAAAACCAACTCTATCAACGCTACCAACTTAACGATCCAGCAAGAATGGCCTGAAAAACAGCGTGAGTCATTACTCCTGCGTTTGGAGACAGAGCCTTCTCTGTTGCCGCTGCCATGGAGTGGAGCACTTGGATCGGACCTTTTCATAAACACCATTTTGTAGTACTTTTGTGGTACTACTACAATAGTACTGCAAATGTACAACAAAATACTATTCACAAACTACATGAGATGGCCTCTGCCTGTCTTCTCATTTTCTGTCCGGAGTTCTCCAACCCCACTGCGGAGCCTCTGCACCCATAGGTTTATGCTTTGGTAGTATATGTGGGAAGGACTGGGCGAGTTGGTGAAAAGGGGGAATACTTACTACAAAAGGGGAGGAGTAAGGAGAGATTAAGAGAGGATTAGGAAGGTGTATAGGAAAAGACATGAACCCACCCACAAAAGAGTACCCAACTCCAAGTTGCATACTGCACTTCTATATTTACTAATGTTAAACAAGACCAAAAAAGAGTAGTAAATGTACTCTATCTTACAGTAACTGGTACTGCAGCACCCTTCCGTAAAACAAATAGGAAGTTAAAATAGACCCTCAAAAGAAATAATGTAGAATTAAATTCATTACTATTTAAAAATATGAATAAATACAATAAAAAGCTTAAAAATTATGTAAAAATAAATATTTTATTTTACTTTGGCATATTATAATTTCAGAATTAAAAAATGATTACAATTATTTTTATTACATTATATTTACATTAGTTTTAATTAATTATATGCATCACTTGTAATAATTATTAATACATTACTAAAAATATGCTTATAATTTTACTTTAGATGTTCGTTCAGTTTAAATTTCAGAAACGTAATTTAATTTAATATATTTAAATTAATTATTTATTAATTCAAAATGAAGTTATCAATGTTGTAGCATTTTTCTTTTGTTATACATTTAAAATAAATATATGACATTGTTTTTACATCATATTAAATATACAAAATCTTTGGTAAATGTATTAAAGTTTAATAAACTTTAAAAAAACACTAAACATTGTTCGAATTCTTTAAATCTGGGTTGGCGATTGCTCTATGGTGAAGTACAGGGAACGTTTCCGTATATTTACTTAAAAAAAAGTTATTAAACTTGGAAAAATGTGTTAAAATGTTTTAATTCTAAAGCAATAATAAGTTCATTTTGAAATACTAATTAAATGCATTAATGCCACGATGAAAAGGGTTAAGAAAACACGTACCATCAAATGAAATTGCATAGATGCTGAAAAAGAGATGATGAAACAACTTTTTTTGAAAACACTAAAACCGAAACAATTTATTTGAGGTTGACTACACTGTCATGACTTGCAGGAATCACTGAAAGAGATATCAATCTACAGACCAGTGTGTAGACATGGAAATGACACTGAGCATGACTGATGACAGACTTAATGAAGAGTGACTGTATCTCAGAAAAGAGAGTTTTGGATACCTGGAAAGTGTTTTAGGTATGCTTATTATGCAAGGCAGGAACCTTTGTGCCCTGGAGACTGAAAGCTTGTGCACCATGACGCTACGCAGTGAATCGAGAAAAAGTGTGGCGTCGTTGAATGAGATCAAGACGTTGTATTGCTTTATACAACAATGGCCCTCATGTACAAACCTTTTTTGTAGTTCCAAGCCCTGCGGTTTGCAATATCAGAGAATATGTGACTGCAAAATAATGTGCTTCAATTTACTAAACCCCATTTGTGAGTCAGAAAAGATTGTCTGGTTCGCAAATGGAGTTCAGTGACACATTACAGATCTCATATTAGAGGGGTGTTTCTCTGAATTGTGAGTCACAATGAAATGCATCAATGGTTTGTGATGGCAGTTGAGGTCACAAACCGTGGATCGTATACCAACTACTGTTATCGATTGGTATATGATCCGCAAAGGCAAATTAAAGCAATGTCTAGAAGCCAATGCTTTAGGGCAGATCCCCAACACAGAAGAATCTGGGGTGGGTAAGAGCGTGTGATCCACAATTCCGGCTTTGATTTCAGTTACCTCACCCCAAGTGCACTGGAATACCGTACACTCCCACGTCATATGGTAGAAGCCGGTGTCCGGGGTCCTGCATCTGGGGCATTCCGAGGATGCCTCGGGATTCAACAGCTGAATGCGGTGTGGGGTGAGGTATTTTTGGTGTACAAAGTTGAACTGTGTGAACGGGAAGCTTGGGTTGCGAGACACCCCCATGACGTGCTGTAGTGCATGACCCCATGGTTTGTCTGTTAGTAATTGGGATAAAGCTATGTCCCACCTGTACCAGGATCCCCCAGTCTTCCCCTGTACTGTGGACTGCAGTGCATTGTCGAGGACTGTAATGGCGTGCCTCGTGCCTCCATACGATAACAGGGCATGTAGCAGCTCCTTATCTGTGCACTGATTTGCGGCGGTTGGAAATTGTGACATGCATGTATAACATTCATTGGGCAGATGCACCCGCAAATTGCCAGTTTGCGATACACCCTCTTTGTACAGCGGCCACAGTGCAAATTTCATACCCGTTTGTAAATCAGTTGGCGTTAAATTTGCAGATACTGGTTTGTGAATAGATATTAGTACACTATACCCTTAATTCTTTGATCAGGCGTTGAAATGAAAATGAAAGTGTGTTTGTGTTATTACATTATAGGTTTTATATATTTAGTAACACACTGAAAAGATATCAGAACCAATTCTATTAAATAGATAGAAGCAAGACCCAACAGATGTCTCATAATCGCAGGGATCGGCTCAGAGGCATGGATTTCATATTGCACTGTATATTTTGAGAAGTCGTCTTGATACGAGGACTTTTCCACGGCTTGACTGCATTGGCCTGACTGCCGTAGAGAGCTCGTGCAAGAAGGCTACTTTTAAGAAGCTGCCACGAGCAGCAACAACGATATCAATTGAAGGCGGGCGCAGATTGGCTCGATCTCTGTTGATCACCAGCATTCAGAGGGTCATTATCAAGACCAAGACCAACATATGAGTCGAATTCTAAAATATAATCATTAGATACCAGGTATAGTCGAGCCACACTCCAGAAATTAAAACAAATGATGAGGAACATATATGAAATTGTGAGATTGTCAGAAACACACATTTAAGTTATATTTATCATGCAGTTCAGATTTAAACGTTAGAAGCCAAAACATATTATATTCAGTCATCAATGCTGATAAAGACGTGCTTTGATGTACCAGCTGAAATAAAAGCGCTCTACAGTTGACACAAACGTACATCTTTCGGCTATTGATACAAACATTTATCAATTAGTCCCTTTGTTGAAAATGCTGCAACATGGTGGTAGTGAGTACAGTACCATATGTATTGCTAAATAATCCAATACCTTATCATTAGATGGATTACGAATCACAACAACGTGCTCCAGTTAATCTGTGACATGCTGCTGATGAGATTTTAGTGACCTTGGACAACTGCACATCAAAATGTAGAAACCATTCCCATGCTTCAGAAATTAGAGCTGTCTGGAGGAATTTCACGATTTGTAATAGGAATTCTATTTGACTTTTGCATAGCGCTCAGATAAATTAGATGCGGCTTTAGGGCACTTCAGAATGTAGTAATGCAGAAAACAGGCAAAAAATCAAAGATGTCGCCCACTGCAATAAGAGTGATTTGTCAGCAGATCAGATGTGGGCAGAAAATGGCCGTAGGGAGGGTGCTGTCTAATGCCAGTCAGAACACCTGTTTCAGACCCTACCAAAACGTCACAAGACCTACTGAAGTTAACCAAGCAACCGTGATGATTTTCATTGGGAAAAAGCTTATACACGGGCTGTCGCAATCCAGTTGCATCAAGGTTGGACTGCCAGTGGGAAACATTTTCTATATATTTGTATTTTTATGGAGTACTCTGTGTTGCCTCATGGTTCTTTGAGGAAACAGTACATGTGAAGTTAGAGATGAGTGTCAATAGATTGAAGGGCAGCAGGAGTCAATTTGAATCAAGGCATCACCCCTAGAGGGTTCCCCTAGCTCACTGCCTCAAAGTTGAGATCTTATTCAAAGATCAACATGGACTAATCCCTTCATAGGTGTTTTATGACATATCGATCGATGGGTTCGTCCCTCAGGGTCAGAAAACGCTATCTAATTTGCCACAGATAATGTCCATGCATGGGCCCTAGCGTGGGTGGCACCACAGCCGGAACGTGAACCCGAGGCTCCCTCTCCTCCAACATGACGTTCCCAAACTGCACAAAGCCCAGATGAGCTTCTTCTTCGCAAGCTTACTGGCATTCACCAAATGGTTTGGTGGAACGCCATGGGCTATTCGTTTGCTGATTGTTATAAACATGATTTTCTGGTACAACTGAACAATCTGGAGGGGTGACAAGAGTCACCATGGTTTCAGCTCGTGGAACTGAAAATGTGCGCATTATGGTTCTTCATCAGGTTGCATAGAAGGTTAGCTACTGTACCAAAGACAAGTTTCCGTCTCCCCAAGCCGTAAACTATATTTTCCAAAGGATAGGATCAATCATGTTCCTAGCAGTGAAGCAAAAAACTTCACTGAAGAGAATGTTCTCATTTAGGGATACGAGAAGGGTTTGATAAATTAGATGTAGGGGGCAGGCAAAGCTGCAGACCTTCAAAGACCCTGGGTCTAGACATTATCTTGTTAAACTCAATCTGGGCCCCTTAATCACTTTTCACTCAGTTCCTTAATGTATAGGACACCCCTCCCTAGGTTCTACTTCAAGCACTAATGATACAGTCAAGATTTAGGGAATGTTAAAGCTCTGCCTAAGTAAAATTCTCTATTTTAGGAAACAACTGTATGAACGCTCTGCTGGATTCTGGGTTGCTATGGTGATTCTTGACAGCCTCTTCAACGACTTCATTGAAGTTATTTTACACTCGTATCCTATACTGGTCACTAACCAAAAGTCTGTGACATTGACATTGGCAAGCCTGGTGTTTTCACACAAAACTGACCAGCCAAACCGTTTCATGTTCAACCAAGTACGGGAACCGACTGGTTTCCTGCATCTGCCATTCGTGTTGCCGCCTTGCAGTTTTCCGATGGAAAAAAAAAGAAAATTGTATTTTAAGTGAAGTGACTTCATAGCTATAAAATAATTTCCTCCATAATTCAGCAATCCCGAAGGGATAGGAGACGGGGAGCTTGACAACTTGCTACAAATGGAGAACGAGCCTGATCAACCCCCACCGCGCATCAGGTGCGTTCGATCCCTTCGCCTTTGCACCGTGTGGTGCAGGAGAGAGTAGTACCCATGGGCCTCTGGCAGGTCAGCACCAAACACTGGAAATATAGGTTTACAGACCAGGCAGGTTGGGTTTTAGGAAATACACAGACTTTTCTCATTAAAACTGAAATGCATGTTGGGTTATCGGGTTTCCTGCATGATGAGGATTCCAGAGAAACGCGCCTTCAACATTTTCAATTTGATCGCTGCTTCCAAGCCAATTAATTCTTATGAAAAGGGGAAGTCTGGGCCCAAACCTCACACATGACTTGACTCAAATCTTTGCTTAAAGTAAAATAAACAGGGTACAGTCTGTGCTCTACGGAGGGCGAGAAGATCTAAAACATATAATCACTTGAAAAATGAGGAATGGCTGCACAGACTTCAAGGTCTACTGCACTCAATGTTTTCTGCTTTATTGATTTGCTGAAATATTTACAGTGAACTTTGAAGGAGCCATTGGCAAATAAAGGTGTAACTTTGGTGTGGTGTTTACCCACATCATCGTCCGCATTGATTGGAAAAACAAAAATCAAAAACAAATCAACTGGAACTACCTGAAGAACTGCAAACATTTAGGATTTATTTGGCCGTACAATATGCAGTCACATAATAGCATAGACAGACAATTGGACTGACAGATTTGTTCTAAAACCACCCCAGTGGTTTGGTGGGCATCTATCAACCTTTAAAAGGGATCTGCCAGCTAAAATCGTTGCATTAGGGAGTGGTTGCAGTTTTAATGTGAATTTATGCAGCTAACTGTTCTCTCTGATATGAATGAAACTACTGCTATGATTTGTACATTGGAGCAAAGCTGACTCAGCACTTTGGACTAGGTGCTCAAGACACAAAACACACCCCTGAGTATATCTTCTACTGTCCTTATGTGTTTCTTTTTCTTTTCTTTAATCACCTTCCACCTTGACTTTAGCCATACTGGTGTATGTTATGACATTATAACGCGTTACTATGTGGACGTTAAAGGTTACGCATGTCCGCATAGTCTCGGAATGTCCAGGGCCAGACTGGGAACCAATACCGGCCCTGGCAAAGTGCTCAGCCAGCCCCCCCCCAGGGGTTGGGGGTGCGGCCGAGCTGTTTGCCACAGCCGGTTTCGGCCGAGTTCGTTACACCGGCCGATTTTGCAGCTAAGATGCAAACATGTCCCTGTAAAAAAACGGCCTCCAGGGGCCCAAAACCGGCCCCCACACTGGCGGCCCACCGGGGAAATGCCCGGTGCCCACTACGGCCAGTCCGGCCCTGGTAATGTCCCATGACTGCCAAGCCGAGTATGACGAAGACCTATACATGTACAGCATGTTTTCTTTGTTTACCTATGCTTGATAATATGGGGTAATGAGACAGAATGATTCATTTTCGTAACTGTGATTGTCACCACAATGTGTCCATGTTTTTTTCTTTGTTATTAACATTCAATAGAGAAATACTTTGAAAAAAAGACTCAAAACACGAAAAGGTTGGCATATGAGTAACTCTTGTTATTTCTTTGTTTGTGTTATGTTGGTGTTTGAGCTAATGGTTAGATGCCTGCAAAGTTGTAATCACATCTATGAAAATGTTTAATATATGTTGTATCCTTGCAACCCCCCAAAACTATTTGGTCTTTGTGTTTAGTCAAGGTGGTGTCACTCCATCATTAAACTTAAAGCTGTATGGATCCCCACACAGGACTAAGCACACCTGCTCAGATTTGAAAATAATGGTAATTTGTGTGTACACATGTTCCAGGTTTTTGCCATTCGTAGTGGTGTTCGTACTTTGTTGTTATGTAATCTTTTTTATACTGACTAAAGAATGCTATTCGAGAAACGCAAATAATGTACCTAATTCTCTCAGCTAGAAAGCTCTGCTCCTTTAGAGGTAGTTGCAGTATTGTGGATAGTTCTCTCTTTCTAAACAAGCCTGAGAACCCATTTATAGGACTCGCAAATGATAATTTAATCTACACACACATATCTGGCATTGTCTTGGGTGAAAAAACTTTTAGAACTGAATGCTCAATCTTGTTTAACTTCATGTGTGTGTGTGTGTGTGTGCACGCATACCCATCTCTGTCCATCTCTGCGTGTGCCTAAGGGTAGAGATCAGAAATAAAGCAAACTCTGGGTGCTTTATATTCAGTACACAATATATTGCCCCTCTCAGGGTTTCTCCACATTTCGGCCTTTTTTTTATTGTAGAGTTTTATATAGCGAACTAGACCCGAGACATCGGGTATCAGAGCGCTTTACATGAGCACCAGTTTCGTTACATACGGACACATTCATTTTTGTTAGGCACCGGGAGATTAAGTGATTTGCCCAGAATCACAGAATGTTGAGCCTCATTGCCGAGACTCGAACCCGGATCCCAGCATTGAGGTCGACCTCTCTAGCCGTAAGGCTACATCCTCTACCCTTGCACCCACACTCCCCGGACCTGATTACAGAGTGGATGCATCGCCTCATGGGCGCTGTAATCTGCCAATATTAATGTCACCACAATCAACAAAATGCCCGCGGTGGAAGGGCTGCAGAGAACTGAAAGAAAAATACCTGGCAGCAGAAGTGTCGACAGTCAGCCCTGGACTGGTCGCCAACTCACCACTTCATCCTCACCTACTCCTTTAGTGAAGAACCAATCACTCGCGGTCTGTAACTATATGTGGTCGACTTCTGTGTGAGAAGGAAGTATTGTAGTCTAGTTGTGAATATGTGCACATATATGTGTGGTGGGTGACCTCTCTAGTGACGTTGGGACATGTCAAAGGACACCCATCTCTCTTACAGGGCTATCCTTACACTTACCCCCACCCATCTCTCTCAGGCGTCACCAGTCCGGTGACCCTGCCAATAAAAGGGAGTTGAGAGCACCTGCCCTTAATCTTGAAGCCCAGATCCATTGAAGAGACTGGAAGTTTAGTAGGCAATAATACTAAACTTCAAGACTCTTCAATGGATCTGGGCTTCAAGGTTTTTTTATTGCTTTGCAAGTGCCACACTCTAATTTGACCTAGCTTTTTTGTCAGTTGACACGCTTATAAGATGTCTTCCTGATGTTCATGCCCTTAGAGCAGGTGACGACTGGATAGGTAAAATTAAATACAAAAATAAATAAAACCAATTACTTTGCACTCGCCGCATTGCCGAGTCACAAAAATAATATCCCCCCGCACACTAATAAAGTCACCAGTAACTAAACCGGCCTACAAACCGGCATGGAGAACCGAAGCCCAGATACACAAGGCACACAGGACAAGCACAGCTGAAGTGAACGACTTGAATGATTCCAAAAACTCATGGTTGAAGTTCCTTAGTTCCACATCAAGCCCAACAGTTAATAAGGAGACTTCACAAGACTCAATCAAAACCAAATCCAAAACACTAGCGGCCAATAAACCCCCCAAGCTTAACGAAGGGGAGCCGACCATCTGGGGGTCAACCAGGACAAAACACTGGATAAAACTGGAACAGTAACGACATCAACCTGAAGTCCAGCAATAGCCTACCATACAAAGAGCAGAACCTGGGTGCGGGTTACTCACCACATCAAGAAATTGTAGAAAGTGCCACTATAACCCACCCGGAGCTTCTCACATCTGTAATAGAAACACTCCCGTCATCCGCAAAGGCACTTAATTGGCAATCGGACAAACTGGACGTTCAAATAGACCTAATGAACACCATAGCCCTCCATATAGCAGGGATAGACACTAAACTGGACAAACTGAACAAACTAATAACAACAGCACAATCAAAATACACATTAGAACAAAGCCCTTGTACCTGCGGCCCAATTATAGACAAACTGAGCCTCCTTCCTAATCTTTTAGAACAAATCCTAGCGCTCAGACAATCAAGCCTGCCATGTTTCAACCACAAAGAAGCCAACAATAATATACAACCAACCTTCCTCAAACAGATGGATAAAGAAAAACAAAAAGTGACGAACACGGAAAAGGCAGGCCCCACGTCAAACTTGCCTGTCTCACCTAAACCAACTAAATTAACAAGACGACAAAAAAACGCGAAAGGAAAGCAAGGAACAAACTATCGGCAGGGAACACGGAGCATGGGCCGAAAATGTTCCCCATATTCACTACATCCAGAAAAAAAGACCACACATTAAACACTACAAGATCGACTGAGGATCCAATGGACACATCAACTGAGGCACCAAAAAAGCAGCCCCTACTTACACCAGGAAGGGACGAACAAACCTCCAAAGAACAAAGAGACCACATCGCGAACATCACAGTAGACTCCGTACAAGACAGAAAGGAAAAAGCAGCAAAGTCCAAGAAGAGCGCAGGCCCTACAATACAGAAAAAACTAACACCAAGCCTACAGAGCAGTATTCACATAGAAGGTGACGTAAAATTAAGCACATGAAAAGAGGACATTTCTAATACTACAAAAGTCCCGCAAGGCAATGACATCAAGAAATCCTCAGGCAGGGCTGTCAATAGCCCACCCTCCACCTCAGCTATAAAGACTGTCCTACATCTCGGAGGCCGAAATGCAAATATAAACAACAAGGGAGAAGTTGCCCCCTGAGAAGGTGCACATGCGGCCCACATTAGGGACCCAATACCCGAAACTATTACCAACGGGTAAGTGGGAAAGAGAACAACCGGGACAGTAGGCAACCATTAATAATTACACTATAAAACGCCGAAACAAGCTCCAAGCCTAATAGCGGAAAGTGTAAAATACAAACACCTACTGTGATGGGACCAGGCCATGAAGCCAGCTCCTGCTGCAGGACAGATCATGAAGCCAACGCCTGCAGCAGGACAAGGAAGGACAGTCAATACCTCCAACAACTGCTATTAACACCGGAATACGAAACCCAGGGGTTGCACGACACATTAAACAGGAGCAACATACTCAAATTGTTTGCAAACATCCAAGGGCTACAACTCCTAAATTCAGCCCACCTACTCTCAGTGGAATTTTGTAAGCAAGAACACAACACGACCTTGGAACAAACACTCATGATATGGCAAACAGGGGAGATCATTCAGTTAATAATGACCTTTAAGCAACACTTCGACACATTGGGCATAAGACTCTCGAGACCGGCAAAACCACACTACCCAGGCCCACTTAGGGAACCAGCGGTGGCGAAGGGAAAAGCGGGGCGCACGCTGGAGACAAAGGAACAGGCACACTCAGTCCTCCGGAATGCAAGGGGGTACAGCCCACCACCAGCAAGACGGGAAGTGGACAACTCCGGAAGACGAGAAAATACTCAAGGCGCCCTAGACTACTGGAGCTGGCTAGCAGGCACGTTGAACAAGGAGAAAGACAACTCACCCTGCCACAAACAGCCAACGAACAACTGTCAAAACACCCTCTACCTTATATCATGGAACATAGCTGGTGCCAGGAAATGGCTAGGAGACGGCTGGCCCCTTCAAAACTGGGCATCATGCGACATAATCGCCTTACAGGAGACTTGGGCACTAGAGGAGCTGCTGCTTGTTGGGTACACGCACTTTAGCACCCCGGCAGAAAAAAGCAGCAAGCACGGCTGCCCAAAACGGGGGTTATCAGTCTACGTTGCGACAGACATCAACATCAGATCCGAGCAAATAGCCCCTCACGGGCCAAACGTGCAACTAATAAAACTGTCTATTCCCGGCAGAGAGGAACCCGTCCTACTAGTGAACATCTATATACACCCACATATGAAAGCGAAGCAAGTCCAGATAAACCAGTTAATAACCACGATTAACGCCATACGAAATACCAACCCCTTCTGGGAAATCATCTTAACAGATGATTTTAATTCAAACTTAATCCACACTCCAGCAGTGGACGACAAGCTAGCAGAAGACAATGAGTTCTGGAACGTGCAACCCCAATACCAGCTCAAACCAGAGCGCCCTGACCCAGTAGGACAGCAACTGTTAACAACCTTGGAATATCTGGGCCTGAGGGTACTAAATGGTAGAACTCCAGAAGACTACCCTCCAAAGTACACTCACCTTGGAGGGACCACACTATCTAGACTTGACTATACAGCAGTCTCACTTCCACTATTGCCTTTTCTCCAACAGTTCTCAATTGAATTTACGACAAAAAGTGACCATTCATACCAGCACACCTACTTCCAACATAAAGCCTACTAAACACCAAAATAGCAGGACAATTAGAGATAGCTCGCTCTCAACCAACCTGAAAGGACTGAAATGGTCAATAGACAACATTGGAGACCTTCAAGTAAAAGTCCAGAGAATCAAAATAGAAAGTGAAACTAGCGTACACAACCAGATACAAAACTGGGAGAGTTTCACAGAAGAGCTAACAACAATTATGTCCGTCACACACAAAAATTCTAGGGCATCAAAACACAACAAGCCACTTTCAACAGAACTGATTAAACTTAAGTTAGACATAAGGAAAAATGCAAGGATACTGAAAAAAACAGCTACTTCACGAATAGACTGGGCCCAAAGACAGAATCTCAAGAAAAATTACAAACAGGCATTGTGGGAGCAGAAAAAAAGAATGGAGGATAACTTTTGGGCAAAATTACTATGCACGGCAAAAAATACCAATTCAAGTGCATTTTTGAGAATAATCAATGGGTTAAAACACCCCGCAAACCCAATTTCCTCAAGTGTACAAGAAGCCAACTGGGCCACACTAAGAACAAAGAAATTCACAGACACGGAACCGCTGAAACATCTAGCATGGAGGCAGAGGACACAAGTGTCGCCCAAGGAGCTTGAAGAACAACTAAGCTATGACAGGTGGGCCCCACAAACCACAAACAGCTACCCAACCTGCGGACGACCCACATCGCACAACACAGAAGAAGCAAACTCGAGAGAAGAACTGAGGGCAGTACAAGCACCAGGAACTGGCCAACGGCCTATACTGCACTACGCAGAAGAGGCACAATCGAGTGAGGCCAGCAAGACAGTAGCTGTATCCGGACACCCAGTCTTCAGCGACGAAGACATAAGAAGAACACTCCGGAAGAGCCGTGGAATGGTATTCCCCAAATAATTTTAAATCAGACCCAGAGTTCTGGAGCGGAAGACTAAAAAAACTGTTCGATGAAGTGGAGAGAGAATGTCAAATTCCATCAAGTTGGCAAGGCTCAGTAGTCACTCCGATTTTCAAAGGCGGAGATAGAACGTCCCCAGCGAGTTACAGGCTGATAGCACTTTTGGATGTGGACGCGAAGCATTATGCCTCATTACTTTTGGAAGAACTAACTACCTGGTCTGAAAGCTCAAAACAAATTCCACTTAATCAAACAGGCTTCAGGAATGGGTGCGGGACAACAGCAAATATTTTATCACTCTCACTGATAGCCGACAAATACATCCGAAGGAAACAACAGCTGCACCTCTGTTTCATCAATCTAAAGGCGGCTTTTGACAGTGTGGACTGCAACATTCTATGGGGAAAATTACGCAGCTGGAACGTCCCGGACAAAATACTCCGAGGAATATTGCTCCTATACTCCAACACATGGATGAGAGCAAAACTGGGAGACGGAGCAAGGCTATCTAGAAAATTTAAAACCACCAAAGGGCTCAAACAAGGCTGTGTCCTGGCCCCCCAACTGTTTAATCTTTTCATGGCAGACCCTGCCCCAAAGCTCAATAAGATTACATCCCACCCACCTAAATTAGGTACTCTACCCTTAACGCGTTTATCCTACGCGGATGACATCGTTTTGATGAGCCTAACCAAGATCGGCCTACAAAGATCACTTGCAGGAACGTTGGAATTCATAACCAACAACAACCTCGAGATAAACATCACAAAGAGCAAAACAATGCTTATTACCAGACGACGGACTGTCAAACAGCAATTCCAACTGGAGGGTAAAAAGTTAGAAGTAGTATCTAACTACAAGTACTTGGGATTCTATTTCGATAATCGGCACAGCCATCAGGAGCAAAAAGCTTACATCACTCAGAGAGCAAACGCCTTGTCATTCGCCTTCAGGTCCTTATCAAAAAACCTCAAGGGGCCATCATTCAAACCCCTACTAGCAACAATAAAAGTCAAAATGCTACCAACGCTATCATACGTCAGCACAGCTCTCCACGGGAAAGACGTTGACCTACTAAACAAAGCACAAGTTGCAATTTACAAAAGAGTCTTAAAAAACGCTCCAGACTCCCCAAACTGTAAACTACGCACGTTAAAAACACCTCCACTTTTTAACAATGATATTCTTCACACGTGATTTTATGTAGAAACTTAAGGCTTTTATGATAAAATAAAATAACAATTTTCTTAACTGTGGTACTCTGTTTTAGTAATTGTATTGTTATTGCTTTAATTAACTGAAACAATAAACTTTTGACTTTGACTTTGTAGTGGCTTTATTAATTTTTGTATTTAATTTTACGTATCCTGTCATCTGTCAACCTCCCCCCACCCAGCCTCTCCCCACTTCTCTAAACTGTGCCGCCGCACCTGCCTTCGTAAGGCAAGAAGTAGCAGTTCTCCACTGACGTGATAGAATATCAGAAAACATTTTGGAGTCCCTTCTTAGCCCATGGGCACAAATTGCTGAGCATGCATGACGCATAAGTGAAAATTAGGCAGCGTCACCCACGCTTGCGCCTTCACACGCAGTGGGAGCTGTTGAAGTTACTTCAAAAGAAATAATGCACAGCTGATGTAAAAAAGCAAGCACTGGTCTTGAAAGATGAACACATCTTAAATATCTAATCACATTAGCTTCACAGTTGCCACTACAAGAGTAGTACGCTTTCCGATCAGGACCACTCACCGTCCAGTGAGTCACTATGAGCTTTATCAATGCAAGTCAAAGAAACATGTTCTGATCATTTCCTGTAATTTTTCATCAGTTTAATACTGTAAAATAGATTTCAACCACTTGTAAACTTTTGAAGTATTTGACTTACTGCAGTTGGGAATGTCCATCCCCGAGAGAGGGACCTTCCTCCTGCTGTCGTCATAGCAGTACAAATCCTGAGCTTCTGAGTTCAGGAAGTTAGTTTCCTGGAATATTTTGATCCACATGATGTCACAGGAGCACTGGAATGGATTGTCCGCTAGGATTCTGCAGGAGAGATGGAGCACCATTAATATCTCATTTCAATAAGCAAAGTCAAACAAGCTAATTCTTTACGTCTGACCTCACATACGTTATCTCCAACATCCTCTGGGCGTAAAGTGCTGCAGAGACTGCAAATCAGATCCTTTCAGCTTTAGATTCAATGTTCCGGACCACTGAAAATACCGAAGGGATCTACAGCATTTCATCAGGACCAAAAACAAAGTGCCTCAAGGTATTCTCATCAACGCACCCAGGTCGCCGGAGGCAATATTAACCCAGCGGGCTCACATAGGAAAACAATCTCCGATGAAGAGGCCCCTTGTGTAGGGCCAGCTCAACAAGGAGCAGGCCCGATGATGAAGCATGACAATGTGTGAGGGCTCCGTAATCCTATGAAGGCTATTCCTCGGGCCCAGGAATGGCACTGGAAAGAACATTCTGCAACTCTGCACTTGTTAAGTCACTGTGTGCTGTTGCAGAATGTACTTTGCACACTCATTTTTAAAAGGTAGTGCTGAAAGTGTCCCTGCCCCTTGCTAGTGATGATGCCGCTTGTCACAAGGACCTCTCTACCGGTGCTTCTTGACCCCCTCTTTATGCTCTCTGAAGCCTAAAGGAAGACTGAATGGTAAGTCAAACTCTCATTGAATTGTAATGTAACATAACCTTATCCTCATTCATCAAAGAAGAGAGAGGGAGCCAAGGGGCATAGCTCAGGCACTAGCTCTTGTTGCAGTGGCGTAACAATAGCCCCCGCAGCCCCCACGGTGTGGGGGGTCCGAGCTCCAGAGGGCCCCCTCCGGCACTATGCAGGGGCAGGCCTGAGAGCTCCTGACTGCGTCCAAAACATGGGGGGCCCTTTCAATGCTTTTTGCAGGGGGCCTCCTAGAGTTTTGTTATGCCCCTGTCTTGATGAAGACAAAGGAAGTATAGTTTGAGTAGTGGAACAGTACAGGTAGCAAATATTCCTCAGCCAAAGCCTCTTTTTCTTAGACTTAGACACAGCCACCGATGATGCCAAAGAATGAAGGGATGAACCTACCTGAAGTTACTGAAGGCAGGACTTGCACGTCCGAGCCTGCATGCTCTCACAATAAACATAAAGGAAGGACTAATGTAGAGACACTAACCGACTATGAGCTTCAGTAAAAAGGGAAGAGCAAGGTGATTACAGTCCCAGCCAAAGCAAGAGACAAAGAACTGACATTGTTAGTAGCACCAGGGCTGGCTTTAACACTGGTGGTGCCTAGTGCGGCAATCTTTATTGGAGTTCCTCTCCCCACCCCAGTGACCTTCTTGGCCACAGATTCCCTCACTACCACCTTCCAACAGTGCCCCTCATCTCTATAAAGCCCTACTCTCACAAGTGTTTAATTTTTTTATAGCGCTACTATTACCAGAAAAAGAGGACTGACTACAAGGTACAGGAATCACTTGTCATCCATACGCGTAGGCAGTATATTTTAAGAGTACTTGGTCTGGGTAAGCATAAACTCAGGATTTAAAACATAACACCGTGGTTGGATTGGCTTGCTAAAGTAGCCTTATAGCTCGCCATTGCAGGCTTTACCGGCTATTAAGGGCCGGCTCCCGCGTTAAAGGCCTGAGCCGAAGGCGAGGGACTTTAACAAGGGAGCGGGACTTTAATAGCCGGTATAACCCTGCTAGGAAGGGCTATAAAGCTATTAGAACATTCTGCCACTAGAGAACAGAATGTTCTAACAAATAAAACAAAGGTCTCTTGCGCTCGAGGGGATTTAAATCCCCTCGAGCTCCGAGAGGCCTTTGTAAAACATTGGAATGTTGCTCTGCGGGCCTTTAACGGCGCGTAGAAGCAGGGAGCACGTCATTGTCTTCAATGGAGCTCCCAACATTCCAATGTTCTAATAAGAATTTATTTCCACTCAAACAAATCCTGTTTAGCAAAATTAGGATAATAAAAAAATGGGAAAAACAATATAACGTTCTAGCCCATACTCTCCAGCTTGCACGCAGCTCCTTGATGACAATTCACTGTGCTATATTAGGATTGTACGTTATGAAGTGCAAGTAACAAAAGGATATCTCTGACAAAATCATTAACCCACCAAGCTATCCATATAAAATACAGTTCTGCGATTTACACGGTACAGCTGCACAGTAGGCATATTAACCCGCTGCCCTACTTTATGATGAGTCAAAACTGCCACTAGACAAAAGACTACGCTCTAATTACCAGAGTTATCTTGGCATTTTTATTGTTGCTTGAAAAGTGATGGACATACAAGGAACTCTCCAGCAAGTGCTTTTAATCGCTTAAGATATTTCAACACAAAGGACAACCAGCCAGCACCCCCTTCTGCCCCTCCCACGACCCCAACCTTGCGCCAGGTGCAGTGGCACCAGTCGCGCTGCCCTCTACAAAACACAAGCCTCAACACGTCAGATAGAGGTCTCAATCTATTGCTTGGGTTTGGTAAAGATTATTTTGTGATGATATAAAACATGCACTCTGCTTGTTAAATCTTTCTCAACTTTGTACACAATGTAATTCAGTTTGGCAAACTGTCAAGTACCATATTGGCACTACAGACATAAATATATCAAAAGAGGCCAATAGCATTTGCCTCCTATTTCTTTCAACAGAAAGTGGTCCTTTTCCGTGGGAGCACACGATAAACACGCTCTCAAATATGTTCTCCCCAGCGAATTCAGGTCCTGCTCTCTAGGTCCTAATAACATGTATAGTCACGAGGCCTAGAATGTTTGGAAAGTGCCCAGAGCAGTTGGCGCTATAATATGAGGCAGCGATGTCCTGTTCTGACAACTGGACGCAGGCTAGTCTAGAGTTGGCTGCAATGTCATCTGCCCACGCAGGAAAAGAACATCTTTGATACAGCCAAATGCATATTTGATAAGATGTCCTTTTCTTTTGATTGTAGCCTTTTTTGAAATACATGCAATTTCCCTCTCATGAGTGAAGCCATCTTGCAACAGCAAAACAAAACTATTGCATGAAGAACTATATTTATGTAAAGAATTTTCTTCATCAAAACAAACACGTTAATAATTTTTTTTCAGTTTGACCTAAAAATAATGAGTGCTCTACTACCTTGAAGGTGAAGAGCTATTTCATAAGTGAATCTTGTGCTAATTTAATATTTGCTCTTCATTGCACGGTCTTCGGTTTCTAAATAACGATACTGGAAGCATAAGCGTTAAATGTAGAATTCTGAGATTTCTCGGCACCATTTCCAATTACTGGATTGCTATGATCTGCATGCACAAAATGTGGAATTGAAACATACTGCTGGGAACTTAATATACCAACGTAATGTACCATGATTAAACGACATCCAATTACCCCTCAAATCGTTCATGTGTAGCAACCTTATTACACGTCAGAACTGGCAAGGTGCAAAGTTGAAAGGTTTTCCTTTACAACATTCTGAAGATTTTTTGTATCCTTTTAAATCTTCATAAACATCATGATATTTGCAAAGTTTTTAAAAAGCAAATACTAGGAGAAGGTGTCTATTGAAAGTGGGGTTTGAGAGAAAAAGTGCAAGACAAGTCTTGCAGAAAGACAATTCTCACTGAAGAAGTTTTGCAAGAAAACGCTCTTGAAAAAAACTTTTTTTAAAGAAAAAATTCAGCGCAAAGCCTGCTGGACAAGGTTGGCAAACTTGGGAACCTCCTCAAAGTGCCAACTTTTGAAGGTGAACTTAGAAGCTCCCTCGCCTCCCATTTAGAACATGATGAAATATTGCTAAAGTGAAAGAAGAATATAACAGCTGCTTAAAGTGATCCAGACACTAACCATCTGATATAACTCACAGACTACACCGAATCCGTGACGTGTTACACGCTTGACATCCACAACGGAAGCCGAGTCGGCATTCTTCTCCACTCAGAAGGGTCCCACCTGGCAGCATTCAGCACCATTCAATTTACTTTACTATGAGGATGCAGTGGTGGCTGCTATGTACCAAGGGTGGTGCGGCGGGGGCGCAAATAAAATATTACACTTTCCTTAAGGCGCAGCACGGCGCAACGTCCTCCTCCACCGGTTGTCTCTCTTCCAGCGCTGGAGGAAACTGGACTGACCAATCCTGGCACTGCTCTCACAGCATGAGAGCAACAACAGGATTGGCTAGAGCGGCCTCTCTCATCGCTACTAAGAGCACTGGAGACTTGTGCTTTCTCTAACTCAGCTGTCTAAGACGGCTGGGTTACAGAACTTTGAAATGTGCATGTCTGGCTGGCCGGCCCAAGACGGCCAGCCAAAGAGACATGCGTATTTTAAAGCACTCAGTTCCCTGCTGCAGCCACTCGGCATGACAGTACTGGCCCCGCCCCATCACTCAGTGCAGAAGGGGGCGATTGGGGAAAAATAAAATGGTAATAAATACTCTTTATTACATTATTTTTCAGCTCTGGCCTGTGCGGCGACGCTGCTCTGCTGAAACGGAGTAGCCGCCCCTATGAGGATATTTAACTTACGAACTGGCACTATGTACTCAGGGTTTCTAAACAGGCCTACTGCACTTGTTTCACTTCCCACGTGAATTAATGCTCACATGTTGCCTGTTGGGTGCCTTACGATCAGGGCTGGTTCATTGGCATTTGCATAACCAATCACACAAAGAGTACATCGGCTAACTGCAGGGCAGCAAAGAAAACCGATAGATTAAAAGGTAAACAAATAAGTCCAGTTACAAAATTGCCAGTGTACGTAGTGCTTCATTGGAGCATCAACACAAGCGGTCACTTGGAATAAGAACTGCAGGCGTAATAGCCAAGGATTCTGCAGAACCAACAATATTTGGGTACCTAAATGACGACAAACGTTGTCTATAGCTACAGCTGGCTCTCGTAGCCCATCACCACATCCAGTATTTCCTCAAAGTTTTAGCTTATCATTAATGCATACTACAGGCCCGGCAGTCACCGTGAATCTGGAATACATTTATACAACCTTCTGGAATCTGCTTCTGATCCAATCTGTTCAGAAGTATCACTTCATTAACATTGAACTGCTGCCAGAAATAACATATCAATTGTGAATAATATGTAAGTGCACATTAGCTCTAGCAAATTATATGAAATTAGAGACATCCATCGACAGGAAACCCTAAAAGAAATATGATATAGCACAGGTAATAAAACGGGAAATTATTGTGCTCTTTGTTTGAAAGTTTGAAAACATAGTTATGGGCAACATTCACAAAATGTGGGTACATTCCACGGCTTGACCACTTCCACTTTTGAGACAATGAAAGTTCTTAGAAAGATTTGTTTGTTAAAAAGAGTCTAGGCTACAGATTGTTTTGTTACAGAGGGCTTCCACAAGAAGTCTCTATTGTGCATAACCAGAGGGAAATCCAGTAATCCACTGCAGTGATGTTACAACAGTGGGTAATACAACTGGTATCCCACTGTTGTGACGTTACAAGAGGACGTGATTGCTTCTTCTTTATTCTATGGCCTCGCACGATCTCCAGAGTCCTGAGCGTGGCAGTGGAATGACCATTGGCGGTCTCCCCTCCCTGCTTCCTCCTCTCAGCGGTCTCCACAGACCTGAGGAAGGATGAAAATGCAGGCAACAGTGCTGTGTCCTATCATCTGTCAATGGCAGAGGCATGTGGGTGCCTGGAGGCAAGGGGCCATATTACCGGAGTGCCCCAGGGGTGTAGTGGGCATTAGCGCCCACTTTGTGCACCCATTAGGGCACATTGATATTACAGAAGGGGCTGCAGATGCTTGTGCGGCCCCTTCTGTAATACCATTAGCGCTGGAGCACATAAAGGGCCAGCGCTATCATCAGAGGGTGTTCCCTCGTTTGCATGGGAACGTGGCCTCATGCAAATGAGGGAATCTCTTTGCCTCTGAGCCTGCCCCGTATTTCATACACGGGCGCAGAGGCAAGGAAGCTGTCAGGATGCGCACTGACAGTGCACCACGTAAAAGGTAGCGCACTGACAGTGAGCCTCCTGACGGAGGCCCTCTGGAGGGGCCAAAGGGGTCCCCTGGACCCTCAGACATCCCCTTGCAGATGTGTGCAGTCAGTCACTCACTGCACCCGCCTGCAAGGGGATCTCTAAGTGCAGGTGGGGTGTCATCTGCACTGTGAAACACAGAGCTGCTTCAAAACACCTGCTCCAGTTTTCACCTGAATGCATGAGTTCTTGGCTACCCTGTGAGCAGTGCATTCACTATAACGTGGCTCATATTTCTGGTTAGTGCTGGGCAGACCTTTTGAAAGGTGTGGCCAGCACTTACTAAGAAAATGCACCCATACCGTAGTACTGCCCCTGGTATGTTTATGTTACCCATCTATAATTCTCCAAATTATGTATAGGTCTCATACCCATTCACAATCAGGAACAGACTACTCTAAATGCCTGTATTCACTGCAATTATGTGACAGCAGTGAGAAAGAAAACGTAAATTCTACTGCTGTGACATAATGATGATCGCTGTCTATCCACAGCCATTGTACTAATTAATTACTATTGGATGGGTATGGCACCCATACACATCGTAAAACTGTATTTGGATAACTGACAATAAGGGACAGTTTTTAGGTCGAGCCTAGAGCAGGAAAACTACCTCTTGGAATCACCCTGGACTTTTCAAACGCTTGTGTTTTTTTTAGCAGTTTTTCTATTGGGATTTGCGTGCGTCTTTCTAAAAAGACAGCACGTAATTGGGCAAAGGCAGGTGCATGTCCCACCTTTCCCAGGAAATGTATCCGCCCATGGCCTACGGCTTGCGGTTACGAGCAAGGGGCACCATCTGTTCGGGGTCATGTCACCATCTGTTTTTAATTAGCGCATTCGCGTTCGCCGCGCTGCCAGGCTCACTCGCCCCGCTTCTCTCTCGCGCCATTCTTTTTAATCAACCCTCCCTTCACATGCCACATGCACACACACAGCCCTGCCAATGCTCTGTTTGCAATGAGAAACTTGTGCATTCGCTGTCATGCTAGGCCCATTGCTGTTGACTTGTAGAAGGAGGAAGGCCTCTGCTTACACACATGGCTCCTGATTTCCTCTACTGTGCTCGCTTTCTGATTTGGTACTGGCAATATATAATGCAATCTTAACTTTAAGGCAAGCACCCTGTTAATCTTATGTTTGATCTCACAACCGCAGGTTTGAACCCAGCACGTCTGCTCAGCCTTTCATCCTACTAGAGGACAACTGACTAATTAATATTAATTTGGTTGGCTATAAACATCTGTTACTCCAGCCCCGCCTTCACTTTCACACTGGGATAACTCACTTTCGCCTCCTTTCAGTTCAGCTCCTGATTTTCTATACTGTGCTCGCTTTCTGATTTGGTACTGATTTTGTACTGGCATTATATATTAGGAGCCATTAGCGGAGGCGCGCAGGCTGCCATCTGTTTTGGCTGAGGTTTCATTTCCAGACCTTGCCGCTTTCATTAGAAGGCGCATCCCCTCCACCCTTCCTCCACAAGAGTGCGCTTTCATTTTCTCTAAAACACAAAGAAACCGAAAAAAAATCAATTACGGTGACATCTTACTTTTCTGCGGAATCGTCAGCACCGTCTAATGAGCGGGCCTTGGCCAACAAGCCTACCCTGTAAGGCAACAAGCAGCTGCTACAGTAGTTAAAGCACCTTAAAGACCACTCATGGTTTGTGGAGGAAGGGAACAATCCTTGTGGGGTTTCAGTAAATAGCTACATTGTGATGCTTAACCATTTGTTGACCGGATGATCATGCTTCTGGTTAAACAAAACAGAAGAACGTTAGCAATCAGCATTTTACCCTAACTGTTGTGGAGAAAAAACAAACATCCACTGCAGGTAGGCACAGCGTAACTCTACAGAGTGCATCTTTTCGCTCCCCCACCTCAGAAATCTGCAAGCACTTCTCCTTTCATTCCTTTTTATTTTTTGCATTATGTAGCATGAATGGTGGTATCAAAGCACTTTACATAAGTACTAGTTCCATTACAGAAATCTGCCCGGTGGGTGATAATGTGCTGCATGGCTAAACACTTATAAGGTTCCAAAGGCGCGACCTATTGGCTATGCCAATGCTTGTTATATAAGGCAGCTGACTTCTTCTTGACTTTGCTGGTGTCCCTTTGAAATAAACAATAGCCTTGACGTAATATAACCTCGTATTTTGTCCCGTAGTATGTCCACTAATCATATAAGTCAAGTCATTCTTCCAGTATCTGGTATTCCTTAGGAGAGTGCTTCCGGCCTCTCATGTCGTACTGTCGAGACTTCTCCTCGACAGTACGATGTGAGGGGCCAGGAGAACTCTCCTAAGGAATACCAGATATTAGACAAACGACTATACTTGTATGATGAGTAGACACACTACGTGACTATATGAGCACATTTTACAACAAGGATATAGCTTATTTCAAAGGGACACCTGCCAAGCCCTGAAGAAGTCAGCTGCGATTTATGCAGCAAGCGACGTAGCACGTAGGAAACTTCTGCGTAAAGAAAGACTGTTACTACTTCGTACACTGCACTGATTTATTTGGACTGCGCGGAGAGCCTGTTAAGTTTAATTTGGACTTGTTCCAGCAGAGGGAGAATAGGTGGCTGTCCCTCCTGCTTGAACAGCAGAAATGTTTGAGAATTCTTGGACACTATAAAGTAGAACTACTATAAAACTGGAGTGTGTGTGCTTTCTTTCCCAGCCGCCTAATTCTGTTGTTTCTTGAATTTTTATATAAGGGTTGATTGACATCATGGATAACTTAAGCTTTGCTCTCTTTGTTTAGTTGATGTCACACAAATTCCCCTCAGTGGAAATATCCCCATTATTCTCATTTACCCATCTATAATTCTATATGTTTTTGGCACAATAGGCAGCCCAGTGCTGTATATCTATAGAGGTGAAAGTTGTATGCATGATAATATATTGCTAACCCTCCACCTTCTTTGATATTAAATATTGATTCTCACTACGTCAGCTGCCTCAAATACATTAGAAAACTGTTTGTGACTTGGCCTCTGCGGTAAGACTAGGGGTGGAATTTGGCAACTCCACATTACTCTTGTAACGTGGAGCTTCGGCCTAATTCCATCAATCGCTGTCTGGCGGAACGTTTTTCTGCAAGACTCCAGAAATGAGTGTGCGAGAGAGATTTGGCATCCCCTAGCACCATTTTCTAATGCTGGCGGTCGTGGGCAGTCGTGAATGGTGGGCTGCTTCTCGAGTAGATTTGTTTCCGCTCGAGTAGATTTTCTACTTGAGCGGCAGCAAGATCAACTCAAATGGCCGTATGTTTTTGTGCACCACATTATGCTTTTCAAGCTGACTTTTCAGAGCTCATCACGCTACTGGTGCAAAACTGCAGCAAAACATGCATATTTCTACCCATTGACAGAACTCTGAGGAATCTCGTAAAGTTTATATGTAACTCCATGGAATTCTGCAGAGTCCAACTCCTCAATTTACGCCCACTGCAATATAAGACATGAGATGTGGCTGGATTGCTGCTCTGCTCACTCGTGGACGCATTGGGGGCTAGTACTGCTGCGGAGCATCTTCATTAGCATATCCTGAGACCTGGGAGCACATCGGCTCGGTCACCTCGGCAGGGGGAGAGCCTGGACTACAATCTGCCGTGGGAGCGGGACTGCGAGGTCCAGAAGTGCTAGCGCCGTCCACCGCGCGCACCTGGTTCCTCTTCCCGCCCCCTTCTCCCTCCGACCTGCTTGACAACCTTCATAACTCCTCGCGGCACCCGCTGGCGCGGGTGCCGCTCGCGCTGTGTGTGAATTGCTGCTCTGCTCACTCGTGGACGCATTGGGGGCTAGTACTGCTGCGGAGCATCTTCATTAGCATATCCTGAGACCTGGGAGCACATCGGCTCGGTCACCTCAGCAGGGGGAGAGCCTGGACTACAATCTGCCGTGGGAGCGGGACTGCGAGGTCCAGAAGTGCTAGCGCCGTCCACCGCGCGCACCTGGTTCCTCTTCCCGCCCCCTTCTCTCCTCCTCTATCTCAACCACGCCTGGAACGCGTACGCGGGACGCGCGCCGACGAAGAAGCGGGCGAAGACCGGGCCAAGAGCGGGCCCGTTTGTGCCCGTTCGTGACCGGTAGTGACCGGACCGGGCTACCCCCCTTAATCCTCCTGCTGCCTGATTTCCTGTGGATCACGCGAAACCAGGAGCAAATCCCTGTTGGCTGGAGGATCACAATCTGCCGCAGGAGGTATGGAGAAGTTTCTTACTAGGGCTAACAATATTATTGACAAAGAAATTGTCACACTGGAGAAACGATTGTCCAAGGAACTAATGTTTCTTAAACGTTCCAGTATGGGCCCTTTTGCTAATGCCAAAACTCCTGAAAGACCTACTGACTGCTTGCCTGTGGTGGATGCCCATCTTTTACTTCCCGATTCTGCCCCCCAGCTAAGTGTAGACTCTGTTGTTATATCTAATCCCTCCATCGTCATTGCTGATTCTAGCCATGTCTCCGATTGTGCAAATGTTTCCCTTACCTATGTAAATGATGGAAATTCTACCCTTCTTACAACTCAGGGGGGAAAAGAAGGGGCTATCAAGAAACGGAAGAGACAGTATTACAATAAAGGTAAAAATAACGGGAGGGCATCTAAAACAGCTAGAATAGATGGAGTATCTGCATTGTTGAATTCCGAAAGTGGAGGGAGTTTACCTAGTAACGATATCTCCATGGATAAAATTGCAACCCTACTAAAATCGATTATTTTTCCTTTAGAGGCCAAACTAGATAGGCTTGATTTTAGAATGTCTAATATAGAGAAATCAACCGCTATACTTTTAGCTAACTCCTCCAAGCCTAATAGTTCTGGTCTCCCTCCTAGCATGTCTGCCCCCCAAATTATCCCTCCTACTACTGTGCCCCAAATTCCTGTTTCAACGTCCACAAGCATCCAACATGATCCCCAAGTTCCTAGCTCTGTTAGCCTAGTTGCCTCTCAGATTATCCAAGCCCCCCCCCCAGGTTCGCATATTCCACCCGCACTTTTGTCTATCGATATCCAAGGGCCCCCACCTGAAGACCTCAAAACTCCAAGAATTAGACGGCCTGACCTACCACCGGAGGCCAACCGGTTCATGGTAATTCTGGCAGGAGCACCTCCACTAGATAGGGGTGAAACCGAAACCTTTAACTCCCTTAAAAACCAAGTCATAAAATGGCTTAATTGGAACCGACCCTTACCGGCACACCTGCACAATGAGGTCATCATGGTGAGGAGGGTACCATGGATTGGTAAAACCCCTAAATCCATTAAGGGAGACTGTATCACTGTCAGTTTTAGAGACCCACGTACTGTGTCTTACATATGTGCGGGTGTTAATAGGTCATTAGATTCCACTATCCAGACTCTCCCTGTCTCTTTTTTCTTCCCCCCACCCATTAACCCCATGTACTATGATGAAAGCAATGAATGGACTAGGGTTGAACGTAGGGGAAGGCCTTTTCACCCAAGATACCCCAGATTGCCCCCTTTTCAGCCCCCGCAGAACATCTTCTGGGATTATAATCGATATAGTTGTCTCGATGGGCTAGAGGGAGTCGACTGACTACCCAGTGCTTCTACCACTGTTCCCCCTCTACCCATCGAGACTAATCCTGTCGATAGCGGGGCTACTGTGGAGTATTATTCCTTACCAGTAACGGTTGGCAAAATAACTTCTGATCTACTCGATCTGACCCCCTTAACTCTCGATAAACCAACTGAAGTCCACCTTTCACCACTTGATGAGGCTATTGCTGATAGGGGATGTACAATGATTTCTCCCTTGGAAGAGATATCTACCCCAAGGGACCAAGGGTATTCCATGGTGAGCTGGAATATAGCTGGCTGGCGTCAGAGAGCTTCGGCTCTAGGGTGGAGGGAACTTATCCTTGGGTTTGATATTCTATGTTTACAGGAAACATGGTCCACTCTAGACATTCATTTTGATGGTTTTGTTTCTTATAACTGTGTTGCCCAGGAATCTGCTATGGGGAGGGCTAAAGAGGGTCTGCTTGTTTTTATATCAGTTGATCTCCCGATAACTGTAGGTTCGTATTCTACTGTTGGCACACATTCACAAATCCTGGAATTACAATCCAAAAAGGGTAGGAACACTTTACTGATCAATCATTACAATAACACATTTGATCCGACCAGCACCCTGGTTGTGGACGAACTGGAAGCCTTCCTAAATAAAATCTGTAATAAATCCCACACATCTTATGACATCATATGGGGAGGGGATTTCAATATTAGAACGTGCCCGCACTCTCAAACCCCAGTTTGTGGGTTTGATGGGGATTCGGGGGAGTATTTAGCACATTTTCAACACACCCCATATGGGACTTCCCTTAATGGTCTTCTGTTAAAATTTGATTTAGTTATTCACCTTCCAGCTCTTGATAAAAAGGGCAACATTGTTCCAACGTTCAAAGGGAGGGATACTGAGTCGGTTATTGACCATTTGTTGATTTCAACCCTTTTGATGCCATTCTGCACAGTGCCAATAATTAAGGACTATTGTCTGAGCGATCATAATGCCCTAACTATGTCTATTCTTATCTGGGGCCCCAGAATTACGCCTACAGGCAGGGTTGTTGACAATATTGTCCCAAGTAGGCCTAATGGAACCCGGATAAAGTGGTGCACAGAAAAATCAGAAAAACTACATAGTGCAGTTGTGGTAGGTGGTTCCAGGCAGATATTTCGCTGTCTGGAAGTCAATGCCCTTCCTAAGGGTATTATAGCGGATTTTGAGGATCTAGGCATTATTATTAATAGAATTTTTACTAACAATAAGATGAATTCTAGACGGGATAAGGTTGGCTGGTTCGACCAAGCCTGTACAACAGCGCTAAAAACCCTTAAGCAAGCACTATCCAATCTTCCAAGAGACAGGGAAGTGATTAAAACCTTGCGGTCCAATTATAACATTGAACTTAAACGCAGGAAAAACGAACTCCGGGAACAAGCCTGGGACAATCTGGATTGTGCCGCAGCTCTCCGGGATTGTAAATTGTTTTGGAGTACGATTAATGCCCCATTCCTCCAGAAAGAAGATTTCCCAGTACTTACCGCATTAGTAAGCGAAGATAGCTGGGTCCGATTTTTTTCAGGAATATTTGACCCCCCTGAGGAGTCTTATGATAAAATCTGTATGAATCCCCAGCTGACCCCACAGACTTTGGGAATCACCATCCGAGAAGTAGTCACGGCAATTAATTCTAGTAAAGGAGGTAAAGCCCCGGGACCTGACGGGGTCCCGATAGATCTTTATAAACATGATCTGGCCCTTTGGAGCCCCCTATTGACCCAGGTCTTTAATGCCGCCACTGATCTCTCCACCCCGGCAACCTGGAGTGAATCCGTTATTATCCCGATTTATAAGAAGGGAGATAGAGGGGAGGCCAAAAACTACCGTCCCATCTCCCTTTTAGACTCCTCCCTTAAAATCATGAGCCGGGTACTACTATTACGCCTGGAGGAGTGGGCGACCAATAACAATATCCTGGCACAATCCCAATATGGCTTTAGAAAGGGTTTGGGGACTATTGACCAGTGCATTAACCTCAACCTTTTAATAGGTAAATATACCAAGGTCAAATCGGGCTCCTTATTTCTTTGCTTTGCGGACCTCTCTAGTGCCTTCGACCTGGTGAACCATTCCCTGTTGTGGACAACCCTTCTCGATATGGGAGCTCCCTCAGCTATTATCCATTTCTTAGCTAGGTTATATTCCAACCTTACCACTCAGATACGATATGGACCAGCAGGAGAGTGTACGAGAAAGATTATGGTAAAATCAGGCATTAGGCAGGGGTGCGTATTGGCCCCCTTGCTTTTCTCCCTTTTTATTAATTCTATGGAACAAGAATTAAAACAGGTCCAAGCAGATGCACCACAAGCAGGTGGCCTACCAATTCCAGTGTTGTTATATGCGGACGACACCGTTTTATTATCTAGAACCCCAATCGGCCTACAGCGGCTAATGAAATGTTTTTATGATTTTATCCAGGGCAAGAAACTCAAAATTAACAATTCTAAAACATTCATTATGGTCTGTGGTAAAAAGGTGAATCACCCCAAGTCTTTCTATTTTAAAGATAACAGAATTGAGGTTGTAGATAACTTCTGTTATCTGGGCATTACTTTTAACAGTCGGGGCTCATGGACACCTGAACACATTAACATAAAAGCCAGGTTGGGGAAGGCTACACTAGGTGTCTTCCGATTTGCCAACAAATTGGGCAGCCGACGGATTCCAGCAATGCTAAATATTTATAGACACAGATGTTCATCAATAGCACTTTATGGTTCAGGGGTATGGGGGTACGGGTGTAACAAAGACTTACAAATACTGGAAAATTTGTTTTTGAAACGGCTACTTTGTTTACCCTCATCGGCATCTAACTACCTGGTCCACGAGGAACTAAGGTTGGACCATATAGCCGATTTAACCGAATTGAGACCCCTCCTGGTATGGAGGTCTATTTGGCTGAAGGACGAAACAAGTTTCACAAAGAGCATTATCAAAGATTGTCTGTCTTTGGATAATTTCAAGAATATACCATGGATAAAGTATGTGACCACTACTTTTAGAGATCTCTTTGATTTGGATGTACGCAAAGATCCGGATATTGTAACCACTTTATCCAAAAAAGAGGTGAAAGAGGAATTTATGAGGGTAAAATTCGTTAAACGGAAAGCAGACACAAGTAACTACTTAACCCATGCTTTCTATTCCTCCAATGCAAACGAGGGTCCTGGTTTGCCTATCTATCTCAAAATAATCTACAGGCAATCTCACCAATTCGTCCTATCCAGACTTAGACTTGGTATTGTCCACAACCTTGTGGCCTTTCCAAAAATGAAATATTATACAACATCTGCCTGTCCATGTGATGAACTAACCAAGCAAAGTACCCTTCATTTTATGTTAATCTGCCCCCTTTATAAAGCCCTACGTATTGTTTACTTGAAACCGTTATTTAAAAAATATTCCGTGTCTTCTACTTCAAATGCCATGAAATTGTTATTTTCACTTGCTAGCCCGGATTTGTGTTTTTTTATAGCAACTTTTATCCTGAAATCTGTTGCTGCAAGAAAAAGTATGGTTTTTTAGCTATTTTTTTTTTTTTTTTTGTACTGCTGACTTCTGTATGCCCTGAAAACAACCCATGATGATATGTACTTTCCCTGTGTAATGTCACATGTATGATTTTATCTGTGTACTTTTATGCCGTTTTTTAAACTGTCGAATAAAGTTTATGAACTGAACTGAACTGGCTGGACTAAATTCACCCCTCTACACCTTGTGCAGTTCATATATAACTAGGGAGCTCGCCAGCAATATTAATTTGACTGTCAATACCCTCTTTTTAGCTTGCACTCAATAATGATTGAACAGCAACCCCATCAAAAGAGTCAGTGACAAAGTGTTTCATTGAAGACCTCCTACTCTACGCTATCTACTGAAAACAGGAAACCTGCATTCTAGAAGGCCAGAAAGACCACTATATCAATAATCTGACATTAAGAAAAATTCACTAAGATTCCCTCATTCTCTTAGTTTCAAGCATGACAGGTGGAGGACTTGACCATTTCCTATATTTACCTAAAAGTACAGTAAAGTTTGCATCCCTCCCATCAAAAATATCATTAATTGAGAAATCCTTCATGTGTAGGCTTAACAAATGGATACCCACAAATTGGCTAGAAATCATGCTGTAATATTGACATCAACTGAACAGAACAACTCAATACTTCCTCTCATTTATTTGAGATTTGCTATAAGTATTCTGAGGAATTTAGTTGAAACAACATAAGGTTTCACTTTTTTACCCTGAAATGAAGCAACTTCGTAAATAAGAAAACTGTATTTCAAACGTAAATTCCATAGAACTATAGTATTGGCAGCACTACACGAAAAATACATTCACAGGGAGTGTTCTTGCACTCCGGTCTAAAAGAAGGGATGCCAGGACTCTTATAACTCACAATCACCGCTCATCAGGCAATAGTTTATTGAGGATACCATAGTTGTAGATACTAATGGATAGTAAGATGATATCAATAGACTGGCTCTGTGAATTAGAACATCTACATCAGAATACATTGGTAGTCTCCTGGGGCCATTAACAGTCTCTCAGATACCAAGGATGCAAGGGCCTCTATAGCAAAAATTACAAATAATATTGAAAACAATTGCAGCCTTTGTTAATATATGTATTTTTGATATTCCAATCAAAAAATCTTCTTGTTATAAATTTTGAAACCGGTACCAGAATGCTTGTTTCCGGTCCAGGGAGGACCTGGCTTGGCAGTTCGGGCTGGACAGTTCCCACAAGGAACAGGGTCAAGACTGATTTGCATATGGCTGGGTCCAAACTGGGATGGTGTGGTGAGCAAAAGAATGATGGATTTAACCTAGATCCTTGTGACTGGGGGTGAATGTTTCATTGTCCAGCATTCCGTCCATCAATAGTTTCTTTGGCATATGTCGCCCTAAGTGGGAAGGGTATGCCCAGACATGGGTCCCGTGCTCACTACACCACTGGATTCAAGCTAGCCTGGCTGATGAAGGGTGATGCCCTGAAACCGGTCCCAGGATGCTTGTTTTCGGTCCAGGGAGGACCTGGCTTGATAGTTCGGGCTGGAATGTTCCTACAAGGAACAGGGTCAAGACTGATTTGCATAAGGCTGGGTCCAAACTGGGGTGGTGTGGTGAGCAAAAGAATGATGGATTTAACCCAGATCCTTGTGACTGGGGGTGAATATTTGCATTGTCCAGCATTCCGTCCATCAATTGTTTCTTTTGCATAAATTAACTATGCAACATACTCGAAAAATAATATCCAATCATCTTGTAATGCTGCCCTTGTTTAAAAGGATACACACCTATTCCAAAAATAGGTAAAACTGACCATACTGCTTGACTTGGCAGCTACAGAATCTAAATTTGGCGCTGCAATATTTTATACCACAGTATTTGATAGGACCACAGGGTGGTTGTTGGTTTGGTCCCTGACAACCTGTATTTAGTTTATTATCTGACTCATCTCACTACATACACCTACTTCAAGAAGGCATACTTTTGGGAGTACAGGGAGTATGAGAAAAAGTACTTCTAATGTTTGTGGCTATCCGCTAAGCTATGATTGTGTTTGCCATGCTAACTCAATGTCACTTGCATAGGAACCCGCCATATTCCTCCCACCACCTCATACTTGCACCTGCATGAGACCTTGACACCCAGCAGAATTTGCGCATGTGTGAGTGCCAACGACTGTATGATACAGTAAGCTGATACTCTTAATTGAATCAGGGTCTAGAGTTTCCAGGTGCAGATCTCACATTTTGACTGCATTAGTGTGACTTAACCGTGAGCAAGTCTTTCGACTACTTCCTAATGGAGGTATCCGACGGTGCAGTACAGAAAAATAAAGCTAAGTGGTTTTCTCAGTGAGGCATGACCTAAGGAAGGGAGAATTTTGGTCACTGTGTAAAAAGCAGAGAATAATGCACCCAGTGCTGTACGTATTTCGATAAGTAATTATAGGAGTCGGACAGGGCACCATAAAATAACGAAAACAAGCCACAAGTCTTGCCTGGCCCCAGGTGATGTGAACAGTTTATAAAGATCAGAGGACTCCACTCAAACTCTCCAGAGGGCTGCCACCAGGGGGCACACTGACAGTGCACCACCGTTTTGTGGTGCACTGTCAGTGCGCCTCCTGATGGCTTCTTTGCCTTTGCGCCCGTGTCTATAATATGGTGCAGGCCCAGAGGCAAAGAGAGTCCCTCATTTGTATGGGTCCACTCCCCCATGCAAATGAGGGAACGCCCTCTGATGAGGCGTCTGCGGACCCTATTGTAATACTAAAGTACCCCAGGGGCACGCAAAGATTGTGCAATTGCCGGTTTCACCCCAGGGCACTTTGTATAATACGGACCCTGGGCGGGAGGAGCTGGACCAACACTAACGGCACAGTGTCTTGAACAGCAGTCAAGGGACCGCAGCTTCTCTGCCGAAAGGTAAGATTCATAGCAAACAAAGAAATCTGGTAGACCTGGAAATTGAATCTGGTAAGCAAAGTAGGGATCTGATTTCCACAATGCTGAGTGCACGTGAAATGTGACTAACCCCCAGGCATATAGGAATCCTGCCCAATATCCGAATTAGAATGAGAGGATTCTGCATCACTGGTAAGGAGAAGTCTCTAAGAAAGGAAACAAAGCAGTTACAGTAAAACAAATGTCAAAGTTCAACGAGAATAGGAACCAAGGGAGGAAAACAAAGATGAAGGTGATGGAACAGTAGGCCAGATGTGAATTGAAACGTAGGCAAAGGATCCATAACAACCTGCTTAAGCTTGCGACGGGTTTTCATAACACTGCGCCGATCTTGGCCTGAAAGGGCTCTGTGCTATGGCCAGTCCTTTTGCTGCTCTCATGGTGTAACTAAATATTGGGTCCAGCAAGTAATTGCCCTGCATATTAGTAGTTCCTGCTGCCCTGTTCTCCATCACATGTGCAATCGTTTAGGTCTCTTCTAAGCTACAGTGTCCAGAGACCTGACACGGAGCAATTCAGACTCTACAGCACTGGGAATCTATTAGTGATGAACACATTTTTATAAACAAATGGTAAAGCTTGACAGATTGGTAAGACTTAGCATTTGAACTTTAACGAAGAGTCTACAGGGTGTTTTAGGGTAATTTTCGAGAACTGGAAATTATGAAAGATTTCATTGAGTAATGGCCGCTGGAAGGACCACTCAGACAGGTCCGAGTGCACAAGGAGCCAATGTTCAGACTTCTGTTATTTGAACACATAGTCCACAGGCTCGAAGAAGATCTGCAGCTGGCATTAAACTGGGGGTGGTTGTGAACACAAAAAAAGGACAGCATGCCCTAGCATGGTGCAAATATTTATCATGCTTTCTTTTCAAAGGCACATATATCGCTGGCCCGCTTAAAGTTAGAAGAAACCCAAGAGTCCTGTGTGCTTCGGAAACCCAATGCTCCTGAAGCTGAACTAAAGTTTGTTTTGGGAGATGAAAGACCATGGCAGAAGTCCAACAAGTAACATTCTCTATTAATTAACTGTGTATGTTAGGGTGAATTGCCTAATTATTCTGCGCTCCTCCAGATGTCCGAAACACTAAAATTATTGCAGCGCATCAGCAATGTTGGCAGAAGGCCAGAGGATAATTTGTTCATTTTTTGTCTGTGCGACTACTTCTGACATTCCATTAAGCTTAACCAATTAGACTTTAAGAAATGGCCGCCCTCGCCCTAGCGTAAAAGCTATTGAAGCATTATCCCACTAATAATGGATAAGTGCGATGAGAGAATAAGAGAGACACAGAAATTAGATAAGAAGAAAGATGAGAGATTCATCCATACATAGGCGGACAGGCTTCATAACTTTGAAAACAGTGTTTCAAAGAGCCAACTGCATGCCAGATATCTGGCAGAAGCAAACACCAGGGGAAATGCTGATCCGATCACGTTTTAGGGTTTACTTTGATGGATTGAGTTTGCATAAATGTAGGAGCACAAGCTAATGATGTCATAATGTGCGATGGATCATTCTACACAACTCACATTTCCACAACATCCCTTACAGTTCTCTTCATAAACTCCCACTCTATTGTTAGTCACTTAGCGCGTGTTGCAGACCTCATCACACACAACAACCTAGATGCTAATGGTGTGATTCATAAGGAAAAGTAGTAAATCAGTAACTGTGGAAGTACTGCTATATACAGATGCGGGTTTACTACTTTTAGGACTCCACAAACATTCCCAGTGGAAAGCTATGCCAGACTCAGGTTTCTAAGAGAACTTCTGAGAATTTTTAATATATCCCACGGTCTTCCATTTTTCCCCGTGTGGAATTGCATATACTGTTTATTTACACAGTGGGTAAATTTACTCTGATGTTCAACTGTAAATTTTTTTCTTTTTTTTCTCCATCACTCCTAGACGGTTTGAGGTGATCTGTTTTGTTTTACATCCCTTTGCTGGAGTAAATCTCCAACCATGCCCATGGTGGAAAAATGTTGTAATGCAGGTTATGAAAGGCAACATAATCACAAGTTTGTGGGTGTTGACACAATTTCAAGGCTAACCACACCATGATCCACCCACACCCACCCTACGGATGGGGTCTGCTACTGCAGAATTCTCATCATTTGTGAAGGAGATACCACAGTAGTAAAGTCATTTATCCCTTTTAGGCGTCCTCCCCAGAATTCCTGACAAGAGTAAGTAACACTTTTTTTGGCCTCAAACATATTTTTCCAGCTAAAAATGGCTTTGTCTTTTTAAGCTCTGTGCTCATAAAAAAATTAAGCTTTCCCCTTCTCCAATCCCGCCTTCATCAAGTTCATCTCTGATGGCTATGCCAGCATATAGCAACATTGTAACACGGTCCAGCATTTTAAAGCCTGGTCCAAATCGAGATGTCCAAAACATATTTAAAGCTCAACACAACCACTCATCATGCAAAAGAAGCAAGGGCAATGAAGTTTTCACACAGTTGATCATAAGCAATGTGGTGCAACATTGTTTGAGATGTAACATTGTTAATACATATGTATCTCGAGAGAGATGAATTAGTACACGGTTGGTTATGCTTACATACTTAAAGAAATATAAAGAGTGAATTATAAAAGAGAACAAAGAATGACATGTGATTGTTTAATTGTATTTCCTTTGGTTAAGCCTGTTTGTTATTGTTGGAACCCTAGAGGTCAATGAGTCGTGCACTTTGTGTGGAGTGTAAATTGCATGTGCACCTATGAGATGAGTAACAGTCACTCACGTTCTGGCAGAATGCATTATTCCCACGTACTTGCAGTAAAATGTTGTCGTAAATGGCACCTAATTATTTGACATGGAAATTATGCGAATTACACCAATTCGGGAGTGCTTCCTGAAAGAAAAACGTCTTCTTGGGTCACATTTCTTTCTTCTAGGAGACTTAGGCACGATTTAGATCTTGGTGGATGGGATGCTCCATCACAAATGTGACGGATATCCCGCCTGCTGTATTACCAATGCCATAGGATGTAATGCACTTGTAATATCTAAGATGCAAGATCTAAACCAGACTCTTAGTGTGAGAACATTGAAACTGGCTAGACAATCCTCCTGGGGCACACCTATGCTCCTGGTTGAAACCGAAACTGAATGTAATCGTGCCCATGCTCCTTCTGGGACCACCACAAACATATGCAAAATGGCATCCAAGAGCACTATCGAAAGTGACCTTTCCCTGAAGATGTTTCCTTTTTGTTGGCCATGGCACTACTATTAATGTGGCTGGGCCCACTGAAGTTTCTCTTTTTCTTTTAGCTTTTTTAGTTTAAGTGCTTGCTGGCATGTTCTTACTTTTTTCCCTTTGTATGTCCATGCCCTTGCTCTGAGGCGCATGTGTGCTGGCTGATGAAACCCCACAGTCAGTACACGCCTCCAGGTATAAACAGTGGATCCAGCTGTTGCTACTTCTCACTCCCACCCATCTCTACTAATGCAGGCAGGGGAAGCTTTGGGACTGTGCACTCCCGCTCCTTCCAGACATAGACATGGGGAATGGTGTGAGTGCTCTGATCTGCTCAGGGAGCCCCTCTGGCATAGGCCCCTCCTTATAAGCCTGGATATTTCACCGCGTACTGGGCAGATGTCATCATCCTCTCCAACTAGAGAGAAGGAAATGAGAATATAGCAAAACAGCATTTCTTGTGAGCTGATCCCTTCTGGACACTGACCTCCCAAGTGGTATTATCCGAGTACAGAAATGTGTATTATGCCACAATTGTCCTTGGTTCATCCCCTGTGAACACTGAGCCTCTTCAGGGGGATAATTAAGTAATTAATTAATAAAGCGCAGCATACAGTAGTGACTTTTCCTGGCCCTCAGCCTTTAAAACCCATCAAGAAATGCGGCACACAAGAGGTATAGGTAAATGGCAATATCTCTGGTCTAGATAGACTAATTTCCCAGTGTTTAGTTCGCTGTGCTACTGGTAGTGCTTGCTAGCTACCAGAAGTGTTTAATTAGGACTTCCTTACTTGTGTTCCTCCATTGAGGAAGAACCTTAGGGGCGTACCCTCCTGCCCCAGCAACTAGTAGCTCCTTGGTCCACATTCTTCCAGCAGCAATACACTGTAGCTCTCAACCCAGACTACATCACCTTAGCAGATCCCACGGCCTCCTGGCCACTTGAAGGGCATCAGTATATCTTGAGTCTGGAGAATTCCTTTCCAGGACACCTTCAGCCAGAACCGATATCACTTGTACTGTCTCTTAGAAGGGATGCCAATGCCACCAGCCCTGTAGACAGTGTCCAACAGTCCGAAGAAGTAAAAGCATTTCCAGGCAGTGATTCATCCACATGGTGTATCCTTCCTTCCTGTTCTGTTGTTCCCTCTTTTCTCAAACTTTCTCCATTATGCACTAGTTTAAAAATACTAGAAAGAGGGAGTCTCCGTCCAATACAGAGATGCTACATTACCACTCTACACAAAAAAGACACTTCCCAGAAGCAGCCAACATACTGTCCCCACATCACAGCTTAATGGGTACTTTCTAAGGGGCAGAATCAAGTGGTCACTAGAGCTCTAGTTTTACCCCTAGCTAACAGTGTGAACTGTTTCCTTCCCTCCATGATTTTAAAGAGAACCCTCTGGTGTGGTTGGTGCCAGAGTTCAGGCCGTTCCCTTTTTGTTCCTGTGAGAAGGGCGTGCTCGGGCTTTTCCGTTAGTGTCAGCTAATCACCCAATGCAAATTTCACCCCAGTCGTTCCTATCACAGAAGAAGGCTAATCCCACCCGAATGGGTCTATTATCAATGGGTGACTTTGAACTACAAGCAGGCCAACATAATAGGTAACCTCGCTTAGCAGGGTAGTTAGAAACCCAAATGTCATTAAGGCTGGCTCATGGAAATATTGCAAAACCCAAGAGGAATAAAGAGGCACATATTTGGTGAAATAAATATTTTATTTGTGGTCAGAACCTTTTAAGCATAGAAAAAGTCAGGTCAATAATTTTTCTATGTTGAGCCAATCCAAAATTAGTATTTTTCCAGTTTTACCCTTAGTATAAATACAATGAAGCACTACAGAATTTATACTTTAGTCAAAAAGAAATAGGGACATATCTTGTTGCCTTATCAAATTATAATGCCAGACCATTGCCATTTCCTTCAGGGTTCTAGCTGCAATAGGCTATTTATGCATCAATAGCAGGCTGAGTAAGACGGCTATTTCATTTGCTCAGACTGTCTGCACATAGATGCTCATATTCCCATGTAGCCAGTGAAGAGCACAGCAGAGGACATTTGTAAACAAAGGTGGGCACTTGTGGTCACCACTGTTCAAAACCATTTTAGCAGAAACTTACAGTAGAAGAGACTTTATTTTTGTTTCTCACTCATGACAGAGGTCCCAAAACTAGGAGATCAAAAATCAAAACTCAAGCCTCTTGTCCTCACACTCTACAAGCTTAACTTGATTTCACACAACACATCAATGAGCAACAGCATTGCTTTTCAAAATGGTCAACAATCTTGAACGCCTGCTCACGTGTCCCCAAAAAGTCTACCTGAAAGCCACTAGAATCAACAAACAAGGCACTAGATAGTCATAGCTGAGACATGTTCAGTTGTTCTCAAAACCATTCAGAGATGGTCCTGGAAGTTATTCTTGGGATACACATTAATTGTTCTGAAAAAAACTTCAGATTACAGTAAAGTGACCCATAGAATGCTTCTAAAGAGGCCTCACAAAGCGGTTATGAAAGATAAGCACTCATTCAGTCTGTCCCGATTTACTCCTCCGATTAATCGGGCAATCGCCTTTATGTTACCATGACATTGCTCTCAAACCTAATCCAAAATGATGTTGATTTACCCCCTAAATGTTGATCAGATATATTCCCAATTACTTTGTTATACTTAGCAGCTTGTTGCTCCATAATAGTATGTCCACACAATGCTGCTGGCTAGAGTAGCGCAACAACCTGGGGGAGATACATGCAGTCAGTCTGCACTCATGTGATGCACTGATCCCACAATTACATAGCTTCTACTATCCCCAATCACCTTAAATTCAGAGGATCAATACATTATTTGCCATCTCTCTATATTCTTTACAATGTTTTTAGGAGCTTTACTTGAGATTTTTATAGCGTGTATTCTAAAGCGCTAACAGAGCTGAAAACCATTAAATCTCTCTGGCCAGCACGTTTTTTAAATATTTTTTAAAATCCTTATGGCAATGTCTCTATCTTTCAGCAGAGCTCTAACTCACTTATTTATCCCAGCATATGGGTTACATGCCTGGCTATGCACGTATACATCATGGACTTTTATTAAGAGGCAATTACAACTGCAGCTAATTCACATTGGCTGTTAAACCAAACCAAGTCACTGTGATTGTGAAAGGCATCATAATAATTTCATACTACTTAGCACACTGCCGTCACTGAGAATAAGTGGATCATTGCAGAATGCCAGAGTGGAGCATTGGACCAAACAATCACTAACGGCACGATTCCGATGTTATTCGGAAGGCCTGTGAATCGGATTTGGCTTTCCCGGATCCGATTCGTAGCCCTTGTTTGCGACCGAATCGTACACAGGTCCGAACAACCAAGTATGATGTGAAGATCGCGTACGCGCCGACAGAACTGTTTCCGGGACCCGAACCTGTCCATATGACTTGTTCATAGCCGAATCCTGCCACGCTATGGAGCCGAATTCCGATCTAGCTAGTACGATGCACCGTTCGGACAGCCGTATCGCCACAATCTCAGCGAGACGAAACGGCTGTTGGAAGCGTACTTCGGAGGGCCGTAGCAGGCCCCCTTCACACGGGGCCCTCCGAATCTGCCACAGGGGTGTGCCCATGGGTCCCCCCGATCTAGGCATGTACAGTGTGGTGGGCCCGCTTTTCCCCAAACACCCCTAGTTGCTATGTGTATGTGTATGTACACAGGCTCCCAGAGTTCAATGGGAGTCCGAGCGAACCGAGTCTGTAAACATACGGCTGCATTATACTCGCTCGTTTGGACCCCTGGAGCACGTTTCGCTCGGAAAGCCCTCCAGATCCGAGTTGTACGGAGGGCTTTCCTAGTGAGATCGGAATCGGGCCCCAAATCAGTAGGTCATGTCACGTTGCAGAATGTCACAGCATTTTACACATTTAACATATTATGTTGTGTGCTACTAAAAGATTCAAATGGGGAAAGGCATTCAGTTTTGTATTACCAATGCACAAGGAAGTCTTTGCGGTATAATATTAGGGCAATTCATGAAGGGTAATTTTTACCAATTTCTCTGTTTCTTTTCAAACATTTACAAGAAGTAGTGTACATTCCCTAGTAATTCATGTGATTATGTTGAACCCTGTTTCTTTTCAAACATTTACAAGAAGTAGTGTACATTCCCTAGTAATTCATGTGATTATGTTGAACTCTAGTGTCTGAACTGTAGTAAATATGAACATGTGAGTTTTTATAATAGAGAGGTTAGAAGGGAAATACCAACTGTAATAAAAACTACTATTACTTTCTGAAAGGTTGAGCAGAGCTTACTCTAGTCTGTTGCAGAGTCGCCTTTTCTGCATAGTCACTCAAGTTTTTTCACCTTTATCCGGACCCAATTATTGCTGGTATTATGATCCTGTGAGCTGTGACACTGCTATTTAATGTCCACATGCATGGTCTCTAGCCCTAAAATATTACTTTTAAACTTGGTATAATTCAATTTGACTATTTAACTATCATGTAAGCCATGATAGATAGCAAGGAAATTGCACCAGTGACGTTAAAGTTAACATGACATATGTGGCCTGCAGTGTGCATTTACACCACATGTATGTATGAAAACACATATGTTGCAAAGATATATGGCTGCAGTTTAAAAGAATTACAGTGACACATGGAAAGGAACAGTGTCTTTAAAATGAAGGAAAACCTATTTTTATAAAGTGCGTCATGTAAGCCCAGTGGAATGGGCAATTAGTATAGAAAAAAAGTAATACAATAAATATTTGTAATAGTGTACCTCTCAGTGATCAAATGTTCAAAACCTGGGAGGCTTAGCTAGATTCTCCATGAACAGGCCTTGATTAAACTAAAATTCTTACTCTCTATCTTCACCTGGGAAAATACTTGTAATATTAGTCAATTTTATGTTCCACTTAGGCTTAAAAACCTAATTTCATGGAGAAAGCATATTTCTGATCATGTTAGTGGGAAACTAACTTCATAAAATACTTTGTGCTCCTTAGGTCAAAAGACTGAGAGCTAGTTTTGCTGTTTATCTGAACTTCAGAGGCCCCAAAACATTCTTGGTGGGAGTTAATGACACTGATCTCCAGAAGAGAATAGTTTGCCCTCTCGGTTCGGTCCAGGACTGCAGCAGTGTTGCCAATAATTTGCCAATTAATAGAAATTAGCCATCTGGGAGAGGGAGAGGAGCAGCTGGCAGAACAAAGGACAGCCTTAAGACTATCTCTTTTGACATGGAGGTGCCAAATGGGTCTGACAGCATCTTTTCTCATTCATTCACAGGGTCCTCCTATACTGTCCGGCTTGCTTAACTGCAGGAGAAAACAGTTATTTGTCCTGACCAAAGAGAAGACCTCATCTAAATAGGGGAGGCGTTTAGGGAGAGCAATGGGCAGATGGACATAGGGCAAACAAATTGATAGGACTGGGTGGCAAAAATCTACCAGTCACCTGTTAATGCACTGGTTAGCACCTTACTCCCATTACCTCAGAAGATACCTGACCCAGAAAGACCACACATAAAGAATAAGGCCTTGCTGAAAGAACAGGACTGATGGACGCCTGACTCCCTTTTGCCTGCTCTAGGGACAGAAAGTAAAAGGACTCATGACTCCAAGAGGCTATAATTGACCACAAAGATTAAACCATGCAGAAGCCCTGTCTGGGGAGAGGCCTGGTGCCTAGACGTCTGCCTATGTGTTGCAGGAGTGACCAGTAAGAACTTTCCCAGCAGCTGGAGAGAAGTGGGACTTAGCCATTCCTTTCCACTCTGGGGACCATGATATGGTGCTGAGGCATGTCTGGAGGGTAGGGGGTCCAGAAAGCGCGAGCAAGAAAACCAGGTTGATCTAGCTAGAGCTTTTTCAGCTGGACCTTACAGTAAAGCTATCCAACCTTAGTGAGCACAGACTTGTTGCACATTCCATACTTACCTAACTGGATAATTGTGGAATCAAAGAAGTGAGGAAATATGAAGGTAAAACTTTGGACTGGGGCAAGGCAGTATATCAGCCCCAGTGGTGAAGGACCCGGGTGACTATGAAATGCAGCTTTGCCCCATTCAGATCTTCTGGAACCAAAACCAACTGCTTCAGAGATAGATCTAAGACAATATATCAGACTTTTGATGGCTTCTGCCTCGCACCTTGGCAGCTAGAGGATATGATGATCTCTAATGTGACCAAATTAGTCAAAGATATTTGTTTACATTTAAGAAAAGAGAAAACAAATGACCTTATTCAAACACATTGACCTATAGCTAGAACAGTACAGAGGGGCAGCTCTGCAATCCAAACACAGTTTAGAGACTTGGAATCCCAGACTAGTGAACTCTCACCCTACACGCATAGCACACCATCGCTTAGATCCAATTTTTTCAACAAACAACACCATAGACGATAGAAATCCAATAAAGCTCAGTTAGATTATTCATATTTTTATCACATTTTTATTCCAGCTATTGTTTCAATAAAACCATCTGTCTGTAGTAATTCATAACTACCCAGGAAAAGTGTGCACCTGAGCTCATTTCAATAGCTGTGTGAGAGTCTTAATAATTTTATCCTGTTAAAAAGCACCAAAGTAAAACTATCATTTAGACAGAATGCTTTGTTCACCTCCAGATTGGTTAAACACACATTACAAGCTCAGCAACTAGAATACAAAAGCACAACTGTATGACTCTCTTGTAAGAAAATTAATACATTAAGCAACACAAAATCTAAAGTTGCTAAAAAAGGCCTATTTTTTCAGATTAAAGTTCTAAAGCACCTAATTTATCCAGAGATCTTTTTAGATTATAAATGGGCTAATGCTCTCCCAAGCTTCCAAAATCTCAATTTTACGTGTGGATAAATTATGTAGTGGTCTTGCCATATTTTTGTCAAACTCAAAATAAGCTTCTTCTCATTAGCAAACACAATATTTGGATCCACATGAATTATGTGCAAAATTTAACAGAATCCTTTTATCACTTTGCTTTGGTGTCCTGTTTATCTTATACTGGAGGATATAAAAGCCACATGTCCATCTGTGTCCCCAGACAATATCTGTCCTTCAAAATGGAAGAAAGCAGTGATCAATCTTTTACCCATCTTGATACTATCTTTAAGAGCTCTCCCCAATCCAGTGTGGTGCCCATAATATGGAAACAGGCCATTGTTAAGCCATTATAGAAAACATCTCCACTCCCTGGGGTGAAAACAAATTTAGAGAGCCACTCACCTACTCCCTTTTTATACAAGGTGCTAGAGAAGGATTTTGGTGTTTAATCAGTTACACAGCATTGTTGAACACTGTGGGCCCTATTTTGATGTCAGTCGGAAAGCCTCAGAGGATAGTGCCCTTCGGCCAGTTTGAGGCCCCACCATAATCCCTGAGGACGCAGTAAGTATTTAAAGTAAAATCTCTGTTTTGTTTAGATTTATTTTATAACCCCCAATCAATTCAAATTGACTGAATTCTGTTAATACCCGATCTAGATTCAGGCTCTTAGGACTAAGATATAAAATAGTATTGTCCGCAAACAACTTCAATTTTGCCATACCCAGAATTGGTGCTCTGATTACCTTGTTGTCGCAGATTTTTATAGCCAGGGGTTCAATAAAGAAGGTGAACAATAGGGGGGACAGCGGACACCCTTGTCTAGTCCCGCAATTGATATTTACTATCCCCGCTCAGTTTACATTTATCACCACCTGGGCCTGGGCCTGGACCCCCTGGTAGATATTTCTAAGCAAAATATTGCTGTTAATAATATTGTTTTTAAATAATTTTTAAGCATTTTAGTATATATTGTAATTTTATATGTTATACCTTTTTGTATAATTATTGTTAATGTTTTTTAATATAGTTTGTAAATTTTTAGTTATTTTATTTTAATAGCTTTTTTGTATTTTTAGTGCTGTAGTGGGCTGTGGGATTACAAGGGGTACAGGGGGGAAATAAATTAATTATGATTAGTAATTAATTATGAATTAATTATGAATTAATGTTAATTATTTAATGAATTGTCTAATAATTTGTTTAATTATGTTAAGTTTTAGGTGTGGGTTGTGGAGTTTGTAGGGGTATAGAAGGGAAATAATTTTATTATAATTTTTTTAATTTTGTATTCATATTTGTTGGTATTGGTTGTGTTTTTTGTAGGGATAAAAAAGTGTGAAGGAAATTAATTATTCATTCATGAAACTTTATTTCGGCTATTACGGCCATAAAAGTACATACATATACACAACCACTTAAAATTAATATCAAGAAAGAATACGATGTCATAAGAACCACTTATTATAAAATAGTACAAGCATAGCTAGCAGTAATAATCACTCATTGGGAAACAGGGGAATAAAATGATAATCATCACTATGGGAAATATAATCAGTGCAAACCAATCATTACAAATATAAATTAAACTAAATAAGTTAAAAAGAAATTCACAGCCTATGTTTTTATATAAAACCTAAGTCACAGTAGCAGCCAATTAAAAGCAGGTCTTAATAAATCTCGTATCAGTTGTTTAATAAAATACCTACGCTTACAGGCTAGGTTTTTGCCAAAACTAGGGTCACAATAGTTGACAAGGGGGAGCGGGTATTACTAATTCTCACAACGGTTTTTCAGTAGATACCTTCACTTACACCACATTGCAAAGAGGAACTTAGAAATTGCAACAACAAAAACCGGGTTGGTATCAGATTTTAAAACCCTGTAGGATTCCTTATAATTTCTAATACCTAGGTTCCTACACAGTTGAGTAACCCACTTTAACCTTGCCCACTTATATGCCAAGCAGAAGAACAACACATGAATTACAGTTTCCTCCTCTACTAGGCACCCCGGGCAAAGGTGGTTGGTAGCGCCTGCCCATTTGTTGGTAAGTGCATGGAGCAGCAGCGTCCCATATCTAAATTGCAAAAACAGTTTTTTTGCTGTTGGCGGTTGAATAAAATCCAACACCTGCTCCAATTTATATTGCTGTTTTATGTCCAGAAACCCATAGGTTAAACTAGAAGAGTTAGCGGTCTGTAAAATGTGTGACAATTTATACTCCTTCAGTACGCAAACCAAGGATTTTTTTGAAATAGCTGAGCATGACTCCTCCGGTACCGACCATAGGTCCTCCCTTCCTATCGCACGGAATGAGTCTCTGATAAAGGAGAACCACGGGATACTACCCGCCCCCAAAGTGGACATTACAGCCTTTAGTTCCTCTCTATAATGTCCTAACTCCGGCGTACTCCACAGCCGTCGCCAATAAAGCAGTGGGCGAGAAGCAATTAGGTCTGCAATAGGAAGGATGCCCAAATCCATCCTTAGTGGCGTTAAAGGAGTACTTTTGGGCAAACACAGGATTTGTCTCAAAGTTATTTTCTGTTATAGTGAGGGCATTAACTAAGCTATGTCCCTAAAGTTCGGCCCCATACATAGTTGCCCCCTAGCTAGAACCTTGTAGATTTCTACAGGCGGGCTTATAACCTTTAGGGCGCATCTCTTATAAAACTTTAAAATATCCCCGACTGCCTGAGTTAGCTTTCTTTAAATTAGCTTTATTAATTTGGGGTCCCCACCCCATTTTGTCATTTAGTGCGAGACCCAAATAATCGAAGATAGGAACCCTTTCTAAAGGTCCAACATCCATTCTTGGGTGCGGCAGTTTGTGGAGTCAGCGTGAAAGACCATATATTTTGTTTTCCTAATATTTACTACCAAATTCTCATTTTACAAAACCGACTAAATTCCTCTAATACACGCTGCATCCCCATTGGTGATTTCGAGAGGAGCAGGGTGTCGTCCGCACACCTTAGGGCAGGAATTTTGTGGTTAGCTAATTTTGGGGAGTCAATGTCCTTAACGGCAAGAAGGTCTCCTATAAGCCCGTTGAGAAAGAGTGAGAAAAGGGTTGGTGCAAGCACACAACCCTGCCTCACCCCCTTTCCTACAGGGAAAGGAGCCGTTAATTTCCCATTCTTGCCAAACCTTACCCTAGCAAATGTTCCCTCGTGGAGGCGTTTAAACTGGTGGCAGAGGTATGGTGGTACTCCCATATCCAGCAAGATTGCCCACAGCTGATCACGATCCACCATATCAAACGCCGATTTGATATTTTAATATAATCATTAATAATTAATGTTAATAATTATTATTTAATTGATAATTAATTATGTAAATTGTGCAAATAATTTTCGTTTAAAGTTATATATGGGGTGCGAGTTGTGTTTGTAGGGGAAAGGGAGGGAAGTTAATTAAAAATAAGCCTTTCCCTACTGTTGGACTGACCGGAGTGGGAATAGTAAATCTTTCCCCTCCACAATCAACACTTTCTCTTCTGTTGCACAGATTGGAGAGGGAACAGTAAATGTTACCCCTCCAGAGTCTAACCCTTTCCCAAATGCTGCACAGACTGGAGTGGTAATAGTAATTTCCACCCCTGCGCAATCCAACACTTTTCCTACTGTTGCACCGACTGGAGTGGGAATAGTAAATTGTTAATCCTCTTGAGTCCAACCTTTTCCCTACTGTTGCACAGCCTGGAGTGGGAATAGTAAATTTTACCCCTCCACAATCTAATACTGTTGCTACTATCGCAGAGACTGGAGTGGGAATGGTAATTTGTACCCCTCCTGAGTCCAATGCTTTCTCTACTGTTGCACCGACTGGAGTGGAAATAGTACATTTTACCCCTCCCCAATCCAACACTTTCTCTACTGTTGCAGTGACTGGAGTGAGAATAGAAATTTGTGGCCCTCCTGAGACCAATGATTTCCATACTGTTGAAGAGATTGGAGTGGGAATAGTATATGTATTATTCCTACAATTTTATAGTTTTGTTTATTTTGTTTAGATTTATATTATTATGATGTTTCCATGTATTTAACCCCTTCGGCGCTCATGACGGAACGGTTCCGTCATGAGCGTCGGTTGGGCTGTGCTCAGGACGGAACCGTTCCGTCATGAGCCCGCCCGCGCAACGAACCTTCAGCGTGGCGCGGGAATCCGCGCCGCGCTGAAGGGGTTAACAATATAATATTTTTATTTGTGAATTTTTGGAATATATAATATATTTTTTACTGAAATGTAATTCTTAATTGTGTTTACTTTTTATGTGTAATTAAATTGGCATGTTTTTTTGAATTTTTCTAGTGTATTTTTTACAGTTCGTAATTCATTGTGTGTGTGTATATATATATGTATATAGATATACATACATACATATTTCTATATTATATATATATATATATATATATATATATATTTGTTATTTTCTAAGGTTTACAAAACAATTAGTACATTTGTACATAAATTATAAATATTATTTTAATAATAGTCTTACATTATATATGGTTAAATAAACATACATATGAGTTTTTTAAATAAGTATAAAATGTATGTATACAATTTAAATTATTAAAATATATTTAATTTACATTATATTACTCTGTAATGTTGATATATTTAATGTTTACTAAGTTTAACTGTGTTTATGTTAAAAAATTATATTTTAGTGTTCAATATTAGTGTATAACGATATTTTGTTCGATATTTTTATTACTTGGATTTCAAGTATAAACTAACAAGATTTTTGTGCTCGATATTTTTGACACAATATTTTTGTCCCACAACATTTGTGGTTTCGATATTTTGCCAGTGAACCACACACCTGTTCTGTGGCAAGAATATCAATCAAACCAGCTTTATTTTTAAAGCAGCGGTCCTAGTCCAGCAACCTTTTTCCTGGTATATTCTGAATCAAGCCCTTAACTCTTCACATTCATTTATACTGACAGTTCCTAAGTGCTGAACAGCCACATTTAATGATAAGGCCGTGTTAGTGACTGGGACCACGCACTTCTGACCTCTGTTTCATCCCAATCAGCTTGAAATCGCACCTTGGCCCCGGTCAACATCAACCTGATATTTTTCAATGGTGTTTATGTTTCTAGGTGTTTTTCGCTTTCAAACTCTAAATTCCAAATCTCTGGTTCCCCTTATCTGAACGTAATCACATTTTGGTGTTGTTTTGTTCATTAAAATTGTTTTTATTTATCTTAATTGGCTTGGGAATTTCATAGAGTTGTATTCTTGAAGATAACATTACTTGCACTGCTTGAAATTAACATGTATTTCTCTGAGCAGTTGCCTGCTGCTTGTGTCGTAGCTACCAGTGGATGACTAGAGTTTCACTGAGACCTGTGTAGACACCTAACCAGTGTGTGTTTATTAATCTGGTAAGGATTCCCCCTTCCCAAATTAAGAACATCCTTCTGGCATAGTCCCTCTACTGCAGAAACCACAATTCATTCATAGCATCTTCCCGTTTCCCGTGATAATAAAATGAACACCATCAAGCTGAGTATAATCACTTGAAGGGCAATGGTGTTCGATAAAAGATGACTACTCTCTGCTGTCTCACACAATTATCTGGTGTGCGTTTGTAGACATCTTTCCCACAAATATACCCATCTTAGACAAATATATCTGCAAACTCTACTCTATATAGCCAAAGAAAATGGATGTGCAATGCTCTGTATATGGTAGCACATGCTTTGAATAACCAGAACAAGCTACAATACGTTGCAAGAAGAGTGACAATATTTCAACTCCTTTTGTATTACATTTTTTTGTGAGACTTGCAGTTTCCTAAACTCACTCCCCAGTGGTTCATGTTCCTGTCTTTGCCTTGCAAAATCAGGAGGAATAGCAGACCTAAGGTATAATGGTTTAATGGACTTCCAAAATCATCTTTTTCTTGAGAATTGACTGGCCATACATGCATATCTGCACCACCCAAGAGCAATACGCCATTGTAAATGTCAATTGTAACAGTACAGTAACAGTACATGGTACAGAAGAGCGCACTGTTTTAGCTGCAACATCTTCATTTCCTTATTTAGCTCTTAATGTGCTGCTAGAGGCTAGAATCACTAATAACCAGTTAAACAAAACAGTATGTAAACTTCTTGAAGAAATATGTTTTGTGTTATGTCCACAGATCAGGCTTGATTGTAGGTCCCAGGGAGCCATCACTCATCTGGCGAAAGTGTCCCCTCCCAAAGATGCCTCCCCCGATCAATCAGCAGCAAGGACTGCTTGAAAATAATGTGGAAATAATTTCAAGGAGACACGGCAGTACTAGTTGAGCCTCACATTTCATGTACATCCAGAAATAATAAATGATTTTTCATGAAAGAAACCTGAACAAGTATTTGTTCAATATGTGCGAGGCTGGTTCATCACAGCTCGGTTAGACGTGCCTTACTCAAAAACAGGTGTGCGCAAACAGTAATCCCAGAGAATAAAACATTATAAAATCTTTGGTAGAGTTTAGGCACATGCAGACTATTTGTGCCTCTCTCACCAAACAAAACATATATGATCCCTTCAATAGAGGACACACTCCCAGTTCTAAGTAGGCCTAGACAAAATTAAAATTTGTGTAATTTCAGCAATTTCATGTTACACTTGTTTCGCGGAATTCCACCATTACACCACATCACATAATTATGCCGTACGGGAGTGTGGGCACAATATGAAGATCCAGAACACGAGCGACTGTTATTAACGGCACTTAGGTTTTTGGTGCTATTTTTTTTATTACAATTAAGGATGCATTTCGGGCTAAAATATGGCACGAAATGACCGTTTTGCAATTCATATATTTACATGTAATTGTGCATGATTTTCCCAAAAACTTGCATTATTGTGAGAAAGCAAATTACGCAAATTTCATACTGCCCTAATTCTAAGATGTTTCTTGAAAACAGGTAAAGACTGTAGTTTGTGTCCTCTAGGTTTCACTACCAGTGAGCACTGTTTTGCCAGATATTGCCATTCCACCATCAATAAAGCTCTGGTCAACATTCATAGAGTTGAATTGGATGTATCGACCTTTCTTCAATGGTGGATCAGTGCCTAATTTAAGGCCGTGCACTTTCCTCTTTTTATTTAAACGGGAGAACACGGTCAGACCCGGCGGGTGCACACACGTATAATAGGGTGGGCCACTCATCTAGGATAGATTATATCCTCCTAAACTTTTCCTTGTGGGCACACTTGGAGGATATGACAGTCTTGCCCTCCCTGGAAAGTGACCATAATGCACTCTCATTATCCCTAATATATTGGTGGAGGTCCAGTGGCTCATTAATTGGAGCTCCTGCGGCACTCGAACAGAGGTCATTGGGGGGGGGTGGTCCCTTCCAATTGCCTCAGACGCTTAAAATGGGACAAGGTGGCAATTGATGAAGAAAAACTATCTTGCATCAGAGCCGTTATTGCCGCAGCCTCTGAAACCCTGGAAAATCAACCTCCTAGCCCGCATAAGATAGCAGCCATGTTCAGTGAGGCTTCGACAGCGATAGGGGACCTGTTCCTGGTCAAACCAAATCCCAAGGCAAACAAAAATCATGTTAAGCGACAGGGCAAATTTGGCTGGTACTCACAGGCGTGCCGTGCTGGTAAAAGAGCTCTAATCATGGCAGTAAAGAGTGGTGATGCCCTAGCAATAGCTGCTAAACGTAAGTCCTACAAATCCACAATAAATTTAGCCAGGAGAGACTGGGAAGACAACTTCTGGCAGGAGCTTCGCGCAGTAAGCATAGAAAAAAATGCAAAAGGTTTTTGGGATCTGTTACGGAAAAAACATAGACCCCTGGACACCGTCATTACATGCAATATAACCGAGGACCAGTGGCACTCACACTTCTCAAAGCTGTATACTGCACCTGCTACAGAAGCGATGGTCTTCCCTTTACCTCAGATTCTTCAAGGTGCCGGCAGTTACGAGGAGAGTCCATTTTCCAGAAAAGAGGCCGAAATTGCCATAAAATCCCTGGTCCCTCGCAAGGCAGCTGGACCCGATGGCCTACCTGGCGATCTTATCCGAATGGACATAAGTGAATGGGCTATGATGATTGCCTCGCTGTTGAACGCAGTCATGGCAGGCGCCCCCCTCCCTGCTTCTTGGATGGCAGCTGAGGTGGTTCCCCTGCACAAGAAAGGTTCAAGAGACGACCCAGCTAATTACAGACCGATTAGCTTAATAGACTGTTCCCAAAAAGTGGCGGGCAAGATCCTCTTATCTAGGATCCAGCAGTGGGCTGACGAGAATAAGATACTCTCGGATTTTCAGGCTGGGTTCAGATCCGGGACAGGAACGATAGAACAATCGCTAAGGCTACTTATGATCTACTGGAAGGTCGTCACAATTGGTAAGGGTACTTTATATCTGGCCTTCATCGACCTCCGCACTGCCTTCGATTTGGTGCCTAGAAACAACTTGTGGAAAGTGCTGTGTGACCTGGGCATGCCACCCTATTTGCTTCATTTGATCATGAGATTCCATGAAAATAACTACGCCCAAATACGTTGGGGGCCAAATGGTCAAAAGACCTCAAGAATTGAGGTGAACAGAGGTGTACGACAAGGTTGCGTACTTGCTCCAACCCTGTTCTCCTTATACGTAAATGGAGTGGTGGATTTTCTGACTCAGACTCCAGCAGATGCTCCACGTTTGGCAGGTCGCTTAATTCTTACTTTACTCTTTGCCGATGATACTTTACTTTTGTCAAAATCTCCGATGGGCCTCCAGCGGCTTCTTTCTGGATTTGACACCTTCTGTAAGCAGCGAGGCCTTTGTATTAATACAGACAAAACTAAGTATCTTATTTTGAATCCCCCACACAAGCTTGGCCCCCCTCCCACACTGGGGCACGTCGCCCTTGAAAGAACTAAAACGTTTGATTATCTGGGCATTCGCTTGGTGGATACAATGAAATGGGACTGCCACTTGACCAAAATGTTGTTGAGCTTAAAAAGAGTGACTGGGGCTCTGTTGAAAGAACAGAGAGCAGCATCCACAAGACCAATAGCGGCAGTAATGGATATTTACTCCGCTAGAGGAATAAGTGCAGCACTTTACGGAGCGGAGCTCTGGGGGACGTCAAATGTGAAAGTGCTAACTCTAGCTGAGAACGCCTTCCAGAGAAGCCTAATGTCTCTCGGCCCTTCTGTTCCCATTTTACCCCTGCAATTGGACATGGGTTGCCGGGCGATTGAAGATCAAGCAAAACTACGCCCCTTGCTATTATGGGCCCGCATTTGGAGAGTGCCAGAGCTCTCAAGTTATGCGGAAGGCCTACGGGAGATAATCAACTGCCCCGGCTGGGCAAAAATAAAATGGCTAAGGGACGTCAAAGCTCTACTTATAAATCTGGGTCTGGAAGAAGCATGGCACCAACAGTCAGCCCCGCCCAAATCCATGTTAAAACAAATCTATTGGACATGGGTAGCAAACAAAAGGAATTCTTCCTCAACAATTTGCAAATCTACCAGAAACTTTTTGGAGCACAAAGATGTCCCTATCAGAGAACTGTACCTGGACATTGTTACTGCCCCATGGGATAGATCTCTGTATTTCAAATTCAGAACAGGTCTCCTCCCGGTCATGGAACTCACATGCCACTGGAAAATACCACACCAGACAGCGCCATGGTGTCCATTTTGCCCTCAGCGTCATGAATCTGTCCCCCATTTGTTATTCGAGTGCCCCGCCTATAAGGTCCCCCGAATGAAATGGCTAAAACCGATGTGCCTTACTCTGGGCACTAGACATTGTAACGTGGCATTACGTATTTTACTCACAGACACTCGCCCATTCTTCGCATGCGCCACCTCGAAGTATCTAGGTTGGGCATGGCGAATACGGTCAAAAAGACTTAGGCAAATTGTTTAATCATGATTTTAACTCTTTTTAGCTAATTTAAATAACCTTCCTTTTAGTCAAATGTAGAAAAAATGATGAATTTTAGAATATTTAGGGTTTTTTACGTTTTCTACTTAGTAAATGCTCTAAATGACCTCCGATGTATGTATGCTTTTTAAGATATTTTATGTCGAAATAAAGCCTATTTGACTTGACTTGACTTGATCTTTTTATTTATATTTTCTACTTTGCCTCACTAATGACTTATTTCGACATATACACTTCTAAGCAAACATTTTCACTCTGCTTGTGCATATTGAGTACAACAGTGGCGCTGTCTATTTCGTTCACCTAAGCACCATAGTGCAAGGATGCCTGCATTGAAGGAATTCTTTTTCGTTTATGTGCAGGAAGGTGCCCCCTCCTGCACATAAACAATCCATAATGATTATTTGTTACTTCTACGTGTGCTGCATTCTGCAGCACCCATAGAAGTAGCAAATCATCATTATTTAATGATTGTTTATGTGCAGTAGGGGACACCTTCCTGTACATAAACAATCATTAATGGCTTTTTCCTCTTTCTATGTGTGCTGTAGAATGGGCACACATAGAAAAAGCAAAAACAAGAAGAATTTAGAATGGCGCACGCATTTCTCCTCATGCGCCATTTTAATGCCTGCTCTTGCATGGTGTTCGTTTTTGGCGCTCCCACAGATATTCACCTCCTTGTAAATCTGGGGAGTGTCAAAAAGCAATGGGTGTTGTGGTGAAACACCCACAGCTACACCCACTGTTTGCCCCTTGTATGCAGATACCGGTGTGAAAGGGTAGCATATTTACTTAATGCCACTTTGTAAATATGGTGCAGGGCATACCACCACCGGAGTGTCAAAAAAAGTGATGCTCCAGTGGGGCTAGGGGCTTGTACATATGCCCCACAGCATTTAAATTGAACACAATGTCAAAACCATGCTTGAGAAGTACTGTGAAGCAAGAGATGCTGCAGATGTGCTAATTGTGTTATGTCCACATCCTGTGGCCTGGATCCAAACAACAGGGGGCAAGGCTTATAAAGGGCTTGCTTTACCCTCGCATCACTGGCTGTAACGCAGGCACCCATGCACTATGGCGTAAAAGGGCCCGAGTTGTGCGCTTGGCAGCCACAAGTGCTCCAATGCAGAAGGAGAGCAGGAATGCGCCATATCGTACTCAATATGGCCTATTCCTACCCTCTCCATTTGACGCAGCACAGAAAGTTGTTTTGCTGTGTTGCATTGCACTAAATATTAATATATCTGCCCCTAAATCTCTACACTCAGTTCTGTGGACGCAGCTGCTTTCAGCGTTTATTCTTCCAGTTTAAAAGTCAGATGCTCTTCTCAAGTGACCACTCAATTTTTCCTTCTCTATAAAAAAAGACTTTGCGTTCTCATAAAAGTTTTTTTTCTAAGCAATGTTGCTTTTCAATTTTATTATCTAAAGTCGATCAACGCTTATGGACACCAGTCCTTCTGCCGGCAGCATTAACACTAATGAAGCGTGGATGAGTTGTGGTTTGCCCTGTTTGAACCATTTTGAATACCATGAGCTCTTATAATGTGTTTCACATTGTTCCTTTTTATATTTCACTCATGTAGCCTCAGTCATTTATGTGTGATGTGTGAATGGGAAGCTTGCTAAAGATAGAAAATGAGAATCTATTTATGACATATAAATAGTGAATCTATTTATGAGAGGCCAACAGTTCCATCAATAGTTGTGAATACTGCTGAAAATCTTAGCCGGCAGGAGTATAGGATGTAGTTGGTGCCAGAAAATCTGATTTTGCATCAAAACCAGGAGCTGATAGTCTGTTCATAGGAAGAATAGTGACTTTTTATAGTCTTACTGTCTTTTCAGCAATAGACTAAGAAGAAAGTGTTCATTCAGAAATAATGGGAAGGCATAACTAAGTAAGCACCACAGTTATAAAGGTTGACCATAGAATTCTTTAAGCAAAATATGAATCTCATAAATTGAAGCATAAAAGACAAACAGACATTGGTGACTCTGAATACTATGCAAATCATTAGGAGAATTGCAATTTTGTACATTGTATACTCATTGCTTACCTCAAGAAACAAAAGAGGGAGGGAGAAGTTAAAGTTCCACTCAACTTCTCCTAAATGAATATGTAAAATCAAAAGGAGTGGAAGAGTTGTGTTGAGACAGGGGGAGGGCAACACCAAAATTGTTCTGAGACCCTCAACAGTGTTGTTCCGCAAAGCCATGTCTCCCGTTGGCGTACTTAGCCGCTGATCGTTACATTGGGTCATTTCCTCCACCAGGAGGGCTTGTTTCTTCAATCTGAGACCATATGGGATCCACCATGTGAGGAAAAAAAGGTTTAAAAATACCTCCTACCTTTAGAAAGGACACATTTTATTAAGAAGATCAAAGGTACTGGTATGATTAAAAAATGCATAATGTGTAAAGAGAGGTATTAGGTGTCTCTCTCATCTATCTCTGGAAGAACTAGGCCAACATGTTTCAGCCAACTTTGCACCCTATGGGTTGATGGCTTTCGCCAGGGCTGAAAGGTTGTTTTTTTAGGATCCCTTCATAAAGTCAAATTAAATCAAATGAGACACTTTCCCTCCAATTTTTGAACTTTTTTTCTTCTTTTTTGGTCATATGGGACTCTTTGTCCAGTCCTTGAAGGACACATGGAGAACAATGTGTTATGTATTAGAACCTAGTACTGATGATGTCCCATATTTCTAATAATGCATGCACCCAATGATTTCTATAAATGTGTATTTTTGCTCCATTAAATGCGAACATTTTTAACCCTTTTGGGGCAAATGTAGTCATTACTTATGTATTCCATACTAGGATGGATCTTAATTTGGGGGGCTCTATTATCAAAGCCTCCTCTATGAGAATTTTGAAGTACTGAAGTAAGAAGCTTGAAGTATGCTATGTAGATCTGTTTGTGATTTGAAATTATAAGGAGTTTGAGTCTAGGTAGATGTAAACATAGACACTGCTTTAAAAATTAACAGTAAGGGAAAAATATTCTGTGTCCGCAATGTTACGTACGTTGTTTTATAAGGGAGTGAAGTAGTAAAGAATTTCTAATTAGTGCATCTTTGGAAAATAGTAGAAGACTGTCTTGTAAGGCTTCTGTGGCGCACCTTAGTTTCTGTTTTAGAAGGTTTTCATAGGTCTGTGCAGAGGTGTGATATTACTATTCTTTTCATTAGAGAGGAGAAGATATCAAAAATGAAGATTGGAGGATTATAAATTGATAAACGAGTGAAAGGGGTTTCAAAATTACTCCGCCTATTGTGGAGACATTTAGAGAGTCACCCTACAGTTGTAGTTTCCCCTTTACCTTAGTCCTTCAGTGTACACTCCACAAAGCGCCCTCTCCAGCCTGCATCTTAAAGCAAGTGGGGGAAGCAACCAGGTTTTATAGCAGTGTTCCTCAGGAGGTGTTCACAATCGGTAATGTAGGAAGACGGGAATGTTTTTTTAACTATCACCCTGGGGGACTTAGAGTGGTTTTGTCAAGCACCGGGGGGACTTAGAATGACTTTATCTGATCTTGAAACAGAGGTTGATGTTTGCTGGTAACCCTGGGGTATCTACAATAGCGACCACCTCATGCACTATTTGAAAGTCATTAAGACTGTACTTTCGTCTAAACTTTCGATTCTACAGGTGTAATGGAACCTTTTTATCTTATAGAATAATCATAAATTCAATGGTGGTTGAATGCAGGTATCACTTATCGTGATTGAAAAAGGAGAAATAAGAGCGTTTTTTAATCATGACCCTGGGGGACTTAGAGTTTTGTCATGCCCCCGGGAGACTTAGAATGATGTTATTCGATCTAATAACTGAGGTTGATGTTCACTGGTACCCCTGGGGTATCAGTATTAGCGACTAACTCATGTACTATTTTAAAGTCATTATGATTGTAAATCCGTGTAATCATTCAGTTCTAAAGGTGTAATGGAACCTTTTGATCTTAAAGAGTGATCCAGCAGGGTTATCTTCCACTCCTCTCTCTCAGCAGGCCAGGCAAGTTCCAGAACTGAGGCATTTCCAAAGCTTCTCCAGCATTTCCTTACTGACTTCCCATATGGTGTCCCCTCATCTCTGGGTGACTGGCTGTCAGCGACACCGGCCCTTGACATCATGAATTCCTACCCCATTAGTCAGCAAGAAATCTGGAACCCAGTGGGGAATGTTTGGCCCACTTTTATAGTCATAATACAGACAGGGAATTATGTTTCCGCTTTCAGAATCCTGGATCATGTACAAAGAGGTTCTTTCTCCTATTATATCTCTCCCCGGCAAAACAGACACAGTTTTTGCTTTGGGTGATGGTTTCTACATCAGATAGTAATAAGCGATGTCTCCAACTGGAGCACACAACACATGAGCATAATCATTTGTGAAAACCTTGTGCTTGGCAGCCATCAGCCTTTGGGAGCAGCAACTCTGGGAGAGAGCCTTTATGATCACTTTGTACAACAAAGGAGAACGCCGTCTCCACCTCCTCATGCCTTCCATCAAACTAATGATACTGCTCAGGAATAGACAATTAATAGGCCTTTTCTAAAAGGCTCACTGCTGAAAACGTAAGCAACCCTGTCTTCTTCCTCTTCCAGCTTAGGTGCCGATTCCGATCCGGGTCGGAAAGCACTTCGACCGAGTCGGATCCGGAGTGTTTTCCAACCGAGCCAGACCCCTACAGTCTGACCGAGTGAGAACGATGCGCACGTATGCTGTCGGACTCGGTTCGGTCGGACTCCCATAGAAGTCACTGGGAGCCAGTTGTACGACGCGAACATGCGCTCCCATTGACTGAATGGGTACGTCTCGAACAAGTGCACCCCCTACAGTGGGTACGCATTGGTGCCATCCGCGCCATACATGCCTGTGTGGGGGAGACCCATGTGTCTCCCCCTGTGTGCGAGTCGTACGGCTGCGGGTGTCGGGGGGTCCGACGCGGACCCCTGAAATCCGACTCCAGGAGCTTTTGCGAGCCGGATGCTCCGACTCGGTCGAGCTGTCCAATTCAAGCATCATACTCGTTTGGTCGAGAATCGTCTCCATTGCGCGCGTAGGTTTGCGTGTGATCGGGTCGGAGCCGGGAACAAGTCGGTCAGAGAACTCGCGCATCTTCGCATCATACGGATCGGTCGGAAAAGAAGCATCGGAATAGGATCCACTATGGCCGAACCCGATTCGGTGCCCTTCTGACCGAGATCAGAATCGGCCCCTTAGTGTTTCTTTATAAACCCAAAGCTCAAGAATGCTAGAAATATACTTTGCCAGTCTAGGGAGGCTGTTCTAAGCCTCCATTGTGTTTGATGCTTTTCCAGGGGCATTGTAAAATAGATCCCACTGGCTTCAAGGTCACATATTTGAATTAAACATAAAATTGCACTCCCCATCACCACATATGCCCCCAGTGGGTGCACCACTCACTCAGGGATGAAGGTACAAGGTCCAGGCACATCAAGATAGTGTCAATTTATCATTTGAGAATTAGTAGACATCTGACACATCAAGAACAAGAAAACTGCATGTTCTGTACTACAAATCAGAAAAATGGCAAGTTGCCACCACTGTTCCATAATTAAGTCCTGCGATACAGACAGTAGTCCTGTGTGCTAGGAATGCATTCTGGGCGCACCACTATAGACCATAGATACACCCTTTCGGTCTCAGAGCTTTCCAAACGGTGTATTCCATTGCGCGTGTGCACAAAAATAAAATATAGGTTATCAGTGAAAACTACAGTTGAATTTGCTTGGGGTAGGGCTGCATGCCTGTAAAGCCATTCAGGGGGAACTCTCGTACAAATACTGGGGATTTATTAAGAATATCAGTAAATGCATCCCTGAATTCTAGCTGGGTCTGGTGGCTTAGTGGACTAATGTGTCCACTGTAGAGGCCTGTGTTCGACCTTATGGTCACAGGCTCATATCCCAGCAGGTCCATTAAGCCTTTCATCCTTTTGAGGTTGATAAAATGAGTACCATTGAGTTGGGTAACAAAAAACATCTGTTATTCAGCACCAAGATGCATGTGTGCCTAACAAATACACGTTATGTTAAGTTAATACCAACTCATATCCTCTAGAACGCCTCAACAGATAGCACTAAATATAATACTAGTTACGCTGACGGATCTATCTTATACGAGCAATATCATGAGTAGAAACGATATTCTGCTGTTATCTAAAGACTGGCCTCTAAAAGATAATACATTCCATCTTACAACTAGGAGAAATCATGTTACTAATTGATGAGAAAATGCAAGAAATACTCAGGTAACATTTTAGTATTGGCTGTCTCCACGAACAATGTTCTGCATAAATGCAGTTGAAGAACTAAACATGGAGTCAACAGAATCACTAAACTGGAGTGCAGGTAAATTGCATCATGTACACAAATAGGTCAGAACAGTGGCAGCTCCTCCGCAATGGCGGAGGAGTGCCCCCCACGGCCTAGCTCAGAGCCAGCAAATGTAAAATAAAAAAAATGTTCTTGCATTGTTTTATTTTGCATTTGCCGGTTCTTAGCCAGTGCTGTCGGGAGGGCCGGGGAGGGGCAGAGGCATGGGAGTGGGGAGGAGGAATGCTTCGTGCACTCCCTAAGTGCTCATGTGTGTTTGCATCCGTCTCAGGCCAACCAAAACATACATGCACACCTAGGTTTCTCCAGGCCGGCTGCATTGAGCAGCTGGGTTTGAGAAACCCCCATGTCTTTCTAGCCCGCTCAGGCCAATCCCCACGCTGCTCTGCAGCACGGGAATTGGATGAAAGTCTGACCCAGAGGCTGCTGGGACCCAGGAAGAGGAGAGGCGGTGACCGCAATGAGCTGCCTGAGGCAGCCGGCGTTTCAAGTTAAGATTTTTTCTAAATCTATTATTTCTAACACCACCACCCCCGCGTGATCCCCTGTTCCTACCCTCCCATGTTCCCTCGACCCGCCCCATCACCCTTTATTTGTGGCCGCGGCCACGGTCAGAGAAATCCTATTAACAGAAGGGAAATTATAGTTTTGATGAATGAGAAAATAGTGCACTCAATTGTTCAATATTGGAACCAAACAGTGTATAAGTTAGATGAAGAAATTAAAACCCTACACTCTATTGAGGATTTCAATGGAGATCAACACAGGAGTGACTCAGACAAGGATGGGTGTAGGTTATGCAAAAATAATTGCAATTAACAAGGACTACAAGCTCATTAGTTCATAAAAGAAAAATCACTCTTGAGGAAAGATTTCAACGTTCGTCTGTGGGAGCTACAGTAGTTACTTGCATGCTCACAAATGTGTCTTCTAAAGGAACTTTTTGCTCAGTGAAGTAAGGAGTATATAGTAAAGACCCCATGATAGATATGAAGTGCTATCACATCTGTATTTTTGTACCCAGATATGAGCAACAGAAATTATCTCATGTTAGTATAGCATGGTCGCATAAAACAACGCAGTGTTCCCCATAGCATCAAGAGACACATCTGCTACAGGTACGAAATGGGCTGTTCACATCATTGCAAATGTCTAAGCATCAGTGAAGGCGAATCCCTTAGCATTAGTATGTTATTTATTATATTGTTCTCATGTGAACATGAAGCTCCCCTTACCTCGCCAGGAGAACTATCTTCAAGTGTATCAAGAATTTGCTACTAAAATTTAGCACGATTGAAGCCATGATGTTCCCCTGCATATCTTTCTCAATGGTGAGGTTCCTACCAGGCGTGACGTTGCTGGGTGCCATATTGAAAAAAATTCAGCCAGCTCTGTCAGTTCAGTTGTAAACCACAGTGACATAATATTGCATGTTTTATACGGCGCTTGCTTTGTCGTCGTTATATGGGTGTTGCTCTAAAAGTGCATGCAGGAGACGTAAGCTGACTCCAAGAGAAACCAAACTGCACCACATTAGGCTGACGATTGCCATTTGAAGGTGCAATATTTGCTCCATTTTGAACCAATAAACTGCTATTGAAAGAGCCATTAAATTAGGGCTTCCGGATTAATGGGATTTTTACATTTCCGGCTGTAATTATCCATATTTATTTTTTGTCAACTTTATCTGTATTTATCCATATTTATTATGGGTTTTGTGAAGAAAGAAACCGAAACTGGTATATTTCCACATTTATTTACCCAATAAATATGCAGTCATGCTTGAATGCCTGCCAGGTTTCAGTGATTTGAACTCCAGCAGAAGATAAATAAATACACTTATATGAAAATATGCGCTTTTCAGTATCGGCCTTGTGCATATCTATTGCTGGCTAGGCCTCTTTACTAAAACTCCTTCTTTTTTAACCCCCTTACCTATCAATCCACACAGTTATTGGCATGGCAGTCCAGAGGCGTAGCTAGAGCTTGTGGCGCCCGGGGCTATCCCTCAGATTGCCGCCCCTTGGGGGGGGGGGTTGCTTGGGAAAAAGGACGGCAAGCACTTGAAAGAGGACCGAGAGACACGTAGTATTGCAGCTAATAGTTACCTCGATCATGCAAGTTACATGCACATACATGACACGGTCCAAGGCTACACAGTTGAATACACCGGTGACTGGCAGTACAAAAGAGAACACACAGATTGCATGATCTATCTGGGGACTCAGAAAAACCGCATGTGACCTCCATCAGAGAGCTGCGTGAACAATTACCTGGTAATCCCCTCAGCACAATGCAAACATACACATACATGACACTGTTCAGGGATCCATCATCTACAGCTGACATTAAATGACCATTCATCATGGTCCCCCCATTAAAGCAGTGCATTTTGTGATCTGCATGGTACATGTTCTTTGCAGTAGACACATTAACCGTATGTGCTACCTTTCCAGGAGTCAACCCTTCCACTAGACAAAACTCGGATCTCTCTCTAGGAAGAACATTAATCACCGAAGTTATCATGACATTTTTATTGTTTCTGAAATTGCTGGAGGCCAGGAAGGAGGCAACAAGTTTTTTTAAAACCATAATATACTTGTACACACTACGCACCCACCCGAAATAGGTACCCAGTGAGGTCACACCGTTCGCATCGCCCTAACCTGTTCAAGGTTCATGTGACCTCAGTGACAGAGTCACAGTGACTGGATCACTGTTGCTCTAGGGTGTGCTGCTTCGTAGGCCTGCCCGCAAGACTGGAGATGAACTTCAGTATGGATTGTGGTGGACAGGCCTTCAAGGTTAACCCGTTCGCTGCGGCGGGAATTCCGCCGCAGCGCTGGGGGGTGCGGGGGGGCAGCGCGGTGGCGCTGTGCTCATGACGGAGCCGCTCCGTCATGAGCCACGGTTGAGCTGTGCTCATGACGGAACGGTTCCGTCATGACTCCGCCCATTTGCGTTGTCCTCCCGCACAGGCGGGGAAACAGCGCCGCGTAGGCGGAGCGGCCGCCAACGGCCGTGACATGACGGAACCGTTCCGTCATGAGCACACGGCAACCGTGGCTCATGACGGAGCGGCTCCGTCATGAGCGGGGAAGGGGTTAACTCACAATTGACACCACTAGGGTACACCTGCTTGTGCTAAGACATCAAGCCTTCAAAGGTCTAGTGGGGCCTTGCAAGGTCTAGCATGGGAATGTGCTCCCTCAGTAGAGTGGTCTGGTGGACTGGTCATGAAGGCTGAACCCAGTTCCCCAGTTCCAAATTCGACAGCTCTGGCCATAGTGCCACATCCTCTCCCCCACTGAACACTATACTGCCCCACTGAGAGAAACTCGCACTGCCTTCAGCTTCAACCTAATTGTGCCCACTATAAGCACTTGAATGTGGCTCAATTCAAATTATGCACTTGATAAGAGTAATATGCTGCCTAAAAAAAAAAAGTAAAAGCGAACACTCATAGGGGATGCAAGATTAAGTAAAGCATGTGCAATGTGAGCAGAAACAACATGGTTACCTTAACGATCTCTCACTCACTTCAGAAATCAGCGAGTGGTTTTACCTGAAAAGTTAAGGACATGACTACAGGGCCCTGAAGGGAACCGTTTCAATGTCCATTGCTTATTTCCTTAATAAACGTAAGCAGTATGGTTTAAAAAGACCACATCCATGAACAGAGCCATGGTACACATTTTGTTTTCCAATCCATCCATCCAGGTATTGCAGTACCTCCAGGAATGGTGCCCTTCCCCACCTGGGGACAACAAAGCTGTTCAAAGAAAGACGAGAAAACAAAAGTAGGCTTCACTGTAAAGTGAGGCTGATGTGTTTGGATGTGAATAAAACCAATCTAGCCACTTTGCAACCACTCTGTCTTGCTTTATTTAGTCATGTATTTATTTTTCATATTTAAAACCTTCTATTTCTCTCCATCCCGCTGCACTTTGGAATAGAAAAATGTCAGAAAAAGGGCATTTCCCGCAAGAGTGTTTTTCTTTTTTGGATCCATTTCACAGGGAAGCAACTAAATGAAAGAAGGAAAGAGGTTGTGAACCGTTTCTTCAAGTTACGGTTTTCAGTAAGTGAGGAGCAAGACAGAAAGAGAGGGAATAATAGGAAGAGAGGGGGGGGACAGCTGCCAGCACAAAAAAGAAGAGGACATTGCTCGAGTCCTATTCCTTCTCTGCCCGTCCACGAAAGCAAGCCAAGCCTAATCTGAATGCCTTTGTCCGCCCCCAAAATAGTGCCGCCTGGGGCGGACCGCCCCCCCCTAGCTACGCCACTGTGGCAGTCATGGCAAAGTGTATTTAGAATCACTAAAAGAACTTCCAATTTCCGTTTCTATCCACATTTAAAAATAAATACAGACAAGAAAATAAATGGTTTTATGTCTGTATTTAACTGTAAAGACCAGAAAAAACGGAAAACGGAGCTTTAATTAAAATGCTAAGATAATACGTCAGCAAGTGCCCTCCATGGACAGTAAAACGTACATATTTGAGCAAACTTTCCAGTAGGAGGCGTATCATTGCAACCTGAAGCCATGTGTTTCTTTATGAGAAACCAAATTGCCCAACATATACCGTGGGGTTCCTTCCGAGTCACAAATTGACAGAAAAGTGATGGTATTATTGTCCTGCACTCTGTGAAATGCCCTCTGTGAACCATGACATTTTCCCACAAGCGCCTGGACTCTGAGGCTATTCTGTTCTTTAGAAATGTTGGCACTGGCAGGGCAGATAATCTGAATGCAGCCAGTGCTCTGTGCCTTTATTTCTTTCTTTCCCCATCACTGCTCGTAATACCTTTTTTGATGGCTGCGAACGATGCACAGGGCACCATAAGATTGTCCACAAATAAAACAAACTTTAGCAAAGTCACCAGATCTGGCATTGGCATTGGCTGCTGACTTTGCCATTCCTTATTTTATTTGTGAATCGTTTTGTATGAAAGCATGTATTGTATGAAAACTATCATTGTCTCAATGCCAAAATGTGTATATTATTATATGTGTAGGCACACACTGGCCGAGTAGTCCTTGGCCCTGAAGGGGACTATTTGTTGTGCGGGTGGGCAAATTGTGCAAGAACAGAATGCGGTGGTTCACAGACGGGTAAACCAGTGGCTAAAGTGGGTGGGCGCAAAATGTGAATGAAACTACAAAAGACCATTGGATGAAAAGGACTGACTGAAAAGCCATATCAGTGTGTACATGCATGTAACTGTTATTAAAAACAGAAGGTAGTGCCTAACAAAGTTGAAAAAAAATCTACATACATTTACCAGCCAACACAATACATCTTTGCCGTCTTCAATGCACACCTAGTGAAAATCTTCTGACTCAGATAAATAGTAACGTTCGGCGACTCTGCATCTCCTGCTGCTAGTAGGCATACCATTAGTGGCATCTCTACTGAGCGCAGTGCACTAAGCACCTATCATGTCTCAATAATTTTATGTCAAGACAGGAGGCTAGCATTATGCTTAACCTTTTATTTACCACTTCTGAGCAGCACACTTAAAAGCTTCAAACAGAACAACATGAAGTCATAGAACAATAGAACAACCACTCCCACAACAAGCTCCCACCAACCAAAAAACATACCAGTCTCCACTCCAGTTGCCTACAGTTGATCATTTGAAACAGACAAATATGTGAATACTTACAGGTGTGATAGGTTGAGATGACGAAATGACTTCTTAAATAAACTTGCTAGCTTGTTCCTGGAGAAATTACTGAAAGGAAAAAGACATGAGTCAAATATTAAACTGAAATGATGTCAGGGGGTACAGTATAGCATTTGGTCATAATGTTCAAGTGAGATCTCTGGATTCGTGATTCAGCGACGTCCCTGAGCCGCAGAGGCACAAACAAGTCCACAACAGACAGGGCACCTTTATGAAATAATCACGGAGTGCAGCAATTCACCTTGCTGCGCTGTGCTGCATGATAGGGAAAGGGCAGGAATGAGCCGTATTTAACATAAGAGTGTGCATTGCTGTCTTTTTCCCAACACTGCCGCACATGTGCTGCCTAGGGCCAACGCAGGCGCCCTTGCACATGGTGTAAGGGTGTTTCCATTCTAAGCTAGATTGTTTTGTGCAGAAAGGGATACCTTCATGCACAAAAACAATCCTCTGAGGTATTATTCGCATTCTATTTCTGCTGAAGAATGCGGCACACATTGAAAGAGGAAGTAACCAGGAGAAATAAAGATATTTCTCCTCGTTACGCCTCCCCTGGAGAGGTGTAGCATTTTGTTGCATTTCCAGGTCTACCAGTCATGGTAAATCTGGGAATGCACCAAAATCCATGGGTGGATGCGTGGAAACACCCACGCCCCACCCATGGAATGCTTCCCTGGGGCAGAGTACCGCAACGCAGCGATTTGCACTGCATTGAGTTACTCTAGATTTCTCAAACCAAACATGGCCACGCAAGGCGGGTTTGAGTAGCTTCATAAATCAGACTTAAGAGCTGTGCCGCTCTTGCGCGCAGTGCATGGCGCAAAGGCAACACAACTCTTTAACCCTTTCGCTGCGGCGGGAATTCCGCCGCAGCGCTGGGGGGGGTTTGGGGGCAGTGCGGTGGCGCTGTGCTCATGACGGAGCCACTCCGTCATGAGCCACGGTTGAGCTGTGCTCATGACGGAGTGGTTCCGTCATGACTCCGCCCACTGCGCTAATCGCCCGCACAGGCGGGGAATCAGCGCAGCGTGGGAGGAGCGGCCGCCAACGGCCGCGGCATGACGGAACCATTCCGTCATGAGCACACGGCGACCGTGGCTCATGACGGAGTGGTTCCGTCATGAGCAGGGGAGGGGTTAATAAATATGCCACACAATATGGGATTTTGTTACGGGTAAATTTAATTGTATTGTATTGCACCATTTATATAGCGCTTACTACTGCTATGTCTGGCTCTGAAGCGCTAGCCCGATATGGGTGGCGCTCCACATTGTGTAGGGTGTGTGGTTGGAAGGCTGTTTTGCATTGGTTTTGATCCTGTTTGGGAAGGGTACCATGCTGTGCATGAGGACCACTGCGGCGCAGTTATTGTGCTATGAGACACAGCGCTTAGCACTGTGATGGATGAGGAACAAAGATAACACCTGACTGTACGTCTGGGTGTGAGAAACGCACAAGGCGTGTGCTGAGCTGCAGACACACAGCTTTACGGCTGTCTGTATTTGTAGCCTGCAGTCACCGAGCTGATTCACCAGCCTCAGGGGAGACAGTCACTCCAGCAGGAGAGGGCAGCGTGAAGAGCACGCAGTGGTCTGCTCGCCTTGCCCTCGACTGAACCCTGAAGCACAGCTCCAAACAGAGGGAGGCCAGCGAAGCAGCGCTAATTCAATTACCCAAAACATGCCCTTTCCCCACACATATTCACACCAGTGCGCTGAACAACTCCCCTGTAGCCGCAGTACATGGTAGACCGCCGGCAGGGAAGATGTTTTCAGAAAGCTTAATGAGGTGGAAGGCATCAGAGCAGTCTTTCAAGTGTCAGGCTGTAAAATAACAGTAGGCATCGCTTTTTTTCTCTGAAGGTTCTTTTCATAAGTGGTTGCCATTTACGAAGAACACAAACTTAGAACTAAATTCACCCATTAACTGTGAGGGTGCTGTACTCGATTTGGTAACATTGAGAACCAAAGCCACCACTACAGCAGTTTTCGTTTATTAAAATCTGTCTGTGCAGCTGTGTCGGGCAGTTCTACATGTGATGATCTACTTCCAGGGCTGCTGGAACTATGCGGTTCCGCATCTGTTGCAATTTCAGCTTCTGTGGCATTTTCCAAAAAAGTATCAATTTACTGCCCATGTCAAATAATCCACAATCTGCTACATAATATGAATGTCAGCAAAAACGTTTCTAGCTCAAATGGACCAAACGGTGTTTAGGATTACTCAAACAAGCACTGGCAAAGGCAATAGTTGTGAGGTTGGGCCATTAGGCTTTAAAAGATAGGGATTGCACAGTTGGCTTTGCTAATGCTTTTTTTCATAGTTTTTTGACAAATATATATTTTGCATAAGTTGTAGGTATGTATATATATATATGTGGTTTGAAAATGCTAAAATGATCATTGGCCATGTTGGAACAGTAAATTAAAAATGGCTAAATTACCACTAGTGTGTCACAACATATGCTTATGCACGTGCAGATACAATGGCCCTCTTGGATATGGTAAAAAAAAAAATCGCCAAGATGAACACTACATACACATATCCATCATGTTGCACAGGCGGCCATTTCAACATGACTAGTAGCCATTTTAGAATGGTAAATTAAAAAAATATTTATACATGTGGTGGTAGACACTCTGTAGTCATAGTTAGAGTTACTAGAGATTGGAATTCCTCTGCTTTTGTCCTTTAATAACTTTGCACTTGCTTAAAGTATCGTTGCTAAACTTTGCAGACCTATTGCACCCATTACATTGGTGGAAGATTGAAAGTTTGGCGGTGTTTATCAAGGGGGTACAAAGAAAAAAGGGGGTTCCGAAAACACACTTCCGCTCTAGTGCATTTTACATAGACTTTTGTATTTCCTATAGCGGCAAAACAGCTGAACGGATCGTAATGAAATTTCAAAGCAATGTATATTAGACTATGTACATGATTCCTTTTGCTATTGCAACTGATATTATGAAGTGCTTATGAAGTTATAAGAGCCAACAACTTATTGCTATCTATGTAGCACATTCCTACTAAAAGTAGCAAGGAAGCCCAAAAAATAAACTAGTCTGCATATGTAAAGCTTCCGCATTACTACATCGACAAGTAAAAGACACATTCATGGTCACATTTTTACGTAAACTTGTTAATAAGGAAATCAATGCATTCATCATTTCAATCTTAGTAACAGAATCGCCCATTGTGAACTCCACATCAACCTCTACTCGCAAATATATAATCAAGCAGGCTCTGTAATTTAGGCCCGGGATTGCTGATTGATAGGTCAGAGGAGGGAGGGTGCATAGCTAGCATGCAAACACTTGGGCAGAAAACTCTTCAACAATCCCACTAATAGGCACTGAGACGTTACAATGGTGAAGGGAGATTGCCCCAGTAAAAATCACATGGCCAAAGGGGGTACGTGTACACCTAAAAAGACCATAAAAAGTCAGAAGGCACATGAATTAGGAACACATAGCCAATCAGCACCCAGCACATGCAGTAATCACGTGTTCCCCATGCCAGATATCTGGACATTGTGTCCATGCGAGGTCGAGGCGCACCTGTGATAACCATTAGACAATTAATGTTTGACTCCAGATGCAGCAACCAACATTCCTCACCATATATGATATGCCGTAAACTTTTATAACCCATCATGTTTTGTATAAAAGGAGGACACAGGCAAATTGTAAATTGGAACAGTCCTCAGACCATGTAGCTGTAACTGATCTCTTGGCCGTAATGATTGATGAAACAAACTGTTCCTGTTTTACCAAATGCCTCTTGTCTTTAGTTTTTTTTAGGGATTTTGAACTCATGTAACATTTTTGTGAGCCAGATACATAGTCTACAGCATCTGGCGTATGGTAAACTAGGAAGAAGCTTAAAAAGATAACTTAAGCGCTTGTGCCACTGACAGTCTGGTATATTACCTATTTTATATGTCCTAACTGAATCAGTCGTAAGGCGGCTTTGGAGGCGTTTCTACGGAAGTCACCATTTTCTATAGCTTAGCATACTAGTTAAGGTGAAGATAGCCCTTGACAACTCCCAGGACGTTGACTTTTGTAATAAAATTATATTAATTGGGTGGAGTTGATACCTCTGTCGCATAGCTTTTTAGTTTAACGATTTCCCAGTGCTAAGAGGTTTCTTAACACTGTTAGTATCTGGAAGGAGTGTGGGGGGTACATCTAGCTTGGACCCTGGCCGTTTAACAAGGTGGAATTCGGACATAGGGAAGAAATTGGACCCAGGAAACTGGACATAACTTGTGTGTGTGGCCAAGAGGGGCCAGTGACTTCTGAGTTATTATGATATGGTTTCTATGACTACCACCTTTGTCTAGGAGAGGATATTGGCAGACTATCCAGCTCATTCAGAAACGTGTTCCACACAAGCCTTCTCTTTTTAGAGGATAACATGTACTGATAAACGTACACATTTTTTGACAAAGTACATTTTTCTGCCAACCATCATTGAACTGTATTATGGATGTGATGATGCTGTGTTGATTATTGATTGCAAACTGTATTATGACAAAAAAATTGAGATCGTGCAGATGCTATTGTAACATATCGCATATTCGCCCTTTGTTGTAATACTACATATGCATTTTTATCTTGTTTCTATTGAAATGTTTGGTCAAGCTATTTGATGTGAATATTGTAAAAGCACTGAGCTCCTAGTATGTAAATTGTAAGAGTGCACCATGTACGATTACCCCTACGATTAGACAAACCAACTATAAAACGTCATATGAGTGGTATTTATCCAAATTACTAAAATTGCCATGGATTTACCATTGAAGAATATGGAAACTAGGTTCCCCAAACAGATAAATAGAATTAATAAGTTTTGTCAATACTGGCATTTAAACACAAAGGCACACATTTCCCTGGCCAAAGAAGGGACCATTTGGCACAAATATAATTGAACACACTAAAACACATATAAAGACTAGAGGGGCCAGATGTACAGTTACAAACAGAAAATCGGGCAGTTTGTGACCGCTAAAAAGGGTTGTAGTATGTACAAACCCGATTTTGTGAGTCAGTAACCTATTACGGACTCGCAAAAAAGGGTTTGCGAGTCGCTATTAGGAAGTGCGTGCCAAGGGCGCCCCTTCCTAAGAGCACGTCACAGGGGGATGTACGATTGTTTTGCGATCAAACATGTGGTCACAAAACAAACACAGTTTACCACCTACTTCAAGTGGGTGGTAAGCTAATGGGAAGGGGTCCCCAGGAAACCCTTTTCTATTTGTGAATGCATGCAAAAATATTTGTTAAGACCATGGACCATTGCCTCCCCTTAAAACATTAAAAGAACACTTTTCATTTGTTTCTTTTAAACGCATCCTGTTTTCCTGTAAGGGAAACAGGCTGCATTTGAAAACAAAGTTGATTTATTTAAAAAGCAAACACAGACATGGTGGTCTGCTGTACCCAGCAGTCCACCATCTCTGTGATTGTAGCTCATTTCCAATAGGTCACAAATTGTGACCTGCCTCATGAATATTGATGAGGCAGGTCTTTTGCGACCCCATTGGGCATCGCTAAATGTGTCTGAGACACATTAGTACATTCCATTTTACGAGTCGCAAATTTTGAGTCACAAAAAATAGAAATTTGCATATGGCAAAACGGAATGGTCGTACATATGGCCCAAATATGCAGGACAAAAGAAAGACAAACAAGAGTCAATGTTAGAAATAAGGACCATCTTTGAAGAAACTAAAACTGATAGCTCCACAATGCCAATAGCAAGCAAGGCGGTGGTACCTCCTCTCGATATGCAGTGATGGATGTACTCACACCAGCTCCCCCTGCATCAGGATATTCAAATCCAATAAATGTAGAAGCCAACGAGCCCCCCACTGGAAAAGAACAGTTAGGTCTAAGTCAGAGAAAACCACAATAAAGCAAGCCCATATGCTGCCGAAGGTTATACAGGAAAACTGTGTGAATAAATTAGAGCATTGGCTTCCGCTCGACTCCATCTGTCTCAGTCAGACTTTAGCGAGCCTGAAATCTGGTTCTCCTTTAGACCCGCTTTCTGTCACCGTGCTACAGAAAATTGAGCCACCTGCCATGAGATTGATCATGGGGCTATTGAATGCTTCCCTGCAAGAAGCGGTGATTCCACCTGAGTGGAAACACGCTATGATTCTTCCACTGCTGAAGAAAGCAAGCGCTGATCCAACACAGCCATCTAACTTCCACCCCATCTCTTTGCTTCCTATTTTTTCTAAAATTTGGGAAAAACATGTGAACCAGCAATTGACTCAGTTCATTGAGTTCCATGAGCTCTTACATCCCTCTCAGTCAAGTTTTCGGAAAGGCTTTTCAAAGGAATCCACGCTTCTAAGAGTTACTGAGATGCTGCGCAGTTATTTAGAAGCAGGTGACACTGTGGCACTCATACTATTAGATCTGAGTGCTGCATTTGACACTGTTTCTCACACTTTACAATTGCAAGCGTTACTATCCATTGGTGTGGTTGGGCTCGCCCTAAAATGGCTGGAGGATTTTTTGGAGGACCGCACGTATCAGGTCTTCTCCTCGGCCGCAACGTCCAAAACCCACATGTCCCCTTACGAGGTACCTCAGGGCTCTATCCTTAGCCCCTTAATATTTAATATATATGTGAAACCTTTGGCTGACATCGCCACAGAGTCAGGGTTGGCAATCTTTTCGTATGCTGACGACACCCAAATAATCCTCTCCCTTTCTGCTGAAGGAGCGTCTAAGTTCTCATCCCTTCAAGCAGGGCTATGTAAAATTGCATGGTGGATGCAAGCCAATTTGTTAAAACTTAACGGGGAGAAGACTGAGATGCTGATACTGGGGAAGAATAAAGAACTATGGGGTCCCCAACACTGGCCATCTGAACTGGGTCCCCTTCCTCAGCCCGTCCAACAAGCACGCAATTTAGGTTTTGTTATGGATGATCGGCTTTCCATGAAACATCAAGCGGTAATGATGGCTGCAACCTGCTTTGGCATCCTTAAATGCTTCCTCTGCTTATCCACTCAATCAAGATTTACGGTGCCTAGGTATAGACTGTCCCATATGGGCGGCAGATCCTTTTCCTGCCTGGGCCCTACTCTGTGGAACTCTCTTCCCCTATCGCTAAAACAAGAAACTACTTTTGTCCATTTTCGTAAGGCACTGAAAACGTGGATATTCAATCAATACATTTTCACTGTCTCTCTTTTTTGGTCCTTTCAGGCAGAGCCGGGAAACCCTTGGGTAGCTGTGCGCCTTATAAATGTAAATAATAATAATAATAATAATAATAATAATACGCCTCCAGGGCAGCTCAAGTCCATAGGGAAGGTCCCCAAAAGCTCGACTTCCCGTCCATCAAGCTCAAAACGTGACACCTCAAAGGCAGATAAAACACACACTTTCACTGGTTCAGGCGAGCATAGACTAGTGTCTGGAAACTTTGTGGTGGTTCTTGATATCGACTTAGCATGCTCGGGAGATGAGGGGAGCTCAAGTCCCCTGGGACCGATGATGAGGGTGGGGCTACAGAGTTTGCCCAAGTACGTGGAGCAGGATAGAGAGAGTGACTTTGAAGGTGAAGCCAGGCAAACGAAAGCAGCGTGCAGCTCAAAGCAAAAGAGACAGGCGGCACGAGGACACAGATGTGAGCTGATGCTCGAGAGTGAAAGGACATCTGGGCGGAGTTCATGGGGTTCTGCTACACGGAACTCTGCAAAGTGCAAAAAATCCTCTGCCGCGCTACGGGAAGCTCCGCAAGCGGCAGAGTGCATTGGATAAATACTGTTCTCTGTGATTTTCAGTGCCAGGTGCTTGTCTGCACTATGTAATCATTGAGAACAGCACCATGCACAGCGCAAGCGAGTGCTGCTTCCTTTCTGCCGCTCGAGTAGATTTTTACTCAAGTGGCAGCTTTCTCAACGCGAACGGACAGTTTCTCAACGCGAGCGGTCGCGAGCATACACAATCACTCAGAATGAGAAATCTGACCGCCTGCGTTGAGAAATCTTGCCGGGAGGTTGATTTTCCACACTCCTGCTCACGAACTTGATGTCGACGATCGCGAACAAGGAAAAATCTCACTGGGAGGTGGATTTTCCTCACTCGCGCACGCCAACTTGACGTGATGAACGCGGAGTGCAGAAATCTCCACAAACTCCGCGGGTGAAGTGGAGTTCACCACCCAGACTTAGCAAAAAGGAGGTAGGGCAAGAGTACAAGATAGTGATCTCTTTAGATGAGGGAAACATGCCAGGTACAGGGAGCAGCCCTGGGAAGAGTTGGACGTAGATGAAAGGCTACAAGCATGGCCCAGAGCCACACTGTCCCATCGACTAAGGAGAGGAGCTGACCAAGAAAAAAAAAAAACAAGGCAGCCTGATAAGTACCCACCCGCGAAGCAGGAAAAATAAAATGGGACTTGTGCGTGCACACGAGGGACGTAGCGAGGAGGATACACACTGCTCCACACAGGTGCAAGACAAAGATAAACTAACCCTGAGGGAGATAATAGCCAAAAGGGAAGGCAAGACTTTTGCATACCCATTTTGCGACCTATTAGCAGATTGGACTGAGGATAGGTACCAATATGACAGGCCTTGGCTGATGGAAAGATCGTTTGAGCCAGAGGACATGGCAGTAGTGGAGGATTGCATGAGGCATGAAGGAGGAAACCCCAGTTTGAACTTCCGCTACATGCAGCAATGCCTCACAAGATGGGAGCGCTATGTTGAGGGGCAACCCATAGAGTAATTAGAATGAGAATGTACCCATTACTGCAGAAGGGCGCGACAGGGATTATATACATGCCATTGGACCAGATGGACAAGAAGGGGTTGAGAACAAAGCTACCATCTATGCTGGATGGGGCAGGAAAATGGATTACATGCTTTGAGAAAAACACTGCAGGTATCAACCTAGGGATAGGTGCTAAGCAGCCAAACACGATGTTCACCCAAGCTCACATTCCAGAAATAACACCAATACTCAGCATGACGGGCTGCATGTAATATGCACAGGCACTGAATATGGACTGACCTGAGAGAAATAGTTACTGACCACCCAGGTGTAGGAAGGCTAATGTCGAAGACCATGAAGCCAGAGGAAAGTATAAATGATTGCCTAAATAGATTGAGTGAAAGATGGGGACAGGAAACCGGACAGCAGTGGGCCAACACTGGCCCACAAGTCACATATTTCTATAATATTTTGAAAAATGGGTTACCCACCGAGATACAGAGCGGGCTGGACAGCGTAGATGGTTTAGATACCAAACCCTGGCAGAAAATACAAGATCATATACACCACTACCCTAACAAAAGCAAGAAAGGGATAGAGAAAAGCAGGGAAGACTCAAAGAGATACAGCAAAATGAGTGCAGCGTAAGTTGAAAAAGACTACCCACGAGGGAGCAGCAATGGCCACAGCCATGCAGATGGCACTAGTCACATTGGGGGCTCCAATGCAAAACTTTAGAATGTTCCAAACAGGTAGCACAGTACCATGAACAGGATATGGTAGTAGAGGCCAGGGAGCCTGGCTGCAACCAGACATTAGAGAGTATTTCTTTTGCCGTAGGTGCAGTCACCTGGTAGAGGCATGACGGTCAAAGGCATAGCATGACCATCAATTGCAGCAGAGGTTAGAGAATTGAGACCAGCCGCCACAGAACCCCATGCAACAGGATATGGTTAAAGTACCTCCCCAGTACCAAGCACTGGGCAATCAGAACACATCATAGACTCATTTGCAGGGAGGTCCGCTGCTCGCCACACAACTGCAGCCGGGATTAAGTAATTGGGTGAGCACATTGCAGCAGAAACCACAGATAGGGAACCCAGCACAACTGGGACGACCCTGGCAAGGAGGGGTGACAGTGTGGGGAGGTAGCTCCTTCACACAACCATAAAGCCAAAATTCACAGTAAAGTAGACCGCCCCAGTAAACAAAATAGGTAAAAATAATACCAGTGACTTAACCCCCAGTAGTTCACCAGCATCCTCCTACTCTCTTCCCCTACAAATGATATCAGAAAGAACTAACAAACAGCATTGGGGGTCCCAAAAAACGAAATTGTTTTACTTGCATCCAGGAATTCTGGGCTACTGTGGGCTGTGTTGTGCAGGTGTCCACACTAAGTTCAGTATCAATGGTGATTCTGTGGGAGCACAGAATAATCAGTCAGCATCAATGGTGATTCTCTGGGAGCACAGAATAATCAGGTTGCCTAAAGTGCATACAAAAACTAAGGCCACATTCTGCTGCTGACCCCCCAGGAAGGGTGCACTGGCAACATCCCAGGGGCAAGGAAGTCTAACGAGGTGGCGGGACAGCATCTAGAAAATTGTTTAAAAAGCAGACACCCAGCTCCCGCAGCCAAAGTTTAATGGGACGCTTTCCAATTACCAATCCGGAAGGATCCCATTTTCAGGCATCATGTCCATGCTAAATGTTTCCTTCATGACTTGCAGTCCCAGTAGTGTCCCCAAATGCTCTTGAAGCCTCTGAATCAATGGACGCCTCCATTTTAGTTTTAAACGAAGCCATCCTCGGAGACGGGAACAATGTTCTTCTTGCGCCTGAGATGATAAGATCCTAAAACTTCACAACCCCCCACACGTGAGAGTCAATAAGTTAAGAGGCCTCAGCGTATGGTGACCAGAGGTCCCGTATTTACCCGGACAGTCCCGGTTTTTGGTTATCGGTCCTGGCAATTCCAGTGAATGAAACACTTGCCCCGGGTTTTTGGAGAGGCTCCACTGAACTAGCTGTTATGAGGTTCGGTGCAAGAATAGGTGCCTGTCTTTTCAGAAAACAGCTTAATTAGCAACTATGATAGTCTGTGTAATAGCTTCATTTAATTTATGCCACTCAGTGCCTCGGGTTTGTGTTTGCTCTATTGGGGAGCGCTGTCTTTCAAGTCATTCTGCACCTCTCTAAGATATGAAATCGTAGTCCTATTTTGATTTTTGTGAAATGTCCCAATTTTTGACTTAAAAAATCTGGTTACCCTACCTCAGGGTGATGATGAGTTCGAGACTCCAGTTGGGGGATCACTCAACCTTTACCCCTTCCGGAGATCAACAAGATGACCATCAATTTTGTTAGGCAATTACCAACTGTATCTAATCTGAAAAGCTCCAGAGGTTCCAGCCAAAGGTAAGGGCCAGCAGGCCCACCAGAAACACTGATATAAAGCAGGGTGTGGTACGAGGGAGAGGGGGTTGCCAGGGGTGGAGGCTTCAAAGCCTCTACCCCAGCTCCAAATAGAACGCAGGGCACCCAGTGCAACCTTCCAGGTTCACCTCCGTTCCAAGCACCGTCCACTCTCATAGCTCCTACCTTGCAGAAACAACCCAGGAAAACAGTTGGCCCTAACTTCTGACCCCACGGGGTGGGATAGAAGGGGCCACAGAGCAACTTCTGATCCCCCTCCCCGCGGGGCAGGGAAACAATGAATTATGCGACTGAAGCGAACACCCAAACTAAAAGAAAAGAACACTCATAATTTGACAAAAAGGAAGATTTCAGATAAAAAGGCGGGGTCGAGATCAGCCAAAGCCAGGTATCTGATGGCACAAGGGAGGGCCATGCTGCACATCACTTGCAGAGAACAAGGAGATACACAAACATAAAAAACCATTCGCGGGGCACTTTGCAAGCACCGGCAACACCAAACGGCAACCCTCCCCCCTCTTCCCACATTTCTGCGCACATGTAGCAAACATACAAGGACTGAAAAACACAACTCACAACAAGTGCAACCGGGGGTAATAGCAAAACAGGTAGCCCTCAGCAAGAAAATAGTCTTGGTGGGTGCGCAGCCACCGCACTCTTATGCACGCAGCCGGCAAGGAGTTTTTGGAAAAACAAGTGACACTCCTAGATCCCCTGCTAAAGCCACACTACTAACCCTCCCTGAACTCAGGGGACCACTCCACAACATATCTAACACCGTTCTGATCACCCAGAGACAAAGTGTCGGAAAGGTCTGAAAACACCCCAATAGGATGAGGGTGCTCAATGGCTTGTATAAATAGGATCTGTCCTGTTAATACTGTTTATAGAAGTCACCCTTGCTCCCCTAATCACTGAAAAATTGATACAACAGGGGTCACCTTCTGGTACCCCACCAGATAGCGACTGGTAGGATGATGGGATCACGCCACTGGTGTAACATACAGATTCTCCAAAACCTTTCAGAACAGAGTTGATGTAACTAAGCTGAATTAGCAGTCAGCAAAGTTGTTTTCAAAAACAGGTAGCTGCAAGGACAACAAAGTGCACCAATGCCGACTTGTCATCAACCCCCACGACCAAAAAGAAAACAGAATATTACCTAACTTGTCCAAATAGTAGGAGGGAAAAAACACGGGCCCTCAGCGTATTGTCAGCTTAACACCCATGGCCCTCAAAGAGGAAAGGAAAAGTGCATGAGTCCACTGTTCCAATGTGCAGTTGAGCCTTTCCATGGTGATATAACCCTAGAACCAAAACCTACGAAAGGTTATGAAGTGGTCAAAAGGAACACAGCCACCAGAGGAGCACAGATGACTCCCAATAGACCTATACATAGAACTGCAGTGTTGTAACAAAGGTTATGTATAGTTATATGGCTATGTATTATCTGCCTACTATGGATAGTCCCACACTTGAGTACTACCAAGGAACTGCTAAGAAATTCACCTATAGGGAACAACAGCACCTGCGTAGGGTCTCTCTTACATTACCTACAATTACACCAAACAGAACACCAGCATCCCACGTGCATTGCACAGCGCCCTTTTACATAACACATGGTACCAGCATATGACCAGAGTCGGCTCCCAAGTATCAGCCAAGTCATGTTAAGTCTGTTCATTGATGCCGCATGCAGTAGTCGCAGATAGACTTTACGTGTCCCAAGAAGTAGCCTCCGAGAAAGCAAAATGCCTTATGCACCTCTACTTACGTTGAGTAAGGGCCAAAATCCAACCCAACAAGATAGAACCACACAGGGTCGTTGTAAACATAACCAAATATGACACCAACCCCACAGAGCTATACATCCTAACTGAACCCACTGATATCCAAACCGAACTGGACAGGATGCATAGGAAGGGCCACATAGAGGAAATATCACAAAGCCCAAGATTTTCCGGCGAAGTGATTTTTTGAGGTAGCAAAACCCCCAACTCAATGCACAAACACGTCTGCTCCAGCAGTGGACTGAGTGTGGCTCTTAGTGTAACCGAGGCTGTCTTGTTAAACAGCAAATGAGCTCCCAACATGGAATTTCTAGGTAGGGCCACCCAGCTCAGTGATAAAAAGTGGAATGGATTGCATGGGGGAGGGTTGAATGAAAGTAGGACTACCCAGTGTCAGAAGATTTGGGACACCAATGTGGGTGGATACGCTTGGTTAGAAGGGAAAGGACAACATGTGATTGTATGGGAACTTACACTGTATTCCTTAAGTTTCAGAGGAAAAGGAACACTTCCGATTGGGCATGAATGCTAACTGTGGAATGATATTATATATTCTGTATATGCATCGGGCACCTCCACGCTGATAGTTTACTACTGCAAATTCGGAGAGAGCAACTACACTCAGCTTGTTCCCAGATGGAGGGGACTGTCTTCCCTGGTCACCATGCACACCCCAACCCTGGTCATTCCTGGAGTAGAGCTATCAGAATTGTACCAGCACCCATTAAAGAAAAAGACAACTTTGCTGCACCAAGCTCGTGAAAGGAGACCGGTGGACTATTTTGGCTCGACACAATTCAAGGACATTCCAGAAGAATTTGGACTGTTCACAATAGCACTGTAGCCGGGTCTGGTGGCTCAGTAGACTAATGCATCCACTGCAGTGGCCTGTGTTTGACCTGATGGTCACAGGTTCAAATCCCGGCGGGTCCACTCAGCCATTCATCCATTTGAGGTCGATAAAATGAATACCATTGAGTTGGGTAACACAAATCATCTGTTATTCAGCGCCAAGATGCCTAAGGGTGAATGTGCGCTTTACAAATACACATGGTATGTAATGTTACTGCCAGCGGCAGAGGGTTTGATGCCCTCCTTCACCCTTTAAACAAAAGCTAATGCCTGCTAGATACAAATAACCAGGTGGGAGATGCTCAAAATGATGAACAGCACTGAGCTCGGTCTCAATTCTATCAAAGAAGAAATGCAAGAAATCCACCTCGTTGTAATGCAGCACCAATATGTACTGGACTTAATGACCTCAATGGAGGGAGGGGTCTGTGCCAAGATCATAGAAGACTGCTGCACGTTCATCCCAGTGAATGACATGGACAATGGTACACTGACTCATGCCATTCAAGCACTGCACAATCTACAAAGAGACATGCAAGATGAGGGAGGTGCCCCTGGGCCGGAGTGGTTTTCGAATTGGTTGTCCTGGCTCCCCAATAGATATCTGAATAATGTAAATCACTTCTACCAGCTATTATTATGTTGCTATTGGTATGTGGGGTTATACAATTGGAGATCACATGCTGTAAAAATGCAGTCCTCAAACTGGGAAAAATGCCGGTAATTAGGAAGGTAGTTGTCAAAACTGAGCATAAGAAACAACCGGCCCCAAATAAAGTAACTGTCAAAATGCATGAATTAGGTAGTGTAGTTGAAGAATCAGCTAGAGGGGGGAATGTTAATATGGAAATAGACATCATGACATATGGGTTGCACTCCGTCTCATGTGATTAATTTATTCATGTTTAAACATCCTGCTTCAACGTTGCGTGCACACTGGGGACGTGCCTAGCCCAAACTGCACGTTTTCGACTAGCCAACATCTTGATGGGGCGACTTTTTCGCCCCAAACCCATGGCACAGTCAATACTGCCTCTACTTATTTTCTGATTCAATTTGATCTCCATTTAACTACTTTTTCTCCAACGGTCATCCAATCATTCATTCATTTGAAATTGGTTCAAATCCGCATGCAAGGAAATGCATTTTCCAAAGTTTCTCATATTCCATGTGCCATGGGTTTGGGGTGAAAAAGTCGCCCCATCAAGATGTTGGCAACATGGAAATAGATACATGCATCGATAAAAATGAAATCTCGTCCTTATTAACAGAATCGCCCGTTTTGAACTCCAGACCAACCTCGACTTGTAAATATGCAGTCAAGCAGGCCCTGAGACCTAAGCCCAGGATTGTTGATTGATAGGTCACAGATGGGAGGGTGCATAGCTGGCAGGCAAACACTCTGGCAGGAACCTCTAAATCAATCCCACAGATAGGCACAGCGACATTACAATGGTCAAGGGAGATTCCCCAATAAAGCACACATGGCCAGAGGGAGTACGCATGCTGCTAAAAACACCATAAAAAAAGCCAGATGCCACGTGAGTTAGGAACATAGCGAATTAGGACCTAGCACACGAAGTGATCATGCGTTCCCCATGCCGGACATCTGGACACATTATCCACTGGCCGCATTGTGTCCACTCCCAAGGCAACAACCAACATTCCTTACCATATATGGTACGCCGTAAACTTTTATAAACCATCATGTTTCGTATAAAAGAAGGACACAGACCAACAGTCTTCAGACCTTGTCCCTGTAACTGTTCTCCCTGTCATAATGTTTCATTAAACAAACTTCCTGTTTTGCCAAACACCTCTTATCTTCTGTTTTTTTAAGGGATTTCAAACAGAAGTAACAAACCAATAAACGTTAAAAGGAGGGGTCCTAAAATGGGTTTCTCCATCAGTGCATTTTCCATACACTATTGTATTTGATATAGCATGAAAATGGTTGAAAGTATTTACATAACATTTGGCAGAATTATACATTTTGGTACACAGATGATGCTTCTGGGTGCCGCAGGTAAGTTTGGCAAGTATTTTTTAAGTTCTAAAGCCTTTAAACTTAGTGATATCAGTAAGCTCAATTCACTGTTTTGAGTTACTCTGCACACCATAATCTACATTGGTGCTAAATTTCACATACATCTGTAATCCACTCCACTATATGCTATTCCACGCTACATCACTTCATTCTATGTTACTCCACTCTACTCCACTCCAGGCTACATCACTCCACTATACGTCGCTCCACTGGGAGTTACTGCACTATACGCTATTCCACTTTATACCATTCCACTGTACTCCACTCTCCACTCTACACTATTACACAGTATTCCACTCCCCTCTACAATACTATACTGTACACTACTCCACTCTACACCACTCCAGTGTATGGCACTCCACTCTATGACACTTCATTCTATGCAATTCCATTGGACGCCACTCCCATGTACGCCACTCTACTGCATGCCATTAAATTCCACCCCACTCCACTGTACGCCATTCCAGTCTACCACACTCCACACTGTACACTATTCCATATATAAGTAGAGTATACTCCTCTACTTGCAGAAATCCACTCTACACCACTACAATGTATGCCACTCCACTGTATGACTTTCTCCTCCACTCTAAATCACTCCCCTCTATAAAAGTCTACCACACTTTATGGCACTCTACAACATTCTACTCCACTATATCACAGTACACGCCAAGGTCCAATTCTAAACTCCACTTTATGTCCGTAAACTCCATTGTACATAACTTTCTTCCACTACTTGACACTTTTCTATACAACACAGTGCTCCACTCTACTGTACGAACCCCAACTCCAATTTATAACAGTTTACTACCGTTGCTACACCACTCCACTCCATGCCACTCTACTCTATTACACACCAATATACTCTATTGTACTTTACTCCACACTACGTTTCGCCACTCTACTCGACTCCACTGCACAATACTTTACCTCACTCTATGCTACTATACAACAATACACTCTATGCAGCTCCACTGTTTAACACACTAGTGTCCTCTATGCAACTCCACACTACAACACTCTATGACACTGTATATTCCTGTCTATACTCTACACTCCCCTGTACAACTTTGTGCTATACTGTATGCCACTGTACACCACTCTACTCCACTCTATGCCATTGTACTCTATAACACTGTATGCCAATCCACTCAAACACACTCTACAACACTATGCTGTACTGTACACCACCCCACTCTACAAACCTCAACTAGACGGTATGCCACTCTACTCTGCTGTAGTCTACATCACTTCCTAATACTATACGACACACCACAACACTCTACTATACAACACGGTCCTACAATTTATCACACTTTACTTGACAGTATGCTACACCATACACTCTACTACACCCCATGCCACTATAGTCTATGACACACCACTCCACTCCAACAGTTTACTCCACTTTACAGTATCCCAATCAATGTACTCCACTCCACTATACTACACTCTACTACACTTTATCCCACTGTAAGCCAATGTACCATACACCGCTCCTCGCCGCTCCACTGTCTGACACTCTACTCCACTGTATGCAACTCCACTCTATAACACTGTACTATACTCTATGACACTCCACTCCACACTATGCCTCTGTACTAGACTGTATGACACTCAATGACATGCCACTAAACTTCTCTCTACGAGACGCCACTCCACTATATGACACAGCACTCCATGACACTCTCCTCCACTGTACTCTACGACACATCACTTGACGATACACCCCTTTACGGCAATCCACTTCACTCTACTCCACTCTAAAACACTCTACTCTATTCTATGACAGTCAACAACACCCTACTCTACTGTTCAACACGCCAGTCCACTGTACAAGTCACTATATAGGACACCATGCCACTACACTATATAACACTTTACTACACTGGACGATACTCTACTCCACCTGACTCTATTCCAATCTACAATACCCCACTTTATGACAATAGACCTTACAACAATCTCCTGCACTGTACTGTAGGACACTCCACATAACAACCCTCCACTCCCAACTCTGGACTCTATGATTTAAAACACTTTTTTTAAAAATGTAAAACAAAAGAAATTTCAAATTTAATGAAAAAAACAAAGGTTAAAGCTTAGTTACAGGTAGGAACACTTTTTTCCCTATACAAACCAAGTTTACACTACACAAACTTTTAAAATTCTTAAGTTCCAGTTATAACTTTAATTTACAACTTAGCCACCCCCTTCAAATTATTATAAGTAGCACACCTCGTTACACACTCTCTTCAGCTCATAACCAGACAGCACTAACTATAACTCACCACTCTTTCACCCTCTGTGTTGTGACAAATGCTGCCATTTGAGAAGCTATAAGAGTTGTTATGAATGGTATGATTTCACATGCTATGAGTGATGTAGTATGCAAGAGTATAACAAGTGCATGGAAAAAGCATATGTTAAAGTGATGTAGTGAGTGACGTGACAAGCCTGTGTTCGGAGGTGCGTGACTCATAGTATTTTGAAGGAATTTCATATATTACAAACTAAAGTTATAATTATAACTTCACAATTTTTAATGTTTGTATATTTTAAGTTGGGTTTGTATGGAGACCGCAAAATCGAGTTTGGACACTTTCTGCCTGCCCCTGGAGCCGTCAAGCACTGCCGCACTTTAGCCCTGGTCCCTGGAGGACGGACAAAAGCTGAACAGCGGTCCCGCAGTGCGGGAGACCGCAAAATCGAGTTTGGACACTTTCTGCCTGCCCCTGGAGCCGTCAAGCACTGCCGCACTTTAGCCCTGGTCCCTGGAGGACGGACAAAAGCTAAACAGCGGTCCCGCAGCGCGGGAGACCGCAAAATCGAGTTTGGACACTTTCTGCCTGCCCCTGGAGCCGTCAAGCACTGCCGCACTTTAGCCCTGGTCCCTGGAGGACGGACAAAAGCTGAACAGCGGTCCCGCAGCGCGGGAGACCGCAAAATCGAGTTTGGACACTTTCTGCCTGCCCCTGGAGCCGTCAAGCACTGCCGCACTTTAGCCCTGGTCCCTGGAGGACGGACAAAAGCTGAACAGCGGTCCCGCAGCGCGGGAGACCGCAAAATCGAGTTTGGACACTTTCTGCCTGCCCCTGGAGCCGTCAAGCACTGCCGCACTTTAGCCCTGGTCCCTGGAGGACGGACAAAAGCTAAACAGCGGTCCCGCAGCGCGGGAGACCGCAAAATCGAGTTTGGACACTTTCTGCCTGCCCCTGGAGCCGTCAAGCACTGCCGCACTTTAGCCCTGGTCCCTGGAGGACGGACAAAAGCTAAACAGCGGTCCCGCAGCGCGGGAGACCGCAAAATCGAGTTTGGACACTTTCTGCCTGCCCCTGGAGCCGTCAAGCACTGCCGCACTTTAGCCCTGGTCCCTGGAGGACGGACAAAAGCTGAACAGCGGTCCCGCAGCGCGGGAACGCGCGCGGGGCGTGCCCGGGCGAAGACCGGGCCAAGACGGGCCCATCTACGCCCGTCATAGACCGACAGAGGCCGGGCTGGGCCACATCTCTGGCACATATGTTTTACTAGTAAGGGGGCTTGTGTTGGGGTTTCTTACTTGTATTTTGGCTCTGGACTCTGGCGTAAACCGTCTAAATATCCTGTTCTTGTATATGTGCTGCTGCTTAATGGTACTTTACTCGATATAGTAACGATCTGTTTGTGTCGGTTCAACCATGGGGAAAAGGAAAATAGCGAGTACATCTAATAAGAAACCTACTAATGCTGGCGAGCATTCTCGCCAAACCTTACTCACATACCTTACCGGAGCGGTAGGCGCCATTGAACGCCAGATCACTACAGTTGAGGAGGCTTTAAAGCCGGGGGGGGAGATCTGTCCTGTAGCAAAAACTGGTCACGATAATAACAAACTCCAGTCTAGTGTTGTGGGTGGAAATGGCTGCATAGTGATTACTGCTGACCACTTGTCGGGTAGTGAGCAGGAACACGATGTATCGCAGCAATTACAGCAACCGCCAAACAAGCGTGCCAGGAACCCGGACTCTTGTCAGAGTACCATTGAGTTCCCAGGCCCCCTACCCGAAAAGCTCTCATCTACAACCCACAAAAGATATTCCAAAAGGGGAAAATGTACCACAGTTACCAAGGCAGAAAACTGGGAAAAGACTGTCATTAGCGCTAATATGCGCACCCAGTGCGAGGTAGGAAATTTAAATGCCAAACTGGATGCATTGGACACGTTTATTAGGGCAGGTTTAAATAACCTGACATCCAGATTAGACTCAATGGAGGCCAAATTAGCCAAATGTCTGAACACTTTATTTCCTTTACCACCCGATAGAATGACATTGCCTGGCCCTAGTGCGAATGACGAGAATCCTAGTACTGGTGTCAGGTCAAGCTATGCCGGCTCTGCGGCAGCTGGATATAATGCCCCTGGTAATATATCTTCTCTGAGAACTAAACAACCTCGTTGTGTCGAGCCTGAGGTACATCCAGCTGCCACAATACCTATAATACCTATTGCGCCCAAGACAAGTTTTACTCCATCTTTGGCTAATGCTAACTGCGTGGTTACGTCCCATGGGAACCAACAGGCTGCATTCCTTGATTTACCACCAGCAGCCACACCATATGTAGTGGTGTTAATTAATGTTCCTACATTGACCCACGAGCTGGAAGAATCCTGGGAGACCTTGAGAAATAAATCCCTACAGTGGCTTGGCACTAGGACAGGACTGACAGAGAAGCTATTTGAGGAGTTTAAGATGGTAAGGAGAGTGGGATGGTTAGGGAGAGGGCCTAAAAAATCTCCAGGAGATTGTATCATATTGAATTTTAGATCACCAATATTAGTGAGACTGATTTTGAACAGGCTTGGTGTTAACTGTTTGAGTGACTCACACATTAGTGCCGTCCCCTTAGGATACTTTTATCAACCGCCATTAAGGAACAACACTAGATTTATCCCGGCGAATCCCACCCCGCATTACATGAGCCAGTTTAACATTCCAATTCAAAACCGATTTGATAGTCTTAATAATCTCGAGAGTGTTGACTGACTGGGTTTGGGGGTCTTGACCCAAAGCACAATTACTGGGGGAGTGAGGGATTGCTGCACCAAGGGCCAATTGATGATGAGCTCTGAAGTTATTAAAACAGTACAATTACCCAAGGAACCACAAGCAGATATAGAAGTAGTGGAAGATACCTATACAGAGAAGGCAGCCGTTTTGGAGCACACCCCCATGCCTCATAATGCTAACGTACCAATGTTTGTTGAGGGTATTGAGGGGAATAGTGATAGTTCAGGTAAAAATAATAATTGGAAGTTAGTATTTTGGAATGTGGCTGGCATGAAATCAAAAGTGGGAAATAAAGTCTGGGTGGATTTTGTAAGCAAATTCGAGATACTAGGCTTACAAGAAACATGGGCAGAAGAGCCAATTCATTTGTGTGGTTTTAAAACATTCCATACCCCTGCAATTGGATCTACCCATGGTAGAGCTAAAGGGGGGCTATGTACCTATATTAGCAACCACCTTAACATCAGGAAAGCCTCATTAGTCACTACCAATAACTACTACCAAATTGTCAGTCTGGATATAAGTCAGACATCATCTGTGACAATAGTGAACTTTTATAATAATGTATCCATGGCACTGCGGGAGGAAGTTTTTAGATCCCTATATAAAGACTTAACCAACTCACAAACACAGACAACTAAAGACGCTTTTGTTATATGGGGGGGGGACTTTAATTGCTCTTTATGTCCAAATGCTGATAAGGGCACCTGTGGGTTATCATATGGTATAGATACTAGTCCTCCGCACTTTTCCCATATAACACATGGAGACCTCTTGAATAACATAGTATTCTCCTGTGATATGGGGTTTGCTAACAATCTTTGTATAACCGAGGTCCCTTTTAATCCTACTTTTAATGGACGAGGTGCCTTTTCAACAATAGATTATATTTTGATATCTAGCAGGCACTCTTCCCGTGTTGTGAGTTTTACTACCCACGATATTGCCTTAAGTGACCACTTCCCAATAAATATCGACATTATGGCACCTTATAAAGACCTTAACACTAAAGGTAGAGACATACATCCCTTGACGAATATTACCCTGAGTAGGCAAAATGGTTTTGCATTGAAATGGGCAAAAGTTGACCCGGAGGATTTTATTATTAAGTTAGTGAAGAGGTGCTACTGTATGTTCCAAGCTTGCCTCAATGAAAACTCCTCCCAACTAGTAATTATAGACAACTTCTTGACTATTACATCGCAAATAAAAGACATTCTTTGGATTAACCCTAAAAAAAGGGTGAACCATCAAGAAGGCTGGTTTGATAAGGCTTGCACCAAGGCTTACACGCACCTCAAATATACACTAAAGGCGATCGTGAAGGATCAGGATCTCATTAGGGAAGCCAGAAGAAATTACAAGAAGACACTGGCTGTCAGGAGGAATCTTTTAAGAGAAGAAGCTTGGAATGCTTTGCATGAGGCCTCCATTGATCGGGATTCCTCTGCCTTCTGGAAGGCAGTTAATGCGCCCTTTCTGGCAGACAAACCTAAAGCCACTATCGAGATAGCTATTTCCGAGATAGAGTGGATTTCTCATTACTCCAAGCTTTATACTAATCAAACATTGGATGCCCAGGGAAATATGTTACATGAGGCTGCTGTGGAGTCTACACCTATTTTTCAGGACTGTGGATTGAATTTTACCTTGTGTGAGGTTAAACTGGCTATATCGGCCAGTCTAGGGGGTAAGGCGCCGGGGCCGGATGGTATCCCGGTCGACCTTTTTAAGAATAATATGGATTTATGGGGACCACTTTTAACATTACTTTTTAATGCATGTTGTTCTTGTGGGTTTTTATCATCCTGGTATGAATCTACCATAGTCCCTATTTTTAAAAAGGGTGACAGATCGAATCCGGCCTGCTATCGTCCAATTTCACTATTGGATTCTACCGTTAAAATCATTGGACGTGTGGTCTTGGACAGATTACATGCGTGGGCTGAAGATCATTCTATTCTAAGCGACCTGCAATACGGCTTCCGTAAGGGTCTAGGAACAATCGACCAGGGTCTAAATCTACATATTCTTTTAGACAAATACATCAAAGCTAAAAAGGAAAAGCTGTACTTGACTTTTGTTGATTTAACCTCAGCATTCGATTGTGTAGTTCATGAAAAGCTTTGGCAGATTTTAGAGGGGCTGGGGGTGGATAATCACATTATTTTATTTTTAAGGCAGCTATACTCGGGAGCGAAGGCAAGGGTTCGTTTTGGACAAGGGGGAGATTGCACTAAGCACTTTAGGGTTTCTAGAGGAGTACGGCAAGGCTGTGTCCTTGCCCCATTCCTATTTTCTTTATATATAAATAATCTAGAAGGTGTCTTAGTAAAGGAGTGCAGGGACCTACCGATGGTAGCCACACGACCTATCCCTGCACTCCTTTATGCTGACGATGCGGTCCTGATGGCACGCACTCCCGTTGCTCTTCAAAGGGTAGTAACCTCTTTTACAGATTTCATGACCAATCTGGGCCTCACAATTAATTGCTCAAAAACATTTTCTATGAAATGTGGGATTGGGACTATCAAAAAGAAAAATTCTGTCTATATTAATACTAGGGCCATAGAGTGTACGGAAACCTTCTCATACTTGGGGATTTTATTTGATCACTCAGGTTCTTGGAGCAGGGCCATTAAAGAAAGACGGTTGTTGTTCAGCAAATCACTGATGGCCCTAACCAATTTCAGTAGGAAATTGGGTAGACGCTCTCCGGGTGAACTGCTACGAATCTATAGAGCTTCATGTGTGGCGATTGCCACTTATGGGGCTGGTATCTGGGGATACGCCAATGTTAATTCTTTACAATTGGCAGAAAACATCTTCCTCAGGTATCTTTTAGCAGTACCAGAGAGTACGTCAACTTTTATTTGTCACACTGAATTGGGTCTGCCGTATATCGGGGATGTGATTAAGATACAGCCTGTTCTCTTGTGGCATAGGGTTTGGATGACCGAAGAATCTGCTTTTAATCGCCAAGTTTTAAAGGATGTATTGGGTATTGATGGGACAAAACATATAAGATGGTTGAAATACGTCAAATCTTTCTTGATTCAAATAGGCCATGCTGAATATTATAATGACCCACCGACTATGTGTAGGGTATCAAGGAAGGATCTTAAAAATATTTGCTTGCTATACATGAATGAAGTCAGATTTTCAAGCGAGATGGCCAAGACTTCCGTGGTAGCACACCATCTTACCTTGACTTCGATAAATGCCCAACCATATATTCTGTTAACTACTAGGGATTATGACAGGTTTCTGTTGACACGATTTAGACTAGACATTTTGCATCGATCTTTGAGTTTCCCAGAGGTAAATGATTGGTCTAGAATACTCTGTAATTGTCCATGTGATGATATATCAGCCCAGTCATCTATTCACATTATGTTTTTTTGCACATTTTATTCAAAGCCTAGGAAAACATGGATTATTCCTGTTTTAAAAAAACTGGGTCTGAGACAATGTCGACCAGCATTTTTGGCTTTGCAGTATTTGGACAACGTTTATGTTATTGCCTCTGTAACCGTGTTTTTAAAAAATGTTTTTAGATATCGTAAGTCAATTGTGATGTCTTAACTAAGTTTTTTATCTGCATCTATTGATTTTTTATCCATTTACTGTAAAAATTTGTGGAATTTTGGTGTAATATTTTAATTGTGCTTTTATGGTTATTTTTTAATAACCGAATAAAGTTCATTTGAATTGAATTGTATAGAAAAAATACATACATAAAGTATTTCTAATTATAAATTATACTTGACCTTAGTTTTGTTAATTGTATGTTAAAGGTTTTTACTTTTTAATAAAAATGTGTTTCAAATCACAGTGTGAAGTGTTAATCATTGGAGTGTTGTAAAATGGAGTGTAGTGCAATACAGTGAAGGAGAGTGTCGTAGAGTCTAGTGTCGTACAGTGGAGTACTGTAGAGTGTAACAGAGTGGAGTGACATAGCTTACAGTGGAGTACAGTGTTAAAAAGTCGAGTGGTGTGGTGTGTCGTATCGTGGAGTAGAGTATCGTAGAGTAGAACAGTGTGTTGTACAGTGTAGTGGCATCTAGAACAGTAGAGCTGAGTGTCGTGCAGAGGACTGTTGTCGACTGGAGTGTCCACAACAACCTGTCATCAATGCAGCCAGACCACCACAGAAATACGCATGTATACTTTGTCTGTATTCAGCAAAATTATTCAGTGTTCAACTGCAAATCATGCAGCAAGGACCGGCACCCACAAACCAAAAGTTGTGTGCGATTGTGCTTGCAGCATTGTTCATGTAGGCTGGCATATCTTAACATGCACTTATAAAAGGTTTTCCTCTGCATCAGATGACCTTGACATCCATCCACTCTTAATAATTATTGCAACATTCAAGTATAAATTCTGGCCATCTCAAACTAGTATTTGTCACATCTAAATGTATTTTTATTCATGAATTAGTATGTATTGCCATCGATCTATCTGCTTACACATACATTATTCTATACTATTATTCTAATTTTCTATACTAAACATAAATTATGACAGTACTGATTATTCTTACAGATTCATATCGCTCATGGTCAATTCCATTTCATCCGTCAGTATTTAACATCATTGTAACACCAAATACAATCTGTCCTTTTCAAATTATTAGATAATTAGAGAGAGTGCTGTTGGTTACAATCAAACCAAATTCAGTTTTGTCCATCAAGTGGTGGTAAAATTAGGACATCTAGCCCAAGTGGGTATGCAACACAATGGTGCCATCTAAAGCTTTTGCAGTATATATATCCAGTGCGGCCCATGTGGGCATACCATGAATCATGGTGCCTCTTACTTAGTGAATATGTGTGTCGACAGAAAATTCCAACCACTAGGATAGTGCATAAAGACTTCTTTTAGTAACCTCTGTATGAGGGAAGAGATATGCCTCCAGAAACATGCCCTTTGATGTTCCTTTCACAAATTGCAAAAGCATTTTACAACACTTGAGAGCCATCAGGCACGAATTATGGCGTGTGTTGTTGTTGGACCTGGCCCTTTTGGCAGGTTCACCCCTATACTTTTTGCATTTATCCTAGCCTTTTTCCCTATGTAGTGTTAGTGGTTTTAGGCCTCTAGGCACTTTAGCACTGTGTCCCAGTGTAAAGTACGTGCGCTCTGTGTTACATTTAGTGAGACTGGCCTGCCCTCCCATAGGAATGCATTGGGGATTCCCCTCTCAGTGTGTGGTAATGGTAATTCCTGGTATGAGAGGAGCTGTGTGGTCAAGTCTGGTATGTGTGAGATCGTGAGAATAAATGCTGCGCAATGGTGTGCGCAGATTTATTATAACTATAGGAGAAATACCACTTCTAGAAGTTGGCATTTCTGTGTGCTATTTTGCCTGCCTGCCTGATGTGGAGTGCATGTCTGGCTTGTGATTGACATGTGCTGGATGGTGTGGGGAATTCCAGGAGCCAGGGTGAGTCAGCCCAGTGGTGAATAGAGAGATCTGCATGCAGATGGGAGGGAGGAGTTGCACCTGGGACCTGAATAGGGCTGTGCCTTCCCTCCACAATGCTGGCTCCGCCCCCTGTGGTGCGTCTGAGCACCTAGCCCCCACCTGACAAAGGAGCTGAGCAAAACAAAGTGCTCCTTAGCTCCCCTAAACCAGTTCTGACTGGTATCCCCAGGCCCTGTGCTGTGTCACAAAGGAAAAGGGAATATAAATAGAGGGGCTGTGACCCCATGAAATTGTTCAGTTCTCTGGTGTGCTGTTCTAACTTGAGGGGGGCCTGCTGCTGCTGGGCTCCAGGAGGAGCCGCCACTAGGGACTGCCTCCCTGCTGGAGGGCCCTGTAAGCTGGCCTGCCTGGGCCCAGCGCCTGCCCCCTTCCTCCTAAAGGACTCTTCCCTGGACTTTGGGACTAAAACGCCTGGACTGTGACTTCAGGAGCCTGGGAGCGCTTTGGTGGTCATTTTCCCCTAGCGCCAGGGAGCGCCGTGTCTTAATTTGCCCCTTTATTGCGAGGAGGGGCTTCTGTGCATTGCCCTGGCAGCGCTGGGCTGCGATCGTCTTCGAGGGAATCCCCAGGATACGGATTTCCCCATAATGCCTTGATTGCGGGTGCCCACCCCGCGTGTTTCTACAATCGCGGGTGCCCACCCCGCTTATTTTTTTTATATATATTCAAAATTACGGGTGCCCACCCCGCTTTACTTTAATTTAAACGCGGGTGCCCACCCCGCTCTATATTTTGAATTTTGAGAGGGAGCCTACCCCTCATTGCAGCCCAAACGGAGAAGCGCCCGCGATCCGCGGCCCGCCTGGTTGTGGGTGGGGCCTCGCGGACGGAAGCAGAAGGGCAGTGCGGCAGGAAGCGCCGCGTTCAAAGACCCAGGCGGGAGCCCACCCCACACTGGGAGGTGCTGCAGTGAAGGTCTGGAGCTCGGCAGGCTCCACGTCTGAGTCCTGGGTCCCAGGAGGGGGCCCGGGTGAAGAGAGACCTGCGTTGTGCTAGCCGGAAGGAAGCAGAGCAGCCTGTATGGAGACAGGGCTCCCGTGACCATGGTGAGAGCACCACGTGTGGCTGCAGGGCCAGAAGCGGCACGCAAGGTTTCGGCAGAGATGTGGTGACCTGAGGCGGGCAAACTTAGGGAAAACTACTGAAGCGCGACCAGCAGGGAGCAGGTCGTCCCACGTGCAGCTGCAGAGGACCCCATAGAGAGGAGACTCAAGGAACCTGCAATATCCCGGTGAGTGGGGACTGAACTGGGCAGCCTTGGTGGTGCCGAAGGAGGCTCTGAGAGCGCAGCCGGGGTCCAGTGTTTACCGCCACAACGTGGAGGGCCAGCACCCCCTTTATTGTTGGGGGCATTTTTCTTAAGAGACGAGCCCCGGGAAGGAGAGGCTCCCCAGCCACTTCGTGACGCCAGCTATTCTCCTCGCAGTCCGTTCGCTGCACAGTGAAGTGCACCATGAGGGCAAGTTGATATTTGGAAGTCCCGGAGTGGGACTTGGGGCAATATCAAGGAGGAGTCAGGGCACAGAGTTGCCAGGGCTCATTTCCCCAGCTGCCCCGTCCGACAGAGGGCAACTGCAACATTTTGCCCCATTGTTCTAAAAGCACCAGTAGGGTTAAGTTGGCACGGTGGTGCCAGCCCCATTCTTTTCCTCTGGGGCATTTTCATTTAGAGTCCCAGAGAGGGGATCAGGGGGCAAGCTGGTGCCCGTGATCATTTCTACAGCTGCCCAGCAAGTAGTGGGCAGCTGCCACATTTAGGCTTGATCTTTTGCGCGCTTTTACTCTGCTGCATGCACAGCCAGCCCGGACATTCTGGACATTGGGCATTTGAGCCCCTGTGAGAGGCCAGTTGGCCTGGGGCCTGGTTCAGTGCGTTGTGCCCCTGATTGGGGCACACTGTTTTTATGCCCATTATGTCCTAAGGTGTTTATGCTTGTGATGCCTACTGTAATGCCTATAATATGTGATGTGATGCTAATGAGGTTTGGGCCTAATGTAGTTTCATGCGCAAGGTGATTTATGCATCCTCTGTTTTACGTTGCAGGATCTCATACTAAGTTCCTAAATTTACCAGTAGTTACTGGTTGTGCTCTACATTTGCTATTTGTGCTACAATTCCTGATTGTGTTTTACGTTTATGATAAATCTTACTTGGACTATTCCTACTAAGTGATGATTCTGACAGTGGTCCGTGTGGCCCTGTCCTGTGTAATAGTCCCCTGTAAATACTGCCTAGTGCCAGTTGGCACAGTGTACATTATGTGATTATGATATAATGTGTTTATTATAATACAAAGGCTATTTTTATATATACCCTTGTGTGGAGTTCCTTTTGTGGTGCGCCTAATGTGTTGCTGCTGTGTGTGGCGCAAACGCTTTACACATTGCCTCCGGGATAAGCCTGACTGCTCGTGCCAAGCTACCAAGGAGGTGAGCAGGGGTTATCTTGGCGTGTAACTCCCTTGCCCTGACCAGAGTGGTGGTCTCTGCCTGGCTTTGGCGCAAGCCTTAGCCAACCAGAGATCTAATTTCTAACAGTTGTACAATTGCTTAACTGACAAATTTCAGTGGTTTGACGAGTTTGAAACTGTTTTTTTTTTACACAATAATGAATAGACAGTGAAATCCGATGGCTCAATAGTCCTGCTTTCCTTCAGTGATCGTGTTCCTTCCATTTCTGTTGCATCAGAATGTGTAGTATATTGAACCTTGCCCACTAGTTACTTTACACACCCCTAACTTTGACCAGAAATATCTTGGTGGCAGTCACTCTCAGTTGGTGCAGTCATATGGACTTTGCCATTCAAGTCTGCCAATTAGAAGAGTCTCTGCTCTCTTGTAGTACTGTCTTGTAGCATTTGTATAACACTTACTACCTTATGCGGGGTGCTGAAGCTCATACCATCACTAATAGCATGCTACACCTTGTAGGGTGTGTTGTTAGGAGGCGGTTGTTTTTATTTTGAGCCTATATGGGAAGTGTTTTCCTGCTGTGCATGATGTGTGGTTATTGTGTTATGGTAAACAGTACCTGGCGATGTGATGAGTGAGGGTATGTGAGAGATACACCCACTAATTAAAATTATAATAAGGACAAACCAGCCTTGCTACAAGGGCAGTGGGATTCCGTGTGCCTGTACACCAAAAAGTGGTGTAATTAGAGAAGTCCAAGTAATCCATACAGTAACAAGCGATAGGCAGAGGAACTGTTGAATGAGTAAAAGGATACCAAAAGGATAAGAATAGGAATTGATGACGAAAGCAGTAGCCATGCTTTTTAATTTTTGTTTTATAATGTCTACTGATGAAAACATACTCACCATTAAGAAGGAAGGATGTGGAGGAGCAATTAAGGCTGTCAACCTGAGCAGAAACTACACAAACTAATTCTACCTACATGCATGTGTGTGTTTGTGTGCGCGTGGATGCATGTGTGCGTGTGCATGTCATAATATGGGCCTCTTTGGCATGAACGTGCCTACCTCTGGTATAATGCCAGTCCTGTAAATATGGAGACAAATCGTGGCATATCTGGGCATCCATAACACACAGTGCAATTGATGCACAGCTATCTGTGTCCTGCCAGAGTTTGAGAACATAAGAGCAACAGGTACAAGAAAAGTGGGAATGGTGCTATCAGTAGACACAAAAAGAAGTATTGTGTCGCATCAGAGTATGCCCCATTCTTCACCAAATATGTAAAATGGCTCATTGTAAAGAGGAAGGTGTGTGTTGTAAATGGATTCCGAGAGTCAATAAAAGCAGATGGAACTGCCACACCTACCATTCAGGAACAGAACCACCAGATTTGCTCTGTGTGTCTCTTTTCTCTGCACAATGCCAAACTCCAAAATAAATTGATTCACAGTTATACCATGGATGATAAGGTGATACACTTTTTGCTGGTCTGTACCTCTTCCAGGTAACTGTTACAGGATGTAGGACTTTGCTTTTCCAAAAATTCTTAGGATTGGGAGAAGTCTAGCCTTCACTCTTTCCCAAATACATTGCAAAGTAAATATAACAACAAGCATTTGCAATGTAATAGGTCTTGCATTACTGAAAGTTTGAGCTATTGGCGTTGCTAATAATAATGCAACGCCAATAACTCAAACTTTCAGTAATGTAAGAGCTATTGCACTGCAAATGTTTTTTTCTATTTATTTATTTTTTAAGCAATTGTGACACCCGCGCTTTAGCTTAAGATGTATAAAGCTAAAGCGCGGGAGCCGCGATCGTAAGTAAAGTAAAGACATTGAAAAAAAAGTCACATGGTGGCATTTTTTTTCTATTTATTCACTTTTGTTACAATGGCGGCACCCGTGCTTTAGCTTTAAACATCTTAAGCTAAAGCGTGGGTGCCGCGATTGCTTTAAAAGTAAAGAAATAGAAAAAAAAGTCACAGGGATGCATTTTTTCCTATTTCTTTACTTTTGAATCAATCACAGCACCAGCACTTTAGCTTAAGATGTTTAAAGCCAAAGCGCTGGTGCTGCTATTGTTACAAAAGTAAACAAATGGAAAAGAAATGGCGACGCACGCTTTTTTCCTCTTTAGTTACTTTTGTTCCAATGGCGGCACCCGCGCTTTAGCTTTAAACATCTTAAGCTAAAGCACGGGTGCCGATACTGCTTCAAAAGTAAAGAAATAGAAAAAAAAGTGTGGGAACACATTTTTTAAAAAATTTATTTACTTTTTCAAGCAATTGCGCCACCCACATTTTAGCTTAAGATGTTTAAAGCTATAGCGTGGGTGCCACCACTGTAAGAAAAGTAAAGTAATAGAAAAAAAGGCATGTGGCCGAGTTCAACAAGCTGCAAATAACAAAAGAAAGGCGCAGCCTGCCATTATTGCAGCTGAAGCATGCCAAAAAGTTGGGGGAAAGCGTGTCCTGCCTGCAACAGCATGTAGGTAAAAGTGATTTAACAAAATAGTGCTCCGAGGCTGTAACTAAAACATCTAGAGTAACAATACGTGTAACAGCGTCAGTCCTCATGGGAGGTTACAACAAGAGAAAAGGCAGTACTAAGGAGGGACTACTAAGCCTATTGACCAATGAAAAGTCACCATTTACAAAGGACAGTAACAGGAGCCAATTAAAAAGATGGGCAAAAAGTGAGTGGAGCTTTATGCCCATAACCTGAATACTGCAAGTCTCGGAGAGACAGAGCAAGCGCTTTCTAGGCGAGACCTAAAAACAAAACATTTCAGATAAGGGTTTAGTTATCTTTGTTTTAAATAATGAAAATATTCAGTTAGCCCCTTGTAGGGCGAACACTGATGATTCTGCGCCCATTGTGTCTGCATTTGAATTTCCTCAGCTTTATTTTTTTCTCTAGCTGCTAAAGTCTGATTTCGTCTAGGTCTTTATGTGTTATGTGTTCCTATATTTGCGATAGAGCACTGGTATTACTGTTTAGTTTTGGAGCACCTGCATTTTTTAGATGTCTTCTGGAGGCCTACGTAAATTTTATTTCAGTAATCTAGATGACCCAGAATCGTTGTATAATCTAGATTACATTGCAATGAGAGCATGGGCACAACTTTACTAAGGATGTGGACAGCGCTTAATTTGAAATGGTTGTTGCAAGTGGGGCCCATCAGCACTCATTTTTTGGTGACAGGTACTTATTTTCCTTCATCAGACTTTGACCCAGAGCAAGAGAGAGCAGAGCAAAAGAGATATAAGCAAAAAAGAAGGAAAGGAGGAAAAGAAAGCAGAAAACCAGTGACAAAGTGAGAAAGGAGGGGTGAAAAGAACATATAGGAGAGACAAAATGGAACAGGAAGTGCATTAAAAGGGGATGAGGTGGAATCGAGATTATACAGTCTTGGTATTTGGCACCATGACTTTCAGTAGTGCCAGGCACAGGCTTCTGAGCAAAACGTTGGGCTCTTGCACTTATTCTTTTACAAATTAAGCAATGGATGTGCAGGTAGTACTAAGCAGCACCCAAAACTGCATTTATGAATGCGGATTAACCAATGGGCTGTTCGGATTGGTTTCTGGTTTTCAAAGTTGATTATGATCTATGAACTGCCTGCATACATTTGAAGTCTGTATTGCTCGATAAAAATGTCCCACACCTTCAGTACTGTCGGTATGGATGTGCATTAGTTAATCTCAAGGGACTGGGTGAAAATGGCATTGTGGAATTTCTTGAAGGCAGAACACAACCCATTCTAGAGCATTGTTTGAAATCCCCAGGTAAGCTTCAGGATATTCGATTAAGATATTATGATCCACTGTACTATAGGGCACTGACGGGCCTTGGAATATCAAGGCTGCCAGGTGACCTTTTTCTATCAAAGCCAGAAGTTCCTCGGCCAAATTAGTGAAGTACCTGTACAATTGCCTCTATAGGGTGGGTTGGATGGATGGATGGATGGATGGATAGATAGATAGATAGATAGATAGATAGATAGATAGATAGATAGATAGATAGATAGATAGATAGATAGATAGATAGATAGATAGATAGATAGATAGATAGATAGATAGATAGATAGATAGATAGATAGATAGATAGATAGATAGATAGATAGATAGATAGATAGATAGATAGATAGATAGATAGATAGATAGATAGATAGATAGATAGATAGATAGATAGATAGATAGATAGATAGATAGATAGATAGATAGATAGATAGATAGATAGATAGATAGATGATGGGTGGGTGTATGTATGTAAGGATGGGTGGGTGGATGGATGGGTGGATGGATGGATAGATAGATAGATAGATATCGTTTGACTCACATGTAATGAAGGTTGGGAGATTTCTGGAATGCTCCCCGAGATACAAACTTTAGACCTGAGTCCACCACCGTTCTGAAAAAAAAGACAAACATGTCCACTTATCACGGAGTTGTACATTGCAAGAGAACAGCGAGACTTAACACAAAATAACACATTCTAATGTCCCTGCACATGTCCGCCCTCCTTCAGTGGCCAGCAAACATACACTACATACAATGTGCTAGACACACTTCACATTTTGAAATGTACTCACAGGTTTTTGAGTGAGGTGTAATATCCAACGTCATTATCATTAATACTGGCCAATCGCCGCTGGTTTGCAATGTATCTAAAATAAAGGAGACAAAAAAACAAGATGATGAGAATGTCTACAAATTTTTGCTCCAAAGCTAATAAGAACACAATCATTATGTATTATCTACTAGTGCTTTCAGTAGCAATATCTCAGTTAACAATAGATGCCTAATGAATTGAACAAAATATGGGTATGAAAATTTACAGAGGGGAATTTATATCCAGTGGGAGGACAAATCACTAGCCCTGTTCAAGAAAATGGAATGCCGAGGTGAACTTCTGCAAATTCATGAACTCATTGGGGTTATTTGATATATATGGTTTCCATGGAACCATATTTTTCTTACGTGCCATGGTGATATAAGAGGAAAACAATAACATTAATTGTGTAACCCAGAGGATAGTGTTCATAAACATTAACAAATATGGCACCTTGAACGCAATTTTATTTCCAGTAAAAAAAAACAGAATAGCCTTTTTCAAGTTCAAAATCGAGACAAACTAATGACAAAATGAAGAGGGCCAGGTTACTATGGGTTTGCGCTAGGACAATGTCACGCAAAGCCATGCAAAGCAGCGCAGACACTTGCAAGGGTATTTACTTTCCAGCTCAGAAGTTAGTTCGCTCTGAAAAGATGCCCTTTTTCAGGGCAAATGTGCTACTTTGCGTCATTTTGCGTCAAGAGGGTGTTACTTGGGTGTAACTTGAACGGATCAGCACAAGCCTCCATAGTTTTTCACACAAGCCTTATCTACTAAGATATCCAGACTGGTATTAGCATTAAAAAAATAACACCACCTTGAAGCAGGGACTAAGAAGGAGAAATCTGTTCATTTCTCCAAGCATTCCTCACATTGCTTGAGTGCTGCGCTGCACAGCACACATACAGTGCGTGGAATGTTTAAGAATTTGTGTACGCCTAAGATTTTGTACTGAAGGGCATGTTTCCTGTATAAATGCTTTGTTAGAGAGCAAACACACACTTCAGCACTAGGGTGCAAAGCTGTGCATAGCATTCGGAAGCCTTTTTGTGCGCCAGCACAGGGGTAGAGAGCAGCAGCAGGTCATTTTTGCGTCTCGCCTAAACAGAGCATGCGCTGAGCTGCGAGACGTACTGTTTACAATTCAGTCAGAACCCGCCTACAGAATACCATTAGTTCTTTCCATTGTCACTCTCTTTGCAATCTTTCGATTGGTTAGCTCCCACTGGCCTCCCTTTCTTGTGTTTGCTCCTGCCTGGAGCAAGGACCAAGAACATGTGTTTTTTCTCGTTAGTAAATATGGCTCTGCGCTGCCTTCTCCTCCTTGCGCAAAGCAGTGCGCTGCACTAAACAATAATAAGAACAGCACCAGAGTGTGGAAGACAACAGAGAAGGCAGCAAAGAAAGTGGAGTGGTTGAAAACTGAGCTGTTTTGGTATTTTGCACCAAACAGGATTACCCACCAAGTACTGTGGAAGGCTACAGGAAGCACAATAAAAGATGTCATGAATTCAGCGCACCCCCTTCCCCTGCCCCACTCCCACACTGAGCTTTCATTGAATATACTTCCTTGTATTTTTCACATACTTCTTATGTATAAGTTGGTATATTATAAGTAACTAATTATACAACTGCCATTATTACACTTGTGCATTTATTATATATTCTGGGAGCCTGAGGGAGAAGGAGCGGAATTTAATTATGGCGCTGTAAACATTTAACGCCAAGAAAACATTGCAGACATTAATTACAGACATGTGTACAACGGGCACTGTCGCGATACAAGGCCCGGCATCGGTGCGCGCGTTTTTACTTGTCTTTGAACCCTCTGCCCAGGTCAGCTGTTTCCAGTGCAGGGACAAGGAGTGCAAGTTCGTGTTTTCCCTGAATAAGGGATTTATCAGATTTCTAGCCACAGACGTCTCGCGAGGGCTTCCGCGCTGATAACGGAACGCCTTCCTGTCAGGATGAAATATGGATTCCTTTCCCGGCCTGCTCTGCTTGGCGCGCCTCCCTCTGTTCAGACGGTGCACGCGGCCGAATCCCGGGGACCCCAGACCTCGCCTTCGAGTCTCTCATTACAAAAGAGCGCCCATCCTCTCCCCCTCCTCACGGCACTCCTCACGGGTCGGTCTGAGGACAGGCGCGAGTGTGCGAGAATACTGCAAGTGATTTGGGGGATTTCTTGGAGTTGTAAATTATTTACACATGACAACCAGACTTACACACATGGCTTTAAAATGGGGCCCTATGTGTGCAACACCCGTCATACCTCGTAGGAGAAGGGGTTACATTCAAACTAGGAAGAGACAGCAGACCCGTTCTGATAAAAAGCCACAGAGGAAAATAGTTTGATTATAATGTTTTTATGTAAGTCTGACTCAGTGGCGTGACGCAAAATGTGCCCCCCCCCCCACCTGCAAAATGTGATATGGGGCACCCCATATCATTGAGATATTCCTTGGCCTTGGGTTGGGGGGAGGGAGCCCTTGAAGGGTTGTGGGGACCTTGAGGGTTGGGCTCTCCTTGTCCTGCAGGGGTCTGTGTTAAACCTTACCTTGAGGGTTGCCCCCCCCCCCTTGCCCTGCAGGGGTCTGTGTTAAACCCCTTGTCTGACTTAAAGGCACAAATGGCCTTCTGTCCCAGCCTACTCCTCATCCCTGGCCTCCTACTCGTCTTTTCCTTCTGAAATATAGTCCTCGCCCCGTCCTGCCCTCACCTGTGCACCAGCATAAGTGCACCCTCATGTGAAGCTTACATCATCCTCCTCCCACAGGGATTCCACACTTACCTCATGGTGCATCCATCTTTCCTTCTCCTCTCCTTTCAACTCCTGTCATTCCTGCTCACTTAGCTTTCCAACCGTCTCCCAAACTCTTCCTAAAGCTGTAAAGTCACTACTCCGCAGGCTGCGTCCGGTGAACCCGTCGCTTCACTCTCTCCTCTCCTCCAGTGTTAACCCCGTTCCCCACTAAACAGCATCTCCCCTGAAAACAAACTAAATGAACAAAAACATCCATGCCATATTAGACTAGAGACCTGACTTGTTTCTCATTACTAAAGCACAGCTACCTAAACATAGCTTAGCGATGATACAGCACCAAAACTACTCAAAGGCGCACCCCAGCTGTAAACTACTGATCAAACATCGTCCAGTAAGATCAGAGGAGGATTAGCCATTGTCTTCAAAAAATCTCTACCCGTGGCTCAAGTCCTAAAAAAAGAAGGGGGGAGACCCGCCAAGCTAGGCAGAATGGGTGTGACATCACTGCGCATTATATCACAGAAAGTGACATAATGATGCGTGACATTGCATGTGGCATTACAGGAAGTGGCATCAGATCTTAAGACCTCACTTATGTTTAGCAGGTCTATCATGAGTATATTTGAGTACATTACAATATTTAACACATTCGATTTTGTATTGGGGTTGTGCCAAAATATTGACGCAACCCTGACTCAAAATCTGGGCCTCAACTGATACATTTATTTTTTTCAACCCTGTCACAAATAAATTGCCAACAAAGGGACAATGAGGCAGTAAAATTGTCCTGCTTAACTGGTTGCATTGTCTGTATTTTAAACTATCTCATGGGGTGAAGGCGCCTGCTGCAGAGATCTTTCTGTGCCAGCTAAATCTCAGGGAATAATAATAATGGTAAAATAACTGGAGGATAACATATTTGCTGCAGAGGTCTGTTTTTTGCCTAGTCCTAGTTTTGAATCAAAGTAGCATAGAGGGTTAATATGTCTCCTTCGAAGCCCACTATGAAACACAGATATCAGATTTGTATTTCATGTAAATGGGCAAGTGAGTTACTGCTTTTAAGAAAGGAATCTTATTGTTACTTACAGTTCATAAACTGTAATTCTTCTAATTGAGCACAGTTAGCTATGAAATATATCCTACACCTTGTTACCCTCACTGTCTTGCGTAACACATCCTTTATATTGATGTACACACATATGGGGCTTCCTTTACAATATTTTGACACACAGCAGTGCAGCGAGCCTTCCTGCTGTGCTGCCGTGCATCAAAATAAAAGGGCAGGAATGAGCCGTATCTTCAAGTTATGGCACATTCCTGTGCTTCTCCCCTATGCCAGCGCACAAACAGCAGTCGTGCGCCTGCACAGACACCCTTACTTCATTTTGCATGTGTGCCTGCGCTGAGGGGATGATTGTTTTTTTTGCAGGCAGGGACACCTTCCTGCACAAAAACAATAGCATAGAAAGATGAGGAAAACGAGGAGAAATAAAAGTATTTCTCCTCGTTGCATCACCTTAATTTTGGAATCTGGATTCGTGGAAACACCCACAGCAGCATCCATGGAACACCCCTTTCACACACAGTTATACGCGAAAGGGAAACAAATTTACAAGGCCATGAAAAGTCATGCAGGGTTGCTTTACGTGGTCTTATAAATGGTGACACACCGGCAGCGATATGGGCTTGTAAATAAGCCACATGATTTGTTGTCAATGTATAAACTGTATGTGTGATGTAAAGTGCTCTGACACCCTGCATTGGGATGAGTGGTGCTAATGCACTCAAAAAGAAATTAAAACCAAGTAATGGTATTTAAACTGTTATTTGTGAAAATACTGGGACAGACCAACACAGCTGACATTCTTACAGTGTTTGCATATGTCTTATACACAGGGACTGAACACAGTCAAAAGCATTTCTCACTTAAGGAATAGCATCTGTTACCACGCATGCCAAAACTACGCGTGGCTTAACAACGCAGTCAATACCACAACTGTGTTGTTACCACGAGTTCCATTACAACGCAAGTCATTACAACGACTTGCTTTAAGGAAGCGCTGGACTTTGGAATCGTTTAAATTACTATTCCAACTCCAGTCGGTGTATCAGTAGGGAAGGTGTTGGACTTAAAATCCAACACCAGTCCAACACTCTATTCTCGAAAGAAATCCTTGCAATGACTTGCGTTTATTTTTTTTAAAGTAAACTTTATTGGCATTTCGACAAATGACATGCAACATCATTGACGCACATGAGACCGTACAATAGTTCCTCCAATGGATACATTCTCCACTGGTCATTATACATACTTTTGTATCTTTCAGGTCAAAAACATAATTCACTAACATTGTGGCCTTTTATATCCTTTATCACTCTCCCACTTAGTGATAACTCTCTTCAATGTCGATGTACCTGTGTATTAACTTTTATGCCTACTTATCCCTTGAATTCCCCCAACCCTCCTTGTCGGACATCTGCATTTCTTTTGCTATCTAAGTAATGTATCCTCAGTTCATGTATCCTACATTTGCGTGCCTTGTGGGTTCTGTGAAGTAATTGTTCCAGTCTGTGAGTTCGCTTCTATTGGGGGCTGTAGGTCCATTATCATTACCGTCCATGCTTGAAGGTCATCTGCTAGTTTTTCATCTCTCCTGACTAATTTCATTCTCTCGACCGTTTCCCATTCACACATGTCTTTCAACCAACTTTCGCACTTCGGGGGCCTTGGTTTTTGCCACTCAATTTGCAATACGTCTCTTTGCTATTATTAAGCCCAGAATCACAAATTTCCTCCTCAATTTCTTGTTTTTTGGTGTTGGGAGGAGACCCAGTATTACTGTCCACACCTCTCTGGGGACCTCCCATCCAGAGGCAGCTCTTATTTTCTGCAGCACCTCTTCCCAGAAAGTTACTACCGATGGACATGTCCACAGCACATGTAAAAATTCCGCCTCTAGCTTGCGGCATCTGGGGCACGCACCGGAGCCCTCTGGATATATATTTATGAGTATTTTCGTAGTTAGATAAGCTTGGTGGATGTAGTTGTATTGTAGTAATTTAAAACGAGCATTTGAGCACCCCTGTTTTACCCCTTCATGTATTCTACCCCATTCTTTCTCTGTTATGTGTCCACCCATCGTTTCCTCCCATCTCGCCTGCAAGAGGAGTGGTTTCCTTGGTAGGTCTTCTCGAATCGCTTTGTACAGATGGGTTATCATGTGCCATCCTAGCACAATATATAGCATCACCTGTAGAGTTCTGGTTACAGGAGGTTCCGCTGGGAATGTTGGCCATATCTCGTTGGCCACCTGAGAGATCTTTGCATATTGTAAATACTGTCCTCTACCTAGATCAAAGGAGGTCGCCGCATTTTCCCTTGTGATAAACTGCCTGTTGTGATATAGGTCGCCCATCGTCAGGCATCCTCCTATTTTCCATTTGCGGATCGACATTGATTCCGCAATCTTGGCAAACCCTGGGATTGCCCACAGAGGGGCGTCAGGCGCATATGGTGCGTGCCTCACCACTCTTCTGATTGTATTTTCCCAAACCGCCCCAGAGATTCCTCTGCCTCTCAATAATAATTCCAGTACGGAACCTCCCTCACACGACCCCTCCAGCAGCTGTTTTTTCCAGTTACCCTGGTCATCAGCCAGTGAATCACGTGCTGTCATTGTGCGGCCATATGCAATGACTTGTGTGGTAATGGCACTTCTGCTAACGTCGCAGTCGTAGTAATGACTGCGTTGTAAAGGCACTACGATATAATGCCTGCTTTGTAATAGATTGTTCCCCTCTTAAGTGAAGTTATAAGATGTGAGCCTTTGTTTCCCCTTGATTGCATCTAGGTGTGAGGCTGCCCGTAGCTCCCAGCCAGGATACGCCAACAAAAAGAGGCCTGATGGCCCCTTAAATGTGGCTTCTGTTATGGGCACATCTGTAATCTGATAAGCCCTCTCCCCGCCTGCACTTTGCTGCTCCAATCAAAAGCAGTCAGCATGCTGGTGCTGCTGAAAATATCCCGGTGTCAAAAAATTACACATGAGCGACAAGGTCAGCATATTTCTATGGGGCCCAACCTCTTGGCAGGGCAGACGCCGTCTACCCTCTGACAATAGTGGGTAGACAGCATCTACCCGCGTCTACTCTCGTCTCAAGCACTGTCTCTACCCATCAAAAGCATAAACGATTTCTCTGCTTCACAACACAAAAGTCAACTTGCCCAAATCTCCCTATCACTAATTTTCAAATCCTCGCTCGTTCTGATTTACAGATCGCCCATACACTATTTTATACTTTCTGTTGCCTTACTGGACTCTCTCTCTCTGAAAATGACATTAAAACATATCATGCTGCGTCCTGGCAGCCTTCAGTGCCTGATTAAACAAATATGAACTTCACCAGACTAAACTCTTCTCTCTAACCTTGAATGGCGTAACTATATTAACTGTTCTCCAGACTTACTCATACAGTTCGGAATGCACTTGGTCGCTTCCCATAGATTTAGCATAACCAGTAATCATCCAATCACCTGGACTGGTCATCGTGTCATTTATTCCAACCTCACCGCTCTGCTGTCACTGATGAATATACTCCCCAAATACCCCAAAAATGTGTAGACCTTGAAAGTAACAATTTGGACTATCCACCTTTCAATCTCAATATATAGATGAATGTATTGCTTAATGACGTAAGAACCCAACAATAATAATCCTTAGTCCAGAAAGTCTACTTACGGCAGACATCTGCCCTTGACAATCTTATACAATGAAAGATCTTCTCAACCACCCAACATGGTCAAATGCAAGTTGACACTTACTTAAAATCACTAAAAACAAACAAAAATATTCCTGGAAAGCCACTGGAAGAAAAGATGCAACCACAACAACACGCTTTCAATCTAGAGTCTCCAGAATATATGAAGACCCTGTCAAAAAGTTAAAACAAAGACCCCATTACTCTTGTTGTATCTCTGAAGCCGTCTTCCGGTCAAAGGAACCTTACAAAATCTTAGTGTAACTTCGAAATCTAGGAGTGCCACTGGAGTTACTCGCTCTGAAGAACTATGCAGTTCCTGGGCAACATAATTCATCTTGAAAGACAAAGAACTGTAAAACATTTTTGACACAAAACCAAGGAGGATAATCTGATAAATGCAGCCTCACTTTTGCCCTCTCTCCCAGTCAACAGTTTAGGTTGCTGTCTTCAGCCCCTCTCTACTAATGATTTTTTCAACTTCATCATAGCTTCCGGCTCTGCGGCGTCCCCTGCATTCTAATGCCCAGCATGCATATTGAAGAACATTCGCCTTAACAGCAGCCATGCCAAACAGAGCCATAATTTGCCACTTCTTTTCATATGGATTATTACTGAGTGATCCTGCTATATTATCCTGATCATGACATAGATGCCACCATGGTTGACAAACAGGACAGCATCAAAATCGCCCTGACTCAAATAAATTGGTAATTTTGTTACTACTCCTTTTCTCTGTTCTGCACTAGATTGCATCTTTCCTCGGTGGCAGATCCTTCATCATATCACTTCCTACATTCTCTTTGTGGCTGTTCCTTTCATCATGTGGTGTGCCTCAAGGTTCCTCCATCTTCCCTTCTAATCTTGAACCAATACTTCCGCCCTCTCCTCGGCACACTCTCGTCCTCCAATCACAACAGCTTTCAGTGCACTAATGATATGCAACACATAAACCTTAAAAATCCAGCAGATGTCAACTCCTGTCCCATCAGCCAATGCCTTAAAATGGTTGACCATTGGACGCTAACTAACAACCTTCAACTAAACTAATAAAGAACTGAAATACTCACATGTAGGGAAAAAAAACTGTTTCCCCACTGCCATCTGACCACAAGAGCTAGGTCCAACCCCCAACCCTTCAACACAAGTAAGGCATTTGAGAGTGATTCTAGACTTCACATCCTCCGTGTAGCACAAATTGATTCAGATTATCAAAGGAAAAGGGATTTTCTATATCCCTAGGTTGAATATTCAACTACCTAAATAACCTTGAAAGAGAACAGGCCACCATCACTTGAGTGCTTTTCTGACTTAACTATGCCAATGGACTAGAACTTAGAGCCCCTCTCTATCTGCTGTGCAGACTGCAGAAAATCCAGAAAACAGCTGTCAGACAACTTCTTAATATACATTTCCAGAACCACATCTCACCAGCCCTCCAACTTTTACACTAGTTGCCTGCGGCTAGATGTTTCATATTTAAAGCAATGTGAATTGCAGATCGAGCCAAACACAGGACTGGGCGGCTCTTCCATCAACAGAAACTGTGCACTTACCAGCAACGCAGAATACTAAATTCTAGGTTTGACCCACTCCTGACCAATCCTTCCTTCAAAATATCCTTCCCTGCATGAAGGCCCTTCTCAGTTGAGAGTGTAAAGCTCTGCAATTCGAATAATTGACAACAACCTTAAATTAAGATGAGTCTTAAAACATTGTTATATTAATTCATTTAATTTTATCATATGGTGTACTGCTAAAGAAGGCGTTAAGTACTCACATTGCTCACCTGCAACTATACTCACAGTTTTCTACAGCAACTCATGCTGAACCAGTCACAAGTTCCTCACACATTGACTGGAGCATGGCTGTGATCCAAACACACCTCAGACAATGAGTACCATGTAGGTTAAACTACTACCCACACATTTTCAACCATGCACTCCACAAAGGTCTCCCAGACACGTACTGAGAACCAGAGTGCTTTTCAACGTCATCGGGGGTATGAAGTACCATAGAAATTCCCTAATGCAATTTAATGCTTAAGAAGACCAATTTAATACCAACGCATATCGAATAGCAGCATCACAGTCCACTCTGATACCCGCAAGATATTATATTTCAAGCAAATACCCCTTTAATCTTTTTTTTAATGACTCAGTTTGTCACATAGGATCTTTATTCAGTATATCAACAAAGAATGAGAATCTCTTACCCGCAGTATTCAAACTCCAATATCATTTAACCTATAGGTACTCACTTTCTAGCAATAGTGTTAATCAAACGCTGCTTACATTTATAAGCAGCCATAACCCAATTAGAAATACTAATGTATTTAGCATATCGATATCAGCCCTTCAGTCTTATTTCAGACATTAACAAGGCGACTGGGGTTATGTTTTATAATATCAACACTATGCAATATAATGTGTCTCCCATTCAAAGCATTTGTAGTTTGCCTGATCTGAATGTCAATATGAAAGCCCCTTGCTAAGTTACCTGCAGACAATTTCACCAAAATAACAATATTAATTAATTTATGGATTCCGCAGGATCCAAATGTCATTTCAAGTTTTGGCACTACAGACTTAGGCACATTGCTTGAGGTTTTGAAAAGTTAATTATGGTGTGCTTCATTTTAGCACCAGTAGCAAGTATGGGTGTCTGAGAGCCAAAACCAACAGACAGACAACAAACGTAGCGTGGTATTTCCATCCAGTCACTCTTGAGATACATTGGAGATCAGCCAAAGAAAAGAGAAAGTAATAACTGGATTTACAAACAACCCTGTATCATGCCGTTACAGGTAGAAACCAAACAGTCAAAGAACCACCTCTTGTGCGCCTCATCTAAACTCTGGGGGCAGCGCCAAGACAAACAACACTCTCTAACAAGTCATGATCTATCCACTCTATCAGGTATTTCCCACAAGATAGTTCAATCCGTCTTAGTAAAGCGCTTTTCAATTCCCAGAGCAACAATACCAACCCTTACAGTATTCCCTTTGGCCCACCTTACTAAATATCGTAGAATGACACATTGATCAACAGTAAAGTATCCATCACTAAATGCAGCTGTATGGAATGCAGTAGGCCTTTTTTGTAACCCATATTTATAGTGAAGTGGAAATAATTTCTGCATTGCAGTTCATTCAGAATGTCAGCCGGCATGATGCCATTTTATCCTACTTTTTGTGTATATTGGGAAGTTTGTGGATTCTCTTTACTTAGCTCTTATCGTCAGGCTCATTAAATATTTTTACAGCAGGGGGTCACACTTTACATCAATTTTTAAAGATGAGTTTGGAACACCATCCGGCTGTGGATCTTGGCTTGTCTAAGTTTGATAGAATGGTCCTAGATATGCTACGGAAACAGAAGGAAGTGAATTAACTGTGACTGCGGTCAGTGCGTAATTCTTAGGCTCTGCTCCAAAATGATTTGAAATAATGCTTTCCAGGCATTTTCCGGACCCGGATTATAGCTTGTATGTTTTTTTAACACCATCTACAAATCAGCGTCAAGAGTCCCGATGAGTTCTTCTGTACTTTAGCATCTTGTAAGACACGCCACTAAGATGTCTGTTACTGTGTTTTTTTAATCTCTTGTTCTTGAGTAGCCTCCCAATAGCTAGATGCGCCTCATAGAAGTTGTAGCTATTTCATAATTGAAGCACTTTGCTGCTTTGCCATTGAGTAGGTTTTTTTCCATGAAACTAATTAGAATAAACATGTTTATTTTTCTTTGTGTCCCCTATCATTGGCACTCTGTGTACTGCCTTCTTAGTTGATTCCTTTAGAGTCAAAACACTCAAGAATAAACTCCCTAATTCATTATGCACCTAGTGCCATTTTTCTTTCTAAGGTCATAGCACTTGCCAGGAACAGCATAAACTTAGACTTCTGTTTGAAAGCTTCAAATATTACTAGTGGATTATGATCAATATTAATTTGATTGATCAGAACAAAATCAAGAATATCATTCTAACTCCTACTAAAATATCTGACATTGCACAATAGTTAATCGCATATTTATTTTCTCCTTTAACAAAGGGATTCATATTCCTGTACGTTTTCAGAAATCTGCCAATTTGTAGTTACACTGTATGCTGAATACACTTTTCAAATACTTTTGACACAACTGTATTAAGGTTTATATCAGCCGCAATGCATTTAGTTAATTTCTAGCACATAAAAGAATATCTATTCCGGGCATTTTAAAGGGTTAAAATTAATTGAAGCTTTTCAGTGCAAAAATTGGTTTCCTTATTTTCAATTCTTTCCTTTTTTTTCTGGGTTTAAGTCATCTGCAACCCTACAAGAAAATCTCTGGATATAACAATTGATAAGGAAAACTTCAGCAAATGCGATATTTCTCAATAGCTGAGTTTGCCCAACCACCACCACTCACTGAGGAAGTATGCAACAAATCTGGCAACACTCAAGTTTGTCTTGATAGCACCAGCATTTCTCCTAGTGGCCACATCTGATCATTGTCAGAAAGTAAGAACAACAAAATGTTCAATGTAACAACTTCCGAAGCCCTAGTTTCACAATTGACCTCATGTCCTTTCAGACAATCAACAAATTCGACACCATCACATTTCTTAAGTAGCCCAGCTACATTTCATATTAGGGTGGAGGTAACACAACTGTTAAACCTTGGTTTCCCCTGCCGGCTGCACGACAATGGGTGCTTCACGGGCTACGATAAACCAACTTCTGTCAATTTTAATATCTGAAAATGATAGGCAGATCACTCGAGTGGTGCAATGATAGACCTACAAAGACGCAATGCATTCAGTTAATGACGGGCCAGAGAGAGCAAAATGTGATCTAATGAAATCTCAGAATTATTGCTCGAGAACAAACTCCTTAAAATTAAATAACTGTTTGCTCCCAACCAAACAATATCTAAAGACAAACAGTTATCACTGCCAACAGCATATACTATAAGTCAGTGAGACCACGGCAAGCTCATTGAAGGAACTGTTGAAAATACTTTGGGGCCTTGAAAGTCCAGCCAGGTCTACAAGTTAGGCTTAGATTTAAAAGAAGCCATGAGTTATATTGTACGTTAAATATTTCTCTTGACAAAAATACCACCATTCAGAAGTCTATTATAATTTCCACCTCTCAAGATTGTCCACTAATGGCTGTCACTGTGAATTGTCACTGCATCCAATACTCAAGAGGGCCAACATGCACTGGTGCCTGATCCCCTGTTCAATTGTAAAGAGCTGTGCCCACTGCTCTCCCCTTCCCTTCCACTCCCCCCCACACACACACTTCAGAATGCACTCTGGATAGATTAGCTTGCTAGAGACTGCCAATCACTCCCTCCAAACGTGGTTGTTTTCAATACATGATACACAGATACCTGATTTCTGTCTACAATAAACTACATATTTAAAACATCTACAAGAATTCCTACTCTATGGATTTGCTGTTTTGGGCTTCTATTGAGTGCTGTGATATTTTTGTTTATAGTGTTTCCCGTGATAATAAGGTTTCCCGTAGGGCCTATATATCGGATTGAAAAGCTTGCTTGTGATCTACAAACATCATGATGAAGAAGCCCTCTGTGAGAGGGACACTCTTGCTCCTAATCATGAACTAAATCTCCCACCCATCCACAAAACATGACTTCATTAAGGAGTGTTTTTCTCACTCAGTTTGCAGTTAACCCTTGTCATTGTGGCACTACAGTATGTCCCCAATAAGTGTAAAAAACATGGGGAGTTTGTGAATTCTCACAAAAGTGTCACCTTGTGGTTGTCGGCCATCTTTGTGTGTGCCTCCAACCTGCTGCTCCACTGTGGACACCCCTCTTTCCACTTTAACCCTAATTCTGTGACTCTGGAAAGTCTGCCATGCCAGTGGATTGTCCACATTCGAAATGGAAATTTCAGGCATAAAAATATGCAAATGTGAAGCCTGTGATTTAGGGTCTGCAATTTGTGTTCTGCCCTCAAACTCACCCTCTTTCTCACCTGCGTTCACTTTAAGTTCACACAAGCCTTTTTGAGTCAGAAACTAAAACTTGTGGGTCTTGCACTGGCCATGCAATGTATTTAAGGCCATTACTATCCTTTGTGACGTATTATAAGTAAGTGTGGATACCACAGTCAACAGATCATATGTTGCTTTACTCTTATTAAGTTTCTGCATAAAGCCATTCTGAAAGTTGTGTTAATTTGTTACTTTCCGAACAGATCGTGCAGCGCAGTCATGTCAGAGCCAGGACACCCTCTTGCTGGGTAACAGTGGTTTTTATGACTTTTAATCAATCAAGTATACATTATAATACAAGAGTTATTTTCACCATTTGGGCCATAATTGATGCATGTTTTGAGTAGTAGCAGATTTCAAAAAGTTTGTAGCCACTTATAGCACGTGGATAAATGCTCTATTATGATCTGGTGTATGGTTTGCTGTAGTGCATTCTAATGTACAGGGCATTTAAAAATAATTTGTGATTCTAGCTAATCCTGACACGTGTACTTGTCTATGCAAGTGGGATAATGTGAAAAAAAAGAAAGATAGAAAGATAAGAGGAATGTAAGAAAGAAAGAATGAAAGCCAGAAGGAAGGTAAGAGAAAGAAAGAGAAAGAAAGAAAGAAAGAGAAAGAAAGAAAGAAAGAAAGAAAGAAAGAAAGAAAGAAAGAAAGAAAGAAAGAAAGAAAGAAAGAAAGAAAGAAAGAAAGAGAAAGAAGGAAAGAAAGAAAGAAAGAAAGAAAGAAAACTAAAGAAAAACACAAATCTTTATTTTAATTGCTCTATGTTTTCAGGTGTGACAGCCCCGTTTGGTCAACTCAAATGAACCCAGGAAGTATTAGTTGTGTCATACAAACAGATTTGAGACAGCAATGTTTCAATTTGTCAACCATGGGGCTGACGCCAAGCCCTGTACGATTTACAGCCCGTCTTTAGAGCCAACAAATCAGTTCTCACATCTCCAACAGGCACAGCACAACTCTGAGCCTGACTCAGTGGTGTGGAGAAGAGGTTTTCAGTCACCTTGTGGCACATACATGTGACTTTTCATGGTAAAACTAGGGCTGGTGCAAGTTCTGTCTCTAGGAGTGAGTTATGTTGGTTCTGGGCTGCTTTTGCAAAGTAGCTGTGCTTTTTAAGATGAGCATGCACGTTTATGTGTGTGCCTTTGTTCCTGATTTCTGTGCTACGGAAATATTTTGCAATCGGAGAGGGAAGGAGGGTAAAGGAAGGAAGGAAGTAGAAAAAAAAGTAAGACACACAAAGGAAACACTATGGAAGAGTCAGAGCGAAAGTAATCAAAAAGTAAGTAAAAGAAAGTAACAAACATTGAATAAAGGGACGTCAGGGAAAAAAGAAAATTAAACTGCAAGGCTGAACAAAACAAAAAAGAAAAAGATCGAAACGGCTAAACAAACTTACTGACTATTTTAAGATGCCTTATAGGCAAATGGAAAAACAACGATGTTACTAAACACAACAATATAAATAAATGGTTAACTATTCTCAAGCAGAATTATAATCAAGATATCACAAATCAACCTGGTATGCTATTTCGCTCTGGTCAATCAACTCAACAAGACTCCAATCACAAGAATTTGGGGAGAATTCAAGTTTAGAATTATTCATTTATTTTGGAGTTTTGAGTTTGTGCTGATTAAATTCCTGTATCAGCCTTCTGAAAATATTTTTCATGTGTTTAAGAGGACAACCTTGGAGTTTAAAAACCCCTTGAAAAAACAATGTTGAGTGTTGACGCCAACTCAACCCACCTTGAATACAAAACTCATGACGTTTTGAGCTAACGCGAAGTGATTTCAGGTGGACAAACCGATTACACTCCTAATCTGTATGATCCGTCTAATCATTTGAAACTCACACCGAGATACGACTGGTCTCACAGTTTAAAAAACAAAATTTAGCCCAGACTGAGTTCTGTGCCCATATCGAGGCAGCCATCTTTGGGGACCTGTGGTTTCCCCCAAGGGTTCAACAATGTCACCAGTGATATTGGCTCTTCATTTGGAACCTCTGGGGATCCTGCCAATCACAATTCCAAACACCAATATTCTGAGGACACTGAACTTTACTTCAAAGCGTCTATGTCCAACGACGTTCATATACTAGCAACATGTCTCAAAGCCATTCAGATGTAGATGGCTGATGTGTGGCTGAAGTGAAGACCACAAAATACTAAGAGCATCCTTATTGGCTTGCTCCGGCCCCAAATCCAAATCTGGCTAAATTAAATGGCCGTGGAGAATTGCTCATCCCTTACAGACTGTACAATGTCACTCAGCTTCAACATGGATTGTTGCCTGTCCTTCAAAGATCATGTGCAGGAAACATCTCAAACCACCAAGGACCAAATCAACCTCCCCAGAAAGAACAAACACAGTCAGCCGCCAATATCTGAAGCCACCAACCTCTGATTCACTATCTGAACTCCAGTGCCAGCACACACTCACGATAGAAATAAGCTGCTGGTCCCCAGAGCTCCCCTTCTCTGCCCCCAACTCCAACCCACCTTGTTATGGACCACAGGAAACATGATCACATAACTATAACGCTGTGAGAATTTCATTGGCTAAACTTCATATCCTAAATCCAGGCAACAAATGTTTACACATCTAGAAAATACACCAGAAAAGGACAACAAGGCAAGAGATATCCAGTGATGCCCAGCACTTTGGAACCAGTTCCCCTGGGTTCGGAGACCGGCTCCTCCATCCAACATTTCAAGAAAGACCTTTCCCAGCAATGCTTGCCTCTTCACAGCTTGCTTGTACACCCTCCCTCCCTTGCCTTCATTCCCTTGACCCAGGCCTGAAATACTTTACATAGGGCACCTTTGACCCCTAGGCACAGCATTTACGGCCTTTAAATGCAGACACCTCTGGGATTCATAACTACCTCTGCTACATACACTACCCTGAGGTCCAACAGCTTCAGAGTAAGGTAAGGCATCTTGAAGTGCAATAGGGAGATGTGGAAATCTTTTTCCATATAGAACAGGGTGTTCAGAATAACATGCTTGTATTACTCCTGTAACAACATATACTAGCAACATTTTGACGTATACCGCCGTTCCATAACATACCAATGCGACTCACACCTTCCAAATTCAAAATATTCTTAATGTTTATCCCCTTTTGAAAGGCAACTCGTGCCCTGACTCCTGCCACCCGAATGTAGGTAATATTGTGGCCCTTTCACCCTGCCTCTAAATTACATCCGTGCAACAAACACATGTTTACATTTAAGAGACCTTGTATCCTGCCACCCGAAATCATAAAATTGAAAGTTTTGCAACGTGGGATAGGCCCAGAAACGAAGGTGGCAGAGCATTGTACAAAAAGCAGCAGGGTTAAGGGTAAGGGGCGAAAAAGTAGAAAACTGTCTCCCTACGGTGAGGTGACGTAGACAGCGGATATAAACAAAGGTAAATTCTGTAAAGCAAAAAAAGGAATATTAAGGAAAAGAAAAGCACATTGAAAATAAGGTTATAGGTAAATATGACATGAAAATAAAAATGAATTCCCCAAAACAGTAGGGGGGATAATTCCAAGGTCCTAGCATCTTCCTACAGAGTATTCCTACATTGGAGAGGTTTGGGGATTGATGGTGTCAGTGTTATGTCATAGGTTACGTTGCATTAGGTTGTGTTGTGTTGTGTTCTGTGTATTTGTAAAGCGCACTATCACTCTCGAGGGTATACTGTTGCTGATCTGGTGCGTGTGCCTAGCCCTGCCTAGGGTAGGCTGAAAAGCCGGATCTTCAGCTCGTAGGATTCAAGAAGAGATGAAAAGGCTCTGATGTGGAGTCGGAGCTCGTTTCATGCTTTACGAGTGAAGTAAGAGAACTTCTGTCCTCCTGATCTGGTTCTGTGCATGTGTGGGATGTCCAGGAGTCCTGAGAGCGGAGGTGTCTGGGTGTGTGAAGGAAGGAGATGCAACTGTTCAGGTGGGTGGGTCCTATGTTGTGTAGTGCCTTGAATGTGAAAGCTTTATCGGTGTAGATCGGGCATTCCACGTTGTAGGACTGTCTCCTCTGTATCCACAGCGACTGGATGGCCTCTCAACTGCCTGCAGTTGTTTGCTGCTGGACATTTTAGAGGTCGGATTCGACTGTGGAATGACCTTTTGATGTGATGTAAGTAATGAGGATGGATGGATGGATGGATGGATGGATGGACGAATGGAATGATGGCTGGCTGGATGTATGGGGGATGTATGGATGGATGGACGGACTGATGGAATGATGGATGGATGAATGAACGAATAGATGTATCAATGGATGGATGGATAGCTAGTGAATTACAGGTAGGCATACCGAAGAACATAGATGTTCCTGAAATATTTTTATCATTATAAATCATATATTCACCATCACTGTAACTACCCAATGGTGCATAGGCTGATCTGACCAAAGCAGCGACTACAAGGTGAAAGAATCAACATAAAACTGTACCTTTCCGATATCTATAGAGCGCCTTCTCCCGTTTACAACTAGATATGGATATTAATGCAATGTAAAGAGCAGCACGCCATGCAGTGAAACAAAGCAACGCAATACGTGCTCGAGGTGAGACGGCTGTATGGCCGAGGCCGCCCTAGCGGGAGCTACAAGGAAGGCCGAGTCCGCAGAGACCCTGGCGCACGAGGCCACTTTCTTAATTCAAAGGGTCGTGGGTCGGGCCAAGGCAGCAGCAGCTACGTCATAATAATACATGTTTATGTAGCGCACGTCTGTGATTGTAAGCGCTGTACATAACGTGTGGCTGATGTTCAGTGCTACAAATAACATGTACCGCATTGAAAGGTCCATATTTTACCGACCCCTGGAGGATAGACGGCTGACTCAGTCACCACAGATTGTAACACGTGACCCCCCACATGTTTCTGTGACAAGCGTTCAATGCATTGAGCCGCCCCACATATACTAGCTGCAGCGTCATTTATACCACGTTGTCTCCTGGTAACCAATCTACAGGCTCCCGGGAATTCTGGGGCGTGGTCTGTGGAACTACCAACAGGCTCCTTCCACAGACAGGCCAGATTGTGGCTTTTGACCCAGATGAAATAAGTGACGCGAGGCCCATATTTTAACAAGGGCCCAGTAGAGGCCAGGTGGCATTTTGGTCGTTCACCACCTACACCTACCTATTTTATAGGGAGGATGAGTAGGTGATCGAGTAAGTGGCCCTGGAATCGGCCCTGAACTTAACTGGGAACTGACAACATGTATCAGAAAGATATTTCAGCGCTTTACTGTGATTGTAAATGAGTACCGTCATCAACTGAAGTAATCGAAGTTACATTGATGGATTTTAATGTTCATGAAACACGGGGGGCTGAACTGAATTTCATGAACAGCACACTGATGTACTTTCTTTGTGGTGGTGGATGTTTCGGTTGTCGTGACTAGGGCGTGTTGTTGTTAGCAGGCACTCGAAGGCCACCAGGCTTGGTGACTGGATCCGCAAGGCCCCCACCCTCTGTTCTCCCGGCTAAACAGGCACACCACTGAAAACTTTTGGAGGGGACACCTTCTGAAAAGGGCGCTCCCCCCTCCCCCGCATTGAACTCTTCCATCTTTCCCGTTTCTCTTAAGTCCTCGCTGCCTTCTGGCAGTGCACGCTGGGTTCGGCCTCTCAATATCCCAGCTGTGAGCAGGTACATCTCTCTGACACCTACTGAAATGCGCCCCCTCCCCCCCCCCTTTTTTTTTTAGGGGAAACGCATCCCTCTAATTTGGGCAAGTGCTTAATTGTAAAAAAAAACAAAAAACATAATACCCAGGGCTCTCAGTCAGAAGGCCAACACAGCTTGCGTCACACATTGCGCCTGATATGCTGCTAATGATAGTAACAATGCAACTACTAATCATGACGCTCTTACACGTGTGACAATTCGGACTATTTCAGGCTCCCAAAGCTATAAGAATGGCTTAGGCGACCAGGAATAGTATTTTTTTTAAATATTACATTAATAAGTAACTGTTGTGGTCCTCTCTAAATTAGCCAGACAGCGCCACCTTGTGGCAGACTGTCACAAGCACCGGTGTTGACAAATAAGTGCTGGTGCCTAACATAGAAACCACCGGCTCAGATTAAGCACTGCTAATACCACGGCCCATCCCCCCCCCCCCCCCCCCAAACACTCAAAAAGTGAGGCACGTCATTCTGAAAGTTCCTGCTGAGATCCCATTCTCTCTGAAGCCTGCTACTCGGAGACCCAGCTCCCGGAACCCTCCTTCAGTGTGGCGAATCTCTTGTTGACACCCCCCCCCCCCCCACACACACACACACGCCCCAGCAGTGAGGCACATTTCTCTGATACACCCTGCAGTAAGGTTCTGAAACCTTCTGTAGTGAGGTACATCTCTCTGGAACGCCTTTACAGGGAAGCGCATCCCCCGAACTGCCCCTGCCCCAGCAGTGAGGCACAGCCTGAAACCCCCTCTAGTGAGGTACCTCTCTCTGAAAACCCCGTAGTGAGGTGCCTCTTTCTGAAACCTCCTGCAGTGAGGCGCACCTCGCTGAAAACCCTCATCCATCCCAGAGGCGCCTCTCCCCGAAACCACCTGCGTCGAGGCACATCTCACTGGAAGCTCCTAGGCTACGGCGAGGTCAGGGCGCCACAGCAAGGTCAGGCTGCCAGAGCCTGCGCACGCGCCGTGATAATGGGAAATCCCCTCCACTCCGACAACGGTTTTGTTATCCGCCCCTCTTCCTATGAAGCAGCGGCTCTCACCTGCCTCTGGGTGTGATTCCGTCTCGTTCAGCCAAAGGCAGCACCTGTCAAAGCAGCGCCCTCTGGCGGTCCCCTTCAGGAGTATACTCGGGACTTCCCCGGTCCTCTCCCCCGCAACCCAAAAGTGCTGGTGTGCCTGTGTGTGAGACAATTCTCGTGCAAAATTATTATTAGAGTTTTTTGCAGCTTTGTGTAGCGAGTACTAGACACGAAGGGACTGGAGTGTTGTTAATCGTTAATTGTAAATTATATTGGAGTGCTTTACATGAGCACTAGTAACAGATTACACCAGGATACATTAATTTGTTGTAGGCAGAGGAGGATTAAGTGATTTTCCCAGAATCACAGGATGTAAAACCGACGCCGAGACTAGAATCTGGTTCCCCAGCTACAAAGTCTTGCAGAATTATGCGTGTGTGTGTGCGTTTGCGAGTATTTGTGCGTGTGTGCCTGTGAACGTGTGAGAGACGTCTGAGTCTACATGCATATTGTATCTTTGCATATTTTGTGTGAATGTCTACGAGTGCCTGTGTACGCCTTGGTCTGCGAGTGCATATGTGGGTGTGTGTACCTGTGCGTATTTGTGTGTCCGCACAGAAGTTACTTTCTGTCAGTGTGTGTGTGCGCACGTTGCGTTCACCTTTCCATAGGAAGGAAATGCGCCCCACTCTTCAGAAGAGGTAGGCCATAGCTGTCATTTCGGTTGCTACCAAGCTGACACCCTGCGTTCGCTCAGCACATATAGCGCGTGTGTATGTCTTCAAGGAACATTCTATCAGTCCTAGAACATGCCCCCCCCCCCCCCAGCGTTGTGTCACACTGTTTCCCTCCTTTGCATTTACAGGGGCAGCTCTGCCTTCGCGTGCTCACACGCGCAGCGCAATAATTCGCGCCGCTCAAGGTCCCCATCGGACTCCCTCGGAATGCCTGCACCTGGCAATGACAATTTATCGTCTAAATGCCTTCGAAATCCTATTATCGGCGAGTCAAGCCGTAATCAAATCTCGGTCGGCTCCGTACTCTCCGCCGAGCGCATAACACGGCTTCTGCCCCGTAGCTTCTCTCACCCAGTGCCTACACAAAGCCCTTGTCAAATAGCGCCAACACACAACTCTTGTCACCTAGCGGCATCACACACCTCTTGTCATTCGTCGCCAACACACATCTCTTGACACCCAGCGTCAACACACAGCTAGCAAATTGCCCAGCGCCTACACACAGCTCCAGATATTGTGGCCAACACAGAGCTCTTGCCGCCCAGCGCCAATACCAAGCGCTTCTCATGTAGCGCCAACACACAGCTCTCGTTGGAAATGTCTTCCCAGCGTTTGCCACATATCTCCTGCCCCCAGCTCGTCGGGCTCCACGGCTCCTACTTCTAATACCTCCCAGTACCAGTTCCAATCACAACCTATAGGGTGTACCGGTGTAGCGGGTTACCCGCCCAGGCATGTGCTTTAGCACCCACCGAGGCGTATTAAGCGCTATATAAATGTTATACAACTCAATGCGCTACCTTTCACAAGTTCAGGCCCGTTCATTGCTCCTGATCCCTTCGTGCAGACACTGTCACTCACCGTCTCATGCATAGATTCCCGTGCTACGGTTCCTGCCCCAGATGTATGTGCCCACAGTTCCTGTCGCATGACTCCTGTCATGCATATTCTGCACCACGGCACCTGCACACATCTCATGGACCACACCCTCTGCCAACATTTCTCGACGCGCCTGTCTCTTAACACCTGCTGCACAACTCCTGTAACTCAGTCCCAGCTCCATGTCTCCTGACCCACTACGCCTGTCCCAAAGTTTCTTTCTTACAGCCACACGGAGAGCACCGACCCACGGCACCAGCCCCACGTCCTGCACCCAAAGCCGTCACCCATCAGCTCGTATCGAAAGCTGCGGTACTACAATTCCTGTTCCAGGGCTCCTGCCCCACGGTGACTCCCGATAAAATGCCCCTGCCTCGCATCTTCTGCCCACATCGCCTGCCCTACAACTCTCACCCCAGCTTCTGGCAACCGCTACTTCCGGCAGTTCTTGTCCCTTCCCACCTGCCACATAGCTCTTGTTCCCCAGCCCCATTCCCACTGTTCATGACCCAGCCCTCCCGCCCACACCTTCCACCCACACCTCTGCCACCGAGTCCCTGCCCCAAAGCTCAGGGTGTGAGATCCCCACAGTAATGTCCTATTGTTCCGGTCCCACCATCTACACACACATATCTGATCCACAGCTCTTGTCAAGCGTCTACCTCACATGTTCTTTTCACAGCTCCTGCCCTGTTTTTTGGGGGGAGTTTTATGTTGCGGGAACTCGACCCAAAGGTATCAGAGCGCTTTAAATGCGCACCAGTTGCGTCACAGACGGATATATCCACTTTGTTAAGCTCGGGGAAATAACGTGATTTGCCCAGAATCACAAGATGTTGAGCGTCCATGCCGAGACTCGAACCCCGTTCCCCAGCTCTATCCTTTTTAGGCCCCACACCTAACTGTCAAGCAAATCACCTGTCCACAACTCCTGTCACCAAGCTTCAGGCCAGCAGCACCGGTCACTCGGCTTCAGCCTGCAGCACCTGCCCACAGATCCTGTCCCACGGGTGCTCTCCACAAATTTGGGCCCACAGCTCCTGTCCGACATTTCCTGCCTGCCCCCTTCCCCACGCACGCCACTCCTGCGCTTATGCCTGCTTCCTTCTACGTGCATGCTACTCCGCTCTTATTCATGTTCCCTTCCCCACGCATGCTACCCCCGCTCCTATGCCTTCTCCCTTCCACATGCATGCTGCTCCGCCTTTATGCCTGATTCTCCTTCCACATGCATGCTACAACGCTCTTATTCCTGCTGCCTTCACGAGGATGCTTCCCCGTTCTTCCGCCTGCTCCCTTCCACAAGCATGCGCCCCCGCAGCTCCTGCCCCCAAGTCTCCTGCACACCATTTCCGCCTCTCTCTACTGCCCACCGGCTCGGGCAGAGGCTCTTCTCTGCCACCGTCTCACCAGCAGCACCTGATTGGACCTATTTCTTGCTGCTATTTTCCTTTGAATCACGTTTTTTTGTTATGCTCAGATTTATTCTTATTTTCCTCGTCTTTGCAACGGCGCTGGTATCTTGCCATTTCATGACTATTTGATATTTATTTAGTATTAATACTGGCACCAAAGCGCTGGTTCAGATCAGGTGTGGGGTTCTGCTGCCTGCCCCAGCCCACATGCCCCCGCCTCTGCGTTTGATACTGCCCCTGCGGGCACGGTCGAGTGGAACTGGTAATAGTAATAAAATATTCATAACAATGTTAATACTAAAAATAATGTTATCAGAATCACGATTGCGATGATTACTGTCCTTATCAACATTTCCAATGTCATTAACATTAAATGCTGCCATCCATTCTCGCCGTTCCACCATCGCCTCTAACGCTGTCCTGTTTGCCATTCGTGTCACGCGCCCCCGGTACTCACATTTCCGTGATGTTCTCGCGCTCCGCGCTGTTCTCCAGCACCGGGAAGGAGGCGATGCCCGCGATCTGCTCCTTGCACCAGATCCTGCTGGCGCTGCACTTGCAGGACGCGGGGCAGGCCAGCCCCCTCCGGAGGAGGCCGAGCAGCAGCCAGGCCAGCCACCAGAGCCGCGCCGGGCCGCGCCCGCCCCTCCAGGAGCCCATCGGCCCGCTCAGCTCCTCCGGTGCCGTCCGCGAGGCCCCCCGGCTCCCAGCCCTTACTCCAGCGGTGACCTCTAGCGGGAGACCGAGGCGCGCGCGGAACCAAACATCCCAATCCGAGGGCGGGAAGCAGCGCGTGCAGGCTAGGTGTCTCCCATCCAGCGCATGCCGGGCCCCCGGCCCTGACAGGAATCACAGGGGGCTCAAGGGGTCACCAGGGGCGGGCGGCCGTCGACGCCTCTCCTCTCCTCCGAGGTGGTCCAGGGAAAGGATGCTGCCCGGGAGCTGCCGTCTGCTGCAGGTGCTGTGGAGAGACAGAGAGGAGAGGTGAGCCGGTGGCAGCGATGAGCAGCGCGCAGTGTATGTGCGTGAGCGCTACTGACATGCCATCCCTGCAGCATCCGGGAGACACCCGAGCCCACGCGCAGCAGCGAATCCAGCGCGCGGACTGGCGAGAGCATCACTGCCGTGGACGCCAGCGCCGCCCCCGCCACCACTGCCATCCTCACCGCTGCCGCCTTTGCCGCCAGCCTCACTGCCATCTGCATCACCGCCACCTGTGCTGCCAGCGCCAGCTTCAGTGCCTTCGTCACCGCCACCACCTTTACTGCCAGCTTCACTGCCATCTGCATCACCGCCACCTGTACTGCCAGCGCCAGCTTCAGTGCCTTCGTCACCGCCACCACCTTTACTGCCAGCTTCACTGCCATCTGCATCACCGCCACCTGTACTGCCACCGCCAGCTTCACTGCCTTCGTCACCGCCACCACCTTGTCATCTTCAACACTGCCCCCTTTACTGCCAGCTTCACTGCCAACTTCACCTCCATTAATGGCAGCTTCACTGTCATCTTCACCACCATCACCTTTACTGCCATCGGCATCACCAGCACCTTTAGTGCCATCGCAGCTTCACTGCCATCTTCACACCTACACTACTGCCAACTTCACTGGCATCTTCACCAGCACCACTACTGCCAGCAAGAGCTACCACCACCTTTACGGCCAGCCTCACTACTATCTTTATCACCTCCTGTACCTGGACCGTCACATCCATCTTCAGCTCTCCCATCACCACTACTTTTACTTCCAATGCCACCACAAGCCCCACGCCAATACCTCCCACTCCACTAACTTCACCACAGTTACCACCACCAGTGCTACCTCTGCATCATCTTACCACCACCCTTCCAGTGAAAGAAACGTTGACACCTGCAGCAACCCTTCCACCCACCCACCACCCCTTCCACTACAAACTCGGTTACACCTCCAACAACCAATCCACACAACCCCTCACACCTCCAAAAAACACCACACAACCTCTTATACTTCCGACAAACCCACCCCATAACCTCTTACACTTCCAACTACCCCATCACACAACCTCTTACGGCTCCAAAAAAACACCACAAACAATCTTACACTTCCAGCAACGCTTCCACACCACCACCACTTTCCACCACTACCACCCTCACCACCTCCAACCCCACCACTACCAGCTCCGCACTAGCACCACAGGTGCAGCTTCACCTCCACACAGAGCAGGGAGGGTGGACAGAGTTCCGTTTCGAGGATGGACAGGATGGCATCTTAACCAACAACACGCACCCTTCAGTGTGTGTCCAAGAGCTGGTCTGAGGGCCTCACTATGTGTGAAAGAACCTGCTTCGGTGTCAGCCCTGCATGCCCGTGGCACCCTCTGCTACCTGCGCAGCTGAGCAGGTGACACCCCAGGGGAACCCACCGGGGCGGGAGGCGCTGTCAGCAGAGACGCCAGACTCCCTCTGCAGCAGCTCCGGCCTTCAGCATCCTCCCCCGACGCTGTCTGCGGGGGCGTCTGTTCCCATCTTTTCGGGAGGGACGCATCAGTAAGGGAAGGTGTGTGTTGGAGGCGGAGGGAGGGCCGGGGCATGAGGGGTGGAGGGAGGCCGAGAGGACGGTCACGGAAGCAAATATATTAATGAAAACGACAGCAACATACACTCTCCACACAGCATCCCCAGAGGCCGGTACCCACAGGCAGCCGCCGGTCTCCGATGCTTCCACCTCCCGCGGCTGCAGACAGATGCGGAGGGACCACGGTGCTGCTGTGTTGCTGCCGGAGGGCACAGAGGTGCGATATTGCCTGTGCACACGGTCTCTTCGGCTAATAATACCCAGACGCCCTCTCCCCCTCTCCCAGCCTCGTTCCTCTGGCTGGAGTGACGTGCGCGGCCGTGACGCAGAGCAGGGGCAGAAACCGGGGACCTGCCACTGGAGGCAGCGCGGACCATCGACCAAAATAAACCAGCCACAGCATGCTGCAGTCGGGGGCAGGCCACCTGCCTATATAAACACAAGCCTGGTGAGAGCCACCGGACCCCGTCTACTGTAAAGCACCCCACGCACAGCCAGATGCACCCGCCCCCCATCCAAGAGCCATATAGAAAAGCTATACGTGATTTGAATCAGCAATGGATGCTCGCTCGCCAGTATCAGCATTACCAGCATCATAAGCGAATGAGCAGATTTTATTCCCTTCATTTGGCATTTTTTTTGTTAAAAATGTGGCTGTGTTTATTTATTTAAGGTGGCCTTCCTGTGTCTCAGAGTTAATCCTAACTCGAACCATTTTCAACTAGGTATCATTATATTATTTAAAGACGAGGAAGCCAGCCATAAATTTTGCTGGGGAAGTATATTCGCACACAGACATATATACAATATTTTTTTCTATTTATTTGTATTTGTGATTTGTGTTAGGGTTCACCAATTTACTACCAATCTTTTTTCTCTAGGCATATAAACTGCATCCTCACTACGTTAACTGGTTCTATATAATGCTGATCTTTTTGAGTGCCGAAATAAAATGTAATCGTTTTCTGAACGCAGGTAAGTGATGAATGAGTGACATTAAAATGCCTTGTCTGGAAATTTGTCTTTTCATTTGCGAGCCTGGATTTTTTTCCGCAGTAATTTGAAAGGGAAGATAAACCCACTGCAGTGTAAGAGGCTGAAGAGGACTCTGGCGCCATCGCGTGGATAAAACTTGCACAGCCAGAGACTAGTGCTACAAGGAGGTGGGTGAGAGCCGGGTGGGGTATGAACATGACCGGAAAGAAATAGTCGAAAAGCCACGTGTGCTGTTGTCACGGGCGGTCAAGTTTTAGCACACGTAAAAATCAGGGTCTTGTAGTGAGATTTCCTCCAGGAAGACAACAGTGACGATTTCAGCGTTGAGGGTGAAGAGAAAATCCACCAGTCTTACCCAGGGGCGTAGGAGCCATTACATTTCTGGGGGGGACAAGGATACCCTTTTGAACTTACAAATCGCGGTTGTATGAGAGCCGTATGCTCTGTTAACCGAATACAATTACATAGTTTTTAAGTGAAACATTGATAAAGGCAGGAATGTAGTCACAGTTTGCAAGTATGCTTTAATTGTTATTTACACTCACAAAGCAATTAGACCAAATGTGAAAAAACATGTTTTTGAATCTTACATCTTTATGCATCAAGCAAACAAAGGTGGGACAAAAAAGGAAGAATAACCTGAATGCTCTTCACAACATTCCTAAACCTGAAAATGAAATTAGACTGATATTGGAGTGTATTGGAGACAGGCTGCAGGCACACAGAGCTTTAAGAGCAGTGAAATGTCCACATACTAAATGTGGCATATCTAAATAGTAATATGAAATCCAACCTTATCATAGAGAGGATTTATCATTGCCATTCCAAAGATATAAAACATTACACAGCTAGTCCTTTCTAACCAGGAATTGCAGCTTAAAAGAGTTCATTAAGGAATTCCCAATGTTAATTTATGAGCGGAGTAGGCCTCACAGTAGTGAAAAACAAATGTAGGTGTTTTTCACTGCAAAGACATGAACAACTTAAAAGTACATGTCCTACCTTTTAGTAACATAGCACCCTGTCCTATAGGCTACCTAGGACCTACCTTGAGGTGACGTGTAATAAAAGTTGAAGGCTTGGCAAGGGTTATTTAATACCGAGCTGACATGGCCGTAAAATTGCACACACAGGCTCTGCAGTGGCAGGCCTGAGACATGTTTAAAGGGCTACTTGTGTGGGTGGCGCAATCAGTGCTACATATCCACTAAGTAGCATTTAATTTTCAGGACCTGGGCATATGGTATACCATATTACCAGGAACTTACAAGTAAATTAAATATGCCAGTTGTGTATACACCAATGTTACCATGTTTAGGGGAGAAGCACATGCACTTTAGCACTGGTCAGCAGTGCTAAAATGCTCAAAGTCCTAAGGTCAACAAAAAGAATCATAAAAAGAGGACGTAAACAGGCAAAATATTTGGGGGAAGACCATCCTAAGGCTTGCAGGTCTAATAGTATGGTATAGGATTATGTGTGTCTCTTTGTGTATTGAAGTCAGTTGGATCCCTTTTGGAAGCCCCTAGTTTAGCAGGGCACAAGAAGGAATGCAAGAATAGTTTCTCAAACACTGGTTTTCGCCTGCATTCCTGTGGCTGGAGAGTGGAGATACCCTTTATGCATTGCAAAATATACAACACAATACAGAAACTTTTGTTGACTAATCTATGAGAAGCGTTATTGCAGATAGATGATTTGAGTGCAGAGTGCACTCAAACTGCCTCATCTTGCACAAAAACATAAGAAGCCCTATGAGATATATTTGCAATAAGAATTAGCCTTGTGTGGGATGCTCCCAAAAATGAGATGTATAGTGTTTGTGTGGAAGAAAGATGCTTACCAATGTAAAAGAGCCTGCTGTGAGAGACACGTAAGAGATGCTCACAGAAGATAGGTATAGTGAGATATGCAGAATGAGGTGTGTGGGCAAAGCTCCGACATGAGGTGTTAGTGATAAACACCAGAAACATAGTGTTTGAGTGTGAAGCTTACAAATGAATACAGCGGGTGGAAGGCCACACATGAGCAGTGCGTGGGATGCACTAAAACACAAACATTTTGTAATATCGGAGTCTCACAAAACTATAAAATGCTCAAAACTAACAAATATGTCTAGTGATAGGATTATTCGTGCCATAATATTGAGCATGTAATTGAAACAAAGATTGAAGGCGTAGAGGCCTTGCTCAAGACTATGATGATTAATTTACAAGTGACATTTGGAGAGTTGCGTATTAACAGTGAAGTAATCTTTGGAGAACAGTTATTTTGACCAAAAAAGGCCAGATAGGCAGGATAACTTGAATATGGGTGGTGATGCACCAGAGGATGAGCTAGGGGTGTCCAACACCGATGATTCAGTTTCTGAACATGTCCAGAAGTAGCCTGAAGACCCCTAACTGGAAAACTCTAGTCCACCAGGGAATAACTCTAGTGACCAGAGGGATGCCCTAGAGGTAGGAATTCCTTTATTGCTCCAGAGAGGGAACAAAGGGTTCGGGGGAGGTACAGGTCCTCCTCAGTTAATTCTACCTCCTCTGCCACTTCAATAGGGACCTCCATCTCTAGCAAGAGGGAGGATCCTTTAGAAAGGGAATACCACCTGCTCAAACTTGAAAGAGGCAAGCTCAGAATCAAGAAGGAACAGTTAGCCCTACATAAATTAACCTTAGAAGTCCAGAGGACTAGGAAGAATTTCAGATTAGAATCCAATGGTGGCAACACTAGTGAACCTATGGTCAGGGAACACTCCTTGGACACTAGGAACGTGAGCAGGATAGTCCCACCTTACCAGGAGGGTGATGACATCTATAAGTGGATTACTGCTTTAGAGAGGGCTTGTAAAGTTCAAAAGGTTCCTCAGGAGCAGTGGTCAGCTATCATGTGGCTCTCCTTTGCTAACAAAACTCTTAACTGTAAAGGAAGAAGATGAAGACAATTACAAAATCTTGCCCTCATAGATGGGTTTGGGTTAACCACTGATCAATACAGGGTTAAGATCAGGGACACACAGAAGGCACACACTCAGGACTGGGTAGATGTTGTAGAGACTGCTATTAAGCCTCTGGAAGGCTGGTTTCATGGAAGTAATGTGCATGATTACGAAGGCCTGCACAATTTTCTGGTGAGGGAACACATCCTTAATAACTGTCAAAATCAGCAACTGCACCAGTACTTGCTGGACTTGGATCTGACCTCTCCCCAAGAACTGAGAAAGAAGGCAGACAAGTTGGTCTGCACCAGGGCGAAACAAAAGTCTCATGGGGGTTGTGACCAGAAGAAGCAAGATTCTTCTAAGGCCTGAAAAAAGATGGGGAGAAATTTAAACAAAAGAAAGAGTCTTCGGAAGGTGCCCGGAAATCTTCCTCTGGGAATGGGTCCCAATCCTCTTCCTCCTCCTCCTCTAACAAGAAACCTTGGTGCTATATGTTTAAGAAAAACGCCCATGGGGCAAAGAATGCCAATTTCGCTAAGTCTAGCACCAATACTTCTACTACTACTACTACCACTCCTCCTAAACCCCCTAGTGCCCCTAGAAATAGCATTGGTAGTTAGTCAGGGTACCCACTCAGGCTGTTTTAGTCTGTGATGGTGGCACTGAACCTGTCACCTTATTGTAAGTCCCACTAACTTGGGCAAATACAGACAACAGCCTCTCATCAATGGTCAGGAAGCTGTAGCTTACAGGGACACAGGTGCCAGAGTCACTATGGTGACAGAGAAACTTGTGTGTCCTTAGCAGATTCTACTTGGTCAGATTTACAAAGTGACCAATGCTAGCAATGTCGGGACAGATCGTTCCATGGCAGTTGTCAGTCTCAGCTGGGGAAGGATAAAAGGCCCAAAGAAAGTTGTGGTATCCTCAGACCTACTTGTGGCCTGTCTACTGGGCACTGATTTTGAAACTCCAGCCAGGCCTGAAGTGGAGTTCAGGACTCATTCAGAAATTTGGGGAATTTCAACCAGTGTCTTTGCTGTCACTAGGGCTCAGGCCAAGAAGTTAGGCCCTGAGGGAGCCCTGGATCCTGAACAAAATGGACAAGCCAGCTCTCAAGAGAAGGAGCTGGAAGGGTAAAGATGTATCCTCCTCTCAGACTACCAGTAAGAATCAACCTCCTGATGGAGATCATCTCTGTACCTGTGAAGGAACGGTCCCAGAGTAGCTTGGGCCTGAAAAATGACATGACTTGGGAGAGGATGTTGCCTAACAGCTAGAGCGGCGGACCTCAAAGCTGGAGCAAAGGGTTTAAATCTTGGTAGGGGCGTTCAACATCCTGTGATTCTTGACAAATCACTTAATCTCCCCCATGCATACCAAAACTTAATGTGTCTGTATGAGGCGTAACAGGTGCTCATCTAAATCGCTCGGATACCTTCAGGTTGAGTTTGCGCTATGTAAAACCCTTTAAAAAAAAGACCTCACATATGTTAAGCAGGTCTAACATGAGTAAGTTTGAGCGCATTACAATATTTAACAAATTAGAATTTGCGTCGCAGCTGTGCCAAAAAAGCAACGCAACCCCAGAGCAGGACCTAGGCCTCTAATTCTGCATTTAGTTATTAAAACGCTACTAGAATGAAATTGACAACAAGGAGAAATGTGTCTGTATATCTGTTCTGCCTAATTGGCTGCTGCATAGATCTTTATGTACCCAGTAAATCTCATGAAATAATAATAATGGTAAGATAACTCTGGAGTTAATGCACTTGCTGGAGAGATAGGTGTTTTATCTAGTCCCAGTTTAGAATTAAAATAGCATAGAGGGTTTAATATGTCTCCCCCAAAGCACATCATGTGACACACAGATGATGGATTTTTATTTTATGTAGATGGGTAAATGAGTTATTGCTTTTAACGTAGAGATCCTTTAGTTACTTGCAGTTCATAAATTGTAATCCTGCTTATATAGCACAGTGAACTATGAAGGACTATGACTCCTAAACTTTGTAACCCTCACTATCTTACGTAACACATTCTGTAAATTGATTTACATACATATGGTTTATTGTCAATGTATTATGTGTATGTGTGAGGTAAAGTGCTCCGACACTCTGGATTGGGTTGAGTAGCGCTATAAAATAAATAAGACAAACTAGTGGTATTTAAATTGTTATTTGTGTAAATATTAGGACAGACCAACACATCTGACACCCTAACCCAAGATGTGTACTTAGACTATGTTTGATGCTAAATGGAGCTTCAACTGCTCAAAATAAACATTTCAACAAAACATTAGCCTTTAAGTGGCTGAATTGCGCAGTGTGAAACAGTCAAATAAGGTAGGGTTTGGGCTGAGGAGGGGCAGGATGCAGACATCAATCAAAAAACTGCCACAAGACTCTTCTTTTTCCCTGGCAGTGCAGACTGCAGTCAGCTGGGGCAGTGAGTGCGAGGTGAGAAAAAATTCCTGGAGGTATGCAGCAAAGCAAAAGGCAAGGTCACAGGTCAAGTGAAGTGCCATTAGCACGTCAAAGCACTAGTGCTTTGACGTGCTAATGGCCCTGCGACTGACAAAAGAGAAAGGGGAATTCTTTTGTCCCCTTGTCCCCCCCCACTCTTGTCCCCCGTGTCCCCCCACTACAAAATCTGGGGGGGATATATCTCCCGCGTCCCTCACACTTCCTATGCCTGTTGTATCCAAGTTTTCGTCCCAAGGGCCACACTTACCGGTGGCCCGCAATGTAAGTCAAATAACGAGCAGTTGGCAACGTAGAAGGTTCAAGCGTTTATTGGCCCAACAAGAAACTCTACATAGAGGAGCCTCATCGACCCTCACCCAAGAGGTGTGCCGAGGAAGACTGCTGGCTCCTAGACAGAATCATACTTTTATACATTACAGTGCAACATACAAAGCCTTATAAGTGGAAAAATACCAGCCAGTCCAGGCGCTCCTAATGAGCTCATCCGATATCTAGTTTCAATGATACTAAAAAGGCTACTATCTTTAAGAATGGAAGGTCGACCGGGTGACTCCCTTCTCGTCCCAGGTTCAGAAGGAATTTGCTTGGTACTCCCTTTAGCAGATGTGACCTTGCTTCTCGGTCGTAAATACAATTCAGCCCGTCTTCTAAAACTAGTGTCTGCTGAACAAGGAAAAACATGGGCTCAGGGGATCACGTGATGGTAGCTCCTCTTAGACGGAAAGAGCCAGGGGCCAAGATGGCCGCGGTTCTGTTTTCGGCCCTTTTCGCCGTACTAACTAAATGGATGCACAAAAAGGCCTTCTTACTGGGCCGAGTCAAACAAGTTAGTTTTAGTTACACTGTGCTAATCATATTCTAAAATTTGGATCCTACAGAACGGCCCTTTTAGCATAGTGTAGCTAAAATAAGATACAAAACAGGTATGACTAATCTTCAAAGATACCCTCGTCTATTTGCATTAGATCATGAATTTCTTTCTGGGTCATTTGGGCATGAGCTTGGGTAGGTGGGGATTTGGGTAGTGCAGAGCGAAATTGGGTGGCACAATAGGAACAACAAACAGGGCCGCACTGGATACAAATGCAACAGGTAAAAAGGAAACCCACAATACCCAATAAAACCATGAATAGTTTCCACCCCCAGGTGGTCAGAAGGTCCCAGAACCAAGTTGACAGAGACCAGGTACCAGTTTCGGTATGGATTTCGGATGCTAGTCGATGTAGTTTCTGAATGGCTAAATGGACCGAAGGGGCGGAGTCAGGTATATATACACAACAAGAGCTCCCGATCACCCGGCATGCTCCTCCGCGGTCAGCCAGTATGACATCTAAAACAAGTCGATTTTGGAGGGTCACAAGCCGGGTCGCCTGAAGCTCAACAGTGATATTAGTCAATATTCCAGCCGTGGTATTGACCACTCCCTCCACCACCCTGGACAGCCTTCTGATTTCCTTACTAGTGAGGATGGGGCCCCATATGGGTAGGACCCCTTTCATAATGTCTACGAAATGTTGGGCCGGGGTATCTGTTTGATCAGTGACATCATTGTCCATGGATAGGGATAACAGACTTCTTTTATTTAACGAATGAGATCTATGGTAATCTGAGGGAGCAATATAAACAGGAGGATAGAGGAAAGACAGATAACACCTGCCCGACCATCCCCTAGGGAGCCAGGTGTAAGCATTCTCCCCACATACAAAATATATGTTCGGGGGAAATAAAATGGGAGGCCTACTAAAAGTTCGCAGTCGATAAGTGTAATTACATTTGCTAAATCCTACAAACAAGTGGCCGGAACCCTGGACACAGAAAGGGGATGACGTATTTAATACAGGGACAGGTATAATCTTGTCTTCGGAAACATTGCGTTCCTGAAAATATCTAAAATACTCGGTGAAATTGAAGGATACAAAATCTAACACCTCATCTCTTAACCAAGTATCATTCTCATGGTCCATGTACACATTCATGCAGGCAGTTGGATCTAAAGTGCCATCAGTGCCTTCTGCATTGGGAGTGAACCCCTGATGCTTCTCTATGTATGCCAAGATTAGTTCATAATCTTTCTCCGAGAATCTATGCGCATCTACAGTATAATGCTCATATATCATAGACAACAATTTAAACCAAGCCTCACAGCTCCCTAGATGTGACAACGGCATTGATATAAACAAATCATGTTTATGCATTACTGAAGAGAGGAGGCCACATACCCAGCAATCGGTGACATTTGTGGAACTGTGAGTCTGATGCAGCATTTCAATGAAGGCATTATGTACATAAGTCTGGCGATGCCTTTCTTTGTGGGGGGCCAAAGTCTGAACATGGTGTTCCTGAGGAGTGGGGGTAGTTAACACCAAGGTATGGACTGGGTGGCGGAATTCTAAATAAATGAACAACCCTAAGCATAATAGAAATGACACAGCTATTATAGAAATAAACACAATTTTAACACGCAAACTCCATGTGGAGAACATTGGTAAATGTGCATATCTAGGGCGGGGAATTAGGGGACGTTCTTCTTCAAGGGCGAAGCGAGCAAAGGGATACATTCTCACAAAAAGTCCAGTTCTAAACTCGGGAAACAATAAAAACAGGAAGGAAAAATTATATGCAGTCCATTCTGCCGGAGGGTGCTTCTTTCCTGTGTCCAAGTTAGAGCCTCACAGGCAGACTCTTAGCATTCCAAAATAGTAGAGGTACCAAAAAAAGGAAAAAAGAATAAAAATCAAGGGTGCAAAAAAAACTTCTCGCGTGGGAGCTGCACTTGACGCAACTCTGGTCGAAGAGGAGGATTACCTGGGCCCCTCTTGCTATCACTGTCTCTATCTTCTTTATGAACAGGGCTATCACTTATAGTTCCACGCCCTCCACGGGTTCAGTCCAGTGTTCATGTGATCCCCTAGGTCCTTTAAATCGGACTCCACCTTTTATGATAAGCCGGACCGGGGAATCTCATTCCGTTTGCGGGGCCGCAGGTGGTATCGAGTGTGACCAGGGGTTTCAGGATTTATGAACAAAACGGGCACAGTGGGATCAGAGAAGGAACAAGATGCGTGTCCCTCCTGGTCACGCGTGTGATCCCCAGGCAGGGCCTTATTTGACACAGCCGACCCTGAACTCGTGGCCCTCTCTCCCTGCCCTTCTGTTTCTCCGTGGGCTTCGGGGGAGGGCGGCTCTTCGGCGTCGTGCTCACCTCTGTGCCGTTCGTTCTCCTCTTGGTCCTGGCAATCCTCGGGCAAAGGAAGCGGGACACGCTTCAGATGGGAAACATGAATCCAATGCTGCCTCCCTTCGACCTTTACCGCCGTCCTCGTGGCCAGAAGCACTTGATGTGGCTGGGTCCAGCGGGGTTCCAAGCTCGACTTTCGCTGGAAGTTCCGAATTAGGACCCACTGACCTGGTTCGATGCTGTGTCCGGGGCTCTCCGGCAGAGGCTGCAGTACTGCTGAAATCTGTTGGTGGATAGAACGGAGATCTTTAGTTAAAGCATAAAGGTAGTCGGCCAGCATAGGATACTCAATATCCCTAAACGACTTAGGCCGGGGCACCCCCCATACATTGGCTGGTCTCCCAAAAACTACCTCGTAGGGGGAAATCCCACTCCGAGAATGAGGGGTGGTTCTTACAGACAATAGGGCCAAAGGCAGAAGATCGGGCCATTTCAGGCCAGTCGTGTCCTGTAGTTTAGCTAATTTTAACTTCAGGATCCCATTATATTTCTCAACTAGGCCTGCTGATTGTGGGTGCCTTGCGGCGTGGAACTTCTGTCGAATTGCCAAACCTTTACATACATGCTGAACTAAGTTGGCATTAAAATGTGTCCCATTATCACTCCAGATTACTTGTGGTAACCCGTATCGGGGAAAGAACTCCTTTATTAGGGCTCTAGCAGTTGCTATAGCTGTGTTTTCCCTAGTGGGGTATGCTTCCACCCACTTACTGAAGGTACAGATTACCACCAGAACATATTTAAGGTTGTTTACCCGCTCCAGTTGTATATAGTCCATTTGGAGTAACTCGAAAGGCAAGGTAGGTGGGGCAAAGCTCCCTGACAACACAGGGGTACTACCCCCCGGGTTATGCTGGAGGCAAATCATACAATGCTGGACCAGATTTCTAGCCGTTTTCTGGATATTAACATTGTACCATACGGGGTCCAACATTGCACACATGCCTCGGACCCCGACGTGAGCGGGACCATGTGCCATGGCCACTACCGCATTCACGAATGCATTCGGTAGCAGCCATCTGCATTTTACTGATAAATCCGTCCAACACCCATTCTCGTCTAACCGCCCCACCTGCTCCTGCCAATACTGTAGCTCCTCTGGGGTGGCTTCTTTTTGCAACTCTCTCACACTATCTACAGTGTTTCGAAAAATGTCTGCTTCTACCATCCTTCTGCATTGACTAACTACAAACATGGAGGGGGTATCTGACTGGGCAGTTTCCTTAGCAATCTTGTCTGCAAACACATTACCTCTCCCAACATCATTAGTTACAGCCTTATGGGCACTACATTTCACAATGGCGAGGGCTTCTGGCAAAGTTAATGCGGCCAGCAGTCGTTCGACCAATGGTCCATTCTTTATCTTTTCACCATGGGATGTAAGAAAACCCCGTTCTGCCCACAACCTCCCAAAACTGTGGGCTACACCGAAAGCGTACTGGCTATCGGTGTAGATGTTCAACCTCAGTCCCTTTCCCAACTCACATGCTCTAAGTAGTGGGATTAATTCAGCCGCTTGGACGGAAAGATATGGTACCTTGGCCGCCTCTACCACGGTCCGCAAGGTGGTTATTGCATAGGCCGCAACCGTGTTACCGTTGGGCAGTTTAAAACACGATCCATCGACATATAATTCTCCTTGGGGTTCCGATAAGGGGGTGTCTGTTAGATCTATCCGGCCCTTTGTCTCTTCTTCAGTCCGGAATATGCAATCATGTACATCCTGGCCACTTTCCCCCAGGGGGAGGGGTAACAACGTGGCAGGATTCAGAGTCATGCATCTTTTGATGGTTATGTGGGGTGCAAACAGGGTCAATTCGTACCCCGTAAGACGCGCACTAGTTAAGTGCTGCGTCTGAGTTCTGTTTAACAATACGTCCACAGCGTGTGGTACCATTACTGTGAGATCCGTATTCAGGACTAGCCCTTCCGATTGCCTGATCGCCATTGCTACTGCGGCCGTGGCTCTCAGGCAGCTGGGAAGTGCTCTGGCGACGTTGTCCAAAACCGCTGAGAAATATGCACAGGGTCTTTGCTTACCTCCAAAGTCCTGAGTTAACATTGAAAGCGAACAACCGTCCACCTCATGCACGTAGAGTACAAAAGGCTTCCGGTAATCTGGGGTGCCAAGCACAGGAGCAGAACATAAAGCAGCCTTTAGAGAAAGGAAAGCTATTTGACACTCATCAGTCCAAGGTAGGGGTTCATGCACGTCTTTAGTGATCAAATACAAGAACGGTTTAGTGATGAGAGAGTAGTTAGGAATCCATTGGCGACAGTAAGAGGTTATGCCAAGCAAAGCGCGGACATCACGTTGCGTGCGAGGAACAGACATGTTAGTAATGGATGCAATACGTTCCGGGGTCAACCGCCTTCCCTCCTTCGACAGGAGATGACCGAGATAGGTCACCTCCGGTCGACAATATTGGAATTTTGACAGTGATACCTTATTACCATGTTTTTCCAAATGCTTTAGTAACTCCACCGTTGCCGTCCGGCAGCCTTCCTCAGTATCCGAGGCCACTAGAAGATCATCAACGTACTGGAGTAATACATTACCTGGTGGTAAGCGCAAGGTGTCCAGTATCCTTTTCAGTGCCTGACTATAGATACTGGGGCTTTCTGTAAACCCCTGGGGGGCGCGACAGAATCTGAAGCTACGGCCCCCCAATGTGAAGCCGAAAAGATAGCGGCTGTCCGGATGTATAGGGATACTAAAGAAAGCGTTTTTTAAATCGATAACTGAAAAATATTTTGCCGTTGGAGGAATCATTGTCAGGACGGAGTTAATATCAGGTACCACAGGGTACTGGGGCACCACGATCTTATTGATTTCTCGGAGGTCAATCACAAATCGATAGGTATCAGCATAATCAGGAGTCGATTGTGTCGGGGCTCGTTTAAGAATCGGAAGAATAGGGCTATTACATGTGTTAGAGGCCGTTTCTTCTACTACTCCCGATTGCATCAAATCGTGGATGATAGCCATTAGAGCCCGTTCCCCAGCAGGGGCAATTTTATACTGGGGAATCTTCGGCAACTGGGCGTCCTGTTTTAAGGTAACCGATACTGGGGTGATTCGTAAATGGCCTACATCAGTGTCTCCGGTCGCCCAGAGGGTTTCCGGAATGTTCGCCAGTTCTGGTGGTAGAGGTTCTGTTTTAGATAAGCATTGTGCAGAGAGGGGAGAAGGGTCTTTTATGGTCAGATAGACCCCCTCTGGGGAACAATAGATGTGAGCATGTAATTTTTTCAAGAGGTCCATGCCTAAAAGGTTCTCTCCACACTGGGAGGTCAAAAGAAAAGGTGAGTCTATCGATACCTGTCCCAGGGTGAGGGGGAGCGGTTCTGAGATGGGGCTTACCACCGGAGTTCCCGAAAACCCCACAGACACATTATTCTGGCCGGACAGAGCAGCCCCCGGGACTAGGGCACGTGAAACAGAACTGTTCATGGCCCCAGTGTCGACTAGAAACTTACCTGATGCATTCAGTAATCGTGCATGGACATAAGGTCCAGCTTGATCAATTGGAATCGACACCTGCCCCTGTCTCTGTCCTTGGCTGTCCTATGCTTGAGAATATCCTGATCCTTCGCCTGCCACATAGTCGTCATTATAATACTGTTTTCCTTGACCATGATCAAAACAGTTCTGACCCATCTCACCGGTCGTCGAATGCTCTGCTCTCGTAGATCCCCCTCGTTGTCCGGAGAAACGTCCCCTTCCGCGCCCTCTCAGAGCACTGTTCTGTTCATATAGTAACGGACACTGGGCTCGCCAATGCCCCTCCTGCTTACAGAAAGCGCATTGATTTATGCCCAAATCTGTCCGTCCCATCGTTTGCTGCGGACCCGCCCCTCTTGAAGCAAAATTCTGTGACCCTCTACCTCTTCCCCGTCCTCTTTCTACTTGCTGTAACAATACTCGAGTCTTTAAATCCTTCGACTTCTTTTCTGTCCTGTCCTTGCTTTCATTCTCCCGATGTTCATAATATTGAGCCATACTCAATATTGTCGACGGGGTGGTGGTTGTCCAGTTGCTTTCGGCAGCCTGTAATCGAGCCGACACCTCCGGCAACAGATTGGTCACGAATCGATTCACGAACAACCGTACCCCCCCTTCAGTGGCTAGGTCCTGTCCACTGAAGTCAATGAAAACTCCCTCAAATCTCGTAAAGAAATCAGATACGCTCTCATCCTTTTTCTGTTTGCAGGCTGTCAACTTATCCCAGTCCACTTTCCGGGGAGGGATCAGTGAATGCATGTAATTTATTATCCTATCAGGGAGGGCCAATATTTCCGCCCGGGGCTTATTCCCTGGTTTACGATCTCTATCCCATCCCCGTAGCTGTTCCCAGGTCCCCCCAAATTCGGTTGCATGGTCTTGATCATGCACCTGGCGCCAAATGTCCACCGGTACTAGTAGAGCGAAGAATAGCTCGATGTCTGCCAGCGTCATTACTGCGGAGGAAGCCGCCTCAGTGACTTCTTTGTAGTACGCAGTGGGATTCTTCCGGGGATCTGGTAACTGACTTTTTAGTGACAACACCTCACTGCGTTTCCAGGGAGTGTACACCCATTGTTCCTGGAAACGCGCCTCCACTCTGTGACGAGTAACTACCCCCTGGGCGTCTATTACTTCCGTAATCTCGGGATGGTAGATAGGGTGTACTTCCCGCATAGGGTACTGGGATAGCCCCGGAGGGTTAGTGGGCTGCAGGCGGGTTCTATATGCCACCAGTGTCCGCACATTCTCATACACTTCTTCGGGGGTAAGGCGGGATTTGTGGGCTTGTGTGACAATATCGTATAATATGGTCGGAGCCCTTCCATCCGGGTGGGCCTGTTCCCATAACGATATAAGGCGGTTTGCCATATGCTCTAATGCATGCTGCTGCATTATCGGCTCGTAATCCCTCATGGTGCTCCAAATATCTGATAATAAATAAATGGGTTGCCGCATCCATTGGGATGCCTGCACAGCAATAGCGTCCTTTTCTTCGGTTCCCAAGGCTGAACGAGTAAACAACTTTTTACCCTCAGCCAGCAGGACCGGACGTGTCGGAGTGGTGACCGCTGCTACTGGCGTAGTACTCGCGGAGGAGGAGGGCAGGGCAGAAGGGGAAGTCATTGACCCGGGTGGCAGCTGTGTTGTCCCAGCTGCTGCAGCATTTAACAGGGCTGGCAACATAGTAATCACCTTCGACACAGACGTGGACAGTCGGGAGAGCTCTGTCGAAGGAGGGGGGCTGGGGGGAGCCGGAGGGGCTGAGGCCCCCGAGGTTCCTAAGGGTGTAGCCGTGGTTGGGGCCGAGACTCCAGTCACCTCCAGTCACCTCCGGATACAGCCGTTGCGGCACATAAGGAGGCGGTGGCCGTGTATCCAATAAATCCTCTATCTCATCTTCAGCATTGGACCGAGTCACATAGCTCTTATCTACCTTCAATCGAAATTCACGGTTCATACAGTCTATTCCCTTTTCTACTCGAGACCTATCATAAGCCATGGCCTTCTGAGTCACATTCTGTCCTGCCTTAGCCCTAGATTGCTTCTCCTCCCTTATTCGGCGCTGCTTGGCTTCTTTCAGCCATGAACCCAGGGCATCGAACATAGCCTGGCGGCTGCGTCTGGAGAACAGTTGTTCCTGCAAGAAAACAATCTTTTTCTCATCAAACGAGCCAGTCTTTGGCCATTGCAATTCTTCGTTACTTTTAGTATACTTATGCCACAGAGTACAAAACAATAAAGGGGTAATTCCATGCTTTACATACATATAGTGGCTGGGGCTGCCTTCCGGCGGGGCAGGCTGACTCTCAGCTAGCCGAGAGTCACCCGACCGACAACAACAGCTGAAACAGTTCAATTTACTAAAACAAGGCATGGTGATTAGTTCAATACAAACACAAATGACATAAACCACAATCAAGAGTTTACAACTCTTACCACCTAGTCAGTGAGCCAATCCCAAACTAATCGGTAGTATTTTTCAACAATAGACATCCCTGACTACACCACGGATCCTCTCACTGCCTCTCTGGTTCACCACTGAGGCCTGTCCCGGAGAGGTCTGTGCCTCACCGAGGATATGCCTCGCGGCTACCCAGCTTGGGTCGTGAGTCTCCCAGGTGCAATCGGGCTATATTCCGCGCGCGGTTCGTCAAGTCAGAAAAAGGGCCCTTCAAATCATACCATGTGTACATGTACTTTCAAATCAATGCCCAGCTATACCAATCGGGCTTCAAACCAACAGTGGCACCATTTCCCAGTGCCTACTTCAAAATCAATGCACCGCCCTAGAGCCTGTGCTTCAAATACCTCTACACGCTCCACCTCGCGTGTTTCAAAACCAAAAACGGGCACTGCATATAGCCAGTGCTTCAAATCAAAAATTCTACTCACCAGGTGCACCCTGGTACGGATGTCCGTTCTCCGCTGCCAACTCCTCTCGACCAAACCCGGTCCATTTCCTGAGTTGAGCCCGTAGGACCCCGGTGAAGGGTGACTAGCAGCAGAGGGCTTCCCGCTCGAGCTCCGGGCGGGCGGGCGGAACTCTCGAGCTTGTTCTCCGCCCGCCCGACCGGAAGAATGCCCTCGGACCTACCACCCGATTACGGGGGAGGCCGGACCCTATCACGGGGTCCCTTCGTGGTCGCCAACTGTTGTATCCAAGTTCTCGTCCCAAGGGCCACACTTACCGGTGGCCCGCAATGTAAGTCAAATAACGAGCAGTTGGCAACTTGAAGGTTCAAGCGTTTATTGGCCCAACAAGAAACTCTACATAGAAGAGCCTCGTCGACCCTCACCCAAGAGGTGTGCCGAGGAAGACTGCTGGCTCCTAGACAGAATCATACTTTTATACATTACTGTGCAACATACAAAGCCTTATAAGTGGAAAAATACCAGCCAGTCCAGGCGCTCCTAATGAGCTCATCCGATATCTAGTTTCAATGATACTAAAAAGGCTACTATCTTTAAGAATGGAAGGCCGACCGGGTGACTCCCTTCTCGTCCCAGGTTCAGAAGGAATTTGCTTGGTACTCCCTTTAGCAGATGTGACCTTGCTTCTCGGTCGTAAATACAATTCAGCCTGTCTTCTAAAACTAGTGTCTGCTGAACAAGGAAAAACATGGGCTCAGGGGATCACGTGATGGTAGCTCCTCTTAGACGGAAAGAGCCAGGGGCCAAGATGGCCGCGGTTCTGTTTTCGGCCCTTTTTGCCGTACTAACTAAATGGATGCACAAAAAGGCCTTCTTACTGGGCCGAGTCAAACAAGTTAGTTTTAGTTACACTGTGCTAATCATATTCTAAAATTTGGATCCTACATGCCCATGGTCATACTCCCATGCACCTTCTATATTCTTCTTATGGCCTTGTAGGTTAGCTCCCTCGTTTGCATTGCGATTCTTCACTGCTTTATCTGCACAGGTAGCATTGACACGAGTTCCAATAAGGTCACAAAAGAAAGTAATGTTGCAACTCTGCCCCCATTTTCGACAACAATATTCACACCACCCAGACCACGACCTTCTCTAGTCTAGTCACAGAATCTGAAACTACTCAGTCTCCACTGCCAATTACACCTCAAGAACCCTCCACATGGTGTTAGTTCTTCTACTGCAGAGGCTTTTGAAATGACACATGCACTCAGCATCTCTTTACACTCCCTTAAGTTTGGCACTCAAACAAAGCCATTGAATTATCTTACATCTTACATTTTGAATCCGTTTAATGATCAACAGTCTTTGGAGGAGAACCACAACTGTACACACAAGTAAGTGTTCTAAAACTTCAGGATAAAGAGACATTCCACACACAAAAGGTGATGTGAGGAATGCTTGCAAATAGTCTAGCCATGGGCAGTCACTCGCAATAGCATTCCAGCCCATCAGTATTTGCCCACCATGCCACTCTAGACAAGTGCAATGCTAGACTCTAGACTTATGCAATTCTATGTCAGGACCGGAGGCTCCGATGATGCTTCCCATTTCTTTACTGAAACTCCACAGCAGCCAATAAAAACACAGAAAAACAAAATCATGTGACCAACCATAGAGTCCCAGGGTATATATGGTCCCTGCATGAACATAGAGTCCTCTTTCTTTGCTGCTCCGCAGCTAGTTAAGTGCTTTTACCCTCTTGTCTTCATTGATAGCTTAAGGGTGTTTTATGTGTTCTATATTGTATATGTAAAGTATTTTGCTGCGTTTTATAGTGCTTACATTTTGCTTGCCTGCATGGTATTGCTGTCGGTTGAATTTCGCCGCTTGTTCGGCTCTCTGCCGCGTCTGCATCTGAATTTACGAGCGCTTTCTGCGCTCGCTCCTTGTAGCGCAGGTGAAGTGCTGCACGTCTCAGAAAGGTTATCGCCGGACTGCAGCGAGTATTTGTTTCTCACAGCGCGTCCTTATTCGCGCTTGCGAGGTGTCCAGTGGAGCGGGAGGCACCGGGGAGCTGGGACGCGCGTCTCATTGACGCGTAGTCCTATTTCTATTACGGATGAGCAGCCATTTCCGCGCATGTGCGGCGGCCATCCTGCCTCTATTCTTTTCACTCGGGAGGCTTTATTGAATGCCGGAGCTGCATATTTAAGCTCCTGACCCCGTTTTTGCCCGCAATTGACTTGAATTTCATTAAAGAAGGCTCGTTTTGCTCCCCTTAAGCCCTGCACCTTGTGATTGGGTGGGGCTGTACAATACAGCATAGGCTTTGCCTAGAGTGGTGCTTGGCAAGCTTCCTCCCTCGACATCCTAATAACACTGTTTTGCAGATCCTCCAGTAGGATTGTTGAAGCTTGCCTGGGGTTGCCGCTCCCCCTGACCTCCTACAAACCTATACCCTGCTTATATATTTACAGTCCTCCTGGGTCTTGAATCCACTCTCTGTGTGCAAAATGGTTGAGTATTATGAAGAGGACTATTATTACAATGAGGCAGAACCCTCTGGGTTGATGGAACAGGACCTCGTAGAGGCATTGGACGCAGGTGTCCAACATTCAGTAAACAGAGCGTTAGTGAGGGCTATTGAACCCCTCAAATGGCACCTTTGCACTTATGCAAAGTAACAAGACTGGCTTCCTTCCACAGGCTCTCGCCCCAGGAATGGGCACGGAATGACCAATCCGCACGCAGCAGATTTTGCTAGAGTGGCCAAGTCCATGGCTGACCCGGAGCACACTACCCCTAACAGGGAAGCCACGACTACTGAGCTTCCTCAGGACACTGACCAGGACACCTCTTCAGATACTTCTACGGATCAAGAAGAGGCCCCTAGACCTGCTCAGAAGGCAAGGAAGGAGAAGCACACTGAGAAACCTTCAACTTCCAAGGTCCTCAGTTTTGAGCCATCAGACATTATCCACCCAAATTCCTCGGCCTGGCTCCCGCCCCAAGAGGTGGCAGATTATGTGCATGCCCACATTAGACAAGCGTTTGATAAGGAAGTGCGAGCCAGACTTCGGTCAGAATGCCCTAGACCAGATCTGCCCGTTAAGGTAGCGGAGACACCCAAAGTAGATCCTTCCATGCTAACCTACCTCAAAAAGTATACTAAAGACCCCAAGAAGGGCCTTGATCGGTCTTGGAGATCCTGTCAGGATAAACTCTTAGATATTACCTGTCCTTTGACCAAAATTCCTGAATTAGGATTCCGTGCCAAAGAGTCTCAATTTGCAATCGATCCAGAAGAACCGATTGGCTGGGCACGAAGGGCAGTTTGCCAACTTGGCAACGCCAACTGTGCATTATCTGCGGAACACCGTCGCTCTATCCTGCTGAAATTAGATCCTAAGCTCACTGAACTGTCAACTTCAGAATTGGGCCCACTGGCTCAAGGAAAGCAGTTTGGACAACCTTTCCTGAAAGAATTAACAAAGTTTGTGGCTACTTTCAGCAGCTTGGACAAAGCCCAGGGTTCCCTTAAGCGAGCATTCCGCCCGCTTTACGGCAGTGCCGTACGCTTTCGGGGACGCTTGTTCGGCCGTGGTTACCATCAAGGTGCCCCTCCGGGCCAGCAAAGAGGAGGATATCAGGATTCGGGCTCCAATACCTCCTCCTTCGATCCCACTCGAAGATCCAGGAACAGATTCCGCAAAGGCAGGTTTGGCGGTAATCCCGGGGGTCAACAAGATTCCGGAAACTCAGGTGAGCTTGATCCCCTGTTCCGATGTGATTTTGGGGGGCAGAATAATGTGTTTTCTCAACAGATGGCGCGAGATCTCTCAAGATGCTTGGATGTTAGAAACAGTGCAAGGGTACAAACTAGAGCTATACGATTCCCCATTTCAGGGCGCACACCCACAACCAATGTCTTTTTCCCAACAAGTTCAGATCTTTATCTCAACAGAAATCGAGTCTTTACTGCGGAAAGGAGCGATAGCGATTTCCAATCTGCACCCTCGAGGTTTTCTAAGCAATGTCTTCCTAGTAAAAAAGAAAGGGGGTGGTCCAGGCTGGTTTTAAACCTCAAAGATTTCAATTCCTGGATTGTTTACAGACACTTCAAGATGGAAGGTATCCATCTATTACGCGATCTCCTACAAGAAGGGGACTGGATGGTCCGGCTGGACCTGAAGGATGCGTATTTGTCAATTCCCATATTTTCCCCTCATCGCCAGTTTCTTCAGTTTCTATGGAAGGGAGTTTGCTACGAGTACAAAGTTCTCCCGTTCGGCCTATCTTCAGCACCATGGTGCTCCATGAAACTCTTGCGGCCAGTGGTAGAGTCGCTCAGAGCCTGGGCAGTCCGTCTCATAGTATATCTAGACGACATCATCATTATGGCGACATCTCCCCAGCTAGTTCAAGTACACCTCAATTGGGCGATCAGTCTATTACAGACTTTGGGGTTCATTGTGAATCCACACAAGTCAGTACTGATCCCGACTCAAACTATCGAATTCCTGGGCTTCCTAGTCAACTCCTTGACTTGTCAGCTCCTGCTTCCAATGCAAAAGATCAGGGCTATCAAACGAGAACTGAGGTCTACACTTCACAGGCAGACGATATCTCTGAGATCATTAGCCCGAATAGTGGGTTTATTGGCCTCTTCCATTCAGGCGATCTTCCCGGGTCCCCTTCACTACGGGGCCCTTCAAAGGCTCAAGATCTGCCATCTCCAAAAAGGCCTCAATTACTCAGAACAGATTCCTCTCTCAGAGGAGGTGAGGCTGAAGATGCACTGGTGGTTAAACCACATGGAGGCCTGAAACGGCCGAGCTCTCTTCGGATCAGCCCCGGATGTAATAATAGAATCCGATGCCAGCCGGTGGGGTTGGGGAGCCCGCTGCGGCCAATTGTCCACGGGTGGTCGTTGGTCGCCGGAAGAGCTACAGTTACATATCAACTGCCTGGAAGTATTAGCTGGTTCCTTTGCGATCCGATGTCTATCTCCCCAGAAGACAGATTGTTGTATCCTTCTTTGGATGGACAACATATCGGCGGTTCAGTATGTCAACAAACTGGGCGGTACCAAGTGCCGGATGTTGGCAGATATTGCCAAGGATTTTTGGCAATTCTGTCTTCAGAACAGGATTTCATTAGTGGCAGAATATCTTCCAGGCTACAACAACAAGGTGGCAGATTGGCACTCCCGCCATCTGCAAGACTTCAGCGACTGGATGCTGCTTCCTCGAGTATTTCAGAACCTGATCCTTCTATGGGGTCCCTGTCAGATAGACCTGTTTGCTTCCCGCCTCAACAGACAGGTTCCTCAGTTTTTCAGTTTTTCAGTTTGAGACCAGACCCGGAGACTCTGGCCACGGATGCATTCCTACAGGAGTGGCCGACATCCCTGTGTTATGCATTTCCCCTGTTTATGATGATTCCCAGGGTTCTAGCACGAACCAGGGCGTATCGGGCGGAACTCTTCCTGATCACTCCGCTATGGAGGGCTCAAGCATGGTTCCCGGTCCTTCTGGGAATGTGTTGTGCAGTTCCGGTTCTTCTCCCTCGGGTAGAGAACCTACTGCTGGACCCTCTTCAGAACCCTCATCCATTGGGGATATCGGGCCAACTTCCTCTAGTGGCCTGGCGGGACCGATGGAAAGTCCCGGGCCTTTCACGCAAGGCTGACAGATTTATCAATGAAGCCTGGTCGGCCAACACCCATAAAAAATATACTTCCTCTTGGAAGAGATGGTGTGATTGGTGCTTTCAACAGGACGTGGATCCCTCTAAAGCACATGTCTCTCTAGTTGTCAATTTTCTGGCCTCTATAGCATCCTCAGGTTTGGCATATAGAACAGTCAACAACTTTCGATCCGCCATCTCGGCAGGTCATATACCCATGGATGGCAAACCCATTGCCGAACATCCGTTGGTGTGTAAGCTGCTTAGAGGTGTACGGATGGTAAAACCTCCGTGTCCTAAACATTCCCAGTTGTGGGACGTTTCCATTGTCCTTAAATTTCTGGAAGCGTGGTCTTCCAATAAGTATTTATCCCGTAAACAGCTTTCAGCTAAATTAGTGATGCTACTATGTCTAGTTTCTAGTAAACGAGTTTCGGATGTATGAGCATTGGACTTAGCGGGGCGTAGATTTTCCCCAGAAGCAGTGACCTTTACCTTGTCTAGAAGGACTAAGTGTAATACTTCCTCTGTCACCTACCCGGCTTTCCCAAATAACCCCAAGCTGTGCGTGGTGCAATGTGTGAAAGTTTACGAGGTAAGTACTAAGCCTGGGCAAAGCACTACGCTACGCTCGCGTAGTTTGCGAAGTTCGCGCTACTTCGCACTACGCGAACTGCACGTAGCACAGTGCGAACACGCGTAGCGTAGTGTTGCGTAGTGCTGCGGTCATTTTTTGCTTGCTCGCGGTCCTCAACGTCAAGTTGGCGACCGCGAGCAAGCAAAATGACTTCCCGGCGAGACTTTTTCCTTGTTCGCGATCAGCAACATCAAGTTGGCGATCGCGAGCATGGAAAATAAACCTCTCGGCGAGATTCCCAACGCGAGGAGGTCAGGTTTCTCATTGCGAGTGGTCGCGTATGCTCGCGACCGCTCGCGATGAGAAACTACCAGTTCGCGTTGAGAAAGCTGCCGCTCGAGTAAAAATCTACTCGAGCAGCAGAAAACTACAGCTCGCACTGTGCAAGATGTCATTTTCAATGATTGCAAAGTGCCGGTTGCTTGTCCGCACTGTGCAATCATTGAAAACGACATCTGGCACAGTGCGAACAAGGTACTACGCAGTTCGCGGAGTGCTACGCGTAGCTCGCGTAGTGCGAACTGCACTTTGCGTAGCTTCGCGAAGTGCTACTTCGCAAACTACGCCCAGGGTTAGTAAGTACAGCAGAATTTCGTACTGATATGCAAGGTCCACTGTTGATTGCTCTACAAAAGCCCTTCTGCCCGGTGGCTCCAGCTACCTTGTCTCGATGGATGCGTTGGCTCATGGGCGAAGCAGGGATTGATATTTCCAAGTTTGGGGCACATTCAGCCCGTGGAGCTATGGCTTCGAAAGCTTATTCATTGGGTGTCAGCCTGTCAGATATCATGAATGCAGCTGACTGGTCTTCTGAACATACATTTAAAGCATTTTATTACAAATCTATTGTCGATGTAGCTTCTGTTGTGGTGGCTAAGCTTTGAACAAGCATAATCGGAGCCTCCGGTCCTGACATAGAATTAAAAATTTGCGAACATTCGTGACAAGAATTTTCAATTCTATTAAGGACATTTTTAATTCAGTTCAAACCTTGCTCCTCATTAGAGAATCCATCACAAACTGTCAGGGGAGATCTCTTCCAGAAGGGAAAACAAACAAACTCAGACCCATTTCAGCCTTATTAAGTATATCATCCTCCTAGTCCGAGAGCATGTAACAGACCACGCCACACACTGAGCTCTGTTTTGTACCTCTTTATTCTTCAGCATGCAACCGTGAACTTTATTAACCACACCCAGCCACACTCAACAGATTACTTAATACTTTTAAGGCGTCTCCCGAGGACCACTAGAGGCCTCGTATGCACAAACACAGGACACAGCAGTAAGCATTGTTTTAAAAGTATAGTTTGGATCCTGTGGAGCAGTGAGTACACATTTTGTGTTTGATGTAACATCCTATGTGACCAAGTGTATGTCACGGTGTTGTTGCCCCATTCTTGGTCTTAAGAGAAAGCTACTTGTGGATCTGATATTTGTGCATATCCTATAAATGTACAAAAGGAAAGAGGTTAATTTTTATTCAAACTAAATAACTCTGTCTGAGCTCATGTGTATAGGAAAGTCAAGCCCTAACATGTTAGATGGATGTGTAGCCCTGCCCAGAGTTAGCCAACTGTGTCAGTAATTCTGATACCCTGATTTTCTTTTGACCCAGCACCCATGGAATCCTGTGTGCATACTGAGGCCTTGGCCCAAAATTGACCATAAGACTAAGACCTTGGTCCTATTTCTAACGTCAGTGCTTAATTTGAGCTGGTGGTTTCCGGTACTCAGCACCGCACTTAATTATCAACACCAGCACTTACGACAGCTGCCACATGGTGGCACTGTTTGTACAATTAAAAGATGAGCAGAACAACAGTTATTTATTAATTCAATATACATTAAGAACAAGTAATACCAGCCTCTTAAGCCAATCTTATAGCTTTGGGAACCTCAAACAGTCTAAAATGTCACACTTGTAGCAGTGTGATGGTTAGTAGTTGTGTAAGTAAGGTCCTTTACAGCATTAGCAGAGGCAACGGGTGGTACTAGCTGTGGTTACCTCCTGACGAGGGCCCTGGCACTTATTGTTTTTACAAATAAGGCACTGTCTAAAGTCAGGTGGGGAATGCCAAACTCATGCTCCTTAATTGACACAAGACTACTACCTGTGTCCCTGGGATGTGCACAGCGAGTTGTGGTGGCAGCATACGTTTTCTGAATCCATAGGGGTTAGACAGAACCTTTTCCTATTCCAAGAAAGAATACAGCGCCTCCCGGCCTACTCATATAAAGTTCCACTCGCATGTCATGTCCAGACCCTACTCTTACACCACTAAGTGCATTCTGAGGGCACGTTATGCGAACATTGCCTGCTAACAGGACTCCATGTTGTTTGTGAGTGCATGAATGCTGTTAGCCAGTGGTATCCATTTTGGATTGCCACTAGTTTTGACATGGCACAATGTGGAGGTGTTGATACAACCTCCCGACATAGTGGAAGTGCAATGCCTGAATTCCTGAGATAGAGAGTGTAGTCCCGGAATCTGAGTTGTGAGGAGAAAAAGACAGGGCTGCCCTTAGAATGTCTATGTGACCTATTTAGCAGGAGACTGCTGAGTTCTTTCCCAGCTCTGCTATTTGGATGATGGCAGGGGAATAGGAGATTCAGTTGTTAGAGAAAAATGTGTTTCTATACAGGTCAGGGCCAATCCAGGAAGACTGATGACAGTGAGGTGCAGGGCTTCATACTCATTAGGCTCATGCTTTGGGTACTCTTGCTTCAAGCCAGCATCATAGTTACCTGCTAAGAACGCAGGATGGCTCGGTAGAAGGGGCCAATTTGCCCCTGAAAGGAATTCTCCACAGCAGGAAGTGTGTAGAGAATAGATGGGATGATTTCCCAATCTTTTCTTCATGACCCCAAGATTTACACCTGTCAGTGTACATGACATACACAGGGAATAATTTGCCAGTGAAAGGCAGTTGTACAGGCTATCAGTCTGGGTCCAGGAATGTGTCAAGTCATAGGTTGCCAAGATGATGGATTGGGAGTGATTGAAAGACCTTGTAGTCCATTGGCCCGCCCTGCCATTTTGGTTCCTAAGCAAGGTCCACAGACCTGCACCTTTTTTGGCCTATTATTGAGGTGACCAAGACTGATGAACTCGTAATCCCCGAGCAGAGGAGATGGTGGCCAGGCTTGGTGCTTCCTGCATCTTGAGCACTTTTGATCTGACCACTTGCTATTTGCAGATCTCATTGACACCTGATGTCAAAGAGAACTGCACATTATCAATGACAGAGGATCTGTTCTAATTTAAAATAGGATCTTTGGAGATCAAGAATGCACCTGACACTTTCCAGCATGTAGTGAACGAGGATCTATCAGGGAAAGAAGATTTCAGTGTGGCCTCTCTAAATTATATTTCTGTTGTTAGTAATTTGCGGGATGATTGCTTGAAGCACTTAAAAGAGGTAATGTCAGGAGTCTGGGGGCAAAACCAACCATCAATGCAAAGAAATGCAAGATGGGACAATCTTCTGTGATTTAACTTGGGGCATCAGGTAGGCAAGGGGAAGATCCAACTATTGGATTCCAAAATCCAATCTATTTGTCAAGATCCATGGACTGTGCTCACCAGTGATAACAGGACAGGGGAGGAGACCCACTCCTACAAACTTCATGGGAGCACGATTCTTCCAAGGTAAGACAATTCAGTGGTGTACAGAAAGTGTGTGAGCTGCTTGGTGTGGGAATTGCATATGCGATATGTGCACCGTGTGAGAATCATGGATTTGTCAGAGCAAGTCCCAAGGCGCAACCAAACTCTCATGAGACATGTAATGGTGGCGGCCAGCCTGGGAAGTTCTTTATATACCAGAGTGTTCTTTAGTAGGAAGTCAAGATATGCCAAAAGATGTCCTAGAGTTATCAAAGACGTTCATATTCAGAGAATTATTCTGGAATAGTGTTGCGTTCAAGGATGTAGACTTGATATTTAGAAAATTGCTTGTGAGTCATCCTTTCCTTTTTTTTTTAGGAAAGTATCAACACATATACACAGCTCATCAAACAACTATATCATAAGAACATGGACATTTAAATTAATTTTGCACTAAGCATCTCACAATAAATTACAATGTTACACTATTGATTTAAGTCGATCAATTGCTAAAAAAGCAGATATCATTGAATAATTCTGGGGCAAAACCAGGAGTAATTAAGACCATCTATTGTATAATTGGATACTAAATTCTTTTAGGCTTCCACCGTCGGGGATTGGTTTGAATAATAGAAATTTTCAGGCCACAAAGAGAAACACATTGCTACCAGGCTTTACATTCTGGTGGATCCTTTTGAACCCAGGCATGAGCAATCCCAAGTCTAGCAACAGTGATAACGAAAAAGAAAAGGCCTTGCGGTGGTGTCTTAACAGACACTTCCCTGAAATCGTTATGTAATAAACTTATATCAGCAATAGGAAGGTATTGTAAAAAATCTCTCAGCTAAACATATCTGAAAAACCCTTGCCTGGGAATTGCATTTTACATTTGCAGTTGATCAAACCAAGCTAAGGAGGAATCCTTAGTTAACTTTCCCAAGGTACTGAGTCCCAGTCATTGCCAACATGTTAAATAGCCCTTGTGAAAAAATTAAGGAATGTTTGGTTTGAAACCAAAAGAGGTATTTGCGTTAAAGCGGGGAACATTGCACACTGATCTAAAGACCTGTAACATCTAAATATATATTGCCAGTATATTAAATCTAGTATGTTTAAAATAAGCAGCAGTATCCACCAGACCTTCTCTAGGTATCCTGATTTGCTCCAAACTTCTAGACTCAGAAAGAATACTTGCAAAGGCCCAGTCCAAATAGCCCACAACTGCTGATGCTCTAAACATGAAAGAGGAGATATAGGATAGCGAGAGTCCAAGGAGAGACATACCACCTGCACTCCGAGGCTGTTGCAAATAATGAATAGCTAATCGAGGTTTCCTATACTGCCAAATAAATTTCTGCCAACTAGCTTATACCTTCTTAAAAAAAACTTTAGGAAGGTGTGAAGCAATGGATCTAAACAAATAAAGATAGCAAGGCAAAACATTAATTTTAATGACATTATATCTACCAATTAGCCCCAAAGTAAATCTGCCCCATTTCCGAGAGATCGCCATTAATTTACCATACAGAGCATCATAATTAAGGATAATGGTCTCCTCTTTGTTTAATGAGAGTTTGAACTTCCAACTAGATTGCTGACTTAACTAGCCAGGAATCAAATGAGGCCAGGGGAAAATTAGCAAGGATTTGTGATTTAGCAGAATTGAGCGTATAGCTTGCAACCTGGCCAAATTGTGCCGCCGTTAATTCAATATCTTTCAGGGTGCTAATGAGAGAACATTTGAAAATGGCAATACCATCCGCATATGCTAATACTCTTGCTTCTGACTTATGTAACAGGAGTGACGTAAAGGTAGATGAGAAACTTAAACCTTGTAAATGTGGCTGTATATAAAGAGCAAATAGTTGAGGTGATAATAGGCAGCCTTCTCTTGTACTGCGTCTAATAGAGATAGTGTCTGAAAAACCCCCCATACAGACTATTCAAGCTGACACCAAAGAATATAGAGCTCCAGTTCGATGTAAGAAATTAGGGTCTACGCAAATGAGGTCATAATTGGCCAAAGAAAGCTCCAGGAGACCCTGTCGAATGCCTTTTCATCATTCAGCAGGATTATCCTACCAGATCTACCAAGCTTGACTATAAACTCAAGAGCTAGAATGGGCAGAGCAATATTAGATGAAGTATCTCTTTGCCAGATAAAGGCATGTGCATGGGATTGACCAGAGACGTTATGACAGTAGTGAGGTGATTTGTCAAAATTCTCGTATAGATTTTCGAATCTGCATTAATAATTTTAATTGGCTGATATGAGCCACAGTCAGAGGTGTCTTTGTCTTCTTTCAAAAAGATCGCTATATGCGTTTTGTCCCATAAAGTAGGTACTGCTACTCGCAAAGCTGATTTGAAATGATCACCCAACATCAGAGTTAAAATGCCGAAGAATGCCTTGTAAAACTCCAGTGGGATTTCATCAGGACCATCAGCTATCCCGGAAGCAAGCTCCGAGATAACCTTCTCAACCTTGCCCTGCGCAACCTGTGAATCCAAGCACGTCTACTTGAGTGACTGCTTGAAGTTCCCTAAAGACCTGTATCCAAAAGTTCGCAATAGGGGGCAGAGCCATGCTAAATGTAGAAAATCAGCATCAGCGGCCCCATAGCGCTCACAGTTGGACAAGTCACGAAGTCCGTATTTATGAAGTCGCATTGGTGTGTAGTAAATGCAATTCAGGAACTTACACTGTATGAGTCGATGTCGGCCATTAAGTGAGATGCGTTTTATAGCCTTGCAGCAATATTTCCACATATTTTCCACATATTTTCATCTAATACCATATCCAAATCCGTCTGCCATTCCAGTCTGGCCTTGACGTAACAGTCCCTACTCAGTTCCTGCGTCTGGGAGTATATCCGAGCCACTAGGCGCTTAGGGGAAGCAGCACAGATCAGTGTTGAGAAGGAGTGTACCTCCGGTGGCTCCAGTAGCTCCTTTCCCAATAGCATGCGTAGCGCGGTTCTAGCCCTAAAGTAGTGAAATGTGGCCAGGGTGGGTGGTTGAGGATCCGTCTCAAGTAGGCCAGTCCAATCCCTACACCTTCCATCTCTAAAAAATTCCCCAATTGTGGCAAGTCCTAGTGAGTGCAGAGCTGCTACCATTTCTGGGGAAGTAAGAGTCGGTGACCACTCACACCAGGCTATGGGGGTGATAGGTGAATACAGAACAGAGAGCGCCTGCCTATTGAGGAGATTATGCCACGCATGGGTTGTGGCGTTAATCGAGTCGAGGATAGTGATATTCCTGCTGGGTGGGCGGAATAAGGCAGTCGCCAAGTGGGCTGGGGCTTGTGTGGCTCGCTCTATGTGTAGGTTTGGCGGGGATGTCCGCTGGTGTAACCAAAAGTATGCATGTGAGGCCTGGGCAGCGCGGTAATAAAGATCGAGGTCTGGGGCCCCCAATCCCCCCATTGAGTATGGCAGGACCAGGAGGTTCCAGATCGCCTGTGGTTGCTTGTTGGCCCAGGCTAGCTTAATTAGTATTGACCGAAGGTGTTTGAAGAATTGTGCTGGTAAGACCATCGGGATATTAAGGAATAGGAAGCGGAATCGGGGGAGGACCACCATTTTCATTAACGATATTCTAACCAATAGGGAAAGGGGGAGGCGGATCCATCTCGCAACATCGTCTTCAAGTTTAGCAATGGCGCGACCGTAGTTTTCCCTGAACACGAGTTCCAAATCTGTGTGTATTTGAATCCCTAGATAACGCACCGGGTCAGTAGACCATTGTAGGGGAAAGTCTAGCTCCTCGGGGGATGTCGCTGGGGTGAGAGGAAATATTACAGATTTCGCCCAATTAATTTTAAGGCCTGAGAGCTCACCGAACCACACTATCTTACGCAGGACAGGGAACACACTGTTAACCGGGTTGTGAATATAGAGGAGAGTGTCGTCTGCATAAGAGGAGACAATTAGGGTATATCCCGGGATACATATACCTTTATTGCCATGGTACTCATGCAAAGCGCAGGCCTTTGGCTCAGCTACCAGGGCGTACAGAAGCGGCGATAGGGGGCATCCCTGTCTGGTGCCTTTGGATATCATCATGGGGGCAGTGACCACGTCATCCACCCGCACTCACGTGGTGGGGCTTCTATACAGTGTACTAATAAGACTCAGAAAGACACTCCCCAGTCCCATGCGTTCTAGTGTCAGCATCATGAATTTCCATTCCACTGAGTCAAATGCTTTTTCAGCATCTTAAAAATATCGCCGCTGCTTTAGTAGCAGGGGCAGTGTGTTGTATAGCTCCAAAGACTGTACGCAAGTTGTAAGTGAGTGTGCGCTCTGGTATAAAACCCGCTTGTTCTGATCCCACTAGCGTTGGCATTAAGGGGCTAGTCTATTTGCTAGTACTTTGGCAAATATCTTCGTGTCCACGTTCAGGAGACAGTGGACGGTATGAGGAACAGCTATGTGGAGGCTTCCCGGGCTTTAAAATAACGACCAGGAGTGCTTCCCTCATTGTGGGCGGTATTATGCCTTGTTCAGCCATTTCTTCGAATAGCCTTAGCATATGTGGTATAAGCAGCTCCTGGAACTCCTTATAGAATCCCACCGTAAGCCCATCTTGACCCAGAGCGCTGCCTGAGCGCATCGTAGACAGGGCCGTCCGGATCTCCCATGCCTCTAGTCGCCGCATCAGGTACTCCCTGTGGTTGTCAAGTAGCCAGGGCAGTTTAATGTATTCCATGTATTCTAGTATGTCTGATTGTGTAGTGTGGGAAGTTGACTGGTAGAGTTGTGTTTAATAGGTTCGAAAGGTCTCCGCCACCTCATCCACATCAGTGGCTGTTATTCCTTCATCTGTAGTCAGCACTATGGGTTGGTATACTGCTCGACGTCCCTTCCTGAGATTTGCTAGGGTTGACCCCGGGCGCTCTCCCTCCCCATACACCCTTGCCAAAGCGTATATGCCTATAAGCTTAACCTCCCTATCAGCCTTGGTGTGGTATTCTTCTAGTGTGGTCTTAAGTGTAGCTTGTATTGTGGGGTCGTGTTTGTCCTTGACTTCCATTTCCAGTTCAGCAAGTGTTTGCTCCAATCTGTTCAGCTGTCCTCTAATCGACTTCAGCACTCCCGAGTGTTTGAATATGGCAACACCCCGCACATACACCTTAAAGGTCTCTCAAATCGTAGTGAAGTGGGGAAAGGACCCGAAATGTGTCGCAAAGAAGGTTTCCATTGCCTCCAGCATCTCAGCCTTAAACACCTCTTCTAGTAAGGCGTAGGGGGGGAATCGCCAAGTGAACGGGGGGGGTCGATTGACAGGAATGGTTATTGTTAAAAGTTCCGGGGAGTGGTCAGAATAAGTACGAGGGAATACTTCGCACTCTCTAATTGTGCCTTTAAGTGAACTCTTCAGGAACCAGTAATCAGTTCTGGTATGGAGATTATGGGGCGCAGAATAGTGCGTGTATCCCCCTTCTAGCGGGAAGCGAGAGCGCCAGACATCAAACATATCCATCCCCATCAGGGCATCTAAAATGGCCTCCGCCGCCTGTGTGCGGCGTCGTGGCAGACCACCAGAGTGATCAATGTCCGGGTGCAGTGTGCAACTAAAGTCCCCCCCCCCCAAAATCTGTGGTATAACAGGCAATTTCTTAGCTAAAGTCTGAAAATCATAATAAAATTGTGGGCAATCATGATTGGGGCCATAAATGTTAATTATTATATAGTCCACACCTGGCCCCCTACATCTAGATACGATATATCTACCATTGGAGTCTCTGTGCAATTTGTCAAGTATAAGGCGAGTTTTGGAATTAATCCAGGTTAACACCCCACGGGCATAAGTGGTAAAGCCCGCTGCGTGAAATGTGTCCCGGATCCTGTTTCTAATCTGTGGGAGGCTTGACACAGGGAGGTGTGTCTCCTGTAGTAGTGCTACATCTATATTGTGTCTATTGAGATATGACCTGACCTTCCTGATCTTACGCTGGTCATTAAGGCCTCTAATATTCCATGTTAAGAGTTTCAGGCTAGTCCCCATGTTTTATGGTAGTGTGATGGTTGCCCCTCATCTTGTTCAACAGCAGTTTGAGGCTCGTACCAGTGAAGCAAGCTAAACCAAATACGTAAAAAGATATAAACAATAATACATATACTCAAGACAATACCCTTCTCCCGCCACCCATGCCATGCGGACCCCAACTGTGCATAGTCAAGTTTCCCCCCTCCCAAATCCCAAACAATGGCATCTGCCAACCATGCAGTGGGTAACACGCAGGGGTGGATGTTGCCCAAACACTGCAATAAGCCATCAGCGACATCCACTCATGTAACTAAATAGCTTGACAATCAACATTCTAGGAGCAGTTTACTAGTTAACATACTCTAGTAAAGCATCTCTACGAGGCTTACGACTATGAATCTGAACCGACAACCATAGGGTCAACTCTGTAGAAGTACAAAAAGTATAACAACAACCAAGAAGATATAATCGTCACCTCGATCTCCGTTATTTTACGCTCCGCCATGTCCGTGCGTTCTGCCTGTTTATCGAGCCGCTCCCACATCTTTTTCTTAAGGAATACTTAGATGGTGATTAGCTAATCAAAAGACAATGATGCCTGATAGGACGTAGGCTGACTTCTAATACTTAAGGAATGCTCCCACAACAAAAGGCTTTAAGAGCATCCCACAGTACCATATTACTGCTGTGCCCAATTTAAGATAGATTAATTCCCTTATACATTCCTCCCAAATATGAATGTAAGATAAAACTAATAATACCTTATCATAAACTATTCATCAGTGCTGAGCAGAAGGTGCTTGAAAAAAATCAAGCTTAATGTGCAGGGAAAGAGAATTATGGGCCGAAATACTTCTAGGATTACGTTTTTATATCTAAATAACAAATGAGACAATAACAAACAAAAACATGTCTCTCTGGCAATAAGGCTCATGGGGCACAGAAAAAAAGGAAAGCCATATTCATAGAGTCGGCATGATCTCCATACAAAAAACTAAAGCAAATTGATTGCTTGTTTAAGTGCTAACCTGACTTTCTTCATTCATAATTGACCAGCCACTGCCAGCACTGTAGAACCAAGCCTAGTCTCTGCTAAAGATGAGTTCAGGCCAATAATTTAATCACCTAAGCAAATAATTAAATATTGTGGGGTAATATATGTTCAGACATAGACAGTGCAAATTATAAACTTAATTCCCCCCCTTGTTAACATTAGCAATCAGCCAGTGGCCAGTGATGTCTGTCTTTACATTGGTCACAAACCAGTCGCCTCCCTGTGAAAAACAGGGCAGCACTGCATTGTGAAGTATTAGAACAGGATACTGCTAAGATCTTGTATCCCAGGACTTTACATTTGTAGGATTCCTGTGAGGTGAGATGTATCTCTTGAAGACAGAATATTTGTGATCTAAGTGTGCCGAGTTTTTCTTTAATGTATTAACCTATTTTGAATCTCTCAACCCATTCACATTCCAAGGGAGCACATGTAAAGCCTGGGTGCCCCCTTGCTCAGGGTTAAACGGAGACATACTGGCCACATAGATTGCACATTGCACACTTAGGATGCAAAAACAATGACATTCTTTGAGACTTTCGTATTTTGTGCTTTTTTCCCCTCTGCGTCACCCGAGTGACAAACAACTCTGATGGCTGAAACCAGCCCAAACAGCCTCACCGTGAGAACGCCCACCTTCCCACTCATGAGTTCCCAACTCACGACCCTCTCCTACCATCCCAATGCCACCTCACCCCATTAACCCCCTTTACCACCCTGCCTAAGCCCATTCCTGTCCTGATTTCCTAAGGGAAATAAGTGCCTATAACCCATCACTGAGACTTAACCCTCTAAAGCTAATTCACTTCTGGGTCAGGCAAACACAAGCTGCCTCCAGTGTTGAGGCTGCAGAGGGTGCCTGACTCTAAACAGAAATCTAACCACACATGTCAAGTCACATATTTACACTGGAGTGAATTGGCAGATTGATAGCTCCAAAAAAGCAGGAGTATGACCCAGAGTCTAAAGTCCGGTGCCTAGAGTTAGACCATAGGTCTCTGTTTATCACAACTCCACAGACCATACGTTGAGGTACAGCATAGAAGGTGCAGCCGATAACCGCTAAGTTGTTTTATCCTTGCTCCACCCATTCAAATGACCTTGTGTCTTTCCCTGGTCCAGACATAATACTGTGTGCCCTTGGTTGAAAATCCTTAGATTTGCAGGCCTGAGCACAGAGACCGGCACCTCATTTTTTATATGATAGAATCATGTCGCACAGTCGCCTCCAGTGCTCCACCGACTCGTGGCAAAAGTCAGATGTAACAAAAGACTCCACTCCACACATTTTGATTGGAATTCGTGGGAGTGTGAGCTGAAAAATCTGTTGCTGAAAAATATAGTTACTGTTAGAAATTGGGTTTCTAGTTGGCAGAGGTATGCACCCTGTCTACGCAGGAACCACAACTCTAGTCAGGGTAAGTCTAAAGTTTACCTGTGCTCACTCTCTGGTAGTTTGGCTCACAGCAGTCAGCTAAACTAAAGAGGCAATGTGTAAAGTGTTTGTGCACACACATACAGTAAAACCATGAAAATACCACAAAGTACTCCACTCCAGTTTAGAAAAATAGCCAATATTTATCTGAGTAAAACAAGAGCAAAATGACAAAAATCCAACATACACAAGATATGAATTTTGCAAGATTAAATCAAAATGCTTAGTGCTTAGAAATCCATAGCTCCACCTGGGGCTCTTTGGTTGCACCTGACTGGGGCAAATCCAGAAGCTCAGTCTGACCGCGATGGAGTACGTGCCAGATACAGGGGTCACGCAGACCCGCTGACAGTACCTTGGATGTTTCAAAGCTTGGGGAACGATGCATTGAAAAACAGAGGGGTGTGTCACTGTCGAAGGCGATGCATCAGTTCCAACAAAGGTGAATTAGCCACTGGAGATGGGAGCCCATTGGCTACTTGCACACACACACACCCCTAAAACACCTAAAGTTAGGATTTAAGGCACTCCCGGTACCAGAACCTGAGATATGGAACATCTTGCAACAAAGGTCAAAGAAGAGTCCAAAGTCTTCAGGACCTGTACAAAGCAGAGGCGTGATGACCTGCACCTGTGGCAACCAACCTGCCTCTGCACAACTGCAACTTGTCCCAGACCAGAGACCATCTCCAAAGTAATGAGGAACCTCTCTGGGCACCAAAGGCAACTCCAGAACTCCCTTGGACTAGAGGTACTAGTCCCCTGCAGTCCACAGGAAAAAGCACGCTCCTGGAAGCAAAGAATCACTGGCCATCTGGCCTGCTGAGGGATCGGTCGAAAGTAAATGGTCTAGTGCATAGTGGGAAACATAGTTCTGACCTACAGAAAGTTTTCGGTGGCTACTGTTTTCCCCCGGACTGCAGGACGTCGAAGTAACCCAAGGCTGGGCTTCCTGCTGCCAAGGCTTGTTGGTGGTCCATCCAGATAACACTACCTTTGTTCGACGCTATGCTTTGAGAGAACTCTGCATCACCTTCACTTGGTCACCTTATTGGCCCCCTTGTTGAGTTTTTGCATCTGTTTCCTCACCTGTACTGTCTAAGCCGTAAAACCAATTCCACAGCTGCTCCCGCTTTAGCACCAAAGACAGCCAGAATGACTCTGCACAGTGGCCTCTCAAGCCATGTCATGCTGTGGCTTGATCCTGGGACCAGCATCACCTTAACCCCCTGTGACTTTCACTGGACTCGACCTGTAAGTGACCAATTGCAGAAAGCATTGACCACAATGTTAAAGTTTTGCTGTAGTGGATTGCCCTGATTTATTTTTCCTTCTAAAATCCATAACTCTCTTTATACTTATCTGATTGTGTTCATTTTGATGTCTAAAGTTATATAACATGTTGCTCTAATTTTATCAATTGTTGTTGGATTTCTTTTGAGTTGTACCAATCACTTATCGTCCATGTTGGTACCCTGAAAAACTTAACACATGCTCCTCTAGTAAAGCCTGACTGCTCTGTGCAACACCACCAGGAGTGAACTACGGATTTATTAGTGTGAATCTAAAGGACCTTTAATTGGGGTATTGCGAGAGTATTTCATAGTGAAGACTAACCAGCCTCACTATATAATACTCCACGTTCCTAAAAAAGCTGCATATTCACACACTTCTAGTAGAAATCCATTTATTGATCCCTTGGCTCAGATTTAATATTTGATGGAAGATATCCTCATGGTATGGTACCAGAATGCTGTGACATAAATGTCTCTGGCAAACATAGTGTCCTAAATATTGTTTACAAAAATATCATCCCAATGGAATTAGTTATAAAAAATCCACAGCCAATGAAGTGATATTTATGTCATATAATACTTTTGTTATCATCATTCTGTCACAGAAGCTCCCTGACACCAGGATGGATAAGCAAAAAAGTAAATTATTTCTAAGTAGCTGAGACACCAAGCTTCCAGTGATCTATACACTTCCTATGGTATACAAGAATTTGATTAACCCACAAGAAACAACTACCGGAACCCTTGAGTAAGTATTTCTGTTGGTTCCTGCAACCTTATGTACGCTGCACCAAGGTATATGTCTGCAAAAACATGGAACTGATTACCTTAGTTTAATTATTGTGTAACAAGGCGAATCATGATTGATCCTTGAATAGAGGATTGTATTCTACTGATAGCCATAGGTTGATTAATAGTAGCTCGGAGAGGAATGCGTGCCTGAGCAGACCACTGCTCTTGAGCACTTACTAGATGCATGAGGCCTACCATGGTGTACAACAACTACAAAAGCTACCACCTCCACTGCAAACATCTCAAGTTGTCACCATGCAGATGGACACATGGAGACAGAGGGATACATGGAGAATGATGAAGGTAGATGCACATCAAAACATGCAAACCGTTCATTAAGGAGCCCAGAATACTTACTAGATCAAGCAGACAGATATAACCAGTTGAAGGACTTGAAAGAGGCACCCGAGCACAGAGCCAGCTGACCTGTTCATAGAATATGTACTTACTGTTCCATCTGGCAGCTAGAAACACCCAGTGAGGTCTGTGTGTACCCAGGTATGAGAGAAGCTGGCAATGTGGGAAATGATGTGGACCACGAGTGGAGGCCCAAGTACGAGTAGGCAGAGAGAGTGCTTTAAGGATTAGCTAGGGTACTTATTTGTCTAATTATACCAGACCTACAGGTAGTGCACAGGGAGTGGACGCCTTACAAGTCTGTCAGCCCAAAAAGGCATGTGAGCCCAGTAAAGCTTTGTAAGCAAACACAACCTTGTACAACCTAATAAACCCCTGCACAACCGTTTCACAGCTATTATAATGAGAATAGGCAAACCGAGGCAATGTAATAACCACTCTCAATGCGTACTTGGAGCCTAATTTACACAAAGAAATCTAAAGTATTCTGCTGTGAGGATAAGTGTGCGTTTAGAGTAAATATCTGCCTGTTTTGGAAGTCTCCTGTTTAAAAAATTCTATTTTATTTTTAAAATAAACGATAGATTATGTAATACGTGTTGGCACCGAAAAAACATATGTAGGGCAGTCAAGCCTCACACATTCATTCACGAAGTATCCCTGGGAAGATGTGACTGTTACAATCAATTTTCCAGAAATATTCAATCTATAATTATTAATAACAGGCTTACAGCACAAAAGAATATTTGCACTTGCTAACCCTTTTTTCTTCACAAGAACTACGTTATCCTAATGGAGCAGCCCCTTGTTATGCAGTCTAACCAACTTTAGGGGTGTCCCCTCCGCATTTCTAAAGTACCAACTATCATTCTTGACAGAGCTCATTCAGATTTACTTTCACTTCTAAGGTGACAATTTGCTTATCAAAGGTGTAGAAATACCAACAAACCTACAGCTTTGTTGGTGTTATCCTTTCCAAGCTTTCATTCCTGTCTCTGAAATTAGATGTGCTCACATGTAAAAGTATATCATACTGGTGTCATTTTATGTCTGAGCAAATCCCCTAATAAATGTAAATTCGTGCTTTGAGTTGGATCTGGCCCTTTCTGCAAGGTCACCCCATATTTTATGCTTTCCTCTGCCTTCCTTTGCTGAATTTGTTTGTGTTGGCTTTTACGATTCTGCTCTTTTCCACTACTAACCCGTGGTAAAGTGCTTGTGCTCTCTCCTTGAAACATGGTCAAATTGGCTTACACATGGATGAGTGAGCTTTAAATGTCTATTTCAAACTGGCAAAATAAACTTCTTTTCAGGCCTAAACATTTCTTTTTAATACTTATAAGTCGACACAAAAGGGGCCCAAAAGGCACATTCGGCTGGACGCATGGTATTTTAAAATTAGGACATGTGTGTTTAAGTTTTAGATATCTTAACAGTGAAAAACTCCTAAAGTCGCTTTTCACTATTGTGAAGCTTTCTCTCCCATAGACTAACACTGAGTTACCTTACTCCACTTAAGAAGTTATAACTACAGATAGGGAAAATATAGTGAGATGATGTTTACAATAAAATGAATTGTAATTTAAAATCCACTTTAATAGTAAAGTTAGATTTTAAGTTACTATTCTTTTTAGAACTGTGAGCCCTAGGGTGGTCTTCTCCCATACGTTAAAGGATTAAAGGATTTATTCAGCGCATGGCTGTCCTGGCAAAAGGACGTACCAGCGCTAAATGCTGGAGGAGAGGATGCAAAAGGGAATGCAGACCAACAGAAAAGCCAGGTCTTCACGACCCTTCAAAAAGACAGAAGATTGGTGATGTTTCTGATAGGGAGTGACAAAGAGTTTCAAAGGGCGGGTGCAAGCACCTTAAATGACCGCCCCCGCCCTCTGGCCTTACGTAATCAACACACACACATAAGATGTAGAGCAGCGGAGCGGAGGACGCAGGTTGGGGTGTAGGAATGACAAAGATTGTTCAGAATTGCCGGGACTACGCCTGCAAGAATGTTGAGTCTGATGTAGAGCGTTTTGAACTGGATTCTTTGCTTCACGGGCAACCAATGAAGGTGACGTAACAGTCCTGAGACAGAACTATATCTAGGCAGAGCAAACAAACTGCGGGCTGTGGCATTCATGGTGCGCTGTAGCATGTTGATAACAGACTTATTGGATCCCAGCAGCAGACTATTGCAGTAATCCAGCCTGGCCAGAACCATAGCTTGGACGACCAACTGACGGGTATGGGGGTCAAACAGACCCAGTATGGGTTTAAGACCACGCAGTAGGCCAAAGCATGTCCCTGTCACTGTTTAAGCGTGGTCCTCAAAGGAGAGGGCATTGTCGAACCGAGCACTTTTTTACGACGGTTTTAGGCACCGGGGGAGTACCCAGTGTCGGCGGCGACCACTAGTCTCCCCAAAGGTGAGAGTCTCTGCCAAATAGGAGGATCTCTGTTTTGGATGAATTAAGCTGAAGACAATTCATTTCCATCCAGATGGCTATGGCAAATAGATCATCTCGAAATTTGGCGGCATCCTGGCCGGGATCCTTAGTAAAAGATAGAATCAACTGCGTGTCATCTGTGTATAACACCAACGAGATATTGCGGGTTTTGGCCAGCACAGCCAGTGGTCGAATATAAACATTAAACAGTTTCGGACTTAATACCGACCCCTGAGGAACACCGCAACATTGTGAGGGTCTCTGAGAGTGAAAGGGAAGGGCAATAACCTGAAAGGACCTGTCAGACAAAAAGGTAGTGAACCAGGCGAGGGCACTACCAGTGATGCCGATCTCCTGCAACTGATAAAGCAGGATGTTATGCGAGACCATGTGAAAGGTGGCACTAAGGTCCAGCAAAATAAGTGCCGCCGTACTGCCCTCATCCAGAGAAGTTCTGAGTTGCTTTGTAACTGTCAATAAAGCTGACTAGGTGCTGTGTCTTGGCCTGAAACCGTTTGTGAGGAATCCAATAATATAGAATGGGATTCCAGATATTGCGTTGGTATGGTTTTCAAACGGAACGGAAGCAGGGAGATTGGGCGATAGTTCTCCGGCCTAGAGGCATCTAGTGACGATTTCTTCAGTAGAGGGATAACCTTTGCATGTTTCCAGGCTTGCGGCAGCTGTACTGTCCTTAGGCAAAGGTTAATAAGTTCCAGGCATCTGGGAAGTAGACATTCCTGGAATTTGACAAAAAGTTCTGGTTTGAGGGGATCATCCGGAGAGCCTGACTTAATTTTGATGAACAAGAACTTGAGGCCATTCATCAGGATAGGTGGGAAAGCAGAGAGAGAGTGAGTCTCACTGTCAGGCAGAGCTCCCTTCATTAAGCATATAGCCTCACTCTTTGTTTGAAAAACGTCATAGATGCCTGCCACTTTATTGATGAAACTAGTGGCCAGAATTTCACATTGGGCATTAGAGGCAATAGTGTTATCTACTTTTTGTCTTCATCCTCCATTTTTGCTGATCTAATTTTGGCTGGTTTTAGGACTCTGTGCACTTTACCACTGCTAACCAGTGCTAAAGTTCATGTGCTCACTCCTCAAAATATGGTTACATTGGCTTGTCCCCAATTGCCATAGTCAATTTACTTGTAAGTCCCTGTTAAAGTGGTACTGCATATACCCAGTGCCTATAAATTAAATACTTGAAGTGCGTCAACAGCACTTATTGTGCCACCCACTTAAGTAGCCCTTTAAACATGTCTCCGGCCTGCCATTGCACCCTGTGTGTGCGGCTTTAAACTGCCATTTCTACCTGCCAAAATAAACCTTTCAGTATGCCCAATACCTGCCTTTTTAATACTTATAAGTCACACCTAGCGAAGACTCTAAAGAACCCATATGGCAGGGTGTAATGTATTTAAAAAGTAAGACATGTAATGTTAAGTCTTACAAATCCTGGTAGTGCAAGAGTCTCAAATTTGATTTTCCCTGCTACAAGGCCTACCTCTGCCGTAGGATAACATTGGAGGTACCTTATTACACCTAATAAAATGTAATTTCCAAATAGGAGAAAATCGCCAGATCATGTTTGGTAGCTTTGTAATTGTGACAAAAGAGCCTCTCAAATTACAATTTTGAAAATGCCACTTTTAGAAAGTTGACATTTTCCTGCCTCAGTCATTTAGTGCCTGTAGTCTGTCTCTGGGTCACATGACTGGGTGTTGCTGACAGTTGGGCTTTGTGTATTCCTCCTAGACAGTCACACACAATAGAGAGCTTAGGTATTTCTGGATGGGCCAACAATGGCAGTATGGGAGGACGGAGCTGGGCACAGCCCTGCTTACACTTGAATAAACTGTGTCCTACTTCCACTCAAAGGGCTGTATACCCTCATAGTTAGTTTGGAGCCAGGACACGATGCTTGGGGACTTTAAAGGAAAACCTCTAGAAGCTTCTCCCACTTCAAAGGCAGAACTGGACATAAATACTGGACCTCAGACACCAACTCTTCAGTACACTTCTCGACCTGTGGATATTCTGCCAGGAAGGACTGCTGTGGTGCTGAATGGCCAGCCACTCTACTGGACTGCTGTCCTGCTGGACTACTGCCTTGCTGTACTGCTGCCTTGCTGCCTTGCTGCCTTGCTGTGTTTACTTGCTGCCTTCTTGCCCGGGTGAGAAGGACTGGACCTGCATCTGTTGAAACCAGGACACCAAAGTGACTCCAAGAGCTAGTTGGCTGGGCTCTTGACTTCAGCCTCAGGGACAGAAGGCTCCAACAACCTTAACTCCAGCACCTGTACTCTGCCATCTATGAGTCTACCCTGCCAAGTGGTGCCACCCTAGTCCTGAACCATTGGAAGTGGGCCTGAAGTGCTCTGATGCATCTTCAACGCGGACCCTCGCAACGCTCTGCAGATGACTTTGTTCAGTGGACCTGCCTGGGTCCCTGTAGCCAGCCCATGCTCCATTGCGATTGGACTTAACTTGTGACTTTATCCCGGTTTGGGCACAACCACACATCCACAGTTTATGCTTTGTGTTTTTTGGAGCTATGTAACTGAAATCTTTAAATCTGCATATATCTGGTTCTACTAATCGGATTTTTGTCATTTTGGTATTTTTTTGTTATTAAAAGTCACTTTATTTTACTAAATTTGGTGTGGGACTCTTTTGAAGTTAGTCTTCACTGTGTTACAGTATGAAGGGTTGAACAAATACTTTTCACATTGCCTCTGAGTTGTCCCTGACTGCTCTGTGCCAAGCTACCTGAGGAAGTATAAGAACTGGCCAGAACCAGTTTTAGAGTCAGGTCAGGGAATCCCCCACACAAAGGCTGGCACCAGGTGTAAATGTGGCATCTTCAGAATCTCTCATCAGAACACTCCTGGGTCTGTGGAAGATTCAGAAGTAGCACTGCCCTGCTGTTTGAAGAAGAGGGACTGCCCTGCTGACTGAAGAAGGAAGATTGGACCTGCTTGCCTTGATCCCAGGCTACCAGAGTGACACTAAGGGTGCTAGTTAGCTAACCGCCTGTAGGAGCTATAGGGACACAACAAAAGCTTCCAAAAGGCCTCCCTGCAACTGTCAAACTGACCAGCACCAATCGGGCATACTGCCTGAAACCCTGCTTCCAGCGTCTGCTTGTGTGAGTCCTGATCCCCAAGAGGTTCCCCCCAGGTCCTTGACCCTTGGCTGGCATCAGTGTGAAATCCTCCTGTAGAAAAGGTGAAGATACAGACGTTTTGGGTTCCTCCTTACCACAAAGTGACATCTTCCTGTTGAGAATCGACCGCCTGCGATAACTAGCAACTAGAAGCTCCAGCAGGACTTGCTCTTCATGCTGACATTGGCCATCCATGAAAACCGGCATTGTGAGACATGTACTTTGTGACGACAGTGACAGCCCATGACAATCGCCAATGCGAAGCTTCAGCAATGACTGGCTGTTCGCTCTACAGCAACGACCATCTGCAATGCTTGACCTGCTCCATGTGCCAACAGTGTCCTCCTCGCTCCGTTCCCTCCACCAATGTGAACCACAGCCTTCACGCCTCGCTTTACAAAGTAACTCTTCAGTGGGACTAACCTGGTCCGTTTATCCTCACTTGTGACCTTCTCCTGGTCCAGCACAGCCAGATAACCACAAGTGGTGCTTTGTGCTACTTGACCCAATTTTTTTCAGCGAAATATTTTAAATCTCATATCGCCAGTTCTACCAATTGCATTGTTGTCATTTTGGTGTCATTTTATTAATTGTTTTAATTAATATTTTTATACCTGGTGCCTTCTGTGATGTGGGAGAAGTTTCGAGAGGTTTCTCTTTGAAGTGCTTGGAATTTTCTGATTCTCTTACACTGGATCCAAGCTGGCTGCAGAAACAATGCAGTGGTGACAAGCCCTTTGTATGAAGGCAGAGCACAGCCTATTCAGTTGCAAGTGGGGCTGGCCCCAGCTCCGCCCCATCCTGCCAGCAGATGGTCCGTTCAGGCACAGTTAATCCCTCTGTTATGTGAATGTCTAGGAGGAATTCAGAAAGTCCTAACTGCTAACTACACCTAGTCATGTGACCCAGGTGAGGCTGCAAGCACCAAATGCACCAAAAGTTATGATGAACCCGCTAAGGTTACTAAAGGAGGCAGTTAACAATACCATTATGCCACCTCATCCAAAGAACTATTCAATTTGGTGAACAGCTTGAAAAAATCTGCTAATAATCAATCTGGACTTCCTCTGTTGGAATCTCGGTGTGACATGCTTGCAACTTCTTCCTGGAGAAGGTCAATAAGAGTCTCCTCACACTTGAAGGGGATGATGGGGGTAACTAAGCCTCCCCAGTTGCTGGATGTTATTAGTACAAGTAACAAAAAATTAAGCATATTTCCGGAAAGACACACAGGAAATTCTAAAACCTGGCAGGTTCTCCGCGGAACCCTGCTCCCCCGGTTTTAAGTTAAAAGGTGGAAAGCCAGGGACATCCATTCTGACAGACATGTTTAACCATTCACTGCAGCCTGGAATTGTTCCATTAGCGTGGAAACACACCATTGTTAAGCCAACCCCCTACAGTGTGAAAACTACAGACTGATTTCTCTTCTTCCAGGACCCAGTAAGATTCTGCAAAGGTGTGTGAATACAATTCTCTCACTATATCTTGAGACAAACAGAATTCTACGTCCTTTCCAGACTGGATTTAGACCAGGGAGTAGCACAGAAACTGCCTTGCTTGCAGCTACTGAGAAACTAAAAGCCATTTTAGATATAGGGGGGGTCCATGGGCCTGACCCTTTTGGATCTGAGGCCAGCTTTGACACTGTCTCGCACCCAGCACTAGTTAGAAGACTGGAAGAAGCAGGCATTGCCGGATCAGCATTAAAATGCCTTACCTCCTTCCTCCAAAATAGAACTCACCAAGTGTGTGAAGAAGCCACACAGTTCAAAATTCTTGTCCTAAACTGTATGGTGCCTCAGAGATCCTGATGAAGACCCACTCTGTTCAACTTGTATGTCCTCCCTTTGGCAGAGATCATCAAGGTTTCTACACTTTATCCTACGCGGATGACACATAAATTGCCATCTTGCTCTCTCATCAAACAGAAAGAACGTCCACCCATCTTAATAGCTGCCTTAAGAATGTAGTAGGCTGGGTGGCTGCAAGCAGTCTGGAATTAAATGGGGAAAAGACTGAAGTGCTAGTGATGACAAACAACCCCTCCAGGTGGATGGAGATGAATTAGCCAGACTTTCTTGGCATTCAACCTACCCCTAAATCGGAGCTCAAGAGTTTGGGCCTCTGGCTCGACAACAAGCTAAGAAATAAGCGGCATCCTGTTTTGGCCTTCTCAGGACTCTGGTGGTGCAAGGCTTAGTCATCTGATGACTTGCCTATAATAACTCCCTATATTTTGGGTGCCCCAAATCTGTCGTAAAAAGAATCCAGATAACAAAAAATGCCACAAACAGATTTTTATGGAAAATTCCTAAACATAAATCAGCAACCGCTGCCATGGCAACCTTGCATTGGCTCTCAGTGCTTAAAATAATTAAATTTGAGGCACTCTGCCTTGCTCATCGAGCTATGTATAAAAAAGGACATGGTTGATACAAAGATTGCTAACATCTTACCACCCAACAAGAAAGTTGTGCTCCACTAACCAGAAACTGTTCATAGTCTCCAGTATATAGAAAACTACGGTTGTAGGGCACTCTTTCGCCTTCCTTGCCCCCAAGCTCTGGAACACTCTTCCACTGCAATTAAGGAAAACCAAGTCTGAACTAAAATTCAGAAAATTGCTAAAAACTGTCCTTTTCAGCTAATATGTTGGCCTGATGCTATGAACCTGAATTCTGTCTCAGAGCTGTGAGTCCCTTCTGGGTAGCCATGCCCTTTAGAAATCCACATGAATTCAATAGAATAGAAATGGCAGAGGGCAGAAAAATGCCAACTTTCTAAAAATTTCATTTTTAAAATTGTAATTTACAATTTTATAATTAACTTACGCCCCAGCAATGCACTTCTTAGGACCTCACATATTACATCACTCATGACATGGTCAGTTCACTGATGGCATCACTGATGACATCTCAAATGACATCACAGATGACATCACGACATCATCAAGTAGGTGTAAGTGTTTTTTTGTTATAATTTATGGGTGTTAAACATACATAATAACCTACTACATAAGTTAAATTAGTATACTAGACTGAGTGATACTATTTCTAGAATATATTAAGTGAGTGGCTATATGACTGTATGTATCCTTGTGTGTATGAGTGTGTATGTGGCTGTATTGGTGTATAAATTAGTGTGTGAGTAGCTGTGTGGGTGAGTGAGATGCTGTGTGAGTGGGGGTATTAGTGAGTGAGTGGGTGTGTCAGACGCTGTATAGGTGAGTGAGTGGTGGTGTGAGTGGCTCTATGGGTGAATACGTGGATGTGTAGTGACTGTATGGGTGAGTTAGAGGGTGTCTGAATGTAGCTGTATGAGTGAGTGTCTCGGTGGGTAAGTGACTGTATAGGTAAGTGAGTGGCTGTTTGAGTGTGTGTTTCATTAAGTGAGTTGGTTTGTGAGTGGCTGTATTGAGAGTAAGTGTCTGTGTGAATGGCTGTATGGGTGAGTGACCAGATGTGTGAGTGCTTCTATGGATGTGTGAATGGGTATGCAAGTGGTTGTGTGAGTGAATGTGTAGGTACAAAAGTGGCTGCATGAGTGGTTGTACAGGTGGGTGAATTGTTGTGTGAGTGGCTGTACAAGTGAGTGTGTGGGTGTGTGAGTGGCTCTATGGAGGAGTGAGTTGGTCTGTCAGTACTGATATGGGTCTGTGAATGGGTATGTGAGTGGTTGTGTGGGAGTGGGTGTACAAGAGGTTGTATGGAGTATCAGTGGGTATGTGAGTGGTTTTGTGGATAATGTAATTTGAGATGTCATCAATTATGTCACTGACCATGCCATGAGTAATATCACATGTGAGGTCATAAGCAGTGCATTGCAGAGGCACAAGTTATAATTAATGGGGAGCCGCCAGCAGAGAGGCCAGCAGCACCGGAGCCACTGCTGCAGCCAGGGGGACTCCAAGCCCCACAAAGTCAAGCGCCAGGAGGCGCTGACGTCACTGTGACTGCGCCCGGAGGCGTGTTAAAGCACATTGCGGCTCCCGCAGCACAGAGCCGCCAGCAGAGAGGCCAGCAGCACCGGAGCCACAGCCGCAGCCAGGGGGGCTCCAAGCCCCCCAAAGTCACGCGCCAGGAGGCACTGACCTCACTGTGACCGTGCCCAGAGGCACGTAAAAGCACATCACTACAGGAAGAGGCATGGCAGGCCCACCCCCCTTCAAGGCCTTCAACTGCAAGTGGTGAGTGCCCCGAAGTTTAAGTTTAAATCTCTGGCTTACCCTGATGGCTGCAAATTGTTTTATTTCCTTTAAAATACACCATCGGGAGGTACATCGGGCAAACAAATGCACGCCCTGGTACTAGTAACATCAACAGTATGCTCGAAAGGGTGGTAAACATTGTGTCAGGGGAAATTGAACTCACTGAGCGTCGTTTGTCTCTAGGCAATGATGGTGCACTGATTAACTTACACACCAGAGGGGCACCTCTTGACCCTGACCCAGATTTCCAACTGGTCTCAGCAACTACACAGGACTTCCTGCAGCTCCACCTCCCAGGCACTACTTACACTATGCATGCCAACATGAGTCCATCTAGCATCCCATCTGAGCCACAATCTATTGATGATGTTCCCACAACTCTGGCAAATTTGGCAGCAAAACGTTAGAGAAAATGCGGGAAACCTGTTTGTGCCAAAAGGAAACAACCACTCAGGATGGGTACGCCTAGCAACTGTTTGACCGCATGGATGCAATCACCTGCAAGGAACAGTATTACTGGGGAAGGTCATAATAGGGCCTTGTATCGCTCCATTAGCACACAGACCGAGGCACTGCCAGACAATGGGGGGGGGGGGGGTTGTTCATACTTTTACTAACTCTGTTATTGATGTTGATACCGTGTTTAAACGTTTTAATGATCTGTTAGATTCTAAACTTGCTCCCCTTTTTGAGCACTTAGATCGTCTTGATATAGCTATGGGAAAGCTCAGCCCACAGTTGGTGATAGCTCAAACCATGGCTACCCCGGGAAACAGATCCATTGTCAGCAAAAGCCCTAATTCAAACTCAACCACCACTGCTATTGCTCCTATTCCAGCTATTCCACCATCCGCTAGGCTCCCTGGGAGCAGTGCCTGCCATACATGCTGGCAAGTTAGGGATTGACTTTCAATCAGGGCTGAGGCGGCATTAAATCCCATTTTAAGGAGCAGTTCATTACCCATAGACGACCCAGTTACAACTTCACCCCCTGACCCTAGCCAAAGGCAGCGGACCAACCCTGACCTTACACATGTTGGAATAATGCCAGGTAACTCAGGCAGGGACACCGGAGACACCCCTAGCATTAATCACCTGAGGCCCAAGCCAGATGTCTTGAGTCTGCCTCCAGCCTCCTGCCCATATATACTAATCTCGTCTGGTGTCCCAAATCTCAAGAGGGACCAGAGAGAGTCCTGGGTCAAACTACGAAATAAATGTGTGGACTTGTTAATAAAGTTTAAAAGGTTCCACCCATCAGATATGAACGAGATCCTTATGGTCCATAGAGTTGGGTGGATCGGTACGTCTCCCAAGAACATGGACGGGGACTGTATTGTAATTAATTTTCGTAAATCATCCATGGTACGATCCTTATTGAGAACTTGTGAGTTAACACCAAATCAAAGCACCAATATCTACTCCTTACCATTGGGCTATTTTTACAAACCATCTCTTGGGCCCACTGTTATTGAGTGCGCACTCCCCATCTTACATAACAGGTTTCAGGCCCTATCCGAACTCGACACTCAGGATTGACTACCTCCCCCACTAGTATCTCAACTAGAACATCATGTTAATCCTCATGGGTTTGTGCTCCCCCACTCCACATCTAAATTGGACGATCAACAAGCGCCAACTAAGGCTCTGGCCAATACAGATTTAAACATCCTGAGTTGGAACGTAGCAGGCCTCCAGTCGAAGCTGAGGGATCCCCGATTGGCTAAATCTCGTAAGGAAACAGGATGAAGTTATTTTCCAAGAGACTTGGGTGGCCCAGGAACTACATATTGACGGGTTTCAATGTTATAACACTGCAGTCCCCATTCCCATGTCTGGTCGACCTTCGGGGGGCTTTCAATTTGGGTAAATACCACCGCCGGCGGCAGCATTAGGGCCCTATGCCCCCAAAGTAATAATTTCCAAGTCTTACTTTATAAGAGGGGTGTCTCCTTTTACTTCATCAACTTTTATAACAATGATTTTTACTCTATCCCTAGTGGGAATTTTATTAAACTATTTTATTTCATTGCCAACTTAGATTGTCAGCAAGAATCTATCAAATCAATAGGCATTTGTTTGGGAGGTGACTTCAACACAAAATTACCGGACACGACACATAGCACAGGGCCCCGCAGCACCAGGCAAACCTGCCGTAGGGGCGCAGAGCTGGCAGGACATTTGAACATACACAATCTTAGTAATGTTATGGAAATTGTGGGCGTAACACCCAATAGTAACCAATCTGAGCCAAACTGTTCATCTACCATAGATTACGTTTTTATTTCCCTTCTCCTCGAAGACTACCTAATGGAAGCAGAAGTTATTCCCACAACCCATGGGGACCATAACCCGATAAAGACAGTGCTTAGACTATCTCCCCGGCCCACGTTCACCCTGGAATGTGGAGCCAGGAACCTATTGCCCTCCACTGATAATTTAAGATTGATTTGGCGGGGTACAAATAATGCAGAATTGTTTCAGACACTGACTAAATCCAACATGCAGCTTATAAAGCTCTTGTCTGTCAGCTCGTGATCCGCACCATGAGGCTGTTTATGATTTTGTTAAACTTTTCCCTGCAATTAAATCCCTTCTTTCAAAGCCTATTCCCTCCGTGCAACGTGGACCTAGATGGTTTGACCACGAGTGCTCTGAGGCAAATAGACAATTGTGCAAAGCACTGTCAAGTAATCCAAGGTGTACTGTTGATGTGAAATTGGCTAGGCAGAGGTATAAGATAGCGATAACTAATAGGAAAGGGGAAATATTAAAAGACCGTTGGGAAGCATTAGCCCAAGCTGTAAATACTAAGAAGGAGAACACCTTTTGGGCAGCAATTAAGGACCTGAGGGCAATGGGGCAGCTACTAACTCCCATTAGCTGCACTATAACAAGTGAGGCCTGGGAAACCACTTCTCAAAGATTTATGCTGCCCCTACACAAGAGGAAGATTATTTTAAACATAAGACCCTAGTTAGGATCCCGATAATGCTGCCCGAGGTTGAGGAAGCCATCCAACAGAGTGTGGCCAACAAAGCCCCGGGACCGGACAGCTTACCCATTGACCTCATTAAACACAAGCCAGACTTTTGGGCGCCTCTTCTCTTAAACGTTTTTAACAATCTAACGCATGCCCCGTTACCCAACTCATGGTCAACAAGTATCATCGTACCGATTTTTAAAAAGGGTAATCTCTCTCAGCCCAACTGCTACAGGACTAGTTCTTTAATAGACAATACCCTAAAAATCCTGGGCAGAGTGCTATATAATAAGATCCTAGATTGGGCTGAGGGTAGCGACACCCTAGAGCACTGCCAGCTGGGTGTTAGGAGTAAAGTAGGCACTAACGAACAATGCCTAAACCTCAACTTATACGATATACCTTGCCTTCATGGATTTGACCTCTGCTTTTGATCTTGTCAATAAGTCAAAGCTTTGGTCTATCCTCTTGGCCTACGGTTTGGATGAAGCACTGGTGCACTGATGCACTTTTTAGCGCACCTACATATAGATCTAAAGGCCCGGGTCAAGATCAGCAGCGGGGGCGAAGTTACCGATGCGATTAAAGTAAGCAGAGGGGTTAGACAGGGGTGCGTTTTAGCACCCCTGCTTTTCATCATTTATATCAATGGTCTGTACAAATCATTGATCACACTAACCCATGATGTCCCCAAAATTAACAGCAAAATATTACCCGTGCTACTATATGCCAATGATGCGGTCCTTATGGGCCGCACTCCCAACTCCCTACGCATCTTAGTGCAGGGCTTTGTTGATTTTATGGCCAGCCTGTACCTAAGCATTAATTAAAAAAAATATTTTATTATGTCTTGCGGGCTAAGAAAACGCCAACTAAATTTTATATCTGTGGAAGGCCAGAAACTGAAAAGCACTAGCACTTTTCCTTATCTTGGGTTGGTCTTCGCTGCGAACGGCTCCTGGACTGAACATATGGTTCATTGCAGGAGTAAGTTCTCAAAGGCTTCTAACTCCATCTTTAGTCTCCCACGGCCTAAGAGAACAGGCGCTCTTTTAGCTATTTTAATTTTTTTTAAATCCCAGTGTATACCGAGGATGTATGATGTTACAAAGTGATCCTCTAGATCGCGGTACATTACATCGCTGTTTTTACAACGCAAGTCGTTACAACGACTTGCGCTGTAGGGCACTGGACTTACTAATAGTATGATTTACTATTCCAACTCCAGCCTACGTACAGTAAGGGAGATGTTGGAATAGTAAATCACACTATTCCTTAGTCTATAGCGCCATCCAGCGCAAGTCGTTGTAACAACATGCATTGTAAAAGCAGCGATGTAAATGTATAGCGGGTTTTGACCATGTTGTTAAGGTTGTTTTCCGTATACCGACAGCCACTTAGGGTGCAGAAGTCTGGGGCATTGCCAAGAGTCACTGTATCCAACTAGAAGAAAACAGATTTTGCAGGAATTTATTAGGTGCACCAATCTCCACAGCTCAGTATATCTGTCATAAAGAACTCAATTTAAATTATATAGAGGACTATATAAGGGCCCACCCTGCCCTCTTTTGGCTTTCCATATCGAAAAACCCAGCAGCAACACTCACGAGAGAGATCATAGGTGACTGTATTGGATGCGAGAAAGGGCAGAATATTCCGTGGTTGTCCAGAGTGCACAGGAGCCTACGCAGCGTTAATTTAGGAAACCTCTTTTTAAACCCAAGCATAGCTGAGACCATACATAAAATTTCCTCAGGGATTCACTCTATACACTTTATAGCACAGAAAGGAAGGAGAGGGACTCTAAGAAACATTCTATCATTAATTTTATGATTACTAAACATACTGTATATCCCCTGGCTAGCTACCTTACCCTGCCCATGAGTCACTGGGAGAGGAGTCTCTTCTTCCGTCTAAGGGCAGGTACTGTAAAATATTTGCTGTGCTTTCCCCTTGGTTACCACGCAAATCTAGATTCCCAACCCTGCCCGTGCGATTCGCAGAGTGGCCAAATTATTCTACACTTTTTGTTCTTTTGCAGGGACAACATGAAATACGTTAAGTGGCTTTTAAACCCGTTTTTTAAAAAACTATACCAATTAGCCTGGTAGATGCTTACAGAAGATTACTTACCATTGACAGATTCAGAGCTGACCTTCCGCATCGGCACTTTCTTGAGAATTGCCGGACGAGCCTGCAATATGATGTCCAACCTCTGAGTTAATTTTTTTCACATGAGTTTCCCCCTTACATATATGTTTTAAAAATGGTGTATTTATGCCTATTGCCAATTAATTCTTACTGTGATTATGTACTTGTGTATTTTAAATTGTTATATTTACTGTGCTTTTACAGATATGGCTGTATCCGAATAAAGTATTTTTGAACTTTAACCTGTTATAATTAACTCAGGTCACTATAACTGCTGAATTTCACTGTTTTTTTACAAGTGAAATGTGAGCCTAAATATAACGGCCCTGTAACCTTTGGTTTTTTCAGTGTATATTGGAAGGGGAAATATATATTTTTCCCACTCCAGTCTGTACAACAGTAGGAAAAGCGTTGGACATCGGAGGGATTACATTTACTATACCTACTCCAGTCTGTGCAATGGTAGTGAAAGGATTGAACTTCGAAGGGGTTAAATTTACTATTCCCACTCCAGTCTGTGCAACAGTAGGGAAAGCATTGAACTTTGGAGTAGCACGATTTACTATTCCCACTTCAGTCTGTGGAACAAAGGGAAAGCGTGGAACTTTGGAGAGCTAAGATTTGCTATTCCAACTCTAGTCTGTGCAATAGTAGGGAAAGTGTGGAACTTCAGAGGGATTAAATTTACTGATCCTACTCCAGTCTGTGCAACAGTATGGAAAACGTTGGACTTTGGAGAGGTTAAATTTACTATTCCCACTCCAGACTGTGGAACAGTAGGGAAAGCATTGGCCTTTGAAAGGGTAAGATGTATTATTCCCACTCCTGTCTGTGCAACAGTAGGGAAAGCGCTGGACTTCGGAGGGATTACATTTACTATTCCTACTCCAGTCTGTGCAATGGCAGTGAAAGGGTTGGACTTTGATGGGGTTAAATTTACTATTCCCACTCTATTCTGTACAACAGTAGGAAAACCATTGAACTTTGGAGTAGCAAGATTTACTATTCCCACTGCAGTCTGTAGAAAAGTAGGGAAAGCGTGGAACTTTGGATAGGTAAGATTAACTATTCCTACTCTAGTCTGTGCAACAGTACAGATAGCATTGGACTACAGAGGGATTACATTTACTGATCCCATTCCAGTCTGTGCAACAGTATGAAAAACATTGGACTTCAGAGGGGTTAAATTTACTATTCCTACTCCTGTCTGTGCAACGGCAGGGAAAGCATTGGACTTTGAAGGGGTTACATTTGCTATTCCCACTATAGTCTGTTAAACAGCAGGGAAAGTGTTGGGCTTCGAAGGGGTTACATTTACTATACCTACTCCAATCTGTGCAATGGTAGTGAAAACATTGGATTTTGGCAAAGCGTTGAACTTCACAGGGGTTAAATTTACTAGTCTCACTCCAGTCTGTGCAACAGTAGGGAAAGCATTGGACTTTGGAAGGGTAAGATTTACTATTCCCACTCCAGTTTGTACAACGGTAGTGAAAGCATTGGGTTTTGGAGAGGGAAAATGTACTATTCCGACGCTAGTCTGTGCAACAGGAGGCAAATCGTTGAACTTCGGAGAGGTAAGATTTACTATTCCAACTTCATTCGGTGCAACAGTAGGGAAAGCGTTGGACTTCAGAGGGATTAAATTTACTATTCCAACTCCAGTCTGTTCAACAGTAGGGAAAATGTTGGACTTCATTTTTTTTTTTTTTTTTATGGTTGAGAGCCTGCTTTATAAGATCTAGAAATGTCTTTCTTTTTTTTTTTTTTATTGAATATGATCTGTAACATTCATTCAAACAATTTCTTTAGAAACATGATAGATTCTTAATAAAACAACAAAAAAGAAAATATATCAAAGAAGAGAACAGAATCATTACAGCCCAGTGCATATGAATAGCTGAAGTGGGAGATAAGAAATATAAAATAAAAGTGTCAATCCTTTTCTTATCAGGGGGAAGATCTTACTTTCGAGTACCAGTTGGAGATTGGGGCCCACATCTGATTACCCCGGGCTCTAGCTTTCCTACCTCTTGTACTATATATAGCTGTCTCCTGCTTGTATATGGCGAGGAATCGACTGAGCCACATCTGAAAGGTGGGTATATTGGTGTCTTTCCAGGAAGCCGCCAGAATAATACGGAAGACGGCAGTGCCCAAGAAAACAATCCTCTGTTCCTCCAGACTGTACCCTAAGGATTCATCGTAACCTAAAAGATATAGGGTAGCGGAAGATCTAAAATTCCGCCCAAATACTTGAGTCCAGAATCCTCCAATCAGTGTTTGTAAATTGTCTAATTTTGGACAATCGGCAAACATGTGAATTAAATTTGCCTGTCCTTGTCTACATCTAGGGCAACAATCATCTACTCGTAGTCCCCAAGTAAAGAGTTTAGCCGGAGTAAAATAAAGGTCGTAAATAGTTTTAAAGTATTGTGCTTTAAGGTTAGATGCTAGAAATAATGTTGTATAAAGGGTTAGGGAATAATCAATATCTACATCCGGATTTCCGAGTTTTTGAGCCCAGGATCTCTCAACACGATCTAGGTCATCATTAGAGGATTGAGAAAAAATATCATATAGGGTACCTATCCTAGTTGCTCGTTCCTCAATAATAGAGAAAAAATTGAAACTACCTAAATTAATATTAAGTTTAGAATTACGGATGTTGGTAAAGACTTGAAAATATTTTAGATAATCTGTAGATGGAATATCAAATCTCTGTTGTAACCCCTCAAAAGATGGAGTGATATTCTGTCCAAAAAAATGACTGAGTGTATATATGCCCTTATTCTCCCATCTCTTAGAGACATTATCTATCAGAGATGCTGAAATAATCTTACTGTGCCAAAGAGAGGTGTATCTTGTTATTTTAGGTATTCCTAGTTGTTTGGAGGCAAGTTTCCAGATTTTCCATGCATCTCCCAACACCTTAAACTTAGTCTTTTTGTAATAGGACGTTTCGAGTTGTTTCAGAAATAACCCTTGACATTTATCACCTAGTCCAAGTTCAAAAATAGAAGGAATATAGGAGTCTGTGTTGGGTAAATTAGACGATTTTACTCTAAAGAGCAGGCCCATTTGTTGAAGTAATGTCGCCCAGAGATAGAACGTCAAGTTCGGGATACCAAGGCCGCCTCTATGTAGGGGGAGGGTTAATAGTGGTAATGCTCTCCTTATTTTGCCATAGTTCCATATGAATTTAGATATTGTGGAGTCAAAGATTTTAACAATACTACCGTCGGCCATCAATGGGATAGCCCGGAATAGATAGAGTATTCTAGGAAATATACTCATTTTGATGTAGTTCGCTCTCCCTATTATTGATAGATGTAAGTTATCTACCCTCTCAAGATCTGTTTTTACTGCTTTAATCAAGGGATCATAATTAAGCGAGTTAATCTCTTTTACCTCAGGAGAAATAATCACACCAAGATAGGTAGCATTTTTGACTTTATAGGGACTGTCATATATAGTGTTGTTAGTACATAGAACCATGGTTTTGTCTCTATTAAGTGAGTAGCCAGAATAAAATCCAAAAACCTGGGTTATTTGTTCTATTTCTGCCACTGCGTCAGCCGGTTTGGTTGTAAGCACAGCAATGTCGTCGGCGTATGCCAATATTTTAGTAGAATATGAGCCCACCTTAACTGGTTGTATTTGAGGGGAGTTAAGGAGCTTTAAAATTAAAGGATTAATTACTAGGGCAAATAATATCGGGGAACAAGGACAGCCCTGCCTAGTGCCCCTCTGTACCTCTACAAACTCTGACTCAAAGCCTTCAATGGATAGTTTAGCCCTTGGGCTGATGTAAAGGGCTTTTAAGGCTTTGATGAAGCCTGGGCCAAAATTATTAAATTCCATAATTTCCCATAAAAACCGCCAAGACACTCGATCAAATGCCTTTTCGGCATCGAGTAGGACCATCGACATTTCTCCCCCCCTGGCGGCCATGATGTCGAATAAGGCAATGGCTCTACGGGTATGGTCAGTTGTTCCTCTCCCGGGGATGAAGCCATGCTGCCAAGGGGATACCAGATGTTCAATGACCCCCCTCACTCGGTTTGCAAGTATCTTGGAGTATAGCTTTGAGTCAGAGTTTATAAGTGATATAGGTCTGTATGAAGATGGAAGCTGGGGGGGTTTCCCCTTTTTTGGGAATATCGCTATATTAGTGTGTTTCCAGGACTCTGGTGTAGCTGAGTGATGTTGTATTCCAAGAAACAGATCTAATAGATAGGGTAGTATCTGTTTGCCCAATACCTTATATAGCTCTAGGGGGATCCTATCAGGGCCAGCCGCCTTCCCGTTAGCTAGGTCCGATAGTGCAGTCTCTAGTTCTACCATTGTAATTTCTTTCTCCAATTCTTCTCTATCTCCTTGATCCAGTATTCTAGATACCTCTGGTTCCGGTAGCCACTCACTGAGAAAAGTTTTTATGTCTCTTGCGTATAGATGTTCATTATCGTTTTGGTATAGTTTTTGGTAGTATTTACGAAAGACTTCCACAATGTCTTGAGGGAAGGTGTACTGTTGACCCTCGTATTCAATATTCTTTATCTTTTTGTATGTTTCTTTTTGTCTAGTCATAAATTCTGTCTCTATTGGCTTGATAAATTTCTGCTGCTTTTTGTGTTAGCGAGCTATTAATTTCTGTTTTTAAGATCAGTAATTTTTGCAATGTATCAGAGGTTGATATTCCTTGCTGAATTTGTTTAGCATGCGTTATTTCCAGATTAATAAATTCCGCATTAAGTTGTTTATTAAAGCTATCCTGAGTTTTCTTACGGTTAGCTACAAAGGCTATAGTCTCTCCTCTAATTACTGCCTTAAAACAGTCCCATACGCTGAAACTGGGTGCACTATATTGATTACTATCAAAGAAAGATTGAGCACATGATGTAATATAGTTAATATAATCTGGATTAGAAAAAAGCTTTCGGTCAAACGACCATTGAATGTTAGGTCTATTAAAGTTATCCAGTTCAAAAGTTAACGTAAGTGCGTTGTGATCAGAGATGGTTTTGGGGGATTTAATTATATCTATTAAAGCTGTCCTGTGTATTGATGTCATAATGTAGTCTAGTCGTATATACTTATTGTGGGGATAAGAATAATAGGTGAAGCCATTATCCTTCTGTCTTAAAAGTAAATCATGACTATCCATCAAATGGGATATAGCCCTATAAACTTTAGGTTTCCGACCACTATACTTCTGTGGGAGTCTGTTGTTCACTAGTTTTTCAATATTTATGTTAAAATCCCCACACAAGATAAGTGGACCGGCCCAAGAAGCCAGTTCTAATTCAAGTTCGATAAAGAGTTGTGGGTCGTCCAGGTTGGAGCCGTAGAGTGAGCAGATGGTTATATCCGACTCTAATTGAACGACAGCCCACCTACCATTTTTATTGACAAGGCGGCGTCTAGGACTACCCAAACTAGGTTTTGCCAGAATGGCGACCCCCCGTGTTTTAGACGTTTGAGATGTTGCTGCTATCAAATTGAATCCGGGGATTTTTAATAGATTTTTATCACATCCAGCTATGTGGGTCTCCTGAATACAGAGAATATCGACAGGATCCTGTCGTAACAATTGAAAAAGCTGGGCCCTTTTTCTCCCGTCATTGAGACCCGACACGTTCCAGCATCGCAATTTTACTCTCCCCATTCAGACCTATTTCCCTTTAACCCGGTACCATCAGTATTACATAATTTGCGCCACCACCAGCCAACATTAAATTCGATATTTACACTGATTTTCCTCTCTCCGTTCTCGTTAGTCATAATTAATGTAAGTCTCCATTCGCTAAAAGAGATTAGCGTATCCAAAGAGCTTTTAAGATTTCTTATATTACAGATCAAATTCATTTCTGCATTTTTTCCCCCCCTCATCTCCTCCCCTCCCCACCCCCCTTCCCACACCCCCTCCCCCTCCCTACAAACCCCTGTGACCCACCCCCCCACCCTCCCCCACCCGTAATGTGAGGCAATTAGACTCTATGAGAGTCTTTAGTGATGGAGAGACGCTCCCAAGCCAAATCTAGACTGAGAGAAAAAAAATAAATAAATAAACTATTGAAAAAGAAGAAAAAAGAAAAGAAGGAGAAAGAAAATAATAAAGAAGGTAAAGAGAGGCATATAGAGGCACATAAAGACAACTTGATCTAATATATCTTTGTTACTATATAAAGTCTCAGTAATGTCCAATATGGTCTCTGTTCACCTCTCCCTATTCATCAAGTCCAGCATCCAAGTCCTTTGATCTCTCTATTCCAAAACATCACTAATAGGCCTTTAAGTGAGGCTATCTAAATATTCCTTGGCTTTTACTTCTGAAGTAAAAAATTTGATTTGGCCATTGTATAGAACTTTCAGTTTAGCTGGGTTATTAAGGTATACTTGTGCCTTCTTCTCCGTAAAAGGTTTGATAAGTTGTCGTAGGCGCCACCTCCTTTCGACCGTAGTGTGACAAAAATCCGGTCTAACAAAATAGGAAATAGAGTCCCGAGTCCGCCAAGCTTCTGGCCTGGCTTTATCTGAGATAGCTTGTCGGAGAAGAAAGTTTCCAAAAAATACTAGGACTGCTCGAGGATAATTTCCTTGTTTCCTAGTGCCTTTCATTGTGATTGGAATTCTGTGCACCCGTTGCACATCAAGCTCCCAGTTCCATGAAGAGAGCTCAGGAAGTGTATCTTTAAAGAGTTGGATGTTGAAGGCTCGGATATCAGTACCTTCAATATTTTCAGGAATTCCGAGGACGCGTAGGTTGTTGCGTCGTAAGCGGTTTTCCATGTCCTCGAGCTTCCATCTGACGTCAGTTAGTTCTGCTTCATGTAGTTTAACTTGTTCCTGTGTGACCGTAGCCTCTGCCTCATTAATGAGTATACGATCTTCCATTTCTGTCATTCTGGTATTGAAGGTGTTAACTGATCTTGACAGTTTACGAACTACACCCTGAACCTTCTGTAAAGCTATTTGTGCTTTGCGTCCGTCCCTTGATGTTTCTTCTCGATGGGAGGCAATAGCCTGGAGGACTGTATCCATCACCGTGGAGAGCGTAGCATCCTGTTGATGTGGAGAGCACCGCTGCGTCGGTCTAGAGCCGATGGCATGTTCTTGGGACCCCAACACAGTAGAAGGGGAGTAATCCCAAGTCAGCCCCTGGGCCCTTTTCTTCCGTATAGTAGCTCTTTTATTTTCCCTAGACTCTGCCGTTCTCACCGCATGGTCACTCTCAGTCTCGGAACCACTGTTAGATTCAATATCAGGTTCAGAGTCATCTGACCATCTTTCGTCTTCTATCCCTTCCGATATTGAATAGAATTCTGAAGGGTCCCTGTCGGTGTCGGTAGGGTCGGGGGTTATCTCGTCTCCATCGATTTCTTCCTTGCCGTCGGAAGTCTCCAACAAGTCTTCCAGATTTTTTGAGATGGCTCTGGGATCTGCAGTCCCCTGACCACCTCCTAGCCCATTACATATGGGCTGTTCTTGCAATATTTGATCTTCCTGCACAGCCAGAATCACTGGGGCTTTGCTAACCAATGGTATAACATCAAGTAGTGTTACTGGTGCTGACGTGAGTGAGCCTACTGAAGTGGTCTGTGTCTGTGTCAATAATGTTGAAGAGGGTGACGAAACAGTAGAAATCACAGGAGTATCACATAAGGGAAAATTCTCCATACCTTGTATTCCAGCATTAGGGTCTGTCCCAACCTTAGAATCTGTTGTTCCTGCCAGTGCAGCTGAAGGCTCCTTGCATATCGTAGGGCTGTCCTTTCTCATAGTTGTAGAAGTATTTGTGCTGGTGTTCATTATTTCCCTATCCTCGATTCTACCATTCTGAGTTTGTCCACAAGGTGTCACTGTAGACTCAGGGATATCCACGGCTAATGGAGAAACGGTTGATTTCAGTACTGAAGGGACCGGAGCAAGTACTGAAGCGGGAGTTTTTCGAAGCAATTCAATCACCGATGGACCAGCTGCGGGCGTACTTGGCTGTTGTCTCGATCCCCTTGCTGATTTCCCAGCTCCTGCATCGCGATCAGTAACATCCCCACAGTCCTCCAAACGTGTGCCGCCTCGTTTCACAGCCAGCTCTTTGTCTTGCAGAGCCTGCTTCGCTGCTCTAGTCTTGGCTGCAGCAGCGGCTATCGCAGTGGCGTTTTTTGGCGCCATGCCACCAGGGACACAGAAGACACTCCGTGAGGGGAAAATGTTGGACTTCAAAGGGGTTAAATTTACTATTCCCACTCCAGTCTGTGCAAAGGTAGTGAAAGCATTGGGCTTCGAAAGGGCTATATTTACTATTCCCATTCCAGTATGTGCAAAAGGTGGGAAAGCATTGAACTTTGAAGTAGCAAGATTTACTATTCCTACTCCAGTCTGTGCAACAGTAGAGAAAGTGTTGAAATTTGGAAGGGTACAATTTGCTGTTCCGCTCTAGTCTGTGCAGCAGTAGGGAAAGCGTTGGACTTCAGAGGGGTTACATTTACTATTCCCACTCCAGTCTAAGCAACAGTAGGGAAAGCGTTTGGCTTCGAAGGGGTTACTTTTGCTATTCCCACTCCAGTCGGTGCAATGGTAGAGAAAGTATTGGACTTTGGAGAGGTAAGATTGACTGTTCCCACTCAAGTCTGTGCAACAGTAAGGAAAGCGTCGGACTTTGGAGGGGTTAAATCTATTATTCCCACTCCAGTCTGTGCAACAGAAGGGAAAGAACTTCACTTCAAACACATTATATATTTGAGTCACCTTATTAATTAAGAATATAACACTCTTAATGTGAACATTATTAATTAATCCCAAAAAAGTTATATGTATGAAAAATTACAAATAATTAAACTATTGACATGATAATTTAATAATTAATAATTTTACCAAAAAAATTGTTATTTATATATTACTTAATTTACTTCCCACACTATTCCCCCACAAACCTAGCAGCACACACTCAAAATATAACTAAAGTAAATAAGTATAACACAATTTACATAATTGTTAATCAAATAACTAATTAATGAATAATTATTTGTTCATTTTGTATCATTTAATTAACATCCCACCCAATACCCCTGCAAACCTAGCAATCCACAACTAAAATATAAGTAAAATAAATCAATATTCATATGTACATTATTAATTCTCAATTAAATAATAAACGATAAACACATTTTAACACCAATGTGAGGGTGTTAGCCCTGGGCAAGCAACAGCCAAAATCCCTGGCAGGGTGAACCAAAAAATGTCACTAAATTAATCTGTGCTTAACCTAGGGTAACATGACACAAAAAGCCGTCAGGCTTAACTTAAAGGCAATGTTTAAAGTATTTATCAAGCAAACAAACAGTAATAAAGTGAAAACACAACAGAGGCCAATTCTGTTTCTAGCGGGTCCCATTTTCTACATAGGACTGTTAGGCCTGCTACGGAGAATATTGCTTTCAGGGCTTTGTCTCTTTAAGAAGAACACAGTATAATGAACATTCTACATGTCCCACTTTTAAATACAATGTGCCCTATCTTGTGGGGTACAAGGCTTACATACGGACAAATTATTAATATTTAAAAGGGAGTTTTTATTTATTAGAAGGGGTTTATTTTGACAGATCGCAGTGCATGTTTGACAATGTTACAGTCAGACTACAGAAGTAGGCTTGAAGCCATGTTTGCACTGTCACTATAGTGAATGGTACAACAGGTGCTGTAGTCCACTAGTAGCATTTCATTTCCAGACCCTTGGATACATTTTGTACTGTATAATAGGCAATTATAGTCAAGTTACCTATACCAATTATCAGCTCCCCCCTCTACTTACCTGGGACAGCTCCCCCAACCAGTCTGAACCCTTCCGGAACCGGCCTTCATGCCTAGAGGACCCCTCCTGATGCATTCTCTCTCTCTCTCTCACCTGCCGACCCAAGCAAACTCAGCAACTATCGACTCACTTCACTGCTTCCTTTTACAGCCAAAGTCTTGGATAATGCGATCAACAAGCAACTCTCCAGCAACCTCAATCTCCACCAACTCTGCACAGCATGCAGTCAGGCTTATGTAGCAACCAGAGCACTGAAACAGCCCTCATTGCAGCACAGACATTATCTGGGACATCCTTGACCAAGGAGAAAATGCAGCACTCATCCTGATCGTCTTCTCTGTGACCTTCAACACCGTTTCTCACCACACACTTGTTACAAGACTACATCACACAGGAATACAAGGGCCAGCACTGAAGTAGATGACCTAATTCCTCACAGGCAGAACTCAGAGAGTAAGACTTCCACCATACACTCCAGAACCCAAACTCATCTGCGGAGTCCTGCAAGGATTGTCACTCAGCCCAATCCTCTTAAACATATACATATCACCACTCGCAAATATCATCAGGTCACACAGGAACAGAATTGTCTCCTACACTGATGATATGCAGCTCAGATGACACCCACACCACCAAGAATAACTTCACAAACTGCATGACTAGCGTGGTGACTGGGATGAAAGAGAACTGCCTGAAGCTCAACACAGACAAAATGGAAGTGTTGATCTTCAAAACAAAGGATCACCTTGGGATTCCTTCTGGCAGCCTATGGAGGTAGGTACCACGCCTATTCCAACAGACCACGCCAAAATCCTTGAACTCACCTGGGACAAAAAACACCATGGCATCGCAGGTCAACAGTGTTACCTCCTCCTGCTACATCCTATGAATGCTGTGGAAGATCTTCGGGTGGCTACCCGATAACTCCAGACACACCATCACACAAGCCCTCATTACGAGCAGACTGGTCTACAAAAACACAGACTATGAAGGAATTTCTACCCAACTCTTCCACAGACTCCAGACATTCCAGAACACCAGTCAGACTCATCCTCGACCTCCCACTCCACACCAACATCCACTAGCTCCCCCTCTAGAAATGCTGTCACTTCAAACTACTCACCCACACATTCAAGGAGTTGCACAATACTTGTCCCACATGCTTCAACCACTGCCCACATTTCTATCAAAGCAAACACAAGGAGATGATGGCCAGAGCACTGAAACTTTTCAGACACTTACCCCCAGTCACTATTAGATCGGGGTTGAATCCATTAACTGCTGAGACCTACGTTAGCAGGGTATGCCCAGATGAGGGTCCCTTGCTCACTTTGCCACTGGATTCAAGCCAGCCTAGCTGATGAGGGGTAACACTCCGAAACTGGTCCCAGGATGCTTGTTTCCGTTCCAGGGAAGACCTTGCTTGGTAGTTCGGGCTAGACTGTTCCCATGAGGAACAGGGCCAAGGCTGATTTGCATATGGCTGGGTCTGAACTGGGGTGGCGAAGTGAGATAAATAACAATGATGGATTAAACCCAGATCTGTGACTGGGGGTGAGTGTCTGAAAAGTTTCAGCACTCCCTCCATCATCTCCTTGTGTTTACATTTCTAACAACCTCCCAGACAACTGTGCTCAGTTACACTCTCCCTCGCATGCACCCCCTGCATCCACAGAAGCAGAACTGGTGGTTGTTTGTTTTCCCACATTGCTCCCAAGACTTGGAACAACCTCCCCAACACACCAGATCCTCTGTCTTAGTTCTAGAAGCTAAAGACCTGGCTCTTCCATTAAGCCTCTGTCACAGGCAATCACAGCCTGTATGCAGGCTCGACCCTACTCTCCCACCCACAGCCCGAATACCCTCTCGGGTGACAAGTGCACTCTACACATCTACACAACATAACAACCACGAAGTTTGCCAATTCAATCGAGTTTAAAGAGGAAGCACAGGTGCTGCACTACTGATTAGTAGAGATTATGTGCAAATATTTCTAAAGACAGCAAAAATATAGAGCCTGATTCACAAAGGTAAACTTAGACCAAAAGTCTAAGTTTAGACCTTACGTCTAAGTTTAGACCTTAAGTCTAACTTTACTACTACTAAAGTTAGACTTTTGGTCTAAGTTTACCTTTGTGAATCAGACCCATAGGGTGCAGCACAAGGCAAAAAAATCCAGAGAGACCACATAAAAAAGGAAGATTTCCTACTGTTTCCCAAGTTTATTTAGTCATATAAAGCTAAAGGGACCACCCTTCAATCATTTCTGAAGTTGTAGGAGGAATACGATTTACTCCAGAGCCAGTTCTACCATTGGTTACACATTAAACATGCTCTCACACCCTACATTTCCAACATAGCTGAAATCCTTGATCCTTCTTTAGGGCCGATGGATCACAAACTATCTCTCATTTACAAATCATTGGTCATTAACACACCAGACATGATCTCCCATCTATGCAGTGCATGGGCTTGAGACCTAGGTACTCCCACAGACGATGACTGGCAGGAGGCTCTGGCATTCCCTTAGAAACATTTCAAGCCATGCAGCTGAAATACTTACAACAGGCTTTCTTCACAATGGACCGACTTTGGAACATGGCAGTGATTAGCTCACAATAATGCCTATGCTGCACTATACAAAAAGGAGACTTTATATATACAGTATGGAGTTGTGAGTGACTGCATTCATTTTGGGAGGGGGTATTTGCATGTTTAGAAGACGTGCTAGGCTGGCACCTTCCCAGAGATCCCAACCCTTCACTATTAGACATCACAGATTACACTGATAACAACACATATATGAGGGTTGAGGGCACTGCTGCCCCTTTGCTGGATGGCTGGAGGAAGGGGGTGGATCACTGTATAAGTATGGAAAGACCCATCTTTATTGCTAGGGGTTGTCCACAGAAATATATTATGATATGAAAGGATTGGGGCCGATACCTGGGGATCTGGGTGGAGCCATGGTGTCAATGGCCATGGACGGTGCATAATAAACCACGGGCCTTTGGAAATTAGGACATTTGGGGCCTCATGTAGGTAGCGTACCAGTTACCACTTCTTAAATACCGAGCCGTACCGACTCGGTATTTAAGAAGTGGTAACTCGTATGTAGGTAATGAGTCGGTAATTTTTACCGATTCGTTACTAGTCGGTGATTACCGAATCGGTATTTACCGATTCGGTAATGAGGCATACCTTCCCATTGATGGGAAGGTATGCCTCATTACCGAATCGGTAAATACCGATTCGGTAATGGGGGGAACACATACAAGGGTGGCAGGGTGTCACATTGACACCCTGTTGCACCCCTGTTTCGGCCATGTGTGCACATGTGGCACACATACATGCCCTAAGGGCATGTATGTATGCCACATTGCACACTGCTACGCGGGTAAAAATGCATGAATACATACATTAATTATTTACCACCAACTAAAAGTTGGTGGTAAATACCGACTCTAAAACACACCCACACACTCCCCCTACATCTCGATTTTGCTTTCGGAATTTACCGAATCGGTAAAATTACCGATTCGGAAAAGTTACCGATTCGGTAACATTACCGATTCGGTATTATTACCGATTCGGTAATTTTACCGATTCGGTAAATTCCGAAAGCAAAAATTGTCCCCCTACATACCATTAGCCAAAATACCGGTCGGTAACGGTAAAATTACCGAAAATCGGCCGTTACCGACCGGTATTTGGCTACCTACATGAGGCCCTTGGTAACAGACAGGGGCTGGTGGTGGAGGCTCCTTGGCATTTGCAAGTGATTCTTTGCGAGGGCATGTGGGATGAATGCTAGATACGTACAGTTTCATGGGGAACTCTTGATTGTGAACCCATGGTTTTTTATTTTGTTTAATATTATAAATGCCAATAAAAAGATTCTATAAAAAAAAAAATGATGCCAGAAAATAATGGAGATAACTTCCAAGAACAGGAATTATTATAAGAATGGGCAGCTGCGGCCCGTCCATACATGCAAAGAGGCCACACGCCTCAACTTTTTCAGATAAGAAGAGTGTCTGTCAAGCAGAGCAAAGGTTAGCCTAACAGACAATCTTCTTGTTCAGGTAAGGCAGTCAGGAGCTAGACATGCACTAAATAGGCAGGCTCCTGGCTGCCTGAGCGGAACTTTGCCACACTGAGGATTTCACAGTCCTGTGGGCGTGACATTCTCAGTCTGGCAAAAGTGCCTTGAGGCCCTCCTTTCATGACAAGGGGGAGCATGACAGATTGCCTCAGACCTGGGCGCTTAAGTTTTAAGCCATGAAGTGCCCAGGGCCGAGTGTCAATCAAGACATCTTGTTACAGAGTGGGGTGGGGTCAGCAGTCTCACTGACCCCATCCCACTCTGTGACGAGTGAGGGACTGCTGCCTTCCCTCATTGGCTGACCTAAGGTCAGCCAGTGTGGGAAGGAAGCAGTCCCAACTCTCCTGGGACCTCCGAGGCTTTCTGCCCCGGGAGCTGCAGGACAGTTACGTTTTATGTTTTCGAATGTTTGGTGTGTTCTTGCATGTAGGAGTGAATGAATTAATTTATTGTAAGTTTTTTGAATCGGTGTGTGTGCACGAGTGTGCATGCATGGGTGTTAGTGAGTGTGTGTATACGTGGGTGTGTGTGGTCTGCCCGCCCCCTTCCTGGCAAAATCACAGGCCGCCAGTGAGAATGGGGCATGAAAAAATATATTGGAGGGACTCAGGCATTTACATAGAGGTAGCTGGTTAAGTTAACCCTTTGCAGTTTATCTGTCTCCCCCCAACTGACCTTGCGACCCACATATTACCTCATGACATGCCAATGAAGATGTAGTTCACTTTAATCAAAAGACCAAGCCTGGTAAAGTACATCTGCTGCATTGATACTACCTGTAACAAATACAAGAACAAATCAGCTTAGTCCTTTACAGACCTGCCATGTTCACTGCCAAAATTAGAATTAAACATACTTACTAGCTAAAAAGAAGATGGACAACTACAGCAATAGCTGTCTTTAGCAAAAGAAAATACTGTGCATCAGGGTGGAAAGCTTATCCCTTCCTGGGGTGGCTCAGAGTTTATCGAAAGTACATCACAGAGTCAAGCCACTTGGTCAGCATTGCTGCCAATATGTGACGTGTGGGACTAAATGGCAAAAGATAAGACATATCCAGAAGGCACCCCTACAATCAATAAAATTGAGAGGAGTCCAACAAATCACAAGAAAGGCAGAAGATGATTACTGGAAAAAAAGGGTGAAAAGCCAAAAATCCAAAATAAAAGGTTATGGATGTGATCTGAGATCAGAGCACCTGATCATAGTGGATTATCCGAAGGCAAATGGACAAGCAGGAACTCTAAAAAGTAAAGTCTGTGTCCGTCATTAAGATTAAATCAGACCAAGCATGGCCAGAACCCAAGATCTGAGAGTAGTGCAAAAGAGGAGGAGAAAATAATCCCCCAAATGACTGTCTGTCTAGTAGTGGTATGTTTAAAAAGAACGCCTATTACAATTACACAACCTTCACAATGCACCAGTGAAAAACGGTTCCTAAGTTATGATTTTCATAGAGAAGTCGGGGGCATGTGAAGGCTAAAATGTTCAGATATAAATTTAGGAAACAAGGAGAATGTGAGCTTTTGTCAATACCCACTCTAATCTCCCTTGCCACATACCCATTAACTTTGACAATTTATAATCTGGCTGTAGGAGGCTCGCTGGATAACTAGGCAAGAGAACAGCAGAAGGCTTATTGTAAACTGTGGCAGAGCTCCCACAAAATTGAAAAATCTAATGCCTAATAAGAAAAAGCAAGTTTCTTTTAGGAGTCCTGGGCGTGCTCTTGGAAACTGTGGACTAAGTGACAGGCTTCTCTCAAACAAAATGTGGGTAAAGTGTTTTTGAAGCACCAAACAACTTTAAGGTAAATAATTAAAATTAGATTAAATTCTCTCTCCAACCTGTTGAACAGAAGTTCTATTCAATGATTAAAACAATCGCAATATAAAAAAATAATTTTAGGGAATATGGCGTTATATATATTATTTTTAAATATATAAAAACAGAAAACAATTGGGACCCAGTCTATGTCAGTCTTTTTTTAATGTTTTTTAATTATTTTTGTAAAGCAGATTCATAGGAGACATAAATATTATACACCGATATATAAAATTCTTATCATATCCACAGAATACTAATAATAATAAGCAAATAAATAATAATGTCACGTTTATAAGTCTTTGATACTTTCAATAAAGTGCACCAATGCGACCTTTAGCAGCCCGCAATTACCTCAACTTTCATTTTGTCATATCTCAGACATAGTTTTTCAGATCAATATGTACAATCCTTCTATTATTGCATCTTATGTCAGATATTTCATTAGTACTATAAACTGCAATGTCCAATTTATTTCAGTAAGCTGCAACAGTGATCGATTTAAATAGTCCTCCCTTTCTATTCAAGATTAAATTCTCGCTTCTACAGAAAGTACTTGCATCTTCTAATATCTTCTGTCACTCCAATGTGTTTCTGGAGCAGATTTACCCTGTGTTATCATCAATATTTTCCATAAATTGCCAAGTGGCATTAAATCATTTGATGCCCCCCGACCCTTTAAGCATATGCCTCCTCGAACTTCTTTGTTCGGCACATCTTACTATACCATTCCAAATATGTTGGCACTATATTGGTTTTCCATATTTTGCAAAATCAATGATCATGCAACTAAAGAACAAATTGTGATAAATACCTTTACCCCCTTTCCTAATGCTTGATCTTGCCTCTGTCTAGATAATCCAAACAATGCCACCCCGACCTCAGGTTTGATCCATCTGTGCACTCCGCTGCTTAGGGCTTCAAACACATGTTCCCAGAACTCAACCATCTTTGGACAGGTGGAAAAAGTATGCAGACAGTCTCCTCCTAGTTGTTGACAACGAAAACAACAATCTTGTATTTCGGGATACATTTTATGAAGAGAGCTTTGGGGGTGTAGTATGCCATTCATCGTGCCAGGAAAGACATTCTCTTGAAATTGGCTGCTCTTAATGCCTTATATCCTAATTCTGAGATTGCCTGCCACTCGACCTCAGAAAAGGTACACTGTGTCGTCAACATGATCTTTTCTAAAATCCTTTTTACCAGCTGGCTTTTCCCCTGGCCCAGTAGTACCCTGTACCAATTACCTATGTCCCTCATTTTACTTCTGAATAATGCTTTTAATATTGGGGAGGAGTCGCTATTTAAGTACCCACAGCATCTTTTTAAGAAAATTTACAATCTGAAGATATCCAAAATACAGATGCTTGCAGTGATCTCCACACCTAGCTTGGAGTTGCTGCCAGGTTATAATCCCCCCTCTAACCTGAAAATGTTCCCAATCATTTAAATCCATTTTTAATCCAATGTCGTATATGGCAATTTGGTATGTGAAAACCCAGTACTTTACATTCACTCAACTGTAAGTACCCATATCCTGCAGCTTTATTTTTTGAATAGCATGGTTGGAGTCTCCAACCATACTCCTGAAGTGTTTTATAAATCTTATCTTTTTTGGGAGTTTTGCCGTTTTAATAAATATCGAAAGCTGGGATCCTACCTCCTGAACCATCTTCTCCCTAAAAAAACTAGTCAATTTAAGCCAATGAAATGAAGTACGCCACGACATAGGCCTCATCCATGGCTAAGTAGTGAGTGATCGTGGTTGAGTAGAGGCGGCAGGTACACCCTGATCAAGTTGTATAAAGCGCTTGCACATAGGATGCCTTTTGGCTGATTGTCTATGGAGAGAGAATTAGATTAGGGTATGCAGAATGTCCTGGGCAGCGATTTTACTTTCAGACTTTAAAAGAATTATTCTAATTAGCCAGTTTTCTTTGTATTCACTAAGGGCCATATGTAGGAAGCCAAATACCGGTCGGTAACGGCCGATTTTCGGTAATTATCCCGTTACCGACCGGTATTTTGGCATTTGCTATGTAGGGGGCATATTTCAGGATTCGGTAATTTACCGAATCGGTAAAATTACCGAATCGGTAAATACCGAATCCTGAAATGAGATGTAGGTAACACTCTAATGAGTATTGTGTGGGAATTGAAATTCGGTATTTAACACCAAATATAAGTTGGTGTTAAATACCGAATACATTGCAAAAAGCAATATTTTGCTGAACAAAGAGTGCCATGTGGCAGACATACATGCCCTTAGGGCATGTATGTCCGCCACATGTGCACACATGCAGGAATCAGGGGTGCAACAGGGTGTCAATGTGACACCCTGCCACCCTTGAATGTGCTCCCCCCATTACCGAATCGGTATTTACCGATTCGGTAATGAGGCATACCTTCCCATTGATTCCTATGGGCCTCCAGGCCCATAGGAATCAATGGGAAGGTATGCCTCATTACCGAATCGGTAAATACCGATTCGGTAATTACCGAATTTCTCCGATTCGGTAATATTTACCGAATGATTACCTACATACAAGTTACCACTTCTTAAATACCGAATCGGTAAAGTTCGGTATTTAAGAAGTGGTAAATTGTATGCTACCTACATATGGCCCTTAATATCTAAAGTGCAGTAACTCCGGCAAGATGCATTTAAATTGATAATGTGTAATTTGTTCTCAAATATGTACTGCTGATGTTTACTTGTATGCATACACGTTCACTGCTTTGTTTATTGGTACACAATTTACAAAAACCTTGAGGGCAAACCTTAAATCCTTAAATGCAATGAACATATCCATGGGATCATAGTATGCTGTGTCTTAATTGTGGGCATGAGTTTCCAAGCTTAATGTCTAGAATATATAACACAAAGTAGACATTTCTGAAGACCCATATGTCTGCTCCCTCTGATTTCTCTGGGCTGTTGCTCAAAATGCGGGAAAGGGCAAAGGACTCCTCATCACCCCGATTGCCAGTGGGCTGGAAAGCATGAGGTGTTTACTGCACATGGTAAATATCAATTCTGAGGGGTATGGAATTTACTAGTTGTGGCAAATACATCCTATCCCTGGTCTACCTCTAGGAATTACCTGCAGGAATTATGTGTTCCGCACTGCATTTGGTGTCTTGGAATTGATCTTCCAAAATTCATCAGGAGAAAATTGTAAGGGCGTGGTGTGCATTGCAAGCCATCGCATCTCAATCCCCAAACAGAGTTTGTGCAGAAATTGCCATTTATCCTCCATCCGACCTTTAATAAGTGCCCCAATATTCCCTGTGATGGTTTATGACATATGGAGAGCAACATGATGGTCCTTAGAAATTGTCTTTATCATAGCTCTGTGGGAGCATTTATCACAATTTTTCAGACACTTTGTCGATCTAGGATATACCTTACATTCCCTTTACACTGGGGGAGGGCTGTATGCAGAGTTTGAGTCCTCTTGGTTAATCTCAAAAAACCCGAATTTTTACCATTGAAGCAAATCCTGATCCACTACAAGGATGCGAAAGCGACGAATGGAAGACATGTTGATCTCTTTGGCTCTTCTGAAAATGTCAGCATAAAAAACAGGTAGCCACATGCCAGAGCGATAAGCTATACACCAGGAAAATGTGACTCAATTTTCGTTTTCATCTCAACTTCTTTATTAGTTTAGTATATTTGTCCTTTATGCTATATTTATCAGTCACTGAATTTATAGAGATGTATTTAATTTTATGAGCACCTCTGTGAAGCAGGCACTAAAGACTAGCACAAGTTATTTTTTATGGATTATTGTGTTTTTATGATACATTTATACCACTGAACCTTCCTGCCACTTTGTAGACCATTGTACTGACACAAGATACATATCCTAAATCCTAAGAGTCACTATCTCATAACGTGGCATTGGGCAGCCATTATTGGAACACGTTAGAATAGTCAATTCGTCGATGATTTGACATCTCTAATGACTTATGTTTATGGTGCATGTGTTCTGAATTATAGATGAACATGCATAAGGAGGATCATACAAAAAGTCATGCTCTTATCTGGAGGCAGTTTATTGTAAATGCCAGAGTGCAGGAGCATCGCCTGTAATGGCTTCTAAAGCCCTCGATAGTAAACCTATCAACAATAAATATTGTTTTGTGCATTAAAAGAATTCATAGGAATGAAAAGAGTCCCAGGCAGTGCCTTAGCACGTCATAGAACTGTAGAGAGGAGTATATATTTATTTATTGACTAAAAAGCTACGATAATGTGGTACGGTTTTAGAACTGAATTCATATTTATAATGAAAATTAACCATACCTTGTAAACGCAGATTAAGCAAAAAAAAAGCGGTTTCCAAAGCCACTACCAGTGATAACAGTGCTTTCTTGCCTTAAAATGAACTAAAATGAAGATTATATCAAGATGCATTGCTTATAACTCGATTACGAAATTAAGTCATAAAAATACATTTTCATAAACTATAATAATGAATTAAAGTGATTTTGAATACACACAAAAAAGGCGAGATCTAAGACATACGTTCTGCATTTGTATCTTATCCTTGTTAATATGAGTTAAAGAGGTGCAAAATGAGAGATATAAGTATGTATCTCAATAACACTGACTCGCCCAGTCAGGTTTACAAGGTTGGTAACATGACAATAAGTTGGTTACTATTTATTGCTGAGGTCCAAAGACAACTGTTTCTTGTTAACTGTGAGACTCAGGGAGTTTCAAAGAGAAATTCAGTAAATAAGAACAAGACAACAGAACGTGGGAAAGTATCAGTTTGTGAGACACCCTTAAGGAGGAAGTGAGAAATGACTGGTAACGCAACCTAAACATTATGCAGATATGATCCACTTTACAAAGCTATCTGCAGGTGTAAATTCAGCATAGAAATGTAAATAGTCTAATTTACTAGAGTAAAACCATTTATGCCATTCATGAAATGTGTTTTACTCACCTACTAAGATGTGTTCGCACATACTTTTTCCTGTTGGAAAGTTTCTACATCTGAATGGAGCATCCACTTCAAAGGGAATGCTTTGAAAGTTTGGGAACACAGCAGGACATGTTTACAGGCATTCATAAGAATTTTCAGCCCATTATCCCGCTAGTAATGGCCAGAGATTTACTCCTGTCAAGGGCAGGCATGGCAGGGGAAGAGGTTTAGCCACAAAGCCAAATACTTTCCCTATGAAAAAATGCAATTTACTGAGTGCAATTGCATTCAGGCCAGACATTTGCACATGCCTGAATGCAGATCACATTTATTAGTTTTCAATCATTTGATACTGGCAAGGGAATCCCAGGAACCGGTGTGGGACCCTGGGACTTAGGAGATGCCCCGAGATTCCCCGCATACAATCACCAACAACAGAAAGCAGAACACAGAACCTCTTGTAGCCAGATAAATCAAAGCGATGCAATTACTAATTTAAGAGATACATTCATCAATACCAGGACAGAATCTCACATTACCCTATTGATCAGAATGAAGCAATCACTATTTTACTAAACACATTGAAGATTAAGAAAAATCACACTATAAATCGGCACAGAAGAAGGCACCCCCAGATAAACAGATCTCACTATTTGGCAAAATGTGGCTAATGGTCAGAAGTGTCCCACAGTAGCCAAAATTAAAGAACAAAAAATACCTTCTCCTTTCTCCTTATGAGATGAGTGTTTTTCTTATCCTTCTGACATTTCTAAATCAAAAAGTACTAGGCATATGTACATTAAGAGGAAAACAGGAATAATATCATAGAAAATTTACAAAGTGGACAGATAGTACCATCCCACTAGGGAATTCAGTTCGCAGTTTACTGTGTTCAGTTTCTATAGCCACTTATTTTCTTTTGATGCTAACAGTGTTCCATCGAGCACTGCCTTTTGAAAGGCAGAACAGTGTCAATCAAGAACCAAAACATATCTGTACGATCACTGTGAAGCTTTGCCTCTTAAATATATGGGAAGCCACAGACCTCACCCAGACTGAGAAGGCGTGGGCTGCACTAGGGTGGGCAATAGCGAAATGAAACATCGCACAAAAATGGGTCGTGGGTGAAACACCAACCGCCAGGGACTGGGTTGCCGATATGGATAGAGCCATGATTGCTGAAAAGGATGTGTTCAAGCATAGAGGATGCCCTAAAAAATGGGATCGTAAATGGACTGCCTGGAATATGTACAGGGGTGACATCTGCTTGTCTCCTTCTGTGAAACTACAATGCAGTGTAGACAGATTGCATGGCCCAGTGGACGTTGAGGGTGAGGTGTTTGGGTGTTGAATTTATGTTGTGCCAATCTGCTGAGAACAACCTACCTGTATATCACTTTGATCATATGTTATTGCCACTTTGCATACCTGTGCAATTTGTTATGATGCTTACTAAAAAGAGTTAAAAAAACAAAAAACATATCTGTAGGTTTGTGGCCCTACTCAATGAAATGCTCCACTAAAGGTCCATTCATCACCAGGCACCTTATGTGTATCTCATGTTGCAGAATCTGTGTTTTTTTACTATGGTTCATAGAAAGCGACCGACCACTTTAGATGTTCACTTTGTACTGTCTGTGGGACCTGTTGGACCACTGAGAATATCGAGAAATTCATAGTAAATAAAATAAGACAGAGGCTGTCCAATTTCACGACTTGCCAGACTCATAATGTTATCTATTGTATTGAAAGGCAAGGTTGGACAACAGGTGAAGACAAGCATTTTACAAGGGCGTTGTTACTTATTGCTTACAGCGCTATGCAGGGACTTCAATCTCTTCTTGACTGCCTCCTGGTGGTATCAAACACCTTTACTACAGGACTTGAAACTCATGATTTGTTATGTAGTGTGCCGCCTGGTGCAATTGTACACTTAGGCAGAAAGGGAATGGGATGTCCCTCCTTTGCTGGACGGCACACTTATTCCTTTAAGTTTATACATCCAGGTATCTGTGCCACTGAAAAGTCTGAAAACTTGGAATTCTTTTATTTGCAGTCAGGCACTACCAGAGCTGTTCCTGTTTTTTCCCCATACCATATCACATATACTGGCAACAACACTTAACACCCTTAATTGAGACAGCATCTGTTAAATACCGTACTTTAATTTTAAGCCTCGAAAAAGTGATTTTATTTTATTTTATAGAGCGCAAACAATTACCCGGAGGTGTCTCGGTGCTAAAAGGAGGAGGGGCAAAGAAAAAAAAATAGATTTTAGTGAAAAGCCAGGATTTCAAAAGCTTGCAGAAACTCCAGAGAGAGGGGGCTGATTTGATTGCCAAAGGAAGGTTGTTCCAATTTTGAGTTGTACAGACCAGAAACTCCTGCCTCCCCAGAAAGAGAGCTTATAGGGAGGCACCACCAGATTCATCATTGAACTAGACCTTAGAGTCCTGTTGGGCACATATTTGCTGAGTTTTTCCCTTAAGAAGGCTGGACCTTGAACCTGGAGCGCTTTATAGGTTATACAAAGCGCTTTAAAGAGCATTCTTTGCTGAACAGGCAGCCAATGCAGTCTTACCAAAGCCTGTGAGGCCGACTGCAATCTGGGGATTTTCATCAGCAATCTTGCTGCTGTGTTTTGTATAATATGCAATTTTTTCAGATGGACCTTGGGTAAGTTGACATAAATGCCATTGAAAAAATCCATCCTGGAGCTTAGAAGGCAGAGGACCACTGTATTCAATAGATTCGATGGAAGCAACTGTGCTATTTTCCTGATCATGCTCAGCATGAGGAAGGACGTAGAGATTACCTTATTAAGCTGTTCCTTGTAAGTAAGTTTCACATCTACCAGGATACCAAGATTTTTCACCCTGTTCACAGGAACCGGGGGAGAACCCAGTTCCTCCAGCCACCATGATGGATTCCAAAAGGAAGTGTTACTACCAAAGAGAATAACCTTTGTGTCTGCAGAGTTCAGCTTGAGGCAGTTCACATCCATCCAGGCACCGACCTCTCGCATACACACCCGGAATGACTCACTCCTGTCCGGACCTCTTCTGGAGAGGGACACGACAACCTGAGTATCGTCTGCACATGAGACAGTAGAAAAAGCCAAGCATTTCACCATGTGTCGGCTGTGTTATGGATATCCTCAATATTAAGTGCTGTAAATGTTATGTGCTGTAACCGGGAATTTTGTATGTTGTATAACGTATATGAATAAAACAAATCTCAAAGAAGCGTTCATCTCTGGCACAGCTTGATATTACTATTGCACATACTTACAGACAAGTGAGTGCTACCCACAGTATTTGTTTTAGTGAGTCCAAAAGAGGCATAACAGCTGTAAGATGTTATACAGATGGTCTCTTCCCCATTGAGGCTGAACAAGGTATACCAAGGGACTTCTCCTTTAGATGGTTTGTTGACCTGTACTTGCGCCCAAGTTCTCTGGAAGGAGATTCACTTGCATATAAAGGAGTTCACTATGATCATACTTCCTCTGCACACTTCGGTGGTCTTGCAAGGGATCGCAGTTGCGAATGTTACATAAATGCTGCATCGACTATCCAGGTTTCATCAGGTGTTTGACTAACCCCTCGCTGGATCTTTAGTGGAACAAATTATAACGTATTGCTGCCTTCAAAAATATTAGTTCAAAACAAAGTCATAGTCTGGACAACCACATCTGAAATAGTGCCCTGTCTGCGATCACATATCTGGGGCTACAGTCCATAGCAATGACCCAATGTACCTATGATAATTCCTTTAATTTTAATTATGCAGATTTATTGAGATATTTATACTGACACATTCCTTTGGATCCCCTGAATATGTAATCACTGCCATGTGCATTTTGTTATTAATCTCATGTTATAAATTGGACTCACTGTTTTATAGTATTTATTTTTGTGACATTTCCGTCTTTATTAGTATTTATTTATTTTTCTCAAATTACCATCAACTTTAAATTGATGGTAATTTGCATTTCTTAATAGCGAAATCCCTAATTTTTTGCTGTTGTTACATTGCATTTACGGAATCGCAATTTGCGATTCCCTAAATGCAATTTAAAAGTAATCGAACATTTTGCAATTAGTTAAATAGCGATTTTTGCATTTGGGATGATTCATCCCAAATGCAAAAATTGATGTCGCGAAGCCTTTGCGACCCCAAAAAGTAATGATGCATGTGCCCCTTAGAATCACTGAAAAATACAACTCAATTTTCGTTTTTCTCCACATTTCAAAATAAACACAGATAGAAAAAGGACTAGTTTTATGTCTGTATTAATCTGTAAAACTCAGTAAAAGTGGAAATCAGGGAGCCTTAGTGTAATAATGAAGCATCAATCAGGTAGCCAGGTAACGTAGAACAGGTTGTATATTTATTAGGCAGGTTACAGGATCAAATATGATGGTAAGATCTCAGGTAAAGCCTCTGTTAAGTCCATATATAAGAGCCCCACCAGGAGCAGCCTCCCTGCTGCTCAGCCCATCTCTTCCAACTGCCAACTCCTCCAGTCCCTCACACCCAACATTCTAAGTGACATCACACATGGCTGAGCAGCAAGGGACAGAATAGTAATAAGGAAGATGCACACAACACAACAGGTTATAACACATCTCCCTTCCTTACAAAAACAAAGCATAAAGATACAAATGCATAAAATCAAAATATCACCAAAATACCATTGCACACATAAACAGAAAATTCATTATGCAAGTAAACATACAACAAATCAGAAAATACTTGCAAGAAAATCAATAATGAACCCCATCCCCCTCCCTAGGGAACCTAATTAGATGGGAAAACACCACCAACAAATGAACAGCAATGGGGTAAACACACCACCCCATAGGGGAAAACACCACCCATAAACTCGGAAATAGGGAAAATAAACCTCCCTATGATACAAATCACAGAAATAGGGGAACAACGTCACCCTATAGGGGAAAAACACCTCCCTTAAACTCAGAAATAGGGAAAATAAACCACCCTATGATACACCATAACGCAACACAGAAATAGGGGAACAACGTCACCCTATAGGGGAAAACACCTCCCTTAAACTCAGAAATAGGGAAAATAAACCTCCCTATGATACAAAACGCAGAAATAGGGGAACAACGTCACCCTATAGGGGAAAAACACCTCCCTTAAACTCAGAAATAGGGAAAATAAACCACCCTATGATACACCATAACGCAACACAGAAATAGGGGAACAACGTCACCCTATAGGGGAAAACACCTCCCTTAAACTCAGAAATAGGGAAAATAAACCTCCCTATGATACAAAACGCAGAAATAAGGGAACAACGTCACCCTATAGGGGAAAAACACCTCCCTTAGACTCTGAAATAGGGAAAATAAACCTCCCTATGATACTCCATAACACAAAACTCAGAAATAGGGGAACAACCCCCTATGATCCAGAACTGGGCAATTAGCTCCCAAAACGTCTCAAAATTGAACACATCGCCCCACACAGCTCCACAACCCTACCAAAATAATGGGTACACACCAGCCACCAACATGACACAACACCCTTGAACAAGAACAGAGACACACACCAGCCCCACAGGATAGAGGCACTCACACACACCCCCACAAAACAGTAATGTGGCAATGAAAATAAAGAAATAAGAAATCTCATACTCCGGTGAGCGATCTCTCACCCGAAGTCCTCACCCAAAGTGAAGTCCTTGTCCATAAAATCCAATGTAGCTGTAATTCAATACAGTGCCTTGCTCCTCCAGTTGACGTCAGACATATGGAGTGAAAAATAATTAAGGATGTGCTCTGCCTTCCAAAATCACATTAACTACAGACCAGAATCAGTGTCCTTCGTGTGCTTCATAACTGAGAAGCTTGAAGTAACAACCCAAACATCTGAGAGTCACAAGAGGTTCAATCCAACCCTCAGGAATGTTGCACTTACTTACGACGCCTTCAAATCGAGAAATATCCCAATCCCGGTCATGACGAGGAAGTTCCGATTGACTCAAAAACGTGGTTGACAAAATGAGGATGCTTGGTACTTAGACTCACCGCTCCAAACGTCAGTGATTCCCACAGCGTCCCTGTGGTGGAACTCAGCCTCCTACAACTGCAACTACAGTCCTCCTCACAAAAGTCAATGCGTCCACAACGTTCAATTCCCGCTGTCTCCAGACGCATGAGGTCATGTGGAAACTTTATTGAAACTCCAAGCACAAACAGTGCAGCGTGGTTGGCATTTCCAGTTATATGATAACAGTAATGCGCCAGCCCCAAGATGGCGGCACGTTTTCGGCGTCAAACCGGATGGCTCACTGCACGAATCTGCAATGAAGCGTTCAGAAGCAGCCTGCAGCGTAAACGTCACAGAAGATCTCACCGGAGATACGCACAACACCACGACAAAGGTGAGTTGCACGCGCCATACCTTTTGAATTTGAACGGCTTGCAGCAATTTGTAGAGGGTTAACAATGCGCCAAATAAATTTCAAAGGTCCAAAATCGCCAGGACAACGTGTGACTAGAAATGTTCACACACTCTTTAGAAAAACAATGCGCAACACACGCATGTAAAACAGCCCACAGCACAAGCAGTTCGATCACGCAGGCTTGAAGTGTCAGAAAGATTAATCAAATTACTCAGATTACTGCTGTCAAACACCCCATCAATCCTCAGGGTTCTCGCAGGCAAGCAGGAACTAGCACTTAAACAGTCGGGCGAGCAGTGAAATGGTCACAGGTAGAGCTGACCACGTTCCCTTTTCCTTTTTCGCAATTTCTTTAAAATATACCAGCATTTCCTAAGCTCTTTTAAACATAGTCTCTTTCCTCACGCATACGTTCCTGAAGATAGTCACAAATGACTAGGGGTGTCTGTATAAGAATCTCTTGTTTCATTGCACACGGTACAGAAGAAAGAAACTGACACTTACATATTAGGGCGACCGATGGAGTGGTCACTGGTGGGGCTTCAGTGTCAGCTTCCTGAAAATACACAGCTAGTTACATTTCTTTACTCCCAGTTCCATTACAGTTTCCATCAGCAACATCTGTTTTCTCAAAAACCAGCTTGAAAGTTCTCTTGAAGTTTTTTTTCCTTTTCTCCTGAAAATCCTTCAAGCATCAGAAACCATAGTCCATTGAAGTAGGATCCCATCCTCGTCGCCAGTGTAATAATGAAGCATCAATCAGGTAGCCAGGTAACGTAGAACAGGTTGTATATTTATTAGGCAGGTTACAGGATCAAATATGATGGTAAGATCTCAGGTAAAGCCTCTGTTAAGTCCATATATAAGAGCCCCACCAGGAGCAGCCTCCCTGCTGCTCAGCCCATCTCTTCCAACTGCCAACTCCTCCAGTCCCTCACACCAAACATTCTAAGTGACATCACACATGGCTGAGCAGCAAGGGACAGAATAGTAATAAGGAAGATGCACACAACACAACAGGTTATAACACTTAGTTACAAATGTAGTCAATCTGTTGGACTGGGCTGTGTTTATTAGCGATCCATTGTTCTCTCTTGCTATGCATGCTTGCTGTGTTGTTTGCCAGATTTTCTTTTATTTGCCTCATGTCTTGTAAATGATTGAGAAGAGTTTTTGTTTTAAAAACGTGCAGCTGTGCATGATCCACATACACATACTGCACATTCAAGTGTATATATGAATGCATGAGTGTGTGTGTGTTGTGTGAGAATAAGAAGCAATGGAAATGTTATGCCTTATCGAATCACAACATTGAGTCTTTATGGATCGTGCTTAGTTGCATTTAGAAGAAGAATCTAAAGGTCCCACGTGCCTCATCGAACAGCTGACAGGAAAGGAGGCCATCTGATCAGAGTTCTTAAGGAACCCAAGACTTTGGGAAAGAGAGGTATGCTTACCAACAGGTGAGACTCCTTAAGATCACACTTCTTCGAACAATGGAAAAAGAGAAAGAAGTATCCAACTGATCTATTTATAAGGTTTGGGACATCTAGTGGTCTGAGGTCAAAACAATTTGATTCTCAGTAACAGGAAGTATTTGTTATTCTGTGTTTTTGGCAAATACAAGATGGTGGTATCCTGTGTCCTGGGTCATTGGAAGAGGTGTCAGTACAGGTTTCCTATATAAGAGTTCAAAGCCTGAGCCTCCATGCGTCTCAAAGTTCGGGGATCCAAGTTTGTCACGTTCATTGCCCACTAATCTTAATTCACTTTTTTCTACTGTCGATGTTCTAGTCGAAATTCTTGTTTTAAGATTTACTTAGTTATTCTGTTTTTGCTGTATATTATTGGGAGGTTTTCAATTTTGCTGTATATTTTTTGGGAGCTTTTTACTGCAACTTGTTTGTTTTTTTCCTCTCTTAGATACATCTACATTCTGTTTGTCATCCTCTGCTACCTGGTTGGTGCCTTGTTTGGCATTTCTTCACCTTCCTCACAGTGAATCTGGAGGATACCAGTGAGACTTCTGAGCAGAGGCAGCAGCTGCCAGCTATAGGGAATGGGGGGCAGGAGGGATGGAAATAGAGGGCAGGAGGAAAAGAAAAAAGACAAATAAACCACTTACCTGGCTGCACTCCTCGCTCTGGTCCTGATCTTCTCCTTTACTGTAGCATGGGCCCAGCCAACTCCATTAACCAATCCTGGCACTGCTCTCATGCTGTGAGAGCAGCTCCGGGATTGAATGGAGTGACCTGGCTGGATGCTCCTTCAGGCCCGGCAGACCTCTGCTTGGTCTCCGCCCAGCTGTCTAAGACAGCTAGGTGAGTAGCTTCAAAGTGCCAGCGCAAGCAACATGGGCACTGTGGAGCATCCAGCCAGCCACTGCTCCTGTCCTCTGCTGCCAATCGGCAGAAGAAGAAACGCCCAACATGTCTCTGGACTCAGAAGAAGAAACGCCCAACATGTCTCTGGACTCGGGGAAGGCTGGATGCTGCAGTGCATCTTACTTAGGCCCTTTTTATGATGTTGGGCGGAAAAACATCCGAAAGCTTGTCGGAGACTTTCCGCCTGACATCATAGGTTTCCATCCGACCAGCGCAGTATGGTACTGGCAGTCGGAGGGAAACCCACGGGGGAAATCCACTACGCTTCCAATGGGCTCACAGAGTCAGTTCAGGCGGCTTCGAATTGTAATCCCAAAATGACGGTGGAGTCAGCCCCGGCTCCACCGTCGGGATTACAATGTCGCTTTCTGCCTGCCCTTTCATGGTGGTCTGTCCGCCATGAAAAGGCAGGTGGGAAGTGACTTTGGGACCCCCTAGCAGGCCCCTTTCCCCCGGCCCTCCACTATGGGTCCCCAGGGGCAACTATGGTGCTCACCTAAACATCCATTTTTCTATTGCAGCTTGTGCTGCGGCCCTTTTCAGGATACCGCACAATCTGCAATACAAAAATTGATGTTTCCGACCGCCAATAGGACGATCACATCCTAATACTGCGGGTGGAACCGCCGACTAATAGTCGTGTGGTTCCATTCCCACTATAGTGTCAGTTGGACGCTTGTCGACCGACATTGTAATCAGGCCCTTTGTTGTTCATGTGCTTCTGCAGTAGGAGTTTCGCTCCAAATTACTCTTAATTACTCAAACTGGTGTATATGCATAATGTCAGTAATTTTGCATCACAAGAGCAATGCAAAATTGCTCCGATTACTCCGGCCTAATTAAAAATGTTTTCAGTCCTAACTAACACCATGTGGTTTGTACTATGAGCCCACATTTCCCTTCTCATCACTCCTTTGTCGTCCGGACTAGACATTGAGTTACAGGAATAGGTGTTATTGTCAGACCAACAAACCAAGAACCAGTATCAGAAATGCTATCCAGAAGGTAAGGAAAGAGTAGGCTGAAGGGGCCCAAGAGATCCAAATCTCTGCGTACCTTTGTGCATGTGTAAATGTGTTCACATGTACATAATTGTGTCTGTATGTATGAGTTAGCATGTGTGAGTGGTTGTGTCTCGTGTGAGTGCAGGTGTTTGTTTGCATGTGTGTGCATGTGTCTGCCTTCTTGTGAGTTGTGTTATGTGAATTTGTAGAATGCGGCTTATCACCTGTGAGGGTATCCAGGCATTGAGTAGGGCAGACCTGCGGGGAGGAGGAGTAGATCATGCCTGTTTCATCTGGAAGAGCCATGTCTAGAGGTTCCTTCGGAACTCCATGAGCGTGGGGGGGGGGGGGGTTGGGGGGGCGGTCTGAGGTGTTTTCAGGAGGTCAATCCAAGTCTTGGCTATGAGGTATGAGAAGGAGCGTCTTCAACGTCTGGTCTTCTTAATGCAAGGGAGGTGTGCTCTTACCAGGGATGCAGATCGAAGGTGTTTAGTGGGCTGGTAGAAGTTTTGGACATTGCTTGTGCTGGACTAGTGTTGTGGAGAGCTTTGTGGTGTGGGTGAGTAGTTTGAACGTACATCTTTTCTGGACTGGGAGCCAGTGGAGAATGTTGAGGTGTGGAGAGATGTGGTTGTTTCGCGGGATGTTCAGGATGAGTCTGGTGGCGGCATTCTGTGTGGTTTGGAGTCAGTGTAGGACATGAGTGGGATTCTAATGTAGATAGTGTTTCCATAATCAAGTCTACTTATGATAAGAGCCTGGGTGACCATTCATCTGGTGTTCAGTGAGATCCACTTGAAAATCTTGCGTAGCATTCGCAGGATGCGGAAGCATGATGAGGAGAAGGCACTGATCTGTCTGCACATGGAGAGGTTGGTGCCCAGGATGATCCAGAGGTTCTTGGCATGGTCCACAGGGGCGTGTGGGGGACGAAGTTCAGAGGGCCACCAAGACGCGTACCAGGGGAGAGGTTTTGGCAAAGATTGGGACTTTGAGTTTTGTCTGTTCTGTGCTGGAGGCAGTTGGTTTTCATCCAAGCAGCGATGTTTCTCATGCATCTGGCTAAGTTTGCTTTTGCGGTACTGGTTGAGTCGGCAAGGAGAGGACGCACCATGTGTCATCAGTGTAGGATACTATGGTGATGCCGTGGGCTCTGACAATGTCAGCGAGGGGCATCATGTAGACGTTAAATAGTGTTGGGCTAAGCGGCAATCCTTGAGAGAATACGCAGATCAGCTTTTTGGGTTCTGAGGTGTATGGGAGAAGAGTAAATCATTGAGTTCTGTCCGTGAGGAAGGAGGATGTCCACTTGAGGTGTGATTCACAGATACCCAAGTAATCACGTTTTCTGATGAGTGACTTATGGGAGACCATATCGAACGTTGCGGAGAGGTTGAGGAGTATGAGTGTGGCCATTTTTACTCGGTCAAGGATGCTTCTGATGTCATCAGGGGCAACAGTGAGGGCTGTCTCTGTGCTGTGGTTGGTGTGAAAGCCTGATTGAGAGCTGTCTAGGAGTTGATGGAGTTCTAGGTGGCCCGCGAGCTGGGTATTGATGGTTTTCTCAATGACTTAAGCTGGAAAATGCAGGAGTGAGAGGGGACTGTAGCTGCTGAGGGTGTTGGGGTCCGCTGTTGGTTTCTTCAATAGGGCATTGACAACTGCATTTTTCCAGCAAGACAGGAAGATGGCGGTGGTTATGGAGGTGTTGATGACAGTGACAAGCGTGGGGGAGATGATGGTTCATCCAAGGTTGTATATGAAGTGTGCACATGGCTCTGAGGGGGCTCCTGAGTAGATGGTATTCATCAGGGCGGTGGTTTCATCAGCTATGCTTTGGGTCGAATGTGTTGTAGATCTTGCCAATCTTCTGTTTGACAAAGTTTAAAAGATCATTGCAGAGTGCTTGGGATGGGATGATATTGTTGTTGGCAGCAATGGTGTTGGAAAACTCCTTGACGATGTTGAACAGTTCTTTGCTGTTGTTGGTGCTGGCTTCCAGTCTGAGTGGGCCTTTTTCTTTGCATCTTGTCGTTGTTGGTGGTGGAGGGTGAGGGTGGCTTTGTATGTGGATCCTGCAGTGGTGATTTTTAGGAGAGGGCAGAATTTTACTCATAAAAACTCCATGAGATTCCACGATGCTCCGCAAGCGGTGGAATTGTGGCACGTCACACTGATTTTTAGCCCCAGGAGCTTGTTCGCACTGTAAAATCTGCACAACCAGCACCACGCACCGTGCCAGAAGATGCTGCTTCTTTCTGCCGCATGAGTAAGTTTTCTACTCGAGCGCAGCTTTCTCAACATGAACAGTAGCAACCTGGTGCGGTCGCCCACGTTGAGAAATCATTCTGGGACTCGTCCTTGCGCTCAATCTTTCTCGCTCGCTAACTTAACGTTGGCGTGTCGCACGCAAGAAAAACTCCACCACAGGGTGGTTCACTGAGTTTTTCTGGAAGTCCGCACTCTAGGCTGAGCACGAGGTGGGCAAAACTCCACAAACTCTGTCGGCGGAGCGGAGTTTACTGACCCGCCCCTAGTGTTTTTTGTCGAGACTCCATTTTCTCTCAAGTTGTTTGAAGTATTGCTTGGACTCACTGAGGTCGTTTGAGTAACAGCTGGGTCAATTGTTGTTTTTGTATGTCTTGTTTCTGGTGGGAGATGTGCGGTTGGCCCAGTCGGTGAACCATTTATTGAAGAACCTGGTGTCGTCATTGAGGTTCCCGGTGTTGTTGGGCGGGCATTCCTGTAGGTTCTTGGTCCAGTTTTCTTCAAAAACCTGACCATGCATCTGTGTATATAGCTTCCTAGGGCAAACTATCAGCATAATAGTGTCACTGGCATTTTGTGCCTGGGGCACATTGTGACTATTTGTCTATCTATAGCATGATACTGGCCTGTCCATGGCATACTATTTTCATTTTTGACTGCATATTGATCATCTTTAGTTTAATACTATCTTTAACAAACTATGGACACATTTGACAACATTCTGGCAAAGCCTTGTTTAATAAAAGTCCATCCTTGACAGATGTAGGCATTCTTGACATACTTTGTTTTACCCACGGCATGATAGAGGTCCATTCTTGACATATTTTGGATACTTTTAACAAACTCCTGCCTAGTCTTGGTTTAATACTAATTGATCCTTACATTTTGGGGGCATTCGCTATGTAATTGCGGCTATCACTGGCATAATAGTGGGCTTGTTATAATGGTGGCCCTTTTGGCATAGTCTGGACATGCCTAATATTTGTGATGATAGTAGCCCTGGACTAATTTGTGGCTCTCCCTGGAGTGGCCCATTCATAGCTTATTGTGAGAAATGAGTGGGCTAATAATAGCTCTGTCCCAATATTGTCTTTCCTTGGCATATAGAGGGCATGCTTGACATAACTGTGAGTATCCCTGCCATAACGGTGGTTCTGACATAATTGTAACGCTATTAGTCTATCCCTGGTGTATTACTGGCCATTGACTAATTGATACCGTCCTTGACATATTATATTTACACATTGACCTTTTGTGGCTATCCCTCGCATAATTGTAGATCTGTCTGCAAGTTACCCATCCTTGACATATTATGGGCATTCTTGGTGTAAATGTGGTTATCTATGTTATAAGGGTGGCCCTGGAATAATGGTGCCAAATCTTGACACATAAGGAAGGTTTATGACATAACTGTGGCTAACCTTGGCAAAATGGATGCCCTGGTATAATGGTTCAATTCTTAACATGCTTTCGGCATTCTTGACATAATTTGGGGTATTTTTTAGATAATGGTTGGGGAAAAATCTGCTCTATGATGGTTATTGATATTGGTAAATGACCCTTAAAAATCTGAATCTTTCCATGTGTGGCAGTACTAAATTAGATTTCTTAATGAATATACTAAACAGAAGTTTGGGGACTAAACATCCATTTAGTATAAATGAAAAGCTAGCATCTCTAGAATGTAATAGTGTGTTATTCATGAAAATGTCATGCTTAGATCTGAACACAAATTGAGTTATTTATCTAAAAGAAAATCTGTATTCAATAACAAAATGTCAGTTCTTTGAAACTGGCAAGCCAATGTTTAGGATGAAATAGTTGTATTTTTACTTATAAGTGTTATTTGATTAAAAATTCTCAGAAAATTAAAGAGTCTTATTTGATGCTCTTGATTCATTCATACTTGGCATCACTTACTTAAAAGACTTTTCATTTTTGACTTCTGTGTGTCTATTTTATCTTCTATATTGATGAAGCTTTTTATGACATTGTCAATACTGGTGCCTGAGCATGCAAGATTAGGGCAAACGATCTGCTCTCTGAAACTCCAAGGATTCTGCTTATCAAGCAGTGGCACTGCTGTACGGCCCTGAAAGATTTGTCTGGATTTGCTGTCTGTGACTCGTGATTTTTAAATATATTTTAGAATTTTTTACTCTGACCCTTTCAATTAAATTCTTGTCCATGTATATATGACTGAGATTATACTTGGAAAGCTCAGGGTGGAAAAATGTTAGCGGAATGTAGAAATGAAGGGGCATATCAGCAACAGCTGGCGATAATTATCGCGAAGCGCGCTTAGCACGAGGATGATTATCACCGGCTATCGCTGGATTTTATCGCAGAGATAGCGTGCTATCAGCAACGCTTATCTCCAATGCGATAAAAAATACAGCGATAGCTGCTAAATGTGGGATTATCGCTGGAAATCCAGCGATAATCGCACAGCGATAGGCGATACGTTGATGATAGGGTAGGGTGGTCTAATCCTCAGAATCCACCACCCATAGGCTAGCATGGCTTAGTCAGTTTAAAAGCAAGCTTAATGAAACCTGCAATAAGCGCAGTTAGCGCTACTTTTCTCGTCGCTACACAGGTTAGCGATATGCTTGATAATTGGAGAAATGTCTCTAAGCGACATTTTCCACGTTATTTTAGTAGGGTACGCCCACTTTGCATATCATTGCCGTTGCAAAGATGGGCGTTAGGGAAACCGGAGCTGAGGCATAGGAACATGCGTTAGCGTGTCCTTGCTGATAGTGCGATATAATTATCGCCACTTTTCGCCCGAAAACGGACGCTGAAGCGGCGATAATTATATCGCTTCCCCTTGATTATATGCCCCGAAGAATGATGCTTTGTATATATTTTTTTCAATTATAGCCCCTGTGAGATTCATGCCATTTGTTTAACTGCCTATGTTACCTACAGCACTATAACCATTTTTTAGGAAAATTGTGCTGCAATGCACCGGTTTGCAATTTTCTTTTCAAAGTTGTCTTGTGGAAGGTGACCCCTCCTCCCCATGACGCAAAAAGACTGTTATTTGCGCTCAAACAGCATGTTAATCTGTAACCCACATTAACTATAGCATAAATGATTTACACATGATTTATTCATTATGTACTTGATTTACATCACTTATTAGTTTCATGTTATTCACATTTAGATTTAGCAGAGTGAAACATATTCTTATATTTTATTGACTTTAATTAGCCAGTGTGCATTTAAAATTAGCATTCGTGAGCCTAGGTTCTCCACACCATTTTTTAAATGAACATTGTATTTCTGCTTGTTGTGCATAATATTTAAAACATTTTAATACAAAAGTCACTATGAGTTCATTTAAAATATCATTCTTTCCTAGCTTACATTTGAAGGTAGTAGAATAGTAGGTTTGGACCAAAACTTCAACACCTGCAATGTATGAGAAAGCTGAGGAGTTAACCCTTTGTGATATGGTGAAGTTAGTGATAGGAGAAAGAGTTGGCATTATATTATTTCATGATGAGGAAAACAACTCCAGGCACAGAGAGAGCACTAGGCTATGGTTGGTCATTTCCTGGTGAGAAACCTGAAATTTGTATCGAAATGTTGAATTTTAACTGTGCAAATCTTGTTAGTTAGATAACTTGCCCTGGACTACCTTTGCAGGCAGACGTCTTCTCTCATCTCCTGAGATCAATACTCCTCATTATCCTCCTCACAGATATGCTCAAGAGCAAGTGTCTTTCTTCTGATCCTAATCTTGGATCCTTAATTAGGTTCCTTTTTAGATTTTAGATTTACTGATGCCAACTGCCTTTGAAATTTTCAAACCTACCCACAACTTTGGTTCAGAATTAGGGTATTTCCTTTATGGAAACCAGCTTTGCCTCGCTTTGAACTTGTTGCCTCTGATATACGAAATCTTCACATTTCCTATTGTATTGCTTGGATTATGTTCCCGTTTGCCATTATTAAAAAAATATAGCTTTTTACTGAATTAATGTATTTTGGGATATAATGTTACTACTCTGATTAATAAACGTTCATAGTTTGCAATCTATTCATCTCTGTCATTACTGTGGAGCAAAATCTGTTTCACTGTCAATAATATGCCAGCACATTTTGTGATTTCAGCCTCAGTTTGAGACAAAGACCCCTCTGAGTGGAGATAGCAGAGTTTTGAGATTGCACCAAGATTAGCGAGGCTCAGAGATCATCCTTATTTTATCTAATCTCGCTATCACCCCTCTGACCCTTTGGGAAGGTCTGACTTGGCTGGCACACTATAAACACAGTGGATAATGTATTTATTTCATTGGTGTTGTCTGTAGGAAAATGGGTTAAGAGAAAGCCCCTCTCAAAAAAAATCATAATCTTTTTCAGGGTGAACCACCAAAGTCACTAAATTAAACTGTGCTTAACCCTCTAGAAGCTTGGCACAAAAGCAGTCTTGCTTAACTTAGAGGCAAAGCATAAAGTATTTATGCATCACACAAACAGTAATAAGGTGAAAACACAACACAAGAAAATTCCCAAACCAATTAAGAAAAATAGAGCACATTTTAAAAACTAAAATGATACTAGAGTGAAAAGAAAGTCCAATCAGCACAACTGGAGATACGCAATTTAAACTTTTAGGTAAAAATAGATTTAGTGCCTAAAGGCAGAAAGCTTCAACTGATAGAATCTGGTCAGGCTGGACTGGGACAAAGTCACAAGTTCATGCCGACCACAATGGAACACAGGTCAGTCACAGGACCAAATTTGGCCAGCTGGGATTTGTACCTCATGTCCTTGGTGTAAGGTCTGCGTGGCATTACTTTGCGGGGCTTTGCATTGCTTGGAGTCAGTTTCAATGAAACTTCCAGATGTGCAGCTAGGCTTTCTGGTGCTTTGCATCAATTGGCATCAGTTCTGATGAAGATTCCAGATGTGCAACTAGGCTTTGCAGTGGTCCCGATGAGGCTTTCAGCTGTGCAGTGAGGCTTTGCGGGGCTTTGTGACACTCGGCGGCGGTTCTGATGAATCGTTCAGCTCGGCAGCCACGCTTTGCAGGGCTCTGCATTGCTTCACACCAGATTTGATTAAACCTTCAGGAAGTCAAGGAGTAGCTCTGCCTTATGCCAACCAAGGGCCAAGAGCTAGGGTGGCAACCATTGGGGATCAGGAACTCATTCCAGCAAAGGCTAACAGGGCTCAGGCAGGTTCGTTGGAGGTCCAGGTAAGTCGAGTGCAGCAGGTAAGCTGGGCAGTTGCAGGTAGGACTCTGGAGCTTATAGTAGCTCAGGCAGGATGTCAGCCAACTGACCCTTGGAGTCACTCAAGTAGCCTGGGATGAAAGGAGCAGGTTCAGTTTTCCTTCTCAGAGAGCAGGGCGGCAGTCCTCAAGCAGCAGGGTATACCTCTGGGGGTCAAGGCCATCCTCCAGCAGCAGGGCAGTCCCCTGGTAGCAGCAGGGCAGTCCCCAGGGAGCAAGGCAGACCTCAAGCAGTAGGAAAGCCCTTTGGGGTACAAGGCAGTTCTTTTTCTGTAATGTCCACATGTCCAGGAGTGTACTGAAGACTTGTTCTGAGGGCCCAATATTTATACCTGGTGCTAGCCTTTAGAGCAGGGGAATTCCCTATGCTACCCCCACATCTGGTTTCGGAAAATTCTTTCCTTTCCCAGCCAAGTCTCCAATGCATCTAGGGTGAAAAAAGACTACTGTCAGGTTCCTTTGTGTATGGTGGAGTCAAGCCCTTTGAAGTGTAAGTAGGGTAGGGAACAGCTCCACTCCAGCCATTCTGGCAAGATTTCCTATCCTGCCTACACATAGTTGCCGTTCATCTCACTGTCTGGGAGGAACACACAAAGCCCAAAAGCAGAGTGATTCACAATCATATGACACAGGAATCTGGCAGAAGGCACAAATGGTTAGGACAGGAAAATGCCAACCTTCTAAAAGTGCCATTTTCCGGTATACAACTATACCATTAACAAGGATTTAAAAGCTGTTTTTTGAAAGTGGAACGAGTGTGAGAGGACGACTCATTTTTAACTCGATTTCACGGAGTGTTGCCTTCTAACTCTGTAACTCGGATAGAGACCACTGCTCTACCTCTATAGGAGCCTTTGCGCAAGCGTTGATTCATCTGGTTCAAATTGAACAACAAACTTGATTGAAGGGTCTCTTTTAACAATCAACTTTATGTCCTGAAGATGGTCTGACCGACGAATCTGCCACAACAGACCGAAACGTCGACTGACACATACATTTCCTTAGCATTTGTTTGCTCTTAAGGAACTGTTTTCTGTGGTTTTAGATTCATTTTCTTTTCTATATTCATTTGGAATAGATGTTTACACCCATGATTTGCAGTTTGTTTTGTATATCCTCTATCATGGTGTTTTGTTGTATTCGAATGCACCCTTTTTAATTCTGTTTACATTAAAAATTGTGTACTTTTGAAAAAAAGATATACCCGTGTTTATAAGTTTTCTGTTGAGTATTTGCATTGTGGTTTTGATTATTCAATGTTTAGCCACCAATTGGGGCTTAACGCACAAGTGACTATTCTGTGTAATATTTGACTGAGAATATTTAATGAAATCCCTTGAAGGCACCTTTACTCATTACTAGTCTATCTGCCCACACCTCCAGGGGTATATTGGGTCTCCCACTTTTCTGTTACTACTTTTAGAAAGTTGTCATTTTCATGTTTAATCATCCTGTGCCTCTGCCTGCCTATAGAATCAACGTCTGGTTTACACTGCCAGGGGCCTGTTTGTGCATTCACTCTAGACAGTCACACAAAGTGAGTTAAAGTGTGCCCTGCATATCCTGATAGACCAGCCCCAGGCTGATGGGCCTTCCTGAACTAGAGTTGTGGGAGCGGGGGTCACCTACACCTGAAGAGGGCTGTGCCTGGCCTTTCACAATGCTGTCTCCATCCCCCTGGGGTGTGCATGGAGTCAAGACCATGCAGGACAAGAACTTGCACACTTGCAAAGAAGTTACAGAATAAGTATGATACAGGGGGCATTGCATTGCCAAATTTTTGTTTATATGCAAGGGCCATTCAGTTAAAAAAACTTCACACTTTTGCTATCTGACAAGGGGTGGGTGGGTCAGAGAGTGACCAGCTTTGGGAGACTATGCTAAAGGAAGTGGAAAATGGTGGGTCCAAATTTATGTTCAAATTTGGTGACCAGAAGTATTTTTTTTAAATACGGCTAAAGTGTTGACACAGATGCAGTGTGTAACAAGCCTGTCAAATTATAGTAGGTACGTGCCAATATGGGACTCTCCGGGTTCCCCAGAATGTTTGAAAGACAGGTTGGTGGTGAATTTAAGAGAAGCAGGTATCACGGAATGGCGCCAGATTTTTCAAGAGGTGCAGCTATGTTCTTGGGAGCAGTTCCAACAAGTAACCAATAAGACGTGTCCAAGTTTAAATTCTTCCAACTACAGAGTTGGGCCCGGTCTCTGGAAGAAGATAAAGGTGGTACTAATGAATTGGAAGAACAATTGATTACAAGCCTGCAACAGAAGAAGGTGGTAGCAACTTGGTATGAGCTAATTATAGATATCTCAGAGAAAGGGCAGAGTACACCTAACTACCTATGGGGAGGAATAACATCGAAAATAAGTCTCACCCAATTTTGGCAAGTATCCTTTCAGTTATTATATAGGGTGGTAAAACAAGTATATTTAAGACGGAACCATCTTTTTTCCCTCCACAGAGCCTTTTGGACACCAAAAGGCTAGCGAAACTGAAAGGGTCTAATGAGGCATACTGCAAGAAATGAGACTTAAAGAATGAGATGACATCCATGTTTGCATCCTGCCCCAATATTCAGGATTTCTGGAAGGATGTATGTAAGTTTGTGAATGACATCTTGCACACTCATGGCTCAAATCAGTATATTATGTCTACAGATGGACTTAAATCGCCCCTCCTCAAAAAAAGTGGGCAAGTTATGGGAACCCTTGACAAGCTGGGTGAAAAGGAACAATGGAAGTTGAAAACCCTTGAGGTTAAATACAAAGTGAAATGAGCTTGAATATTATCGAATTGAGTCATGATTAAAGCCACTTGGGGAGAGGACATGGTAGTCAACCCCCCTTTCCTAAATACTGTTTTCTCGAAGGTCCCTTGCAGGGCAGACTACCAAGAAAGAAGGGAAACTTGGGGGTTTCAGTCGGAAACAACATGGCATATGAGGACGAAAAAAAACACAAAAAAAGAGTTGACTCTGTCAAGGAGAAGAGTTGAAGAGCTGTAAAGAGGAGCATTGCCCCTTTGCAGTGTGTTGCTTTGCTGGGTTAGTCTGCAGTTGCTGCTTCTGCTTTAAAGAGAAAACGGACTGGACTATGCTGTGTATCCTGCTTGTGAAGTTTCTCCAAGGGTACGTGGGTGCTTGCCTCCTGGTGGAAGTCTGAGGTACCCCTATAGCTACCTTCACCTTTAGCAACTGAACTCCACTGCTGGGAGTTCTGACCTACCAAGTGGTGCCAATTCCAGTTCTGGCCACTGGAGGTGTTTGCTGGGCTGTAACTTCAAGAAAAGGATTCCTGATGCTGTCACCACAACCACTGCCTGCACTGACGCTGTGGTCACTGCTTGCTGAGTGAGCGCAGCACCGACCTCAATGACAGCGCAGCCCTGGTCTCACTAACGATGATACTTCTCGCTGACATTGACGCTACTGCCTGCACCATGGCCGTGGGCACTGCCTTCTTGCACTGACTTCAACTGCACTGCAAAGTTGGTCTTACCGACGATGACGCTTAAGCACAGTCACCGACTCCACTGCCTGCACCACCGCCATGGTTACTGCCTTGCAGCACCACCTTTGACGACACCGCATCCTCGGGCTGCCGCCGACCATGTCATCAACTCCAATACCAGTGCTCCACACTGACGCCACTCCGCTGCCTGCACTGAAGCCACAGACACTGTATCATGAAGTGCACGATGCATCATCTGCAACAACACTGCAGCCCTGGCACTGTTGTCGTCAGCGCTCTTGACTTTGATCTCACGCAGTTCGATTTGCAATGCATGTGACTTCAAGGACTCACTGACTTCTTCACCGACAAGCAGCACTGCCTTGCGACTCGAGCGATGCCTCACCACTACACCTCATCACAAGGTCCTCAAGGCCTCTTCAACTCCAAGGTACTGTTTGCGGGTCTTACCCAATGCCGTAACCGGCCCTTGACTCCATCTGTTGGATTTGTTGGTCATGATGCTGCGATAGCCTTGCTTGGCGCTATTGAGTTCAAAGAACTGTATTTTAGCTTTATTCTTAAGAAATTCAAATCTTTACTAGTGTATGTTGGATTTTTGTCATTTTGGTCTTGTTTTGATTAGATAAATATTGGCTACTTTTCTGAAACAGGTGTTGTGTTCATTTTGTAGTGTTTTCACTGTGTCACTGTGTGTTGTGTATAAATACTATACACATTGCCTCTGAAATAAGCCTGACTGCTCATGCCAAGCTACCTAAGGGGTGAGCAGGGATTATCTTAGCTGTGTCACCCTGACTAGAAGGAAGGCTCCCTACTTGTTCAGGTGTATACCACTGCCAACTAGAGACCCCCATTTCTAACACACTACCAGGACATGTAAAACATAATCCCACATGTCTTACTTTTTAAATACAATGCACCCTTCCCTATGGGCTTTTAAGACCTACCTTAGGAGTAACTTATATGTATCAAAAAGGAAGGTTAAGCACTGGCAAAAGGATTGTTTTGACAGGCTGAAATGACAGTTTAAAACTAAACTACAGGCTGGGGTGGCAGACCTGGGACGAGTTTTAAAGTGCTACTTTCATGGATGGCACAATGAGCTGCCTTCACTCAGCGCGCCCTGTTTGGAAGTCGGAGACACAGCCCCGCTCCTCCTGAATAGACTGACTCCTGCGGTCTTTTTCTAAATTCAGCTTGCTCACATATGCTATGTCCTGAAGATGATCTTGAGTAACTGAGATCGAAACGCCGTTGACCCCCTACATCAAGAACTCCTTGCATATTGTATAAATTGTTCATGAGGAGTACTCTTATGTGTTGTCAATGCGATGTATATATTTTTTTTAAAGTCACTCTCACTTATCACATCACGCTTATGTTCACTTGTTTATGTGAGTCCCTGAACTATATTTTTTATTTAAAAATAAACTAAAAAAGATTGTTTTGAATTACATCTTGTCCCTATGCATACACTTCATTACTTCCTCCAGCATTCATTGCCTATTTCTTAAATCAGACCTTTTGCCTTCATTCCTGACGCAAATTTTTGACTTTTTTGTCTTGGACCATTTTGGCCACATAAGAACCATTGTCTTCCCGAAATGCAGGCCCACGGGTAGCATTTACTTTACAGGCCATGGGAACCATGTAGGAGCACATACTAGGGAGGTATAAGTAAATTAAATGTGCCAATCAGGTGTAGACCAATTTTGCTAAGTTGTAGGGAGAGACCAAAAGCACTTTAGCACTGGTTAGCAGTGCTAAAGTGCACAGAGTCCTAATGCCAACAAAAACGAATTCAGAAAACAGGTGGGGTGAAAGCAAAATGTTCAGGGGTGACCATACAGAGAGGGCCGGGTCCATTAGTATTCTTTGAAACTTCTACATTTGTAGCTAATTAACTTATAATTTGTACTGTGAAATATCCAGGTATTACCCCAAGTGAAAGTCAGGTTTGCTTGCCTAACAGCTATTGTTGTATAGTATAGTGCATCCATTTACGCTACACCTCTTTCACAGTTCATCAGCCACCATTGATCTTCAAACGTATGTGAAACAATTTTTAACTCTATTGTTCTAGCAGCACTCAAAGGAAGAGATACAGCTTGGTAGCTACATCTCCCTTATGGTGCAGCAAACTTTCTTATTGATGGATACTAGTCGGGTCCTTCTCTTAGACACCAAAGAGGGGTTTTTCAAGTTAAGAGAAAATCATTCTTTTCATACGTGTTTAGTCCTTTCTGCCTCAGGTGATAGAAAGGCACAAAAATAGAAATTTGCTTCACAGGCTGCTAAGCAATTCTGCATGCTTTTTTGTGTGGTTCTCCACTATGGACCAGATGCACAAATAATTTTTACAATTGCAAACCGCATGATTTGCAGAATCGGGCCATTTCCAACCATAAAAATGCTTTTTCAAATGTACAAAATGCATCCCGTGCTGCATTTACAAAAAAGATTGCTTTATTTCAAAGCAATCACGACATGGTGGTCTGCTGACCCTAGCAGGCCACCATCCCCATGATTTTAGCGATTCCCAGGGGGTCTCAAATTGCTATCTACTTCATTAATATTAATGAGGTAGGTTGATTTGCGACCCCCTAGGAATCACTAAATGAAACTCTATGAGTTTCATATATTTGTAATAGCGATTACCAAATTGCGATTCGCAGAAAATTGCAATTAGGTAATCGCTTTTACAAATGTTGATACATGTGGCCCTATATCTCCAGCAAATTACTATCTCTGCACTCCTCTGCAATTCACAAGAGCCTCACCTTCCAGATCATTTCCAAGATTTCAAATATGCGGAATGTCTTCAGACTGGTAACAGCTTTACTCTCATCAAAATCCTTAAACCAACCTCCTACTGCGACTACCGCATACATGAATCCCTCATCAAGGCTAACGTTGCCCTCTTTGACCAGAACTGTTGCAAAATCATGAATGCTTCCCTCAACTAAGGTTCTTTTCCAGACTCTTTAACATGCGGTCAAATCAGCCCCTGCTCAAAAAACCCAATTATACCAGAAAACTGCAGTCCGATCTCTAACCTTCCCTGGCTAGTGAAGACAGTTGAAAAATGCACCTTCCTTCAGTTCACTGAGTATATCAAAGACAGAAACGTACTTACAGGTCCAAAATCAGGGTTTAGAGTGGGTCATGGAATTAAAACTGCTTCATTAAAACAATTGCTCAAGATCCAAGCCTACCCTTCAGCCCTTTCACCTTCTTCTAACGACACATCTTTTTAAACTACATCTGATCTATTGACTCTGTTGTAACGTAGATGCGGATCTTCTTAGTCCTTCCCAGCGCTTTCAATCTTTAAACTGGTCATATGGATATTTGTGTCCTTTCTCTTTCTTTCACTAAACTGTCTGCTTCCTACCACATCACTCTACTGCTTCTCTTTTCACTTCTTACCTTTATCCTCCTCATCCCTCCCTTTCTGTCTTTGTCTCGTCCCCTAACCTTCAACTTCCAGCCCTTCCCTACCCTATACGTCTCTCTCCTCCTTTTACTTATCCAGCACCCTTCCCTCTCCACCTCTTTCCGACCACACACCATCCCTGGAGAGGCTTTCCAAGATGGCCGAACGGAGCTGATCCCGATCGGCTCCGCTGCCAGCGCTGCTGTCGCTGGCATTTACAGACGCTCAACTAGTGCTTGAATACCGGTATATGTACCGGAAGGTATGAGGAGGCATAAGTGACCAGTGAAATCAATCGGCAGTCAGAGGGAAAGACAGGAGCACCGGACAAAACGGAGCCAATGCGACACTCAAAATGGCGCTGCCCTGTCGTATCCATTGACCGTACAGAGTGAAGGGGGAAGCAGACAGAGTGGAACAGGGGACGGCGGTGTAAGCGGCAATGCGAGATTAGACTGAAAGGTCTGCATCGTAGGTGGAGCGTTCGCAAGAAGGAACGGGTCCAGAGCGCCTCGGTGACGTCAGCAGCGGCTGATAGTGGGATCACGAAGTGCAGCGGAGGGTGTGAGTAGGACTGAGCGGTCCCCACCAGGGTGCCACAACCGTTCAGTGCCCAAACCAGTGTAGTGCTCCAAGGAAAGCACGGTTGCACCGAGGGTGATGAGATTTTCTCTCCCCCACCCCCGTCCCGCCTGACCCTATAATGGCGGCTGAAAGGAATCAATGAGGAGTTTCCTCCTGTGACAGTCCAGGAGACACCTGAAGAAGCGGCAGGAATACCCTAGGGGCCCTTGAGAATACAAAGGGTAAAGAAAAAAGGGGACCGGCCGAATGGAACACCAGGGGCAGAATCTCTTGCCTGACCCCCAGATGGCCGCCACAGTGGTCCTTTACCACGATGAGCTACAACTCTCACATTGGTGAGAAGACCCACAGGCCTACTCTGGATAAGTTCATAGGGAAGTGCTTCAAGGCAAGGAAACCTGGGTTGGGCAATCCCGACGCGCTGAGGAATCAGGGAACCTCTGGTAGATGGTGGAGACCGCACATATGCCACCAAAAAAGTCCACAGCAAAGGTAACAAACTACTTCTCACCCGCAGAGAAGAAACAAGCGCCCAAACAAGGGAGTGCAGTGATAAGGATCAGGTTTCTATGCACAATCTCCTCTTCAGTTTCATTCCCGCAAAGAGGGTTGAAGGCAAGAACGATGGGTTGTCCCACAATCTGCAGACTTTTGGAACTGTCCCTTCCACCTCTCTTCTCACCAGTCTTGACCTGGGGGCGAGCTGGAGGACGAGGCGGACGGCGCTTCCCAGTTACACCGGGACCGGTGCTTTCAACTGAACTATGACGATGCCCCCTGAGTGGATACCATAACTGTTTGTACTTACCACAGAGCCCGAGCAACCTTGGCCGATGCCTGGAGGAGCTGTCCTATGCAGCTATAGAGGAGTTTAGCTCTGGTTCACCCCCTCGGCCGTCACCTACCCAGTCGGACATCTGACATTGTTTTCCTCGTCTCCCCATTGTGTTTCCTTCCCTCCCCCGCCTCCTCCCTCTGTTATGCTTTGGCTGCCTCCCCTGTTTTGTTTGATTTTGTTTATCCCGCCATTTTGGGATAATGCTATTGGCGTCTGTGGGTCCTCCATTTTGGCGGTTTCGACCTATCCTCTTTGCTGCTGATCTGCTCCTTGTTCACCTGATTGACCTTTTCTTCTAGTCAACTCCCCCCCATAGTCTCCCACCCTCCTCCCTCCTTATACTTTCACCGATACGCAGGCCGTTTTTTTATGGACCGTTGGCCCCCAGCCGGTTTTGTCTGTCTTTCACTTTGACTGCTTTGACTGCTTTACTCCCCCTGAAGTACTTTTCCCCCTTGCCGGTCTGCCTGACTCTATCTGCCTTCCCTACCTCTGTTTACCATTCCCCCTCTACATTACATTCCCCATAAGACGGGTTCTTGGCTATGCTACACGCTAATAACTCATATTATTGTGTAATCTCATGTTTTTCTCCTATGTCTATACTTGGGTCCTGTAATTGATGTAATTATGTAACATGTAACTCGCTGATCCTCATGTAAAACTTTGCAAATAAAATAAATAAAATAAAAAAATGAAAAATCCCTCTCTCTGAGCCTACGCCTCATCTCCTTCTCTTCTGGCTCCCTTTCCAGTTATTTTCCTATGCCGCTTCCTTGCCCTTCCTCCTTCACCATCTCTCATTTCATCCTCCCCTCATCCTCGACCCCTCCTCATTCTTCCTCCTGTCCCCCACTTTTAACCCCTCTTTCCCTTCTCATGCACCTCTCCACACCTCTTCCTTGACTTCCCCCTCCTTTGTCTCACCTCTTTCCTGCCCATCACCCTTGTCTCTCCTATTGCTCTCCCCTCCACCATACATTACTGTCTGTCCACTCTTTCCCTCACTTCTTCGCATTATTTGTCTTTAGTTCATTTGAGGACCCCCGGGGCATTTTTACTAGAAACTGGCAGAGCGCAGTGTTACGCCAAAATTGGTAAGGCCACGCTCTGTCAGTTTCAAAATGCAGGAATGTGCAGTATTTACAAGAATGCGGAGCACCCCTGCGTTTCCCCTAGCGATGGCACTAAAAAATCTGCCTAGCGCCAGCGCAGACACCTTTGCACCATGCTGAAAAGGTGCCTGCACTGCAGGGGTAATTGTTTATGTGCAGGAAGGGACACCTTCCTGCACATAAAGAATCTTTACAGACGATTTGCTGTTTCTATGATGCAGCACACCTGGAAAGAGCAAAATACGAGGAGAAATGAAACATTTCTCCTCGTATCACCTGCTTAAGGCCAGGTATTCCCTTGCAATATTTTTAGCGCTGCCTCATACCTGGTGAATATGGGGCAGCGCCAAAAAGCAATGGGTGTTGTGGCGGAACTTCCTCTGCAACACTCGTTGCACACCCCTTCCATGCTAAGTGCTGTGTGAATAGGGGCATTATTTACTTAACGTGACTTAACACGGCCCTGTAAATAAGGCGCAGGAGTTAAAGCCACTAGAACGTCGGATAAAGTGACATTCTAATGGCGTTAACTCCTTGTAAATATGCCCCCCTGTGTCATAGTTAATGTTCTTTGTAAAGTGCATCTATACATTTTCGTTGCCCTGCTATAAAACTGCTAGATAAGCAAACAAATGAATCTGACCTTCTCAATATGGCTGCAGTATTTACCTGTATATCTCAGCAAGGCTGACATACTTTACCAGTATTTGTTGAGCAGGGCTAAAGTGCTGTACATGAGTTTCTCAGCAGAACTGCAGTACTTTGCCTACTTGAACCAACAGGACAGAAACTCTCTACCACCTTTCTCTGGAGGGCGGTGGTATTTTAGCTGTATTTTGTTTTGATTAAATATGAAGTACAGTACCTGGATTTTCAGCAGGGCTGCAGTTCTTTGCATTACAGGGCTTAAGCGCTTTAACCACCTTTCTGAGAAGAGCTGTATTATTTTATTTGTGTTTCCCAGCAGCGATTCTGCTTTTTACCTGCGATTCTCAACGGGGTTAGAGTACTTAACCTCCACTGTCCAGCAGGTCTGATGTATTTACCATTAGTTCTCATCCAGTCTGAAGTGGTTCACATGCACTTCTTAGCAGAGGTGCAGGGATTTACTAGCATTTCCCAGCAAAGCGGAAGCACTTTAGTCATATTTCTTAACAGGGTCACAGTACTTGAAGCAACTTTTCAGAGCATGACTGAATCTTTTTTACTTCTATTTCTCAACATGCAGTGCTTTGCATGTATATTTCAGCAGGGTACCATTACTTTGCAGGCATTCCTCAGCAGTGCTGCAGTAGGACATTACTCAGCAAGACTAGAAAGGCTTTAAAGGGGAAACGCTGCTTTAAAAGTGTTGGATACAAATACACCAGAACAAGTTCTATCAGAGCTCGGTGAAACCTCTTATAAACATATCACGCCGAAATCATGTAAGAATGCTGTAAGGAATTCGCAATTATCCTGCAGAGTAAGTGCACCAACCAGCATTTGTAGCATTGTAATTACATCTCAGGTTGACAAGCATGCATTAAGAAATGGAGTCCCATGTGAGCATGCACTAAATTCAATACAGCTGCACAGTCTGGGGATACAGCTTGGTTGTGTGCCCATGAAGGCCTGGCTTGGATTCCAGAACAAAACAGTGAATCTCGGATAAAGAGCAAACCAACCCGGAGTCTGCTACCTGGGAGTTACAGAGATGAAAATGGGAGCACAGAACAAACAAAAAAAGCGAACACATTCTGGATATTTCTATAATTCCAAAGATGTGCTTATTATACGGACATATAAGAGTGGATGAAGAAAAGAACGATGTGTATAACAGACTTATCTGAACTGGGAGGTTTTCAGCTTATTCCTCAATGGAAGAAAAATCTGAGATTTAGAGGTACTTAGGGACATATTATCAAGGACGGCATTAAAAATTATCGCCGGATTAGCGGCAGAAAACTGCCGCTAAAGCGGCGATAATGGGCTTGATAATATGCCCTTGAGAATTCCCGTAGAGGCCCAGGTTCTGGTGTCAACCTGGGCTTCTATTGGAATTCTCAAGGGCATATTATCAAGCTCATTATCGCCGCTTTAGCGGCAGTTTTCTGCCGCTAAAGCGGCGATAATTTTAACGCCGTCCTTGATAATATGCCCCCAAATGACATTACTGATCCCGGGGCATATTATCAAGCACGGCGTTAAAATTATCGCCGCTTTAGCAGCAGAAAACTGCCGCTAAAGCGGCGATAATGGACTTGATAATATGCCACAGAGAATTCCAATAGAAGCCCATGTTGACACCAGAACATGGGCTTCTATGGGAATTCTCAAGGGCATATTATCAAGCCCATTATCGCCGCTTTAGCGGCAGTTTTCTGCTGCTAAAGCGGCGATAATTTTAACCCCGTGCTTGATAATATGCCCCGTAGTTTGTTTGTGAGTGGCTTCTTCATGGCATTTCTCGATTTCGACCCTGACTACTGCTTGGCATCTGGGGCCAGATATACAAAGGTTTACCAATTTGATCACCAATTTCAAACTGGTTACGGATCGCTAAATGGGGTATTTCTTATGTACGAAAGTAATTTCATTCTGTATTTGTAGTGAAGTCAGAAAAGTCCGTTGCTAATTTTGCCATTTTTTAATCTTAATTTTTTTATTTTACAGAGTTTTATATAGCGCAAACTTGACCCGAATCAGGTATCAGAGCGCTTTACATAGCACTAGTTGCATTACATGAGGATACCTTTTTTTGTTAGGCATGGGGAGATTACGTGAATTGCCCAGGATCACAGGATGTTCCGTGTCATTGCCGAGACTCAAACCCAATTCCCCAGATTCGAAGTCGACCGCCCAACTCCTCTCCCATTACCAAATAGTGATTTTTACCAAATTCTGCTGTTTGGGAATCTCAAAATGCTATTTATGTAAGGAATCGCCAAAGATTTAGCGATTACTCAATGTTACCTAATAGTGATTCGGGATATAGCGAATCGCTATTAGGTAATATTACTCCATTTGTTCCAATAGGCCAAAAGGCCCACAGGTGTGAATGGTTTTGCATTAGCTAATTTGCGATTACCCAATTGATAATTGCAAATTATGTATTGTAATGCCAAGGGTGCCCGGGGGCGTAAGGCCCTACTGAAGCAACCCCCACATGGCACTTTGAAAAATGCAGATTTGACATTTTTTAATGTTTGCACATGGTTACCATCCCTCAAAGTCAATGGTAAGTGCATTTTCCTAAATTCACAGTTTGCATTTGGAAAATGTTCATACATGTGCTTATGGAATCGCAATTTGTAGTCGCAATTTTAGGTAATCACAATTTTTGTGATTACCTAAAATTGCGACCACAAAGCCTTTCATACATGATGAAAGGCTATTTTGCATTCGCAAATGGCCAATTTTACCAAATTGCACTGTTTGCGAATGCAAATTGTGACATACATGTGGCCCTTAGTGACTTCAAATAGCGAATCAGTATTAGGGATTTCCTAATAGTGATTCGTTATTTCGACATATGAAGCATTTTCAATTTGCGAAGAGTTGCAGAATGTGGATTTTGCATATGCAATTTGCCACCAAATGGAATCTAGTGCTAATCAGGAGAAACCTATATAAACCACTCCAGAATGCACCGGCCCCTTTCACAATGGCTGCTTTGCATGTGATGGTGAAGAGGATGTGAATGCTGGCTGGTCTGCAAAGGAGGAGGAGGAAATCGAAAGGATTTTTAGGGGCAGCATTACTCTTTTAGAACAAACTGAGGAAGAACTATTTGATAAGTATAGGCTTAGTAATCAGGATATTTTAGAGTTAATAGCTGAGCTTAAGATATTCAGAGAGAAGAAATGCTATACCCAACCAGGTCCAAAGCACTCTGTTCCCTTCCCCTGCTAGCTTCTGGAAGTTACCAGGGACTAATTGCAGTAGCAGGTGGTGTTTCCCAAAATGCCTTATCTTGTCTCTTTAGGAGATGTTTGGATCTTATGTTTGGAAAAATAAATCAGCATATATAATTTCCAAACACACGACAGGATTTACAGCAAACAAAACTTTTACTTTACTGCATTAATTCCCCCATGTTATTGGTTGTGCAGTTGGGACTCATAGTGATATGCCCAACATCTGCAAATGAGTATTTCTTTGGGAATGGGAAAATTTCTCACTCCTTAATTATAAAGGTTGAGTGTGATGCATCATATGTTATCACAGACCTAGTAGTCGATTTCCCAAGCAGCACACCTGACTCATACGTGTTCCGTATTAGTGGGATTATTAATTGCATATCTCGATGAGACTTTGGTGATGGGCATTTGCTTGTAAGGTATGTGTTTAATACTTTGCAAACATATACAACCTGTGTGTATTTAGATTATATTTATTTTAAATTGTTTGTTGATTGAAAAAAGTGCTTATGCCTTACGGCCATGGATGATGACACCATATCTTCACCCAAGAACCAGAAGTGAGCAAAGATACAACAGGTTGTGTTGTAAAATCATCACCACTTGTGAATTCTACATAACATATCACCATGAAGGAGACTGTAAGCCTGGAATCAGAATCTGATGCTGAGGATGGAGATCCTCTACCACATCTACACAAGATGCCCCTTGAGCTGCCAAAGGCACAGCGCGTCGTGCAGGCATGACAAGGCATTAACGCAAGTGTCAAAACTGCAACTGTACGGAAACACAAGACACCAGCGTTGGTACTCAATGTGAAAACACACCTTTCAATCATGTTTCATAATAATAAAAGATGCTTTTGTTTCTGGCAAAAAAAAGAAACATTTTATCCAAGTGTTCATCCTTGAATGTTAAATCTTGTCATCAATTAATATTGGGGAGATGAGTCTTAGGGGCCAAATTGATGAACATATATTGTCTCTTTTTCTGCCTGGCCATCTTTGAAAGGACAAGACCATGAATGTGCCCCTTACTAAAATTGCAGAATATGTGTGAAGTGAAAGGCACTAACCACACCCGATGCTCAGCAGGGTGACGAACAGAAATTAGCCTTCATGTGCACTGGAGTGCAAGGTCTGAGGCCAGCAGTGCAAGGATAAAAGCCAACCAATCAAAACACAGTGAGGCTGAAATGCTCCTTGGGCATAACAGACATGAGACTTGGGAGGAAAAGCATTGATTGGAGAGCAGGGAAATGAGGTGGGCAAGAAAGCCGCCCAATCATGAGCAATGGGCTGACCCATAGCCCAGTTTATGTATTGAATTTTTATAAAGCTGCCTGCCGGCGAAACATAAAAATGATGCCTATTCAGGTGAATAGTTACTTTAGCAACACTGGTGACCAAATTTCAAAATAAAATGCAGAACCTAGTCACTACTAGGAAGCTCTTTTCAACTTTTCATTGTATTCCAAGAAAAAGGATTCCTCTCCAGGTTGCACATATCTTCACATGCACTGTGTTGGGGGCTGGGAATTCAATGCCAGATAATGAAAATGTAGTCTTGCTGTAAGTAGAGGGTTGCAGCTGTTTTCATAAAGGCCTGCTGTGACATATTCAATTGGGTGCTTGCTATATATAAAGTGTCTGTCAAGTTGTTTCTCAAAGCAAGCATTTATGGGCAGTGGCTGTGAAAATGATGACTGACCTGTGGTTGGAGGAAGGCCTACGAGATCTCACAGAAAGTTGGCGTGAGGCCAAAAACCGCCTGCATGGCAGCCGCTTGACCAGGAAGAAAAAATCATGAAAAGTTTCAGCTTTTCACTGGTAAGTCCACACAGTCTCACTGTGTACATCTGCCAATGTCATTTTTCAAAACTCGTTCCTAATATAATATTTTAGTAAATAAATAAAGTGATTCTTACAGCTTTTGCTTCTTGAAGTCTCTACAGAGCCCCTCATACAGTCCTGGGAAAGGATTTACTATTTTAGGAACACCTCACTGACCTAGACGTGGCATCACTGTCATGGACGACTTGCAAATCCCATGGATACAAACAGCTAATGTCATGAAGTGCTTGTCTGAGGTCATGTGCTGATGCACTTTATTGTTCATAGAAGTTTTGAGGAGATCTGGGGGCGGAATCAAAGCGTGGGAAGCAGCCTTAGCAAGAGATAAACTGTGATGATGTTTTCCCTCATATGGTTTCTTCCTTATCAATACTAATTTACCAAAACACTTCACAAACTAGTGTTGAAAATTATTGGTTATTACACTGAGCCCAACTCATTCTCGTCACAGTCATTACGCTATGAGGGTGAGTTATGTAGAAACAGGAGGACATGGGGGCTTATTTATGAGCCTATGTAGCACTTTTGCACTGCCATTGCGTCACTTTTTGTGACTCAGCAGCGGCGTAAACAATGCACCACTTTGCGCCATATTTACAAAGTGACACATCTAGGCAGATGCGTCACCTTGTAAACCCCTGCGCCACATTATATATGCGTCAGGTATAATGTATGCAGGGTGGGCATTACCCCGCAAAATAGCCTCATAGAAGTGGTGAATTGAAATCTATAAGATTTCAGTATGCCAATTCTAAGACGCCATTGAGTCAAAACCTTACGCCTGCTTCCTGGCAGGTGTAAGGGTGACGCAGTGCATTAAAGATAGGACTCCCCCATGCATTGCTGGAGTTGCGTCACGCTTGCGACACAACTCCAGCAATGCGTGACTTTTGCGCTGACAGATACATCAGGATTCTTGACGTATCTTTCTTTCCTTGCAACATGGAGCGCCGTACATTAAATACAGCACATCCATTGTGTCGCAAGTAGGGCGCAGTGAAAACTATTGCATCCCTGTTTTGTCACATCGATGCAACAGTTTTCATAAATGAGGCCCCTGACCTTTTACCCAGACATCCTATAAGTAGTACGCAAGCAGTACATCACTGGTCAAAAACAGATTGCTTAGGGAAAGTGAGGAACCTAGGACGTGACAAGGAAGAGTAGGTCTCAGTTTAATGAGGATTACTGGTAAATATTCACAGCATTACAACTTTGTTACACTTCCCTGTCAAAGTCCCTACATTAACGACGTATACCAATCAGTACCGTGCCATTGCTTTACACTCCTCCTTATGGTCCTTGAGGGACAACTGGTTGCCAAGTATTAATAGGAAAGTCTGTGACTTTCCAATGACCCATCATATCAGTGGTTGAAGTAGGCTGTCAATATAATATATCAACTTTTTCCTTTATAGAGCTCACAATTTGCCAAAGGCGTCCTGGCGCTAAGAATGAAGCAACTCTGCACCGCAGGTTATTGAAATAGGTAAGTTTTTCGAGACTTGCAGAATTTTAGAAGGTTGGGTTCAGAACGCATCTCAATGCGGAGATTTTTTCCTGCCTGAGCTGTTACTACTGAAAAAGCTTGTCCGCCAAGTCTTGCCTGCAATATTTGGGCACAACTGCCAGAATGGAAGAGGCAGAACATGGTAATGCGTGGGGAAGGTATCTTTCGAACATGGAGGAAATGTAGTTAGCGCACTGTGCAGGATAGAAAGCCTTATGGCAGAAGCAGAAGGCTTTAAACCAGCTTCTTTTCTGTATTGGGAGCCAATTAAGTTTTCTGAGATGAATCGAGATGTCAAATTTACAAATGTCTAATTCCAGTCTAGCTGCCTCGTTCTGAACTGGCTGCAGTCTGTGTATCAAGTCAACTGGAAGGCCGACATACAATGCATTGCAGTAATCCAGACTGCTAATAAGCAATGATTGTATCAATAATTTCCTGGATGTGTATGGAATAAAAGGAAAGATCTTTTCTAGGATCTTCATAATCAGAAAACAGGTGGTCATAAGTTTTCTGACATGAGGTTCAAAAGATATTTTGGAGACAAATATGGCACCCAAATTAAGAACATTGACTGCTGGGCTGTTCCCTAGTGACTGAAGCCAACAAGAGGGAGACCAACAAACGGGGCTGGCAAACACCAAAACTTCAGTTTTGTCCGAATTTAAATGGGGGGAGTTTGCATTCATCTAGCTCGCTACCTCCACTAGACAGCATTTGACTCGGTCATGTCGGGAGCGAGATTCTCTTCCCTCTGTACTATGATCTGAGTATCTTCCATATAGCCATAGTACTGAAAAGTGAACCAAAAGAGGTAATCAGTTCGGCCAGTGGAGCAACATAACTGTTAAAAAGTGTTGGACTAAGAGCAAAGCAATGTGGGACTCAATAGACTAGGTCTTTAAAATCGGAACTGAACTGTGTCAATTGGACTGCCTGTGTACTGTCACTCAGGAACAATCCCATATTTTGTGTTCATGACACAATCCACCCACAGTGGGCCATGTTACCAAGAGGTAGAAATCACTGAAGTACCAGAAAATCCAAACCAAAAAAGGTAGAACAGAACACCTATAGTTATCTAATCTAAATGAGAGAAAATGTTTAAAATAAGTCCACAGGCCAGTGAAGGGAATCCCCATTGACAGGCAAATTAATGAATACCTCCTTCGGGCAGGAAGCGAGAGAATGAGTCACAGGCCTACTTATTGAAATCACATTGAATAGAAGAAGAAACCCACAGGAATCAAGAATACCTTGGCAACACTGTACAGATTACTAAAAATAAGCTACAAAATAAGCACAAGTCATAAACCTTAGTCATGACAGCAACGTGCTATACTCGTGACCTTAGGTGAAAAACCACAGAAAAATCCAAGCAAAATTACTTCCTAAGAGCAAACCCTTGGAAGAAAGGGAGGTTAAGAACTATGTTGCCATTTGTCAGCTAGGAGCCAATTCCTTGGGAAGGCCTACAAGGCAACTTCTGTCCTTCTCATAGGACATTCGAGACACCATGTGCAATGTAAAGGAGCGCAGATCTGACTTAACACCAAAATTCAAGTACAGAAAACTCCAAGTTTCCAAAACAAACTCTCTAAAAAGTAGGACCATGATGCTAGAAATGAACAAGCAAGAGAACTAATGCAGACTTACTAAGCAAAATTACACCAGAAGTATGTGTACATCCTTGAAACAAGATAAAAATTATACATAAACATTAAAGCAACAGTCCACTGGTTAACTGCTGAGACTTAAGTTAGAACGGTATGCCCAGATGTGGGTCCCTTGCTCACTTTGCCACTAGATTCAAGCCAGCCTGGCTGATGATGGGTACTACCCCAAAACCAGTCCCAAGATGCTTGTTTCCGGTCCAGGGAAGACCTGGCTTGGCAGGTCGGGCTGAACTGTTTCCACAAGGAACAGGTTCAAAACTGATTTGCATATGGCTAGGTCTGAACTGAGGTGGCGAAGTGTCTGAAAAGTTTCAGCGCTCCTTCCATCATCTCCTTGTGTTTGCTTTGTTCGCCCTAAGTTGGCAGGATATTCCCACATGTGGATCCCTTGCCACCCGGATTCAAGCTAGCCTGGCTGATGAGGGGTGTCACCCCGAAACCGGTCTCAGGATGCTTGTTTCCGTTCCAAGGAAGACCTGGCTTGAATGTTGGGGCTGGACTGTTGCCATGAGGAACAGGGTTAAGACTGGTTTGCATTTGGCTGGGTCGGAACTGGGGTGGCGAAGTGAACTAAAGAATGAAAATGGATTCAACCCAAATCTGTGACAGGGGTGAGTGTCTGAAAACTTTCAGTTCTCCATCCATCATCGACTTGTGTTTGCTTTGTTCGCCCTAAGTTGGCAGGGTATTCCCAGATGTAGATCCTTTGCTCACTTTGCCACTGGATTCAAGCTAGCCTGGCTGATGAGGAGTGTTATCCCGAAACCAGTCCCTGGATGCTTGTTTCTGTTCCAGGGAAGACCTGGCTTGGCAGTTAGGGCTGGACTGTTCCCATGGCTGGGTGTGAACTGGGGCGGCGAAGTGAGCTAAAGAATGATGATGATTCAACCCAGATCTGTGGCTGGGGGTGAGTGTCTGAAAAGTTTCAGCGCTCCGTCCATTATCTCCTTGTATTTGCTTTGTTCGCCCTAAGTTGGTAGGGTATGACCAGACGTGGGTTCCTTGCTCTCTTTGCCATTGGATTCAAGCTAGCCTGATGGATGATGAGTATTATCCCGAAACTGGCCCCAAGATGCTTGTTTCCGGTCCAGGGAAGACCTGGCTTGGAAGTTAGGTCTGAACTGTTCCCATGAGGAACAGGATCAAGACTGATTTGCAGATGGCTGGGTGTGAACTTGGGTGGCGAAGTGAGCTAAATAATGCTAATGGGTACAACCCAGATCTGTGACTGGGGGTGAGTGTCTGAAAAGTTTCAGCGCTCTGTCTATCATCTCCTTGTGTTTGCTTTGTGAGACCGAAATAGTAAAAGTAACAAAATACATATATCTGAGGGTACAACAGTGACAACAACATGCCTTAACCATCTCACATGTCTACCAGGAAGGGGCACAGCTACCAGTGGTGCTGCTGGTGCAATGCACCGAGGCCCAGAGGTTGGAGGGGGCTCAGCTACAAGAGCCCCTTTAGCCCTGAGAGGTACCTAAATAACAATGCTGGAGTTCTGAAGCTGAGAGCATTAAAGATGTCTTTACATTTTGGGCCCGATTCACAGAACAAACTTAAGACTAAATCCTAAACTTACTACCATTTTGGTATTCACAGAATGCACCTACTACTACTGGTATTCACAGGGTGAACTTACTACTTTTGCTATTCACAAAATGAACTTAGGACTTTTGCTATTCACAGAATCCATTTACGACCACTAAACTTACGTCCGCACTCGGGCCGGAATTTCCGGCTCCGGAGCTGACTTTCCGGCTCCGGAGCGGACTTTCCGGGTCCGGAGCGGAATGCCCGCATGCGGAGCGGGAAGTCCGCTTTATGGCCGGAAAATCCGCTCACAGGCCGGAAAGTCCGCATGCGGGCCGGAAAGTCCGCTCACGGCCGGGAACTTCCGATTTGGGCAAGACTACATTAAATGTGGCCATTGATAATTTGAGCCAAGGGTAAACACCTGTCCAAGTCCCTACCATCCCCCATCGTGCATCAGCTTACACACTCCAGCCAATCCTAGGTCGGCAGCACGTATAACTGCAGAGCAGACACACACACAAACCCTTACAACATGTCACTGAATGTGTTTGTTGCACTGCCCCTTGCCATGTGGCAAAACCACTTGAGGAGGAGGAGGAGGAGAGCAGAGAGGATCTTCAGGCAGAGGATCAACCTATTTGGACTTTCCAGCCAAGATGTAAGGGCCAGGTACCGTTTCCCTCCAGAAGTCATCTTGGATATGGTATGTGAGTGGGAGCAGGAACTTGACTCTGTGACCTGCTGCTCTCATGCAATCCCAGCATATCTCAAGATCCTCTCTGTGCTCCATTTCTTTGTCACTGGCTCTTTCCAAAGGGTCTCCAGTGACCATGTGGGCATATCCCAGGCGAGCCAGTCGCGGTGCCTGCATCAGGTACTGAGATGCATCACTGCAAGATCCCACAACCACATACAAATGCCACGTACACTGGCCCTGAGACAAAGGGCAGCACGAGATTTCTATCTCATTGCACAATTCCCACGTGTGCTGGGTGCAATTGATTGTACCCATGTGGCCCTTCAGCCACCCCGCCACATTGCACACATCTTCTGCAACAGACACCGATGGCATTCCATCAACGTGCAAGCTGTCTGTCAGGGGGAGGTTCATCAATGTGCATGCGGTGTTCCCAGGCAGTACCCATGACAGCTTCATATTCTGCATGTAACCTCTTGCCCGTCGGATGGCTGCGGGAGAATTTGACAACATGTGGCTACTGGGTAAGTACCAAGCGTTAGAAATGAGGGAAATGTGTTTTGCAAATGTATGAATGCCCCCCAACATAAACCATTGTACAATAAGAATCATAAAGCTACATACATGGCCCAACAGATACTGCATGTAATACAGTACAGATCATGTCCTGTGCAAGTCAAAGAGAGAAATGTAACCAACTGCCCTTTCCCCTCTCCTCAGGTGACGCTGGGTATGCACTCACCCCACATCTCCTCACCCCTTACAGGCGTGCAAACACTGTACCACAGCGTAGGTACAATCGGGCACACATACGGACTCGAGCCATCATAGAGCGCACTTTTGGTCTGTTGAAGTCGCGATTCAGATGTCTCGACCGTACAGGGGGGGTGCTGCAGTACTCCCCAGAAGTCGTGTGCAAGATCATATTAGCCTGTTGTGTCTTGCACAACATTGCCTTAGCGCATGGCTTACACATACCGCTGGAACCTCGGCTAGCTCTGAATCTGGGAAACCGGGCCATGGCACATAACCGAGGTCAGGGCATGCAAGTCCGTGAGCAGCTCGTTGCCACATTTTTCACATGAGCAACCTGTAGTGGAATGGACTAAATGTGGATTGCTGTCTGTTGCCAATGATGAAACTTGGATATACACGACTGTGTCAATAAATTCCTTCCTGAGACAACTTTGCAAGCCACACTAACTGCATGTTCATCACAGCTGGTGACAGTAGTCAAAAGGTTGAGCGTGCTGCAGCTCATGTGCCCATGTCAGCGATCAGTGTAGTGGATGTCCCGAAAGAATCTATTGACGCTGATGGAAAATGATACATGTACTGAGAGACACAGCCGGACCTCATGAGGATGGGTCACTGAATCAGAAAATGCCCTAACCATAGCATGTGCCATCAACAGATGTGACTCACCCCCAAAAGATGCGCCTACGACGTGAGTGATGTCATGGGTGAATCAGACACCATGGGGCAGATGAATACGCCCCGTGCACCACTTTTGCGCCCCCGTTGCGTCACTTAAGTGACGCAGCGGCGGCGCCGACACAGCGCCATGCTGCTTGCTATTTACAACGTGACGCATCTAGGGAGATGCGTCACGTTGTCAAGCTTGTGCCACATGTGGGCGTACCTGCACAGGGGGGGGGCCTTCTGGCACAGGAATGCCTCCGAAAAGTGGCTGATTGAAATCCACAAGATTTCACTCAGACACATTTCAGGCCATGCTGCGTCAAAGCCCTGCGCCTGCTTGAAGCAGGCTTAAGGATTGACGCAGCATGTCAGGGATAGGGGCACCCCGAGCCGTGCTGGAGCTGTGTGGCGGTTGAGACGCAACTCCAGCAATTCGCCAACCTTACGCCGGCCAGATGCGTCACGCATCTGCTTGTCCTTGCGCCACGATGCACGGCATTGTGAATGCGGCGCTTCTGCGGTGGTGCAAGGGAAAACTTGCGTGACGCATCTCCCATGGCGCATCCCTGCTGATCTGCAGGGATGTGCCAGGGAACATAAATCTGCCCCCATGTGTCTGTGATATATCCACACTTCTCCACTCCAATGTTACGTAACACATCACACAACTCTGCTACTGAGCACCCAATATGGACTACATGTACCATGATGCAAAGCATGAGAAAGTGAAACAGGGGTTTCATGTTGTGTCAGCCCCCCGCCCATTAGTGCAGAAATGTCTTTAAATGGTCTCTTCCCCTTCTTGTTACATTTTAATAATTCACACATGCACTGTCTTTTCTTTTTTATCCACAACAGAACAGCAGGATGGCAGTAGATTACATTCATGATTGTGGATGGATATGGATGAATACAAAATGGCTGCCAACTATTTCCTGTGATGTATTTCCTGCCTCCCACTCCCTGTCAAACATATCCTGTACTAAAAAATCAGTTCCGGGTCATTTTCGGAGTTTACGGCACAAAAGCGGAAGTCCGATCACAGAGCGTACGGCGCGTGCGCGGACCCTCCGCTCCGGAATCGGAAACTGCGCTCGCGGGCCGTAAACTCCGAAAATTACCCGGAACACATTATTTCATTCAGGAAATGTTTTACAGGAAGTTGGAGGCAGGAAATACATCACAGGAAATAGTTGGCAGCCATTTTGTGTTCATTCTGAGTCATCCTCACTCACAGATCAGATCCTCTGACAGCCTGCTGCTCCCATCATACTTATTATCCCCATAATGGCTGAGGGTTATGAAGAGAAGGCACCCTCTTTCACTGAAAGTGAGTTAGACATCTTGGCTGAGGGGGTGCTGGGCAAATATCCTCAGCTATATGGGGACCCTGAACACCAGCTGAGCAATGCAGCCTGGGCCAGGCTGTGGGCCAACATCGGGGAGCGCTGCAGTGCAGTGGGAGTCCACACCAGGAGTGCGAGGGCATGCCGCAAGCGCTGGGAGGACCTGAAACGGTGGTCCCGGCACAAGGCTGAGGAGATGGTGGGCCAGTCCTCCCAGCACCATGTGCATCGTCCTCGCCTATCCCCACTGTACAGGAGGGTCCTGCGAGCAGCTTGGCCGACCCTCCATGCTCAGCTGGAGGAGCATGAGCAGCAGGGACATGGTAAGTGCATCATATGCTAAATGTGTCTGGGAGTATGACGTGAGTGAAACAGTGCTGTACCATTGTGTGTCCGATGCTTCCATTCACTGATTCTGTGTCCATGCAGCAGTCACCAAGCATAAAAAGGCACCCTGTGGCATATGGACTGTACAGGGCAGAGTGCATTTTGGGAGTTGTAGTTTCGTCATGACAACTGGCTAAATGAATCTGATAGCTAGGGGTATACCCAACTATTACACCATCCATTATCTGGCTAAAGTGAACACAATATATGAAGAAGCGTGGTATGGAGGAAAAGATATAACTATATTTGTGAACAAGGACACATTTCATGATCCTTTCACATGTGATTGAATTCACTTCTCATTTTCTTTGTATTTGTGCTGAGCATATACAAAAACATATATTGACAAAACATAACCTCTGCACATATGACACAAGTACGCTACTGTCCTAAACATTAATTTTCAATTGTGGCTCCCCCATTCAATAGTGTGGACAACCCCAGAGGGCATATACATTGCATGAGAAGTATCAATGTCCCCATGAATTCTAAGGCAATGCAATGCTAAGGCTACGCGAGTTTGTTCAGGAGAGCACTATCTGCAGCATACGCTGCAGATAGTGCTCTCCTGAACAAACTCGCGTAGCGAGAGTTAGCACCGATAGATGCGGAAGAGCTATCAAGGAGAGGCTAGAGAAGCAAGCATGTAATCACGACGGAAGAAATCTTGACTTTAGAACACGAACAGGGGGCCCAGCGGACTTTTCAATAAAGAGATGGAATAGGGCGTGGATCTCCTGCGTCCCACTCCTGGCTATTGTACAGTACTTACGCTTGGTATGCTGAGTAGAGGGACCAGCCTAAGATTGCTGCGGTTATCCTTGTCCTGAAGAGGCCAAAAGGAATTGATTGGCTGAAACACGCCCGCGTCGACATTTTGGTTTTACAGAGAGACCCATAAGAATTTGATTGTGTTGGGATTCAACAACCTTGCATTGCCTTAGAATTTATGGGGACATTGATACTTCTCATGCAATGTATATGCCCTCTGGGGTTGTCCACACTATTGAAGGGTGGACCCACAATTGAAAATTAATGTTTAGGACAGTAGCGTAGTTTTGTTATATGTACAGAGGTTTGGTTTTGTAAATATATGTTTTTGTATATGCTCAGCACAAATACAAAGAAAATGAGAAGTGAATTTAATCACATGTGAATGGATAATTAAAAGTGTCCTTGTTCGAATATATTTGTATATCCTTTCCTCCATACCACGTATCTTTATAAACTGGCTAAATGAGCCATAATAGTGCATTAATACTGAAATCTGCTCCTCACGCACCACTACAATTGGCACTAGGAAATCATGTGTGCATTGGATGATCAATGGTACAGACACTGTCCAGTGTGAGCATGGCATGCCAAAGGGCATTGGATGCTATGACTTGCATTGCATTTGTAGAGTTTGGGTTCAAATTGTGACAAATCTTCATGTGCCATGGAGTCAAGACAGACTTTGACATCCTTGCATCACTCCTAAGCGCTTCTAAATTTGCAAGGGGTGTCCACTGACAGACGTCTCACCCTCAGTGGGCTTTTTGACATTTCACAATGTACAGGTAGCTGTCACAACAATCCCCCACTGTTCAGCGGTGTACTGCATTACCATATCAGTCACCAAAGACAATATGTGCCACTGGATAGTCAGATCATGTGTGGGGACAGTCCAAGGCTAGACTCACAATGTAGCTACACAAATAGCCCAGAGCCTCAGTGGATGTGTGACCCCCATTCCCCACTTGTCTTGTCCCATACAATGACACAAAGCAGCTGACACTTGTCCAGACCTTAAATAGCTGCGACTCCCTAGGAATGGCCAAAATCCGAGAAATCTGGACTCTTCATGTTCTCCATTGGTGGACTGCTTTTGGAACCTGCACATGTAGCAGTGGCAGGACACACAGATCACCAGAATGCCAGGTTGAGGGTTGGGCAATACAGTTGTGTAAGCCACAAACATCCACGTGAGATGGCCATGTCAGACTAAATCCAGTAAATGACAGTGAACATACACGTAATGTCAGTTCATAGACGCTGACAACTATAGAGTGTGATCAGAGGAAAATAAGTCTGAGCTTGGCTCCTCTATGTATGTGTCTCGTCCTGCATGACACAACCATGACATTATGATTTTGCTTACATTTCTGCAGGAACAGCTGGCGAAACGGAAGGGCAGCAGGACCAGGTCCGGAGCAAGAGGCCACCAGTGCGGCGGCGGCTACACCCACTTTCCACCAGCGAGGAAGAGGAGGATGAGGAGGGACCCTCAACATCAAGAGACAAGGGGATTGCGCCCACCCGGACTGACAAGGGATACCCTGATGCTGGTGCTACATCCCGGGTGGAGGCTGAAGACATTGAAGGGGGGGGGGTGAACCCGACACCTCGGACCATGATGTGTTGGGAAGCTACTCTCCCCATGACACTTCACCTGTGGGCCCTGAAGAGGTGTCCTCGGGGCAGGCCAACACACAACCTGGGCCTGCCATCAGCCCCTCCCTACCTCTAGAGTCCCCCATGCCATCGGGGGCTCCAGCTGAATCCCCTGCAACAAGTCCCCCTCATCGTCGCCGCCAGCCCCACAACATCATTGGCTCTGGACCTCAGGCACCACATCCCTCCTGTCCCCCCCAGGCCCCTCCCGGTGTTGTTCCTCCTGTAGCTGTGCCAGTGGACTTGATGTGGATGTGTGAGGGTCAGCCAGACATGTCCGCTCGCATCCAGCTACAAGTGTGCATGGAGGTACGCATGATGCGAGAGGACATGCTCCGATGTATGGCCACCCTCGCCACCAGCATCAATTCACTGACCACAGCCATGTCGTCTGTTGTCTCCCCAATCCCTTCCCATACCACCGTCAATGTCTCCCCCTGTCCGTTGCCCCACACTGTTTCCCCCCGTACTCCTTGTGTGTCACGAACACATGTGGTGCCTGTTACTGCACCTGCCAGACGTGTGCCTGCGTCGGACTCAGAGGATCTGGAGAATTGTGGTCCTAGAGGATGACCAGAAGGACACTTGACTTTTGACGGAGACATTGACGTGAACAATTATTTCAGTTTCCCCTTGTAAATAGACTGTTTTCCCTGACGTGTTATATTTTTGTTGCCCCACCCCAATCCAGGTTCCCTTCTCCCTCTGCATCAAGACCATCATTTGTTTTCTTCCTCCCTTCCAAACAGACGGTTGTTCTGTTGATGCCTAAATATATTTGAGGAATCCTAATTACTTCTACTTGTTTGACTTCATTTAGAATGTCGGGTTCTGAATCAGGACACATATTTGGTGAGTCATCTGCTATGCACATAATGGCTTGTTGCAATGAAGGGTTACACTTGTAACTGTGTCACACACACACATACCTTCTCACATCTCGAGGCCACCTACATCGTTACACAGGACATGAGACACAACAGAGTTCTTTATTTTGAGGTCTTTATTTGGTGAACACACAATCACGTGGTTACATAGTCCTGGGTTCCTGTCACCGGGGATCGAGCTTGCGACGTCGCAATTTGGAGGGGGGGGGGACCACTCGGAGTGCTCAGCTCTGGCTCGCCGCCTACGTGGAGGTGGGTACTGTCCAAGGGACTGTCCAGGGTCATCTACATGTGCTGGTGCAGATGGTGTGTGCACACTTGATGGTTGTGCCTGGACAAGGGCCGGTTGTGCAAGTGGTGGGAGTGCCTGTACAGGGGGTGGTGGTGGTTGTGCAGGTGGTGGGAGTGCCTGTACAGGGGGTGGTGGTGGTTGTGCAGGTGGTGGAAGTGCCTGTACAGGGGGTGGTTTTGGTTGTGCAGGTGGTGGGAGTGCCTGTACAGGGGTTGTTGGTGGTTGTGCAGGTGGGGGCAGTGCCTGTACAGGGGTTGATGGTGGTTGTGCAGGTGGCAGGAGTGCCTGTACAGGTGTTGATGGGGGTTGTGCAGGTGGCGGGAGTGCCTGTACAGGGGTTGGTGGTGGTTGGGCAGGTGGCGGGAGTGCCTGTACAGGGGTTGGTGGTGGTTGTGCAGGTGGTGGGAGTGCCTGTACAGGGGTTGGTGGTGGTTGTGCAGGTGGCGGGAGTGCCTGTACAGGGGTTGGTGTTGGGAGTGCCAGTTCAGGCCGCTGGTGTGGATGTCTCCCTTTGCTCTGTTGCTGTGCAGTTGGTACAGGTGTGGGGATGTGCTGTCCTGTGGGCAGATATGATGGCTCCCCTCCCTGCGTTGACCGTGAAGGGAAAGGTTGGCTCACCCTCAATATGCCCTCCATCATCTTCATGGCCAAGGCATGGTGTCTTGCACTCTCTTCCCTTTGGATGGACAGCATGTCTCGCATATTTCTGGACATGTCCTGCCAAGTCCTATCCATCCTATCCAACACTTGGCTCAGCCTCTCCACCGCCTGTGGGAAGTGGACCATGTCCTGCAGGGAGTCCGACATGTTGGACAGGGTAGCCCCTATGGCACTAATGTCCTGCCTCACATCGCTCTGCTGTTGGTAGAAGTCCTGCTCCCACTGGCCATCACAGCCAGGTGCAGGCCCTCTCTGCAGCTGTCTGCCATGGATGGGACGAGCAGGTCCTACAGCGGGGGGGGGGGGGTTGGCAGGTGGGAGCCTGTGGGCAGGTGAATGGTGCCCAGGGGATTCTGGCAGCACAACAGGGCTGGTACTACCCCCAGATGGTGGTGAGGATGGCAGGGATACACTGTCTAGGGAAGAGTGGGTAGGGGAACCACCATGTTGGTCCTGGACGTGGGGACTGTGAGGGAGTGATGTCTGTGTTGTGATGCGTGGGTGCTGTGGCTGGTTTGCTCGAGTCTGGGGACAGGCCATGGTATGCTTGGTAGGAGGCTGACGGACGTTGCTTGGCAGAGGAGTTGATGCCCTGACCGATTTAGCCAATCTGGCACGATAGCGCGCATTGGCATCTTCATCGTCATCAGACATGTAGTCCTCATCATCCACCAAGTAGACGTCCTCAGGAAATTCATCCTCCTCCTCCTGAGCAGTGCTTGCAGCCGACATCACAGCTTGGAGGATCAGGGGATTCTCCCCTCTGATTCCCCGTCGGCCCGCACTGGTCATAGGCCTGTCATCCTCGTCATCAGCATCCCCTGGAACAGAGGTTGCAACCGTATTAGGGATTGACCTGGTATAACATGTGGTGCAACACAAGGGTTTGTATTAACTGTACTTTGCATCAACAAATGAGGATCAAGTGACCTGTGTAGGGTACCACCACAAATGACAGCTCACACCATAGCACTGAGGTGTTACACAGATACAGGCAAACTCACCAGCTCCAGCCACAACTCTCTGTCCCTTGGTGTTCCCCCCTAGTGTCACCTGCTGGACCTGTCTCCTCACGGCTTTTGTAGGCCTAGCTGTCCCTGAACCAGCAGCTGTAGAGGAAAGTGACAACATTCTCAATTATCTGCATCACCAATTGTCAGACAGGCACATGACACTCCTGATTTGTATTTCACTTTGTACACAACAACTGCTGATTACATGCAGAGGGGAATCAGGATCTCTGTCATGGCTTTGGAGTCGAAGCCAGTGACACACCTCATGCCAGAATTACCTGAAGGACAGGCGCGCAATGGTTTCAACGCTGCAGCCAGGCTGTCAGTCGGTCCCCGGGATGGTGCACGCTGCTGTGGTGTCATCCGGTCAGCAGCTGTGATAAGACATACAGGTCTATATTTTGCAACCACAGAAGGTAGTTCTGAGCCAACATGTCATTCTCAATGACCATTTGTGGGTAATCCAGAACAATGTGCAGCATGTTTAGCTCCTGAACTTTACATTTGGGCACCTGCTCACATGCAGCAGTTGCCAGCCGTTTCCTCCACACAGCAGTGACATCAATAAGATGACACATCAACAGACACACATGTATGAGAAGATTACTGATAGGAAGGGATAAATGACCCGGATTCCTCCCCATTACACTGCTTTCACCTTTGCCATTCAAACTTACATATTTCCAGAGTCTCATGTTGTTTGTTGTCAAGTCAGAAAGGGTTTCATGTGTGAGATTAGCAATAGTCAGGGACATGATGTTGCTCATTTGTGCTTCCCCATGCATGAAGTCACACATATTTGTATGAGAGAACACAGATGTCTTATGTCCATCCTTTGAGTGTCCTCTCTTTGCGTACTCTATTTCCCAGATCATGGTACTACTTAGCTGACGACGATTGGTGTCTTGTACAGCAGACATCCAAACCTCATATGTCAAACACTCACCTATACATGTGAATACAGTAGGAGAGGAGGCAAGCAGAATGTAACATTTGGTTTATACTCACACATTGCAGATAGGCTGAGAGGCTTTGATGCCTTCTGCCTGCACTGGATTAGCGTGTTGCTCTTCAGCCTAGTCATTTAGCAGGTGTAACTGCATGAAGATTCACCTTAGCAGCCCTACATTCATCTCAAAGGTACACTACTGGCATCAGTGTTGGCCTCAGCCATGCTATTTTCATCATGGTGTTTCCTATCATTGAATTGCAAGCCGGTTGTGTTTTGGTCACTTCATATGACTCATGGTACTATTGAATGTCCATTCTGCACTCACTTGGCATACATTTTGTGTCATCCTTTCATTAGCCACCAGGGTCTGATCTTGCATGGGTTCAAATGCCATATGTGAGCATATTGTGATGCAGGACAACAGTGTTGTAATACACATACAACATACGGCGGACGTGAAAAGCACATTTCATGAGCAGTCAGCCTGATATATTCTTGGGTTCCCCTCCCTTGGCCCAGCACCGGAACAGTGTGTGGGCCCTGAACAGATGTCACAGCCAACCTTGTAGCAGAAGTCAGTGTGTGTCTTTGATTCTGGGAGGACCTCCTTGTACCTACAATGATAAGTGTGTTTTGCTACTTTACATTCCTGCAGCCACATGTGATGCACTAGATTTCTGGCACAAAGGATGAGCACAAGCAGTTATGGGCACCAGCGTCGCTGAAGTGTGTTATACGTAATTTCATGATTGCTCCCACATGACTTCGAATGGGCCCACTACCAGGATGCAACCTATATCACAATGACATGTCTACGGATCCTGATGTGAGGTCCACTATCGTGTTTTGTTGATGGGCAACACAAAAGCCAGACAATGTAAGTGGTACATGACCAGCTGTGTGGACTGGAAATTTGATCTATATTGAAAACATTCAAAGTTGGACAGTGTATGCATTGTCAATACTAATGACCCTGGGATCTCACTTGTTCATCATTGCCATATTTCAGTCAATTAGTTTGATTGATTACGTCTACAGACACCATTACAACATTGTGGGGACACCCTTTTGAGTAGTTGTGGCACTCGATAACAGGATTGGATTGCCAGGTCTGGGGCTGTTGGTGAAAAACATGTCATGTTCCGCAATTACGAAGGTTTGATGAGCCAAGACATGTAATATATTGTCTTCAGCTGTTCACCATTATAATTAGCTAAAGGTGGATGTCCACTGACAACTCCAATAGTAATGCAGCTATTTGTTCATCTCTGGTTGACTTTCATATGTGGGCACTATATGTCCCTCGGTCACTCCTGACAATGTATGCATTTTGACCATCTCCTGGCCACTTTGACTTACCAGTCGGTGCGGGTGGTATGCCTATCACTGTACGGTGGCGATTCCTCCCAGTCGATGCAGGGACCTCTGCTGCGGCAGTTGTCTGTGCTCTGGCTGAATGTGTCAAAGGGTGAGAAGAGAGAAAAGTAAACATCTGGAATATGTGCTTGTGGAACATTTCTGTGATTTCCCCATTTCTTCTGCATGCTAAAAAGTTATGCAGTACTGCCGCTGACTGGGCAGGTAGGAGCAGTGGTGCATTGGGGACGTAATGGCGTGGCAGGGTGGGAAATGTACAACAGAATAGGTGTCTGACTTTTGGATCTGATGATTCTCTCACCTTCTGCTTTGTGCTTTAAGCTGGCACAGGGTGATTTACTTCTTTGATATTTAGTGGCATGTTTACACGCCCCTTGTAATACATTTACACCGCAGTTGCGTCACTTCTGTGATACAGCGGTGGGGAAATACAGGTGACACATTTAGACTTATTCACAATATAATGCATCTATGGGGATGCCTCACGGTGTGCGGTCCTGCGCAACATTAAACATGCATCAGCTGTGATGTAGGCAGGGTGTGTGTTTATTTGGTTATGCCTCGTACAAGTGATGCATTGTAATCGGCGGCATTTCACGTAGTCACTTTTCATAGGGTGGTGCCATGCATACTTAAACCAGCTTGAGGCACATGTAATGAGTGGCCCAGAACGTTAGGTATAGGCGGTCCACGGACATTGTTGGAGTTGCAAAAACAACAATTGATGGACAGAATGCAGAACAATGTCATACTGTAGTAAGGACTCCCTTAATACGTACATACATTGTTAAGTTAGCATAACCACGTCAGAAGTTAGAAAGCCATCTTGCTGCTTTTGCACACGACACTGCGTTCACATGTTATTGCTTAAACGAACTGCTGACTCGAGTTTTGCCTCACACGAGAGCAATCTGTTGTTACCATCCCGAGCTCTGCGAAGCGACCTTGGTCTGCACACGATGTGACAAACAGTCTGAGTTGTTAGACAATGCATGTTTTCCACTCTAGGTTGATCGAACCACTATTTAGTCATAACACACGAGCAGCTGCACATACCTGAAAGTTGGTGCTTTTAATATCACTGACATCATGTTTATTATTCAGACCGAAGACGAGCCTTCCTGCGAGAAGACTCCTGATGCTCCTGTGATGTGATTTCACTAAGCTGATCTTTGAGGTATGGGGTCCCCTATTCAAGCCTAAGAGACCTTCTGTTAGTCTAATAATAATATTAGCTTCTTAGTAAAGGGAAAGTGGTAGTATCCACTGTCATTATAACATGATCACCCCTTTTATATTCTATGGAATTGTAACTATGTTGATGGTTTTGATTTTAATCATTTGTCTGCTTGTATTAGCCAAAGTACTGCATATTAGGACACGTGGTCTATAAAAATAAACTCTTTTTATTTTCACCGTGTCTCTGTTGATTCTTGTTGTGGACTGATGTGAGAATAATATACGAACAGGTATTTCCGATTCCCACCATTCCTGAGTATGTACTGAGTCGCGTGTTCTGGGTTGTCTTTTCATTGGGACCGCCGAGCTAAATCTCGGATCACGAATGGGACACTTATGCTAGCCGGATGCTGGGTTCTGAGGTGAGTTTCTGGTACACCACAACTCACTGAGGTCCTGGGGTTCTACACATAGTTCTGTGTATAAGCAGAATCCCTGCAACATGGCGCACCTAACGTTTGGTCTATGAGTTGAAACGCCTTAGTAGTGCTCGCGTTTGTCCACAACACCCTCATTCTTGTTTCCGGATAACAAGTCTGACGGATTTAAAACCTACCTAGGTCTATTGATATAGGTTCTTTCAAGCTTGATAATTAAAAAGGTTATTGAACCCTTGTGCTACTGATAGTTTCAAGTGTGTGTTGTCCTAATGTCGGTGGAGATTGCGGCGCACAGCCGTGCGGCTGTGAAACGTCATTTGACGCAGTATGGGGTACCGGACACTGGTATGAACGTCATCTTTGTAGTGGGAGCCGATGCGGCTCATCCCTATGAGTTGTTCTACTCTTGGGTGACGATTCCAGCGGTGGGGGATGATGACACCTTTCATTCTTACACTGCCGCTGCAGTGCCGGCGAACTATACGCCGTATAGGACACAGGAAATACCAATATCTGCTTGGCAGCACCATATTTGGTTTAATGGCGCCCTTCCCCATGTGGTTATACCGCCGAGAATGGGCCCTTTATCAATTGCAGGGGCCACTTGGCCGGTACTAGCCGGATTTACGCCTCATCCCCGTTACCTCACGGCGACGGTGGCTGAGTTGCGTGTACTACACACTGCCCTCATTATGGTATATAGGGCGTTAGTGCAGTATGTGTCGCGCAATATGCAGGCGGGGGCACCTGCTGTTGCGGGACAGCCTACTGATCATCACGCGGTGGTCATTAGTCCTGTTATGGTTAATTCTGTTATGGGCAAGCGCCCCCAAACTAGGGATGATTTCCCCTTTTGGCTTGCTGAAAAATTTGACCAAATAGAAGCGGTTTACCCGAATACTACTCCTGTGGAGAAACACAGGATCCTCACCATTAGTTTGCCTAAAGACTTGGTCCCCCACATAGATGATTGTGTAAATTGGGGCAAGGTCTTTGCAGCGACGTACGCGCAGTGCTTTGGCACTCCGTCTATGTTGCAGCTGCCCTCCGTTATCAAAAGAGTTCAAGAGAACCATGGTGCGGAGTCTGCGATAGAGTTAGGGATGCGGCTCCTCGGTCAATTTGACCTGGTGGCTACCATGATAATTGGAAACCTAAAGGGTGATGCTTTGCATTTCCAGGTTCGTAATGAACTGAAGCGAGTTGCTGAGGAGGACAAGCCGCAGGAATTTGCGAAAATAATCGCGGAGGCATATCGGGATTTGGGTCGTAGCTCTTTAGGAGTTAAGCCTGTCATAAAGAATCCCGATCTAAAGCAGCAGGGTAAGGCAGAAACGTCTGGTAAGGACGAACGACCCATTTTTCCGAAACAAAAATGGCAGTTTAAACAACAGGGAAAGCAGCAGCAACAGAAACAGGGCTCTCGGCCTGCCTCTCCCGTACAGTCAAGTAGTGAACGCACTTATGATCTGCGCGATCGTGCTGCTATTAAGTCTCCTGATAGATTTCAGGTTTCTGAACAGCGCTCTCCTCGTTCTTCACAGGAAACATCGGCTACACAGTCCGGTGGCGGAGGCGGTGGCAAAGGTCGGGGTGCTCCACAACAGCATGACCAGCCCCGACAGACTGAGGGTAAAGGCAAGAAGGACGAATTTGCACGACAAAGACCCCCGTTTCAGAAGAAGAAAGTGGCGGCTCTGACGGCAAGGTATGCCTCAGATAGTGCGGACACAGCTTCGGAACCGGACATGGGCGCTGACGCTCCTGGACAGCGCAGCGGAAATTACCATAGTCCGTCAAGCTCTGCGTCCATTTCTGGCGGTGACAGCAACTGATATCTCGGTTACTGTTGAAACAGCTGACACCAGAGTGGCTCCCCCTGACAGACTTTATGAAATAGTCTTATTAATTGAGGGTGACATACAACGTACAATAAAAGGGATTTTTTGGGATAATCTGACCACCACCTATGATATCCTCCTAGCGGAGGCAGATTGGCCCCCAGCTTTCATTTTAGAGGCTCCTAGAGGGGAGGAAGTAATCCTCCCGTCCTTTGCGCACACAGTGCCTAAGGACCAAGCTGAAGTGTATGCTGGGGAGTGGGCGCTTGCGCTTGCGCCGGCGGTGTATCGTACTCAGGTGGGATGGGACAGATTGTCCCCCTGCCATGAGATTCCATTGCGGTCTATGCCCCAGCCCCAACCTCAATATCCTATGGGTCGTGAAGCGAGACCCCACGTCGCGGCAATCCTTGAACAATTGGAATATCAGGGTGTTATTGAAACATGTGTGTCCCCTATGAATAACCCTTTATTCACTGTAACGAAGCCTGACGGCTCGTACCGTTTAGTTTTGGATTACCGGCACCTAAACTCCCATTGCCGGACCTGCGCGGTACAAAATACACATAGCTCGGCTTTGGTCGACAGTCTCGTGCGTAAAAGATTTAAAACGACACGACATTTCCAATGGCTTTTTTAGCCACAACCTGTCCACACTGAGTAGCCAGTGGACAGCGTTTACTTCAGGCGGAAAACAAAAACAGTTTACAAGATTAGCCATGGGTTACAAAAATAGCCCTGGCATCTTTTCTGCTCGCGTGGTTTCTCTCTTAGAAAGAATAGACCCCGAAGCATACTCATATGTTGACGATATCTATCTTACGGATGATGAGCTGATGCCGCATCTGTCTCGGGTTGACAATATTATCGTGAGTTTTGCTGACTATGGCTACAAATTCAATTTTGCGAAGTCACACATCGCAGAATATACGGTGTTGTTTTTGGGCTACGAGCTCAACAATGAAGGTAAGGGGTTAGCCCCCCACTTTCTGGAAAAGTGTGCACGCTTAAGTGCTCCTACGACACTGAAGAAATTACAATCTCTGCTGGGTTTTCTGAATTTCGGCCGTACGTACATTCCTGATTATGCCCAGCGTATCAAGCCGCTTTACGCCTTGGTACAGCCTTCGTTTTCGAAATCTAGCTGGCAGCTAGAACACTCTGCAATTTTACAGTCTTTACAGGCTGACCTTCTTGATTCGCAATACTTGCTGACACGTGATAACCGCACTAACCTGGTAATAAGAATAGTACCAGGCGCCGTGGGGTTCACGTATTTGACGTTTAATGAGGGCGACACAGTCCCCATTGCGTACAAATCCCACTTGTACACCTCTGCTGAATTACGTTTTTCCACGGTCGAAAAAGTTCTGACTGCTGTGCAGATGGCGATCCTCAAGGAACGCGCACTGTCGCATGGGAAACAGATTCTGGTAGTAACTCCATATCCTGCTTTAGAGGCAGTGACTAAAGCAAGTGTACCAAATTCTAAAGCTTTGCATCCACGGTGGATACAATGGGCCACAACACTGACGTCGCCAGACGTCACTTACATCTTTGATGCCTCATTACAGACTCAAGAGTACTTGCAGTATGAATTCGTTCATCCAGCACCTCTGTCTTTGCGCCCGCTCGAAGAATACCATTGTGTCATATACACTGACGGGTCTGCGCAACCCGCAATTGGATCGAAGCACGCTTATTCTGCGGCTTGCGCAATTGTCGTAGGTACATTCGTAAATGGTGAATTCCAATCTGATGCAGTGCATACGCAGTCATTGGGTGATTGTACCGCGCAATTGGCGGAGCTCCGGGCTCTGGTGCTTGCACTGGAGTTTGCTGATCCCCGAGTCACTACTCTTATAGTGAGTGACTCCTTCTACTGTGTCCAGTCCTACAATGACAATTTACACTTCTGGTCTCAGAATGATTACCGCGACACTAAAGGTAGCACAATTAAGCATAAAACACTTTGGGTTCGGGTGGCAGACTTTAAAGAACGTCTCCCTCTCGTGAGTGTTATTCACACTCTTGGTCACCAGCGGCTTGGTGTCCATGCTGTCGGCAACAGCTTAGCTGACGAGGCAGCAAAAACAGCAGTGGCTACATACTTAGTGGCAGCAGTTACAAGATCCAAAAGTAAGATTGATGATGACATCTTGGCAGCTATTGCTGCTACAGAGAAGGGAGGAGATTACCCGAAGGGTTTTCCCTCTCTGTATATTTATCATTTAAGTCCTGATAACGTCCCATTAGTGAGGATTAACGACGTTGGTGATAGAATTATTCCCAACGCGGACTGCAGACCAGCACTGATCTTGGCTGCGCACGAGGGGTTGGCGTCAGCCCACGCCGGTGTGTCAGCTACAATATCTCTGCTACAACAACGTTACTGGTGGTTTGGTTTATATAAACAAGCGCGCGCTTATGTTCTTGATTGTGACATTTGCCAACAGATTAAACCTTCTACTGTTGCGCGCCCACCACAGACACAGCTGTACATCTCTAATAAGCCATTTGGTTGTGTTTATTTAGATCACTGCGGTCCTTTTTCTTCTGATACTGCGTACAAGTACATCTTGGTTGCAGTGGATTCGTGCACACGTTTTCTATGGGTATGGCCACAAAGGAGTGCTGACTCGCGGACTGTCATCAGGGATTTGCGTGTCTTTGTGGGAACTTTTGCGTGTGGTACCTTCCATTCTGATCAGGGCCCTGCGTTCGCCTCTAAGGCTTACAAGGAGGCTATGAAAAATTTGGGGGTCCTTGTCAAATTTTCGTCTCCCTACCGACCTGAGGGTAATAGGGTGGTGGAGCGAATGAACTGTGACTTAAAGCAATCATTGACAGCACGTGTTTTAGGCACGGGCCGGAACTGGCTAGCCCATTTGTATAACGTCCAACGTGCACTAAATAATCTCCCTAGAAGGTCTCTGGGTGGGCGGACCCCGTACATGATGCTCTTCGGAATCAGAATGTTTGTTCCAGACCTTGATGGTCTAGACATTGCGGCGTCGACCGCACCCTTTGACGTAGATGATCACTGTGCTGTTTTGCAGACTCTACAAGAAGCCAGAGACTCTCTTTCGAAAGAATATTTGCCCTCCACGTCTGATACTGAGGTTCAGATTCCGGTAGTCGGCTGGATACCCCGAGTTGGAGATCTGGTCCGTGAGAAGGTGGAGAACAAGAAGGAGTTCGGCCCCTCTTATCGTGCACCAGTTCCAGTGCTTGGAGTGCAGGGTACAAGAACAGTCATTTTACCTCCACTTCCTGGTCGCAAAGAAAACAGGTACATCTCTATTGACAATGTCAAACTTCAGCGAGTGGCCGATACTTCTTAGTATGACTCCGGCAGTTTCATGCCAGACGATGCAAAGACATTCAATGTCGGTTCCTGCTTCTACCACCTTGTCTGATGTTGCCATCGAGATGCATTCAGTTACTGATCCCTTGCTGATACCACCTGCTGGTGGTTTGTCCGATGAGACTGAGTATGCTTATCCTACACGTGGACCTTCGCCTGTTTTACAATCTACAGCACTTGGCCAGTCCCGTTTTTCCTTTGACACTAACTCTTTGCCCTCAACTCCCCCATCAAACATTGCTGTTTTTGTGAGCTGGTTTAAGAAACATTTTTTGATAGCTCCTTGGACATACATCTGGTTGATGCTTTTTGGTATTTTTTTGTTTATGTCCATTGGATTTGTTGTAGTTTTCTTCCGTTTGGTGGATGGCCATTATCTCAAAGAGAGATCGACAATTAGACTTATCAATGGAACTTTGGCCCCCCACTCCTCATCCCACATCATGAAAAGGGACCAGACTTTTGTGAATATTACTGCCTGGCCCGTCATGGATGGAATCGCATGGGATGCAGTTAAATTTCAAATTCATGGGCCTACAGAGGTCATTAATGTGCCTAATGTATTTCGTGTTTCTATGGGTGATGTAGTTAAACAGAACATACGTTCTGATGATTGGGATGTACACGCCATTGAAGCACTGTTTTCAGATTTGAAATATTATGCCGCCTTTGATGCTGAGGATTTGTATGAAAATGCGGCTAATTATGCGGAACAGTATTGTTTTCAACATTATGGCAATCACTTCCTGCATAAATCGAATTCGTTTAGAAATTTTGTAAATTTTACCCAGTGGGAACATTGTCCCACCCCCTCGTTTGGCAGTTCACATACATTAGTTGATAAGTTTACTTATTTTACTGATTTCAGTGTTTCAGCCCCGGCATCCTTTTATTTTAAAGTTAAGCCCGAGTCTGCCTCCAAGGTTAGACTGACACACACCAAATTGCTATATTCTAAGTCCTTTATGGATGAGTTGTCAATCAAAGGTTATGATCTATGGAAGGCTACTATTGATCTTAAGTCGGTTTGGGGTTCCAAACCGTGGCAGGTTCAGGGAACTGAAGCTTTACACCGTGCCTGTCTAGTACCAAATCATATGTTGTTTTTAAATGCAACCATCTTCCAAACCACCTGTTTCGGATTGGCCACTTCTAAAAAACTAAATTCGCCTTCTGTGCCGGATCTGGGTGCTTACCCAAATTGGTATAATCACACAGATCTGTCCCTTCCTGTTTTGCAGTTATTGGTTTCCAATTCGTCTTTCAATATTTCGAAATTTAATAGTGAGGGATGGTTAATTTGGCAGAGCAGTTCTGATACCTGTCAACGTCGTTTTCTAGGACTGAAACCGGGGTATACTCAAGATCGCGTGGACCCCCGGTTTGAGTCGTCACATACAGTAACTACATACTCTGTAAGGAAATTATGTCAGTCCTGGCTGCGACATTCCACCTTGGCATCTGTCAAAGTTCATTTATCAAAGTTACATGACAAAATAGATTTGAATGATTTTGTTAAAGGTCCTGTGGGTGGCAGATCCAAGAGATGGGCGTATGCTATTTACAACGAAGTATGGAAACTGTCGCAAATTGAGGCAGCTTCAAGATTGAGAGCTATTGATCAGGCTAATATGGAAAAAGTATTAGCAGTTATTGATAACAGCATTAACACTCTTTCTTCTCGCATTTATACATTAGATAATATTGTTTCTTCAATTGTGGATATTGTGCAGGATGATATGTCTGTGTTGTATCATGGTCAAAACCAGTTGCGTTCTGTTATGCAGTTTGCATGGACATTACAAACATTGAAGGCAGGGAAGGTCCCTTGGGACTATCTGAATACAACATCGTTATTTCTTCCCTTTAACCTTACTGACAAACAGCAGTTCATGTCCATGAAGGATGCTACATATTCCTTGCTCCATATTGAGAAATTGGAGCCGTTACCTTTTTCTGTTGCGGAAGTCGACTCCGCTGTGTGGCTCTTACACGGATTGATAACTCTACCGTTTGCGCTTTTTAAGTTTACCTCTTGTATGAAACACTATGCTCTGGGTAGATATGAACAGCTGGGTACCGCTTTCATACATGAAGTCTGGTCCCTCCCCTTTACGTATAGATGTACAAGGGACGGTACTGAGGTTTATCTGAGGGGTGAGGAATGTACAACGTCACCTGATCATTCTGTTGTATGTAGGCACATTCAATTACACGGAGCTTGTAATGTACACGCTCCGAATTTGGCCTGCGTCCTCAAAGGTATCCCGGTACCGGTGATTACGCCATCTTTCACGCTGCTTGCAAACGGTAGTTATTTAATTTTAAACAATGAAGCTTGCTGCGGGATGTTGGTAGGGATCCCGTATATAGTAACTGTATCACAGCGGGTTGTCTGCTGCAATAACGTCCTGTTTCCACCCCAACATGGGAGGCTGGATGCTTCCATCTGGCCTTCGATTCCAACCTTGAAAGCAGAGTTCAACAAGATGAGCAGAATAAGAGCGCTATTGTCCCAAAAGGAGGTGCCATTGACTTCCTCCCGGGAAACATTTGTCCTTCACGTAGCAAATACGCGCACCGAGGTACAGGCGCTTTTGAATACTGACCTCCCCCTGCATTTTGAAACAATTTTCAATGCCTCGTCCACGACTGGCCTGGCTCATTTTTTTAAACTTGTGGGCTCGGGCCTCGTGACCTCTTTCCAAACTATTTTTGGTGTGATTCCGGCATTGTTTCATTCTATTTTCTCCAGCGTCTTTGGAGGTGTCCCGTTAATTCTGGCTCTAGTGGCAGGTGTGCTACTTTTACTTTTCATCTTGCGGAATGGCTGCTCTTTCTGTGCCACACGACAGCCTGTCCCGTCTGCAGCTTCTTCGTGACAGGATGCTTGATTACTATGGTGTCCTGCCGTTGGCGACTTTGAGCCTGGCATATGGATTATCCTTCCGGTATTCCTACTTCACCTGCGTGCAACCTGTCTTCCACTGCCTAGATTGTCCCTTTGAATGGCCTATGGATTTGTGCTTAACCAACATGGTGTCTCCGGACCCGGATTTTGATCGACTGATGAGGCCCTTAGTGTCTCACGAGTCTGCCTGTTCTGGTGTTCGGATTATGGCCTGCGGTGCGGCGCATGGTATCCTGGGTAATTGGGACATCGTGAGAGCGGCATATGACTTCTTGGATATGAGTTATTTGGAAGTACACGCTGGTTGCCCTCTGATGGTGCTAGAGGCTCCGCTAATAGAAGAACACGTATGTTCCTTTTCTTTACTTAACTGGATGGCTGAAACCTTCAGTGGCCGTGCCAATGATTTTCTGCTGGAAGCAGTGGCCACATATGCTGCATATACTTTCATGGATTGAGTGAACTTTCGTCCACTGTGTTTTCCTCATGTGTCTTGAACTGTCCCTGTACGTCTGCACTTCTGCCCGGTGAGGCGTTTTTTCGTTTTTTCACCCCCCACGGCACGTTTGAGGTTTTTTGTTTTTTCTATCCATTTTTGGTTTTTTCCTGTTCGAACTTTGCCTGAACTGACCAGTTCTTTTTTAAATTGGATACGCCTTGTTCTGCTCTGTCGCGCTTGAACTCTGCGTTCTCTCTTTTCTTGCATACTAAGTAGTGCTTCGATCAAGGGGGCATGTAGTAAGGACTCCCTTAATACGTACATACATTGTTAAGTTAGCATAACCACGTCAGAAGTTAGAAAGCCATCTTGCTGCTTTTGCACACGACACTGCGTTCACATGTTATTGCTTAAACGAACTGCTGACTCGAGTTTTGCCTCACACGAGAGCAATCTGTTGTTACCATCCCGAGCTCTGCGAAGCGACCTTGGTCTGCACACGATGTGACAAACAGTCTGAGTTGTTAGACAATGCATGTTTTCCACTCTAGGTTGATCGAACCACTATTTAGTCATAACACACGAGCAGCTGCACATACCTGAAAGTTGGTGCTTTTAATATCACGGACATCATGTTTATTATTCAGACCGAAGACGAGCCTTCCTGCGAGAAGACTCCTGATGCTCCTGTGATGTGATTTCACTAAGCTGATCTTTGAGGTATGGGGTCCCCTATTCAAGCCTAAGAGACCTTCTGTTAGTCTAATAATAATATTAGCTTCTTAGTAAAGGGAAAGTGGTAGTATCCACTGTCATTATAACATGATCACCCCTTTTATATTCTATGGAATTGTAACTATGTTGATGGTTTTGATTTTAATCATTTGTCTGCTTGTATTAGCCAAAGTACTGCATATTAGGACACGTGGTCTATAAAAATAAACTCTTTTTATTTTCACCGTGTCTCTGTTGATTCTTGTTGTGGACTGATGTGAGAATAATATACGAACAGGTATTTCCGATTCCCACCATTCCTGAGTATGTACTGAGTCGCGTGTTCTGGGTTGTCTTTTCATTGGGACCGCCGAGCTAAATCTCGGATCACGAATGGGACACTTATGCTAGCCGGATACTGGGTTCTGGGTTCTGAGGTGAGTTTCTGGTACACCACAACTCACTGAGGTCCTGGGGTTCTACGCATAGTTCTGTGTATAAGCAGAATCCCTGCAACAATACATTCACCCCAGTACAGCGATCTGGGCCTAAATCCATCGTTTTTTTGCTCACCATGCCATTCCAGTTTGAACCCAGCCATATGCAAATCAGTCTTGACCCTGTGCCCCATGGGAACAGTCCAGCCCGAACTGCCAAGCCAGGTCCTCCCTGGACTGAAAACAAGCATCCTAGGACCGGTTTCGGGCTTTCAGCCCTCGTCAGCCAGGATAGCTTGAATCCAGTGGCATGGAGAGCAAGGGACTCACGTCTGAGCATACCCTTCCCACTCGGGGTGACAAATGCAAAAACAACAATTGATGGACAGAATGCAGAACAATGTCATACATTCACCCCAGTACAGCGATCTGGGCCTAAATCCATCGTTTTTTTGCTCACCATGCCATTCCAGTTTGAACCCAGCCATATGCAAATCAGTCTTGACCCTGTGCCCCATGGGAACAGTCCAGCCCGAACTGCCAAGCCAGGTCCTCCCTGGACTGGAAACAAGCATCCTAGGACCGGTTTCGGGCTTTCAGCCCTCGTCAGCCAGGATAGCTTGATTCCAGTGGCATGGAGAGCAAGGGACTCACGTCTGAGCATTGGAGTCACACTTGCGACACTACTCCAGCAGAGCACCCCCCTAATGCCATCAGTTGCGACACTCATCTGTCTATCCCAGCGCCACAGTGCACCGCATTGTCAATGTGACGCATCCGCGGTTGCACAAGAGTTGGATTGCGTGTGGCATTGTTACTGGCGCATCTCTGCTGATATTTGTCAATTGCTACTTAGCGAGCTGGTGTATTACTGCAACTGAACAGTGCCCATGTTTTCTGAAGTGGGGGAGGGATTTGCCATTTCCATCGCTAAGGATTGTGGGACTTGTAGTGCTACATACAGAGGGTGACACAGGAGTCTCTGACTGACGGATTTATTTATGCACTTTGGACTACTTCCTTATTCACACTGACAGTGCAACACAGACATTCTATTCATGCACTTTATCTTTTCATCCCACTTACCTGGTACCACGTAGCGGACATCACTGACAGGCAGGCCATGGACCAAGTGGGGGTGTATGGTTGTCAGAATATCCTCCTCCAGTGAGGTGAGGCGGATGCGTGGTCCAGAGTATGCGGCTGGGAGGATCCGTTGTAATTCAATCCGGGAGTATTTCTCCTTTACCCTCAGCCGCTCATCCTGCCATTTTTTCTTTAGGTCCTGGACAGTGCGCCTCTCCTCCCCCAATGCTGTGACAGCAGTGGATAATTGCTGCCACAGGGCTGCCTTCTGTGTCCCACTGGTGCAGTAGGGTGGGAGTCCATAGAGGTGTTTGTGGTGCCTGACAATGAACTCCACAAGCATGGTGGTCTCCTCTGCTGTGTAGTTCCTCTTTCTCTTCAGGAGGTCCATTTTTCTTAGCCGGTGTCAGCTTGCAAAGACAAACTCTGTGTGGCCAAACCTGTTCCTTCACTGTGTGCTGCTTTTAAATTTTTTTTGCTGCTGGTCAATCAGTGTTAATTGGCTTCAGCTGGATCATGGTGGGGGATGGTAGGCACTAGCAACATGATGGCTAACTGGAGCTGTTGGCTGGGATTGGCTGGAGTGCGTCAGCTGATGCATGGTGGGGGATGGTAGGGACTTGGACAGGTGTTTACCCTTGGCTCAAATGATCAATGGCCACAGTTAATGTATTCTGTTCCCAATTCTGATTTTCCGGCCCGAGAGCGGAATTTCCGGCCCGAGAGCGGAGTTTCCGGCCCGTATGCGGACTTTCCGGCCCGGAGGCGGACTATCCGGCCCGCGAGCAGACTTTCCGCTCCGGAGCCGGAAATTCCGCTCCGGAGCCGGAAATTCCGGCCCGAGTGCGGACGTAAGTTTAGTGGTCGTAAATGGATTCTGTGAATAGCAAAAGTCCTAAGTTCATTTTGTGAATAGCAAAAGTAGTAAGTTCACTCTGTGAATACCAGTAGTAGTAGGTGCATTCTGTGAATACCAACATGGTAGTAAGTTTAGGATTTAGTCTTAAGTTTGTTCTGTGAATCGGGCCCAACGTTTTTATCTTGTAAAATATTCTGTGTGTTCAAAGACAGGTTAAATGTAAGTCTAGTCTTCTGACACATTGCTGCCTATGCCTTTAACATAGAGGTTGGTGTTTAGTTTGCTTTTGCTTACTTAAGTGTGTGTATTTTGTAAAGTGAACTGTGTGAAATTCTTGCAGGTGTAAAATGAAAGGATGTAGGATGTATTTTTCTTCTTACACACAACAACATTTAAATACCTAAAAATGAACTGTAAAAATATTTGAAAACAAATAAACAGGGAAGCACAAATAAAATGGTTTTTTTCTAAATTTTAAAGTATGATGAAAAACACATTTTAATAGGGTCAAAATAAATCGAGACACTTTACTTAGTAATGCGCAAATGACAAATATTCGTTAACACTCATGATCATTTGCGCGCTATAGTTTTTATCAGTGAATTTGTGTGTCTGTGCAAATGTAGTCGTCATTTCAATTGAAAATGTGCAGTCTATATAAGACAGTGGCTACCACACCATGCTTTTGTAATATATTGGTGACAGTGTGCTCCTAAATGCAAAGCCAGCCTTATACAACACCCTTACCACTCTCCGTATGTGTGGGCATGGTTCATTTGTGACTCTTGTTCTTTGTGTGCTGCTTTGATTTTCAGAATCCCCATGAGTTCAGTGATGGTAGCACCACTAGTCTGAAATTTATTCCAGCCTCACTGCCTACTAGGGCCACAGGAGCTTTCAAAGCACTGGGAGCTTTCTGTTAGCTCTGTCAGCTTTCCTCAGCTGCTGGAGTTTGACTCCAAACAGCAGAATCTATTGAAACACCTGTAGGGGATCTATGAAGGACTCATTGCAAGCACACCGAATGAGTGAGCAGTGCGCATGCTTACTTTTGCAATTGTGTGTCATTCGGCCCTGGCTGCCTGACACCAGCAGAGGTCAAAGAAGAAGGTATTCCCATGCTGCTGGGTGTCTTCTGAAGACAAGACAGTCACGGTAATCAGTGCATTCAGCCTGATAGGTGGAGCGCAGACAGTGACATTTAGGAAGAGAGCATAGACTTACTTAGGACGGAGAGCTGGAACTGGGAAAATGAACTATTTGACCGTTGTTTGTTTCATTTCACCCTGAAACATGCACAGGTAACTTTAAACTACTTCTCGGAGTCGCTAATGGAAAATTCTTCCAGAATTAGGAATAGTTATCCTTCTGAGACCCCTGGAAACTGACCAGAATCTCGGAAAACAAGATGTTGCTCTCCAGAGTGAGATACTTAGAAAAGTGGAACTTGAGTAACTGTTATACACAGTGCCGTAGTAGAGGTGGGCGAGCCAACATATTAACAGGGAGAGCCAAGTTAAGGGTCTGTCTTGGCCCTATGAGGCTGTCTTGGGTCTAAGAGCCTAGGCATAAACTGACCCATGGGAACATTTGGGATGGAAATCATGCACCAAATATTGTGCAAAAATATTATACAGTGTCTTCAAAATTCAATAAAGTATATTTCTTTGACAAATGTTTCACATTAGTACATCAGATTACATTACTGGATTCAGAGGCATGTATTAAACGGGATAGTTTTGAAATGTTCATGTCCTCACTCTGACAACAATACCATTAGTGAACTCAGAGGCAAGTCTGTTGTCATTTAAACCCTAGATTTGGCCTACCTTTTAATTTTACACGTAGCAGCATTAAAGTTCATTAAGTCAAACACAAGAGAGATTTTTGTACAGCACACATCCTCATGTATTTCAGAGTTTTTTCACATGCAATTATGAAAGAAATTGAAGGCACAATAAAATAAAATAATTGCCAAGGATCACACAATTTGGTCACAAGGCCAAACCTGGATTGATCCCAGGTTTTCTGGTCTCACATTGTATAATTCATCCACTAGACTGGTCTCCCTTTCTCACTCCTGTCAGATGTTAAAGTTTATTGCTTTACCTTTGTAAGACCTGGGGTCACCGGGCCCTAAGGGGGTAACGTGACTCGAGCAGTTGGGCACCCAAAGGCTTATGTGTAAAGCGACCATACAACACACTCATCCCCTGAAGCAGGAAACGCACACAATAATGGACGCCACACCGTAGGTTCAGTGAAAATCAAACAAGTTTATCTAAGCAGTTCAATGCAAATGCAGGTCATGAGATGGCAATAGGCATTACTTGAATACATTGACATTAGAATCACCAGCATTTCATTATGGTGCCGTAGGCAGTACCTGAATACGTTAGCGTCAGATTCACCAGCAATTCATTATGATGCAATAGGCAGTACCTGAATACATTAGCGTCAGATTCATCAGCAATTCATCATAATTCCATTGGCAATACCTGGCGAACCTGGGGGAGCGGTAAACACAGCGGTTAACCAGCGCACTGCGCCCCTCCCACCACTAGCGTTTCAACCTGCTGTGGGTACCTTGCGCGGTATCTAGCGATTATCAACGCTTTAAAATCGGGCTGGAAAATGTAGCGCCACACATGGAAGACTACTAGCGCTTAAGCGCAGACTTTGAGGGTCCAGCGCTACGCGTGATAATCAGACACTAAGCCCTTCAGGGCAGGACTCAAGAACACAGCGCTACTCGTAATAATCCAGCATTGGGCACTTCAGAGCGGAGCTTAGGAACACAGCGCTACTCGTAATAATTAAACATTACACACTTCAGAGCAGAACTTAAGTAAACAGCGCTACTCGTAATAATCAAACATTACACACTTCAGAGTAGTACTTAAGAATACAGCGCTACTCGTAATAATCGAACATTACACACTTCAGAGTAGAACTTAAGAATACAGCGCTACTCGTAATAATCAGGCCTCAAGCACTCGAGAGCAGAACTTAAGAATATAGCGCTACTCGTAATAATCGAACATCAAGCACTTGGTCCCCTTGTACGCGGCAGTCTAGCAGCAAGGGGGGGGCAATCCCACGGAGGGGAATCAGAGTCTCCGATGCGCAGAGGGAGTCCCACGGAGGAGATCCCGTGTCGTAGGGTGCGGTGCCGCTCCCGATCTGTAGGGGGCGCACCGGGTCCTTCTGAAGCCTCCCGGGGAGCAGGGGGGTGAGTCCCAGGCCTCCACACGGCCACGCTACCTCCCAGCCCCCGGGGGTTACCTTGATCTCGGCGTCCGAGGAGTCTTCCCTGCGGCCGGCGTTCTTCGCCGCTTCGGACTCCGCAGTCGATCCCTCAGCGACGGGGGCCGGTCACGGCCTCTCACACCTCCGCCAGCAGCTGCAACGGCAGCGATGGGGCCCCGGGCTTCTCCGCGGGCCTCGAGGGGATGACGGTGCAAGCTTCCGGCCTCCGGGCCGCGGCGGTGAGCACGCTCTGGTCCCCGCGTCAGGGGGGTGGGTCAAATTAAGCGGGAGCGCTCAGCGCTCAACGTGGATTGATGCAGGGAATCTCAGGCCAGGTCAGGGAGCGCAGGGGTCACAGCGCTAGTACCAGGTTGATCCCCAGTAGTTCAGCATTCCTCGTAACGTGAAGGTTCAGCATTCAGTTTTGTCATGCAGTTTCAGCAATCGGTTTCAGCATTCAGTTCTGGCATGAAGTTTCAGCATTCAGTTCTGGCATGAAGTTTCAGCATTCAGTTTTGGCATGAAGTTTCAGCATTCAGTTCTTGTGGCGCAGATGTCACTGGCGCCCTTGGGGGGTTCTGTTCCTTGGGGTTAGGGATTGAGTTGGTGACTAGTTCCTTCCTAGTCAAGCTTAGCAAATGGCCTCTGGGTTCTCCTATCACTGGGCTAGATCAGTGGGCTGTACAGGATCCCTCACTCACTTAAAAGGCAGTACCTAAGTCCTGTCACTTTCAGAGGCATAAGTACCTGGCTAGGCCCTACCGCCTACACTCCTGTGTGGATTTTCCCCAGGTCTGCTTTACTCCCACTGGCCAACTGACTAGAAAAAGTTCCCTCCCTCTGTTAAGTAGCCCTAGGTCAGGTGACCTCTATCCAAGGCGGCAAAAGTAAAAACCACACCTCCCTTCTAGAAGGTTCCAGCACATTCCAGGAGCTTCCCCATTCTACCTATGGGACAAAAAAAAGGCGGGCTGGTGTCGCAACAATGTTGTGGGGTTTCAGTCAGCTCCTGGCAGCTAGGGTGCTACTAATGAAGACCACTCTGCAGTAGCAGGGGCCTGTGGCAGCCATCTTGGGAGAAGGGAGCACCTGCACCTTAACACTGATTGGCAATGAAAAGGCGCCCGAAGACCTAGGTCCAACATAAAAATGAGGGTGGAAAAAAATGAGGCGCGATCAAAAATAGATGGGGAGACCACCCTAGGGCTGACAGGTCCAACAACCTTTCATTCTTGGTGCATGAGGTTAGAGCATGGGTAGCAGGCAGAGACAACAGGAAAGCTAAGCTCGTTCTAGGTTCTAGGACTCAAGAGGACCTCAAGCTGTACCAGAGCCTAGCATCTGGCTTGAGCCCATAGTTGCTCACCCATTGTTATACTTCACTCCGGGTACTGTGTGCCTGAACTAGGTTTAGATGCAGCTGCTGCCTGTGTGATATTTGTTTTGTACGTGAAGATATCTCAGCGTGTGAGGGGAGCGTACAATGCTGCCAAATGTTGCTCATTGTGTGTGTGTTCTGCCCACCCTCTGTTCATATGAGAGAAGCTTGTATTGTTTCTGACTAGATGGGCATGTGTTCTACGGGTGTGAAGGAAGTGCTTACTCCATCCGGATGCTATAGCTGTTTTTGTGTGTCGAAAGTTTGCTATGCCTGTGAGTCAAGATTGCACTCATACATCTCAGTGCTGTTCCATACACTTGTCCCAAATCTGGAATGCTGCTTCTTCATTCTATCGAAGGAAGGTGATAAATGGGGCTGCCCAGTGCCATACTTTTTTCATGTCTTTGGAGGAAGCTTGCAGTGGCCCTGCAATACCTCACTTGTTCCATGTCTTTGAAGGAAGCTTGTACTAGCCCTTCTGTACCACGTTTGTTTCATGTCTTTGATTGAAGCTTGCACTGGCCCTAAAGCAACACATTTGTTCCATATTTTTGAAGGGAGCTTCCACTAACTAGCCCAGCAGTATCATACTTGTTCCATGACTATGAAGGAAGCATGCACTGGTTGGCAAAGCAGGACCACACTCATATAATCAGTACATCTTAAATCAAAACCGATGCATCAAGTGATAACATAATACAAAGGGAAGGTACTTCACAGTCTTTGCATTACATCTTACATTCAGTGCATGTTAGCAAAGGTGCATTACATTGTCATCATAAGGGAAAGGAGCAGTTGAGAAAAAAATATAAAACATAAGCAACAACCTTGTTTGTTGAGCATATCTTGGTTATTTATGTAAAGGTCAACACTTTGTACGGTAGTTGTAGGTACATAATATCCCTGTGAGGCTACCTATGGCATAGTCAAACAGCACCCCACATCCACTCTCTCTACTTTTGCTAAGGCCAAGCAGGACTCAACCTCTACAGTGGCCCTGCAGAGTTTTGGTCTGCCTGCACCCTTAGTTGTATCCCTTGCTGTCCTTCCGTCTCCTGCCTCTCTGAAGTGTCCAATATGGTATCTGGAATGGAGAGAAGATAGGTTTTAAGGGGTTCCCATATGTCTTTGGGTTTTGACGTGGGTGGAAGCAATTCTGCATTTATGAGGGCTTGTTCCTGCCATGTTGACATGTCTAAAATCCAATCTTTGAATTTAGGGGCTCTACCCCTGCCCCACTTGCAGGCAACTTTGCGTTTCATGATCAGTAGACCTAGTGCTAGATGCTTTTTGTGCGGGATATCAGCCTCGTCTGAATATCCCAGTATGGCTGTAATCGGGGAAGCCTGCAGGGGAGAGCCCACCATTTGTTCCAGGGCCCCAAATCCCTGTTGCCAATATTCATTGACGAGTAGACATTCCCAGGCCAGGTGTAGAAATCCAGCACTTCCTGCCTACAACGTGCACACCTGTCGTCGTCCCTCACATGCACTTGGTCCATATCTTTAAAGGAAACTTGCAATGGTCCTGCAGTACCACCCTTGTTCCATTTCTTTCAGAGAAGATTGAAATGCTCTTGACCAGTGCTTTATGCCTTTTGCGTGTGAACCCAGGATTTCAGATCTGACCAAAAGACTGAGTTAGTGGTCTCTCCAGCCTCATGGTTTCTCAAAAATAATACATAATCTTGCTTAGAGAAAATGGGCTTTAGGTAAGCCCACTTCAGTTATTCGTCAGAGAGATTGTCATTTGCATATTAGTTCAGCCCTTCAACACACCATACATATAACTGGGCTGCGATTGAGCTTTCTTCAGCCATTGGCTTTGCTGTGTATGTTTGGCTCTGCCTAGTAGACAACTGTTGGTCTTTAGGATGTCAGGTAATCTGAGTAACAGTATTTTGCCTGCTTAGTCTGTGTTACTCTGGACCTCAGGGGATATTTCCTTTAGTTTATCCTCCAGCAGCTTACTTGAAAATGCAGACGGGTACTAATTGAGCGATGAGAGTATGAGCAGCTACATTTCCATTGGACCACAACTTTCTAATGTAGAGGACCTGGCATCACTTCAAGCTTCAAAACAATTCCACTCTCTTGAAACGGTATTCTGCATACTCTATCATTTTTAGCTACTACACAATGGCATACCAGTGCAAAGCTTTACTTTTTAGTTTTTTTTATTGAATCACCTGCCCTCCACATTTGGATGACATATTATTTCATTCTTTTTTTCTTGATTTCTCTCTTTTTATTTTTGCATATGCTTGCGCTAGAAAACCACCTCCTTGTTTTTAGAAGGCAAGTGGGACTTTTTAATACCAAGTCTCTTAGTCACAAAAGCCCTCAAAGATCAAACTCACATAGTCTACAGTGATGATCATCCAAGTGTGACTGATGGGGGATTAGATAACCTTAGTGGACATTCAGGCTTCAGTGTAGTTTACTTCAAGAACTTTGAATTTCACAAGTGGACTGATGCACCAGGTAATCAATCTGTATCGCCTATGCTACGATCTGTCCAAACTCTGCTCCTTCTTATTGAGTAGTGTACCTGTGCATGAACAGTGTGCTTGTGTGGGTGCAGGATAGCCACCATATTTTGTGAGTGCATTGGGAGGCCTATGCCTGTGTGAATGCAGCACGAGGGATATACCTATGTGAGGGCAGGAGCATGGTGTGGGGTGCTTGCATATATATTTGTGTGCATGCACTTTACAAGGGCAAAACCTATCAGATTTCCTAATGCTTTTTAGGGTTATGGCTTTGATTTGCTGAAATGCAGTGCAGGGATTGAAAATACAATAGTGTGTGGATAAGAGTGGCAGTGAGGTTTGATATGGCTGATGCAGACGCTGCCAAAGGAGTTTGAGGAGTGTCTGGGGCAGCTGACAGACTGATTTCACATCACAAGCCCTCATCTACAGGATCCTTAATGATGATGCAGGACCTCTCATGGCAGCCTCGCAGCTCTTCTGAACCGATGCAGCACCTCAGCTGCATAACACATCCTTGATGCAGGACCTCTCAACGCTTGCAACCAGGATTTAAGGTTCTCTTGTTCAGCGGGCATAACTGGGTCCCAGTAGCTGGCCCACAGTCCATCACGATTGACCTGAGCTTGCAACTTTGCTCCGGTCTGGCACAGATAGATATCCACAGTTGGTGCTTTGTGCTAATTGGTGCTATATTCACTAAAGTCTTCAAAATTGCATATCTCCGGTTCTACTGATTGTTGCATTTTTGGTCTTGTTTTAATTTTTAAAATGTACTCTATTTTTCTGAATTGACGTGGGATTTTTCCTTTTGTTTTGTTTCACTTTATAACTGTTTGAAGTGCTCCATATACAACTTACACATTGCCTCTAAGTAAAATCAGACTGTCTGACACTATATCAAATGTGTCTGCAATAAAAACTTTGTAAGACCTAGTGAAGACCTTCGCAAATTAAGTGTCAGGCCCAAAGAGAAGGTTGAAATGCACCAGCATAACAAAGTGTGTTTAGAAGGCACACCCCACAAAGGCTAATCGAAGCCACAGGATAGTAAACAAGAGGACTGAAGCCTCAAACACAATCAACTCAGGCTGGAACATTGTGCCACAACCACACAGGGCCCCTTGTTGTATCCATGACAATACAAAAGGAGGACACTGATGTATCCCCTCGGTTGATAAAATGTATTTTGGAAACTTGTTTTTGTTTATATGGATAGACGTGAATATGTGTATCTGTAATGTATATATTAGATCATTAGTTTATGGGATCATTTGTTTCACTGGGTCAAATATTAATGGGAATGTACCACAACGATTATACAATAGAATACGTCTTGTGTAGACAGACTATTTGGTCACAAAAAAGAACACTCCTTTTTTCTAATGTGCGTCTTTTAATTATGTACAATGTGTCATGTTTTGAACTCAATGTATTCAGTATATGTTTTAGTACAGATAAAGATGTGTGAAGGATATCTAAAAACGTTATAAATAATAGGAAACATTTTGTTTGTAGGAGCAGTAACTCTTGAAGAATTCATGGTATGGGGTTCTCTCTTTGCGTGTTGATTAATTACGGATCCTGCCCCCTATTTCCTCAACAGGATCACTCCCCTTCCCATTAAGCTTTCTAAAAGTAGCAATTTTAGAATAGTTACCTAAAATATGATTTTACCATTAAAGATGATTTCTAATTAGAGTTTATTTAAGTGTAAACAGCATTCCTCTGTCTGGTCCCAAGCTGAAGTTACCACTCATCAACACTTACTCAGTGTTAGTTGATGGGAGAGAGAGCCTGACAACATATAAAAGAACTTTAGGAGTTTTTCACTGTCAGGGCATGAAAAAGTTAAACACACATGTCCTACTTTTTAAATACCATACACCCTGCCTTATGAGCTTTAAGGGCCTTCCATAAGGGTGACTGTTATACCTGCTGCTCAGCCAGTGTGACTGTGATGGTGGAATGTTGGTGGTGAGGATGCTGAGGAATGTTGGTGAGTGAGAGAGTCAGTTGGAGGATGGGCTGAGCAGCAGGAAGGCTGCTCCTGGTGGGGCTCTAGATGATAACATCCATCTTAAATAAACCAACCTAAAATCTACATGGACCAGGCATCTTTTATCCAGAACAATTTGGCGACGGTTCAAGTGAAGCCTACGTGTATTAACTGGAAGAAATTTAAAGAAAAGACTGCGACTAATAAGTGTGGAAAGCCTTAAGAACACTGAAGAGGAAAAAGGGAAGATTTAATTGTAACGTATGGAGACCCGAAGCCACAAATTGAGAAAAACACTCTGCCCTGCAGCCCCACCAGTGACCTCACCATCGGTCGGCCTCATCCAAGGTGTGTTTCTCTCGTTCTCCTTGTATTTTTTGGCAACGTGATATTTTGACAAGTGGTCAGCTGTGGGGGCTTTATGTTAATCCCAACACCTGTCTAGAGTGACGGGACAGTGTGAGGGGCAAACAGAGTTGTGCTGGTGTCATCGCCTGGAGGTTTCTTCCAGAGGATTGGCTTGTGCAGTAACCGTGGAGTGGGAATTGTATACATTGGCGATTTCCATAATCAGCCATTGCTGGACTCTGTGTTACATTGGCATGAATGAAGGAAATTAGCACCATTTATTAGCTACATCTTAATATTCTCTCATATTTTGTGTAAAACAAGCCCTTCCCGGCATGGTGGTATGGCATTAGTGAGACCGGTACCAGCATGCGGCATTTGAACGGGCCGTGAGGCATCTTCCTACCTCAAGCTTGAGCCATGAGGTGGTGCTGTGGGATGTCGTCCAGGGACCCTAGGGCTGCTCTTGCACGTTTGGAGCACGCGCACGCCTAGAGCCTTCCTGCGTTTCTTACGCCTGCGTGCCTCCATCTTGATACTCAGTAGTCAAAGCTGAGGTAGTTTTCCTGACTCTGTTCCCGGATATTCCGGCTTCCTCCTCACTGCAATAATTATTTAGTTGCTTAGTTGGCAAAATCGGTGCTATTTGGAAGAGCACTGTGTCATCTTCTTGAGTATCTGGTGAGGCGTATGGCATTCCAGGTTTATCGTATTTGCAGTTATAACATGCTTATATGTACTGCCTATGCTGACTGTGCCGTCAAGAGTTGGGAGAATGTTGGCTTTCGTAGCACAGCTACACACACTCTGATGATGCCACGCAGAGGGCTCTGCATCAATATCGTACTCCTGCTCTGCGCTGGATACTCTGTGTGTAGGCTTTGGACTGCTATAAGGACTGGTAACTGCAAAGCACATTAAGGTAGTTGTGAGGGCATTCGGGTGAGGAGTCGCTCACCGTAGGGAATCATCCGTTTCCTCAATATTGTTCTAATATCTAATGTTCAATGCCTTATTGCTCAATATGTCTTACATTGAGAGTGAATATTTTAATCTAATATTCAATGCCTTACTACTTGCTGTGTCCTGCATTGATAGTGAATACTTTAATTGTTAACTGTTGGTTTTGCCGTTTTGCTATGATTCTTCCCTGGCTTGTTTCGCAGAGCTCTTCGTATGCTGTTTCTCTTCTGATCTGTTGGCACTTTGTTCTGAGTTATATCTATATATTTATGCAGTGCGTGTGTACTAGTTTGTGCACCTTTAGTGTTCACAGTACAGATGTAGTTGGGTAAATTGACGGTTGTGAGTGATCACCATGCGTAGTTTGAGTTTGGTCCGTCAGGCACGTATGGGTCTATTGTGAATAGGAGCTTTTGTTATTAAGAGTATCTTTGCTACCCATATGGTGTTGGGTATTTGGGCCAAGAAGTTATTTTCTTGAATTATGGGACCTATGATCCTTAGGTACACTGTTGATTTGGTCATGTATGGTGTTCGTTTTGTGTCTTGTTTCATTCTTCCTATGGGGAATGGGTGAAGGGTAGAGAGGAAGCCAAATGAATGAAATGTTTTTCCACTCTTCCTACGGGGTAAGAGTGAGGGGCACGACTTAGCCAACTCATGAGTGGTTGAAGGTTTAATGTATTATTAGTATTTGAGTCCACCCTTAATACGGGTTTGGGTGAAGGGCAGGGTAGATGTCAAATTACTAGTGTTGCAGTGTGGAGTTTTTCTTCCCCCCGCCTCTAGGTTAAGGATGAGTGGCAGAGTGAAGCCACAGTACGTGTGATTACAGTGTTTTTCCACCCTTACTACGGGTTTGGGTGAAAGGCAGGGTAGATGCCGGATGACTGCTGTTTGGAGTATGGAATTGTTCCACCCTGCCTATGGGGTAAGGATGATGGGCAGAGAGGAAGCCAAATTTTGAAGTTTGAGTGAAGCCATATTACGTATTATTGCAGTTTCCACCCTTACTTTGGCTTTGGGTGAAGGGCAGTGATTGCAGATTCCACCCTTACTACAGGTTTGGGTGAAAGGCAGTGTAGATGCCAAATGGTTGGCATGGAGTGGTGTTTTACACTTACTAAGGTGTTCCACCTTCATTGATTTTTGCAGTTGTTTGGATGGATCCCTACCCCGCCCTGTGGTCGCTGCCCTAAGTGCTGCTTTGTATGTTAGCCTGACCAGCTGGCATGTTTTGTGGTATCAGGGTTAGGATTGAGGATTGTGGTGTGGTAGAGTGTGTGTTTTGATTGGTTAGAAAGGGAGATGATGTATGTGAGTGTATTCTTATTACGTTTTACTTTGGTTTTGTATGCAAGTATTATCTTATGACATATTGTGCAAATTTGCATTCAATATTTTCTATCTGTCTTTGTATGCATATTTGCAATTATTGTGTTACGACATGTTGTGCGTGAAATGTTTTCCACCTATTATTTTCATGCATTCGCATTAGTTCTCATTGTTACATTCTATACATTTATGCAAGAGTTCTAATGTTATTCTTTCAAGAGTTCCAATGTTATTCTGTGTAAAGAAAGAAGGTGTGTTATACCTGCTGCTCAGCCAGTGTGACTGTGGTGGTGGAATGTTGGTGGTGAGGATGCTGTGGAATGCTGGTGAGTGAGAGAGTCAGTTGGAGGATGGGCAGAGCAGCAGGAAGGCTGCTGCTGGTGGGGATTTAGATAATTACATCCATCTTAAATAAACAACCTAAAATCTACATGACCAGGCGTCTTTTATTCTGAACAGCGACTTACAAGTATTTAAAAGGAAGATTTAGGCCTGGCAAAATGTTAATGCGGCCAGGTCGAAATGCAGTGGCAGGCCTGAGACAATGATTAAATGGCTACTTTAGTGGGTGGCACTATGAGTGTTCCAGCCTACTAGTAGCATTAAATTTACAAGCCCTGGGTAAATTTAGTGCCATTTACTAGGGACTTGTAAGTAAATTTAATGTGCGAATCCGGTGTAGCCCAATTTTGCCATGTTTTCAAGGTAGAGCACAAGCACTGGACCACTAGTTAACAGAAGAAAAATGCACGAAGAGCTAAAAGTCAACAGAAACGGGTTCAGCAAAGGATGGCAAAAATCTGGGTTGACCCTGCTTAGAGGGCCTGGTCCAATACTCCTGATAAATGTATATCTGCAACCAGGACTACAGAACTATATGACAGTAACAGTAAGCCGACTTTTAGTTAACTTAGTACACACACTAACATTACAGGAAGGAGATTTCAGTGTCATGAACCAAAAGCAAGATAGGCTAAGGGCCAAACACATAATAGAAACTACACAAACTAAATTAGGCAAATTCACCCATGCCATGGGTCTGTATGGCACACAAAGGACGACATATACAACTGAGTGCTGTTCCTCTCATTTAGGAACCCACAACTGTTATTGAAGAATTATTTATTTTCTCAACTCTGCACTAAAAATCCATTGATCCACAAATTTGAAACATTTAGCATGGGGCATTTCAGACCACTCCCACTTGCAGTAACACTATTTACACATATAAAAAACAACCAAAAGTATGGAGAATGGCATCATGGCACCTCTCAAAAAGTAGAAGAAGAATTAACCACAGCTACAGAAAACTAGTTCTCTGTTAATAAAAATTCTGGGGAAAGCCCACAAACACATTGAGAGGTCTATAAAGCAGTAAAAAGAGGGAGAATGGAATACGTTGAGGTGAGAGACAATAGTAAGATAGAAAGAAAGTCAATTTGGAGAAAGATATATTGCAACTAGAAGAGGAATATGTACATTGTCTCACCAATAGAAAAAAAAACAAATAATGGAAAAGAAAGATTAATATTAAACAATGATTACTAATTCTGGCAAGACATATTATTTAAATAAGCATGGGAAACTATATGGGATGAGAGACAAGGCAGGAAACTCCTTGTGTGGCTGAGCATCCATGAAGAGAGACTATGACATGTAAGTGAGATTAAAGTGTCACACCATAAGGTCACCAGAGTCTCGAAGGTGTCTTAAGTATTTGCTCACTACCTATAAATCCAAAATATCCTTACACCTTTAAAATCTGCTATAATTTATCTCAGACTGCCATCAAATGATTAACTGATGAACACAGATTAAAGCTATAAGAGGAAATAACGGAAGAAGGGTGTTGGACAGAGCTAACACAACTGCAGATGGGTAAAACTTCACACACAAACCAGTCATTTGTAGAATGTCACAAAAAGATGGCCAGATAAACAATGAAACCATAGTGAGAAATGTTCTTATAAGCTTGTGAGAAGATGAATCTGTTAGCAGGCCTAAGAGCTGTGTATACTGTTTATATATTCAGTAAAAAAACAGCAGTTAAAGGGATGTTATGTCAGCTAAAACATACAATTTTAAACAAACAAAACCATTGAAATTCACTAGTTATAGTTGTCTCAAGTAACTATAACTCATGCCCTAAAGAAACTATAACTAGGGCACCCTAATGCACAGTATTGCCATCAATGATGTCAGTTCAGATGTTGAAGTGATAATATCAATGCTCTCATAGAACATGTCATGAGTGATGTAATATGTGAGGTAATTAGCAGTGCATTGCACTGAGAGGCCTACGAATATTGACATTTCCCTCTCAAATATCCAGAAATACTATAAAATAATAAAGGGGAACACTGCCCTGCCACTGCCATTGTAGTAAAAACTTGCAATAACCTGAGTAAAGAAATGGGGTGGGAAAGCATATTTATCCCTAGAGCACTTCTCCGGCTAGGTAAATGATTCAAAGTGGTGATAGCATTTCACTGATTTAAGAAATGGGACAACATTGGCATCTCATTGCTCAATGTGGTGCGTGATACAAATGGAATGGTACCATTTGTCCATCTGCTGACTGAATATGATATGGATAAGTCCCGACCTTCAAAAATCTACAGCTTAAATATGCATGAACTACCGCTAATGGGGTGGATGAAGAAACTATATAAAAGTCTCCCTTAGAGAGAGGACTGCTCCATGCACAAAAAAAGCTATCTCTTTCACATAACACATTGATGCTAAGCACTCAAAAAGAGATGAGCACCCAGAAAGAGAAATGGGAACAAGATATCAGTGAAATGGTGGACTATAGTTTGGAAGAAGCGATTTAGATTACCAAGAGAATTAACAATAAAAACAAGTTTTGAGATCAGTACAACAGAAAATGCTGCACATTATATATTACATGAGTACTACTTTACAAATTCGGTTTGATACTTGATGATAAATGCTTACACAGATGTGGGCAGAGGGGAGCATTCATACATACCCTGGGGGATGTCCCAATATAAAAGGATATGACTAGAAATAAAATAACAATTAGACATACTTATAGGGATGCCAATGCAGATTGGATTACCACCAGCATTGCTAGGAACTTGCTTAACAAGGCTTCAAAAACTACTGGTCAAACAAAGACTAGCAATCACAAAAGGGACACTGTGAAAAAATGGAGATGCGTAGAGCCTCTGAGTGTCTCAGAATGGGAACGGAATGCGTGTTGGTGTATCGCTGCAGAAAGGGTGGCCTATGGAAGGTGGGAATGCCTGCAGAAGAATGAGAAAATATTGGGGGGACTGGAAAGTAAATGGTACCAAAAGCTAGTGGATACTCTTTCAGCCACTCCAAAAGGTTTATAAATAATTCATCAAGTGATACAGGCATGATCAGTATCCAGTGAACAAACTCCTGAAGGAAGATACTATCAAGGGTGTGAGGCTCCTTTAGAAGTAGGGAAAGGGACAATATTCAATTCAATTCAAATGATCTTTATTCGGATATAAACAAGACATCCATAAAAGTACATACAAAATACACCAGACATTCTTAAACGCAGTCAAATAAGTGCAGATTCAATACGCAGATACTGCAAAAATAGTTCTAGATCAAACATGTCAGAGATTTCCAGAAAATACATCTATTAAAAAGCATAAAAAGTCATCCCAATGAATAATAAAACATATTTTAAAAGAGCAACATATCTAAGATACATCAAATGTGCAAATATGCAGTGTGCAAACAGTAAAACAACCTAAGTCATTGATAAAAACTAATCTTAAAAACAGCGTATCTAATGGTACACCCAATGTACAAAAGTGCAATGAGCAAAATAATAAACAGGCTTTCAAACCAAGTTCATTAAGGTGAATGGACAGCCAATGAACAAAACACAATAAGTTAACTTGGCAAAATGATCAACACACTTCAGGTCGTGTTCATTGAGGCACGAGAACGGACAGCAGTTTGAAGAAAGTGGTTGACTCTGTAAATTACATCGTCAGTACTTAACATCCGTAAAACTCTGAAAGCCTCATTAAAATCCGTCAGGGCATTAGCTCTCAAATAAGGGATTAGAAAGTGTTTGGTATATTTTACATAAAAACCACAAAACAGTGTAAAGTGCAACAAACTTTGCTTTCCACCCTGGTTACATGGGCAGAATAGACTCCCCAAGTTATGAGTGTAACCTAAGGGGAAGCAGAGTAAGTTTACCACACTCCCATCCCTAAATCTAAACAGCAAACTCCGATTCCATCTGCCCAATTTCTTGCGTAGGTAGCCTTGGGGCATGTTAAATGGCTTAGTACATGATATTTGTAGTGGTATGTACCCAATGATTACTGGCTTTGTAAATTCGATTTTTTCTCTGTTCACTCGATACAAATCAAATAAGGCCCTTTTCACTATGGTCTTATGTGATGGATCGATTGTTTCGGGTGCTGAGAAGAGATGCCCCATATCTACGCTTAGAAGGCTCTTCTGTACCGCGTTGAGCCAGGGAATATATTTTGCCCGCTCACTTTTTAGGCAGTCTAAGATTATGTCACGAGTCAGTGAGGCTGCTGGATTACGCCAAATTTTTAGCCAAAACAGAGCAGGTCTAGATTTTATAAAGTCCTCTATATATGGGAGGTTCAATTCTCTATGGCACACGTATGATGGTGCCGAGATAACACCCCCCAGTACCCTCCTACAGAATTTATTTTCTTCTATCTGGATGTTCGTGCAGCTCGAGTATCCCCACACCTCGGCACCATAAGTTCCTGTAGGGACGCACTGGGTTTTATAAATTTGTAAAAGTGACAGAATGACTTCAGTATGCTTTGGTTGGCGTAAAGTAATTATAGAGTTGATGGCTTTACCCAGTTTATTCCTCCCTCTGGCAACATGAGGTTGCCAGGATCCGAAATCGGAAAACAACAAACCTAAATAAGGGAAAGTGCTAGTGCTGTTTAGAACATTGTTCCCTGACGTAATATGGCTGATTTTATGTTTCTTTGGCCCACAAGACATTATATAAGATTTTTTAAAATTTGTGCATAAGTCAAGATCGGCCATATAGGAGACGAAGCCTGATATTAAAGTGCGAAGTGCATTAGGTGTACGACCTAAAAGTACCGCATCGTCGGCATAAAGCAATACAGGGAGGGGTTTGCCGTTGACGAGCGGAACATCAAAAGTCAATTTATCCAAGGATGTACTTAGTTCATTTATATATAAAATAAAAAGCAGGGGAGCCAGGACACAGCCTTGTCTAACACCCCTGCCAATTAAAATCTCGCCCTAAACTTCACCATCATTGTTAATACGGACACAAGCTTTTAAATCACTGTGTAAGTGGGCCAAAAAGTGGACCAGAGATTCATCCAAACCATACCTCAGCAAGGCTGTCCATAGGCGTGATCGGTTGACAAAATCAAAGGCGGAGCTTAGATCCATAAAACCTAGGTAAAGTGGGGATTTTTTAGCTATAGTGTATTTATCTAAAACTAAGTTTAGGTTCAAGCACTGCTCAACCGTCCCTACGTTGCTTCTAAAGCCTAACTGACATGGATGTAAAATTTTGTTTTCTTCGGACCAGATGTTAATCTTATTAAAAATGACCCTGCCCAGAATCTTCAATGTATTGTCAATTAATGATATCGGGCGGTAACTCCCAGGATCAAATCTGTCCCCTTTTTTAAAAATTGGTACGATGGTGCTATTGGACCAGGAATCAGGCAGTGAAGTGTTTGATAAATTGTTAAAAACATTACACAAAAGTGGGGACCATAGATCAGGCTCTGATTTTATTAAATCAATAGATACTCCATCAGGCCCTGGCGCTTTGTTTCCAGCGCTTTGAAGAATTGCATCCTCTACTTCCGTTATTGAAATATGCGGAAACTTAAATGATTGACAATTTTCAATAGGAGGAGTCGATGCCATGTAAATATTTGTAAAATGCTTCACCCATACATCCCCTGGTATGCTACAAGTTATGGGAGTGATATTAGAGCCAAATGATTTCAGGTTCTTGACCTCTCTCCAAAACCTTATCCTTTGTTGCTGCAGTTCTTACGAGTGATTCCCAATGGGTTTTTAAAAGCTCATCGGATCGTGTTCTTAAAGCACGTTTGTAACTAGACCTCAAGGTCCTCACCAAAAGCTGATCTGGTGGATCGGTCTTTAAGGCAGCTCTCAGATCTCTATTTGCTCTAGAGCAAGAGTTGTCAAACCATCTGGGGGTGATATTAGTATTGATTAAGACTGGCTTGGATATCTCCTTCTTTATAGTCTTGCACAGTTCAGTGAATGCTTCCACAATCGCATAATCAGGGTGGTCGGATGACAGGCAGGTGAAGACTAGTCCAGGATAAGATTTTATAACCTGGGCTAGTACCCCCTTATTGTTAATCCCCTTCCAAACCACCCTTAGCCTATCTGTCGACACGGCTAGGTTTTTTGCCCCTATTTCCTTCCGCTTCAACCTTTTGTGGGGAAGTTTAAGAGTGGATAGAATGGGGTAATGGTCGCTATAAATACACCTGACTACTGAGGCCTCTAATAAAAGGTCCACCAACATAGGGCTCATGAGTACATAGTCAATTGTGGAAGCACTCCCATGTCCAATATAAGTGGCCACAGGGCGGAGTTTTTCCATGGTGTTTACTTTTTCCATAACATTAATTAAGTCCCTCGTGGCCAAAAGGTTGGATAATTCTTCACCTCTTTTACAGGGAGGAGTTTGACGGTGGATGTGTGCATTAAAGTCGCCTCCAACACATATCCCGTCAAGTTTACCACACATTTGTCTTTCAGTAATGTCGTCAATAAAATTAAACAGCTCTATAAAATTCATATTGGGATGTGTTTTAAAATCGTTGTTATAAAAATTTACAAAATATATTCTAACACTGCTAATATAAAGCAATGCCTGGAAATTTCTATTGTTTGTTTCCAGTGGTTCAGTTTTGACATCGGCACCCATTTTGACCCATGTTGATAGTCCCCCACTGGGTCTACCTAAAGCAGGTGTAGAAGCAGTTTGATTAAAACAACAGAAACCATCAAAAAGTAAAGGAGTGGTACACCAGGTTTCTTGAAACATTAAAATATCGAATTTAGAAACCCAGTCCACCCAGTCGCTGTTTGTAACTTTAGCATTTAAACCTGCTATATTCCAGCTTAGGATTGCCAAATTGTTTGTAGAAGATACCGGAGTAGAAACATAGCTATTATTCTTAGGCACCCTATCATCGTTGGCAATCACTGTATTTGAATTAATAGGAGAATCCCCTGCTGGCCTGAGTGTTTTAGAATAGTTCCTAATTGCTGAATCTGACAAGATAGTTGGTGGTCAGTCCAGAGTGCCCAGGTCAGACAGGACACTGTACCTATTATATAAGGGAAAAGGCGGGAAAGTGGAACCAAGAGGTCTATAATGGGGTCTGTAAAAGTAACCCAATGGCAAGGAGGTTATATCAGTAGGTGGAGAAAAGCATGTATTAGTACTACCAAGGATAAATTTAACTGTAGAGGGATTTCTGAAATTTATGACAATACAATCCCCTTCTATGTTCTTTGGTAGAGGCCCAACCCAGCTCACCCGTCGTGTAGTCAAAATTTCTCTCATGATATTAGGTCCTACCCCTTTGTGTTTAGATAGCCAGTCTATGCATTTGTTGTTAAGCTGCGTCCATGTCTCGCTCTGTCCCTCCCTTAACTGAGGGACGCCTGCCAGAATTATCACATAAGGGCAGGCGTCGGGGGGCAGATTAAGGACAGGCCCTGAGTGCATTGTTGGCCTTGTAATAGTTATTTGGCCCATATCAGATGCAGTGTTAGTAGGTACCTTCCTTCCTGTGGCATGGAGGGTAGGAGCATCCTTAGGCATATTAGTGGCTATAGTATTGGGGCATATTGGTTCTATGGCTGTGGTCTGGGTGTGCTGGGGGGTTTTTGAAGTGTGATTTCTCCCGTCACTGACGCTGTTCGATACAATGTTTGCAGTAGTAACATTTCTGGGAGATTTTTGCACATCACTTAGTATACCTTTGTTAACGTTTTCTAAATCTTTCAAAAAGCGCTCACCCCTTATTAGATCAAGGCTGATAGCCCCCTTCCTCTTAACATCCTCATTTTTAATCATTGTTTCGATACGGTCCAATCTTTTAAAAATATTATTAAACTGTTTGATCATTTGACATTCTAACTGTTTAAAAACGGTATCTACAATGGTTTCCAAAAAGTTAGCATTTGATTTCATTACTGGAATATTTTCGCTAACTGGCTCAGTCTGTGTGTAGGTACAGTTTATACCGTTACTGGGGGGAGTAATATCCAGAGGTCCTTCAACCAATTGCACTTCATCAGTCGTAACACCACTGCCCCCTATTGTTTTTTGCTTCCCTCTGGTCCACATACTCTGCGGTGTGGGTTGGCCCTTATTATACGGAGCTGGTTTCCTTTTGTTATTTAAAGATTTTGGGGGGCCTCTTTTCCTTTTTCCTCCAGCAGGTTTGGCTTTCGGGGATATATGAGGGATAGGGACGTATTCAGTGGTGTCAAGCTGGGATTCAAGAATAATAGTATCGCTTTCCTCCTCAAGTGTGATAGATGGTGGGTTGGGCACATTGGATTTAGACACTGTAACGGTTGGGGATAACGGTACAGTGTAAACTATGCTTGAATCCCTCGACTCAGGGTGTACACGCAAGAGTTCCAGTGACATCCGTCTCTCCGTACTCGCAATTTCATTGGCAACCATGTTAAAAGCATTGTCCAGCATACTTTCCAAAGATAATGGGATACTCGTATGTGCCGCATCTGGGCCACCGCTTTGAATAGCAGAGCACTTCCCCCTTGTGGCCATATCGCTTCTCTCACATTACTACAGCTTAGAAGGGTGGCCCGCCCGACCACTGTTGACCTCTGAGGGCCTCAGAGGGACCGCCCTTTGCCCGGGCTTAGCCCGGCGCCGCCCGCGCGCGTCCCGCGACGCGGAAGGAACCGCGGTCTTTTGTGCGCCTCCGGGCGCGTTTGGCAGCGTCCGAGCGTGAGGGACCGCAAGGCAGGCTGGGGCTTGTAGTCTCCCCCTCTCTCTCGGCCGCTAGATGCTACGGCGGCGGGGGGGGGAGAGGCAGCTGAAGAGACCCCTGTGTTAGCAGCAGCAGCGGTAGGGTTACTGGCTTCCAATTTTTAAATTTCCCGCTCTCAGGAGGGAGCCGCGGTCTTTTGTGCGCCTCCGGGCGCGTTTGGTGGCGTCCGAGCGTGAGGGACCGCAAGGCAGGCTGGGGCTTGTAGTCTCCCCCTCTCTCTCGGCCGCTAGATGCTATGGCGGCGGGGGGGGGGGGAGAGGCAGCTGAAGAGACCCCTGTGTTAGCAGCAGCAGCGATAGGGTTACTGGCTTCCAATTTTTAAATTTCCCGCTCTCAGGAGGGAGCCGCGGTCTTTTGTGCGCCTCCGGGCGCGTTTGGCGGCGTCCGAGCGTGAGGGACCGCAAGGCAGGCTGGGGCTTGTAGTCTCCCCCTCTCTCTCGGCCGCTAGATGCTATGGCGGCGGGGGGGAGAGAGGCAGCTGAAGAGACCCCTGTGTTAGCAGCAGCAGCGGTAGGGTTACTGGCTTCCAATTTTTAAATTTCCCGCTCTCAGGAGGGAGCCGCGGTCTTTTGTGCGCCTCCGGGCGCATTTGGCGGCGTCCGAGCATGAGGGACCGCAAGGCAGGCTGGGGCTTGTAGTCTCCCCCTCTCTCTCGGCCGCTAGATGCTACGGCGGCGGGGGGGGGAGAGGCAGCTGAAGAGACCCCTGTGTTAGCAGCAGCAGCGGTAGGGTTACTGGCTTCCAATTTTTAAAGGGACAATAGTGAAAACCCACACATATAGCTTTTGTCGCACTAATGTATGGATTCTATGGAAATGTGGCCTGAAATTTAACAGTCTTGCATTATGGTTACTGTAAACTTGATAAATCAAATAGAAAATATATATTTTTTAAACTAAATGCAAGGCTAAGAATGGGGCTTCATGTTCAGTGGATTAGAAAAATATGAGGGCTTTTTGGTGAGTCAGAATTTTTCTTTTAGAGGCCTGTTTAAGTTGGGTGACGGCAGGCTGACATCAGCGGAACTGAAGATGCATACCCTCTAATCTTTCGTTGCAATGCGTTTCTTTGATAACTGGTGTATGTTCATTCTCTGTTTCCTCTTACCATCCCAACATCTGCTTTGATTGCAAAATCTTACAATGACTTGCACACACGGGGACTAGATTGGAAACAGTTCTAATGATGACTGATCCAAGGGACTTTCTTTATCACCTGCTTTGCTTTTTGAAATATGGCTCCATTTGATAATTGCTTAGAAGAGGGGAATGCAGTCTGTTGTCAATTACTTGATTTTTAGAAACCTTTGGAAATTGCTTGCCAAATTTGAGACAAATCTTCAACATCAACTGTGAAGTTTGACCTTTTTGCACTCCTTGTTTAAGACTCTATCTGAGCTCTGTGAGAACATTCTTTCAGAAAACAGCAATCAGGCTAGATCTGAAATTATTAATGCATCTATTACCATTTTGTCTGATGAGATCAACTAAAGTGTTACGTGGTTGTCTAACATCTATTTGTCACTCGAAATTTACAACTTAGCACCCTGGCATGGCTGCCCTAGCTTTTCATTCTCCCACTATTAACCAATTAAGTATCATTAACCGATTTAATAATACCAGCTCTATTACAGGGTTACTAAAAGGGAAGAGCTATAGTCACAGCTATATACAAAAAAATGATTTTTCCAAGCAAGGATCTGTTGAACTCTATAGGGGATTTTCTCAAGGAGCTATTGCCAAGTTAACGGCACTTTATCGCAGCCAAAGTTGTGATAAATTTATCACCCCATTCACAAGCTGGTGCTAACAGCCCATATCACGGGTTTACCTGCAATGGCAGCCGCAAAAAGCATCGCCACAGATGACCCCGGCAACTAATCGTTAATGAGATGCAGAGTAGGCGTTCCCGTGCAAAAAGCCGTGACAACACCACTTCACAACATTCTCAACGACCAGCCAGATCGGCGAAAAGACCACGAAACATGCGATAAGGCGCGTTAGCAGCAGAAAATGAACACCTGTTCTGACCTGGTGCAAAGTTGGACGGCAGCCTGCACCACAAAAGAGAGCCCAGCCCACAGCCACACCTGAAGACCAACAGATGCCATGGAACCACTGAACATGCCTGCCGGACACCCAAGAGGGCCACAACACCCACCGCCACCATCCCAGGACCACCCCCCGGGCCCCACCCCGGGCACCCCCAACACACCCGGACCAAGACACTGCACATCAACAGCACGAAAACATGAACAAAAGCACCCGCCTGATGTCGCACAATTGCAACAATTAACATACATGTGAGCACTGAAACCCTGATTCATACATTCACCATTCAAAGGCCAAACCAAATGTCACATGCTAATTTGTCACCAAACAACTATTTTGAAGAGTCATGGCGGGGCAACCCTGGACAATCTGTGACTCACAGCCTGCAAGACAATATCCAAGATAAAAAGGTGTGTCAGGCACTCATCAAAGGACAGGGAGAGAGAGAAAGAGAGAGACTGAACAAGGAGCGCAAGGCCAATCAAGCCCTTGGCTCATGCAAACATGCCAACAGCTGCGTGTGTCTCGAAATCTGTGCACCCCAAATTACAGGCCTGGCATCAAAGTCAGCGCGATGTCCACATCACATTTAGGAAATGCAAGCAGTAGCTAGGCTGAAATCAGGAATGAAAGCCTCTTTGTCTCAACACACAAGGCTGCAGGCCAATTGAACCCCCGACCCTGGTTCTGAATGTGGCTGGCACACCCTGCGTGAGATACCATACCAGCTTCCGACGACTCCCACACCACAAACTGGGCTAATGAAACACCAATGTGCCAACACCCCACACACACTTGTCCCTGCACGACCTACACCTGCAAGGGATGCCCTTGACACATTGGCTAAAAACTATCCAAATGTCCAAACGTTGCACACACATACGACTCATTGCCCAGAGCTGTGGCATATCGTCCACCCCCCCGTCCCTCAGCACCTTGAGACCCTAACGGGTGAGTAGCGCGCTCTATAAATGTCTTGATTGATTGATTGGTCCACCGAACTTCCGCCGGTCTGAGGAGTGCCGGTGCCACGAGCCCAACAAACGCAATGGCAGGCATTCCCAGGCACATGCACAACCCCTGTCACGTGGAACTGTGCCGTGCACGAATGCTGCATCTGTTGGGATCCCTGCCACTGGCAGTGTTGCGAATCAGTTTCCGTCTGAGTTTCCGTCTTGCGTACGTCACCTGCGTCCAGCCCTGGTTCCACTGTTGATCATGCACATTCGAGTGGCCCTTGGAGGTCTGCCTATCCAACGCAATGGTAGCTGAATTGGATTATGACCTGACAGTGAGCCCCCTGTTGGCCCATGAACAGGAGTGTCACCGCGATAGCCGTGCATGGGATGCACTGATCTTTGGCGTATGTGCTGGCAGTTGCGCATGGGAGATTGCACAACTCCTCATGTGCAGAGACCACATCGAGGCGCTCCCCTATTGGGCTGTGTTGCGGATTGGTGGAACGGCGTGGACTGAGCACATCTGCCCGGACCAGTTAATGGATTGTCTCAACCTGGTGTTCCTAGAACCCGACAACGATGTACTATTGAAACACATTGCACATGAAGCTGCGCTGGCATTCATGGACGAGTAACTACGTTCCTGCAGCCACACCGGATTGTCACCCACAGCACAGGTCCCAACACCTTGTTGCATCGTGGGGAATGCTCACATATCCCACCACAACAGAGGACATGTCTGCCTTGGTCTGGACTCTGAATGCATGTGCGTGTAACTACGCGTGTGTGCACACATCTGTGCAAGGTGATGCAGTTCCATGGTCGGAGCAGCACAGCGTCGTTTGGCAATGTTACCAATTCGGACACACTGCTGGGGGGAGAGCACACACATGGCAACGTAGCACACCATGTGACCTTGTCGGACCCTTTCACCTGATCACTGTCAGCAGTGCAGACAGTCGGCGCAGTCCTGTGGCAGAGCATTATGCAGACCCCATGGGCAGTGAGTCGTGCCCCCTCACATGGGGCAATGGGCAGACGCCAAACAACACATGACTCATCCAGCAAGGCAAGGTGGGCTGAGACGGTTGCCATCCATAATGACTGGTGTTCATTTCTGCCTCCCCATTTCCTGCACCTCGACATGTTCCCATGCTGCGTGTAAGTGTCTTAAGCATGTCCCTGCATGTTGTGGCCGTTGCCTTGTCCCTACTGACACGCTCATGTCAATAAAGTCTACGCAACTTCACTGGTGTCTAACTGTCATGAGTGTTGATTAGATTGACCACTCGTGTGCCACAATGAGCATCGTCCCTACACAGGGAGGGTCTGACTGACACATGTACAATGAGGGTGGGTCCTTTTTGACAGCTCCACCTCTGTGAGCCAGACATTGTTTTGGGATAGTTGCTGGCAGACATGTGAACTTACGTGTCTTCAGCAATGTGAGTATGGTGTCCAACCTCTGACCATGTGGAGCAATGTCATAAATCATGACAGAATGTGTCCACACTAGTGGTAGAAGTGGGCGGGATTGGAAGGGCACGATGTGCCCCTACTTTCAAAAATTATTTCAGTCCATTCCCCTACTTTGTTTTATAAAAGCGTCCCGGGACGGCAAGAATAGTCCTACTTAAATATTATGACTTTTAAATTCTGCCTGTGAGGTGCACATCGAGGAACGCCTCTGCAGTGCCCACAACCTCCTACCCCTTCCCCTCGTATCTAGGGGCCTGCAAAGCAACACTGAAAGAGCAATCAGCCTTAGGTTAGCGCGAAAACTGCTACCTCCGATAGCCCTGCTGCCGCAGTGATTCATGCCTCATTTAGTGAGGACGCTACCTGCCTGCCCCCACTGTGACCAATACAATGGTCACATCAGGATGCTTTGATGGCCCCGCCCTCTACCTCCTCTGCCCTTTATTTTTGGGCTCAGGCAGACTGATCCACAGCACCTGGAAAAGAAGAAAAGGGCAAAGGTGAGGAATTCGTGGATTGCTGCAAATCTGCTCTCCACCCAGCCAGAACTGGAAAATAGGAGAAGGGCGACTGCTGTAGCAGAGGCCTTTCCCTGGTCTATGTACCCACAGCTGACTCAGCCCCACCAGCCTCTCCTGGAAATTGTTCTCCTGCTTGCCCAGAGATCCCCAGCCCCTCATTTACAGCTCTGCTCTTTTCCCTGCACTGGGACCTGCAAGAGGAGCATGGCCTGCCTCTGAACCCCACGCTCTTAAATAGACATCAAGTAAGTTGAGAAAAAGAAACAATACCCAGTGCATTTTATTTAAATAACTGGAAAATGTCAAATGTCTTATCAGCTGTTTTTCTTATGTTATTTTTTTAAATGTGTACCACTGCTGTATTCAGGGATGTGGCTTTTTAAAACAAGGATTTGCAATGCAATAGGTCTTGCATTACTGAAAGTTTGACCTATTGGCGTTTCAAATAATAATGCAACGCCAAAAGCTCAAACTTTCAGTAATGGGAGGCATATTGCATTGCAAATACTTGCTTTTTTAGGCAGGGGGAGACTAAGTGATTTGCCCAGAATCAAACGATGCTTGAGCCTCCTGCCAGACCCAAACCGGGCTCCCCAGTTTCAGTCTTGTAGGGCACTGAAATATGTTGATTATGGCTACTTCTAGAGTTACCCCTCAGTAGGAGCCTTGCTCACTCTGAAGCAAGGTAGAGGTCAGACAGACAAGGGCTGACAAAATACTGTAAATACGAAAAAGAATCAGCTTCCAAGCATTGAGTTGTGCTATTATAAAGCCAGCGTTGAAGCACCAGGCTGTGGTCCGTTACTAAATTTCAACATTAGTCAATATTAGTTGCAAAGCGCTTCATACCACTTCTGCCATTTCTAAGCATTATGTATCTAATCTAGCGATACTCAAATTAACCGACCTGAGAAGGATTAATTGGTTTTGCCTGTGTTATCCATACACATGAGCACATGAGACGTCAATGACTATTAATTCACTGAGGTATGTTGGCACCTTAGAAATACTGTCCATAGTGCCTGCTAGCTGTTTCAGTGCGCTTTGTGTTGGTTACAAGGTGGAAGCCATGCGTGGCACACCCTACCACAAGGGTTGCACAGTTACAGAAGAGCGCATTTTAACAGGTAGAGAGGGGCACAGGGGAGGAGCTTTATTGAAAACCAGGTCAAATGCCAAATCATGTGTAATTAAACTGCTGGAAAATTGTGTACAGGTTTTGTCAGCTACAAATCCACATTTTCACTGATAAATCAGCTAAACATAACATTTTAGTTTTCTACCAATGGTAGGGTCCAAATATTAGTACAAAAATTCCCAGCATCCTGACAAAACTACATGCCACTTGTGCAGATCACTAGGCCTGGTCCATAGCGTTTCACACCTGTGCCTCTGCACTCAAGACAGCCAGTAAAGGGACTGCGCTGGACCTGCTCGGTTCATGATGAAGCCTGCAGCCAGTGCTTAATTTGAGCTGGTGGTTGCAGGTGCAGATATTCGGCAGGGTGGTTCCATGAGTTAAACACTCACCGCTGAAATCTGCGTGCCATTAGTCGGAATCACAGAAAGGCTAACTGAGACCTCAGTCCTTCAGAGGGTGGTAAATGAAATATCGTTTCACAGGGTAACAGTAACATATATTATTTACAATGCTTGGAAGCGTGGGTTGAAACTTGGCATGAAACGGGTTATTACCCTTAAAATATGGACAGTTATAGGACGGGATGTGAGAAAGGCAGACGAGAGACAAAGCCACCTGCCTAATGTTAACTTCATTTTAAGAGCCACTCGTGGCGGAGCACGCTGAGGGGGTCCATTGAGACCCACCCCCGAAAGGAAGAGTCTTGCACGTTCTATTGACCCCATCCCCTGTTACCCACTCAATTCTCAGAGTCCTTCCTAGGTGTGAATGGAACCCTGAATAGTAAAGAGTGGCACGCATAGAAGCAGTGTTCCCTTCTGCTTCCCTGTGTCCCTTTTTGCTTATGTTCTCTCTCTTCCATACCTACACTTAATTCTCCTCCTCTCCATCAGTGCTTCGAAGTGGCATAGTCAGCCATAAAGCTCATTCCTGCCACCAACTCCATACAGCCCTCTCCTATCCCCTTGCAGTTGTCTGAAGCGGCCAGTAGATGACTTGTGCTTATATGAGCTAGTGCATACGATGGCTCTTGAACGCCGTGATGCCGAGCCTGGCCACACCAAAGATCCATTTATTGGTTTTTTTAAACGCAAACTCCGCACAAGCAGGTCTCAGTGTGCTGTGCACAAGAGGGTGTTAGAAGACAAGACAACTGTGAATTAACTAGTGACACAACAGAGCAGAGCAGATTGTTGACAATACAATATCGGCCCTTGATTAGCAGTGGTTTCCAGAACAAGGAGTGTAAAATCCTCTGTGTAGAGGATTCTGTGGTGCAGGGAGGGCACACAAACTAGTTTATTTTAACAAACTGACTACACTGAACGGGGTACCTGTGCACCCTAAACTGGAAACACAGTGAATAACACAAGAGACGTGGTATTCGACGGTGCCACTGAATCTGGGACTAGTAGAAAGGCCATGAAGAGACAGGACGCACAGCTCCTACCCTGAAGAGCTGGGTGATCCTCTGCGTTGACAAAGCGCCGGCTGGGTCACACAGCTTCCAATCCACTTATGGCAAGCATGTCTCTGAACCAGCGAGAGGAGAGCTTAGCCTCTGGCACAACACAGGAACCTCTGCCTCAGCAAGGGTTCGGCTGGGAGTTACCCCGGCCTGGACCCAAACCCATCTCGGCACAATACAGCTTCGCTTCAACTCAAAGTCACAGGACTGCAGAACAGATGATTGCATTCTGCCTTTACTTCTATTCTGTATGGCATGGCCCTAAAAAATTTAGAAAATTATCTAGAAGTTAAAAACGTTACTATATTGCTTGTTAGAAAGATGATGTTAAAGGTACAAACTTTAAAACATCTGCCAAAAAGATTATGCATTGTAAAGCACAGGCAGGAGTTGTACAGGAAGGTCAAAAAGGTAAGTGGGTCTGTGTGAGGGTCCTTATGAATAACATTAATGTGCCTACCTCAGCGGTCTACCCAGAGGCCTTCTTTTGTGTATCAAACTGCTCATGTGTATCATTCAGGCAGGAACCCAATTCATGGGATATTAAGGAAGAATCCGTGTCTTACACTAACAGTGATCCATGACGTTTATATTAAATAAGCATACATAACTGCACTATTGCATTGAAAAAGGCTTAACAGTAACTAGGCTGGACTGGCCGTTCGAAGCATCAGGCGTTTCCCTGGGTGACTGGAAGGGTAGGGGATGGTTTAGTTTGTGGGGGCCGGTTTTGTAGCAGTGCAGGACACTGCAAAGTTCTTTGTATATTCAGCAGGTTTCGGGCAACAATAAAAGTGCCAAGATAACTCTGATCAATGTGATCAATGTACCTGCTGGAGAGAGATGGAAGGGTGGGAGGGAGATTTGTCCAATGGCTGTTTTGACTCATGTAAGGTAGCGCAGAGGGTTAATATGCCTGCTGCAAAGAACGTGCACCATGCAGATCAAAGAGCAATATTTTATGTGCATAGCTCAGTGGGTTACTGCTTTGTGTTCACTTCCCGAATGAAGTAACACTTGTATACATACACCAGTGGCCACCATTTCCTCCTGCGCATCCAGCTCCTCTTGTGGCGCAGGACTCCCACCTCCAGTCGCCCTTGCTGCCTTCCTGTTGGTGGCGAGTTTCTCCTTGGTTTGGCTGTGCACTTCATGCCAGCGCCTCTTGACCTCCTCCATTGACCTACTTGACACTCCAACTGCATTGACGTTGGTGACGATGGACTCCCATATTTCCGTTTGGGTTGCCAGTGCCACAGTGGAGGTGATGAACAGTTGTTGATGGTGTTCTATCACCTCTGTGACGATGATCCGGTCTTCCTGAGGACTGATCCCTGTCTTCCCTTCTTCTTTTCCTTGCCCTTCCCCAAACACGGGGTTCCAGGCTGGTCCTCCGTGAGGCTTGTGGAGCACGGGTTGTCCTCTGCACTTGGTCCGGGTGCTTCCATGGTGCTATGCAGTTTGAACTTGTTTTGGTGGGTTTTTTTTTTGCTTTTATGGTGCATTTTCCCGCATGACGTGTGGGAATTACAGGCCTGTCACTGGTTTTCACAGATTTTGGTATCGCGCTTTGGAGCATCGCAACTTTTTGGGCATTTGTGTTTCACATTTTTGGTTTGTCACATTGGTTTTTACACGGTCATTTGGCGCTATATCGTGCTGCTATTGCATGGTGCCGCCGGGTTGGGAATTGGATGTTAAGACGGTGTTATTTTCTCGTGATGGACTGCGATATGCAAAGTTGCGTTAAGCTAAATTTGCGATGGTTATCACACGTTCTTGAGAATATCCCCCATGGGGTACATTTTTACTATTATTTCATGCAATGCAGTAACTAAGTTTGCCTAACTGCGTTGTGTGAAAGGGAGCAAGCAGGATAGTACCATATCTTCAAAGATGATGAAGCTCTGAGGTACAGCTCACAACCAGGCCGCGTAATGCTACACACATATCTTCCCACCATAGTTCAAATGTATGTGTCTGAGTCTTGCATATCTTTTGCACTGGACGGGTACCTTTCCAGCACAACATACTGGGATTATTAACTTTTTTCCCACTTTGCATGTGTGCTGTACAGGGCAGCATAAATACCATGTTTGAAGAAAAGATTGGAGAAATAAAAAAGTTTTTTGATTTGCGCCTGCCTCGAGAAGGCATACTTTTTGGTGCAAACCCTAACTACCAATGTTAGTAGATAGAGATTTACATAGCATGCCCCCTCGACTCAAAGTAATGCAAAATAGTGTAGAGTGCTGCTTTGCAACTTTTCAACAGTAAATAAACAAATCAACACTTTTTCCAGCTTGGATCACTTTTGCTGACTTTGCACCAACACAAAGTGTTGATCAATCTGGCCCTCTGATTTTAAGTGCTTTGTTGTTTGTATTCAATCAGAAAAATATCTGTTTCTTGACTCCCTCCTGTTTATTTGCTTTCACTTACCTCTAATATTTTCTTTAAAATATACATTGTAATGTTTATTGCAAATAAGTGCATTATTCTATCAGTACAGGCAATAACGTATAACAAGCATTTGCAATGCAATAATTCTTCCATTAACGAGAGTATAAGCTGCAGGGGCTCTAAGAAGGGGCTGAAAAAACACCAAAGCCTCATTACCAAGCAAATGGTCTTTTAAAGAACTGTGAAGTACTCGGGTGAGGCTGTGTGTGCCCAGGAAGCTGTCTCAGCCCGGGCTGCCACGCACGACGTGGTGGGAGGGGGGCGCCTGAAGCCCTTTCAGCCCAATGGGCATTGCGCGCCTGCCGAAGAGTACTATCAATTCATAGTAGTGCAGTAATACTTTTTAACAGACGAAAGAAATGGTCTGATTATAAGTTTTACGGATGGTACTCCATCCATCAGGGTGGAGAAGAACATTAACTCCAACATACTGACGAAACACCATCCATCAAATTTAGAGTTGACCATTGTCATTGCTGTGCCTTGAAGGGTGCCTCCATGATAGCGGTTCCCTTCAAGGTTAAAAAAGTTTGGTGGATGGTCCCCGATGGTTTTGACATCAGTACACCAAACATTTATTTTATTTTTTCTTTCAAAAAGAGATGCACAGAAGAAGAGGACATTACACTGTCTTCCATAAATAGGGAGACGATGTAATGCCCTTTCTCTGAAGGACCTCAATTTGTCTAGTTGTCAGAGGAAGCTTTCAGTCGGTGGAGCCAGTGCGGGTTGTGTTGCTTGAAAGCTCTAAATGAGGAGGGTGGAACTACACTTTGCTGGCCAGGGTACATTTGAGACGGAGTAGACTACGCCAAACTCTAACTCAGGCCCCGAGTGAATTGTATTTCTTTGGCTTCCAGTGTACGACGCAAGGCTCCTTTGTGGCTTCATCATCATGCCATGTGTGAGGAAAACTAGAGTACACGTAGATCTACTAGAGTGGCACTTACTACAAAGCAGATGTGGTGCATGAGTATTAAGCTTGCATGCAATGCTCTTTCATACTAAGCAGCAGCCATTGTAAGTCACCAGTCGCAGTTATACTGATTTGCACTCACGTGTTTTGAGGCATATCCCTGAATATTTGTAAGGGGAGCTTATCAGTGATATGCACACACCTCATTTGTGATCTGGTGGTAGAGCCAATACACTTTATCATGCGCATCGGTGATGAGCACATCAAACTCTCTAAGAAAAAGTGAGTTGTGTATTGCATTCATACTTTGTTTTTCTACACTAAGATGATAGGAGTTTTACTTTAAATGTGCGCACATATGCAAAGAGCATCAAAACTTTAGGCACATTAGTGATACATTCTCCTGGGTACTATCTATGAAAAGTGAGTGTACATATTTGTAGAGTGTCAACCTTCTGAGCACATGAGTGATATGCACAACGTATGCTGCAATAAAATGTATACCCAAGTAATGTGACAATATTATTTGGAGTTTTCTTGCTCCAGTGCCATGCGCCACTCGGATATTGCTATCAACAGTGTGTGCACACTGGCGACAGGCACACCTTTCCAATGGTCAGACAGCAGAAAAATGGGAGCAATTAGTAGATATGTTTCATTGTTTGTAAGAATACAGTATGTTAATCCTTTACCTCCATTTCTGCAAGTAGCCTGCATATTGCTAATTAATTGGTAGATGGGGTTAAGAGTATGTTTCGAAAACAATAGGTGTCATTGGTGGAAATAGATACTCTGCCAAGAGAAAAAAAAGTTCTTACAAAAGTATAACAAGAGAACAATGGAGATAGGATATATTTGAACATGTGCCACTTTACATGGTCGCAGAAAGTGAGGATGAATTAGAAATATATGAAGATGCTGTAAAAAGACTGTATCTGTGTAGGTGCAATGCAAAACAAAGGGCACAAGAAAGGGGGAAATGAGAGGAAAAACAGGGCAGATTTAACATAAATAAAATGTTAACAAGCCCTAGCACACATACATAGCCTCTTTATATACATTAATGGTGCAAACAAATTATAGCAAACAATCAGTAGTAGTGTGAGGTTGTTGGTTTAATGTTCATTTCAGTCGCTCCAGCCAACACGTGTTTCGTCGCTATGGGAAAAGGACCCGCGACTTCCTCAGGGCTGTATCACTTTTGTAGACTATGTTCTGCCTAAAGAACTTCCTGCGGTTATAATTCCGTCCCGGCCGTAATTAGGCTGGGATAAGATTCAGATTTCCCGTTCCTGGTTATAATTTGTCCAACACTCACGTTGATTCCGTGTCGTGTCAGTGGTCCCATGAAGTACGAAGCTGTGATTAGCAGCTCGTAAATGCGCTTGTTAGCGCCCTGACGTCGTATTATCCATCCTCGACTCCACGTCTGGCCGTAGTAAGATCTTTAGGGATCTTTATTGAGGGGTACCGATGATTACCCCCTCCCTGAGCACCATATCTAAATAATCAAGTACTGTCAAACACAGACCGTTACTAGTGAGCGCCACTACCACATAGGGCCTAATCATCCCACACAGTATCCAGTCATAAATAAAATGTTTTTCAAATAAAAAGGATACAGATATGCTCCACAGAGGGACAGTTCCAGACCTTGCCCAGTTGGTCATTTTGTGCGGGTTTGCAAAAATAACAGACCAAAATTTGCTGTGATTACCACCGATGAGGGTGAATCACCAGATAATGTTCATAAAGAATTTGCTATTGATGAATGACAAAGAAGAATCTATAGCACCATATTCTGAAGTCATTGTCGATGGACAAGTTTTGAATTTGTTTCTGGTGCATGAATAACTATGTTTATGTAAGAACTGTTTAGACCACATTGGGTAGACAAGAAATTAGACCGACTACATAGGGCTACTGTGGCTTATGCAGAAAGGAGAATTGAACACTTGGGATTCTTTGAGGCCAAGTTGTAATTTGAAGGAAGGATGATAGTGGGTAAGGTATAAGTTGCAAGGGACATTCGAACATTTTAGGATGGTATTGAAAGGCTTTATTTGAGATGACACTTAAATTGGAAGGAAAGGAGTAAATACTCTTTGTGAGTGAGAAAAGTCATTTGGAGGATGGGATTTGATTTAATGACTTCAAGGAAATAAAATTGATATGACCGAAGGGCTCAGACATAGAATCAAGGTCAAAGAAGGGGCAAAGGCAATCAAGCACAAATTGCAGAGGTAACCATTCAGTGTCATAGGTGAATGACAAATGAGCAAAGGATACCGTGTCAGTTAGGCAGAATGGAACCCCCAGAACCATCCCTGTGGTTATTCCCACTCATGATGGCAAGAAAGACAAATGGAATCTGGAAATCTGCATAGACCTCCGAGGTCTAAAGAAAGAAATTTGGGTGGACTCACATGCCCTACCTAGAAATGACAACACATTTGTCCCTTGGTGGTACCAAATGCTTTAGCAAAATAGAGCTTATGTCAGGTTGAGCTAGGCCTGAGTCAAAATATTAGACAGTGTTCTTCATCTAGTCGGTACTTTTCAGTTCCACAGGATCCCGTTTGGGCTTATGCCAGCTGCCTCTGACTTTCAGAGGATAATGTTCAAAATCCTGAAAGGGCTCAGAGGTGCTGTTGCATTTCAAGATGAAATCCTAGTAGCAGGAGGCAACAAATATAAACATGATGTAATATTAGGTGGTATACATGTAATAACGGGTCCCCACTTGGGTATACATCAGTGCTTATTTCAAACAACACAATATGCACATCAATGCAGTGTGTTTTTTGAATTTATCAAATTAATATTTTTTTTAAGTTCCTTACAAGCATGTTACCTGATTTCTAAAAAAATTGATATCTTTCCAAAGACACAATTGAACATAATAATGTACAAAAGTATCACAACAGTGATTCAACAGACATCAAAAACAACATCACCAATCCAGAAAATCTTTCTGAAATATATGTGCTAGATGCAGCAAGTCCAAATTAATGCTCAAAACAAACAATGTGTTCTCCTATTCTAACATGGGGATGCGTAAACAATTTTACATGATGTCATTTCCGCTTATCTGATTAGAAAACCATTATATAGTTCATTTGAGGATTTCCAAATTAAACGTCCATCTTTTCATTCTACACACGGACAATGCGCCCCATCGTCCCTCAAGCTGTTGCCAATGTGTTTCGACCTCAGGTAGTCATGAGGGGTACAAATACTATTTAGGAGGTCATCATCGGGGTGTAATACCAATCATTAAATCTGGATACACAGTAGGACCGTCAAATGTTGTATCCGGAAAATTAACCAAATCAAATCCAGGCTCATCTCACAAAATAATCATTTGATTGTGGGACTGTACATTAATTTGTGGCCGCCACCTAGTAACGCGAGAGACACTCATCTGCTGGAAGAACTGTTTTGCGAGGACACGTGCTGTTCAGCAGTTGCCAGTATGGAAATAACTCGCTCTGATTGATTCCTGAGGTGAGCCTGCATTTGATTTAATTACTATATCCATATACAACATTTGACAGTTCTACTCTGTATCCAGATTTACTGATTAGTATTACTCCCTCTAATTGTTCAATAGTGGCTGTGTGAGAGAGTTTTTCCCATTCATGTTAAACCTTTTGTTAAAATGTCTGATGAGCTGTCTGTCAAAGGCAATATGGTATGGTAAGGAGACATGTGTGTACCGCTGGAAATGTTGAGGGTTCTAATCATTGAATTGGCTCATGAATGACACTTAAGGCAAAAACTAAGGAAGAGGAGAATACACTGTTGGTTTTGGTGGTCAGGCTGGTGAAAAAGTCTCAAATTGTGTACTTCATGCTGGGAATGATAAAGAGTTGAAGATAGCAACACCCCATCTTGAACCAGTGAAGTTTCCTAAAGCTCTATGGGGAAAAATTATCCGTGGGCAGTAGATTTTATTGTACCGTTTCACAGCCTGGATTTCAGACACACACATGCTATAGTGCTGGATGATTATTCTAGTAAACTGAATCAGAGTTAGTCATTATATTTTTTTAGAAGATTTTTATCAGAAAAGGGTTTTTTAAAGGATAGTATTGGATAATGGAGTGTAATGTGTTTCTACGGAGATGATCGAGTTCTTAAGTGAATCTAACATACATCATCAAAGAATTTCATGTTACCACCCTCAAGTCACTGGGCTTGCTGAGCAGATGCACAGAGTTTTGGTGGTATGTGAACAGGTGTATGAATCATAAAAAGTTGATGTGCATAACTGCATGCTGTGGCCTTACCGTACCAATCCATATTCCTGATGAGGGTTACACCATTTGAAGCTTTGAGTGGCAGACTACTTACCTAAAAAATCCAGTGTGGCTAAGGAAGTGGCACAGACAGCAAGTCAAAAAGGGTGAAATTGCTGATGAGGTGAGATTGAGGGTGAAAAGGCTCACACCAGTAACAAGAATATTTTGACAAAAGGAGAGCTATAAGGAAAGGTGATATTCAGATTTTATTGAGCGATTGGATTTGTGTGAAAGATCTGAGTGTGGCAACTAAAGGGATTACTAAATGCAGGGATCTAGTCAAGGTCGAAATAGTAAAGGGAAATGCAGTTGTGGTTCAGAGGAAAGAGTGATGGCATCTGGAAAGTGGCGAAAGTACAGGCACTTGAACAGGCTGAAAAAAATCCAAAACGCTCCTTCTACTGGGGAGGATATGAAGTTGTGAAGACACGCTAGGGAACATAGGAACTTTTGGGACTTTCAAAAAAATATATGTTGAGTGATTAATTAATTATCTTTATTCAACTATACAAATATAATCATAAAAGAATTAAAATGCACAATACATTAACATTCAATAGCTATATAAAAAAACTCATCAGATAATTGAGAATTGGGAAAGACGACATGCCTGGGACCGGCAGCGGACGCATGCAGTGGCTGCGCCAAAAGCAAGCCCGTCTGCGCCCGTGAATGTCTAGACGGCATCCAGCGCCAGCCATGCTGCTGGTGAGCCCTGTGGAGCTGGTATATTTAAGGGATGACTTGACACTGGCTCAAAAGTCTCCTACTATTCCATTGTGGGGCCACATATTTAATTTCAGTCTTGATTGTAGTATGAATGCCATAGCTAAGTGCCCGGCTTGTGGTTTCTTTATTAATCATCTGGGAGGCACTCAGTCAGGTTTATCTGTGGGTCCTCTTTGTTAGTATGAGAGTCAGCACTTGGCTCGACAGTGCCCCACTATCTCGGCATGTTTAATTAATTGTAGATTCCTATCGAAACATGATTCTGAAATCTATAATTTACTTGCAGAAGATAAGCGAGATGTACTGTTTCTGATTGAAACATGGCTCACACACTTCTCAGCACCCCACATTGCTTTAGCCACCCTGCAGGGATTCCTAATTCGGTGTATTAACAGTCCTGATAAAAAAGGTGGAGGTGTGGCTGTATTATATAGGTGTACTTTTTTGTGCTCAATTTCAAAGCTGTCTAATATTGGGACCAAGGAAGGTCTTCTCTTCTGCATTACCTAGGATCCCTCTTCACGGTTTCTAGGGCCAAACAATTTCTGACCACCTTAGAGGGTTTCAAACTAGAACAAAACATGCGTGAGTCCGCGTATACGGCTGGTCACATCTTGGACCTCATTTTCAGCCCAGCCCTTAAGTCAATGGTCAGACTATTTTCTGACACCTTTCAAGATTGCCATCAATGGCCCCAAGCTGCACCAGATGACGTCTCAGGAAGTTCCTAGACCTTCCATATCTCGGAACCACTGTTATCAGTGGCTCTCAAAACAACCCAGCTCAAGCTTTCAGGCCCGGTGGACTTTGATTTTGAAGAGGTGAATAATTGGCTGTTGTCTGCTCTAGATCTCATTGCCCCTATAGACATGATATCGTAGAAGAGATTGAGACATTCTGTGTCTTGGTTCTCTCCTGTTTTAAAAGAAAAAGAGATGCAATGTGAATGCCTCAAACATAAATGGAGGACAGAGACAGAGAGGTAAAAGTTTTGTATCAGAGAGCTCTGACATCCTTCCGTAAATCCTCCCGCAATCTGCACAAGAAGCTCATTTCATTTTCAATCGCCTCTGCCGCAAACAAACTGCGTGATCCCTGTAAGGTTGTTACCTCTTTCCTGTCCCACAGAGTCACCCAAAACTATCTGACTCCATCTGCTAACTTATGTGAGGAGCTCTCTGACTTCTTTAATAAAATCAAAAGGATCTATCACTAGTTTCCCTTTCAGAGGGCACTACCAACTATCCTGGATGAGAATTCTTCTTTCAGGCCCAAGCCGGTCCGTGTTTTCACAGTGCAGGTGGCAACCCGTCTGCACTTTGAAGGGGGAATAGAGATCCCCTTACAGGTGGGTGCAGTGAGTGACTGCACCCCCCTGCAAGGAATGTCTGAGGGGTCCGTGGGACCCTCCCCCCCTCCAGAGGGCTGCCATTAGGGGGCACACTGACTGTGCACTACCTTCTATATGGTGCCCTGTCAGTGTGCCTCCTGAGAGCTGCTTTGCCTCTGCACCCATGTCTGTTCAGTCTGGACTGTTCCCATAAGGCACAGGGTCAAGACTGATTTGCATATGGCTGGGTCCAAACTGGGGGTGGCATAGTGGGTAAAAGAGCAATAGATTTAACCCAGATCTCTAGACTGGGTGAGAATGTTTGAATCATTCACATTCCGTCCTTTTATTTTGTTGCAGTTACACTTTTCGCCCTAAGTGGGATGATTATAACCAGATGTGAGTCCCTTGCTCACTGTGCCACTGGATTCAAGCTAGCCTGGCTGATGAAGGATGACATACCCCGAAACCGGTCCCAGGATGCTTGTTTCCGGTCCAGGGAGGACCTGGCTTGGCAGTTCGGTCTGGACTTATCCCATAAGGCACAGGGTCAAGACTGATTTGCATATGGCTGGGTCCAAACTGGGGTGGCGTAGTTGGCAAAAGAACAATGGATTTAAACCAAATCTCTTGACTGGGGAAGAATGTTTGAATCATTCAGCATTCTGTCCATCATTTGTTGCAGTTAAACTTTTCGCCCTACGTGGGATGGGTATGCCCAGACGTGGGTCACTTGCTCACTGTGCCACTGGATTCAAGTTAGCCTGGCTGACGAAGGGTGACATACCCCGAAACCGGTCCCAAGATGCTTGTTTCCAGTCGAAGGAGGACCTGTCTTCGCAGTTCGGTCTGGACTGTTCCCATGAGGCACAGGGTCAAGACTGATTTGCATATGGCTGGGTCTAAACTGGGGTGGCGTAGTGGGGAAAAGAACAATGGATTTAACCTAGCTCTCTTGACTGGGGGAGAATGTTTGAATCATTCAGCATTCTGTCCATTATTTGTTGCAGTTACACTTTTCGCCCTCAGTGGGATGGGTATGAACAGATGTGGGTCCCTTGCTCACTCTGCCACTGGATTCAAGCTAGCCTGGCTGATGAAGGATGATATACCCCTAAACTGGTCCCAAGATGCTTGTTTCCGGTCCAGGGAGGACCTGGCTTGGCAGTTCGGTCTGGACTGTTCCCATGAGGCACAGGGTCAAGACTGATTTGCATATGGCTGGGTCCAAACTGGGGTGGCGTAATGGGCAAAAGAACGATGGATTTAACACAGATCTCTTGACTGGGGGAGAATGTTTGAATCATTCAGCATTCCGTCAATAATTTGTGGCAGTTACACTTTTTGCCCTAAGTGGGATGGGTATGCCCAGATGTGGGTCCCTTGCTCACTGTGCCACTGGATTCAAGCTAGCCTGGCTGATGAAGGGTGACATACCACAAAACCTGTCCCATGATGCTTGTTTCGGGTCTGAGGAGGACCTGGCTTGGCAGTTCGGTCTAGACTGTTCCCATGAGGCACAGGGTCAAGACTGATTTGCATATGGCTGGGTCCAAACTGGGGTGGCGTAGTGGGGATAAGAACGATGGATTTAACCTAGATCTCTTGACTGGGGTAGAAAGTTTGAATCATTTAGCAATCTGTCCATCATTTATTGCAGTTACACTTTTCGCCCTAAGTGGGATGGGTATGCCCAGATGTGGGTCCCTTGCTCACTGTGTCACTGGATTCAAGCTAGCCTGGCTGATGAAGGGTGACATACCCCAAAACTGGTCCCAGGATGCTTGTTTCCGGTCCAGGGAGTACCTGGCTTAGCAGTTCAGTCTGGACTGTTCTCATGAGTCACAGGGTCAAGACTGATTTGAATATGGCTAGGTCCAAACTGGGGTGGCGTAGTGGGCAAAAGAACGATGGATTTAACCCAGATCTCTTGACTAGGGGGAGAATGTTTGAATCATTCAGAATTCCGTCCATCATTTGTTGCAGTTAGATTTTTTACCCTCTGTGGATGGGTATGCCCAGATGTGGGTCCCTTGCTCACTGTGCCACTGGATTCAAGCTAACCTAGCTGATGAAGGGTGACATACCCTGAAACCGGTCCCAGGATGCTTGTTTCTAGTCCAGGGAGGACCTGGCTTGGCAGTTCGGTCTGGACTGTTCCCATGAGTCACAGGGTCAAGACTGATTTGCATATGGCTGGGTCTAAACTGGGGCTGCGTAGTGGGAAAAAGAACGATGGATTTAACCCAGATCTCTTGACTGGGGGAGAATGTTTGAATCATTCACATTCCGTCCATCATTTGTTGCAGTTACACATTTCGCCCTAAGTGAGATGGGTATACCCAGAGGTGGGTCCCTTGCTCACTGTGCCACTGGATTCAAGCTAGCCTGACTGATGAAGGGTGACATACCCCGAAACCAGTCCCAGGATGCTTGTTTCTGGTCCAGGAAGGACCTGGCTTGGCAGTTCGGGCTGGACTCTTCCCGTGAGGCACAGGGTCAAGGCTGATTTGCATATGGCTGGGTCCAAACTGGGGTGGTGTGGTGAGCAAAAGAATGATGGATTTAACACAGATCCTTGTGACTGGGGGTGAATGTTTGCATTGTCCAGCATTCCGTCCATCAATTGTTTCTTTTGCATATCACTTTAATAGTCAGCCCATATAATACGATGCACTAAACTTATAAATAATGATGAAAGGGTTCCCCTTTAAAAAAAAATCCAACATAATTGTATTCTATTATATCATTTAGAGGATTTAGTAGTCAATGTCCTCTATGTATTTATTGGCATGCAGTGGAGTTAAATTGACAGGAATATAAATGGTGGCAGTGGGGCGTACGTAGTTTCTAGGTTTAATGCATACATTTAAAGACCACACATTAGTGCTTGCACACATCTCTCATACTCAGTGTCACCCAAAATTGAAATGATTTCAGTAGGTATAAATGATTCTAATCAATTAAGATGGGATTTTCTAAGATGTTACACTTTATTCTGTAGGGGGAGGTCCTGCATTTACCAAAGTGGGGTTCACAGGAGACCAAACATATGCATGACTTCTGCTCTATACAGAAGCATACCTTCCTAGGAGGGGGGCGTGTTTGGGGTGTTACACCCCCCCTCAATAAATGTATTATTCAGTAAATAGTTGGGTACAGGAGATTTCAGTTGGTAATGGGAAGGCGTCTGTCGGATTTCACCTGGGATTTTTAAATACTCACTCAGACAAAAAACATGCAATCTTATGTTTTGAAGGTCTTAAAAAATGGGTATTTTACAAAATATTATGTTTTAAGGACCCGTTACAATTCTCACTCCTTTACTTTTCCCTTGCCCTTGAGCCCCCCACATGCACTGCTTCTCATATAATAATTAACATGACATGCCAGCGTGATTGTTGGAAAACCTGAAGCTCTACCCCCCAGCCTTACTGACCAAGCTACACCCCTGACTTTATAATGTTCTTAGGGTACATATGTCAGTACCTGATTTATTGCGCCACAGTTCACTACTTCTTTCTAGTCACACACCATGAGGGGACAGCTTGGCACTGCCTAGGTCGACCATCGGGCACACAGACACTGCATTGTTGGGCGTTGGAAGAATCCATTGCTTGGTGGGCCTGAAGACTGGTAGCATACACAGAGACACAGGAGTTCTAATGTGCGTAATCGCACTTTGGGGGAAGTACACAAAGGCAATGCTGGTGGCACTGGAGTAGCAGGAGGTCACAAGCATGACAATGGGCCCCACAAAACCTTTGGCATGGCACGAGAAGGTGAACACACACCAGTGCATTTGGTGCAGGTACAGAGGATCTCGCACTGGTGACACATTTTACAGAGGTAGTGAGTCAGAGGTACAAGTCTTCTCATACTGTTAACAGGCCACTGGCAACAGGGAACCCCATGTTATGCTGGAGTAGAGTTTATAATTTGCCAATCTCTGCAGCCTCAGTCCTCCACAAGACCATTCAATAGAACTCCAGCTTAAGCGCTGTTTGTACTACTCACAGGGCAGTCTGCCTCCTCTTCTCTTTCAGATTTAGTGCAGCACAGCACCAGAAAAGCATTTTACTTATTTCTGTCGCACTTTAAAGTGAGAAAGTAGTTCTGACCCTGAAAATCAGCTTCCTCTACATAGGCGAGAAGAGCTTCTAGAAGTAAATAATTATAAGCCACAGTTGTCATCTTATGTTCACGCTTGGGTCAAACTTTAGGGGAGAACCCATCCAGATAAAAGTCCTTTTTAGGTGTCAGCTACAGTGCACATGGGCTGTCTACAAAAGCTATTGTTCTTAAAAAAACCAAAGTTTTAAAAGGGGTTTAGAGTCTACCCATTACTTGCCATTGGTCGGCTCTCACGTCATTCTCATTTCTTTACTCACCACTGGTCAGCGCCTTCTTTTCGCCTTCGGCCTCCTCCTGGGCTCTGAGTCTTTGTCATTACTGTGGAGCATAGATCATGTACAGCTTCTGGTGCCCAGTGTCTTTCCAGCACAGGCTTCTGTACAGCTTGGGCTAAAGAAAAAAAGCACTATGAGGTGGTCAAAGCTGGCTGCATCAAAGCGCTTTTTTTCAACTTTAACCCTGTTGCACAGGAGGTCGCGCTGCTGTGCAACATGTAAAAAAACAATGACAAAGCCAACAGTTTTTGCATAGGACAAAACTATTGGCTTGCCAATGATTGTTTCCATGTGCCATGGCTTCATGGCAGCTAGCCACAGGGGAATGGTTGCTCTGGTATGTGTGTTGGATTCCAGACAACTCTTTGACCAATCAGGTGCTGTTGGTGGGGGACTTCTCCCTGCAGCAGAACGGTGCACAGGATAGGGGGACGGGCAAGTTGTTCATCACTTTTGTAGAAGGTGTGCAGCCCTAGCTATGCTTCTAGAGACTGCATTGTTCAGGAGATGCTCTTCTAAGGTCATAAACTGACTTGTTGGAACTGGCTTGCTCCAGGTCCAGTACAACAAAAAAAGTTATTGCTTCCCTCACTTAAAGTGCATTGCAACCAGACAGCCACACTTGGCTTCAGAATCAATTCTACAGGAGAGTGCATCAAAAGAGCAGAACAGGAGGGCATACAGGGTGAGGGAGGGAGCTGTCGTGGCCACCACTAAACCCATGCAACCTCAGGGGTACATACACCCTGGGGGACCCTAGCCTAGGAGAGCCCCACCACTCATGCAGCGAAGCACTCACATGCGTACTACATGCAATCAGGAACAACCAGGGAACACATTCATTGCTTCCCACATGGATTTATAAGGGTGAGACAGTAAGAATAACATCTGTACGAATCTACTATAATTAGCTGTGACCAACTATTAGTAGCGTTACTGCCTGGTCATGGCGGCGCTAGCCACTACTTTGGATGTACCTTATCGCCTAAGAGAAAGTGGCACTCTGTTTGTGAACGACATACAAAACAACTTTAAAGCATGTGCTAGGAGACCCATCACACTAGTCTCCTGCACAGGAAACACGCAGGTCTACCAGAATGATAAAATGAGGAGCGCGTTGTTACTAAGACCCAGCGCCTGGCACTTATGACTCTATGAAACCTGTTTATTTGCATTAAAATATGCATTGCACTCTTAATAATGTTGCTGCACCTGTTATAACCTCAACTAAGTCAATATATGAGAAAGAAAATACAGCAAAAGTTTCTGACTTCCTGTATCCTCCTAGCTAATGTATTATCTGCAGAGCACGCCAAGGTTCATTATGGTGCAGGGTGAATCGGTCATCCTCCTCACATAAACCTGGAGCCTGAACGCATGGTGCTTGAGAATATTCAGGACAGAATGAGTCATCTACCTTTCTGTTCAGATGCCTTGTCGCTGCCCTGCAACATTCCTGTTAAACCCTTCTCTTCCGGAAATAGAAGTGCGGCATTTGCCGTGGGCGGAAAGGATCTCAACTGACGTCTTAATGGCTGATGCTATTAGAGTGCTAATTTGTACAGAGTTCCTCAATATGAACAAGCACAAATTAATCAGCTTCAATGGTCATCACCAAATGAAAATGAAGTGTGAAGCAATATTTTGGAAGGTACTTTTACAAAGATTGCCTGCTCTAAGCACTTTATCATGTTGCTAACCAAGCAATTACACAATGCTTATGACAACACATTCCCTTACATTATATTGTATAAATATAGAGACTTCTATAGAGCTATAAGATTTCCAGTGCTTTTAGTAAACTACCAAAAGTCTCTAAACATTGTCATAGGCTAGCCTAAGCGACATAAGGTACACAAGCTGCTATGACATCATCACCATCATCATAGACTTTTTGTTTTTTGCAACACAAGAAAGTCATAATTTGTTTTTCTCAGAATAGAAGCCTGTGTAATAGTGAAAGCCTAAAACAGCTCTAAACCTGCACCAAGTTCCATATTACAGTGTAGTTGTGAGATTACTACTCATCCGTGATAGGATACTGCGCTACTCTACCCTGATAATGTATTACAGTTGCATTGTAATGTATATTGCCTCCTTCCAGAGCCACTGGGCTATTAAAAGCAGCGGCCTAAGCACAACAACAATCATTGTTGACCTTTCAGGGTATGTTAAGTTGTTCATCCTGACAATTTTTGGGATCAGCATTTGTTAATCATGTTCTTGAGTATTTTTCTTAATGACCCTTTAGGTTGTTCCTGCTCTTTTGGTTAAACATTTACTTGTCTCCACTGCCCCATGTTTTCTAGTAATTTACACTCCCAAATTTGGATTCTCTTCACTTGTGCAATTTATCTCCTTTCCACTGACGATGCCTTGTAAGGTGTTGGCCTCTCTTCCATAGGGGCATGTATTAAAAGGACTGCTCCTCCAGGAGGACTGCTTCAACTTCTTTATGAAGTATCCAGGGACAGAGACCCCATCTACAGTGAAAGACTCCCAGCTTTTGCCTTATAACTGCCTCTCACTGCAGCCTCATATATTCCAGTGATGGTGTGCTGGAAACAGGCCAGCACATCATCACGGGGCAAGAGAACCTTATCAGGTCACAGATCTAGATACCACATCACCTCCGTCACTTTACATAGTAACAAAAAACAGAAAACCAAAATGTAACGATACACAAAATTGATTATACCATATGAAACAACCTCCAATAAGTAAGACAAAAATAAAGTAGGCACGGGCATACACTCAAAGGAAAGGCAAAAGAGACATGAGATCACCAGAGAACTGAATCAAGTTAGACATAGTCCTGTAGGCGAGTCGGTCTCCTCTTAACACGTTGAGGTCTGTGCTTGAGATCCGCAATTGCTTCTTTGTCCAGTGAAGTCAAAGCGTCACTCACTCCAGAGCCATACTTAGTCACCCGGCCAAGATTCCAAATGTTATTGTCATCAGTCTTCACCGCATTTTTAAACAATGTTTTCACTCTGATGGGTTGACTGAACTTCAACACTCTCCCATCCTTTCTTGGAGATTTGTTTTTTTAATCCTGTCTCCCACTAGTATAACAGTTTCCTTTACAGATTTCTTTTTGTCATGTAATTCTTTTGATTTCAATTTCTTCTCTTTCTCTCTCCACTCTCCTATCTCTGCTGCATTCATATTTACCTCCCTCCTTTTCTCATTCACCCAAGCAGGAGCCATTTCACAAGTGGGGACTCTTTTTCTGAACAAACGAAAAGGTGACACTCCTGTGGCAGAATGAGGTGTTAGGCGATACTCCCTTACTTTATTTTTTATTCGTTCTTCCCAATTTACTTCACACACCATAGACTGCTGTAAGCTTTTTTTCAACACTTTAATGAAGCGTTCCAATATTCCATTGGATTAGGGATTATAAAGTGCAGCCTTCTTGTGCTTAATGCCTCTCATCCTCAAATAATCTTCAACAACCCAAGAGGTAAGTTGCACTCACTGTCTGTGAGTGTGCTTGACAGAAAGCTTTCCCTCTTAAACAGCTCATCAAGGAAAGAAATAACATCCTTTGACTCAATATAGTTCACCACCTTATCTCGAGCCAGCGAGAATACATATCGACGCATAACAGGACAACCTATCACATAACTGGACTCTACCTGGCCACCGAATATTCAAGGCAATATCAGTCCATAGTCCTGAAGCTTGTTCCCTTATCATCATGGGCTGGGTTCTGCATTTCAATAATTTGTCACTTCACATGCATTCAACACAGTCTCTTACCACTCTCTCTGCCATTAAATCTATCGCTGGCCACCAATAACTTTCCCGGACTCTCTCCTTGGTCTTTGAGATGCCCATTTGGCTTGCATGAGCACGCCCCACCAGTCTTCATCATAATGTCAAAGGAAGTACCAACTTGTTTCCCCTCAACATCACTCCATCAACCACTGTTAACCCAACTCGTACCTGCCAATAAGCTAGCGTGTCTTCATCACACTTGCACATGTTCACCCAACCACTTGAGACCATCCTGACAACTTTCTGTAAACTATCAACATCTTGGAGTTCCCGCTTCCATTCTTCTTCGTGTACAACTTCTCCTGTGACTACACAGACATTTATCTCCTCACCAAACTCTTCGCCACCAAAATGCTCTTCTTGAATGAAACCATCAGACTCAGACTCAGAACATAACCATGACAGACAATCTGCCTGTAAGTTACCAGCACCAGGCACATGAGATAACTCAAAATCAAACTCCTGAAATGCCACTGTGAATGCTGCTCAAGATTTGATCGATACCTTTCTTCATGAAATCCTACTTAAGCGGTTTTTGATCAGTTTTTACCTCAAATTTGCACCTCCAAAGAAACTTACTAAGCCTTCTTACAGCCCAGAAGACTCCCAAAGCCTCCTTCTCTACAGGGGTGTTGGCTTCAGGGGGTGTATGGGGGTGTTACACCACCCAAATGAATGTATTTTTTGATAAGTACAGTTGCTTTCAGTCGATTATGGGGTGATGACTGTCAAATATCACCAGGAATTGTTCGATACACACATATAAAACTGCTGTTTTGAAAGTCCGCAAAAATGTTGGTTATTTTACAAAATATTATCTTTTCTCTCAGTACTCCTACCGATCCGGGCTCCTCTCCCTTTACACTGCCCGTTAGGCCCCTCTCACGTACCCAGTTTGTAGTTTAATGTTGTTTAACATTATATGCCGGCCTGATTGTTCGAATATCTGAAGCTCACACCTCCCTTAATTTTACTTACCAGGCTATGCCCCTGCTTCTCTATGACTGAGTATTTGTACTCAGAACCCCTTAAGCCATGTGATATGAACAAAATGGTCATGCACTTACTACCAGACCTCTGTAACAACACAACCCCAAACCCTTGGGACCTGGCTTCAGTCATGACAATGGTATCATCATTAGAACCAAAATTACCATGATCTGAGGTGTGAGAAGGTGGCCTGATATATGCTGTCCACTAGTTCTAGTGGGCATCCTGTATCAGTCCAAACAACCCCTTATGGTGAATTGGTTAAAGACAACCTTTATTGAAAGCTATCCTGGTGGTAGCTATGGAGAGCAGCCTTCAGGCTAAGTCTTGAAGGAATGTAAAGCAGCTTGTTTTACCAGTCTATAATCTCTTGAATGATCAAATGAAAGGACAACCACACCAGGTATATATTCAAAATATATGTATTTAAGATAGAACACACCCCTCTAGTCTCTTTATGAGACTGGAGTTCGAAGTACGTAATTACAAGTTAGCAATCAACAGTAATAGCACAAATACAAGTTTGGGCTCTAGGGGCGTACCAAACCATATACCAAAAAAGTGGTATAAGAACCCCAACTGAACTAGACACAAGGCCTAGAGCCTGTAGAATCGCTGGGACCCCAAGGAACCACTCAAGGTAGTGACACAGGGGACCCACGGGGACTGTGTGCAGTGTGTAAACACAACCGCGGGTTGCCGTTAGCTTCTATGGGCAATGTCGCGGTTGGAAATTTAAAGATTAAGGACACTTAGAATCGAGTCAGGACCAAACCCTTTTGGACTTAAGAAGGTCTAGGGCTAGCACCCACGGGAGCACCGGAGTACTCGAGTTACCTCACCCAGGGAGGCCTTTGTAGTGCCTCCTGCTTTGCCACTGGCTTGGCAGGTTATACAGGAGCGACAAAACTCCTTAGTGTCTTCAGACATGTGGGGCCAGTGAAAGTGAGGAACAATTCTGTCCCAAGTTTTGTTCTGGCCCAGGTGTCCTGCTAGGGGAATATCATGGGCTAGTGTCAATAGGAAACCCCTAAACTTCAGAGGTATAACCAACCTCCTGGATGCACCAGGCTTGGGGTCTCTACTCTCTGAGTAAAGGAGTCCATCATCCCAATAGACTTTATGGGTGCCACTAGCATTCCCAGCAACCTCATCAGCAGCTTGCTCTCTGAAGGGTTCAAGAGAGGGGCAGGTTCTCTGCTCCTGGCTCAGATCAGACCTGGAAGGGCCCCCTATCCCCAAGAACTCAACCTGGTCAGGGTCAAGCTCCTCTGGGACAGTTCCTTCTTCAGGCTCAAGATCACCTCCCTGAGGAGAGTGATCAGCATTCTGAGTCAGGGGGGAAGGCTCTGCCTTAACCCTACTGCTCCTTCTCTTGAGAGGCACCTGGTCCATTATTCCAGAATCCATGGCCTGTCCAGCTTTAGACATTTTGGCCTGTGACCTAGTCACAGCAAAGACATGAGCAGGGATCCCTAACATTTCTGCATGTGTCCTGAGCTCCACTTCAGCCCAAGTTGAAGTCTCTAGATCATTGCCAAGCAAGCACTGTACTGGTAGGTCTGCACTTACCACAACCTTCTTGAGGCCAGTTACCCCTCCCCAGGAGAAGTTAACAACTGACAGAGAATTGTCTGTTCTGACATTGCTAGCATTGGCCACTTGGTACATTTCACCAAGTATAATCTGCCCAGGATCCACAAGATCTTTTGTCACCATTGTGACACTTGCTCCTGTGTCCCTGAATGCCCAAGCTTCTACTCCATTTATCAAAGTCTGTTGTCTGTATTTGCCCAGATTACTGGGACTCACACAGGGGGACATATCCATACCCCCATCACAGACAAGCACAGCCTGAGTGGGAACTCTGACTAGGCCAGAGTCCATCTCGGAACCCAGGGTCAACCCTACTAAACCCTTATTCTGTGTATTCCCACCACCAATTGTAACTGCACTAGGGGGAGAAGGTGCCTTAGGGGCATTGGTGGGGGCTGGAGTATTCTCTTTGGCCTTGGTTCAGTCACTGGTCCAGTGAGTTTTCTGCTTATAGATTTTGCACCAAGGTTTCTTTTGGCCATTTCCCTTACTTGACTGTGACTCTCCATTAGAAGAAGATTTTTGGGGCCCTTGAGAAGACTTCTGGTTTTTACTCTTGTCCCCACCCTTGTTAGAGTTCTTAGAATCCTGCTTCTTTGGGTCACCACCTTCGTTCTGTACCTTCTGCCTCACCATGGTTCTGACCCATTTGTCTGCCTTCTTTCCCAATTCTTGGGGAGAGGTTAGATCAGAGTCTACCAGGTACTGGTGCAACAGCTGATTTTGACAGTTATTAAGAATCTGCTCCCTCATTATCAGATTGTACAATCCTATGAAGTCACACACTTTACTGCCCAATAACCAACCTTCCAGAGCCTTAGCAGCACAGTCAACAAAGTCAACCCAGTCTTGATTTTGGGTGTCTCTGAACTTTAACCTGTATTGTTCAGTGGTTAGGCCATACCCATCTATCAGTGCACTTTTCAAGACCTGGTAATCATCAGCATCCTCTTCTCTTACAGTGAGGAGCTTATCTCTACCTTTGTCTGCAAAGGAGAGCCATAAGATTGCTGCCCACTGACCTTGAGGGACCTTCTGCACTTTACTGGCCCTCTCCAAGGCAGTTATCCATTTGTGGATGTCATCCCCACTCTGGTAGGGAGGGACAATCTTACATAGGTTTCTATGGACATAAGACCTCTCTCTATTTCTAGAGAAATGGCTGCTACCAAGGGGCTCTAGTCCCTCCTTTTTATTAGCTCTGTAGAGCTCTAGGGCTTCCCTATCTAAGGCCATCTGCTGCTTTCTGAGGTTGAACTTGTCTTGCTCATACTTCAGCAGTCTCTCTCTCCTCTCCTGGGAGGTTTCCCTCCCTCTGTGAGAAGAGACAGAGGTCCCTATAGAGGAGTTAGACTGGACAGATCCCCTTGACAGAGATCTATCCCTTCTAGCCCTACTTTCAACTCTTCCTGGAGGAATAAAGGAGGGAGCATTATTGTCATCCTCCTCATCCAGGAGAGCTGGGTTCACCAGATTCTGGTCATTGTCACCAGTCTGGTCAGCATTTGAGGTAGGGTCAGGGGAATTGCTACTCCTAGGCCCACCCTCACCTTCTGCCACAAACATACTGCCTACCCCATCAGAACCACTAGGTCCTGGGAGATCATCCAGCTTGAGTATCTTTATGAGATGCTGGGTGGTTGGGCTTTTGCCTGTCTTCAACTTCCTAATGGAGCATAAGGCCCTAAGCTGTGCAAAGGAGAGATCCTCATATCTATAGGGGAGGAGCTCACTGGCTCCGGGCAGGGACCCACTGGTTCCTGGCTGGTTAGACATTACTAATGTGGTGTGGTGTATTGCACTACCTACACTAGTGTGGCCTACTAAACTCTCTTGAGTTGTAGAAAGGGTGTGCTATCCCTTAACACACAATTCTAAGTTCAGCAAAACTTACTGTAGCTAAACTTGATATTATATGTACCTTTGGTACTTTTAGTGGTATTCAGTTGATCAATTCAATTGAGATTATCTGGCAAAACAATAGCAAGCTGGAATCCCACACGCTGCACACCAATGTGAGAAGGTGGCCTGATATATGCTGTCCACTAGTTCTAGTGGGCACCCTGTATCAGTCCAAACAACCCCTTATGATGAATTGGTTAAAGACAATCTTTATTGAAAGCTATCCTAGTGGTAGCTATGGAGAGCAGCCTTCAGGCTAAGTCTTAAAGGAATGTAAAGCAGCTTGTTTTACCAGTCTATAATCTCTTGAATGATCAAATGAAAGGAAATCCACACCAGGTATATATTAAAAAAATATGTATTTAAGATAGAACACACCCCTCTAGTCTCTTTATGAGACTGGAGTTCGAAGTACGTATTTTACAAGTTAGCAATCAACAGTAATAGCACAAATACACGTTTGGGCCCTAGGGGCGTACCAAACCATATACCAAAAAAGTGGTATAAGAACCACGACTGAACTAGACACAAGGCCTAGAGCCTGTAGAATCGCTGGGACCCCAAGAAACCACCCAAGGTAGTGACACAGGGGACCCACGGGGACTGTGTGCAGTGTGTTGGAAATTTAAAGATTAGGGACACTTTGAATCGAGTCAGGACCAAATCCTTTTGGACTTAGGAAGTTCTAGGGCTAGCACCCACGGAAGCACTGGAGTACTCGAGTTACCTCACCCAGGGAAGCCGGATGCATAGGTGTCTTTTGGTGTCGGGTCGCGTCGTCGATTACAATGGAAGCTGGCGAAGAACTGCTGCTGCCGTGAAGAGGAGAAGTGTCTGAAGAGATCCAAGCCTGGATCTAGGATGGAAGGAACCTGAAAGCAGAGGGGACAGAGTCTGGGTCACTAGCCAGTGACCGAGGGCAGGATGGACCAATGCCCACAGATGTTGGGTGCTTCAGGTGAGTTGATGGGTGTCTTGACTCTTCAGCCACGAGGTCCAGGAGGTGCCGATGACAACCAGGAGCTGGATTCGAGCTGTCCCACAAAGTCTGTCGAGTGTTGCAGTGTCGACGACCAGATTGGACCCAACAAGCCTTGGCAACGGCAAGTCACTGGAAATCAGAGAAAGGACAGCGGTGCAGACCAGCAAGGTCTGAGGGACCCACCCAGTGAGGGTAAGTTGGGGCACATCTGGAGCAACCAGGAAAGCCCAAGTAGAAGAGGAGTTGCCTTAATGGGGACCTACTAGCCAACGGGCTAGCGATCGCGAGGGAGCCTCGAGTGGTGGCACTTGAAACTGGCCCACGGGTCACTTGTGGCATGGAGGCTAGCAATCTTCAGTGCAGAAGGTGCTCAAGGCTGGGGCTACTTGGAGCCCAAAGCATGACTTCGAGGAAGTCCCAGAAGATAGTGTTGCTGCAAAAGTTCACGGTGTCCAGGGGTCACAGTTCCACATCACCCACGATAGCCACAGGCCTCAGCTTTGCTGTGGACTCAGGGTAGCCTCGGGGAAGTCTGGAAATCCACCTCTGGTGATGCAAAGACTTTGGTGTCTGGCAGGAGCTTCAGCGATGGAGGTGGTCAGTTGCTTCTTTGGTACCTGCCAAGCAGGGGAGTCACTCCTTCACCCCAAGGAAGATTTCTTCCGTCTTCTAGTCGAGATAGAATGTCGAAGGTCCAGGATATATGTTGCAGAGTTTCGTCCAGGGTAATCTAGAGTCTCAAGGACTGGGTTCCCATACTTATACTAAGTTTGGGGGTTGGACATACTCTAGGGACCCACCAATGGGAGGGTTTGGAAAGAGGGGTGGTTACACCCATTTCCTTTGTCCAGTTTCACACCAGAGCAGGGGCAGGTAGCCCCTGCAACTGGTTTGAACTGGACTATGCACAGGGACACCAAGTGTGCCCCCAGTGCAGTACTTCAAAGCACCAGGGAGTGCTCCCGCCCAGCCCCAATACACATCTGCCTGTCTGGGGAGGTGGTTACACCTCCCTGGGACAGGAAACCTATTGTCCAGGCCTCTCCTGCCGGAGTTTCGGTCAGCAGCAGGAGGCCAAGTCCTACCGGGTTAGACCAGTGTGAACATGTCTCTCCCTCTAGACAGGTGGAATGCTACTCCCGCCACCAGAACTGGTGGGGGGGGGGGGGGTAGTATTCCAAAGCGTTTGACACCAAACACGACATTTTTCCGTGCAGCCATCCCAAAGTTAGCATTTACCGCAAGGTTATAATGCACTTAAGAGTATATGGTCAGGCTGTACCTCAAACAGCATCAGAGGAGATACTCCCAACGCTGCAGAGGGGCTCTGCTCATGCAGGGGCACCCTCTCACATAAAAACCAAGCACTCTGCCTTCAGGATTGTTAAGGCCTGCTATAGGAGTGACTTATAGGTTTCATATGTGTGTACAATGGTAGTGATATAGGTAGCCTATACCACTGTGAGGGGCGCAAGCACACCCTTACTCAGGCTGCAGTAGCAGACCTGTGGTGCCATTTTGGAGTGCTTCCCAGGGGTGGCATAATACATGCTTCAGCCCCTGGTATGTATGGGTAAGTTGTGCCTTCAAGGGATTTGTTGAGAACTAAGTTGTACAACTTGCCTATAGGATAAACATATACCTATAGATGAGATCAATCTTGTAATATAGATTTCAACCAGTTATATATTATGCATTAGTCATATATATATATACGGATCTTTTTTATGTTGATTGTTAAAGCAGTTGAATAATCGAAAAAGAAAAACAGACAAAAGGTGTGTGAGAAACGAAATTCATTTATATCAGCAAATGGTAATAAGGGTACCTAAAATTGAGACAGTTATACAACAAAAGGGAGGAGGTTCTACATTCAATGATTACTCCACTTCACAATGTATCAAACACTTTTTCAGAGATATTTAAACATTTATCTAGAAAGAAGTGTGAGGTACCTCAGTGGCCTGGTAGGCCACTGAGGTACCTATGCCCTAGGTACATAGTATACCATATACTAGGGGCTGATAAGGCACTCCAGAATCCAATTAGATATGTACCTAATGTACATGCAAACCATTTTAGAGAGGAAGCGGCTAGGCTGTGGTCCTGATTAGCAGGGCCACAGCCAGACTAAGGTCGAAAAACAGTGAAACACCAGCAAAAAGTGGGGGTACCCATGTGAAACAGATCCTACTCTCCTACATGAGGCATTCTCCAAACTGGACTTCACATCATTATACTCCCTTTCACACTTATCACACCACACAAATTCCTTTTCCTTCTCAAAAAGTAGCCTCATACAAACCGTTCTTTCAGCAAACTTGGGGTAGAACTAGTTATAGAACTCCGCCATGCCTAAAAATGTCGCCACATCCTCGTTACTCTTTGAAGATGGTAGATTCCTAATGGTATCAACCAGACCAGTCTTTGGCCGAGTTCCTGATCCGGTGACCAATGACCCAAGAATTCTATTTCTGAAACATTGAACCTACACTTCTCCTATTCAAGCATTAAACCTCCCTTTTGCAGCCTTTCCAGCACTTCTTGTAACCTTCAGTTATGCTCAGCTCAATTTGAACCAACCACCAACACATCGTCCTGATACACTTCCACACCCTTCAACAGCCTTTCCATCGCTCTCTGAAAGACTGATGCCGCTTAGATGAGTCCAAACAGCATTCTCAAAAACTTTAAAGGTCCAAAGGGAGTTGTGAAGTTAGTTAAATCCTGCAATCTCACATCCAACTTTATCTGGTGGTATGTCAAACTTAGATCCAGCGACGAAAAATGCTTAGCCCCATTGAGAGAGCTGAGCATCTCGCTAATATTGGGAAGGGGAAAGTGGTCAACAACCACAGCCTTATTGAGCTCCCTCAAGTTCACACACAACCTAGCCTCCTCATTGGCCTTGCGTGCCATAACCACTGATGCAAGCCATTCTGAGGCCTCTACTTCTTGAATAATGCCATTGTTGATCAATGTAGCCAAATCATTCTTCATGGTTTCTTTTACCGCCAAAGGAACACTCCTAACCTTCCCAATTTTGGGTTCCACATTGACTTTGAGTTTGATCCTATGTGGATAGTTCTTGAGGCACTTCAACTAATTTTTTAAAACATCAGGGGCCAGATGTATCAAAGGGTTTTACCCATTCTGTGTCTATGGAAAAATGTGTTCATACATATGGCCCCAGGATACTTGTTCAACAACTCACCGCACACCTCCGAAACACTCATGACCATGGGTATATCTCTCACACACACTACAGGGTTCTTGTTAAGGTCAAGATACACATACAAGTCAAGCTGATGTAACCAACTAATCAGGGAATCTCCTTTTACTGAAACATAAATCTTCCTTGGAATTGTTCTATCCTTATTCTGTTGTACCCCAAAAGTACCCAGGCAACTTGATTGGTTCGCCAGCATAGCACCTGGGTTTAATATCTGGTTTAAGATGTTACACACTACTCTTAGGGCCGCATGTATCAAAGTATTTTGCTTTCGCAAATGGTGCAGATGGCTAGATTTGCCCATTTGTGAATGCAAAATGGCCATTCTGACTGTGTGAAAGGCTTTAGGATTCGTAATTTAGGTAATTGCAATTTTAAGTGATTACCTAAATTGCAAATGCAAATCGTAAATTGCAATTTGCGATATTCTAATGTACATGTAAGAAGCCTTTCCTAAATGCGAACTGTGCATTTAGAAATCGCTATTACCATCGATTTCAATTTGATGGTAAACATGTGCACTTTTGGAAAATGCAAAAAAAGCATATTCCAAAATGCCATGTGTTACACAAATGCACCTTTTTTTTGTGGCGCTGCAGGGGGGCCTTAAGCCCCTGTAAACCCTTGCCTTTGCATTACCCAATTTGCGATTACCAAATAGGTAATCGCAATTTAGGTAATGAATGACCATTTGCACCTGTGGGCCATGAGGGCCATAGCAACGAATGGAGTCATAATTACAAATAGCGATTCCCTAATTACGTTTGCGATTTTTAAGAAATCGCTATTAGGGAATCACTTTTTTCTATATGTCTTGTTACATCACATTTAGCGATTACCTATTTGCGAATCGGTAAAAATAGCATAATAGGTATTCGCAAATTGTGAGTTTCATACAGGTGGCCTTAAGCTTCTCCTCATATAATACTTTCGGTATTAAGGTTATCTTTGCCCCTGAGTCAAGTAACATTTTGACCGCTTCCCCATTTACTTGCACAACCTCCGATTGGCCATCTGACCCATCAAACTTGATTTGAAGAACTACAATCTCCTCTACCACATCACCATCATCACAATCAATTTCTCTCACTTTCTTTAAATTAGATTTACAAATATTTTGTGAAGTGCCCCATTCTCCCACAACTTTTGCAAACAGCTTTCCACGCTGGGCAGTCCTTGTTGTTTGCCGTGTGACCACCATTGCCACAGCAAAAACATTTGCCACAAAAAGTCTGGTACTTTTGCTACCTGCATCTGCTTTATCTCTTTAAAAAATATATTTTTATTGGCATTTTGTTGGATTATTATCTTACAATTCACATTTCGTGCCATTTGAAATAATAGTACATTCTGGATGCCCTGTTTTTCATGCAGAGGGTATAGAAATAGAACAGCAGGAAACATATACATATTTAGCTTACGCCCACATTGCCTTCTTATGCTTCTTACATGTTAAAACATTATATTTTTTGTCTCTGTAGGGTGATCACATGTTTCTGGCTTAGCAATGGTTTGTGAGGGTAGTATGTTGGCTGCCAATACCCATGCAGCTCTAGGTATTGTATACCCTTCTTGCTCTCTTTCCTCCCCTTTTTTTATTTAAAAAAACAGAAACTCCACAAATGGAACGAAGAAAAAAGAGGAAAAAAAGGGGGGGAAACCAACTATTTCAACCTGGGGTCCACACTCAGTCTATTAACAGTTTCCTATTCTGTGGGAAGGTCTGTTCTAGTCATATATTCCGAATTCTCCGGGCTAGGGTTCGAGTGGGGGGGGCTCTTTCAATATTGACTATCTGAGTCGCTTGTACACACTATCTACTAGTTATATCCTGTGTCTGATCACCTGTCAGGCAGGATCTTGGCTTGCATTGGCCCCTCCCTCTGTTACAGGCAGAGGGTCCCCATTTTGTGAATCTGCTTCCCCTGATCCTCTCACTTCCCATGCCCTTAATATTTCTGCCCATGGTTCAGCCAGTGGTTTGCACATTTTGGTGATTTTGTCTTCTTGCACTAGTGCTCTTTCTTCTGCCCTAGCCAAGATCGACATATCTCTCTCCTAGTCCGTTATTTTCTGGCCCATATCTGCTTCCCATCTAAGGGCAATTTGTCGCTTTGGCAGTAGCAAAGCTAGGCCGGCAAACCTATGTCCAACTCGTTTCCCTTTAGGCCTCAGGAAGAGGCCAAGCAGGCAGACTTCCAGGCAGCATCTCATCTTGCTAGCCAGGACTCCATTTATGGTCTCTGCTATTGTTTGCCAATACATCCTAAGTGCTGGACAGTTCCATATCATGTGTGCAAAATTGGCATCTTGTGTTGTGCACCTGGCACTTTCGTGATACTCTTTCCCATACATGACGTTCAACCTGTGTGGCGTGAGATAGGTCATGTGTATTGTATTAAACTGTATGAGTTCGAAATTAGAGCTCCTCAAAATGTTTTTTGGGCTCCTTAAGACTTTCTTCCATTCCGCCCCAGTCAGTGGCCTCCCAACCAGGTCCCCCTATTTCTCCTGTAGCTGGGGCAGGGGCATTTCCATCAATTCCGTTTTTGCTGCATATAGCCATTTCACTAGGTACCTCGCTGACCACAGAGTCACCAGTGCTTGAAGGGCTGTGTGTGTGTTGGGCTTGTGCGTGTCTCTCCCCCATAGGACAGCCAGTGTCCCCCGGACAGCGTGGTAGTTTAAGAACTTTCCTGGCTATAGTTCATGAAATTTCAGGAATTCCGCACATGGTAGCAGCTCTCCGTCCTGATAGCAGTCCCGGACCGTGGCAACTCCCGCCTCCTCCCATCCCTGCAGTTGGTCCTGAGTGAAGAGGGGGCCAATCCCCATCAGTGGTAGTCCCTTTAGGGGAGGTCAGGTGCCTGAAGTGGTGTTCCCGCCGTTCGGTTTGTGCATCTGTCCCAGCATGCCAATGCCACCCTCAGGAGTACTCTCATGTCTTTGATCTTGTGTTTGGGATTTAACATCCTTGCGAGCAGTGCCCCCCCCCCTTCCCCGGGAGGACTGTTCTGAGAGTGTCAGTGGCTCCAACCCCCTTCCTTCCAGCCATAGGGCCAGCCATTGAAGCAGTGCCTCATTTTGGCCACTCCCAGACCCCCTAAACAGCCGATTCAGCGCTGCAGCGGGCGGGCGAGACCAGCCGTGATTGTAATTGCCGCCTCTCTCGCCTGAGCAGGCCACGCCCACTTATTTAGGCCATGCCCCTTTCCAACCTCCCTTTCACCTGTATATAGGATGTGTCCATACCGGAAGCGCAGCGGACGTGCGCAGCGGGCGCGCCGTTTGCGCGCCGAAGGCGCGCCTAAGGCACGCCCGTCTGCGCCCGTCCGCGGCCGGACGGGGCCCGGGCCATGTCACTCTGCCCAAACTACTACCTTCACTCCCAGGGACCTGATTGCTCTACACTCACTGAGGTCACTGGACACCACCAGCTCCACATGCCTGCAACAACTAGGTATTCATCAACCTCGGAGTACCTTTCCTGAGTTACAGTCCCTCCCGTCCCTTTTCACTTCTGAACCCTCAGTTCTTCCTCCTCCTCCTAAACCCCCACTCGCTGAGGTACCCGCTAATATGGAATTAGCGGTTATCTACCTTAATACTCGTTCACTTGTCAGACACCAACTTGACATCTTCCACCTCCTAGACTCGGACCGACCCGACGTTCTTCTCCTAACCGAGACTTGGCTGAATGAGGATTCCTCCCCCGACATTCTAGCAGCCATCCCTGCGGGGTATTATATACTCCACGCCAATAGGCCCGCCGGCAAACTAGGAGGCGGCGTAGCCGCCATTATCAATCTTTCCCTCAGGTTCACTTCCCTCTCCCTCCTCACCATCCCTCAGGTGGACTGTCTGGGAATTAGACTCGAATCCTCTGTCTCCCCTCTTACCTGTGTTCTGGTATATCGTCCCCCACAATCTATGCCTAATTTCTATTCGAATTTTGGTGACCTACTCTTTCAGCTTACCATCAACAATTCTAAACTCCTAGTCCTGGGAGACTTCAATTACTGGCCGTCAGATACCCATGAAAGCTCCCAATCCCTGGCTTTCACTGATCTTCTAACTGGGCTTAATGGTATCCAACACATTCATCTACCCACTCACCCCAAGGGCCATATCCTTGACCAGGTGTGGACCTACAACCTCGAAATCAAGTCGCTCACGATCTCACCCTGCCACTGGTCCGACCACCACTTAATTTCTTTTCTCCTTCTGGTCCCTCCCCCGCCCCCTCGCAGCCGAGGCCCCAGCCTCCATGCTCGCAACTGGAACAAAGCTGACCTTGATTTATTCATCACTTCTTTAACATCTTCGGTCTCGGCCACTCTTAGCCCCATCGACTCCCAAGAAGCTGCACTAGTCGACTGGCTAGAACATGCCAGCGACAAGGTTGCCCCCCTTAAATTAATAAGATCCAAGCGCCCCCACGATGCACATCGATGGTTTTCCGATAGTCTCAAAACCTTAAAACTAGGTCTCCGCCAGGCCGAGCGCCGCTGGCGCAGAAGCTACGATCCTGCAAAGAAACCACTCTTTCTAAAATTATTGGGAGAGTACAAACTAGCTATATCAGCTGCTAAAACCGCCTACTTTTCCACCAAAATCCTCAACTCTGCTCAGAAATCTAAAGATATCTTTGCAATCGTAGACGAGCTCTCACACCCGGACAGGGTAACTCTCAAACCTCTTCTGTCTCAAGCACTCTGCGACTCCCTCAACTGTTTTTTTATAGAAAAAATTATCAAAATCAAAAATAGCATCTCCTCCACTCCCCCGGCTATACCCTTCACTGAGGCTGCACCTTCTGTCAACCCTCATCTTCTGACTCAGTTCCCCCCGATATCAGAAGAAGTCTTCATCAGTCTGCTTAATAAAGTCTCCTCTGGTTCCCCCACAGATTGCTGCCCCCCCGCGATTCTCCGGGCTGCCTTCTCAGCCTGCCCCATCGCCCCATCCCTCCACTGGCCCTCCTGAACAACTCCCTTCTGCTCGGTGAGGTTCCCAGTCAGTTTAAGAACGCGGAAGTAGTACCTATCTTGAAGAAACCCAGCGCCGACCCTACGATCATGGCCAACTTCCGTCCCATTTCCCTCCTTCCCTACCTTAGCAAAGTACTTGAGTCATATGTCACCAGCATCCTCAGTTCCTTTATTGAGGACTCCAACTTCCTGACCCTCAACAGGCTGGGTTTAGACCAGAACACTCAACCGAGGCGGTCATTCTCTCTGTAATGGAGGAACTCCGCAGAGGCGCTGACTCTAACACCAGCCAAGCCTTAATCCTTTTGGACTTGTCGGCAGCCTTTGACACGGTCGACCACTCCATCTTGGTCGACCGTGTCAAGGAGGCTGGTATTGGAGGGACGGCCCTTGACTGGGTTCGCTCCTTCCTGACGAACCGCCACCAATCTGTTTGAATCTCCCAACTCTCGGCGGATAGGATGAAACTCACCTGCGGAGTCCCGCAGGGCTCGTCTCTGTCTCCGCTCCTTTTTAATTTATACCTTACCCCCCTGATCCGCTCCCTCCGGGGAAGGAATGTCACTGCATTTAACTATGCAGACGACATTCAGCTCATTTTCAACCTTGACTCGCAGGAAGCGGCCCAGGACTTCCAGTCCACCCTTTGTCATATCAGCGACTGGATGGGCGCTCACCACCTCAAGCTTAACCCCGACAAGACGGAGCTCGTTCTTGTCGGAGGCCCAGCCAATCCCTGGAACTCCACCTTCTGGCCCCTTTCCCTTGGCCCCCCCCCTAGTCCCGCTGATAAAGTAAAAAGCCTAGGGGTCTACATCTCACAGGATCTTTCCATGAATCATCAGATCAGCGCCACAGTTTCCTCCTGCTTCCATCAGCTCAGAAAAATCCGAAAAATAGCTCACTTCCTGACCACTGAAGCTCTCACCCTGGCGTTGTTGGCGCTAGTCATCTCCCGGATTGACTACGCCAACGCCCTATACGCAGGCATTCCGCAATACCAAATAAAGAGACTTCAGTTAATCCAGAATCAGGCCGCCCGTCTAATCTACCGTCAGCCAAAACATCACCACGTCCGTCCCCTCCTCAAAGCCCTTCATTGGCTTCCTGTGTCGGAACGCTGCAAGTTCAAACTTGGCTGCCTAACCCATAAATCCCTGGCCGGCATCGGCCCCTCTTTCATCTCCTCTCTTCTCCATCCGTACGCCCCCCCAGACACCTCCGTTCCTCCCGTCACGCCCTCCTCCAGACACCTAGGTTCAGGCATAAAAAGCACGGAGGCCTTAGATTCTCCTTTCTGGCCCCCTCACTCTGGAACTCTCTACCTTTGGACCTCAGACTCTCCTCTTCCTACCCTCATTTTAGGTCTCTCCTAAAAACTCACCTTTTCCGCGGTGTCTATACATAAAGTTCCTCTTTTTCCCCTCTCTGCCTCCTCCTGGGTTAGTGATCAGCGCCAAGAAACCGTCCGGTGGGTGAACGCAGCGCTCTACAAATCCTTTTTACATTACATTACATTACAATATGCTTTAAAATCAGGGGCACCCTGCCCTCCCCCTGTCAAGGGTTGCTCAGGAGTTTTAAGGAGACCCTCTTTTGCCCCATCCCAAACCAGTTCCCTCAGCAAGACATCCATATCCCAAAACCACTTTTTTGGGCTCACCTCTGGGAGATTGACAAAATAACATAGAATCCTTGGCAGTACCACCATTTTGGAAAGTGCTATTCTGGCCATGACCGAGAGTTTAAGTGATCTCCAGAAAGTTACATTTGCACTAGTGTTCTAATGGATTGGCCCAAGTTTCCCTCTAGCAGGTCTATTTGTGTATGGAACACCTGAATGGCCAGGTATTTAAAGGAGCCTGGGGCCATCTGCTTTGTCTTGAGTTGTTTTTCCCATGTTGGATTTCTCACCCACTATTTTCCCCGGACAATCTTTATTTATGTATTTAATATTGTCATTTTCTTTGTAAGTGTGCAACTCATCTCTACAAATAATTCCACACAAGCCTTCGAGTGTTCATGACTTTTAGCTATTGTCAAGACCTCATGCAAAGGGAGATTATCTTTCTGCCACATGTTTTCTTTTGCCTTTTCCAGCATGGACCCTAGCAGAAACTGTCCCCTTAAATGCTCGTCATTTGAACTCCCAAACCCCCACGTGGAGGCTAATCTGCACAACTCAGTTATGTATTGCTCTACAGTTTCTCCTTGTCATTGCATTCTTTTTCCAATAGGGCCCAAGAATTGTACATTTTTTGGAGAAAATAATGCAAGTCAAGTTTTCTCATATTCATTCAGATCAGCTACTTCATCACCTGACAACTCCAGAAGTTTCTCAAATGCATCTTGCCCTTTGACAGTGTAATAATAGCAAGGTCCTCCTTTCAGCACTCAAGGAAGCCCCACACATCCTTGCTTAGTGAGCGAAAAACTTTCTTCCATTTAATTCACTGTATGGGAGGTTCCCCAGGTGACAACAGAAAGAACAGTGGTGCTGTGACATTCTGAATGACAACAGTACTCTGACAAAAGTTACTTGCAAAGACAATTACACCCTAAGGGTGCCTGTGTAAAAGATATGGGTAAAAGAAGGTAAATGAAAGACCCCACACTAGACCAGCTGTAAACTTAACACCATAAAAACAAGTGTCCCCAACCAGGTTCCTAAAACCACACCCCAAATTGCCCCACAGCCTAATTCTGTCATAATATTATGGCTTTTAAGGAAGGAATGTCACCTTGGGTGCTTTAACGCTGATAAGTTAAAAAGGGCTGATGAGAGGAATTGTTGAGTGTTACTAAGATCACCAAACAACTAGACATCCAGAGGAAAGGTGTGCATGTCACCGAGACATGCATCAAGCTCAAATGAAAACTTCACCACACCTTACAAACGTGCTGCGTAGTTATCAGCAGCGGCTCCAGCAGGACTGGTGTGCCTGTCCCCGAGGCACGCATCAGGTTGGAGTGACATGATTTCACCCGCAAGCAGAAAACCCATGAAAAGGTGTGTGTGTCACCGAGACACGCATTGGGCCAACAGAAAACCTCACTGCACCTTTCAAACGAGGCGCGCACTTAACACAGGGAATTTCAGAATAAACGGTGTACATGTTACATAGGCATGCTTCTGCTCAGAATGCACCGCCGTGCAGGGAAGATTGGCCCGATCCTAGACGGCCTCCTCACGCCGGTCCTCTGCGTGCCCTAACATCCACAACATCATTCACGGGGAACAGAGCCCTTTTACATGTGGTCTTTTTCCATTGGAAGATGCTCTCGATAGTGCTGAATAAGTAATGTTATCCACATTGAGCTGTAGTTTAGAGTGTGTAATTGGTAAAAACGTATATATATGCAGGTGCCCAAGCTTTTTAAGGAGCTTGCCACTGGCACTGCTGAATACCAAGTGTGTCTAGTGTTGATTCTATGTCATCCCTGTTTCTTCCACCACCCTACTCTTCCTCTTCTCTCTATCTCAGTCTTGATATTTTTTTCATCCCAGCTTCTCCGATTGTCACTGGTTACCTGTCTTTTGTTTCTCCTTGTTTCTCTCCCTAGGTCTGGATCAAAACATGATGATGAAAAATAAGTCCCAGAAGATGAGTGTCTGTGGCCCCAAATGCAAGCACTGGCACAAATAAAGCATTAATTGCTTAGGACCTACACAATGATTACAGGTAGAACAAATTCAGGAGCTCAAAATTTGCTCTATGATCAATATATGATGCATCCATAGAGCCATTATCTTGTCGCTCCTCACTCACTTTTCTTGATACAGCAATCTACACGCCCAGGTAAGATTCCTGGCTGCTTTTTCCCTGCTGCCTGTTTGATGCTAGAGCACCACTTGTCCTTTCTGAGCAGTGAATCATTTTAACACAGCAATTTCTCTTCTACCCAGTGACTTCACTGCAACTCATTCCAGTCTACTTTGTAGGGATAGCACAATGCTACCCCATCACTCTTATTTTCTACAACTGTACTTCACAAGGAGCCTACATCTTTTTCATCCTGCCAGAAGCTCAGTCCTGATTAGGTCAATTTTGGACCATTGAGGCAAAGAAGTCACCAATAGCTATTTAATAATAAGTGGATTTTTAGTGTCCCGTGACGGAGGAGGGAAATTAAGAAGCTAAGTGTCATCAACGACGTCATTCTAATTGTAGAAGCTCTAAGAAAGAATCAATTTCATGTGTAGGGAACTAAGTATTTTTTTTTAAAACGGCATGAACGGGGCAAAACCCTGGGAAGCAAAAAACATACAGATTTGTGTGCAAACAGGAGAAGGGGTAAGAAAACCCCTTAAACCACTTGGAGAGAAAAGAGCAAAGCACTCTATAACACTTCCTTGAATACTGAGGACTGACATAGTTGAGAGTGAGCTCTCAGGTGCATTTGTGGCCTTTGGGATGAACGTTCTTTCAAGCTACAGGACCTGACTTTGTCACTAACTATGTTTAGCCTTAACACATCTTGGATGACTTTGCTGACAGGCTGAGCCCAGTACTCCTGGCCAGTCTTAGATCTGCTTGGACTGAATTATGCCGGGTATTCATGTCAAATGACCAGCCTTAAATTAGCCATAAGCTTCTGGTCAGCTTGCAGATTTTTCAAAAGAGGAATCACAAATGGTTTCTTTGTATTCTCTGGGATAAAGCATGCTTAGAAAGATTTGATATAGTTTTACACAGTGTAGGAGACATGTTGGACATCTCAGAGACGTTTTTTTCTTTTTTAAATGAAGGCTGACAGCATATTATTGGGAGAACCAGAGAGTTTGGCATCTTTAAATCAGCATCAAAACCTTATGCAAGGACCAGGGGGTAGACATTATTGCAACTAGTGACCTACTCTCTTGGCTTCAATTTATTTAAGATTTACAATTATTGTCTAAAACATGAGCCTATCAGGTTACAGAAATACTGAGATGGAGCATTTGATGAGGTGCTGCTTGATTTTCTAAATTCATCTAAGGCTCTACATGACCAATTTTGAGAGCCATTAGATTAATCTAACTCTGGAGGTGAATTGTGATGTTTCTCGTTCCTCATATGATATGTTGGTTGAGCTGGATTTGGGGGAAAGTTTCGAACACAGCTTCCAGTCACTGGCTTAGTAAATAAAAAGTGTTCTACTTCAGTCACAGTTCTTGCAGGATTGACAAGGCCAGGTAGCAGTATTCATAGATCCAGTTTTATGCAGACCTTCTTTAATGCTATTTACCTCTGACGTATTGTCAATGTGGACAAGTGAAATTGAAACCCAAAAAGCCAATTGCTAAGTGGTCTTCCCATTTAGACCTTTTTCAGATTATTACACTTGCCCCCTCTTCAATAGGTATACAAGGTAATGCGCCTCCGATACAAGTGCTGAATAAGCAGTACAGTTTTCGCCTACAAAATATACTAGCCTTCATGACATAACTGTCAGACCTGTCAGCCTTAGGGTGCTTTTCCCCCAAACATTTTGCATTCATACGTTTGCTAATCTCATTTTTGCTGGCTTTAGGACTGCACACATTACCATTCCTAACCAGTGCTAAAGTGCATGTACTCTCTCCTTAAAACATGGTAACATTGGCACTCACCAAGGCCCTCATTTAAGAACAGAAACTTTGTTAAATATGCAGTAAAATATTACTATACATGTAACATTATTTTCCCTCTAAAATAAGCGCAGTATTGCCAGACAAGAAATTACTGTAACACTGTTTCACAGCATGGGGCCACCAAGCCTGTTAAAATTCAGCAGGGGGTGGTGTTAATTTTGCACATTCACATGTGAAAACATACAGAAGCATGTCATTGCCTTTTTTTTTTTTTTTTTTTTAATAAATTTCTTTATTACCAACATGAAAGAAAAAGAAAAATTAATACATATTATACAATTCAATAAGTTTTAGGCAAATAAGTACAAGCATTGGAACAGGTAATTATATCATTTCTATAAATATATTATCCTTCATATCTACCTATATAACTATTAGCCCTCATTGCAGGGGAGAGGGGCGGGGGGGGGGAGGGAGGGAAAGAAAAAAAAAAAAAAAAAAAAAAAAAAAAAAAAAAAGGGGGGAGAGAAAAGGGACCCCTTTTGCAAACATTTTCAGAATAATACACCCCATATCTTATTTACTTTACATAATGCCTTCATCCCTCTCGTTTTTGCCAATGCTAGTTCCATATCATATGTTTCTTTAACTAATCCCCACCATTCAATAGTCGATGGAGGTGTGGGTAAGATCCATGCACGGGCGATTGTTAACCTTGCGCTAGCCAGTAATATTGAAATTAAATCTTCATATCTGCTTGTAGTGCTCTGGGCTCCAGTTAATACCTCTGTTGCTGAGATCGTCATTACACTCCCTAGTTTGTGAGAGATCAGATCGGTTATCGTTGACCAAAACCTCTCTAGTGCAGGACATAAAAAAAACATATGTTTTAGATCAGCAGACTGTAGATTGCACTTTGGACATTTTGTACGTTCACTAAAGGAGCCATGGGAGGACCATTTTGATATTCTTTCTGGAGTGTAATATAATTGACAGATTGTTTTAAATTGTTGTATCCTAAGGTTGGAAGAATATACAGAGTTATTAAGCCTAGAGAGAGCCCGTGTTATGGTGTTAGCTGTCACTGATGCCCCTACACTGCGTCCCAAGTGCTCAGCTAATCTGTGACAGTCATCTGGCTTAAATGAGCATAAGATTTTGTAGCCAGTGCTAATTATTGATTTTGAGTTATCTTTATGCATATAATCCCATATAAGCGAACCTGAAATATTTGTCAGTTGCATTCTACGGATAAGATAATCTCGAATTTGAAAATATTTAAATTGCATGCCTGACGTTATTTTATATATAATCTGTATTTTTTCGAAAGTCATAAACCCATTTTGATCATATATATCGCCCAGGTATTTTATGCCCAGGCTAGCCCATCGTTTACCCTCCATGTCTTGAAAGATTTCTGGCAAACCTGGGTTGCCCCATATGGGCAGCTTATCGTGATAAAATGATGTGTTACAATTAGAAATAATTGCAAACCATATATTGACAACATCGCGTGCCACCTTGAATCTGACTCGCTTAAAATAGTTTGGATCATTAATTCTGAACAAAAACATTTCGTATTCCTTACCGAGCATAAGCTTAAAGAAAAAGGGTGCGTTACATCCTACGGGGTATATTAAACTTTTCAGTCGTTTGATAAAAGCTGCCCAAAAGTATAGTTTGAAATCCGGAAAATCCAGACCTCCTTGATTATATGGGAGTTTAAGTAGTCTAATAGCCCTGCGGGCTTTTTTATAACCCCATATGAAACTGCCGCAGATACCATCTAATCGTTTAAAAAAGGACACATTTAATCTTAGCGGGATAGACCGAAATAAGTAAATAAATTTAGGTAGTATTTTCATTTTGATTATGTTTATACGACCCCCAATACCTATAGGAACCTTATGCCATTTTTTAAGTAGTGTTGCAGTCTCCTTAAGAAGAGTCTCGTAGTTTATTTCTATTATTTTATCTATTCTAGTGGTTATCTTGACCCCTAGGTAGGTAGCCATGTTGCATATCCCTGTCGTTAATCCTACATCTTTGTAATTCATTATTATTTGAGTTTTATTGATATTAAGTCTGTAGCCAGAGACCAAACCATACCTTTCCGCTTCTTTAACCACCTCGTTTAGTGCGGTTTTAACATCCGTTGAAAAAACAGCTATATCATCGGCGTATGCCGTAATTTTTAGTTCATTTGAGTTATGTATAAAAGGTATGATCCGAGTTTGCGATTGTAGTGCTAATATAAATGGCTCTATTGATAAAGCAAATAAGAGAGGTGAGAGAGGGCAACCCTGACGGGCACCCCGTGAAATTAAAAACATATCAGACTGTAAACCTGCATACGCTAACCTAGCTGTAGGATGTTGATATAGTGATTTGATCATGTGTAAAAATTTACCCTTAATGCCAAATATAGAAAGCGTGACCCAGAGAAAATCCCATCCCACTCGGTCAAATGCTTTCTCTGCATCTAATAATATCATACCGAGTGGGGTGGATCTAACTCTAGCAATATCAAACGCTGCTATGGACGTATTCACGTGGGATGTAGTATCCCATCCTAAAATAAACCCGTGTTGTTGAGGTGAAACAAGTTTCGGCATTATTGGTGCTAAACGAGTTGCCAGAATTTTAGCATAAATTTTCGCATCTGTATTTATGAGTGATATCGGCCTGTAAGACCCACATTCCTCTGGAGGCTTATTCTTTTTTAGAAAAAAAATTATCCGAGTCGTATTCCAGGAGTCTGGGGCGTTCCCCCCCGCTTCGATGTATTTAATGAGTTGGGAGAAAGTTGGCAGTAGCTCATCTAAGCATTTTTTATATAATTCTAAAGGGATTGAATCATCTCCGGATGCTTTTCCTGACGGCAGAGAAGAGATGGCGGCTCTAATCTCATCGTGCGCGATATCATCCAGCAATGTTGCTGACACTTCATTAGCTACCGATGTTTTTTTGATATATTTCTGGACATATTTTATAATATCAAGCATTTGTGGCTGAGCCTCTGGCGTATATAGATTTTTATAATATGTGACAAACTGCGCTAATATCTGACTTGGTTGTTCATATATCTCATTGTTTAAGCCTTTAATTTTCTTTATTTGTGTCTTAGCTTGTTCGTCGGCTACTTTATAGGCTAAAAGCTTCCCAATTTTTTCCCCGCTTTCGTATTGAGTTAATTTGTATTTATTAATTTTAACCGCTATTTTCTCCCTGAAAGTTTGTTTAACTGTTGATTTCAAATTTATTAATTCGTATCCTATAGTTTCTAAATTTAGAGAGCAATTCAGTAATGCTTCTGCATATTGATCCTCCATGGTCTTAACATCTTTAAGAATCCCATCTATTTCTATCTTGCGTTGCCTATTCTGTGTCCAAATATATTGCTGTGTGAACCCCCTGATGCTAGCCTTACACGAATCCCAAACTATTGTTGGTATCGCAGAACCATTATTAATTTCTAAATATTCCCTTAAGTGTTGCTTAATGCCAGATAGATAAGTTTCGTCTGTTAGGAGATATCTAGGAAATGAGAAGCCCCTAATCTGTTTCCTTGCTGTTACTATCTTGAAGTTCAAAAGGATGGGGTTATGGTCTGAAGTAACCCTGGGGCATATCTCCATAGTACATAATTTTATAATCTCTTCTGATGCCCAGGCCATATCTATACGAGAGCAAAGTTTATGTGCCGCAGAGTAATAAGTATAGCCCGGTATATTAGAATGTATTGTCCGCCAAACATCTTTAAGACCATGTATTTGCCCTAGCTCATTGATTGCTGTGCGTGTCTTTTTCATCCTCTGAAATGCATGGCGTCTTGTGGTATCCATCTCATAATTCATTATGCAATTGAAATCCACCATCACGACTTTATCACCTTCCCAACTCAGCAATTCAATATTCAGTCTATCAATTATTTGATAGTTATCGTTGTTTGAGCCATATACTACGCAAAATACATATTTAGTACCTTCAACCTGTGCCTGCACAATGGCCCACCTACCACTTTTATCCGTTAATGTTTTTTCAATTATACATTTTAGATGTCTATGTCTTAAAATAGCTACTCCTCTGGTTGAGGAATCTTGGTCCGAAGCAATAGCAATTTCGTATCCTAATTGTTTAAGGAGCCCTTTATCTTTATATGCAATATGGGTTTCTGATAATAAAACTAAGTGTGGATTATACATCAACAATTCCTCTGCCACCAAGCGTCTCTTGTTCCTCCCATTAAGGCCTGCAACATTCCAGGCTAAAATTCTTATTTCAGCCATCAAAAAGGAAAAAAAAAAGAGTAAAAAGAAGAGAACCTGTCCTTGCTTGTATTATATCAATAACTGAAATCACTTTCATGTTGTTTTTTTTATCCTTTACAACAGCAATCATTTTATACATCAGAAAAAAAAAACCACCCCAAACCCCTAACCCCTTTACCACCTTCCCCTTTCTTGCCTCCCTCCCCACCCACCCTGTTCTTGAAGGAGAGGTCGTCTTCTGGTAACTGCCGTTGATGTGGCAGTCGGCTAGAACCCAACCGCCCCCAGCCCCCGGTCTAGAAACCCCCCCGGCCGTTTTCAAAACAGATAAGTAGTAAGTAGTAGATAGAGAACTAAGCAATCTATAAACTATTTATGTGTGTTAGGACACATTAGGACAGATTAGGACACATTAAGAGTCATCTCGGGAGTCCTAGTTCAGTCTATTTTTAGCCACAGCACTCCCCTTTCCATTTCTGCAATATTTCCTCTGCTTCCGTGCGAGAGAAGAAAAAATAACTTTGCCCATTCCTGATAACTTTAAGCCGGGCGGGTTCCTGTAAGTAAGCTTGAACACCAAATGCTTTGAACGGATCGATCATTTGCTTTAGCTGCCATCTTTTGTCCATCGTAAGTTTACAGAAATCCGATCGGAAGACCAGAGAAAAAGTATCCACTGCCACAGGTGACCTAGGGCTAGCTTTTAGGGAAACAGCTTGACGCAGTAGATAGTTGCCAAAATAAATTAGAAAAGGTCTAGGATACTGGGAGTTCTTTTGACGTTGTATTATTGGCAGTCTGTGTGCTCGCTGTATCTGGCAATCCCAGTCCCAGTCCCCCAGCTCCGGGAAAGCCTTCTGCATGATCTGGACGATATATGCTCTGGAATCCGCCCCCTCCAAGCCTTCGGGAATACCAAATAATTTAAGGTTCTGTCGTTTCTGCCTGTTTTCCAAATCCTCCAGCTTGGCCTGTACCTCCCTTAGCTGTACTTCTTGTCTCTCCACAGAGCTATCCCTTTTAGATGAGGCCTCTTCTATGTTGACAACTCTTTGTTGAAGCTCGGCCATTTCTTCCGTCACCAATCCCACTTTCTCCATCACCTCTTTCATAGACTGCTGGATTTTTCCATTATCAGCTCGGACTTGTGAGAAAAGTGCCCTTGTTTCTTCCCTCTGTTCACTTAAAGCTTGCAATATCTTAGCAAGCATGAATGTCTCCTGGCCCTGACCTTGAGCATTATACTGGTCCTGTCCCACAGAAGCTTGATCCACTAGAGGAGGGCTACGGAAAGTCAGAGATAGTTCTTGATGTGGTGCTATAGGTGGGTTTGGTGGAGTTGCAGGGATAGAAAAAGAAAATTCATCGTTGCCAGGAATAGAAAGCTGGTTAGTAGCAGAGTCTTGATTATTTATTTCTTTTGTAGGATCTTGTACTAAACCAGAAAGTGAATAGTCCTTCTGGTCAGTTGACAATGCTTCTGTTGCTGATAAAGGACCGGCTAGCATGCTCCCGTCCGTAAGCCCTGCTCCTGATAACCTGGCGATAGTTTTCTTGATCCCACCTTTAGACTGAACCCACTTCCTCATTGGGCTATTTTTTTTTGAGTCTTCTTTCGTATATTTTTCAGATAATGCTCCTGTGTTGAGTGGGCTTTGCATCCTTTTAAGTTCTTTGGTATGTTTTGTCTTTTTAAGAGGATCTATTTTGATTGCAGTTTTCTTTTTAGATTCTCTTGGTAAGCGCTGTTCTCTTAAAGATGTAGGTGCTTGATACATATGCCCATTGCTTAGTACTGCATTGTCCGGTGGTGTTGTAGAGCCAACGACCCCTTTTAAGCCCTTCAAGCTCTCTGTCTGTGCCTCTAATACGTTGGTATCCTGTTTGTCTAGGAGAGTAAGAGGCTGTCGGCTATTATTATAATCATCGCTGTTGCACCTTAGTGTGCTGGGAGCGTCCTTGTTTGTTTTTGCTTTTATCTCTTTAGTAGAGAGGCTAAGTGATGGTTCGGGATCAGTTTCAAGCTGTAGTTTAGTGTCGTTGGCTCTCATATTAAGATCCCTAACGTCAGATTGGTGTTGGGTGTCCTGCGTACAATGGATGCCAGTGTTAATATTTTTTGGCATTTTTGGCATTTTCAAATCAGCATTGTTTTGCTTGGAGTTGTTAGTTATGGCATTAATTATTGTCTCTGCCAGGTCATCACCCCCAGAAAATAACACATTCTCTGTAATTTCAGAAATATTTCCAGACTTTAAATACTGAATCATCTGTCGCCCAAGTTTCGAGGGGGCAGTATCAGCGAGGGTTTCCATCCCTTCTGCTCCCTCCAATGATCCCACAGCCGGTCCCCCTTCCACCAGACCTCTGTCATCACCGGAGCCTGCATTAGTATCACTATTAATACTGCCAGTGTCACTCCCACTCACCATAGACGATGAGTTTGTTGCTGCAGGCGTCTCCGTCTCCATAGGTGGGGGCCTCGCTCCTCGGCCGCTTCTTGTGGGTGCCATTCGAAAATCGCCTGGGTTGCAGCCTGGTTTGCAGCTGCAGAATTTGATGCTAGGAGAGCGAGATGTCAGCCGCCAGGCTGAGCGCCAAACCGGGACTCGCTCGAGGTAGCGAGTTAATAGCAGACAGCTGTGCCGTGCTCGTAGAGGAAGCTGCATCCGGTCAGTATTGCGATGTTATGGTGAGAGAGATTGCCAAGCGTTTTCTCCGGAATCACTAGCCTTCAAAGTCTTCTCAGTTTCTCAATAGTCGTGAGTGTCTTATCCTTACATCTTTATTGCCGTCGCGCCGTAGTTTATTTTAGTGCTCTTTTCGGCAGAGGAGGTCTGATTACCGGGAGCCGTAGCAGTCCACTCCTAGAGGCGGCTTCAGCCCGCCATCTTGCTCCTCCCGTCATTGCCTTTTTTAAGCCACGAATACTGGGGGGCATATTCTCAAGGATCTATCGCTGAGTTACCGGCACTTTATCTCAGCTAAAGTCACGATAAATTCATTGCACCATTCAAAAGCTGGTGCAAACAACCGATATCACCAGGTTTCCTGCGATAGCATCCTCAAAAAACCACAGATGACCCCGGCAAGTATCACTAGTGAGATGCAAAGTAGGCGTTCCCGAGGAAAAAGCTGTGACAACATCACACCTCAACATTCCCAACAGCCAGCCAGATCTGCGATAAGAACACAAAACATGCGCTAAGGCACGTTAGCAGCAGGAAATTAACACCTGCTCTGACCTGGTGCAAAGTCGGACTACAACCTTCCAGAAAAGGGAGCCCAGCCCAGAGCCACATCGGAAGAACAACAGATGCCATGGAGCCAATGATCATGCAGCTCGGAGCCCCAAGAGGGCCACAACTCCCACTGCCAGCCTCCCTCCCCCCCCCCCGGGCCCCACCCCAGGCACCTCCCCCGGACCAAGAGACTGCACATCAACGTCACGAAATCATGAACAAAATCGTTTGCCTGATGACGCAGAATCACAGCAACTAACAGTCATGTGAGTACAGAAAAAGCAGAATGAATCATTCACCATTGAAAGTCCAAACAAAATATCACAATCAAATTTCTCTCCAAACAACTATTTGGAAGAGTCATGGCGGGTCATCCCTGGACAATCTGTAAGTGACAGCCTGTAAGGCAATATCCAAGATAAGAAGGTGTGTCAGGCACTCATCAAAGGACAGAGAGAGAGAGACTGAACAAGGAGCTCAAGAACAATTGGGCCCCTGGCTCATACATGCCAACTGTTGCATGTGTTTCGCAATTGGTGCACCCTAAATATAAGGCCTGGCCACAATTTCAGCGCTAAGGCCACATCACATTTCAGAAATGCAAGCAGTAGTCAGACTAAAATTAGGCATGAAAGCTCCTTTGTCTCAATACACAAGGCGGAAGGACATCCGAACCTCCGACTTTGGTCTCCATTGCACCAGGCACCCCCTGAGTGAGATACCATATCGGACTCCTACGACTCCCACACCATGAACTGCGCTAATGAAAGAGCAACGTGTCCACACCCCACACACACTTGTCCCTGCTCGAGATACACCTGCATGGCATGCCACCAATACATTGCTAAAAAACAACCCATACGTCCAAACGTTGAACACACATAAGACTCATTGCTCTGAGCTGTGGCATATCGTCCACAGAACTGCCACCGGTCACCGGCACACCTGTCCGGACCAGTTAATGGATTGGCTCTCCCTCATGTTCCTTGTGTTCCTTGAATTCGAGAACGACGTACTTCTGGAACTGATTGCTCGCATTCATGGACGAGTAACTACCTTCCTGCCGCCACAACTGATTGACACCCAGAGCACAGGTCCCAACAACGTGTTGCATTGTGGAGGAATGGTCCCATAAGCCAGAACAACAGTGGACATGTCTGCATTCGCTTGGACACAGAATGCATGTGCATGCACCTACGCGTGTTGTCACACAACTGTGCAAGTGGCTGCAGTCCCATGGGCGGAGCTGCACAACGTCGTTTGGCCACATTCCTAAATCTGACATACTGTTGGAGGGAGACTACACACATGGCAATGTAGTACGACATGTGACCTTGTTGATCCCTTTCACCTGCTCACTGTCAGCATAGCACACAGTCGGCACAGTCCGGTGGTTCAGCCCCATGCAGAACCCATGGGCTGTGAATCGTGTCCCCTGACACGGGGCTATGAGCTGACGATAAACATCACATGACTTCTTGCACCTCAACACGTTCCCATTCTGCCTGTAAGTGTCTTAAGCGTTTGTCTGCCTGTTGTGGCCCATTACTTGCCCGTACTGACATGCACATGCTAATAAAGTCTACACAACTTCACCAGTGTACAACTGTGATGAGTGTTGATTAGTATGACAAATCATGTGCCTCAATGAGCATTGTCCATACACAGGGAGGGACAGACTGCCTCTGCTACATAGGTGGTGAATCCCTTTTGGCAGCTCCACCTCTGTGAGACAGACATTGTGTTCTGGGATAGTTGCTGGTAGACCTCTGCTCTTACGTGTCTTCAGCAATGTGAGTATGGTGTCCAACATCTTGCCATGTGGATCAATATGATCCATTAAAACAGACTGTGTCCACACTGATGTGTGTGAGTACGTCATGCGAAGAGATGTTCTGTAGCCACATGCGATGGGGGACACTACTTCAGGCGGGCTAACGATTCTGATATTTACACACACAGCCCTATATAATACATGGACGTGGGGCTACGTTGGGGATGCAAGATTGTTGTTCATGTGCAATGAGGCCACAGCTAGTTCACGCCTTCATATTCATCTAATTGGCCATGTGGGTCATGGCCAAACATTCGCATTGATGACATTTACCAGGGTATACCTTTTTTTCTGCAATCAATGTCCCTACATTCATCCATACTTGTGCACGTGCGTGAACATAGACATGACACATCTGTTTGATTTGGAATGTTTTCTTCTCATTCTGGGGAGTGTCAGAGCTGGAGGGGTACATGGCCAGTTCAAGCGCACATTACGTGGTTGTCCAGTGGTGGGACAACCAGAGTCCTTGGGGGAATGCAAAGTTAATCTGGAGAGGAAGAGTTCAGTCCTCAGCTGGATTGCTGTGTCATTGGTACAAGAGCAGATATGGCAGTCCATGACGGGGTCCAGGTGAATGTCGCAGAGTGTTCGTGGGACAGTGGGAGGTGTTGTTCCAGGACAGGCCATGTGGCGGGTACGGATGCTACTGCCTCCTTCCTCACACAGTCATTACCCTCCACGTCTTACTCCTCTGAGACGTGTTCTGTGTCTTCTGTGTCCGGTGTGTCAGGTGTGTGTGTGGTGTTATGGCTGCATCACTGTGTGCCAATGACATGTCAGGGGGCGGAGATGTGTGTGTCAAGGTATCTGGGACAGGCTCTGTGGCAGCAATGGCAAGATGAGGTTCTGCAAGGCCTGGAAGACTTAAGCTACATCTCGCTGGTGTTCAGCCGTGGCAGCCCTACTTCCAGCCTGCATCCGCTCCATGGTCTGCATCTGTGCCAACTCCGTGCAGTCATCGCTGGAGCCTGTATGACTAGACAGTTCTTGTATACGAGTAATGGCCCCAGCGAGGTCAGCCAAGGATTTTCAGTGAGCATGGTGCGGACAGTGGGTGTCCGTTAGAGACGGTAAGTGGTCCCTGATGGGACTCAGACACTCAGATATGGCATCGAGCTTTGCTGCGACGAGGTCGAAACTCGAAACCCACCCACAGCTGATCAGCCATCTCCTCCTGGCAAGCTAACACACGGCGTTGGAATTCCATGTGTTGGTCGTGGAGGTCCTGTGAGCCAGCCGTGGTGGTGTGTGCTTCCTGCTGTGTGGTCTGTGCAGGGGGTGGGGTCACCTCGATGCAGCTGGGCTGCCCTGCTCGTGGGGGTGTGGTGCGACGGCTGTCCATTAGCCGTTGGAGGGTGTCTGGGCAAATGTGCAGGTTGTCCTCTTCATCATCACTGTAGAGATGTGTGGTCTGCTCTGCAGGCGGAGTTGATTGTCCCTCTGCAATGTAATGGGGAGATGCAGGTTAACAGTGTGTTCCATGTATGTTGATGCATTGTGCATGTTTACATACAGACTGCATGACAATGCACATTGTGACTGTTTTGGAGGAGCTGGCTATTTGATGGAAGACAGTGGACATTTCGACTACATGACGGATGTGAGGTTGTACTTATACATTATCATCTCACAGTGTCATGCAGTGTCAGATGTGATTGGCCAGTTTCTATGCACGAGCGGCACCAGTTGTGTCCTCTATCCTGTGGTGTAAGTTTTGCACTTTGTACCACATTGTCGTCAATGTTGATGTGCTGTGATTGCTATGTGTGTGTGCTGCATTGTTGGCGAGTAGGCCCTGCAGCTCTGATTTGGCGGCCCCTTATCCCTTTGAGTCGGTGTGCCTTTGACATATGTGCTTTTCGGGTGCTGTGATGTTTGCAACTTGGGTCATTGGTGCTCTTGGACATATTTTGTACTCTTGTGCATTGTTTGTCTGCAGATGTGTTTTTGACGTCATGGGTTGTAGGTGCACGTGGATGTGTCAGAGTGTGACCTGCTCCTTTACGGATGTGGTCCACACTCAGCCACCTCAAAGTCGTCTTGTGCACTATGTCATGTATTGTGACTGCAGCCATGCTATCTGTCATGCAGTGTCACTTGCATAGTCCGTGTGGCTCACAGAGCCGCTGCTTTTCTGGATTCAGCACATGTGCATGGGTAGGTTGCGGCATTGGTGATATGGGGGGGGCCCATTTGTGCACATAGTGGACGGGGACCTACTTGGTGTTTCTATGTGTGCTGCAGTGTGCCAAGGGTATCAGGAACATGTTCCACACTCATTGTGGGTGTGCAGTGTGCTGTACATGATTGTGCATGTGTGCCATTGTGCCCATCTCCCTCCGTCCCCCCAGGGCCTGGCCGTTACTCACCCTGTTGCTGTTGGCTCAGGTCATATCGAGCTGTGTCCAGACCACCAACTCCTGCCACAGTCTCCACACTGATGACTGTGGCCACCATTTCTGCCAGCTCATCCAGCTCCTCCTGTGGTGCAGGACTCCCACCTCCAGTCGCCTTTGCTGCCTTCCTGTTGGCAGCGAGATTCTCCTTGATTTGGCTGTGCACTTCATGCCAGCACCTCTTGACCTCCTCGATACTCCGACTGCATTCACGTTGGTGACGATGGACTGCCATATTTCTGTGTGTTGCCAATGACGCAGTGGAGGCGACGAACAGTTGTTGGTAGTGTTATATCACCTCCGTGACAATGATCCGGTCTTCCTGCGGACTGAACCCCGTCTTCCTCTTCCTCTTCTCCTTGCCCTTCCCCGAGCCCGGGGTTCCTGGCTGGTCCTCCGTCGGGCTTGTGGGGTTCAGGTAGTCCTCTGCACTCGGTCTGGGTGCATCCATGGTGCAAGGCAGTTTGATTTGGTTTTGGTGTTTTTTTTTTTTTGCTTTTATAGTGCATTTTCCCACATGTCACATGGGAATTGCAGGCCTGTGGCTGGTTTTCACTGATTTTTGTATCGCACTTGGCCTCATCGCAACTTTTTTTGCGTTCGTGTTTCGCATTTTTGCGGCGTCATGTTGACTTTACCGTGGACATTTGACGCGTTCTCGCGAGCCTATCGCATGGTACCTCCGGCTTGTGAATACCATGTTGACACGGAGTTATTTTCCCGTGATAGACTGCGATGTGAAGGGTTGCGTTAAGCTACTTTTGCGGTCGTTATCACACGTTCTTGAGAATATCCCCCTGGGTGAGGTAATACAATCACCGATTTGTGGTGTCACTGAAAATTTGTCAACCTTTCCGCACAAATCAAAAAGAAAACAATCACAAAATCGTTGTTGAATACAGAGTCTAGTTTAATGCGATGCAGCCCACAACAAGGCTAAAGTGGAAATGGAAGTGTTGCATTTTGAATAATTTGCAGGTGATACAGCAAGTAAGACGGTAGGCCCAGATATGAGCTGCTCACATAGTCTAACATGGGCGTAACCAGGGAGTGTACAATGGTCTTGCAATTAGCTTCAGGAACTAGATGGAGCATATGCTCGAGTGAATTCAGAGTAAAAAAGCATCTTGCAGATACAGCCTTTTCCTGTGGGTCAAAAGACAGGCTTTAGTCAAATTATAAACCTAAACTTCTTACACTCACAGATGACACTGGGGAGGGGGGGCGTTTGAGCCGAGTTTCGAATATCACCAGTTATGAGAATATGGTTAGTGGCTGGTCCTAAAGATTAATTTAAGATAATTGTCATTTATCTATTTACACACAGCTTTCAGACAATGCTTAAAAAAACACATTAAAAAAAAACTCATTCCAAATCTCCAGTCACAACTCCTGCAAACCACTTCCTCTCTCTGTAGAAAAACAGCTAAAATTGCTACCCCTTACCATGTGCTCTTACTTATGCTGCTCTAGCAAACAAATCACCAACTTCCTTTCATCTTTCTTTTTTGTTATACCATTTCTAAATGGTCAGTATTTCTTTAACTATTTCCATATTTCCTGCGAAGAACATGAATTTAGTTGGGTTTTTTCATGGATCCGCTCAGCACGGCCCCCAGTGTAACTTCGCAGCGCGATTCGAGGATTTATACGAAGGGCCACGCTGCACCATGCGATGACTCTGCAGATTTCACAAGCGACCAAAAGAGTTTTCTATCTTTTTACAGACCATTAAACATGCTTTCACATCATTTATAACATACACAAGGTGTCAGGAAAACTCTCACCTGACCCCTTCAATAAGTGTACAAACAGCTTTTCAGCCCTGGGGACAGTTTTCCTAGATATAAAATGGTTCTACGTCCCTTGATATACAAATTTGGTTTTCAGTTAAAATCTCTAAAACTACTGAAAAGATTTACACCACAGTACGCTTTTTGGACCAAGAGCTAGCTTTCTGCCAAATTTGGTGAGATTATATTCAGCGGTTTGGGCTGTAGTCCTGTTCAGTGAATCAATCAATCAATCAATCAAGCATTTGTATAGCGCACTACTCACCCGTGAGGGTCTCAAGGCGCTGGGGGGGGGGGGGGGCGGGGGGAAGCTGCTGCTGCTCGAACAGCCATGTCTTGAGAAGTCTCCTGAAGGTCAGCAGGTCCTGGGTCTGTCGCAGGTGGATGGGGAGGGTGTTCCATGTCTTGGTGGCGAGGTGGGAGAAGGATTTGCTGCCGGTGGTCGTTGGGTGTGTGCGTGGAATGGTGGCGAGGGCAAGGTCAGCAGAGCAAAGCTGGTGGTTGGGAGTGTAGAAGGTGAGTCATTTGTTGAGGTATGTAGGTCCGGCGTCGTGGAGTGCTTTGTGAGCTTGGGTGAGGAGCTTGAAGGTGATCCAGGTCAGGTGGGCAGTGATGTGGCTGTGGTGGGGGATGTCGAGGACGAGGCGTGCGGAGGCATTCTGTATGTGCTGAAGTCTTTTCGGGAGTTTGGCTGTGGTTCCCGCGCAGAGGGCATTGCCGTAGTCCAGCCTGCTGGTGATGAGGGCCTGGAGGACCGTCCTTCTGGTTCCGGTGGGGATCCATCTGTAGATTTTGCAAAGCATGTGGAGGGTGTTGAAGCAGGAGAAGGAGACGGCGTTGACTTGCTGGGTCATTGACAGTGATGAGTTCAGGATGAACCCCAGGTTGCGTGAGTGGTCGGTGGGTGTCGGGGCAGCTCCCAGCGAGGCCGGCCACCAAGAGTCGTCCCAGGCGGAGGGGGTGGGGCCGAGGATGAGGACCTATGTCATGTCTAAGTTCAGTTTCAGGTGACTGTTCTTCATCCATTTGACGACGGCCTCCATTCCTTTGTGGAAGTTGGTTTTGGCCGTGGCGGGGTCCTTGGAGAGGGAGAGGATCCGCTGGGTGTCGTCGGCATATGAGATGATGTTGAGGTCGTGCGATTGGACGATGTTGGTGAGTGGTGCCATGTAGACGTTGAAGAGGGTTGGGCTGAGGGATGATCCTTGAGTACGCCGCAGGTGATCTTGGTGGCTTTGGACCGGAATGGAGGGAGGTAGACTCTCTGGGTTCTGTCGGTGAGGAAGGAGGTGATCCAGTCCAGGGCTTTGTTGCGGATCCCTGCGTTGTGGAGGCATGTGCGTAGGGTGTGGTAGCAGACGTGTCGAAGGCAGCCGAGAGGTCTAGGAGGATGAGGGCCACGGTTTTGCCGTTGTCCAGCAGTGTCCTGATGTCATCGGTGGCGGCGATGAGGGCGGTTTCAGTGCTGTGGTTGCTGCGGAATCCGGATTGAGACGAGTCCAGGGTGTTGTTCTCTTCGAGAAAGTGGGTCAGTTGTCTGTTGACGATCTTCTCGATGACTTTCGCCGGGAACGGGAGCAGGGAGATGGGTCGGAAGTTCTTGAGGTCCTTTGGGTCTGCCTTGGGTTTCTTGAGTAGTGTGTTGATCTCGGTGTGTTTTCAGCTCTCTGGGAAGGTGGCGGTCTCGAAGGAGCTGTTGGAGTTGGGGTGCGATGATGGAGCTTGCTTTGTTGAAGATGTGGTGAGGGCAGAGGTCTGACGGTGAGCCGGAGTGGACAGTGTTCATGGTTTTGATGTTGTCTTCGTCTTTGATGTGGTTCCATGAGAGTAGGAGGCCGGTGTGGCTGGGGGGCGGTGGGTCTGGGGTGTCGGCAGCTGTTGGTTGGGTCTGAGTGTTGAAGCTGTTGTGGATGTCTCTGATCTTGCGGTGGAAGAAGGTGGCAAGATCTTGGGACGGCGGGATGTCGATTGTGCTGGTTCTGGGATTGGCGAGTTCCTTCACGATGTTGAAGAGCTCTTTGCTGTTGTGTCCGTTCCTGAAAAAGGTCCTTTTGGCGGTTCAAATGAGTTGGTGGTGCCTGCGGCTGACGATCTTGAGGGCCGTGTGGTTGTCCGGTGTTTATTTGTGGCGCCATTTCTTCTAGAGTCTTCGGCAGGTCTGTTTGGATACCTGGAGGTCAGGGGTGAACCAGATGGCCCTTCTGTCGGTGCGTCTGTTTGAGGGTTTCTTGATCGGGGCGAGAGTGTTGGCACAGTCGTCGATCCATTGACTGAGGTTACGGGCGGCTGTGTCGGTGTCGGTGTGGTCAGTTCGTGGGTCTCAGGCGAGGGTGATGATTAGCTGGTCTTCGGTGACCTTGTTCCAGCTGCGATGGGGGATTCGTTGCGGGTGGTTGTGTGTGGTGTTTTTCTCGAAGGAGAAGTGGATGCATCGGTGGTCAGTCCTGTTTGCAAAATCCCTATGGGAAGTTGCATGGGGAAAACATGTTTTGGGACCCCCCTTTTTTGCGGGCCCCTGCTTGACGGATCACACCAAAACTTTCAACACAGCAGATGAAGTGAGTGACAAACTAGTTTAAAAAAATTAGAGAGGATTCGTCAAACGAAGTCATTGACGAAACAAAAACCGCTTTTCCTATGGAATTAGGTCCAAACTATAACTACCTACAGGCACCCACCAGGAGGTATATACTCAGTATTGAAAGTTGTAACCAACCTAAGGGGACTATCCTAATCAGGTTTGACAAAGTTACTGCGGTATACTGCGGCCCAAAATATAAGTAAGGCCTAGCTGTATCATTGTACTGCGGTACCCTTTTGTCACTCATGGGGGCAGATTTATGAGCCCCTTGCGCCACTTTTGCGTCACTTTTAACATGGGAAAAGTGACGCAAAAGTGGCGCAAGGGGCTCATAAATCTGCCCCATGGTGTCACATGGGCAATGCAATACTTAAGTCAGATTTACAGAGCAACGCAAAGCCACCTACGCTGATGGATAAATCTGGAGAAGCACACTGCAGCATAATTCACTGTTTTGTATTACTCTGCACACCATAATCTATATTGCTGCCAAATTTCACATACATCCGAACGCCGCTCCACTGTACGCCACTACACTATACATCACTCCACCCTACAGTATTCCAGTATACGCCACCCCAGTGTACACCACGCTACTCTCTGGCACTCCACTCAATGCCACGCCACTGTACTCTACTCCACTATATGCTATTCCAATCTATGCCACTCCACTCTACGCCTCTACGCCTCTGCACTGTACGAGACTCCACTCTACGCTACTTCAATCTGCACTATTATACTGCACGCAAATCCATTGATGCCACTACAACACCACTCTATGCCACTCGAGTCTACGCCACTCCACTGGAAGTTACTCCATTGTATACTATTCCACTCTATGCCATTCTACTGTATGCCAGTCCACTCCACGCTATTCCACTGTATGCTTCTCCACTCTACAACTCTACAACCTACGCTATTCCATTGTATGCCACTCCACTCTACACCACTCCAATGTATGGTACTCCACTCTATGCCACTTGATTCTATGCTATTCCATTGGATGCCACTCCAATTTATGCCACTCCACGGTATGTCACTCCAGTCTACAACACTCCACTGTATGTTATCCTACTATATGGTTTTACACTCTACGCCAGTCCATTGCACATCACTCCAATCTACGGCACTATACTATGCTATTTCACTGTACACAACTCCACTCTATGCTATTACACTATACACAAGCCCACTCTACACCACTTCAGTGTACGCCACTCCACTGTATGCCACTCCACTATACACTACTCCACTATATGCTATTCCACTCTACATCATTCCACTGTACACCACTCCACTCCATGCTATTCCACTGTATGCCCATCCACTGTACAACACTCCGCTATATGCTATTTCACTGTATGCCTCTACACTGTACGCTACTCTACTCCATGCTACTCCAGTGTATGCCATTCCACGCTATACCACTCCATTCTACACTATTCCATTGGACACCACGCCACTGTATGCTGTTAGACTCTACCCCACTCCAGTGTACGCCACAGCAGTCTACACCCTTTCACAGCTTGCCACTGCACTGTACACTACTCCACTATATGCTATTCCATTCTACGCCACTCCACTGTACACCACTCCACTCTATGCTATTCCGCAGTATGCCACTCCACAATATTCTACTTCACTCTACGTTACTCCAGCGTACACCACTCCACTCTTTGACACTCCATTCTACGCTAGTCCATTGGACGCCACTCCAATGTACATCACTCCACTGTATGCTTTTCTACTCTACCCTACTCTACTGTATGCTGACCTAGTCTACGTCACTCCAGTGTACGGTATTCCACTCTACTCTAATGCCACTCCACTGCACTTCTCTCTTTGCTATTCCATTCTGCGCTATTACACTGCACCCAACTTCAGTCTTTACCACTCTACTATATAGTATTCCACTATACCCCACTCCACTGTATGTCACTCCATTCTATGCTATTCCATTTGACGTCACTCAACTGTATGCCACTCCACTGAATGCTATTACACTCTATGTCACTCCACTCTATGCCACTCCAGTCTATGCTACTCCATTGTATCCCATTCCACCCGTGGTACTCATAGTATGGCCTGCAGTCCGCCAGCGGCCTGGCAGGCCTTCCTTGGTGGCCAGCGGGCCTTGCAGGTAATGTACCTATGGCCTCAGAGAGAGAGGGAGATACACAGAGAGAGAGAGAAAGAGAGAGAGAGAGAGAGAGAGAGAGAGAGAGAGAGAGAGAGAGGAGAGAGAGAGAGTGGAGAGAGAGTGGAGAGAGAGAGACAGGGAAGAGAGAGTGGAGAGAGAGAGTGGAGAGAGTAGAGAGAGAGACTGACTGACTGACTGAGAGACTGATTTACTGACTGACTGAGAGACTGACTGACTGAGAGAGAGATTGACACAGAGAGAGAGAGAGAAACTGACTGACAGAGAGAGAGACTGGCTGACAGAGAGACTGACTGAGAGAGAGACTGACTGACTGACTAAAGGAAAGACTGACTGACAGAGAGACTGACTGACTGACAGAGAGACTGACTGACTGACAGAGAGGGAGAAAAGGAGAGAGAGACTGACTGACTTAGAGAGAGAGAGAGACTAACTGACAGAGAGATGGACTGGGAGAGAGAGAGAGAAACAGAGAGAGAGAGAGAGAGACTGACAGAGCGAGAGACTGACTGAGAGAGAGACTGATGGAGAGAGAAAAACTGACTGACTGAGAGAGAGAGAGACTGACAGAGAGAGAGAGAGACTGACTGACTAAGAGAGAGAGAGACTGACAGAGAGAGAGAGAGCGAGAGAGAGATTGACTGACTTAGAGAAACACTGACAGAGAGAGAGAGAGACTGACTGACTGAGAGAGAGACTGACTGACTGAGAGAGAGACTGACTGACAGAAAGAGAGACTGATAGAGAGAGACTTACTGACTGAGAGAGACTGACTGACTGAGACTGACTGAAAGAGAGACTGACTGACTGACTGACAGAGAGAGACTGACTGAGAGAGAGAGAGAGAGAGGGAGAGAGAGAGAGAGAGAGAGACTGACTGACAGAGAGAGACTGACCGACAGAGAGACTGACTGACAGAGAGAGAGAGAGACTGACAGGGAGAGAGACTGACAGACAGAGAGAGACTGACTGACTGAGAGAGACTGACTGACACAGAGAGAGAGACTGACTGACAGAGAGAGAGAGAGAGAGACTGACTGGGAGAGACAGACTGACTGAATGAGAGAGAGCGAGACTGACTGACTGAGAGAGAGACTGTGATGGAATTGGGGTCATAGTGTGTAAGATATTGTATGCTAATAAAAATGTATTATCAAAATGTGCTCTTTGTAGTTACATCTGCTTTTGAAATACAGCATTGTCGCATTGTCTAATGCTTTGAGACGGGTTTGATTTTTTTTTACTCTAGCCCCGCCCACCCCACTGACCCTGCCCCCCACTGACCCCTCCCCTACCGGTGCAGTCCTCGGCCAGAAACCACACTGTAATTTTGACCCCAGACAGAAAGTTTGTGAGTACCCATGCATTCCACTGTCTGCTACTACATTATGCGCTATTCCACTCTACACCACTCCACTGTATAAACAACACTCCACTGTATGCTATTTCACTGTATCCCACTACACTGTGCACTACACTTCACTACGCCACTCCAGTGTATGCCACTTCGCTGTATGCCACTCCATTCTACAATATTTAATTGGATGCCACTTCACTGTATACTATTACACTTTACACCACTACAGTGTATGACACTCCAGTCTAAATCAACTCATTGTACGCCACTGCACTGTAAGCTACTCCACTATACGCTATTGCACTCTACGCCACTCCACGTTTACGTCACTCCACTCTTCGCTATTCCACTATATGCCACTCCACTATATACACTACTCCAGTGTATGCCACTCCACTCTACTCCACTCCATTTTATGCTAGACCATTGGACACCACTCCACTCTACACCACACCACTGTATGGTACTCCATTCTACCCTAGATCCACTGTATGCCACTCCAGTCTATGCCACTCCACTGCACGCTATTCCACTCTACACTATTCTACTCTACACCACTCCATTGCACTCCACTCTATGCTATTCCACTCTACGTCATTACACTGTACAGAATTTCAGTCGTTGCCACCCTACTCTATGCTATTCCACTGTACCCGTTTTCACTGTATGCCACTCCATTCTACACTACTCCTTTGAACACCACTCCACTGTACTGTACTCCACTGTATGCTGTTACACTCTACCCCACTTCACAATGCACCACTCCAGTCTACACCACTCCACTGTATGCTTCTAGAAAATGTATTTGAGGTCATAAATGATCATGATTAAGAAACTTTTGTGAGGCACAGCCAACACGTGTTTTGCCCCCTGGGGCCCCTGAGCTGGGGCTTTCTCAAGGCGTTTGATCGGCAAGGTAAGAGAATGACGATTGATTGCACACATCTAGTGAGGGATCAGAATTGTTCTTGTGCCGATCGAAATGAACAAGGACTCCCTATGATTTTTAGGTTTATCTATTGCTGTCTAGAATTTTTATTTCACCAACCTGAGCGATCCACTCATACTACAAAATAGTGCTAATCTTGCAGAATGACTCTGATCCTTGGCTGTTGGATGTTGGCTGTGCCTCACAAAAGTTTCTTTATCATGATCATTTATGACATCAAATACATTTTGAAGAAATTAAGAGAAGATGTGAGTTTCCAACTTCACTTTCCAGCTAGTATTAAACTAGATATTGAATCTGGTTCTCAACAAACTTTTATCAAAACAACTTATTTGTCCCGGTGTATTTTTATCGTTAATGAATTAATGGGTAAGGGGTTTTCCCACTTCCAAGGACAAGTGGTACCAGAATTACCCTTATTGTCAAACTGGGTCCATTACCCCTTTTAGAATTTTGCATACATTGGTATGTACACTTGCTACTGTACGAAGGAGTCTTACTGGAGATGGTGTTTACCAGAGTCTACTACGGCTACAATGGCTTGGTAAGAGCTGTGAGTAGAGTACAGTCTCTTCCCACACCCTACTATGCATACCCATTATCAGAGAGAGGGGTGTTAGCAGGGAAGACAGTCCCTGGACAGAGCACACTATGCACACCCATCATCCAAGAGAGAAGTCTCAGGGGAGAGGCCAATCCCTCTACACCCATTCCTACTATGCACACCAATCATCTGACAGGAGAGGCCAGTCCCTACCCACTCACAACTACACACACCCTTCATTTGAGAGACAGGTCTCAAAGGAGGGGCCAGTTGCTCCCCACACCCTACTATGCACACCAGTCATCTGAGAGAGAGGTCTCAAAGGAGAGGACAGTTCCTCCCCACTCACTACTACGCACACATGTTATTTGAGAGAGAAGTCTCAATGAAGGGGAGGGGTTGACTGTTGGCTGATATATATATATCCTACCCAGTGGTAGTCATCACTGGGTAGTTATAGTTAGGATCAAGTTTCCATGGGAAATTGATTTTTTGGTTTGCTAATAACTGTAGCACAATTTGACAAATCTTCATGAAAAATTCCCCCAAAAAATGTCATCCTCAATAGCTCCTTCCTGGAAGGCTTTGGAGTGATCAGTGAAGTGGGAGCCAGGGAAAAGGGATAGTCCCAAAACGTGTTTTCCCCACGCAATTTCTCATAAGAAATTTAGACATAGCTATGGCCAAAAAGGCTGAGCAGAACTACACCAAATTAGGCAGAAAGCCGATCTTGATCGAGAAAGCATGCTTTTTATGATTTGGTGTAAATCGGTTCAGTAGCTTTTGAGAAATTAAGGTTCAGAATTTATAGGTATCTATCCTTGCACCATGGTGCAGGGGTGCCTGGTTGGTGCCAGATAGCCTTAAGGGCACCATTAGAAATGGCGCTGCTCAGCTCTTTCCCATTCATGCAAAGCAGTGCAACAACTTTGCTTGCTGCCTTGCAGTGCTTAAACTTTCAGTAAATATGCCCATAGGTCTTTTATAACTTTCATGAATATGGTGTAAAAGAAAGCTTAAGTCCTTCACATGTCAGACTAGATCCAAGCAGGGAGGCCGAAAGCCAGGGAATTACTGCATGCCCACACATCAGGGTTACATTTCATTCAGTGAATTTAGTTAATTCACCCAGTAAAACATTCTCTTCCAGATGGCAAAGAAAAATATTTGGTAGTAAACATTTCGGCCCCTAATATTCGGTATTTGGGGACAGACGGCGTACAGGTTTACTTCTAAGGCAGTAAATCAATTTTCCCTGCAGTAAAACATATCACATTCAAGTCAGACACCAATCAGTATTTTAGGAAAACACTGGGGCATTTTTTCTGCTTAAGCATTTCATTGCTGATTACTAACGACAGGAGATCGTATACGCCACAGATTTTCAAATCACCGCTGCTCGCTAACATGGTTAAAGCTATCAACATAAATGCAATAGCTTTTGGGACAACCGTGACATTGATGAAGGACATAGGTGACCAGTAAGCCTAGGAGCAAGGGCCTCATGAAAAGATCCTATATACCCTGGCTATACATTTATATTGAATACCAGTCTTTCCCATTTGCATTTTTTAATTTAGTCACCACAACGAGAGCTATACCTGGAACGGAAGAGAGAGCCTTCTGACCGGAAACCAAAGCAATTACCAAATACACTGGGCATGGCCTATCATTTTCTCACCTCATTCCGACTTCCAACTAACAGCCTCGAAAGAGGTACAAAGTAGCACAAATATATACGTAAGGTATTATTGAGCGCATGTTCGGAATCTGCCAGTCATGCTTTATATAACTTAACCCGACATGGGTTCTCCAGTAGTCCCCAGAAATTGTGTGCACGATAATTGTAGCCTGTTGTTTGTTGCACCACATTGCCATTCGATGAGCCTTACAAGTACACTTAATCCGAAAACTACAGTCCCATCCAGGATTCCCAGATTGGGAAACAGAAGAGAGGTCAGGTTTTGCAGGTGTGTGACTAACTAGTGGCCTCATATTTCACCTGTGCTGCGATGGTTGCGGGGTCATAGTGTTTGAACATTGTTGAGCCAACGTTGAAAGGATGCCCTATAACACTGCCCACATAGCATTCTGGGAAACTACTTTTCCACACTCACTAAGGTGCCCATCGAAACGTGCAAGTCTTATTGTAATATGCATCCATTAACATATTACTCATTAATTTCTTCATACATTACTTGTTATGACTAGATTAATCATTCACACACACTAACAATTTCAAGTTGCATCCTAAAACCCCACGTGCACTGTACAGACTAAAGATATAAAAAACGTGGGGATACGGACAAGTATCTTCTTATTACCCCCAGGTCCCTCCGTCCTCGTCCCATTCCTTACAAAGTGGAGATTACTATCTCCGCGACAGAAAAAAAGAACAGGAGCATGCTGGGATACCTAACCCACTCCCTCCCGCTGGGAGTACATAAGCGGTACCAGCCCAGCATGCAGCCTGTTCTTTTTTTCTGTCTTCCGACAGATTAGGACGTGCTGATCTTACCTGTGATTTCTTCGTTGGATGTCTCGTGGGGCTGCTGGGCTGTCCTCGACATCCTCTTCCGCGTCTCCTGGCCTGCTGGGCTTGCTGGGAGTCGCGTTGATTGGCGCCCGGCCCTTTGCGGCTGGGGCGCCGGATGTCCGGATTCCTTCCGGGTTACCGCGCGCGTCCTCCTACGGCTTGGCCTGGCTGGAAGACGCGCTGCTGTGGATGAGATGGGAGCCCAGGGGCTGCGCCGGGCGGTGCTCCTGGTCTCCCTTGGTGTGCTGCTCGCCTCCTTTCCTACCAGTGCCCCTGCTGTTCCTGAGGTTGGTGCAGGGACGATGCTTGATGGGGGTCAATGTCTGATCGGTGGCTGCAGCTCTCTTCCTCGCCCGGCGCTGGTGTCTTGGAGGGCGCCTTGGCTGGGTCTTGGGGGCAGGGCGCTTTTGGTGTGCTCTTCCTGCCCCTGTGGTGAGTACCGCATAGCGGTTCCGATTTCTTCCATGCTTGTTCCTCTGTCTCTGTGCTTTGCCTGCTGGGTCTGGCTGTGCACGGTGGGCTGCTTCGGCGGTCTTGGCTGGGGGTCTTGCTTGGCTGCTGCGGGGGTATTCTCGCCGTGCTTGCTGCCTGGCGATTTTTTACTCTGGGGCCTGGCGTCCTCTGGTCTCTCCGTTTGCTGGTTGATTCCTGTTGGGGTTTGTCCATGCTGGCTTCTGGCGCTCCCTGTTCCTGCTTGCTGGGTTGGGGGCGTTGCGTGGCTTTCTGCGCTGTGTCCCTGCCTTGCTTCCCGATGCTGCGGGGGGGGGGGGGGTGCTTCCTCCTCCGGTTCTGGGTTCCCTGTCATCAGGAGCTATAGCTCAATGGTGAGTCTTGTGCCTACGGTTGTAAAGGGTCTCACAGGACAAGGGTTCGAGTCCCGCACACTCTGTCAGAGTGGCATGAGGTGGCAAAGTTTCTCACTCATCTTTAAAGCTCCTTGTTTCCGCTTGCTCGACGCTTGTTGCTGAATGGCGTCTGGGCGGAGGGGTTGGGGGACGGTCTCTGTTTTATGGGGTTGGCCTGTCCCCCTGGTGGGTGCCGTTTTTCTTTCTTCCATGTGCTGCGCTCTTCTGCTGTGCTGGCCTGCGGCCTTGGCTCCCTGTTTTCCACTGCTGGGGGTGTGCCGGGGCGGGCGGGTGCTGTGGCTGTCCCCCGTTCCCCTGTGCTCGCTTCTGCTCCCCTGGGCTATTTTCATTTCTGGTGAGGTTCGTCCTGGTTCGTTCCTCTGTCCTGTGGGCTTCCTGCCTTCCTGCCCTGCGTGCTTCTGTTTCCCCCTGGTTGGTGCTTGGTTGTCTGTTCGCACGGATTCTTCAGCCTGCTGCCTGTCCGCCCTGTTGGTTCCTGCTGTTCTTTTATGGCCAGCCCTGGTGCGTGCCTGTCTGGGTGCCTGCCTGCGGCTCAGGCTGCTGGGCGCTTCTTGCGTCCTTCCAGGGGTGTTGGTGTGGCCCGTGCTCGGGGTGCCTTGTTTTTTTCTGCCCCCCTGTGCCTGTCCGGTGCTCTGAGCTTCAACGTGTGGGGTTTCCTGGCCTGTGGCCTTCCCTCCCTGCTGGCGCCTGCTCCTGTCTTGGTGTTGCGGCTGGGCACGCCGGTGCCCTTGCGTCCGCTCTCTCCTGCCCTCCGGCGTATCTTCCTGCCTGGGTTGGTGGGCTCCTTCCCCGGCGGGTTCCCTGTGGGTGTACTTCGTGCTGGTTGTGGTCGGGGGGGGAGGGCCTGTGGCCCCCGGTGTTCCCCCGTCTGAGGATCCTCCACTTTGCGCTTGGCCTCTGCTTGTGTTTGGCTGGGTTGCTTCTTGCGTCCTGCATCTGGGTCCTTGTTGCTTCCGGACTCCCTGTTTCTTGGGTTCTCGGGGGGGGGAAGGGGCTGTTGTGCCTTCCCTCTGTTCCGGTGGGTCTTGGCCTTGGTTGGCTGTTGACTCCGGGGCTTTCCTGGTGGGCTTTCTGGCTGGTGTTGCTGCTTGCCTCTTCCCTCTTGCCTGGTGCTGTGTTGTGGTGCGCTGGGTTGACTGATGGGGTTTGGTTTCCTGTTGTGGTTTCCTTTCCCCTCGTGTCTCTTCTTTGTGGCTTGCGGTCGTTTGCCTCTCGCTGCCGCTCCTTTGCCTCCTGTGGTGGCTGGGGGTTGTGGGTCTTCCTTGGCTTCTGCCTGGGTGGTTCCTTGTTTCTTGGGTGCACTGCTTCTGGGCCTCTCCCTGTTTATGGGTTCGGGTTGCCCTGTGCCCTTCTTTCATGCTTTGGGTGTCGCTCCCGATGTCCTCCTCGCCGTGCCTTATCTTGGGCTTGGCCAGTGGTTATGTTGGTGGGACTGCCGGTTGTGGTCTAGCCTCCCGTAGTGTGTGGGCCACGTTGCTACGTCCCCGCTCCTCTTTTCGGCCTTGTGCTGGTGGTTGACTTTGCCTGGGTCCTGGGGCTCTGGTTTTCCCCTTGTGGGCCTTTTCCTTGGGCTTGGGGGTTTCTCGCTCCCGTACGGCCTGCTTTCGGCCTGTGGTGTCTCTGGCCGTTGCTCTTGCTGGCTCTGCGTGCTTTGTTCTTCCCTTTTTGGGTGTGTGCCCGCTCCCCCCGGGGGTTGTGCGCCTTTGGTTTCTCCGGGCTCCTCTCCTTTGGTTTGGGGGTGCCGGGGTTGTTCCGGGGTGCTGATGTGTTTCCTCCCTCCGGTCCTTGTTTTTGGGCCTTCCTTTGCGGGTTCCCTGCCTGGGTCCCTGCCTGGGTTCTTCCCTGGCCGCTCGTTCTCTGGTGCTTTGGGCCTCTTTTTGGCCTCTTGCTGGCCGGTGGTTCTGGCCCTGTTGGTCTGGGTGCCGGGTTAGTTCTGTGTTCTTTCCTGAGCTGCTCCTTTGCGCCTGGCTGGTGTGCTGTGACCTCTGTGTTGGTTGCCAGTTGTGGCTTGCCGGTCTCCCTCTCTGTTCCCCGGCTGCTTCTCCTCTCTTGGTGGCTTGGCTTGCTTTGGTGCCGGTCCCTGGTCCCTTCTTGTTTGGGGTTTTTGGGTTTGGGTCGGTTGACCCTTTGCCTCTCCTTTCGGGTTCTGCTGCTCCAATTTGGGGCCTCTGGGCTGGCTGGCTTGTCCGTTGTCCGGTTGGCTTCTTGGGTCTTCTGGGCTGCCTGCGTTGTTGGGCTGTTGGCCTCCTTGTTGGTCGTTCCTGTTTCGCCCTTTTTGGGGTACGCCTTAGGAGGTTCCTTGGTGTCCTCCTGACCTATGGGTCGGCTCTTGGTTGGTGGGGGTTTCTCCTTTCCGGTTCTGGGGTTTCTTTCCCCGATTCTGTGTTCGGCCCTTGGTTGTTCTCTCCTGGCTGTTCGCTGACCGTGTGTGGAGTCTGCTTTGGGTGGCGCTTGTTGCTCTCCCTGGCCTTGCTTAGGTGGGTTCCTGGGTTCGTGTCCCTGTGTCTCCTGCCTTTGGTTGCCTCGGTCCTGGCCTTTTGACTGGTTCCTGTGACCGGGTTTTTTTTTTTTTTTCTCCCGACGTGGCGGCCTTGGCTGCGGCCTTCCGGTGTCTCTGCTGGGGTTGACGGCTTGTCTTCCTGCCTTTGGCCTGGGCCTTCTGTCCTTTGCTCTTCGGTCTTTGAGGCTCTGCGGGTGTCTTCCCCTGATGTGTTGGGGTTGGTCCTGTGGATGGTCGCGCTCGGTGTTTCCGAGTTTGACGTGCCTCTTCGTTCTCCTCTTCATTCCCCTCGCCTCTTGGTGTGGTGTTTGTGGATTGGTCCGGCTGTGGGTCGCCTTCTTCTCTGTTCTGGGGGGTTCGCTCTCTGGCTTGCCCTACTATGTTCCTTCCTGGGTCTTTGGCGTGTCTCCCTGTGCGTCATGCTCTCGGGTGCTCTGCGTTGGGCCTGGTTGTGCTGTTTTGTCCCAATTGCTGCAGCTGCTTGGTGCTGCCTGGGGCTGTGGGCTTCTCCCTTGGTGGTTTTTCTCCCGGGTTGTTTGTCCTTCCTGGTTGGATTGCTCCTTTGGGGCGCTTCCGCTTCTCCGGGGTTCCCTTTCCCTGGTGGTTAGGGGTGGTGGTTTCTCTTTCTGCCCCTCTGGGGGTTTCCTTGGGTCTTGCTTCTGAGTGCGGGGCCTCCTTCGGGCTTTCCTGGGGGGTCTTGTGTTCGTTTGCCGTCCTTTCTTGCTAGTCCCCTGCTTCTTTTGGGGTCTGGGTTCTTTTCGGCTTGGTTGGAGGCATGGCTGGTTGTGTTCTCCTGCCTGCTTTTCTTGTGGGCTCCCTATTGCTTCTGTTGGGGTCCGTTTTTCTTGGTCTGGTGACCCTGGCTTTGGTGGGGTTCCGGTAGGCCGGGTTCTCTGCTTTGGTATTCTCCACTTTGTAAGGAATGGGACGAGGACGGAGGGACCTGGGGGTAATGTCCTATTACTTACCGGTAATCTTCATTACTCCTGGTCCCGTAGTCCTCGTCCCATTCCTTACTTCCCTCCCTCCCTCCCTGGCGGCCGGCCTTCCGGTTGTTGGCTTGGTATTTTCAGGCTGCATGCTGGGCTGGTACCGCTTATGTACTCCCAGCGGGAGGGAGTGGGTTAGGTATCCCAGCATGCTCCTGTTCTTTTTTTCTGTCGCGGAGATAGTAATCTCCACTTTGTAAGGAATGGGACGAGGACTACGGGACCAGGAGTAATGAAGATTACCGGTAAGTAATAGGACAATAACATACATGTACTTCTAACTGTATTTACAACATTGGTTTAGAATGTTATAGAACACTGGGGATACTTTCAGAACCGCAGACATATTTCCCTTTTGTTTTCTATCTACCCATTTAATCCGCCTATAACCTAGTACCGGATTTCTCCGCCTCCGTAATGTAGGTGAAGAAGTCCACAGCAGAGGGGAAGTACTCCACATCGAGGGTAGAGTTCTTTGCATATAGGAACAGGCAATAGGCCATTCCTGAACCATCCAAGGAGACCACCAAATAATCCACATCCAACCTGCTGCTCCTTTGTCCACTTTGTTCAGTAATTCCTAAAATGGCGGAGGATCAGGATGAGAGTGCCCCCATTTCCTTCCAGGAAGGAATGTTTATAATTGGGAAAGGAGTCCTCTAGAAGTATCCTCAGCTTTATGGGGAACCTAAAACCCTGCTAAGCAATGCAGAGAAGTTTGAAATATGGCAGGCCGTCACCATGTGCTGCAGTACACTTTGTTTTCAAGCATGGAGAGCCAGGAAGTGCCACACGCACTGGGAGGGTCTTCAGAGCCAGTCAAAACTGAAGACTGAGGATGTGCTCAGGGTGTCCTTTAAGCACCAAATACAGCACCTCAAGCCCTCCCCAATGTAGGGGAGGGTCCTGAAAACAGCACAGCTGCCCCTCCATGCTTAGCTGGAGGCGTAGGGTGGTAAGTCTTACAGTGTTGAATACTTTAAAAAAATGCTTGTGCATTGAAAGTGTTGTACTATCCTTTCTCATGTTTATTCTGGTTATGTATGTCCACTTTGTGAGTATTTCATGTTATCAAGTAAAATGTGGCTTTGAATGATGGTTACTAAAGTATCCTTAGTTGTATTAATTGTTTCATTTACTTTATAGTATATTTTAGTGACATAGAGAATATTTTTCTTTTTGCATTTGTTTGATAAAATGTTGAAATTTACCTCACTGTTGATATATGGCCTTATTTTTTTATACAATAATTGACAATTGTATATAGATGTGCCTAACACTTATAATCTAGGTGATGTTTTTCAAGTCAGATATACGTATTAGTTTCGCTCCACCACCACTTCTTGAAAGCCTAAAAGAGTGGGCGTTCTCTTCGGGTCTTCATGAGGTGGAAGCAGAGGTAAAGGATCTCCGATAGGCACATGCTGACTAGCACAGGGAGTTCTTCTGCCAATAGTCCACCTGGACTGCATCCATTTCCATATGTCCTGTCTCCCAACCCTTTCCTACACTGTGTTGTGTTACACACTATTTATTCTCCCTCTGTCCCAAAAACTACCTTCATGAGTCAAAATCATCAGGTGGTGTCTGGTCCTGCCCCTATGTGCCTGCGTCTGTTAAGGAGGGCTAGGTATTCCTGCCCCTGGAGAGGAAGAGAAAGATGACCAATAATTTTGTCTCTCACCCCAGGCAAGCCTTTCAGACACTCCATCTGTGCTGGGGCATTGACTTTAAATTTATCTTGGGCTTTAAACTTTTACTTTTCATTTGAGCCTTCATTTAGGACTTTTGAACTTTTTGGGGGGCTATATATTTTGACCATTTTGATTTTTTAATGAGCATTTTCCCCATATGTCTTTGTATATAGACTGGTCTATCATGTTCTCAGTATATTTTTTAAGTTGCACCCCCCTCCAAATTCATTCTATCTCTATCAACTCATGTTCTACCTTTGATATTCAACACCTTCCCTGTTCACCTTTCACCAAAATAGTTGCTAAAGATTATGTTTCCACACTTAATGTACATGTAACCAAAAACTGGCTTTGTAATAAGCACCATTGTTATGATCCTACCTTAATATGTGTAGGTGCGTGTGGGTTTGAATGCTTGTAGATGTTTGTAAATATGTGTGAATGACTTGCAGTAAGGGTATTTTTCTCTGTTGTTTTTAAATGTTTCACATTTTTTATCACTCTACATTATATTATTGTAAGACACAAGTTTATGGCTAAATACACCAGAAATGGCACAGTGGTGCATATGGATTGTTAGTAGTGTTTGCAGATAGGGATAGGCCTTCCATTGGCGGTGTGCTCCAATTGTCTGAAACGTATGGATTGGTCATTCAGATTGGCACAGGTCCTCGGGTTATGTAGCCTATATTATCTACACGGTCAAGGCATCTCACCTTGCTGACATGCGGAGATGTTCCTGGTGCAACCTCACCATGTGTTGCAGAGATTTTATAATATCTCCCAGACATGGGTCTGTCTGTCAGTCAACCTTGGTACTGTTCCTGGTGAATTCAATATTGAGGAGGGTCTGCTCCAATTAACAAATATCCTCTACACAGAGCAATGCTACTTGAAAAACTCACTATCCCTAAAGGCAGGATTTGCTCATGGCTGTTCCATCCTCCACATGTGACCTTCTAACCATGTCAGCAGGCTGTCCATCATGGAGAAAGTTGACGTCTGAAAGTGTGTGGGAGGGAGACTGTTGAGTGGAGGGATCCTCACACCAGTGGTGTCTATTTTCCTCAGAAGATTGAGAGAATTCTGGAGTGCCACCTGCATATTACGATGGGGCAGGGCAGTCCCCTGGTCTACTGCTGGGCATAGTGGTGGGTCTAGAACAGTACTTCATAGCTGGTATGAGTAGCTGTGGCCTAGTTACTGTTGTCATAAGATTTGAAATCCATAAGAGCTCCCCAAAAGGGTGTATGTTGGCTGACCATGTGGTCTTTTTTGGAGAGGTCTTTCTGGAAGGAACCAAAAATCTCCTCCTTTGGAAGCGTCTTTCTGGAAAGAACCAACAATCTTCTCCTCCTATTCTTCAGCAGTTTTGGCCACAGACATGGCAGCTTAGAGGAGGAATACTTTCCTTCCAGGATTGCATGCTGTGCTCTGCCTGGTTGATGGTGAGGTATAATTGTGAAGCTGTTGGTTTCCATGAGCTGAAAGATGGATACAAAAGATGATGGGCATTTTATTAGTTCAAACAACAAATGAATATACCAAAATGTCCAATTGATATCTTCAGACTTGGGACCGTCTGTGATGATTTTAGGTACTCCACAGTTGGAGTGGAGATCTCTCTGTGGGGAAGAGGAGGGAACATGTAAAACGGTTATTACACTTTATAGTAAATAATTACAAATATATTTAGGATAAATATTAATGTAAATACATGTTATATATGTATTTCGAATGTGAGCACAATTAAAAAAACGACACCACTACAAACATAATGTTGAATTAACTATTAAACTGATATATTTTTCTGGTTTAAATGAGAAAATATAAACTCCCAGCTAATGCAAGAAAAATATTATACAGTAATAATTTTTAAATGTGATCTATTTAATTAATTAAAAGTAATTTAAATATTATTTAAGGTAAATGCAACAAAACATTATTTTTAACTTTAAATAAATGTATTAACCTTTTTTAATTAAATAACATTTATGTACTATTTTTAGATTTTTAACATTAAATATTTGTTTTTAATTTTTAACTACTTTATGTAATGTAATTTATATTAACATTATTTTCCGTGGGGGTTTTCTTTTAAGTCCCTTCCTCCATTATTTTCTATTGTGGACTCTTGGTGTATCAGTGGCTGACCATGTGTGGTGCTGGACTGTTTTTACAGCAGCAAACGACACTGGTAAATTTGCCCCTTCCCCCACCCCTCGTTTACAGGGAGTGGAGATGTGAAAGTCAACACTTTTGAGTAACTTTGCACTCTGATTTTGTGAATAGGCAAAAGTAGTAACGGTTAATAAAAAAGCGCAAATGTAAATTAACATTTAAAGTAATCACAAGTGTAAGTTGCCTTTGTGACTCGCACCAATTTTCTTTAGCTTCAGACTAACAGCATCAAACATGTTGACAATATCTGACTAACCGTCATGCTCTCTTCTTCACCACTTAGACATATTTACAGCCATACATGCAATGAATTGACTTAAGCTTCTTAGAACACACCTGGAAATGTGCAACAGTTGCCAGTTTGTAGGACATCATCTGTGAATTCTGAAATACGAAGATGCGGAGGCGGTTTTACAGGGTAGTAGTGTACAATCACAATTAATTACAATTACCCATATCAATGTTTTCTTATATGTGTATTTGCACTTTTTTTTTCTTTTTTTCCGGCGCAGGAAAAATTATTTTCCTCATGTGGAAACCTCTTCCAATGTTTCTGCACCTTTGGGGTGGTTTCATTCCCATTTCCTGCCAGTACACAGTTTCTTCTCCATGTACTAGGATTAAACCTACATGTTGAGCCGGTCAGGTGTTTAAAAAATATTTCTTAACCAGCTTACAGCATCTGTCATACATCCTGGCTCTGAAATGCCAGGCTTGCTGAGCAGGAAGGGAGCAAAACTGAATTCATGTCAACTAGTCTGCTTCTCGATTCCCCTGGATTTTGGTGAACTGTGCCTTTTTATGTCTGATCTTCGTGTTGATTCCGCTTTGTCGTCAAAGGGTTGGAAAGCCTATGATCCCATACACTGCTCCTCCCATCGCTTTTGCACTTTTCCCACTGCTCTCCCTATTTATTGAAATTATTTTGAGCAATTTGTTTGGTGAACAGCTTAACTGGTTAAAAGACATGTACTAATTCTTCTGCCTTGGCACTGAATTATACACTGAGACCAGAATGCACCAATCACATCTTGAAGAGTCTTCCAGAGGTCTGGCTACTTTGAGAAGCATCACATCATTCAGGGGAGGGAACTCCACACTGTCACTTCCTGAAAGGCAAAGACCCTACCACCCGGACGAGACTTCCTATATATTAGGTACCTTTAAACGGAATGACAAACTGGAACGGAGTGACCATGAATGTTTACACCAAGAGAACATGCACCAAATAAAGAGAGAGCTGAATTATGTAGGGAACATCAATGGAAGGCAAGTCAGTGGACAGTCTCCAGAGCATAAATATGGTGCCAATGACTCAAATTCACTAAATGAAATCTGCTTCTCAAGTGGTGTTCCATGTTCCTTTGTGCGCATCATTCAACGTCTCACATTTTCTATCTCTGGATAACGAATTGGTGCCACCAACTATGGTGTCACACCGAAAGGAGAAAAAAAATAGCGTTAATGTATTACTTGAATAAATCTCAGCCACTGGTAATTACTCTGGACGGCAATCCCGTCCATCATTCTTTTGCCCACTGTGCCACCTCTGAAAGGAACCAGCCATATGCAAAATCAGTCCTGGTCCTGCTCCAATAGGAACAGACTCAACCGAAGTGCCAGGCCAGGTTTCCTCTGAATGGCAACACAAGCAACCCCACTCTGGTGTCAGCCTACTTGGGCATCGTCAGTCTAGTGGTACTTGAGGTCTATAGGGCAGACTTATCTGAGCGTACCTGTTGCACACAAAAACGTGACACTTTGCCATGTTGGAGTACCCTCACTTTGCTTTCACTATGTTTGTGTTCACCATGCTAAATTTGTCACAATGTCATAATTGTTTAATAAATGTATATAATGGAAAGAAATCTGGTTTAGGTCAATGTTTGAGACTTTGAATGAGCCTGTTGCCCATGCAGGAAGAGTTCGAAAATGGTGGTTGCTACTGTCATGTATTTATTGAGCTCTTGATTAAAGTTCAAGTTGCCCATTCTCATCCATCTATAATTGACCTCCCATAAAGGCTTCATTTATTCATACAAATTATGAGATTCAGGAGAAACGTGGAAAAAAGTCCTCATACTTGTTCAAAGTTTTATTTTTTACTTACCATACCGTCTGTTCGTGATTAAGTCCAGCGTGCCATGCCAAAAAAGTGCTATGTTACATAGCAAGCAATTCATCTAGATGAAATGCAAATTATTATGTTACACCAGAGGATTGAACAATGCAGACATTTGGCTTAAATTACACGAAAATTTGCGAAAGCCACAAAACCTTTCGCAGTAGGAAATACAGATATCATAACTTGTTAGTGTGACAAATACAGGAAGCAGTGTTTTTTGTCTCGTGTGTTTTCCAGTGACATTCCCGTTAAAAGGCTGCAACTAACCCAGACACACGCTACGTAATTACTGGGCCCTAAAATAACTAACTCATTTTGCTGCTGATTGAGGTTGGATCAAAGTCAGACCTAGAGGGGTGCACTTGGAGAAACGAAATATTAAATGCTATTAAAGGCCAAAGCAGCTGTGACTTAATCGCTTAATGCACTTACAATGTAAGGTTTGTTTTACTAGGTTTAAAAATAACATCCATGCATTAGATGCCGTCCAAATATAATGGCAGCTTAATGACCCTAATAAATCAACCTATAAAATGATGCCATGTCCTTATCTGAAAGCACTGATTTCCATACCAATAAAGCAGGGATGCATTATTAACTCTTTAAGGACGTTAGACACATAGTTTTTTGTAGATAGCAATCTGTGTTTTGTCGAAATGCAACAGTACTTTAATGCATATGTGAATTTTATTTCAGTTAAATAGTCTATTAGGGTTTCATTGTGTACATGTCCTGTTTCCTCGTCCAAGTTCTACTGACTAGTTAAGAGATAGGAACGCTTCAGGCAGGGTCTTTTCTGCCACACTGATCTTGTGATGAAATATGCCGTGTCCAGGGTCGGACTGGCTTATACGACGACCAGGCTCTGCTCGTGGAGCTGGCCTGACAGATCAGTGAGTGGGCAGGGTTTTTAGCCGTTTTGTGGTAAATATTTCATTACCGGTACTATTTTTTATGCGGTAAAGTCTAGTAAGAATAACTCAGTAAATATAAGAGGCAGAATCCGTGGTATTAGAGGTTCTGAAAGGCTTTATTCCTCTACAAAGGAATTACAGTTCGAACTGTAGGCTTCAAATTCCATCACCACGAAGGTTCAGGAAGGGAAGGCAATACATTATTGACAAGTAATGGTATTTATATGGAAAGTATTACATTAAGACAGATGCAAGAGGCGTAACAGCTGATAATACAGATATAATACACATACGTAATGAAAAAAGGAGTAAACATAGGCGTAACTAGAAACGTCATTAAACATGATGTCACAAGTGGGTGGATCCATGAGAGAATCCTGCAATGTCAGCAGAAATACTTGGCAGAGATGCGCGCGCAGCTGCATGACGTGTGATTGACGTGCAACTAGAGGGTGAAGGGGACTTGACATTTAGCTCTACATGTGGAGACAGAAGTCTGGGGGGTCATGTCAACCTAATCCCAAATCATATCTGGTATCTTATGTTTAAAGAACTGTATTATCCAAAAGGAAAGGTCTTTCGGACGGAATCTATTCTATACTGACTGTTAGTGCGTGTACAAGCGTCTAAGTGTCTACATGAGATGCGAGGGGGGGCAGGAATCTTCCATGGTAACAGGAGCTATGAATTACTTGCATGAGGACAGTGAGGCCTGGCCCTTTGCACGGTAGCTGGAAGAATGTTTACCTAAACTACTAGACAGGAATGCATCGGATGAGGAGCGGAGCAGATAATCTTGAAGGTGAAATACAGTTTTTGGCAGGCAACAGGCTGGATCAGGCACCGTTAGCCGCGCAGGGAGTAGGACAAAGTTCAGGGATACAGATGCATGTTCGGACTGGAGCTGTCAGAGGCAGAAGGCAGGAAAAGGCTTGATGGCAGAATTCAGGGCCTACTCGCCTGAGTCTGTAAAATGTGGAAAGTGAACCACATAAAGTCGGTGGCCTTTCATACTTAGGAATGGAATATCTGACCCATTCATGGCGTATCTGAAAGCGGACATGTTGACGGTGGACGCACATGTATTTGCGTCTTCATAACTGGAACTGGAGGGAACATACATGTACTTATAGCATGCACATGGAGCCGTTGGGGTCTACGATAGGGGACATAACTGATCACAAAATTCATATTTCCTCATTCCCTCCTTGTCCCCTATGGACCCTCAGGAGATATCGATCTTCATCAATCCATCGATCTGTTCATATAGCATCATTTGTTCTTCTTTCTTCTTCCGGGATCTTGAATGAAAACTTGGATGCGGGATACACGATGTGGCACACAGACCACAAATCGCTGGCCCACATTGTAGACATAGGCAGCAACTGAATAGTATGAGAAAGCCAATACCTAGGAAGGATAGGATCCTCCATCCCCAGGCTGACAACACGCTCCAGAACCAACCGGACCAAGTCCAGGTGCCTGGACTCTGGTGTATCTGGCTTATAATCTTATGAAGGCGAGTTATGGCTTTATATACTGACGGCGAATTTTCTGGTATGAAAACACAGCAACTTGATCCGATGACCCTACAAGCTCCGCCCCTATCGGCCAAGATGACGTCAAGGACAAGACGATTTTGAAGCACAACAATCCGCATAGCAGACTGCTCTTCTGTTAAATTGCCTAAGGCGGAAGTAGTCTCGTTCACTACTGCTTCAAGGGTTCTAGTTAATCTACGTATCAGTTACTATTAGTGACTGTACCTATATGGGAAAGAAACCTTTATTGAAATCTGTATATTGCTCCCATGCCGTTTCAGTGTAATCGACAATCGGGAGATCTCTCTGCTGTCTATTGTGTACTAAATGGGTATTTCTGTGATAATCAGGAGGAGCTAGGAAAACAGGTGGCAGAAGGAATGCTATGTAACAGGTACCATCCCAGTCTAGAGGTAGACGTATATATGCGGTCTGGCCACATATGAAGTAAGAATGACGGGAAGCTCTAAATGTAGACTTGCCTTGATCACTGAATCTTATTACAGTGGTACATTTACTATGGCCCATGTGTATGGAACCATTCTTTCTTACACATAATTCCCCTTTTTCTGGGAATACTGACATAGCGGGCAAGATTGGTGTAGCTTCGGATTCGACATTCAGAATCAGGAGGTTAAGTGTAAAATTACCTAATCCATATACTTCATTTTCTAGATCAGTTCCTGTTCTTTTGGGAAGTCCCTCCTTGTTAGGGTAGCAGACTTTAAGCAAAACTAGGTTCAGGTTTCCCCATACCCAGTTGTCTTGATAAACTACTGAATTTGAATCTAGGGAATTAATCAAACTAAACCATGCTCCACAGGAGCCATTGTGTGTGAACGGATATGGAAAGAGGGGCAAAACTCCCTTATAGTTCTGATAGGGAGGGAGTCGGCCACATATCCAACAATTTGTAGCATTGCTGGTCTGATGGGAGTGATGTAACATACTAATGAATGTGTTGTTGCGCAGCGCAAATCTATAAGACAACTCATGCGGAGGTAATTCGCTAAAAGAATGTTCAGCAGTAACATTGTAAGCACGTTTAGAAATAGGGTAATACATATGCAGCAATATACTAGAAATGATGATCAGAAGACTTAGAAAAAACAAAATTAATAATGTTACTGTGCAGTGACTACGAAGTGATTTACAATACGCATGCTTTTTAAGCTGCATCTGTCGATTTCTTTCTCTACTCCGGTCTAGAGGATACATGTCAAAGACAAATTCAACCGATTCACCTTGGAGAGGACTTAAACAATCAAATTGTCTGACTTGCTAGACCTTAATTTCAGTTTATAGAGTTCCGTTTCCGTGGGTTCAACCAAGGGGAGCTTTGAGTCTATCTGTGAGGGAATGCAGGGCTGAGTGTTCACATCGGACGGTAGTCCATAACATTTTTTGATATGACTCGAGTGCAACCACCCTTTACGTCCCTCGATCTTCACGGCTGTCCTTGTTGTTAGTAGAACGAGTTTAGGCGATTTCCACCTAGGCTCCAGTTGGGTCTTCCGGTCGAAATTCCGCACCAGAACCAGGTCACCTGGAACCACGTCATGGGGCTTCACCTCAGTGTTATCGGGAAAAGCTGCAGCTACCTGTGAACGACAAGATTGTAGTGCAGACATCAAGGAAGCCAGGTAATCTGTCAGCATATTACAGTCAACATCAGTGATTTTGCGAGGTATAGGCGTCCCCCACATATTTGGTGGTCTACCGAAGATCACCTCGTACGGGGATAGCCCTGTTCGAGCATGTGCTACCATTCTCATGTAAAAGAGTGCAACTGGTAAGGCTACTATCCAATCGACACCTTTTTCTCTACATATTTTGGACAATCTGATTTTCAGGGTTTGATTATGACGTTCCACGAGACCTGCTGCCTCGGGATGTCGGACACAGTGGAATTTCCATTGGTAACCTAACAAAAGTGAAACGTGTTTCATTAGTTCGGATGAGAATGGCTGGCCGTTATCTGAGTATACAACACGTGGCAAACCATATCGTGGGAAGAATTCTCGAACTAGCTGTTTGGCAGTAGTCGGGGCAGTGTAATCTGAAACCGGGTAGGCTTCTGTCCAACGGGAAAGAGCACAGACAACTACGAGAACATATTTGAATCCTCGACATCGTTCCATCTGGATATAATCCATCTGGAGGACTTCAAAAACATGATCGGGAGGTTGAAATCCACCCTGCTCTACGGGGATGCTTTTACCTGGATTAAACTGACAACATATCATACAGGTACGTACTTTCTGTTTGGCTGCTGCTCGCAAGTGTTTGTTGAACCAAATGTGTTGAATGCTGTCTAGCATAGCTTTTTCTCCTAGGTGCGCTGGACTATGTATTGTGTTAATGATGACTTGAACCATGGAGTCGGGAAGAAACCATATAGATTTTTCCTTCGTCATCCATCCTTGATCCGTTTGGATCCCTCCTAATTCAGTCCATTTCTTTATTTCTTCTGGTGTAGCATGTGTCTGTATGTCAATTATATCAAGGGCGGGATCCTTAACTGTCATGCAATGTGTTGGTGTCGAAACTATTGTCTTTGTCGTGTCAGTTGTATGAGTCTGGTTCTGAGCAGTCTGTTTAGCTGTTCTGTCAGCTAGGTCATTACCCTGAGAAAGGATATCGGTAACTTTTGTATGAGCTTTGCATTTCATAATCGATATTGCAGTAGGTAAATGAATCGCATCTAATAGGGCTTGAATGAGGGGTCCGTGTTGGATGTGGGCACCATGAGAAGTTAAATAACCTCTCTCTCGCCACAGCACGCCGAGGTCATGGACGACTCCGAATGCATAACGTGAATCTGTGTATATGTTGACTTTCTTATTTTTGGCTTGAATACAGGCTTGTGTCAGAGCGATGAGCTCTGCTGCTTGAGCTGACAAAGTGTTAATACAATTTGTTTCAATGACTTCATTGTCTGTTGTGACTGCGTAAGCGGCCACTAACTCTCCTGTACTTGTTCTCATACATGAACCATCTACATACAATGTCAAGTCTGGATCTGATAAAGGGATATCTGTCAAGTCTTGTCTGGGTTTCGTCGTGATAGTAATGACTTCAATACAATCATGTGCTAATGGATCTGTTCCATTTACGGGCAAAAGTGTGGCAGGATTTAACGTATTACAACGTCTGATTTCTATATGTGGCTGAAACAATGTTAATTCATAACCGGTGAGTCTCGCTATAGTCAAGTGTTGTGTTTGTGTGCGGTTCAAGAGAACCTCTACTGCGTGTGGTACTTGTACTGTCAATTGATGTCCTAACACTATGGCATCGCTTTGTCTGATTGCTAAAGCTGTTGCTGCCACTGATTTCAGGCACGCAGGAAGAGCCTGAGCTACTGGATCTAATGTACTAGAGAAATAAGCACATGGTTTGTGTGATCCTGCTTGTTCCTGAGTGAGTACTGACAAGGCAGTACCTTCGCGTTCTGTAACAAAGAGTGTAAACTGTTTACTGTAACATGGTGTTGCTAAAACAGGTGCTTGGCATAAAGCTTTCTTTAAGCTTTCAAAGGCATGTGTATGTTCTTGAGTCCAAGGGAGAACAGTCGATGTGGCTGCCTCCTGTGTTGTCAACTGGATGAGTGGTTTTGCTAGAAATGCATATTGAGGGATCCACTGCCTACAGTATGAAGTGAGACCTATAAAAGCCCGCACCTCCTTTTGTGTCTTGGGTGGTGGCATGTTAGCGATTAACTGGATGCGATCAGGTGTAAGCTGTCTTCCCTCCTTGGACAGTCCATTTCTTTATTTCTTCTGGTGTAGCATGTGTCTGTATGTCAATTATATCAAGGGCGGGATCCTTAACTGTCATGCAATGTGTTGGTGTCGAAACTATTGTCTTTGTCGTGTCAGTTGTATGAGTCTGGTTCTGAGCAGTCTGTTTAGCTGTTCTGTCAGCTAGGTCATTACCCTGAGAAAGGATATCGGTAACTTTTGTATGAGCTTTGCATTTCATAATCGATATTGCAGTAGGTAAATGAATCGCATCTAATAGGGCTTGAATGAGGGGTCCGTGTTGGATGTGGGCACCATGAGAAGTTAAATAACCTCTCTCTCGCCACAGCACGCCGAAGTCATGGACGACTCCGAATGCATAACGTGAATCTGTGTATATGTTGACTTTCTTATTTTTGGCTTGAATACAGGCTTGTGTCAGAGCGATGAGCTCTGCTGCTTGAGCTGACAAAGTGTTAATACAATTTGTTTCAATGACTTCATTGTCTGTTGTGACTGCGTAAGCGGCCACTAACTCTCCTGTACTTGTTCTCATACATGAACCATCTACATACAATGTCAAGTCTGGATCTGATAAAGGGATATCTGTCAAGTCTTGTCTGGGTTTCGTCGTGATAGTAATGACTTCAATACAATCATGTGCTAATGGATCTGTTCCATTTACGGGCAAAAGTGTGGCAGGATTTAACGTATTACAACGTCTGATTTCTATATGTGGCTGAAACAATGTTAATTCATAACCGGTGAGTCTCGCTATAGTCAAGTGTTGTGTTTGTGTGCGGTTCAAGAGAACCTCTACTGCGTGTGGTACTTGTACTGTCAATTGATGTCCTAACACTATGGCATCGCTTTGTCTGATTGCTAAAGCTGTTGCTGCCACTGATTTCAGGCACGCAGGAAGAGCCTGAGCTACTGGATCTAATGTACTAGAGAAATAAGCACATGGTTTGTGTGATCCTGCTTGTTCCTGAGTGAGTACTGACAAGGCAGTACCTTCGCGTTCTGTAACAAAGAGTGTAAACTGTTTACTGTAACATGGTGTTGCTAAAACAGGTGCTTGGCATAAAGCTTTCTTTAAGCTTTCAAAGGCATGTGTATGTTCTTGAGTCCAAGGGAGAACAGTCGATGTGGCTGCCTCCTGTGTTGTCAACTGGATGAGTGGTTTTGCTAGAAATGCATATTGAGGGATCCACTGCCTACAGTATGAAGTGAGACCTATAAAAGCCCGCACCTCCTTTTGTGTCTTGGGTGGTGGCATGTTAGCGATTAACTGGATGCGATCAGGTGTAAGCTGTCTTCCCTCCTTGGACAGCGAGTGCCCAAGGTAAACAACTTGCTGGACACAGAATTGCAGCTTAGAAGGGGACACTTTGTGCCCCTTGTCTGCCAGAAATTTCAAAACCGTCAGTGACGCTGTCTCACATTCAGGTTCGCTTCGGGCGGTGATCAGCAAATCATCGACATATTGAAGCAAGGCAGTGTTAACTGGCATATGGATACTGTCAAGTTCTCGTTTCAGTGCTTGGCTATAGATGCTGGGGCTTTCTGTAAATCCTTGAGGTGCGCGTGTGAATTTAAAACTTCGTCCATTTAAACTGAATCCGAACAGATATTGACTTTCCGGATCTATTGGGACGCTAAAGAAAGCATTCTTGAGATCAATTACAGTGAAGAACGTTGCTTCTGAGTCAATAGCTGTTAGTAATGAAGAGATATCTGGGACCACAGGATATTGTGGTACAATGCATTTATTTAATTCGCGCAGATCAATAACTAATCGATATACTGGTGGTGCTTTTGGATCCGTTCTTTTAAGAATCGGAATTATCGGGGAATTACATACATTGGAGTCGGTTTCTACAACCACTCCTTGTGCAATGAGCTCGTCAATGATTTGCAGCAAAGCCACAACAGCATCTGGTGGTAACTTGTATTGTCGCATTCGTGGTAGTACTACTCCTGTTTTTAGTGTGACTCGATATGGTGTAATGTTCATGCAACCAACATCAGTTGGGCCTTGTGCCCATAGATGTGTAGGTAAATTCTGCAGCCGGTGATCCATGTCTCTAGACACGTAGTGACCTTTGAAATCACGTAAAAATAATCGTACTCCTTCCGGAGAACAACATATTATAGCTCCTAGAGCTTTCAATGTTTTTATACCTAACAAGTTTTCTGGACATGATTTAGTAAGCAATAAATCTGTAGTACGTGTTAATGGACCAACCGTAAGTGGAAGGGGTTGCGTTACTTCATTAATGATAGGCTTTCCTGAGAATCCAAGGGAAATATTCTGTGAGCCTGAGAGGGGTGCCCCTGGAACTTCACTGCGTCGTATAGTTGTTCTGCTTGCCCCTGTATCAAGTAAAAACTTTCTGTCTTCCCCTAATAGTTCACTATGTACATAAGGTCCCTCTTGATCTACAGGAACCTCGATAAGGGGTAAGCCAACTTCCCTCTCTAGGCTATTTCATGTCTATCGCTGATAATCGGGATAGTCATTTTGTGCATACTGGTACATCTGTTGCGTTGTTGCTTGTGTGGCAGCAATAGGCTGCGCTTGTGGTGGTGCTACGGTCTGTTGTAGAGCTACCTGTTGCGGAGCTAGTTGTTGCGGAGCCGGCCTAGATTGTGCATGCTGAGGGATTTGTTGTTGATTCTGATCCTGTCTAGGTGGACGTGGTCTTTCCTGGGTTCTACCAGTGGCAATATTATGTTTCAAGACTGGACAATCGTGTATATAATGACCTTGTTGTTTACAATAGTTGCATGTCCCTTTCGTCGGACATGCGGAATCACCTTTTTTATGACCATCAGCTGGAACTGACTGAGCAACAAGCATTTTCATTTTCGTATCTTTCATACGTCTTTGTTCATGTTCTTGTTCTTCTCTAATTCTATTATGGTGATATTGTAACATCTGTAACATCTGTGACGGGGTGTTACCTTGCCAGGTACTCTCAAATTTCAATACTCTATTCTTAACTTGCGGCAGGGAATTTTCAACTAATTTTGTCACAAATAGATGTGGATATGACTCGCTACTTGCTTTTATGCCACTATTGATACCAAAACATTTTTCAAATCGGGAATAGAAATCACTAGTGTCTTCATCTTGCTTTTGTTTACAGGCTGAGATTGCACCCCAGTCCTCCTTTTTCGTAGTTAATAAACGTGGCAGTACCTGTACTAGTAGTCCTGGTAGGGCTGTAGTCTTTTCCCCAAGCCCTGATCCTGCAGCTCGGGCCTTTTCTTCGTTTTCTAATGCTGTCCAGTCTATCTTTTGGTCTCCCACCTCCCATTCCTTTTCTTTGAGTTTCTCGTAAACACCGGCAGGCATTAACACTTTCAATATTTTCATGATGTCGGGGTAGGTATACTCTCCCATGAGTAACATGTCTTTTATCTCACGGTGGAAACCTGCTGGATCCTTGTCATGGCTGGGTACTACTTTCTTCATTTCTAATAATTCAATTTTAGTTATAGGCGTGTACACAAACACGCGTGTAAAGTTATTATCTTCACCTCTGATTGGGTGTACTTCGCGTAACGGATTCTGTCTATCTATGTGATACATTTTTCTTCCCATAGTGGGATTTGGAACGTGTTCTGGGTATGTGGAAACTATATACTCGTTTCGAAATTCTAGAATTTCTTTAATCAAATCAGTACCTGAACCTCTCCATTTATTCGTGAGTAATTCGGTCAATATGTCAGGTAAGGGTCCAGGATCGGAGTGTTGGCTTTTATATAATATAAGGAGGTGTTGAATCATGTATATACTAGCTAAACGCTGTTCGTATGGGGTAAGATTCAGAAATGTGTGTGCTAGTGCATCTTCACTGTATTTGTCGGGACAGTCGGCCCATTGTACTGCTGACCTGGCTAATTCTTGTTCATCCATGGAATCGAGCATATGGTACCCCCTTCGATCTCGGAGTAATTTATCAGCGGCTTGGAATAAGTGTTCAGGGGACCTTGTATTTAACATAAGGGTTTGAAAATGTCTGTTACATTCTGGACGTATCGGACGTATCGGATCATTAAAGCCTCTAGTATTATTATGGGGTCTTCCTCTACCTACGTAAGCTATCGTATCTAATTGTTCTGATTCTTGCTCCTCCTCTCCCTCTGATTCAATTCTGTCTGCTTCTCGTCTTTCTTTATGTATTCGTTCTACTTCCTTGCGGATCTTTCGATACATGGCGATTATACACGCCTGTCTATCATGTTTCTCGTCTGATATGTTCTGACCCCATTTGGCAAGTTTTTGCATGGTATCATGATCTGCCTCAGGCCTGTCTTGGTTCCTGATCACGCAGTTTATGAAAAAACGTAGTAGTTGTCTTTGTACATCCACTTTCTGGTATTCCATAGCTTCGTTAATACTTTCTGGGCCTCGCCCTGTTTGGACAAAGTGATATATATTGTCTAGATGTTCAACCATTCCTGGTATCGTCATTAAATACAATGTAGCTCGTCTTATACGTAGTGATGATAGTAGCAATCTGTCCTGTTTACCTGGCACTGGATCGTATCTACAATCCACAAGATGTTCTTTAAACATGTCGGATGTCGCTAGTTGGGGTGTACGTTGGAGTGCTAAATCTCTAAGGGTCTGTTTATTTCGTGGCGGGGTGGCAAACATGTCTGTCGTACCTCCTGTAGCACCATCTGAGGTGCTGGGCAAGAAAGGATTCGTTGGACGTAAGATAGAAATTGTAGATGCGGGAAAAACAGTAGAAACGGACGGACCTGTGGGAATGGGCGTAGGAGTTTGTTGTTGCGGGGATACAGACGGATGATCTTGACGTTGAACACCATCGTCATGCGGTGTGTGTGGTGTGGCATTAGTATATTCGGGAGCTACGTCATCTAAATAGGAGGAAAGGAAAACGTCTTTTGCTGTTTTAGGATGTGCTTTTATCGGGAGTAATGGGGGTGTCAAGTTTTTCGGTATTTCCGGGGTGGCCTGAGGTAACCCTTCGGCCAAAAGAGGATACATACCATTCATAAGGGTATTTCTTTGTCTATCTATTTGTTCTGATTTTACTCGGGTACCTTCCTCAATTAATAGATTTTCTCGGGCTTTATTTGAATTCTCCCTACCTTTCTCTTCCTGTCTGAGCGCTTTTTCTGTACGTCTATATGATTCTTTACGCCATAATTCAATGGCATCTTTCTGTGACTGTCTGGCTTTCTTTTTCCATAATTCTTCTTCCACTCTCATGATGCAATCTGCATCCCAGGTCCCCGCTGCGGGCCACCTCTGACTTTCTGGCAACTCTTTGGTGTAGTCCACCCATAAATCAAGAAATAACACGGCATCTAGTCCATGCTTATGATACATAAAGTACCCTGGAGTGTCCCTAGGTGGGATGGGAACAGCTTCTTCGAGTACACCTTTTCTGGTTTTGATCTGTCTTAATTTCGAAAAGAGCGGCATTTTTAGACCTTATTACTTGAACACACTTAATACAATAAACACAATAATGAACAATCATTCACACCACAACATGTAGAACGTATAAAAACATTTAACATTTAACAGTTTAACGAACGATGATAATTAATAGAAAACTAGTTACTGACATAATACTAACACTAAATAATACTTAATTATATGCAAAACATACTAGATATACTGCTAAACAGTACAGATACACTGCTGAAACAGTGCAGACCGGATTTGTGTACCCAAACCCGTCTTGACCGGCACAGACTATGTGCACGTTTAAATGCCTCCCCGGCAATGGTACTCACCGGGTAGCACGGAACGGAAGGCCTCGGAACTGAACTGAACTGGACCGGACTGGACTCGACTGGACTCGACTCGACTCGGAACTTCGGAATCTGGTGGGCCTCTGTATACCTCGGATCTTGCTCTCTCAGCTAGGCTCTGGTCGGGATACTTCGCACTTCTCACCGCCTCGTCTGGGTGTTGATCGCAGCCTCAGTCACCCCCGCTTGGCCGGAGTGAGATACAGGAAATCCTGCAGGTACGCGTTTCTGTCCGTTCAGCTGTGGCAGGAGACCGGGCCTGCAACGCACCTCCGGCGCGTGAGATGAGAAAGTGTCCCTATTCAGGCGCCAATTTATGTGGTAAATATTTCATTACCGGTACTATTTTTTATGCGGTAAAGTCTAGTAAGAATAACTCAGTAAATATAAGAGGCAGAATCCGTGGTATTAGAGGTTCTGAAAGGCTTTATTCCTCTACAAAGGAATTACAGTTCGAACTGTAGGCTTCAAATTCCATCACCACGAAGGTTCAGGAAGGGAAGGCAATACATTATTGACAAGTAATGGTATTTATATGGAAAGTATTACATTAAGACAGATGCAAGAGGCGTAACAGCTGATAATACAGATATAATACACATACGTAATGAAAAAAGGAGTAAACATAGGCGTAACTAGAAACGTCATTAAACATGATGTCACAAGTGGGTGGATCCATGAGAGAATCCTGCAATGTCAGCAGAAATACTTGGCAGAGATGCGCGCGCAGCTGCATGACGTGTGATTGACGTGCAACTAGAGGGTGAAGGGGACTTGACATTTAGCTCTACATGTGGAGACAGAAGTCTGGGGGGTCATGTCAACCTAATCCCAAATCATATCTGGTATCTTATGTTTAAAGAACTGTATTATCCAAAAGGAAAGGTCTTTCGGACGGAATCTATTCTATACTGACTGTTAGTGCGTGTACAAGCGTCTAAGTGTCTACATGAGATGCGAGGGGGGGCAGGAATCTTCCATGGTAACAGGAGCTATGAATTACTTGCATGAGGACAGTGAGGCCTGGCCCTTTGCACGGTAGCTGGAAGAATGTTTACCTAAACTACTAGACAGGAATGCATCGGATGAGGAGCGGAGCAGATAATCTTGAAGGTGAAATACAGTTTTTGGCAGGCAACAGGCTGGATCAGGCACCGTTAGCCGCGCAGGGAGTAGGACAAAGTTCAGGGATACAGATGCATGTTCGGACTGGAGCTGTCAGAGGCAGAAGGCAGGAAAAGGCTTGATGGCAGAATTCAGGGCCTACTCGCCTGAGTCTGTAAAATGTGGAAAGTGAACCACATAAAGTCGGTGGCCTTTCATACTTAGGAATGGAATATCTGACCCATTCATGGCGTATCTGAAAGCGGACATGTTGACGGTGGACGCACATGTATTTGCGTCTTCATAACTGGAACTGGAGGGAACATACATGTACTTATAGCATGCACATGGAGCCGTTGGGGTCTACGATAGGGGACATAACTGATCACAAAATTCATATTTCCTCAGTTTGTGTGCCTGTTTTTTGGCAGGTGGGCCGGTTTTTACTGTTGATTTCCTTGATATTATCACAAACATTGACTGCTGCAAAAACGAATGTATGCAGTCTCCCAAACTTTGCAAAATACCCATACAGAGTGTCTGCACAAGTTTAAAACTGGCCTGGTTTGCAAAGGCGGGCAACATTTTTAAGTCATCTGGTTTACTAATATGGCCACTTTTTTTTTGATGCCCGGGCATTTATATTGGCCCAGTCCGACCATGGCCGTGCCTGTTGAGAAGTCAGCGTTCAGTTCAAAATGCGACTTGGGACTCGTTGTAAAAATACTAATATTTTGGTGATGTGCAAACACCTTCATAGACACAATGCGTGATGTAATGTGATGAGTATTGTAAAGCAGTAGCATTTATACAGTGCTTTCTACCCCTTTACACTAGGAAGAACACTGCTCCAGACCCAAGATCAGTGGTTCATCCATGGTTATTGTTTGTTATTGGGATTAGTATTCTGCTCTCAATGAAGCAATTCCCTGCATTTGCTTCAGTTTCTTTGTGGTAGATTTAATTGACAGGGTCAGATGTGAACATTAGTGGGAAGTTTGTGACTTCATGCAATTAATTGGTGGAATAAGCATAAATTAGAGGAGATTATGTATTGCTAGATGGCAGGGGGATGGTCTCAACGAAGGAGGGGTTGTGACCAATGTGTGGGCATTTTGTAGACATACAATAATTTAAGTAATTTCCTGTCCTACTCTTATATAAGGAAGCTTGGAGCTCAGAAGCATGCATCACCATGCTTTTGATTCCCCTATTATTGTCAAATTCATCACCTTCCTTAGATCATTTTCTCCCTGCTTTTTGCTTCTTTTATACCCCTAACTGTGACCCTCTTAAGGAGCTTCATAGCAACTTTCACATGTATGTATGCTAGATTCAGAGTGGCACCGTGGCAACCAAGAGGAGGTATTTTTTTAATCATGAAGTAAACAAATAAGATCTTCATGGCATCCAGTCCTTAAAACTCCCTCTCTAGTAATGCTCAGTACTGGTGAGGGCGTCCCCTGGATTCCCTTCTTCTGCAGGGTGATCCTGCACCCCAAGCAATGAGATGGATTGCCTTGCCTGGGATGGTGCTGGGCATTCAGGAAGCTGGGGGACAAAGTAACACTGCCTATCGCCAAGGCATTTGGCCTTCTTCCATGCAGGGAACTGCTCATGGCACCGACATGAGCTATAGCGGCCATGATTATAATGGGACTCTCTAGAATTACCTTGCATGAGGTATGGAAGCACACCCACACATGTAAGGAATCACCTTTTTCTGTGGGGTGATTCTGCACCAAAGGCAAAATAATACCTGGGATTACCATGCCTCGGGACATCGGGCCAGTTTGTTCACTTAGCCCTCCATTGTTAATTTAATGTGGCTTACAGGTTCTTTTTTATTGTTTGTGAAGTTTACGAACACCGCAAACGTTAAAAAAGCAGCTCCAAGTTTGTTCATCCATTGTCCCAGCGGGTATCAGTTCCTGCCATTGTAACTTCCACCTCCAACACCACATCTAACGCCACTGGTGGATGCTAGTCAGCCTGCCTATGCAGGGAGTTGCTGGGGGTCTTGATATGTGCCCCATCTGCCATGGATGTGATTTTAATCCCAGTATTTCCTTGCTTGGGGCTCGCTTCATGAAAGGAGTCCAGGAACCATCCTCTCTAGTAGCAATGGCACCAGAGAGGGAATCCCCAGGATTCTGTTAATTAATTTGCAGGCTGCTTCCACTCCACAGGTAAGATATTAACCTAGTTTACTTTTTCTATGCAACAACTGCACAACTCAGTGTTGGGGGGGGACAAAATGGTATTGCCTTGTGCAAAAAAAAACAGGTGCAATGCTACTTAATCCGAGGCCAATTACTATCTTCCCGTAAACTCTGAGTCTACCGTGTGAGAGCTGCAACATCAACCCAGAACCTGGCGTAAGAGAATAAGGGAGAGAGAGAGAGAAACACCGGTCTAGAGTTGGGAGATGGCTCGTGGATCCAGTATTTTTGGTGTATGATTACTCTAAGAAGAAAAAGAGAAAAAGTAACAGAGGATACCTCAAATAGATATGTCTAAGTGCCAGTGAATAAGGAATGTGTTCAGAGATGTTAGAGAACCACTTTCATACATTGGCATCGTTTTTGAATGGTTTCAGAGAAGATAATGATGTCACCCAGGTAATAATAATTTAAACATCCACTATGTAACTTGAAATAGCATTCACCAGATCCTGAAATGAATCAGGGGTGTTAGAAAGTCCAAATGGCATGACCAGATACACAGAAAAGGACTTAAAATATTGAAGGTAGTCTTCCATTTGTCTCCGACCCTGTTTTGTAAAGATTGCATGCTGTTCATAGAGTGAGTCTGTAAAAGACTTCAGTAGTTTTGACCTATTCCATGAGTATTGATTGATATTAACAGCAAAGGATAGCAATTACAGATATCATTCAATGACCAATAGTCAATACAATACCTGAATTCATCATTGCCTTTTGATACAAAGAACATTGGAGCACCTGCTAGTGAAGTAGAATGACAGATGAATACTTTTCCCTACATTTTCAGAAGTATAATATGGTAATACTTCATCCTCTCTATTGGATAACAGTATTGATAGGTGTAACTGTGTTGAATATCTGCAGTTAGGATGTGTTCAATAGCAGAGTCATATCCTTTGTTTTGGTGGTAATGTGTTGCCTCCTGTTACACTGTACACTACAAGGAATTAGTCTAAAGTTCAGAAATATTCACTTTTGCTGCAGTGAACTTGAAGGCACAATGTTTGAAGATCTGTGTTCCTCGCATATCAGCGCAAGGAAGACAGGGGACTTTATATAGGCTTTGGTGGTCAGGGTGGCTGGGTATATTATGTTTGCCTCTCTGGTGGACAGAGGGCCATCATTTAAGAGTTTACTGCCAGGCCACTGGTAATCTCAGTATCTTTAGAGGAACCACCATCAGAGATACCAAATGCTTGGTGAAAGCCACTATTGGTTTTGACAGCAGTCCACCAAACCTTTTGTTATTTCAAAAGCAAACTCCCAAATTGGAAGTTTCTTATTGAAATGAAAAACAACCATTCACCTCCACATCCAGGGAGTTTTTTTCCCTGGGGTGCGCGTCATTTACTTTTACTTTTATTTTTCTGTTCAACACTGCCAGGTTTTCTAAGGCGGTGATAGACAGAATAAAAGTCATTAGACTGTCAGCATAAATAGGGCAGGCAGTGTGATGCACTTACTCTGGCAGTCAGAACTCCATCAGGCTGTCGGAGTAAGCTTTCCATTGACTGATCCAACAAGGTACCACTGATGGAAAGCTGATGGTCGCCTAACTCAAAAAATAGCAGGGCAGGTGGCGTGAGGGTTTAGTGAACGGGACACTCAATCATGTTATTTGCCAAACTCTTAATCGGGCCCAATGCTTTTAATGCAGTATCCTGAATCCAAGGTCATGGTTTATCGATGCAGAGGTTATGTGTACACAAACAGAAAGCTCCTTAATCACTGGCAAATTAGAAGCATTGATCGAAATAAAAATAATTATACTTTTGCTTTGTTCTTTCTGAGTCACCATAAGTGTTGGAAAGATTCCCAATAGACATCTCCTGCCCACAAAGAAGTACAGCTTCTTCATTTAGTGGGTTCTGCTTCATCCATTTTCTTAATCTAGATGGATAGAATTCTCTGGAAGGCCATGCCCAGAAAACATCCAGACATTAATGTACTTGACTAACTATGTAGTGCTTAGCCAAAGTCTGTCATCTAGGGTTGAGCACTAGTTTTGTCCCAAAAGCTGAAGACACTGACAAAATTGCCAGCTTTGTCACAGTACAAGCACAACCCCTCCTTACAATGCTATTTTTCCTTCCTATGAGAGAGGCTTTCCAATGTTTCCAATCTGCATTAGTCCTTCTTATGAAATAGGTCTGCAGACTCTGGAACCATAGTAACTGTAGATATGAGATGCCCTCTTTATTTCATGTCATTTATTTTGCTGAGCATCTACTAGTCTACGTACTCTTAAATCTTAATTGTTTAAATTGGTTGACAATGGATATTAGATCCAATAATCCTTCTTTTAAAGTGAGAAGATTGTCTGGGGTGCAGAAGAACCTCCACATAAAGGCAACCCAAGGGACTGCGTCCGTGGTACCACGTGGTGCTAAAGTGGGAGTACCCAGAAACCACACATTATGAATACAGACACTCCACAACACCTGATGCATTCAAAACACACACACCCATGACTCTATGTACATGATAATACACACTCCACATCTCCAATCCTAAAACACAATCTTCAGTCCATACATTTATTGAATACACATTCTTGTCCTTATATACATGCTTCAAGTACGCTCATACACTTTGGAATCCAGACTCTATATACAACCCCACTGATATGCACTCACACAAATATGCACACAAACACATGAAGGATATACCCACACAATCCACGTTGCCTGATACACACAGTTCATGCAATACACGCACACACAGTCTGCCCAATACTGGTGCTGGCCTAATACACAGATAACACACACTCTTGACTCCATACTCCTTCCTTTACAAACTAACAAAACTGCTTACTACATACCTCTCACTCATTACACACTTCAGATGCACATATTCTTCACTCTAGACACACACACACCTTAGTGACACACTGATTAAACACACACACACACACACACACACACTTGACTGTATAAACTGGGAATGACTGGGAATGATACACATGGCCGACACACAATAAAAAAAAAACAATCCTTACAACCCTTACAATACAAATACATGCCCAATACACTGATCTTGACTCTATACTGAAACAATTTTTCGTAAAAAACTGAAGACCTGGTTCTTTCAAGCACCCCCTGGAGACTGATGTCCTAGCACGGGGACACACCATTGGAGTAACCAGGTGCTATATAAGCTTATTAATGATAATAATAATAATAATTATAATACTGCTGACTTGACACACTCTTCAAATACATACTCAACTAACTCATGATGGACACATAAAATACACACACACTTGAGTCTTTATACATGCATACTCATACCAAACACATGCCTGACTCCTCCTCTGAAATACACAAACACATTTTTTCAAAATGTATAATTCAATATTTTTAAAAATGTACATTTAATAAAAACAAACAAATTCCAACAGAACATTACAGTGTAAAGGAGGTTAAGCAATACCAATGCCATGAAAACTATAAAAGTCATGAAATTCATGAGGTAAGGTGCTCTCTTCATCCCGCTATACTAAGTTAGCCTTAACTCTCACATCCAGCATAGATTATGCTACAGATTCATCCCTTACTTCATACTCTAACATATTCACTATCATATGTCCACACATCCAACATCATATATCAAAACCATTCCATAATATGACAACACACCCACCATCAGAAAGCAATTTAACAGGCATCATATGGGTATTTTTCACAACACCATATTTAAATACACAACAACTATTTTATGTCCACATAGATACCAGCATACATGACACTCCGGATCCTACAACAGCACAAGCACATTCAAATGCATACACCTACCAACAGAGTCATATACATCATCAAATGCCTCCACACCATCATAAACCCTTATGCAATAAAGCCTGTATAACATTACACCAACTACCATAGGGGTATTCAAACAACATATATAATCACACACAAGCCATTGAATGTCCACAGAAGTACCAGAATACTCTGATACCCCCCACATAAAACCCCATACAGTAATCATCATATATCCACTTCCACTAACAAATATGCACCCACCATGAAATGCACACACACACACATGACATACTCCTACACAACAACCTTCATAAAGCAACACACAACCCATAACACACATCCACCATTTATTAGTGTTTTTCATTATTAATCCAACAACTTAATAACACCATAGTTCAACCCTAAAACACTTTACAATTATTTTACAACTTTCTAAGAACATCGTCTTTTAACATTTCTCAAGCTCTGACACGGATGAGAGCTAAGTTTGACTTAGTATAGTGAGATGAAGGCTGCACCTAAACTTAACTGGAAGTTGAGAATCTGCTTTGACTGTCACAAGTTCAACAACCAAACTGTAATGACTACCTTGGGCTTCTTGCCCTGGAATTTCTGGTATTTGCTTGGGAACTGAAAACTACCGAACATCAATGAGAGCAGAAGACAAATACAATATGAAATTGAGCTGTTCCCAGGGCTTCTTCGAGCTCCACAACATACTATTCCAAACAATTCTCCCTGAAGCATCAGCTATTTCCCAAAAGTATGTGGAATACACCTTAAGGCGTGTAAGCAGATTTAACATATTAGTATACTTGGATGATATTATGGTATTTGAGAAGATTTTGGAGGACCATAAGGTAAGATTAATTTTTGTACTTGATTGACTGTGTAACAAGGGTTGGTGCAGTCACTGGGTATATATCAGGTCTACTAGGCAAGTGCAAAATGTAATGGTAACATTCTTTTGTGCATGGAATTAATGTGTATCCTGCATTGTATGAAGTGTTATAGACCTAGTCTTGCTGGAAGTACGTGGAGGGTCTCAAAAGTTTGTTGGGATTTTGACACTGCTAGCAGTAAGCTAATATTCACTGTTTACTTTACAATATACATATTTAACAAAATGCTGTTCACTAACAAGGAAGAATATGAAAACAATACAGTATCTTCTAATGCCATACAATCAGATGAGGGAACATTTTAGACATATTGGATATATGTTTTTGGTCAGCCTTTCGATACTGTTTTTTTTGATAAACAAGTTTTTATTTTCAAATAGGCATCAAGATCAAAAAGGACATACAGCAAGTCGAGCAATTTGTTAGCAGTCAGACCCGTCATATAGTAATTAAAAAACATCAGCACACGCATTCTCCCCCACCCCTCTCCCTCCGTTCCCACCCCACGCATACCGCCCCTTAAACTAGGCCCCCGAGCCATTTCCCCCATATTTTTCGGAACTTCTTGGGGCAACCCCTAGCAGCGTACAGTGTCCTCTCCGGTGCAGCGCACCAATCCACCCCTCTCCGCCATTTGTCACCCGTGGGTGGGTCAACCCGCTTCCAGGCGGCCGCTATATCCCTCTTGGCCACCACCAGGGCCGTGGTTAAGAAATAGTGCTCATTACGGGAGCCATCCAGCCCATCCGTTATGCCCAGCAGCACTAATCGAGGATCATGGGGGACCTCCCATCCCAGAACGTCAGTTAAGTCAGTTTCAATCTCCCCCCAGAAGCTGTCCAAGCGAGGGCAAGACCAAACCATATGAAAGAAATCTGCCGGTTCCACCCCGCACCACCCGCACAAGGCCTCCTGGCACAGGCCGGCGCAAAACAGACGCTCCGGGGTCAGGTATGCGGGGTGAAGGTAATAGACCTGGAGAAGCCGCAATCGAGCCGATGCTGTGATTGTACTGGGCGCCATGAGGGCGTCCCTCCAATCATTGTCGTCCAGAGGGCCCACCCAGGCCTCCCACCGCTGCTTCAGCCCACTCCAGTCCATCGGGGTATTATTAACCAAGGATCGATAAATACGGGAGATGCCCCCCTTCCCAAGATAACCCAGCATCACTTGGGCCTCAGGCGGGCTATGATCAGGGAGTTTGGAGTCTGGGGGAAGGGAGATTGGAGCGCATGGCGCAACTGGAGATAACGATAAAACTGCGAGGGATGCAGAGAAAACCGACTCCGGAGCTCTTGAAAGGAGCACATGTGGCTTCCCCGCCAGACATCGCCCAGGCAGGAGATCCCCAGGAGGTCCCAGCTACGAAAGCCACCGAGTCCCGCCACCTCCCGCATCCAAGTGCCATGCCATAGCGGTGTCACCCGGGTTAACACCCTCGACCACCAGGTGTGCCGCAGAGCCGCTCGCCACGCCAGAAAGTGGGCCCGCACGACCTCCGGAAGCGATCTAGGGACCGTCGCGCCATAGAGCATATTCTGTATAGAGGAGAATCCGATGAGCCGCACCTCCAGTCTGTAAGCCGGATCCTCCCACCCACCCGAGAACCAGTCGTGGACCACCAGCTGCCGCGTAGCGAGGTAATATAGGTAAATATTCGTCATGCTCAGGCCACCGTCATAGGAAGGAACGCGACAGCGGTCTAAGGCCAACCGGGATCTACCTCCGCCCGAAGAAAGTAAGTCGCGGTCTTGTCTAGGTCCCGAAACCAGGAGCAGGGGGAAGGAGCAGGGCGTGTTCTGGAGCATATATAGAAACTGAGGAAGGATCATCATCTTATAAAGAGCAATCCTTCCCAACGGATTCAATGGGAGAGATTGCCTCTTCACCATATCTGCTCTGGCCTTGTTAACCACGGGGGCCACGTTGAGAGCCCAGCACAGTTCTGGGAGAAGGGTAACCCAGATCCCCAGGTATTTAAAGGACAGCCATCGGAGGGGAATGTCAGACTGTCAATCAAAACACCCCGTGAGGGGTGTAGCGGAACCAGGACAGACTTCCCGGAGTTCAAACGGAGACCAGATGCCTGCCCAAACCGATGAAGAATTCGGCGCACCCGAGGACCCGAGACAGCCGGATCTGAGAGATAAATAAGAACATTGTCCGCATACAACGCAATTCTATCAGGGACCGTACCCGGCCAGTCCCACCCACGGAGAACCGGGTCCGCTCGGATGAGCACAGCCAGGGGCTCCATCGCCAGGGCGAAGAGGAGGGGCGAGAGCGGGCAGCCCTGCCGCGTCCCCCGCCCTATCGAAAACGCGCGGGACAGGGTCCCATTGACCAGCACCCGGGCTCGTGGGTCCGCGTAAAGCACCCGAACCATGGCGCAAAACTGGGGGCCGAACCCCATCAGCTCTAAGGTGTCTCCAAGATATTCCCACCCCACCGAATCAAAGGCTTTCTCGAAGTCCATCAGTAGAAGGGCCAGATGAGGAGAAAGGTGCTCCCGGTGGGCCAGAGCAAGATGCAGGCGCCGCAGGCAGTGTCTGGTTCCTCGGTTTGGCATAAACCCGCATTGGTCCGGGTGAACAAGCGCAGCCAGAAACGGGCGCAGCCGTTGCGCAAGGATGGTAGTGTAGACTTTGAGCTCGGTGTTGATAAGAGAGATCGGCCGGTACTCGGAGCAGGACCGTGAAGGGGGTTGAGTCTTCGGCAAGACGACTATAGTGGCGGTATCTGTCTCTCGCGGGAAGGAACCCTTCTCAACCGCCTCCGCAAAGAGATCCCGAAGTCGCGGGGCCAGGGTATCACGGAAATGGGCGTAATACTCCTGTGGAAAACCATCCGGACCCAGGGTCTTCCCAGGCCCAAATGGGACATTGCCATCTCGACTTCCTGCAGGGTAATGGGTAGGTCCAGGGTCTCGCTATCCTCCTGCCCCAACCGCGCCAGGACCGCTCCATCCCCTCCCATCAATCCCACAAGGTAGAGCCCCTGCGGCCGCGCCCGGTATAGCTGGGAATAGTAGTCCGCAAAGGTTTGAGCTATTTCCACCGAAACCGTGTGCGTCTCCCCCGCAGCGTCCGCGATGGCCGGAATCACCCGGCCTGCACGAGGGTAGGTGGCCAGTCGGTGCAGGAGCGTACCCCCCACCCGTAGACCCGGGCCACCGAGGATCGCCAAAGAGTCTTTGCCGCATCTAGAGAGTGCATGCGTATCTCCTCGCGGAGAAAGGCCAGCCGTCGCGCCCGAGCAATGTCTCCCAACGCGTCCTGGTCGCGCTCAAGCTCCAGGGCTTGCGCTTCACAAGCCGTAAGTTGTTGGAGTTGGCGCCGGCGCTGCTGCTGCAGATGCCCCTTCGCAACCCCTCTAATAGTCGCCTTGCCGGCCTCCCAGAGGACAGCCGCAGAAGAGACGGAGTCCACGTTATGAAAGTAGTATTCCGCAATCCCTTTTTCCACCACCCCCCGAAAGGCCTTGTCCTGAAGGAACCAGGCATTCAAACGCCACGTTGGACGGGCAGTAAAGGGAGGTGGGCCGAGAGCCAGAAGCACCGGCGAGTGGTCAGAGAGGCCCCGCGGAAGAATGCGGACGTCACAAACCCCTGCACAATCGGTAGAGGGAACAAAAATTAGATCAATACGGGCGTGGGAGTGGTGCGCCGCCGAAGTGTGGGTATACTGGCGATCGCGTGGGTGCCAAACCCTCCAAACGTCACATAAGCCCAGGGCCTCAGCCCAACACGATAGCAGTGTAAGCAAGAGCGGACTGCAGCAGGGATGGTGCTGCGTAGAGGGACAGCAGTGTAAGCGGCCGTCCCTCCAGGACGCCACATACCGTAACGACCATACCCTGGGGGTCCAAATGCACCTGGGTCAGTACAAAGGGAAAGGAACGCTTAAGCAGGATAGCCACCCCCCGTGAACCTCTAGCGAAGCCAGCGTGCCAGACCCTATCGTAGCCATAGCGGGCGAGGAAGGGACATTTATTACCCATAACGTGGGTCTCCTGAAGAAGGAGAATGTCAATCTCCGCGCGCTGCGCATATTTGAGGACCGCCATGCGCTTGAAGCGATCTAGCAGACCATTGACATTCCAGGACAAGACGCGCACTGCAGCTCTAGGCAGGGGTGTGTCCGCCATGGGAGCGAGGAGGGGCATGCAGGACAGGAGATAGACACAGCGGCTGCGAAAGGGAGCCTTGGGTGGGTCGGGAAGCGCGCAGGATGCCAAGTCCCCGCGGGCACCGCGCCCACACTGGGGCCAATAAGCGCATGGGCAGGAGAGCTCCCCGGAAGGAGGGACATGAAGAACTCGGACAAGAGAGCAGGTCAAACATTACTTGATGCCTTAGAACCATAACAACGAGGATTGCACCCTCTAACAACAAAAACCACCCTAGGAGGAAGAAACAACCCAAACCAATCCCCACCCCGCACCCCCCAACCTATACTTCGAAAACAGAAGCATCTGTCGCCCTAACAGTGTGTAACCAAAACCAAGCTAAAACGCTCGGGCCTGAGCGCTAGTGGACCCCAGAAGAAATCAGATCAGACCTGAATCACCCGCCCTGGCCGAGAGCAACAAATGTGTAGGAGCACCAAGGCCCAACTGCGAAGTCCAGCAACCAGGAAGCACACCCCCACCTCCCCTCCCCGGCAAGAACATTACAGGCAGCAAGTATAAGTCAAATGGTAGGGCTGGGGAGAGGTCCGAAGTGTCTATTTGAGGGGCAGGCTGGGTCCCAGAGTCCGCCCGCTGGGGGGAGACGGTCCGCTGCCGGCGGCGTCAGGACCGGTGGGCGCCACCGAGGAGGCCGGCGAGGCCCCGGACGCCCATCGCAGCCGCCCCCCGGAGCGCACGACAGTCACCTCCTCCCCCGCGCGCCTCCGGGGCAGCGTGCGCCGTCGCCTTCGGGATCTGGAAGATCGGGGCGCTCCACCGGTGACCCTCGACCAGCACGCTGCAGGGGACACTCCTCCGCGAGCCAGGTCCAGGCCGCCCGCGGCGTGTCAAAGAAGAGAGTCTTTTGCTGGAAAATGACCCGGAGGCGGGCAGGGAACTGCAGCTGATATTGGAGGCCCAGGATTCGCATCTTCTGCTTCACCTCCATGTAGGAGCGTCGGAGCTCCTGGACCTCTCGGGTGTAATCCGGGAACACCATTATGGTGTGATTTTGGTAGCGGAGAGTCGCAGAGCGCCTGGCCTCCCTGAGGATCGCATCTCTGTCCCTAAAGTTCAGGATCTTCAGGATAAAAGGACGGGGGGGGGCGCTCCAGGGGGCCTCGGCGCCAGGGAACGATGGGCCCTTTCCACCACGAAACAGGCCGAGAGGCTGCCCACTGGCATCCAGGATTGAAACCAATGCTCCAAGAAGTCGTCCGCGCGACCCGCCTCCGCTCCCTCCGGGAACCCCACCAGGCGGAGGTTACAGCGGCGGGCACGATTTTCAGCGTCTTCCACCCGGCGGTGCAACTCTTTAGAGTGGGTGGTAAGCTCACGCACCTGGTCCTGCAGCTGGTGGATATCGTCTTCGGCCGTTGAGATACGAGACTCCGCTTCGGATATACGGGCTGTGGCGTTACGCAGGTCTTGCCGAAGAAGGGCCACATCCACCTTCACCTCCCCCACCATGCCCTCCAGGGAGGAGCGGGATGCCGTGATGGCCTGCAAGATGGCAGCAAGGTCGGCGCTGGGGTCCGAAGTCCCCTCCCCGGCGGGGCACGGCCCCCTCTCGAAGGTCGTGAATTTGTCCATCTTAGTCTGGGTAGCCGCTGGCGTCGACCTGAAAGCCCTGTCCTTACCCATGGCGGCGGCACCTGCAAGACCGGGGGGCGCTTCGCCCAATCCACGGGCAACGGATCCGGCCGCGGCGATTCCAGAAGGACTCGGGAGGAGAACAGCAGGAGGACACCTTGTGCGATCTGGAGGCCACTCGTTACTAGCCCCCCGGCATATCTCCTCGCCAACCGCCCGAGCTGGCAAGGGAAGAGCCCGGCGGGGCCGCCGCCTGCCTGTAGCCTAGGATTTCGCCCGGAGGGGCACCACTCCTCACCCTGCGTCGCCGCCAAAAGTCACCAGGCGCTCATCCGCCTCGGAGAGCCCAACACGTCCACCGCCCGTGAACAGCTCAGGGCAAGGGGCTCCAGGGGCCCTCGCAGACAGGTCCACCCCCAAAACTCCGGGGGGGGGAAGGCTAAAGGAGAAGGAGGCGAGGGATAACCATCCACCTCCCCCCGACCGCCGGGCTGCGGCCCGAACCCCCGACGCGGCGCCACTCCACCAGCTCACCGCTGCAAGCCTCGGGGCACCAGGGCAGTGCAAGCAACGTTGGTGGGGGGAGAGGGGGGGGAACGCCGGACATCGACCGCCGACACCCGGTCCGATGGGGAGGGCACCCGCCACCTCCAGCACCCACAGCCGCTCCGGCCCCCCACCAGGGAGTGCACTCGGTGCTCCACTCACCGCCTGGTCGTCGGCCCGGCTCCACAGCCCGGGATGGGCCCCACAGCACCCCACTGCCAGCCACAGGATCTTAGGCAGGGCTCCCTCCGGGGGGGGGGGCTGCCACAGCAACAGCGACGACCTCTCCAGCAAGCCAGGACCTCCAGGCCCAGTCGCATCGTGGGCGCCGCGGGCTCGAGTAGCCGCGCGCCCGCACCCAGCATCCAGGAACGTAGCCGTCTCCCGCCGGGCGCTGATGAGAGGCCGCAAGCACGGCTCCGGGGGGCCGATCACACCTCAAACTCGCACCGGTGACAGCCGGGCGGGCCAGGACCCCAAGACAGCCAAAAACGGCCGGCCAGGGCAGGATCAGGCGAAATGGGAAGGATCGGTGGGGTCCGGCGGCCGGAGCTTCACGGCAGAGCAGCCATGCCGGTCGGGCGCCACCTAGCGCTCTCTGCCTTTCGATACTGTTATTGACTAATTTACTTCTCTATCATTGTTTACCTTCTCCAAACCAAGTCAACCTTATCTATGAATAAGGCTCTGGTCTATCAAAATGGAAAACAAGCCACTAAATTGTATGTTTAAAAGAGCCAAACTGGATCCTACAGGCAATTGGTGGCTAGCCACTTTATCAATTAGATTTAGTGTTTTATTATCTTCTTTGATGAGGGGCAAAGTGACCATCAGTTCAGATAAATTGTCAAGATATCCCGATCCTGACAATCCTGAGAGGGATCAGTTTGACAATTCAGAAGAGTAGGTAATGCCTTTATGCAAAACAGTGGCAACATAACCATTTCATGTCATCAACAATCATTTGTGAGCTTGTGGATCTCACAGTGTTCCCGATGCTGTAAAATGTGACCCACAACATGATAGAATTATTGATCCAAACACTGTGTAGGGTTGCATATAGACAGCAAAAAACAGCTTCCTTGGTTAGATGTGTCCACCTAGAAACTTGCATAGTGGTATGGAACTAAGACAGACTAATACCAAATAGTGATGTTCAGTAAAGGTCATCCTAAGAACCATAATTTTATCCCTATTAAAGGCTGATATTAGCACAGGAATATTGTGCCACATTCATCAAATTCTTGCACAAAGATAACAAACGTTTAGTACAGCAAAAATGAATTGCAAAGATTCTACTAGCATAGGCAGAACATTGCAAAAATATAATCACTTTTAGTCATAAGAAACCATTGCCAAGAAAAGCACTTAGATGGTTCCTTTGGAAAGTAATGGGTCATGGATCTGATGCATATAAACGATTCAAGGGCTTGATACAGTCAAGGTATACAAAAGATATAAATATATATATTTTTTGGCTTTTTAATTATAAATTATGTAAACATTCATGAAATGTCCCCCAAATCTTATGAAACTTAGACAACCGATCAAGATTCTGATAGTAGTTCTTTTCCAAGCCAATAATTTTCTTCATTTTGCATACTGATTCATGCACCGATGGTGTTATATCTACCCTCCATATCTGATTAATGAATGTGCTACTAGAAAACAAAACAAAAAATAATCTTATCCTGGGACCTCAAATGGATCTCATTTCAGATCTTCTTAGACTTTGCTCACATTATCAGTTTCTTGGTTCTAGAAAACTCCAATTCTTGAATACTCCCACATTATATGAAGCCAGGAGCCCTTCTCAACATAAAAGTGATTAATTGATCGACAACATCCGCAGACATTTTATTCAAGTGCTCTATATAGTGTATATGACATAGATCTGACCTAACTGGAAGGAGGTACACATCTAAATTGAATTCCCAGCCCTCGGTTTCTGAAAATATTTGCAATTCCTGTTTTCAGATTGTACTTATTTTCACATTATCTGGTGTGTCAACTTTGGGTAGGCTTTAGTGCTATAAAGCCCTTGGGGCAGAATGACAAAACACAATATTAAATTATTCATTCCCAACAAAAGAAAATTGCCTGGAGGACCATGCCACATTTCTTTACTAATTCTAAAAAGATCTATACAGCCTTTATTCCCCAAACATAGCGGCAGCTCTCAAATCCCTTTGTCTCTTCAATCTCTAATTACCCTCATTAATTCTACAAGGAGAGGCATATTTCCTTAAAGTACCACACACTCCATTTTTTCTTTGCTTTGCAGTTTTTGTCCATAAAGCATACATCTCACAAAGACCCATTTGAATCTTAAATTTCATTTCTTCAAATAATTCCTGACCATAAAAGTTTGCATTGAGGTGGGCGGAATTTGCGTAGTCACGCTACGCAAAGCTCTGTGAAACGGTAAAAAATCTCCGCGAGCACGCAGAAATTCCGCGAACACGCGGAATTGCTTGTTCGCAATGCTTTTTTCCTGTTAGAGAACGGTGTTTGCGTGCTCGGGGGGAAATATCTCGCGAACACGCATTTTGAGAATGTGAACAAGCAAAAAAATCCGCGAAGCCGAGGAACGCAGAATTTTGGGCACTTCCGCGTTCTCCGCGGAACGCGAAATTACCGAAATTCGGCAAATTCCGCAAGCGGAACGGAATTTACTACCCAGGCCTATAAAATGAATACATCACATGTTCTGCCATCAATATATCCAGTATAGCAGAAAAAAGAGAACTCCATTGGTGGAATATGACCAATCTCTAACGAAAGACAGCTGAAGCTGCCAATTAAATGCCTCCAAAATGCAGGCAGTGTCAATTTGCCTTCTTAGGTGATGATCCAATAAATCCAGTTCCCTAGGACAAAAGCCTTCTCCTCATCTACAAAGGAAATGGCTAAAATTTCTTTGCTAACATTAGCATAACCTACTGCCTCCCGAAAAGTAATGAAAATATGAGGTCAGCAACCTCCTAGGAATAAATGTGGGCCTGACTAAGAAATTGATAAATGGTACTCAATTTTTCAGGGTGGGGAGGACATTATCCCCACCTTCAAGATGGACTAAAATGACCGTGAGCCCAGTGATCGTCTCTGTACACTGAAAGGAACTACAGGCATGGTGGTTCCTTTCAGTGTACAAAACATTTGGTGGACTGACATTTTCAATTTTGATAGCCGTCCACCACACTTTTGACATATTTTTGTTTTTCAGAAACAAACTCCCAAATGCGAGTTTGCGTTAAAAGGCAAAAAATAAATGGCCCTCCCACACTTTTCTTCTAACTTATTTAGGGTCATAATTTTTTTCATGTCCCCACTGCAAACATTACACTGCATAACCTAAATAGGGAGGGTATTGTAATGTCCTTCTTCTAACTGCCCCTACTTCGTTGGAGGAAGCTTTCCATAGATGGAGCCAAAACGGGCTCCGTTGACGGAAAGTCTGGGTTGCCAATCTCTAAATGAGGCGGGCAAATCAAAGGTTTATTAGAAGGGTACTCTGACACCTTTGTCTGCCTTAGATTATTGCATTGAATACTAACTGGAGTTGTGGAACCAAGAAAACCCCAAACATTTTGTACCATACTCCAGATATCACATGTTCTCCTGAAGATTTTGTGGAAAGTAAAAATCACATTCCATTGCTGATCTCTTCTTCAGAAAATGAGTTACTCAATTTGATTTGTTCTTCAAAGGTCAGTCAATTTAACACTGATTTCTCTAATCCCCCAAAACTCTTCTCTGTTTCCAATGGACCTAGGAATTCCTATATACTGCCCATGATAATATTAAAAAAAAAATCCAGACTTTGGCTCCTTCTCTAACACTCCCATCTCTTTACTCTTGATTGTCTTATGTCATTAGTAATGAAACTCATTTTAAATTTCTACATTTCATAATATTTTCAAAGGTTTTTTGGTGTACGGTCTGATCATTTACTGCTTTCCTCTTTCTTCTAATGGCTATATCTCTTTTATCAGTTTCGAGACATTACCTAAGTTCTTGGAAGTTGGGATGAGTTCCAGCTCCTATAATACCTTACCCATTTATCCTTCATTTTCAGTAACAGCAGTATTTTCTAACCCTGTACACCTACACACTTACAGATCAGAGCACCATGTACATAGGTTTTAAAGCTTTCCAAATCCTAGCTGTATTCTGTTGCATTATTAAGCTGAAAAAATCCTGTAATCAAAACAACATTCTGCTACCACATCCTTCTTCAGCAACACAGCCTTATGTATCTGCCAATAATGATTATTACACAAACCGGATTTCATTTATCATACAGTTAATTTTATATTAGGGCACAGCCTGGGTAATACTTGCCTCTTTGCATTTAATAATTGAAGACAACAGAAAGTAATCGGCTCAAGACTGACTTTTATATTTGCTACTAAACTATACATATCAGGCATTCTGCATGCAAGTATCTTTATATACTTATTAGCCCATACCTTCTCCATAGCAGAATTATAGTTTTCCTCATTTAGCTTTTTCTCATATGAACTCTTACATTCTGGAAGACTTCCTATAAAGATTATCGAGTGCCACATTCAGATCTTCTCTTATAATCAATGGTTGAGGAAAGTCTGACAACTCTAACAGAAATTGTTCCAATTGTAATGGATACCTTAAAACACTGTGATTTGCTTATCGCCTTTATGTAGCTGTTGTATCATCTACCAGCCAGACTTTTCCTTTTTGCCTTCTCTATTATGACGTAAGTAAGCTTCAACTTCCCCTACTAATGTTTCTATTTTCCTCAAAAAGAATGGCAACGCATATATTTGTATCTATATATTAATCATACTATGTTTATTTTAAGTAAGATAACCATCAAACATGCAAAAATACAAAGCATAGAAAGTACATAAGCAATACAATACATACATATTGTTAAAATTATGAGATATAAATCATCAACATAAAATAGGTAACTTAGCTTCTGAGAAAATCTTCTCTCATAATCCACTGATCCTATGTCTTATACAACAGGCTGAATATAAAAACCTTGATATTTCTAAGACTATAAAGCCTTTGGTATCAGGTTTGCAAATTCTCAGTGCAACATGATGTTGCTAAATAACCCCGTTTTGGCATATTGGAGCAATCCACATTTTCCTAGAAAGTTGATAAGCTTTGCAAACACATAACAGGTGGGCATCAGTATCTGAGGCACTATTACAGAATGACATACAATTGATCTGGCCTTTACAATCATCCAATTTTCGACTCAATTTACCAGTGATAAAATCCCAATCTAAATTTCACATATAAAATCTGGCCTTGCAAAGGGATAATACCATCTAGAAAATGTTCACATTTCAGGAATCAATTGGGCCACCTCAACGAGCCTCAGAAAGTCACACTATAACAAAAAAACAGTATTTATTTTCAAAACTGTAGGACTCTGTATGGGGATAGTCTCTGGGGAATCCCAAAATTCCTTCAAGCCTAAGGAATAAAACCAGTTTCTTACAAAATTAGGATAGGATATTTCAGAAACGTTAGATATATCTCTTATCACTTTAAAATATTCTCTATAGTGTACCAACCCATCTTGTCATCAAATACGCTGCCAGAATAAAAAAAGTTTTCAAATTGGCCAAATGGACGATATCTTTCAATCTCAAATCAAGAGGGATGTAGCAGAATTGTGGATGAGTTTTGGGGCATTTTTTATGAAGATTAAATTAATGTGTTTCTGATTTTTGCCAGGAAGTCTAATTTTCAGCTTTTAAACCCTTAGCATTATAGAGTTGTATAGCTGGCAAAACAGGATTAAAAAATGAGTGTTTGGCAAATTTAAAACAACAGTAGCTCTATATTGGAGAATCAATTGGCTTTTCATGATCTGAGGAGACCCAGATAAGGATTTTGCCAGTCTGACTTTAAGATATTTAAAGTTTTACATGCTCAAGGGGTTTCTACCAATTTCAGTGGGCCCCAAAAGGATGTATATAGATGGAACACCATATATTTTTTATCTTGGTGATCTAAATTTGCAAGCCATGGTGTTTGCAAAAAGAAAATGCTTAACAAGGTTTGCAACTCCATATATATTCTTGAAATCAGCAGGGTATGGATATCATCTGGAAATAACAGATCAGGGATCTTTGGGACAGCTATCTTGGGGGATCAAAACGATAGGTAAATAATTGATTACTCCATTGCTAAAAAGAATAAACAAGATAGGAGCTAAAACACACACCTGGTGCACAAATCTGTAGATCTCAATTCGTTCAGTATGCTCTTTATTCACAACAAAGTGAGTTTGTGTACCGTTCTTAGAATGCGAATGCATTATTAAAAGCAATAACTTTACAGGGATCCCCAAATTTAGTAGCACTTCCCAAAGCTTGTTTCTTGGGACCAGGTCTAATGCCACCTTATATCAACAAATGCCACATAGAGACATAGAGGTGTTTGTATTTTATCACAATTGTTTTGTTTGTTTATTCATCGTTATATTTAATTTTTTGAGGGTATAAATCAAGAGAATCGGTCGATAATTCCCAGGAGAATCTTTCTTATAAATTGGGATGATTCCCTCCCCCCCCCCCCCCCCCCCCCCCAGACTCAAGAATTGTAGTACCAGCTGAAGCAGTATTAGATAAGATGCTGTGAACAAAGGCCTCTTGGAGCCCGAGGGGATTTAAACCCCCTGGGACTCCAAGAGGCCTTTGTTTTTAGTAATGAGAACATTCTGCCCTCAGCCTTCAGCTCGAGCCTTTAACGATGGAGCGGGCCTTTCATGGCAGGTAGAGCCCGCTAGGTCGGGCTCTAAGGCTATAGTAGGCTAAGTATTTCACTTTGGAGAGGTCCGCTTTAGCTTCCAACACCAATATAATCAACAGTATGGAAAATGTACTTTGAAGGGATGAGATTAACGATTTCCAGTCGACCTGCACAACATAAACAAGTGACTTTGGACTGGTCAAATTTATAATTCCCTTTCCAAAGTAAGCAACAGCAGGGAAAGTGTTGGACTTTAGAGGGGTCAGATTTACTATTCCCACTCCATACTGAGCAACAGTGTGGTAAGTGTTGCACTTAATCAACAGTATGGAAAAGGTTGGATCTTGGAGGGGTCAGATGTAATATTCCCACTAAAAACTGAGCAACATCAGAAAAAGTGTTGAACTTTGGAGGGGTAAGATTCACTATTCCCACTCTAGTGTAAGCAGCACTAGAGAAAGTGTTGTACTTTGGAGTAGTCTGAATTACTATTCCAATGCCAGCCTAAACAACAGCAGAGAAAAGTGTTGGACTTTGAAGAGGTCAAACTTACTTTTCTCTATCCAACCTGACACCCAGTAGAAACAATTTAGACCACAAAAAAAGTAAAATACATACACACAACATTAAACATTATTCTCATTAAAACATAACAAACAAAATACACTGATTAAAATAACTATAAATCAATGTAAATAAAATGTAAAGTTAAAAATCACAATATTATGAATTATTAATAAAAAATGTTGATCAAAAAAATGAAAAAAATCTAAAGAAACAGAGAAAACATAAAATTAACCCTGATAAGTAAAATGCAACTTATTTAAAAATGCATGCACATACATATATTTTAAATGTTGATAAATGTAGACAGAGACATATTAAGTGGATGTGAATTATTTAAAAGTGTAATTAATATGTTAATTAAACAATTGTGTCAATAAATAAGTAATAAATTACGTTTAAAATTAATAATGATATATTTAAAAACATGTCCAGCCAGCCTCCCCACAAACTAAAGAACCCATTAAAAACACAAAATTTAAAAAATAATTACCAAAATAGATCAATGAGTAGAAAAGGCAAAGTTAAAATCCGCAAATAACACAAATATTAAACTATGTATTTAACCATTTTACAAAACAACTAAATACCCATAAAATACTCTCAAAATTATTGTAAATAATTTACATAATTGATAAATAAATTAATGCATTAAAAAGTAAGGGATTCATTTAAAACACTGGGGCCCTAAGTACGCCGACACCGTTTCGGTGTGGGAACCTATGGGAGCTTGTGCAGAGGTCTGAAACCGCCCACAGCACAAGCTCCCATAGAGAAATGGGAGTTCCTGTAAATCCCTGCACTGCGTGGCAGGCACCACACAGTGCAGGATTTACAGGGGGTGACCATCGGTGCCCCCCCAGGACCCGAACCGGGGACCGCAGAGGAATGGGGGCCCTGCTAAGGGCCCCCAAAGTTGCTTTCTGACAGGTTTTTCACATGAAAAGCCTGTTGGAAACTGACATCATAATCCCGACGGCGGAAACGCCATCCGTAGGAGATTATGTCCGACCTTGAGCAAGTCGGAAGTCAGTCGGTCCGACCGGCTGGTTTAAACTCTGGCCACCTACATTGTAATTAGGCAAGTCCCGGGTGAGGACACCAGCCCCCAGGCTCCACCGGGAATTGGACGCTCACAGCCACGCTATTCTTTTTGCGTCAGGAGGCATGGAAAATCAGTACAGGAGCCCGTCCGCGCCCGTCAGAGCTCGGGGAAGGCTGGGTCACTCCTCTTGGATCTGCTTTCTGGGCCCCTTTCCACCTTACTTCATCCTCGGGGCTGCTGTATAGGGAGAGCAGTGAACGGGAAAGCAAGGTCCCAGACGTGCCCTGAACAGTCTCCATCCTGGACTTGAGTTAACAGACCGCACCGCTATAAGGTAAGCCCTACGGGGGCACTACCATCACTTTAAGAGGTCCCCATTGCTCACCCTTTCAATTAGGAACATCTGGACGCATTTTCTACATCTGGACTTAATCCTCCTACTTCTGGCACACCTTTTCTTCAATTGAACTTTCATCGAGGGCGTTTAGCCTAAATCAAGGCCAAGCCAAGGACAACTATTCTTTAAAATAACAATTTTATTAAAAATAAAAACCACAACATTGCAGCAGTAATGACACTTAAATAACTCCTTCGCAGGTAAAATACACATCCAGACATTGGAGACAGCAAGCCATACACCCAGGGCAGTATGCCTGGAATCAAAGCGAGCAGTAAAACATTACAGAGGCGGTCACATACACATATTAGGATCGGGGAGCTCCCCATTCACAGCATTTGAATGGTGGTCTTGAGCTATCAGGTCACAGCGTTTGCCCCTACTTGATCTAGGATAGCTTGTCTCTCCCTACTAAGTTCCACAGTTGGAGAGATACAAATGTCTCCCCGATATTTATTCCAGCGCCCCCACTTGCGATCCCACCTCCGCGGACAGCCTCTACTTTTGTAAACCGTTTTCTCCGCCACCATGGCCTGATCCATATCTGTGGCCCAGTCGTGCAGCCGCGGCATGGTGTCTACTCCCCACTTCTGGGCAATGTTCCTTTTTGCAATGGCCCAACCCCCCGCCACCCACTCCTGTTCCACCTGAGTGAGGTCTGTATCGTCCCACACATTAAGGAGGCAGAGCTGGGGGGAAGGGGTGACAGGTTTATCTATCGCCCTCACCATCTGTCGGGTGACTTCTATCCAGTATTGCTGAATGTGGGGGCATGTCCATAGTATGGGCAGGAATGTACCTGTCTGGTGACAGTGCCATAGGTAGAGTGCGTCTGGACGTCTACCCAATTTATACAACAGTGTGGCATCGAAATACACCCGGTGCAAAATTTTGAGTTGCACCAGGCGGAGTCGCATTGGTATCGCCACCTCACGAGGGGAAGCTAGAGCGTCAATCCAGTCGTCATCAGCCATTTCCCCCAAGTCCGCCTTCCATCTGGCCCGCAGTTTATGCATTGGGTCGGTACGATTATTAACTAACTTTCTATAGGTCAGGGAGATAGCCCTGCGGTCCATGGGATCCAGCAGCAGCCTGTCCTCCAGAGGAGAGGAGTCCGGGAGGGGGGCGCCGGCGGGGTGAGCGCCGTCGATAGCATGACTGATTTGCAGATATCGATAATATTCTGAGGGCGCGAGTTGGTATTTGAGCTGAAGCTCCGCGAATGGCGCCTTTTTGCCTTTAATCCATACATCCCCACCGTAGAGATGCCAATAAGGTCCCATTTATCGAAACCTGCGCAGGTGCTCAGCCGCCCCAGACAATCAGGCTCCCAGAGTGGGGTGGCCTTAGTCAGCCGCCCACGCCAACCCATGCGCCGCTGGAGCCTGTGCCAGGTTTCCACCGTCCGGGCCGTGGGGCCAGTCAGGTCTAGTTTTTTGTGATTTGAGTGTAGCGCCCTGTTGTACCCTCCCTTTCCCAAAAGCCAGTGGTCAGTGCGGAAGCTAGGATCATCGTGGGTGCCGAACACCCACTGGTTGATCGCAATCAGTTGCGCCGCTTGATAGTAGAGGCGTATGTCCGGCAGTCCTATCCCACCATCGTACCAGCCCATTGTGAGTTTGTGCATTGCAATTCTGGGCGGTCGAGTGTCCCATAGTAGACCTCGCAGTGCCGCCTCAATCTTCAAGAAATAGGAGTCGGGAATCTGGATGGGCGTATTTTGTAAGACATAGAGGAAGCGAGGGAGGGCTAGCATCTTGAAAAGGGCTGCCCGACCCAAGAGTGTGAGGGGCAGCATCTTCCAATGGGCCACATCCACCCTGAACCGCTGCAATGGGCCCCTTAGGTTGTGTTCATGAAATAGGGACAGGTCCAGTGTTATAAAAATGCCGAGGTATTGGAAACCCTGTGTTACCACCGGAATGTTATACCCCTGGGACTATGAGGCGGGTCACCCCAGAGGGGTACATCTGGGGTTTGGACCAGTTGATCTGGTATCCGGAGTGGGCACCAAAGATATGAAAAATATGGAGCACCCGATGGACCGAGCGCGCCGGGGAAGCTAGGTACAACAATATATCGTCCGCATATAAAGAAATGCGGTCTTCATGATCTGGTGTCCATTTAAGGCCTCTGATTTCGGGGTCCCCCCGGATCCAGACCGCAAGCGGCTCAAGTGCCAATGCAAAAAGAAGCGGCGACAGTGGACAGCCCTGTCTTGTACCACGGCACAGGAAGAAGGTGCTCGAGCGGTGATTGTTAACTGAGACGTGGGCCGTGGGCCGGTTATAGAGTAGTCTGATCCATCCTATCAGCCGGGGGCCCAGCCCCACACGGGCCAAGACAGCGAAGAGATACTCCCACGCCACCGTATCAAACGCCGTCCTGGCATCTAGGGCGAGCAACAGTGCTTCTTCTTGGAGTGTTGCAGCACGGCCCAGTGCCCCGTGAACACGGCGCAAGTTACGCGCAGTGTTACGGCCCGGCATAAACCCCGACTGGTCCGGGTGGAACAATGCAGTGAGATAAGGATGCAGTCGGTTGGCCAGCAACTTGGCCAAGATTTTGGCCTCCACTGTAATCAGGGATATAGGACGGTACGAGGCACACTCGTCCTCAGGCTTACCAGGTTTGCGGATAACCACTATGGAGGCAGTGCGAATATCGGCTGGGAGAACGCCAGCATCATAGCATTCATTATACAAGTTCAGCAGGTGGGGCGCAAGGTTCAGAGCCATAGGTTTCAGGAGCTCTACCGGGATTCCGTTGGGACCCATGGCCTTGCCGGACCGGACGTCTCGGATAGCTTTTTGAATCTCCTCAATCGAGATATCAACCTCCATGGCCTCCTTGTCTTGCTGAGAAACACAGCGCATTTCAATAGTGGCAAGGAGATCCGGCGCCCAGCGTGCCTGTGAGTTCTGCGGCGCCATGTATATTTGCTCATAATACTTTGTGAACGTCTCCGCAATGTGCTGAGGGTCAGTGAGCAATACACCATCCAGCCCTTTAATTGCGCCCACCCACCGCGCTGCCAATTCCTTACGTTCTAGCCATGCCAACAGCTTACCGGTGCGCTCACCCAGCTCGTATATTCTGTGCCGGGCCGCCAGACTGCGCCGATTGGCCTCCTCAAAGAGCAATTGTCTATAGTCCTGTCTCTTAACATTGAGTAAATGTTGCGTATCTTGGGCAGAAGTATGCGGAGCGCCGCTCTCGAGGTGAAGTATCTCAGTTTCCAACTCGCTCACTCGCCGCCTACGCTTAGCCCTGTGTCCCACTATCATGGACAGCGCCCGCCCCTTGATGACTGCCCCGTAAGCGCCCCATAGCGTTACTGCCGATTCCACCGACCCAGTGTTTTCCTCAAAATAGTGATCAGTATCTTGCCTCAAGGCGTCTCTAATGTGTGGGACTTTCAGCAGCCAGGGCTGAATCATGATGGGGCCAGGCTGCCGCCTCCGACGGGTCCAAAGGTAGATTTGACCGGGGAGTGGTCGGATATCCCCCGTGCTAAGCTCATGGACTCAGTGAAGTGTTGAATATGTTGCGCCTGGGTGAACAGGTAGTCAAGCCGTGAGTGACTGCCATGCACTCCCGATTGAAACGTGTAAAGCGTGTCCCGGGGATGCGACCATCTCCAGATGTCAACTAGACCGAACGCCTCCGTGAAATTACGCAGCTGCGAACCATGTGGGGCTTCCTGTCGAGGCGGAGTGCGATCTATAGCACCATCCATAGTTAAGTTAAAGTCGCCGCCCACGACCAGGGCAACCTCAGGCAAGGTCATCAAGATTGTCCCTACATCCGCTAGGATCTGGCGCTGAAGGCCTGGTGGTGCATAAACAGAGAGTACATTGAGGACCCTCCCTTCCCAGCTACCGGAGCAAGCTACATACCTACCCTGTGGTTCAGACCGTGCCGTGTGTATCACATATGGGCACACCTTACGTAGGAGGATCCCCACTCCCCTAGATCCTGAGGTGAAGCCGGAATGCGCTATCATACGATACCCCTTTCTATCCAAGGCCTGACATGAGTTCCCTATAAGGTGTGTTTCTTGGAGCATTACCAGGTCAAGCCGGTGCTGATGAATGTACTGCTGCACTATACCCCGTTTAAGTTTGTCGCCGAGCCCGTTGACGTTCCAGGTCATAAGGCTAAGTCCCTGAGTCACAGCCATGAAATCCCATCAGTACAATCCTAGCCTGGTCGGAGTGCCCATCGCATCGCGACCCCTCGGTCACCCCCGCACACACCGCATCAGTCCCCGGCTCGCCCCCCATGAAGACAAAGGAGATAAGGCCCTGCGCCTGTAGGTAAGTATCCCACGTCACATATTGACAAAGCATGCCATTTAGTACTGCTGCAAGAAAACAATAAAAAACAACCCCCCCAACAATCCCAATCAAACCAAACGACACCCCCGAAAAGGGCAACTATTCTTAGGGATTTGTACAATTGGCTTTGCACTGTTCTGTTTCACGATCACACATCCTATAGCTGGGAGTCATGGGGAAACGCAAGACAGCTGCCGTAATCCATGCAGTTCCAGCCATTACAACTATGGACTGCATCCTACAGCGAGCTGCGGGGGTACTTGATAAGGAAATTGAACTGGTGGCCCGTCAGTTCTCACGCTCACCGACGAATCAACCGTCCCCCCTTGTCTCTGCCCCCGCAAGTGGGTCACAGTGCACCCCAGAGTTGGTATGGTTGGCAGTCCCTTCCTCTTCCTCTTTCCCCCTCAACCACCAAGATCAAGACTCAAGCGACATTCGGAGAGTCGAACTTTAGTTCGCCAAGGGGTGGACCGGCAGGACACAGTCAATCTTGGTGCCCGTGTTAGGTCGTGGGGCATCAGCCACAAACCAAGTATCTCAAGCAGACATTCAGGAGGGGTGGCCCCAAGGGAGGATCGGTTCTGGGGCTAAGGGCAAGTGTTCCACTCCAGGGGCCAGGGCAAAATGCCTCAGAGTGGAGACCCCGACGCCGAACCCCATCACACAGGGAGTAGTTACCCATCTCGAAATAAGAACTGGTAGCCATGGTGGAAGCATGTGTGGGTTACCTTCTAGACGGTTTGGACTCTAAATTAGAACCTATCAAGCAAAGATTGTCCTCCATCGAGAGGGAATTCCCCATCCTGTCACAATTTTTAAAGACCTCCAACTCTACAGCCAGTATCAGTGATGTTGTTTCACTAACTAGTAACGCACATAATGGCCCAAGTCTCCCTGCCCCAGTAACTTCCATAGGAGAGGCCCACAAGTCCAGCACTACGCATCACAGGAGTATCATCCCCCAGTCAGCTCCCCCTCCTAGCACTGGCCCACATCTATCTTCTACAGACAGAACACAGGAGATGGCATGCCCCCAGGATACCCTCAGGTCGGAGGCCAGTCACCAGATCTGACCTTCAGTAGGAGGTTCGCAGGTGGGGAAGCCTCGATTCCTGCTACCGACGGGCTGGGTTTCGAGTGGCCTCATGTGTCTTCACCGGTACCACTTTTCAACACATTTGCACCACTGGGGCTCCTCGAAAATTACGATTGACTTGATGTGGTAGCATTTATGACCCCTAAGGTCCCTTCTTTACAACCTGATTCCATGGATCAGCTGGCACAACGAACCTCCAGCAGTCACGACCAGGACACTAATTCTTGTAATCTCATGTCCTGCAATATAGCTGGCCTGGGCAGCAAGTTTGAAGATTCTGAATGGCTGTGCTTTATCCAAAAGTATGACATTATTTGCCTGCAGGAGTCCTGGACCATGGAAAACGCCTATCTCTTGGAAGGCTACAAGTTGTTTAATATACCTGCAACTCCTTTAAGGGCTGGTTGACCCAAGGGGGGCCTTGCAGTCTATGTGTAACTCAGAATGGGGGGCTGCATTATGGACCTGAACACTGGCAATCCATGCATGCAGGCCTTGCTGTTTTCTCTTGGGTCATGTAGGTTACTGCTTTTGAACTTTTATAACGCTACATTTTCCCTCCCCGAGGTGTGTAACGTTACTCGTCTAGGCACTTTCCTGACAAATATTATTACCTCCCCTGTAACACCTGTAACATTGTTCTGTTAGGGGATTTTAACCTTCATCCTTGTGGGACCAAAGGGGGCAGGGTGTCGGGGATATTGGGGGCTCTCCCTCCCTCGCGCTGCTGATGGACTCTTTGAACATCGTGGACAGGGGGACAAACTAAACTCCATAGTTTGTGATCTGGACCTGCTATCAGCTATGGACAAATTGGACTTAGATAGGAGGAATTTAATTCCTACTTTTAAAGTGCTCGGTCGTGAACCCTCCTTCATCGACTTTATTTTAGTTTCCACCCCTCTTTTTTACTTGATTTCCGACTTTTCAGTTTCAGCCAGTAACCACAGCGATCATAATCCACTGTGTATTAAAGCTAACTGGCATATAGTGGGATTGAAAAGGAGAAGTAGTGGAGGAGGAGTACTTCGTCCCACTGATGGAGGCAGAAGTCTTAAATGGGCACAGATTATTCCAGGCTCTCTGCTTGAGTCCCTTTTGGTGAAGTGTCAGAACGAGATTCATATTTGTTGGAATGCAGAGGCAGAGCCGGACGAGACCATCATACGCACCTTCGAATTTATCTCGCGTTCTGTCGCCGCGCTATTAACGGTTCCTGCTCCCAAAGTCCAACAGGAAAAGGTACCTAGATGGTTTAATCCAGAATGCTTGATTGCAGCTAGGAGGCTTAGAATAGCGTTGCACGCCATCCCCAGGAACAGCGCCCTAGTTAAAACTCGAAGGAAGCACTATAAGATAGCCCTCAGTAAGCGTAAGGAGGCCCTGAAGGAGGAAGCCTGGGGTAAGCTTATGGAAGCCACAACCATTAAGTGTAGTGCCAAGTTTTGGAGTATTATTAACAGTCCTTTTTTGAGAGTAGAGGCTGCAAATGTCCGAGACGCACATATTACAGAGAATGACTGACCATTTTGAGGGCATGTTCAAGGGAACTTCGGCTCAGTTTTCACTACCTGAGGGAGGAACCAAAAATACAACCCTATCTATAACTGAGGAAGAAGTGAGGCGAGGCATTACTGGCATGATGCGCAATAAGGCTCCGGGACCTGACGGAATTCCTCCCGATATTTATCTGTCTGATGTGGAGTTCTGGGCACCCTTGCTTACCTCTGTAATTAAATGAGGCTTCGAGGTCTGGCCCTCCTGCCTTTTGGGCTACCTCCATAATCGTCCTGGATTTTAAAAAGGGGAACAGGGATAGCACTTATTGCTACAAGCCTATATCCCTGTTGGACTCCGTGGTCAAAGGGGTCGACTGATCCTGCTGGGTAGGTTATCATCTTGGGCTCTTGACAATAACATTCTGTTGGATGCCCAATACAGTTTCCACTCTGGCGCTCCCGCTCTGGTACCATCTTTTTGGCCTTTATGGACCTGTCGTCCACATTCGATTGCATGAACAGGGGTAAACTGTGGCAGATCCTTCTCTCTCTAGGGTTGGGCAGGGACATAGTCTTCTTCCTCCATGACCTCCATGGAGACACTAAGGCGGACGTGCGTTATTTGGTCAACATGAATGTATCACGTTTCTTTCCCGTCAGGGGTGAAATCCACCAGGGTTGCATTTTGGCCCCATTTTTATTCAATCTTTACATTAACAACTTGGAGAAAACCCTTTTGGAGACCAAGGCGGACTTTCCTTAGGCAGGACGGTGGGGTCTCCTGGTCCGCTATATGCAGATGATGCAGTTTTAATGGCCAGGACTGAACGAGTTTGGCAAACGCTTATAAACTCCCTCGCGCAATTTATGGGGGATATGGACGTGACGATTAATAATTCTAAGTCATACATTATGCAAGTAGGGGCACGGCCAAGTAGGCCATATACTTTTAGGGCAGGGCTTACCCCAATTCCTAAGTCGAGCATGTTCTACTCTTTGGGGGTACTTTTATATGAAAAAATGAACTTGGGGTTCTAACTTACCCGCAAGAGAAATTACCTCATCAGGGAGTCTGCAGCCATCGTTAATTTTGCCTCTAGACTGGGGAAAAGACTAGTGGGCCCCTCATAAAGCTGTATAGGGCCAAGTGTATTTCAATGGCCCTTTTTGGCAGTGAAATCTGGGGGTATACCGACACAGAAAACAAATTTCTGAGATGTGTTTTATCTGTTCCTCAGGGTACTCCCTCTTTCACTGCTAGGCATGCCCTACATTACTGATCTAATAACATTACGGCCAGCGGCTCACTGGCTAAAAATTTGGTTTGGGAAGGGGGCCTCCCTAAATAAAGTAATTCTAAAAGATTGTCTGGCCCTCGATTACGCAGCCAGGGTAGCTTGGCTCAAATATGTAGAAAACAGCCTTACGAGTTTGGGAAGAGGAGACCTTTTATCCAACCCCGAAGCGACAAATAAAAAAGATCTAACCCTCATTAAGATGGCCTTTCTTGCACACCAGACTGTAGAGATGAGGGGTCTAGTGGTTGCGTGGGCGGAGCGGTATGGGTGGAGAAAGGGGAGGACTGGGGGACAGGAAGAGGCGGGGTACGAGGACAGGTCGGCAGTTGAGGGAGAGTCATGCTGGTGTAAGGAGTGCTAATAAAGTATCCTAATGAGAACCCTCCGTGTCTGTCGTCATTGCGACTGAGTGGACACGACAGCTGGCGACGAGGGTGGGATAGAGCTGGATGCTCTCCCGGGACACCAGCACGCTGAGGAAGCTGGCGAGGGACTGGCAGCAAAGGAACCAGTGAAAGCGCCGCCACCCGCGACACCCCGGAGCGTGTGAGAGCTCCGCGGCTGATGAAGAAAGCGCCGCCACCCGCGACACACCCCCGGAGCGTGTGGGAGCCCCGCGGCTGAAAGAGTGAGCGCCCTGCGGTGAAAAGGACTGCCACCGTGACAAGCGGGAGAAGAAGTGAAAGCGCTGACACGCGCGTCTCCCAGGCCGGACTGGAGCAGAGAGGTCAAGGACTCCACCCGCCCGCCTACCTGCCGTGAGTAAAAGCGGACGATGAGAGGGGCCGTCCAAGCAGCGCGCTGTCCCCAGAATGAATAAATAGAGAGCCCGGCACCACGTGGGATGTCTACACACGTTCCCCAGCCGGCGGCCATCTTGAAGTCAGGCGGACTCTCAGACGCCTCATGCGAATAGGCCCGGGCGGCCATTTTGAAGTCAGGCAACACTGAAAACTTCAACAAGCACAGGCAAATACAAAAAAAAAAAAAAAAAAAAACGAGGGAAACTACTTGAATAAAGCGCAAGATTCCACGAAGAATTCCCTGGGCCTGCACTGCGCTGACGCTGCGCGCATCACACGTGCACCACGATGTCGAACCATGGGTCCCCAGTTCACTCACCAGCGCGCCAGGATGCGAAGCCGATCATCATGGGGCTGTCGCACCTGCGCCCCCCAGAACCCTTAGCGCTCGTGGTTGGGAGCAGCATGGGCCCTCGCTGGGAAGAGTGGATTGAAGACTTTGAGGACTACATTAAGGGCTCGAAGGTGATAGGGGACGAGGATCAACTGATCGCACTTCGAAACCTCGTGGGCAAGGACGTCAGCAAGATGATAAAGGAACTTCCTGCCGCGGACGCGGGAACGTATGCGAGTGTGCGTGCAGCCCTGGATCGAAAGTTCGTGCACAAGAAGAACGTGGATTACGAACGCTACGTGTTCCAAAGAGCGCGACAAGAAAAGGATGAGGTCATGGGCTCATACATCACGAGGCTGCGGCGACTGGCGCGCCACTGTGAGTTCGACAAGTTCTCGACAGACGATGCCATACGTCTGCGGGTGATCGACGGCTGCCAGTCAGAGACGCTACGCAGAAAACTACTAAAAAAAAGTCACACGTTGGATGAAATAGAAGAAATTACAAGGCTCCATGATCAGACTGAAGAACAAGCCAAGACCATGGAGGCAGGACGCGTGGATCGCAAGGAGGTAGTCTGTCAAGTGCGCACCGACCGCCCTCGCCGGGGGTCGAGCGAACAGGAACGACAAGCTCGGCCGCCGTCGAGACATCACCGCCACCCTGGCCATCGGCGGCCAGACTCGGGGAAGAAAAGCAGGCGTCAGGATTATGGGAAGAAGGCGCCATTGAGAAGATGTTACCGGTGCGGGTACGACTTCCCACACATCGGGGCGTGCCCGGCCCTGGGACAGAAATGCCACAAGTGTGGTCGCAACAATCACTTTGAGACCATGTGCGGGGACTACCGCCGGGAGAAAGAAAAAGCTTCCACGCGGTCACCAAGAGGTGAGACGCGCCGCCATCACGCGCGAGCGGTACGAGACCGCCGGAAGTCTTCCTCCAGGTCCTCCCAATCCAGCAGGGAGTCGCGGTCCTCAAGGTGGTCTAGAAGATCACCATCCAGAGACTCCGATTCACCTTCAAGTGAACATGAGTATTCCGTTGAATATGCCAACATGATCGCCGATCCAGACCAGCTTAAAAAATACCCTCGGCTGGACATCAGCGTTGGCACGCATCCCACAAAATTCGTGATGGACAGTGGGGCATCCCTCAACTACATCCCAGTGACAGAATATAAGAAGATGAACCCTCGGCCTCGGCTCACTCCCGCACACGTGCGTGTCTACACCTGGATGTCCAGGAAGCCGCTCCCTTGCCTTGGGAAGTTTTCAACGACACTGAGTCATCAAACAACATCTATTCCGGCCGTGATTCACGTCATCGAGGGACCGGAAGCAGACTGTCTCCTCAGCCTGCCAACTGCTGAACGGTTGAAGCTGGTGGAGATCCTGTACCGCGTCAACAGTGACAATGACACCATCCACAAGTTCCCAAGGCTGTTCTCCGGACTTGGCAAAATGAACAGAGGCCAGATCCGCCTCCACATAAATGACCAGGTCCGCCCGGTTGCCCAACACCCGCGGAAGGTACCGTTCCACCTCCAGCAAGCGGTGGAGGATGAGCTGCAGGACCTGCTGGACGCCGACATCATTGAACGAACAGAGGGCGCCACACCGTGGGTTTCTCCAGTCGTGATAGTACCGAAGAAAGGAACACCAGGGAAAGTACGACTCTGTGTGGACATGAGAATGCCCAACACCGCCATTGAGAGAGAGCGTCATCCAGGACCTCACTTAAGTGACATGATCGCCGCCCTCAATGGGGCGAGGGTGTTTTCTAAATTGGACCTAAACAAAGGCTACCATCAGCTGGAACTACACGAGAGCTCCCGCTACATCACGACATTTGCAACACACCTAGGGTTGTTCAGATACAAGAGACTAAACTTTGGCATTTCATCAGCCGCGGAAATATTCCAAGAAGCCATCCGGCAAACAATACATCACATCCCAAATACGCTGAACTACAGCGATGACATTCTAGTCTACGGGGCAACACTCCAAGTCCACGACACGGCCCTAGACAGGGTTTGCCATGCTCTCCTGGAAGCTAACCTCACGCTCAACAGGGAGAAATGCGAGTTTCATCAGTCGCAACTGAAATTCTTCGGCCACATCTTTTCAGGAACCGGAATGCAACCAGACCCTGCCAAAGTGAGTACTCTGAACAGCACCAAGAGTCCACTTGACGTCAGTGATGTGCGGTCCTTCCTCGGCATGGCGAGCTACTGTTCAAGATATATTAAGGACTATGCCACAATCAGTCACCCACTTCGCACGCTCACCAAGCAAGGACAGGCATTTGAGTGGACTCCCGAATGCGAGCAAGCATTCCAGGACATAAAGAGAGCTGTGGGCACGGTGGAAAGCCTGGCCTATTTCAGCCCGGATCGCAAGACAGAAATAACAGTGGACGCAAGCCCCGTTGGGCTGGGAGCCATCCTGGCTCAATACGACAAGGACACGGACCACCGCCACATTGTGGCGCACGCCAGCCGGAGCCTCTCCGACACGGAGAAGGCCTACTCCCAACCGGAAAAGGAGAGCCTTGCGGTGGTGTGGGCGTGTGAGCACTTCCACGTGTTCATCTACGGGAAGCATTTCACCATGGTAACAGACCACCAGGCGCTCGTCACCATCTATGGCAACCCCCGGTCCAAAATGCCACCCCGCATCGAGAGGTGGGGACTCCGTCTGCAGGAATACACGTTCACAATCGTGCACAAGCCAGGGAAGGCTGCCAACCCGGCCGACTATATGTCGCGCCACCCGGAAGACTCGCAGCGTCACACACCGTCCATGGCAGACGAGTATATCCATTTTGTGGTGGACCAAGCGCGGCCACCGGCGGTCCCCCTAGAGGCCATCCTGGATGCCACCCAGCAAGACACCATGCTGCAACAGGTGATCCGAAGGGTCCGAACGAACAGGTGGCGGCACGAAGAGTCGGAGGACGGGAGGGGTGATACCACAAAGCGTCAGGAGTGGCAAGCGTTCCGGAATGTGTGCGAAGAACTATCTGTTACACCCGATGGCCTACTGTTGCGAGACAACCGAATTGTAATACCCCAGCAACTGAGACAGGGAGTCATCAACCTGGCACACGAAAGCCATCGAGGAGTAGTCACAACGAAAAGAGCACTTCGGGAACGTGTCTGGTTCCCCTTCCTAGACAAAATGGTAGAGCACACTCTAAAAGACTGTCTGCAGTGCCAGGTGGTAAGGCACGGAGACCCGCCCGCTCCACTTCAGATGACGCCCCTGCCACCAGGCGTATGGCAAGAACTGGCCATGGATTTCTACGGCCCCATGCCGTCGGGCAAGTACGTGTTAGTTATAATAGATGAATACTCAAGGTTCCCCATCGCCCGGTTCGTCCCATCCACCAACGCAGCTGCCACGCTCACCGTCCTAGATGAAGTCTTTGCAGCTTGGGGCATACCCACGGAGGTGAAAACAGACAATGGGCCTCCCTTCAATGGCCGGGAATTCAGTGACTTTCTGACGCTCATGAACGTGCGACATCGACGGACAACACCACTATGGCCGCAGGCCAACGGCACAGCGGAAAGATTCATGGCCACTCTCAAAAAGACATTCCAACAGGCTGCTCTGGACAAGAGAGACCCGCAGGCAGCCCTCAATGATGTACTCCGAGCATATCGGACGACACCGCATGCCACCACAGGCAAATGTCCGGCTACACTCATGTTGGGACGTCCGGTCAGGACCCGGATACCCACCTGGGAGGGAGCGCTGCGACCCATCTCTCCCAACCGTGTTCATCGGGAAGTGGAAGCCACCGATAAAGCTCGCAAAGAAAGCATGAAAGCGTACGCAGATGGCAGGAGACGGGCTCGTTCTCTCTCGTTCCACGAAGGAGACTGCGTGGTCGTTAAGCAGGAGCAATCCAAGAAGACAGACAGCAGGTTCAGAGCGGAACCTCTGACGGTCACTCGTCAGAAAGGCACCATGCTGACAGCGGAGTCAGACAACAGGCGCGTGACCCGAAATGTGTCTCACTTTCAGAAGTGCAGCCCAGCTCTACAAGAGGCACTCGAGTCGCGAACCACACCTTCAAAAACTCAGCAACCTGAAGCACAGAGCAATGGTGACAGCCTCCCGGGACAGATACCCGGAACCGAAACAACTACAGTGCCTGAAGCCCGCACACTCCGACCACGACAAACGATCCGTCAGCCCAAGCGGCTGATTGAGGAGATGTAACTCTTGGTGACTCTTTTCTTTGCTAACAAAGGGGGAGATGTAGAGATGAGGGGTCTAGTGGTTGCGTGGGCGGAGCGGTATGGGTGGAGAAAGGGGAGGACTGGGGGACAGGAAGAGGCGGGGTACGAGGACAGGTCGGCAGTTGAGGGAGAGTCATGCTGGTGTAAGGAGTGCTAATAAAGTATCCTAATGAGAACCCTCCGTGTCTGTCGTCATTGCGACTGAGTGGACACGACACAGACCTTGGCAAGGGAGGAGAAGGAACTTTTGAAGCCTAGCGTACGTCGCTTCATCATGCTAAGGGCCACTCCGATGGTGGAGCCGTACTTGCTGGGGTTCACAAACTCTTACGACCGTTTTCTTCTGACCAGGTCTCAGTTTGATCTTTCCACCTTCTTCTTGCCCATCCCAGGGGGCAGAACAAAGGGCATACTCTTTCGTCCTGCGGCTGCAATGGTACATCTCCACAGGACATGGTTCATTTCATAATGTTTTGCCCATTTTATGATATGCCCAGAAAATCCTTTTTAATTCCAAATTTGAAACAGGCCAATTTAGACAAGTATGGCCCATTTTTATATTTCTTCAAATGTTGACGGGCAACACTGTTTTTTATGTGCTTAACTTTTTTAAATCTGCAATTAGGCTTAGGGCGATTTGAGACTAACTCGCCTGACCCTTGTCACTATTCCTGGCACTATGCACTTTACCTTGCTCCACTAGCCATTTAACTAACAACTCAGTTAAGCGCAAGGTCTTACTGCACCATAGAGCATTGTTTAGCAGGTATGTTATGCATGTTCGTGGAGATTTGGCAATTATATATTTTTAAACTGCATATATTTTTACATTGTATATACTATGCTTCAACCTGGTATGTTCTCGTCTGGATTGTATGTATTAGATTTTTACCTGTGCTTTTATGGTTTCATCACATGAAACCGAATAAAGTAGGATTTATCAAGGTTAAGCATCACCCTTGCACCACGCAAGGGCGATGCAAAACATAACCGAGATTTATCAGCCATGTAAGGCCACATTGCATGCCCTTGCATGGATTGATAAATCTAGATTAACGCAAAGCAGCGCAAATCGCTGCCATGCGTTACTCTGCTGCAGGGAAGCATTCCATGTGTGGACCATGAGTGTTCCCATGCATCCACCCATGGATCTTGGAGCATTCCCAGATTTAGCATTAGTGGTAAACCAAGAAATGCATCAAAATGCTATGCCTCCCCAAGTGAGGTGTAACGAGGAGATATACCTTTCTTTCTTCTTGTTTTTTCCTCTTTCTATATGTGCTTCATTTTGCAGCACACATAAAAAGAAGAAAATGCCTCTCAGGATTGTTTTTGTGCAGGAAGGTATCCCTTCCTGCACAAAACAATCTTGCATCCAATGCAGGAACCCTTGCACCATGACGCAAGGGTGCCTATGTTGGCGCTAAGCAGCCAAAAGTGGGCCAACGCTAGAAAAGGACAGGAATGTGCCGTATAATGTTACATACAACGCATTCCTGCACTTTCCCTTTCATGCAGCGCATCTTAGCAAAGTGGCTTTCTGTGTTGCACTGTGGGAAGGAATTATAAATTTGGTGCCTGGGCCAGATTTATCACGCTTTTGCATTGCCCTTTTGCCACGCAAGGCAGCGCGAGGGAGACGTAAAACCTAAGTGAAATTTATCAAGCCACACAAGGCCGCCTTGCGTGCCCCTGCATTGCTTGATAAATCTAGAGTAACGCAAGGCAGCGCAAATCGCTGCCTTGCATTACTCTGTTGCCGGGAGGGGTTCCATGGGTGGAGCATGAGTGTTCCCACAAATCCACCCATGGATTTTGGTGCATTCCCAGATTTACCATTAGTGATAGACCTGGTAATGTGTCAAAATACGATGCCTCCCCAGGTGAGGCGCAACACAGAGAAATATATCTATCTCCCATTGTTCTTTCCTCTTTCCATGTTTGCTGCATTCTGCAGCACACATAGAAAGAGGAATATGCCTCTAAGGGGTGTTATTTATGGGAAGGTGTCCATTCCTGCACAAAAACAATCCAGCCTACAACGCAGGAACTCCTGCACCATGGCTTAAGGATGCCTGTGTTGGAGCTTGGCAGCCAAAAGTGCACCAGCACTAGGAAGGGACAGGAATGCGACATGTAATGATAAATGAGGCACATTCCTGCCCTTTAGTTTTCGCACAGTGCAACAAGGGGGCTTGCTGCGTGGCGCTGCATGAAAGGATTATAAATTTGGCCCTATAAATGTACATATTCAAACTACTTTCTATTCTACTCTCTCACAAACCAAACAGACTGCCAAAACAATTAAAAAAAGATTAAACGAAAATCTAAAAATGTCTGATATATGAAATACACACAAACATTACACTACAAATTATACTAATAAAATACTATTACATTTAATGCATTAAAAATACACAAAAATTAACATATATCTAATTAGCTAACTAAAATTTCATAAATTAAAAATGTATAAAATATTATTAAATAAATATTTTAAACCACTTCCCATCCTATTCCTCTATAACTGCAACAATAAATAAAAATACAATTTAAGAGAAATGTAACTCTTTCAATATATTACAAAATCCAAAAATTAAACTCAACTGAAAATAATTACAAATAAATAGCAATAAAATAATATTAACTTAAGCACTAAAAGTAAAACATTACAACAAAAAAATCAAAAACAGGTATTATATACATTTTACATAAAATGATATATTAAATATTTTGGCTTTTCAACAAAGTAAAAACAATTATTTTGTTATCTGCACTATTATGTGCCACAATAGAATTGTCATTACAATATTTCTTTAACAATATTTGTGTATTATACTATTTTTATTCTGCTCCAAAGGTGTCCACCTGTAAGTAGCACTCGACCAGCAGCTTGATTTATGTGTAGGTAGGGACGGGGATCCGCTCGCAGGAGCCGCTCCGTAGTGGATTTGCCTGACGCGTTTTGAAGCTCCATATGCTTCTCTTCAGAGGCTTTAACGGAAACGGTGTGCACAACCGCTAACCCACTTCGCCATTTAACATATGACACACCCACCAATGGGAGGCTCAAATGAGACTGTGCATTATGGGAAGTGTAGTGCGGAAAGCACATAATCAAGTCCTATATGGACCCTGCAAGTGGGCCCGTCCTTGATCCTATGTACGGCTGCTGTTCCACTTTCGTGGCCCCCAAGACTTCCGGGGTGGTGCATACTCCGCGGCTGGACGGCCGCGTGTTATATTCTGCTCCATAGGTGTCCACCTGTAAGTAGCACTCGACCAGCAGCTTGATTTATGTGTAGGTAGGGACGGGGATCCGCTCGCAGGAGCCGCTCCGTAGTGGATTTGCCTAACGCGTTTCGAAGCTCCATATGCTTCTCTTCAGAGGCTTTAACGGAAACGGTGTGCACAACCGCTAACCCACTTCGCCATTTAACATATGACACACCCACCAATGGGAGGCTCAAATGAGACTGTGCATTATGGGAAGTGTAGTGCGGAAAGCACATAATCAAGTCCTATATGGACCCTGCAAGTGGGCCCGTCCTTGATCCTATGTACGGCTGCTGTTCCACTTTCGTGACCCCCAAGACTTCCGGGGTGGGGCATACTCCGCGGCTGGACGGCCGCCTGTTATATTCTGCTCCAAAGGTGTCCACCTGTAAGTAGCACTCGACCAGCAGCTTGATTTATGTGTAGATAGAGACGGGGATCCGCTCGCAGGAGCCGCTCCGTAGTGGATTTGCCTGACGCGTTTCGAAGCTCCATATGCTTCTCTTCAGAGGCTTTAACGGAAACAGTGTGCACAACCGCTAACCCACTTCGCCATTGGTGGGTGTGTCATATGTTAAATGGTGAAGTGGGTTAGCGGTTGTGCACACCGTTTCCGTTAAAGCTTCTGAAGAGAAGCATATGGAGCTTCGAAACGCGTCAGGCAAATCCACTACAGAGCGGCTCCTGCGAGCGGATCCCCGTCCCTACCTACACATAAATCAAGCTGCTGGTCGAGTGCTACTTACAGGTGGACACCTTTGGAGCAGAATATACTATTTTTACAACAGTATTAAAGTCGAGCACTGTCCAAGATGATAGCAGTCTTCAACAATATCTAGAAGATGAGGAATAAGACCCTCTGGCTGCTAACCATTTTAAGGGTCAATTTAACATGAACTAGTGGACTTTGATGCAGAAATTTATGATGAGTTTTCAAGAATACATTGATAATGCGTACACTTTTATGCAACATCTGTATCTGTAAAGCACATGGTCTTGCAGAAGGATATCTTGGTGCTGAATAACAGATGTTTATTGTTACCCAACTCAATTTTGATCATTTTATCGACCTCAGAAAGATGAAAGACTGAGTAGACATGAGGTCAAATACAGGGTCCTACCGTGGATGCATTAGTCCACTAACCAGACCCTCCAGGATTTCGCGATTTGCCCAAAAATCGCAAAATTGGCAGTTTTGTAAAAAGGCCACGCTTTTTACAAAAGTGCCTGAGAAATTCCTTTTAATGGCCTGGCGTTGACCACTGAGGCAAAAAAAAGGAGGGGGTCAGCGAGCAGGCGAGGTGTTTGTTTTTTCACCTGCTGCGTCACATCCCCCTGCCTGGAGAACACTGCTGCTGCTCAGACCGGGACACTACATATAGTGGGGCAGGTTTACAAGCCCCTTGCACCACCCTTACGTCACTTTCCCCAAGTGACGCAAAAGTGGCGCAAGGGGCTTGTAAATAAGCCCCAGTAAGTTTTGTCCTGGCCGGAAGGATATGTAGTTTCTCTGCTCCTCCTCCCCTCGCCCTAAGGACATCCCAGCATATTCTGAGTTAGTGTTATTGAGTTATGTAATGTAGTTTTACTTGGCTTGAATGATTTCTGACCTAGGATACAGCGCTGCAAACCCGTTCGTTACATCTTTTCAAGGTCAAAAAGGCATATAGGGAATCGTATTCACTGAAATTGGTCACAAGTACTTTATAAAATATTGTCAAGTTCAACAGACACAATCGGACATAAAAATTAAGTCAATTGTTCAATGTGATCCTGTAACAGTAAAGGTGGGGTTGTCTGGAGCCTTAGGACCGGTGGCCTCTTTGATATCAATAATGTTGAAATCTGAGATCAAGTCATTCAATGTCTCCCCTTGCAACTCCTGTCTAAAATGTAATGCAAAACTTTGACTAAAAATCGGAAAACTATTTTTAAGATGACACTGTCCTGCAAAGATGCATGTTAAAATCCCCACAAAAATCAATGAGACAGCTAGCACGTTGGAATCCTTGTAACAGCACTCCCACAATCCCATGTAGTTTTTGTTTAATACCCCGTGTTCTATGGAGGCTTTTGTCTTTTTGGCAAGCTGCTAACATTCACCTTTCATGATGCCAACTCACTCTTCTCCCTTCCCTTGCACCTACATGCTGTTTGAAGGATCCATGCGTTTTTGGTAACTCTATTTCATATTTCCTATGCCTGTGGCACTGCCTCTTCGTGTAGGGGCTGTTTACCTGTGCCATCACAGAGACCTGAACACAGAACACACGATGGACTCTTTAACAAATCACAAATGGACGTGAACATTCACGGGGTAAATCACTAATATATCATAAGTCCGGTTTAAAAGTGAAATGGCCACATGGATCTTTCACAACGGAAAAAATCTCCCTGCCTTTAGAGCATCACATGTGCAGTGAGCACAGCACACCACCCACATCTCATATTTGTCAGACCACTAGCGAACTGGCAGTATGTTAAAATCTCCCTTGTCCCAGCAGATCATTAGTGAACAGGAATCGCCACACGAACTCCACATCTCCCGACACATGGCAGGACACCACTGACGTGGGGCAGACCCTGCCCTCCCTGTTGTGCACAGGCACCTTCTTTTATTGTCCATTTGTCTGTGAAGCTATAGTTATAGAGAGACAGTGCCCAGATATTCCTATATCTGGCATGTGACCCTTGAAGTGTGCACAGGCTCTCAGCCAAATCTCCCTACCCAGGGCAAACCACATTCGCCCAAATCTCCCTTACCTGGGCATATCACAAGTGAAGTGGACAAAGGCATCACCCCTCCTCTGACAGAAAATCCAAATGATGCGGTCACTTTTCTCCTCCCCCACAGATCACCACTGGCCTGGACTAAATCACTTTCCCTGGGTGTGGCAGATGCAGGTAAAGTGGACAGAGTCACATTCCCTAATTGTGGCAGATCACCACTAATGTGGCCACAGACACACCTGCACCATCCCTCTACCCAGACCTTCCAGGATTTCTGCTGGGGCACTATTTTTTAATTAAAAAGAAAGAATTTGGACCCGCTGCCTGTGGTTTATGTGGCAGGACCCGCTGGGGTCAATTTTTGTTTCGTTTTTAAAAAGAAAGTAAAATAATTTGCTGCTAAAATGCCACAAAATTTCCAATTTTTGCACCGCTAAATTCCCATTTTTGTGCTGCTAAATTTACTAATTTATGCCACAATATCCTGTGGGGTCTGACTAACCCACCAGACCTGGCAGTATTGGCTAACCCTCCAAAGCCAAAAAGTCACTACATTTGCCAAACTACGAGCCTGGGGGCATATGTATCAAGTTCTGTTTTTGCAATTCTCAAATAGCGATTTTTAGGGAATCGCTATTTGAGAATTGCAAAACGGGATGTAATAAAAAATTCGCAAATGTTTTGTGATTTCCTAGCATTTCTTAATTGCGATTAGCAAATTGCTAATCACAATTAAGGAATACCTTCCCATTCATTCCTATGGGCCAGGAGGCCCATAGGAATGAATGAGAAGACATTCTCAATTAGCGATTCGCAATTTGAGAATCGCAAATTGAGAATAATTTCAAGGGTGCAAGGGTGTCATAAGGACACCCTGATGCACCCCTGAAATGAGCATGTGTGTGCATGTGGCGCACATACATGCCCTAGGGGCATGTATGTGTGCCACATGGCACTTTGAAAGATACCGTCAGTCAGAAAACTTTATTTCGGCGAAAATGCCATAAAAGTACAGACATCACATTTAAAAAAAAAAAAATCTACACATGAAAACAGTTGTCTTAAAACCTCTCATAAAACAATAATTTAGGACAATATATATTCATAAAGTATCAAAAAAATAAATGATGTTTGTCACAAGATAAATTAAAAAGGGACATAGCTTGCAAAAAAAGCATTACAGTACAAGATGTTTTCTTATTACCCACATTGAAAATAGATATTTAGCAGTTACTGTGACGAAAATGGGAGAAGTATCATATTTCATTACCCTGTATAGATCTCTATAGTTACTTACACCAAGGTTTTTAGCAAGTTGGATGATCCATTTTCTGCGTGGATTTATGTAAGCCTTGCAAAAGAATATTACATGGACCTCTGATTCTTCGTACGTACTACACCCTGGGCAGGGTCGGGTTATAGATCCTTCCCATTTATTCGTCCTGCAGAATAGGGGAAGGGATCCATTCCTGAACTGTATATAAAGCTTCTTGGCAAACAATGATTGGATCAAATCCAGTGCTGGCTCAAAGCTGTAGCTTATTTTCATTTCGAGGAATACAGAGGTCAGATTAGTACTGGACTCTAAACATAATATTTGTGTCAATTTATGTTCCTCTATCGCTTTGGCCAGAGATTTTTTTGGTAGGACAGCACAGGTCTTCTCTGGATTGAGCCAAAGGTCTTCCCTTCCAATTTCACCTAAAGACTTTTTAATATATGCAAGCCACGGGATAATACCAGCCCTTGGGAGTGTCATAATTGATTTTAATTCCTCCCTAAAATTGTTAAGTTCTGGTGTGCTCCACAATCGGCGCCAGTACATAACCGGGCGTGAAGCAACCAGATCTACTATTGGATGAATGCCAAGGTCCATCCTGAGGGGCTGAAGGGGAGTGCTCATGGGTAATGCTAAAAGTTGCCTCATAAAATGGTTTTCTGACCTTGCTAAAATCTGAACTACACTATGGCCCCAAAGTTCAGCGCCATAGACCGCCACACCTCTTGCCTGCACCTTATAGACCTCTACAAGCGGGCTAATTAACTTTAACGGGCTGTCCCTATACATCTTCAGGATTCCCCCAGAAACTTGAACCAGTTTCAAATTAGCCTTCAAAATCTGGGGTCCCCAATCCATTTTATTGCTTAATGTTAACCCCAAGTAATCAAAAACAGTTACTCGCTCCAACGGCAGATTGTCCAATTTTGGGATAGGACAGTGTCCGCGTGCAGAACCATTTATTTGGTCTTATTAACGTTAATGACCAGGTTCCTTTTTCTGCAGAATGTAGCAAAGCCCTCCAAGACTCTTTCTATCCCCATGGCGGTCTTGGACAGGAGCAGTGTATTATCTGCGAACATTAGTGCAGGTATTTTCCTGCCAGCTAGCCTGGGTGCATCTATATCTCTTAAAGCTAGCAGTTCTTCCACAAGCCCATTTAAAAAAAGAGAGAAGAGGGTCAAGCACACAGCCCTGCCTCACACCTCTTTCAACGGGGAAGGGAGATGTTAATTTGCCGTTTTGACCATACCTTACCCTGGCAAAGGTGTCTTTATGTAGAGTTTCCAAAAGATAACATAGGTATGGGGGAACACCCATTCCCTTCAAAAGGTCCCACATCTGTCGTCGATCTACCATATCGAAGGCAGACTTTAAGTCAACAAAGGAAAGATAAAGGCTGCCTCCTTCCAATTTGATGGATTTCCAATAGATCATCTGTAATCTAAACAGTTGGTCTATTGTTGACATTTTAGCTCTAAAGCCCACCTGTAGAGGGGTCAGGATGTTGAACTCTTCCATCCATGCTTGGAGCCTCCCCAATAAAACACGTGCAAAGATCTTCTGTGCCACGTCTATTAAGCTAATCGGCCTATAGTTTGCCGGATCCAGGGGGGAGCCCTTTTTGTGTATCGGAATGATCTCGGCACCGGCCCATGTATGCGGCGGTGACATTCCTGTAAAAATTGCATTAAAAAGATTTTGTAAATAGGGAGCCCATACAACCTGTTCGCTCTTATACAGGTCACCCGGTATCCTATCTAGTCCTGGGGCTTTGTTTGGGAGAACTTTATTCAAGGCCAGTTTAACCTCTTCTAGTGAACATAAATAATTATCACCCATAGTCAAAAAAGGGACTTGCCTAGTTAGGGATTCATAATGTTCTGGGGCTATTGGATTACTGGCATAAAGGTCTTGGTAATGCCGACGCCAAACGTCCTCCCCTAAATTAGGTTGGACTGCAACTTGGGAGACAGAGGACCCAGTTTTAACCACATTCCAAAATGCCCTGGAGTCCTTTTTCCTTAGTGTATTAGAGATTTCCTCCCATCTATTGTACTCCCATTCCTTTTTTGCGTCTATGATCACTTTCTTGAAATGGCCCCTCGCCTCCTTAATCAATACCTTATTCCCCCCTTTTAGGTTTACTAAGAGTGATAACTTTGCTTCTCTACAAGTTTTGGTAAACCATAATGACCTCTCTCTCAGATTTTGGGATTTCCTCCTTATTTCCCGATAAAAGTACCCTTCTAGGGTAGCACATAGGTCTACATGAGTGGAGCCTATTTTGCCCTGATCTAAAGGGCCATTTCCCGCAACAGCAGGGTCCAGCACTCGCTCTAAAAGCGGATAAATCTCCCTGTACATATCTCCAAGCTCAGTTTGGGACTGGGCAATCTTTTCCAATCTAACTCTCCGACCACCACATGAAGTAACCAGAGGGGGTAAATGATTAACGTCCTTAGACTGATGTAAGAAGTTATCATAGCTTTCCAGAGTAATGACAAGGGGATTATGATCGCTTTCGCTGCGATTTACTACCTGGAATTCCAAAACCCTAGACCACATTCCCAATTTGAGCATTATGTAGTCTATGGTGGAGGCATATCTATTCCGTTGGAATGTAAATTTACCAGGATTATCCGCTGGGTGCCTTCCATTGCATGCCCTTAATGAGTGGGTAAGGGTTAATGCGTTGAGTTGAAGAACCAGGGGTGTCCATCCCTTCGTAAGGTATGAGTTACAAGGGGGGATTGCCCATACTTGGTCCTCTTCTTGGGTGACTGAGCTGGACACACCATTCAATTGTTCGAAATGACAGTTAAAGTCACCACCTATGAGCAATTGGTCCTGCTTGGGTAGTATACTCAGGAAATCTTCTAGTTTTAACAGGGTGCTAGATGTTTGTCCATACTTCACGGGGCGGGAATAAATGTTAATTAAATTCAGCTCGGGATGATCCCGAAATGTTAGGGCTATGCACATAATATCCAATGAGCCAGTGTCTATTACTCTAATTGCACAGCCCAAATGTGTTTTCACCCAAATGCACAATCCACCAGATGGCCTCCCTCTTAGGGCCCTTACTGCCGATTCCCAATACGTAACAAACCCAAGGCGATGACATGCTTTCATTGCCCAGGTTTCCTGAAAAAGGCATATGTCGTGGCCATCTATGAACTCTCCCCAGTTCGGGGAATCCAACAATGGGCCAATACCTGCCAAATTCCAGGATAAGATTTTTAGGCCCGCTCCATGTTCTAATTTTTGGGTGGGGTTGGCTCTTGTTTTGGGGCCCATATAGAACTGTATGGGTTGTCCAAATGTGTCCCCCCCATTATCTGTTGACTCTACAGTTAGGGGGAGGCTGACAGTCATTGGTTGGGTGGGAACAATACTTATACTAGTCTCAATTCTATTGGGATCTCGAGCATATTCCAAGGCCAAATCTATTTGCTGAAATGGCCCCTGTGAAGCAGTGGGTACTACCAACCTTAAACGTTCCTGTTTGTTACATGCCTTACTCTGTTCAGAAAAAGATACCTGTCTTCCCACCTGAATGTGATCCACCCCCTGGGGTCTGATGTTTTTAGTGGCCTCACCTTCAGGATGCAGTCAATCAACAAGATCAAGGGTACTGAACCTATTGTGGCATTGAATAGGGGGGCATGGGTCATGATGAGGGGCCCCTCTAGTCCCAAAGGGGCCCCTACACCTTTCCCTCATGACCCCATTTTGATCCACAAAACCTATTTCAAGGTTGGGTACTTTGATTGAATAAAAATATGAGAGGGGAAAAGATTGAATTCCATCCGGGGATCTAGCCCATCCTACATCCCCTAGAAACTTAGTCACCCCTTTATCCCTGAAGGTTATGAGGATACAATCACCCCTTATATTTTTCACGCTCCTGCCCACCCACTCCACTCTGCGCACCATCATAATTTCCCCATCAAGATAAGGTGGCAGGGATCTCTTTACACAGAGCCAATACATGACCTTATTCTTCAGGGCCATGTATGGTTCAATTTTATCAACAGGGAGTTCAGGAACGCCAGTTAAAACCACTACATGAGAGCTACACTCAGGGGGGAGATCTGGTCTTGGTAATTTTGTTTTATGACCTAGATGTAAATTATTGCTACAATCAGTGATAGACACTGGATTATGCAATTGGGCTGAATTCCTAACAACCCTAGCATCAGTAGGGACCTGGGGGATTTGGGAAGGATGGATGGGGGCAACAATTCTCTCACTACTTTGCAATTGGTCCCTATCAGGTGCTATTATATTACTAGATGGGTCTAACTCATTCTCTCTTGCAACCGGCAAGGCAGCTTGCTGTAAAGGTATTAGTTGACAAAGTCCCTTCTTAGTTGGCTGAGCCATCTCGCTGCGATTTGAGTCCGCAGCAATAAGAATCAGCCTTAATTTTTCTTCTACGATGGCTAGTCGCTTAGATAATGGAGATAAGCTCCCAGAGATTAATAACTTTTACCCAAAATGCATCATCAATTGAACATTTAGAAGAGTCTTTCAAAATGAGTTCAGATGACGTAGATGGTATGATATCCAATCCCGATGTTACAGGTAGACCTTCCTGCTCGGGTGAATCGTTATGGCCATTATTCGAGTTGGGAATATTTTTAGGTTTTTTATTATTGTTGTGTCTCGTCGGACCTCCCTCGCGCTTCTTCCCCTTCGATGGATTTATTCTTGGCCCCTTACTCCTCACGGACTGCTCCGTCTTTGACCTTGTTGTAACAGTGTTCATAAAGATGGGGGCGGGCGGTAATGGCTCTTTCCTTTGTGCAGATGGCTCATTTTGCCCTAGGTCAATTGGCCTTGGTACCTCTTAAGGCCCGTTGTGTTGCTGATGCATCGGGAAGTGCCTCAGTGTGTTCAGCCCCGTAGAGTTCATTTGGACCTTTGTCAGGAGTGCAGGCTGTCATAATGCCTCCTAAAGAGGAACGTTTCCCTGGTAATGGCTCTAATGATAACCGACGTTCAGTGACAGCGATTTCATATGCCAGAACATTACTAGCACGGGTAATGAAGTTTCCCAAAGTCTCAGCCATGCTGCCACCTTTTGGTGCCGGTGGCAGGCGCGCTATACTCGTCGCCATGGGGAAATGGGTGTTTAGGAATGATTCAAACCACTCAGGTCCAAATAGATGTATCAGGATGTTAAAATAGAGTTAAGACTCTTACCAAGTTCCAAATGCTGCTCCTCCGAAATGACAGGCGGAGCACCGGGCTTAGAGGGATGGCCCAGCCCGGCCTCCACCGGTCTCGAACGGGCTCAAACGGGCCCGTCCTTGGCCCGGGCTTCGCCCGGCACACGTCCGCGCGCGTCCGCTGCGCGGGAGCGGCGAGGCGCTATAAGGGCGCCGGCAGGCTCTGTAAGTGCGTGCAGGTACGGCTCCGATCAACAGGCCCCCTGGGAATTGAAGTCCTCCACAAGATCACTCTCCCAAGACTGGCGAAGCGGCTCTCGCGGCAGCGGGAGCGGCGAGGCGCTATAAGGGCGCCGGCAGGCTCTGTAAGTGCGTGCAGGTGCGGCTCCGATCAACAGGCCCCCTGGGAATTGAAGTCCTCCACAAGATCACTCTCCCAAGACTGGCGAAGCGGCTCCCGCGGCAGTGGGAGTGGCGAGGTGCTATAAGGGCGCAGGCAGGCTCTGTAAGTGCGTGCAGGTGCGGCTCCGATCAACAGGCCCCCTGGGAATTGAAGTCCTCCACAAGATCACTCTCCCAAGACTGGCGGAAAGATACCAAAAAGTGCATCTTTCAAAGAAATCGCAAATTACCACCAACTTGAAGTTGGTGGTAATTTGCGATTTCTTAAGGAGAAATCGCACAACTTGGGTGCTTGTTACATTGCATTTAAGGAATCGCAATTTGCAATTCCTTAAATGCAGTCGCAAAATAGAGAATCGCAATTTTGCGATTCTCTAATTTGCGATGCCCTTATGGGATGATACATCCCAAAAGGCCTTTTCCCGTTCGCAAACGGGCCGATTCTGAGAATCGGCCCATTTGCGAACGGGAAAAGGGCTTGATACATATGCCCCCTGATTACGAATTTCGCGGATGGAATACTCTGTCACAAATACGCTGGATTCCCCGTACGCCTTATTACTATTGCATTATATCCTATGGAACTTGTAATACGGCGGATGGGATATCTGTCACATTTGTGATAGAGTATCCCATCCGCCAAGATGGTTATCAGGCTCTTCATCTCATCACAGGTCTATGACAGGGAACTGAGAGACAAGGAGAAGTAACATTTGTTCAGGTTATTCAGTGCAGTAGGATAAAAGGTGGAGCCCTAAGACACTGCTATGGTTAAGGATGCATTGCCAAGCCTTGTTTTGATAACCTCATCTTTCCCACCACATTGTGGGCTTAAGGAAGCTTAGTGCTCTAATGTGGTGAAAAGAAAATGTATGTTTTAATATCTACTTCTAATTAGTGGTAATAAACATTAAATCAGTCTCGATGTAAAATGTACTTCATTGCTGTGTTTTATTTCGCAACCGAGGTAATGCAGACAAAAGAATCAATGTTTTGCATAATTAATGCAAGAAGAAAATAACACTGTAAATAGTTCATAAATAAATCATTTTGCTTTTGAAAAAATATCGAAGATAAAAGATAAGCTCTTGATTCGGTGTCTCTAAATCTTGCCAACAGAGTTAATAAACCAATGTTGCTTTACATTTTTTGCGTATAGTGACCTTCTACATACTTTCACAGTCATGCTGAATTGGGGTGCTGTGGCAGTAAAACAGGAACACTTGTGTTTTCATTCCCTGCATTTCCTGATTGGAAGAAATCACAGGAGTATAATCTTGTGAAATGCATCAAAAAGAAGGGCACAAGTACCATACGCAGGGACTTTTTCAAAACATGTTATTTTATAACGGAATCTAACTTATTTATAGAAAAAAAGTGAGAATATTATTTTCCTCAGGTTTCTTTACATCAAACTTTTGTATTAGATATAGTGACAAAGAATAATTGTAATGATCGCCATCTATTTTCAAAGTACTTTAACTGTCTTCCTTGTTTCCCTTACTCAATAGTACTCTTTTATTTATTCATTTTAAAGGTTTTATATAGCACTAGCTAGATCCTGAGGTATCAGAGCGCTTTACAGAATCAAGAGCAAGGTAATAATAATCAGTGACTGAGTATAAGATGTGCAACTTCAGAATGTTGACATGCTGAGTGGGCTCACATCTTTTTTAATCTTGTGATTGCAGGGTGCACGCATATTTCAGTAGTCAGGAGCAACCTAGCTCCAAGTCCAAGATCCAGATCTGCTTTCACACGAACATATTTTCACTGTTCATCTTCTTGTGCTGCTGTTCCACTGCGGTAGGACTCTCCGGCATTGCATAGTCAACATGTTCTTTATGGAGGATACACTACTCAAAAAATGAATCCACACAAAGACTTGGAATGGTAGCAGGAGACAGCTTGGAAGGATGCAATCAATGAGGGATGATTGGGAAATGGCTATACATTAATTTCCAGAGACTTTGGTGTTCTGGGGCCAAAGAACGCCTGAAATAGGCAAGAATTATTGGAAATGTCAGGGCAACAAAGAAAGGTCAGGTAATTTTTTTTGTTTGTTTTATATAGTGCGAACTCGACCCAACAGTATCAGAGCTCTTTACATGAGAACCAATTGCGTTACAGCCGGACACATTCATTTGGAGAGGCACAGGGAAATTAAGTGAATTGCCCAGAATCAAAGGATGTTGAGCGTCCCCGCCAAGAGTCGAACCGGGTTTTCCAGCTTCGAGATCGGCTGTTCTAGCTGTTAAGCCACATCCTCTCTAATTGACAATGAAGGCTGTGGTGGTGATCCATGGTGGTCGTAAGCAGAGTTGTAGAGTAAGAAAGGTTATGACAGAGCAGGGCTGCAAGGAAGGCTTTGCCCTATGTAAGGACTGAAAGGGCCAGGCCCATAGATTCTAGACCTGTTCTAGAGACTCACTCCGATGTTTTTTTTTCGCAGCATGTAAGCGTAAAAGGGAGAAAAGTATTTATACATTAGTCACTTAGCCAATAACTCCTGAAACATACTAACTCACAGACTACTACTTAAGGATAGTTAGTTTATTACAAAGCCAAAAATAACGGGACATAGAGACACCTTCAACACGAGAGTATAGAAATACAACGGAATTAGAATAAAGCCAAATTGGCGTATCCAATTTAGACGGTGCAGCATAAGCAAAACAATTAATTCAAGAAACAGGAAACAGAAAATTACTAAGCATGAGTCCACATTTCCAAGCATCTAGGGTTGATGAGTAAAAGTCAATCATCTATCCCTACTCTAGCTCTAAAGTGACATCACTACACCGACATCTTCAAGAGGAATGATAAAAGGCGTCAGTATGTGGAGTCTTCCTAAGAAGTCTCTCTACCATCGATGGGTCGAGTAGCTTAAAGTCACCATCACAAAGATAGAGCTCGATTGAGATGCTCTCTCTCTCTGAGGGCATAAGAGAAGTGGGGCACTTTCCCTAATTCTAACAACCAGTTATCCACAGGTAGAGTCCCACACTGCACTGTGCTAATGCCATCCGCTCTGGGTTCCCAGACATTCTCCTGTGTGAATCCCAACGGCCTTCTTTTGTCGACTCAAGGCGCACAATTGTAACTTTGTCTGTCCTTGCCTAGCTAATAAAGCAAAGACTTTATTCTGCCTAAAAGTGCGCTCCTTCACCTGCAATGCAAAATGTGAGAAAGAACAGATTCCACAACACATATGAAATTCAACTATCAATTCTAAACTAGAGTTTTCAGGGACTTGAATTTCAGGCCTATGACTTAAGATAACATAAGAATGCATCATGTAAGTTTTACAAATTCACATCAAAATTAATGAAATTCCAACTAATACCTTTACCTACTTGTGAAATGTCATAATTAATAAGCACATTTAGTACATGGGTATTCGTCAGTTCACAACAAGAGTTCCCCATGTTAATGTTTCCGCTGACTACATACATTTTCCACGTTAAATCTCCATGCTACTTGTCAGTAGCCTAAAATATGTCACATTTTTTTATGTAAATACATTCCAAAATCTAACACTTCACGTTTGCATATTTTTGCAAGATTATATGTGGGTGTGCATTACACATGAATATGATGCACGCCTACAAACAAAATGAGATTTCCGCTTCATCACGACCAATACAGCAAGCTCTGCTTCAAAAAGGAAATCCTTGTCGAATGTTCTGGATGCGTTCACAGTCTATGTAGGGCAGGTGTTTAGGAGCTGAATTTTCCTGTCTCGTTCTGCCTTTGACGTTTGAGGGTCCCAGGCCAGAACATTTTACAATACTTCCCACCTGCTTGTAGAAACTCTCTCAACGTCAGGGCGATTGCTATTATCTTTCACAGAAACAACCCCAATGCACAGTGGGGTGAACAGTGAGCGCCATGAGAAAGCAGTCTACCAAGCATCATATTTTCACTGAAATAGCTGCTGTCATGTCAGTGGATGCACTTTCAGTAAACATTTCTTTCCATGGTGGTGAGGAAACTCAGATATGGCAGGAGAGTACTCTCTAGGAAAGCACAGAGAGGAGTCTACTATCCCAGTGGCTTGGTGGCCTACACCATGGCCTAAATAGGCCTTCATGTCTTTTCCTGGATTTCGTCATGTAAGCCAAGAAACATAACAATAAACATAACATCTTAATAAAGAATACTCCATATTTTATCATCAAAATATGCCTTTGATTGTGATGGAACAAAGCATATTCTAATTTACTCTTCTTAACTATTTTGTTGTGCCATTGTCCAAAAGCTTATGAGATAATGGATTTCCCAGGGCTGCTTTTACCACCCACTCTACCCACACTATGAGTGCCCAAATCTTTTCTTGTAAAATAGGGCGAAAAAACACAACACCCTAGTGTGTATGATGTGCATCCCTTCCCCCTAAAAACACCACCCCATCATAGCGCAGTTTGGTGCTCTGATGCTGCACCAATACAAGGAGCTAAGCCCTCACCAGTGACAGATACATATCGATACAGTTCAGCCAAAAAAACATATTAAAAACCCATGCAGACAAAAAATTGCAGGGATATGAGAACATGTTAAAGCCAGAAAAACTGAGAGAGTAAGTTAGTGCTTCTGCTGTTTGAAGGGATTGTTTTGTTGAATTTCAGGTATCAGGGCTTGGGCAGAAGAAGTTTCTGAAAGCACATAAAAGCTATTGGCCCAACGGTACTTTAAGTTTGGCTGGTTGCAAAGGTTGTACCCGAACATCATGATTCTGAAATTTCTCAATCATTTGCTTGTGCTCTGATGTTCTTATGGATGTGTCATAGCAATTATATTCGGAACCGAGCCCTAGAATGGATTCTCCAGTCCCTCTGAAATCAAGACCTAGGGCCTGATCATGAGTTTGGCAGAGAAGTGCTGGCTCCACCCGCAGCTGCACCACCAAACCCATGGTCAGGCCACCTGCCAGATTACCAGTATAACTCGAGTCTGGCTGGTATTTTTTTTAAGTTCCCACAGTGGTTCCCAGAAAATGCGAAGCACAATGGGAACGCCCAAAACAGTCCCTGCATGGCATGGACTGTAAAGTCCATGCCGTGAAGGATCTGGGGTGCATGCACACGGGGGAATCTTGTGCGCCCCTGCTTGCACCCCATGACGTAGAGGCACAAGGGGGGCCTGCAGGGACCCTTCGTTTCCTCTCTGCCAGGGTTTTCATGGAGGAGAAACCACCATGAGAGGAAACTCCTAATATGTCTGCTGGGACTGCGGCAATCCCACCAAGCATGTTAATGCTGCCTGACTGCCACAACACCACCAGGGAATGGCGGTTCCCTGGTGGCTGTGGTGGGGAAATGGTGGTCCAACCACCCTAATCATAATAGGGTGGTCGGAAGACCGCCTCCCCCGTGTCCCCATGAGTAATTAGGCCCTAAGTCAATTTGTCAACCGAGGGTCTGCAACCTCCTGCAACCCACTGAGCATTACATGAGTAGGGTGCATATTAGACAACAATCAGTCCTAGTAGTAGACCACATAGTTATTATGGAAATAAACTAGATATTGGCAATGGTATTTGTCAACAGACAGAACAACAGAAAATACTGTAACATTATGATGGTAATTTAGGATTTCTCTGTATTGGTTCCTCAACCACTCCCTTCCCTTGGTAAATAAGCTTATTGTAGCTTCAAAAGGGGTCTACTGATTCTTTAGATCACCTTGCTCACACCTACATAACCCTTTATGAAAAAAGAAACGTTCAGTATAGAGACAGCTGTTGTTTCTGGCTTTGCACCACAGCAACTGTACTGTCCCCAGGCAGACAGATACGCCTGTTGAAGACTTGATGTGTGTAAAGCTCCTCAGCCTGCAATTCCTGGACTGATGTTCATCCACCTAACAAAGCTTCAATGAAGCTTATTTAATCCACTTTGAACATTAATGCATGTTTTAAAATAAACAATTTATATATAAGCCTCTTTGGCCATTAGCCTACATATGTTCCATGAAATGTTTTCTATTTAGAAACTTTAATTGTGAAATCAAGACATCTGATTCTGCGAAGCCATGTTTACTATTTAGAAATATTAATTTAGAAATTCAAGATATCATGCTATGCTCAAACAAACATTAAACAATATATTCGAGCAAGCTACATTATTACATTGCACTGAAACAAATATTTCAACCACATAGACAATTGTGCATTTGTATTTAAAAACGTACACTTTAATAAATGAATAGGTATGATGCTAAAGGGAGATACCTACATTGAAAATATATTATGTTGAAGGGAACTCAATGGACCCTTGAGATAGTTAATTCACAAGGAACACTAGGAATAAAACATACTTTTTATTTAGATTTGTTACAAATGACTCATATACTGCATATACTGCATATTTTCTGTCCCTTTGGAACTCCATTTATCTGAATGTTTGCTCCCCCTGGATGTTTTTGAGGTCTTCTAGCTTTAATTTAACACTGGATACCTCTTATGTAAGTGAAAAGTCTGGGCGTTGTCAATCTTAATTTGCATTAATGAAAAGGTTTTGCCTTGAGTTGTTTTTATCTCCTGAACTTCTTATAGCTGCTGACATAGAAGTAGGAATATCTGAGCATTAGTCACAATGTCAGCACTGTTCATAGACAGTGCCTCAGATTTGTCGCTGATTTAGTTTTGTGGTCATAGTCACAGGATGAATCTATTAGAGTTTCTCATATTGTGTCCTGTGCATTATGATTGACAAATGGCTGTGTGGAGAGGTCTAAAACGGGTATGTCTGGTGTAAGCTCAAAAATGAGGCTCCATCGACTGCTTTCTGCAAACATGTTTGATGGTAAATTGGATAGTGATCAGATGTCGTTGCTGAATAGGTTGGATCAGATTCAAATGAGGTGTAGTTAGAGTCTAATAGCATTGGATGGCCATAGCTGCAATTAACATTACTCGATTCAGTCATCTTTTTCTATGCCCTGTGTATGTGGCATAATCTCAGAAGGATTTAATAAGGGCTCTTTGTTGGTTGCATCTACTGAGCTCTGTGATGGCTGCAGGCATTTCTTCATATCTCAAGGTATCTGACAAAGAAGAGTGACTTAAGGATAAGATTGATTCCACTTCAATATAAGTCTGTTTTCTAGCGGGGTCTGTCTATTTAATTACTAAAGTGGGGGCCTTGTGTAATTTGGGCTAATTTATTAGCTTTAAGATGTCATGGTGACAATTTGTAGGGGGCTTTATTAGATTGTATTGAGACTGGACCACTGGAGTAAAGAACATTCTGTCCTGTCCTGTGGACACAGAAGTTCACTTTGACATTAACACAGCTGTGTTGGGATTTATATCTGTAATACAGCTGTTCTTCTGGTATCTATGTCACCTGGTAGAGTAATGTAACTGGATTCTGGAATGGAATGAAGAAGTGGCTGGTGTACTGTACTGTAACAAATAAATCCTCTTCTCGAATTCATCATTTTGGGTCTCAGTGTGAACTTTACAAGAGGCGATGAGTTAAAGCAGCACTTGTTACCCCTTGCGCTGCACAGGAGCGGTGTTGTCTCCTACAAAACCCATGGATTTTAAAGGATTTTTTCTTCGTGGACTTTTCTTTACATTTGGAATACAAGGATTGATGACTTTGAGGCTTTGCGTAGATTTGAGAACTGTGAACACTAATATAATATTGTGGTAAATTGTCATCCATTGCCCAATATTAATGAGGTAATTTGCATGTTGGAAGGAGCCAGAGTATTTTCTACTTTGGATTTGAGATCAGTCTATCATCAGATTGAGCTGACCAAGGATTCTCTTCATCTTACAGCATTTATTATACCACAGGGGCTATTTAATTTAAATATATGCCATTTGGATTAGCCTCTGCTGCATCTGTGTTCCAGAGGGCAATGTTTCACTTGTTCAAAGACATGGAAAAGTATGTGTCAGTTCTTTTCCAAATCTGTTGAATCTTTGGGTCACACTGTGTCAAAGAATAGTGTCATACCAAAAAGGTCCCTGGTAGATCCCATCACTAAAACGCCTGCTCCGGACAGTAGAGAGAAATTGTCATCATTTGCAGGACTTTGCAAATATTATAGTAAATTCATTGAAAATTTTGCTACAAAAATGGAGCCGCTTTGAGAGCTTACGAGGAAAAATGTGGACTATCTGTGGACTGATAGGCAAATGTCTGCTTTCGAAGCAATGAAGAATAAAATTGCCCATGCACCTACTTTGAAGCCTTTTCAGATGTGAGCACAGTGCATTGTCACAGTAGATGTAAGTATGTATGGTATTGGTGGTGTATTGTCACAAAGGTGTGGTAAAGAAATGTAGAATATCACTTTGGCATCTCGCACCTTAACTGATGCTGAAAGGAGATATGCAGTCATTGAAAAGGAACAGTTGGCGTGTGTATGGGCCATTGAACATTTTCACAACTTTATATGGGGCTCACGTTTTGTTCTGAAAATGGATCATAAACCATTGGTGGGGATCCTTTCTCTTGGTGGGGATTGGAATGCTACGGCCCGGATTGCAAGATTGATTTCCAAATTGCAAGAATATTGCTTCAATGTCTAGTATGCGCCGGGACGTAGTAATGTGATGGCTGACTGTCTGTTGCATCTTCCTGTGTGTAATGGGTAAGTCAAATCAGAAAGTATGGATGAGAATATTGCACTCACGGTTTCAGAATATGTGACTGATAAATTTAAAGGAATACAGAAAGATAAATGGATGAAAGATGATGAAGAAGATAAGGTGTTGTGTGAGGTCAAAAAGTACATGAGAGCAGGATGGCCGGAAAGGAGAATATTGCTGGAAGAAATTGTTCAATTTTTTGAGGATTGCTGATGAATTGGTAATGGAGAATGACCTGATTTTTTAGAGCGGTAAGTGTATCCTTCCCAAGGGAATGCAAGAAGAAATTTTACGACTGGCACATGAAGGGCATCCAGGTATGTCATCTTTGAAAAGACATCTACTACCGTTTGGTGGCCGGGACTCGATAGGATGGCAGAAAAAGGAGTAAGGGAGTGTAGTGTATGTGTGAATAGTGAAAGAAAATTCAAGCCAGTACCTGCTCCACTTCAACCTGTACTTGGCCATATAGACCTTGGCAGAAAGAATGTTTTGATATTTCTGGACCATTTTATGGACTGCCTGCTGATTCTCGCTACCCTTTGGTGCGTACTTGTTGACTATCACTCAAAATGGCCAGAAGTGAAATTTGGACCTCATGCTACTTTGGGCGCCATTATTGAATTTTTCAAAGAGATGTTTGCCAAGGAAGGATATCCTGAAGAGGTGATCTCTGATAATGGTACTGGCGATGCAGAGTTTCTTCACTTTCCGCAATATTAGACATGTTATCACTGCATTATATGAACCTCAAGGAAATGGACAGGTAGAAAAATTCAATAGGGTTCTCAAGGAGTGCATTAGTTGGGCACTTGGTGTTGGTGGATTGTGGAAAGATAAGTTGAGGGAAAAGTTATGGTGGTATCGCATTACTCCTCAAGCTACCACTGAGGTCAGTCTTTTCAGACTGTTGAGAGGTAGACCACCAATATTCAAAGTGTGTCCTTGGTGGTTCAGGAGAGAACAGAGTGTAACTCAGGATGAGGTGAATGTACAGGAAATAACAGAAAGGGTCAGAAGGAAGCAAGAAATGGTCAAGATGATGTATGACGACAAGTGGCAAGTCAAGTGTTATTCTTTTATGGTTGGAGATCGGGTGAGAGTTAGAATACCTGATTTGGTGGGAAAAGGTATGGCAAAATTTGGCAGAGCCATGAAAGTAATCAAGATCTATGGTAAGAGTGTGGTGACACAAGATGGAAAAGTCTGGAATGTGAGGCGGGTGGCTAAATGCAAGCTAGACAGTGTCGTTTTTCAGGAGGAAGAGAATGATGTATCAATTTTGTGAGAGTAAAGTTGGGAAAAGATGCAATTTATGAATCTCAAGACAGTGGTGTTGGTGGTCAGAGTGATTCTTCTATGGATTTGAACATGGTAGAAGGGGTGGAGTATGAGAAGTGTATTGGAGGAGAATCTGTAGTCTCATGAGTTAAGATGGGAACATGTGTGAGGTGTCTTCCAACCAGGCTCGGAGATTTTATCTGAGGTGTTGGGTTTCACTATTATATGTCATTATATTTTATGCATGTATTTTATTGTATAGAGTTTGTTGTTTTGCATTTTGCCATTTGTATAGGGGAAAGATGTGTTGGGATTTATATCTGAAATACAGCTGTTGTTATGCTCTACATGTCACCTGGTAGAGTGATGTAACTGGATTCTGGAATGGAATGGAATGAAGGGGTGACTGGGGAATGTGACCAGGACAAGGCAGTTGGTGGAGTTGAAGGGCACTGTGCTGTAACGAATAAATCCTCTTCTTGAATTCATCATTTTGGGTCTCAGTGTGAACTTTACAAGCTGGCATATATCAGCCTCCTGCCGAAGACCTAATTAATCCAACCCGACAACCTGAGAGCTGACAACCAAGTAAATAGCAAGCAAATATATGCACAAGCCTTATGTAGGATGACATTTTAACCTCTTCCATGCTCATGACGGCTCCCGGCCATCATGAGTCATGGTGGGCGTGTGCGCACGACGCCCGGGAGCCGTCATGACCACGCCCGCGATTGGAATGTTCAGCACGCTGCGGCGGAATTTGTGCCGCAGCGAAGAGGTTAACTCATCCTATGTGAGCATTCTGCCCTCTACCCAGAGCCACCTACATTTTACTGGAAGTAAGTGACTGCTGTATTCCCAGGAACTGGGCACCCGCATCCACTTCCAATGTGATCCTTCATTCCAGAGGAGTGAAGTTTGCAACTTTGCCATGTATACCAAGAGCCGTGTGACATGCATACCTCACAAATGTGACTACCGCTCTGAGGGGGGTAATCAATTGTAAGCACATAAAATGTAATTAATCAAAAACAAATTATTGCATTGGGATTTGGTGTTGGCATCTCCATTGTATCATAAAGTGAAGGATATCTAAGGGTGTGTGGATCAGGCAGTGCCTGGAACAAGCAAGGATACCAGGCAAGCCGTAGTCTGAATGCTGCTTCAGCACTTAAGGTAAACGGTCAGGATTGTGGGCATACCCAGGAAGGTGCATGGTTTGCATAAATTTTTTTATTTTGTATCTTTCTCAGTAAAAGAGTTTTCTCCCTTTAATAGTTAAAGGGGGTGTGGCCAAGATGGTGGCAGTGGCGGAAGCACTTTAGGGATGTCCGCATGATCACCTACAATTATCCTACGCCTCCCACTTGACCTCGCTTGACGAGTAGTCCTCGAGCTCCAGAGAGGCATCAGTCGCTCCATTGCATCGGGGCGGAGACAGAGGCTCGGTCCCTGCTGCTGAGGTGGGTCTGCCCACTAGGGTTCCTGATCCCCAACCTTGCATGATTCGCCGTCCGCCATGTCAGCATTGCCATTGGCACCGCCGGATTTCAGGGGTGGAGCCTTGCTCCTGCATTGAGCCCGGCACATGCCCTATGGGGTTGCCTGCTAGGAGGGCACAGCGGCATCACCTGTTACACATACTCTCCCCTCGTGGGAGCCCAGCCTGGACAGGGAGTGCCGTGGTCATGGGACCTGGCCTGAGGATACGGGTGTGACTTTGGGCTGGGCTCTCACATGGTGCCAATCTGGGACCTCCGAATACATGGAAATGAAGGCCGCTTATTATTGCGATGAGAGACCCGATCGGCGGTAGCCTCCTGGGACTGGATGCTCTCTGACTCAATGTGTAGTGGGTGACACAGTCGATGCAAGGAATTGAGGCCCTGCCGCTGCATCCCAGACATCCTGACAAAGCACTGGGCTGCTCACTGGGAGGGCAAGAATCAGGCGGCCTAGCTATCCCAGCGCCCCTCTGCAGAGGGCCCTGCTCCATATCAACTACTCCACGGTGGTAGGGCCCACTTTGATGTAGCTGACACACAGGGGGGCATGGTCAATTCCGCCCCTCCCTCGTGCTGGGCGACCTTCGGGACATTGTGACTCACTAGAGGTGCTGCCCGACATGAGGAGAGTCAGGCAATGTGGCAGTGAATTACTGCGTACTGTTTGCGGATGCATACTGGGCCTGGAGGTTGCTGTATCCGTAGACCTTCTCTGACTTCCATTTAGTTCACACTGGTGGGCACGTCGCCCTACCTGGTACAGATGGCAGTGGGGTCACTTAGTGGGGCGAGGTGATTATCAGGCTTCCCGCAAGGCTGGAACTGCGCCACTTCACTCAATTGGATTCACCTGTCCCCCCACCCAGTCTCACACTTACTAGTCATGGTAGGTCACCACGTGGAAATCATATTTGCCGACAATATCTGTTAACAGGTGTGTGAAGTGCGGCTCTTTTTCGCCGGATGGGGTGCCCCGGAGCTGCCCCGGTGGCTCCCATAAACAATTTACAGTGTGAGAGGTAGGAGAGATGGCTGCGTGGAGAGGTGGCCACTCTCTGAGTGGCGCCGCAGGTCGGTACGAGTGGAGCCCTGGGAAAGGACAAGCCACAGAGAGGGACACAACAGACAAAACTCAATCAATATACGGTGCAGGGCGCACCATCATGGACAGACTTGCCACAGGATCCCACGCTAAACAAGTATATGCCCAGAATAGACCCCGCCGGAGCTCAGATCCTCGTGGCCATTTAGGCCTCGTTCGCAGCAGGGCAAGCAAAGGTAGAAGCTGTATATTTAGATGTGGGCCTGTTGAGAGTGGACCTTTGAGCAGTAGCAGAGTGGTCCATAGCTACGGAGCAAACTGTCACTGAATTGCAGGCCGAGGCTTTGACATTGAAAACTACTCTTTTAGACCTTTCAGCGAAGACTGTAATCCTAGAACGTAGGGCTTAAGATGCAGAGGGTCGCTCCCGAAGATGTAATCTGCTATTCGTTGGTTTCCTGGAGGGTGCCGAGGGAGGAAACCCTGAGCTGTTCCTAGAAAGGTGGGATAAAGACACATTTCCGGAGGCCCTCCTGTCCTCTTTGTTCATAATTGAGCAAGCATACCGGGTGCTGACCCAGGTTCCTTCGACTGGCGTTGCGCCCTGTACTCCTATAGCAAAAATCCTAAATTATAGGGACAGCGACTGTATTTTTCGAGAGGCCCGGCGGGTGGGAGATCCCACCTTTGAAAATCACACAGTCCTCCCATTCCTCTCAGAGAGTAGTGGTATGACAGGATAGCTCCCTGGAACTGGAGCCGCCTACCTCAGACAGAGAGGACGGACGGTTGCCACACATTGATCTGACACGTCTGCAATTAAGCGAGAGGAAGCCAGGGCTCGGGTGAGGTGGTAACAGCCTCAAATTCAGACACTAGCACCGGAAACGTCGTAGTAGAACGCCACAGGCAGTGATTCCCTGACCTGCTGTAGTCCCATCCTGTGCATTTGTGTGGACACAGAAAGCGCTGTAGCCGGTGCCAGGTTTGGATGGTGTGTGTGCTGTTGGCTGACTGAGAATTGGTTCTGTCGGGGATTCTCATTTGCTTAGGATACTCAAAACGCATCAAGGCGGGTCTTCCTCAGGACTGGAAAGGAGGGGTTTGACAGCCAATCAGCAGATAATTCAGTAGATTAAATCTGCTTGTTTCCTGTCCAGGGAGGACCTGGCCTGGCAGTTCGGTCTGGACTGTTCCCATGGGGCACAGGGTCAAGACTGATTTGCATATGGTTGGTCCAAACTGGGGTGGCGGACTGGGCAAAAGAACAATGGATTTAACCCAGATCTTTTGACTGGGGGAGAATGTTTGCATTGTCAGCATTCCGTCCATTATTTGTTTGCTGTAACACTTTTCGCCCTATGTGGGATGGGTATGCCCAGACGTGGGTCCCTTGCTCACTGTGTCACTGGATTCAAGCTAGCCTGGCTGATTAAGGGTGACATACCCTGAAACCGGTCCCAGGATGCTTGTTTCCGGTCCAGGGAGGACCTGGCCTGGCAGTTCGGTCTGGACTGTTCCCATGGGGCACAGGGTCAAGACTGATTCGCATATGGCTTGGTCCAAATTGGGGTGGCGTAGTGGGCAAAAGAATGATGGATTTAACCCAGATCTTTTGATTGGGGGAGAATGTTTTCATTGTCAGCTTTCCGTCCATCATTTGTTTGCCGTAACGCATGTTGTAAAGCCAAGCGTCACATTATACCTGTGTCAGGAATAATGTATGCAGGGTGGGCGTTCCTACACAGGAAAGCACCGTAAAAGTGACGCAGTGAAATCTACAAGATTTCACTGCATCACTTGTAGGACGCCACTGCGTCAAAACCTTATGCCTGCTTGAAGCAGGTGCAAAGAGTAATGCAATGTAGTGAGAATAGGCCTCAAAATGCATTGCTGGAGTTGCGACTTGCTTGTGACATGACTCCAGCAATGCGTGACTTTTGACCCAACAGATGCACCAGAATTTCTGATGCATCTGTCAATCCTTGTGCCATGGTTTTGGGTCTTTTCTCCCATTCCTCTTAATGGTGGTCGTCATTTCCAGGTGCATTATCTTTTGTTTCTTCTCTCCTTCTAAATAGAGAGGGATTTTGTCTTTCATTTTTTCTGTAATATAACCCTTGAATGTCTGATACACATGTTTATATATTTTTGTTTTTAGATGTTATATTGAAACTGGTACGGACGCTCATATAATTACCGTTTGTCCTAATGATGACCATTTAGTTTCACTATGGTCGAAATGTCGTCGACGCACATATGTGGCCGAAATTGAAGAGGTCTCATTGTTTGCTTTGTGTTGTTTCATTTTTGTCCTGAACTTCTGATTTTTGTAAAACTTTTTTCCTCAGCCACTTGTCTGTTTACACATTGCACTGTTTACAGGTCTTTTTTGTGTATTGTTTTGAGCGCCTTTTGTCGTATATGTTTTAAGATTTAAATAGTTATCATTGTTAATAAAACATTTTCAATTAATTGTATATATTTAAACATGGGTTTTCTGTTTTTTCTCCTTTTTCTCTTTCCTTTTTCCTTTTCTACGTCTTCATTGATATAATTTTCCATATTTTTCATATTATGATGTTTTCTTTAGGTTTTTTCATTTTTTTGTTTAAATTTGATGCACGTATTGTGTTAACTTGAACTCTTGTTAGGATTCTAGTATTGTTTTCCCCTGGTTCAGGTCTTCAGGGCTGCCCCTGTTGTTGAAAACTATATTGTAAATACGGCGCATCCATGATGGCGCAAGGGTTTCACAGGGTGGTACAGGGAAAGTGACGCATCTCTACAGATGCGTCACTTTCTTGTAAATCTGCTCAACCTCAACAGTTTTTAGTAGATTGGACCGCTTCCTGCTCTCGGCTGAGGCCGATGACAACTGGGGATCCACCAGTAGAAGGGGGACAGAATGAGAAGCCTTAAAGGCTGTGACACATGGGGAATGCTGCTCTAGAGTAGGTGGGTTGAGAAAACAATTGGAGAGGGACCTGACCAAGGCAGAAAACACCCTGACTAGATTACAGGGAGCGGAGCCTGATGGGTATGCGTAAGGTGAGACACTGCTGCATGCCCAACGCAGAGTGGGAAAAATATGGGACAGACTAAATTGCATGGTACTTTGAGAATGTCAATTACAATTTATAGTACTCCACTGTTTATTTTTATCATGATACTAGAGACAAATATTGGAGGATTCCAGTTGTGAAGCTATTATTGATGGAAATAAAGTGGGAAAAACCTTTGTTTTTATTTATTTTCCCTCACACCCCCTAGTGGTGTCATGCTTCATCATCGGGACACCGCGACCCCTACAAGTCGCGGTGGGCTCGACCAATATTCCAGGGAGCACTTAGATCATATCATAGGCCAGGGGATAAAGATTAAAAATTCACTGTTGGACCCCAGTTTCCCTTTATTCTTGGGTACAACAGGAATGTTAAAATTAAAGACAATAGTGTCATATGGAGTGTTAGGGTCCTAGGACCCTAGGGCCAACATGTTTTTATTATTTACTAAATGATATATTGAATCTTTCCCAAATTCAAAATAAAGACAATGTGACCTTTCAATGACATTCACTTTCATAAGTTAGACTATATTACTGGGTCCATGCTTTCAGAACCAATATTATTTAGTCTAACTCTTAAGTTTACTAAAGGAAACTCTGCTTTAAACTTCAGCGTTTGCTATCATGAAATGAAAGTGCTGTGACTCACTTTGGGGTAGGGCAAACACTTACATTTTGTGTTGGGCAGAATCATCATGTATTACACATCATCCAGGCTTGAAGCCTTCCAGCCCGGCCCGCTGCAAAATAAGGAGATTTATGAGCGGGATTACATCAAAGCCTAGTACGCTTTATTTTTTAATGGAAAACATATTTTAAATATATTGAAATATTAGAATCATCATTTTTACTTGTGCAAAGCTTACACTGATTCATGGAACTAAAATGCTCAGATTCCTCTACAAAATTTATGAAGAATATTAAAATAAACAACTTAAAAATTACCGGCCTTCAGAATACCCTGAATGAACTTCTTCCACTGGGAATTTGCTTTATAAAGAAAACATGTAGGGGCATATTTAAAAGCCCTTATCGCCACTGGAGCATCACGTTTTTGATGCTCTGGTGGCACAGCACCATTTTCCATATTTACAAGGTGGCGCTAAGCCACTTTGCATGGCTTGACGCCACCTTGTAAAAATGCCTCTTTCCGCCGCAGTCCTCAGTGGCAAAGGGGCGTGCAGTGGGTTTTGCCGTGGGCATTCCACCGCATCACCCATTGCTTTTTGACACTGCCCCAGATTTACAAAGCTGAAGCAGCGCCAAAAATGAAAGCCATGGAATACCTGGTGTTAGAATGGCGTAACAAGGACAAATTATTAATTCTGCAACACACATAGAAGGTGCAAATCGCCATTGTAGATTGTTTATGTTCAGGAAGGTGCCCCTGCCTGCACATAAACAATTGTCAATGCAGCAAAGGCACCCTTTCTACATGGCAGCAGGGTGCTTGCGGTGGCAGCTTTTTTTGCACCAGCTCTAGGGTAAACACAGATGTGCGCAGTATGCTTGTGAATACGGCGCATCCCTGAGCTTTGATAATGTCAGAGCGCAGCGCTGCTAAATTTGGTGCAACTCCTTTCTCCGACATTTTCTTGTGTAAATGAGCCCTATAGTGCTTGAAGCTAGATTCCTGGTGTACAGGACATAATCTAATCACTGGACAGAGGTATGCATTTGGGTGGCAATTGGTCAGAAAGAAAAGATGTAGTTTAACCCAAAAAGTTGAGTGGAATTAGAGGACAATTGATTCAAAAACATAATTGCAGCCAGTTGTATACTCTGGGCCCGATTCACAAAGGTAAGTTACACTTTTGAGTAAGTTTACACTTTGCAGTAAGCTTACTACTTATTCCCAAACTCTGAGTGTAAACTTACTACATAAATGTTAGTTATATGTCTCTAACCCTTGAGTAATATAATTGCCTTACTATTGTGTGGGTGAGTGATGCCCCTCCCTAAACCCGTCCTTCACACTCCCTAAACCCCTCTTACTCCTCCCTAATCCAATACCATTTAGTAGTAAGTCTGCCCATTTCCCCACCCTCTTCTTCCAGTCCCTCCCACACTTATTTTTAAAACATATGCTTACATATGTGGTTCCTCCACAATTGAAGCAGATAAATCTGCACATATAAGTATAGGTAGTGCAGAGTAGTAAAACTCTGCACTTAGTTTGTGAATTGCAATTTGTAGTACATTTTGTAGCACTACAAAACATACTACAAAGTGCAGTTTAAGAATTAGGCCCTTATAGCTTAACTAAAGAACTTGATTAAACTGTGTAAGACATGTTTAACTGTAACAGCACAATGGGTCAGATGTACGGACCTTTTCTTTCGTGAGTCTGTAATTGCGAGACTTGCAAAATGAAATGAACTAAAGTGTCTCAGACATATTAGCGATTCCCATTGGGGGTCACAATTGACCTGCCCCATCAATATTCATGAGGCAGGCCGCAATATGCAATCCATTGGGAATCGGCAATAACACAAGGGACAGTGGTCTGCAATGGACAGCAGAACACCATGTCTGTGTTTGCTTTTAAGTAAAGCAACTTTTTTTTTTAATGCAGCCCATTTTTCTTAACGGAAAAGGGGATGTGTTTAAAAAAGAAAAATGAAATGTTTCATTTTTTAAGGGTAGGCAGTGGTTTGTGGGACCACTGCCTGCTCTTAAAAATCGTTTTTGCTACCATTTACAGATGGAAAGGGGTCCCTTGTAAACCCCTTCCCTTCCCTTTTGCGACTGGCTTACTACCTACTTGAAGTAGGTGGTACACTGCAATTGTTTTGCAACCGTAGTCCGGTTGCAAAACAAATTGTACATCCCCCTGTGAATTGCTAGGAGGAAGAGACGCCCTTGCCATGTCCCTTCTTAATAGTGACTAATAGGTTACTGACTCACAAAATAGCGCTAGTACATTACAAAAGCCATTTTAGCAGTTGCAAACGGCCAGAATCTCTGTTTGCGACTGCTAAAAATGGTTGTACATCTGGCCACAAATCCTTAGCACAAATCCCAAATGTGCATTTGTTTTAAAGGGCTTATCCAGTGCATAATGTCAAAAATTCTTTTACATCGTAAACAGACATCATCAACAAAGGGGATGAGTAGCAATGTAGGCAGCAGTGAGGGGTGCCATCATCACTGACTGAGGCAAAATGAGCTACCGCTTTGTTTCCACATTGAATGGGAGGCTATCCATAGTGGCCTGGGCCTTCACACGATACCTCAGCATTGCAGACCCCGAACTCCACCGTACAATCCATTGTACAGACTTGAAGGCACTCACATAAAAGTTTTAATATTGATGCCCATATGTATACCCGCAAACATATCTGGAGCAACACCACTATACCTCTGGGGGATGACCCGTACCATGGGGGACATGGAAAAAGGCAGGAATCCTCACACACGATCACCTGCTCTTGCATGGTGAAGTTAGACCCTTTGACACACTGCAAGAAGAATACCGCCTACCCCAGTGGCACTACCATTTTCTCACAAATAAAATCCTACTGCATGACAGAGCTAATCTCCGAACACTAACCTGACACATGAGACACCTACTGGCCACTGCTATGACGGCTGCGAAAATTCTGAATACTGAGACATTAGCAGTCGCCCGGGAAACTTACCCATGATGACTAGCTGTGGAAATGTATGAAACCGTCTCTTTGAAGGACTTATTTATAAATGGCAATATAGCACAGAAACCTTTACACATATCTGTCACCTTTCATCAAAATCCCAGCACCAACCACATCGGTTTTGAAAAGCCAAAATGTCTAAATGTTTGTATGTCCATAGGTTTATAGACCTACTTGTATCAGCACTCTAACAGGCACATGCATCAAACCTTTTTGCGATCGCAAAGGGTGCGAATCGCAAAAATAGGCCGATTGCGATCGCAAAAGTCAGTGTTGAAATGCATCAACTGTATATTTGCGAAAATCCATTTTTTCGCAAATATAAGGAATCGCAAAACATTCTGCGAATCAAATAGCGAATCGGTATTAGCGTGTCCCAATTACCGAATCGCAAACAACGAATCGCAAAATGTATGCATGACAAATCGCAAATAGCGATTTCCATGAAAATCGCAAATTAGCGATCGCTAAATAAGAAGGATCACAACCAGGTGGTAATCATGAGTGCAAATCACAGACAGGTGAAAACCAACTGAAACCCATTTAAACACACCCAGAATGAGCCAGCACTGTTCACAATGGCAGGGATTTACCTGATGGCGAGGAGGATGAGGCTGCAGGCTGCCGCACAGAGACGGAGGCGAATGAATGAGCGCATCTTCAGAGTCCGCATAACTTTGCTAGGCCAGCAAGAGGATGAGATATACGACAAGTATAGGCTCAATGCAGCAATGATCCATGACCTAATCAATGAATTGGACCCCATAATGCAACGACAGACACGTAGGACCAATGCCATCCCAACGCATGTGCAGGTCCTATGTTGCCTACACCTTCTGGCGTCAGGCAGTTTTCAGGGGGTCATTGCTGTTGCGGGAGGTGTGTCACAAAGCGCACTTTCAAGAATATTGAAAGCATTCCTTGATGCCATGATGGCCGTGATCGGGTCTCATATCAAGTTCCCTACCACCGCGCTTGACCTTGCAAAAACCAAACAGGAGTTCTACCAGATAGCTCGTTTCCCACATGTTTTGGGTTGTATTGATTGCACCCACGTTGCAATATGTCCCCCTGCAACACAGGAATATATATATAGAAATAGGAAATCTTACCATTCCCTCAATATTCAGGTTGTTTGCAATGCCAAAAACATTATCACTGACATTGTTGCGCAATTTCCAGGGAGTGCACATGACTCTTATATCTTCAGGCAAAGTGGCATACACACCCGTCTTGTCAGGGGAGAATTTGGAGAGGGACATCTGCTTGGTAAATATGTGTTATAGTTTATCACTGTCATTGTACGTATGTCAATGTGAAGCTGCCACTGACTCTTTGCTCCATTACATGTAGGTGACAGCGCATACGCCTTGCGTAATTACCTAATGACGCCTTACCTCAATCCCACAACTGCCAATCAACAGAGGTACAATGCAGCACATATTTCGACAAGGAACATCATAGAGCGCACATTTGGGCTGTTGAAGAGCCGATTCAGATGTCTACATAAGACCGGTGGAGCACTGAAGTACAACCCTGAACAATGCTGCAAGATAGTAGCGGCATGTGCCATGCTGCACAACATAGCGACAAGGGGAGGAATGGACATCGAGGTGTCTGACAGCGATTCGGAGGATGGGAACCAGCAAGTGCCACAACACCATGCAGCACAAGGGGCAGGCGCAGCAGAAGGGCGTAGGAGAAGATTTGACATCACACAAAATTATTTCTGAGGTGAGTAATGATGACACAGAAACTGACTATTGCTATCAGAGTATTCTTTAATTAAATAAAATTGCCATGAGTGTTCAAGCACACTTGTAATCTGACCAGTGCAATGGACATAAGTGGTTTGCAAATGTCAATTCACTTGTCACTCTGTGAAAAGTCAAATCCAAATAAATGGTTACGTCACCATAGTGGAATGCACTTGTACATGCCAGTCTAGCGCTTTTTCCCACGAACACCCAGACGCCTGTCAGACCCAGCATTGTCATCCGTTATGTTGGAAGCGGCGGGGGTACTGCTGCGTGTGTTGCGTCTTCCTGCAGTGCGGACTGGAACTGCCACACTACTTAGGCTTGAGCCACCCTCACTACCCTCTTCGGGCGTGGAATTGTTGGCCGCAATTGTGGAAGCATTTAGCAAATCAACTGCATTGGTGACCTGGTCCAGTGCTTTAGCCACATCGCCGCTCCAATGGCACATTTCAGTTTGCATGGTCACAGACCTACGTGCCAGCAGTGCAGTTGTCGTGGCCAATCTATTGTTTGATTTAGCAAACATTTTCAATTGCAGCATTAGTTGACGATGCTGTCTCTTCTGGGATACATTTCCCTCATGCATCACCTTGCTCAGTTGCTGCACACTTTCTGACAGTACTGCTATGTTGCTAGCCATCTTGCCAACTTGCAATTGTACTAATCGTGTGTTTTTTGTCTGCAGGCGCTGCATACGGAGCATCTGTCCCTCAAGACCACCCCAGACATCACTTGGTTGCTCCTCCTGCTGTGTCCTGAGTGCTCTTCCTCTCCTACGCCGGGCTCTGTGATTAGTTCTGGGGACCTGTGGTTGTGTTTGTGTGATGGAAGTTGTCTGGCCATGGCTGCCACCTGGTGTTGCATCAGCCTCATCATCTTCACACTCCATGGTGACTAGGGATGGAACAGTAGCCCTGCGTGACTTTGTTGGACGTGAGGGATTTATTTGCACCACAGGTGTGTCCATCTGTTCACCTGCGCTGGTGTCCTGCATGTCTGGGGAATCGCTATCCACATCTTCTACACGTTGTGCATCTGTGAGGTGAAACAGTGCAACACTGTATTATTTCATGTCTGTGATATTAATTGCACAGTAATAAATTTCTGCCTTTGTAAATGATTTTATACTCTATTAAGCTTTTTTGGGTTGTTACTCTGAGATTTGACATTTTAACTGCTTGACCTGACTACATCTCCCATAATGCCCCTCACCTACTGAATGCATTGTGTACTGGATGTTCAGGGTCTGCACTTGGGCTGTGCTGTGGTCGAGTTCTACCTTTACATTTTGTAACACTAAGAAAACATACATTCATCTTACCTTCAGATGTGTTTGCTGCTCCGGACGTGTCCAGCTGGGTCACACCAACAACAGCTTCTGGCTGGATGGTGGATTCAATCAAGTCCTCCATGGGAGTGTTCCCAGTGTCTGTTGGTGTTCCCCCTCCTGTCTTCTTTGCCTCCTTCAGGCGGTCAGCTATGCGCACCTTAGCCCGACTGCGCAAGTCGTACCATCGTTTTTTGAGTTCTTCAATGGTGCGGTGTGTCACCCCAATGGCATTGACCCTGTTTTGGATCCGGAGCCAGATTTTCCTTTTCTCCTGCTCTGCCACTTTCAATGATGCCTTTCCAAACAGCTTGTCATGGCTGTGGACTACTCCCTCAATGAGGGTGTCAATTTCTTTTTCTGCAAATTTAATTTTGCGTTTCCTGCCTGTTTGGCTCTCCTCTGCTGTTTGTGAGGCTTCCATTTGATATCACAAGTTTTTCTTCTGTCTCTGTCACACTCCTGTTCTGCTCCCAGAGCCAGCTCCCTCCTCTTCCTGACACTGTGCACTGGAAATGAGGCTGGTGCTGCTCACTTCCTGGTTGTGATGTCATCAGGATGCATCAAAAAGCGACTTCGGTATTAGCGATTTCGCTAATTGCGAAATCGCTAATAGCGAGTTCGCAAATGCCGAAATCGCAATTTATTTAGCGATTTTTAGCGATTCGCAATATTCTCGCAATGTTTTTGTTGCATCGTGTTTTGCGAGTCTTTATTTGCGATTCCTTAAAATTCGCAAATAAGGACTCGCAAACTCTCTTTTTGATGCATGTGCCTGTCTGTGAATTCTTTCTGCCAGTAATACTGTCAAGGGGCTCCATTTAGGGCCCAGGTGTTCACCCCACTACTTCAGTCACATTTGGAATTCCTCTAACCATCTAATCAATCAAAATGGTCCATATCTTTCTTGCCCCTTCACTTCCCCTCCTTTTGGACGTGCCCTACCACACATCCAAGTGAGACCCGACCAGGCAACAATAGCCCCCAACAGCTCCCAGTCACAGAGCCTGGTGGGGGAATATTCATGTGGAACTATTAATGCAAGATCCCTCTGGAGATATGTGCCCATTAACAGAGGGATGCCCACCCCCTCAACTCATATACAGCGCAGTCCCTAAACACCAATGTTATGGGTGTCCCCCCGATCCTCCTAGCCCCAACATTATACCACCTCCCAGGAACTTCTCATCCCTAATAGACCTCCACCTCCATGACTATCCCATTTCATACTTGCTTTCTTTTCCAGATATACCTATTTAGCCTCCTCTCTCCTCGACTACATGATTGTACTTATTACACACTTGAGGAATATATACCGATTGTCCCACAGCCTCTTCACAGTTTAGATGGGCTCCCTAATGAGGTTAAGACCAGAAGGGAGACTACCATCATTGTTCCATTGTTTATGTTACAATTAATATTACCAAAGATCTGGTAATAGTATGTTTGTTGAACCGCCGTAAGAGAACCATTATCCCAACCATTATCCCAACCTCCCTGAAAAGAACTAGTAATCCCTCGATGATGTTGTCAGTAAGGATGCTTATGTGAACTCAGTTCCTTGGAAATGTTTCATGAGACAATATTGTATCTTCTAATCTCTTTGCCTAATATTATATTAACACCATACTGTGGAGAAATGGAACTGTTACATCGAACCATTGTAATTGTATTATTTTCTACATTTGTCTGCCAATAAACAAAGTGAAACAAAATAATTAAAAATCTAAACAAATATCATTGGAATGTTAAAAAAACTAAAATCAAAATATATTCATTGTTTAATTATAAAATATTTTAACAAACTTTTTGAATTTTTAAATTAATGTAATATTAATTTTTAATTCAGGTGGGAATTTATTTTTTAATTTGAACTTCAGAAAAATATTTTTGCCTCAATTTAATATGTTAAAATAGAATTTTTATATTTTTCCACATTAAAAATAAATATATACAATTAAATTAATTTAATTATGGATTGTGGGTCCAAAAGCAGTTGGCGGTATCAAGAATTCAGGTCTACTTTGGAAAAAAACATCACCCATTCTTCTCTGCTACCTGGTCATCTAGTGATGGAGTGATATTCTCATTTAATTGCTGCATTCAGGAACACGCATGTCTACACAATGAGCCCTTCTTTGAGTTGTTGAGGTTTATTGGCAACAATGATGGATGAGACCCAGGGTATGGGCCCCTCAACTTGTTTAATTTAATTGACTTTTTCTAATTTCAGCATTTTAGCTTCTACATTCGGTCTCAGATGAAAAGCTAGTCGTCAATGGTCTGGTGCAGCCAGTTGGACAGACTGGTCAAAGTGTAGTTCCAGCATCTTGCTTTTAAAGCATCCTTTACCGTTAAGTAGTGTTTCAATTAGGTTCCACCCATTGGTTGTAGGATGGTACAACGCTGGTAAATACATCGCATGCATTTTCCTCGCATTTTTTAGCACGCATGTTTTTACAGCGATTATGCATTTACATCGCATTCCAAGACCCCCAAATTACCTTAAATTTGTGGTATTGGTATGAGATGTAAATGCACAACCACAGTAAAAAAATGCATGCTAAAAAATTGCGAGGCAAATGCATGCGATGTATTTACCTCTTTGTAAAGGCTGTTTCCACACCCTTTCAGTTCTATCACCCAGTTTTAAACTTTTACTGCAGATGTGTCTCACTACATGTGTCTCGCCCATGGTAATCACATTGCAAATGAACTGCGCGAGTGTACCACCAGTGTCCACCTTTTAAGATAAGGCAGCTGTGACGCAGCAAGAGTAAAAAGCACTTGGCTTTTTACACATAAACATGTGCACAAGTGTATGTACACCTATGAGGGATCAGCGTGTGAGACTAATGTCATGTGCAGCCTGGCAACTGAACACAGGTAGCCTGGCGCAGAGGGGCTCTGCAGGATTAGATATTGACCTGGGGTGAGGATTATAATGTTAGTGTACACTCATAGGGAAAGTTAGTGTGATTTACTGTTTTGTCTTTAGTGACACTTTATTATACACGTAGGAGGAAAACACCTTAGAGCTTCAGTTTTACTCCTCTTGGGCCTACAAAGTTCAGTATCATATGAAAATGGGATGAAACACGTGCGAGAGAAATCATATCTGAGAGTTGTAAGAGGTTAACTTATGGATCATCCAGGATTGGCATATTTATTTGGCTCAACTCAGGATCAGAGCCCAGGCCTTTTGTCTCCCTGCTGTACCAGGTTAACTACATTTCTCTCCAGCAGCAGAAACAAAGGCCACCGCTTCCCTCAGCTCCTGAGCAGGGAAGGGTGGGGATAAAAAAACTGCAGCTGTTAAATACCTGTCAAACTGCACCAGCTGCTGGGGACAGCCCAGGCCCACTGAACAAAGTAGGTAGCCCAGACAACTGGAGCCAAAACAGGAGGGGGCTCGTCTTTGAACTTTTGGTGGGAAAGCCCTGGCAGTGATGTCAGCGAGGGTTAGAGCTATGACCCAGGAGCAGATGTGACCAGTGAATCCTGGATGACACTATCTATAACTGTTCGAGTATGCTGTGCAGAAGGGTTGGGACAGGGGTGGAGAGGTGATGTAGCACCCCAGGATTGGTCAGGGGTGCCTGGCTTTTAGAATCTTCTAACCCCCTTTAAAAACTCTTGCACAAGGTAGAGACTCTCTCTTGGTTGGTGTTTTTGTGCTCTTCGCTGCTGGGCCCTGGGACTGCAATAGCTATGGACAACCGGAAGGAGAAACCTCCTGATGCCCAAAAATGACTAATGCCTCTGCCCCAGTTGACCCCAGAACCAGTGGTGTCCCCAAGAGCCAGTGAGGCTGGACCCCAGAAACTCCCAGAGGATCAGGTGGGGGAAAGTCCTAGACTTTTGCACCCAGAGGTAAAATCCAGGAGAACCATCTTCCTGTAGATTAAGTAACTTTGGAGGTTAGGAGGTCTGCTAAAACTGTTCCGGGTGGCTAGAGTTCGCCACCAGGAGTAAATTGAGCCCAAGATCATCTGAATCCACCCAATAGGGTCTGAGTTATGGTCATTTTAAAATATGCGACCTTTGACCTTTCTGAGCGAAGGAGCATGCTGGGCTCCCGTGGTGGTCAGGGCCTGGAGGTTGGCGCAAAGATTATTTCTATATTTTTACCCTTAGAGGGGGCATGCATGTGTCCCCTTACCCAAGCGCATTCCTGCCCCAGGGAAACTCGTTTTCCCTCGGGGCCAATGCAAGCATGGGGCCTGGGATATCTACTCCGGGATCTAGCAGAGAAAAAGACAAAACGGAGCACCATCATGCCCTCCCCCAGTGGCGGTAGCCTCACCCAGATCCCCGTTCCCATATATGGGGGAGCGGGCGACCACTGCAGACAAACCTCTATGCCCACACAGAGCAAGCAGGGGAAAAGACAGCGGCCGGCAGAGATAGCTCAGTTGAGCTGCCTGAGCTGCTCCAAACAAGAGGAGGTATGTGGGGTGTCCGGGTGAGACCGGTCACCCCCAAAAATAAAAAAATCACACAGGATGAGTCTTAGCAGGGCAGGATCATTTACATTTTTTCCTCTTGTTGTGGCCCCAGGAGGACAGCGGCCCCACCAGCGAATCTGAAAAGTGCTGTGGGGGGCTGTAGGAGTTATAGCATTATGCCCCAGAAGTAATGTGTGAAAAACTGACCCTATGTTTGATGGGTCAACAAATCCTTGATCCTCTGGGATTTTCACAAATGTTTTCAAAGCACTCCACAGTTTGATCTTTTGCTTTACAGGTGAGAGTGCAGTGCTCTCTAGGGGATGATTATATAGTTGTGTATAGTGGGGTCTAAAAGTGTATGTGGAAAACACATGTACTGAAGTGTCCCCTGTCTAGGGGCTAAATCTATGGTTCCATTTTATGTGATCAGAAAGTGATGCCTGCAAGGGGCTGTTTTTATCATTGCATTTTTATGGTTTGAAAGTATATGAAAAGCACATAGTTCATTTTAAAATGCTTTATTGATATATTAATATTAACAGTGATTAAAGATGAAGGTGAATATGCTTTATTAACATTAATAAGTGCATTTACACATAGTTATTATTGATTATTACATTTACTCCCAACATGATGGTGTTTTTGACTTGTGGGTTGTTGATACTGAACCTTTGATCAAGCCAATAGACTTACCTTATACCTTTGTATGACACTTTAGGGGGTCAAAGGTGACTATTGTATTTTCCAACTGCCTAATGTATATATCTGTAAATTAGTGCACAGTATTTAGTAGTGTGTGAGTAATAAATGTACTTTTCTTTTTTCTAAAGAAAAAGCACTTAGTGGACAAGCATTTATTGAGTGTTATTACTGCATGCCAGCAAATCGTGATTACGAGTCCACACCACATCCCCTGAATAGGCCTTGAACTGCTCCGCTTCGCTACCCTGAGAGAGTCAGGCACTGCAATGGTGTGCTTGGTTCCCAGTAATGGGAAATTGTGGCCCTACTACTTGTGCAGGCCTCACATCTTGCACAACTAATAACCCAATTTCCCAAGTAGGTTCCCAAACTCCCTTACCAAACTTTCTAAATCATTCTTGTGTATGCTATATGCAACTGTATTAGGTTTAATTATTCATCAGTCTAGCAGGTTAACAGGGCTCCTGAACCTACTCATGTAAGTACACTGTTGGTCATTAGACTGCAAAAAGTGTGTGGTAGTGGGAATGTCCCCTTGCATGGTGTACGGATGTGTACCCTGACCCAAATTGACCAAACTGCATGTGAAACTGGTAACCTGAATTTTTATGGACCTGCCCACACACTAATTTAGCATGTGTGCAGTTGCTAGCTCTGTCTATTATAAGGGCTAGGTCCAAACCCTGTTCTGGGACCTGGAGGGAGTGCACCAATCATGCCCTCATGACCACAACATCAGACTGCTGTTCGTGGTCTGGGTTGATCACATAAAGCAGCGGTGCAAGGATATTGATTTGTTAAATTATTAGCCCTGACCAAAACTTTTTCCAGTGTCAGAGAGGAGTGCGGTCTACTGTCCCCACTGATGTCAAGCTCTGCTTTAGTGTGACCCTCCCAGGCCCTTGCTTTCCATGTGTATGCTGAGTGCATGTATGTAGGGCGAATGTGCAGCACATGCATGGTACCTACATTCTATGTATGTTGAAAGTCTGAGTGCTGGGACCATTGGGCTCTATTTTGGATGACCCCTGGTTTAGCATGGCACACGATAGAGGCTGGATACAGATTGTGCAGACAAGGAAAGTGTTTTGAGGTTATTCCTGTGGCTGGGTGGTGGAGACCCAGAGACTGAAGTTAAGGAGAATGGCGGCAGTGCTGCCTGCAGAAATATAAGGAGGTGGGGTGGAACAGCAGTTTTCTATTGTTAAGGCTGATGCTGTTTATAGGCAGAGCCTGCCCTTTTCTCTTTCCATGATTGTTGGTTCAGGAAGGTTGGCTACAGTCAGATGCAGAGCTCTCACACTTCATTGTGCCCTTGTTTTGGATATTCCTGCTCGAAGTCAACCTCATCACTACCTGCTGTGCGATCCATCACTTTGCTCAATAGCTTGGTCGGCACTACCGCCTGAGAACTACATTTGAAATGGAACCACCCTAATCCAGTTCCAAGACCTCAGACAATATATCTACAACTCCTGTCTGATTAATGAGAATAACAGCGGGAGCTAAACCACCCCACTTTGTTCCTGTTCCTAGGTTTTCTTTACCAAGAAAGGGAGAGCTCAGCAGAGTACTTGAAGAACAGCTGAGTAACTAGAGCTGCTGTCGGCATGACAGCCAGTCTCCCACTGGTGAGGGGACATCACCTGAAGTCTGTGCAACCTGGTGGAGAAGCTTAGAGTCTGCCTAGTGTCTAGAAGCCTGTCTGCCTGCTCAAAGAGGGAAGGAGACTGTCTGCTCCAGCAGAAGAGACTGGTCTGGAGGAGAAGCCCAACTGTTTTCCTGGCATTATCAACACCCAGAAGCAGGTGCCTTACATCTGCAGCGAAGCCGGAGCCGAACCGCATCGGTAGGGGTCTCCCAATATCCAAGTGCAGTTTCATAGCCTTCTGCTAAAGAAATTAGATGCTGTGGCATTCTGGCCAGGGCTGCTGACTTTAAAAACTGGGGAACCTGGCTTGAGTTTCAGGATCGGCACTTTATTTAATGGGACCTTGTATAATGTAACTGGTGCTCATGTAAAGCACTTCATTGTCTTCGGGATCAAGTTCGGGCTATATAAAACTGCACTAAACAAACACAGAAATGAATAATTCCCAAAAGGAATCATACCATCTGGTACCCTGTCAGAGTACTTGAAGGACTGATGCTGCCACTGCCCAACGTTAGTATAACTGAAGAGGGAGCTGTCATTGCCTCAAAGCAGAAGCCGCATTTCTGGCCCGGAGGCCGCAACAGCCAAAGATGAGCACTCTTCAGAGGCTGCAACTGCCGAAGAATAACAGCAATCTAAAACTAACCTGGAGGCCACACTTACCAATGACAAACACACATCCAATCCCAGTAAGGATGTCGCATCTGCCAAGGACAAGTACTCCCCCAAGCAGGCTTGCCATACTGCCCATCTCCAGTGGTCGGAGTCCAGAGCGAGGCCCTGGCCAGAGTTCCACGCCTCCAGAGCTGATGCTGATCATGCAGGTCCTATCAGCGCCTCCACTGTACATGCCAATTTCAGTTAGCCAGGGCTTAATTTGTGCCAGTGGTTTCCGGTGCTTGGCACAGGCACTTAATTGTCAACACCTGCGCTTGAAACAGTCTGCCAAGAGGTGGCACTGTCTGGCTAATTTTGAGTTTACCACAACAGTCAATTATTAATTCAATATACATTAATACTGGCTATTACCTGCCGCCTAAGCCATTCTTATAGCTTTGGGGCCTGGAATAGTCAATGTGTGCTGCAAGCTGCAGTAATCTTCTGACGAGAGCCCTGGCACTTTCTTTTTTTTTTTACAATTTAAGCACTGCAGTTATAGCAGGCAAAGAGGGTCCTGAGTGTAAAAGACATAAAGAAGGTAATCTGTCGTGAGGACACTAACTGTTCACTTTTGTCAAAAAATGTCTGAACGAATCTATGACTTATTGCGTGGGGTAATCACTGGTGAACTGCATATGCTAAATGTATGTCCATGCCTGTACTTTTACAAAAGTCACCATAGACATACATATCACACTTACCAACGAATTCTAGTCACGACCGGAAGTGACGTAATGAAAGGTGGCTTGCGCCATTAGACTCATTGCCTTCCCTCGTTCACCCCTTAGATGCGATTGCATCAGAGAAGTGAACGCGTGAGCAGCGCTCTGAATGGGCTCCGATCTCGCCCCAGAGAGGCCAAAGAGTGCATGTGTGGCTCCATTTGCTCCAGTTATCGAGCTCCCGGTAAAATAAGTGGGGGGACGCCGTCCTCCCGCGTGGTACCCCGACTCGAGCCCTGAATATAGTATCCTTTTGCTTAGATAAGCACTAGGCTGGGCAGTTCTTTATTGTGTCTGTTTCACTCTTGCGATCTGAGCTCTTGCAACCCTGTGCAGCCCGCCTTTGACTGCTCGCCATTGCCGCTTCAAAAGTCAAGCACGGAAAGAGGTTTGCAGAGCCATTGTAGGATGAAACTCCCGGAACACCTGTGGCAAACGACCTGTAAGCCCCTGGCTGTTATAGCCCGAGTCTGCCCAGTGCCGCATGTCTGCCAAAGAGTTGGAGAGAAATGTATGAATCACTGCTAACGCCTCTCGGGGCCTTCTTTACCATGATTACTGTGAGTGTCCGTGCCACCGCAGACAAGGACACCCACATACAAATAAATCTCAACTTCACCGGTCCCCACAAAAAAAGTACTGATTTAACTGATAATCCACACCAACACAGCACAGTACTCGGGTGCAGTTCTGTATTATTGGGCCTCGTTAACTAATTGCAACTTGAGTCCCTGCGGCACAGCGAGCTTGGGGCCCTCCTCTCTTTGGCTGTGTGCCCTGGAACTTAGGGCCACTCACGCAGAAAGTTAAGCGTGATTCATTGAATGAATGATTCCTCCTATCTTCGTTTTACCTGCCGTAGCATTAAGATCATGTCCCTCAAGTCGTCTCCCTTGCTCTCAATTAATTAAATCATACTAAGGAGCACCAAACAGGCCGAGAGCACCAATTATTTTTTAATAAATCTTCATTGGCCTGGAAAAATCACTTTCAAAGTAACACTGAGGAAAGATTGTGACTTTATTAGAGGCATATTTTGTAATCTCTGACAAAATGAAAACACGCATTGTTTATCTGCAAAAACTTTCTGGGAAACATTACTTTATTTGGGGCGCCATGGCGGCTGTGTGTGGAAAAGCATATCTTTTTTAATGCACTACAGCCATTACAACGTATACATAGAGCTTTACTTCCCGAGTAGATGTTTCCAAAACAAAACAACCAATAAAATGGCGGCCTCTGGGCGACTCTTGAAAGTAAATCTTGTACAAAATGGAAGACGAGTCTGGAGTCAATGATGAGAATTGAAGTTTGTTCTTTCTGCTGATTGGCTATCAGTGTTGATTACACAAATTAATGATAATACAAGTTTACTGGAAAGCAGCGCTGCCAAGGGGCACGCCAGAGACTCTTGGCTACCTGCAGGATCCCTAATGCACTTTACAAGAACAGTATCTTTTGGCAGGATCCCTTGGATCTATATTTATAGGACATCATGGATCGCATACTCCCCTGAGGAGATATTGACTTTTCCAATGCATTCTCATCTCTTCTTTCAGATGCACGCTAAATGCGTTTCAAGAAAATAAAATTCCTACAGTAGTAGTACAAGGACATTTTGGGAACAAAAAAAAATCCAATCATGTATGCTATGAATCTTCACAAAACAGTAGAAAAATATTAAATGGAATCATGTGTAAATGGTGTGTTAATCTCAGAAGGTCATTTTCAAGAACACTCAAGGCCGTAGCTATTGATAGCACCACAGGTACAGTGGCACCGGGTCCCAGCCAGTGCTTAATTTGAGCAGGTGGTTTCCGGTGCTAGGCACCGGCACCAGCACTTAATTGCTGAACCCTGCACTTATGACAGCTGCCACATATTTGAATAATTTAAAGATGAGTAGAAAAACAATTGATTGTCAGTGCAATATACATTAAAAACAACTAATACCTGCTACCCAAGCCATTCTTAAAGCTTTGGTGGCCTCGAACAGTCTGAATTGTCACACTTGTATCAATGTGATGGTTAGTAGTTGTATAAGTACAGTGGCAGTGTGTGGTGCAAACTTTGTGGCCTCTTGGTGAGGGCCCGGCACTTATTTTTTTACAAATTAAGCACTGGTCCCAGAATTAGGGACTCACTGAACCCAATTTTGGCTGTCTTTTACAGTTCCATGTGACAACATAGAGTGCAAAAACATATTTTGCAAAAACACAGTTGCCAGTTCATAAAATCATCTATGATTGGGGGAAGTAGCACTACAGAAGTACTCTTTTACACACTCATATATGCCTTTGTGGACCGACCTTGAGATGTCCCACTCACTATTAGTTACAGTGCAAAGATGACACTGCCCTTTCTAATTGTCCTAATTGAATATTCATAACCCCGGAATAGTTCCTTTTTATGGTGATTTTGGATGTTTTCAGTTGGGGATGGTGTACCTGGAGACGTTCTCTCTAGTACAATTACTCATAATAACCACATAATAACTCATAAATATGTGTGTAATTGTGTGAGAAGCGCAATCCAACTTTTAGCATTATTTCCTTAGTCCCAAATGCACCCTCGTGTCCAACATGGGCCAGAGGATGCATTTTGCGCTACAAAAGTAGCACTAAATGCTGCTGGACACGAACAGCAGTAGCCAGCAGCCTCTCGCGGCCCCTTAGTTGTTCCTGTGCTCCTGCAGTAGGATTTTTGCCCAAATGTACTTTTTAATTACTGAAGCTGGCAGAATGATGTAATTTCTGTAATTTTGCATCACAAGAGTAATGTCAGGCTGACATTTTTGTGGGGATATATTTAGGTAAATTTTAAGATTCTGGTAGTCTATATTTTGGAGCATACGGGGGTCGTAATACATCAGTTCTCCAACCCAGTCAAACACACAGTTTCCTCATCCTCTTCTGAGGAGAGCATGAAAGTCAATTCACCAAAATGCCAATAGGTATAGAAGATGTAACATTTCACACCATTTGGCCTTTACTTTCACTCACTCGCTCACACACTTAAACATACACATATATTCACTCATAGACACACTGTCTCTCACATAACACACTCTCACTGCAAGCATGCACACAACATGCATTTAAAAGCATTTTTTACTTACCTTAACTGCCAGGGAGGGTCATATTCCAGCTAATTGTACTTCATTTTTATTACACTAATAGTGAATAATGTAGTATTATTCACTGTTAGTGTAATAAATAAATTGATAGAAAACAAGGAAGGTGGACCCCTAAATCAATGTCCATATGGACGAGTTACCACTGCGTTCCTGGCACTGATTATGCCATCTCTGAGGCCCAAAGGCAGAGCCCGGGGTCTCAAGGAGCAAGGCAGGGGTCGTAGCTGTGATCCCTGGTGACCCCTAAATAACATCAGTGGATGTAAGGGGATGCACCAAGTTTTGCAGCAGCAAAGCCTCAGCTGGCTTCACTGGTGCAAACCTGACCAGGTGACCCATCTGCCATTGGACCGACGTGTTATAGTGAAAATCTCCCCGCCCTGTTTAGGGCTATTAAATCAATTGACTCTGACATGCAGTAAAAAAACTCCCTGGATGTCAGGACCACTAATTTTTTGTTTTCCTGCAGCAAACCCCTGTTCAAGGGCTTGCTTCTGAAAGATTAATACTTTGCGAAGTGTGCGCAAAAAAACATGGTGCCACTCTCGGACATGGTCAGAGTGTCCGCAGCAACAGCTGCACCAGAAGTTGAAATGAAGGCTCTAGAGAACCCTAACCAACAGGCGGGGTTCTCAACCAAGGAAGATGAGGCCATTGTGGAGTTGACATGGTAGGCCGGCATGCCACTGGCTAGGGTCCAAAGTACCGTCCATGCTTTTACAAAATATGTTTTTGAAAACTGTTTTTTCATGCTACCATGATTCACTACCCACCCAGGAGCTAGGGAGGTCCATTTCCCTTACTTGTGCTACTCAGGGCAAGCAATGCATTATGCGTAGCTCCTGTCTTCAGCAGATCAGGAAGTACATCATATGTTGGCATGCTCCCAGCACAGGGGTATATGCCAGCAATAGTCCCCTAGAGGTCGTCCGAGTTTAAAAGTCAGCAGCTTTCAACTGTATAGTATCTAGGGGTCCGATTCACAGAACTAATTTGAGACAAAACCCTAAACTTACTACTTTTGGTATTCACAGAAGGCACTTACGATTTTTGGTATTCACAGAAATCACTTACGACTCCTAACTTTACGTCCACACTCCAGGGGCGTAATACAGGCCCCGCAGCCCCCACGGTGCGGGGTGGCCCCGCTCCAAGGGGCCCCCTCGGCACTGCACTCTGGCCGGAGAGCTCCTGATTGAGCCCGGAGAGGGCCCCTCTACGTACCGTGCAGGGAGGTCCCCTCACTTTTCGTTACGCCAGTGACGCACTCTGGTCGGAATTTCCGCATTCGGGACGGAATTTTCTTACCCAGAGCGGAATTCCCGCCCCAGGAGCAGAAATCCCGCACTTGGGCCGGAATATCCACATCCGGGCCGGAATATCCGCATTTGGGTCTCATGATCATTTCAAGTGCGTACCACCACCCACCATGCTCCAGCTGAAGTAAATTAACACTAACTGCAAGACCAGCACCACAAACTACATAAAAGCAGCACACATTCAAGGAACAGGTTTGGCCACAGAGAGTTCATGTTTTCATTTGCTGTTCATCGCTACTGGAAAATGTACCAAATGAGGAGGAAGGAGAACTTCACAACTGAGGAAAGCACCATGATTGTGGAGTTCATTGTGAGGTACCAGAAACACCTATATGGTATCCCATCTTACTGCACCAGTGGCACACAGAAGGCAGCTCTATGACAGTATTTAGCCACTGCTGTCACAGTATTGGGGGAGGATGGGCTCACAGTCAGGGACATCAAGAAGAAGTGGCAGGACAAAAAGGCGAGGGTGAAGGAGAAGTACTCCAGTATCGCTTTGAACAGGATTCTCCCTGCCCCAGAATCTGGAACCCACCTATGTCTCACCCCACTTGAGGAGGATGCCCTCACTACAATCCACCCGCACTTGCTCTGTGGACTGCCTGTGAGTGATGTCCGCAACGTGGTACCAGGTAAAAGGGATGACAAGAACAAGTATACAAAATGACTGTCCATGTCGTACTGCCATTGTGAGTAAGGAAGTTGTCCAACGTTTATATAAAATTAAAGTCAGTCAGTTGCTCATGTGTTTCCCTCTGTATGTTGCACCACAAGTCCCAGAATCCTTTGTATTAGAAATGGCCAATCCCTTTCCCACTATTTGAAAAATGGGCCCAGTACTGCTGCCGTATATACCTAACACTGTTAATTAGCAATTGTCAAAGTGCCCCTTCCACTTATCCAGACGCGGCTGGGTCAGTCAAGAACGTAAGGGGGTGGGGGGGGGTGCGGTGAAGAAGAAAATCAACAGACAACGGAATAGGGAAAATAAATACAAATTATCCTAAAAGTAACTCACCTTGTGCCTGCCAAAATCACAATGCAGAAGGTAAGAGAATCATTATTTTAAAACACTTCACTCCCATATTCCGTTGTCTATTTCTCACCCTGCCATTCCATTACATTCCCAACGCCCCACTGCTCCTACCTTCACCGGCTGTGGCAGTACTTCAAAATACTGTTAGCATGCAGAAGATATGAGGAAATGTCTGACAAGTTCCACATGCACATTTTCCATTTGGCGACTTTTCTCTCTTCTCACCTATTGACACATTCAGCCAGAGTACAGATAACCACACTAGCAGAGGTCCCTGCATCTTCTGGGAGGAAACAACATCACCCAGAGCAAGGTCTACCACCCTCACAAAATGCATACATTGTCAGAAGACAACAGAGATACATATAGTGTCCGAATCTCAAAGGTAACGGGAGATGAAAATCTAACTTTACAACTATTGGAATTCTTAAAGGACATTTACCTTTAGCAAATGACAATTGTGAATAGCGAAAGACAAAATATAATGTATCTAGGCTCATCATACCTTTGTGATTTCTGAACATTACATTACATGTATTCCACCAACAGTTCCAGAACTGGGAACTCAATCCTGGAACCGAGTGCCACAACAAATCAAAAAGGAGCGAGAATGCGTCCACTGTCCAACTTATAATGTTTTTTCTATACATGAAATTGTCCAGTCCACCCAGCTTGTCATATATATTATCATCGGATGGCATGTTTTTTGGCCATTAACAAAACACGATAGTGGACCTTACTTCAGGAATTGTTGTTGTGTCAATTTGATAGACGTTGCTCCTAGGCAGTGGGGCCATTATAAGGTGAATGTGTGATCACTAATGATAATTATTGCTACACACTTCTGCAACGGTAGTGCCCACATTGCATGTGCTTATCCTTTGTGCCTGACATTGAGTGCATCACATGTGGCAGCAGAAATGTAAAGTTGCAAACACACTTATCATTGTAGGTCCAATGATGTCCTCCCAGATTCCAAGACCCACATTGACTTCTGATACAAGGTTGGCTGTGACATCTGGTCAGGGGCCACACACTGGGCAGGTGCGAGGCCATGGTAAGTAAACCCAAGAATAATGTACCTGAATGCTCATGCTCATGAAATATGCCTTTAATCTCCGCTGTATGTTGTATGTTTTACATCACTGTTGTCCTGCATCACAATATGCGTAGGCATATATGTAGATATGGCATTTAACCACATACCAGATCACACCATAGTGGCTAGTGAAAGGATGACAGAAAATGTATGACAAGTGAGTGCAGAATGGACATAAAATAGTTTATAGTGTCATATGAAGTGTACTAGACACAACTGGATTGTAATTCAATTATATGAAAACTCCCTAGAAAAATTCCAATGGAAAAATCATATTGAAATTGGTGTGGATGAGGCTCACACTGATGCCAGTTAGGTTATTTTGAGATGGGTGTATGGGCTGCTTAGGTGGATCTTCAGGAAGTGAAATTTTCAAATTTCTTGGCTGAAAAGCACAACGCAAATCCAGTGATAGCGGCAACCTTCAAAGGTTCTCAACTTACCCACAATGTGGGATCTGAGTCAAATGTTGCATTCTGCTTGCCTCCTCTTCTTCTGAATTCACCTATATAAGTGAGTGTAATACTATTTGAGGTTAGGATGTCTGCTGTACAAGACATCATCTGTTGTCAGCTTAGTTCTAACATGATGTCGGAAATGGAGTATGGGAACAGAGGACACTCAAAGATGGACATAACAAATGTGTGATTTTTAATTCCAAAATGAGCTTTCTGACTTCATGGGTAGGGAAGCACAAATGACACACACAATGTACCTGACTATTGCACATCTCACATATGAACTCTGCAATGCAATGTTTGAACTGATGTGCAAATGTGAAATTGGGCAGCCTGTGGACGTACACTCCTTTCAACTTGTCAACAGACAACATTATACTCATGAGACATGTTAGTCTTAACAGTGAAGGTGTAATCAATGTAATGCGGTGGTGTCCTGATTATTTCTCCCCTTCCTTCAAATATCAGTAACGGTATTATACACGTTTGTCTGTTGATGTGTTATCTCATTGATGTCAGTGCTGTGTGGAGGTAACAGCTAGCAGTTGTTGCATGTGAGCATGTCCATGAGGTAAACATGCTGAACATTGGCCAGGAATATCATATCAATGGGCATTGAGAATGACACATACATGTTAGCTCATAGCTACCATCTGGTGTACTGAAATATGGATATGTAGGTCTCATCACAGCTGCTGACAGGATGACACCAGTGCAGCGCCCAACACCATCCCGGGGAATGCAAGACATCCTGTCTGCAGCAGTGAAACCCTCTTGCACCTGTCCATCAGGTGAGTGTGGCGTAAAGTGTTTCCCTATCATAGATTACAAAACCATGACAAAGAACCAAATCCCCTTCTGCATAGAACCTGCAGTCAGTGTTTACAAAGTTACATACATATCATAAGGGTCACATGGGCATGTTTGTAAATTAGTAAAGTACATTACTGAGTATGGTGTCACTTTCCCCTACAGCTGCTGGATCGGGGACGGCTTCGTCAACAAAACCTAGGAGGGGCATGGTTCAGCAGTTGACATCAATGAGTTTGCTTGTGCAATGTACATCTCCATTTAACACCTCAGTGCTATGGTGTGAGCTGTCACTTGGAGGGGTACCCAAACCAGGTCACATGTGCGTCATCTGTTGATGCAAAGTACAGTAGAACCAACCCTTGTGTTGCACCACATCTTATACTATGTCAATTACTTATCCTGTTGCAACCTCTGTGTTCCACGTGATGATGACAATGAGGAGGATGGACTTTCCACCAGTGTTGGGCGACGGGCAATAAAAGGGTAAAATCCACTGCTTCTCTAGGCAGTAATGTTGGCTGCAAGTACTGCGCAAGAGGAAGAGGAGGAAGTACCTGAGGAGGCTGAAAGATTGGACGATGATGATGAATATCTGTTCATCCTCTCAGAGAATGAAGATTCTGATGCCATGGATAGAAATTTTCCCACATCAACCACATTTTGCAAGGCATCACACCCTACGCCCAGCAAAGTGCCTCAGCCTCCTCCAACAAAAAAGATTGCCTGTCCCAAGCATATAGCTAACCAGCCACAGCTCACACACCCCCAACACAGACATCACTCCCTCACAGACATCACATCCAGGACAGAGGTGGTGGCTTCCCTACAAACTCCTCCCTATACAGTGTATCCCAGGCATTCTCTCCACAATCTGAGGGAAGTACCAACCCTTTTGTGGTGCAGGTATCCCCTGGGCACCATTCTCTTGTCCACAGGCTTCAACCGGCCACCCCCACCCCTGCTGTTGGACCTGCAGGTCTCATCCATGGCCGACCCCTGCAGAGAGGGCCTTCACCTGACCACGGTGGTCAGTGGGAGCAGGACTTCTTCAAACAGCAGGCAGATGTGAGGCACGATATTCTTGCCATGCCATAGGGGCTACCATGTCAGACATGTCTGAGGCCCTGCAGGACATGCACCAAATCCCTCAGGTGGTGAACAGACTGACCCATGTTTTGGATAGGATGGATAGATCTTGGCAAGCCATATACAAGAATATCAGAGACATGATATCCATCCGAAGGGAAGAGAATTTAAGACACCATGCCTTGGCCATGAAGATGATGGAGGGCATGACGAAAGTGATCCAAAGTCGCCCTTCACGGTCAATGCAGGGAGGGGAGCCATCACATCTGCCTGCAGCACATCACACCCACACACCTGTACCACAAACTTCACAGGACCACAGCAAGGGTGCACACACACCACCGCGCCCTAAACATGCCCTCACACCACCTGTACATCCACCACCACCCTCTGAACAGGCACTACCAACACCTGCACAACCAGCCCCTGTCCACACACAAACACCAACTGTACATACACCATCTGCTCCTGTACAGGAACTCTGTACAGGCACATGCACAACACCCACCTGCACCTCGGTGACAACCCAGACATGATCCCTCACAGCGATCCTCACCTCCGAAATTGCGAAGTTGCAAGCATGATCCCCATTGATCACATCCCAAAAACATTTTGACCAGTGTGAATATGTGTAAATAAAAAGAATTTCTCTTCACAAGTCTAGACTCTTTTGCGTATCATGTCCTGATAGGCAAATGTATACCAATTTTGGAGGCCTAGAGATGTGAGGATGTATGTGTGTGTGACACATGTACAAGTGTAACCTCATCATTGCAACAAGCCATAATGTGCAGAGCAGATGTCTCCCAAAATATATGTCCATATTTTGTACAAGACATTCACAATGAAGTTAAGCAAGATAGAGAAAGTATGATTCAAAATAAGAATTATGTAAAAAAAAAAGGGTGTGATTAGAAAAACAACAACAGTCCATTTGGAAGGGAGAAAGGAAAACAAATGATGTTCTTACTACAGAAGGAGAAGGGAACTTGGATTGTAGTTGGGCAACATAAATATAACACGCCAGGAAGCATCAGGAGAACTAGTCTATTTACAAGGGGAAATGTAAATAATTGTCCAGAAAGAAAATACTGCCCAACTGGTCAAGTGTCCTTCTGGCCATCCTCTAGTACCACAATGTCCAGATCCTCTGAGTCCGATGCAGGCTCCTGGCAGGCCGGTGCAGGACCAGACACCACATGGAGTTGGGCGACATGAAGAGTACGGGGGGAAACAGTGTGGTGCAACGGACAGGGGAAGACATTGACAGTGGTGTGGAAGGGATGTTGGGATACGAAAGACAGCATGACTGCAGTCAGGGAGTTGACACTGGCAGTGAGGGTGGCCAGAGCTCGGGTAGTTTGTCTCGCATCATGCACATCTCTAGAGACATATGCAGCATGATGTGAGAGGACATGTCTGGCTGAGCCTCACATGCCCACATCAAGTCCTCTGGTACAGCCATATGAGGAAAAACACGGGGAGGGGTTTGGGTTGAACATGAGGGCTGTGGAGCCTCAGGTTCTGAGCCAGTGTTGCTGTCGACCTGGCAGCTACGATGAGGGGGACTGTTTGCAGGGGATGTAGCTGGAGGCCTCAATGGAATGGGGGCCTCTAGAGTTAGGGAAGGACTGATCGCAGGCCCAGGTTGTGTAGTAGCCTGCCCCGGAGACACCTTGCCAAAAGTAACTGGTGAATGGTCCAGGGGAGAGTAGATTTCCCCCCCAGCTAGATGTGTCCAGTTCTTCACCCCCTTCATTGTCCTCAGCCTCCACCCGATCTGTAGCACCAGAGGTGTCTTCCTGCTCAGTCCGGGTGGGCGCAATCCCCCTGTGTCATGATGTCGAAGTTCTCGCCTCATCTTCTTCTTCCTCACTAGTTGAAAGAGGTCATAGCCGCGGGTGCACACAGATGTCCTGCTCCGAACCGTGTCCAGCTGTTGGTCCGTTTGGCGAGCTGAGTTCACTGAAATATAAGATAAATCATGATGTAGTGGTTGTACACGTCAGGACAAGACACATATCTAGATGAGCCACAGTCAGACTTTGTTCTCCTCTGATCACACGATAGAGTTGTCAGTGTTTATGTGCTTAAATAACGTGTATGTTCACTGTCATCTCCTGATTTGATTCGGACATGGACATCTCACCAGATTTTTGGTGACTTACACATCTGGACTGGACAAACCTCAAGTTTTGCATTCTTGTGTTCTGTGTGTCCTGTCACTGCTACATGGGCAGGTTCCAAACCCAGTCTACAAAAGGAGATCAGAGAGAGTCCATATGGTATTGAATGGGCCTATGATATGGAGTCTCTGCACTTTTAGGTCTGGACAAATGTTATCTGCTGTGTAGCATTGTATGAGGCAACACAAATGCCGATTGGGGTCACGCATCCATATAGGATCTGGGCTAATAGGTTTGCTAAGTTGTGAGTCTAATCTTTTGTTATTCCCTCACAAAAGCTGACCATCCAGTGCCACATATTGGCTTCGGAGACTGATCAGGTAGTGTTGCGCACTGGTGAACAGTAGTGGCTCATTGTTACAGATACCTGTACATGAAAAATTGGCGTACAAGCCACTGAGGCTAAGACGTGTGTCTGTGGACACAATTGGCAAAACTGGAAACACTTAAGAGTGAGGCAAGGATCTCAAACACTGTCTTGACTCCATGGCACATGATGATCTGACTCAATCAGAACCCAAACTCACCAAATGCAATGCAAGTCACAGCATCCAATAGCCATTGGCCTCTCATACACACAGTGGACAGCATCTGTACCATTCCTCATCCGATGCACACATCTGTTATGATTCCCTTGGTTCACTGTTAGTGGTGCTGGCAGTGCAAAATTCTGTACAAATGCACGTGTGTGGCTCAATTCCCCAGTTGTCATAATAAAACTACAACTCCCAGAATGCACTCTGCCCTGTACAGTCAATGTGCTACAGTGAGCCTTTTGCTTCATGATGACTGCTGCATAGAGACAGAATAGGTGAAGGGAGGCATGTGACACACGATGGTACAGCTCTGTCTTCATTCACATCATACTTCCAGACACATATTGTATATAAGGCACTTACCTGATCTCTGCTGCTCATGCTCCTCCAGCTGAGCATGGAGGGTCGGCCAAGCTGCACGCAGGACCCTCCTGTACATTGGCAAGAGGTGGGACGATGCACATGATGCTGGGAAGACTGGCCCAGTAGCTCCTCTGCCTTGTGCCGGGCCCAGCGTTTTAGGTCCTCCCAGGGCATGCGTGGGCATGCCCTTTCTGGTGTAAACGCCCACTGCACTGCAGCGCTCACCAATGTTGGCCCAGAGTGTGGCCCGTGCTGCATTACTCAGCTGGTCCTCTGGCCCCCATATAGTTGAGGATATTTGGTCAGCACCCACTCAGCTAAAATGTCTAATTCCCTTTCAGTGAAAGGGGGTGCTTTCTCCTCATAACCCTCAGCCATTTTGGGTGAAATAAGGTTGAAAAGAGCAGCAGGATGGCAGAGGATCTGATCTGTGAGAGAGGATGACTTAGAATGAACAGAAAATGGCTGTCAACAACTTCCTGTGACGTATTTCCTGTCTCCCACTTCCTGTATATCATTTCCTGTATGAAATAATGGTTCCGGTTCAATTTCGGAGTTTACGGCCCGAAAACGTAATTTCTGGTTGCGGAGCGTCGGGTCCGCATGTGAGGCTCACGCCCTGCAACCGGTAATTATGTTTTCGGGCCCTAATCTCCAAAATTGAATCGGAACCCATTATTTCATACATGAAAAGATATACAGGAAGTGGGAGACAGGAAATACATCAGAGGAAGCATTTGACAGCCATTTTGTATTCATTTAAACCTGAAATGACAGTGTAAGAGAAAATCATATGCATGAAACAAAAGGGAGAACATACCATTTAATGATATTTAGGCTGGGACGGGTGGGGGGGGCTGACTCAAGTGGTACATTTTCCGCACTGATTTTAGGAGTATCTTCCAAAACAGCTCCTCTGTGTTGGTTCCTAGCTCTTTTACAACTCTTTTTGAGTATTCTGTCCGGATAACCACGTTTCTGTGGTTTGTTAGTCAGATACCAGGTCTGAGACGTAAGTATTGTCCAAAGGGGAGATTTTCCCATAATGGGCGAGGATGGAAACTCGAAAAATGTAACAGGTTATTTATTGCAGTCGGTTTGTGGTAAGTTTTAGTATGTAAATGATTACCAACTTTTTTGATAATGACAACGAGAAAGACCAGCTCGTCTTTATTGTAAGAGTGGGTGAACCTCAGATTGCAGTCACAAGTATTGATCCACTCAAAAAAGGCCAAAAGGGTGTTTTCAGACCCTTGCCAGATGATTAAGACATCATCAATGTACCTCTGCCAAAAGGTTACATAGGATGTATATGGATTGCATGCCGAAAGGATGTACTTGCACTCAGAATCGTACACATATAGTTCGGCTACACTCGAGGCAAAGGTAATGCCCATTGAAGTGCCCGTTGACTGTAAGTAGAGTTCACCTTTATACTCAAAAAAAAAATTCTTCAGTGCAAGGGTGGCACAAGCAACCACTAATTCTTTGGGTGTTCTAAAATCCCATGGTGCTGTCTCCAATGTTTCTTTTATGACCCTGAGGGTGTCATCTTCTGGAATTCAGGTGTAAAGACTCTCAATATCAAGTGACACCAAGAATGATGTATCATTAGAAATTTCAATTTCCTGTAATAAGGAAAGAAGGCTCTTGGTATCTTTGATGTAGGTACTGGTTGCCTGGATAAGAGGTTTAAGAAACAATTCACAATATCTAGACAGTGGTTCAAGTAAAGAACCGATGCCTGACAAGATTGGCCGACCAGGAGGAGGCATTCGGTTCTTATGCGTCTTGGGCAATGTGTAAAAATATGGTACAGTGCCCTTGGAGGTAGTTAAGAAGTTTGCTTCTTGCTTAGTGATGTGACCATTAGCTTCAGCATCTGTCACCAGTTCCAGAATGTCACTTCGGAAATGGGGCGAGGGATCAGTGGTTAGCCAGATGTAGTTGGTCTGGTCATTAAGGAGACGTCTACATTCTATGTCATAAGCCACTGCATCTTGAATCACAATTCCACCGCCCTTGTCCGCAGCTTTTATGACAATGCTCGTGCAGGTGTTGCCGATGTGGCATCACCATGCATATTACAAGTTTCAGGACAGCCAGCGGTTTTATGGAGGTCTTTCCTCCATGAAAAGTCTTGCGATGCTGAAACAAAGGGGGCCCTACAGAACCCCCTGTGGACCCTCAGCCTGGGGATGCAGGCAGGGGGCCACAACATGTGCCCCCCTGTGTGCATGTACCTAGGTTCCTAGACGGCATGGACTTTAAAGTTCATGCCGTGCAGCAATCCCATGTGGCATTCCCATTGTGGTGCCTCTTTCAAAGGCCTTTGAAAGATGCACTGCAGCAGGATCGCCACGCCACCCGCCCGCCAGACCACAAAAGTGGTCGTAATCTGGAGGGCGGGCAGCAGCGACCTTCGGCAGAGCAGTGGTGTGGAGGTGCCGCTCAATCAAAAGTCGTAATCTGGCCCTTAGGTACCACCAATAGCTTAAAACTATCACCTCTGTTCAGAAATTCCCACTGCCAATATTGTTCTGCTCTAAAACTCCATTTGATTCAACAACAATCAGAGGCACCTAACTAATGCACATTGCACTAAATAATGTGCCCCAAAAATACACAATATTACCATGGAAAGATCTAAACCAACATCATGGCCCTCACAGAGACATAGTTAATGATACTCTTCACAAATTATTTTGAATCTCTTGCCAGCTGACTACAACATATTGAGCAGGGGCCAGGGTCTCAGCAGTGGTGGTGAATTGCCCCTCTTTTTTGTTAGTCTTCATTGCATAATCATCCTTGCTATGATGATCCTTGAAATACCACCACATAATATGCATCACTACCTCATGCACATATAATATCTGTTCACTCATCTGTCAGCTTCACAAAAAAGCCAAAGTACATTCAGCACAGACATCTTCCCTGTTTATTGTCATCTAACTATTGGAGTAGCACAATTTTGGCTCCATCCTGCTACGTTTGTCTAGGCCACATACATTCATATTTACATTTGACCTTATGTCCTAGTTTGATGCAATAAAAGTAAAGCGATATGGTGCACCAAAGGTATAGAAATGCATCTATTGTGTGTTTTGACATATAGGTGTGTGTGTGTGTGCATATTAACGTTTTTTCTTTTCGGAAACATCTGGACTGCTGCTATTAATCTTCCATAGGTTTAGATTGTAAGGTGGTGCGCTAAAATGCATTTAATACAGAGCATTCGCCAGGGATTAATGAGAATAAATCATATATTATGCTTAATGCTTTCTTTATAAATTGTGACCAGTTGACGTTTATTGCTTAAAATTACATGTATTAGTTATTGTGCTACATATAGGAGTACCACACGATACACTTTGATACATTATTAAAGATTTAATTTATTGGATTATATGTAGGTTGTAGAACTAATATGCATTTAAGGAGAAATGTTAAGTTAGCACGATTGTGGGCCTTAAGGCTGCAGTCAAGACATTTAACTTTTACGTGAAAGTTGTTTTTTTGCATGTTGTTCTCTTCTGCAGGTGCAGACCAAAGGCATTCGTTAGTTAATGAAAAGCTCATTGTATTTCAGAGATAGAGAGTTGAGGAAGAGCTGGGAAGGTCAAATGATTTTAATAAAGAACAAATGGAGTGCTACCAATTGTTACTATCAGACGAAGGGAGGGACCAAGGACTCTTTGGAAGTGGAAACTGGATCATGGGAATAGTGTTCATGATGCCAAGCTATTTTCTGGGACCTGGAACACATATCATGATGTGTATGAGGTTATGTTTTCTCAAATGCTCTTTATGATATTTAATTAGTGACCCCACCTTGGGTTTAGTCAGATTCCCTTTAGATTTGGAGAGCTACAGGCCTCTCTTGACATCTCTGATAGTGTGGCTTCATGCTATACATGGTTCTTTACCTATAGAACTTCTACAGAGGTTCTGTTGCGGACACCTTTCTTGCTACCTTGCTGCAATGGGTTGCCCCTATCCTTAGGTTAGTGTAGGGTTTAGTAGATGTAGAAAATCATTTCCATGTATGGGGAGAAGGATCAAAACCATCCGTCAAGTCATCAAATTATTTTACTTATTTTCTGTATGGCGGCTACTGAAGTCCTTACATGTTCTTTGCTGTTGAGGACCAATATTGTAAGACACTTTCTTCAGTCTTTGGTTATTTTATACTTTGAAACTATGTTTTTGAGATAGATATATATCAGTCTGGGTTTGAGTTTGTAATAAACCTTTTTGGCTTCAAGTTATTGATTCAGACTTTTATCGTGTGGTCTTAATAATCACACTGTACTTTGAGATTTTAAATTGTCGTTAACCCTCAGGCTACCACAAAGGTCTATTGGCCAGAGGTGTAAAAAAGCTTTTTGACTTCAGGTTACTGATTGAGACTTTTATTGTGTGGTCCTAATGATCACACTGTACTTTGAGATTTAAACTGTTGTTAACCCCTCTTCCTCTCAGGCTACCACAAAAGTCCATTGACCAGAGTTGTATTGGAAGAAACAGCCAAAGCATTCTAACTATATTCTAATGAAGGTGTCTTTTTGGTGAAATGAACATATGAATAAATGAGCTGACCAACACCTATGCACAAACAATTACAGAGCGCATTGACAATCGCAGGTTTACTCAATTCGTGAACAGCCACACACATAAAAGCTAGGACCTTAACTTGATAGTGGCAGTAATTCTGAGCCAACTCAGTACTGACAACCACCCTCTCGCATAGACACACTGCATCCTTATCAACTTCAAAACCACTGATGAAAGAGAAATTAGGCCCTCCTCACTCAAAGGAGCAAGATTTTCACTTATGGTCAGACACCTGCTCACCATACCACCCAGAACCTTTCTTCACATACTCCCAGCATTCACAGCACCAATACAGGTCTCCCCAGATGAGAGGCAAGTGATCTTTTTAAAATCTATCACCAGCCCTCTGACCATGGTGTCTCTTGAAAACCCAAGAAATCCAAACCAACCACAGTAACAGTCAATCAAAGTTGTTAAAAGACATGAGACAGTGGGGAACAATTTCAGAAAGGTTCTGGGAAGAAGTCCAAAAAGCCCAATGACACAACTTCATGTTACTTTCACTACTGGGGCTCTAAATATTCGACTCTCTAGGCCAAGTGGTTCTTCTTCCAGTCATTTGTGAATAAAACTGAAATAATCTTGAAAGCACAAATCAGAATCTACATGAAACTGGTGATTCCTCTCTCTAAACAGCTCTGCCAGCCCTGTTACGTTCTCTCTTCGATGGTCTAAACTACATGCTTGAAAATAATTTCTATGTCCAAACAACTCTCTCCACTGAATGCCATTTCACTCATCAATTTCTGGAAAATTCCCCAGCAACAGTAAACAAATAATCTGAACCCCACTCTTAAATAAAAGAGGTATTACTAGAACATGTATTCAATTACTATCCCGTCTCAAGTTCCCCATGCATTGGAAAGATGGGAAGACATTGGAAATCATAGTCACTTGCAAGATCTTAAGACACTTAAAATTTAACTTAATTCTCAGTGAATTCCAGTCTGGCTTCTAATTGTTCTGAAGAACAAACAACATCTTTCTAAGTATTAGAAGGAATTACTACCTAGCAGGAATTAAGAAAAAAAAAGATATGCACGATACGACTGATCTATCCACCCTGATTAACACATTGAGATGCTTGCTGTCGACGACCCTTATGTTTGCAAAGGTTTGCATCCTGCACCATTGGTGCTCTCCTCAGAAACCAACCCATTCGGAAGGCCTGACGGAAATGTACAAACCTGTGATTCACAAACAACTCATCTATGGGATCCAAGATAAACTGGAGCCATTCACTCAAGTATGGGCCTTATTCCTGGACACACCTGAAACTGACCTTCGTCGAGAAGATGAGGGAGACTGACCATGGATTGAGTCTCTGGGCCGGTGCTCATGTTCAGGAACAGCCCTCCTTGCTCCACCTGTCACCCTGCATCCCAACCTCCCCCCTCTGCCTATCCCCCCACACGACTGATGCACTCCGATAGGCGAATGTCTACATCTCCCGAAAGGACTGACCCTGGCACGTTGCCTTGCCTCTATCATATCATAACACACATCGGGCCTCATGTAGGTAAATAAATTTTACCGGTTCTTAAATACCGAGCCGTACCGAATCGGTAAATTAGAATCGGTAAGTTACATGTAGGTAAAAATTCGGTAACAGTTACCGATTCGGTAACAGTCGGTAAATACGAATCGGAATTCACCGATTCGGTAAATACCGAGGTGATAATTACCGAATCGGAAAATACCGAGGTGGTATCTACCGAATCGGAAAATACCGAGGTGGTATCTACCGAATCGGAAAATACCGAATCGGTACGTACGGATTCGGTAAATAACATCACATGACTTGACGAAACAGCTAATCCTGTGCAACGACAGCCCACCCAACCAGGAACTGCCCACACCCAGGCAGGTGTACACAATTAGCCGAAGTGGCCACACCCAGGCAGGTGTACATAATTAGCCGACCCTGGAGAGGCTCGGAGTGCAGAGGAGAGGCAGGGAGCAGTTGCATGTGCGAGCGGGAAACGAACAGCATGTCCAGCCAGAGCACACAGAAAGACGGAGGGGAAAGGAGGAGGAAGCTCAAATTCAGCCCCAAGGAACTCCAGGTGCTGGTGGAGGAGGTGGTGAAGCAGCACCAGAAGCTGTTTGGGAGGCAATCCCTGCAAGTGCCTGAGGCCGAAAAGCGCAACATATGGCTGGCCATCCAGGCGCAGGTCAATGCTGTGGGAGTGACCCACAGGGAAATTGAGGTCCTCAAAAAGCGCTGGTATGACCTGAGGATTGTGACCAAGAGGAAGATGGGCGACATCCAGAAGGAGGCCAGCCAGACCGGAGGTGGAACCAACAGGGCACCTGCCCTCACCGAACTGGAGGAGCTGGTGGCGGCCACACTCGAGCAAGAGAGCGTCGTGGGTCTTGGGGACGCCGACAGCTCTGCCAGAGCCGCAACACACCAAGGTAAGACGAAAGCACAGCAATGTAGCCGCCCCTACCCCTATCCCACATCCCCCATTGTGACACGAGAATCACACTGCAGTCCACACGTGTCAGTGCAGACAGGCAATGCATTCCGGGAGATGTAGTCAGGGCAACACTAACCATGACGTAAATGTCACAGGGCAACAAGGCATGTCACGCACTCGAGGCACAAGGAGACAGAGGACAGATTGGAATGTGAAATGATTTATTGGGACGCTTGCAATGCAGCCCTTCGGGGACACTGAGCCAATGTTGTTTTTCTGTCCACAGATGTGACATCATGCAGTACAGGGCATGCTGCAGGGGAGACGGCACACCGGCCACAAAAATCACCTCTAGCCAGCACGAGTGCAGACCAGGGAGCAGGCCCACTTGCAGCCGCACCACCTACGCAGCCAGCCTCGCCGCACACAGAGCCAGCATCACCTCACCGAGAGCCAGCATCACCACCACCAGAGCCAGCATCGCCACTCATGTTTGATTCACCGGCCACATCTCCGCTTGCAGGTGTGAGAATGAGGAGGCGTCCAGCAGCCAGGCTACGAGCCTTAGACACCTCGTCAGACGACAGCATGGGCCCAGAAGACCGCACCGGGCCCCAGGAAGGGAGCCATCCCACTGTGCCCCAAACATCACAGGCAGCACAGACGGGAGCAAGAGGGCGCCGCAGGTCGCGTGTCCAGAGTCCACCAGCACCCACTGACGGCCATGGTGTCTTCTTGGGGCTCGAGGGCCAAATGTTGAAGCAACAGCGCCTGCAATCAAAGGCAGTAATGTCAGTCCAGAGGCACATGCGGGTGATGAGGACAAGCTTAGTCAACATGGACACAAACATTGGCGGCATGGCTGCGGGCATTCGGGACATGTCCCAGTCAATCCAGCAGTTGTGCAGCAAATTAGATGCTGACATCGAAGCACGGCGCCGGGAACGCCAGAGAAGGGACACTACCAGCAGGGCACTCAACCGTCTGGCAACTGCGACTTCCCTACTTTGCCGGCGCTCTGTGACGATGCAGGAGGGCCTAACACAGTGCTGCAGCGACCTGTCACGGGGGATGGTGCAGGTGACAAGTGCACTAGGGGTGCTATTGACAAGTCAGGCGTCGACAACTGCTGCAGGGGATGCTGCGGAGAGCATCGACACCAGCAGCAGCATCACACCCCCCGTCCCCGAAGCACGCAGGAGCAGCAGGCGGCTTGGGGTTGGCTCTAGTGAGGATGCACAGGCCGTGCAATCCACCACTGCAGCGCGTATGCGCAAACATTGATGTGGCCCTGCTTATCCACTTGCCATTGGGTGACGTAACCCTGGACATACTCATTGTATAGATGGCATATTGCCAGATTGGCCTGTTCATGTGTTCATGGCGTGGTGCCACATTAAACTACGTCATGACTTCTCACGACTCGCTGTGTCCCCTCACTTACTCAGAAATAGTTGCATGTGATCTCTGCCCGTCTCTCTCTCCCATCGATTGCAGTTGGCACTCTAGCTGCGCTGCCCTCTGGCTGGCCTGACTCATCCTCGTTCTCCTCAAAATATGTTAGTTCCACATCTGTACCTTTTTTCGTGGCAAGGTTGTGCAGCATTGCACAAGTGGCAATTATCTTGCAGCAGGTGATGGGTTTGTACTGGCGTGCGCCTCCGCTCTTGTGGAGGCAGCGGAACCTGCTCTTCAGCAGTCTAAACGTGCGCTCCACCACATTGCGTGTAGATTTGTGGGCCACGTTGTATCGTCTCTCACTCTGGGTTGCTGGGTGTAGGTAGGGAGTGAGGATGAATGAACGGCATGCATATGCACTGTCGCCTGGATGAGTAAAAGGGAACCATCAGTTACATGCCTCTATACACTCTGATTTGCAGGTTTCAAGGGGCGTCACTGTTACTTACCCAGCAGGTATCCCTCTCCGAATTCTCCGGCTCTCAGTCGTGTGTAGATCCCACTATTCTGGAAGATGTAAGAGTCGTGGGTGCTCCCAGGAAACTTTGCAACAATATCTGTGATGATGTTCCCTGCATCACAGATCACCTGCACATTGATGGAGTGGGTGGACTTCCTGTTCCTGTAGATGTGCTCTGTGTCAGCTGGAGGACAGATTGGGATGTGTGTACCATCAATACAGCCGATGACATGGGGGAACTGTGCCATGTGATAAAAGTCTGTTTTTGTTTTCTGCAGTGCAGCCTGTGTGTTTGGGAAGCTGATGTAGTGGTGCATTCTCTGCATCATGGCATCCAGGAACTTCCTGAAGAAACGTGACAGGCAACTCTGGGATACTCCACCCACCGCAGCTATCACCACCTGATAACTGCCGGATGCCAACAGATGTAGGCTGCAGAGCACCTGCACATGTGGGGGTATGGCGTGCGCCCTTCTTATTGGCTGGTCCAGGAGTGGGTGAAGGTCCCTGATTAAGTCCATGATGGTTTCGGGGTGTAGCCTGTACCTCTCATGTATCTCTGCATCAGTCAGCTGGAATAGTGTGATGCGCTGTCTGTAGATTTGTTCCTCCCGTCGCCACACCCTCAGTCCTGCTGCCTGTAGACGTAGGCGCCTTGCAATGACGTACATGGCGGCCATGTTGTCCACGCTGTTGCATTTTGGGATTGCTTATGTGCATTGTTGATGGTTACCACCTGCTTTCCATCCGTGTTAATTACCGACTCTTATTTACCGATTTTCCTGGATTTCTTAATTACCGACTGCTCCTACATGTCATTTTCAATTTTTACCACTTCATATTTACCACTTCATATTTACCGATTCGTTAATAATGTATTCGGTAAATATGAATCGGTATTTTAGAATTCGGTAACTATGAATCGGTATTTACCGCCTCATATTTACCGAAAAGTGGTTTTTGGACTCCTACATCTCACTTGTCTGAATACCGGTCGGTAACGGCATGTTTACCGAAAATCGGCCGTTACCGACCGGTATTTGGCTACCTACATGAGGCCCATCATGTTTTATACATATTCCCATTCGCCACACTACTGGCCCCTCACCACAGTTTCTGCACATGAGGTTTTAACTGTTTGTATACAACACTTTTCTTGGTATGTCATCACATCATTCCATGGTGTTTTGCATACAGGGCATGCTGTTACTGTAGTGCTGCTCATTGCAATCCCCAGGGGTGCCAGCTGCTTATGGGCCAAGGCCTCCTCCAGCAGACTTATGTATTAGTTCAGGCCCGAGGTCTGGGGCTCCGTGTAGTTCGGACCCTGTGGTTTTGGACCACTGTTCTTTGGACTGCTGATGTTAATTTTTCCCATCCAGAGCTCACTTCTGTTCGGGCAACCTGGATGAATTCCTCCAGTATTGTTATTTTCCTTTTCCCTCCTCTTTTCAATAAAGAATTGTAACACAGAAAAAGTGCATTGGCACTACTTGCCTCTAAGTAGCTGAAAATTACCTGGAGGTAGGAGGAAGCAAAAGAGGTATTGCCATGGCTTGCATCACTTCACTTCAACATGTATGAACCAACCAAGTAATGGTCTGTTTTTTCTCTTCAAGATTCCCTAAATTCCTTCTGGAATGTTTAAAGGATTACCTCTCTTACTCAAGAGCACAATCACTGCACACTTTTCCTGTTTGCCACAGTTAACCTTCAGGGAAAATACAAGTATGGTGTAAGGTAATGCCTAGTTTTGGACGATCAACTCCAAGGTTTGGAACTGATGCTGCTGGTTTTTCGACTGCTAACCAGACCCCATTACAAGTGTATGTTTAATTGGGTAATACCTAATTGGCATAGGTTAACATACTTATAAGACCTAGTATTTGGTACCAGGAGTACATAGGGCCTTTAAGTTAAAGTGTCCTCCATGGACCGCAGCAGTTATTGTGGAATCACGAGTGTGACAAAGTAAAACATGTCTCCCAGACTACCACTCCAGACAGGTAGAGCAGTTTTAAACTGCTAACTCGATGTTGCCATTCAAACCAATGACAACGTCTAGGCCTTACATTTTAATATACAGAAGTCATCTCTAAACTAGGCTTGTCGAGCCCTAAGGCTGAGTGGTGTATGTGAAAAAGTAGGACATGTGATTTATATGTCCAAACATTAAAATCCCTAAATTGCTATTTTTACTGTGGAAAGGCTAGTAGCCCCATTGGCATGTATAGGGTTACACGCTGGTAACTCAGCTGTACTAACTTCTGAATGAGACTACTAAAGTTCGCATTTAATGTTACCTTTGAGTAAAATACAGCTTTAGAAAGTTGCCACTCTGTTGCTCAAGTTTACCAGAGGCCATTTTCAGCCACCAGATAGCTTTCTGTCCATGTGGGAAGATGGGGTAACACAATAGAGGCCTGCCGTTGAAAGAGGTGTGACCTCTCTCTGGCAGGAAGCCAAACAGGGTGTGAGCCCAAAAGGAGAGCTTCAAACGAGAAGCAGGCTTTGAAGGGCAAATAGTGGACATACACACGAGGGGCTGCTATTTTCTTCTGGTATACAGTTTGGCATTGAGGAAAGAGAGGGGGAAACAGTTTGCAAACCAATTTTCCCATGGGTATGTAACCCTCAGATAGCCACACCTCTAGGGTGAGTTACCAAGCTCCACACACCAAGAGAAGGTTTCAGCCATCTACGGAGTGGGAAGAATATTGCACTCTGTGATAGATAGAGGCCACACTTTGCAGGAAGCCTTCATCAGGTTTGGTGACCCATTAGCTAGTAGTCATCCAATCCCTGAGGGCAAGTTGTGGGTATCAAAGGGGCACCCCTGGCACAGAGACCTGAGATCACTTCTGCTGTGGAGAGAGGAGTGACGATGAGCTGCCCTACTGTTCCCTGGACCTGGCAAAAAGAAGCAGCACCAAAAACTGGACTGCACCTTCTGATCCTTGGGCCAGCAAAGAGAGAACTGTGCCTGTGGTGCCCTATTTGAGGAAAGACGTCCCCGAGCCCCTGAAAGAAGAGGTGAACTCCTGGAATCAGTTGGCTGACTTCCTGTTACAGTTCCAGGGCCACAAAAGGTGAAGAAACCTGCCTTGGTGAGTTGGTAGCCTCAATCGCTTGATCGCCAGCAACTGATGAAGCACAGCCTGAGTCCCAAAGCTCAAAAGTTCTACTCGAGTCTGATGGATCCGGGAGTGTCGTCAGAGTGCAGCTTGTTGACCAAGATGAACACTAGCCTCAGTTAAAGGGAACAGCTGGTTTCACTGTTACTGGAGAACAGTAGACCGGTGGCAACTGTTTTTTGTCCGTACTTCACTCAGGTTTCGAGGGACTTAGGCCTCTGTGGCCAAAGTTGCCAAACTGTGTTTGTAGACTGAGGGGTGGCCCCTGAAAGACCCTCATCAACCAGATCAGCGCCCACAGCATCCTTCAGCATATTTAGCAATCATGTATCCCCTGCTTCAGGATCACTCTATTGTTCACCCATAGACCCTGGAACGTGTTGGGGACTGCTTCGACTGCAAGGTAACTTTCCTACTAAGCCTTTCTGGCCCCTTTGACTTGCCCCCTGCCAGAGTTGGTCACCCAAACTGGGCCAGAATGCCCCGAACACAACTTTATAAAAATATTCAAAGTAACCACTTTAGTTACCAATGCATATCTGCATTTTGAGTAAAAAGCAGTATTGGAAAATGGCTCTCTCTGAAGGGTCACCCCCAAACTTCCTCCTACTCTTTTCTGACCTCCTTTTTGATGGTTTTAAGACTTTGGGCACTTTACCACAGCTGACAAGTGCTAAAGTGCTCTCTCCTCTAAACATGGTATAATTGGTTTACACCTGTTTGGCATATTTGATTTACTTGTAAGTACCTTGTAAAGTGGTATGCCAAATACCCAGGGCCCGTAAATTAAATGCTACTAGTGGGCCTGCAGCGCTGAGTGTGCCACCCACAGAAGTAGCCTTTCAAATCTGTCTGTGGTCTGCCACTGCAGTGCCTATGTGTGCAGTTTACTGCCACTTTGACATGTCATTTAAAACTGCTTGCCAAGCTGAAACTCCCCTTCTATTACACATAAGCCACCCCATAAGTAGGCCCTAGGTAGCCCCAAGCGCAGGGTGCTGTGTAAATGAAAAGTAGGGCATGTACTGGTATATTTTGCATGCCCTGGTAGTGACAAACTGCCTATTTTGTTTTGTACTACTGTGAGGCCTACTCATCTCATAGGGTAGCATTGGGAATTACTTTGAAGCCTTTATGTTATAATTCCTGATCAGAGAGGAGTAGCTTTTTCAAATTTCATGTTTGGAATGGTATTGATAAATCCTCCTTACTGGTAAAGTTGGATTTGACATTACTGTTAGAAATGCCACTTTTAGAAATTGCACATTTCTCTGTGCTTATAAGTCTGTGTGCTTGACAGCCTGTCTCTAAAACACATCTGGGGTGGGCAACAGCTACACTTGCATTCACTCTAGACGGTCACAACACAGGAATGATAGGTGTATCCTAGTACCCATCTACATGCATCTGTATTCTGATGGCCTTGCCTGGGCAAGATGGAAGGGATGGGCTATGGCTTCACTTGAATAGGCAGGGTCTTGTCCTCACACAGGGAATTTGATAATATATTTTTCTAAACCTGTGTGGAGTCATGATGTGGTGTATTCATTGTGTTACTGTTTGTGTGCGGGTGTTGCACAAATACTTTACACATTGCCTATTTAAATAAGCCTGACTGCTCTGTGCCAAGCTACCAAAGGGTGCGCACAGGCTTTCTTTTAGTGTGTATCTAGCTTACCCTGACTAGGGTGTTGGTTCCTGCCTGGCCTGGATGAATAACTCAGCCAACCAGGAATCCCATTTCTAACAAGCAGTGATTTACAAACTAATTTATATGGGGTCAGACTTCCTGTGTGTTGCGTTTCTTCCTTAACCAATTGTTTGGTACTTCTAAATGCTTTGGACTTGTTCCTTTGAGGAAATATGAATTTTGTGATCAGTTATGTCCCCTATCGTAGACCCCAACGGCTCCATGTGCATGCTATAAGTACATGTATGTTCCCTCCAGTTCCAGTTTTGAAGACGCAAATACATTTGCGTCCACCGTCAACATGTCCTCTTTCAGATCCACCATGAATGGGTCAGATATTCCATTCCTAAGTATGAAAGGCCACCGACTTTATGTGGTTCACTTTCCACATTTTACAGATTCAGGCGAGTAGGCCCTGAATTCTGCCATCAAGCCTTTCCTGCTTTCTGCCTCTGAAAGCTCCAGCCCGAGCCTGCATCTGTATCCATGAACTTTGTCCTACTCCCTGCGCGGCTAACGGTGCCTGATCCAGCCTGTTGCCTGCCAAAAACTGTATTTCACCTTCAAGATTATCTGCTTCGCTCCTCATCCGATGCATTCCTGTCTAGTAGTTTAGGTAAACATTCCTCCAGCTACCGTGCAAGGGGCCAGGCCTCACTGTCCTCGTGCAAGTAATTCATAGCCCCTGTTACCATGGAAGATTCCTGCCCCCTCGCATCTCATGTAGACACTTAGACGCTTGTACACGCACTAACAGTCAGTATAGAATAGATTTCATCCTAGAGACCTTTCCTTTTGGATAATACAGTTCTTTAAACATAAGATATTAGATATGATTTGGGATTAGGTTGACATGACCCCCCAGACTTCTGTCTCCACATGTAGAGCTAAATGTCAAGTCCCCTTCACCCTCTAGTTGCACGTCAATCACACGTCATGCGGCTGCGCGCGCATCTCCGCCAAGTATTTCTGCTGACATTGCAGGATTCTCTTATGGATCCACCCACTTGTGACATCATGTTTAATGACGTATTTTAGTTACACCCATGTTTACGCCTTTTTTCGTTACGTATGTATATTATATCTGTATTATCAGCTGTTACGCCTCCTGCATCTGTCTTAATGTAATGCTTTCCATATAAATACCATTACTTGTCAATAATGTATTGCCTTCCTTCCTGAACCCTCATGGTGATGGAGTGTGAAGCCTGCAATTCGAATTGTATTTCCTTTGTAGAGGAATAAAGCCTTTCAGAAACTCTAATACCACGGATTCTGCCTCTTATATTTACTGAGTTATTCTTACTAGACTTTACCGTATAAAAAATAGTACCGGTAATGAAATATTTACCACAGAAATTGGCGCCCGAATAGGGACACTTTCTCATCTCACGCGCCGGAGGTGCGTTGCAGGCCCGGTCTCCTGCCACAGCTGAACGGACAAAAACGCGTACCTGCAGGATTTCCTGTATCTCCCTCCGGCCAAGTGGAGGTGACTGAGGCTGCGATCAACACCCAGACGAGGCGGTGAGAAGTGCGAAGTATCCCGACCCAGAGCCTAGCTGAGAGAGCAAGATCCGAGGTATACAGAGGCCCACCAGGTTCCGAAGTTCCGAGTCCAGTCGAGTCGAGTCCAGTCCGGTCCAGTTTCAGTTCAGTTCCGAGGCCTTCCGTTCCGAGCTACCCGGTGAGTACCATTGCCGGGGAGGCATTTAAACGTGCACATAGTCTGTGCCGGTCAAGACGGGTTTGGGTACACAAATCCGGTCTGCACTGTTTCAGCAGTGTATCTGTACTGTTTAGCAGTATATCTAGTATGTCTTGCATATAATTAAGTATTATTTAGTGTTAGTATTATGTCAGTAACTAGTTTCTTATTAGTTATCATCGTTCGTTAAACTGTCAAATGTTAAATGTTAAATACGTTCTATATATTGTGGTATGAATGACTGTTCATTATTGTGTTTATTTGTATTAAGTGTGTTTAAGATTAAGTAACCAGATTCAAAACTAAGACCGATCAAAACTAGAAAAGGGGTACTCGAAGAAGCTGTTCCCATCCCACCTAGGGACACTCCAGGGTATTTTATGTATCATAAGCATGGCCTAGATTCCGTGTTATTTCTTGATTTATGGGTGGACTACACCAAGGATTTACCAGAGAGTCAAAAATGGCCCGCAGCGGGGACCTGGGATGCAGATTGCATCATGAGAGTAGAAGAAGAATTATGGAAAAAGAAAGCCAGACAGTCACAGAAAGATGCCATTGAATTATGGCGTAAAGAATCATATAGACGTACAGAAAAGGCGCTCAGACAGGAAGAGAAAGGTAGGGAGAATTCGAATAAAACCCGAGAAAATTTATTAATAGAGGAAGGTACCCGAGTTAAATCGGAACAAGTAGATAGACAAAGAAACACTCTTATGAATGGTATGTATCCTCTTCTGGCCGAAGGATTACCTAAGGCTACCCCGGAAATACCAAAAGACTTGACTCCTCCATTGCTCCCGACAAAAGCACATCCTAAAACAGCAAAGGACGTTTTTCTTTCCTCCTATTTAGATGACGTAGCTCCCGAGTATGCTAATACCATACCACACACACCGCTTGCCGATGGTGTTCAACACCAAGAGCATCCGTCTGTATCTCCGCAGCAGCAAACTCCTGCACTAGTTCCAACAGGTCCGTCCGTTTCTACTGTTTTTCCCGCATCTACAATTTCTATCTTACGTCCAACGAATCCTTTCGTGCCTAGCACCTCAGACGGTGCTACAGGAGGTACGACAGACATGTTTGCCACACCACCACGAAATAAACAGACCCTTAGGGATTTAGCACTCCAACGTACACCCCATCTAGTGACATCCGACATGTTTAGAGAACATCTTGTGGATTGTAGATACGATCCAGTGCCAGGTAAACAGGACAGATTGCTAATATCATCACTACGTATAAGACGGGCTACATTGTATTTAATGACGATACCAGGAATGGTTGAGCACCTAGACAATATATATCACTTTGTCCAAACAGGGCGAGGCCCAGAAAGTATTAACGAAGCTATGGAATACCAGAAAGTGGATGTACAAAGACAACTACTACGTTTTTTCATAAACTGCGTGATCAGGAACCAAGACAGGCCTGGGGCAGATCATGATACCATGCAAAAACTTGCCAAATGGGGTCAGAACATATCAGACGAGAAACATGATAAACAGTCATGCATAGTAGTTATGTGCCGAAAGATCCGCAAGGAAGTAGAAAGAATACATAAAGAAAGACGAGAAGCAGACAGAATTGAATCAGAGGGAGAGGAGGAGCAAGAAACAGAACAAATAGAAACGATAGCTTACGTAGGTAGAGGAAGACCCCATAATAATATTAGAGGCTTCAATGATCCGATATGTCCGATACGTCCAGAATGTAATAGACATTGTCAAACCCCTATGTTAAATACAAGGTCCCCTGAACACCTATTCCAAGCCGCTGATAAATTACTCCGAGATCAAAGGGGGTACCATATGCTCGATTCCATGGATGAACAAGAATTAGCCAGGTCAGCAGTACAATGGGCTGACAGTCCCAACAAATACAGTGATGATGCACTAGCACACACGTTTCTGAATCTTGTCCCAGACGAACAGCGTTTAGCTAGTATATACATGATTCAACACCTCCTCATATTATATAAAAGTCAACACTCCGATCCTGGACCCTTACCTGACATATTGACCGAATTACTCACGAATAGATGGAGAGGTTCAGGTACTGATTTGATTAAAGAAATTCTAGAATTTCGAAACCAGTATATAACTTTCGTGTGCCCAGAACACGTTCCAGTTCCCACTATGGGAAGAAAAATGTATCACATAGATAGACTGAATCCGTTACGCGAAGTACACCCAATCAGAGGTGAAGGTAATAACTTTACACGCGTGTTTGTGTACACGCCTATAACTAAAATCGAATTATTAGAAATGAAGAAAGTAGTACCCAGCCATGACAAGGATCCAGCAGGTTTCCACCGTGAGATAAAAGACATGCTACTCATGGGAGAGTATACCTACCCCGACATCATGAAAATATTGAAAGTGTTAATGCCTGCCGGTGTTTACGAGAAACTCAAAGAAAAGGAATGGGAGGTGGGACACCAAAAGATAGATTAGACAGCATTAGAAAACGAAGAAAAGGCCCGAGCTGCAGGAGCAGGGCTTGGGGAAAAGACTACAGCACTACCAGGATTACTAGTGCAGGTACTGCCACGTTTATTAACTACGAAAAAGGAGGACTGGGGTGCAATCTCAGCCTGTAAACAAAAGCAAGATGAAGACACTAGTGATTTCTATTCCCAATTTGAAAAATGTTTTGGTATAAATAGTGGCATAAAAGCAAGTAGCGAGTCATATCCACATCTGTTTGTGACAAAATTAGTTGAAAATTCCCTACCGCAAGTTAAGAATAGAGTACTGAAATTTGAGAGTACCTGGCAGGGTAACACCCCGTCACAGATGTTACAGATGTTACAATATCACCACAATAGAATTAGAGAAGAACAAGAACACGAACAAAGACGTATGAAAGATACAAAAATGAAAATGCTTGTTGCTCAGTCAGTTCCAGCTGATGGTCACCAAAAGGGTGATTCAACAGGTCCAGTTAAAGGGACATGTAACTATTGTAAACAACAAGGTCATTATATACACGATTGTCCAGTCCTGAAACATAATATCGCCACGGGTAGAACACAAGAAAGACCACGTCCACCTAGACAGGATCAGAATCAACAACAAATTCCTCAGCATGCACAACATAGGTCAGCTCCGCAACAACTAGCTCCGCAACAGGCAGCTCCACAACAGACCGTAGCAACACCACAAGCGCAGCCTATTGCTGCAACACAAGCAACAACACAACAGATGTATCAGTATGCACAAGCAGATTATCCCGATTATCAGCGATACACATGAAATAGCCTAGAGAGGGAAGTTGGCTTACCCCTTATTGAGGTCCCTGTAGATCAAGAGGGACCTTATGTGCATAGTGAACTATTAGGGGAAGACAGAAAGTTTTTACTTGATACCGGGGCAAGCAGAACAACGATACGACGCAGTGAAGTTCCAGGGGCACCTCTCTCAGGCTCACAGAATATTTCCCTTGGATTCTCAGGAAAACCTATCATTAATGAAGTTACGCAGCCCCTTCCACTTACGGTTGGTCCATTGACACGAACTACAGATTTATTGCTTACTAAATCATGTCCAGAAAACTTGTTAGGTATAAAAACGTTGAAAGCTCTAGGAGCTATAATATGTTGTTCTCCGGAAGGAGTACGATTATTTTTACGTGATTTTAAAGGTCACTACGTGTCCAGAGACATGGATCACCGGCTGCAGAGCTTACCTACGCATTTATGGGCACAAGGCCCCACTGATGTTGGTTGCATGAACATTACACCATACCGAGTCACACTAAAAACAGGAGTAGTACTACCACGAATGCGACAATATAGGTTACCACCAGATGCTGTTGCGGCCTTACTGCAAATCATTGACGAACTCATTGCACAAGGAGTGGTTGTCGAAACCGACTCCAATGTATGCAATGCCCCGATAATTCCGATTCTTAAAAGAACGGATCCAAAAGCATCACCAGTATATCGATTAGTTAATGACCTGCGCGAATTAAATAAATGTATTGTACCACAATACCCTGTGGTCCCAGATATCTCTTCATTACTAACTGCTATTGATTCAGAAGCAACGTTCTTCACTGTAATTGATCTCAAGAATGCTTTCTTTAGCGTCCCAATAGATCCGGAAAGTCAATATCTGTTCGGATTCAGTTTAAATGGACAAAGTTTTAAATTCACACGCGCACCTCAAGGATTTACAGAAAGCCCCAGCATCTATAGCCAAGCACTAAAATGAGAACTTGACAGTATCCACATGCCAGTTAACACTGCCTTGCTTCAATATGTCGATGATCTGCTGATCACCGCCCGAAGCGAACCTGAATGTGAAACAGCGTCACTGACGGTTTTAAAATTTCTGGCCGACAAGGGGCACAAGGTGTCCCCTTCCAAGCTGCAATTCTGTGTCCCGCGAGTTGTCTACCTTGGGCACTCGCTGTCCAAGGAGGGAAGACAGCTTACACCCGACCGCATCCAGTTAATTGCTAACATGCCACCACCCAAGACACAAAAGGGGGTGCGGGCTTTTATAGGCCTCACTTCATACTGTAGGCAGTGGATCCCTCAATATGCATTTCTAGCAAAACCACTCATCCAGTTGACAACACAGGAGGCCGCCACACCGACTGTCCTCCCTTGGACTCAAGAACATACACATGCTTTTGAAAACTTAAAGAAAGCTTTATGCCAAGCACCTGTTTTAGCAACACCATGTTACAATAAACTGTTTACACTATTTGTTACAGAACGCGAAGGTACTGCCTTGTCAGTACTCACTCAGGAACAAGCAGGATCACACAAACCATGTGCTTATTTCTCTAGTACATTAGATCCAGTAGCTCAGGCTCTTCCTGTGTGCCTGAAATCAGTGGCAGCAACAGCTTTAGCAATCAGACAAAGCGATGCCATAGTGTTAGGACATCAATTGACAGTACAAGTACCACACGCAGTAGAGGTTCTCTTGAACCGCACACAAACACAACACTTGACTATAGCGAGACTCACCGGTTATGAATTAACATTGTTTCAGCCACACATAGAAATCAGACGTTGTAATACGTTAAATCCTGCCACACTTTTGCCAGTAAATGGAACAGATCCATTAGCACATGATTGTATTGAAGTCATTACTATCACGACAAAACCCAGACAAGACTTGACAGATATCCCTTTATTAGATCCAGACGTGACATTGTATGTAGATGGTTCATGTATGAGAACAAGTACAGGAGAGTTAGTGGCCGCTTACGCAGTCACAACAGACACTGAAGTCATTGAAACAAATTGTATTAACACTTTGTCAGCTCAAGCAGCAGAGCTCATCGCTCTGACACAAGCCTGTATTCAAGCCAAAAATAAGAAAGTTAACATATACACAGATTCACGTTATGCATTCGGAGTCGTCCATGACTTCGGCGTGCTGTGGCGAGAGAGAGGTTATCTAACTTCTCATGGTGCCCACATCCAACACGGACCCCTCATTCAAGCCCTATTAGATGCGATTCATTTACCTACTGCAATATCGATTATGAAATGCAAAGCTCATACAAAAGTTACCGATATCATTTCTCAGGGTAATGACCTAGCTGACAGAACAGCTAAACAGACTGCTCAGAACCAGACTCATACAACTGACGCGACAAAGACAATAGTTCCGACACCAACACATTGCATGACAGTTAAGGATCCCGCCCTTGATATAATTGACATACAGACACACGCTACACCAGAAGAAATAAAGAAATGGACTGAATTAGGAGGGATCCAAACGGATCAAGGATGGATGACGAAGGAAAAATCTATATGGTTTCTTCCCGATTCCATGGTTCAAGTCATCATTAACACAATACACAGTCCAGCGCACCTAGGAGAAAAAGCTATGCTAGACAGTATTCAACACATTTGGTTCAACAAACACTTGCGGGCAGCAGCCAAACAGAAAGTACGTACCTGTATGATATGTTGTCAGTTTAATCCAGGTAAAAGCATCCCCGTAGAGCAGGGTGGATTTCAACCTCCCGATCATGCTTTTGAAGTCCTCCAGATGGATTATATCCAGATGGAACGATGTCGAGGATTCAAATATGTTCTCGTAGTTGTCTGTGCTCTTTCCCGTTGGACAGAAGCCTACCCGGTTTCAGATTACACTGCCCCGACTACTGCCAAACAGCTAGTGCGAGAATTCTTCCCACGATATGGTTTGCCACGTGCTGTATACTCAGATAACGGCCAGCCATTCTCATCCGAATTAATGAAACACGTTTCACTTTTGTTAGGCTACCAATGGAAATTCCACTGTGTCCGACATCCTGAGGCAGCAGGTCTCGTGGAACGCCATAATCAAACTCTGAAAATTAGATTGTCCAAAATATGTAGAGAAAAAGGTGTCGATTGGATAGTAGCCTTACCAGTTGCACTCTTTTACATGAGAATGGTGGCACATTCTCGAACAGGGCTATCCCCGTACGAGGTGATCTTCGGTAGACCACCAAATATGTGGGGGACGCCTATACCTCGCAAAATCACTGATGTTGACTGTAATATGCTGACAGATTACCTGGCTTCCTTGATGTCTGCACTACAATCTTGTCGTTCACAGGTAGCTGCAGCTTTTCCCGATAACACTGAGGTGAAGCCCCATGACGTGGTTCCAGGTGATCTGGTCCTAGTACGGAATTTCGACCGGAAGACCCAACTGGAGCCTAGGTGGAAATCGCCAAAACTTGTTCTACTAGTAACAAGGACAGCCGTGAAGATCGAGGGACGTAAAGGGTGGTTGCACTCGAGTCATATCAAGAAATTTTATGGACTACCGACCGATGTGAACAATCAGCCTTGTATCCCTTCACAGACTGATTCAAAGCTCCCCTTGGTTGAACCCACGAAAACGGAACTTTATAAACTAAAATTAAGGTCTAGCCAGTCAGACAATTTGATTGTTTAAGTCCTCTCCAAGGTGAATCGGTTGAATTTGTCTCTGACATGTATCCTCTAGACCGGAATAGAGAAAGAAATCAACAGATGCAGCTTAAAAAGCATGCGTATTGTAAATCACTTCGTAGTCATTGCACAGTAACATTATTAATTTTGTTTTCTCTAGGTCTTCTGATCATCATTTTTAGTATATTGCTGCATATGTATTACCCTATTTCTAAACATGCTTATAATGTTACTGCTGAACATTCTTTTAGCGAATTACCTCCGCATGAGTTGTCCTATAGATTTGCGCTGCGCAACAACACATTCATTAGTATGTTACATCATTCCCATCAGACCAGCAATGCTACAAATTGTTGGATATGTGGCCGACTCCCTCCTTATCAGAACTATAAGGGAGTTTTGCCCCTTTTTCCATATCCGTTCACACACAATGGCTCCTGTGGAGCATGGTTTAGTTTGATTAATTCCCTAGATTCAAATTCCGCAGTTTATCAAGACAACTGGGTATGGGGAAACCTGAACTTGGTTTTGCTTAAAGTCTGCTACCCTAACAAGGAGGGACTTCCCAAAAGAACAGGAACTGATCTAGAAAATGAAGTATATGGATTAGGTAATTTTACACTGATTCTGAATGTCGAATCCGAAGCTACACCAATCTTGCCCGCTATGTCAGTATTCCCAGTTAAAGGGGAATTATGTGTAAGAAAGAATGGTTCCATACACATGGGCCATAGTAAATGCACCACTGTAATAAAATTCAGTGATCAAGGCAAATCTGCATTTAGAGCTTCCCGTCATTCTTACTTCATATGTGGCCAGACCGCATATATATGTCTACCTCTAAATTGGGATGGTACCTGTTACATAGCATTCCTTCTGCCACCTGTTTTCCTAGCTCCTCCTGATTATCACAGAAATACCCATTTAGTACACAATAGACAGCAGAGAGATCTCCCGATTGTCGACTACACTGAAACGGCATGGGAACAATATACAGATTTCAATAAAGGTTTCTTTCCCTATATAGGTACAGTCACTAATAGTAAACTGATACGTAGATTAACTAGAACCCTTGAAGCCGTAGTGAACGAGACTACGTCCGCCTTAGGCAATTTAACAGAAGAGCAGTCTGCTATGCGGATTGTTGTGCTTCAAAATCGTCTTGTCCTTGACGTCATCCTGGCTGATAGGGGCGGAGCTTGTAGGGTCATCGGATCAAGTTGCTGTGTTTTCATACCAGAAAACTCGCCGTCAGTATATAAAGCCATAACTCGCCTTCATAAGATTATAAGCCAGATACACCAGAGTCCAGGCACCTGGACTTGGTCCGGTTGGTTCTGGAGCGTGTTGTCAGCCTGGGGATGGAGGATCCTATTCTTCCTAGGTATTGGCTTTCTCATACTATTCAGTTGCTGCTTATGTCTACAATGTGGGCCAGCGATTTGTGGCCTGTGTGCCACATCGTGTATCCCACCTCCAAGTTTTCGTTCAAAATCCCGGAAAAAGAAAGAAGAACAAATGATGCTATATGAACAGATCGATGGATTGATGAAGATCGATATCTCCTGAGGGTCCGTAGGGGACAAGGAGGGAATGAGGAAATATGAATTTTGTGATCAGTTATGTCCCCTATCGTAGACCCCAACGGCTCCATGTGCATGCTATAAGTACATGTATGTTCCCTCCAGTTCCAGTTTTGAAGACGCAAATACATGTGCGTCCACCGTCAACATGTCCTCTTTCAGATCCACCATGAATGGGTCAGATATTCCATTCCTAAGTATGAAAGGCCACCGACTTTATGTGGTTCACTTTCCACATTTTACAGATTCAGGCGAGTAGGCCCTGAATTCTGCCATCAAGCCTTTCCTGCTTTCTGCCTCTGAAAGCTCCAGCCCGAGCCTGCATCTGTATCCATGAACTTTGTCCTACTCCCTGCGCGGCTAACGGTGCCTGATCCAGCCTGTTGCCTGCCAAAAACTGTATTTCACCTTCAAGATTATCTGCTTCGCTCCTCATCCGATGCATTCCTGTCTAGTAGTTTAGGTAAACATTCCTCCAGCTACCGTGCAAGGGGCCAGGCCTCACTGTCCTTGTGCAAGTAATTCATAGCCCCTGTTACCATGGAAGATTCCTGCCCCCTCGCATCTCATGTAGACACTTAGACGCTTGTACACGCACTAACAGTCAGTATAGAATAGATTTCATCCTAGAGACCTTTCCTTTTGGATAATACAGTTCTTTAAACATAAGATATTAGATATGATTTGGGATTAGGTTGACATGACCCCCCAGACTTCTGTCTCCACATGTAGAGCTAAATGTCAAGTCCCCTTCACCCTCTAGTTGCACGTCAATCACACGTCATGCGGCTGCGCGCGCATCTCCGCCAAGTATTTCTGCTGACATTGCAGGATTCTCTTATGGATCCACCCACTTGTGACATCATGTTTAATGACGTATTTTAGTTACACCCATGTTTACGCCTTTTTTCGTTACGTATGTATATTATATCTGTATTATCAGCTGTTACGCCTCCTGCATCTGTCTTAATGTAATGCTTTCCATATAAATACCATTACTTGTCAATAATGTATTGCCTTCCTTCCTGAACCCTCATGGTGATGGAGTGTGAAGCCTGCAATTCGAATTGTATTTCCTTTGTAGAGGAATAAAGCCTTTCAGAAACTCTAATACCACGGATTCTGCCTCTTATATTTACTGAGTTATTCTTACTAGACTTTACCGTATAAAAAATAGTACCGGTAATGAAATATTTACCACACCTTTGTTAAAGCCTAACTGCTCAAAGAACAGCTACTCAAAGTTGAGCTAAGGTTTTACAAATGAGTCTGACTGGATCCAAGAAGGATTAGTAAGTTTATTTCAGCCTCACAGCCTCAAAGCCACACCATATAATAAACTTCCTTCCTCAAATATGGGCTTTGCTGTTTCACCATTTGTATGATGCCCTAGAACTGTAACACACACAAAATGTTTTGTTGTCATTACTTGTAAAAATAGATGGTGGTGATTGCGTGGACAAAAATACAAAACAAATATTGTTAATGGATGTTATCACTCCTGTTTATATACTGGAAATCTAATTTAGAGAATAATACAATACGGTAATAATATTACACATTTGACCTTTATCTCCATAGTTAGCACAGCAAAGAAATCATGAATTCTGCTGCAACAGAAGTCCATTTGTTTCCAAACAATATCTCTGTATGGATGCTCTCTAGAGACATATATTGAGTTAATGGTGTGTTTCTCCAAGTTGGATACGTGATTATGGAAAGGTTGAAAGTTTTTACGTTCATTCTGTTCCGCTTACTCTGGTACTACTTTTTATTGTGATGCAACTAGATTAGGTCTTATATAAAACTCCAACACAAGCCAGTGTTTGTTTCACCCTCTATATTCTGATGACCTTTCCCCAACCAACTGCAAGAAAACCTACATGACCACCAATGCTTCCTCACAACTTTGGCCTCTACTACCCATACAACCACAAAGTGCGCACAATCTATCATTTCTGGCTCATATACCAGCGTGATGTGGTCATCAATGTAAGGTCTATAATACTATGCTATTCGTATCATGACTGGGTACTCCCATCACAATGAGTTTTGGAAATACTCTTCTTAAAACAAATGATTGGTCCACACTGCAAATAAGATAAATACCTGACAATTGCACAAGTAACCACAGCTAGGCCCTGTATAATCTTCATAACACTCGGTCTGTACTGGATCGAACCACAGACTGTCTCATTGCTTTCCAGTCATGATCAGTTCTATGAATTATCTAATAACCCTAATGTTTTCACTCCACGCCTGAAGCACAAACCCCCAGCTCCAATTTGTTTTGTCTTCATGACACAGACTTTTAGTTTTAATATTCCTATCATGTCCACAACACCATGACTCCTACCCAAAAGGATAGCACAACCCAACAACCGTGTCCAATCCTCACATCTGACAACAAAGTAAAGTCCTCTTCCCTACTCCACTTCCTCTGCAGTTGTAGATCAGCAATGGCACAACATATTTAGATGGCTGAGTCCATTGTTAATCATGACATAAACACACTTTATCTCAAAGAGACTTTAGGACAGCTATAGTAAGCATTTTAACGGTCGCAAACATTCCAATTCAGGGTTTGCATCTGTTTCAGAAGCTTATTCTCATGTACTAATCCCTTTTAGGAGTCAGAATTTTATTTTTTCAACTACTAACAAAGGATTTAGAGTGGATACCGATTTTTGGTACCGGAAAGGGGTGTGTTGTAAGTGTCTCATACAAATATCAAATCTGTATCTAATGCATCAATGTTTTGTGATCGAAAACTGTTTGCAAAACATTGATATTATACTGACATCACAAAGGAAGTGGTGACCCATTCACTAAAAATTTTGCAAAAAAATAAATGTAAACTAAACCTTTTTTTTAAAATGCAGCCCCGTTCTCCTTGAGGAAAATGGGCTGCATTTAAAAAAAACGTGTTCTCTATTTAAAGGCAATCATAGGCATGGTAGTCCGATCTGCTGACCTCAGTAGACATTCACCCCTGTGGTGGCCTCCAATCATAGTGAGTCGCAATTTGCGACCTACCTCATTAATATTCACAAGGTAGATAGTATTGGGACCCACTACCAGTAGGCTTTTTAAAAACCACCCTATTAATACAGGTTGGTTCTTAAAAATCTTTACTGGTCTAAAAAATCCTGGTTGTACTTTGTAACCAAAAATGTAAACATCTGGTCTGTGGTTCACTGAGGCATCCCGAACTAATATGGATCTCTTCCTCCATCCAGCCTACTCCATCTTACGTCTAGAGAGAAAAATAACCTGTTCTGTAAACTAAACCATGCAGAAATCTACTTGGTTTGATTTTACTTGATTGAGAAGCATTTTAGGGGCTCTAGTCTGGGACCCAACCCTGGGACCCCGTTACAGGATGCAGAAGGAGGAGCGCTGTCACCCCGCCCTCAATTCAATGTTGGTGGTCTTACCCCACTCCTCATGCCCATGTGTTGGGGGGAGTGGGTGGCCACTACCAAAGCAAACACCCTGTACACAGGAGCGGGAAGGGAATAAGAGCTTCCAGCTCCTGTGGCAGCAAGGAGGATGCTGCTCCAGTGGTTTGGGCTCCCTGCTCTGCCCCCAACAAATGGAGGAATGTGGGGTGCCCGGGTGCAGCCGGCCATCTCAAAAAAATGAAAGAGGAAAAGAAAAACAAAGACATGCAGGCTCCCACGACAGCGGGAGACCCACTTCTCAAATATTCAGTGCTTTATTAATTTTTTAAAGCACTCTTAAGGCTGGAGCTTCTGCTCTGCAACTGGGAGTGGAGCACTCACTAGGGACTCTCTATATGACTGTATTTTATGCCGCCTGTAGTATAAAGAAGGATCATGGAACACAAACTTGATGGAGGCAATAGGCCTCTTTTATTTAAAGTGATGCCCCCCTATATGGTGATGTGCTATTTGGTACAGGTGGGGGTACTATGACCCTTTAGGGGTCAAATGTGATTTCAATGTCATCTAAGGTATTTTTAATCTTTCATTTGTATATGTCTGTAAATTAATGGATAGTATTTACTAGTGTGTGCAATAAATATACTTTTTCTATTCTAAAGAAAAAGCACTAATTGGACAATGAGTGTTGTCATTGAGTGCCTGAAAATGGTGATTACGAGCCCACACCACTTCCCCTGAGTAGGCCTTAGACTGCTCTGCTTCTCTACCCTGAGAGAGAAAGTCACTACAATTGGGTTCTTGTTTCCCAGCTAGGCGAAATTGTGGACCTATTACTTGCGCAGGCCTCACATCCTGCACAATTAATAACCACATTTTCTACAGGCTCCCTGTGAGAAAGGGTAATATTAGTTTGGGTGGATTGTAGTCCACCACAAGTAATATTGTCACTATTCTTGTTAGGTCCAGTAAAGGTTTCAGTAACTTGAACCTGAGTGCAACCCCTGGTAGGTATGGCACAGAACAGACAGGCTTAACTTAAGAAAATGTGTAAGGCATTTAGAAGTTCCAAAACAGTTAAAAAGTCAAATACATTACACAATAAAAATCTCACTCCAAGTTGTAAAAATATAGAATATTTTAATGAACAAAGTGACACCAAAACAAAATAAATCCTAATAAGGTGAAGCAGAGATATGATTTTTGGAAATAATGTTAGCACTAAAAAGCACAAAGTGCTAGCCACAGCATCTTGTCATGCTAGACCTGGACAAAGTCATAGTTAAGGTCAACTGCGATGTAGCGCGGGTCAGATAGGAGACCGAGTTAGTTGCCTGTCAAAGGGTTACCTTTGGACTTTGACATTTTTCTGGAGAAAAGGTGGTCGTTGACAAGTCATCATTGGTGAAAGCTGCCAGCTGGATCCCAGGTGGTGTTTGATGATGGTGGGTTGCTAAAGAGCAAGATCTCGCAGTCATCAGAGAAGGTGGACGAAGTCTGGCATCCATGCCCCGGAAGGTCTTAAGATTGTTTGGCATTGGCTCTGTGTCGCTCTCGGTGAAACCTTTTACATTCAAACTTAGAAACTTTTCTGGAACTCAGATCTCCTTCAGTGGGACAGACCAGTAAGTTAAATCTGACCAGAGACACAACATCAATGGCCTTGGCATGATGGTAGTCTTTGTCTTTTGCCATTTCTTTAATGAATACGTTGACAAAAAGTTTCTAAGTTATAGCTTTTGCCGTTTGGGCAGAAGGAGTACATTGTGACACTTATCTAAAGGCTTCAGACCTAAGGGATATCACTTAGGGTTCAGGATAACCCTGGGCGTGGTGTGCATAGCGGGGCTACGCGGAGGTCCACGGAGTTGCAAACAAACTCAGTGGAACGCCGTGGAACTCCGCTACGCCGCCCACCTTCACCGCCCTATTAAGAAGTAAGATAACAGTAATAAAAAATCAAGTTAAAACCACTTACCTCTTTACCGCGGCATCCCCGGGCTGCCCTCCTCTTCTTCCTTGCCGTAATGGTAATGCTTAAGAAAACTGCGCATGCACCCGCACATGCGCATTTCTTGCGAGAAATGCACATGTGCGGGCGCGCACGTATACACAGTTTTCTTAAGCATTACCAATATGGCGAGGAAGAGGAGGCGGGCAGCCCGTCGACACTGCGGTAAAGAAGTAAGTGGTTTTAACTTTATTTTTTATTACTGGTATCTTACTTCTTAATAGGGGGGTGGAGGCGGGGGCTGGCCAACTCTGCTCCGCTGCTGAGTGTGTGGGGATTTGCCTTCTCCGCATTCTCCGCGGTACATGGAGAAGGCAAATCTCCGCACACTCTGCGGGCAGAGCGGAAGTCTCCGCCCGGGGTTAGTTCAGGACTCACGTCAGTAGAAGCCACCAGCAGGGTCATGGTAGGTCCAGTTAGAACTAGTCAGCTGGGTACTTCAGGAAGGTGACCTTCTACTAGCTTTTGTGTCCCTGTAGCTGATCGGGTCAGCAAACCAACCCTTGGAGTGCACTTCTTAGTCCTGGGTACAAGTGGAAGCAGGTCCACCCCTTTTGCAGCACGTCTTATGGGTTCTACTGTAAACTATCCCACAGTGCGCTCTCTACCTCAAACCAACCTGGTGGAACCTTGCGGCTAAGATAATGGGCAAATCCACCTTTGTAATCACTTCAAACCAGTTCTGGGGCAGCTCCCTCTCCCACTGTGTTTGGAGACAGGCTGGCTATGTGAACAAAAGGGAGACAGGCTTAGGTGTGAGCTGCATCTGCCAGTGACAGGCTTCCTCTGAAGGTCAGGAAGGGGCTGGCACAGCCCCCAGTTCATCCTGCTCAGGCAGAAAAACGTTCTTCCCATGCCTTTTGTGTACTATGTGGGATCAATATACATTTTACCACAGGGGAGCCATCAAAAAGTCAGGTGACACTCAACACTGCCAGAAAGACACTTTTAGCTCATGCAGAAAGATGACAACTTTCTGAAAGTGACAATTTTTGGAATATTAATATAAAATCTGACTTGACCATTAAGTTGGATTTTAAATTACTGTTAAAATTAATTCTTGAATAATTTTTCTAGCTATTCCCAATCTGAGGTTACACAATATATATGGTGTTATTATGTCACCCAGTGCTTTTTTATGGAGAGCCAACCTTACCACAATGAAAAAACAACTTTAGAGGTATTTCACTGCCAGGGCATTTAAAACATAAGTATACATGCCCTTATTTTTAAATACAATGCACTCTGTTTGATGGGCATGTAGGGACTACTTTAGAAGTGACTTATAAGAATTAAAAAGGAAGGTCTAGGCCTGCAAAAGATTGAATTTGGCACGTTGAATTGGCAGTATTCAAACTGCCTTCCCAGGCTGCTGGGGATGGACTGGAGACATGCTTTGCACGGTCATTTAGTAGTGGCACAAATTGTGCTGCAGTTCACTAATGAAATTTTCCTTTCAGGCCCTGGGTACACTTTTGTACCATATAGTAGGGACATATTAGTAAGTTAAATCTGCCAATCAGCAGTGCAGCCAGTTTCAACATATTTGAGGGAGTCAGATTACATGGACTGGGGCCTGGTTAGCAGTGCCCCAGTGCACAGAATGAAAAAACAGAAGTATCAGTCAAGAAACAAAATCGGAATGACCATGACCATACAAAAAGAAACATATTCCAACACTTCATTTTTTATACTAATATTTCTAAGAATGGAATATACCAGGTATATGGCACCTCCAAATGGCATTCTCTATGCATTGGAACAAATCTCATTTAAAAGTCAGCTCAAATGAGTCTCATTCTGGGTATGAGAAACCAAGAACTTTGGCTAAAGTGAGATTTATCTGCAAGAGGTCACATTCCCGTCCTGTTCTTCTTCCCGTGTGGCTTTTAACATACTCACCCCCCCACTACGATGCCGCCATGTCCAACATTATCTAGCACTTTACACCCAAAAAGCAAAAAAAAGATCTAACTCAAGAACTCAGCTAAGTAGTTCACTGCAGAGTTCAATGAGTAAAGAAAAAGTAAGGGAGAGCACAAATTACACCGACCCCACTGTCAAATACATGAGCTAGTGAAAAAATCCCTAGAAAGCGCATCTTTGAAGTCAACCCCTCCTTCATGAAAGGCCATTTAGAGTGGAAAGGGTGGACTTAACCCAGTCAGGTAAAGGGAGTAAACCTTAAAAGAGGCATGTGCTATAAGTTTGACTGGCAACTCCGTCAAACATGACGGCCAAATTGTCAAACCTTTAACTTGTATTTGTTTTTCAAAAACTAAATCTCAAATCAGCAGTTTGTTTTCAAAAAACAAAAAGTAATGACCCCAACACAATGGGAGTTGTCTTCCTTGGTATGTGGGTCATTTAAACATTGTTACTGTCCCTTACCACTAGGATCTTCATGGCAGTAAGGGAGAGTTAAAGCTGACCATTCAATAACCCAGTCTATTTTGGGCGGGTGGTTGGATGACCAAAACACCAGAGGCCTGTACTCTATTGGCTGTTTCCATAGCTGACATACTTACATCAGGCAGTGGACAGAGGGTTTGCTGGGGAGGGTACTCCATCACAGTTACAAACTCTAAATCAGGCCCTAAGTTTGGAACCAACCCAATCATCTTTTCAACATAGTAATACAGTCACTAATCACCTTGACTGTCTCTCTTGTTGACCCTTCCACCAAGTGCATTGGATAGGCTGAGGTATTTGTGGAAAAAGTGAGAAATGCAAAATCCAGTCAAGCGCTCTTCCTCTTCATCCTGTCGTTTGTCCTACCAACACATGGAAGTCATTGTCCAGTTCGTAAACCCAGTTTCACAAACAATACTATATCAAGCCTTAGACAATCCAACACCTCCATGCCAGTCATTGACAATCTGTAAGCCACCACAAAGTAGGTTGCACACTGCTCCTCATACCAGCAAATAGCCCCATAGAACTCTGGATAATGAAGTAGCAACGGTGAGTACGCCTATGCCACGAGTATGTCGCTATAATGCCATCCCTGGACACGTGTTTCGAGGTAATTGCCTCTCGTCAGCAGGGAGCAGGTAGGTATGTGGGGTGCCAAGTAGACTGCCAAAAAATTAAAGGTAAAATACCTCTCACGGCGCGCAGGTGCGGAACCAAGGCTCGTCAGCCCAAATCGCTCGAGGGAGCTTAAATACATACACAAAGTAGGTCGCACACTGCTCGTCATACCAGCAAATAGCCCCATAGAACTCTGGATAATGAAGTAGCAACGGTGAGTACGCCTATGCCACGAGTATGTCACTATAATGCCATCCCTGGACACGTGTTTCGAGGTACTTGCCTCTCGTCAGCAGGGAGCAGGTAGGTATGTGGGGTGCCAAGTAGACTGCCAAAATATTAAAGGTAAAATACCTCTCACGGCGCGCAGGTGCGGAACCAAGGCTCGTCAGCCCCAATCGCTCGAGGGAGCTTAAATACATAAACAAAGTAGGTCGCACACTGCTCGTCATACCAGCAAATAGCCCCATAGAACTCTGGATAATGTAGTAGCAACGGTGAGTACGCCTATGCCACGAGTATGTCACTATAATGCCATCCCTGGACACGTGTTTCGAGCTAATTGCCTCTCGTCAGCAGGGAGCAGGTAGGTATGTGGGGCACCTGCGCGCCGTGAGAGGTATTTTACCTTTAATATTTTGGCAGTCTACTTGGCACACAAAACAAAACCAAGGGATGCAGTTCCTCTAGGGTAGCAGGGGAGTGGGAGGGGGGAGAGCGATTAGTCTCTATAGAATGCCCTCACACACCTAGCAAGGTGTCATGCTTCATCATAGGGCTGTGCTCCTCGTCGGGCCGGCGCTGCAATGCCCGACGGGCTCCCGCGAAGGGGCTCTTTTTCGGAGATCTTTTATAGAGACAGCCGTATGGGTGCGTGGGGGTCAGTGCAACAGGTGTAGTGAGTGGTGGTGTAGTGAGTTAAAATAGGTATGGTATTGCCAGACAATGAACCATTTTATTCTGATGGTATACCAGCCTAAGTAAAAATAGGTGATCCCAAGGGATTGTAATGATCCCTAGGGAGATCAAACGGTCGACATGTTTCTTGCTCTATGCCCAAGCGGGTCGGTGGCAATTCATCAGGACCATGTGAGAAAAGTGCTCAAAAGGGTGTGTATCAACTCTACTACATAATTGGTGATGCAGAAATTATAAATACATCACCATGCAATCCATTGGGTCCCTAAGGGTAGTGGACCCGTTGTTGCGGTACCCCCTTTGGGACAGAACTTGTTGTATGGGTTCGCCTGGCGGCCAGGGAGCGCCTATCAGGTTGTGGGCACATACACGGCCGGAGTCCTACTGCGGCTCAGGCTTCCGTGAGCCGCAGTAGGACTCCGGCCGTGTATGCGCCCACAACCTGATAGGCGCTCCCTGGCCGCCAGGCGAACCCGTACAACAAGTTCTGTCCCAAAGGGGGTACCGCAACAACGGGTCCACTACCCTTAGGGACCCAATGGATTGCATGGTGATGTATTTATAATTTCTGCATCACCAATTATGTAGTAGAGTTGATACACACCCTTTTGAGCACTTTTCTCACATGGTCCTGATGAATTGCCACCGACCCGCTTGGGCATAGAGCAAGAAACATGTCGACCGTTTGATCTCCCTAGGGATCATTACAATCCCTTGGGATCACCTATTTTTACTTAGGCTGGTATACCATCAGAATAAAATGGTTCATTGTCTGGCAATACCATACCTATTTTAACTCACTACACCACCACTCACTACACCTGTTGCACTGACCCCCACGCACCCATACGGCTGTCTCTATAAAAGATCTCCGAAAAAGAGCCCCTTCGCGGGAGCCCGTCGGGCATTGCAGCGCCGGCCCGACGAGGAGCACAGCCCTATGATGAAGCATGACACCTTGCTAGGTGTGTGAGGGCATTCTATAGAGACTAATCGCTCTCCCCCCTCCCACTCCCCTGCTACCCTAGAGGAACTGCATCCCTTGGTTTTGTTCTCTATTCCTCGGAGCACGGTGCAGGACCTCATTAAAAAGCTCTTGGTTCCTCCTCTTTTTTGAAGTCTACTTGGCACCCCACATACCTACCTGCTCCCTGCTGACGAGAGGCAATTACCTCAAAACACGTGTCCAGGGATGGCATTATAGTGACATACTCGTGGCATAGGCGTACTCACCGTTGCTACTACATTATATAGAGTTCTATGGGGCTATTTGCTGGTATGACGAGCAGTGTGCGACCTACTTTGTTTATGTATTTAAGCTCCCTCGAGCGATTTGGGCTGACGAGCCTTGGTTCCGCACCTGCGCGCCGTGAGAGGTATTTAACTTTAATATTTTGGCAGTCTACTTGGCACCCCACATACCTACCTGCTCCCTGCTGACGAGAGGCAATTACCTCGAAACACGTGTCCAGGGATGGCATTATAGTGACATACTCATGGCATAGGCGTACTCACCGTTGCTACTACATTATCCAGAGTTCTATGGGGCTATTTGCTGGTATGACGAGCAGTGTGCGACCTACTTTGTTTATGTATTTAAGCTCCCTCGAGCGATTTCGGCTGACGAGCCTTGGTTCCGCACCTTCGCGCCGTGAGAGGTATTTTACCTTTAATATTTTGGCAGTCTACTTGGCACCCCACATACCTACCTGCTCCCTGCTGACGAGAGGCAATTACCTCGAAGCACGTGTCCAGGGATGGCATTATAGTGACATACTCGTGGCATAGGCGTACTCACCGTTGCTACTATATTATCCAGAGTTCTATGGGGCTATTTGCTGGTATGAGGAGCAGTGTGCGACCTACTTTGTTTATGTATTTAAGCTCCCTCGAGCGATTTGGGCTGACGAGCCTTGGTTCCGCACCTGCACGCCGTGAGAGGTTTTTACCTTTAATATTTTGGCAGTCTACTTGGCACCCCACATACCTACCTGCTCCCTGCTGACGAGAGGCAATTACCTCGAAACACGTGTCCAGGGATGGCATAATAGTGACATACTCGTGGCATAGGCGTACTCACCGTTGCTACTACATTATCCAGAGTTCTATGGGGCTATTTGCTGGTATGACGAGCAGTGTGCGACCTACTTTGTTTATGTATTTAAGCTCCCTCGAGCGATTTGGGCTGACGAGCCTTGGTTCCGCACCTGCGCGCCGTGAGAGGTATTTTACCTTTAATATTTTGGCAGTCTACTTGGCACCCCACATACCTACCTGCTCCCTGCTGACGAGAGGCAATTACCTCAAAACACGTGTCCAGGGATGGCATTATAGTGACATACTCGTGGCATAGGCGTACTCACCGTTGCTACTACATTATCCAGAGTTCTATGGGGCTATTTGCTGGTATGACGAGCAGTGTGCGACCTACTTTGTTTATGTATTTAAGCTCCCTCGAGCGATTTGGGCTGACGAGCCTTGGTTCCGCACCTGCGCGCCGTGAGAGGTATTTTACCATTAATATTTTGGCAGTCTACTTGGCACCCCACATACCTACCTGCTCCCCGCTGACGAGAGGCAATTACCTCGAAACACGTGTCCAGGGATGGCATTATAGTGACATACTCGTGGCATAGGCGTACTCACCGTTGCTACTACATTATCCAGAGTTCTATGGGGCTATTTGCTGGTATGACGAGCAGTGTGCGACCTACTTTGTTTATGTTTTCTGTAAGCCACCACATTGGCACCTAATAAACCAATTTAGTGTACTTCTTCATTCTGATGAAAACACATGCACTACAACTTGTAAGATGTAAGATCTATTTTCAAAAATTGCATGATAATTATCAATGCTTACTTTTTCATCTGGCAAGACTATGGGTCTCATTTATGAGGAATTGGCGTAGGACAGCGCCGCAGGCCTTCTTGCTGTGCTGCCCTACGCCAATGTGAAAGGACAAGAACGCACCGTATTTATGAAATACGGCGCATTCCTGTCCTTTCCCCCTGCGCTTGCGTACAATTTTCTGCCTAGCGCCAATGTAGGCGCCCTTGACTCCATTGCAGGCAGGATTGTTTTTGTGCAGGAAGGTGCACCTTCTTGCACAAAAACAATCTAGAGAGGTGATTTTCTCTTTCTATGCGTATTGCAGAATGCAGCACACAAGGAAAGAGGAAAAACAAGGAGAAATAAAAACAATTCTCCTCGTTACGCCTGCTCTGGGGAGGCATAAGGTTTTGGCGGTGCCCCAGGTTTACGTGATTAAGTAAATCTGGGGCATAGTCAAAATCCATGGATGATGTGTAGGAAAACCCACCGCAATGCCCATGGAATGTCTCCTTGACACAGAGTAAGGCAAGGCAGTGACTTGAGCTGCTTTGTCTTACTTCATATCTATGAGATCATGCAAAGCCAAACACAGTTGGCTTTGTGTCCCCTCATAGATATGATTGAGAGGCTTGCCCCACCGGAACGTCAAAGAAAGTGACTCTCCGGCAGTGCAAGCCTCTCATAAATAAGCCCCCATGTTTGTAAATTGCACTTTGCTGCTTCTCTTTCCCACCAACTGGTTATTTTGAGACTCAATATACAGTAGTTTTTGGAGTCTGGAACAAGGTGTCAAGAGCAGGTCACAACAGTTGCTCCTTTATTCTGGAGGGCTCTACCCCAAGGTAGAGGCGATTCCCTTCTGTAGTCACTGTACCGACTGGGGATTAACTACAGCAGCATGTAAGTGCCATTGGAAAGAAATCCCTGCTGATGGAGGAAAAAGCCACTGACTTAAAACCTCCAGAAGATGGATCAAAAGTATAGACCAAGTTTAGCAGCTGCAACAGAGTGGAAAACCTGTGAACCAAAAAGAGTTCAAGCTACCAGACACAACATGCAGCACTGGTAGGAAAAATAACTAACTACCTGGGAAGAAGTAGTGAAGAGCATTGCAACGTAATGCTAAATTGTATAAGAGGTCTTTATATAGTATGTACTAACCCAGAAGTGAAAGCGGATCAGGATACCCAAATACCGCCAACTTGGATTTGGAATCTATAATAAGGATTTCATGAGAGAAGCACCATCTTGGTTTGGTTATTATCATCCTTGGCCTCACTCTGTTCCTCTGCCTGGCGTTGCAGAAGAAGCAGAAATGCTATGTCTCTCTTTGGCACTCGCTGCCTGGCCAAACCATGGAGAAAGGGCAGACCCGCAAGCAGCCACAGATCACATTGCTATCTGTATGGCACCAACCCTGGTCCCAGATAGGCTGGCAGCGAGCTCCACAGCGCACATATAGCTCTGCGGTCAAGCTTGGGACTTGAGAAGAACAGGGGAAGAAGACTTCCAAATACTGGTTGAGTTCCCTAATTGCTTAATAGTTAGCCAGGTCCCACTCCTCATAAAACATTCCAGTGCTAACCTGGGCAACTGCATCTATTATCAGCCCATAACCGCAAAGGCTTTCTTGAACAAAATCAATGAAAACTTTGTCGCTTCCAAACTAAAGGCATGCACACAGGCAATATTTTACTAGTTCATTAACCAATCTGGGTTCAGGCACGGCTATAGTACAGAAACCGCCATATTCCAAATCATTGCTGATGTTCACCACATCCAGGATAAAGAAGAATCTTGTCTTCTGATCGCCCTTAAAATATCTGCAGTCTTTGATATGGATGACCATAGACTCCTCTGAGACAACAAAAAGAATCACTTGGGCATTGAGAGGCAATTACTCAACTGGCTCTCCTCTTATCTACACAACTGCTCTCAAAAAGTGAGGATCAAGGACTGCCTTCCTTGTCTTGTCCCACAATGTTGAACCAGTACATACAGTTTTTTATGGACCAATTGCATGACTCAGATATAGCTAACAACCAATGTTTTAATGACATGACGTACTTAAATATGTTCTTCAAGTCCTATATTTTCCTCTCTCATACGTTATGTGGCAATTACAAACGTGGATGGCATAGGCCAATTTCAGACTAATTCCAGATAAAACAAAATTTCTGGAGATCTCATCTCCTCAGTGCCCTCTAACTACCCCGTCCAATCCTTGTTGACTATCGCCATGACGCACCATCAGGGCTGGACTGGCCTTAGCGGAGACCGGGCGTTTCCCCGGTACGCCGTTAGGGTGGGGGCCGATTTTGGCACCCTGGGGGCTGTTTTTGTTACCGGGGGTCGGCAATATCGGCCCCCTGTAACAAAATCGACTGAAACCGGCCCTGGTAAACTGCTCGGCTGCACTCCCCCCTCACCCCAGGTGAGCAGTTTGCCAGGGCCGGTTTCTGTTCCCAGTCCGGCCCTGCGCACCATCACTGATAGCACCAAATCCCTAGGGTTTCTGTTGGGTGCAATATTACCCCTTCGATTGAAACATCATGGGCTAGAATGCTAAACATCAGCTTTGGGTACCAAAAGGAACTTTATCGCTGAGGCTGACTTCAACCTTATGGCTGAAGTGCTGGTATTATCCAGAGAGGATTATTGGAAAGCCATTCTCACACCACGCCGTCTAGGCAGCCTTCCATGCAGTAGTCCACTTCATTTCAGGCACTATGCTTTAACTAAATCTTGCTGGTTTTTCTAGTACTATGCTTTGACAACATCATGCCAGCCTTTGTCTCCCTACAAATGGACAAATGGATACCATTAATGTTAGATATATTTCAAAAACCTCCTGTTGGCTTTACAAAATGCTTCCTCACACTGAGTCTACTCAAGGTCAATCTGAGAAGTTGACCATCTCTCAGTCCCAGCAAAGTCTGCTCATTACTGGTTTTAAAAATCAGTGGAGTTTGGCACTGTTCTTTTTAGCATGCATGTTCAAATTACAGAACTATCTTCATTGAAGTACCACCTGACTGCCTCACACGAAGCTGAAAAAAAGGCACCTAATATTCAGTCTTCAGCTCCCTGCCTCATGGGAGGTTTTATTGCATGATTCCCGCATGTGATTTGTTGAAACTAATGTGCTGCATCCTTCCCAGATCTTCTCAGTGCTGCCGTGCAATTTTTCAATTTTGTTCTACCTTCTCATCCATCTAAGTTATTGGATGCTTTCCTACTGATTTACTGGCACATGCATCAACAAAGACTTTTGCGACTCCTAAATTGCGATTTTTAAGGAATCGCAATTAAGGAATTGCAAAAGCCTATGCATGTAGGAATCGCTATAAAAATAGCGATTCCTACAAATTCCTTAATTGCGACTCGCAAATTGCGAGTCGCAATTAAGGAATGCCGTCCCATTCATTCCTATGGGCCTCCAGGCCCATAGGAATGAACTGGAGATTGCATGAGCAATTTGCGAGTACCAGTAGGTACTCACAAATTGCTCATGCAATTTCAAGGGTGCAAGGGTGTCAAAATGGCACCCTATTGCACCCCTGAAATTGATCTGTGAACATATGTTGCACACACACATGCTCTAAGGGCATGTGTGTGCGCAACATGAAACTTTGAAAAATGCACAAAAGTGCATTTTTCAAAGTTTTTGCAAATCACCATGAAGTTCAACTTCATGGTAATTTGCTCCCCCTATTAGCGAAATCACTAATTTTTTCACTTTCATGCATTGCATTTAAGGAATCTCAATTTGGGATTCCTTAAATGCAATCGCAATTTAAGGAATCGCAATTTAGAGATTCCTTAAATTGCGATTTTTGCATTTGGGATGATGCATCCCAAATGCAAAAATACCGGTCGCAAAGGGGCAGATTCTGAGAATCCGCCCTTTTGCGACCGGTTTTTACATTGATGCATGGGCCTGTTAGTTACCAAGGTAAAGGGAAATTAAAGTCATATAGATACCACAAGGATGTGCATAAAACTGTCATGAAAAACTGTGCAGCCTTCATTGTTCACACTGGTGCTCTTACATCAGGTTAAGTCCTCGACTTTCTGCATCAGTCTGGATCTCACAGGAGCATATGATTCAGCCTCTTTCGGACAGGGTGATAGTTGGAAATGATTTTCTAGGCATAGTATTGCTTGCATAATTATCAGGTACTGTGCCAATTTCAGCAGTTTCATTATTTTGTTAATGAGGCTGGTGGGGATTTTCTCCATGCCTTTTAACAACATCTTGATATACTCCGATGATTCTGACACAAACGTCTGAAAAGTATTTGTTTGCACAAATGAATTAATTCCAATTTTATGTGGACTTTTGAGGAGTTAATATTTATCCACTATCAGTTCATATGGATAAACAAAACATTCAGGTAGCCATACATTGCCCAGCCCTAGGGTTGCATGAGATAATCACAGTTTTTTGGGGAATCTGCCAAATTTGACCATACATTTAGGAATCACTTTTCTCGCAATGTGTCTCAATCTAAAGGTGTTAGCTAAAAAGGGGGTCATTTGTGTTATCTTCTGAGGCTAGTAAGGCTTTTGGACACTGAGGTATTTTTGTTCATGAACATATGTCTATAGTCGAAAATACCTCCATTTACACCTGCCAATAATTTGCATAAGTATTTCAGGTGGGTATAAACACATGCAGCCCTCTCCATCAGCGTGGAGAAATCCGCAGTATGAAATCCAACACAATAGATGGGAACTGGGCATTCTAAGGCATGGTTTACCTGTTAAGTTTGTAAATGTCCACTTATATATATATAACCAGGAAATGGTCAGAAATGTATTGAAGCTAAACTCACTTTCTGGGTTGAGAAAGGGAATTATCACCCCCAGATTTGGTTAGGGAGTAGGGTCAGGGTATTCCTCCGGAGAAAAATGTTTTTCCACTGAGAAACAAAAAGAAAAAAGTACATTTTCACAATGAATTCCGTTTGCAGATATGTAGATTTTCACGCAGGTGGGATAGGAGATTGTGGAATATCTCGAATGACATTCAAAATAATATCCCAGCTCTTCAGGTGCACTACTGGGAATGTTTGTGAATGGAAAAAGATACATAAAGACATGGCCAGCAGAGAAGTAGATTTCAACACATATTTTTTCCATAAATTGGGCTCATTGTTTCCTGAAGTCCCTGCGTGTACTCATTAGGAATATCAAGTACTTAAGATGGAGGCCGCTGTAGCTTAGCCTTTGGAATTGTCCATTTGGTTTTGTTGGAAATTGTTTGGAATCATTTATCAGTTGGAACCAAAAACAACAATTTTAGAGATGTCCTTTCTCTAGATTCGTAGTCCCTCTTTTTACATCACGACCAGGCAGACATCAGTTTTGATTTATTAAATGATTTATTAAGAAGTATGTAGGGCCGACAAGCATTAACGTACCATTTGATGCTTTTCGAGCTGCAGAATGAGGACTTTCTGTCTTGTTTTCCTTCTAGAATACTCTTTGCCCCTCCACCCAGTGCTTAGTTTGTACAAGTGGTTACTGATGGTGAGCACCGCTGGTGCACCAACCGGAATGTATGGTGTGTGCTGCCTCTCGCAGAATGTTTCTCCTGCACTTGAATTACGTAACTAAGGGCATCATTACGATGTCAAGTCTGCCGACACCGTAGTGGACTGGAACTGCCTGACAATAAGTCGGCGGTTCCGACCGCACAATTTGGATGCGACCGCCCAATGGGCAGTCGGAAACATCCATTTTAGAATGGCAGCTTGTGCGGCGGGTTAAAAGGCCAGCACCACAAGCTGCCATTGTAAAATGGATGTTTTTAAACATCCCTGCACTGTGTGGCAGGCACCTCATGGTGCCTGCCACACGGTGCAGGGATGTTTAGAGTGGCACCATAGGTGCCCCCTAGGCCTCATAGCAGAGGCCGCGGAGGGACGGGGCCCTACTAGGGGCACCTAAACTCACTTTCTGACAGCCTTTCCATGTCGGAAAGGCCAGCATGGAAAGGCTGTCGGAAAGTGACATCATAATCCTGACGGTGGAGCTGAGGCAGGGTCCGCCGTCATTATGGGATTATGTGTGTTTCCAACGCTCCAATGGGCTCCTTGAGCCCATAGAAAGCGCGGCGGACGGTCCCTTCGCACGATACCTCCAACCACCGCATCGTAATGCGGCGGGCAGACCGCAATGGCAGATGTCGGGCGGACACAACTGACGGTCGGTCGGTTGCAGTCCACCCGACATCGTGATTGGGCTCTACATATTCAAACTTGCTTTTCCAAAATAATTTGCGGAACACCTAAGTTCATACAGAGAAAGGTTGGCTTTTCTGCAGAAAAATAAAAAACTGTAGTCTATTGGTTTAGAGAGATTAAAAAATAAAATGACATTGGAAAAATTGTGGAAATTATCTCCTATCTTGTGCAATGGTTGCAGCATTCATTAAAAAGGTATGTTAGGGCCACATGTATTAACCTATTTTGCATTCACAAACTGTGCAATTCACTAAATTTGATCCTTTGTGAATGCAAAATAGCCTTTCAAGATGTATGACAGGCTTTTGCAGTGCATTTTATGTAATCCAAATAGGGAAACACATGTACCAAGCATTTCCTAAATGCAAACTGGGTATTTAGGACATGGTATTCCCATTAACTCCAAGTCAATGGTATCCATGTTCAATGTTTGAAAATGCACCAAAAAAATGCAATTTTCAAAGTGACATGTAGCGCACACATGCTCCTTGGGCATGTGTGCGCTTTATATCTCCACACCACATTTTTTTCTTGGAGTGCTTCAGGCGGGACTTAAGCCCCCGGGCACCCTTGGTTTTTCCATTTTCTAATTTGTGATTACCAATTAGGTAATCGCAAATTAGGTATTGACAAACCATTCGCAAATCTAGGCCTTTAGGCTCATAGGAATGAATGGAGTAGCATTTCACTAGCGATTCCCAAATTGCGATTGTGACTCTATAGGAATTGCTATTGGGGAATCGCTATTTTCTTACATGCCATTTTGCATTCCCTAAAAAGCGATTACCTAAAATTAGCTATTTAGGGAATGCAAATTGGAGCTTTGATACACGTGGCCCATAATTACCGCCATACTCACATAATCCTTAGCCGATGTTTACTATGTATTTGTGCGGGCACTTGTGCAGTGCATGGCAGCTCTTCATGGTGCAAACTGCAGCGCCGATCAACTTTCACAACCAAAAACGATTTTTTAGGTGAGTGCTGTGCCAAAATCGTGCTGCACAAAAAGTACTTGCACTGTGAAGCAAACAGCATAATAGGATAAGAACAACGCAAATTCCCATAGGTTTTCACGCAAAGGCAGATCTTCAAAAATAGTGTGGCTAGGTTTGTGTGAAATCCTATGGTCAAATGAAACCAGAGTCAAGAAGAATATCTTGTGAAATTCTGATGCATAATTTAAGTATTCACTGTTATCTTACACACTTTACACATCTTGCCCATGGCCAGTTGCCCTTGTGTTGACTTTTGAACTGGAAGATGTACTTAGAGCACATATTTCACTCAAGGCACTGGTGTGTCGGCTTTGCTCCACAGCGCAAAGCTTAGCATCATTGTAAATTTGTGCAGCTAAATCTGGTAGTGCACTATTGGTTTCCATTCATGTAACGCCCTGCTGCTGAGTTCCACGCAGCACTGCGCTGCACCAGTGTTGGTTAATGCAGGACCAGTCACCTGAGGCCTTTTCTAGTTTATCTCTACTCAGCATATTTAGTGCCTGATTTATAGTTTGGTGGATGGAAAGTCGGGCCTGGTTTAGATCTCGGCGGAGAGGTCACTCCGTCACAACTGTGACTCGTCTGTCAAAATATAAATCCTATAGGATATAATAGGATTTAAATTTTGGCAGATGGGATATTCATCACTGTCACTGTTGTGACAGAGTAACTGTCCGCCGAGCTCTAAATCAGGACGTCTGTCACAAATGCGACAGATATCCCATCTGCTGTATTACATGTGCCATCGGATATAATGCACTTGTAATACTGCGGCCGGGACTGTATCCCATCCACCAAACTCTAAATCCAGCCCATATTCTACTGTATGTTATAGATTTTGTTGATACATAACATTTAGAACCCCCATCAGCAATGCATCACTGTCCAAACCCACTTTCCAGGTCCTTGGCACACCATTCAATTTTGACAATTTAAGATTCAAGAAGGAGATCAAATACTCCAACCCCACAACTGAAACACATTGTTAAAAAACGGTGCATGCCCTGTGTATGCAACATCTTGAGGCACCTTTTGGGTACCTCTTAACTTTCAGGGCGCACATAATTAGTTTCTAACAGCTGTCCCTTGGGGCAACTTTGGTATACGCACTTCTCAGTGTTTAATTTGGGGCCGGGGGTTGCATTTGGGCTCTCCAGTATTTATTCTTGGGGACTGGCACTTATTTTTACCCCCATCTGACTTTAACCCAAAGCAAGAGAGAGAAAAACACACAAGGTGGAAAGAAGAAGGAAGAGAAAGACAGAAAAATAGTGTAAAATGGAGAAAGCAGGGAAGAGAATGTATCTGCAAGAATTAACCAAAGGGGCAGGGAGTGTCTGGTTGTGGATAAAAGAGCCACAGGGTGGAATGAAGACTAAGCACCATGCACAACTTTGGGCCCCAGCAAAACAATTACAAATGAAGCACGGGCATTTCTGACCATAGATAACTATGATGCACTTAATGCAAGAATTCAGATGTTGATAACATGGGTAATGATATTTTACAATTGTATGATCGTGTGGCAAGAGCATTTTTAGCACACCAAAGCTGTAAAAATAAAATTGCTTCTAATTTACGAGCTAATTAAAAGTGTCAACGAGTAAGCCCTAGTAAATATTAAACCACGGCTATAATTTTTATAATCAACAACCAACTCAGCTCTCACCCTAATTATGAAGTACTGTACCACAAGACGGTTATTATAGAAATTACTGTGAGACCACACTGCTCCGTGCCAAACAAAGGAAATACCAGCATAAACAGGAAAGATGGCCGCCATTGTATGAGCTACGCAACCACCGTAAAGAATCCTACCCTCTGGTCTCGAGGCTGCAGAGGCTCACCACATTCCAATGGAAATCACTTTTGATGAGGTTTTCCTCAAATAGACACGTTTAGCTTTCCCAGACGGCATCCACTTCACAAACAACAAGTCTCACAGTTGTATGAGAAAGCAGGGTTCCTTTACTGGCATCAGCAGCCAAGAGCGTAACCACAATCACAGACGCATGAGACGTTGACCACATTAAAATGACCAGCAATGTTTCCTATACTGGTTCATGTTTATAGGAGGTTTGTTAAGTAAATAGTGCTTCAGGGCAGATGTTCCATGAGTGAACACCTTTTAGAAGAATGGCTGTTACTTCTCACAGGAAACCACATTACTGCACTGCTCTGTACATCAGCACTGGAGGTTTCAAACAAACATGGGCTATTACTACATGTGCTTTCACAGCTTAGAATGGAGTTGGTTAAGATCGATTGTTAGCGTTTCCTGCCAACGTGCATCACTAACGCTGACTGGCGTTTTAGTGTTTTTACCTACTTAATGAGTTTGTAGTACCTAGTGCATCACCTCTAAGCCACTTTAGGGTGGTAGTGGGCAACCAGGGATGAGCATCCTTTGGGTAGGGTAGGGCTTATTGAGGACAAAATATCGAAAGGTCACAAAATATCGGGAGACAAAATGTTGATCAGGTAATTGCACAGAGGGAGGTAAGGAATTACTATTCTTAACTCCACATATACTACCATGAAGATATCTCTCTCTCTCTCTCTCTCTCTCCCTTTATATATATATTCACTTAAAAAAACCATAGGTTTCACACATGTTATAGTTAGCTGGACATTACACTCGTAAAAAACCAATGAAATTCCCCCGTTATAGTTAGTTCAGATAACTATAACTCGCGCGCCCGCAATCCACTGCTGATGCCGTCACATATTACATCACTCATGACATGGTCAGTGGCATCACTCATGACATCACTGATGACATCAACCTTGTGATAGAGTGGCGGTCGCGTGAGTTATAGTTATCTGAACTAACTATAACGGGGGAATTTCATTGGTTTTTTACGAGTGAAATGTCCAGCTAACTATAACATGTGTGAAACCTATGGTTTTTTAAGTGAATTTGCAAGGTTTTTTAAATGCTAATTCCTAACTATAACGTGTGTGAAACCTATGGTTTTTTAAGTGAATTTGTAAGGTTTTTTAAATGCTAAGTTATGTATGTTTTATTATATTTTTTATATATTTATTTTACACTCGTTTAAAATGTGTTTTTTTTTTTTTAAAGTCTCGGGGTGATTCGTCAAGCGGGGGCCGAGAAAAAAGGGGGGTCCCAAAACGCATTTTCCCCATGCATTTTCCCATAGGACCTTTAGCCGCAGCTACAGCCCGATCTGCTGAACGGAATTACACCAAATTTGGCAAAGAGGTAGTCCTCAGTTCAGATTCCTGCCTTTTGCTTAAATGGTGTCAATCTGTTGAGTAGTTCCTGAGAAAATTACAGTTAAAAGTACATGTATCGAGGAGCCTAGCGCGCAACCAAGATGGCCGCGTAGGTGCGAGGCTCCCGAGGACCTCCGTGACCTCCTACATAAATCCTGACAATATCCTGTCCTAGATGAGGGGACTGTGTTGGTGAGCCCGAGCTGAGGTGTCACCCGTTTTCCGCTTCCAAATTGGACCTCGGACACCGGCGGGAGCACCGAGTGAGGTTTGCGGCCTTCTCCACGCCGGCCCCCCGGATTGGAGTTGTGGGGCGATCCGGAGACAAAGTGATCAACAGCGGCGGGCAGGGCCGGGCGACTCGCGTACCCCGCACTTTCACTTTCGCTTTTGCACCCTCCTTGCTGCGTAGGCGAGGTTGGGTTGCGGGGCGGTGTGCGGTGGTGTGGCCTCGTTGGGGTGCCCTGCCGGCCCGCCGGCTGTGATCCGTCCTGCGGACCTGTGGTTGCCCCCCCCCGGAGCCCGTGAACTGGTTTGTCGGCCTTTTCCGAGGTGATTGGCACGATTTGGGGACTGAAACCATGTCCACAAAGCAAGATGGCGACCGGGCAAAGGTGAAATGACCCGCCGTGGCGCAGCCCATCAGTCCAACAACATGGACCGCTACACCCTCCAGAAGGGATCTCCTGAGGTGCCGCGTAGGTCCCCTGAGGGCCCGACTGATGCTCCTGCTCTGCCCGCGGATCTGACCCTGCGAGATGTCATGGGCGCTATCGCCGAGATGAAGGCCTCGGTGGACCAGCGCTTTGACACACTGGCGCAGAAGATTGACTCGGTCCACGTGGATGTTGGCCTGGTGAGGGCCGATCTATCCAAGACCAATGACCGGGTCGATTCTTTGGCCCACACCACCTCGGGCCTCACAACGGACGTAGCGGCCCTCCAAAAGGAGGTGCGCCGGCTTGGCCAGGCGAGCGCCCTGATGGATCGTCGACTGGAAGATTCCGAGGGTCGGGCCCGGAGGAACAATGTCCGCATTGTCGGGGTGCCGGAGGGACGTGAGGAGGCGGCGGCGGACCTGTTTGTGGAGGACCTGATTCTCACCCATCTCCAGCCCCGGGGGCTGAGTAAATTCTTTGCGGTGGAACGTGCCCACAGGGTTCCCGGAGGAAGACCTAAGGCCGGAGCCCCTCCGAGGCCTCTCATTGCCCGGATTTTCAACTTTCGGGACAGAGACGCTATCCTGCAGACTTCTCGGCTACAAGGACCGGTCAGACTCGACAATATGGATGTAAACTTCTATCCTGATTTCACCCCAGCGGTCCAGAAGCAGAGACTGAGCTTTCTCGGAGTTAAACGTTGTCTACGGGACCTGAACCTCAAGTATGCGATGCTTTTTCCAGCTAAGTTGCGGGTGGAGGTGGATGGCCGCACGCACTTTTTTGATCGTCCCGAAGCGGCCGGGGACTGGTTGGACTCTTTGCCCGGGGATCGGGGCCGGGGGGGTGGGGGGGCGCAGTTGGAGGGGAGGGCTCGCCGGATCAGGACTGAGGGACTAATAGTAGGCCTCGCTCTGGACAACATTATCGTCACTTTTGACTGTTCGTGTAAGTTCCCCTCCTGTGGAGGTAGTACGGGGTCTCCTGGGGGCTCTCCCTCCTCCTCTGGGGGACTAGTTAGTTTAATCATTTATGGGGCGACAGGCACACTGCACTTTGGGGGGGCTGTTTGGGCTCATGCAGGGGTGCAGGGAGGGGGGAGTTTTGTTGGGATGGGTGGGTTGGGGTGGGGTGTTGTTTGTTTTTACCGCAAGGCAAACCCTTTATTGTATTGGTGTTTTTAAGGTGCTCTCAGGGGGACGAATGATGGCTTCTGTACGTGATGGGGGGTAGGGACCTGACTTTATTGTCTTGGAACGTTAATGGACTGGGGGATAGGATCAAGCGAGGTGTGGTCCTGCAGTATCTGAAACGAACTTCGCCAGATGTGGTCTTTCTGCAGGAGACACACCTTATTGGTAATTCCTTTTGTGCCATGAATCGGCGTGGCTATCGTTTGGTGGCCCACTCGGGCTTCACGTCGGGCTCACGGGGGGTGGGCATCATGGTGAAGAACTCGCTCCCGTTGGTAATAGACGAGGTGCGCCATGATGAGAGGGGACGCTACACTGTCTTAGTGGGGAGAATGGAGGGCAAAGTAGTTGTCTTTGTATCAGTGTACGTCCCACCGGGGTTACAGTCTACCACTTTTGCAGACCTGGGGCGCCTCCTTCTTGACCTCCCGGGGGGGCTTCTGGTGGTTGGGGGGGACTTCAATGCGGTGGTTTCTGGGACCGTGGATCGCCACCCCCCTAGGGACCTCCCCCGGGCGCAGGGGGGGCTGTCCGGCTTTCTAGATACACTGGGATTGGTGGACTGCTGGCGCTTAAAACATCCCACGCAGCTGCAGTACACTTTCCACTCGGGTGCCCATGGTAGCCTTTCTCGGCTTGATTATGTCCTTGTCCCTGCGGCCTATGTGGGGAGGGTAGGAGAGGTACGCCATTTGGCGCGGGGTATTTCAGATCACTCCCCGCTCCTGTTGCACTTTGATGTCTTCCCGAGGGGGGAGGGCAGGGTAGCTCCAATCAACGCCTGGTTCCTGCGCGACCCCACCATTCGCGCTGATTTGATTAAATCCTTGCAGCGGTATTTTGATGAGAATGTGGGGTCCGTCCCTTCGGCTATCTCCCTGTGGGAAGCCTTCAAGACAGTTCTTAGAGGGGAGGCCCTCTCCTTTATCTCCCATGCCCGGAGGCGCGAGCAGGAGGAGGTGACCCGGGTGGAGGCCGAAATTGCTGAATTGGAGGGTGATCTAGAGGGTGGGGTGACGGATGCTGCACTACATGTCCTACAACTTAAGCAGGCGGCCTACAGGGTCCTCGTCACGGAGGCGGCCAGGGGCCTCAGTAGAGAGCAACAGGGGCGACTGTATGATGTGGGTGATAAGGCTGGTAAACTGCTTGCGTGGTTGGATAAGAAGGAGAGAGCGAGTCGTGTGGTCCCGCTGATTGAGAGGATGGATGGTGTGCGTGTCACCGAGCCAGAAGACATTGTCTCTTGTTTCGCGGATTATTTCCGCGATGTGTATTCCCCGGTTTCTCCCTGCTCGGAGGAGGATTCCCATGCCCTGCTTAGGGATATCGCGCTGCCTTCCCTTTCGGTGGAGGACAGGGTGTCGTTAGATGCCGCTCCCACCTCCGACGAAATTGCCCTCGCCATACGCTCGGTCGCATCCGGCAAGGCCATGGGCCCGAACGGCATCCCTATCGAGTTGTATAAGCTGCGACCGGATGTACTGGCACCCCATCTCCGCGCGATGTTCCTGGCGGCCCACTCGCTGGGCTCCCTCCCGCCGGACCAGCGTCTGGCTACAATCGTGGTGATCCACAAGGAAGGGAGACCCCGGGACCGGGTTACATCCTATCGGCCCATCTCGCTCTTGAATGCGGAGCCCAAAATCCTCGCCAAGGTGCTAGCCAACCGGCTGGTCGGCGTGGTGGGCGATCTGGTCCACCAAGACCAGTCTGGCTTTATTCCCCATCGCAACACGGCCCTCAATCTGCGGCGCTTGCACGGGGTGCTCGCGCGTGTCCCGTTTGTGCGGGAGCCGGCCGTATTGGCGTCCTTAGACGCCACCATGGCGTTTGACACGCTCGAGTGGCCATATATTTGGGCGATGCTGGCGAAGTTTGGATTTGGCCCGGGGTTCATCAGCTGGGTCAAATTGTTGTATTCGGGCCCTTTGGCGCAGGTGGTGGTGAATGGAAGAGTATCGGTCCCATTCGAGCTGGGACGGGGCACGCGACAGGGCTGCCCCTTGTCGCCGCTCCTGTTCGCGCTGGCCTTGGAACCCCTGGCGGAGTGGCTGCGGTGGCACCCTTCCATCCGTGGTCTCCGTTGGACCCCCGAGTATGAGGACCGCGTGTCCCTATACGCTGACGATATCCTTTTGTACCTAGCCTCCCCGCGTAAATCACTGATTGTCCTGGTTGATGTTTTGCGCTCATTCGGCCGCAACTCAGGCCTTGTCATCAACTGGGCTAAATCATGTGTGTATGTGCTTTCCGGGGAGGCTCCCGTCCTCCCGCGGGGCTGTCCGATCCAGATTGCCTCTCAGGGGTTTCGGTACCTGGGTGTTTATATTACTCTGGACCCGGAGGCCCGCTACGAGCGGAATTTGCTTCCCCCCCTCCAGCGCTTGAAGGAGGACGTCGCGCGTTGGCGGCGCCTGCCGCTTTCGCCGCTCGGCCGGGCGGCATTGTTTAAGATGATGTTGTTGCCACGCTTCCTGTACGCTCTCCAGAACACTATGGATTTAGTCCCAGCGCGCTACTTCCGTGAGGTGGAGAGTCTACAGCGCCGCCTGTTCTGGGACGGGAGGCCGCGTATTGCCCTGGCGAAGTTGACGCTCCCATGGTACGACGGGGGGATTGCCCTCCCGGATATTAAACGGTATTACTGGGCCTCCCAGCTAGCTGCAATTAACCATGGCCTTTACGGGCCCGCCTTAAACCCGGCATTTGAAATGGACAAGATGCTCCTGCCTGGTGGCGACTATAATCGAGCGCTCTACTCTGGCGCGCCCGGCCCCCGCCTAACGGGACCTACGCGTGTCATGGTGCGAGTATGGCACGCGGCTAACGCAGCTATGGGGTGGAAGGACCGTTTGACCCGGGCATCACCGTTGTACGCGTCTGAGAGATTGGGCTCCCTGTGGACCTCGAAGGGCTTCGAGAGGTGGGACACGATAGGCATCAGTAAAGTGGGGGATCTCTGGACGAGGGGGGGATTTAAAACATTCGAGACGTTGCAGACGGAGTTTCAGCTGCAGGGCAGTGAATACTTTCGGTACTTGCAGGTCCGTCACGCACTGGGCTCCGTCTTCCCAGACGTCGCCTCCATCCCGGAGTCCTCCCCCCTGGAAGATAGGGTGCTGGACGGCCACGTTCCGGACAGCACGATCTCCCTTATTTACAAAAAATTGATTAATGACCGATCGGGCTTGCTGACTGGCCTCCGCGAGGCTTGGGTTGCCGATGGGCTGGAGTTGGACGACGAGGACTGGATTTCCGCGGTGGCCTCTCCGAAGGAGGTGGCCATACCGGCTCGCCTTCGCTTCGTCCAGCTTAAGATACTCCACCGGGTTTACATGACGGGGCCAAGGCTTCTGCGTATGGGCTATGCTGAGGATGGGTTGTGTAAGCGTGGGTGTGGTGCTTTGGCTACTTTTTTGCATATTTTGTGGGAATGCCCGAAGGTGGAGCGATTCTGGCGTGGTGTGCATGAGGTCCTGCGAGTGGTTACGCATGTCGCGCTGCTGCCTGAAGCGAGGAGATGCCTGCTGAATGTGTGGGAACCAACTGACTACTCGGTTCCGCAGACGCGATGGGTGACTCTGGGATATATGATTGCTAAGCGTGACATTGCTCAACTGTGGGGATCCCAGAGGCCCCCGGCGGTGTCGGCCTGGAAAGAACACATGGATTGGTGCATGGTCCGAGAAAAGGTGGTGTATGTGGCGCGGGGTAAGCCTGGGGCATGGGTGAAGGTATGGGGCCCCTGGAACGCCTACCACGGGGGTATCTGCGCGCCACCACTGCTGCCTGCTGCCTCACCAACCCCGTCCCCTTAGTTGACTCCTTTCCCCAGCCCCGGGCACAGAGTTCCCCCAGTCCTCGATCTGTTCCCCTTCCCCTCTTTAGACTCCTGTGGATGGCTGGGGTCCCCCATTCGGGGAGCACGTGCTGTTACTTTCGATTGCGGGTTGCCTTGCGGGTGTGATTTTTCGTGTTGTTTGTGTAAAATGAAACCGTATTGTGGGGTCAGAGTGATGTGGCCCACGACGTTGATACCTCCTGATTCTGCTTCTCTGCAAGGCCAAGTGTTTTTGAACGTATGTCATATGCTCCTGTCATTCTAGCGGCCGGCCGGAAGGTTGTAGGCCCATACTTGTATATTCTTGAGATTGCAATAAACGGTTTAAAAAAAAAAAAAAAAAAAAAAAAAAAGTACATGTATATCTATGGCCTCGGAGGATCCGCGCACCCTATGCGCACCCTGAGCGCACCCTCTGCGCACACTGCGCGCACCCTCCCGATCACGCGCTGAATGCTAATTGGCTGTCAAGTGGTTGTCAACATTCGAAACCAGGAACTGTTGGCAGCCATTTTGTGCCTCGGTAGAAGCGAGTCTGAAGAAGTCTGTGAAATAAGCGTGTAAAACATATAACGGGGGCAGGGTAGAAATACTCTGACCCTCTAGACCTGCTTAGGGGGTCCCAGAAGTTCTGCCAGGGCCCCTTTTTTTGGGGGGGGGGGGACGGCAAAATGCACGCTGGGTGCGCGGATCCGGCCGTAAAAAAAAAAAACTAAGCGCGGTCTCCTGCGCTTCTTTAATAATTAGCCCCCGGGGGGCCAAATCCCGGGGGCAAATACCATAAAATTTAATGGGGGGCCCAGGGGGGCCCCCAGCCCTGGGGACCGCTCCCCGCCGGGGCTACAAAATAAATGGGTGGGGGGGGCTCAATGGCCCCCCCAAGCCCCAGGGACCACCACCCCCGGGGCTTTATTTATTGAGGGAGGGGGGCTGCGTTGCCCCCCTCCTGGAGTCCTCGAGGGCCCTGGGGACCGCAACCCCCAATGGCTGGCTCCTGCAGTGTCCTGGGGTGCTCACCCCCAGGACACTGTTGTTTACTATGAGAGGGCGGGAATCTCCCGCCCTCCCATAGCAAACTTTGTTTGGATTTTGAAAGAGTGAGCAGGGAAACCTGCTCTCTCTTTGAAAATCCAAACCATATTGCTTTTCGGAGTGTGGCGGTTTGGCGTTCCCCAAGCGCCTTGAGGCAAAAACCACCATGTTCCACAAACCGCCGAACTCTTAAGGATGGGGGCTCGACGTGCTCGTGGCCAGCACCAAACATCAAACCAAAATGTCCTTCCCCTTCTAGAAAGGACGTGAGCCCACACAGGTAAGTAAAGATTCCTCCTTTAATAGCAGTGCAATGATTGGCGTAATGCATTTCAGCGTAGTAGCCTTCCTCAGATGCCTTCGATCGTATAGTCATTCACTGTTCACCTTTTAAAATTCAGTGTCCTTCTGCGATTAGTAGAGGCAGTCCTTCACGTGTCCAGGGGCGGGTACACAAAACGCAATGTCTCAAGCTTCCAAGCTGCAGCAACACCTGTGTAAGTACTTGCCCAAGTGGGCGGTGCCTGCAGCTACACCACTGAATCATGGATCTTGTAGTGAAAGGAATGGAAATCTTACTCCTTCATCCAACCGCAAATCACCACAGCGAGCCTTGACACCCACCACTACAGTGAGCATGAGTGTAGCCATGCAATCATGGCCCAGCAGATCCTGGCCTGGCACATCACTGCTGAGTGTGGCGGTTCGGCGTTCCCCAAGCGCTTTGAGGCAAAAACCACCATGTTCCACAAACCGCCAAATTCTTAAGGATGGGGGCTCGACGTGCTCGTGGCCAGCACCAAACATCAACCAAATTGTCCTTGCCCTTCTAGAAAGGACGAGAGCCCGCACAGGTAAGTAAAGATTCCTCCTTTAATAGGAGTGCAATGATCGGCATAATGCATTTCAGCGTAGTAGCCTTCCTCAGATACCTTCAATCGTATAGTCATTCACTGTTCACCTTTTAAAATTCAGAGTGTCTTTCTGCGATTGGTAGAGGCACTCCTTCACGTGTCCTGGGGCGGGTACTCAAAACACAATGTCTCAAGCTTCCAAGCTGCAGCGACACCTGTGTAAGTATATATATATATATATATATATATATACATATGTTTTTTTTTTTAGGAAGGCGTGCAGCCGAAACGCTTCTGTCCGAATAGAATTCGTGTGGCAAATAAATATTTATAATTTACCTCTCCAGTGTGCGCCTCGATCTGTGACCGCAGAGGGAAGGTCACCTTTGGGATATATATATATATGGTAGAGTGTTTTTCCTGCTTCACTGTGATGAATATATTACTGTCACTTTATGCCCATACAGGGCTCAATTATGTCTAGAGTGTTTGAAATGAATCATATGTAAATACTTACTTTTTGTTGAATGCAGAATCTTGAATTATTAATCACTGTAGGCTGACTTGACTCATTTAGGGTAACAATTCGCCTAAAATTTACCGCCTATCTATATATTTACTTTATTGGTTCCAAAATGCCTTTTTTTCACTTGTAATAATGAACTCCAGAATTATTCACTCATGATGCAAGATATAAAGTATTTTTTTTTTCAAGTGAACAAAATTCCGATTTAAACTGTATTTTCAGTCTTTTCACTATGTTTATGTTTAAGTGAACCGGAACTAGATTATGTGAACCGGATATAATACTGCTCACGTGACCTGCACGTTGTAACTCAGTCGAAAAAGGCGCAAACGCCGAAACGCGTCCTGGTGTTACTGCTGCTATCTCGAAACAATGCAATAAACAATCGCATCGAGAAACCTTGCTGAGTGCGGTCTCCTTCATTCTTCGAGTGAAGTCTTTGGAGCTTTATATATATATATATATATATATATATACATTTCACAAGGGTATGAGAGGCAATACATTGATACATTAACTGTGTTTCAACTGTAGTACAAAGAATTGGAGAGTCCACGCAAAGGCTAGTATTCTTGTATGTTCTTTAATCCTGAGGTGTTAAAGGTTTGATACAGCCACAGCCAACGCGTTTCGCCCAAACATGGGCTTCTTCAGGGCACAAAGTGGCAGCCAATGCAGCGTAAGAACGCTCAAAAAGTGTAATCACAGAATATCAAGTGGTCAATTTGGACCTCACAGTGCCTTTGCACCGTGGAACCGATGGACGGTTGCGGACACTTGATAATGTCTCCACAGGTATGGTCCAGGGTACTGCTTGATTCTGAAGGACATTCCGGAACGGCAGGCTCCCTACCCGAGGACCTTCCATGCTGTTATTTTAACTCACTCACCCTGGACCATACCTGTGGAGACATTATCAAGTGTCTGCAACCGTCCATCGGTTCTACGGTGCAAAGGCACTGTGAGGTCCAAATTGACCACTTGATATTCTGTGATTACACTTTTCGAGCGTTCCTGCTCTCTCTTCCAAATACCAAAGCAGATTGCTTTTCCACACGGGGAGCTGCATCTTAGCAGCTCCCCATGTGGAAAAGCAATGCCGGCTCCCGCAGGAGGCGGGGAGCTGGCGGGACTGTGGGGGGATTGAGAGGGCAAGACCTGGGGGATGGGGTCCCCGGGGCTATTAGTGGCCCGGGACGGGGGCAACGTGGCCCCCCTCCACAAAAATTTAAAAAAGAAAAACAAAGGCCGGACCCAGGGGATGGGGTCCCCGGGGCCATAAAGGGCCCGAGGAGGGGGGCAAGGCAGCCCCCCTCCAAATCCATATTAAAATTAAAAAATGGCCATGCCCCATGGGATGGGGTCTCCGGGGCCGATTGATGCCTCTGGAGGGGGGCCCCGCGGCCCCTTCCAATTTTTTTTTTTAAAAAAATAATAAAATAGGGGTCAAGCTCTGGGGGATGGGGTCCCCAGGGCCAATAATATTAGGAAAAGAAGGGGGGCTACACAGCCCCCTTCTTAAAAAATAAAAAATAAAAAAGACCGGCATCGCGCCGGAGGCCACGCCCCCTACTTGCGGCACTCTACAGACGCGCCCCTGTACGCGTTTGCAGTTGGGTAACTAATTCCCCTTGAATACTGGGGGTACCTGGGGGCCAACTAGCCCACCAGGAACCTCCAGTATGCACCAGGGAGCTGCGTTGCAGAGAGGTGTTCTGAGGCCATGCCCCTTTTTACACCTCTCTGCAACGCAGCTCTGTGGCGCATAATGGAGGTACCTGGTGGGCTAGTTGCACCCCAGGGACCCTCAGGATTCAAGAGGAGTTAATCCCCCAACTTAAAATGCACCACGGGGCGCGTTTACACAGTGGCGTAGGGAGGGGGCGGGGCCTGAGTTGACATGTGTGCAAACACACCCTGTAGTACGTTTTAAGTTGGGGAATTAATTCATCTTCAATTCTGAGGGTCCATGGGGGCCAACTAGCCCACCAGGTACAGGACTAGGGGTCTGCACATGGAAACAGAGGGCTGGGGCAAGGGGGCAGGGCAGGAGCAGCAAGATGACCATGGAGGTCAGGCAGGATGGGTACTAGAAATAAGACACACCATGGAGAGCAACAATGAGACTATGATGGCATACACACAGACCATGGAGGGAAGGTGGGAGGGTTTCAGGGGCAGCTAGGTGACCACACAGGGAAGGTGGGAGGGGCCATGGCAGCACAGAAGACCATGCATGGAAAGCGGGAGGGTTAGTGGCAGCACAATTGCTATGATGGGCAAGAAGGAGGGTGCAGGGGCATGCACAAAGGACCATGGAGGATAGAAGGGAGGGTCAGGACCTGGGCACAGACAAGAGAGTTCAGGAGAAGGGGCCTCACAACAGACCGCGCGGGGCAGGCAGGAGGAGCAGTTGCAGCACAACAGACCAGGGAGGGCAGAAGGGTGTGGCAGTAAAATGGACCATGGAGGACAGGAGGAAGGGGATAGGGGCATGGCATGTGGACAGGCAGGGTGGAGGTGGCAGGGACAGGTTACAATCATCTGACAATTCTAGGCAGGTGGGAGGGGAGTGGCAGCTCAACAGAACACTCAGAGTAGATAGGAGTGGCAGGTCCATGGAACATGGTGGGCAAAAAGGATGGAGCAGGGGCATGCACAAAGACATCGGAGGGCAGGGGGAAGGAGTATAGGGGCAGCAAGCTAAGCACAGAGGCTAAGCAGGAGGTCAATGATGGGCCATAGAATTGGGCAATGGAGGGCAGGAGGAGTGGACTGGTACATCATGCTAAATGGAGGGCAGTGGCAGCACATCAGACCATGCATGGCAGGAGGGAGGAGGCTAGTCCATGGATTCAGACAACAGAGGATAGGGAGGAGGTGGATGGGGCAGCAAGCTAACTGTTCAGAGAAGGTGGGTATTAGGAACTTTATTGTTTTTCAAATGTGTGTCTGTGCGAACTACTTAAAATATGAACAAGTATGCAGCATAATCTCACTTTTATTCAGGAAGAAGAGGACGTTTGTGACTGTGGCTCCGGGCTCACTTGGCAGAAACACCCCCTGACCCTCCACCCCCATCGCAAAATGTAATGCCTGTGAAAAGGGTAGGTGGACGCAGTGTTATATAGAACATAGTCCTGAGAGCACGATTGAAAATGAAAACTAGATATAGTATATGTATAAACTATGCACCAAAAAGTGTGATATAAGATGAACCGGGGCGTGAAATATAATATGCAATACATTGTGCGGAATGACAGATTCATTTAAGAGCGCAAGATAGCACAGGCACTAGCGCGTGCTATGCGATATGCTCCTTGGAGTGTAATATGCACAGGGCAGTGTTGTGTAACCTAACTAGTCTCTAAAGTTGTAATATAAAATATGTGCTGGGGAGTGTAACGTTGCATATGCACTGTGACAAAGATATGGATCCCAGATTGTAATATGTATGGCATAGCGCTGTGCGTTATAACGTAGGCATCGAGGAAGGCACGCTAGATGGGGCAATATAACCCGTGCGAAGGCAAGTGTCGCATGACATATTCACGGCCTGGTGTTACAGTGCACATGGGCTAGAGAGTCTCATAGCATACGCACTAGCTGGTGGAATACAACACAGAGGTGTGTGGCACTCGGCGGGCACTGGTGGGTGTAACACAGCATTGGGCTCAGCCAAGAGCACGCTGTGACTCTCAAGTGAGGTTCGTCTCCTTTCCAGAGAGCAAAATAAAAAGTATTACACATCCGGCAGTGGATGTGTGTTGTATTAACCATGAGGGGGGTTTCTTGCATAGTTTGGTTGAATTTTTGTCGAATCCCCTTTGAATGGCTTGGTGTGCGTGTGTATTAAATGTGCCCGTCAATAGCTACCCATGTTTGTATAAATAAACGACAAGAGTGTCTACTTGGAGAGTACCCACCGGCGGGTGCGCCGGGATTAGGCATGGTAGGGCGTCAGACACGTCAGAGCTTCACTAGCGGTGTAAATACATTCCACGTGGATTCATTGTATGCATAGTCGCCTTTTAATGAATATCACGCAAATCGTCATGCTGATAGGTACATACGGTTTGTCCAGCATGTCCTAGGTGTTTCTATAAATATATATTTTAAAAAAATAATAAAAAACAAAGGCCGGCCCCGGGGAATGGGGTCCCCAGGGCCATAAGTGGCCTGAGGAGGGGGGCAACGCAGCCCCCCTCCTAAAGAATTAAAAAAAAAAATGCCATGACCCGAGGGTTGGGGTCCCCGGGGCCGATTAAGGCCTTGGGAAGGCCACATTTTTTTTTTTTAACAAAACAAATTAGGGTGCAGGCCCTGGGGGATGGGGTCCCCAGGGCCAATACATTAGAAAAAGAAGGGGGGCCACACAGCCCTCCTTCTTAAAAAAATAAAATAAATAAAAGACCTGCATCGCGCTGGAGGCCATGCCCCCTCCTTGCAGCACTCTGCAAACACGCCCCCTGGCCAGTTGTAAGTTGGGGAATTAATTCCCCTTCAATACTGAGGGTCCCTGAGGGCCAACTAGCCCAACAGGTATCTCCAGTATGCGCAAGGGAGCTGCGTTGCAGACAGGTGTTCTGAGGCCACGCCCCTTTTTACACCTCTATGCAACGCAGCTCTGTGGCGCTTACTGGAGGTACCTAGTGGGCTAGTTTGACCCTAGGGACCCTTAGGATTCAAGGGGACTTCATCTCTCAACTTAGAATGGCCACAGGGCGCGTTTACACAGTGGTGAAGGGAGGGGACGGGGCCTGAGGTGACGTGTGCAAACACGCCCTATGGCTTGTTTTAAGTTAGGGAAATAATTCCCTTTCGATCCTGAGGGACCCTGGGGGCCAACTAGCCCACCAGGTGCTTCCAGCAAGCGCCACTGCTCTGAGCTGCAGAGAGGTGGTGCAGGCCGTGCCCCTTTTTACACCTCTCTGCAATGGCGCTTACTGGACGTACCTAGTGGGCTGTTTTACCCCTAGGAACCCTCAGGATTCAAGGGGACTTAATCTCCCAACTTAAAAAACGGCCACAGGGCGTGTTTACACAGTGGGGAAGGGAGGGGACGGGGCCTGAGGTGACGTGTGCAAACACGCCCTATGGCTTGTTTTAAGTTAGGGAAATAATTCCCCTTCAATCCTGAGGGCCCCTGGGGGCTAACTAGCCCACCAGGTGCTGCCAGTAAGCGCCACTGAGCTGCGTTGCAGAGAGGTGGTCCAGGCCGTGCCACTTTTTACACCTCTCTGCAACGCAGCTCTGTGGCGATTACTGGAGGTACCTAGTGGGCTAGTTGGACCCTAGGGATCCTCAGGATTCAAATGAACTTAATCTCCCAACTAAAAACGGCCACAGGGCGTGTTTACACAGTGGTGAAGGGAGGGGACGGGGCCTGAGTTAACGTGTGCAAACAAGCCCTGTGGCGCGTTTTAAGTTGGGGAAATTATTCCCCTTCAATCCTGAGGGACCCTGGGGGCCAACTAGCCCATCAGGTGCTTCCAGTAAGCGCAACTGCGCTGCGTTGCAGAGAGGTGGTCTAGGCCGTGCCCCTTTTTACATCTCTCTGCAACGCAGCTCTGTGGCGCTTACTGGAGGTACCTAGTGGTCTAGTTGGACCCTAGGGCCCCTCAGGATTCAAGGAGACTTAATTTCCCAGCTTAGAACGGCCACAGGGCGTGTTTGCACAGTGGGGAAGGGAGGGGACGGGGCCTGAGGTGACCTGTGGCGCGTTTTAAGAGGTAGTTTTAATCCCCTGCCCTATTATATACTAGGGGCTTACAGAGGAGGTCATGCTAATCACAGGGGGACCCCAACGCATAGTGTTCCCTAGTGTATGTAGGTGTTTTCACTGTATTCTGAGTGTCTTTTAACATAGCACTGGCTCTAGGACTAGTTAGTCAGACTCAGTTACCACCAGTATCCGTCTGAAAAAGTTGAGGGTACAGGATGATTTTGCAACAAGGCTACTTTCTGCTCTTCTGTTTGTTCTTTCTGCATGTTATCCTTCTTCCTGCACTTTTCTTTGTCTTTGAGGACTTCTGTTGCTTCTTTCTGAATTTCTTTATTTTCTTTCTATGCGTTTTTTCTTCTTTCTTCACATGTCCTATCTCTGTAGGCATAGTTAGAAATTAGCATTTAAAAAACCTTTGAAATTCACTGAAAAAAACATAGGTTTCAGGCACGTTATAGTTAGGAATTAGCATTTAAAAATTCACTGAAAAAACCATAGGTTTCAGGGACGTTATAGTTAGCTGGACTTTTCACTCGTATAAAACCATTGAAATTCCCCCGTTATAGTTAGTTCAGCTAACTATAATTTGCGCGCCCGCAATGCACTGCTGATGACGTCACATATTACATCACTCATGACATGGTCAGTGACATCACTCATGACATCACTGATGACATCTCAAATGACATCACTGATGACATCATCCTTGTGATAGAGTGGCAGACCTCCTCTCCCCTAATATAACCTTTGATACACACATTCAAAAAGAGAAACTAAAATTTTCAAAACAATGGACATACCAATACCAGTTACAACAACCTAGTCAGTAATTCTAAGATCCACATACACATCCACTCATTCACCAACAGTCCTATACAGTCACTCATACATGTACTCACTCATCATATGCACTCATACACCTATACATCCTGTTACACAACGCCACTCATCCATAGAGTTACTCACACACATAGTCACTCATGCTAATAAAGAATCAAACATCCATTTACTTGCATATACAGTTATACACACACCACCACACTTACTTCTACAGAAACTTACACATACTTAGTCTTTTAAACAATCACTTATAGAAACACATACTTATTCATACAGGAACTCTTTCAATCTCTCACTCTCACATATACTCACTTATATACACCAATAGTCACATATACTAGTTTTAAACATATGTAGTTACTCATAAATACACTATTGAGGCAGTCATTCACTCACTAACACACCCATGCACACACTCATCCACCCATACAGTCCTGCACACATGCTGTCTTCAACACATACAAACAGTGAGTCACTCATTCATGCACCTATGCACTACACAAAAAACAACTAATAACCTATATAGACAATCATGTAGCTACTCACCAACCCATGCAGCCACTTATACACAAAGTGAGAGACTGATACAGATATTTACATATTTCAACATTACTCGCTAAGCCATGTATTCACTAAGATACACTTAATCAGTCAGTTATACAATCAATTTTTCAAAAACAAATCATCCATTTAGACACTTATATACCCATTTATTCTTCCATCGACCTTGAGATATACATATATAAAACATATGTAATTTTCAGAAAAACACACATTCACTGGATGATGTCATCAGTGATGTCATTTGAGATGTCATCAGTGATGTCATGAGTGATGTCACTGACCATGTCATGAGTGATGTAATATGTGACGTCATCAGCAGTGCATTGCGGGCGCGCGAGTTATAGTTATCTGAACTAACTATAATGGGGGAATTTCAATGGTTTTGTACGAGTGAAAAGTCCAGCTAACTATAACGCCCCTGAAACGTATGGTTTTTTCAGTGAATAGATATATATATGTATATATATATATACATATACATATATATTACCTACTGGCGGTCGCCAGTAGGTAGTTATAGTTAGGACCACGTTTCCATAGGAAATCCGCAACATTCTATTTGGAATAACTTTGGCGCCGGTCGACGAATCCTCGCGAATTTTTCAAAATAGGTGGGGCGCTACGCTCCGCTCCTTCCCTGAAAGTCTCAGGGGGATTCGTCAAGCGGGGGCTGAGATAAAAGGGGGGTCCCAAAACGCGTTTTTCCCATGCATTTTTCCATAGGACCTTTAGACAGGGCTACAGCCCGAACGGCTGAACAGAATTACTAGAAATTTGGCAGAGAGGTAGTCCTCAGGTCAAGGAAGTGCCTTTTGTAGGTTTGGTGTAAATCTGTTCAGTAGATTCTGAGAAAATAGCCTTTAAATCAATATATATATCTGAGCCAGCTTACGGTGCGCTTACGGTACGCTTACCGTACGCGTACGGTGGCGTGCGCGAGCGCGATTCTGATTGGCTCTTAGATCTTAGTAAACATTCGAATCGGTCAAAACCAGGAAGCAGCGGCCGCCATTTCGTGTGTTTCACTCAGAAAAAAAAGAGTGATATCTTGAAAAGGGGGCAAGGAGGAGAGTTACAGACCCCCTAACATTTGTAAGGGGGTCAAAGAAGGACAGAAAAGTACAAAGAAAACATTTATTGATTTTAAAAAAAATCGCGGGGTACGCGTACGGTAAGCGTACGGTAAAAAAAAAATTAAAAAAAGAAATGAAAATCAGATTTAAGTGTTTAGATATTAGGGGGCTCTAAAAAGAGCCGTTGTGTTTATGAAGTGATTTTTTAGTGGTACCTACAAGTAAGTACCGATGCAGAGTCTAAGGTTCAAGAGGAAGACTCTGTTCCCTTCATCATTGAAGTGCACACCATCTCCTCTATAAATGTCTTGCATGTCGTAACGCAAGTTGTTGTGGTAAATGGAACCCATACCATAGTCACGGAGGAAAGCAGAAACAGATTTGTTGACGTGCTTTCTTGCTTTGTCAATCTGCGGACAGAAATGATTGGACCAGTTCCATTTTTGCCTTTGGCATATGTTAGAAAACACAAAGGCAGTTTTAGGGAAAAGTGAAAACAGTTGTGCAAAGGTGTCCTTCATAAGCATTTCCAGACCTACCCCAGTCAAAGTGCCTAGGTCATTGCCACCACAGTGCACTATTATGAGGTCAGGGTGTTGGATGTGCATGAAGGATTTCACCAATGGCATCAATTGGTGCCACTTTAACCCTCTCTGACCAATCCATTTAATGTCTACATTTGGCAAAGCAAGGTCTCTCTCCATATCTGTTTTCTCTGCATACTTTTCACTCCAGAAGACATAGCTGTGCCCTACAATCCACACTGTGAACATCTTCAAAGGAGAACTGGATGCACTCAGGAGGTGTCTTTCAGTAGAATGGCAATATGAAAAGAAAGACAGTTTGGAAATGGAGGCATACATATTTTTTTCAAAAAAAAAAGAACTGATTGGCTGTTTCATACCATTCTAGAATAAAAACTAGGCTGTATGTGTAAATTAATAGAAGCATGTTTTGTATTGGTACAGAAAAATGTGTTACCAAAGATCAGTACTATGGATTTGCTGTTAGGTTTGAAAAGTCAAGCACTCTTGCTCTGTGGAATTGAAACATTGTTTGGTGAACTTCTGACCTAACTCCACACAGCAGTGTTCCATGAACTGTTGCTATGGTAGCAGGCAGAAGTCAAGTTGGGGGAAGGGTACTAGGCAGAAGTCAAGTTGGGGGAAGGGTACTTTTGGAAAAGGGTTGGTTTTCAACCAATAGAAATGTGTGATTACATTTGAAAAAAGGGGCAAGCACTGAGATTTGAAACTAACATGTATATGTGTGAAAAAAGAGAGGGAAAGTTTGCCATTATCTGGTTCTGCTGAGAGGAGAGAGGTGTAAAGAACAGAGATCCTGGCTCTGATAATCTGCTGTTTGAGTGCCACATTTCTTTCACAACTAACTAATTTTAAAGGTGAGTTTAGAGTTTGAGAGGGGATGTATATGGTAAATTAAGAAATGAATAATAGAAATGCAATTCTTTTTGTTGAAGTTGTGTTTATTATTTTCTGTTTTGGGAGAAATTTAAATGTGAGGAACAAGTAAAATAATATGGACTATGTTTTCACAATAAATTAAGGTGTACTGGTATAATAAAAGAATAGTTTAAGGGTTTGAGGTTGGACTCAGTAATGCAAATACATTCAGCATCACTAAGGCTGGTTGCCCTTGCTGGAGTGTAGGCAGTCACCCAGGTTACAAATGGTGCTGGTCTGAAAAAGCAGTTTGGACATGTGCTTTTTAAAAAATCTGAAAAGTGGATTCATAATGTGTCAGTCTGTAAAAATGTTTATCACTTGCAAAAAAAAAGAGCAGTAAGTGTGCTTTCAAATTGGCAAAGAACTTTCGTTTTGTGACTAATGTGAAAACATGACTCTGTGTGCAAATAGGAATTACAGGCAGAGATTTATTGCGTATTGCTCTGGTGATTTCACAGTTGCATTAGATGGAAAGGGGGAGCCATTTTTTGGTGCAGAAGCAGACTCTTAGCACACACCTAGCTGCTTACTATGTGGAATCATGCACAGTATTCACAAGCGAGTGGGGTTTGAGGTTTCAGTCAGTAATGCAAATACATTCAGCATCACTAAGGCTGGTTGCCCTTGCTGGAGTGTAGGTAGTCAACCAGGTTACACATGGTGCTGGTCTGAAAAAGCAGTTTGGACATGTGCTTTTTAAAAAATCTGAAAAGTGGATTCATAATGTGTCAGTCTGTAAAAGTGATTATCACTTGCCAAAAAAAGAGCAGTAAGTGTGCTTTCAAATTGGCAAAGAAATTTTGTTTTGTGACTAATGTGAAAATATGACTCTGTGTGCAAATAGGAATTACAGGCAGAGATTTATTGCGTATTGCTCTGGTGATTTCACAGTTGCATTAGATGGAAAGGGGGAGCCATTTTTGGGTGCAGAAGCAGACTCTTAGCACACACCTAGCTGCTTACTATGTGGAATCATGCACAGTATTCACAAGCGAGTGGGGTTTGAGGTTTCAGTCAGTAATGCAAATACATTCAGCATCACTAAGGCTGGTTGCCCTTGCTGGAGTGTAGGCAGTCACCCAGGTTACAAATGGTGCTGGTCTGAAAAAGCAGTTTGGACATGTGGTTTATAAAAAATCTGAAAAGTGGATTCATAATGTGTCAGTCTGTAAAAGTGTTTATCACTTGCCAAAAAAAAGAGCAGTAAGTGTGCTTTCAAATTGGCAAAGAAATTTCGTTTTGTGACTAATGTGAAAACATGACTCTGTGTGCAAATAGGAATTACAGGCAGAGATTTATTGCGTATTGCTCTGGTGATTTCACAGTTGCATTAGATGGAAAGGGGGAGCCATTTTTTGGTGCAGAAGCAGACTCTTAGCACACACCCAGCTGCTTACCATGTGGAATCATGAACAGTATTCACAAGCGAGTGGGGTTTGAGGTTTCAGTCAGTAATGCAAACACATTCAGCATCACTAAGGCTGTTTGCCCTTGCTGGAGTGTAGGCAGTCACCCAGGTTACAAATGGTGCTGGTCTGAAAAAGCAGTTTGGACATGTGCTTTTTAAAAAATCTGAAAAGTGGATTCATAATGTGTCAGTCTGTAAAAATGTTTATCACTTGCAAAAAAAAAGAGCAGTAAGTGTGCTTTCAAATTGGCAAAGAAATTTCGTTTTGTGACTAATGTGAAAACATGACTATGTGTGCAAATAGGAATTACAGGCAGAGATTTATTGCGTATTGCTCTGGTGATTTCACAGTTGCATTAGATGGAAAGGGGGAGCCATTTTTTGGTGCAGAAGCAGACTCTTAGCACACACCCAGCTGCTTACCATGTGGAATCATGCACAGTATTCACAAGCGAGTGGGGTTTGAGGTTTCAGTCAGTAATGCAAATACATTCAGCATCACTAAGGCTGTTTGCCCTTGCTGGAGTGTAGGCAGTCACCCAGGTTACAAATGGTGCTGGTCTGAAAAAGCAGTTTGGACATGTGCTTTTTAAAAAATCTGAAAAGTGGATTCATAATGTGTCAGTCTGTAAAAGTGTTTATCACTTGCCAAAAAAAAGAGCAGTAAGTGTGCTTTCAAATTGGCAAAGAAATTTCGTTTTGTGACTAATGTGAAAACATGACTCTGTGTGCAAATAGGAATTACAGGCAGAGATTTATTGCGTATTGCTCTGGTGATTTCACAGTTGCATTAGAAGGAAAGGGGGAGCCAGTTTTTTGGTGCAGAAGCAGACTCTTAGCACACACCCAGCTGCTTACCATGTGGAATCATGCACAGTATTCACAAGCGAGTGGGGTTTGAGGTTTCAGTCAGTAATGCAAACACATTCAGCATCACTAAGGCTGGTTGCCCTTGCTGGAGTGTAGGCAGTCACCCAGGTTACAAATGGTGCTGGTCTGAAAAAGCAGTTTGGACATGTGCTTTTAAAAAAATCTGAAAAGTGGATTCATAATGTGTCAGTCTGTAAAAGTGATTATCACTTGCCAAAAAAAAGAGCAGTAAGTGTGCTTTCAAATTGGCAAAGAAATTTCGTTTAAGGGCCTAATGTGAAAACATGACTCTGTGTGCATATAGGAATTACAGACAGAGATTTATTGCGTATTGCTCTGGTGATTTCACAGTTGCATTAGATGGAAAGGGGGAGCCATTTTTTGGTGCAGAAGCAGACTCTTAGCACACACCCAGCTGCTTACCATGTGGAATCATGGACAGTATTCACAAGCGAGTGGGGTTTGAGGTTTCAGTCAGTAATGCAAATACATTCAGCATCACTAAGGCTGTTTGCCCTTGCTGGAGTGTAGGCAGTCACCCAGGTTACAAATGGTGCTGGTCTGAAAAAGCAGTTTGGACATGTGCTTTTTAAAAAATCTGAAAAGTGGATTCATAATGTGTCAGTCTGTAAAAGTGTTTATCACTTGCCAAAAAAAAGAGCAGTAAGTGTGCTTTCAAATTGGCAAAGAAATTTCGTTTTGTGACTAATGTGAAAACATGACTCTGTGTGCAAATAGGAATTACAGGCAGAGATTTATTGCGTATTGCTCTGGTGATTTCACAGTTGCATTAGAAGGAAAGGGGGAGCCAGTTTTTTGGTGCAGAAGCAGACTCTTAGCACACACCCAGCTGCTTACCATGTGGAATCATGCACAGTATTCACAAGCGAGTGGGGTTTGAGGTTTCAGTCAGTAATGCAAATACATTCAGCATCACTAAGGCTGGTTGCCCTTGCTGGAGTGTAGGCAGTCACCCAGGTTACAAATGGTGCTGGTCTGAAAAAGCAGTTTGGACATGTGCTTTTTAAAAAATCTGAAAAGTGGATTTATAATGTGTCAGTCTGTAAAAGTGATTATCACTTGCCAAAAAAAAGAGCAGTAAGTGTGCTTTCAAATTGGCAAAGAAATTTCGTTTTGTGACTAATGTGAAAACAAATGTAGTAATATATTTAATTAAAATAAAGGAATTTTTTTTTAGTTTTTTTTCAGGTATTGCTGAAGAGCAGTGAACAAAATTTAAGATGCCTACAAAATACAGAGTAAAAAAAGACCACAAAAAAAACCTATATTTGAAGACAACTGGAGGACCTAAGTTAGTTGAAGATGCTCATGTTGGGAAGAAGAAAAAATCTTCTGGTAAGCAGACAAAAAATTTTCTAAGGAACATATTCAAAAAAAGGAAAAATGTACAAAATGTCTGTACTGGAAAGAATGATTTAAATCGTAAAGCACAGGAAAAAATTGAGAATTTAGTTAATGCAAATATACCTTCTGCAACTAAAAAGATAAACTTAAACAGAAAAACAGCGTTTAAAGAGATACGTAGAAAAATGTTTCAGAGAAGAGTTATGTCCAATTTGATAAAGGATGTGAAGAAATATAAGCAAAAGGCAAAGTTTTATAAGAGAAAAAAAGAAATTGAAGCCATTGCAGCAAAGGCATTAGAATTAAAAAGGAAACTATTCATTTTAATTTTGAATAGGATGCGTACATTAGACAAAATGGTTAATGTACTGAAATCACATAGCAAAAGGAAAAGAGTAGTGAACAGAACAAACTTCTGTAAAGTGTTTTTAGGAAAATGGATGCATAGTTCAAGTAGTGAACCTTTTTTTAATGAAGAGAGTTATTTTCAAAGTAATAGTTTGCTGCATGCAGTTGACACCAGAGGTCGTGCTTATGAAGTGAAAAATGGTTGCATAATGGAGAAGGAGATAATGGTTCCAAGAGATGAGGTACAAGTGATGGCGGATGAGGCTATGGGGAGACGTCCTAAAGCCCCAGTGTACACTTGGAATTGTAGTAGTATTTGCACTGTGCGTCAGGAATCTATTGATAAATTTCGTGAGTTTCTAAGAGAATATAGCAAAAAAAGTGTAAAACAGAAGATTAAGGTGCTTCAAAGTTTGGATCCATGCAGAGTGAGAGAGAATACTGGTTTGCAGGGTCATTCTCTGGCTTGTCTATCTAGAAAAGTGTGTAATAGTGTTTTCCATCATTTTAGGATGCTGGCTGTTCATCATACTGAAATGAGAAAGTTTGTGAGACGGTTGTATTTTGCTAAAAGTCCAGCAATAAAGTTAGATGAATTGAATAGGGCTCTGTTCCGTGGAACGGTATCAGATGTAGAGAAGGTTGTTGATGAAATTCAGTTTTGTTACTTTCGTCCTGAACAAAACAGTGCAGAGAAGGACACAGTAAATGAGGAAGAAGTGGAAGAGAATGTAGAACCCTCTGTAAGTAAGACATTTAATGATCACATAACAAAATTTGCAATAATCTCTAATGAAAGACCAAATGTTACTTGTATTTGTTGCCGCAGAACTCATTATAGAAAACAAACCAGGTATGTTGATCTCTACAGAAAGAGTGAAAATGAAGATAATTATAAGTGGAAGGATTTTGCCACATATATATTTCTTGAAAATTGTTTTGAATTGGGTGAAGTTCAGCGTATTTGTAACTACTGTTACAACAAGTTAGAGGAAAATAGAATGCCGACCAGAGCTGTACATAATAATTTAGAATTGGATGCTATTCCTGCTGAACTTTCTGAATTAAATACATATGAGTCTATACTCATTCAATGTGTTCATCCGTTCCAGACCATAGTACGTATGGAGCCCAAAACTGGTAAATTACCTCCTTCAGATTTACTGAGAGGTTTAAAAGGTAGAGTGGTGTATTTGCCCTTGGATTTGAAAACAAATATGGAAACTATTGATGCGGATACTTTGGAAACTGAACCATTAATTATTCTGGTTAATGGTGTACCTACAAAGAATAAGAAGATTTGGCAGGAGCTGGTAGATGTACGGAAAGTACAAAGAGCAAATTTGTATTTGAAAAGGAATAACAAATGGTATGAATCAATTTATATAGAAGAAGAAGAAGAAGAAGAAGATTTACAAGAAGATACAGAAACACCAACTGGACAAATTGAAAAAGTGGACAAGTCAAAGGAAGAAGAAATTTATGAACATTTTAGTATACATCCTCCTCATTCAAAAGAAGTTATGGGATACAATATTGATCTGTTTCAGATGAAGAAAGCAAAAGGAACTCCCGTGAGTGTATGGGAGGAGAGCTTGGAAGCTCGATGTTTTCCCCAGCTGTTTCCTAAAGGAAAAGGAGGACGATACGATGAACGTCCGGAACAGATTCCAGCTTCTGAGTATCGGACTACAAGACTATATGCTGAAGATCCCAGATTTCGACAAAGTATTCCTTATTTGTTCCATCTTTTATTTGAAAGCGACTTGTCTGCACTGTCTTATGCAGTAAATCACATTTTAAAAAGTGGAGTACATTTACAAAATGTGTCTGCTAAGGATTTTATGGAGAAAGTGCAGCACCGAGATGATCATTTGGAAACACAACTGATCAATCTGATGGCTTGTCAGCGTGGGACAAATGAATATTGGTACCGACGCCATGGTGAATTAAAATGCATGTTACGGAATTTAGGAACACCAACATGGTTCCTTACCCTAAGCTGTGCGGAGTACGCTTGGGATGATTTACTGGATTTTCTACGAGAGGCAAATTCAAACATTAAAAACATCGAATACAAGACAGCAGGAGAACTGTGCTCATTGGATCCAGTTAATGTTTGCAGATATTTCAATCATAGATTTGAGGCTATGATGTCCTTCATCTGCAATAAAAAAAATCCACCTCTAGGAGAAGTAGTGGATTTCTTTTGGAGAAAAGAGTACCAGGCAAGAGGTGCTCCTCATATTCATATGCTGTTGTGGATTAAGGATGCCCCAAAGTTTGGAACAGATGCTGATGAAGCAGTGTTATCTTACATTGAAGAATATGCAACATGTGCTATACCAAAAAGCACAGAAGAGAAAAAGTTAAAGGAGCAAGTTTTACGTTTCCAAAGTCCTCGGTGTGGAAAATACTGTCGACGGAAATACAAGAGCAAAGATAAATACTACACTAAATGTCGATTTGGATTTCCTAGACCTGTTCTTTCAAATGGAAGAGTTAACAGTTTTATGTCATCTGTGAGACATACTATCACAAGAAAATCACCTAAGAATACTTACAACCTTAAAAGAAAAGAAGAATCAAAAAATATAAATGACTACAACCCAGTGATTTTATCCATGTGGAACGCTAACATGGATATACAGTATGTAGCTGACAATTCCATTGCTGTTGCTCGATATGTAACGTCTTACATTACGAAATCAGAAAAAAAAGAATTGAAGGAAATGTGGGAAGAGATTTCTCACGAGAAAACTGTCAGTAAGAAGCTGTACAGTTTCAGTTTGAAGATGTTATCGCATCGAGAAATTGGATCCTACGAATGTTCAGATAGGTTATCTTCTGCAAGTCTCTACTCGAAATCAAGAAGAATAATTTGGGCAAGTTTAGGCCTTGCAGCAATGAGAAATCGGGTACTGAAATCTGTTGGAGAAATTGAATATTTGGCCGAGAATGACCCAGAAAGTACAGATATTTTGAAATCAAACATGTTGGACACATATTATCCCAAGAGAAGTCATCATCTGGAGAACATGTGTCTCTATGAAGTGCTGCAGAACTACATTTATTCACGGAAAGCCGCAGAAGACATCAACAATGGAAAATATAAAGTCATTGGTGAGGAAGGATGTTTGGTGAAGCAAACAAAAGGAAGTTTGATAAATCACCGGAAGCTGAGTTGCGACACTACTGACAAAAAGGAATTTTACTACTTGGCTCTTTTACAGCTGTTTAAACCATGGCGTACAGAGGATGAACTACTGGGAGAATTTCAAAGCTATGAAGATTCTTTTAATGCTTGCAAAGACAGCATACAATGCAATACATTCACAACTTATCTGCAAATGTTAAATGAAGAAATTGAACAGGAAACTACAATTGCAGCAGAAATAGCTACAGACAGTTCTCAGGACAGCCAAAGTTCAGGAACACTCAGTCAAGATCCCCTAGGACAACCAATCGTTGAAAATGAAGCATCAATAGCCATGAATGAAGTGGAAACGGCTATGAATCAAGCTCAAGGAGAATTTATAGACTTACAAAATTTGGAAAGACAACTGAACGAAGAGCAGCAACAAATTTATGAAGAGATCAGAAAAAAAATTGATCACGGATTTCTACATGAAAAAAAAGAGTGCTCATGCACATCATTTCATCCAATCAGGATGTATGTAAGCGGACAAGCTGGAACTGGAAAAAGTTTCCTAATAAAAGTCATCAGAAGCTACCTACAGCAAAAAACGGATTCTACTTTGTTTTGTGTGGTTACTGCTCCAACTGGGTTAGCAGCATATAACATAAAAGGAATCACTTTACATCGTTTGCTAATGTTACCAGTGGAGCATGAGAACAAAATACAATACAACAAGCTAACTGGAGAAGCATGCTTGGAAGTTTCAAGAGTATTGAAGAAGATGCAAGTTCTCATTATTGATGAGGTGAGCATGGTATCAAACTTAATGCTTGCCTTTGTGCATTTAAGAATGCAGCAAATTCTGAAGACAGACTATGACGTGTTATTTGGAGGAAAACACGTCATAGTTTTTGGAGATCTTTTGCAACTTACTCCAGTTAAAGGACAACCAGTGTTTAATACTGTGACACATGAAGACACGAAGAAGTCATTGGGAAGCATCGGTAATACAAATATTTGGTCCTTCTTTGAGTACAAGGAACTTACAACTAATATGAGGCAAGCAAACGATGAAGAATATGGAAGTATTCTGAAAGATATCAGGATTGGACTACTCACAGAAGCTGGCAAAAAAGCATTACAGAGTCGGCTGCTACATAATTTATTTCCAAAGGAAGAAATAGTTGCAGAGAAGATATACAAGAACATTGCAGAAAACAAAAGTGTCATCTGCTTAATGCCAACTCTACGTGAATTCTCAATATTCAATGAGGAGCTTTTGAAATTGGAAAAGGAAGATATCAGGAAATTGGAAGCAGTGGACAAAATTGAGGATGGAAGAATTACTGTCACATTAACAGGCACACTGAAAAAAAAATTGGATTCACTAGAGAAGAACATTTCCAAAACAGCTGGATTAGAAAAAAATCTATATGTTTGCATGAACTGTAGAGTATTTTTAAGGAGAAATTTGGATGTTGAAAAAGGTTTAGTTAATGGAGCTATGGGAAGAGTTGTGGGTTTTATTAATTATCAGAAAAAAGATGGAATTGAATGTTTAAAAATAAAATTTGATCAGATAGAAGAAGTTAAAGACATTTGTCGTTGTTCAGTTCGTTTCATGCTTGTGAAAGACTTATATGTACGTAGGAAGCAGTTTTCGTTTTCGCTAGCATATGCTGTAACTATTCACAAGTCTCAAGGATTGACTGTAGATTGTGCATTTGTGAACATTGGTTCAACTGTGTTCAAAGAAGGTATGGCATATGTTGCTTTGTCACGAGTGAAAACATTATCAGGTTTATTCATGATAGACTTTGATGATTCAAAAGTTAGTGCTGATACAAATTGTGTAAAGGAGTATAATAGATTAAGAAGAAGCTATGCTCCTCATTTAGGTCAGTATCCTGTGTTGGAGAAACGTGTAGTTTCTCGTAAAAGGAGAAATGAGAATATCTGTGATGAAGATGTAGAGAGGAGGAAAAAAAAGAGGAGTGATGTAATTGCAAGCAAAAAGAATAAGGAAAATGAAGAACAGGTTGTAGGATGTTATTTTGAAAATAGCTCTGGTGTCAACTGCTACGCTAATGTAGTGCTGAATGTTGCATTTTATCTGGAAAGTTTGCAAGAGCAGATAATAGTAAATCAGGGAAAAAGATTCTGTTCTGTGCTGAGTCTCCTTTTTGAAAAGCTGAGTAATGATAAAACTCAAATAGAAAGTGCTACTGAAATTAGAAAAGTTTTAGATGTATGTTCAGGACGAACACAGTTTTCTCAAAATGTACAGCAAGACGCACAGGAATTATTGATTTATTTTCTTCAGGTACTGGAAGAAGAAGGGGTTCCCATTGAAAATATGTTTGGTCTCTCTTATAAATGGGAACATAGTTGTGAAAACTGTTATAATATATGTGGCTCTAATGTTGATTCTGAAAGGTTTATTTATTTAACATTGCCAGAGAGTAAAACAGTCACTTTTGCAAAATTAGTTAAAGATGCTAATCATAGCATGCAATGCGGTGAGTGTAAATCTGACATGTTTTCAACATTAATTTGAAAGGAATACAGACAGTATATAATTTTAATGATGCAACGATGTAGAGCTGATGGTTCAAAATTGGATACTTTAATAAAGAAGTTTACAGGACAGCAATTATCAATTTCAGGAAAAACTTTTGTAACAGTTGCAATAATTTTCCATGATGGACCTACTGTAACTTCTGGTCATTACACAGTTTATCTTAAATGTGAAAAAGGCTGGACACTGTGTAATGATTCCCAATTGATTTTTAAGCAACGTTTGCCTTTTGATTTAGCAAATTCCTATCTAATCTTCCTGAAACCTAAATTTTAGAGAGATTTGACAACATCTGGACAAAACAATTTTACCATTTTATTGGATTACCATTTGGAATTTACAAATAAAAAGATTGAACAAATTATCATTTGGCCTAATGGAAAGGTAACCAATTGTAATGTGGAATTTTTCCATTTTTTAAGGAAACTTTGGAAAACCAAAAATTTAGAAAAAATCGGTAACATCTGCACAATTTAAATTTTGGAATGTTATTGGATTGCCATTGGAAATTTTTTCAAAAAAGATTTTTAAAATTACTATTTGGCCATGCGGAAAAGTAAACAATTCTATTGTGGACTTATTTAATTATTAATTAATCTTTCGGAAACCAAAATGTTACAGAGAATCGGTGACATCTGTACAATTTAAACTTTAGATTTTTATTGGATTACCATTGGAAATTAAACAAAAAAAGGTCTAAAGGAAATGGAACCAGATGTATTGTGGAGTTATTTGAGATATATTATTGTGATTATACTTCTGAAACAAAAATATCAGACGGTATTTTAAAGAAATAAGTATTGATATTAGATGATATTTTTTAAGAATATTATGCATTTCTAAAAAGTTATGTTTATGCAAAAAGAGATTGTGGGCTTTTTTAAAACAATCTTTGAGATTGTTAATTTTTTTTTGCATGCTGTTAAATGATGAATGCAATTGCTTTCACAATTTATAGTGAAATGCAATATTTTCTGAAAACAGCAAAAAAAAGGCAAAAATATTTTTTGAAAAATATGTAAATATGTGTACTGTATTATAAAATGTTTTATTAAATATTAATACTTTTTTCTTTTTTTTCAGATTGAGATAGAAAATTTTCGAAAACTAGAACCATTTTTAAAGCAATTAAAAAAAAAATTAAATGAATAAATCTTTTTTTGAGTGGGTATGGTAAGTCAATAATGTCATGGTCCCTTTTTTCCACTTCTCTACAATCACATTTTCAGTTTTTAATTGTAGTCTCTCAAGGACCTTGTAAAATGATAATTGATTTTTAGTGTTTTTTAAAAAAAAAAAAAAAATTACGCCGCGTACGGTAAAAAAAAAAATAAAAAAAGTTTTAAAAAAAATATATAAAAAATAGATGAAAGGTAAGGTTGGCTCTTAAAAGAGCCGTTGTGTTCATGCAGGGACAGAGGAAAGAAAGATTGGGAATATTAGACGGTACGACAAGTGTGCTGATCTATTTTACTGTTCACTAGGGAAATACTGGTCTGCCTATAAGTAATTAGATCGTGACAAGTGGCGCACCGTACTTCAACCCTCGCAAACCGAGGGTTAATTTCCAGAGGACCAGAAAAAGGAGATGCTCCCCCCACAGATGAAGGGCTCACCTGACCTGCAGAAGAAGGACTCGGCCCTGCAGATGATGGTCCAGGCTGAGCTGCTGTGGATGTGCTTGGTTGACTTACTGAAGGGTTACCTTCAGTAAGTCGAGCATGTGTCCTTCTGTGTACATCCTTAAGGTGTCTCATCATGGTGTGATTCCCAAAGGAATACTTCCTGTCAGGATTACCTCTTGAAAGTACACACTTACACAGCTTGCAAGTCACTAAGGGTGCATTTACCTTTTGCTGGCCTTCTGGAAAAGTAAAATACTCCCATACGTAAGAGGTCTTTTGTTTCCTCGCTCTCTGCCTCAAGGTAGTGCTTCTAGCCTCACTCTCAGAAGAGCTCTGCTGTTCTGCCATCGTATCACAAAGACAACCCAGCTCCTTCTCCTAAGGGATCACAAGCAGAAATGAGGGGAATGGGTGTGGTGTAGGAGAGTTCTAGAACTGAAAGTAGTTTCAACCAATCAAAAGTTGTGTTTCATGATCACATGACCTACCGTACGCTTACGGTACGCTTACGGCAAAAGTACGCATGCGCGTAAAAAAGACACGCGCTCGCGCGCATGCGCATAACAGTCACTCCCCGACACTTCCGCGTAACGTGCGCGTGTAGCGTACACGCGTACGCGCCCCACGCGGAGTACGCACGACTACGCAAATTGCGTAACTATACGCAAACAGCGTAGATACATTACGGACATTGCGTAAACCGTACGCTTACCGTAAGCTTACCGTACGCGCACTAAAAAAAAATTTAAAAAAAAGGAAAAAATGTATTGCTAATAAATTTTACCTGTTTATTTTATAAAAAATGTAAAAAAAAACATATTGTAGAATTAAAAAAATTTAACCATAGTCTTTAAAAAAGGATAGAAAATTAAAATAAAAATATGTAAAAAAAAAAAAAGAAGAAAAAAAAAAAATTAGCATTTAAAAAACCTTGCAAATTCACTGAAAAAACCATGGGTTTCACACGCGTTATAGTTAGGAATTAGCATTTAAAAAACCTTTGAAATTCACTGAAAAAACCATGGGTTTCACACACGTTATAGTTAGGAATTAGCATTTAAAAAACCTTAGAAATTCAATGAAAAAACCAAAGGTTTCACACATGTTATAGTTAGCTGGACATTTCACTCGTAAAAAACCAATGAAATTCCCCCGTTATAGTTAGTTCAGCTAACTATAACTCGCGCGCCCGCAATGCACTACTGATGACGTCACATATTACATCACTCATGACATGGTCAGTGACATCACTCATGACATCACTGATGACATCTCAAATGACATCACTGATGACATTATCCTTGTGACAGAGTGGTAGACCTCCTCTCACCCTAATATAACCTTTGATACAAACATTCAAAAATAGAGACTAAAATTTTCAAAAAAATGGACATACCAATAACAGTTACAACAACCTATTCAGTAATTCTAAGATCCACATACACATCCACTCATCCACCAACAATCCTATACAGTCACTCATACATGTACTCACACATCATATGTACTCATACACCTATACATCCTGTTACACAATACCACTCATCCATAGAGTTACTCACACATAGTCACTCATGCTAATAAAGAATCAAACATCCATTTACTTGCATATACAGTTATACACACACCACCACACTTACTTTTACAGAAACTTACACATACTTAGGTGGCGATTACGATCCGGTAAAAAATTTCCCCGTGCGACTCGTATCCGGTCTTTTTACCGTACGAATCGTACAAGTGCCGTACGAACTGGCAATCACGATTCGCATGGTAAAAAGTCCATACGAACCGCAATGGGAATCATTCCCCACACGTCCTCGGGTCGGAAAATGTGTCCGACACGTCCCCGTACGATTTACCGTACAAATGTGAAAGGTGAAGTCCGACCGAGGAATCACGATCCATCCCGTGCGTCCGAGGTTACAACCGGATGGAAAAAACACCGTCCGCACCGAACTCCCATAGCAACCATGGAGACGTGCCCGCATACGCGCCGACCCCCCCCAGCCCCCGTAGGTACGTGCCGTACCCTCCCCAGCCCCCGCATGTACGCGCCGTACGCCCCCCAGCCCCCGCATGTACGTGCCGACCCCCCCCAGCCCCCGCATGTACGCGCCGTACCCCCCCCAGCCCCTGCATGTACGCGCCGACCCCCCCCAGCCCCCGTAGGTACGCGCCAACCCCCCCCAGCCCCTGTACATACGCGCCGACCCCCCCCAGCCCCCGTAGGTACGCGCCGACCCCCCCCCAGCCCCCGTACGTACGCGCCGAACCCCCCTGTATGTACACCCGTGTACGTTCGAGACGAACCCCCCGTGTACGTTCGAGTCTAACCCCCCCGTGTACGTTCGAGTCGAACCCCCCCGTGTACGTTCGAGTCGAACCCCCCCCCGTGTACGTTCGAGTCGAACCCCCCGTGTATGTTCAAGTCGTACCCCCACCCGTGTATGTACGGTGCGTACCCCCAGCGCTACGCACTGGGGGTACGCACCGTACATACACATTACGCACCGAACTCCCATAGCAACCATGGAGACGTGCCCGCATACGCGCCGACCCCCCCCAGCCCCCGTAGGTACGTGCCGTACCCTCCCCAGCCCCCGCATGTACGCGCCGTACGCCCCCCAGCCCCCGCATGTACGTGCCGACCCCCCCCCCAGCCCCCGCATGTACGCGCCGTACCCCCCCAGCCCCCGCATGTATGCGCCGACCCCCCCCAGCCCACGTAGGTACGCGCCAACCCCCCCCAGCCCCTGTACATACGCGCTGACCCCCCCCCAGCCCCCGTAGGTACGCGCCAACCCCCTCCCAGCCCCCGTACGTACGCGCCGAACCCCCCTGTATGTACACCCGTGTACGTTCGAGACGAACCCCCCGTGTACGTTCGAGTCGAACCCCCCCGTGTACGTTCGAGTCGAACCCCCCCGTGTACGTTCGAGTCGAACCCCCCGTGTATGTTCAAGTCGTACCCCCACCCGTGTATGTACAGTGCGTACCCCCAGCGCTACGCTCTGGGGGTACGCACCGTACATACACGGGTGGGGGTACGACTCGAACGTACACGGGGGGTTCGACTCGAACGTACACGGGGGGGTTCGACTCGAACGTACACGGGGTTCGACTCGAACGTACACGGGTGTACATACAGGGGGTTCGGCGCGTACGTACGGGGGCGGGGGGGGTCGGCGCGTAACTACGGGGGCTGGGGGGGTCGGCGCGTACGTACGGGGGCTGGGGGGGGTCGGCGCGTACCTACGGGGGCTGGGGGGGGTCGGCGCGTACGTACGGGGGCTGGGGGGGGGTCGGCGCGTACCTACGGGGGCTGGGGGGGTCGGCGCGTACCTACGGGGGCTGGGGGGGGTCGGCGCGTACGTACGGGGGCTGGGGGGGGTCGGCGCGTACCTACGGGGGCTGGGGGGGGGGTCGGCGCGTACCTACGGGGGCTGGGGGGGTCGGCGCGTACGTACGGGGGCTGGGGGGGGGTCGGCGCGTACCTACGGGGGCTGGGGGGGGGTCGGCGCGTACCGGGCCACCTACTCTGGTCTATTCGCGCCGTAGTTCGCTTTTCCGGCACTTTTTGGGTGCCGTGAAAATATTGCCGTCCGGACTGCTGTCGGTTCGAATCGTAATTCCCGGGTCGTGAAACGCTGCCTGAAAGCGTCCCGACGTCACGTCGCAGCATTCCCGGTCACATTCGTATGTATATTTTCGTCGGTCGGTGTTTTTTACGATTCGTACGGAAATGGTGTTTCCGTGCGAATCGTAATTCCAGGTTTGTAAAGTTTTACGACCGGGTACGAGTCGGACGGGGAAAACGCTCCGACCGACGGTTTGTACCCGGTTTTTACCGGATCGTAATCGGCACCTTAGTCTTTTAAACAATCACTTATAGAAACACATACTTATTCATACAGGAAGTCTACCAATCTCTCACTCTCACATATACTCACTTATAAACACCAATACTCACATATATTAGTTTAAAACATATGTAGTTACTTATGAAGACACTATTGAGACAGTCATTCACTCACTAACACACCCATGCACACACTCATCCACCCATACAGTCCTGCACACATGCTGTCTTCAACACATACAAACAGTGAGTCACTCATTCATGCATCTATGCACTACGTAATACCCCCCACCGCACCATGAAGACACTCAGACACTCATACTGATACTCAAAAAACCAACTATTAACCTATATAGACACTCATGTAGCTACTCACCAACCCATGCAGCCACTTATATACAAAGTGAGAGACTGATACAGGTATTTACACATTTAAACATTACTCACTAAGCCATGTATTCAAAAAGATACACTTAATCAGTCAGTTATACAATCAATTTTTCAGAAACAAATCATCAATTTAGACACTTATATACTCATTTATTCTTCCATCGACCTTGAGATATACATATATAAAACATATTTAATTTTCAGAAAAACACACATTCACTGGATGATGTCATCAGTGATGTCATTTGAGATGTCATCAGTGATGTCATGAGTGATGTCACTGACCATGTCATGAGTGATGTAATATGTGACGTCATCAGTAGTGCATTGCGGGCGCGCGAGTTATAGTTAGCTGAACTAACTATAACGGGGGAATTTCATTGGTTTTTTACGAGTGAAATGTCCAGCTAACTATAACATGTGTGAAACCTTTGGTTTTTTCATTGAATTTCTAAGGTTTTTTAAATGCTAATTCCTAACTATAACGTGTGTGAAACCCATGGTTTTTTCAGTGAATATATATATATATATATATATATATATATATATATATATATATATATATATATATATATATATATATGTATATATATATTACATATACATGCTCCGAACTTTCCCAAGTCATGAGCGACACTCGAGCACTAGACTTAAAGCACAACGCTTTTATTTAGGTATGGACAGCATACAGTCCGTCAATTAGCACAGGACAGCTTTTCGCCAAACTGTGCCTGACGAGTTTCAAAGGGTTTCCTTCTTCCTCAGAGGCGTGTAGGCAGAAAAGATAACGTGCAGCCGGTCTGCCTCCCATTTAAATAATGCATGATGTCACGCCCCCAGATGGGCTTCTCAATTGAGTGTCATGTGGGGCATTATGGGTTCAGAAGTCCGGAATTAAATCGCTTGAATAGCTAGCACTTGATTACTGTCAAACAAACATTTCCAGACCATGGATGGGCCTCAACAGGCATCCGCTGTCCTAAATCCTGTGCAAGCTCTCCCAACACTCCGGCTCGATAAATATCCAACCAGCTGGCCCCCAGGTTCATGGGGTGGTGCACGCTCGGCAGCGGGGACAGCCGCCAAATATCACAAGCTCCGACTTTCCCAAGTCATGAGCGGCACTCGAGCACTAGCCTTAAAGCACAACGCTTTTATTTAGGTATGTACAGCATACAGTCCATCAATTAACATAGGACAGCTTTTCGCCAAACTGTGCCTGACGCGTTTCACAGGGTTGCCTTCTTCCTCAGAGACGTGTAGGCGGAAAAGATAACGTGCAGCCGGTCTGCCTCCCATTTAAATAATGCATGATGCCACGCCCCCAGATGGGCTTCTCGACTGAGTGTCATGTGGGGCATTATGGGTTCAGAAGTCCGGAATTAAATCGCTTGAATAGCGTGAGGTGATTCCTACGTAGAGTGTGTTGCCGTAGTCCAGGCAGCTGGTGACGACTCGAGGGCCTGGGTGATGCTGAATCTGGTGCTGGCTGTGAGCCACTTGAAGACTATCGGAGCATGCAGAGAGTGGGGAAGCAGGATGAGGATATCTGGCTTTTCATGGTGAGTTTGCTGTCTAGTATGATGCCGAGGTTCCTGGAGTGTTATGTGAGTGTGGGTGAGGAATCCAGTTCTGCAGGCCACACTGAGTCATTCCACATGGATGTGTTGCTCCTGAAGATGAGTCAGAGTTAAGTTTGGGCAGTTTTATTGCATCCAGCGGGCGACACTGGTCATGCACAGGTGGAAGTTGGCCTTGGTGGTGGAGGGGTCTGTGGATAGAGAGAGTATAAGCTGGGTGTCGTCTGCACATGATATGATGTTCAGTCCATGGGTCCTGACAATGTTGGCCAGCAAGGTCATGTATTGAACAGGGTAGGGCTGAAAGAAGACCCTTGGGGGATGCCACAGATGATGTTCTTGGGGTCCGAGGTTTAGGGTGGAAGGAGGATGCTCTGGGTTCTTCCGTTGAGGAAGGATGCAATCCACTTGAGGGCTTCGCCTTAATTCCTTATCTAATGGAGCCTTTTTAGGTTTCACCTGCACTGTCAAGGCTGCCCGGGAGCCACACAGTGGCCCCTCAACAGGGCGGCCGCCTTAGTGCCATAGGAAGGCACTGGAGTCGGCCTCCTAGTTTCCCTTGCGTGGGACCAGGGGGACTCCTGGCCGGCCACTTCCGGTAGTGGGAGGGGGGACAGGGGTACATATACTGTCCCCCGCCCACTGGGCAGCCTCTTGTCCGCTGCCCGTCTCGCCTTTCGGTTGCGCAACGCCTAACTGCATCTTCGCCTCTCACCTCGTTTTAACTGAATTCGGGTGAGTGATCGCAGAGCCCCCCCCTTGCCTATGCACTTTAACATTAGTGCAGCATGGATAGGCGGCCCAGCTTTGGCTGGTTGGCTGCCGGGGGTGGCGGGCTGCTGCCTTGGGGATGGAGCGGGGGTGGGGGAGCGAGCATGTGTGCGAACGGGCTATTCCGGGGCCTCCCGTGTATGTGGGGCCCGAGCGGCTGTCGCCTCTCCCGGTGGCGAGAGGAGGCTTATTATGTACAGTGCGCCTTCCTTCGGGTCGAGCTTGCACTTTATTTCGACACGTTGCCCGCTCTCTGCGACTGTGGAGTCATTTAAAAAAGTATCTCTACAGTAGGGATGCCGGGCACCGAGAGGTCCGCATTGCTGTGGGCTGCGGGGCGGCGCTTACCTCGGTCTCCCTTGGTCGCTAGGCATCCTGGGGCGGGAGGTGCAATGCACGGCAGTGGGGGGTGTTGAGCGCCCGGTTTGAGCAGTGCTCCGAGGCTCCATCTGCTGGCTTTGGTCAGGAAACGAGGGATCGAGCCTCAAGGTCGCGTCCGTCTCGGTGATTCTGGGGCAAATCACCTATTATCCCCGTTACTGAATTATGTAATGTAAATACGGTGCTCAAGCACAGCGCTCCTATCCTTCGGGTCGAGCTCGCGTTATATAATGCCATGTGGCCCGCCCCCTGCGACTGTAGAGTCATTCTAAAGTTATCTTTACAGTAGCGATGACGGGCGCCGAGATGTCCGCATTGCCGGGGTCTGCGGGGCGGCGCTTACCTCGGTTTTCCTTGGTCGCTTGGCATCCCAGGGGCGAGGTGCAATGCGCGGCAGTGGGGGGGGGGTGGAGCGCCTGGTTGGCGCGGTGCTCCGAGGCTCAATCTGTTGGCTTTGGTGCAGGTAACCGGGGATCGAGCCTCGAGGTAGCGTCCGCATCTGACGATTCTGGGGCAAATCACCTAATATCCCCGTGACTAAATATTTAATGTAAATACGGTGCTCACGTACAGTGCTCCATCCTTCGGGTCGAGTTCGCGCTATATGATGCCACGTTGCCCGCTCCCTGCGACTGTGGAGCTATTTAAGTAATCTTTACAGTAGGGATGCCGGGCGCCGAGAGGTCCGCATGCTGTGGGCTGCGGGGTGGCGCTTACCCGGCTTCCCATGGTCGCCAGGTCTCCCGGGGTGGAGGTGCAATGCACGGCAGTGGGGGGTGCGGAGCGCTTGGTTTGTGCAGTGCTCCGAGGCTCAGGCTGCTGTTTTTGTGCAGGAAACCAGGGATCGAGCCTCGTGGTCGTGTCCACTTCCTGTGATCCTGGGCATATCACTTTTTATCCCTGTGACTGAATAGGTAAATGTAAATACAGTGCTCATGCACAGCGCTCCTATCCTCCGGGTCGGGTTCGTGCTATTTAACGCCACGTGGCCCGCTCCATGCGACTGTGGAGTAATTTAAAAGTTTCTTGTAGGGATGCCGGGCGCCGAGTGGTCCGCATTGCTGCGGGCTGCGGGGCGGCGCCTACCTCGGCTTCCCATGGTCGACAGGCCTCCGGGGTGGAGGTAGCAACGCACGGCTGTGCGTTGGCGCAGACGGTCCTCTGCTCCAGCTTTTAGCATGCTGGGGTGGGCTTGGAATGAAGGAGGGGGGCGTGACGACGCGGTCCCCGGGCATTGTAGCGAGCCGTTAGTCTCTGTGGGGATTTGGGGGGTTCGCGATGCCCCGCACAGTGGCCCGCCACCGGCCTCTGCTATGCACTCAGGTGGGGAATTGAGGGATAGTCCGGAGCACGCTGGGTAATGTGTATGCTGTGACCATGAAACCGATCCATGTTTTGTTGTCGAGTTCGCGCTGCTGACTTCGGTGCTGGAACCAGGGTTCGAGCCTCGGGGTCGCGTTCCATCCGATTATTTTGGGCAAATCCCTTACGCTCCTGTGCCTGAATGTGTAAGGTAAAAACAGTGCTCATGAATGCGCTCTATACTTTAGGGTCAGGTGTGCGCTGCCGACGTTGGTGCGGGAACCGGGGTTTCAACCTTGGGGTTGCGTTCTCATCCAAAGATTTTGGGCTAAACCTTACCCGCCTGTGCCTGAAGGTGTATGTATAAACCTCTTGTCCAGGTACCAAGGGAGTTGCCAGAGATCAGGACCAGGGGGAAGAGAGAGCACTCCAGCCAGTGCTGCCGTCTCTGGTTCGAGGCTCGGCATCAGCTCTCAAACCTGTAATTCTGGGCATATCCCGCTTCCTCCCCGTGGCCACCATATTGACCGTGTCCTGTGGTATGTATCTGGTCCGCACGTAATGCGCTGCAACAACTGCAGGGCGGGTTTGCTCCAATTTGATCTGTAATGAACACTTTTGTTAGAGCAGAGGCGGCTGATTGTTATTCATTGGAGACCTGCTACTGTGGGGGGGCGGCACTATGTTGGCACGTCCGGTGGTGGGGGCCTATCACCGACGATCGGGAAGCAGTGCCTGACTTCTGGGTCCTATGCTCCAATCCCGGTGTGTACACTCAGCCCCCAGCCTTGGGAGGTTGATATATTGAGTACCAGTGAGTTGGGTAGCAAGAACCACCTGTACCAGCGCATGGTTACCATGGGGGCACAGCGCTCTTTATGTAGGTTGACCTCAGGCTCCCAGCCTCTTAGCCAGGAGGGTACACTCAGCCTTTCTTCCACCTGCAGGTCGAAAAGGGAGTACCACTGAGCTGGGTACCACTATCCAGCAGTATGTCGCACCAGGCTATCTACAGGTGCACTGCGAAGTCCTCTTGGCGGATGAGTGCTTCTGTGCGGGCGGGGTCTCCAGGTGGCCAGTGTTCTCTGGTCACTTCTACTAGGAGTATCAGTACCACTGGCCGGATCCAGCGTTGCCGTAGCTCAGTTAAAAGGGGCACTGCGTTAATTAGGGTAACCATTGTGCAGTTTCAAATTGCCTGTAAACACTATCGCACTAGGCCAATGTTAAATGTTCACCATCACAGGCCCATTCTTACAATAGGGATGTAGTTGGCTTAGGGCGTTCCGGCACTGTACTTGCTTGTGGATAACTCGGTGTTCTTTCTGTTTCTCGCCTAGGTGGCACAGCGCACTCTCAAGCGCCTGTAGTTCATTCTAGCATATTTCAGTACGGTGACTAGATTGTGGTTCAGGTTAGGGGTTGTCAAAACACCAGAGCTGCCCAGCCACGGGGAGGTCTGGACGTTACACATGAGGGGATGCCGTGTGCAGTTACACATGAGGTCACACTGCGTGCAGTTACACATGAGGTGATGCTGAGTGCAGGCACACATGAGGTGACACTGCAGTTACACATGAGGCGACTCGGTGGGCAGTTACACATGAGGTGACGCTGTGTGCACAAACGCATGAGGGACACGGTGTGCATTTAAGCATGAGGCGATGCTGTGTGCACTTACGCATGAGGTGATGCTGTGTGCGTTTACGCATGAGGTGACACTGTGCAGTTACACATGAGGTGACGTGGTGTGAGATGACACTGTATTTACACATGAGGGGACGCTGTGTGCTGTCACACATGAGGGGATGCGGTGTGGAGTTGCACATGAGATGGCGCTGTGTGCCGCCACACAGGAGGTGGCGCTGTTTGCAGTTACACAGGAGGTGAAGCGCGATGTGCAGTTACACAGGAGGTGACGCTGTGTGCAAGTGCACATGAGATGATGATGTCTGCAGTTACGCATGAGGTGACGCTGGGGCAGCTACCATGAGTAGTTGCTGCAGTTACACTGGAGGTGACGCTATGTGCAGTTGTGCATGAGGACACTGTACAGTTGCACATGAGTTGACACGACACAAAAATGCCACACTTACTTTGGAGAAGATTAACCTCTGCAAGTAAAACAGCCTGATTACCCGGACACAACTAGGGTGCCGGGCAGAGGTGTGTGGGGTGTCCTGTGTGAGCTAGGCCCCATCGGGATGCTGGCTGCGGCGGAGTGGCCCTAGCATTGTTTGCCTAGTTTCAGGGACAGTGATGTTACTTTTCAGGGTAAGGTTCGTATTCTTAGTCGCGTCTGGATACTTTGACGTGTTGCCCTTACGCATGCTAAATGGCGATATAGTGGTAATTTTGTGGAGTGTGGAACTAGGTTGTAGCTTTCAAGGAACTCTTTAGTTCTTACAAGTCCTTCATTGCAGAACAAGAATTTTCAACATGCTTCAAGGAAGCCATTGTTAGCAGGAAGCTAGTTAACCATGGAGAGCAGTGGTTGTGGTTCCAGCCCAACAGCAGCAATAGATTTACAATTTCTTTAGACAGGCCCGAGCACATACACTTGTAATGAAGTTTAGCTGCAACTCCAAACAGCAGGGTGTTCATAAGGTATGAAGCTGCCCCTCCCCTAGCCTGAGACACTAACACGGCGCTCTTATAGAATGAAGACTTGGGGGCATATGTTTATGCCTATGTAAGTCAATTACTTGCCCTAGTACTTAGCTTTGCATATGAGGAGAATTTTCTTGCAACGGCACTCTGTTAAATTAGGAACCATGTAGAGCGTGCTTTAGCTTAGCAGACATAGACTCACCCCCATACTTTGGCCCAGGGCAAGGTGCACTGGTAATGGTTGTTCCTTTGTACAGCTTCTTTCACTATTTAAACAGGACTATGGGGGATACCTTTGGCAGTAGTGCCATGCCAGAACGTACATAGGGATGAAGTAACTATGTCCCGGTGGCGCAACATGATATACTCTTGGTAGGAAGTTTCTTAAAAGTTCATTGGGCCTTTCAGCACAAGGTTAACAGGGACGAATTTTAGTAGAATCAAACACGAGTGGTTTCCAACACTGTTGGTTAGAAGGGATGCTGTCAAGAGCAGAACTCAAACTAATTAGCATTAACACATACTTTTAAGCGACCTGCATAAAGCGGTAAATGGGGTACTAAAGGGATGGCATGCCAAGGGAGATACCTTCCTTTTCACTGGATACCCTTAATCCAACACGCCTAGTAAGCAGAGGATGCCTGTTGAAGTTGTTAGATCTGTTACTAGTTAAAAAGTCTATGAAGTAGTCAGTGGTACTCCATTCACAGGTACTTACTGGACACATATGGTTCAATACACACTCCGTTGGACAGGACTGCCCCATCTCGAGCAAAGGGAAGTAAAACATTTATGGGTTGGGAAACTCTTGCAGACGTTGGGGGTTAGCGCGCACACGTGTGTTCTGAGGAGTTTGGGGGCAGGTTAGCAGGCATCATCTTGTCACTTCTGTCAGTGCCAGCAGACCCCTAGGGTGACAGCGCGCTCAAATACACGTCATGTTGGAGGTAGGTCCAGGATGAAAGGTTGGACTAAGTGAGGCAATAATCCAAAGCGATTGTGGGATCTTTCCAAGGGGCACATCTGGTGGGGCAGTATGAAATTTTAAAGTACATCCAGGGATCCCCCTCCTTTAGGTCGGATCCTGCTTATTTGTTGTTTCCACAGAGTTGGGGCAGGTTAGCTGGCCCAAACTGGTGGGTTTGATGTTTGGTTGAGTCAATTGACCGAGTACAGCCATTTTCGCTGGGTATATCTTGACAGGTAGGAATACCAGGCATGATTTTAGCAAAGGCGCAAAGGCAGGTAGCAGTACTTTGGGGTATGTGATGTATTTCTCACTGGCATGCCGCCAGGCAGGGGGGCCGTGTACCTAGGTCACTTACATCAGGCAGAGATGCCCAGCGGAACCATGTGGGGGACTGCACAGAACAGGATACTGCTCAGGTTAGATGCCGGCGAATTATGGCTGCAATACTGCAGATGGCAGGTAATTCACATGCGGGGTCTGGTGGTGGTCATACCTTTTTATTCTCAGGATCACTCCCTGTCTAGTTTAGCGGTGCTATTTGTACCTTCATTAGCAAGAGCAGCGGCTCACAGGGGTAGCCGCAAAGCTTCTTTTATTTCGCCGGGGATGGGAGCTGGCAATGTCACAAAGCTTTGCAGCCAGAAACTCAATAGGACAAGTCGTACCTGTGACGGGGCAACGGGCACCAAGCTGTAGAACCAGCTAGTCTCAACATAATCCAGGTGTACCGTCAGTGATTAACGTAAGGCCATGGGCGACACACGGATAGGCACTTTCTATCAGCTGGTGCGGATGGGTGCCATTCCCAAGAGAGTGCGGGTTGCCTTGTTAGTGCTGAGATGGAGGGGATGGAGCACTTATACGGCCAACTCCAGAGCACATTTTGCAGTCATAGTGAAGGTTATATTGATTTTATTGTTGGCATGTTACCAGTTGCTTCAGTTAAGCCAAGTTACCTTGGGAGTTGTCAGCGAACAGTCGGACTGCAACGTTGGTGGTTAGCCGGTTTGCAGGCCTTTTAGATATGTGTCCTAGCTGAGGCATGTCCAAGTATGGGTTATGGTGCGTGAAGTCTGCCCTGTGAGGCAAGTGCACAGGAAGGTGGAGTGTCAGAACGGAAAGGGGCTTGGGTTCAACCGCTGGTCACAGGTTCAGACCCTGGTCGGTCCACCTAGCAGTTCAGCTTTCTGAGGTCGTTGAAACAAGTACCATTGAGTCGAGGAACAGGAACATGTGCAATTTCTCCCGCCCTATAGCCTTGGCTGGCAGCTATGCAGGTTGTGGAAGTTGTCATCCAACTAGGGCGAAATGGTCCATATGATTGGGGGAAACCCATGGGTTAAACACATTTGGGCTACAAATTATTAGAAGAACACTAGGCATTCCCAGTATTCAAAAAGAGAGGTATCTATACTTTGGTTCCCCTCTGGTTCACTCTGTCCTGTCTGCTCCCTGGTATACTAGCAGAAGTTTGGGAGGGCAAGGCTTCACAGAGGGTGGTGACTGACGGAATGCGATGGACATACTCCGACTAGTGCTAGACTCAGATAACTGAGTGAAAGAGGAAGTAAGGCGGGTTTGTCAACTCTTACCTCCATCCGCATTGGCACTTCCTGGCAGGAGTGGTTTGCCAAAGGTATTGCTCTTCAGCCAGGCAATGTTAACATTGAACCAACACCTAATTATTGGTTTTAGGTCATACCAGTCAAAAATCCACGGGGAGTTTAGAAAGTATGGGGGGCACCTGTCCAGAAGGCTAATGCAACACATACTTTTCTACACACATCGTGGCATAGGCGTACTCGCCGTCGCCACTACATTTACCACAGTTCCTTGGGGCAACTTGCTGGTGTGACGAGCAGAGTGCGACCAACTTTTGATTAATTTATTACGGCTCCCTTGAGCCAATGGGCTGACGAGCCTTGGACCTGCACCTGCGCGCCATGAGAGGTACTTCACCTGTTTTAATTACATTTTGGCAATCCACGCGGCACCCCTTTACACTGACCTGCTCCCTGCTGACGAGAGGCAACTACCTCGAAACACGTGTCCAGGGATGGCTAATGCAACACATACTTTTCTACACACATCGTGGCATAGGCGTACTCGCCGTCGCCACTACATTTACCACAGTTCCTTGGGGCAACTTGCTGGTGTGACGAGCAGAGTGCGACCAACTTTTGATTCATTTATTACGGCTCCGTTGAGCCAACGGGCTGACGAGCCTTGGACCTGCACCTGCGCGCCTTGAGAGGTACTTCACCTGTTTTAATTACATTTTGGCAGTCCACGCGGCACCCCTTTACACTGACCTGCTCCCTGCTGACGAGAGGCAACTACCTCGAAACACGTGTCCAGGGCTGGCTAATGCAACATATACTTTTCTACACACATCGTGGCATAGGCGTACTCGCCGTCGCCACTACATTTACCACAGTTCCTTGGGGCAACTTGCTGGTGTGACGAGCAGAGTGCGACCAACTTTTGATTCATTTATTACGGCTCCCTTGAGCCAACGGGCTGACGAGCCTTGGACCTGCACCTGCGCGCCCTGAGAGGTACTTCACCAGTTTTAATTACAATTTGGCAGTCCACGCGGCACCCCTTTACACTGACCTGCTCCCTGCTGACGAGAGGCAACTACCTCGAAACACGTGTCCAGGGATGGCTAATGCAACACATACTTTTCTACACACATCGTGGCATAGGCGTACTCGCCGTCGCCACTACATTTACCACAGTTCCTTGGGGCAACTTGCTGGTGTGACGAGCAGAGTGCGACCAACTTTTGATTCACCTGTCCAGAAGGAGCATGCTGGCCTCCGGTCCTGTATGGGCTAAGACTTGTTTTGGCTGGACCTGGGAGAGGCCCGGTAATCAGCATGTTGTAAATAAAGAGGCCTACCTTGGTGGGGGGCACTGGTTGTGACGGTGGCCACCCCCAGAGCTGTGGAGGAGTTACAGGGCGATCCAGAGTCTGCAAGATACCAAGGGGTACTTCATGCAGCAGCACAGTATGGTGCTAAGCCAAGGATACCCAGGGATGTCTTAGCGTTGTCCCCTGGAAGAACTACGCCGCCCCGTTAGTCCTACGGGCGGTTGTGGGTCTGAGCAACCGGGGGCTGCCTGGAACGCTCCGCCCACCTTTTGGGGGGGCGTGAGTAAGGGAGTGGACTGGTGGTCCACTGATGGGAGGGGTGGCCCCTCCCAAGAATTGGTAAACACCGATTGGCGACGGCCACGGTGTAATTTGGCTCAACAGAGGGCAGGCGGCATAAGGGTTGGCCTGCCCTGGGATCACCCGTAAGATAACCCACCATGCTGGCATATTTGTTATGCAAATAAACCTGCAGCAATTTACTCCACTAACAAGGTGTCGTGTGGTTTATTGATGTATTGTGCTGCATGATAACTGACTATTGTTGGCGATATTGGCACTATGTCAAGGCTGCCCGGGGGGCCACGCAGAGGCCCCTCAACAGGGCGGCCGCCTTAGTGCCACAGGAAGGCACTGGAGTCGGCCTCCTAGTTTCCCTGGGGGTGGGACCAGGGGGACTCCCGGCTGGCCACTTCCGGTAGTGGGAGGGGGGACAGGGGTACATATACTGTCCCCCACCCACTGGCCAGCCTCTTGTCCGCTGCCCGTCTCGCCTTTCCCGCCCCACCGCGTACCCTGCAGACGGACAATGTAGAGGATTGGGGGGGTATAATTTCTAACCTATTGTTTTGTGTTGCAGGAGGAGTTATAAGGCGATCCAGAGTCTGCAAGATACCAAGGGGTACTTCATGCAGCAGCACAGTATGGTGCTAAGCCAAGGATACCCAGGGATGTCTTAGCGTTGTCTCCTGGAAGAACTACGGCGCCCCGTTAGTCCTACGGGCGGTTGTGGGTCTGAGCAACCGGAGGCTGCCTGGAACGCTCCGCCCACCTTTTGGGGGGGGCGTGAGTAAGGGAGTGGACTGGTGGTCCACTGATGGAAGGGGTGGCCCCTCCCAAGAATTGGTAAACACCGATTGGCGACGGCCACGGTGTAATTTGGCTCATCAGACGGGCAGGCGGCATAAGGGTTGGCCTGCCCTGGGATCGCCCGTAAGATAACCCACCATGTTGGCATATTTGTTATGCAAATAAACCTGCAGCAATTTACTCCACTAACAAGGTGTCGTGTGGTTTATTGATGTATTGTGCTGCATGATAACTGACTACTGTTGCCGATATTGGCACTAAGTGCTTGCGCTGTGCTTGAGAAATCTATTGTATTAAATATAAATCTTAAAATGGGCTTACATCACGTTCCTTTGCTTTCCTTGCTTTTCATTGATTCCTGTGCTTGCCACTCACTTTTCCTCTGCTTTTATTGGCTACGGCATACCGTTTCCTGCATTTACCAAGGCTTGTTACTGTGTTTTGCCTCGTTTTCTCTCATAAGTTTCCCGACGCCTAAGGACTGCTCCCATCCGCTTTTGTGGAACTCACACAGCCTCACTTTAATATGGTCTCCTGACACCAACGCACGTATTTAGCAAGATACTTTCAGGCACATGCATCAACCACAAAACCGGTCGCAAACGGGCAGATTCTCAGAATCTGCCCCTTTGCGACCGGTATTTTTGCATTTGGGATGCATCATCCCAAATGCAAAAATCGCAATTTAAGGAATCTCAAAATAGCGATTCCTTAAATAGCGATTGAATTTAAGGAATCCCTAATTGAGATTCCTTAAATGCAATGCATTAAAGTTTAAAAAATAGTGATTTTGCTATTAGCGGGAGCAAATTACCATGAAGCTGGACTTCATGGTAATTTGCTAAAACTTAGAAAAATGCACTTATTTGCATTCTTCTAAGTTTCATGTTGCGCACACACATGCCCTTAGAGCATGTGTGTATGCAACATGTGTGCAGAGTTCAAATACATGGGTGCAATAGGGTGTCATTTTGACACCCTTGCACCCTAGATGTTGCGGGAGCAATTTGCGAGTACCTACTGGTACTCGCAAATTGCTCCCGCAATCTCCAATGCATTCCTATGGGCCTGGAGGCCCATAGGAATGAATGGGAAGCCATTCATTAATTGTGACTCGCAATTTGTGAGTCGCAATTAATGAATGTTAAGGAATCGCTATTTTAATAGCGATTCCTACATGCATAGGCTTTTGCGAGTCCTTAATTGCGATTCCTTAAAATTCGCAATTAAGGACTCGCAAAAGCTTTTCTTGGTGCATGTGCCTGTTTGTTTTAGCCCTTTTTTCATGTTTACGGCATCTTCGTAATCATGCATGATGAACACACCAGTACATGCACAGAGTCAGTTTGAAATCACTAAGATGCAGCTGCAGGTCTACAAAGGATTCTCTAGTGGCATGTACTGATAGAGTAAAAAACGATTCATGCGTAGTCTTGTGTGCGAGCACCCTGGAACTTTTCTATTTTGTTCTTTATTGTGGTGTACACGGTAGAAACTCGCAAAAAGTAAACGACCGAACACTGGTCAAATGTTCACATTGACCAGCATGTTAATATTTCGCACTAAGTGTATTTTAGCCAAGCAACAGCCCCAACGTTTTTTTCATTAATTTAATTTTGCTTTGTGTTTAAACACATATCTTATTTCTCCCCGGCGCGTGGGTCTGTATTTTACCTTCATTTCAACTTCCTTGATTGATCACATTCATGCGTGTCTATGCACCGACATTGCTTGTGGCGAATTGGAAATTTGTTTCGATGGCATGAGTTCCATCAAGGTAATTTTAATAACATGCACCAAGTGTAAATTTTCAGCAACCTTTGGAATATTTTGTTAAGTCTAGAATCACCGTTATTGTTGCTTCATTTACAGTTTCTGCTTACGTTTATCACAGCTCATTAATATATTTCATCATCAATATTAGAGGCAACCTGCGCGACGTTGTACTTAACGGTTGGTCATTTGAGGAAACAAACCTCCTATATGAGTACACGTTACCAATTTGCAGTCGTAACCTTTTTATTACTTTCAAATTGATATCTCCTTTTCATGTTTCATTGTACAGCACCTGCCTTAATGAGGCACAGCTGTGTCGTTCATTAGGTCTCGCTGAGCCCCAGCGCTTGCGCTGGCTCGAAGAGACATTTTGTATGTGGGATTTTCAAAGTGCTGCTGGCTGGCCTAATGCTTGCGTTCACGCGATCGTGCACGCGCGCAGCCGGCCGCCAGCAGCACTTTAAAAACTCGTGTGCGTCATCGCGATCACTTTCGCTTTCAGTGCGATCGCGATGACGCACGCGCACACACAACTCCCGCTTCTCCCCCTCCCCCACCACATTTTGCGTCTCCGGCCGCTCGCGCGCGGCCAACGCTTGTTTAATCATGTAGTCATTGCTTTTCTTAATGTATTGTAGATTCTAATTCGTGTTTCACAAATTGCTGAAATTCTGTCAACCCAGACCTCTTTTTCGAGCAGCTGTTTTTTTGCTGCCTGTGCTGGCTGGAAGAAATGTAACGTTGTCCGCCTCCCAGTGGTGGTAGTGAACCGGTCTTTGTGCCAGTTGTGCTACACCCTGTTCTCATATTAGGGTGGCGTAATGTGCGCGTGTCCCTCTGCACTGGCCTTTTCCCTTTACCATCGATCATCTTCCTTAGTCTTTCACTCACCCACCCCACACCCCACGCATTCTAACCCTCAGCCTGTTTATATCACATTTGCCCATCTCTCTCATCTTGCCTTTGCTTTGCTGTGTGTGTCTCTGCAACACGTTCTCAGCGGTCACTTCATCTCCCCACACTCCTGACTTTGACTTCCTCCTCCGATGCTGCGGTGCTCGTTTCTGCTGTGTTTGCGCATGCGTCCCAGGCTCTCCCTGCCTGTCTTCTATGGCCTGTCATTTCCAGATTATTTCGACCCCTCAGTCCGTGCTGTCTCTGCCTCCCCTTGTCTGCAGAGGCTCCCTGTTTGTCTCTCGTTATCATCGCGGCCTGGCTTGTCTAGTGTCACTCTCTCAGCCTCTCCCGAGTCTCCCCTCTCTTCTTAGTTTTTCCCTCTCTATCCCCGTCTGTTCACCCCATGTGACCCTCCACTTGTCCTGCGCGCGCTCCCATCGCTCGGTGACTCCTCCTCGTCAGCTCTCCAACCACCCTCCGCCCGTCTGCGTTTTGTTTTTTGTTCGTCATAAATATTAAAAAATGTAAATTGTGCTAAACTAAATGCACCAATGCCAAGACTCTTAAAAAACGAAAATACTAACGTTTATTGAGTATTTGTAAGTTTTATGTAGCCAGAAGTGTGCTGCACGCTGGGGCTTTTAATCCAATACACACAACACTAAAATTAGGCCTGTAGAAAACCGATCAGGTGGCCCCCTAGACATGAGGTGTTCTTGCTGCGAGTTTCTTGTATTTGGCACACTTAAGAATCAACAACAGTAATGAGAGGTGCATCTAAGGGGGGGGGGGCTCTCTCGGGAGCCATTTAATTCCTCTGAGCACCCAACACTTCCAGTGAGCAAGGAGTCTTGAACTGTGCAGTGTATTGGAGCACTTGCATTTACGTCATCTGTGGGACACAGGCTTGAAAACCAGCGGGGCGTACGCAGCCTTTCATTCTTATTAGGTCAGTAAAATAAATACCAATGAGTTGTGTAACGCGAACACCTGAACATCAAATTCTAGTTTTTCCTTTGCTTTGGAATTCGATGTGGTGACTAAAAAGTTGTTACAGCTGCAGATTGCTCTGCTAAGCACTCTGCCCCAGCCCTGCAAGCTTTTCTAAGGCTTCTTACACGACCACATTTTTGCAGCATCATGAAGTAACAGTAGATGTTATAGCACCCGGGATAATGTGTTGCATGGCTAAATACTTAGAAGGTCCTAAAGGCGAGACCTATTGACTATGCCAATGCTTGTTTCTAGGTCTCGCTGAACCCAGCGCATGCGCTGGCTCGGAGAGACATTTTGTATGTGAGTTTTCAAAGTGCTGCTGGCTGGCCTAGCGCTTGCGTGCATGTGAGCATGCACGCGCGCACCCGGCTGCCAGCAGCACTTTGAAAACTCGTGCGTCATCGCGATCACTTTCGCTTTCAGAGCGATCGTGATCGCGATGAAGCATGCTTTCAATGCTTGTTGGCATCACCAGAGCTGCCCCTTCTCTTAGGCCTTCAATATTTAATGTTCATATCTTGTGTCAGCATCTTCTTTGCGGCCATTTTCCGTCCATCTTTGTAAATTTCACGACATATCCCCGATGTTTGCGTCGGTAGCATTCTTTGCATTATGCCTCAGTGGCGCTCCCTGCTCTTGGGTTGCTCCGTGGTTATACTAAGATGGACGCTGTGAATCCATGGATCCATGTACGTTTTTTGTCACGCATTATTAGGCGCATGATCACCTGACATACATGGGACCGCACTGTTTTCTGCTTAAAAATGCCTCGCTCGCCGTAGGTTCCTGTTTCTAGCCACTTCATCCCTCGCGGTCAGATCGACATCCGAGCTGCCCGCTGGGACCCATTTCTCGTTAAGGGTAAGGGACTCTGCACAGTTATTCTGGACACCTGATGTTTGGCCTAACGTCCATTTCAGCTTTCCATCATGTTTTATACACCTTGCAGCTTGGGACATATTGGTAGTCCGTTTTTGAAGGCTTGTTGTTAGACTCCATCGGCGGGTTTATTGTTATTCTCTAAAACCGCTTATCATGTCCCATTCCTCAGAACTTTATTGTTGTTTTTTTTTGCATCCGCTATTCCACAGATCCTTTCCTCTTCATTCAAGCATCCAAGGGAATGGCAGCTCGCCCACTTTAAATATCACGAGCAATATTAAGTTATAACCTTCGGGTTCAAATATACCCTCGTTCTTATTTCTCAGTGTAAACTAACTAGACACATGGGTTTCCTTACATCAGCTCCGGTCTGTTTGTTTTTTAAGGTATCTGCGGGACCCTTGCAACCTGACACATCACATCCCATTAGGCCTCTCCAGTGACCTTTAATCATCACCACGCTCCTTTCTTCGACTTGGGTAAGCAGCCAGACATGCTTTTTTTTTCTTTTCATAAATTGTCTCCCTTGGTAATCCTTGTCCAGATTCTCCCACCACCCTCCCATAGGGTAGTATGTCCTGTTCAGTTACCTTCTTAACAATGACTGTATTTTGCCATCCTGAACACCGCATGCTCATTCAGTTTCCGTTGTTGGTTCATTCGAGAGAATTGCGTTCCATACATTAGAGTCTCACTCTCTCACACTCTCACTGACAGTCTCACAGACTCTCACTCACACTGACTCTCTCACACTGACTCTCTCACTAACTGACTCTCCCACTCTCTCTCACTGACAGACTCTCCCACTCTCTCTCACTGACAGACTCTCCCACTCTGACTGACTCTCCCACTCTGACTGACTGACTCTCCCACTCTGACTGACTCACTCACTCACTGACAGACTGACTCACTCACTGACTCACTGACTCACTCACTGACTCTCACTGACTCACTCACTGACTCTCACTGACTCACTCACTGACTCTCACTGACTCACTCTCTCACTGACTCACTCTCTCACTGACTCACTCTCTCACTGACTCTCACTGACTCACTGACTCTCACTGACTCACTGACTCTCACTGACTCACTGACTCACTGTCTCTCACTGACTCACTCTCTCACTGACTCACTCTCTCACTGACTCACTCTCTCACTGACTTGAAGTACTCCAATTTTTTTGAGACTCCAGAGGTGCTAGGGGTAGCACCCTATGACTTACAGTACTTCCTGATGTGGTATTATAAAAGTCTGCATGTCTTGATAATATCACAAAGAACTTGGCAACAGAAGCTGAAATATGAAAAGACATCTTTATTAAACTCAAATGAGTGAGACTACGTCGCACAGAAGCCTTAGCAACTGAATGAGGCAGTCTGCAGAACGAAAACCAGTGTTCTCTTTTATAATGCATATTATGCTCCGGGCAACACCGCCCTTCTCTTGCAGTTGGTCATTCACATATTTTACTTCAAAGAACAAACAGAGTCATGATTGCAATCTCACATTTCAGTTCAGCCAGCCCGCAATTATTTACCGAGCAAGGCTCAGATCCCACATCTGACCCCAATAAACATGAGCATCTCCTGTTTTGAGAAACAGGCCATAAGCAGGAACAAGCAGGTGCGAAAGTGATTAGCCGGAGGCTTGTGCACGATGAAAGGACTTTATGGTGTGTCAAGCCCTGATGCTAATCACAGGTGGCCGGAGGAAGGGGAGCTCGTGAGACCGGACTGACCTGGGGCAGCGGAGACCAGCTGCCCAGGTCATGGAGAAGTCAAGCAGAAAGCACATGTATTCTAAAGGCTTATAATGTGTTTGTCTATGTGAGGGCAACTTATTAAGATGGCCATCGCTCCAAGATGGAACCCACGGAGTCAATGTAGAATAACGTATACATAGTGCATTTGGCAATGGGACGTTATGCAAAGCGCTTGTAAATACCGCATTGACCAATCGCGGTTTGCTAATACATGAATAAACAGGGGTAGGGCCCTGTCTTCTACGTGGTCCCAAATACCAAAGTACGACAGACCCTCCTTTTGCCCTTACATAGGCAATCACTATACTCATACTGATCTTAGTCCAGGTCTATAGACATGAAGTCATGGAGATGTTGCTGTAGCATCATCCTATTACTTAGCGACTCTCACGAGACACATGTAGTAGCACAAAGGCCACATATGGCAGGACAAAATAAGGAATACCTCTATCTAGGTGGCATAAGATCACACCCCCAACAGTTAGTGATGTTTACTACTAACTAGTGTCGATGCAGAAGCTGTATAGAGGAGTTGCTTACGAATTCTAATCTTTTAACCTGCTCATGTTCAGGAAAAGAGTGCAAAGAAACAGTAGTGGAAAAAAGACATAGGTTGAGAAGCGGGTGCAGAAGTCAATTGGGTAGAGAAAAACAATCCCACCCATAAATGACAATGTCATGTTTAAAACCCACTAGAAAACACATTATTAAGAATATTTAGACAACGGGAGAAAGTAGCGACCACTATTACAAATGAAACAATAATTTTTATGTTCAGGTGAAACAGTGGTGACCCTCATCAATGCTCTGAGGTGAAAAGGGGGCACCTTTCCACAGAAAATGGATTTTATTCTGCTTATACTAGACAATGCCAGCAAAACAAACAGTCTTCTAACACCCAGTCTATACAATCACACGGAAACCTCTTGTGAAACCACCTATGCCCAGAGTCCGTTCAAAAAGCCTCTCTGGCAGGCTTCTATTGTCCATCAAATCTTCTTCTGTTGTTTTCTTTTGCATGGGCCTCTTCATTCAAGCCTTTCATGAAAAAAAAAGAAAGTACTGCTCAGTTGGAGTGCCCTCCTGGCAAACACTCACAGCTCACGGTCTCAATGTTTCAAGGCAGTGCACCTGTGTCTTTCCTCTGCTGCAGACACTACAAATAGTATGCTCTTCATTGGTCATGGGCACAGATCATCTTGTGCAGACCCGGGACCATTCTCAGGATCCAACACTCATCATTCGGTATCAGAGGACGCTCAGGCTGCTCTTTCATGGGCACTGGAATGTAGTGCCTTCTGTCAATCTTGGATCCGCCGGTGCACTGCACTTCCATTAAAGCAAAGGAACAGAGGGGGTATGTGTGGCCAAAAACTCAGGCCAAGGGGCTCAAGGGACTGCACACTGTCAGAGGTTACCAGCACATGACAGGCGCTCTTTTGTACTGAAATTCCGGTTCTGTGGCAAAACCAGCTCCTCCATCTTTTCTGATGTTGAACGCCTTATGACGAAGCAAGCGTGATGCTTTAACCAGTTCGTTGTATAACAAGGGGACTGTAAACAGGTGGCCTGTGGTCCTTCAAAGGAGTGGCCACACGCCATGGGACAATTTTGGTCCAGAATACACTGTCTTTCTCAGGAAGCAACACAAATAAAAGGCAGTAGGCAAAACAGTGCCTCTAAGCTTTTCAATTGGGTTTCCGTGTGAGAGCCTCCATCATCTAAGGGTAGATAACTACACGAGAATTCTATCTAAAATGGATGTCTTCACATATGGTGGCATTGTCTAATAGGGCAAACACATTTTTTTTTCCCTGAATGATTACATATAAATGTTTCTAAATTCCTTATCTAGGACATTTCAATAGAGAAATCACATGGTACAGATTATCATAGGCATGTAGAAACCTTTCACATCAGGTGCACTAGGCAATACACAGGCTAATAGTCAGATATAAAAACAAAAGACAAGAACTAGAGGGTCCTGATATTTGCATGATTAGAACACATCTGATCCCACCAAAAATTAAAGCAGCAGGAACAAAAAGGGTAAAAACCACATTAAAAATAGACATTGAAAATTCGTCATGTTCAAAAGGGTAAACGCAAGATATCCCCTATTGGTATGAAAAACTTGTCTTACTATAATATTGAGTCAGTTAGCCAGGCTATCGCTATCCTGACAGTCAGGCTGGAAAACATTGAAGCAGGCCTAGGGAAAATTCTTGGAAACCAGTCTGGTCATACAAAAGGGAATTGTACATAATATGGGGGTTCCTGGTGCATCACTGCAGTCTGGAAGTATGTACCTGAACAATACACCTACAATAATAAATGGGCTGACTGATGAAAGGAATACGGAAAAGGGAATTGGAACTAGGACACAACTAAAATCCCCAATCACTAAGCATAATGCGACATTGGGCAGGGAAGAAACAAAAGCAATAAAAAATAAAAATCTATAGGAAGGACAAGAATTTACTTGGGTGGTAGTCAGGCATGTGACATCACCAAGAGTACGGGTGATACACAAAAGGCCAAAGTCACATACGTTTTAACTCTACCGCTGGCGACTACACCATATACGGTAATCTTTAGGTAATGTTCCAGTTCCTTCTGCAGGGAAAAATGAAAACCTAGTTTCCTTTCAAGAAGCAAAGGCCATATGCTACTTAGGAGACAGGACACCATTACCTAATGTCATATAGAAATTAGGCCACCTTTAGTCACAGATCTATAATTTCATCCTTAGGTCCAATCAAGGATACATAAATGTAGGACTGCCTGTTCCTTTAAGGGAAGGGCAGTATAACGTGACAGGTGACCGGTGACATACTTTGATCCTGTAGATCTTTTAGTTTTCTTTAATACCATTATAGCCAATTTAGACATGCACTGGTAAAGTGCTGCCTCTCATGTTCACAGCATGAAAATATCATTAGCTGTGGAATTTAGTAACCAGAACAAGTTCAACCAACTATTGCATAGCGATGGGCATCGTCATGACTATCCCCATGCAATATAGGTAAACAAAACGTAAAGCCATCAGATATACTTGCTGTCTATCAAGCACAAAAAAGCATAGACAAAACAATAGCATATGTAATAAAACGGTGACACACAACACCATGTCATGTACTTTATGCACTGTAAAACTGCAACCCAAAACCCTGTTTAATTTGTCAGGTTTAAAATACTTACCCTCCTTTTTGACAGTAGATCACCAGGCAATGGAAATCTGCTGTCAAACATAACTCTACTGTTTCTCTTCTAACATACAGGACCAACAAGAACAATTCATGATAGAACCAAATACACAAAAATAAATTGCATTACTTAACTGTTACCCTCTTGTCAGTCCTTTCAACATCCAGCCACTTAAGTTTTACATTTCTAGAAATAAAAAATCGTTACTCTGACACTCCATAGTAATTTGGCACCTACAATTTCCACTGTGAAAAAGAAGTCTTAATTGGCAATGCATTCTCACGTAGGCATGTAGCCTTAAAGAAATTTTAGAAAAAGGCTGCATCTTGTTTTCTGTCTAAGACTTAATGCAACACTTCGTTTTCTGTTAAATAAGAACAACTATAGCAGGCATCATTCGATTTTCTTTTTTTTTTAGAGCACCAATGTATCAGCAAAGCATTTAACATGATGTTTGGACTTTCAAAGGAAACCCCTTTTCCCGTGGAATTAAGTTCTTTAGTTTTAGTGATGCTATGGAGAAACCAGAAACCCCACCTTTAGAGGCCCGTGTAGCAAGGGCATTCTGCATTCCACAGAGGCAAGGCCCTAATTTAAAAGGTCATAAAAGTCAACGTGGCAGCCTACTCATTGTTTACACTAAAGATAGCATCTCAGCAGCCTGACCGAGTTGCTCTGCAGCTCCCAACCCCCAGCTTCTGACACTCTGAATTCGTCAAAGCCAGAAGGCCTTCCTAATCCCTCCTAACTTACAATAATTCGCTCTATGTTGAAAAATAATTTCTCCTTTTTAGGCGCTAAAAAAATTATCCCTATTCCCAGATTGTTAAACTACATGTACTGGTAATAATTCACAAGACTTAATAACACACATACCAGTTTTTAGAATAAATGCTTGTTGTAATCCTATGCAATGGTATACATTTCATCAACTTAAGTGAATTGTATTCACGAGTTTTGATATTTTCTTCATCATTTAGTCATTTGCCTTTATTCGAGCTCTGTTAGTCCCTTTTACATTAGCATATGACACTCAGTGCCTCCCGCCAGGTAATCACAATATTTTCACCCCTACTGCTAGAACCTGCAATCTCATATTTCCTCTCCTACTTACTCAAACCGGTACCATATTCCTCTTTATTCCCTTCATCAATACAACCTTCCTCATGCTACTCTTCATGTCTTTATTACTCCCCTTCATCATCTCTCTTCCCTCCACGACATTGTATTTTCCCAATTGTTCTTCTCCTTCCTACGTATTACCCAGTTCCTATAACCGTAGTTCTACATGTCTCCACCCCTCTATCATTACTCACTTCATCACGTACCTGCTCACAAACATCCTCCTTTTCCTTCATCAAAAAACAATTCTCCATTTCTCTTTCTCTATGTGGGTGCTAACTCCATTAAGGCCGTTTTGTATTAACATCAAATAGTTGCGGGTTGCGACACCATATTTTATTTAATTTCCCCAAGTTTTTAACAAGGTCTTGTTTTTCATAGCATGTTCAGTGGTATCGTGACAGACACAGCTAAAGTTAGAATCTTCAACCCTGATATTAAAACAAGCCTTTGTACTGGCACATTGACTCATTGAATCATAAGAAGGCACAACCTGTAAATATATATCAAAACCTAAACGTATGCGTTTACTGAAGCCTGGGACACTTTAAACAGCACTCTGAATGAAAGGAAATGCAATTGAAACAGTCTTTTTTACCCAAATTCGATTTTGATATTTTAAGCATTAAAAAATGAATATCCTACAATTTTCTGGCGTAATATGCATTACCAGAATGTCTATTACATAACCCATGAGTCAGGCATTGGAAATAATAACTTATACTGTATAAAAATGAGCTTGTTTGCGCCTGCGCCAAGGGAAAATTGTACGCGCGAATGCTTGTCATTTTAGTGATGCAACACAACTTAAATCAAATTTTAATGCTAGGAGGTCATAGTATGAGTATTAAGCTTTATAAATATCAAAAAACGATTTTGAAAAGCACTTATTTTTTAAAATAATTTTTCCCATGATTAATAATTTTCTTTTTTAAAAATCCCAATTATTCGTTTTTGTGATAATTCCATGTATAAAAAGCAAGCTGCATCCCTTGCCTATCATTTTGGACACATTTAACTCACAAGCCTAAGCGCATAAGCCCAATTTGAAACGCGCCACATTTTTGCGCCACTTTCATTTAAAAAGACGGTTCTGCCAAATTCCACCCGTGTTTAACTGGGAAAGTGCTGGCTGAAGGAGCATTCCTATCAAATATACTGCAGCTGAAAAGTTTGCCTATGAACATTTAATACAATGCATCTAAGGAAAATGCTGTAAATTTATTTACTTTTGCAAAAATAGATAATTTCGTTTTTGGGGCCTTATATATATCTATTGAATGTGGTTCTAATTTTATCCCTAAAGCATTTAGCGGCAGTTTTGTATATGGGCACAATTGCTCATTCTATAAATTAAAGAGCAACACATAGCTATTTTAGCACATCACATTGTTCATTTCTGGATTTTTTTCCTAAGCTTCTACTTGATATTAACTAACCAGCAATTTATTTAACAGACCGAAAACATCAGAAGACCCACAAACACACATTGAGCTCATTTCAGACATAAACAGAAAAGGGTTAAACAGACAATACAGCGCGCTTTAGCCATTTTTCATAAATAGCGCCGTCGCAATTTACTTACGGAAGTTGCACTAATGATAAAAAAAACCACAGACATTTAAACACACAGTTGACTTACAAATCAATACGCATGACAGAAAGAAAGAACAGCTTACAGACTATACTTGAAACAAACCATTTGCAAATACTGGTTGTAGGTCATATTTACAAGCAACACTTTTCAATAGTGTTCCAAAAGGCTGCATAAACAGCCCCACAGACAGATGCATGTCCAAGAAGCAGCGAATGCGCTCAATTCACTAGCTCTGCCTAGCAGAACACCACACAAAATCGTTGTGCATATCCTCATTCATGAAACTGCGCAGAACTAAGGATCCTTGTTTTGTATTATGTCATATTTTAATTCCCTGGGGATACAAAATCACCAAGGAAGAAATATGTTTCTAAATCTAACCTATTTAGGTATTTCCCACACTATGGTACCTTTCAAAACAAAAAGCAACACATATTTCCATGTGAGCTTACAAAACAGGCATGCCAAAAATACTGCTGAAAACGCAAGTATTATAATCAAAACCAAATGGAGAAATATCTCCTCATTACCTGCCTACGCAAATTGCAATTCGCATATCCAAACCTATACAAACCAAAAGCTGGCCAGCACAAATTTCGTAATTCCAAAGCTACATTTCCAAATTTGCTAAGATCAGGCATCTTATAGCTCACTAATCTAGCTTCAAACTTCAAGGGTTTATCTCTACCAATAAACTCGCAAATATGCGAGACCCTCAGTTTTGGTAATTGCAATGACCAAATCAGAAACCAAGAAACCAACCCCTCGGCTTTGGTAATTGCGATAACCAAATTAAAGACCCAAAGAACCAAATTGACTGGGAGCGACCCACTTATACTTAATTCTTATTCTTAATAATCAAAAGGTTATCCAAATTCTAATTGTCAAGTTCTACATGCCCAAACGTCTTTTATAATACTCACGCCAATTGGGTTCTTTTTCTCACCTTTTGAGTGACATCATGTGGAGGATCAAAATCAGGAAGAGCAGAAATATACCGGACTACATAATCAAAGAATCTCCAGAATCCCTGTGCACAGAGTACCTTCTTGGTAGAATCCCGTTCTGTCCTTCCAGTAGATTTCAGTCTCCTGACCAGATCACTCCCACAGAAAGTCACTTCTTTGATGAGGCCCCACGTTGGGCGCCAACTGAAGTACTCCAATTTTTTTGAGACTCCAGAGGTGCTAGGGGTAGCACCCTATGACTTACAGTACTTCCTGATGTGGTATTATAAAAGTCTGCATGTCTTGATAATATCACAAAGAACTTGGCAACAGAAGCTGAAATATGAAAAGACATCTTTATTAAACTCAAATGAGTGAGACTACGTCGCACAGAAGCCTTAGCAACTGAATGAGGCAGTCTGCAGAACGAAAACCAGTGTTCTCTTTTATAATGCATATTATGCTCCGGGCAACACCGCCCTTCTCTTGCAGTTGGTCATTCACATATTTTACTTCAAAGAACAAACAGAGTCATGATTGCAATCTCACATTTCAGTTCAGCCAGCCCGCAATTATTTACCGAGCAAGGCTCAGATCCCACATCTGACCCCAATAAACATGAGCATCTCCTGTTTTGAGAAACAGGCCATAAGCAGGAACAAGCAGGTGCGAAAGTGATTAGCCGGAGGCTTGTGCACGATGAAAGGACTTTATGGTGTGTCAAGCCCTGATGCTAATCACAGGTGGCCGGAGGAAGGGGAGCTCGTGAGACCGGACTGACCTGGGGCAGCGGAGACCAGCTGCCCAGGTCATGGAGAAGTCAAGCAGAAAGCACATGTATTCTAAAGGCTTATAATGTGTTTGTCTATGTGAGGGCAACTTATTAAGATGGCCATCGCTCCAAGATGGAACCCACGGAGTCAATGTAGAATAACGTATACATAGTGCATTTGGCAATGGGACGTTATGCAAAGCGCTTGTAAATACCGCATTGACCAATCGCGGTTTGCTAATACATGAATAAACAGGGGTAGGGCCCTGTCTTCTACGTGGTCCCAAATACCAAAGTACGACAGACTCACTCTCACAACTCTCTCACTGACTGACTCTCACAACTCTCTCACTGACTGACTCACTCACTCATTGTGTTGTAGTGCTTCATGCTACTGATGAGGCGCTGAAGCACAGTTAACAAGCATTGGCATAGCCAATAGGTCTCGCCTTTGGGACCTTGTCAGAAAAAAAAAAAATGAAATGTAAGACTTCACATTTACTTTTACTGCTTCCTAAATACGAAGTAAATGTTAAAGTGAAGTCTTATACTTCAGTTTTGTTTTTTTACTTACAAGGTAAGTTTTTTAAGCAAACTGTCGGCAGTTGTGATAAAACACAAGCAAGCCACCCCGCCCTCTTTGTAAAGTAAATCTTCTCAACTCTGGGCATCCCCCTTCCCCAATTCATTTAATCTCCTGCTTACTGCAAACATCCACCCACCACCCCCACCTCAGCACAATGCTCCACATGAGAACAAAAAATCTGCCGGCGCACTCCACTCCTGCCTAGTGAGCCCTCCATTCAGTTACGGCCGGCAAAACGTGCGGGTGGGTTCGCGGGGGGTGGTTAAGTGGCCATAAATAAATTTTAGGCAGCCGCCCTCCTCCTGCTCCCCTAAGCCAATCACAATGCTGCAATGGCAGCGTTGTGATTGGTGAGGCGCAGGGGAGAGCACCCCAACCATGCCATTTTGTCCTACATAGAGAACAAGCATTGGCATAGCCAATAGGTCACACCTTTGGGACCTTATAAGTGTTTAGCCATGCAACAGTTGATGTTGTTGCACCAAGGATATTGTGCTTTAACTAAACACTTATAAGGTCCCAAAGGCGAGACCTATTGGCTATGCCAATGCTTGTTGAATATTGTGGTTAGCAGCAAGTGCATCAACACAAGAGTTGTTCGATGGTTGTTTCCTGAGTGGAACCACTACCGTGATTCAGAGGTATTGCTTCGTAAAAGCACACACATAGATCATTTTGAGAGGCTGTGTTCTTTCTAAATACAGTTTTCCTTTCACTGCATTTCATGCACGTGAACAAATGCTCACCAACTAGAAACTTAATTTACAAACTATATTATTAATCACAATAGGCAAAACCTAATGCATTTACCAAAGCTTGTTAAGACGTGGTAGTGAGACACGGTGTTGAAGGCTGCTAAGGGGTCAAATAGGACCAGGGCAGCATTTTCTCCCAGGTATAGGAGAGTCCTGATGTCGGTGGTGGCTGTGATTAAGGCAGTTTCTGAGCTGTGGTTCGAGCAGAACCCAGGTTTGGATGGGTCCAGGAGGTCGTTGCTCTCTAGGTAGTTTGGGGCAGATTTATATTCCCTGGCGCATCCCTGCAAATCAGCAGGGATGCGCCAGGGAAGATGCATCACGCAAGTTTGCCCTTGCGCCACCGCAGATGCGCCGCATTTACAATGCGGTGGATCGTGGCGCAAGGACAAGCAGATGCGTGACGCATCTGCCGGCGTAAGGTTGGCGCAGTGCTGAAGTTGTGTCGCAAGCGCGACACAACTTCAGCACTGTTCCAACCTGCCCTATCCCTAACATGGTGCGTCACGCCTTACGCCTGCTTGAAGCAGGCGTAAGGATTTGACGCACCAGCGTTGGAAAAGTGACTGCATGAAATCTTGCAGATTTCACTGCGACACTTTTCCGAGGCTTTTTCCGACATAACGCCTACCCTGCATACATTAAACCTGATGCGGGTTTAATGTGTCGCAGGGCTTTACAACGTGACGCATCTCCCTACATGCGTCACGTTGTAAATCTGTCGCAGCATGGCGCTAGCTTTGCGCTGTGTCACAAAAGTGACGCAACGGCGGCGCAAAAGTGGCGCATGGGGCTTGTAAATCTGCCCCTAAGTGAGTTGGTCGTTTTAGAACTTTGGTGGGGAATGGGCGCAGAGAGATGGGCTACTAGTTCTTGAGATTTTTCGGGTCTGCGGATGGTTTTTTGAGCAGTGGTTTGTCTTCCGCGTGTTTCTATTCCTCTACGAAAATGTTAGAGGTGATGGAAGCATTGCAGATGGTGGTGAGTTATTTGCTGATGGTATTGTTGCCCAGGTTGAACATGTGGTGAGTACAGGGGTCCCTGGGTGCTCCTGAATGGATGGATTTCATTTTGGCAGAGGTGGTCTGCGTGGTGAGTTGGTCCCATGTAGTGACTTGGAGGTTCGGGTGGGAGTCGGTGAGGTTGAGGAAGCTGAGGATTCTGGCATCTGGAGGTCAAAGTGTTCGTAGATGGGGGAGATCTTGTTGTGAAAGAAGTCTGCTAGGGTGTCACAGAGATCTTGAGAAGGGGTGACAATGTTTTTGGCTGCTGAGGGGTTGGAGAACTCCTTGACAATGCTGAGGAATTCTTTGCTGTGGCTAGAGCTGGCTTCGAGGTAGACTGCCAAGGCTTTCTTTTTCGTTTCTTTCAGGCCCTGGTGGTAGTTGTTGAGTTCCGGTTTGAAGGTTGCATGATCATTTGGTTCTTTGCTTGAACGTCAAATCCTTTCTGGACATTTTCCAGTTGCGTTTGGTGGTTTTTAGTTCCGGGGTGTACCAGCTGTCATGCTTGGTGGGCCTGCTTTGGTTGGTGGGTTTGATGGGGGTGATTATGTCCGCACAGTTGGAGATCCAGGCGTTGAAATTTTTGACTGCCTCTTCTAGGTTGGAAGTGGTTTCCAGAAGAGAGGAGCTGAGGGTGTTGGTCCATTGGTTTCCAGGTATGTTGTGGGTGGTGCTGGGCTGATATTTGGAGGTGGTGGGGGGTCACTGTGATGGTGAAGTGGACGATTGAGTGATCTCACCAGGTGAGTTTGGTGACATGCCTGTGCCTGACTCTGTTGCTGGCTGTAAAGATGGGTCGAACTTGTGCCCAGCGATGTGATTGGGGTGGTGTTGTCAATGGCGTCTGTGCAGTGGAGAGATTTGTTGTGGATGACTGCCATTCTGTCTCTGTGTTTGTTGATGCAGTCCCGTTGTATTATGATCCAGCTGATGGATAAGGCAGTGGTGATGTCGGCTGCTGATGTCGGGTTGAGCCAAGTGTCGGTGAGAAAGACGACATCGGGGTGAGGGAGTTGATGGTGTCCCAGATCTCGGTGGCATGGTTGTGGAGCGACAGGGGTGCTGATCAGGAGGCAGTGGAATTGTCCCAGCTCGGTAGTGATGGGCAGGGCTCATGAGCATGAGTTCTGATGTCACAGGAGAAAAGACAGTGGCTTTAGGAGAATGGTCCTACCGTTGAGAGTGGAGATACGCGGCTGCAGTTGCCTGTCGGGGTCGGGGTCAGGACTAACATCTCTGTGCTGGTGCAGATGTGGGTGGGTGGAAATCCAGGGTTCCTGGTGCTGGGTGCGGTCTAGGCTTAGATGGGTGCAGCCAGGCTTGCTTTTGGTGCGCCTTCGGCGTGCTGGTGGCACAGTCATGCTCTAGCCTCCAGTGAATAGGTTCCTGGGAGGGGCACTGGACAGGGTCAATGGAAAGTGTGAGGTAGAGCGGCGCTGAGTGCAGGAAAAATGAGCATCAAAAAGGAAAAGCCTAGCTAAAGGAAAAAGATGTGATTAGTTGGAGGAACTATGAGTAGTTAGGAACGAGGCAAAAATAAAAAGAACTAAGGGAGAAAAGATGCGACCAATTAGATGAAAAACGAGTAAGGTTGACAAGGCGATTCGGCCGAGGTGCTCAAGCTGGCAGCAACAGTGGGGAGCTGGCCTGAGGCCTGCTCAATAGGGTTGCGCTGCAGCCTCCATTAAGTAGGTTCCTTGGAGGGGCACTGGGTGGGGTCAATGAGAGGCAGGAAGCAGGAGGGACAGCAGCGCTGATGGTGGAAAAAACGAGCAACAAAACAAAAAAATGTAGTTAAGGGAAAAAGATGCAATCAGTTTGAGGAAAAACGAGTAGTTAGGAAGGAGGCACAATGAAAAAGCATAGTTAAGGGAAAAAGGTGTGATTAGTTGGAGAAAAAACGAGTAGCTAGGAAGGAGGCAAAACAAAAAAGTGTAGTTAGGGGAGAAAAGATGAGATTAATAGGAGTAAAAACAAGTATTTATGGAGGAAGCAAAACATGAGAAAAGTGGAAAAAAGCTCAGTTAAGGGAGAAAAGATGTGATTAGTTGGAGGAGAAACAGAAAAATGTGAAACAGAGAATGCACTGGATCAACCGTACGAAGTTGACAAGCAAGTTCGGCAGAGGTGCTTGAGCGGGGTGCTCGGGCTGGCAGCAGCGGTGAGGAGCTGGCCTGAGGCCTGCTCAACGGGGTTGCGCTGCGGCCTCCATTACATTAAGTAGGTTTTTGAGAGGGGAACTGGGTGGGGTCAGTGAGAGGTGGGAAGCGGGAGGGAGAGCAGCAGAGAGGATGAAAAAATGAGTGTCAAAAATAAAAAGCGTAGTTAAGGGAAAGATGCAATTAGTTGGAGGCAAAAAGAGTAGTTAGGAAGGATGCAAAAAGAAAAAGCGTAGTTAAGGAAAAATATGCGATTAGTTGGAGGCAAAACGAGTAATTAGGAACGATGCAAAAAGAAAAAACGTAGTTAAGGGAAAAGATGCGATTAGTTGGAGGCAAAACAAGTAGTTAGGAAGGATGCAAAAAGAAAAAGCGTAGTTAAGGGAAAATATGCAATTAGTTGGAGGAAACACAAGCAGTTAGAAAGGAAGCAAACTGAAAAAGAGTAGTTAGCGGAGAAAAGATGCAAGTAATTGGAGGAAAACGAATAGTCAGGGAGGAGGCAAAACGTGAGAAACAGTGGGGAAAAGTGCAGTTATGGGAAAAAAGATGCGATTAGTTGGAGGAGAAATGGAAAACGTGTGATACAAAAAATATGATGGATCAACTGTACGAGGTTGACAAGGAGGTTCAGCAGAGGTGCTCAAGCTGAGTTCACGAGCTGGCAGCAGCAGTGGGGAGCTGGCCCGGGGACCTGCTCAATAGGGTTGTGCTGCGGCCTCCATTAAGTAGGATCCTGTGAGGATGGAGGGGTGCTGGGCAGGGTCAACAAGAGGTGGGAAGCTGGGGGCAGAGTGATGCTGGAGAAGCGAATGACAAGCGGCAAAATGAAAAAGCGCAGTGAAGAGAGAAAAGATGCGATTGATTGGAGGAAAAACTGAGTAGCTAGGAAGGAGGCAAAAACGAGAAAGCGTAGTGAAGGGACAAAGGATGCGATTAATTGGAGTCAAAACTGAGTAGTTAGGAAGGAGTCAAAATGAGAAGGGCAGAGGAGGTAGAAAGGATGCTATTAATTGGAGGAAAAATGAGTAGTTAGGGAGGAGGCAAAACGAACAAGCATTGGCATAGCCAATAGGTCTCGCTTTTGGGACCTTATAAGTATTTAGTTATGCAGCACAATATCCTTACTGCAACAACATTAACTGTTGCATGGCTAAACACTTATAAAGTTCCAAAGGCGAGACCTATTGGCTATGCCAATGCTTGTTTTCTGTATGCCTTTTGATATGCTCTGAAGCAGAGGAGCCTTTGATGCCTTATACCTGGGAGCACTGACTCCCCATTGGACTTGTCATTACATTGTTGAGATGCTCAGTTATTCTTCTATATATAGGTCAGTGTCAAGTTCCTCAATTCCCACGGCGGGCCGACTTGGCATCCAGGTGATCTGCTGACCGATTCTTGGTTATGTGACTGACTACATTTAGTTATTACATTATTTCTTTTTTTTAAAAACTAGTGTATATGCCTCCTCAACAGAACTTTATTATGGTCATGCTTATGAAAACATGCAAACTTTAAAAGCATTAAAAAAAATAGGTCAGGCTTGTTTGAAAAATGCGAGGGAGGGTGTGTGACTGCATGAAAGGTGCATGAAAGGTGGGATTCTGTCCAATAAGCGGCAACATGTTTGACTTTATGATATGTTATCCTACTCCAGTTAATGGCTGTATTTGTAAAATGGGAAAGTGAAAAAGTATAATCAATAAAAACAGATTTCAACGAAAAAAAATCTGTCTGGCTTGCGTTTTCATTATAAGCCAGACCTACTGACTTTGCCAAAGGCACCACACGGATTGAATTTGTATTTCTCCATCAGCAGCCGCAGGAAGCAGGGACACTGCTGGCCCAGGTGCAGTTGCGAGGGATTTCAAAGAATTCTTTTTCGCCCCTCTCTATAAAGTAAACCACCATGTTTCACATTGAAAAAAACAAACAAAAAAGCACTGAATTTTGCAACCAATGCAGACATGATATAAATAATAGAATGTGTCACAAACGGTGGTGATGGAGTGTCATTTTCAGATGTAAAATACTAGCCCATCATGAACGACAATGATGCACTTCACTGAGACAGAACTATCAACATGATAAGAGAGATGCATGCATACCCATCTGGGCTCATCTACGAACGCGCAATTAAGAAAAGAAACGGTCTTCCGGCTAGTAAGGAGCCTGGGTCTCCATTTTCTAAATGCACCTAATTTAACTGGCGAATTCTTAATGTCATACGCACCGCTACACAGTTTGTTGTAAAAGAAATGCGCAGTTTATTCTCAGGTAAATTTTTGGACAGTAGCTTCACTCTGTGGTGTCAAGTCTCTTCGTATTTACTGTTGGGAGCTGCACATTAAAATAACTACCTTTCCGCCTTTTTAGAGTCTCTGAAATGTGTTCCTCATTAGGGGGAGCTCGAGACACAAGAAAGGCGATCCTCTGGCTCTGGCTCGTGCCACTGATAAGCCTGGCTGGAATGCGCACTTCAAAGGGGGGGTGGGTGGGTTGTTGCTCTGGGGCGCTGTGGAGGGCGGCCGACTCTGTAATGTACTCGAGGATGAATTAATGAACGCGCAGACACCGTGTTGAAGACTGCATTAATCTCTTAGCATGAGCTGAAAGCCATTTTGTACTTGGCAGCCATTTTAGTTAGCTATGTGCTGGACATTTGCTGTTTCCCTCTCCCAGAGTCTTGCACATGTGCAGATGTGCTTAGCTAGTAGAGTGCACCTGTTCCTAGTATAGAACTGTCAGGCTGTTCTAACTGATGTCAGCAACTTATTACTCCTCCTACTTGTTGACTGTGCAGTTTCTGTATGACCATCTATGTGCATAACTCTTCTCATGTGTACTTGTACCGCCTTTTTCAGCCCCTGTGTGGGTATAAAAGAACCATGCTTCTTCTGTTCAGTGTGCTACTTCACTCAACACCGAAGGGTGCTGTGTGAATGTAGTTCCACCTCATGAGGTTTATTAAACTTTGTATTTTCTATTCCAGTTTCTGTGCCAACTTCTTCCTATTGGTCTGAGGACTCTGTGCAGAGAAGGGCGAACCCCTTGCACTGGTAGGCCTAGCTGAGGTCACCATCAACAAATTGGCGCCCAACTACTGGGGCTCATCGGTGACTCGGATGCCCAAAGGATTGGTCGCGACGAAGGATTGGAATCTCGCTCTGGACGCAATCGCTGCCCGATGAGACCCGAGTCTTGGCAACCACGGCGTTTTTCCTTTCTTTCTGATCTGACCATCCAGGTTGTGCCGGTCCTCGACTGAGATCTCTTCTGTTGATTCGCCGTGCAGTGACCATTTGGTCGATTTTAGAACTTGGCAGTTGGAACCTGGACACCAAGTGATTGGTAAGTGTCCTTCTGTGGCGCTTGCTGTTGGTTTTGATGCCGGGGATTGGTAAGGTAGTGTAGTAACACTTACTGTGGCTTTTGGATTTTGGAATTGGTGTTGGCCAACTTGGTTTGTTATGAGATTTATATATGGATTGCAATTTATATAGGCAGGTAATGAGGAGAATTTTCTCTATCTGAATTGATTTGAACGGCACATCGTACTAAAGATACCTTAAGTGCTACTTTGATTATAATACTGCATATTCTGCACTATTTTTAGCATGCCTGTTTTTAGCACACTTCATAGGATGTGTTGCTTTTGTAGTGGTACCAATTTGAGACTAGATGAAGCACAACCGGCCCCCCGGAGGGGACGCCTAATAGGGATATGTATATTAAGTATGGTCTTTCTTCTATAATGTACAGCGCATTATGGAATAAATACACTCGTAAGGATCCTGAGTTGCATTGGCCTATGTATGGGTCATTTGATTTACGAAAGATTGAGTATGTGGAACAATGTATGTTTAAGCGAAAGACTAGGCAAGAGATGTTTGATTGTGTACGAATGTGGGAGAAAGAAGTGCGTGAACGAATGAAGCGTGAGCAAGCCTTGATTGAAAAAGAACAGCGAAAGAACATTTATGTGAAAGCATTAGAGCTGAAGAACAAAGCAGTTAATTGTAAGCAAATGCGTGATGGTCTTTTTGTTTTCCCCCAGGTGAATTTATGAATGTGTTGCTTTCTTGGATGTACCATTTTAAACTTGTATATAATTAGCTGGCTCTCCTAGAGGGGATACTTAACTAGGTTTAGGTATAAAAAAGTATTTCTTCTTTGGTGACTAGTACCCCGAGGAACTAAATATGTACATAGAAAGGATCCTGGTCTGTGCACTTAGTAACATTCATAAGTGGTGATATGCACAGCGTTTTATTTTCTTGGTGTTTTGCCAGCCAAATCTAGTGAATATGACTTACAACTAGTATTTACAAATGGTTTGGTTTAAGTACAGTCTGTGGGCTGTCTTTTGTTTCTATCCTAAGTGTTGATCTGTGGGTTAAATGTGTGTTTGTCATAATTGGTACTTGTAAGTAGCGATTGCGCTCTTGGTGCAAGAATGGCTAGCCTTAAGTGCCCTGTATTATGTGTATGACACCGTTTTGAAAATGTCTGGAATGAGCTCAATGTTTTTTTGTCATCATTCTGTTATGCCAAATATCATATCATTAAAATAAAATACATTTTAAAAGAATCCAGCAATGAATTATATAATATATGCTAAATAGCTGCACGCTATCATTAAATTGACAGAGTAAGACACTATACATGTGTGCAAATTGCCACAATGTTAAAGATAAAATTAGAATCCACATTTAATAGGAATAAAAAAAGCTTCAAAAAACGAAATTGTGTGTTTTGCAATAGATAAAATTAGGATACAAAATGTCACAGCATTTATCCTTCTGTATTAGGTATTAACAGGCATTCACATTATCTGAGTGAGTTGGTTGTTGCAGACCTGAATACATTACAGAACGACAGATTTGTGGAAAGGCTGACTTGAAAGGCGTGTGAATTTGACGCCTTTACGTGTCAAGCAGCTGTGTCAGCACGTGGGTATTTCTGACTCCGGCCACAGAAAACAGCTGACGTCACTACCCCTTAAGTCAGTGCAAGCACGGTGTAAAATCCTGCATTTCAGACTGCTGTTTTAAAAGTTAGAAATATAGTTTCATTATTTTTGATAAACAGAGGACTGATTGACAGTAGGGATTTCTTTTCTTAATGCCTTTTTAAATAAGGATAAGAGTGGTTTTTGATGTTAAATAATAATGACTGTCCTTTAAAAGTTGCGCAGACTTTCAAATTAGGTTTCTGTTCTTAGGGCTATGAATGAATGCGTTTAAATATGATAGGCAAGGGATGCAGCTTGCTTTTCATATGTGGACTCATCAAAATGATTGGATTTATTAAAAAAAATATATATTTTTTGATTATATAAAAAATGTTATTTAAAATAGGTGCATTAAATTCGTTTTTTAATATTTATAATGCCTAATAATGATGCTGTGACCTTCTAGCATCCAAATTGAATTTAAGCCATGCTATACAGCAATAGGGGGTCACTTACATGTGAAATGTCACTTTACCCAGGCGTACAAAACTCATTTTTATAAGGGTATACATTATACATTTCTGATGCCACATCTTTGGGATATGTAGGGGAGATTCTGGGGATGACTATTATGCAAAAACATTGTAGGATATTCATTTTTAAGTGCCCCAAACATCAAAGTCGAAATTGAGTAACATTCACTATTTAAATGAGGTTATTCCAATCAGAGCAGCTTTTAAACTGCCTCAGGCTACAGTAAATGCACACATGTAAGCATAGAATGAATAGCTGACATCTATACTGCTAGACAAGCACTCAGCACACTGCTTACAAATATAAATATGTACAAAAAATCTGGCAGAAGTTATTAAGCTTACCTCTGAATTGCTGGTAGACAGGAATGGAGTGGGATTTGCTGTTGAGCTCTCGGTCTCCAGGGTCACTTTGAATTTGTAAAACTGCATGAAAACCTTGCACTCAAGATGGAACAGCTGCGAATAGGTTAAAGGTCGAAGTGCTACATTTAGAAGCAGGGCTCAGCGCAACATTTGCTTTGACATTTCGACATTTGAAAGACGAAATGGCAGGGCAGGGACATGAAGAGGTTTTGCTTGCTTTTTTTGTAAAAGCAAGTTTTTGTTCACTCATATGAACAGATTGAATAATAATGGTATATGTCAGCTCTTATTAAGACAATGGCTCTGCCATATATGTAGCACTAATGCTTTTAGGGCTGAATTAAGGAAGCAATGGGATTTAGTTTGAATTCATGTGCCCTCGTGTCACACTTGTACATTTGCTAAAGGAATATGTTCTTTAGCTAGCTCAATGTGCTATTTAGCTCCTCAGAGTTTGTTTATGCCCAGTTGCTACAAATTGGGGTTGATAGTATTGACAGAATGAAACCTGTTACAGGTTTCCTATTGTCAAAAATGGGGGGAGGAGGCTAGCTCCTTTACAAATTAAGGGTAGGCAAATTTATGTGTTCTCTCTCTTTTTCTCAATTTCTTTTGAGCCTGTCTAAACTGTCTGTGAAATAGCCATGAGACATTTCATTGGCTATTCAGTAATATTGTTTTAAACATTATTAGCATTAATAAAATGAATAAATACATTTGCTATGTTACTGCCCATCCTGTATGAAAGGATGAGTAGTCGAGATTGTGGTTTCCTTATTTGATCTTTAAGGGGAACTAGCTGTGGGTAGTTTTTGTTCTAAAATTCTCAGGTGATAACACCACTATTGTTTGTTATTCTCATGCTACATACAGTTTTGCAAGGGCATTGCTAGTTTTTATTAGCTAGTCTGTGTAAATAAACTGACAGTCCTTACTAGACCTGATGTTGCATAGTTTGGATTGTGAAAAATAGAATGCAGAGAAGATGCCCATGTGATCCTTAGCAAATATTTTTGAGGAAAATATTGTTTTATAGGAGTCTGTTTATCACAAGATGTTCTGCTGGAGAAAATGTACCCATTATGTTGAAGTTTTTTAGTTCTTTATGTAATAGGAATCCCTATTAAATTAGCAGTTTTTAGATTATCCTGTTGCTCCTATAACACGAGAGCATGGTCCTAAGCATACAATGTAGGTGCTTTTATTAAGAGAAATCATTTTAGAAGTGTCTGCAGTCCTGTACAAGTAATGCAAAGTCTATGAGTAAAAGTGTAGAACATTTCCTTTTTTCTTGAGGGTCTTTAGATGATTAAGATAGGAATATACAGATGTAAGGATTTGGAGTATGTCTGTATTGTTTTTCTCTTTTCCTCAGAATGTACTAAATGAACACAGACTTCCTTGGCTGCTTTGGATTGGGTGACGTATTACTCTTGACGGTTCACCAAAGAGTTCCTTTTATACTTGCCAATAGGTCCAGGCTGTTGTTTCTTTTACTCTCACATACATGAAAGTGGTTCTTGGGTACCTTGCTAATATATGGGGCGTCCCTAGACTAGGAAGTATTCTGAGACTATCCTCTCTGTTGATAGATTATTTCTGTGCCTTGTCTAAAGACCTTTTGTTCTGTCCACCAATAGATATTTGCTGCCTTACAACCATTGCCAGAGGGGCGCGGACATCAGATCCAGCTTGGAGAGTCAGCACCAGCCCAGCTTGAAGTCAAAGTGAAGGTAACCAGCACATGCATTGCTGGCAACCAGGACCTCAGTGAAGGTAGAAGGCCGGAAGCACTGGGATGTGAAGTGTGTACCCCTGCCACTGTCTTGGGTGAAAGACGGGGTCACAAATCAGAAAGGAGAAATCGTGGATCAAGTTTTTGATGCCCAGCCGAGAGTCACAGACCGACCAGGAAGGCGAGAAAGTTTTTGCTTGAGGTAACCCCCTTTGAAACAAGGGTTGCTTCAGAGATCCTAGCATCAGGCCTCTGAATCCTGGTCCCAAAGTGGCTGTAAAGTTTTCACCTTTGTTGGTCAAGAGATACCTGGGCACACTGAATGCAATCTATGGCCCCAACGAAAGAGCAGTGTGCCAGCAGAGCAATACAGGAGTTAGGGAAGGACTTGAGTTCAGGGTACAGGTGCTGTGTCTCTGGTGCCTGTTAGATTGAAATGAAGAAAACTGGTGCACTGCTTGAGACACTGGACAGGATCGCTGAGAACATTTGCCCTGGTGGGTGATTGCCCTATCCTGAAAGAATAAACTTTTCCCTTGAAACTGGGCCGTGATTCCTGAGTTGCGAGTTGTGCAGCTCCACCATGGGAACAACAAGTGACTGCCTGTGAGGCTCAAACGGACACAGGGAGAAGACTCCCCTCTGGTTGGTTGCAGAGCGGCTTTAATTTCCCAAGGACTTCCTTTTCTTTTTTGTTGAAAATGTACCCCATTGGTCGTCCCATTTTTGAGGAGGAGCAACCCTTTGCAGCTCTTCGTCCTAATTCTCATGGTCCTGTGTGGTCCTCCTGGTCCTCTGGATCCAGGATCATTTTTGTAATAATATGTCTGACTGCTTTCATAATTGTATTAGGAATAATGTTTATTCTGCGAGAGAAAAGTTAATCTGAGCAATTGACAAATGTTACTTTACCCTTTTCTTGATTGATACTCTAGCCCTCATAAAGGAAACACTGGAAAAGTCTAGTGAAAATGTTTTTATTAGATATGTGCTGTTGGCTATTTTGAAGTTGAAATTGATGGTCACTGAAATGCATAGGAGTCTTGAAAATGTTTTTACTGGATGGTTCTAGGATTTGCTTAGGACTAGAAAGCTAATAGTTCTGTTTCTGATAATAGTAATTACTCTCTCCTGCTATCTGTATGACCCAATGCTCTGTTCCCTTTGTACTCCTGCTTATACCTTTTACATACCAGCTTAACAATATTTAGAATGAGAAATGCCCACCAAGCAATGAATAAGGATATTGATAAATTTATGAAAAAATATTAATATGCATATTTCCTACTGGATTATGGGAATGTCTTCAGCTCATGCTAAAAGGACCATCTGTTGAAGATTGCATTAATCTCTTAGCATGAGCTGAAAGCCATTTTGTACTTGGCAGCCATTTTAGTTAGCTATGTGCTGGACATTTGCTGTTTCCCTCTCCCAGAGTCTCGCACATGCGCAGATGTGCTTAGCTAGTAGAGTGCACCTGTTCCTAGAATAGAACTGTCAGGCTGTTCTAACTGATGTCAGCAACTTATTACTCCTCCTACTTGTTGACTGTGCAGTTTCTGTATGACCATCTATTTGCATAACTCTTCTCATGTGTACTTTTACCGCCTTTTTCAGCCCCTGTGTGGGTATAAAAGAACCATGCTTCTTCTGTTCAGTGTGCTACTTCACTCAACACCGAAGGGTGCTGTGTGAATGTAGTTCCACCTCATGAGTATTATTAAACTTTGTATTTTCTATTCCAGTTTCTGTGCCAACTTCTTCCTATTGGTCTGAGGACTCTGTGCAGAGAAGGGCGAACCCCTTGCATTGGTAGGCCTAGCTGAGGTCACCATCAACAACCGGACTTGAAAGAGGGGACGCGGCGATAAAGTGGATTAGTTGTGAACGAAGCACGCTAAATGGAGACGAGGAAAAGTGCCCTAGGGTGGCCCACATGTACAAGCTTGTCACAGAAATATTGAGCGCAGGGAAAATTGGCTAGAACACAACTACCACATTGCTTCAAACATTATGAGCAAGCGATGCACGCTTGCTCATATGGACAGAGTAAGGGAGAGAGCGAAACAGTATGAAGGAGCATTGGCCGCGCAGCCGTGAAACTGACGCGGCCGCGCGGCCACAAAAGTGAAAGTGATCAACAAAGCACTGAAATACAAACCCCGCGGACGAAGGGAGTGGGGGCCAAAACATGCGCTGCTGACGAGGGAGGAAAGCCAGATGGCGCCTCTGCTCGTAAGCACGCGCCCGCGTGCGTAACAGCAAGCTCTAGGCCAGAAGCAAAAGCGTGTGGTAGCATTTTCTGAAGCCCACTTACTAAAAGTCTCGCCAGAGCAGCGCATGCGCTGGCTCAGGCGAGACCTAAAAAGCGTCGTTAAGGGAAAAGGATGTGATTAGTTGGAGGAAAAACAAGTGGTTAGGAAGTAGGCAAACGATGAGAAACAGTGGAGAAATGCACAGTTAAGGGAGAAAAGAGAAACAGAAAACGTGTGATACAGAGATTGCAGTGGATCAACCGTACAAGGTTCAAATGGCGGTTCAGCAGAGGTGCTTGTGTGGAGCGATCGATCTGGCAGCAGCAGTGGGGTGCTGGCCCAGAGACCTGCTCCAGAACCTTGGAAAATAAAGAGTAATATGCAACAGATAACTATATGTGCAATATAAAACTTTACTGTTGTGATATCTTCTCGACTTCCTTGACCCACCACCTCTTAAATTCGGAATAAGGAAAATGTCCCATCTACAACACAGTTTCTGAGTTTCAGGTTCGGGGAGGAACAATAAATATTGATGCTCGCTTTCTACTTTTGTCACCAGTAAGTGATACAACATTGTTGTCAGTCTAACAAGTTTTTGAAAATCCATTTCCAAACCATATTTACTAAGAAGATTTATTAAAACAAAACACATTTTGTAAATTCCTTATAAAATATGAGAGGCACTCAATGTCTCATATTGAATACATTTATAATACATGGGATTCTGTAATCCTCGTAAAAATGGATCTCTCGAATTTCTGTATAATTGGTGACTAGTGACGCACTCAGTCAGCGACAAGACATCAGAACTCACTATTATAAGTTATTATAGTCGAGTTCTAACATCACAATGCCTTTCTGCCAGAGCCAGCAGCCGAGGTGAAAGGCAGGTTAGTACACAGAGCATTGTGCTTTTCTTTCTTCTGCTCTATTTTAACAGCTTACAATGACGAACATAGACAATATGTTTATTTTTTCCACTGCTTAGATAGAGAATAGCTGCATGTTTCTACACATTCTGAGCTACTGCAACTTTTTTTTAAAAACTGACTTGTATTGAACTTTTCTAATATCTGTATGCAACAAATATCTGATGAAGGAAACAATGGTCCCTTGAGGAGGAAGTGTAAACCTCTACTTCCTCGGAAAATGTTAGTTAACCATCAACAGATTGGTTCTATTTCAAACGCCAGCTAAAAGAAAAATCATTGGGCTTTCATATTCAAGACAATTAGAGATAAATTGGTGCTCCTACATGGGTCCAGGATACAGTGCATGTGTGATAAGTTGGTATAAAGTGCGCCAGTGCTATACAGTCTATGTACATAAATAGTGAATGATTGAGAATGCCTGGGTGGTTGATGCACACTTTGACACAGAGTGAAAGGCTCCAGAATCAAACAAAAATAATACATTACTAGTGTGTCAACATTTTAATCCTACGCGTTCAATTGGGCAGAGTCATCATCCGGATGCAGCTTGGTAAACACCTGTGGAGGAGAAACCACATGTCAGTAGGCGCCGTTTGGGAACACCCATTTATCTCTTATTGCCTTGAATATGAAAGCCCACTGATTTGAATAAAACTCTGATGTTTGAAATCGAACCAGTCTGTTGATGGTTAACTAACATTCTTGAGGTTATAGAGGTTTACACTTTCCCTCAAGGAACCATTGTTTCCTTTATCACTTGACTACCCAGGTCCCAGGTTAACTGGGTTGCCCCTTGTTCTTCTAATACAACAAATATCTAACAGGTTTTTGATGTGTTTAGTTTTGCACTAGAGGCTTTATTTGTGTTCTTCATGTTTGCAAACATGCTCACTCTTTCTTAAGAAAGAGCTATGCACCACAGTTTTAAGTGGTTTGTGGGAAAGGTGATGGTGTGACCCTGTATTATATGGGGTAAAGTATTCCCTGGTGTACAGGATAAGGATATTGTAAGGCCCCTTGGAGTTCCATAACCTTATAAAGGGACTTGGCCTTTGGCCTCATTCCTCGATATAGTTATGGAACTTCTCAGTGACTTGCAATAACCTTAAAATGTATGGTAGGGGGTACTTTATCCCTTATATAATTCGAAGTCCCATCTCACATAATAACTGTTGCCAAAATGTAGTGCATTTCATTGTTCGGAAAAAGCTTTCAGTGATAGTCTTAAACATGGATGTCGAACGTAGGTTCAGGAGGACAAGATTCAATATTGCATACATTTACATATAATTCATCTAAATGGAGTACTTTACAAAGTAACTGGTATTCTTGAAAATCTGGACTCATTTGCTCCTCCTGGACCTGCTCTGTACAGCCTTTCAAGCAAAACCATTGAGTAGGTGTTAAGAAAATTTTAATTAGAAACAACAAATTGAGGCATCCTGGAGTTTCAAGTAATAGTTGATCGATTGATTTAATTCAAGTAGTTTGCAAAATAGTTAACCAGCAATACTGTTTGGAACAAAGTTGCACACTGTTTTTTTATGTTCAACTTGGATAGGTGTAGTGTCAGTCACTGCTCTTGAAGATTTTTGGGTGGGAATCCTGATTTTAAGGTGAGACATAGCACCCCACTTGGTTGATGCACTCCTAGAATCCACCTACTCTCACGTGGGCCTTGTGGCTGCCACGAAAAAGCTGTATTCTGAGTTCCCTACTCAGGGGAGCCGTAGTCCGCTTTTGAAAGTGGGCACGGGGCCCACCCCTGGCTGGATTCAGATTGTGTGGAGAACAGTCCCTTTGCTCCCATCTTCCACTAGCCCTTCTTATTGGTCCACATTCTGCACTTCACTCTGGAGCTGCATTGATCTAGAGGATGTTCCATTATGGAAACTTATGCAAGGAGTATGCCTTGGTTTTCATGAGGATCATCCTATCACTAATGATTGAACTCTCCTCCTTAAGTGGTCTGATGGGGAGGCATCATCAACAAACTCCATTTTCCAGAAGGGGAGAGAAGACCACCACAGTAATGTTAAGTTGGTAACCCATGGCTTCTTAGAGTGACAATTGGACGTTTTGTTCAATACCTTATGATTGTGATTGCTGACTCTCTTCTTTCTAGTTTATTAATTTTAATTGTATTCATATAGCACTTATTACCCCCTTTGATGTGTTTAAGTGCTTCACGGCGAGTAGCACGCTACTCCGGAACCCAAGGTTAGCGGTTAATCTAGTGGTTATAGTGATTTGTCATGTGCGCTCAAGAAAAAAGTTGCATGCATTTACTCCAGTTATTTCATGATAGATTATATCAATACAATTTAGATGTGATCAGTAGTGGGGGATATGTGGTTTGAGGTGAAAGGTTGGTGAGATAGAGAAGCTGGGAGAGATTAGGAAATGTTAGGTTACAGGGATGGGGTTTTAAAGAGGAGAGGTTATGATCTATGAAATGAGGTATCAGCCAATTGTTGAATTACATTAAGAATGATTAAGACAGACAGGCATGAGACTGAGTTGAGCCTATGCAGAGGATGGAAGGTAAGAAGAGGGCCACTTGGGAAAAATGAAGGAGGGGAATCAAGTGGAACTAGGTCAAGGTACTTTTTATGCAGTGTTTTAGGAGTATAGTAGTGGCATGCTTCCTGAGATAGCAAGCAATCAGAGGATGTAAGCTGTAAAAAACAACATTGTTATTCATAGAAGTCCATATCTGGGGCAGACACCTTAAACAAACGATCCTGAAGTGTACACATCATTTAAACATTAATAGTCCAAACCTGTTGTGTGCCAAGCCTAGTGCAGTGCTTTTAAATACAGTCTAGAGTATTCCAAGTTGGTACAGGGTCTGTACGCCACCCAAGGGAATTTGGCATCGAAAAAGAGAAGGTCTCATTTAAAGATCTAACCTCACATTCTGTAATTAAAGGTTTTTCCACTAACTCACAAAAATGTGGTATTTGGCACTGACTGAGAGTGTCCCGCCAATGTACATTCAGATTTATACCCGGTCACCTAATCCCATCCAACTGCATGTTATGCGTGTTTGCGTATGTGGTCATTGTAGTATATGTATTGTGCGTATGAACGATGCCAAGCACAGTGATGGAGTCTTGCGGGCTCCATTTTGGAAGTTCTTGGCCTGATCCTGTGTGGAAGAAGTGCGTGATGTTTCTTTCCCAGACAGTGAAAGTGTATCAGAAGAGATGCAGGAGGGAGTATTCATTAATCTTTATATAATTATAACACAGGAATACAGGAATTCAATTTCAGTACAACCGTAAACAATTAAAATCACTCAAAATAACTGGCTTTAGTATTAAGAATTTAAATTTGCAAAAAAAGCCCAAAGCCGTTTATGACTTTTTTTCAGTGTATTCTCACACTTCTTCTTCTTCAAAAGGGTTATCACATTGGAACTAAAATAAAAGCAAATATGTAGTTGGTTTGCTGTACGAGCTCAGAATCATCAATACTGAACTGACATAAAATTATAAATGTGCCTCTGATGTGAATTAAACCCTTTAGAACATGTGCTCATGTGCTTAGTGATCAATGTGATCAAGTAGGCCATAGTTTGTAATAACTTTGCTGAGATGCTACCAGCACTTTGAATGCTATGCAGTGCTTGTACATAGAGCAATTAAAACAATAAACACTCTTAGATATACTCTTCAAAGTCACAAGTCATAACGTTTTCTGTAGGCATGATTTTAGTCTGACTGTGATCGAACGGAAGTTGCCTACAACAAGCACATCTTTTTGTTCAAAGTTTTTACCTTTGGACTTAGCCCCCGAAATGGAAGTCAAAATCTTTCTGTCAATTAAGTTCCAAGAACGTGGCTGGTGATGGTATATTGATGTCGGATATGTCATCATCGAGCTACCGATGATGCTGTCGTATTGGGAAAAAAGCTCAGAGTGGGACACAGCTGTATTTCATAGAGCAGAGGTCATTTCACGAGTCGGATAGATTTGCCACTCACCCCAGTCCAAGGTATTTTCCTTCACTTTTTTAGAAGTCAAAATCCTCTAGCAGGGCAAGGCTGGAAGCCTTAGCTAGGCAGGGCTCAACAAGGCAGGATACCTTTGCTGTGTGGTAGCACTGAACCAGTTTTCAGCACAGTAAAAAACTCCAAGTGGAAAAGCATGATTTTCTTCCTTGCACTGAGTACAACCTACCTGTGCACTCCTCATCACTTATCCCAGTCCTTCAGCAATGGGAAAAAGACTAAGTCCCAAGTCTTTCCAAGTGCAGGAAAGGTTCTCCTTGTCAGCCCTGTAGCCCTAACTCCTCCATTCAAACTTCAAGGCACCAGGGGCCATATTTATGGCACAGTGGCGCAGTGCAGCACAGCAAGTCATCTTGGTGCACTGCGTCAATGGCAAAGGGCAGGAATACACCGTATTTAAGGAATATGTTGCTGGTGCACAATGGACTGCCTAGTACTAACACAGGCAGCCTTGCACCATGGTGCAAAGGTGCCTGTGTTGCATGCAGGATTGTTTTTATGCAGGAAGGGGCACAAAAACAGTCCTTAGAGGTATATCCCTCTTTCTATGTGTGCTGCAGAATGCAGAATGGGAGGAGGATCTTTTGGCGCATTCCCAGGTTTACCAGGTTTGGTAAATCTGGAAATGCATCAAAATCAATGGGAGTTGCATGGGAACACCCATGGAACACCCTTGGAATGGCTCCCTTATGCAGAGTAATGTGATGCAGTGATTTGCACTGCGTTGCATTACTCCGGATTTTTGAAGCCATTGAAAGCCACGCAAAGGGGCTTTGTGTGGCTTTAAAAATTTTATTCAGAGGTTGGTGACACGCATGTACCATATTGCGTGATGCAAGCATGATGCAAACCTTTCATAAATATGCCCCCAGGTCTCTCTCCAGTCAGATCACCTGCAAGGTCCAGTCTTCTATGGGCAGCTGGACTCCTTTCGAATTGGAGCATTGCTACTTTTTGTGTCTCTGAAGCAAGCAAATAGGAGGCAAACCACTATACCTTTGGAGATCAGTTCCAATCCCTGGGTACTAGCAGGATTTAGGATGAGCCCTTTCCTTGCAGGAGGATACAGAAGTCATGAGTCTTCTTCCAGCATAAAGCGGTACAAAAGGGGGAGTGATGGATGGAGCATCAGAACCAATCAAACACTCACACCCAGTCAACAGATCTGGGCTTGATCCATCACCGTTCTTTAGCCCACTCTGCCACCCCAGTTCAGACATGGCCATATGCAAATCAGTCTGACCCTGTGCCTCATGGGAACAGTCCAGCCCGAACTGCCAAGCCATGCCTTCCCTGGACCGGAAACAAGCTTCCTAGGACCGGTTTCTGGCATTTCAGCCGTCTTCAGCCAGGCTTGCTTGAATCCAGTGGCAAAGTGAGCAAGGGACTCACGTCTGAGCATACCCTGCCAACTTATGGCGAACAAAGCGGTACAAAAGGGGGTGGTGATGGACGGAGCATCAGAACCAATCAAACACTCACACCCAGTCAACAGATCTGGGTTTGATCCATCACCGTTCTTTAGCCCACTCTGCCACCCCAGTTCAGACATGGCCATATGCAAATCAGTCTGACCCTGTGCCTCATGGGAACAGTCCAGCCCGAACTGCCAAGCCATGCCTTCCCTGGACCGGAAACAAGCTTCCTAGGACCGGTTTCTGGCAAGTTGGCAGGGTATGCTGAGTCCCTTGCTCACTTTGCCACTGGATTCAAGCAAGCCTGGCTGAAGACGGCTGAAATGCCAGAAACCGGTCCATGGAAGCTTGTTTCCGGTCCAGGGAAGGCATGGCTTGGCAGTTCGGGCTGGACTGTTCTGTTGACTGGGTGTGAGTGTTTGATTGGTTCTGATACTCCGTCCATCACCACCCCCTTTTGTACGTCTTCTTCCAGCATGGCATTCTTCAGGTGGAGTCTTTTCAGGTCCAGAGATGTTCTGAAGAGGTGTGGTTGAGGTGCCTGATTTATCCTTTGCACTAGTCAGCAAAAGAGAAATTCTACCGCACAATCCTTGTCATATGTTTTGGACCCTGGGTCCCCCACCTCCTTTTGCAGCGCGTCCACTGTGCCTTACCATAAAATTATCCAGGATCTCTTGTTTTAAGTAGGCAGAACCCAGCTGTCACCAGGCAGACCTTTCTTCAGCTCCTTAGCCACTGCCTGTATTTAGATGAGCTCTCCTCCCATCTGACACTGCACACATTGAGTTTTTCTAGCCTACAGTAACTGCAGTCTGGCTGTCTGGGAGAGTCCTGGGACTGAACAGGAGAAGCTCTCCCTGACATCCCCAAGATACAACAGGGGTAGTGTTAAGACTGCCCTTTGTTATGCCAACTGTTTCTGTCCGCTCGCAGATATATAATCCCTGGTAAATTGTCAGCATGTAACACTCCTATGCTCTCCCTGGCTCAGAGGCAAGCTATTGTCCTCTAAGCCGAGGTTGTTACTGTTCCCAGCCAAGGATGTGTATTCCAGCTCTAGATGTGTGATCAGTGGCAGAACTGGTTTTAACCCAATTGTGCCTCAGACAACCTAAAGTACATTTGTAAAAATAAAAAGTAAGTAGAAATAGCTTTCAAGCATTTTCCTAATATTTTCATACATGACAAAGTCACTTTTCTCTTCTATATGTCACAACAGTGCATTCAGATTTGCAGCCTAGCCATAGCACAGTGGTGCTCCTGGTAGAGATATATTTTTGTTACATTTGTGTGTGGTGTAAGCGTATCTGCCGCCCACATACAACATGTAACTTCCATGTCTTTGGATTATTTGTCTAGGGCATCTATATTGGTTTTACGGTACAGTTAGATAGAACAATGTAGTGAAACCAATTTTACCACCGCTATTTTAGGGCCTGAGCATGAGTACTTTTGCACTGATTAACAGTATCACAGGGCACAGAGTCCTATTACCAGCAAAAATAAGGACTGTAAAAAAAGGTGAAAACATTGGGGGGAGGGTGGGGGGTGCAGATTAGGCAAATTTGCTGCAATTTCCATGAAACATACTCCTCCATTTCTTATACAAATGTTGTGGATGTAGATTTTTACACAATTAGTCCAAATAATTCTACGTATTCCTTGGATCTGGCGCTTCAGCAACATCTTATACACCTTTAATACATACCTACCTGAAATAAAAAAGTTATAGTTTTTAGTACTTTTTAATATCTTGTGAAATTCTACTTAGTTATGTATTTTTCATTTTTGAACTCTCATATTCTATTTAGCTTTTGTATATTAAAATACTTATTCAGACCTTATTCCTTACATGTTTGCATTGTTCTTCACTTGTCTCCTTGGTCTTCTTCCAGTTTTTATCTTTGCCTCACAAAATATTTGCAAGTCTGCTATACACTTTCTTCCCTGCTGCGTTATGCATCATACCTTCCCCTCTATCTTGCTTCAATGAACTGTCTCTCTCCTCTTTTACCATGTTATTGTCTTTATTTTGTGAGTTCAGTGGAATTCTGCTCTTATATTATTCTCTTATTGTTTTTGCAGGCCTCCCTCGTCTCTAAATGTTCTTGTTGATAATGCTCTTTGCTCTTAACCAGTTCCCAACTTTCATCCAGTCAAGAATCTGATCTTTATATCTCATTGAATTAAAATACTGAAACTCTTCAGTTGTACATTTAAAGATTGAGTTTTGTATTTTGTATACATTTTATCCATTCTTACGTGCTTCTTCTGGTAACGGCAAAAAGAACGAATGATGGATGGAATGCTGAACAATGTCAGACACTCACCCCCAGTACAGAGATCGGGGCCTAAATCCATTGGTTTTTTGCTCCCCACTCCATTCCAGTTTGGCCCAGCCATATGCAAATCAGTCTTGACCCTTCTCCCCATACAAGGCCGGACTGGAAACCCAAAGCAGCCCTGGCAATTTTGACAGACCAGCCCCCCGGGATGCTTTTGTTACTGGGGACTGATATAGCAGCACCGCTGCAAAACCGGACCCCAGTAGCAAAATTGGCCCCCACCATTCAAGCCTCCCGGGAAAACGCCCATTGCCTGCTATGGCCAGTCTGACCCTGTCCCCATGGGAGCAGTCCAGCCCGAGCTGCTAGGTTAGGTCCTCCCCAGAGTGGAATCAAGCATCCCAAGACCAGTTTCGGGGTATCATCCCTAATCAGTCAGAATAGCTTGACTCTGGTGGCATGGCAATCACGGGACCCACTTAGGGTGACAAATACAAAAAGACCAAATGATTGACGGAATTCTGAACAATGTCAAACACTCACCCCCCAGTACAGAAATCTGAGAGTAAATACATTGTTTTTCTTCTCACCACACCATTCCAGTTTGGACTCAGCCATATCTAAATCATTCTTGAGCCTGCGCCCCATGGCAACTGTCCAGCCCGAACTGCCAGGCCAGACCGGAAACAAGCATCCTAGGACCGGTTCTGGGGTATCACCTCTCATCAGCCAGGATATTTTGAATCCGGTGGCATGGTGAGCACGGGACCCAAGCCTGGACATACCCGTTTCACTTAGTGTGACAAATGCAAAAAGAATAAATGATTGACGGAATGATAACCCTGGATGGATGTCAATTGAGGGTCAGCTAGGATCGCAACTGTGCCAGCTACGTAACCATTTGCAACCCCTGGTTCTCAGCCTGTAATTAAATATATGTGTGATGATGTTGTCGTACATAATTGCATTTGCATTTCCTCCTAGGCTTTGAAGCAAAAATCATCAGTGACTAGTATGCGCGCTCCCACCAAGCGACTGAAGGGAGTCATGATAAACAGATTGTCACTAGAGGTGCCGCAGGAATGAAACAAATTAAAGGACAATAGAGAAAGGAGGGGAAATTGGAAAGTTCAGCTCGATTTTCCTGCATAAATCATTTTCATTTTTTCATTTGGAAGCTGGATTGAGGGAGAGGAGATCATGGCAGGAGATGCATTCAGCCCCATTGCTGTAAAACCATACCTTTTTTTTGTTTAATACTTTTTTATCAAGTTTTCAGAGAAAGAAAGACATTATCAACCAAATGAATACATTGTGAATAAAATATAACAATTAATATATAAGGGAAAAACATGAGCAAAAAGAGAGAAAAGAGGAAGAACGAAAGAGAGAAAAAAAGAGGAGAGAAAAAGAGATACATAAAAAAGAAAAGAAAAAAGAAAATAATAAATAGAAAAATATATATATATATAAAGGATATATGAGAATAGAAAGAGTGACAGGGAGTTAGAAATTAAGACGCAGGTGCATATGTAGAAAGATAAGAAGTAAAGGGTAGCCAAAGTAGGTCAGATTAAATTTTCTGAGAAAGAGTAAGAGAACAGACATTAGCAATTCTGTGTTCATCACAAATATAGTTCCACCAAGTTAACGATGATAATTTAGAGTTATCTTTCCAACAGGACAAAATCACTTTGAATGCTAGAGCAATAAACAGATGAAACAGTAAAGAAATAGGATTAGAAACATCCAAAGCAGGTGAGGAGGAACCTAGAAAAACATTTTGCATTGATAATGGAATATTACATTGAAATATTTTCATACATTTAGACCAAATAGATTGCCAAAACTTCAATACATTAGAACATTCATAAAGTTGATGAATTAAAGTCCCAGTGAACTCAGAACAGGACCAACAGAGTGAAGAGGATGTAGGGGAAAACTTGGATATACAAGCAGGTGTAATGACAGCTCTACTATAAATAAAGTATAGAGATTGAGTAATATGGGCGGCAATAGAAGTTTTAAATAACTTGAACCATAATTTATCCCAAGAAGAGATAGAAAGCGATAACTATTAGTCTGCTGCCCAGAGTAATTCTGTATGGGATTTAGGTCGTGCAGTAACAGGCGATAATGACATCTTATAAATAGAAGCAGGCTTAGGCCTATGTTCCTGAGAAACACTATATAACGGTGTGATTGGAATAAATGAAGGAGAAGCTGAAGGGAAATTGTTAGAAGTTAAATGGGATTGCAAAGCTGTTGATAGTAAAAGGTACTCATTAAGAAATGAATCAGGTAAATTATATTGCAATTGTAACTCAGGGAAGGGAATAACAGAATTATGCTGAATTAATTGATGAATAAAAGTAATTCCCTTTTCCGTCCAATGTTTGTAATAAAATGATTTACATTTATATTTGATAAATTTATTATACCAGACAGTGTAGAACAAAAAATATTGATATGAATCGAAACCATCGGACAAAATATTATATAATAATTGTTGGGAATATTTTAAAATCGGATTATATGATATGAAAGAACAATTAGACATAAAGGGCCATATGTAGGTAGGTTCACATTTACCGACTCATAAATACCGAATTTTACCGATTCGGTATTTATGAATCGGTAAATGTGATGTAGGTAATCAATCGGTAATATTTACCGATTCGGAAAGGGTCGGTAATTTAGAATGCTGCATACCTTCCCATTGATTCCTATGGGCCAGGAGGCCCATAGGAATCAATGGGAAGAAAATAAGAAGAAAGAAAGGTAGATCAAGGAAAGAGATCCAGATCTAAGAAAAAGAGTAAACAAAGTGAGCATGGAGTGCAACAGCACTGAAAACAGATGGAACAGCAGAGGGGAGATATTAAGAAGTAGGAAAATGAACAGCCATACAAAATCTGTTAGAAAGACGGAAGAGAAAAGAGTTAGAGACGTGGAATAGAGCTATCGACAGAATTCGGTGAGAGACTGAGATGAAAGGACCTCAATTTAACAGGATCATCAAGTGAGCGGGAGGAACCATTGTGAGTAATTTTACACAGGCAAGGGTGTAAAATTGCATAGCGAATATTTAACTGTCTCATCTGAGGGCGAAGGGCCAGAAATTCCTTCCTACTGGCATTACTAGCATTGGAGATGTCTTGAGATAGATAAATTGTGTGACCAGACCATACAAGGCGACGCTTAACTTTTGCTGCCTGCAGAACATGCAGAAGATCAGTAAATTCCAAAAATAACATTAGAATTCCTCTAGGTCTAGTAGAGTTCAGTTGAAAACTAGCAAGGCGATGGGCACGCTGGATATTTAGTGATGGCTCTATTGGAAAATCAAGGAGCTTGGGAAGGAACTTCTTAAGAAAAAGGAGGTGGTCTGGACCCTCCAAATCTTCTGATAAGCCATAAAGACGAAGATTATTACGCCTATTACGATTTTCAAGATCCTCAGTGTGAAGTTTAAGACTCTGAATTTCTTGTTCCAGAATAGGAATTTTAGGAGAGACATCATGCAAATCACTGATGCGCTGTTCCATACCGAATACCTTCGCTTCCATAGTAATCCACCTATCTTCAATTTGTTGAAGCTTATCCTTAGTAGTGGACATAAAAGAGTTCAAACCCCTCACATCATCAAGAATAGTGTCAAGGACAGGATTATGCGATGACAAAATGGGTGAGGGGGGTCATTTTTAACTCTCTTGGGTTTTGTGCCAGAGGATGAAGCTCTAACAGGAGGAGAAGTGTTGCTATCCATCGTAGAACTTTGAGAAGGACGATATACAACTTTTAATGGTGATCTTAACCTGCCCATATGTTTCGAAAACACACTGCCCTGCTCAACAGGAGACTAGAAAATGTGTGTGACAGGTTCAAAGCATTGGCCGCTGACTTTGATGAGGACAGTGGTGGACCTTTAGTAGAAACCACAGTGTGACATAACGATACTGCAGAACAAAGGAGGTCACAACCCGTCCATATATTAATTGAGCAGACTGCAAAAATGGCCAAGGACGGAGAAAAAATATTGATCAGCCAAAGACAAGCATTATTTCACTGCCTCTTGTTACAAGGAAATGTTACTCAGCAGACATGTGGTAAAAGAAGAAAAAAAAAAGTGTCCTTTCCTTATTTTTCCTGCTTTGTAGGGAGAGTCAATGCAGAGAGGAAATGCTGAAAAATGAGGCACTCACATGAGTTAGGCAGAAAATGTAAGCTCTTTAAAACTCCAAAACCCCTAACAAACAGGCAAGGCGAACTGTAGAAATGTTCATGGAGACATGCACCCATAGCAACATTGGAGAAGTGGAGAAGTGTGGCTCAATGACGGACCTGATAATTCTCGCCTCGGTGCCTATTCCAATCATGGAGTCCCACTCTGCAACTCTGGGCAATAGCTTGCTTCATCTCCACAACGGCCCCCACAACGCTAAGGATGCCTGGCCTCCACCTTGGGGGTGCCCAGGAGTGGACGCCTCATAGGGAAAGCCAGGATGGGTTCCACAGCGGTATTCGTACAAGCGCCTTGAGACCCTTGCGGGTGAGTAGTGCGCTATACAAGTATCAAATTTACATTTACATTTATTGGTATTTATGAAGAGAAAGAAGAAAAAAAATACTGCCGTGCGTTTAATGGCAAAAACGCCGGTTTTACCTCAGCAGGAGGTCTGGTACAGCGAGCGGCAGGTAGAAAATGGCGGCCGCTCGCATTTACTGTGTGGAAAATCACCACAGCAGGCGCCGGGGCACACAACGCAGGAAACAGTGGAGGGACGGCTTAAAACGCCGCCCCAACCACCCACAGGCATGAGTACAGCGTCTTCGGTGCTCCGGCGATGGAATAAGCGGCTGCAAAACATGAAGAGAGCTCCGTGACCGAGCGGAGCACAGCCCGAAGACGCCATCTTGATGCGGCACGTGACCACGCCCCCCTGTAAAATCATACCTAAACAGAACAGATTATGTGCAAATTTGCCATCAAATGAATGACTAAACCGCTCATGTACTATAGGTATTCATTTAAGAGGAGGTGGATTTGGTCTTGTGGTTAGGCAGCTAATAAACAAGGAGAAAGCTGAGTTCTAGTCCCAGCTTCTCCTATTTACTCAAGGGTGTGACCATGGGCGAGTCGTGATGTCTCCCTCTGCTTGCCTTATCTAATCTGATAGACTTGAGAATGCTAACGGCATTAGTCATTGTACACAAACTAGACACTTAGATAATGATTGCATGTATGCTTATGTTCTAGTAGTTGTCCCTATCTTATATGGACCATGCAGTAAATTAAAGCTTTAAAATAATGGTCTCCCATTTATAGATGCAATGTTTCCATTGTTATAATTTCATAACATGCATCTCAGTATTTTGTAGCTTTTTTCTGCATTCTCAATTTTTAGAGGCATATTTCCATCTTAAATGTTCCTCATTTTATTCCTTGTTGGAAGGATGTGATTTTTATTGGAGAGCCACAGAAGTGGCATCTCATAGCTTCTCCTAATTTGATGCAGAGTATGAGGAAGTACATCTAATCTTTCAATGTCCTTGGTGCATTCTTTCAGGTCTCTAACCCACACCAAACCTGTATTCGGGTCTTGATGGGCAGATGTATATAGTGCCTCTCTCCCCAGTGGTGTAACTAAAGTTGAGGCCCCCCCTGCAAGGTACATGGAATGGCCCACTCCAGATTTAATCAGAAGCTCTTGGGCCAGAGGACTTTGCTGAAGGGGCCACTCCAGCTGGAGGGCTCCCCGCACTGTGGGGGTCTGTGTTGCGCTGCTGTCTCTCCCAGTATTTGGTCCCCAGTGCTTGTCAGTATACTTAGGTCTCTCTCTCTCGCTCCATCGTTGCCTAGCTCCATCTACAGCACGTGGTCACTCTGACTCCCTCACTCGGAGTATATTTACAAAGATCTCATGCAACGCAGCACAGCAAGAGAAGTTGCTGTGCTGTGTGAAAGAGAGAGAGCAGAACTGTGCCATATCTTTAAAGAAATGGCCGAGTTCTGCTCTCTCCTTGCACTGGTGCACTATGTGCTGCCTGACGGCAACGCAGACATCATTGCGCCACAGTGCAAGGGTGCCTGCATCATGGTAAGGATAGTTCTTTTTTTTTTTTTTTTTTTTTTGTTTTTTCCCATGGCGGTGGGAGAGAGATTAACACTGGAACCAAAATCATACAGGCATATATACATGGAAAATTGTACAACTGAAATACATTGTTAGTTAAACACTAAAACCAAAGTCATACAGAAATATATAGATAGAAAACGATACATTAACTGAAGTACATTATTAATTTGTCAACCACTCTTCAAAAGGAGCCCAGTTCTTAGAAGCAATTGAACGTCGTCTCTTCCCTCTAAATTTTTGTACAGAAGTCTCTAATTTGAACCAGGCCAACATCCTGGCCTGCCAGTGACAGAAGGTAGGCGGTTCAGGATTTATCCAGAGAGACGTGATACAGAGTCTCATCATTGCCATTGCAATAAACAAGAAAGCCTGCATATATCTTGATCTTTCAGGGGCCATGGAATATTGATAGCCAGTAATTACCATTTCTGCAGAAATTTTAATTGAGGATCGAGTGATCTGCATGAGAAAGGTTTCGATTTGATTGATAAAAAGTGACAGCTCAGGGCAGTCATAGAACATGTGAAGGGAATCTGCAGATGGGAATTTGCATCTTGCACAGAATGAGCTTTTACCCCCATTAACAGCCCCCCATCTAACCAGTTTTGCAGGCGTGTAATAAAGATTGAACATAGCCATATAACTTTGGGTGCGAAGAGTACCGGAAACCGGACCTAGCTAACGTCAATGGGAATTTTAAGTCAACACAAGGTACTCCAAATTTAATCGCCCATTTATTATTATGATCGGCTAAGTCATCTGGGAGTTAAGACAGAAAAGACTGATATAAAATCCCAATTTTTGCTTTCCTTCTTACTAATTCCACAATTATAATTTTATCAAACAAAGTTGGGTTCAACAGGAGTTTTTTATCGAGGAAGCTTCTAAATTGTAAGTATTTGAAAAAATGATTAGATTGTAGTTGAAACTTGTCTTTTAAAGACAAAAAGGAGGCCATCAGGCCAAAGTCAGCCAAATCTCCAATATCCCTCAAACCTTGAGAAGCCCAGATGGAGGCTACCCCCTCTTGAAATATTACTGGGAGCAATCCAGAGGCATTTAATGGCGTGTAATGATTAAGCTTAGGGATATGAAAATGACGCCGCACTTTTTGCCAAATCGCAAATAGTGCCCACGCCACCTTAAATCTGTTTTTTTTAAATAGCTTGGCTCAAGAATGCCTGTTAGTATTCCTTTTGTGGCATCTCCTAATGCAATTGAATATATTGATGGCACCAAATGCAGCGGAATCTCGGCAGTCTCCCCTAATAGTGGAAGAACGAAATGTTGAATCATAGCTGCCCAGTAGTAATATGCTAAGTTCGGGACTGACCACCCCCCACGGTCCTGCGGGAGACAGGTCCATTTGGTGGCCCTTCTTGGCTTACGATACACCCATAAGAACCTTTGACAGATCCTTTTAGCTCTTATTAAAATAGAATTAGAAATTAAAAGTGGGATAGATCTAAATAAATATAAAAATTTAGGAAGGACAAACATTTTGAGGATATTACAGCGCCCAAATAAAGAAAGATGCAAGTGATCGAGTCTTTCTAGCTTATTGTGGAGCAGATCAGTAACAGAAGAATAGTTCAAATCTGAAATCTGCTCAACATCAGCCGAAATCTGAATACCCAAATATGATGCCTGTGCACTAATAGGGACTTGGGATATTGGCATGGCCGATGTTTGTAGAATTTGCGTCTTTGCAATATTTAGCTTACAGCCCGAGATTGAGCCGAATTGGGCTGCCAGAATCTCCAATGCCGCAAAAGAGCCGACGACATTGTCTGTTAGTACCACTATGCCAATGCCTTGTATTCAAATCCATGAACAATAATTGGAGAAATGTTTTGGGATTTTTCTATCAAAGACAAAAAAGGATCAATAAATAAAGCGAACAAAAGGGGAGAGCAGGGGCATCCTTGTCTGGTGCCCCTGCTAATAGAAAAATAACATGATTCATTCCCTGAAATACGTATTTTAGCGGTTGGGGATATATACAAAGCTTGTAGAGCCTGAATAAATTCCGGCGCTAGGCCCTTCCAGTGCAAAACAGCCCATAGGTACCCCCAGGAGACCCTGTCGAACGCCTTCTCGGCATCCAACAGGATCACCCCGAGGGGAGAATTTGTCACCTTAGCCCAATCTAGGAGGGCAATAACCCGCCTAATATGGTCAGTCGTATCCCTGCCGGGAATAAACCCATGTTGGCGAATAGAAACTAAGGGAAGAATTATTTGCGCTAAACGAAAAGCTAAAATCCTTGAATAAATGTTGCTATCGGTGTTTATTAGCGCTATGGGCCGATATGATGCAGGATTTAATTCATCCTTACCCTTCTTCTTGAACAAAACAATTGTCGACTGCCACCAGGAATCAGGGATAACCCCCGTCTGGGCAAGTTGAAAAACCTCTAGCAACTGCCGCCTAAATAAATGTGAGAAGGTCTTATAGAATTCAAGATGGATAAGATCCAGCCCCGCTGCTTTACCGTTGGAAAGAGATTTTATAGCAGCCGCAATTTCTTCCCAGCTGATAGGTTCTGCGAGAATTAGATTCTGATCAGCGGTGACCTTCTGAGTATCGAGAGATTCAAGGAATTGCACCAACCGGGTTTGTTGCTGCTCAATTATATGTGACTCCTTGGTATATAGGGTCGAATAAAACTCAACAAAAGTATTTACAACGCCCATAGGTGAGTCTTGAATAATGCCGGACTGATCCTTGACCCTAAGAATTTGACTAGCTACTGCCTTTTGCTGTAGGCGTTTTGCTAGAACCTTTCCAGCCCTTTCCCCCTCCTCATACATTGAAGCTCGTAATTGGAAATACTTGGCTGCTATATCCTCATAAAAAGGCTCCAAAAGATTAGCCTTTGCTAAAGCAACCGATTTCTGACTTATTGTTACATCCTCCCCCCTACGAATGTTGGTACTTAAATCCAACTCTGCTTGTTGAAGCGCTGCTACTCTAATTTTAACAGTCTGTTGTTCTGTTTGCCAGCGATAGGACGCAATTCTCTTAGTTTCGCCGCGCAGGGCGGCTTTAAAAGTATCCCAGACAATGCCAACCGATGCTGTGGATCTATTAATTTAAAAAACTCTGGGATCCAAACCAACAACCGTTCCTGATATAATTTATCAAATAATAGTTTCCTATCAAAGGTCCATGATCTAATTTGATTAGCGGGACGGTCCCATGGAAAGCTAAAAATGATGGGGTTGTGATCAGATATGGTCCGGGGATTGGTTTGAATCTTGGTTGACCCCACAACTTCAGAAGACATAAAAGCAAAATCAATGCGGACCATTTTATTGTGGGGTATTGAATAAAAAGTAAACCCATCTTGATTTGGATGATTATAATGCCATAAATCTACCAACCCATGTTCAGAAAGCAAAGTACGGAGCACCTTGTAAACTTGGGGCTTCCGCCCGACATATGCACTATGCTTTGTAATGTCTAGCTGACTAGGGATATTAATATTGAAGTCCCCACAAAAAATCAATGGGTGTGGCCATGTAGCCAATTCTAAATTTAGATTCCTCAGGACCTGCGGGTCGTCTAAATTAGATGCATATATCGAACATACAGAGAGCGGACAATTATTGACCAACAATTCTGCAACTAGCCATCTGCCTGAATTATCCTGCTTTATCCTTTTAACCCGCCCAGCCCCGGTTTTTAGAATAATAGCAACACCCCTGATGGTAGAAGTTTGTCGGGTGGAAGCCACTAAATCATAACCCGAGAATCTCAGATAGCCTCGGCTACCCCAGGGAATATGGGTTTCCTGCAGGCAGATTAGGTCCACCTGCATCACCTGTAGCATCTTATGAAAAATCCTACGCTTCTTAGAGTCATTCAGTCCGCAAATATTCCAAGTTGCACACGTCAATCTAGGACCTCCCATTGATTATGATAAAGAGCGATACGTCTGACAGACAATTTAAGCATTTTATGAAATATGTTACTGCAATACATCCTGAAAAATAAGTGAGTTGACAACATCTTAAATGCATTTGAAATAAACCTACTAAAATCTGTGTAAGTAAATCTAGCCACCTCTTCCACCCACCACCACCACACCACCCGATGGTCCCGCCCTGCCACCCTCCCCACCCCTGCTGAACCCACCCACCCACCCGAAGCTCCCCCATACCCCTCTCCCCCCATTCGGAGCACAGGACCGGAGTCCTTGTGATGGTTGAGTAAGCGTCACCCCACACTCCGCTGGACCAACAGTTTCTCCCTTACAGAAAGAGATGGGAATGATCCTGAATGTCATTAGCAAAAGAAAAAAGTTCAAGGGTTCATATATACAGAACAGGTCATCCCCAAAGACCTAAAAGAGAAAAAAACAATATATGATGAGACCTGCCCTACAATTGCAAGTAAAAAAAAAATTATAAGACAATTCGGCTACATTGAATCCAAAAATTCCTTGGCGGATATCTCTGACAAAAAGAACTCAGTCTGGCCCTTGAAAATCACTTTTAATTTTGCCGGAAAGAGCAAAAACGCCTGGGCCCCCTTCGCCTGAAACAAAGAGATTTGCTGGCGTAAATGCCAGCGACGATCAACTGTCTCTGCACAGAAGTCCGGACGTACAAAGAATTGACAACCCTTGGCAGACCGCTTTTTATTAAGTCTGGCTAGGTCAAATATGCGTTCACGGGTGAGAAAGTTATTAAAGCACACCAAAATGGCTCGAGCATAGGGATTATTGGCGCTAGCAGAGGACTGTTTTTTCTTGGTGAATGGGAAGCGATGCGCTCTCTGAATCTGAAGATTCCAGTCCCATTGGGTGACCTCTGGAAAAGCATCTGCGAAAAGTTCCACAATGAACTTTCGAGCATCATCGCCCTCCTTGTTTTCCTCTATCCCCAAGACGCGCAAATTCCTTCTGGCCCGGTTCTCAAGATCGGAGAGTTTCCATAGAATATCTTTGCGCTGTTCTTTAACCTCCATGACTAGATCTTTCTGTGTAGCTGCGGCATCTTCGAGAGCTGAAATTCGTTCTTCAGCTTCTGCAACCCTTGCGGTGGTCTCCGCGGAGGACTTGATGACACGGCGCAGAGAATTCTGCATTTTGCGATAAACCCCTTGAGTACGCATGTTTTCTTGCCTTGTCGCTTTTCTGTGCAAAATTATAGTACAATATTGTCACCAAAGAGACCTCTTCCGGAATATCAGAAAAGTCCCCACCACTATTGCCTGGGGCATCCTGCAGATTGGGTTGAGGCTGATCCTCTCGGCAGTCGCCCTGTAGATTTTGCTCAATATACTGAAGAGATGCCTTAGACCCGGGGGCCTTGCGCACCGTGTCTACTATCATATCCTTTGAAGCCTCGCTGAGTCGCCAATCAGCCGCATCACTATCATTGTCCGACCACTGAAGATCAGGATCATCCTCATCCCCGGACACAGAATGGTCGGACACGGAATAAAACTTGTCTGTAGACTCACTGACCTCAGAGCCCCTAGCATTATGAGGTCGTTTTATGGGCAGCTCCAGAGTAGCAGGCATAAGTATGTTAGGAGATTGAACTACATTACCCAGAATGCACTGAGCCGGAGCAGATACAGCATTAGAAGACTTTGCCCCCTCCTTACCGACCAAGCCGTTAGAAATCAGCGCAGTCCATCATGGTAAGGATAGTTCTTGTGAAGGAAGGAGTACCTTCCTGTACAAAAACTAAAAGTTGAGGCTTTTACTTCTTTGTAAAGGAAATAAAGATATTTTTCATTAGTAAGCCAGCCTCAGGCAGTGCACCATTTTTGCACAAACCCATGTCTGCAATTCTGTGCAAATACGGGCTTGTGACAAAAACCATGAGTGGATGCACAGGAACGCACATGCACCGCCCATGGAATACCTCCCTGATGCGAGGTAATAGAAGGCAGAACAATGCGCTACGTTGAGTTACTTTTTTTCCAAAGCCACACAAATTGACATTTGTGTGGCTTCGTAAATCGCAAAAAGTGACACAACCCGAATGCAAAATCTTTGTAAACGCCTTGCAGTAGAGCCACTGCCAATCTGTGAGCTTGAACCCTGTGAGCTCGAATCACTCAAGGTGCACATGCCCCCAAAAGCACCTGCAAAGGCCTTTAGGCTCCTCTAAAATCTAACTGTTTCACCCGTTCCTCAAATAGTACTCGTTAGTTCTAACCAAAAGTGCCATCAGAAGGCAGACTATTCTCAAAGCTAGACTGCAACAGAAATCACTTATTACATTTTATGGCCATTAGGAAGAGTTTTGTTAGGAAGAGGGTTGGAGGATGAAAGGTTGGATGGTGGGGAGAAGTAATGAAAGGCCTGTGCAAGTGAGCAGATCAAAGGGAAGAAACAGTAGTGATGGAAATTCAAAGGTGGAGGGTTTCTGATCACTGAGAATTGGTCAAAGGGTAATCAAAAAAGAGATGTGGGTTAGGTACGAACAAGAAGAGTTTGAGAAAGGAAAGGAAGGCTAAAGTGGAGAAAAGGTGGAGTTTGCAGAAGATGAAGGCGAGAGAGTGGGGGATGACGACAAGTGAAACTCATTTGGAATTACTAGAGGTGGGAAGTGAGAAAGGAGAGAAGTGGGCTGGGATAGAGGTGTGCCATTGAAAGTAACAGAGAGGCGAAGATAAACAGAATGACAGGTCGAGAAAAAGGGGAGCATTCGGCACATTAGAAAGGGATGAGTTAAGAGAGTTAAGAGAAAGGGTAGTAGAGGGATGGTGAGCGATGGGGAAAGGATGGAGAGAGATTCAGGGTGAAGGCTATATGTGAGGCAAAGGCTACGAGAGGAAAGGTAAGGCTGAAGAAGTGAACATGAAATGAGAGTTTGGAAAGCGGTGCAATTGTTACAGAGGTGGATAGTGGGGAACTGAAGGGGTCGGGGCAATACAGAGGATGAGATGAGGTAATAGGATGGTGCTATAAGTGGAGAAGTGTGGCTCAATCGTTAGAGCGGCAGACCCTGATGCAGAGTTCTGGCCTGGGACCAGAGTTCAATCCCCTGCCTCGGCGGGTCTTGGATTCAATTTCCTCGGACCTGATCATTCTCGCCTCGGTGCCTATTCTAATCATGGGTCCCACGCTGCAACTCTGGGCAATAGCTTGCTTAATCTCCACAACGGCCCCAACAGTGCTGGGATGCCCGGCTTCACCATGGGGGTGCCCAGGAGTGGACATTTCACAGGGAAAGGCCAGGAAGGGTTCCACAGCGGTATGAGTAAAAGTGCCAGGATACCCCCGTTGGGGGTGGCAGTGCGCTATACAAGTACATACACATTTACATTTTACATTTATAAAGGAAGCACAAAGGACAAGTGTAATAGTGAGGGGGAATTATTTAAAAGTTTTGCCAGAAATCTAGAAAATGTTGAGATTCTGACCAGTGCGGAGAGAAGAGTTGCATTTGAAAGAATGAGGGAGGGTGAAGAGTGAAAGTCGGTGAGCATACATATGAATAAGCAGCAACATAGGAGCTGAGACAATGAACGATAAATAAACGGCAATAAAAAGATGCTGCCTGATACTGATAATGCATGTGGGAACATTTTAAATTGGATTTCAATAATGTATGTTTGCTTATAGAGTATTTCATTAGATTCTGCTATTTTTCAAGAGACTTTGGATGATGTAACTAGCCAAAGGCCAGATGTCTCACTTCCTGTGATGTCACCAGGTCAAAGGTCTTATGAAGTAATTTCCTGTGACATCATCTGGAGGTCAAAAGGCATGTGGTGTCACATCCGCTACCTCTCTCATTTTGGCTAATAGACACCCATGTAACTCTGCCTACACTTTGAGAATTGGGCAACTTTACAATCTTCTTGAGTAACTAAGAATTTCTGTGTTGTTATATGTGCTTACAGTGAAATGTGTGGTGTCCTTTTCCGTGTGCACTGTTCATGCCTAAGTATGTACATGCTTTCATTTGTCCTTCCTGCTCTTTTCTCATAATGCAATCCCTTAGTTTCCACTACTGAAACTGACTTGGTCAAGCAGTGAATACTATTGTGCTCTGGGGGTGATGGTGCATTGGTAAAGGTTTGTTTATATGTTTGCTGGTGTAAGAAAGTGGCCTATTAATTCAGAGTTGTGGAAACCCTACTCAAGTAGAAACGACAATCTTTGTCAGGTGAATTAACCTGCCCTAAGCCTCTGGTAGCTTGGCACAAAAGCAGTCTGGCTTAACTTAGAGGCACTATGTAAGATATTTATGCAGCACACAAACAGTAATAAAGGGAAACACAGCATAAGAAACATCCCACACCAATTTAGTAAAATATAGTAACATGTAATAAATAAAATGAAACCAAAACAAATTAAATCCAATCAATAAAACAGGAGTCATGATTTTTTAGAGTTTTTAGTGAAAACTAGCGCCTAAAAGATCAAAGTACCAAACACAGGTATCTTGGTCGCACAAGACCAGGACAAAGTCAAAAGTTAAGGCAGACACAATGAAGTTCAGGATAGATTATCTTAAAGCTTATTTAAACAATTTTTTTCGAGAGCACGTTTAATTAAATTTCTTAATATTTTTTTTTATTTCACTTCGTGCTTCGGTGGGCAAGTATTAAGTTTTTTGTTTATGCTTACTTTTACGTTTGATTGCTTTTGATTGGCTTCAGAGTTACGTGTTGAAGATTAACTTTAGGGCATGTTTAAAGAGGACTTGATATGCTCGTTCCTTTTTATGGCGCACGTATGGGCTGATCATGAACATGGCATCTGTTTAATTCTGCGCATTGATTAAAGTGCTGCAATTTTTTACTTTACAGGTTTGTTTAAGGCCGATTTAGCACTGGTGATGCCTGTTGCGGCAATCTTTTTTTGGCGCCCCTCCCCCGTGACCTCTTCCTCGCATTCCCTCACTACTACCCGGCAAAAGTTCCCCTCATCTATCCATAGCCCCTCTCTCACATACATTTAATTTGTTTTAAAGTGCTGGTAAAGCTGGCTTTACTAATCCACTCAGCTATCCACATAAGATACGGATCTGTTATTTGCAGCAGGCATATTAAACCTCTGTGCTACTTTATGGCGAGTCACATCTGCCACTAGACAAAACACCAATCTCTCTTCAGCGGAAACATTAATCAAAAGAGTTATCTTGACATTTTTAATGCTGCCTGAAAGCTGTATGTACAAATAACTCTGCAGCAGGTGTTTTAATTTGTAAGTTCTTGCTAAACACAGCGCCCCCCATTGAGGTCAGTGCACCCTGTCCAGGTCAGCGCCCAGTGCGGCCTCACCACTTCTACTGCCCTAAAGCCGGCCCTGGGTTTGTTTAATACATTGGGGTTAGAGCAGCGGGCATGTCCCGCACATAATTCTAACTCAGTGGTGATGCAATGGTTCCATTATGAGAAAGCAGTTTCACATTGCTATACAGTGAGTTCATGTTTGGTTTACATTTGGTAATTTTTCCACTGTGGTTTCTGGCACAGAGCATATTTTCCGTCACAATGGCTAGGCATGGGAGCATTTTAAGTAATGAGATGAATACAGATTTTGTTTACTATTCAGCACACGTCACAAAGACTAATTTTTCTTTTTTTGTAACATTCATTTAAATTAATTGTGTCATGTGAGCACTTGCTTAATCACAGGTTATTATTTAATGGGTGTCCTGGACATAGGTTTTACGCATCGACCTTATATTGTTGCACATCTTGTAAGTGGTATTAAACTGGTACAATTGAATGTTTGACTACATGCTGGTTATTGTTGGCTCTGATGTTACTTTTTTGTATCACAGTTACCCCTGATGAAGGGCTCACGCCCGAAATGCATTGGGTCAAATTACAGCATTCATGTATGAAGAATGGTGAATCAATATGTGCTGAAAAAAAGCCGGGATTGTCATTTTCTACGAATTTGAATACTAGAATCATGTTGAAAAAAAACCTTGACGAATAAAAAATAAATGAAAACATTTATTAAAATTGTTTAAATAGGACTAAGACTTGCTGGTTATATTGGGCATGCCTGTTGGTTGTGCATCGTGCATTCTTCTGCACCAGCCAGTGGCATTGTTTATGCGTGTTTTGAGCAGAGCATGCACCAGGATCGCACACCTAAACTGTGCCTTTGAGCATCCTCTAAACATGTTTAAACTGGTGTGCATTCTACCATTTCTATAAAAAAAAAGGTTTATTTTGCCAGGTCGAAATGGCAGTTTATAACTGTCCGACAGGCTGCAATGATAGGCCTCCTCCACAAGGGCAGAGGAGCCTCGCCCCACTGGCTCAGAGCCAGCAGGTGAAAAATAAAAACAATATTTTATTATCGCTTTATTTTTCACCTGCTGGCTGAGCCAGCATTTGTACGGAGGGGCCGGGCCATGGGAGGGAGAAGTGGAGTGCACTTCTAGGTGTGCATGTCTCTTTGGCCGGCCGTCTTAGGCTGGCCAAACATACATGCGCAGTTACATTTCTCCAACCCAGCTGTATTGCACAGCACAGACTCCCTGTGCCTGAGCGAGCGTCAATCCAGCCCTCTCAGGCTACTCCCCGCGCTGCTCTCATAGCATCAGAGCAGCACAAGGATTGCACAGGGAGTCTCTGATGCTGTCCCAGTGTCTGCTGGGACCAGGAAGAAGAGGAACACCAAGACGTGAGGAGGGAGGCGGCTGGCACCTTCAGGGTGAGGCGCATGCTCCCCACCGCCCCCTCCACTTCTTGTTTTTGTCGGCCGCCACTGCTGAGACATGTATTAAAGTGCTACTTTAGTGGATGGCACAATGAGTGCTGCAGGCCCACTAGTAGCATTTATTTACAGGATCTGCGGTTCAAGTAGTACCACTTTACCAGGAACTTATTAGTAAATTCAATTTGCCAATGAGGTGTAGGCCAATTTTACCGTGATTTAAGGAGAGAGCGCTTTAGCACTGGTTAGTAGTTGTAATGTGCTCAGAGTCCAAATGGCAACAAAAAGAAAATCAGAAAAGAGGAGATGCGAAGGCAAAAAGTTTTGGGATGACCACACCAAGGATGTGTGATCTAACAGCTGGGCATTTAATAAAGTGCTACATGTCACCAAGGTGACTGCAGAGCGTTAGGTAAAAGATAACCATTACAAGATGATTTGGAGGAGCTGAATTAAGGAAAGTAGAGTCCAGTTGGATATGATTTGACTGACTCCAGCACTTTACGATTGAACTCAGCCCCAAGCAAGCATATTTCTATTTTTGAAAATCGAGCAATTTCAACTGCCTGTGGTGCTTGCAGTAACTTTCAAACTTTTACAATAGGGACAAGAGGGTGGTACACTGAGCCAGCACTGTATTTTACTACTTTTTCAAGTAATACTATGGCCTATTATTGATTGTGGCATGAAGAGATATGACTTATGCACAGTGAAGCATTAGTAATATTAATGCTGCTTTAAAGTAATCCTTTCAGTCATACTTGTATGGCATTGGCTGATATTTTACGGCAATATGTATTATAGATATGGAACATGTACACCTAATTCTAGATTGATTTTAATGTCTTTTTCCTCTTTTCGTTCTTTATTTCTTTAAGTCTTTTTCTATCATTCTCTTTCCTGTTCTATGTTCTTTCTTTCTCTATGTTTTATTTCTTCTTTCCATGCTTCCTTTTTTCTTACTTTCCTTTTTTTCTTATTATTTTTCAAATAGAGCACAGCTCTAGCCATAAGGTGCAACAAAGTGCTTTAGAGCAAACATGTTCTTGTAGCAGGAGCATTTAAAAACTAGCATTGGCAAAGCCAGTAAGTTGCGCCTTTTGGACCTATCGACCTTGTCAGTGGTTTTTAGCAACTGTACAGCAATGCAGCATGGCTAAATATCAGAGGAAAAATAACACAACCAGCTGCGTCTATTTGCATGTTCGCGCAGCACATATATGCATGCATACAAAATGACTAGCACTTTCTTTTTCTTTTTATTTACTGATCCAAATTGGATTACTAAATTAGGAAATGAGGAGCACAAAAGCGTAGCTTTTAAAGCAGGTGCGGGAAATGCAAAATGAGTGCGTTGGTTGGAGGGGCGGAAGCAACAGGGAGGGCGGAGGCAGAATCAAAATTGAAAGCGTAGGTGGGGTAAGCAATTCGGATGGCCCAGTTAAGGGGAAGCAACATGGAGATTGAGGCAAAGCAACATGGAAGACAGCGACGAAGTACCCGAAATGAGCGAGAAAGAACAATGTGGAGGTGAGGTGGAGAAGCACCTGGGTGAGAAAGCAACATGGGGGAGAACCATAGAAGGGCAAGCACCCCACGGATTGGGGAAGTGAAGCACATAAGGGGGATAGCTGGAAAACACAAGCACCCTCACGGAGTGCCTAACCAGAAAGAACATTTCCTATTAGCAAAGAAGCTTGAGCATAATTAATTTAACAATCAATATGATCATACACACAGACCATCAACGCTGCCTTTGTGTCCATTCGGTAACAAACACAGGCCATCTTTTCGTGCCCTCTCAGAAATAGTATATTGTGTGAAGCCGTATCACTATTTTGTCTATGTCAGAAAGGTGCAGGACCGACCTGGCCATGCTGTCACTACTGCATTTATCGGTTGGGCTGCAGGCTAGGGTGCTGATTTCAGAGCAGGTAGGGCTGCCATGACTCACACAGGAGCCCAAGGCCACATTCTAGTCTCAGCCTCTGGTTTGAACATTTTTGCCCGGGCTGGTTTTGGTTTCCAATCCCACTCAGTAATGATGCCGCCACCAGGAAGGAAGACCAACCAACTGCAGATACTATCCACACTTTTAGATGTCCCACAATGCACATTTTGATACAGAATTTCTATAACTGGGGTAGCTTCAAAAGTACTTTATGAGTTATGAGTCAGGTACATATATCAGAAAACACACACTGCAGCATATTATGGTCATAACAAACACAAGAAATTTATCATTAACACTTCAAAAACGTGTTAACTTAAGGAAGATTTAAAAGTAAAAAACCTGGGACCGGTTTATACAATTTGCATAGGGTCAATTTTACATGGACATCTCCGTCTATTGCGGACGTGATCAATCCAGCAGTGGACCTGGTCCTGAATTTGTCGCTTTCTGAAGGCCTGATGCCCGAATGTTGGAAACATGGCTGTATTTTGCCACTCCTCAAAAAACCTATGGCAGACCCTACTATAGTCAGCATCTATAGGCCTATAACGTTGCTGGCATACTTCTCCAAGGCTTTGAAAAGTATGTGAATACTGTGTTCACTGATTTCATTGAGACTACTCATGCTTTGGATCCCAGTCAATCTGGGTTCAGATCTAATTATAGTACGGAGACGGCTTTACTGGCAGTCTCTGACACCTTTAAAACCACTTGGACAGCGGTGGGAAAGCAGTACTGATACTGTTGGACCTTTCAGCGGCTTTCGATACCATGCCCCACGATCGACTTATGCACAGGCTTCAGGACTGTGGTATCGGGGGCACGGTCCTCAGGTGGTTTGCCTCCTTTCTCGATAGCCGCCAGCAAACCACATGGTCCCCCCCTTTCACTGCTCCTATCCCTCCTATGAGGCTTTGGAGTGCCACAAGGTTCGATTTTGAGCTCAACTTTGTGTAATCCATATATGGCTCCCTTGGCACTCCTGGCAGAACATCATGGGGCTACGGTCATATCTTACGCTGACGACACGCAGCTGTTGTTTGCCTATGGGAAAAACAAGATATTGAGAGGAGATGATATTAACAACTGCCTGTCCATGGTGTTCTCCTGTTTCAGGCAAAACTAAGTGCTGTGTATCTCCGATAAGTCCGAAATCAGCTGTTTCGGCCATAGTCCTGGCGTGAAATGGCTTAACTGGTGGCCTCGGGATATGCGCCCCCCATTTGGCCAGTGACCACAGTAAAAATCTTGGGGTAAAAATGGATGCGGACATGTTCTTCTCAGTTTCAGAAGAAAGTAAAAAACCTGGCTGTTTCATGAGAGTGGAGTCACCCATAGTCGCTGAACTTGTCGCTGAACTTGTTCCGTCAGCTGGGTTAGTTAGCACCGGGATACTCTGAGGAGTAGCCGTGCACTTTACAAATACCCTTATAACATAACATAATATAACAGAGTCGACAGATTGCATCAACAGTGCTGTTTTGCATTGTTCGGCGGTATTCTGAATTGGGCAGAATTAAGCCTAATCCCCCCCCACCACCACCACCACTGGAACCTATACTTACCAGTATCAGGAGACATCAGCAACTCCTTGGGGTGGACATTTTACTATTCAGAAATTTTGGAGAAATATATTTGTGAATCTGTGACTCTGCAATAATTCCTGTATGATTCCCCCAGTGATTATCTGAGTGAAACACCACTGCTTGGAATCCCCACTGGGCTGGTGGTACCACTAGCAGCCCCATTGTCATTAGAGGTGCACTTAAAAAAGACCTGCTCCGTACATGTTGATACAAAATTTGCTATCCTTGTGCAATCCATGTACCTGGGTCCAGATTAAGACTGGGCGGAGTTAAAACTCCGCCGCACTATGCGGAGCTCCACGAGTGGCGGAGTTTCTTTAGATAAATGCAGTTCGTGGTGATTTTCAGTGCCAGGTGCTTGTCCGCACTGTGCAATCATTACGAATGGCATCGTGCACAGCGCAAGCGGGCGCTACTTCCTTTCTGCCGCTCGAGTAGACTTTTACTTGGGTGGCAGGTTTCTCTACGCGAGCGGGCGGTTTCTAAACGCGAGCGGTCGCGAGACGTGACCACTCGCATTGAGAATTTTGACCAGCCGGGAGGTTGATTTTTTACGCTTACGCTTGCCAACTTGATGTTGACAATCGCGAACGAGGAAAAATCTCGCCGAGAGGTGGATTTTCCTCACCAACTTGACGTTGATGAATGCGAGCGAGAGAAAAAACCTCACCGCGTGCAGAAAACTCCACAAGCTCCGCAAGCAGAGCGGAGTTCACCGCCCAGACTTAGTCCAGGTGCACAGCTGTTTGAGCATCTACAGCTCTTACTCTCTGTTCATGAGCTATCGCAAGATACATATGATCATTTACACATGTACCATAATTAATTTACACCCACATGCTTTCTTAAGTAAGCCTAATTCAAGTTGATATGAACATAGACTTGTAATTTACAATTTTTATAATTTACAAATACTTATTTGTATACTTTTCAACAAAGTCTGAGAACATTCAGCTTTGTTTTTTCTCAAACAGACTTGGGCAGAAACCAAGAAGTTGTCTGCAGATATATTCCCGGCTCAAAGCAGTATAATATCAGAACAAGAATTAGCAATTCCAATAAGTGTGGCCTTGTCCACCAGCCTTTTGGCTTTATCAGTGTTTGTTTTGACATGGTTTTTTGCAAAGCTTTATAGTTAAGAAGCCTGCCACAACCTTGTCAATATAAAAATATTTTTGGGTTTAAAAAAGCCCACATTGCCATACAAGTCCCTGGCTCTTAAGGGAACTACTATGGGCCTCATTACGACGTCGGGCGGATGTAGCGCTCTGGAACCGCCCGACCAAAGGTCGGCTGTTCTGACCTCACAATTTGGATGCGACCACCCTATGGGCGGTTGGAAACATCCATTTTGCAATGGCAGCTTGTGCGGTCGGCGGAAAAGGCTCCCAGCACAAGCGGCCATTGGAAAAGGGATGTTTAGGGAGGCACCATAGGTACCCCCAGCCCCATAGCAGAGGGTGAGATGGGAAGGAGGCCCTGCTAAGGGCTCCCAAAGCCACTCTCTGACAACCTTTCCATGTCGGAAAGTCTGACATGGAATGGCTGTCGGAAACCAACCAGCTGGCTCCACTGTCATTCATCGGATTATAATTCCTCTTCTCTTCCAGCAGGCTCTGTGAGCCCATCGGAAGAGTGGAATCCCCCCATGGGTTTCCATCTGACTGCCGTAATTGTAATACAGCGGTCGGAGGGAAACCCTCGATGTAGGGTGGAAAGCCTCCATCAGTCTGTTGGATGGCTTTCCGCCCGACATCCTAATCAGGCCCTTTGTGTGTGATCAATTTCCCCTGAGATGGGGTGTCCTGCATAGATCTGTACTGGCACCTATTCTGTTCCTGCTTTCTATAAATGGGCTAGAATCCGCCCTGGTGAGGAAGGGGTTGGATGTTCCTGTTGTAAACAAAAAGCCCATCCCTGCGCTTTTGTACAACGCTGTCTTGATTGCTGGGACATAAATGGACATAGACCATTGATTGACGCTTTCGGAGATTATATGAAATACTTAAATTTGGAGACTATTCTAAAACTTTCATCATGGTCTGTGGTCTGAAAAATGTGAGGGCTTAGTGTATGAGCATTAAGGGTAGGGTTCTCAAGAAAGCAAACCAGTTCCCTTATTTAGGGATAATGTTTGATAACACCTGTACTTGAACCCTTTGTATTATGAATAGGATAAATCGTTTCTTGCAATCAGTAGGCACAATTCTTTTCCTTATCTCCTCCACATGGATGAGGGCCATCACTACCTTGTTGGAGATTTATAAGAGAAAGTTCATCCCTTTTCTAACCTACAGAGCAGGCATTTGGGGCTATAAGGATGTGGGTTGCATTCAAGTGTATAACGAATAGAGTGTGCCAACATAGCCAGTGGTGGCCCCCCATTAGGGCAGAGGAGTGCCGCCCATCGGCTGCCAATGCAGCAAAAGTGAAAAATAAAACAGTAATAAAATTAATTAGTTTTATTTTTCACTGCTCCCATCCCTAGAAGTGTTTGGGAGCGTGACATTGCTGTTGACTTGCAACAGGAGAGTGGTGCTCACTCCACCAGTTTACACTGCACAAGTCACTTTGGCCGGCTGTCTTGCGACGGCCAGCCTGACATGCGCAGTGTAAACCTCTCCATCTAGCTGTCTCAGACAGCTGGGTAGAGAGCAGGCTTAAGCCTCATGCTCTCATGTTGCTCATCTTCAACATAAGAGCAGTGTCAGGATTTTCAGAAGGGGGTTGCCTGAGGCTCCATGAGATGCCGTCATGCTGACGACATCAAAGAAGAAAGAAGAAAAAGACGGAGGAGAGCGAAACACAGGTAAGTACATTTTTTATGTTTTTTAATATCTTTTTGGCCCCCACTGGGTTTGGCTCTCAGTCCCCTCATGCCCCTCCGGTGTTGAGGGTCACCGTCCAATCGCTGGACCTATCCTGGGTATTCCGTTGACTACTGTGCACTTTGTCATCCATCAAGAATTGAGACTGGATTATGTTGAGGACTTGATAAAAATAGCCCCTTTGCAATTGTGAGGCTCAATGTGAGCAGACGTCTTCAAATAAAGAGATAATACTATATTGTCTTTTATGAAATTACGGATCAATTATATTTAAGTGTGCACCATTGCCCTTAGCTGCCCATCCATCTTTGAGAGCCCCACTGATATGAGAAAGCAGGATACAGAGAGTACTTTATATCCGATAGGAGGGCACAGAGAGGGTGAAAGGAAATTAGGAAGCAGACCATGAGAGAATACTGTTCGATACAAACAACGTTGGATCATGGAGTCTTAGCTGTACCTAGTCTCGGATACATGGGAGTGAATGTTGTTGACCCTGTTCAGGTTGGATTCCATCCGAAGGATACTTTGTTTCCGCCAGGGATGATTTGATGCATCTAGAATATGTATATGCCTGTGTGATGAGCTCTCCTCTCACTCTTTATTGTACTTTATTTTTTTTTCTAAATTTCATCAGCCTCATACTAAAAGATTTTTAATGTCTCTTATTTGAAAATTCACATTTACTAGGTGCAGACCGGCTTTGTTATAGCTGCAGCAACTTGACTGTCCTGATGTTTGCCCAGCTGTAGGTCTATTTTTTAAATCAGCTGTCAGACTCTGGAAAACTAGGATTTTTGAATCTTGTTTTTACCAGGCCAGTGATCCTTCCATGCTTCTGGTTGCCTGGCTGGTGGTGCGGACAGTGGCTGGGTCCTGGGCGTGCTGGCAGATGGTGGTGAACACCTGGGCTGGCTTTGGGGACATTGTTTTGGCAGTCCGGCTGGCCTGGGGGGTAAGTACCACAAAGCGGTTGTGTTTATGTTTTCTGCTCTTCTTGGCGCAGTTTGCTGTGCTTCAGTTCCTGGTACCCCTGGCTTCCTTTCTCCAAATGAGGTCCTTTCAGGCTGTTTTTTCAGATTCTCAGCCTCTGCTTGCCTTCCTGTTTGGCTGAGTGGGTGTCCTTCCCTGCCCTGGACGGCGTTTCAGCTGGGAGTGTCGGGCTGGGGATGCCTGGTCCTTCTTTTTCCCTTTACCCTGGTTGTCCTTGCAGGGGATGCTCTTGGAGTGCCTAGTGATATGTGGGGTGGTTGCCGGCTGCACACGCACTGTGACTGGTGGTTTGCACCTGAACTGGCTGGTGAGGATGTTGGGGTGACAGACGGTGTGGTGTGTTGTCTGCCGGCCCTGGGTGTGTGTGCCGTGTGGCAGTTTTCCTCCGCTTTTTCCCTGACTTTTTGGCGCACTCCTGTGGGCCCTACATTTTTCCTTTTCTCCGGGCTGTGCCTTCTCTGTTCTTGGCTGGTGTGTGTGGCCGGGGGGGCTCTGCTATGGTTGCCGTTGGGCCGTTTTTTTTCTTTTGATCCTCGCGCTCTGGCTTGGAGCATGCCTGGGCTAGCTGGTGGGCACTCCTGTGGGCTCTACCTTTTTCCTTTTCTCCGGGCTGTGCCTTTTTCTGTTCTTGCATGGGGGCTGGCCTTGGGTGACGTGGGGGCTATGTTGTGGTTCACCCTGCTGTGCCTGGTTGCCATTGGCCTCGTGTTTGCTTATTGTCCTGGCGCTGTGGCTTGGGACACGCTGCAGCTGTCTGGTGTGGCCATTTTTGTGGCTGGAGGTACTGTCGGGGTGCTGCTGGTCCTCGGGTATGTGCCATGTAGCGGTTTTTTTCTTCCACCATCTTTTTGGGGGTGTGCTGCTTTGGGTCCAGGCCCGTGGTGTTTGGTTGGGCTTGGAGCCCCTGGCTTCCGTTACACGGGCCTCTGTTTTCTAAGTCTTCTCTGTGGCCAGGTTCCGGTAACTGCTGCTGGTTGTGGGGTTGTGACACATCTTTAACTAGGGAAGGGTCTTGCTGTTGGGCTTGGTTCATTGATTCTGCCCGCCTTCCTGCTGGTTTTCTCCGTGCAGGGAGTTGTGGTGAGGAAAAGTGTTCTTCTGATCGGCATAATTTGTACAGAGACTCCATTGTTTTTTCATTGCCATCTCATGTCAAATACTTCCACACGACCCACCTGGTCGTTTCTGCTGATGCCTGGGAAAATTCAAACTGACACGACAAAAACCATCTTGCAGCCTGCATTTCTGCCCAGGAACTGTCACACACCCAACCCCCCTGTTCTTTGCAGTTCAACAAAAAGCCATGAGACACTCAAGCCCTGGGTAAATGATTTGTTTTCCATCTCCTGCTCCCAGCCTGGTAAACATCCTTGACACTGTGATCAGGTTATCTGGACAATGGTCTGTCTGCTGGGCCTTGATCAGGGTGATTAAACAATGACCTGAAAGACCGGGCTTTGATCAAGCTGAGTGAACAATGACCAGAAAGACCAGCTTTGATCACACTGAGTGAACAATGATTTGTGTGCCAAGCCTTGACCAGGTCACCACCTACAAACATCGTCTGGATCTGGTTATCAACTGCAAACACTGCCCTGATTTAACAATGGACTAACAGCCAAAAGACTGGAATGAAAAAGTATAAAAGGCTTGTAAGCTGTGGAGTAAAGCAGCAGCCTCCTGGGTTTTGTCTCTGACTAGCTTGGGACTCTATTCCATAGCCCGGGCTATTTGAATAAATCTGGGTTCCGCCTGCAGACGAAGGCTCCTGTGTCTCCTTTTACTACGTATGGAGGGTATGGAAGACTTGGGCGGTTCCCCCGCCGCCGAGACCCAGTAAGTGGGTTATTCCAGTTATTCAGTGGCATGGGGGTTAGGTGTTTGTACCTTTGGTTCACCGGTTCCTTCACTTCCTGGGCTTTTTGGGTGCCCTGCTGTTGCTGTGTGTGCCTGGCTCCAGTTGAGTGTTCTTCTGGGCCCCCTGGTGGTCCAGCGGTTCTGTGTCTGGAGTGGCGGGGGTCCGGGTCAGCCTCTTGGGCCTTTCCTTAGCCTCTGCTGTGCACCTGCCTTTCCCAGGTAAGGGTTGGGTCATGGTGTTGGCGTGCCTGTGCGGGCTACTCGGGGTCCATCCTGGCTACCCGGCCGCATGTTTTTTTGTTTTGCTGCTGTGGCTGGTGGTTGTGGGTCTCGTTGGCTTCTCTCTGCCCTCAGCGGTTGGGTGGTTTCTGGGTTGTGAGTGTTTGACCCTGTGCCTCTCTTTCGAGGCTGTCGGGGGCTCAGTGTTGGTGGCCTCCTGTCTCTGCTGGCGGGTCTGTGGTTCAGTCAGATGGCTTCTTGGGTGCCTGTGGGAACATCGGCAGGATGGGGCTGTGGGTCGCCCTGGTTGTCTCTCATGTTCTTGTAGTCCTGGCATGGTGCTTGGTTTCTGCTGTTTCTCTCTTTTTGCTGTTTCCTGGTCTGGTGGTGTGCAGTTTGGGGCTGGTGGTGTGCATCCCTTGGTTTTCCCTGTTGTTGGCCTCCTTCCTGGTGGGGTGTTGTGCTTCACTGAGTTCGGCCTGTGGTCCTCACCCTGCCTGTTCTGGTTGGGGTATGTTTTCTGGTTGCCCGGTTCTTATGGTTGGTTTCCAGGTGGCTGGTGTTCTGGTGCTTGTCGGGCCTGCTTACTTCTAGCTGTGGCAGTGCTTTTGTTGGGTGGGATTCCGGCGGTGGTATCCTGGTGTCCATTGCTTTCTTTGTGAGCACCTTGGTCTGGGCTTGTTGGCCTATCTCTGTGCCCCCGTTCCCGTTCACTCTTCTGGTAGGGGTGCTCGGTGGTCGTCCTGTGTCGGTGCTGGTGGTTGGTGCTGGAGGTTCCTGCTCTGGAGCCTGGTCCTTCTTTAGGGGGTTTTCAGTGGGGTGGCCTCTGATATCTCTGGGGGCGGGCTCTGTCCGGTTGGGGAGGCTTGCTCTTGGTCGATTTTTCCTCCCTTCCTGGTTTGGTCTGTGTGGCCCTGCCCTTGGTTGGTTCTGTGTGTTTGTGCCATGCCCTGTTGGCTGTCCCTTTCCTCTTTTTGGCTGATCTGCTGTGGGACTCCCCGGTGGTGGTGGGGTTTGTTCTGTGGTTAGCTCTGTCTCCCTTCGAGTCCTGGTTGGGGCATGGGGTATTTTGTTTTTGGGTCCTCCTTTGCTTCCTCTCGGCTCGCTTTTGGGGGTGGTTGTTTTTTTCTTTCAGCTTTTTTTGGTGCGTTCTTTCTGGTGTCTGTTTGGGCATGCTCGCTGTCGGCTCTACTGCTGGGTCTCTGGGTCCGTTTGGTGCTACTGTGCGTGGGGGCTGGTGGCCTGGTGGGTGACCCTTGTAAGTTTTCCATGCCCTGTGGCGTGTGGCATCTGTTCTGGACCTCCTGGTGGCGGGGTGGTTGCTTCAGCCTCCGTTTCCATTCCGGGGCTTTGCCTTTGGCCTTGGGGCCTCTCTGGGGAGCCTCCTTCAGGTCAGGGTTTCGTTTGTCCTTGCCTTGTCGTCTTTGTGACTGGCTCCCTTGCGCTTTGCGGTTTTGGGGGTTTGGGGTGGTGGGGCCTGGGTGCCCTGCTTGTCCTTTTTTTCTGTGGTTGCCTGACTCCTTGGTGCCACTGGTGCCTTCTCTTCCAGGGCTCTGGTTATTCCGGGCCTTGGTTGTGTCCCTGTTGGACTGGTTCTGGCTTGCGGGTGTGTCTGGACTCTGGGGTCATCTTCAGTGTGCGGCCTCTTCGCTGTCCTTAGGTTGCTGCTGGCTTCTGGTGCTTCCTTGGTGGAGGCTCCTCCCCTGTTGTTGCTTCGGGGTGTTCCCGGTGCGGGTTTGGCTGCCCACTGGGTGGAGGCACAATGGGTTGGTTGCTTGTTCCTTTGCCTTGGTCGTCTTCTGCTGGTTCTTGGGGGTGTGACCCTGTGGTTTTGTTGGGAGTTTTGTGGGCTGTGGCTTCTGCCTCTTTCTCCTGTGGTTCTCCCATTTGCTTCGCTTGGGATGCTGTTTCAGTTTGATGAGCTGAGAGTTATGTGGGAGTGTGGAAGGCCTGGTTTCTGGCATTGGTATACACCACAAGGAATGAAAGGGACGAGGACTAGAGGGACCTGGAAGTGATGCCCCATTACTTACTGGTAATCTTCATTACTCCTGGTCCTGTTGTCCTCATCCCATTCATTACGCCCTCCCTCCCTCCTGGACGTCCATCCCTCCTGTTGGTGGCTTGGTAGTTCAGGCGGAATGCTGGGAAAGTAGTGGATAAGTACTACCCGTGGGAGGGGGTGGGGTAGGTATCCCAGCATTCCTCTCTTCTTTTTTCTGTCTGGGAGATTGTTATCTATATGACTAATGAATGGGACGAAGACAAACGGACCAGGAGTAATTATGATTACCGGTAAGTAATAGGGCATTAACCGAATTTGAATGTGCCTTGTTCTTCTTAATTGGTTTTTAGCTCTGATTGTAGATATTTTGTTTATGAGCTGTCGTATTTTTGTCTTTCTAACATTTTATTTGTGCTACTAGAAACTGAATCAATTAAATTTACAGGTTTTAGTTATTATTTTGTGTTTCTTTATGTATGTGCAATCTTTTTTAATCACCTTTTTAAGTGATCTGATAAAATTATTATTATTATTATTATTATTTTGTTTGTAGATGTGCTCCTTGTGAAAGGACAGAATTCAGTCATTCACAATCAAAATTGCCCCATGGAGTATACTGTAGTAGGCTGAAGAAAATGTGAATGGCACAATAACAGACCAATAAAGGAAGAGGGCTCGCTAAAAGCCCCTAAAAATATATTGTACACATAATTTTAGCAAAATCAAGTAGCATTGGCTAAGATAAGAGATGAAAAGGCATGCCCTGGACTAAGATACTGCTCTATGATGGGATAGGGAGTTCAGTGAATTTGTATTAGTAAGGAGGCTAAAATTGAGAAGAAGTTGTAATCTTTTTTTTGGGAGCTCAGACAGATGTGGGGCAGCATGAGTGCGACCTGGGAGGGCCTTCGACCCACACTTCAAGGAGGAAAGCAGGGACGTCTCACAATAGCTGCGCTTCCTGCTGAAGTATTGTATCACTCAGTGTAAATTATTCATCGAGCAGAGCCTTTCAAGGAGGCCAAGGAATAACTCAGCGAGCTGAAAGATACAAACCATTTGAGATGAATCTTTGATGAGCCTGAGGGCCTGTTTATTACACTAGTTCACCTCAGCTCTCCGCGAATGTTTCTACTTTGCATGGTTGGTGGCCTCTTTTAGAGGAATTCCATTCTCTCTCCATATACAGATGGAGACCAGTCAGAGAAACAAGAAGCCCTCCCTTAGCACCAGAACAAACCAAAAACTCGAGCTACTTTTTCTGCTTCCTGAGTGATACCAAATACTAGAAACACCCAGGGCCATCATCGGCCCCTTCGGTCCTGGAAGGGTGCGGGGCTGGCACATCCATTGAAAAATCCTAATTTCTAATTAGTGGAGTCGGCCAACTTTCATGGGGCCCTCTTGTTGTGCTAAGGTCTCAACCTCAGCTTGGAAATCTACAGCCCCCTCCATCCTTCACAGGAAAGGATAAATTCATCCTGAGTAAACTGGTTAGGATCTTGGAGTTCAACAAGGGAATTTCGCGCAGCGCAGACACCGCAACCTACAATAGGTTGCAGTACAGCAGTCCCTTTCTTCATGATTGTCAACGGGAAAGCATATTATATTTGTAAAGCACTCCTTTACTCTTTGGGATAGCTGTTCAATGCTAGTCATTTTATCGACCTTTGGAAGGATGAAAGGCTGAATAGACCTGCCAGGATTTGAGGCTCTGACCATGAGGTTATACATACATTTCTGGAACGAATGACTCAGTGATCCAGTGCTACTGTACATTGAAAAGGACATATACAATTAAAGACTGTGAAATAGAGAAAAATAAAGGCAATGGTGAACAGATTGCTCATCAAGCTTAAAGTAAAGGTCAAAGTAGGTCAAGGCTTAAGCAATCATTCAATGAATCAGCAGTTGGAGAGCACAGCACTGTCACCTGTAACATGCTTACATCATTGCATACCCCTATGGGTATCTAGACACTGGGGTGCGAGGTCTCCATCGAAATGGCAGGTCTTGAGGAACCGATGGGAAGAGGGAAGAAACAAGCAGAAAAAGATGAAATAGAGAGCAGAAAAGGCAAACCAGAGGGCAGAAGAACAAGCAGAAAAGGCAAAACGGAGGACAGAAAAACAAGCAGAAAAGGCAAAACAGAGGGCAGAAAAACAGGCAGCAGAGGGTAGCGGACTGCGAGCAAGCTGGCCAGGACAACTGTTGCAGGGGGAGCTGGCACGAGGACTTCCTCAATGGGGTCGCACTGCAGCCTCCATTAAGTAGGTCCTGGGGGTAGGGCAGACGCTGGGTGGTGGGAGGAGAGAATTGCAGGAAGAGGGAAGACAAGCAGAAAAAGGCAAAATGGAGAGCTGAAAGATGAGCAAGAAAGGCAAAACAGATGGCAGAAAAACGAGCAGAAAAGCAAAACAGAGCAATAAACGAGCCTAGGAGGCACAAACAGACAGCAGCAGGCATACAGGAGCTTGCACCAGGATCTGCTTAATAGGGTCTTACTGCAGCTTCCATTAAGTAGGAACTCTGGGGAGGGCTGGGAGCTGGGTGGAGGGAGGAGGGAAACGGCGAGAGGAGGTAAACAGCAGGAAAAGAAAAGTAACAAGCAGAAAAAGGCAAAACAGAGGGCAGAAAATCGAGCAGAAAAGGTAAAGCAGAGGGCAGAAAAACAAGCAGAAAGGCAAAACAGAGCAGAAGAGGGTAGAAAAATTAGCAGAAAAGGCAAAACAGAGGGCAGAGAAAGGAGCAGAGAGGCAAAACAGTGGAAGAGGGCAAAACAGAGGGCAGTAAAATGAGCAGAAAATGCAAAATGGAGGGCTGATAATTAGCAGGAAAGGCAAAACAGAAAAAGGTAAACAGCAGGCAGAAAAACAAGCAGAAAAGTTAAAAAACAGAGCAAGAAAAGAGCAGAGGAGGCACAAACAGAGGGAAGCAGGTAGACAAGCATTAGAGGGTAGCAGACAGACTGCAGGCAAGCTAGACAGGAGAACTATTGCAAGAGGAGCTGGCATAAGGACCCGGAGACATATTTACAAGGAGATATCATCACCAAAACGTCACTTTTAGAAATGTTCTGGTGGTGATATGCCCTTGTCCTTATTTACAAAGCGGCATTAAGCCACTTTTTGTGGTTTTACGCAGCCTTGTCAATAAGGCCCCTTTATATGCATTACTTACCTTAAAGGGGCGTGCAATAGATGTTGCTGTGGGCGTTCCACTGCAACAACCATTGCTATGGATGCTGCCACAGATTTACAAGGAGGTGTAAATCTGAGGCAGCGCCAAAAACTAAGAGCATGCATTAGAATGGAGAAACGAGGAGAAATACTTTTATTTCTCCTCATTTTTACTTTTTCTATGTGTGCTACGAGCAATGATTCTTTATCTGCTGGATGGTGTCCCTTCCTGCACATTAACAATCATTAAATAATGACGATTTGCTACCTCTATGTGTGCCTTTCTGCACATAAACAATCATTCACTTCAAAGCAGGCACACTTGCACTAAGGTGCAAGGGTGCCTGCGTTGGAGCTAGGCAGCTAAATTTAGCGCCAGCGCTAGGGAAAACACTGAGGTGCGCCATATTCTTGTGAATACGGCCCATCCCTGCATTATCAAAATGTTGTAGCACGGCGCTGCCAAATCCCACACTCTGACATTTTCTCGGAAATATGGCCCCAGGTTTAGGATTTTTCTACAGTTAAATGTGTTCGTATGTATGGGTTCATAACAAATATTCTTCCTGTTTTTAAAGTCTTGAGTAAGATTCATTCCGTGTATAAATATACTCAAGTAATTTTACAAAGTTTCTTCTGTAATGCAAGTAGTTTGGATTTAAGGCATTCACTAAAGTGTAAATATCTAATTCTCGTGCCAGTAGCATTGTATACTGTTCTGAAACTCCCTGCACAGACATGTTTTAATGTAAAGGAGTGTCTCCATTATGCTTGATAGTTATTCATGATAATGGATTTGTGCAAATCTCAGGAACATCAGATAGCTGTACATCACTTTATGCATCCTATATTGTCTGTTTATTAATAGACTATCCCATTATGATAGGGTTTTTGTGCTTTTATTTGAACATCGGTGTCATCACTTACCACTATGTCTTTTGGGGAACTGCCATCAAACCATTCTCTAGCTCCTTTGGCAGTGTCAGAGAGTGTCCCGAAGAGATACAGTTTCCTCCTGTGCTTCAGCCATGCATCCAAGGCCCGTCTGATATTAAGCAGAATGCAGACTGTAATTTTCCATAAGGCACGGCTACTGCTCCTTGGAAAAGATCTGTAACAAATTGGAGTGTTAGTTGAAGGGGTTGAGAACCCACTTCAAATAAAACAACTTTGTGTGTTTCTCGCTGCCAGAATATATAAAACATTGAAAATATATACCATACTTTTTAAATAGCATGCACCCTGCCCTATGGGCTTTTAAGTCCAACTTTAGGGGTGACTTCTAAGTATAAAAAGGAAAGTTTAGATCTGGCAAAAGGTTTGTTTTGCCAGGTCGTAATGGCAATTTAAAACTGCACCCGCCCATAGTGGAAGGCCTAAGACATGTTTAAAGAGCTACTTTAGTGGGAGGCACAATGAGTGTTGTAGCCCACTAGTAGTGTTTAATTTACAGGACCTGGGTACTAGTAATACCATATATCAGGTACTTAACCAGTAATTTAAATGTGCCAATTAGGGGTACACCAATGCTAACACGTTTAGACACAAGAGCACATGCTCTTGACCACTGTAGAAAGCTGGCTCGATATATACTATATCAAGGTGAGGTATAGTGTGCAGTGGATCCCCCTAGGCCTACAGAGGCTACAGAAGTAAATAATTCTAAAAGCTCTATTTGTGGTTGTGTGGTCGAGCAGTTAGGCTTATCAGAGGGCTGTGTTACGCATTTGTTGTACAACCTCAGGCAAGAAATTAATACGCAGACTCAAAGACCGAAACCAAGACCAATTGTTTTGTATAAAAAGTTATTACTTTGTTTTTTTATTGTTAGAATCAAGAGGAACTCAGTTGCAGGTAAGTAACAGTTTCAAGAATAGCAATACTTTTCCAATGCCGTAGGTGTTGTGTTGTGAAGGCCTAGAAGTAGTTTAAACGAGTATTAAAAATACTCTGGCAATGTCAATCAAACAGCAGCAAACTAAGCAGATGAAAGAGATACGCATTTAGTATAATATGTAGAAATGCAATGCAATCCTATGGAAGTAAAACAGGTATATGCATGTAAGACCTCGACTTCCACATCCAATTTCGGGGGATTGGACCAACACTGGGCAAGAGTCAGATCAAGTTAGGTACTGCACCACCAACGGCACTGGGGCAGACGGGTGCAGAGTTCACTGGGCCTAATGTTAGTCAATGGAGATTGTGGGCACCCACAAGAGGCGCAGTTTGCAGGTAAGTACCCACAGTTTGAGAGCACAGGCCCTGGGGGTTAGAGCAATCATGGGGGGGGGGGACACAAAGCAGCACCAGTCCCACAGCACCAGCAGCACAGGGGCGGCTGGATGCAAGATGCAAATCAGCAATGGGGATCTCAGTCGCACAAAGAGGCTGCAGGCTCAGACCGGGAGGTTGAATGAAGGTGACCAAATTTTGAGCAGGTAAGTTGAGGTGTCGATAAACTTTTGGGCACCATTGGTTGGGCTAACCAAAGTCAGGGGACTGATGATGCAGGGGTGTTTTTTGGTGTTGGATTATTTTTATCAAAGCCGGTCGCAATCAGGTAGACTCTTCAGGATGAGCCTGCAGGCGTCATCATGAAGTCCAGGAAAGTTCAGCCACCGATGGAGTCGAGGTCAGGATTGCTCGGGAGACTTCACTGGACAGGTCAGCCACTCATGGGCGTTGGGTGCAGAGTGGGTAGGAATCGCAGTTCCAGCTGCATCTGGAGTCCTTGTAGTTAGATTCTTCTGGACAGGGCTGCTGCTCTTGGGAGATCTTTGTTGAAGAGTGGCAGTCATTCTATGGTTTCTGGAAGTCTCTGGCCATAGGACAGGCGATGTCTTCTTCGCAGGTTCTGTAAGATGGAGCCAGGCCCCTAGGGTTGAGGCAAAGTCAGTGGGCGTCTTCAAGCTTTGCTGAACAGCGTCTTCTTCATCCTTCTTTGTAGGTTGCAGGAATCTTAGGGTCAGGGTTCAGGGGTGCCCCAAAATACCCTATTTAGGGGTGTTACAGGTACTGGCAGATGGTAGCCAATGGGTTACTTGCCTTTAGGGTGCCTACACTCTTTGTATGTCCCCTCCCTTTGGGGAGGGAGCACCCCCTAACATGATTGGCTAGAATCCTTCCATTCAAGATTGAGGATTTTCAAAGGAGGGGTTCACCTCAGTCCAGGGCATTTCGGGTGGTCCTGGCAGAGGAGGGACATACCTTTGCTGACTACTAATTTTCCAGCCGACCTTGCCTCCAAAAGTGGGGTTTGGTCAGGAGGACAGGCATCTCCACTAGCTCAAGAGGCCTTGGCTAGCATATCAAAGGTCAGGAAGCCTTTGAGGCTCACCACCCTGAATGCTGTTCCTGCTTGGTGGTAGGTTTGAAGTACCTCCACCCCAATCAGCCTTTGCCCCTGACCCACGAGAGCACAAGGGCTCTCACCTCAAGGGGTTAGAAACATTTCTGTGTTTGGCAGGCTGCTGCATACCAGTCAGCTGAACATGAGGTAGATGGTCATTTTTCAGGGGGTATCTCTAAGATGCCCTGTGAGTGCACTGTGTAATAAGTCCAACACTGGCTTCAGTGTGGGTTTATTTTGCTGAGTAGTTTGATACCAAACTTCTCTGCATTCAGTAAAGCTATCATAGAGCTGTTGAGCTTGTAATGACAAACTCCCAGACCATGTACTCAATATGGCTTCACTGCACTTACAATGTCTAAGAATGGACCTAGACACTGTAGAGGCATATTGCTCACCTGTGGTATAGTGCATTCGCCTTAGGTCTGTGAGGCCTGCTTGAGGGGTGACTTACTATGCCACAGGCAGTGTTTGAGGAGATTGGCACACAGGGATGTGTGCCATGCCAACTCTGAAGTTTTGCCAGCACCAAAACACACAGGAGCATATTTAAAAGACCTATAGCCACAGGAACGTCCATTTTAAAGATGTTCCTGTGGTGACAAGGGCTTCATCCTATTTACAAGCTGGTGTTAAAGTGGCTTAGCTCCACCTTGTTAATAAAGCCACCCTTTCACGCTATCCTTAGCGGGATTGGGGTGGGCAATGCGTGTTGAAGTAGGCATTCTTCTGCAACACCCATTGATTTCGATGCTGCCCCATATTTACAAGGGTGGCGTAAATATTAGGCAGCACTAAAATTAAGACCAGGGAAAACCTTGTCTTAACATGGCGAAACGAGGAGAAATGTTTAATTTCTCCCAGTTTTTACTGTTTCTATGTGTGCTGCATTGTGCAGCACACATAGAAACAGCAAAACGCCATGAATGATTGTCTATGTGCAGGAAAGTGTCTCTTCCTGCACATAAACAATCATTAAAAAAATGAAACTTAGCAATTTCTGTGTGTGCTGCACAATGCAGCACCCCTAGAGGTTTCAAATCGCCATTCTGGATTGTTTATATGCAGAAAGGGCCACCTTTCTGCACATAAACAATCATTCCCTCAACGCAGGCACTCTTGCACTATGGTGCAAGGGTGCCTGCATTGGCACTAGGCAGCTAAATTTAGCTCCAGAACAGGGATAAACTCAGGGGTGCATCGTATTATGGTAAATACGGTGCAAACCTGCATTTCTAAAATGATGGAGTGCGGGATTAGCTTTTTTTGAGCTAACCCACGCTCCACCACTTTTGTTGTAAATATGCCCCAGAGTCTGGAATGGCAGTGTGTATATATTAGGTGAGGGGTGTCGGAGGGTGGCACAATACATGCTGCAGCCCTTAGAGACCCTCTCCGGTGACAAGGCTATTGGTACCAGAGATACCTTTTTCATGGGACTTATATGTGGGCCAGAGGTGTGCTAATTGTAGAAACAAATGTACAGTTTTGGGAAAGAACACAGGCCCTGGAAACCTGATTAGCAGGAACCCAGTGCACATTCTGTCAAAGTACATCCGATATTAGTCAAAAAGTGAGGGTTAACCATAAAAAAGGGCACTTTCCTACAACCACTTGTTCACAGGAGTAAAGAGTATTATTTATTCATAAGTTTCATATAGCGCTTGCTAGACCCGAAGGTATCAGAGCGCTTTACAAAATCATGACCAGAAAATACAGTAAAACAGACATGAGAACACAAACGAGGAGAGAATTCCAAATAAAATTGTAAACATCCGAGAAATAAAAGCAGTACCAAAAACAACAGAAGCAATTCGAGAGGCTCTAATAGACAGTATAAAACAGATAAACGGCCTATGGCCGTCGGGACTAGATCAGTACACACGATAAATTAATCCAGGTCAATAATCTAGGAGTTAAAGTATTTATTGAGGAGGAATTGTTTCAGGTTTCTTTTGAAGTTAGGGAAAGAGTAGAGTCCTAAGGTCAGCAAAACAGGTTCAGAAAAAGAAGGCAATCATCTGTGTGTATAACATGATAAATATGGTAATTTCCATTAGGAACCATTCCTCAGATATTTAACAATGCCGGGCGCATGTAGAAGAGTGGTATGACGGTTTTGATGTGATTACCATGCTTAAGGTATTTCCTCGTAGATCACAAGTCAACAAGGAGAGTTTTTCAATCTGTGGAACCTTGGGACCTTCGGTAAGACATCCTGTAGGCAAATACGTGCAATTATACTTCAAAACAGACTCTACGATGTATACTGGGCCGCTCGGTTAGTCAGACAGTTCTGGTGGGGTAAACAAATTCTTTGAGAGAATTACACCTTTGTATTGTGTGGATAAAGTGGTCACATCTATAAATACAAGAGTATTCCTAGACAAAGCTAACAATGCAAAACTGGGCGTTCGGTTCCTTAGATGGTCCCATAGAGGACAATGGATTACACTCAGTGGTGGCTGCCACATACCAATGGAGGTTGGGCAAAGGGGGACGCAAAAAAATATAAGAAGAAAACAATTACCTTGAGGGATGACACTACATCCTCCTCCACTGCTTCTCTCTCTTCCAGGTAGGCTCCACCGGGACTAGGAAACTGCACTCACCAATCCTGGCGCATCTCTCAACATGTCAGAATTGGAGAAAGCAGCTTCTCACAGCGCTCCTAAGAGTAGGACTGCAAGCTTGGTTTGTGCACTAACCCCTTTTACAGAATAAGGCCCAAAAATATCTTCAACTCCTCAAGTGAAGTGGGGCCCACTCCCTCAGAAATTGTTTTGCTTGCAAATTTGTTTGCTGCACAATTTACTCAAGGATGTCAATGCCCCAAAAGAGATCGATATTATCAATTGGCAAAAAAATGACCGTATTGATTTTACATCTAGCGTCGCCAGTGAATGACGGAAATTGGGGCTGAACTGAATTGGGGGGCTGGCAAGAAAGCACACCATCTCTGCTTGCCACCAACCATGCCCTCTCCCTGGGTCATCTACTCTTCTACGGTTACTCTACCGCACAAAGTGTGCTTGCGAAGAGACAGCATGACTGCCATCATCATGTCCCTCAGAATCACTGAAAGACGGGTCATAAGATGGAACTCCACCAAATGTAAAAAACACTTTCAGATATTGCTCCACTTTTCTCTCCCTCAGATGCTGTCTCATTATCTGCTGTTTCAGTCTCTGTTCCTGCCTCAGAGTTGTCCTCCATAACTCCTGTTAGGGTCAGGGCAGCATTCATTCACAAAGCAGTCATCTCTATTGACTGGCTGATAACCTTCCTTTTAAAACACTGTCCTACGTAGAGAGTAGAAGTATTGTTCTTAGTCAGTGGGAGACAAAATGGCAGCATCTATTACATACGACATGGGATGATAAAAGTTTAGGCAAAAAACACTGAGTAATACATAAGCACTCACATACAATAAATGAGGAAGAAGAGCAAAGGAAAGAAGAGATATGAAAGTGCAAGCAAAGGAGCAGATCAAGGATGAACATCCAGATCTGAAAGGAAAAATACTAAAGTGGTATGAGATGTGTCGGGACATGACAAGAACAGCAGAAGGCAGATGAATAAGTAAGACAAATAGAGAACATTATAAGTAAAAAGAGAAAATACCTATGCATGAGAGACTCTTAAGATTTCTGAGCAGTAGTATTCATTATATGAGATGAAATAGTCTGAAACAATATTCTTAATTTAGCAGGGTCATCAAAGGATTAAGAAGTGCCTTCATGAGTTATCTTACTTAAGCAGGGATGCAGAATACGGTAACGTTTGTTCAATTATTTTATTTGAGGTCTCAAAGCAAGGAACTCCTTACACTTAGCATTGGTCACCTTGGAGATGTCTTGAGAAATGAAGATGTTATGGCCAGATCAAACCCGACGGAGTTTATCTTTAGCAGCTTTCAAGATGCATAGCAAGTCTGGAAATTCGAGAAACAGCATATTTATTCCTCTAGGTTCAGAAGCATGAGGATTATGTTGGCCCAGACGATGAGCTGACTGCAGGTTGAGAGGCCAAGCGATTGGGAAGAAATCTTTTCAAGAAGATTAGAGCCTTAAAGTGTTTCTGGCCTACCATAGAGGTGGAGATTATTACAATGATTCCTGTTTTGTAAATACTCTGAATAAAGTTTGAGTTTCAGGATCTCCTGTTCAAGCGAGGGATTTTAGTAGCTGGATCATGAAGAGAACTAACACGTTGCTCAAGTTAAACCTTTTTCCCCTTCATGATGTTCTGTCGATCCTCAATCCGTGGCAGTTTTTCATAGGTTGTGCACATAGAAGGTTGCAAGCCCCTTACCTCATCAACGATAGAGTCAACAGCTGGATTGTTAGAACACATAATGGGTGATGGAGGATCATTTTCACCCTCTAATACTTTGTGCTGGAAGAGGAGGCTTTAGTACTTGCAAGTAGATCACTGGCCATTTTGTTGTGGTGTAGTATTAAACGAGACCTTTTGAAAGGATTTTATTCTTCCCATAAAATGAAGAAATGATCATATAGTCAAAATAGCGTAAAAAAAACATGTTTTAGATACTGAGGGAGAATAGAGACAACATTATATCAAAAATGGTTGTTATGCAGTCACAACGAGGCATAAAACGATATCAGACATCCCAAAAAACTCTATCACAGTCCTTGAAAAACTCATGAGACATTCATAATGAGACTCATGTCAGTTGGATTACCTCAGGTGAAACAAGAAGAGAAAATAACATGAGTAAATACCCACAGAAGGAAGCAACTCTTAGCAAATGTCCTTCTTGGACATAGTAAATAAATGTACACAAGACCTGCGTGTTCAAAGAGCATGAAAATTCATAACAATTTCGAAGCAAAAGCCTGTAAAGCTCCTGATACATAGGAAGGTCTTCTTGTGAAGTAAGAACAAAAGATAGCAAGTAGGAGAGACTTACTGTTGTGATTTACATTATTTGGTTAGTATCTCCTTTAGGACACCATAGGAACTGTGTGTTCTCACGCCATCAGCTGGCATCCTGGAATGTTGTCCTGATGTCAGTTGATGGAACAGGCAACAGCTGACTGCTGTGCCTACTGGACATGCACTGCTTCTAGTGTGACCTGGCCTTCTTTCATTTGTGTTGGAAACTTAAATAAAGACACTTGCATTTACCAATTGCGAGTGAAGTGACTTTACACTTACATGTTCCAATATTGCAGCACAGAGCCCATATCTATGTTATAAAGGAAATTCTAAAACTCCTGGTCCTTCAAGGAACACCTGGTGGGAAATATATATGTAAATATGATGTGAGAGCCGTGTTAAGAAAATGGCGGCTGCCTCTATTCTCACAGTAAATCACTGCAACTGCACCGTAGCATATAGCAAGTTTGGACGATGACAGCAGCGTAATCTTCCAATGCAGGGGTTAGCTAGCTCCTGAATACATGCCCAGGAGGAGACTGTCAAAGCCTAATAAAGGCTGTGAGTTGTGAAAAAGGCCCCACGAAACGCTGGAGGTCACGGGTCTGCTGCCATCTTGCACAGCGTGGAAGCGCCCCCCCCAAGCAGGACTTTATGACTTTCTTCTGGTGCTTCCATGTGCAGTGGTCCCAGAGTGTTAGATCTGCCATGAACTCTGTAAATCCTAACCCAGATAGAGATTGTGAAATGAGGAACACATCGGGGAGGGTTGGATGAGGTTTCCATAAACAATAATTCTGCTGACGCGATGGCAAGGTTTTACAAACTAATGGCCTGATTCACAAAGGTAAACGTACACTTTTGAGTATGTTTACTTCTTTTCAGTATTCTCAAACTACCCGGACAGTCCACAGTCGGGATGGTGAACTCCGCCCACATGAGTATACGGAGTGTGGAGTCGTAAAACTCAGCACATAGTTTCTGAATACCGCAAAGTAGAAATCTTACACAAACGTGTACTTTACCTTTGTGGATCAGGCTCTAAATGCTCTCATAGGACCTGCTGTTCTGTTTGCATAGCTGAAAGACCTTGACGTCTCTGAACATACAATAGAAGAGTTCAAGGATATACAAGAAGGGGGCAGAACAGGAGTAGAGACACAAAAGGATGCAAAGGGATTACAGATGAAATGGAGAAAGCGGTGAGTGAATTCAGGAGAAATGGTGGTATTGTGGAACTATTTGTTCATACAGATGGCCACACTGTTCCATGAGCCCACTCACTCAGAAAGGGATGCAATGAGAGTCAGTTTTTAGAAAATCTGGACAGATTAACATTTTTGGAAGGTTGCTCAATATTATTGCTCACAATGTTTGGTGTGCCAGCAAAATACCATAGGGCAAGGAACTGTGAATATGAACAGTTATTCCTCAATAGCCTATGGACCATATTTGAGGCTGCATATTGAGTTCATTGAGTTGCCTCCTGGGGAGCTACCGATATGTCCTGACTCAATTTTTATGTTCTAGAAATGGGTGTGGGATTTTCGAACATGCAGGTGTGATGCAATAACTGTGGCAAAACTGTTTGTCAGAGAAATAATTCTGTGCTACGGAGTACCAATGTACATAGAAATTGATCAAAGTGGACACATTTCAAGAATAAGATCATGAAGCTAATTTGTGAGGCTGTAGGCAATACCCAGAGACTGCATTGTGCATATCACCACAAATTCCTGTAGAGAAAATTAATTGTGTGATCAAAACTTAATTTCCATTGTTTGTGCTCCCACCATAGTGAACTGGCCCGATGCCCTTTGTCTATAGCTCATTAGCTTGTGCTGCACTCCCAAAAGAACAACAGGATTGATTCTGCATGAAGTCTTGATAGGCAGACTAATGAGAGTATCCAGCATTCCTTTTGCTATGAGGTTGTCAATAACGGATGACCTGATCTTGGATTACTGTAAGCAATTGTCTAATGTGGTGCACTCTGTGTCCTGCCAGATCTAACGAGCTGCAACAATTCTATTGACTGCCATGTGTCACAGCCTGGAAACAGGGGAGTGGGTTCTGGTGGAGAACCACATTTGACAGAATTGCCTACAGCCCATATTGAAAGAGCCATGATAGGTCTTCTTTGCTATGAACACAGCTGTGATGTGTGAATAGCTGCCAAACTGGGTACATGTGTTACACACAAAGAAGATGAGGAATCCAGAGGAGAGTGACAAAGACCCCTTGGCCCTCAAATAAATTGTTCTGGTCAAGAAGCACTGTGAAAACAAGAAGACGAAAGAGGCAGTCGAGTTACTCAAAGTCTACAATGAATGCAGTCACAATAAATCTGGAAGGAAAGATAGGGGACCAAGGATGGAGGATCATCTAGGTCATCATGAGGGCTGTGTTGGCACAGTTGGATTGATTTTGGCACTTCTGGTGCAGATGATCAATCCAATAGTGTATGGTATGTCCTCCATCCCAACGATACTCAGCAAACTGAAGGAGAATGATGAGTAGGAGATGCACACTCATCATCAAAATGAGTATCGATAAAACACTTATGTCCAGTTGGTTCAAAGTTATTATTCAACTATAAATGTTTCAAATTGTTAGGTTTGCACCCACATGCCTGCTTCCCTAACACGGATTTGGTTATTCACAAAGACCTCTTTCTTTTCTGTTCTCTTTTACCATTTACTTTTCTTTGCTGACTCACAAGCATTTAAAGCCATTTACTAGGGGTGTCGAATTTAAGGAATTAGAAGAGAAATCAAAAGCAACCAGGTTCCAGGAAATCTTTAGCAGATTCTGAGAATGACACTAGAGCTTTCCCACACATTCAAGTAGGGGTATTGTGGTATCACCATGTGCAGATTTCCAGCTAGAATGCTTCATTATAATGACAAACAGCTCTAAATCTTTGGTGTGAAAGACCAGAAATGCTTTGCTTATTAATGTAGGTGGGAGTAATTGCATGCCTGTTTTAAAGATGCCTGAGAGTTTTTATGATTTACAATAAAATAGGGAACCATAGAGATATGTTACATTTTTGTGGAAGAAAAACTTTTTTTATTTCCTAGTGGGGGAGTGGTTCTTGTTATTTAGCCCGAGTGTCTATATGTATATATCATACCAAACAATTAAAGAATATTTATTTCTACCGTCAAAGTAAAGATGCAGGGGCGGATACTTATTATAAATTCTGCACAAGGGAGGAAAGGTTTCCCAAGCTTTAATTTTAGGAGTAAGGTACACTGTGGGATTGCTTGCAGTAGGGCAAACAGGAACTACTTGAAAAGTGGGTAGAGGAAACCCTGGAAACTTGTACCCCATTGGTTGGGAAGGAGTTAGCAGTCACCCCCAGCCACTGTTCAGTGCAACTCATAAATGTGGAAGATCAAGGAAACCTCCTCAGAACACTTTCTGGATCTGTGAAAGATCAGAAGAGACTGGACCCTTCTAGCTGTAACTTGAGAAGAGATATGAAGGACTGTATCTGCTCCCTCTTGTATCCAAGACCAAGAAGTGGTCTACAAGACCTCCTGTGTTGCTACAGGGGCATTAAAAGCTGAAGAACCAAGTTTTTTCTGGATACCCAGTAACCCAGTCCCAACTAGGCATGCACTGGAACCTGTTCAAGGCATTTGCTGAGTTAAGCCCTAACGTCCTAAGAGTCTTTCCTGAAGTCTGGGAGCCTAGGGTGAAGAGTTTCGGAAAAGCTGCTTACCGTTACAAAGTTTTGGGACTTGAAAAAATCTGACTTCCAGCCATCCGAGAACCAGAGCCAATCTGACAAAATCTCAACTTTGCGGGATTGAAGAAAGATGCTTGTCCAGCTTTGAGCTTCTCTGCCGCAAGCAAATCCATTTCAGTGGGCCCCTGACAAGAAGGTATTTGACCTCCTGGAGCCCTCGTCAAATAAAGACTGCTGCCTTGCCCACTGGAAGAAAAGGACTTATATTTCAGAGACTAAGTCCCAACAAGAAAATCTTTACCGGCCGAAGGAGCAAAAAGTACTCAGATGATGACTGAGCCTCCGCAGGCGGGAAATTCAATTTTTTCAAATTAGATCTTCTTGCTTAAATCAATGGCTTCAATGGGACCTTGTCTAATGACTATCTGATTTCAGATTGACTTAGTCGGATATAGCCTGCTGTCTTGCCCAACTGGAAGTCTTTCTCCTCCATTTTACAGATTAAATCAGAAGGTTGTCCCAAATTCTTGACTAGGCCTTATAGCGCACCTAGGTCCGGGTCTACCGCAATCATAGTCTATCACTGGTGCTTAGTGATTTGTGGTTCTATTTTCACTGCTAACTTTAAAAAGTGAAATCTTCGGGTGCCTGTGTTGAATTTTAGTCATTTTGGTGTCATTCTTTCAATTAAAATGTACTCTACCTTTCTAATTTTTATTGTTTGATGTTTTGACTTTATTAGTGTTTTGGCACTGTAGAAATACCTTACATATTGCACTATGTTAAGCCTGTTTTCTCCCTTCCAGAGATAGCAGTGGTTCAAGCTCAGGTTAGGTTAGTGAGTTTTTGGGTTCACCTTGACAAAATAGTGCTATTATTCCTTGAGGTGGGGGTGGGACCAACCAATCCAAATATTTATCCACATTTTTACAGTCCTGATCTGTCAAAAAAGAAAATATGCCAAATGACCCTGTCCATAAAGAACTAGTGTCAGTCAATCTGGATGACAATTGTAATCCTATGTTCCTTCTCTTATTCAGCATGGCAATACCACAGCAACCCTTGTATTAGATCATAGACTGGTTGTGGTTACCTTATTCATGAAAAGTGTCTATGACTCAAAGAATGGCACTGAGCAGGCCCAAGTGTCCTGCTAGAAAAAGTCATTAGATATGGCAGATCCACTTACTAAGATTTAGAAGTCATAGAACAAGCCATGGAATCTAGGGATCCAGTAGACTGTCATTTCTAATTGGCCTTTTCGTTTTGGTTTTTGCTCATAATGCAAATGTGGCCATTCCAATGGGAAGACACAAAGTCCTGTTGCTTAGTATCAAATAAAAATTGGATAAACTTGCAAGCTCAGAAGGTGGTCCAACAACTCAGGTTTTCTTTTCAATGAACAGTTTATAAATAAATGTATTTATGTATCAAGGCTATTCCTAATTATACAAAGTACAGTACTCTCTGAAGAGGGTGTTTCTAAAATATGTTGTTGATGAAGCACAGTAGCTCTAGGTACTGTTGCTCCAACCATTACCACCCAAAAAAGAGTTACAACAGTGCCCATGTTGTGGCCAGTTTCAGTAATACATGTGACCCTCCTTTCTCCGAAGGGAGAATGACAGATATATTCCCTACAACAGCGGACAATAGAGAGCTTTTACTCAAGGTTAGTATCCCAGTGTCTTTTCCATAGTTAATAGGTTCAAAACAGCTGTTTCTTTAAAAGTAGCAAACAATTTCAGAGAGCTCTTGGCTTCCTCAATCAGTACAGGGTTTTTAAAGGTTGTCTCTCTTTTGTTTCAAGGTTTTTATCCAATGCCAATGTATTTATGTGTAGACGAATCAGTGATCATAGACTAAAGGAAAGCTTATTTCCAAGAGATCCAGAGGGAAGCATTTGCTCCAGTCTCAGTGTTTTGAGTCTAACATATTTCTTGTAAAAAATGAATAAGAACAACAAATAAATGTATTTTTTAAATGAAAGTGAGTGTTCATCTCAAGAATGTTCCTTTTCCAGGAGAATGAATGGTAAAGCCAGACCTCAGGGACTATTACCTCTTTGTTCCAATTTGCCTGGAATACAGGGGGTTCCCTTAATTTCACTGACAACAAGCTTCCCTGTAGATTCCAAATTGGAAATTGTACAACTTCGAAAGTCAAAAATAACTCTTATTTAAGAAAAGTAAGGATGATGGCACTGTTTCACACATCCTTCAGGAAATTAATCAGAATGGCAGGGCTCTTGGTACTGTCTATTTAAGCTGTATTCCCAGGACTAGATCCTTACCATGTGTGGTAATGTCTCAACATCAGATATTTACAGAACGGTCTCTCATATACAGACAAAGTACCGTTAAACAAAGATACTCGAGAACAGATGCCAAGGTAGCAAGCTTATTTGTTTCTTGAAATAGTAGTACCATCAGTATCAGATAGATGTAGTCTTAGAGTCAGGTGCCATTCTGTGGGGATGAGGTCCTTTGGAGTGTCCAGTACCAGGAGGAGACAGTCTGTAAAGGAACTGTCAATTTATAAAAAATAATTTGATATTTTGGCGGCTCCTTCACCATTCAGTTTCACCAAGAATAAGGTACATTTCACCATGCCCTTGCAAATGAATAATATTTCTGTGGTCCAATACGTCTGGGAGGTACGAGACTTATACCTGTGTTAGGTTGGCAGAGGCATTTTGGGAGTCCTACCCCCATCAAAAAATGTCATTTCAGACACACTTTTCTCCTGGTGTTCACGTTGAGGCAGGGTTCTCTACAGGCACCTGCTGACAGGAGACTTTATCCATTAGTTTTCCAAACATTGAATAATCACTGGATCCTATTACCATAGATCTTTGCCTCCTGTTTGATCTCACAATTGCCCCACTTTTACAGCATCCTCTTGTTCTAGACATTTTCTTGCAAATTTCGTTAACAGGTGCCTGGCTTCGATTCTTAGCCAGTAAGCCTTAGTGATTCTAAGGGGCATATTTACAAGGCCCCTGCACTACTGGAGCCATATTTAGAAGGTCATGCAAAGCCAACCTGCGTGGCTTTGAATGGCCTTGTAAATATGGCCCCCTTTCCTGCATTACTCACAGTGAAAGGGGCGTTCCAATGGGTGCTGCTTTGGGTGTTCCCACTCAACACCAATGGATTCTGAAACATTCCCAGATTTACAAGGTTTCGTAAACCTGGGAATGAGTCAGATTCTCCCTAGGGGAGGTGTTAAAGTGGCACAACGAGGAGAAATACCTTTATTTCTCCTTGTTTTTAGCTCTTTCTATGTGTGCTGCAGGAGAAAAATGCCATCAATTATTTTTTTGATACAGGAAGGCACCCCTTCTTGCTCAAAAACAATCATCCCTGAAACACAGACACCCTTGCATCATGGCCTACATTGGAACTTGACAGCCAATGGTGCATCAGCACAGAGGAAAGCACAGGGATGTGTCGTATTTCTGTAAATACGACACAACCCTGCACTTTCCTAATAACGCAGCTTGGCTCAGCAAAATGGCTTGCAGCGCCTCGCTGCATCATTTTCTAGTAAATATGCCCCTAAGTTCCCCACTCTGGATAGTTCAGGCCTGGTTCCTATCTCTCCACAGAATGGCCATAGATCTTCCAGTATTGCTTCCATTTCACCCTTTCCTCCTCTATGATCCCCACAGCAAGAGTCACAATCTGATCCTATATGCTGGTGCACAGATAATTACATCAAAACATTCTGGCAATTTTGATCGCTAAATTGCCTTTTACTTTCAACTGTTAGCTTTGCACAATCTTCCTGGGCCATGGGTACCATAAAGGCAGCTTGGCCAGCTTGGGTTTAGTTAGTGTGTGGAAAGGAACCTTTCTAATTTTAGCAAATGTCTCTACAGTTCTTAATTCTTAAGCCTCGTTGGCATTTCAAGCCTTTTAGGAATATTGATGGCTACAAATTAGCTATTCTGATGAGCTTTTAAAGTACACTTTCATAAGAGATCAGCCTTTAGTCTGTAAATTGCTGATGGATATCAGATGCCACCCTCTAAACCCTGATATTCCTCAAATGGAATTTGAATCTAATTTTATTGTTGTTCCAAACATGGCCTGACAATGACTCCCTACCAATGCAAAATTAACCTCTCTAATCTTCTTGATTTCTTTTAAAAGAGGCTTGAATAATTGGGATCCAGATATTTCTACAGGGCATTATTCTCCTTCAGTTGTATTTTTTCTGTTACTAAATGAATGAGGAATCCCTCCAATAGTGTTTAGTATCCTTATTTTCCATCTCATCAAAAGTTCTGTTTAGTGTGCCCTTAAATAATAGTTAATACTTCTAAAACAAACAATGCTCCTTTGTCTTCTCCTGTCATGTGGTCACATTAGGCTTGGGCAGGAACACCACCATTTTACATGCTCACTTATAAATTTAACATATTTTCTTGAATGTTGGTATTTGACACACAATTGCTTGCATGGGTAATGTTCCATGAAATAACTTTGCTTACACTTACACATCTTCATAGGAGAGAAGTGTGGCTCAATGGTTAGAGCGGCAGACCCTGATGCAGAGGTCTGGCCCGGGACCAGGGCTCAATTCCCTGCCTCGGCGGGTCTTGGGCTCAAAATTCCACGGACCTGACAATTCTCGCCTTTGTGCCTATTCCAGTCATGGAGTGCAACTCTGGGCAATAACTTGCTTAATCTCCACAACAGCCCCCACAATGCTAAGGATGCCTGGCCTCCACCTTGGTGGTGCCCAGGAGTGGACACCTCACAGGGAAAGCCAGGATGGGTTCCACAGCGGTATTTGTACAAGTTCCTTGAGACCCTTGCGGGTGAGTAGTGTGCTATACAAGTATCAATTTACATTTACATATAGGCATCTTATCAGAGCCTTTAACATTCTGTATGAAAGCTAAAATTCACTGCGCAAAATGCTGATGTTTGTTATTGTTCACTCGGTGACAGCTTTGTCAGGATAGAATCAATAATGGCAGCCTGACTGTGGCTTCGGCATAGCAAAATGGGTACAATTTATCATATAAACAACATCACTCCTTTGTTTAGTTAGAGAAGCATTTTTTTGACACTGTCAAGGTTGCCCCATGCCAGAATTCCAGCCTAGCTGAATCCTGTTTACTTCCTGAGAAGGATGGTGCCCAGTTCTACACTAAGACAGGGTCCCAGATAAAACATACACACAGGTAACTGGGAAGTTAGATCACCAGCAGGAATTCTTGCAGATTCACCCACTCTAGGCACACCAGGACAGTGAGTACTAGGTAGGAGCATAACTATAACTATACTCATATGCAAGGATATATTCTTTGTGACAGCACAATGGTTGAACTGTTCATTTTAGTTACCATTCTTGTGATACTGATTACTCTGTTTTGCTTCCTTCTATTGATTATTGCAGTAGACATCTTTTACACAAGAATCTTATTGCTTCAATAAGTTATGAAATGCAAATTTGAGTATTTCTTGTGTCTATCTTTGGGGATGCATGAATTACCAAATGAAAGGGGTTTAGATCTGTTTCATGATTCACTTGGTGAGTCAGGGTTGTCATGTTCTGAAGTTGCACATACCACCTGTTGCCTTGCTAGGTTAAGGGTACAGAGGGTGCACTGTGAGCTAGCCAAAACTAAGGCCAACATATCCTGATAGTGTGCAGGGAATCAGTCTCACACAGTTTGATGCTTATGTTGTCCAACAAACGAACAGCTTTACTGAGAAAGTATGACGTTCTAGCTTGGGTACTTATTTAATGGGTCTCCTGAGTAGTTTTTATTTTGTGTTCACAAAGACCCTACTCACCAACTAACCAGAGACGTCCATGGTGTTAGGGAAAAATCCTCCTCAGCTAAGTAGGAAACCCCTATTTTTGGCTGTAGATTGTTCAATGTTGAACTTTTAAAAGGATCTCCCCACAGAGCAACCCCCTCTGAATTCCACATATCTCAAACTCTTCCATGGCTAATCCAGGACAGGTGGTTTTACCACTGAATTGCAGACATGCAATGTTGGCACAACATGACCTCCTGCAAATGGGAGAGAATGTTACCTTCGTGGTAGAGGCCCAGGAAGCGTACAAAACAGATGTATGCTATTCATGGGTCATATTCTCATCTGTAAATAGTAACTCAGGGAATTCTCACACATACACTGAAGTAGCAGTACCAAATCAATACAGAGCATATGAGGAATTAGAAAACCTGCTCACTTATCAGGAACACATGAATTTGTTCCTAGGCGCCCTACCACATACATTAGAAAATATCAGACCAGGTCCTCTTAGCAATGAGGGAGCAACATTGCCAGTCTTAGCCGGTTACACACCATATCCAGATATAGCAAACATTACAGATCTAGCGCTTGGAGAACTATACAGAGATTTAGTTGTACTCTATAGACATCTAGTACAATTCATTATGCGAACAATATTGGGAATCCCACAAAGGCCTGCTCAAGCTGCAGACCTAGAATTGGCTACACCTGGATTTAGTCCAGTAACCATTAATGCAATAATAGGTAAAGTTCTCACCAGATGGAATGAGATTCCATTCTGAGTTTCACAAAAAACTAATCAGCTGGAAGCCGTGTTTCCCCATATGGACCCCAGGAAAAACACAGAATACTCACAATATGCCCAACAGTGTGGAAGGCTCACCTCGTGGAGGAGTGCGCCATTTGGAGCACATTCTTTGCGGCAGTTTACACCAGATTCAAAATTAGTACAGGGCTGCCCCTGCCCTAGATTGGGGGATGAATTGAATAGGCAATTTTGCAGCAGTGCCCTCAATCATACTAATGAATATAAAAGGGTAATCAGAAATGTTGGCTATACGCCAGAGACTCTCGTCGGTTGCTCCAGTAAATCAAGAGCGCGAACTGCCTAATATTATTGAAGAAACCTATGCATCCATAGGTAGAGATAATTTGGAAGCCAGGCCTAATAAACCAAAGCTTAAGGGTAATTCTGGAAAGGATAACTCAAAGCAGGCATCTGAGTCTTCTAAGAAGAAGTGGGACAATAAGAAAAATAAAGAAAAGACTAAAACACGGGGTGGATCCCCTCAACAGGAGTCCACTGAAACGCTATAATTTATGTAACTGTGATTTAATTAAACAGTCTGATAGGTATCGGGATACTGATACAGGTCCTTCTCATTTCTTTCAGGAATCTTGCAAAAAAACATTCAGAGAGAGGCGGAAAATCGGAGCGCAGTTCAGAGGAGTATGTGAAACCGAAAAAGGATTCACAATGCTATTCTGACTTCATAATAAACAAGTAAGACCAACCTACACAGTCTAAGCCTCATTTAAAAAAGAAGAAAGTGGTTGGATTAAAGCAGAGCATGCCACATATATTGAGGAGTCAGCTTTTGGACGGGGAGTGGGCTCTGACCATGCTGGACAGCACGGCAGAAGTCACTATAGTTCGCCGGAATCTTATGGAGTGTCTGGAGGCAGTAGAAACAACCAGAAAGTGAGTGTCCCAAGTCAATTATATGCATTGCAACTCCAAATGGAGGCAGATATACAACGTACTATCAATGTTCTCTTTTGGGAGAATTTGTCATTCGCTATGAAATTCTCTTGGCTGAATAAGATTGGCTAGCTGAGTTTTTAGATACTGCCAACAAGAAGAAGCTGTAATTTTACCAGCTTTTTCCAACCTCCTTTAAAAATCAGTAAAACACGCATATGCCAAGGAGTGGGCCTTAACGCAAGCTCCAGCTTTATATTGCAACAATGTGATTTGGGATGACGGATCTCCTTACCACATCGTACCCATAAAGCCCAGCCCGAAACCACAAAGACAGTACCCCTTTAAACATGAGGCCATAAAGCACGCTAGAGAGATGCACACTCTACTTGAATACCAGGGTGTAATAGAAAATTGCACCTCACCAATGAATAATCCCTTGTTTCCAGTAATGAAACCAGACCATTCATATCACTTAGTTTTAGAACAGACACTTGAACACTGCTACATGCACATTTGCTGTACAAAATGCACATAGTGCCACTAATAAATAAGATAGTGTTAAAAAAATATAAAACCACATTAGACATTTCAAATGGGTTTTTCAACCAAAACATAGTGCCTGAAATCAGGTAATTGACTGCATTTAGCACTATAGGCTCTCCCCAAAAAAATGCCAATTTCCCCATGGGTATAAGAATAGCCATGTGCTATTTTTAGCTCGTGTAACAGAACTGTTACAAGATTTTGATGACCAGGCATTATCCTATGTCGATGACATACACCTAATGGGTGATGATTTAACACACTTGACCAGAGTAGATCGCATAATTTTGGGATTTGCTCACATGGAATACAAATTTACTTTAAAAAAAAAGATTGTCTGTTTCAGTGTCCTGCTCGTGGGATGTGAGCTGTGAAATGAAGGCAAAAGCCTCGCAACACAGTTCTTAGAGGAGTGTGTGCTCTTACAAACTCCAAACACTTTGAAAAGACTCCAATCAATAGTGGGTTTTCTAAATTTTGTCAGAATTTACATACCAGATTATGCACAATGGGTAGACCATTTTACAACTTGATCATCCAGACTTTTCAAGCACACATTGGACATCTGAACACACACAGATTTTACGTTCAGTACAAGCTGACATGTTAACTTCAAAACACTTGCACACACGTGTCAACACCACAAACTTGGTGATCCCTATAATTGCAGGTATAACAGGATTCACATGTCACATTCAATCAAGGAGACACTGTACCAATTGCATATAAATTGCATTTATATACAAATGTAGAAATGCATTTTGCACCGACAGAAAAGATCCTGACAACGGTACAGACAGCTGCAGTGAAAAAAAGATCTTTAACTCAGGGAAAATAAATTATTGTTGTGACCCCGATTCCAGCCATATAAGCTGCTTCAAAAACCAGGGTTCCCAACCCGAAAGCTTTACATCCAAAAGGGATGCAATAGGTCAACCCACTGACAGCAACAGTTGTAGATTACATATTTGACTTTACACTACAAACACAAGCATCCCCTCAATATAAACACAAATATTCCCTGCATAATGAAATAATGACTCTAGATCAGTATGATTTTATAATATACACTGATGGTTCTGCTCAGACTGAAGTAGGGAAAATAAACAAATACTCTTCGTAGCGGTAAAAGGTAAAAGGAGGGATGGAGAATTCCAACCTCATAAAACATACAGGCAGTCATTTTGGTGTTTGTACTGCACAGCTGGCTGAACTGAAAGATCTAATTCTGGAACTTGAGAATACAGATCCTGAGTTCACCACATTTATAGTGTGCAATTTGTATTATTGTGTCCCGTCTTCTAATGAGTATTTACACTACTGAAGCCAAAATGGATTCAGAGACTCCAAAGGATGCACAATAAAGCATAAGGTGCTTTGGGGACGCTTGCCATGGGCTTATGTCATACACACACTGAGCCACAAATGTGTAGGAATACACACTGCAGGGAATTCAATGGCAGACAAAGTCGCAAAGCAACAGTGTAAGCTGCTGCATTCTCTGCAATTACTTGTTCCAATATAAGAATAAATGGAGACATCATGACGGCTGTCAATGCTGCATACAATGGCACCCTCTTACTGAAGGGTTTGCCACGAAAAATATTTTTACCACTTAAGCGCCCGAAATATTCCATTAGCTCATACTTCCAGTGTGGGGGATAGAGTAATGCCTAATTCAGATCGTAGGCTAGAACTGATCCCAGTAGCACATGAGGGTCTAGCATCTGCTCATGCAGGGGTGGTGGCTACAACTTCATTATTGGAGCGATGCCATTGGTGGCCAGGTCTTTACAAACAGGCCAAAGACTATGAGGCATATTTATGAGCCCTTGCGTAACTTTTGTGCCGCCAGTGTGTCACTTTTTGTGACGCACCAGCAGCATAAAAAATGCACCATGTTTCATCATATTTACAAGTGACGCATTGTACTGCTCGATTTTCCCGGCCCTATTGTGTTGACGGGTGATTAGTGTGACTTCAGTCTCTTACCATCCAAGTCTAAGGGTTAGAGTAGTGAATGGAGCCTATTTACTAGGCACTTCGACATGATCCTGTGTTCTTCCCCATAGATCAGGGCTTGCACACATATCCTAGGGGATAGATTCGTTAGTATTAGGGATAACCTGTCCTGTAGTGAGGGTATTTCATGGAGCCGTGCTGAATTCAGGCCTGGTAGGCCTCAAACGGGAGAGACTCCATCTTTCTTTCTGCTCCGGCAGCTTGAGATGCTTCTAGGTTAAGGGTGATGTTTTAGTTATGAGGTGTTATTCGCTTGGAGAGAACCGGTTCAGGCCAGCCCTTATCGAAGGATTGTATTTTTCTTCATGCCGAAGACACTACATCAGGCCGGCCGGCTGGGAACGTGTCCTTGGTACGGGGAGGTACAAGAATTTGGTGGGCGGCAGGTTACGGGCCGGAATTTTCCATGAGGAAATGCACCTCTATATTAGTGAAAGTCTGAGGCAGATACGGTGCACTTACTTCAGTCCGTAGGCGGCATCTAGCCGTTAGCAGTAAAGCTACTACTTATTCCAGGGAAGACAGATGACAAATTTGAAGGCAGAGAAAAACCGAGAGACAGATACTCTTCTAGCAGAATAGCCAGAGAGGAGAGAGTAGCCGATGAGGAAGAGGTCCCAGTGACTCGGAGAAGGGAGAAGGGAACAGATCCGTGACTGCGGAGGTGTGACTTCCAGGCGAGCCGAGGCACAGACGAGAAGGGAACCTAGATGACCATTGAGTGCAGTCTACACACGACTAAGGTGATGTCGACCCCTTTCTTATTAGAGTGTACAACCTAATCTTTCACTTTTCTTTGCAGGTTATGTGTTACATAGTAATGTTATGTGATTGCGTATGTAATGAGTAATAAAGTACCCAGTTTGTAGTGAATCAACATGTGCTGCGTGTTCTTGTATAAGAGGGTAGCCTATTCTTCTAGTCAGCTGTGACTTGACATGAACAGATGTTAACCCTGATCAGGTAAGTGGTAACTGAATAAGGGAGAGAGGAGCCCCAGAGAACAGGTTGTGCTCAAACTGGCAGTTCTTGTGTGATCTGATAAATAGTAAAACTGATTCCCTTGTTGTATGTTATGGTAATCATAGGATGAACTTGTACTGAGGCTGCCGTCTGGGTAGGAAGTCCTGGGTCCGTCTGGGACCGCGAGGCTGAGGCTGCCGTCTGGGTAGGAAGTCCTGGGTCCGTCTGGGACCGCGAGGCTGAGGCTGCCGTCTGGGTAGGAAGTCCTGGGTCCGTCTGGGACCGCGAGGCTGAGGCTGCCGTCTGGGTAGGAAGTCCTGGGTCCGTCTGGGACCGCGAGGCTGAGGCTGCCGTCTGGGTAGGAAGTCCTGGGTCCGTCTGGGACCGCGAGGCTGAGGCTGCCGTCTGGGTAGGAAGTCCTGGGTCCGTCTGGGACCGCGAGGCTGAGGCTGCCGTCTGGGTAGGAAGTCCTGGGTCCGTCTGGGACCGCGAGGCTGAGGCTGCCGTCTGGGTAGGAAGTCCTGGGTCCGTCTGGGACCGCGAGGCTGAGGCTGCCGTCTGGGTAGGAAGTCCTGGGTCCGTCTGGGACCGCGAGGCTGAGGCTGCCGTCTGGGTAGGAAGCCCTGGGTCCGTCTGGGATCGCGAGGCCGCCACTTGTATTATAAGAGGTCTATATATATATATATATATATATATATATATATATATATATATATATATATATATATATATATATTAGGAATTCCCTGTCCTTAGGTGGTATATATCTGTGGTTACTTGTTGTGAATAGGCCCTAGGGAGAGGGTAACGTTCTGGCTGGGTTAGAGAGGCTCTGATGAGCGGGTTCTATCTGATCCGAAAACCCAAGCAGAACATTTGGCGTCACGAACCGTTTTCGAAACCTGTGTGCGTCGTGTTGTCTCGTGTTGTCTCGTGTTTGCTTTCGGCGTGTGCGTGGTTTTGTTTGTATATTATTTGTGGTATAATTGTGTGTATAGTTTTTCTTCTTCTTTCTTTTCTTTTTCTTTCTTTTCTTCTTTCTTTTTCACGATGTTTTCTAGAAAGTCAAAATCTACTTTTAAGTTGCCCATTGATATTCCCGGATGGGATTCAACGCCTTATGAAGCCTTAGCCCGTGAGTGGGCTGATTCTACTGGTTTGAGTGAGAATTGGAATTCTTCTTTGGAGCTGGCGGAGCCGGCTAATGTGATTACTTGTTTACAGAAGGCACCCGTCGCGAAGGGTGAGGAGATTCCCATTTTGGGGCGCAGAGGTTGGATTGTTCTGTCTGCGTACAGGATTCTGCATGAGAGGTTGTTGAAGCTACAGATATCTCTTAAGGATGTGGAAGCACACTTTGTTGAGATTCAGAATTCTCATACTTTGTTGCGGTGTCAAAATAAGTTGCTTGCTGACAAACTTGAGACGTACCAAACTATTGCCGAGAGGGCGGCTGTGCAAATTGCTCGTTATAAATACAAGAATCGGCGTGGTCGGGTTTCGACGCGAAAGGTGCGTCTGGTCGTGGCGAAAGCCGGACTGGATTGGAATCCTGATGAATGGGATGGTAATATCTGGAACTCGAGTGATTCTCCTTCCTCGGGTGAGGAGTCTGCCAAGCGCGAGTCCTCTCGCTCCGGCCGTGATTGTAGGTCTGCTTCTTGCGCCTCTGATGGTGCTCCCCGTGATTGCGCTCGTCCTTCGAGCGGGGTCGATGCTTCTTCCACTGATTGTTCCTCTACGTGTACTGGTCGAACTCCTTGTGATGCTCGTCCCGCGGTCTCAGTGCATCCAGTTTTTCGTCGGAAGTTGCAGCAGTCTCCCGCTGCTCCGCAGGGTGTTTCTTTAGACTCTTTAGAGGACTTTACTCAACAAGAAATTAGTGATATTTTGCAGCGATTTCGGCAGCGAGCTGGTGAGACCTTGCTCACATGGATGGTGCGCCCTTATGAACTGGGCGCTGCTGGCATTATGTTAGATAATGGCGATTGTTTGAAGTTTTGTTCCTTGAGTTCGGATTCTACTGTACAGGATCATTTTCGTAACTATAATGGTGGTGGTCAAATTTCTTTACTTCAATTGGCGACTGAGGGTTGTAATCAAAAGTATCCTACTGAGTCTGATTGGCCTGTGAATGACAAACCGTGGTATACTTTGCGCGACGCTGCACAACGTCTCAAAGAGGAGGTGATGAAAACGGCAATTTTTCTGGGTACTGCTGACAGGTTGCTTGATGGTTTGTTGACATCTTCTGTGCGGAATCGTATCATTCGTTCTTCCCCTGTTGCCTATAAGCAGGTCATGATGACTTTATTGATTAATCAGACTGGTAACGTGTTATCTACGGTACTGGAATCGGTACGCCAACTCGGTGAGTTGGGTGAGTGGTTTAAACCTGAACGTCAGTCCCGGCCTGACACTCGTACTCCTGGTGACAATAAACTTACTAGACGTGATATCTTTTCTGGTCTTCTGGCCGATGGTGTGCGGAGGGAGGACATTGACGGTGAGACTACTGCTCGTTTGTGGGAGTTGTTTCGCAAACGTGGCTTGGATCGGAAGGAGGGTGCCCGGCGTGTTCGGACGACTGAGTGGGATCGTGGTGGTTCTGACGGTAGCGGTGATGACGACCGCCGTGGGCGCTCTGTTCGTCGTGATGATCGACGTTATGTACGTGATATGTCCCCCCGTCGTGAGAGAGACAGAGAGAGAGAGGAGGAAGGAGAAAGGGGGAGAAATGATTATGTTTACAGCAGACGTAGAGATGATAGGGATCAATCCCCTGAGTTGAGGAGGAGAGAGGATCGTCATAGTTTGGCCGATCGAAACCAGCAGTGCAATGCAGAAGACACGAATCCATTTCGTACTGGGAATGGATATGAACAGGAGGTACCGATACCTAAGAAACGTGAGAGTCTTTATCCTGATTTATCCTGGTACACAGAATGCAGTAAGCATGACTAGGAAATAGGTCACGCGTTAGAACTAAGGGCAAACCCAATAATCACTGGGACCTGGGTAACAAACAGTGGAATAGAAGTGGTCCCAGAGTATACATAGAGATTGAGAAAGATCAACAAAAAGAAAAATTGCAACAATTTTAAGACAAAACCATAGTGTTATTTAATCACACTAGGAACAGGCATATAAATGCATAAAGTAAATCACACTATTTACAAATGTGCAGGGTGCCACGGGGAAGGGGAGGGAGTGAAGAATTGGGTAGGGTAGTAGAATAAGTGACTTAGACAAGTTCAAAGCAATGGTACAAATCAATTGTTGGGCACCTTAGTGTCGTGCCAAATATTCAAGAGTCATTCATTGACAAAATCAAATATTATTGCCAGGAGGCCATATACAAGTGAAAGTTCACAGTGCTCGACGCACTATTGAGGGTACTGGCATGATGGGATGTCGACGTTTCGACCCCTCTTCAAAGGTAGGTAGATTAAATCCTTACAGGTGGGGTCTTCCTCAGGACAAAGAGGATGGTGGACCGGGGAAGGTAGGCACCTATGCAAAGATATGGGTGGGAGTTAAAAGAGGAATAGTGCCAAGCGGAAATTCAACTGTAGGACTGGGTAAGGAAATGACTGCCATAATTACCAGAAAAAGAGAAGACATCAAGTCAGTGACAGCTTGGCATATGGGCACAGAAGGCTCAAAAAGTCAGGTGGGAGTGAAAGTCACCTAAAAATTAATTTAAAAGCGACAGTAAGGTCAACAATGCAGTCGGTTTGAAAAGCGAGAGGTGGGTGATGACTCCAAATAAATCTAAACTCACGTGTATTATTTGAAAAAAGGGAGGAATAGAATACTCCATCAAAAGCACACCGCTGTGTAATCGGTATGTAGGGTGAGACGAATCACCGAGGAAACAGCCTCTAAAAACAAATGGAAAAAGCGTTATATAAATGAGTGAAACTATAGGTGGTCCTACAATAGAGAAATACAGAGCTAACAGGACCAGGTCACCCACATTATCATCCGTATACTACGATGTCAGAAAGCGGGACTAACAAGTCCAGTCAATAGCAAAACTGAGAAAATGTATAATTAATGAGTCGAATCCAGCAGGAAAATAAACAGAAGGGCGATTAATCGTGTTGTGCACGAGGACTAGTTAACCGGACTGAAGTTTGACCAGAAGCACGTACAGGTGAAAAACCATAACAATAATGAATAAGGCAAAAAATGACTATGAATAAAACGGGGGACTAAACATATGGACAGGGACAAAAATCTGGGTCAAAATTAATCAAAGGGAACGAAGTGTCTTCCAAAAGGTTCCCTTACCTTGAGACGGCGTGCAAGACTGAACTCGCTCGACTCTACCGGCTAACTGAGGACGCGGAGCGGCTCCCAGATAAGGAGAACGCTGGAACCGCGTGACGTTAAACCGGGTGCAGCAGCAGGATGCTGCCAATAACTAGAGAATAGAAGAAAGACCATTCGAGTAGTTCAAATGCGAGGTTAGAAGATAGAAGGTGGGTAAATGAAATCCCGGACAAAATAAATAGAGTAAATAGAATAATGTCAGATTAAATGTGTTAATGAATATCATTTAATAGAATGCAAGGCTGAAAGGGCCTCGTCGGGGCCCGGGGGATCAAACTAATCAACGGATTGGGGTTGAGATGGTAAAATATGCACGTAGGGGATCACGTAAAAGTAATGAGAAAGGATCTCATTGATTTACAAACGATTGTGCACTTTTGGATTGCAAAATTACATATAATAAAGAGCGTACAGTAAAACTCGTGATCATTTAAACAAACACATAAATGAAGAGACTGTTATACAATGAATGCATTGGTTCGAAGCGTCTCAAGGTTGAAAAATGACACATTAAACCGGCACAGCATATGAATGAAAAAGGCAACCAATGGTTGTTAAAACAGACATATGAGCTCATATCGGTCAACATTTTCAGATGAGGATGCAAGAGAAATAGAAGATGATTACATTGAAAAAAGACGTCAATTGGTCATGTCGATACATGTGAATGGATACAAGCTTGCTGGATATGACAAAGTATGGTTCCAGTGGGAAAGAAAAAAAAAAAAACAATCAAAAAATGCATGTGCATAATACGTACATTGGTCAAAAAGGCTCATGGTCAACATCATACAATGTCTCAGAAATAACGTTAACCACAGGTTAGAAAATGGGCTGGGGAGAACAGAGCAAAAAAGAACCTTGTTCATGAGCTACCGAGGGTAGCTAATTGGGCATTACTCGGGTCTTGCTCATTTAAACCAGTTAGAATCGTGTCAAAGCGGATCATCATTTTTGACTCTCTAATAAGCAGGATAGAGGATATATTACCTCCCCGAGGTCCCAGTTCTGTCTTTTCCAAAACAATCCATTTCATTTCTTCGGGGTGGTGTCCCAGTTGGTGATAGTGATCGACTAAGGGTGCACCTGTCACACTACATCTGATTCGACTTTGGTGTTGAAGGATTCTGGCCTTGACTTTCTGCTGTGTCTGGCCAATATATAGTCGGTCACATGGACACAGGATCCCATAGATGACGTTGCTAGAATTGCAGTTGGTATGTGATTGTAATGTAATGGTCTGATGCTTGTATTCAAATTTATTTGATTGCATAGTTGTGGGGCATGCTTTACACGAACCACACTTGAAGTGACCTATGATTAGTGGTAAGCTCCAGAGTGACCGAATCGTTGGTTCAACCGGGTCCTCAAGGAAGGAATGCACCACATGGTCCTTAATGCTCATTGCTTTCTTAAAAGAATGCATCGGTGGGTCAGGTTGGTCAATCTCCGTGGATATAATGTTCCAGTGTTTATTGATGATCTTTTTCACTGCATTACTGCGTGTGGAGAATGTTGTAACACATATCATTTTGTTATTTTGACGTGATGTATTGGGATGTTTGGGTGAGAGCAGAGTGTCCCGTGGGTTGTACCATGCCCTCTTCCGGGCCCTCTTAGAGATTAAGGTGCTCCTGCTGAATAGCAGTGAGGCTGACTTACTGATACATCAAACTGACCGAGTGGCTCAATTACTCATAATGCCTGTTTTCAGTGGAGAGATCATAAAAGGCACTGCCCCAACTTTGCTAACTGTACGAGGCCAGAAAGGTTTTGGCTCCACAGATAACCCTGGGGCCAGGGTTTGGGTGCAGTCGCCTAAGAATCCCCCTGAACAAGCAGAGGTCATCGCCACCGGTCATGACAATACCATTTTAGTTATAAGACCAGGGAAAGATAGCTGGGAAGCGGTCCCGGCTGACAAATGTTACTTACGAGAATGAATAATGCCTGTATTTGATCCTCTTTCAGATCATTCTTTGGACTGTTGCTGCAGGATGTGTCGTCGTCGGACTATTTTCGGGTTGGTTCGACAAGAGAGGAGGGATCCCGTCAACCCGGGATGAGTTACGCACCCGAGTGTCGCGTTCCCTCGCTGCGTGGGATTCGTCATCGAACTTTTGGACCTTACTGGCGAAAAGGGTGACTGATGCCCCTCACTTTTGTTTGACGCCGATGAGATCTGTACACGACATCTTGGCGACCTGTCTGGTTGCTGTCCCTGCTTCGCTAGAAACTTTGACTCATATTTTTAATATTTCAAAGGCTCGCCCCAATGTTCTTCTGGGCGATTTTGCTACCCATGCGTATTGCCCCTTATGTACTGAACTACCAGACCAGATACCCCCCATCCAGTCCCAAATAGTTACCTATAATATCACACAAGGAGATTTGTGTTTTTTCCTTACGTGCAATCCTGGTGCAATTTCTGAATGTCTGCGTCTAAAATTGAAAGGTGCTACTTCCTTTACCCTTCATGAGCGAACTTTGTGCTTTCAAAGGACACCGAAAACATGTGCTTCTGTCCAGAACAATATGACTTGCAAGAGTTTGGTAGTTACCCCCAGTCATTATCGCACGATGTTACTACCTGCCGGATGGCTTTTCTCATGTGGTAATACTTCCTGGCCATATGTCCCCGCAAATATTTCTGGAGGCCCTTGTGCTATTACGAGACTCAGTTTACTGATGTTCTCGTCACATCCGAATGCCAATTCTCGTGTGATTCGAGATACAGTGATGTTACAGGAGGATTGTGACTCGTCTTTGCATTTATATTCCAAGTCTGAATACCTTAGCCTGGCTATTTCAATTATTGGTGTTCCTGCTTTGGCGGTTTATAATGCCAAATCTATTGGGAAAATGGCCTGCTGGATGGTAAAATCAATTAATCATACTTCTACAGTCCTGTCTGACATGCTGTTAGACGCCCAGGGTGAACGCAGAGCCATCTTGCAAAATCGAGCGGCCATTGATTATCTTTTGCTTAAACATGGACACGATTGTTCTGATTTTGAGGGTCTTTGTTGTTTTAACTTGTCTGATCATACACAATCCATTCGCGCTCACATTGATAAGTAGGAAGTCCTGGGTCCGTCTGGGACCGCGAGGCTGAGGCTGCCATCTGGGTAGGAAGTCCTGGGTCCGTCTGGGATCGCGAGGCCGCCACTTGTATTATAAGAGGTCTAGATATATATATATATATATATATATATATATAGTAGGAATTCCCTGTCCTTAGGTGGTATATATCTGTGGTTACTTGTTGTGAATAGGCCCTAGGGAGAGGGTAACGTTCTGGCTGGGTTAGAGAGGCTCTGATGAGCGGGTTCTATCTGATCCGAAAACCCAAGCAGAACACGCATCTAGGTAGATGCGTCACTTTGTAAGCCCCTGTGCCACATTATACCTGCGCCAGGTATAATGTATGCAGGGTGGGCTTTCCGAGGCAAGTAAGCCTCGTAGAAGTGACGCAGTGAAATCTATGAGATAGTGAGATCTATCAGATTTCACTGCACCACTTCTAGGGCGCAATATCTTACACCTGCCTCACAGCAGGCGTAAGACTGATGCATGCCCTTTCAAATGGGGCTTGCCCCATGTGAAAGGACACATTGCTGGAGTTGCGTTACTTTTGTGACACACACCGGCAATGCGTCACTTTTGCGCCAACAGATACGTCAGAAATACTGACGCATCTTTCACTCCTTGCGACATGATGCGTCATACAGTAAATATGACACATCATTGGTGTCGCAACAAGGGCGCAATGAAAAGTGACGCATTGCTTTTTTCACGCAGTGATGCGTCACTTTTCATAAATGAGGCCCCATGTTCTGAAATGTGACATTTGCCAACAGATAAAAGTTTCACCACAGCTCATCCACCACAAACACCTCTCTTGATCTCAAACAAGCCTCTGGCTTGTGTTTATCTAGACCATTGTGGACCCTTACACTCAGATGGGTCTTACAAATACATCATGTTAGCAGTGGATTCCTACTCTTGATTCTTATGGGTATGGTCACCGCGATAGGCTGACGCTCGAGCTGTTATTAAGGACGTGCAAGTCTTTATCGGCACATATGTAGTAGCCACATTCCATTCGGACCAGGGTCCGGCATTGCCTCGAAAGCTTACAGAGACACAATTGGAAAATTAGGTGTGGATGTGTATTACTCCTCCCCCAACCTTCTTACAGGAAGCATGGCAGTAGAGAGGAAAACATTTGACTTAGAGCAGTCTTTACCAGCTAGTGAACTAGTTCCAGGTCGCAGTTGGGTCCATCATCTGTATGGGGTACAGAGAGCCTTAAACAATCTGCCTAGAAGATTCTTGGGTGGTTGGACTCTCTGTAAAGTCCTGTTCGAGGTTAAAATGTAGGTTCCAGACATTGACAGTCCCAGTACAGTGGTGACAGAAATGCCCTTTGATCTTAGGATCTTATATAAGATGAAATATATACTGTCAACATTGTTTTTTAGGAAGGTTTTAGTCACCTCACATCCAAGGAATGGGTATCATGTGGTCACATTAGGCCAGGGTAGGAACACCCCCATTTTACATGCTCACGTTTAAAGTTGACATCTTTTTTAACATTGACATTTGACACACATTTGCTTGCGTGCTTGTATGGACAATATTCCATTAAATAACTTTGCTTACATTTACACATCTTCGTAGGCATATTATCAGAGCCTTAAACATTCTGTACGAAAGCTAAAGTTCAATGTGCAAAAAGTTGTTGTTTGTTATTGTTCACTCAGTGACAGCTTTGTCAGGATAGAATGAATTACGACAGCCTCACTGGGGCTTCGGTATGGCAACATGGGTAAAGTTTATTATTTAAATGACATTACTCCCTTGTTTAGTCAGAGGAGCATTTTACTGACACTATCGAGGTCTCCCCACGCTGGAATTCCAGTCCAGCTGAATCCTGTTTACCTCCTGATAAAGATGGAACCCAGTTATACACCAAGACGGGCTCCCCAATGAAACATACCCACAGGTAACTGGGGAGTTAGATCACCCACAGGGTTTATGAAAGATTCACCCACCAAAGGCACATTAGGATAGGGAGTGCTATATCCATCCTCATATGCAAGCATATATTCTACGTAACAGCGCAATGGTTGAACTGTTCATTTTCGTTACTATTCTTCTGATGCTGATTACTCTGTTTTGTTTCCTTCTATTGATTATTGCAGCACACATCTTTTACACAAGAAGCTTGCTTCAATAAATAATGAAATGCTAATTCAAGTATTTCTTGTGTCCATCTTTGGGCATGCATGAACTACCAAACTAAAGGGTTTAGATCTGTTTCACGATTTCCTTGGGGTGTCAGGGTTGTCATGTTCTGAGGTTCTGAGGTTGCACATACCACCTGTTACCTTGCAAGGTTAGGGGTACAGATGGTACACCGTGAGCTAGCCAAGACTAAGGCCAATATATCCTAATGGTCTGTGTGGAATCAGTCTTGCACAGTTTTGATGTTTATGTTGTCCAACAAACACACAGTTTAGTTGAGAAAGTATGAATTGTACCTCACTCCTACTTTTGCCAGATGGGCTAAAGCTATGTTTTTGGGTGAAAAAAGATACGGATTCCTTTGGGACTTTTACCCCCCTTGCAGCAGAGATGACACAGCCTCAAGGCCGTTTTTGGGAGAAAATTATTTGAGGACATTGTTAGATCTGATGATTGGCCCAGAGGATCAACTTACAGGACTTTTTATTGTAACCCTGTGGCTCAAGCCTATTTGATAGTAGTGATTGTGCTTTTAAAAAAAGCATAACTTGAGCCTCTGGTCTTGTAATAAAATGCAGATAATCCTAGCAAGAACAGAGAAGGGAAGGCTTGATTTTAACAAAGACACAGAGGTGAATATCCCTACACTGTCAAATATTTGTTAGATGTTCCGGCCCCTCCATATTAAATTTTCTACACCAGAATGGTCATGACTCTCTCAAATTTAATTGCTACAACTTCTGGTTATTCCTAAAGCTTCATCTCTTTAGGAAACACATAAAGGTCAAGCATCCAGGCTCCTGGATATTCCTGCCAAAAAGACCTGGGATTCCAAAGGTCTTGTTCTGCTGTTTCTATTGAGTTTCTTCTAATGTTTCTCTTCCATTTTATTTATGAAGTATAGTTTGTCTTCACATCAAGAAAAAGGCTGTTACTTACTAGTGACTTTTATATAGAGAATAAGCTCACGACTCATTGGTGGTTTTGCTTTCCGATTATCTGTGGGTTGCGGCCCAGGGTTTGATGGGAAGTGTAGTTTTCTGTGATTCGTGACTGCTGCTAATAAAAGTAGCAAGTTAAGAACGAATAACATTTGGTTCTGTCTTTAATAAAACCAGGACTTTAAACCTGAATTCAATAGCCTTCAGATGGTCTAGTGCCATTAGCAGGACTGCTGTTCACACCGCAGCACTGCTTTTTCCATCAGCATCACTTAGGAATTAAGTTGTTAGGTCTCGCCTGAGCCAGCGCATATGCTGCTCTGACGAGACTTTTAGTAAGTGGGTTTTGAAAGTGCTACCACAGCTTTCTGTGTGGCCTCGAGCGTGCGGTTACGTGCACATGCACGAGCAGAGGCGCCATCTGGCTTACCTCTCTCGTCATGCGCATCGCTTGCTGGCACACAGAAAGCGTGTGGATGCTGCAGCTGCTATCACTTTTGCCGCCGCGCGCCCACTCGCTCCGCCCTCTCCTTTTTGAAGACTGCTTGTTAAATGTAGACGCTATCGGCGTTCCACTGGAAAGGCGTATCCCTCATCGGTCAACACTGCTTTAGCTACATTTTTATCGGCCTCTTCTCCCATCGCTGCCTGGCATCGCCCTCTGATGGCACTTGAGAAGTCGTACCCTCCTCTTTTTTAGACCCAGGCCACTTTGGCTCTGATGGCTGCTGGCGTGTATTACTGGTAAGTTTTAAGATTCAGGTATCGCCAATAATGCAGCACACAACTTAGTTGACGAGTGTTTCTGCAAACCTGCTTACGACCTATGCTTTTATTGGCCTGTTTCCGTGCCCAGCGTGCACCCCACCCGTGTCCCCTTGGTTTAAATGTCCATGTGTTTTTGATACCCTGCATCGTTAGATCTCCGAAACCAACTACATGTACTCGAATAATATGATCGGTGTTTGGTGTCCTTGCGTGAACTTCTTCACACCCAAATCCTTCACCATCTGGTCCCTTCTATCACACAGTTTCTCGTACTCAGCCCTTCCTTACCTTCCATTATCCGCCAAGGGCCACAAGGCTAACACATTCCTCATATCAGAAATTGCCTGCTTGATATAGGACTTCCGGAATTGAGAGAGCATGTCCGTGTTGTTTTGGTTCCCCTGGTCGGCAGCAAGAAAGAGCACGAAGGTTCTGGTGTAGAAACAGAAAAAATACTATCAGTACTAAAAATGGCGGCCATGCTGGAAGGATGTGGAATATTGGCTTGGGGGAATATTGGCGTTTGCTGCAACTATGCATTCCTTGCAGTGCCAGAGAGGGCTGGGCTTGCAAACAAAAGGAACCACCTTGGAGTGAAAACGTGTCCCGTTTCGTGCGGTAACAGTTGCAACTACAAATAAAGGAACATGGTGACACCTACAAATAAGGTGACGTCTATTTCTGGACAGCAATTGCAGCTTGACTTCAAAGCAAGCGGCGGCTGAAGTGCATGAAAAAGTATGGAGACCGTGATGCAAGAGAATGTGGCGTAACAACCAGAGCTTGCGACTTTGGCCTTTGAAGCAGGGGTCGGCTCAGCATCCTGTGATTCTGGACAAATAATCACTTAATTTCCCCGTGCCTACAAAAAACAAGCATTAGCACAGCCAATAGGTCTCGCCTTTGGGACCTAATAAGTGTTTAGCCATGCAACAGTAGTGTTGTTGCACCAAGGAAATTGTGCTGCATAACTAAATACTTATAAGGTCCCAAAAGCGAGACCTATTGGCTATGCCAATGCTTGTTTGTTAAAAGTTGTGCCGCTTAATTTTTTTCATTTTTTGGGGACCAAGACTACTTTTTTAACATTAGAGTTTTACCTAGAGCAAGAGATAGAAAGGTAGGAAAGATTGGGAGTTGGCAGAAAGAGGAAGATACAAAAAAAAGAGTGGCAAGGGGGAAAAGGAAGGATGGAAAAGAACCTGCAAGAGACAAGAAATGCAGTGTTGTGTAACGAGCTGCTTGAGGTAGGAATCCTTGGTATCGGCATCTCCCACTTTCACAGTGCTGGTGGCGTACTGTAAGAACATCGTTGCCCCCTGCATTTATGGGAATTGTAGATTAAGTCCTAATATGGGGAAAGTTAGAACTTTGAGTCCCAGCATGCTTGGGGGCTATTGACCGGAATACAACGCCTGACTAATAATCAATTTAAAGACTGGTGACCGGTTGCCGGCTGTGTAGTTCAACTATGCTATCCTGTTCCCTCTGCAAGGAAAGCCCTAAGCTCACCCTAGCGGCTAAAATGGAGCCTTGGTTAGTGTGAGACGAGACAATCTTCTCTTTTTTACCTGTCTAGAAATGCGTGAATCTGTCTGGAGTGGTTTAGGCAGAGGGGGCAGTTGCACTCCTACCAGTGCTTAATTTGTAAAAAACATAGTGCCGGGGCTCTCGACAGGAGGACACTAGAGCTTGCACCATCTGTTGCCCCTGGCAGCACTGCCAGTGACAGCACCAACACACTACTAATCATCACACTCTTTTAAAAGTGTGACAATTCATACTATTACAGGCCCCCAAAGCTATAAGAATGGCTTTGGAGGCAAATACTAATAATTGGAAATTGAAATTGAAATAATAAACAGAAGTTGTTGTGCTCGTACCTAAATTGGCAGACACCACTACCATGTGGCAGACAGTCATAAACCCCGGTGCTGGCAATTAAGTGCCGGTTCTGAGCACCAGAAAGCACCTGCACAAATTAAGCACTGACTCCTACCATGCTCCTGCTGAGAGAAGGGAGGGAAGATTCATTACGAGTTTAAAACATTTTTAGGGAATTTATTGCGTCACCAAATAAACTCTGATGGCAAATCGTGCATTTCGATATATTTTGATACTTCGATGTTCAAACTGGTAACATGTCCCCACCCCCACCCACCCCCCAAAAGACATTTATTTATACTTTAGCATTTAACAAAACATGTATTCGTTTTGCCATTTGGCTAACTCCCGTTAAAACTGTAAGACTTCCCATGGGATTTTATTAAAATCTGGACAGACAGCCGATGCAGCCACCTCTTGTTTGTTTTGTGCTTGCGTAATCTCTCCAGAACCTATTATTCTTCACAGAGTTTCCACTGAAATACAGATCAAAAACTGAGAGGCAAGAACATGTACAACGAGGACATCCGAGTGCAGGATGCACTGAGCTATCACAGCACCCAGTTGCTGATGTCATTACATTAGCGCGTCCTCACTGACCAGATAACAGCCTGGACCCATGCAGATCTGCCGCCGAATAAACAGCCCTAGGCTGATAATGAAAAGTCCAGCGCCAGATTATGTGATCTGTGATGGAAGAGAGCCAAGAGAGGTGAGCGAGTTAAGTTGTGTTTCAATATTGTTTCCCACATTTCCCCAGAGGTCTGCCGGCACGGCCTGGAAGGAAGTCATCGATCGGATGCACTTACTGCTACGAGGATGAATAACCGAGGGGCAATACTGCCCTCCAGTGGACACCACTCACCCAACAGCTGCATCATGTTCTGCAACCGGGTGCTGGTTTTCATTGGCTTTGTTTATCTTCATTTTATGCATTTACGAGTTATTTTGCAAAGTTACTTTACTCTTTAATATACTTACTATTTTTTAACTCGGTTTGGAAATTTACACTTCCTTTAGATGTGGAAGGTCACATAGAGATATCTTCACCACATTACATAGTCAGATTTAGCGGCAATTATCGTGTTTTAAAAATCAATGTGAAATCTTGCTGGGGGTAATACCGTGACACTTATTATGTGGCGGTGTTTACATTGTATTAGGAAAACCCTACAAACAGAAGTGCTGTACATAATAATAGGCGCAAAGGAATGTTTGAAGGAGTTTGGTTTCATAAAGGTAAAGTGAAGGAGCATAATTAAGTGTGACTTAGGCAAGATCATTTAATACAACATGCTGGAGCATATTTACAGATTTATAACTAGGCCGAATGTGAGCCACAAAAGTGGGTGGGGAGGACTTTTGTCGTGAAGTATGGTACGCAGAGTTGCTTACCGGTGGATGTGTAGAGTGTATCCCAGATGCTGTGAGTGAGACATTAGAGGAAAAGGGCAGATGGAGATGTATTTATTTATTTTATTTTATCCATTTTTGCAAAGCGCAGACTTTACCAGAAGGTGTCAGAGCGCTGTACAATAGAACCAGTTACGTTACATGAGAGAAATGTTACAAAATAGAACGTTACAAAAATAAGAGGAGACTAGAAGAGGTAGGGGAAAACCATAGAAGGCTAGAACACAATATCAAACACAGCAAGCAAGGGTGGGGAATGTACAAGAAAATATTACAATTTTACAATGATGAACGAACTTCCTAGCGGGGTCTGAGAATGAAGGTATTAGTTCTGAAAGTGTCATTGGAAGAGAAGAGATTTGAGGTCAGCTTTGAAGATCCGGATAGAGGTGGTGGCACGGAGCAATGGAGGAAGCGAGTTCCAGATTCTCACCGCATTACCTGAGAACGATTGCGCCATCGATCTTTCCCTTTTGAAGGAGGGGGGCCTCAAGCAGAAACTTTTCTGCATTCCGAGAAGGTCTCGAGCCTCCATACATTTTCAGTTTATTTGCCAGGTAACGAGGGGAGGAAGTGTGCAAAGCTTTGTGGGTGATGCAGGCCGTTTTGTAAATAGATTTTGCCTCGATGGGAAGACATCGAAGAGAAGACAAGATAGAAGTGATGTGGTCACTTTGTTTGGACCCTGAAATAAAGCGAGCTGCTGAATGGAGGACAGATTTGAGGGGGGAGAGGTGAGATTTGGGTAGGCCAGTCAGAAGAGAATTGCAGTAATCCAATCTAGAGAGAACTAGTGATTGGACCAAGGTTTTTAGGTCTTTCTCCGGGAAGAACCAACGAATCCCCACAGACGGCGCAGCTGGTAACATGCGTTTTTGGCAATGGAGTTGATGTGGGAGATTAGGTTGAGTCTTTTGTCAAGTACGACACCTAGGGATTTAGTGCTGTCGACAATGATGGGTTTATTGTTGAGTAAATTCAGCTGATCCATCCAGGATTGAACAGGAGGCGGAAGAGAGAGGTAGATAGGAGGAGGAATTCAGGGGCATATTATCAAGCACGGCTTTAAATTTATCGCTGCTTTAGCGGCAGAAAACTGCCACTAAAGCGGCGATAATGGGCTTGATAATATGCCCATGAGAATTCCCATAGAAGTCCATGTTCACACCAGAACATGGGCTTCTATGGAAATTCTCTGCGGCATATTATCAAGCACATAATCGCCGCTTTAGCGGCAGTTTTCTGCCGCTAAAGCAGCGATAATCTTGATAATATGCCCCAGAGTTTTGGAGGGATTGCGAATGAGTTGGTGAACTAACATCCAGTTGTGAATAGAGTTGAACTTGAGAGTGGAGTTGAATAGTGAGAGGTCTTGTGAGGAGGACTCCTTGAGGTAGATTTGAGTGTCATCCGCATAGAGATGGTAGTGGATCCCAGATTTACTTAGGAGGTTTCCTAATGGTTCCAGATAGAGATTAAACAAAGTGGGTGCAAGGATAAAACCTTGAGGGATGCCTTGACCAACCGCCAATGGAGACGAAATATTGTTCGCTATCTTGATCATTTGGGATCTGTCCGAGAGGAATGAGGCAAACCATTTAAGCACTGTGCCTTCCACGCCCATTCTCTGTTGAAGAGTGTTGAGGAGGGTGATGTGATTAACAGTGTCAAAGGCTGCAGAGAGGTCAAGAAGAATTATAAGGCACGATTTCCCAGAAGCATCATCAATCACTTGCAGCAGGGCTGTTTCAGTGCTGCAATTTTGAATGAAGCCAGACTGGTACACGTCAAGGAGATTATTGTCCATAATATGTAGGGAAAGTTGTTTTGCAAGACATTTTTCTGTGATTTTCTAAAGAAAAGGGAGGTTAGTGATGGGGCGGAAGTTGTTAAGGTCTTTTGCATCTGCTGAGGTTTTTTTTAGAAGAGGGGTAACCTGTCCTGTTTTGAGGGCAGCTGGGAGGGAGCCTGGACTGAGGAAGAGATTAACACGCCTGGTCCAGTAAGAGAGAGTATTGGTGTAGAAATCAATGGCGATGACACTAGGGATGGGGTCAGAAGAATGGTTGGAGGGTTTGGTTCCTAGGATGCATTTGAGGAGGTCGTCTTCCGAGTTGGCGGCAAAGTTCTGCCAAGTGACTAAGGATTTTTGCTCCTCAATGGGGGTGGGGTGGGTGACCTGATTTGACCTTTTCATCAAAGAATATAGCACATTCTGCTGCTTTCTTTGAAGAATCCTTAGGCTTGATGGTTTGGGGAAAGCAGTTTGGGTTTTTGATGAGGTCAAAAAGGTTTTTGGGTCTGTTTTTGGCTGAGTCGAGGAGGGATCTGAAATGTGATGCTTTTTCATGGAAGATGTGCTTGTAGTATTTGGATCTTGCCTAACGTAAATGAGAGAGATTGGAGGTGGATGGTGATTGTCTCCAATGTTTTTTCAAGATTCTAAGGTTCTTCCTTTCATCATAGCTAGCTTTATTGAACCAAGGTGCTGAGGGGGTGGGTCTTTTCCTTTTGCTTTGGAGTGGAGCGACATTATCGATTTTGACTGCTAGGACTGAGAGGCAATGGGAGGTGAGACCGTTGACATCCATGTTAGGGTCTAGTCTAGGAAGTGAACGCATAGCAGAATCAGACAGAGTGTCAAGATCAATGTTTTTAGTGTTGCGTAACCAGGTAGAAGCCCTTTTAGGTTGGCCGAGAGTTATAACGCGCAAAAGGTGAAAACGGAAGGGAATGAGGAAGTGGTCTGACCAGTCGACATGGATAGGGGGAGCAATAGTAAGCAGGTCTGCTTTAGAAATAACAAGGTCCAGAATTGAGCCCTTAGAGTGTGTCATTTCCGAGCAGTGTTGGAAAAGATCATTGGCTGAGAGAAAGGTGGCAAGCTTGTTGGCAGCCGAGTCTTCCAAGGAGCCCCAGTGGAGATTGAAGTCACCCAGGAAGATCTGTCTGTCACTTTGAGAATATTGGTCACTGATGAAGTCGGTGAGTTCCTCCAAAAAGGAAGAACAGTTACCGGGTGGGTGGTAGATGGCATGGAATCTGAAGGGTGAGCTGTGATGTACCTGAAGTTCTAGGGATAGACATTCAAATGTGCGGAAGAAGATGGAAGGAAAGGCTTTAATTTGAAGGGAGTTTCTGAAGATGATAGCGACACCTCCCCCAATTATGTCTGTTCTGTCATTTCTGAGGGTAGAGTAGTCGGTAGGTATCAGAAGATCATACAAAGTATGAGAGGAGTCATTAAACCAGGTCTCAGTGAGGAAGAGCATGCCAAGATTGTAGTGGGTGATAGTATCAGAGATCTCCAGTTTGTATTTGATTGCAGATCTGCAGTTGTGGAGCAAACAATGCCGCTCTGATGCAACTGTTTTGGTGATGGGGGTGTTTGGGCTGTTAAGGGAGATAGGGATAAGATTCTTGTATGAGGGTGCCAGGGAAGAAGGAGACGGCTGGTTAGTTCTGACAGAAGAGATGGTCTGAATAGTGAATTGAGTAGAATTTTTAGGAGAGGAAAGTGGAGGGGGATTGACGTTGGTAGTCTTGTAGCTAGCCAGTAAGTTGGTGATGTCTGCGGAGGACAGACTGTGGTTGGCATAGATAGATAGATAGATAGATAGATAGATAGATAGATAGATAGATAGATAGATGGATAGATAGATAGATAGATAGATAGATAGATAGATAGATAGATAGATAGATAGATAGATAGATAGATAGATAGATAGATAGATAGATAGATAGATAGATAGATAGATAGATAGATAGATAGATAGATAGATAGATAGATAGATAGCATCCTGCATTGTTTTTTGTATATCGGGAGTGGTACTACAACAGCAGGCTTGATTCATTAAAATGCGATTTCCCATGTTAATTCCCATAGGAGATTTGAACATGACTACAGCCAGAACCGCTGGAAAGAATTAGACCAAGTTTGGTAGGAAGGTAGATTTTGGTTTGTAAATCACGCTTTCAGTTATTTGGTGTAAACCTGTTCAGTAGTTGTTGAGAAATTTAAGGGAAAGCAAATAAGGATATCTGGGCAGGGCCTAAGCACAGATCTTGTGGTGAGATCTGATTAGCTGTCATCACTTAAAATAGAAAGTGCTGGCAGCCATCTTGAGACAAATATACATGATAGCAAACCATTGAAATGCATTGAAGTGAATGGCAGATTTTGAGGGTTACAAAGAGGAGAATTCATTTGTTGATGGTACCATGCTAATTATAGGAATTGTGGTGTGTTTTAATATGATTTTACCCTGTGAAAAAGCCTTCTACTGGGAGTACATGGAGATACCCACACAGCGAATGTTAAGACAGTCTTATATTATCCCAGCGTTTGCTTTACAGGTGAGCGCAAATGCAAGTTGATTTAAATCAGCGTTCTGTAACTGAAAGTCAAGAAAATACATTTTTGCTTGACTGGGAGTGGAAGCACATGTTCTTACAAGTGCCAATATTCGGTGAGGGTGTGTGATGAGTTTGCAGGGAAAGTCAGCCAGGTGGTCAAAGCTACAGGCAAACTTCACCCAGCAAGAGGGTGAAACACACACAACACCTAGTCTGTGGGCCACAAGCAAGGAAAGCACTTTCAACCTGACACACTGCATCAAGGTAGAGATTTCACCCTAGCCCAGGGCTTTAGCGGACGAAATCCAAAATATAACGAAGCCGATATATTTAACGGAGAGGAAGACAAATATAACACAAAATCCAACCCGAGTGTAGCGGTCTAGTGGCTGCATGTTGAAGTGACCCTAAACCCTTGGCCCACAAGGGCCTGCCTACTTTGTATCACTCTCTGACCAGGCGTGGCCAGAGAGCTTAAATAAACGGGCAGGGGTCGCTCAAAACTTCCGGCCCACACCAGCAGCATTGTGTGTGCATTCATTTGTTACTGCTCTGTAACAGACTGTGGCGCGTAGCCACACAACACTGGCGACGAGGGTGGGCGTACAGCCGCAGTGGTCGCTAGTCCCCACACTGTCCCCTCATCTCTGCCCTGCAAGCCTGCACTCAACGGAATATGGAGAACCGTCCTTGCCGGCTGGTCCGCCGTGTGCCCCCTGCCTCCGCAGGCATCGTGCTGCAGTACTGAGGCTGTACCCTTCACGCAGCAGAGCAAAGGTACCGTGCCCCCGCTAGCAGCCCGCTCAGCCTCTGCAGCCCTGAATCATCACATGCCGCTGACTCACTGCCAGGCCCCGGAGCATCACCAGCGCGTGAGTCCCGAAGACGCTCACACGCGCAGCACCGCCAGCCAATTATCGGCAGTTTGCTGTGGAACCTCAAGCAGCCACCACTGTCTCCCAACATGGCCTGAAAGCACGTGGCAGGGCACAGCTCTGAATTTCAGCCTGCTGAGCACCACAATTGGCACATTTGCACTTGCACAGAGAGAGGAAAAAGAAACTCCTCAATTCACCTGACAGCAGGAGGAGCAGCCTCTAAGGGTGCATACAGACAAGTGAAAGGACATTCACATTTGGGGGCCCACACGTCGCTCATCAGCATAGGGCACAGAATTTGGAGGCAGTTGTCAACGCCACAGCAGGAGCTACAAGGCCCAACACTTAGACATGTCAGACCCAGCAGCACAAGCAGCCCCACCAAATGCCCAACAGATACAACAAGCAGCGCAACCAGAGTCCCAACACTCCCAAATCAGTGCGAAGCCCCCTTTCACTGAACTAATTGACCCGGCCACTGCGTCCCCCAGATGGAATGTCTGGATTGGCAGGCTGGACAACTACTTTACAGCCGCAAGGGAAATGGATGGCGTAGTCAAGAGACCGCTACTGCTACACTTTGCAGGGAAAGAAATCTACAAGCTGTTTGTGCACCTGCCGAACACCAGGGCGCCCACTGACTCCGATGCTGTGGTTAGGGCTCTGAATGCACATTTTGATCCCCAACTAAACCCCGACTATGAGTGGTTTAAGCTCCGACAAGCACGTCAGAGAGAGGGGGAGTCAATGGATGCCTTCCACGTGCATCTAAGGGAACTGGCTAGCAAATGCACAGATGAAGACCAAAACAAGGAGGTGAGCCCAAGTCATCCAGGGATGCCGTAATAAAAACCTGCGGACCCTCATCCTAAGGCAGCCAGGAATCACTCTTGAGAACATCCTTATCATGGCACGATCACAAGACCTATCGGAGGCTAGGGCAACCGCAAGGGACGTCGCAATCACCCAACAGGCGGAGAAGGCGGTGGCAGTCAAGACCGAAAGAGCGGATGCCATGTGAATGCAGAGCAGGGGCACCCACGGGAGGTGGCCAAACAGAAGCTTGCGAGGGTCGCAGTGTGGTTACTGTGGAAAAGAGGAACACCCCCAAGAAGAATGCCCCACACAAGGCAGGATGTGCTCGAAGTGCGACACCCCCAATCACTTTGCGAGCGTATGCAGAGGAGGACCTCGGAGCCGAGGGGCTCGCGGAAGAAGACCACCGTCCAAGGCAGTGAGACACCTATCGTTGGAGGAATTGGACAGTTCAAAAGCGCCCAGAGCACCAGCGCAGCGCAGACAATACTTGGAGGATTCCTCCACGGAAGAGGACGGAGAATGCTACCTCATCTCCTTCGCCAGTGACCTCAAACGAAGGTGACACCCACGTGCACCATTGAGATTGCAGGTTCACCAGTCACGGCGCTGATTGACATGGGAGCATCCGTGAACGTGATGGGGTGTCAGCAGTACAAACGACTGAATCCAAGACCCATACTTACTGACCCTGTCGCATGTGAAAATCCTGACGTATGGCAGCCAGACGTCGTTAACTCTCAAGGGCAAGATGACAAGATAACCACAACATTCCACGTGGTAGACAGACAGGCAGAAATATTGGTGGGAAGTCACACGGCTGAAGACCTTGGCTTGGTCACATTCGCCAATGTGGTCAGGACACTGCAGAAAAAAAAAGATATACTAGAACTATTCCCACAGTTGTTCAAAGGCCTCGGGAGCATGAAGAGGCCACCGGTGTAACTACACATCGATAAGGCAGTAAAACCAGTCACCTTGCAACACGGGCGCATACCGTTTCATCTACGACCGCTTGTGGAGTAGGAAGTTGCAGAACCTCGAACAGCAAGGAGTCATAGAGAAAGTTACGGGGCCAACACCATGGGTCTCACCCATGGTGATAGCCCAAAAACTGAAGCAGCCAGGAAAAATCAGACTCTGCAATGACATGCGTATGCCCAACCAAGCAATAAAGCAGGAGAGGCACCTGACGCCAACTGTCGACGATATCCTGGCTGATCTCAACGGGTCCTGATGGTTCTCCAAGCTAGACCTCAACGCCGGATACCACCAGTTGACTCTAGCAGAGGCGAGCCGATACATCACGTCTTTCTCGACTCACCTGGGGTTACACCGCTACAAAAGGCTAAACTTTGGTATCTCTTCGGCGGCAGAGATCTTCCAGAATGCAGTCAGAGAAGTGTTGTCAGGACTTCAAGGGGTGCTAAACGTCAGTGACGATATCTTGATACATTCTGCAACCATAGAGGACCACCATTGTCACCGCCGTGCCACCCTCCAACGAAGTGCCGATCATGGAATAACCCTTCACCGGGACAAGTGTCAGTTCTTCCAAACATCCATTGAATTCTTTGGCTACGTATTTAACCAAGACGGAGTGAAAGTAGACCCCAGGAAGTCACAGGCCATACAGCTAGCCCCCACACGCACAACAGCATCTGAAACCCGGAGCTTCCTAGGAATGGCCACATACTGTGGACGGTTCATACCAAACCTTGCTACCATAGCTGATCCCTTGTGGGCTCTGATCAAGAAAGATGCTGTCTGGAAATGGGAGAGAGAGGAGGAAGAAGCCTTTCAAAAAGTGAAGTCAGCGCTCTTGGGGAAAACCACCATGGCCTACATCGACACCACCCGGTAGTGGATGCTAGCCCCGTTGGGCTGGGAGCGCTCCTTGCCCAAGAGGCCGAACCAGGAAAATGGGCTCAGCTGACTTTCGCAAGTAAGGCTCTCACCCCGAAAGAAGCCCATTACTCCCAAATCAAACGGGAAGCACTGGCAATCAAGTGGGCCTGCCACCACTTCCACCTGTATGTCAGCGGACATCCCTTCAGAGTCGTGACAGACCACCAGCCACTGCTTCCTTTGTTCAGAGGCACCACACCACACCCACCACCAAGAATCAAGCAGTGGGCGATACAATTGCAACACTACCAGATGGAGCTCGTGTATCGACCCAGAGCAAGGAATCCCACCGACTTCTTGTCACGACGACCCCGGAAGAGTACATCAACATGTTATCCCAATGAGCGTGTCCACGAGCCCTAACCATGGATGAAATCAAGGCGGAGACCAACACCGATGTGGTGCTCCTGAAGGTGGTGAAAGCCCTGCAGAAGGGATCTTTGGAAAACTTCCTTCACGGCGTCAATGGGTGGAACGAATCAGACCGGGTCCGGCTTTGGAAAATCTGGTAAGTCTGAGATGAGCTGTGTGCGTAGTGCTGAAAGGACCACGTATTGTCATCCCGGTGAGACTCCAGGAGCGAGCGACCGTCCTAGCACACGAAGGCCATCAGGGAACAGTGAGGATGAAGTTGAGAATGAGAGAAAAGGTGTGGTTCCCTGGCCTGGAAGCAGCCATGGACACAGTAGTCAGGAACGGTAGAGCCTGCCAGCTCACCAGCAGCCCGGAAGCCCCAGGGCCCATGATAACAGAGGACCCTGCACCAGCCCCATGGTCATGGGTGAGCCTGGATTTTGGGAGTTTCCCAGACTGGCGAGTGACCGCTGTCCTGATCGACAGTTACACGAAGTACCTGATAGTTGAAGTCTTACCGTCCACGTCCTTCAACCATTTGCAGCCAGTGCGGGAAAAGACATTCGCTCTCTTCGGACTGCCACACGTCATCCAGACTGACAAAGGGCCCCTGTTCCAAAGAGGAGAGTTTAAGGACCTGCTAACTCGCTGGGAGTGAAACATCATCGCATCACTCCACAATGACCGCAGGCCAACGTCGAAGCTGAATGATTCATGCAAACTCTAAACAAAGTTCTTCGAATTGCGGTGGCAGGGCAGTCCAATCCAGAGGTGGCACTCCAGAGATTCCTACGGGAGTACCGCAGCACCCCACACTGCACGACCCAGAGGTTGCCCTGGTCGTTAATGCTGGCTGGGTCCCGGCGGGATACCATCCTGGTAGCCAACAACTGGATGCCTGAACTGTACGACCCAGTCCACACACAAGCTCGGCAGACGGTAGCCAATGAAAAGGCTAGAGGGCGGAGAAGAGCGAAGACCCGTGTTATAGCACCAGGGTGCACTGTCCTGGTACGAAACCGCCACAGCGGAGGGAAATTCCACACAGTCCCATTAAAGCTCAATGGGACTGCTCAATGGGGCTGCCCGCACAGCAAACAAAAGGGGAAGAGACTATCACCAGGAATATATCCTGGTTCAAAAGAGTCCAACATCAGTCGCTGAGGTGTCGCATTCAGGACAACCGGAGGATGGAGAGACTGCGAGCGGAGGTATGACCTCATGCCTGGAAGAAGATCGAGCAGGAATCCACATGACTCCAGCCCAAACTGTGGAGAATGACCCGAGTGCAATCTGAAGGACCTAGGAGACTATCAGCCCGATGAGACGTCAGGGAGTTCATCAGCACAGATACAGTCTGAGATCAAATCCCAGACCGAGCCAAAGACTTGCAGACTTTTTGTGTTCATTTGTTTCATGAGTTTGTTTGAACACGGACTTGGGATGGGATGTAGCGGTCTAGTGGCTGCATGTTGAAGTGACCCTAAACCCTTGACCCGGAAGGGTCTGCATACTTTGTATCACACTCTGGCCAGGCGTGGCCAGAGAGCTTAAATACACTGGCAGGGGTCACTCAAGACTTCTGTCCCACACCAGCAGTATTGTGTGTATGTGCACTTGTTACTGCTCTGTTCCAGGCCGTGGCTCGTGGCCACACAACACAGAGGTCTTGTGGGCAACTGTACATACTTCAAGCAGGACCTGAAGTGACTCTGTGACGATCTTCGTTATTTCGGCCTTAGTGGATTTTAGCCCTGTGGATCCCTGGTGGGGAAAATAAGAATAGCATGTTCGAAGAAATTTACAGGAAGAGACTTTCTTCAGTCAAAACTAGTTTCTTCTTGAAGAGCAACACCACCTACTGGAATTTACTCACTAATTCCCTGTTTATGCTAAACAATTCCTGTTCCATTGCAGCTCTTCGCCAGTGAATGAACTCCTAGGGGAAGATTTCCAAAAAAGTCACGCAGCGCAGCCCGCCACTAGGCTGCGCTGCATTGCGCATCCGGGAAGGAGCAGTAGAGCATCATATCTTCAAAGATATGGCTTACTCCTCCCCTTTTCCTTGCGCAGGCGCTGATTTCAGCTGCCGTGCGCCATGCACACACCTTAGCTCAGCAGTGCTAGGGTGTGTGCATGAGCGTAGCATGGGTTTTGTGCAGGAAGGGTACCCTCCCTGTCCAAAATACTATGCTAGGCACGATGCAAAGTTTTTTCCCACTTTGCATACGTGCTGCACAGTGCAGCACGCATGGAAAGTCGGAAAAGAAAGGAGAAATGAAAGCATTTCTCCTGTTAGCGTCTCCTTTGAAGGGGCATTAACTTTTTGTGCAAAACCATGTTTACAAATCTTTGTAAATATGGTTTTACGTCAAAGGGCATGGGTGGTTGCATGGGAAATGCCCATGTAACACCCATGTAACACTTGGCCCAAAGTAACACAAAGCAGGGCTTCGCACTGCTCTGCCCTATTTAGAGGGTGCTTTCGAGCCCAAAACAAGTTTTGCGCTGGCAAGCAAATAGCAAAAAAAAAAGGTTTGCGCTGGTTAGCATGACTTTTGAAAATCTCCCCCATGTCTTTTAGATTTGGTTAATGGGTGTTTGATGATGTTGATGTTAGTCACAGGTGCTTCAGTGTAGGGATTTCATTTAAACAAAAAATAAGAAAATTAACACAACCATGTAGAATGTAACCCCCTCACTGTTTTTTATGCTAACTCCTGGTGAGCCACCCTTAAAATAGAACAAGAGGACACGTGGAAGAAAGTGTTCCAACATTTTCATGAGATGTTGAATAATGAGAATAGAAAGGTTTTGTCAACACTTAGGAGAGGGTAAAAGTTTTGCTGACCTGTGGACCTAACAATCAGAGGGGCATTCAAGAGGTTGGCTAATCTCAGTAGAGGAATAACTTAATTTAGAGATGTGTTTAGAAAGGATGAGAATTGAGTGGGAGGGGGTCAAGGGTAGGTTGTGAAATGAGGGTTGAGGCGCAACTGTGAGAAAAGTGCAAAAATTGGCAAGAGTTTAGTGAGGCTAATTCTAGTACTAATGTAGGAATGTGGGATAACTTTTGGGTGACGTCAAAGTATGTGATTAGATTGTGGCAAAAGCTGGCTTGCGCTTCATCAAGAGCGGACATGATTGTTAAGCAACTAACTGTATTTTGCAAAAGCAGGGATCTGAGGCTTACTTCATCTTGAAGAGTATTAAGCAAATTCCCTCCTGACATTTTTAAATGATATCTTTCACTGTGAACCCCAAATTGAATCAGTTGATGAAGTCTTCCATTGGGTCTCTCCTAGTTCCTAAATGCTGGAAGCAGGCTCTCCTGTTCCCACTATCCCTAAAAATCTAATGCTGCCCCAATTACAGGACAATCTCTCTTTTGCTGGTTGTGGCGAAAATTTTGGAGAAGCTTTTAATAGGCAAATGACACATTTTTTAAAATCTCATTGCCTCTTACACAACTCCCAATCCCGCTTTAGGAGTGGGTATAGCACTTAGTTGGCCCTGCAGGAAATCATTGAATTTATTAAAGAGAGCCTTGATCATAACTCGGTGGTCATCGTGGTGCTCCTAGACTTAGCCTCAGCTTTCCACATGGTCTCTCATGAAACTCTTCTGATCAGGCTCAGGAACATAGGAATTCAAGGCTAGCTCTTCCTTTGGTTTAAATCTTTCGTGGAGGACAGGACTCAAGCTGTTTTGTTCAGGCCTGGGCATAGTTTGCAGAGTTTTGCTACGCTGAACTCCACGAAGTTACCAAAAAACTCTGCAGAGTTCCATAAGTGGCGGAGTGCAGTGCGAACTGCCGTTTGACCTGGTCTTCCTGCTGCTTGGGTAGTAAATCTACCCGAGCGGTAGCTCGCGCTCGCGAACTTACCATTTGCGTTCGAGGGCAGGGAAAAAACTCTGCTGAATTACGCGAAGCGTAGTTTTCTACACTCCGCGAGCTCCGCAGAGTGCAGAGAACTACGCAAACTACACAAACGGAGTGGAGTTCACCACCCAGGACTCCTGTTGCCACCTTTCTCCTCTGTGGCAAAACCACCTGAATGTTGTGTACCACAGGACTCTGGCCTAAGCCCTGACATTTTTCCCATTTATCTGGAGCCGCTAGTTAGCCTAGTTGAAACCTGTGTTCTCAGAGTGATTTATTATGCTAACAACACCCAATTACTCCTATCCTTTAGGGAGAAAGACACGTTGATCCTTAATTCTTTTAAAGAGGGCCTAAAGTCTGTTGGCGATTGGAAAAACAACAATTTCCTAAAGCTTAACTCTGATAAAACAGATGTCTTCCTTTTTAGCTCTATATGCTATCTTGACACGAGCAATAAGTGGTCTCCAGAACTCAGTACTCCCCCTTTCTCTTCACTAACTGATAGGAATCCCAGAGTCAATTTTGGCTCAGACCTTTCCTTTTCTCTCCAACTAAAAAGTGTCTCATCCAGCTTTTTCGCCAACCCTATGCAAATAGTCTTTAACTGGTTTTGACAGCTTGCTTGCTGCATCGACTGCAGATCGAACAAAATGTGGCAGCCAGATTAATTCTGGAAATTCCAGTCTCTTAATCTATAATACCCCATCTCAGACACCTTCACTAGTTGCCTGTGGTGAAGCGATCCGAATTTAAGGCGCTCATTTTAGCTTTTAGAGCCTTGCAGCTTAGAGGACCTGCATATCTAAAAAAAAAAGAATTATAAGCCTACTCCCATTCCCTGAGATCCAGCCGCCAAAGGCATATTCAAATTCCTCATGGACACAAAGCAAAGAGAGGTGAGAGATCATTCACTTTCCTTACTGCTGGTCTCTGGAATGCCCTTCCTACTAACCTTAGGCTTGCCCCCTCTGAAGCAAGCTTTAGAAAAAGCCTGAAAGCCTTTCTGTTCTCGTTTCACCTAGGCTGCTAGCACCGGGACACCTCTCCGGAGGCAGCTGTGAGCTTTGGATTTTTATTTTTATTTTTGCATTCTAGTCGCAAAGAACTGATTATGTGAAAACCATGAGTGCTCATAGGGTGCCTTTTATGATTTTGAAACAATTGAACTATATGGGGGAATAGGTCATTATAAACTTAGTTTAGGAATGGGTATGTAAATTCAGAGTGGATTCTTTAAAAGATCAAATAGTTTTAAGCATATGGATGAAGAGGGTACCTCTATGGTCAACTGATATAGGCATTATGTGAGGGAGAAGGGTCAAGCATAGATATGGAATGGATGAGTACATTAAAGAGGACAAAGAGGTCAATAAGGTTGCCACGGAAGTCAGTAAAGGAGGTATTCACAAGAGAGTGACCACATTAGAAACATGAGAAGAGGATTTTGTTGAGACTTTGTAAACAGTGGTTTACATTTCCTTGGATCATGAATTGAGATGAGGATGGCATCGGGTCAAAGATAGGATTAGGGTCCTGATATAATAATTGGATGGATGAGGAGGTAGATGCAATCTGTGGTGTTTAAGAGGAACTGTGACCGAGCCAAGGATCTGCTCTAGAGAGGACAGAGCACAGCCCTATGAAACAAAAGGATGAACATGAGGAATCTGTTAATAGAGTCTGACCTACTGTGTCGCTGGGTTCTTGGGTTCAGTTCACATCTCTGTAAAAGTAGAGAAATGGAGGGTGAGTGAGAGAGGAGATGGTTACTGATGAAGAACGTTTTGTTACAGCGTATTCTAGCATTTCACAAGCAAGGAGTACGTTTAGCTGTGCATGGATTAAGTGTAAAGTTCAAGGGTTTGTTGGCCATTGAGTCTGGGGAAGGGTGACATGAAGTGACACAGTGCTGCATTGTTGGGGCATTGTTATGGTGTATGAGGTTGCGTGACAGCAGGGGAGGCAGGCAGGAGACATGAACTGACCCAGAAGACCAATGATCCAGGGAAGGGAAGGCAGAGCATCATAATGAGAGAAGCTATAGTAGGTGTCATAGTTAGTTCTGGTTGGAAGCTCAGTTCGGTGATGATGATGGCAGTAGATATTGCAGGTGTAACTTAGCTATTGTTTGACTCAATAATGTTGGGTGGTGCATTTGGTGCAGGAGGAAAAGGAATGGGGGAGTATGGGATGCCAGTCAAATATTGGGATCTGGTCATATACTCAATGCACCGGTAGTGTAATATGGGTCACAGACTGCAAGTCACAGGAGTACAGGGCATCAGTCAACTGGATGCATGGTAACACAATCAATGACAACAAAAGTTCACAGGGCAACAAGGCATTAGATGCTCAGGTTCCAGCAGCCCACATAATTCAGCTGTTTTCCAGCCACAGGATGCCCCACCCATGCTCCCAGGGAACATCCTACAACTGGGAACAACATCAGAGATATGGCACAAGGCAGGGTGGGGTCTGTGGGTGAAGGGGTTGGAGCTCATGAATGGGGGCTGTGACAAACATACTTTGATATGCATGGAGGGAAATGCTAATAATCAGAGGATAGTACAATTGACGGGCATGTAGCAGAGAATGTGTCAGTGAGGTTTCCCACAGGGACCGCCACCAAGTGGCACCACTTCAATCGTTGCTACATGTGGTAAGTTCCAGTTGCCAAGAAGGGCCACTGAAGCTGCACTTTTAAAATAACAATAGCAAGCTTTGCACTTTGGGAAGCTTGCATGCTTAAAATAAAAGACCTAGTTATAAAAAATACACCACTATTTTGAACACTTTTTACCAAATGAGTATCATGTCTTACTCCTTGGTGCGGCAATGTTTACTTATCTAGTCATGCCCACCCATATGTGTTAGTCGTATTACAAGTTCATCAACCACCAAAGACAGGTTGAAAGCCCACCAGCCTATAGTCTCAAAATGGGCTAACAAAATAAAAGTATTTTTTTAAAGATTTTGTATTTAAGAAATGTGAGGTGGGTCAGAAAGTGCCTCATGTAAGCACCATCCATGGAGCTACTGTTGGTACTCACCAGTTGGCTCACTTTGTCATCATCTGCACTTTCTTGACAGAAAAGAATGAGAACTAAGTCTAAACTAGTGTAAAAAATATTAAATAGAAGAGCGAGGTGTATAAATGAAGGTGACACCTATCTACCATCTATGCCCTGTAATGTGAAAGAAGTAAACAAAGGTGTATAAATGAAGGTGACATCTATCTAACATCTATGCCCTGTAATGTGAAAGAAGTAAACAAAACTACCCATAGGTTAAAATTGAGTTGTGGACATCTATTACACATTTTCTTTAATTTTCTAATATTGTTCACACTCAGTTAAAAAGATGGCATGTGTGGACTATTTTAACCTGAACGGCCGACATGTTTCATTGCCCTAAAGGTTTGCGGCACTTTCATCAGGGCACGGGGGCACATCTCCACCTCAAAAATGCACCGGACCAAGTGGTTGCCAGGTGGACTCCTATCAGTAACTTCCGGATGTGGACCTGGGGGGTAGCAGTCCCCCAGAGATCAATGCAACCAAGCGCGCACACCGCCGGACCAGGGCTCGTTCACGCCCATATGCATTTAATACAAGAGCATCCGGCCTGGAGGTGTGTGCTCTTGGTTGCATTGTTCAAAATAGTTATGTGTTTATTATAACCAGGTCTTGTGCTTTTTAAATGTGTGAGTGGAGAGTGTTGTAGTTATAGTTCCCTCGTATTCTCCGTATTTGATAGATAAAGCTTGCAAGCTTAACAAATAATTACAAGAAACTGGAACTCTTCCGACTTGGCTGTACACCCTTGTGAATGTGTCTGGGGGCCGGGGTATGAGACTCAGACAGGAAGCAGGTTGCTGTTTTAGTGCTTGTCCTGTGGATAAACCTAGTGCACAGTTGTAGACACTGCCTATGTTGTAGATATACCCATGGGTGACTGTTGGAAGGCACCTGGCTAAAGCAGTCCGTATGCGTACTGTATTCCTTCTCCAATTATCTGCTGGTGCATACCACCCTCCGACGACCAACAATACACAGGAGGCCAAATAAAACAACATGAACCCTCAGTACTTGAAGCACAACAGAATGTTCATTTTGGACTGAAGACTTGGTGTGTAATACAGTGCATACTGCTGAGAAGCACTATACAAAATAAACATGATGTACACTGCACATCATGGCCATCAAGGGTTGTCTGCCCTACCCAGATGAGAACAATGAGGGCCCTGATGTGACTCTTGTGACAGTTACACTTACCCAGAATTTAAAAAATACACACATTTTATTCCCTGTCCATAAGAAGCATTCTCTATCATGCTTGCTCTGTAACTATCACACCAAAGTAAATATTCTCCTTACCCCTACTCCTGATAGCAGCACACCCAAATGAAACATTTCCTTCACACTACCACTTCTCTAACCATAATACATTCAATGAAACATTCCCCACTATCCTACCACCTGCCTAACCCTAAGAACACAATTGAATATCGCCCTACTGCATGCCTAATCAGAACACACCCAAAAGAAACCTCAAATCACCTCCTTCAGGTCAATCCATACAATTAAACAGCCTCATCATCATGTCTCATGCCTTTCACCTACAGACTCATTAAAAGGTCACCTTGTATTGTCCATTTCATTTTGTTTTCTCTTTGCAGGCACAACTTGGTGGTCTCCTTAAAATAGCTTATTGGAAAACCTTTGCTGGAGATACAGAGAGCATTGTAAAGGTTGAGCTGATGTCCCTTACACAGAATGAGGCCTTATTTCAAACTGTTTGTTCACTGTCTTGGAGGTGGGTGGCAAGGGTTGTCCTTTCTCTTGGATGCCACTCTTTGGGTCAGCTACCTGGTAGATAGTGGTCTATTTTGTGCAGCAAGATCACTGATGGGGATGGTGAAGTTTGGGCCTGCCCAGCTGATGGATGGTTTTGCGATGAGCCAAATGGCTGAAGGGTCTCTTCAGCAGGCGCATTATCACTTGAGTCTTGGCCCTTCTTCGCGACCACTTGCCAGGCGTGCCTGCTGTGTTGTGGAAAAGATCCTTAGTGGATGAATATGCATATAGCAATAAGTGCTGCTGTACATTTGTGGTTGCCTTCAAGAGGCAGGAGTGTTGTGAGTCATTCAGCTGCGTCCGCTGCTTCTGTTCCTCCCTCTTCTATGCCTGGCAGTCCTACTAAAGATGCAGTTGCAATGGTATGATGAACATATTGTTCCCAAGAATGAGTGGTGAGCCCTTTCACCCGTGGCAAGGCTGGTCCGAAGGGTATGGTTAATATGAACATCACACACCTCTTCATAGCAGTATTCACTGTCTTGCACTGCAGGCCCGATTGTATGAATTTTCTCTAAGATTGACAGTCAAAGTATTTGGAGTGGATATTGTGTGAGCTTGCTTTTGTGTTGCCTGGCACTTATCTTGCTGGAGCTGCAACTGCCTGTTCAGTGTAAAGAGGCCTGTATGTAGCTACTTCCTAACCTGCATGCTGCAAATCCGTGAGCTGATAAAAAGTATTGTGATCTTGATAACATCAATCAGATTTTAACCATGGCCAGATTTACCAAGAATGTGTCAGATTTGTGTTAGTTTTTTTACGCAAACCCGACACAAAGTTTACTGGTGAGATTTACAATCCAGCGCAAATCATAGTTTGCTGTGTAGTGTGATCCAAAGTATCGCAACACAGCGGATGCACTCACTTACTTTGTATCCAGGGTACGTTTCATGGGTGTTGTGTGGGCATTCCCATGCAACCACCCATGGGTTTTGACGCAAATCCCTGTCTACATTTCTTTGACAGGGATTTACACCAAAATCCTGCACCTCCCTGTGGCAGGCATAATGAGACATTTTTAATTTCTCCTAATATTTTTTCTTCCCTTTTTGCATGTGTGCTTGATTCTGTAGTGCACTTACAAAGAGGGAAATGCCTTAAAGTATATATATTTTTTGCAGGAAAGGATCCCATCCGGTACTAAAACTATGCTTACCACCGTTTGAAGATAAGTCATGGGGGCTGCTGTTGGAAGAACACAACGGGAGTTAAAAGAGGCAAGATTGAAGTACGGTTATTTTAAGATTGTACACTAGTGGCACTGATCCTCGCGGAGACTCCAAACCGCCAAACTCTGTCACCATTCTCGATGTTGGCGCTGTGAGAGGGATGGGGTAGATATTGTGCTTTTGTTATTGGAATGGGATAAGGTGACCACTTAATGGAAACAGACATGGGGCACTCGTCAGGGAGAATTTGACCAACACTAGACTGTAACACTAGGATTGTACCTGGAGCAATGAGACGGCGGTTGGTCACAGCACTAGCGGTGGTGAAAGTGGGGATATTGCACTTGTGGAAGTCATCTACGGTCCCTACATATTGACAATGGTTACAAAATCTGCCTGACATAGCATAGTTTGAGAAACTGATTTACAGAGTGAATGACAGATTGGCACAGTTTCAAGAGGTTTGGAGATGCTTCTTAAAAGTGTAGGCCGGCAAGGCTGGAGAATGGGTGGTGAGGTATTTTCTTTTGGTTGCTGAAATAGTTTTTCTTTCTTCCATCTTGGATGTTGGGCGGGCTGTGGAAGGGATCCTGGCAGTCTGAGGGGGAAATATGGGGGGGGGGTGAATTTGATTCTGTAAGGCAATAACAATGGTGCCGTAAACATCCAATACTATTTCTTTTATTTTTTTTTAATGAAAGCTCACTTTGACATACACAGCAATACGCCTACAACCCTGAGGCCGGCTGCGCTCGCACTTAAGGCACGTCTCAAAACAGCGTATCCCACATCCCGGAGACCGGTTAGCGCTGTGCTCAAAAGTTGCAATGCCAGTCATTCTACAAAATTATTTCACTGTATGTCAGTGCTATTATATAATTCTCAAAAAAATTACAAAGTTTTCTTGTTGAAAAAAAAAAAAGAACCCCCCCCCAAACAAACAAAGAGGTGTCAGGCCAGTCGTTTGCCCACCGGACTCTAGCTTTATACATTAACACAGCTATTAGGTTCTAATTCAGAAGCCAATACGTTCCAGATTCCGCCAGTTATTCTTCTTTCACTCAGTCTATGTCCACTTTCCATTCCAGCCCCACTATCAACCTGTACACGGCCAGACCCTCTGTCTGTGGAACCCATCCTGCCCTTCAAAAATTACAAACACCTCAGGGCGTTGGAGTGCTAGTACCCGCCTCGTCTCCCGTCCTTGTCTCTGTCGCTATGTCCCCTCCACCACCTCTTAGATATGCAATGTATAGTCCCCAGAAATTCTTTGGCCTTCACCGCGGTGGGAGGAGTTCGCTAAAGTTTTCAGATTGCGTGCAGCAGTAGAGAACGTCCTGTGACCATTGCGTCACCGTGGGTAAGGGTCCCCTCAGCCAGCACATTGCTACCCTGCGCATCGCCATCAGTAGTCCTAAGTCTACCAGTCTGCATGCAGCCTTCGGCAATTTTCTAGAATAGCCCAGCAGCACCACCACCGGGTCAGGGGGGATGTCCAACTCCGCAACAGTGCTTATCTCCCGGAATATGTCTTCCCAGAATTTAGAGACACCAGGGCAACTCCACGCTAAGTGAATAAAGTCCGCCGTCGGGAAGCGACATCTTTCACAAGCGTCCTCTCGTAGGCCATACCTGTGCAATCTCTCTGGCGTATAGTACACTCTAATAATGTATTTAAAATGTATCAGTCTGTGTTTGCCATGCAGAGATATTCGCTTTGTGTTGGCCCAGCAATATGACCACATGGCATCGTCGATTGTGATGTCCAAGTCTCGCTCCCAGGCAAGTCTGGCTTTGGTGTACTAATTGGCTCTCTGGGACATCGCCAGTTTATATAAATTGGAGATTAGTTTAAAGGGAGATTTAGTTTTGATGATGTACGATAGTTCTAGTACCCCAGGGGGCTCGTCCATGTCATCCCCAAGGTGTTGCCGCAGTGCTCCACTCACCCTATGGAACTGAAAACGCTGCAGCATAGTGGGAGTTTCCGCAGTGTCTGTGACTGCATCCCATGTTTTGGGGACACCGGCTGAAAACAGTTCCCCTACTTTGTAGATGCCCAGCGCTCCGAGGGCTCGTACTACCCCCTTATCTCTGCAGGGGGATAACCAAACCGCCCAGTCCAGAGGCATCTCTGGGAAGTATAATAGAGCCCCCGCCTTCTGCTGCAATATGCAGTTCCAGGCATGCCGAGTCAAATTTAAGGAGTCCAAAATCCCAGTCCTGCTGTCAACCGGCTCAAAGATAACAGCCGGGAGGGGGAGAGGGTCAGCGAACAATCTTTCAAGCTTGAGATTTGGTATGGAATCCGCGCCGTGAATCCAGCTATGTGCCTGCGCCCCCTGCGTCACCCTATAGTACAGCTCCAGGTCTGGTGCACACAACCCTCCTAGATGGTAAGGCAAAGTAAGAACTCACCATTTGACTTGAGCCTGTTTGCCTGCCCATGCCAGGCGCACTAGGGATTTATTGAGCCTAGCGAAAAAGGAGCGCGGCAACACTTTCGGGACATTAGTAAACAGAAATAGAAATCTAGATAGCACTACCATCTTCATGATAGATATCCTACCGATCAGCGATAGGGGGAGCTCGATCCAAGTTTCGACATCATCCTCTAGTTTGTCAACCGCAGTCCCATAATTCTCTCTGAAAACAGTTTCGGAGTCCGTATGTAACCTTATCCCAAGGTATCTGACGGAATCATCTGACCACTGCAGCGGGTACTCCATCTCAAATGGGGAAGTGGACAGGGTGAGCGGAAACGCTATGGACTTAGACCAATTGACCTTTAATCCAGAAAGAGCCCCAAAGTGTACCACCTCTCTCAGGACCGGGGATAGGTTGTTTTCGGAGTCTCTCACATAAAGCAGGGTGTCATCCGCGTACGTGGAGACCACTATCTTGTAGGAGGGAAAACTTACGCCCCTGTGGCTGTGGTATTCCCGGAGTGCACACGCTAAGGCTTGGCGACCAATGCATATAGTATCGGTGATAAAGGACAGCCCAGACGTGTTCCCCTGGAGATGGGGATAGTGTCTGTAACTAAGTCCCCCAGCCGGATCCGCGTAGAAGGCGCATTGTATAGCACCCCAATCATTTGCAAAAAGGCAGGACCAAGTCCCATTCTAGTCAATACTTGCCACATAAAGGGCCACTCCACTGAGTCCAACGCCTTCTCCATGTCCAAGAAGACGGCGATCGCCTTAGTATACCGCTGGACATGTTGCATTGTGCCAAAGACCGTACGCAAATTGTAAGTGAGGTTTCTGCTGGGTACAAACCCTGCCTGTTCCGGGGCTACTAGTTCTGGGGTCCAAAGGGCTAGGCGTGTAGCTAAGATTTTCGCAAACAGCTTAGTGTCCACGTTTAGCAAGGAGAGCGGACGGTAAGATCCACATTCCTCCCATTGATTGTGGCATCTGTCCCATTACACACATGTCATCAAACAACTCCGCTATGTGCGGGAGCAAAAGATCTAGGAAGGTCTTGTAAAAATCACTGGAATGCCATCCGATCCAGGGGCACTGTTCGCCTTCATTCCGGCTAATGCTTCCAAAATCTCATCCTTTTCTATGGGGAGAGACAGAAACTCCCTATGCGAATTAGGCAGGAAGGGTAACTTAATGTGCTCCAGATAATTCAATATTTCCCCATCCATATCTGACAGGCTCGAATAAAACTGTTTAAAGCTATTAGCAATGTCTGCTTCCTCAGTAAGTAGATCACCCCCTTCCGAACGGACCCTAGAAATGGAGGTCTTTCCCTTTCTAGCTTTCAAAATATTAGCCATCACTGATCCAGGCCTATCGCCTTCCCCGTACGCGTGGCTGTGGTATATTTTCCCGAATGCTGCACTTCGCTGTCCGCTGCCTCATGATACTCCTCCAACAACGTCTTCATTACCTCTGTAGTTTCCCCATCTATCCCTGACTGCTGCCTGGCCTCCAAATAACCCAATTTGCGCCCAGGTTCGACAGTCTCTGTCGGATGTCCCGAAGTACCCCGGAGTGCTTTGACATGGCCACCCCGCTAATGTACACCTTAAACGCTTCCCAAACCATCTGGAAACTATCCACAGACCCTATATTAGTGGCAAAGAATGTCTATATCGCTTTGGCTATCGTTTCTTTAAAGAGGGTGTCCAACAGAGAGTAAGGAGGAAAACGCCATGTGAATGGAGGGATAATCTTCTTAGGAGTGGACAAGACCAGCAGGATAGGAGAGTGATCCAACAGAGTACGCGGCAGAACCTGACACGAACGGATCTGGGACATAAGAGACGATTAAATAAGCCAATAATCAATACGTGTATGTAGGTTATAGTAAGCGGAGTAGTGTGTAAAACCACCCTCCATAGGGTGAAGTTCTCTCCATACATCCATGAGTGCCATGCTGATCATTACCCTTTCTATCGTTCTAACTGCCGTCGCCGGCCGTCTGAATGGCCCACCTGATCTGTCTAGGCTCGGGTTCCTAACCAAATTGAAGTCACCTCCCCATAGCATTTGAGTCGTCCGGCTTCTGCTCACTATGTTGGCCAGTGTGGTAAAGAACTCCGGGCAGTCATAGTAACATCCAATACTATTAATGTGGGATTTTGATTCAGATCTTTTTGTTCCACCTCTACAGGACACTCTTTTAGTGTGCTCAGTGATATGGAAGCTGTTGAGTTGTCACATGTCACCATACCTGGTGTGTAGGACGTTGGGGAGATTACCCATCATTATAATCATTTTCCTCGTTGTGGGTTATATTCAGTAACTTTTTTTTGTTTTGACAGTTTATACTGATGTAATGATTGTTTGCATTGAATATCAATAAAGATTTATTATCCCAAAAACTATACTGACCACAACGCAGACAGCTCTGCACTACGGCATTAGAATTGGCACATGGCAGCCAAGGGGCACAAGTGCAGGGAGAGAGCCGAACAGCGCTACATCGTAGTCGTAATTTTTTTGTAGATTTAAATAGCACAGCTTGTCACCTGTGAAGATAGCCAAGTATTGTCCATGGGCACAGGGAGATTAAGTGATTTGCCCAGAATCACAGGAAGTTACGCCAACGCCGAGACTCCAATCTGGATCCCCAGCTCCTGAATAGGCAGCTCTGGCCATTGTGCCATATTCTCTCTCTTCAATAGGATGCTGTTCTGTGCTCTGCAACACAGCACAGTGATTGTAATAACTGCAGTGTGTTGCGTCATTCCTTTGTAAATTTGGCCTGGCGTGGTGTTTTTTTTCTGCAAGGACTTTATCGGGCAGGATGAAAAGGGAAATATTATTGGGATATTAAATATCAGTTACGACTTCTACGATGGTCACCTTCACAGCTTGTTTGAAGGTGTTCAATTAATTTTCTTTTTGAAAGTGGTTAATGAGTAAACTATAGTTCCAGCTTGTTTTCTTTTTGGAAAAAAAAAATTAAAACAGAAAACTACCAAAACTTATAAAAGTTGTAAAGGAGGCAAATAAAGGTTTAATAGTAATTTGTGGATTACTTGCATACTAAATAGATTCTGTAGTTTAGGGAATTGGGTTTGAGGTTGAAGAATTAAACATGGTTGTCTCAGGTTGTAATAAAAAATGAAAAATAAATATCATCCATATAATTTTTAAAGTTTGCAGAAACATAGTCATTGTTTTCAATTGTACATTAATGTTTGTCGGCCATCATTATCAATTGAATGTTTAATTATTAAAAAATACTATAAAAATATTAAAACTGTAAAATACTTTGTAAGAAAAAATGTGTTTGGGGGCCAGAAGAGCTTGGTTAGTTGTTAATATGGAAGCAGCGCATATATAATCGAACATACATCACTGCTTGTTGACACAGCATACAGTATTTAATAGCTGAATATTAAAATCTAAGAAGCATATGTGTTAAATATGTTCAGTGAGATAAAAATTCATTTTCACTAAATTGCGTCAAGGTACGCTGAGGTAGGCTTGTTTTTTTTTTCTTTTTAAAAAGGACTTTATTTGTCATGATAGAAACATAGAGATGTTATACTGGACAGACAGAATGTTGAAATGAGTCATGGCCATCCGGTCCTTGACATAGCTTTCATTTATACGCTAGAAGTACAGGTGTAGTAATACTGCTCATGAGATAACCGTTAAAATAGAAACCGACGCCCTCTCCCCACTAGAACCATCGTGTTTGTAACAGAAATACATATGTCACAGTCATTTGTTTGAAAATGCCACATTTTCCTGTTGGGAAACTATTTCACTTGAGAACATGTGAAAAGTTAACTGACTTTTCTCAAATGACTGACTTCTTAACATTACTCCATTCATACTAAAAGATATCAGGAGTGCACATGTAGACAATGTGCATCCTCCCACCCCTTGCACATTGAAAGGTTTATTGACAAAGATTTTAAAATATTCCACATGAGCACACGTGGCAAAGGAAGGTTACTCCCTACTGTGGGAAACTACGATTATTGCCACTGAGAAAGCAGATCAATGTGTTTTACCAGATGACATACAGCTACGCTTATTTTTTATCTGAGTCACTTCATAAAAATCTTCCATGGTGCCAGGATCATTTTTTCTACTGAATGTTGTACCACTGTGTTTCGAACTAGCACATTTTTGCTGGGATTTGGTGAATTTCCTTAGAGTTGAGAGTAAATGCATTGCGTGCATCCTTTCCAATTTAGACTCAAATAGCATTCAAAAGATTCAAGACTGTCTGATTTTGCTGCTGCCCTAAGTGGGAAAACAGGTAGAAAATGGAAATATGATTGTCATCTGTTCAGAAATAGATAAAACAGGAGTGTATGGCTCTCCCCTCCTGTATGGGGGAGCCAGTTTAAAGTGGTGACATGCCTCTCTTATATAAGGGACGCTGGTAATATTTGTAAGAATAGCTCTTCTCTCTGGAGGGACCACTAACATTAGATATTTGGCAATCTTCCGAGGGGAAGTAAACACATTTTGCAATAGTGGCCCACTCAGGGGAAGGGAGAGTAGCAATGTCTCTTCCACATCAGAAGCTGATGCACCAATGGAAAGGAGTATAAACAAGCAAGGCTTGGGTCCTTAGGTGCCTGGACTGGACCACTGTATAATGAGAAACAAACTGTATGTCCAGGGAGACTGTTAATCGTCATTTTGATGGACACCATAGACCATTAATTCAAAGGCGCCAAAGCTTTATTCAGCTTATATTATGATAATTCTGCAACAAACAGTCAGACTTGATTATACATGTGTTAGAGTAGAAAACACTGGGTTGAAGTGGCGTCATACATAACTCATTTTGCCTACATATTCAAATTAAATCGACATCACAACAAATGTAACAATGATAGTGAACATTAAGTTGAAAAAATCATATAACATACACATTAAAAAAAAATATTTAAGCACATGGCAATTGACCAGTCCTAACTTTTGGGGTTACACACTAGGCGGACATTGTCTCTTTTTACAGGCTCTTGCCTACTGTCCTGCCTGTGAAATAGAGAAGGGGTTGAAATCGTTGGAGGGCTGTTGCATGAAAAAGGGAAAGAAATTCAGTTGGTTCCCTTGTGGCACACCCTATCAAAATTGCCCCATTCTCAGGAGTCAACGCGTTTCGAACCCAGACTTTGGTTGAGGGTTCTCCTCAGGACTTGGACCTGGTCGTAGAGTGGACTCTGTATGCGGCATTGGATAGACCCTTTCGGTGTCTGTACCTGTGTACAGCGTTGGATAAATTCGCTGGATATGAAGGGCCTGCCAAAGCTAGAGTGTAGGCAGACTCTCTATGTGACTCATGCCTCTTTGGTCGTCGAGTTCTGGGGGGCTGCCAAGGCGTCGCTCTTATCCTTTGATTGCTGCCTCACTGGGGTCCGTAAGTTCAATTAACTTCTGCATCCCTGTGAATAATCACAGAGGGATGAAATCATGTCTTGATTCGAAAGCGAGGAAGCAAGTCATGATTTCAGCCCAATTTATCCTAAGCTGTACACAGGTACAGAAATCGAAAGGGTCTATCCAATGCTGCATACAGAATCCACTCTAGGACCAGGTCCAAGTCCTGAGGAGAACCCTCAACCAAAGTCCGGGTTTGAAACGCGTTGACTCCTGAGAATGGGGCAATTTTGATAGGGTGTGCCACACACAAGGGAACCAATTGAACTTCCTCCCCTTTTTCATGCAACACCGCTCCGATGATTTCAACCCTTTCTCTATTTCACAGGCAGGACAAGAGCCTGTAAAAAGAGACAATGTTCACCTAGTGTGTAACCCAAAAAGTTAGGACTGGTCAATTGCTGTGTGCTTAATTTTTTTTTTTATGTGTATGTTATATGATTATTTCAACTTAATGTTCACTGTCATTGTTAGATTTGTTGTGATGTCGATTTAATTTGAATATGTAGGCAAAATGAGTTATGTATGACGCCACTACAACCCAGTGTATTCTACTCTAACACATGTATAATCAAGTCTGACTGTTTGTTGCAGATTTGTCATAATATAAGCTGAATAAAGCTTTAGCGCCTTTGAATTAATGGTCTAAGGTGTCCATCAAAATTACGGTTAACAGTCTCCCATGACATACAGTTTGTTTCTCATTATCCAATGGAAAGGAGAGCAGGGCCTAGCCTATGGCACTGAAGCAATGAAACTGCGCTTGGGTGTTGGGGCCCAGATCCTTTGTGGGTCACATCCTGCAAACTACAAAGCCCATTGTTATCTAGATCTTTAACCCCTTCAGTGCCCATGACCAGATGGTCTCGTCATGGAGCGCGGTTGCGCTGTGCCCATGACGAGACTATCTCGTCATGAACCCCGCCCGCTAATGCAACGCCCGGCACAGGGCGGGGAAAGGGCGGGGCACTGAAGAGGTTAAAGAAAACAAATCACCTACTAGTGACTAATGACCTCTTGCAGCCAGCGATTCTTAACTTTTCTTAAACATGTTTTATTGGTTTTTCAACAACAGTCCATCTTGACCGGGCAAGAATTTACAGTAATATGGGAGTGAGCATATATATATATATTGACACTGACATTTCAATTAAAACACTTTGGTTAGAATATATTTAAATGCTACCAAAGCGGTTATAGCTAAACATTTCGTTACTGAGCCCTAACCAAGGCCGGACTGGCTGTAATGGACACTTGGCATTTCTTCGGTAGGCCGCCAGGTGGGGGCCAGTTTTGGATCCCTGGGGGGCCATTTTTGTTACCGGGGCTGGTAATCGCCCCCCTGTAACAAAAGCAGCTACAGTGTTTTCAAACGCGCACCCCGCCGCCCCACCCCCCCATGGGGCCGGCCCGACTCAATTGCCAGGGCTGGTTCGCGTTCCCAGTCCGGCTCTGGCCCACCCACCCTTCTCTTACACCCAGAGAGTAGCTCACGGAATGCTATTGGGGATTCTTTATTCCACAGGCCCTTATTGTATATATGGACTGTTAAATAGGGGAGGGCGCATGTTGTGCTGAAGTAGTCATCTCAGTCGCCCTATTCAGCAGGGTCTGGAAGAAAACAAGGTGCTAGCAACTTTCTCACTTAGTTTTCCTTGTCAGACTGGTCAGACTGGGAGCGGAACCTTACACAGACCACAATGGGTTCTCTTAGAATTTGGGTTACTGGTTGACCAATCCTTGAACACACCAAGTTAGAAAAATAGAATGTCCTTTATTAAATAAAGCAAGACCAAAATGACAAAAATCCCATCAGCAGAACAGGAGATATGCAATTGTAAATATTTTAGTAAAAATAGTGCCAAAAATCACAAACCGCCAACTGTGAATATCTGGTTACGCTGGACCAGGATTAAATACAGGCCAACCACAATCAAGTGTGGGCTGGCTACAGCAACCCAGTTAGGCATGCTGAACACAGGACATTAAATCCTGATGTGTGGAGCAGTGCGAAGATCCGTGTAAAAGATGCGTTGCGCAGCCGAGGCGTTGCGTTGGTTCCTAGATGTGAGGTCCTGCGTCATCGTATCCCATTGACGGGGCTTGCAATGCTAAGTCTGGCATTGAGGATGCTGTGAGTGGTCAGGGCGATGCATCGGTTCTGAGGAGCTGTGAGGCAGCGATGTGGTGTCCATTGTCATCGTCGAGGTTGCCGCTGACAAGAGAAGCAAGGGCCTGCACCGAGGATGCATCGCAAAGCGGCGGTTCAAAAGGTGATGCAGACTGTGGTGGCAGGGTGGGTCTTTGCAAAGAGTCCTATCCACGCAGCAGTGGACATGCGTTCAGTCTGCTCTGGGTTGCGGACTGGTGTGGCACCACTTAGCAGGGTAGACTCACAGATGGCAGAGTGGTGCCGGTGCAAGGTTGTTGGGAGCAGTTGTGTCTCTGAGGCTTCAGATCAGGATGTCAGCCAACTATCCCTTGGAGTCACTCTGGGTTCTCGAGATGAAAGTCCAGTCTGTCTCACTTAGGCAAGAGGGCAGCAGGTCAGCACAGCAGGGCAGCAGACAGCAGTTCCGTCAGAGCAGCAGAAGGCAGAAGGCAGTCCTTATAGAAGCACAGCAGTCCTTCTTCCTGGAAGAGTATTCACAGGTCCAGAATTGTACTGAAGTGGTGGTGTCTGAGGTTCAGTATTTATACCCAGTTGTGCCTTTGATGTGGAGAGAAGCTTCTAGAGGCATGTTTTTGAAGTGTCTGCCTTCCTGGTCCTTGGCTCCCAGACTAACTACAGGGTGTATGCATCCCTTTGTGTGGAGACAGGACACAGCCTACTTAAGTGTAAGTGGGACAGGGTCCAGTTCCTCCCTCCACTCCTGCCAGTGATGGCCCATCCAGTAACATCTAAGCTCCCATTGAGTATGGATGTCTAGCAGGAATACACAAACTCAACTATCACCCACATTCTAGTCATGTGATCAAGAGACTGACTGCAGACACCAAATGGCTAAGGCAAGAAAATGCCAACTTTCAAAAGTGTCATTTTTAGAATTGTAATTAATTTAAAATCCAACATCACCTTAAGTTATGATTTGAAAGTGTGATTCCAGAAACACCAAACATGAATGTACTATCTTTCTGTATCTCCAGCCTCATGCCACTGGGCCCGATTCACAAAGGTAAATTTAGACATTTGGTCTAAACTTAGACAAAACATCTACGTTTATGATTTTATGAATTAACAAAGTGTATTTACGAGTAATATTTTTATGTCCGCACTCGGGCGGAGATCCAGCCTGAGTGCAGACATAAAAATAGTACTCGTAAATGCCCTTGTGAATTCCCAGTCGTAAACGTAGACGTTTGGTCTAAGTTTACCTTTGTGAATCCGGCCCAAAGAGTACTAGCACAAAAAATAAGTCTGTATATATTATTCAAACCTCCTTTTTATCTTCATCATTGAATCCTCACTGCTATGGCTATGGGTCTTTCTACCACTGGGAACCACCATAGCCACTACTAAGAGGATCCCTTGCATTAAAAAGCAAGTTCTCACACATAAGCGACCCCGTTGCAGGGGCAAGGTGGTGGAGTGGGTGGCTGTAAACTTTTATACCTACCTTAAAGTAAACCTCCTATCTGTCAGGAAGGCTTTATAATGCAAGTCACGGTACCTTCATGTATATTTGTCTCACTCATTGTGGGGCAAGCATAACACCTATTCCTAAGAAGGTTCTAATGGTGGGGGAAGGTGCATGCATACAGTGCTTAATTTGTAGAAAAGCAAGTGCCAGGGCCCAAGATATTTCTCAGAATACCACCATAACTTGCACCATCCCCTGTCCCTGCGAACACTTTGAAATGCCATTATCAACACTACCAGCAACCCATCACACTCCTAAATATTTGAGAACTTGGACTAATTAAGGTCACCCAAAGCTAGAAGGATAGCCTGAGCACACTGGTATTATTATTCATTTTTATACATTTTTAATAGAAATTAAATTATTAAAGAAGCTGTGGAAGTACTCTTTTCAAAATTAGACAGTTAGTGCCGCCATGTGTTGGAATGTTATCACAATGTGCCAGTATTAAGCAATACGTGCCAGTGCTGAGTACTGGCAAATACTGGCACAAATTAAGCACTGATAGATCAACACTTTACGGACAATAGTTTAGAAGGAAAAGTCAACCTGTGAAAAATCGAAACTAAAAATAAGCAAAATTAAGATGATTTACAGTATAAGTAACTGGGATTAAATATTAACATACAAGGGGAACCAACATAAATCTATGTGAAATGGCAGAAAAGTCATAAGAAAGTGCCCATGCCACTATAGGGGTATGTAGTAGATTAATGCCAAATGTTAGAAGGGAAACTTTCCTTTTCATATGGTACAATGAGTACAGTAAACTGGAAGAATGTTTTTATCTACTGATGGTGTGGAATAGAATATATGTATGATATGTTTTGGACAACTCCCAGTGATGATGGTGCTGAGAGTTGAAGGCATTATCAAAGAGGCTAGGTACTGTCAACGTTATTAATATGAGTTCCACATAAGGTTGGAATGCAAGGAAGTGAGGTGGAAATATGCTAAACTTTTTTAAGACATTGAAATATTTTTTTAAACGTGCGAGCATCTTGGATTTCTTTTTAATGAGTGGAAAACATAATTTAGGCATATATAGAAATATGTGATGTGATTATCAATTGTGTTCATATTATTGTTAGATTCTGTGTATATTATTGAATTCATCATTTTAAAGTTAAAAAGGTTTTAAAAGTTTGGTTTGTACGGTGTTGTCAGTGCTATCAGTGGATCCACATCTAAAATGTAAAACAAGGTTAATGCATATCATTTTGCTGCTATGCTAATGGTCTAATGGCTCAAGCTAAAATTTGCCGTCCCAATCTCTAGGTAGTTTTCTATTCCTATCTCGCATTTCCAAGACCACTTTCCGCAGACTCAGAGTGCTGCAGAGCTAACAAATTAAGGGCCCGAGAGTAGAGAGCTGGCCAAGCACACTTCTGATTTCACTTGAAGGATTAATTTTGTAATGGGTTCTCAGTGTCTTAAACCCACTGGAGGTCCCTAGGCAGTCAAAATTTGGGGGGCCCCCTCGCAAATTATCTCCTAATACTTTTTTAATTTTCCCAACCAACAATTTTAATAAACCAATTTTATTGCACAAAACTAAACATTAACAATTATTAATGTTATTAAACAAAAATTACTTGGAAACAATGTAAGAAAGCTTGATTGTAATTTTCTTTCAAGATCATCTCAATATTATTTTGATCCGTTGTCGCGGGGCCGCACCTACTTTGCCTATTTGGTAATCTGAAACTGTGTGTTCTGCTCTTTTAGTATCATGCCGAATTGCACACATCATTTGATTGTCTGCAGGGCATTGAAATTCCAGGAAGGGACAAGGGAAATACTGGAGTTGTGAAGCATCTTCGGAGTCCTGTGGAAGAAAAGCAAAGGTAAAGAGGTCCAAGGTGGTGGGGGCGGGGGTTTACAAGCCATACCTCCACATATCACAGAAGTAGGAAATGAGAAAACACATTTTGTTACACAACGAATGAAAACTGAAACACAGCAATTCACTTTCAGGCTCATCTGGAAATCCTTCTTCGGTGGCTATCAGGATGCAAATGTATAATAAATGTATTCTAAAAGCAACATAACACATTTCTGTTATTTCCTCTTTGGAATTTTCTACCAATAGACAATTTTGTAGCAAGCAGAATCTTACCAGATAGAGTTTTTAAGCAAATTAAACATGAAGAAAGGTTGTGGTTGGAATATTGAGAAAGAAAAAATTAAGTATAGCCCACCCAAGGATTAAAAGTGTTTTTAACGGACCCACACTCGAGTATTTGGTGCAAACCAAAGGCAGGGACTGTAACAAGGAAGAGAGCCTTGTACAACCGTTATAGCCTGAAGCAGAAGGATTACAATGCTATTAGAACATTCCACCCATTGAGTGTGCAATGTTTTAATATGAATAGGGAGAGACAAAAAGGCAAGCATTGGTATTTTTAGTGGAAGGACGGTACGCTCTATTATAGGTCCAGAGCAACTCCAGCGTCTTATATGGAGCTGTGAAGAGTCCCATTTTCTTATATGGATCTCCTTTGCTAATTAGTTGTGATGAAAATGATTAATTTAATCATTTGCTTGAGAGAAATTTAACAAAAATCGAACAAAAATTAATGAAATACACGTTTCACTTCTTCAATGAGAATTCAGAAAAATGCCTCAGTACACAGAAGCACTTTTGCAACACATATAATCGTATCTATTTTACTAAGTTTAAAACTGTTAAAGTATGATACTGTCACCAGGTAGCTAACCGCCAATGAACACTGTGTATCTGTTTTAAGATCAATCGCAGGGGGATTGCCTAAAGGAGTGGCAACCCAGGCATTGACGCTTTGTTGATACTGACCTGCCCAAACCAGAAACCTACTGTAGAATAAATGTACATCCTGAAGGCTAATATCATGAGATAATATTCAGCCATCAGAGCTATTTGGCCCTAGCCAAATGCTAATGCACACAGGGAGAGTGAAGGACAATTACCTCACTGATAATGCCCTCTAGAGGTTTAATAATGCTATAGATATATACTTTTATTGTTAAGAACAAATGGTTAGGAAATAATCTGTAAGATTAACAAGCATTGACATAGCCAATAGATCGCGCCTTTGGGACCATATAAGTGTTTAGCTAGACCTACTGATTTTGCCAATTTTTGTAAGCTATGTTGTAGAGTATTGTGGCTGCTGCACAGCATGCTTATAAGTTAAGATAAAAAAAGTATTATACGCATTTTTGTTACTTTACATATCACCTAGAAGACATTGTGTACAACTGAAGACCTTATTAAAAAATTATTTATCACAAATGATGTTTTGCATATTTTTTGCAATGGTGGCAACTTCTTTCTGCATGTTGTAATGCTTGTTTGTTATAGGTTATTTTTTGTTATGGGGGGGACATAAATAATGGAAGGATGGGGCTGGTGAAATAGTTATTAAATGATAATGCGAGCAGTGGACAGACAGTAGGGGAGAGTGAATAGATGCCATATTCCAAGGATAGATTGAGGTGGTGGTTAGTAATGCTGTGGTACTGCTGAATGTTTACTTGGTGCTAAGGGATGGTGAGGTGGTGCTCAGTGATGCTGAGGTGGTGCTGAGTTATGTTAAGGTGGGGGTGCTGCACTGTAATGCTTGGGTGGTGCAGTATAAATACAGCAGCCCTGCACATAAGTGACCATTGCTCTCTGTTGTGAAACCAAGGATTGGATATGCATTTAGTATTAACACCTTTATTACCTACTGACATGCTCTGTGTGAAATTCACACTCCCTGATTGCTGCATAAACAATAAAATTACCGAAACATCTGAAAAAAGAAAATACATGTAGGGGATGTATAATGGAACGGAATATGTGAGTTTTAAACAAGCATTGCATTACAGATATTGATTATATAAAGGGGTTTTACTGTTACTGCTGAGAAACAAAACTGCATTTTTGTCTATATATAGGTTTTCATATTGCACGTGAATGCCTTTAATAACGGGTACTACTACTCAGATTTCACTCTCTCAACATGGGAAGGATGAAAAGTCAAATCTGTCTCACCAGGATTCATGGTGTTTTCAAGGCGCTGTGACATCCATGCAATTACCTCCGCTACAACTAGAATAGAGGTAATTCAAATGACTTGTATATGGCTAAAAGAGAAAAGCAGCTAGGTTATATACGAATGCACAGCCTAGACCTGTCACCTTGCAGTAGTGCTAGTATTGCCCACCTCAAATGGCCTGCTGCTTGTAAGACCACAAATACAACACGTTTTTTAGAAATATGAGAGGCAACACAAGTAAAAAAGTTGTATATAGGTAATACAACACAAGAACAAATTTCCAATTGATCCGAAATGTTCGCAGTGTTCAGATGTTCTTTTTATTCCATGATGCAGTGCAACAATGTTCACAGCCAACGCGTTTCGCCCAAGCATGGGCTTTTTCAAGGCTGTTAGGGAATCATACAAAATTATGGAGTGTATCATTGCTCAGTACACATAGAGAATTCATGTACAGACCATAACAAAATCAAAATGAAAAAAAGAAAGACCTTAGCGAGAAGTGAAAATGAAACAAGATAAGAAGAGCATGCTGATGACAGATATGGAGAAACGCCAAAACGTTAATTAGAGAACGAAACACAAGTAATTAACTGGATTAAAGACAGTGCATAAGGAACCGAGTTGGTGAGCTACCGCGAGTAGGCTACAATCACCCATCTGTACTCACAATCGGACGCACTAACGTTATGGTTTTTAAATTATATGAACCGTCTGTAATCTGGACGAATATTGCTCCCATATGTATTTTAATTCTTTCAACATGTTCTAAGCAACGTTGGACATTCAAAGATGGCGCGATACATTGCGTCTATTTATCACGGAGACATTGTACTTTTTGGCTTAAATATGCTTTGCTGTTGTTATGCTAGGCACAATTTTTGAACATCTGAACACTGCGAACATTTCGGATCAATTGGAAATTTGTTCTTGTGTTGTATTACCTATATACAACTTTTTTACTTGTGTTGCCTCTCATATTTCTAAAAAATAAATCAAATGACTGTATGTTCAAACATAATTACAGCTTATTAATTTATCACTATGCTGGGACAATTTGACCATGAAACTGTTCTGACGGGACTCGGGCCCCTTCCAGACTCCGGAGTGAACGTAAATGAGCTCTGCTAAATGACTGATTAGCTCATCAGCAGCAGAGTTAATGGTTTGACTTTAAAAGTGCTGCAGATATGCACTTTATTCTGACACAACACAGTTGTCTCTCCTTTGCACAGAGAAGTTTCAGTTTTTAAGAGGAGAAAATGTATAAGTGCTGGTACTTAGTAGATGTGAGTGCCTGGACCTTTAAGGCACTGTTCCCCACTGATAAGGTAGGCAAAGATAGAAAAGCCATGTTAAAAATGATCTAGGACGATTTTAAAAGATACTCTGTCAATATAATTCCTGCCTTTCACAGAACCTTTAAACAATAAATCCCATTCCAACCCTGCCACTTACCATTGATCTTTAAAAGTACTGGCATTGGGAGGGTTGGGCAGGTCACAATAGCATCAAGGAGGAGTTGGACAAATAAAGGTATTTTCTCTGACAATTTGAGGCCCTGTTTCTCCTGGGTCCTGTAGAGGTGGGGGCTTGAGTAGGCGCACGCTGCAGCAGGATAGACCGGGACGAGAGGGAGAGTTTGTTGCTCTCCGTGATGGATGACTTCTCTGCTCTTCTCTGGTCTGGTGTGATGGGGGAGGGCTCCTTTCTTCCTGCAGGATTGTTGGTGCTTCACTCCATCTGTGGCAATCAAGTCACAGTTGTTGTGGTAAGAGAAGGAAACCCTGAGTAAACGGTAGTTTACAGGGCACAAGTCCTAAAAAAAGAAGTGGGGGGACGCTGACGTCACAACAGGAAGTGACGTCTCAAAAGGTGGCTTACACCATCAGTCTCATTGCCTCCCCTGGCTCACCCCTTAGATGCGATTGCATCAGAGAAGCCAGCGCGTGAGCAGCGTTCAGAATGACCTCCGATCTCGCCCCAGAGAGGCCAAAGAGTGAATGTGTGGCCCCATTTGCTCCAGTTATCAAGCTCCCGGTAAAATAAGTGGGGGACACCGTCCACCCGCATGGCACCCCGACTCGAGCCCTGGTAGTTTATACAGGGATTTCCCTTCGCAGCACACCACTGCGCCATTGATTCGTTGAGCACGTCCCGACGTCCGAAGGGCTTCAATCGCATCTAGGTTACCACATGAATAAACCGGCACGATTAACATCAAAATGCCGCACGGAGTGTGGACAAAGGCGCCTGACCTCTAAATGGCAGTTTCCTGTTTACTTCGATGAAATAACTGCTGATAAATGAAGAATGTGTTGTAGAATGCAGAATGTAAAAGTGAAAACATTACTGTACATGATTGCTGGGCAGGCGCCTGACAAGATTTACAGGCATGTTAATACTCGAGCAGCTGTGCTGTGAGAAGAGCCCTTCCCACACCACTGTGTAAACAAAAGAAAACGAAAAGAAACAAATAGTACAGCAACAGTACATAGAGAGGAGGGGAGAGGTACATGTTAGAGGTACATGTTAGAGGGACAGACGCCATGGGAGGGAACCATGCAGACAAAGGCGGGACAAATACAACCACTGTACCAATAAAAAACCTGCATTTCAGAATGGCACTCAATATAACAAATGGGAAATCGAGGGAATGCCAGATGCCCACAGAGGAGATACTCCATGTCGAGAGGCAGCACATGCGCGCTGCCTAGGCTCGACCTAAAAACGAGCAAAACAACATGAAAGGCAGCGCAAGTTCTAGTATAAGCTGTGAGTGTGTGTTATTAACCAAAGCAAGTAGATTTCAGTGGTTTTGGGCCTTCAAGCCAGAGAAATATCTAGACTATCCGACGCCTTGTTTGCTAATGCAGTGTTTAAGGAAAGTAGCTTTTTGACATAGCAATTAAACTGACATATATATATTAGAAAAGAATTCAACACTGCATTTATTTTCTCACTGTTCATTACATAGACTCCAACACACATACAATGACTTGTGATTTATTAGTTGAAAGCAGAGTCCAAATTTAAAAATAAATACAAAATAACAAAACAGTTCACACCAGCATCTGAGCATCTTTTTTTATGCACAGTCTGGGACAACTAGGAAGTTAATAACTTTGTCAAGATTCTGTATCTTAGGGATTTCTCACATCACTAGCTTTCTTCCTGATCCCAATTTTTATTTGTAAGGTGCTTTCTGCCGCCCAAACTAGTAAGTACTCTCTTATTGGTGAGAGAGTCCCTCCTCCGAGACTGGCATTACCACAGATTACTGGTAAGAATCCCATCTTCCTGTAATTCACCTAGATAATTTAAGAAATACCTAACTTGTCATAAATGTAAAAGGGGAACCAAGTTTCAACTTGTACGGATAACACAAAAGAATGGAATAAGTGTTATTGAACCAAAGTTATTGTAATCACCAGAAACAGTAAATCACACCGCCCCCACGAGAACAAATTCCCATAAAGCAGCAGATTCTGCACATAGCAAATGCAACCCATAGAGGAAACAAAGGAATGGGAGATGTTCCAGATTTTTCCCTGAGAATGCCACTCATGGTCTCGCACACCACTTGCAAAGCCCACCACCATCTTTGATAGCTCTTGTCTTGGATCTCCGATTAAAAGAAACGTATCTATCAATATTTGAGACCAATGGTAGCTCTAATGCAATGGCTCAGAGGGAAAGCGGAAGAATTCAAGAACCGATTCCCCAAACGCTAGCTAATGTTCAAACTGCCTTAACAGATCTGACATTTCTCCACAAACAAAACTACATTTTGGCAAGGAACATTTGGGGTTTGTTTCTCTCCTAGAGGAGAGGATAAGAAAACAAGTATGGCAGTACCACGTCCTGAGAGGTGTGCTATGTCAACAGCTTTTTGGTTAATAGGAGTCTAGTCCAGGGCACACTGTCGTAGGATATGTGAGTAAAATGAATCTTGAAAGAGTAGTGGTTCCCACAGCTACAAACATCCTACTGGACGAAGTGGCCTCTAGAAAAGTAACTTTCATTAGTAGGATTTGATATTAGCTCTGTTACCAGCTTCACAGAGTGAGATCAGAGGTCTTAAGCAATACTCACAATAGAGGGAATGAAAAGCTAAGTAGTATGTGGTCTAGAGGAATCCTCCGGGTAACTCCACAGTACTTTCGACCTTCATAGACACTCGCTAGATCTGTATTGCAGCAGAGACGATCCAAACAGAACACTCCTTTTTCAAAAACTGCAGAGCAGCCTCAACAAGGAGATGGGCTCTCACTGCCCTGTCATTTCTGCAAAGCACCCAATTGCTCGCCTCGCTTCTTAAAGACAAAGGGGCAGATTTACAAGCCCCTTGCACCTCATTTACGCTGCTGTTGCGACACTTTTGTGACGCAGCGGCGGCGCAAATCCTGCGACATGGTGCGGGGTACTTACAACGTGACGCATCTGGGAGATGCGTCACGTTGTGAAGCCCTGCGCCACATGTAGGCGTTCCTGCGCAGGGGGGGGATGTTCCGGTGCAGGAACGCCTCCTAAAAGTGGCTGAGTGAAATCTACAAGATTTCACTCAGTCACTTTTAGACCCATACTGCGTCAAAACCCTGCGCCTGCCTGAAGGATTGACGTAGCATTAACAAGATTGGGCCCCCCAGCGCATTGCTGGAGCTGCATCGCGCTTGCGACGCGACTCCAGCAATGCGCCACATTTACGGCACAGATGCATCGCGCATCTGTGCCGTTTTTGCCCCATGGTGCGCCGCATTGTAAATGCGGCGCATCCATGGTGGCGGAGCTGTGGCGCACAATAACTGGTGCATCCCTGCTGATATGCAGGGATGAGCCAGTTATTGTAAGTATGCCCCAAAGGGGGCATCTGACCTGCCGAATGACGACTACCATTACACTTAACAAGCAATGAATCTGTAACCCATCCTATTCGTTTTCCTTAGAGAAAGATAGACTGGGTTAAGTTACTGAATCCCTGTTGATCAAAAAGGTCTAGGGAATGAAAGCCATCCACAGTTGTGGTACTTCCTGTCAGGGAGCCAACTCCTGCTCTGCCGAAACTGGATCACTTGAGTCACTAGTTCTAGCAAACCCCAGATTCGGAGTCTTGTGTGTCAGAAGAGTGTGGACACAAAACAGCCCAAAGGGCAGTTCCCAGTCGTAACATCTGTTCTACGCCCATGTTTGCAATACAGGATTCTGAAACACAATTTCAGAATGTCACAGGCACATCAAGATGAGTATTTTGAAATGGATGCAAAACACAGACCTATCTACTACGAAAACTTCAAGAAAAAAAGCACAAGGAAACTGAAAGGCAACGAAAAAGTTACAAGTAGAAGAGGCGCGCGATACCTTGTGTGCACTTCTGCCAGAATAGCAAAACACATAGACGCGCGTACACACAGTAACAAAGTAGCGTATTGATCTTTTCCGTTTGAAACTAAATAGCATGGGAAAAGGAACGCTGGTAGCGGTCTAATGTTACCTTTCAGCTGTTAAGAGTTGGATGAAAGTGACAAAAGATAGTTACAGTAGAAAACAAACAGATAGGGGTGACTGCGTTTAAGCATGAAAACCAATGGTTTTATTGAATATGTAACTTGGTTTTGTATGTGCCCTAAACAGGTCCAGAAAACAACAAATGGGATAATACATTCGCCTCCCTCACGCAATTATTCAAATTCAGTTTTTACAATTACTATAAGTCACTTGCATTAATAACAGCTTTCCACCAGGGTAACTCGAGACGGGATGGATACACTTTTTATTTTAGCACGAACCTGTCTGCAGCATTTCAGTAAAAAATATTGCAACTCCTCAACCATAAGCTACTCCAAAGTAAGATATTCACGTAAGACTTTCTTTGTAAAAGCATGGTTACAACTTGACTTGTTTTTTACAGACATGGGCAGTAATTGTACATTAAGACCCTTTGTAACGAAAAAAGAAAACCGCAAAAACGAAGAAAAAAACTGACATCAGGTGAACCTCCTCTGATTTCATGAACCAAAAGTAGGAAATTCAACCAACCGAGTTAAAGGTTAACCTTGCCATCAACACTTTTCGGGATATATGACTGGCTGACGTCGGGTGGGTAATAAGAGTGGTGGAAGAAATGTGACACTGCAGTTTTGTTACTAGCTCTCTAAAACAAGAACAAATCGAAAACATGCAATTAAAGGCCTTTATTTTCTTGGGCACAGCAGGTGGATGTTGGTTCGGTTTATTTTTCCAATATCCCGGTAAACCCTGGCAAGACCTGTAAACATGAAGCAATTGCCGGCAGCGTTTATTCTGCCTCCTAAAAGTCCAATCTTTGCCATGCACTCAAGCAGAGCAACACGGACATATGTTCAAATCACGTTATTCAGAAAGAGTGCAGTCAAAGGCCACAGTCGGCGCACAGAAACCTGCCAAAAGAGAAATGTTTGTACGCAGCCGTGTAGAAGAAACAGAGGTTGCCCATTTGACATGTCCGTTCCCCGGCGGCGTGGTGCCTCCTCAGTTAGATGTGAGCCTCTCCCCGGGCAGCCTATCACTGCTCATGCATGCCCATTCACAGCATCCTCGCCCCTCCTGCCCAGAGAGTAGAGAGCCAGACAAAGGAGAGGGAGGAGTTAGGAAATCCCTCCCTCTGGCAGCCCGCGGAACCTTAGCCGCCACAACCATAATGCCCCCGCCCCCTAGACTGAGAGCGAGAAGGTTACCCACAGCGTGGCCCGGCCATCTGATGCTGTTGTGCAGCTGCTGGTGCGCCGATGATCCCGCCCGAGTCTGCCCACCGCCACCCGCTACTCTCACCCCTCCCACCCCATCAGCCAATCAAGCACATGGAATAGCGCTACCGGTGTGGCGCCTTGCATTGTTTCATTCTCAGCAAGGGGAACATTCATTGTCTGAAGGAGGAATAGCATGGAAGCCTAGCTGCGGCCTCCAACGCCAAACACTTGTACGAGGTTTCATAAGTGGTGAGTCCGGTCCTACCTGGCAGTGCGCTCTGGTACACCGCCCACTCTTCCTCACCACCTGGCAGCTATCTTACACAGCCCAACATAACACCATGAGAGCTGGGTGGGACACGGTGTTGGCCACAGCTTCTGGAGACTGAAAGAGAGGCCGAACTATTGCATGGCTTTTAGCAGCCATCTTCAGCCCTGCATTTCCAGCGTAACACGATAAAACTAGGCTGGACCTAAAAACGAGCGGCTGCGATGCTGGAAAGGAAACGGTCGCCATTGTCCCGGCTGCCTTGAAACTGAAAGTGGGCGCGGCCGCTGAATGTCAGCGAAGCATGTAGTCGTGCTTGAGTTAGGAGAAACTCAATAAAGAAAATAGAACAGGTCCAGTATAACAACCAAGTAAAAGGGCAAGTAGCCATGGGAGGTTCCAAATTACAACACAGCAATACTAAGGAGGGAGTAACAAGCCTATTAAGGAATCAGATGGCAGCATTTACAAAGGACAAAGACAAAAGCCAATGGAAAATAAAGGCGGGGGAGTAGGCAGGGCTTCACTCCCATACTGAACTACCACAGATCTTCGCAAAAGGAGATTAAGTGATTTGCCCAGAATCAAAGGATGTTCAACCGTCATTGGATAGTCCCCTGTTCCAAAGTTGGCATCTCTGACTATTTGACCACTTCTTTGCCAGTAGTCAACCTGAATTTTCACCATTGATCACTGATAAATAACCAATTAAATAAATAGCAATAATTTATAATATTGACAAAGAGTACAGCTATTCATCAACACAACCACTAACATTGTGTGCGGTTCCTCCATTTTCTAAGTCTACCATTCTGTATCACTTCAAGTTCTGCATTTCTTGTTATATTTATAGGTCATTTTCGTCTGAAACACTTGGGGGGAGATTTACTAAGATTTTAGGCAATGGTTGTGTCACAAACGTGACGCAAATAGGCACAAAATATTTTATTCTGATTAACTTGCTGTGGATATCTTCATGATCCATGTTCATGATCTAGGTTTGGTCCATTAACCTGACCACATCCAATCTTTCTATTTCCTTGTGTATATGGTCGAACCACCACCTAATCAAATTCATATTAAATGATCTTGCTCCACCTAAACTCCCTACCTGTCCAGGGACCTTTTCCAGAAATTGGAATTGTATAAATATCAAGTCCTTTTGTGACACTCTAGCATCTCATATGCCCTCCCCTATGGAGAGTCTAGATGAATTTGAGGAGGCAATATCAGACTGGCAAAAAATGGCCAGCAACATTCATGTCCCTATTCAAAGAACTAAATCATTTCATCAACATGAGGCGTCCAAAGGGTTCTCAGAAGATTTAAAAATAGCCAAACTAAAACTTCGAGAGGTGGAACGTAAATGGTGAAAAACTTGTTTGCCTGAAAATAAGGATCTTTTTAAAGATGTCTTTGAAATTGTCAGAGACTTATCCAACCATGATCGAGTAACCCTAACAGTCATTCCCACACAAAAACTATTAGATTATTTAAATTCCTTTTTTTGGAGATACAATATACCATCCCCGTAAATAAATCTGATTTAAAGATGCCCCCCACCCCGAAAATAGAGACTCCACCTATTTTTCAACCTTCCCTACTATTAGTCAAGATTGCCTCATGGAGTTATTGGTTAAAGTGAAATATGGATCCCCAAAAGATGCTTCTCCCCCTCGGATCCAAAAAACAATTTGTTTCCCTCCTCCCAAATATTTCCACCTCCCTTCTGAATCAATCCATAAATCAGGGCTGTGTCCCTTGAACCTTTAATGAGACCGTGGCAATCCCACTCCAGAAATAAAACAAGCAAGGGGCTCTCTTTATTGAAAAACTATAGACCAATCTCTCTTCTCCCCTACCTAGCAAAACTTCTAGACGCACATGTGGCGTAACACTTATGCTCCTTCTTAGAGGACTCCAAATTCCATGATCCTTACCAGGCAGGCTTCCACTCAACTGAATCTTTCTCTCGGTGGTGGACGGCATGAGAGAAAAAGCTGATGGAGGCAGCACCCAGGCACTGGTCCTCTTAGATCTATCTGCGGCCTTTGATATAGTGGATCATGCAATTTTGATGGACCGGGTCAAGGCTGCGGGTCTTCATGGCGATGCTTTACACTGGATGAAATACTTTCTTAAAGACCGCTCCCAATTAGTCCGCCTCTTTCCCTATTGCTCAGCCAAGGTCCAACTGAATTGTGGCATACCACAGGAATCGTCCTTATCCCTGGACCTTTTTAATTCCTACACTCGCCCTCTGGTACACTCTCATCAGCAACAGAAGGTGAAAATTTATAATTACGCTGATGACATGCAACGGATTTTTACCATTGACGTAATTACGCTGACGACATGCAGCTGATTTTTACCATTGATGACACATTGGAATCAATGGAGTTCTTCCAAAACACCAAGCTATATATTAGAGAATGGCTGAACAATAATCAGTTGAAGCTTAACTCTGACAAGACAGAGTTTGTCCTCACAGCCAACAAGCTCAACCACTGGAACCTCTCTTACTGGCAGTCTGAGATGGGATTCCCCCCTGTCACACCCATAAAATCAGTAAAAAATCTGGGTATACAAATTGATGAGGATTTATCCATGAAATCACATCTAGGAGCTGTGACTTCCTCGTGTTTATTTCAACTTAGGAAAATTAGGAAAATCAGGACATTTTTCATGGTTGAAGCGGTTATCCAAATCATATTGCGGTAGTTCTATAAAGAATTGCCTGTGCAAGAAAGAGACCGAGGGCAAAGATGGTCGCACTCTAAAGCAGCTCCGTAACTCTCCAACCTCCATCGCCTATTAATTAGACAAAAAGATCCGACCCAAGCACTGAAATGAACAGCCCTTAATGAAGAGCACCCAGTGTAGTGTCTGAAAGCCGAACCACAATCAGAACAGAGGAGCAAAACCGAGAAGAATTCTGGGGCCTGGTTGGCGATGGAAGCCACAAGCTTGCATGATTGACGGGGCCGTAAGAAGTCAACCAAAGAAGCACTGACGAGTCGCGGTGAGTCACGCGGGCCTGCGTGCAAGATACTGCAAGACTCCTAAGCAACACAAACAAACTCACCAATATCGGTGATCTGCAACAAAATTAAAAGGGGCGGCAGAAGCCGTGTACAGGAGGAGACCGGGGTTAGTGCCGGCTGGAGTTCACCACGAGAGCAGCCGAACAAGTCGACGTGGGCCGTGCACCTCCCTGAAGCACTGGACTCGCCAGATTGGCCTGATGTGTATACCGGAGACACGAGAAATCCATTACCGCCCCATATGTTCTGTTAACAGTGGGGACCGAAGGTGAAGTGGTGGCCGTGAGAAGTGCAGGCCTCTTTTCCGCAGCAAGGATGCAAACTCCCAGTGGACAGGCGCCACCCCGATAGGCTCCTGTCCATATTTGCTGCACCGGGAGGGGAACACAGTATCAGGAGAGTCCCGGCCCCAAGTCTCGAGTGTTGGGGTGCTGTGAGACCTAGAATGGCTGTCCATGCACCGAACAGTGGAGGAAAATAGGGATGGAGAGCTCCCTGAAGACGGCGTATCTACGGAAGCCCCAGTACTTACTGGAGGCACCCGTGGGGAGCCGGGAGTGAGATTAGTGGAGGAGCAGGAGCCGTGGACCGCCCAGATAGGCCCATATATTCTGTGACCTGGTTTGGGTTTGGTCAGGGCCAGCAATGCAAAACAGTGACTGTGGGATACACCGGCCCCTGCAGAGAGCCGCAACAATGCACAGTAGAAGCAAAAGCCCTGTGAGCCCCCAACAAGACCCACCGCTTTGCTTGAGAGGCACAACGGGCAGGATGTTCAGCAAGGTGACCAAGTCCTGGTGGCAGACACGAAGCAGTGGGGATCGTGCCAGAAAATGCACACCCAAAGAAACCCCCCCTAAGAGAACCCCGTAAAGCTGTGCGGAGCCGGCAGGAGTTAAGCCCCACAGGCAGGCGATGGGCAGTATCCCCTGGGTGAGGGGCAACCCAAAATGGCAAGACCTCCTCCCCCCACCTGTATTTGGAGGGGAGAGCAATGTCGGGGTGCAAAGGTGCAAAGACCACTCATCAAGCAAAGCTTGAGAGATACACCATGATTAAGACCGCAGACCAAGATGGTACAGCAAAGGCCAAGATGAAGACAGGCCAAAGACAAGATACAGAACACCCCACCTTAAAGGACATCATGGACGCCATCACAGGTGTGCAAACCTCACTCGAAAGCCAAATGGACTCAATAATAACTGAGGTCACACTTATCAGGGCAGACCTTCAGAAGATGAGCGAAAAAGTAAAAGTAATGGAAGGAGTTATGACCGATGTTGACAAGGACTCCAAAACCATGCAGCAACAGATCAACAACTCCAGGCAGTTACTAAAGCGATGGAGAGTAAACTGGACGACTACGTGGGAAGGTCGCTTTGCAACAATGTCAGGATTATCAGAGTGCCAGAGCGAATGAAGGGGCTCACACCAGACCTCTTCGTCGAAGAACTAATCACTAAACATCTCCAGCCTAAAAACATATCCAATTTCTTTTCGGTCTAGAGGGCTCACCGGATTCCAGGGGGCAGACCAAAACCAGGAGCGACCCCTAGGCCTCTGTTTGAGCGGCTCTTTAATTTTAAAGATTGGGATATTGTCCCGCAGGCAGCCCGCACCGCCCCGCCTGTCAAGCTTGAGAACAATGTGGTGACTTTCTTCCCCGATTTTACTATAAGTGTGCAGAAGCAAAGACGCTCCTTTCAGGGAGTGAAAAGCAGGCTCAGAGGCACAGGTCTTAAATATTCAATGTTGTTTCCGGCATGATTGCGGATTGAAGCAGAAGGAAGGACATGTTTCTTTGAGACACCAGAATCAGCACAGGAGTGTCGAGACGGATGGAGGCCGGCAAGAGGAGGCTGATCTCACCAAAGAAGGGAGACATCCTCCAAGCGACAATCAGACCCAGCTGCACACCCAAAGCAACCAACAGAATAAAAGGGTCCAGAGGTTTTGAAAATACAGAGCAGCCGTGGGAACTGTCGAGATGTAGGGCCAGAACTTGAGGGACTGGACCAACGCACATGGAGAGGCGGCCTACTGATCTGTCTCGGGAACACCGGCTAAGTGACATTTTTATTATCAAAATTACTGTAAATGCACGTAAATCCTAGCCTTTAAATGGGTAACGGCGGTGGGTAAGGATATAGAGGCTACACTCCCACACCACCTTAAGCATAGTTCTTAAATGGGGCGACAGGCACTCTGCATCATTGGGAACAGGGGCAGTTCTAAGCCCAGATTGCAGGGAAACAGGGAGGGGGGACAGGGGTATTTGTTATGTTTCACACACAGTTTAGATGACACTCACACACAACAGAAGAGGGAATTAAGTAATTTTTTAACACTTTGCAATAATATGCACACACTATCCGGACTTGGAGTATTGTCTCTATCGGACAAGGGTTGTGCAGTGCATGCTAGACCTCCCTCACCAAGACAGGGAATTAACTACAACAAGAATGGGGCCATCTGCAAAACAGGGAATTAGGCTATTGTCCTGGAACGTTAACGGTCTGGGCGACAAGCTTAAGAGGGATATAGTGCTTCAATACCTGAAAAGACACTCACCAGACGTGGTCCTTCTGCGAGAGACACACTTGACGGGGAATGCATGCAAGGCGCTGAACAGGTGGGGATATAGGCTTGTTGCACACTCAGCATTTAGCTTCGGATCCAGGGGAGTAGGAATAATGATTAGGAAGAACTTCCCGGTAGCGGCTGTCCGTACACGCACAGACAATCTGGGCAGATTTACGGCAGTCACGGGGAGGTGGGAAGGTCAAACACTAATGCTAGTGTCTGTGTACATACAACCGGGCCTCCACGCATTGGCCTTTAGAGACTTAGGAGAGCTTTTACTCACCCTCACCGAGGGATGGCTACTCATGGGAGGGGATTTCAACTCGATCGTGTCGGGGTGCCTGGACCGGTGCCCCTCGAGGGAGGTGGCGCCCTCACGAACACAGATCATTGACTTCATGGGAGCTATGGGATTGATTGACGTATGGCGTGCGCTCCATCCCGTGGTGGCGCAGTTTACATTCCACTCCGGAACACATCATAGCCTCTCAAGAATTGGCTATATCATGGTACCGGCAGGTCAGCTGGGACAAATCAAAGAGGTGCGTCACCTGGCAAGGGGCATCTTGGATCACTCCCCTGTTTGGGCCCTTGAGGAGGTGGGAGAACCGCAGGAAGGGAGGATAGCTCCAATAATCCCATGGTGTCTCAAGACTCCATTGGTTAAAATGAAAATCACACAAGAAGTTGAGCTCTATTTCCAAGAGAACGAGGGCTCGGTGGACTCCGCCCAGACACTGTGGGAAGCCTTCAAGGCGGTGATCAGAGGTCATGCGGTCTCTCTGATCGCTGTAACCTGGAAAGAGAAAAATACACACCTAGCTAGATTGGAAGCCGATATACTATGGCTGGAGGGGAGGGTACATGAGATAGACGCAGAAGAGGCCAAGCACTTGTTAAAGTTCAAAACAAAAGAGTACATGGCCATAGTCACAGATGCTGTGCAGTCACAACACAGGGCAATGCTCAGCAAAATCTATGAAGTAGGCGACAAAGTTAGGATACTTGTGGCTTGGCTTGATCGTAGAGAGCAGGTTAACAGGCTGGTAGTGGAACTGACAGACGAGTTCGACAAAAAACTGAGGGACCCCCCAGTTGATCGCAAACAAATTCGGGAACTACTACAAATAAATTTATAAATCACACACAACCTCCTTGGAAGCGTAGGCAGACTCCCTAATGTCTGACATGCCCCTCCATATTCTCTCATCAGAAGACCGCGTGACACTAGACAGTCAACTCACAAGCATTGAGGTAGAACGGGCAATAAGAGATCTACAGGCAGGGAAGGCCATGGGCCGATAGAGTTGTCCAAACTAGTCCCAGGCAAAATAGCACCATATCTCACTAAAATGTTTCTGGAGAGTCGGGAGCGGGGGTACTTCCGGCAGACCAAAGGCTGGCCACAATAGTGGTTTTCCACAAAAGTGGGAAACCCAAAAGTAAATGTTCCTCATATCGAACAATATCATTACTTAATGCAGAAGTTAAGATCTTGGCGAAACTGCTGGCTACTCGTCTGCTACAGGTTATCAAGAAACTAGTACACCCTGATCAGTAAGGTTTCATGACGGCTAGAAACACCTCCCTCAATCTGCTAAGACTACAAGGAGTGATGGGAAGGCTAGACACGTTACGAGAAGATGCAGTGGTGGTGTCCCACAATGCCACCATGGCGTTTGACATGATCGAATGGCCATATATTCTCAGTCCTCAGAAAAATTGGATTCGGCCCCAATTACCTGAGCTGGATCCAACTCCTTTATAGAGATCCACTGGCCCAATTAGTATGTAATAACCGGAAATCCCCAGTGTTTGCCCTCGAGAGGGGAACCAGACAAGGATGCCCCCTGTCCCCGCTGCTCTTTGCGTCAATGTTGGAACCATTAGCAATGTGGATAGAGAAGGATCCAATTATGAGGGGTCTCAGGTGGTCGGAGGGTTGGGTGGACCGCATCTCCCTATACACTGATGATATTCTATTATATCTGGCATCACCGGTAACTTCGTTAAATAGAGTGCTACATATCTTCACCAATTTTGGGAAATACTCGGCTATAGCATAAACTGGTCCAAATCAGTCATCTATGTGCTAAGAGGCAAGTTCCCTCCCCTATCCAGGGATACACCATAGAAGAGGCGGTCGAGGGAGTCAGATACCTGGGTATTTACATCACTAGACCCGGCTGTGTTTTACGAGCGACTTAGAAGTGACGTCAAACACTAGAAGAGACTCCCATTGTCATTACAGCGTCGTGCTCTACTTTTTAAAATGATGTCCTTACCACACTTTTTATACGTCCTTCAAATTTCACCCGGCCCAGTACAAACAGAATATTTTAAAGCCACTGAAAGTGAACAGAGAGAACTCTTGTAGGAAGGTAAACCATCCTGTATATCGACCCAAAAGCTAACTAGGGGTGGTATGATGGGGGAATAGGACTAACAGATGTCAAAAGGTATTAATGGGAGGCACAACTAGCAGCCATTAACCTATGCATATACAGACCCCAGGGTGACCCGGGATATCAAATGGCTAGATGGCTTCTTCCAGAGGGGAGTTTCACAAGAATACTCTCTACTCCAAACCTAATAAACTGCACTTAACAGGCCCCACTGCACAGGTAGTACAGACATGGCACACTGTCAACAAGAGCATGGGATGGGTTCGGGAAGAGTCACACAGGCCACCTCTCTCTGGGACGCAGAAATATTCAGCAACCTAGGAAACACCAAGGGCTTTGACTGATGGGATATGATAGGCATACCTAAGGTCAGTGATTTGTGGAAAACGGGTGACGTGATTCCCTTCGCACAGCTACAAACCGAATTTGAAATAGCAGACACAAAGTACTTTAGGTACCTGCAGATAAAGCACGCATTACAAGCTGTTATTCCTAGAGGGGAATCGCTTCCAGAGTTCTCTCCACTTGAAGACAGAATCCTGGATGAATACATGCTGATGCTGAATAAGTCCATTTCTATGACATACAGGAAGCTAACCAATAACATGCCCCCTCCTCCAGCTCCGTGCACGCTGGGAACAAGATGTTGCGGATATTGTGGACGAGGATGGCTGGAGGCCTTGGCCTTCCCCAGGGAAATCGCTATCTCCTCCAGATTGAGGCTAGTGGAATTAAAAATACTGCTCAGAACTTATTTAACTGGTCCAGTGCTAGTGGAAATGGGCTACACAGATGGCTCCGAGTGCAGGTCAAGAGGGTACATTCACCCATGTTGTCTGGGAGTGTACACACATTAAAAAATATTGGTCTGCACTGATACAATGTATGGTGGAAGTGATGGGGACTAACATAGATAGAACCCAATATAGGGCTATGCCTATTGTAAATCTGGGGGCCTACTGACCTAAATAGTAAAGAGAGAACATGGGTGATGCTGGAAATAACAGTTGCCAAGCGGAACATTGCCAGATTGTGTGGTTCTCAGGAAACACCGGCAATTGCTGCATGGAAGAGGGACATGGACTGGTGCATGCTGATGGAAAAGACAATATACAAATCAAGAGGGTGTACCAGAAAATGGCCGCAAATATGGGAAAAATTGAATGACTATTGGGGGCATTTGCGAGCCTCCACATGTGGAGCAGCGTCAAGACATGCCACATAGTGAGTAATACTGGTCAGACATGACATAAATAGATAAATTGTAGAAGTTATGGTTTTATTAAAGCATGCTCCGATGTAGATGTACTCCATGATGCTCATATCTCTAATGTGTTTGTAAAGTATGGAAGCTGTCATCAATAAAAAGAATTACAAAAAAAGAAAAAAAGAAAAAAAAGAATTGACTATGCAAATGCCCTCTATCTGTGACTTCCAATTGACCTTAATCACAGACTTCAAATGGCGCAAAATCAATCGGCGAGACTGGTCTTAAGAAAACCTAGGCATTGTCATACTAAACCTCTGATGAAGAAGCTGCATTGGCTCCTTGTGCGTCAACGTACCATTTTCAAAACAGGCTGCATCATTTTTAAATCTCTTCATAACAAAAGCCTGAAATTTATATCCTCGAGAATCTGAAGCTATACTTCAAAGCGCAAGCTTAGATCGGCTCACATGAACCTTCTAAAGGTGCAGAGATTCAAGCAAAAGAGGTTGTGAGAGGCAAGATTTTCTGTGATAGGTCCACATACCTGGAGCTCATCACTGCCTGAAATTAGATCAGCAGTAAATTATACAAGCTTCATGAAGCTCCTGAAAACCTGCCCCTTTCGACAAGCATATGGGTAAAATTCTGGCTAAATATTGTTTACTCTCTACCCCAGTGCCAAGAAACCTTTTTGGGGTAAGTGCGCTATACAAATACGGTATAACATAACATATAACATAACATATCCAGGTCTCTATCTTATGTCAGGCAATACCAGACATCTCTGATCATGTTTACTCCCTCCTTGAAGTCCTAAAGTTCCAGGAATGCCTGCAAATGGCAAAGGATTTCCAAATTCATCTTCCCGATCTACCTTTCCTCCTAACTGATCTACCTTCAGATCAAGAACACAAAATGTATATTATTGGGCACTCCAAACACCTTGGCCTGGAAGGGTTCAGGACTCATTGTGCTGTCCCAGAAATTTTGCGGGAGATATCTTTTTTTGCACTCATTCTTTTTGTAGATTTACATAAGCAAATAAAAAATATTAGACATGCATATGATTCAACAATACAAGAGACCCCCATATATGGTGTAAGGCAATGTAGAATTATTTAAGAATAGGGAGGGGACAATAGAGAAATGAGGGCAACAGATCAGGAATCATATGTCATGATAAGTAGAATGTCATTTCAATGCCTCTGCCATCTTTTAAACATAATTCTAACAATAATGGAGAAATACTGTTGTGAATGCATGTAGCTCCCAAAGGCTCCAATGCCTGGGTTTGATAATTGCAGAGCTAAAGTAAGGCATCCAGGTAATAAGTTTATTTGTGTCAATTAATGAAATTTGATTCAAGTGCAGCAAACAAATCATAAAATTGCAAAAGTTAAAATTTCAACCTAAAAAACCAAGCATTACTTTTGAAAATTAATAATTAACTTTAAAACAGGTGATATTGTAACGCTGGAAGTAGCCAGCTCAATCACGTAATTCGCTCTCGAGCAGTAATACAAATGTTTTTGACAAATTTACCAAAGCAAGCCTAGTTATGAGAAGAAAGTTAGTCATACAAAATTTCAGTGCATCCTTGCAGATGGAGACACTATTTGCCCTAAACAGCGGCTTTAATAAAGTGTGAGGTGTGCATAAAAACTCCACGCAGTAACATATTAAATGTAACATAGTTTCTCTTTTATAATCGCAGAATCTGCAAGTCATGCTGCCCAATGTACCTGTCCAGTCTGAACGAAATTCAAAGATTGTCTAGCTTCTTTATTTAGAGACTACTTTAAGTATTATTGTGCCTTTGCATCCTCCTATTATTTTAAAATAGTGCCAACTTAGAGGGTGTCTACAGCCATCAGCGGTTCCTGAATGGACATCTAGATCACAGGCTGCCTTTCTGAGATATGTAGACCAAGGGTTAGCTGGGGCAGTGTGGATCACTTGGAGATCCTTCTTTAGAGAGTCCAATTTGGCTACAAGAGTGGCATAGAAGTACTTAAGGAATGTAGCTTTGCTTTCACTTTCTTGAGTGTAAAATTCCAGATGGAGTAGTGAGCGACGAGTGTATTTTGGAAGTTGGAACAGCCTCCTGAAGGTGTTGCATTGCGCTTGTCCAGTGTTGTGGTGAAAGCCCAGGAGTAGGCATGTTGACCAAAGGAGAGTCTGGGTAACAGCTTCGCCTGAGTGACTCAGAGTATGGCCTCGGCTGCTGGAGAGTGTAACTGCTGGTTTAGCCTCCATGAAGAAAATTAAGTGCCTAAGCCTTCCTATTAATGTGTTTGAGCTGCAGGCTCTGTTTGCCAGTGTCCATGAACCAGGCGCCAAGATTGTTGTATTTTGATGTTTGAGAAATCCATTGGCTGAATTCCAGAGTCTTTTTTAATATCCTTAGTAAAGTTTCCTCTGTTGATTATCCCATAGCTGCCATTGCGTTGGATGCAGAGAAAGCATTTGACAGGATCGGTTGGGATTTTATGTTCCAAGCACCCAAATGGATAAGGTTTCCTCCTAAATTAATATCCCTTATTTCGTTACTGTATTCAGGTCCTAAAGCTTCTATTTTTGTTAACGGTAAAATCTCGGACTATAGCCCCCTTCTGAGAGGAGTACGTCAAGGATGCCCTCTCTCTCCTCTTTTATTTATAATTGCTTTAGAACCTTTCTTAACTAAAATTAGGCAGGATACTCAAATTACCAGGTTTCAACTTGATACCTCCCATGTTAAAATGTCTGTGTATGCGAATGACATTCTTTTATATTGTTCTAATCCTTCTACGTCCATTCCGTCTTTTATGAAACAGGTTGATATATTTTCTCAATTATCTGGCTACCGTCTCAATTCAGACAAATGTGAAGGGCTTCCCCTAAATGTGCTATGCCTTAAACAAGACTTCATTTCTACCGGTTTCTCTTGGCAAACCTCTAAGATAAAATACCTAGGCCTGTGGTTTTCTTCAAACATTCCAGAGACACTCAAACTAAATTTTGACCACATAACTAAGGCTCTATCTGATTCTATCAATCGCTGGCATCCCTTTTTCTCTCTTGGTGGGGACGACTAGATTCCATTAAGATGATGCTCTCTCCCATAATTTTATATATTATTTCTATGATTCCAGTACATATTCCTGGATTTTACTTAAAAAAAATTGATACTCTTTTAATGAAATTTCTTTGGAAAAACAAACCTCCCCGAATAACTCTGTCCTCTCTAAAGAAAGACAAAACTTCCGGTGGTCTTAAATTTCCTGATTTAAACAGTGTCATCATGCGTTCTATTTAAACCAATCTTCCCGTTGTCTTTCTCTTGATGAGAATTTACCCCGGCCCATTTGGCTGACTATAGAAAACTACTTTTTATCACCTTTTAATTTTAACAAATCTCTCGCCTTTACCAACAATATCTCTTCTTTTCGAACTCCAGTCATCTCTCATACTTGTAAAATTCTTGCTCCATTACTACCATCCTCTTATCCTTTGTTTTCTTCATTGAATCAACAGCCCATCTGGCATAACAATCTATTATGTATTAACAATCGTACCTTTTACTGGAAAGCTTGGAGAAATAAGGGTCTGCTTTGGATTTCACAATTAGTACTAAATAATACCCCTCTACACTTTTCAGATCTTCAAACACAATTCTCCTTAACATCTTCATGTAAAGTTCAATATGATTGTTTATATCCTCCACTCTGCCAGTACCTTCTTTCCTTACCGTCGACGTCTACTCCTTCCTCCAGATGCTCCATGCTTTATCCCTTACTATCTGGTTCTTCTTCAGCTTCATCCCTCTATAAATGCCTGTCTCTTTCCTCTGATAGGAACAAAACAAAGGTTGAATTGGCTTGGGAAAAAGATCTTCTGGAATGTTAGACAGTCCCTCTTTGGGATAAGTTGTGGCTCAAAATCCATAAAACGTCCAGAGCTGCCAACACTTCTCAAACCCTTTATTTTGTTGATCAATGCCTTTTATTTACTCCCGCAAAGTTAGCCTCCTTTACTGCAGATGCTACTCCTACCTGTTGGTCTTACCCTTGCACAAATGGCGACTTACAGCACATGATTTTTAATTGCACTCCTGTAAACCGTTTTTGGCAATTAGTTTGGTCTGAAATTAACAAAATTTTTAAAACAAAAATCCCCTTCTCCCCCTCTAATGTTTTCCTAGGCTCTCTATCACCACATTGACCCCAACCACCTTCTAACTTTAAACTGGTAGATTTGTTATTAGCAATAGCTCTTCACTTAATAACTTCTAATTGGAAACAAGCTGATAAAATCACCTTTAGAGCTTGGTGGAATGCAGTTTGCTTTCATCACAGACTTGACACCAATTTCGTTACCCCTGTCCCTATATCAATCAAAAGAGACTTTTATGGCTTGCTATATCCTCTTATTTAACTTATATTGCCTCACACAATGCTTCAATGACCCAAACCTCTGATGAAGTTCGGAAACTTCCATGATACACTTGTTGTCTTTTGTTTATTTTAAACAATGTTCTCATTAATATCCCCTTTGATATGTTTTCTTATTGCAACTTGATTAACAACATTGGTGCCGATTACGATCCGGTAAAAACCGGGTACGAACCGTCGGTCGGAGCGTTTTCTCCGTCCGACTCGTACCCGGTCGTAAAACTTTACAAACATGGAATTACGATTCGCACGGAAACACCATTTCCGTACGAATCGTAAAAAACACCGACCGACGAAAATATACATACGAATGTGATCCGGGAATGCTGCGACGTGACGTCGGGACGTTATCAGGCAGCGTTTCACGACCCAGGAAGTACGATTCGAACCGACAGCAGTCCGGACGGCAATATTTTCATGGCACCCAAAAAGTGCCGGAAAAGCGAAGTACGGTGCGAAACGACCAGAGTAGGTGGCCCGGTACGCGCCGTACCCCCCCAGCCCCCGTATGTACGCGCCGACCCCCCCCAGCCCCCGTATGTACGCGCCGACCCCCCCAGCCCCCTGTACATTCGAGTCGTACAACCACCCGTGTATGTACACCCCTGTACGTGTCGTACTCCCCCGTGTATGTACACCCCTGTACGTGTCGTACTCCCCCGTGTATGTACACCCCTGTACGTTCGAGTCGTACCCCCACCCGTGTATGTACACCCCTGTACGTGTCATACTCCCCCGTGTATGTACACCCCTGTACGTGTCGTACTCCCCCGTGTATGTACACCCCTGTACGTTTGAGTCGTACCCCCACCCGTGTATGTACACCCCTGTACGTGTCGTACTCCCCCGTGTATGTACACCCCTGTACGTGTCAAACCCCCCGTGTATGTACACCCCTGTACGTTCGAGTCGTACCCCCACCCGTGTATGTACACCCCTGTACGTGCCGTACTCCCCCGTGTATGTACACCCCTGTACGTGTCGAACCCCCCGTGTATGTACACCCCTGTACGTTCGAGTCGTACCCCCACCCGTGTATGTACGGTGCGTACCCCCAACGCGTATGGGAGTCGTACTCCCCCGGGGGGAGTACGACACGTACAGGGGTGTACATACACGGGTGGGGGTACGACTCGAACGTACAGGGGTGTACATACACGGGGGAGTACGACACGTACAGGGGTGTACATACACGGGTGGGGGTACGACTCAAACGTACAGGTGTGTACATACACGGGGAGTACGACACATACAGGGGTGTACATACACGGGTGGGGGTACGACTCGAACGTACAGGGGTGTACATACACGGGGGGTTTGACACGTACAGGGGTGTACATACACAGGAGGTACGACTCGAACGTACGGGGGCTGGGGGGGGTCGGCGCGTATGCGGGCACATGTCTCCATGGTTGCTATGGGAGTTCGGTGCGGACGGTGTTTTTTCCATACGGTTGTAACATCGGACGCACGGGATGGATCGTGATTCCGCGGTCGGACTTCACTTTTCACGTTTGTACGGTAAATCGTCCGTGGACGTGTCGGACACATTTTCCGACCCGAGGACGTGTGGGGAATTCTTCCCAATGCGATTCGTATGGTCTTTTTCCCATGCGAATCGTAATTGGCAGTTTGTACGGCACTTGTACGATTCGTACGGTAAAAAGACCGGATACGAGTCGTACGGGGAATTTTTTTACCGGATCGTAATCGGCACCATTGTCTTTTCTACATGCAGAAATTGATCATATGTACTATTTTTTTTTAAAGATTATAATAGTGTTAATATTATAATAGTTTCTCTTTCCCTTGCTCCTCTTCTCCCTTTACCCTCCCCTCCCCCCCTTTTTCTTCTCCCTTTTCCCTTTTTCGTTGAATGTTTCTTGATTTTTATTATTATCTCCATGTATTGTACTCCATTATATTTGCTGTTTTCTTGCTTTGTATTACATTGGGTTTTTTGATGAAAAAACTTAGATGTTAAAACTTTAAAAAAAAAAATCCATTGGCTGCCAAGCCCTTATCTTAGATTCTTTTTGTTTTTGTGCTTGCAGAAAAATCATCACCTTTGTATTGTCTGGGTTCGCTGCCAAGTTGTTCGCTGTGTTGTAAACATGAAACTCATTAAGTGTGAGCTACAAACCAGTTTTTGTATGATCTCATATACGGAGATTGCAATCAACACTGTCGAAAGCAGCGGATTAGTCCATGAAGCATGCGGAAAGCGGTGGCCTTGAAGGAGTTGAGGTACAGTGTGCTAAGTATGATGGGGCCAGGATATTGTCAATGGTGAAACAATGCAGTATGACCCCGGTTTGCTAGAAAGGTGTGATATTTGCTTCAGCCACCCATGCCTAAGTGTTCGCAGAGAAGGATTTTAGCATAAGTTTTGCCTCAACGTCCAGTAGTGCAATTAGCCTATAGTTTCCTGGGTTGTCATCGCTCCCCTTTTAAGGATTGTGCAAGGGACGGACCCCTTCCAGGATTCTGGAACCTTGGATCTTTCAAAACTGTTGGCGAAGAGGGGAGTGAGGCAATTAGCCTGGAAGTCAACATCAGCTTTGAAGAGTGCACTTGGGAAGCCATTAGAGCCCGGGGCCCCGTTAGTTCTCATGGCCTTAATGACTTTAGACACAGATTCTCTAGTGAATATTGTAGACCCAGTTGTCGCATGTTCAGGGTCCAGATCCTATTCCCTCCTTCTATAAACTACGCTATGATAGTCCGTGGAACCTGTATCCGCATTTAAATTCTGTACATGTTCTACCTATGTTGATGCTGGGATGCCGTTCCCTCTTGTGACAGATTTGTAGTTTAGAGTATTGATGTAAAGCCAAAACTTGTCTTGATTTTTACAAGACGTAAAAGATATTAAGTGAATCCATTCTGATTCCGCTAGCTTTGCTGTTGACTTTCACGACAGGGCAGGATGAGCTTTCCTTTTTTCCCATAATTCCTGTAAAGCACTCTTCTTGGTTTTGTCCTTCCTGTACCTTCTAGTGGCAGCATTCAGGGCCTTTTTGCTTCATCGTAACTTAGTCAAGCGACAGGGGGGAGTCTACAGGCTGGATTCCATAGTACTTATTGGGCAGTGGTTCCTCTTGGTCTCAAGATCTCTGGACACAGCATGGATGGTTAAATCCCTGTCCTACTGCAGGTTCCCTTAACTGGGGGAGGTTTTTGGGACTTTCATCTTCCACCTTTCAAAAATGTCTGGCTTCATCTTTCCCCACTTTAAAATCCTGACCAGGGTAGTTCATTCTAGACCAGTGGTTTGTGAGCTCCACATCAAACTGTATTTTCACTGGGTAAGGGTCACTTTTGTGACGGTCTGGTATGATGTAGGATTTGCATTTAGGCAGCAGTCCTGCAGTTGCAAAGGTGCAGCCTATCATAGAAATGCCTCTAAATGGAAATGTGACTCTATTAGTAGATTTGTGGGTGACTTTGTGATTCAGAGACCAGAAATTGTGCGTTTTTAGCCAGCGGCTATGTTACCGAGAAAAGGCGAGCTGGAGTCATGGTGGAGCTCTGCCAGGCAGTCTAGATTGTGAGTGTTAAAGTCGCCTGTTATTATAATCTCATGAGTAGGAAATTTGCAGACTATATTTGCAAGTGCTGAACAGAAGGAGAAGGTCATTACTGCTTCTATGAATGTTTAGGTACACATTGATTAATAGTATTGTGATCAACGTCGAGTTGAAAATTGTTTCGAGATGAGCGGTTGGGCTGTGTAGACTGTCAAGCCACCTGATGGACGAGCAAAGTAATTGGTTTTGGTGCAAATCTGCATAGATCATAGACGCCTGCTATCGGAATGGGTGCCAGGACCCATGACCTTGAAGGCATAGGAGATCAGCATCCATAAAGAACTTGTGCAGCTTGTTGTGCATTATCATCTGCTTTAGGCCAGCTACATCCCAATAGATCATGGTGGAGCTGGACCTGTGAGACACTGCCCCGATCTGCGAGCCTTTCTTTATAGTGCTAGGAGCAATGAGTCGCTGTTAGTGATGTGGCAATCCGGGACCAATCTGACACTATCATGGAATTTAAAGAGGTCAGAACTACACGTTCCTCCTGACGGAATTTATCTGGGTGGACTTGTATCCAGAAGCTCCTAGCACAACTGGAGTTTGAGGGGACCATTTTCTCCCCTAGGATGCTTAATGCCGGCTTGCGTTTTGGGGAGAGATAGTTATTGATCAGAATGTGTGGATATTTTTCTGTCTTATATCAATGCCCCATGAGCGAAGGTGTTTATTTCCTTCAAGACTTGGGTTGCAATTGCTGGGGTTAAAGTTAAGATTGTTGATTCAGTGCTCTTAATTGGCAGGCAGCTGTCAAACTGGACTCTGAGGATTTAATTTGATTGGAAGGTTCGGTACAGGTTGGAAATGGCAGAGAAAGTTGCCCCTGTTCAAAATGTCATTCTGACTATGAGATGTGTATATTGGAGTAAAGATTATCTTTGCAGTTGCTTGTTAATCATCACCCGGTGTGTTAGCTGACTCCGGTTCAGTGGAGTCAAGTTTTAAGTGACCCACTCTTGAGCAGCTGGTCAGAGGTTTGGTAGTGGGACCAATTTGACTACGGCAGTTCTGTCGGACTGTGTTGGTGTGTGAGTTTGATATGTGTTGAGAGATATTTAAATCAGCTTGTGTCAGGCGCATTAGTAATTGTTTTCGTCATTCTTCTTGTAGTGAGCTGTTGTGGTTGATTGCTGACTGGTGTCCTAGTGGCCGCATTGTTGGTTAATTGAGATACATTCCTTGAAGCAGGCGGATGTGGGTGATTGCTGGTCATTGACTTACAAGAAGGGGCTGCCGTATGCTGGCCCAAGCATGCGTTTGGGCCAGTCTCGGGTGGCTGTAAGGAGTTATTAGCCGCAAGGGGTATTGTTCCTGCATGTGATGGCACCGGATTTTCATTCCTGGAATTGCTAATGATGAGGTTTTGATATGGATGAATGTTTTGTTGTGCCCGATTGCTGGGCCACCAGAGCAATCAGCTGAGTACAAAACCTCCTGCACCAGGGGAGTGTGACTTCCAGACTGGGGTGTGTTGTTGGGTACTGTTGAAAGATTGGAAACAATTTGGCTGGCAAGTGTAGCAGGAGAGGAGCTTCAGGAAGGGCCTTGGGTGCAGAATTGAAGGCTGGAACTGTGCCTGCTAGAAGCACCAGTTTTTTCGTGTTTATCTATAGCCGTTTCTTCTACCACCTGGCTAGAAAGATGGTAGGCAGATCATTTGCCTCTAAGAGGCAGGCAGTAGATGTGGCTGCCTTTCCTGAAATGCTTTGTTATACATGGCCATCTTTTGTGGAGGCCCAAGGCGAGTCTGTCGATGTAGAAACTGCATTCATGAGATGGTTTCTTTTTGAATTGTCCACCAGGATGGAGAGTATTTCTGGTTTAGTACAGAGCGTGCCCAATATGGGCACACAGTGGCGTATTGTAATCTGAATCAGCAGTCATCACCGGTGTTGCACGTGCGCATGCAGCCATGTATACGCACATTTTACATGCCATTAGGGGGCACACGTGAGCCACAGGTTTAAGGCGTTGGACGTGCATGTGGGCATTAGCATGCAAACCTGACACCCACAGCCATGCCGGTGTTGCATGTGTGCAGGCATACGCACATGGTACAAGCCGCTAGCCGCCTCACTTAAGCCCCCGGCTGCCACAGGTTTAGGGTATATGTGGTGGGCATAGACATTAGCTGCACACCTGATTCCTTGGCCATCACGGCACAAGTGCATATACACAGAGTAGGCCAGCTAGGCAGGACACTCGAGTCTGCGACTGTCACAGGTTTTGATAAACCAGTTGTTCATGGTCTTTAGCTGCACTCAGAGGCTACTGGCATCACAGTATAACCCACTGGTACAGATGTGCTCAGATTGCACACTTGAGACCATGGCTGGCAGACTTGTTACACATCTGTACAAAAGAGTACAATACACTGGAATGTTGTGCTTGGCTGCAAACTACTCACAAAGTGATAGTGTATGTCTCTTAACGTCTCTTTTCACGTGCATGACAAATATGAACGCTTTCATGGAGCGTGTATTCGCGCACAAGTGGTCTTCACACCTTCGATATGGGTATGCAATAATGAGCTTGTCCTGAGTCAGTGAGAACAGGCAGAAGCAGCAGAGCACCACATAGAGATCATCAACAGACCAAAAAGCACCTATCTGACAATGCAGGTGTACGCCGAACGGAGATTGGGACAAAGAGGACCCAGGAATGGCGTGAATAGCGTGATGTTTGCCTGATGTTAAATTACCACATCTGGCGTAAGCCTTGCTTATGCACAGAGATAGATGCACAGTTGTGTGCTTCTCTGTTCGTGATGGGGACAGCAGACTGAGCATGCGTTTAATGCGGGAAGAGGGTGCGGTTCAAGGCCCGTGAGGAGGTTAAATGGGACCCAAAAGAGCCTGCCAAAGCTGCGACTGCCGTGCTCAAGGGGCTAAGAGAGCACAGCACAGCCATAACTATCACAACAGTGGCATTAAGAGGAGGTGGGAGGAAGGAATGCTATATTAAGATGTAATCATCTATGGCGCTGAAGCTGAACACAGGCAACCAGTAACAAAGCAGGAAACCATGAAAAGAATAGTCCCCCAAAGAGCAGATAAGCAACCATAGGTTAATGATACAGCACTTAGGCCCTGATCCGTGGGAAGAATGGAAGAGAAAAAGGAAGGACTGATCACTAGCAAGCAGGGATTTTTAATGTACACTGAAACAAACAAATGAAAAGCAGTGGGGAGAGTTTAAGACCACACAGAAATATATACAAATGTATATACAAGAGGTCGAAAGCTCGACCTAAAAAGCAAGAGGGTTGGCAGGGACAAGATACACAAGGGAACCAGAAAAAGACAAAAACAATAAATAAAAATGCAGAAGGCCCACAAATGTGGAAGAAGCCAGTGCACCTATGAATTATTGCCAAGTGAATAGGCTTGGGTATAAAGCTATTAAATACACTTCTGCCTCTATCAACCCAGAAGAAGCCAATGCAACTATGAGTTATTCTTGAGTGAATAGGCTAAGAAATAAATACCCTTCTGCCTCTATCGACCCAGAAATGAACTGCAACATGGAAGTTCCACCCCTACAGGGCTTAGCAGTCTAGTTTACCATGTTTCCAGTGGCTTGTCTTCCACAACCTCCAGTCCATATTTTGCTGAGAATTAAATTGTTACAAAGGATCCAATTTATAGAATCCAGGCACTTCTCTGAGTGTTCTACTCCTAAACTCCTGGCACCTTTGCAGCTACTGTGGTTTATAGAGATAAAGTAATTCTCCTTTAACACCTGACACTATAGTTAAAATAGATAGGTAGATGGACGGACGGACGGAGGGATGGAGAGAGGGAGGGATGAAGGGACGGAGGGTTAGATGGACAGACAGACAGAGACAGACAGACAGACAGACAGAAAGACCGACAGACAGACAGATAGATAGATAGAGAGATAGATAGATAGATAGATAGATAGATAGATAGATAGATAGATAGATAGATAGATAGATAGATAGATAGATAGATAGATAGATAGATAGATAGATAGATAGATAGATAGATAGATAGATAGATAATCACTAAAAAACAAAGGTTAAAGTAACGTTATAGTTAGGTGAAATGTTCACTAACAACATGAAATTTTAAACTCTAAAAATCATAGAAATTCACCAGTTATAGTTAAAGTTAGGCCATGCAACTGTAACTCGTGTCCTAAGATAACTATAACTCGAGCCCCCGCCATGCACAGTTTTCTCATAAAGAATTTCATTGCAATGTTTCCTTCTCCCCCGCTGTACATAGCACCCAACACCAATAATTTTAATCAAATGTATATTTCAATAATGCACACAATAAAATGTTTATTATTATTGATTACTTTAAAAATATTTAATAAAGTTTTATTAAACTACATGTCTGTGACTGTTCCATACCACGCTTCAAGTAGGCATCTCTTAGCCTAGTGTTCTTCTCCCCGTCCCACCACCTGGATGATCTTCCTAATTTCTTCTCTCCTTTCAATCTTTTCTAAAGATATGTGTAATCTAGTCCTAATGATGACCTGAAACAAGACGGGTAGAAACGCTGTCGACAGAATTCAGCTTACTTATGGCATCTTTGGGCTCCTAACATGGTACTGTCTAATTGTTTTCTCAGTGCTCATGTACCAATTTTTTCTTTCCCGCTGTTTTTTTCACCTGTACATGTACATGTCTCACATCTGCCGCTCACCTTGTCAGGAGCTCTATGTGTGCACCTTTATTTCGAATTACACTTAATTATAATGTTGCTGTCTGAATAAAAAAATGTTGGCATAATATTGAATACAGACTGTGATATTCAACCATGGTGTTCCTCCCCTTCTTTGTCTTCTTTTTGTAATTTAATTTACGCTCAGCTAATTGCTTTTATTAGATTTAGAAGAGCACTTCAAAGAACAAATGCCCTTATTACTAGAGGTAAACGGGAAGACATGATTTAAGGTCTTGAAGATTTGTGAAGGATATGATCAAACTGAGGGCCAAACAAAGAGCAATTAGCAAAGGGTAGACAAAGAAGACATTTCTGAAAACCCTTTGCCTTCCAACCATGGGTGCTGACATGACAGTAACAACTGCTCCAGAGGAAATTGCTGTAGCTTTTAGAATGTCAAAAGAAGTACCTGCATGAAAATTTGAGCATGTAATCCCATCCTGACAAGAAGCTCTGCTCAATCTTCACCCTCAGGCATAGCTGTGGAAAGTGTCTGAAAGTCGCTGACCAAACCTTGGAAAGTATATGAGGGGTAAGTTGTAGGCCCCATACACAGGTTGAGACCCAAATGCACCTTATATAGTGTTATGATTTGTAAATGTACCCCAATATAGGCTTAGGTATTCCCCCAACGTTTCACCTACATTTCTCCTGCCATTATGCTACATACCGGTTTTGGTTCTGACCTTTTACCCAGTTAAGGTGCTGTATAAATGTTGTGTGGTTTTCTCTGAAAACTAGTCTCATTTATTATGCAAGAGGATTCTCTGAATCACAGCAGGACTACCATCTTCTGCATATTAACTATGTATAAGGGTCATCCCTTTCTTCATCCTCGACCGATGTGACACAGCAATGTAGAACCCCTGAGGGTACCTTTTGGGTATATAAACACCATATCTTTGCTGAGTCAGGAAGAGGAGAAAGACTTCCATGCTGACACAAGACGCTGAGGTTCCTGCACGCAGACACTCCAGCTCGCAGTGTTCTGACATCCCTCGCGGGGTGTCCATCTCGAGCCCAAGACGGGGTCCCACAGTCTCTCACTTCAGGTAATGGGTTTGGCTTCATCCTGGGGCGTTTTCTGGCTCTACACCTACATACATGCTAGGTACACTTAGGTAATCTAGTTAGGAATGCATCGTAGGAGTACGCATTATTATAGTCATGTATATTTATATACCTGCCTGTATTCATTGTTTTACCAGTATGGTAGAAACCTACTATCCATTTACTCTATTGGTGCTTATAATCATTCATATCTGTTTTGGTCTTATGGTTTTTTCAGCACACCTATTTCACACTAGAATGACGCTGGTTCAATAAATTTTTATTGAAAATGTCCCCACTGTTTATTCTGCGTATCTTTCTGAGACAAAGTGAGCACACAAAACTGAGCGAAAAGTACTGGACTGTTTTCACGATCACTGACACAACAGGGTTGTCATGTTTGATAATTGCCAGAAACTATTTTCTCCTTGGTAAGAGGAGTTCATAGTGGCACTGTGAGCTAGCTGGTACACAGGCTAACCTACCCGGTGGGGCTGTCCGGAAACTGCCTGGACACCAATCCCACAGTTTATGTTGTCTAAATGCGCAGATCCTATATAGATTTATAGGAACTACATGACATGGCGCCGCCAACGTTGGTTTGGTACTTATTTAACTGTCAAATCTGAGTAGTTTAGTCATGCTTTCTCAGAGGCCCCTACTTACATAAATCCAGAAACGTCTGGAGTGGGACGGGAAAAATCCACCACAGCTGAGTAGGCATATCCTATGTAGGTTTAATCAAGCTTGAAGGATAAATAGTTCCCTATTGTGCATAAAACCTTATCTCAGTTTCCTTGAAACTCTTTCAACAATGGCTGACAAAGACATCGATGCGCCTGCATTACGTGCGAATGCAGCAGGGGAAGGGAAAGAAGAAGGTGCTATAAACATTTCAGAAAATGTCAGAACTGCCCTCACTTTAACATTTGCAGAATTTGGAGTCACATCTAGAGGGGGAACAATTACCTTCGTAATTGAGGCACACATGTCATACAGGACAGAGGTATTCTATTTGTGGGTTAAATTCCCACTAGCAGATGCACGCACAAATACATTTCATTTTTACACTGAAGATGAAATACCAGGGGAATACTGTCCATACGAGGACTTTGAAGTTCCTACCATGAGCACATAAACTGGTTTAAAGGCGCCCTCCCACACACAACAGATAAAATAAGACTCGTCCGCTCGGCAGAGACGGTGAGACTTGTCCGGTCCTAGCAGCTTACATACCGCATCCAGACTTGACACAATGCCGGTAGCAGACTTACTGGCACATGCATCAACAAAGACTTTTGCGATTCCTTAATTGCGATTTTTAAGGAATCGCAATTAAGGAATTGCAAAAGCCTATGCATGTAGGAATCGCTATAAAAATAGTGATTCCTACACATTCCTTATTTGCGACTCGCAAATTGCGAGTCGCAATTAAGGAATGCCGTCCCATTCATTCCTATGGGCCTTCAGGCCCATAGGAATGAATTGAAGATTGCATGAGCAATTGCGAGTACTAGTAGGTACTCGCAAATTGCTCATGCAATTTCAAGGGTGCAAGGGTGTCAAAATGACACCCTATTGCACCCCTGAAATTGATCTGTGCACATATGTTGCACACACACATGCTCTAAGGGCATGTGTGTGCGCAACATGAAACTTTGAAAAAGGCGCACAAGTGCATTTTTCAAAGTTTTTGCAAATTACCATGAAGTTCAACTTCATGGTAATTTGCTCCCCCTATTAGCTAAATCGCTAATTGTTTTACTTTGATGCATTGCATTTAAGGAATCTCAATTTGGGATTCCTTAAATGCAATCGCAATTTAAGGAATCGCAATTTAGAGATTCCTTAAATTGCGATTTTTGTATTTGGGATGATGCATCCCAAATGCAAAAATACCGGTCACAAAGGGGCAGATTCTGAGAATCTTCCCGTTTGCGACCGGTTTTTGCTTTGATGCATGTGGGCCTTAGTGCACTTCACAAAGAAATAATAAAACTTTACAGAAATTTAACACAGTTCGTGATGAGAACACTAACACTTCAACAAGCAAGTATTACACCAGCAGGGCCAATTCAGGGGGACTGCAACTAAAATTACTACGCAAACACTGAACGCAGTTATGGGTAAAATGCCCTCTAAACGTGAGCAAATGCCATTCTGGATAGCTCAGAAAATCACAGTCAGAGGCCGTGTTTCCAGTAAAACACAGAATGCTAGCAATCTGCTTGTCAATGGGGACGGATCACTGACGAAATATCAAGAAGAAGAATATCGAATTGCCAAAATATCGAAGGAAAAATATAGAAGGCCAAAATATCGAAGCCCTATCTCCAAACAGGTAAGTACAAAAATAGAGAATCCTAAATATCGTTGCAAAAAATATAGTTAGTCACAATATCAATTTTTTTTAAATGTCTTAAAATTAATGTAAAATTAATGAAATAAAACATATAATTAACTGAAACATAGTTAAAAATACTTAAATTACTTTAAAATTTATAAATAATTAATGTAAGTAAAAAAAAATAAATAATACATATATATTAACATAATATTTATTTAAAAAATGCAATATTTTTTGCGTAGGATAGCGGGCGGGTAAAATTTACTATTACCACTCCAGTAAGTGCAATAGTAGGGAAAACGTTGGATAGCGGTAGGGTAAAAATTACTATTCCCACTCCAGAGAGTGCAACAGTAGGGAAAGCGTTGGATAGCAGGAGGGTAAAAATTAGTATTCCCACTCCAGACAGTGTAATAATAGGGAAAGCATTGGATAGCGTAGGGGTCAAAATTAATATTCACACTCCAGAGAGTGCAACAGTAGGAACGCGTTGGATAGCGGGAGGGTAAAATTTACTATTCCCACTCCAGTGAGTTCAACAGTAGGGAAAGCATTGGATAGCGTAGGGGTGAAAATTACTATTCCCACTCCAAAGAGTGCAACAGTAGGGAAAGCGTTGGATAGCGTAGGGGTAAAAATTACTATTCCCACTCCAGAGAGTGCAACAGTAGGGAAAGCGTTGGATAGCGTAGGGGTAAAAATTACCATTCCCATTTCAGAGAGTGCAACAGTAGGGAAAGCGTTGGATAGCGGGAGGGCAAAATTTACTATTCCCACTCCAGTGAGTGCAATAGTAGGGAAAATAATTTTTTTATATTTTATTAAAAATAAATCAATTATTAATACCAAATAAAATATTAAAATTAATTACCAATCACACAATATTTAATAATTAATTTATTATGAATACCCATTTTTTATTAATAATTAATTAGCAACCAATTAATTTTCAATACCAAAAATTAATAAATAAAATGTATACCAATTAATAATTAATTAAGAATAAATTAATTAGCAATCTACAAAAATTATTTCAATAATTAATTATTTACAATTAAATTAATTGCCACCATATTCCCCTATAAACCCACAACCCGCTACAAATAATAAATTAATACAATTAACACAATTATCAATTAAACAATTAATACTAATTAATTACCAATTAATACAAATTATTTAGTAATTAATAATTAATCAACAACCAATTAATTTTCAATACCAATTAATAATTACCTAATAACAATTAATTACTTCCCACCCTATCCCCTATAAACCCACAACCCGCTACAGAAGTAAAATGTAAAATTAAATTAAAAATAATTAATAATTCCTAAAAATTATTATTTAATGTACTATAATTAAATTACTTCCCACCCTAATCCCCTATAAACCCACATCCCGCTACGGAATTAAATTACACAAAAATTAAATATCATAAAATTCATTACTTTAAAAATATTCAAACATACATTCCAAAATGTATACATACTTTTAACACATATACTAACACTTAAAACACTATAAAAAAATTCGAGATTTTTAACAACTATATTATGACTGTCGATATTACTTACTTCTATATTATTTAAATCGATATTTTATTTCTTACCTGATTTTCGATATTCTTCACCACTATATTTTGGCAATTCGATATTCTGTCCATTCTATATTAAAAACTCGATATTCTGTCCTGTCGATATTTTGAATTCGATATTATGTCTGTTTACCATGGGGACAGCTCCCCATATAGAGGATTGTTCCCCTTGGGGTACAGTTTTCACTGCCATCTATACCAGATCTCATGGTATCCCTTCAATAGTAGTCATACCAGTTGTATTGAGACAAATACAGAATGAGTATGGAGCAGAACCTGCTCTGAACTTAGGGATGGCATTGATAGGAAATGTTGCCCTGGTATCAACTATTATATTGGCAACCATAAAAAGGGAGGCAGCAGCAGTGGAAATACACCAACGCCTCAGGGATTTCACTCCTATACAACAGGAGCATGAATTACCTAAAACTTTCGGAGATACATATGCCAAATTAGGTAGAGATAATTTGGGAGCTAGAGCAACAAAACCTCAACTCATGGGTGGACCTGTAAAGGATAAAACCAAGCAAGCACCTGATTCTTCTAAGAAGAAATGGGATAATAAAAAACAAAAGAATAGAGAGAATAAATCACAATTAAGGGGTGGGTCTCCTCAACAGGAGCCCTCCGAAAGGAGATACAATCTTAGGAATCATGATAACATTAAGAAACCTCACAGGTATCAAGATACTGATACACATTCCTCTTGGTCCTTTCAGGGTTCATCAAAAACCTCTGAGAGGGAAGGACAGTCAGAACACAGACAAGAAGACCGTACAAAGTCCAGAGACACGCAACATGCATCAGACTATAAAAAAGAAGATAAACCAAAATCAAAACCACAATTCAAAAAGAAGAAAGTAGCTGGTCTTAAAGTAAGATATGCCCAGGATACTGAGGACTCAACTTCTGAACGGGGAATGGGCTCTGACGATGCTAGACAGCACGGCCGAAGTAACAATAGCTCGCCAGAACCTGATACAATTTCTGGTGACAGCGGAGTTGAATGAACATATCACAGTGGAAACACCTGATACAAGGGTAAGCGTCCCACATCAGTTACATGAGATAACACTCCAAATGGAGAGGGACAAACCCAGAAAAATTAAAGCTCTCTTTTGGGTGAACCTGACTTATGGTTATGACATCATTTTGGCTGAAAAGGATCGGCCGCCAGAGATCGTTATGGAGTGCCCAAAGGGAGAAACTGTAATCTTACCAGCCTTTTCTGACCTCGTTCCAGTATCACTAAAACATTCATGTGTGCAGGAGTGTGCGGTAGCACTTGCTCCAGCAGTATATCGCAACCATGTAGGGTGGGATGCTGAGTCCCCCCACCATGTAATCCCAGTAAAAACTACTCCAACTCCACAGAGGCAGTACCCTATTAAACAAGAAGTGAAAGAAGAAGTAGGGAGATCTTAGCTCAACCTGAATACCAAGCTGTAATAGAGAATTGCACCTCTTCAATGAATAATCCTTTGTTTTCCGTTATGAAGCCTGACAATTCATACCATCTAGTTTTAGACTACAGACATTTGAACACATGCTCAAAGACATTTGCAGTACAAAATTCATACAGTCCGAATTAATGAATAACATTGAGCAGAAAAAATACAAAACAACACTAGATATCTCAAATGGATTTTTCTGCCAAAATATAGTGCCTGAAAGCAGATATTTGACTGCATTCTCAGCCTTGAGCTCCTAGCGTCAATTCTGTCATCTGCCCCAAGGGTATAAGAATAGCCCCGGGTTGTTCTCAGCTAGGGTAACAGGGTTACTTCAAAATCTTGATGAAGAGGCATTGTCCAATGTATATGACATTTATCTGATGGATGATAATTTTGCGGATCATTTGACCAGGGTGAGCAACATAATGTTGGGGTTCGCCTCTGAGGACTACAAATTAAACTTGAAAAAATGGAAAATAGGGGGGCGTGGCTTGGCTCACCATCATGGCGGAAGTGGCCTGATCGGGCTCCATACACCCACGCCAAAATCCTTTTATTATCCTCCACTAATCCTACCCAGAGGAGTACGGACTTGCAGTAGCGGACGCCTATAACACCCAGGAGTGTCGTGACCCACTTATACCTGATGCAGTGGTGCTGTGACGCCGGTTTCCCGGCGATGTCACTCCAGTGGGGCGCGGGCCGAGTTCTTCCCTGATGGCTTGGCCGAAAGCTATGCGGCGGATCGTGGAGCCTGATCTCGCCCGAGGACAGCTGAGGTGATAGCGGGGTGTGCCGCCAGCCGCCCTGAGCCCCCTGAGGGGAGCACCGCAGAAGACCCGGGTCCACCGCAGGGCTGCAGCCGCCCCCCCCCTGGTCCGGGACCTGCCATTTCTTCATCCGCTTGGCCGGGGGTGGGGTCAGGCCTGCCCAGGACAGCTGCCCGAGTCCATCCTGCCGAGGGACTGCCTGGGAGGTCACGGTCGTGCCGGGGCCCCCTGTGACATCGGGGCCGGCCGGACTCGCGCGGAAGACACAGTGGGGCCCCGGAGGGCCGAGCATCGGCTGTGACTGAATCGAATGACGCTGGGGCCGGGTCACGGACTTGGAAGGTGAGCGCAGGGCCCACGTCCACGCCCACCCCGCAAGCTGCTGCTGGCACCATTGCGCTCCTCCCCTATCTATCTCCATAGACACTATGCTGTATGCTTTGGCTAGTCTATGATCCCCGCTGCTTCCAAGGGGTCGGATATATAGACTGGACTACCTCGCCTGGCTATCTCTGGGACCAGGGCCTTGTTCGCCTCACCAGAGGCCGGGAGCGCGCAGTGATTCCACGGAGGCGACTACCTGCCTGGGGCCCCATTCAATATCTTGCACGGCTGGTGGCGGACACAAGAAGCCCCGTGTCTGGGCCACAGCCCAATATCACATCCTTGAACATCTCTACATGGCAGGCACCGACTGCTCCTATCATTGCCCCTGCTGCGGAGGCGTGGGGCTCTCATGGGACTGACTCTGTGGCTCAGCGGACCGAACCGCGGCTACTGCTGGTCTTGCTGCCTGCTCCTGGCTGAGCCGGTGGCCCGTTGCTTATCGCTGGCGCGGCCTGGTGGCCCAGACCCACACACATGGGTTTCTTGTTACTCCCTTTCCACGTGGAGGCTGCTTGTCCGGGGACACAGGCCCGGTATCACGGGTGTCGGCCCCCTCTTCTACATGTCCTAGATGCCCTGGGCCGCCTCACATGATGTGCAAGGGCGGGCCAGGGGAAGCCAGCCCCAAGCAGGGCACCATCGACCAATTTGCAACATCTACAGATGGTACCATAGGCGGTGACAGGACCTGCTCAGCTCCGGACAATGCGGCCCTCCTGGCGGCGATCAAAAGTTACCGGGACACGCTAAGATTGGAGCTGTTGTGTCCGAGGTCTCCTTTCTAAATCAAGACCTCCGCAAGGCAGTCGACCACATCACTGAGGCTGAGACAAGAGTCTCAATGGTGGAGGACACGGTGTCCTTCCTCCAAAAGAAGGTGAACAAGCTCACAGTGGTGTCACAGGAACTGGCCTCTAGAGTGGAGGATGCAGAGGGCCACGCCAGACGGAGCAATCTACGCTTCGTGGGCCTGCCGGAGGGCTGCGAGGGTGCCTCCATGTCTGGCTTTATCACCAGGTGGCTCACGGATATCATACCGACGGAACTCCTTTCCTCAACCTTCGTAGTGGAGCGCTATCACAGGGCTCTGACTCGGAAGCCCCCCCCCCCCCAGGCGCGTCTCCCAGGCCGTTTATTGCCAAGATCCTGAACAATGCTTACAGAGATGCAATTTTACGCTATGCCAGGACCCACAACGATGGTATCTGACATGACTCTCGTGCTATCATGGTATTTCCGGACTACACGCGCCTGGTCCAACAACAACGCCAATCCTTCACTGCAGCGAAGCGCAGGCTCCTTGAATTAAACGTGCAATATATGCTGCTGTACCCAGCCAGGATGCGTGTAATATACAACTCCAAGTCATTCTTTTTCGACACCCCTGAGGCCGTCTTTGCTTGGACTGATGAGTGCCCCCAACTACGGTCGAACTCTCCACCTGCTGTGGATTCAGACTCCTCTCGAGGCTCACGAAGTCGACAGTCACAATGAACCAAGTCCCAAAAACAACGGGGCTCTGGATCAGATAGGGTGTCCGTGAGTCCTGAGCAGCCGCCCTGAACATCCTGGGGCCCCACAGGCGACCAAACGGCAAGTCGCTGGGCTCCGTAATTGTTTCAGGATTGTTTTGATAATGCTTCCTCTGGGTGGGCGTGGGAGCTAGGTCATGGACTGCTAAGCCACAGACTCTTAGCACCCCTCGTGTTTCAATGGTGAAAGGGTGGGGAGGGATCCATTGGTGTGGGAGTGGGGGTCCCCCTGTTGAGGCCTCCTGTTCTTCACACCGCGACAGATGCTCCTTGTTTTTGGCAGTGTCAGTTGGTGGGTGGGGATTTCCTAGGGGATTACAGTTTTAGAATGTCAATTTGGTCAAGTTGTTTTATGCAGACAGATTATTCCTACCACGATCTCCTTATGTGTTATATGCTGACATGTTCTCAGGATCAAGCTCTCTCCGTTGCTATCTCCTCAGTGCCACAGGGTAATGGAGTTGGGTGATGTACCCCCCCCCCCCCCCTTGTGGACCTGAATGTGGTTTCAGGGAATGTTTGAGGCCTCCAGAATAGGATTAAACGAGGCGCAGTCCTCCGTCAGGCCAAAAGGTATGGGGCAGATGTCCTCCTATTACAGAAAACTCACCTTTTAGGCACCAAAGCCCACTGCTTAGCCAGGTTTGGTTTTTACCACATTTACCATGCGGGGTTCACCAGGGGTTCCCGGGGGTGGCCATTTTATATCACCGCAGGGTCCAATTCCAACACACATCACACAGGGCTGATCCTGGGGGCAGATTCCTCTTTGTCACATGCACGCTTCATGGTGAGCGGGTCACTATCGGCAGTATATATGCCCCCCTGCTGGAAACGAGTTTTGTAGACAGGGTTGCAGGTATCTGGGGGGACCTCTGGGAGGACCTGATACTTCTAGGGGGCAACTGGAACAACACGATGGTGCCACTGAATCGACAGCGTAGTTCAGCCCCTCAATCAGTGTTAGGTCCCACTAAGTTGAGATCCCTGGCATCCACCTTGGGCTGGGCAGATATTTGGGGGGAGTATCACCCCTCCGAACAGGGCTATACATACATATCTTCGGTCCATAGGTCGCAATCCCATCTAGATTACTTCTTCGTTCCCCGCATGTTCCTCCATTGCTTCTTGCAAGTGACACACCACCCCCGTGGACTCTCTGACCATTCCCCGGTCGCACTGCGATTTCACACAAGCTCTCGCAAACCCCCCTTTCCTTTGCGCATGTCCCCCTGACTACACCGCTGCCCAAAGTACCAGGATATGCTTCGCACAGCTATCTCAGAATATCTGGAGTCAAACGGCCCCTCCGCACCCGTCTTGATGCATATTGTGGGAGGCCCTCAAGCCTACTGTCTGAGGCGCCGAGATTAGTTACCGCACCAAGGACAAACGTTCATGGTGGGAGCAATTGGTGGCTTTGGAGTCGCGTCAGGCGACCCTGGCATCGCAGCTCAATAGGGACCCTAACCCTGACATCCGGCGAAACCTGTTGTTAGCGCAGCAGGAACTGCAGCAAAATCTAATGAACAAGGCCAAAGAAATATTGGAGGCATCGCAACATCGGGTTTACTAATGGGGAGATAAATCGAGTAGAATGCTCCATCGACTATGTCAGGCGGATAAATCCCCATCAACGGTTCCTACTATGCGTGGCGCTGACGGATCCCTTTATACATCACCGGAAGGTGTTGCTAGGGAATTTGTGCGGCACTTTACAACCCTATATGCTCGACATGAACAGATCTCGGCCGCACTGATCGCGGAATTCCTACGTGACATCCCGCCACGGAAACTCCCAGATTCCCTGCGCTACCACCTGGAGGCCCCCAATACACTAGATGAGCTGACGGGTGCCCTCAATGCGCTCCACCCAGGATGGGCCCCAGGTCCCAATGGATTCCCCATGGGATTCCTACGGCCGAACATACACCTGTTGGGCCCTCACCTCCTGTCTGCTATCCATGAGGCCGTGGACACCTCTATATTGCTCCAAGACTGGTGACATGCTGAAATAGTTCTCTTCCTCAAACCCAGGCACCCTCCTAAGTACCCATCCTCCTACTGTCCCATTTCCCTCATTAATTTTGATCCTAAGCTGTTGGGGAAGGTCCTTGCCGATCGCCTCTGTACATGTGTTTTAGATTTGATTCACCCCAACCAGTCGGGATTTATGCCCTAGAGAGCAACCCGTCACAATATCTGCAGGGTACACAATGCCTTGGCAGCTGCTCTGACATTGGTCCGACCAGTTGCAGTACTCCTGGCCGATACAGATAAAGCCTTTGACTCCCTCAGTTGGGTATACCTTTTTCAGTTGCTGGAGGCCCTCAAGTTTGGACCGCGATTCCTTGCCTATATACGTTTATTGTATACAGACTTAACGGCATCGGTGCAGATAGCCGGGCATCGCTCACTCCCCCTCCCTATTCAAAGGGGCACTAGGCAGGGCTGCCCGCTTTCACCATTATTGTTTGCCTCGAGGTTGAACCCTTGGCAGCGTGGGTTCGTAAGGACCCGGTCCTTCAAGGCTTCGAATGGTCGCAGTCGCACTTAGACCGTATTGCATTATATGCGGCTGATGTCCTCTTCTTCATTACCGACCCATGGTTTTCTGGGCCTCGCATCTTGGAGATCCTGAGGGTGTTTGGGGGCACTACGGGCTTGCATGCAAATCCTGCCAAGTCCATTCTGTATCCAGTATGCAGTCATCAGGGAAGAGATACCTGGGCTTCGCAATTCTCCCGCGCCACAGAGGGCTTTAAATACCCACGTATTTTCATGTCATTATGCCCCAAAATCTCCTGGACCCATAATATCAGTAGTGAAACTGCGCTATAGTCTTCTCTTCCCTTGTCCCTATATTGGCGCTTGGCCATCTTCAAGATGGTATCGTTACCTCGGATCTTGTACTGTCTCCAAAATTTCCCTTACCACATCCCATAAATTTCTCTGGAACGGTGGGGCAATTAGAGTCGCTCTTCGAACATTCATGCAATCTACTTATTGTGGAGGAATTGCGGCAGCGGACATCTATTCATATTACACACCATCACACTTGCTCGTGGTCAATGAATGGTGGTGTAACGCCCCAACCAACCCAGCGTATGCGATTGAGCATGCGGCAATGGCACAGACCTCCCTCCTACATCTCCTGTAGAGCTCAGCATGCCTAGACTTTATGCCACCTGCAGGTAAAGAAGTTATACTGCTTTGGCAGATGCTAGTCCGACAGATGGGCTGGCACAGCAAACTTACCCGGGCCACCCCACTGTGGCAAGGAACATACCTCTGCCCTGTGACCACTTTAGATGGGTTACGGGGTTGGGACCTGTGGGGATGTGATGCGGGGTACCACCCTGATATCCTATCAACAATTGCAAATGGAGTACAACCTCCACAAAACACAATTCTACAAATATCTCCATCTCGGCCACGCGCTCACCCCCCTGGTCCGCTCTCTTGAGACCCTTCCAGAATTTCACCTGCGGGAAGGCCGTCTGCTGATGGGTGAGTTAGGCCTTCACAAGATTAGACAGATCTATCAGACCCTAACGACTCACACACAGACAACGCTCGACAAGACACGGCAGGCGTGGCAGGCCGACATCCCCAACTTAACTGACGATGACTGGGCTGAAGCCATCGCCAGCCCCCGGGGTAAGGCGGTCTCTACTAGATACCACCTGATACAGTTTAAATACCTACACAGGGCTTACTATACACGGACTAGACTCTGGCGGATGGGAGTGATTGCATCCCCCGCATGCCTGCGGTGTGAGCGTGATAAGGGAACTTTTCTGCATACATTTTGGGGCTGCACAGTATTGCAGCCTTTCTGGCGTAGAATTAGGTTCTGCCTCCAGGAGGTGCTCGTATGGGAACTCCCGATGGATCCGAGACTCTTCCTTTTACATAGCACGGACGATATAGGAGGAAACGTATATAAGCAACACTTACTGTTTTTAGCCCTCACTATAGCCAAGCGCGACATAGGCCAATTGTGGAAAGGGACTTCTCCCCCAACATTGGGTAGATGGAAGAACGAACTGGACAGATGCATGAGGGCCGATATGGTAGTGTTCCTTGCTCGAGGTTGCCCTGCCAAGCATAGGAAAATCTGGACCCACTGGGAGTCCTATAGAGGAATTGAGCTCCCCCCTACCACCCACCGACCCCTGAATGAAGCCTTGTTTTCTAATGTATATTGTTTTGTATGTATCTTGTTTTGAAAATCCAGTATACGATGGCAATGGAGTTTTACAACCTTTTAACTAATGCACATGTCCTGAGAACTTGTATTGTCTGCATTTCGTTGGTTTTACTCCCTGCATGTTGAGCAGGTGTTTGATTCTGGTCAAAATGTTCTACTCACTATGATCTTACGTCATTTTCTCCTACAGGTCTGTAGGGCTTTTGCCCATATATCCAACATAAAACCAAATAAAGTTTGTTGTGAAAAAAAAAAATCAAAAACAGCCCACCTAAATGTCCTATTTTTGGGATACGAATAATCAGCTGAAGGGAAAAGCCTAGCAGCTAACTTTCTAGAAAAGTGTGCGCTGCTCCAACCTCCAAAAAAATCAGAAAAACTTTCTATCCATATTGGGATTCCTACATTTTGGAAGAACATACATTTTGGATTCTGCAGAAAAAGTGAAACCTTTCTACCATGTAATCAGACCTGAATTTTCAGTTCGACATTGGACACAGGAACACACTAACATCCTTTGTTCCTTACAAGCTGACATGATAGCTTTCAAACACTTACACACATATAAATACCACAAATCTGGTGATCCGTGTAATCGCGGGTCAATCAGGGTACACTTACCTAACCTTCAATGAAGGCGAAACAGTACCCATAGTATACAAATCAAACTCTGAAATGCGTTTTGCTTCGACAGAAAAGATTCTGACAGCAGTACAGACTGGTGCGAGAAAGATCACTGGCTCAGGGGAAACAAATAATTGTCGTCACTCCAGTACCGGCCTTAGAGGCTGTTACAAAGGCAAGTGTTCCAAATGCTAAAGCTTTACATCCATGATGGATACAATGGGCTAATTCTCTCACTGCAACAGATGTAGATTATAAATTTGATCCTACTTTAAAAACACAAGAAAAGTATATCCTCTCCCGAATGAAATAATGCCTCTAGATCAGTATGAATACATTATTTACATTGACGGTTCTGCTCAGCCTGCCATAGGAAGTAAACAGCAATATTGTATGATTTAAAGGGACATATGCAAGAAGGCAAGTTCCATCCTAGCAGCACGAAGACACAGTCTCTAGGAGACTGCATGGCACAGCTGGCAGATTTAAAAGCCCTATTACTGGCACTAACATACGGATGGGGAATTCCCCACACTTATAGTGTGCGATACATTTTACTGTGTCCAGTCTTACAAAGAACATCTTCACTACTGGGGCTAGAATGGGTTTAAAGACTCAAAATGTTGCACAATAAAGCACAAACTTCTTCACACAACTTCTTCACACAAGCGGCAGAGTTGAAAAACGACTTACAGAGAGCTCAAGTGATTCACACGCTGAGTCATCAACGTGATGGCGTTCACATTGAAGGGAATTCATTGGCTGATGAAGCCGCCAAGGCAACAGTGCAAACTGCTGCCGTAGCTACAATTACTCATTCTAGCATGAGAATAGACAGACAGATAATGGTAGCTGTCATTGCTTTACGCAAAAACAGCACAGCCTTGCCAAAAGGCTTTCCACTCAAGTACTCCTACAAGTTAGATGCAAAAAATATTCTGTATGCTCAAACTCCAGGAGTGGAGGATAGAGTAATACCAAACGTGGATCACAGGTTAGGTTTAATTCTAGCTGTGCACAAGGGTCTGGGTTCTGTACATGCAGGGATTACCGTGACAGTTTCTCTACTGAAACAACACTATTGGTGGCCAGGTTTAACAAAAGAGACAAAAGGATTTGTCCTTAAGTGCGACATCTGTCAGCAGATGAAGGGTTTGACCTTAGCACGTCCAGCACAAACACCATTACTATATCAGACAGACCTCTCACTTGTGTCTATTTGGACCACTGCGGCCCCTTACAATCTGATGGGGCTTACAAGTACATCTTGGTGGCATTGGATTCATACTCTAGATTCCAGTGGATTTGGTCCCAGTGCTCGGCTGACGCTCGAACTGTTATAAAAGAATTGCAAGTCTTCAGGGACATACGCAGTTGGCACATTCCATTCTGACCAAGGCCCACGTTTAGCCCTAGGGCTTACAAGGAAGCCATGGGATGTTGGGTTGTTGCATTGCAGTACTCCTCTCCATATCATCCTGAGTGAAATCTGGTAGTGGAGAGGAAAAGCCGGGACTTAAAACAATCTTTAACAGCAAGGGTATTAGACTAGGGTGGTAGTTGGGTAAATCACCTATATGGGGTCCAGAGGGCACTTAATAACATGCCAAGAAGTTCCCTAGGAGGCATCACCCCTTATGAAGTCCTATTTGGTACAAGAATGTGGGTACCCAACCTTGATTGTGACAGCACAGTGGCGGATGAAAAACCTTTTGACATCAATAAACGTTTCCCTGTTTTACAGGAGCTCAATGAATTCCGGGCATTACAGAGCAACATCCAAGTAAAACGCACTGCAATTGGGGAAGTGAAATCAGTAACGGCAAGACCGGCCTGGGTCCCAAAAGTCAGAGATCTAATCACATAAAAAATTGTGAACAAAAAAGAATTTGGGCCATCCTACAGAAAGGCCGTACCTGTCCTGGTTGTCAAAGGAACAAGGACAGTGTTTCTTCCGCCTCTTGCCAGAGTGAAAGAAAAGAGATTTGTCTCCATTGAACTGATCAAACCACACTATGTGGCCGATCCTTAATAGCAGGCCACGTGGGCTCCTGGGTAGCCGTTGGTCTCCTCTTGCTACCATACAGGAAGTTCATACAGAAAGACTTATAACATTAGAAGAGTCTACAATACGAAGTAATGGAGTTACCAACAATGAAATGGAATATCCGCAATTCGGCCTACCACCGACATCTACATCAATATGCCTCTACAAGAGACACCTGCAAGTTCAAAACCTGCTGAGCTACCAAAGATGGATTGAACTGTGTCTGGCTACTTCATCGATTTTGAAAAATTTTCTCTGGATCCAAGAGAACTTGAGTCACCTCCAGCTCCAGTTTCCCACAAAAAAACTTCATGATTTCTAAATTTTTCATAAAAAGACATACCTAGTCTCACCATGGCTACAACTCTGGATAATAACTGGAATACTATTCCTACTATTCTGGATAGGTTTAGTGACTGTCTTTTTCTCACTCGTGAATGGTTACTATCTCCCTGACCGCTGCGCAGTATCACGTGAACTTGGTACTGAAACCTCATACGTCATCTCATAGTGAAAAGAGAGACCTGTCCTATGTGAACATTACAGTAGTTCCGGAATAGTTTAAGACAGAGTTTCATATGATGTATTTGGTCCCACTGAACTTTTGAAAATACCACATGTATTTAAAATGTCTTTGAATGATATCATCACCTCCAGTGAATACTCTGACGATTGAGATTTTGAAACGGTAAACAGTATGCAGTCTGATTTAGAACTGTCTGCAGCATTTTCAAAAAATGAAATGTTCGATGATTCATCTGATTTAGACACCATGTATTGTTATCAACACAATGGTCATCATTTTCTGCATTAAACAAGAGCACCATGTATGTTTTCACATACCACCAATGGGAACATTGCCCAACACCACCGAAAGGTAGTTTAAACACACTTGCACAGAAGTTTGCTTATTTTTCTGGGTTTAACACTTCAAACCCGACCTCATATTACTATCAGGTTGCAACTACACCTGCACAGAAGAATATGCTAACAAACACCAAACAGATATACTCTGCATCCTTTATTGCTCAACTGTCTGAACAGACTTTTCGACTTATGGAAGGACACTATAGACATAAAATCTGTCTGGGGGACTAAAGAATGGCAGGTTTAGGGAACAAAGTCACTATTTAGAGCATGCCTCATAACTCAACAAATGACCTTCCTGAACGACACTGTGCAACAGACTTCCTGTCTTGGGTTAGCCAAGATTAAGGACCTGAACACACCTCGTATTCTCTCGTGTTCACACCTTGAGGGTTGGCAAAACAACACAGAAAATGGTGAGGGTACACTAGATGACATCATGCAGGGCATTTCGTACAATTCGACAGCCCCCAGTTGGAAGGGATGGTTGGGTTGGCCTATTGACACAAATAACTGGCTTGATTGTAAAAAATGCCCCCAGGCTGTTCTTAGAGGATAAAGCTTTCCTGAAAGATTGGTCCCTCATTGCATGGCGATGCACGAGGGACTGGCTGATTTTGATAATCACCACGGCCAAAAAGATAGCAGACACCATATTAGTAGAGATCCAGACCCTGGAGGCACAGATAAAGTCTGTATTAGTAACTACTGGCTACAAGAAACAGGCCAAAGAAACAGATAAAACAAGGACTTTAAGGATGCAGTCTTAGCCAACAAGATCGTGAAGTTCAAAAAAGATTTGGCCAAATTCTCTCTTGAAAGAGTCTACCCATACGCAAGCGACTCTTATGTACTGCCCCAATTTAACCAAAGAAACAAACGATATAGCTCCAACAACTCAACCTCCGCCAGTGAAGATGGCTCCTCTGACTCTGATGTCTCCAACTATGAGAATCAAGGTGGAAGGAATCAAGGTAGACGCAACAGAGGTCCGAGGAGAGGAAGAGGAGGTTACCTTGGACCAGCACCCCCACAATGGTGGCCGCCTGGCCCTTACGGGTATCCGCAACAACCTTTCCAAACACCTATGTTTCCTTTTCAACCCTTCTCTACTGCAATGCCCAATGAGTCTTTTTTAGGACAGGGCCTAAACCGACCAAGAGGACGCAGAAGGCAGGGCCTAAACCGACCAAGAGGATGCAGAAGGGGCCCACAGGCCAATGTGCACTGGAGCCCCCCTTCCTCATCACGGACACGCAGCAACTTGAAGACATCGGCAGTCCCAGGGATGAGCAGCGAAACACTCTAGTAGTGAACCTCAGCCAACGTGTGCTCACTGAGGTGGAAAAAACTGCCCTAGAAAAAGGACTAGGCTTTGTTCCTACAATCAAAGGGGATTCTTTTACCATCATGCAATAATTGGTTGGATTCTTCAGAAAATAAGACTACAAGCTTTTTACAGTGACAAATCTTCAATGAAAACTGACTCAAGGACTACCAACACCGGGTTAAAACCAAAGTCTACGTTTAACCCTCCGATACACTTGGTCCCCCCTGAGATTGCCAACTTTGAAAAAGCGGTTCTCTACGATGTGGAAACCATCATCAACACGGATACCAATCAATATCAGAATCTTCCGAAAGCCAAACGACTGGCTTTACAACTTTTGGCGAAGGATAAATCCATCATCATAAAGCCAGCAGACAAGGGGGGTGCCACTGTCATCCTTGATACAGAAGTTTATAGAACTGAATGTAGACGTCAACTGGAAGACAGGAGATACTACCGATCCCTGAAAATGGACCCCACGAAGAGGTTAACCAATACCATCAAAGACCTTGTGGATGAGGCCAAAAGTGAAGGATGGATAACTGACAATGAGGCGAATTTCTTGACCACCCAACATCCTGTAACACCATACTTCTACGTGTTACCGAAGATCCACAAAGGAAAGATACCACCTCCGGGCAGACCCATCATTTCAGGGATAGGGTCTCTGGTTGAGCCCCTGTCGACCTCTGTGGATTTCTTCTTGAAACCCATTGTAGTGAAGATGCCAACATATATACAGGATACTAAAGACCTGTTACGCCTGTTACAAGACTTAACTTTTGACCAAAAAGAAGACCTCTTGGTCTCGTTCGACATAGAGTCACTATACACATGTATCCCTCAGGACGAGACTCTCGTCACTATTCAATCTCTGTTGGAGGAAGAAGACCTTGACTCTATCACTCCTTTGAGTTTCATCATGGCCTGTGCCACCTTGGCGATGAAAGAAAACTTTTTCAAGTTTGAGGAAGAACTCTTCCTACAGAAATCGGGGACTTCCATGGGCAGTGTTTTTGCCCCCAGCCTGGCAAATCTCTACGTGCATACTTTTGAACAGACTGAGGTTCTCCAGCAATCCAATCCCTTCAGACATCACATACTGACCTAGAAGAGGTACATAGATGACATCTTTGTGATCTGGAAAGGGACACCGGCATCAGTCATAGCCTTCCACAGCTGGCTCAATACAAGAAATGAGTACCTACGATTCACATATGAACTCTCTCAATCCAGCCTTCCTTTTCTTGATGTCAGGATCTATCCGGAGAACGGTTTGCTTGCAACTGAACTCTCTCGCAAGCCGATGGCACGCAATTCGTTGTTATCTTACAATAGCTTCCACCCAAAAGCCCTGTGGGACAATCTTCCATTTGGGCAATTTCTACGTCTCCGTCGGAACTGTTCCAGTATGGAGAAATACACAGAACATGCTAGATCCCTTTCTGCACAGCTTAAAGAAAGGCAATATCCTGTTAACATCATTCGTAGGTGCAGAAAGAGGGCTTCGAATAACCATCGTGAAGCCCTCATTGAAAAAGCACCAGCCAAAGAAGCATTACAGAGACTTACCTGTATTAACACATTCTGCGGTTATTCTAATAAAATCAAGAATACCATTCTGAAACATTGGCGTATTCTCAATGTTGGAGCCACATCTCTACCATCTCCCCAGTTTGCGTTTAAGCGTAGCAGCAATATAAAAGACATGTTGGTGCACACTCACCCTCACTCCAAAAAAACACTCAACCAAGTATCCCTTTGTGGTTTGCCCCCCGTTAAGGGACACTTTCCGTGCAGCTCGTGTGCGGTCTGTCCACAAACTACGCACACTACTGAGATTGATATAGGCACGGATAGACCATGGTGTCTCTCTAAACACACTAACTGCAATAGTGAGAAACTGATCTATATGATCACGTGCCCCTGCAATATGCGATATGTTGGGATGACTACAAGGAAAATAAAGACACGAATCCTTGAACACAAAAGCACTGTCAGGTGTAAAAAGAGTTCCACTAAAATGACTAACCCTTTCATTAATTATGATCATACGGAGCGGGATATTAAATGGGTAGTGTTGGAGCAACCCTTTATTCCCCCACACGTGACAGATATTCAGAAGTTTCTCTTCATTCGAGAACAGCGTTGGGTGCGCAAATTGCATAATGACACCATGGGGTTAAACAACGATAAACCATGGATATCGCTTTAGAACCAGCCATGAGTAAAGATCAGTAGTCTGCTTTCCTAATACAAGTTCATGATTGTGACATATTACCCTGTTCACATTAATGGCCCTTCTCATCATGTATTGCATCCTTTAATGCAAGTTTCTCATAAGCTTTCTTAGTTAGATAAATACCATCGGTACTGGCATCCTTCTTGACCAAGCTAGACTCTTGATGGTACTATTTGGGTGTTTACTTTGTTAAACAAAGTTGATGAACCATTTACATGTTGCACTTCCTGTGCGTGTGTCATAAACACGGATAAAATTTTGCTTCTCTAATATTGGGTGTTATGCTTAAACAGTTCATCAAGTTTACAAATAACCTACTGTATTCATTCTTTTGTGAAAAACATTCATTTAATTAACATTTCGTGCATAGAGTTTCATTTAAACACTGTGGATTATTCCAATAAATTCTTTGTATGTGTTCCCTTTCAATTGCGCATGCTCAATTGATGGGACACTACATTATGTTAGCGGCTGCCCCTTTGAGCATGCTCAGTATGTAGAACCACCGACTCTTTACTGGGAATGCTCGGTTCATGGGACACTGCATTAGGTTAGTAGCTGCCTCTTTGAACATGCTTAGTACGTGGAACTACCGTTTTTCCAATCAGGCACACTCGGGGGCACCTTCTGGGTCCACCACAGCTGCCGGCAGTCAATTTTGATCACATGCACTATTTAACAGAGTGGTTTAGCCTCCAGTCGGTACCTCAGGTCCCAGCTCAACGACCGTCCGGGGTACCGACGGAGAGGTAAGGGCTTGCATGAGTAGAATAGGAACTTTGGTTCAGAAACTGTTTAGATTATGTCCCCTACTCTTCTACTCTTTTTCTCTGTTATTTTGTTACCTTCTGATTCTCTTTGATTTTGAAACTAGCATTACAAAGAGAGTGTAATTTGTGTGTAATTAAAGTAATTCAATGCTTTTTTCAAAATATCTTTGTTTTATTATTATGTATTGTATATGTTTTTTTAATAAATAACATGGAAAAGTGTTTTTAACTGATATGGATGAATAATGAAGAATGTACTGGTTAATAAAATAGGTAAACATCTTATTCCTTTGCATCTGTGTAGTTGTTTCGTTTGACTGTGTAATCACAAAGCATTGAATTACTTTATTGTAAATTTGGTAACCTGCATAAGACTGTATCGCACACTTAGTCCCTTTTTCTCACGTTGAGAAAAGAGATGCCCAGGAGGAGATAATCTCTTCCTAATCACATCAACAGGAGAAGGGTACTTTTGTTTTTTGTGTTTCAGCACACCTACTTTACACTTGAATGGCGCTGGTTCAATAAATGCTTATTGAAAATGTCCCCACCATTTATTCTGTGTATCTCTCTGAGACAAAATGAGCGAAAAGTACTGTATGTTTTCACGATCCCTGACGGGACAGGGTTGTCATGTTCAATAGTTACCAGAAACTATTTTCTCCTTGGTAGGAGGAGTTCATAGTGGCACTGTGAACTAGCTGGTACACAGGCTAACATACTCGGTGGGGGTGTCTGGAAACCCCCTGGACACCAATCCCACAGTTTATGTTGTCTAGACGCTCAGATCCTATATAGATTTATAGTAAAGACACGACAATAGGACTTGCACTTTTCTATTTACCACATTTGAAGGTTGGTTCCTCTGTTCACACTTCTAAAGCTACCTACCAAATTCAGAAGCATGGGATCAACAGACACCGGAAAAAGATCTGGATTACTCACTGGATGCATCCTGGTTAAAAAACAGAGGGTAGTGGATTTTCACATCTTCTTTCATTCTTGTAAAATGAAACTCTTGGCTATAGGAATCATACACTAGGATTAAGGACGAAGTAGACCAAACTGCCTCAACTGAGTATGAAGGATGTTAATAAATTATCCCCCTGGTGTGTGGTACGAATGTGATATAAGAGTGACCCTAGCATCTTGTTTTCAAAATCTCCCACTTTCCTGGTCTAAAATGTTGTCATGTATGATAGTGGGATCCAGAGCAGGCAGCCACAGCTTGGACCCATAAAGACAATTATAGTAAACGGAAAGTCTGCAGCTTAGACAAACAAAACAGGATGTGGGAGGGGCTTAGTGTAGAGGTGATGTAATGGAAGTGATGACATCAGTAGAATTTGGAATGCTGAAGTTAGAATGTGAGAAATTACAGTTGGTGAAATCAGTTGACAGGAAGACGTGGAGTGCTTGGTCGCATAATAAAGCAGGCTATTTAACTTACATTTGTGCAGTATGCTAATTCCCTTTTTCCCATATGGTGCTATGGTAGGGTTTTGGGGCCTCATTTACAATATTTTGATGCACTGCAGTGCAGCAAAACTTCCTGCTGTGGTGCTGTGCGTCAAAAGAAAAGGGCAGGAATGTGCTGCATCCACAAGATATGGCTTATTCCTGTCCTTTTTCCCTGCACTAGTGCACAATGGGCTTCCATGCACCAACACAGGCACTCTTGCACCATGGAGCAAGGGTGTCTGTGCAGTAGGGGTGATTCTTTTAGCACAGAAAGATACACCTTCCTGCATAAAAACAATCACAAGATGTGTTTTCCTCTTTCTATGAGTGCTGCAAAGTGAAGCACACATAGAAAAAAGAAAAACAAGGAGAAATAAAGGTATTTCTCCTTGTTGCGCCTCCCTTACGCCTCCCCGTAGAAATCTGACACATTCCCATCCCTACAAAACCTTTTAAATCTGGGATTGCGTCAGGTTCCATGGATGTTGCGTGGGAGAACCCACAGCAACACCCATGGAACACCCTATTTTCAAGGCCAATGAAAAGCCACGCAGAGTGGCTTTACGTGGCGTTGTAAATATGGGCAGGTATACTGTGCTGCCGGTGTGTCAAAAAAAAGTGACACACAGGCGGGTCAACGGGCTGGTAAATAAGCCCCTAAGTGTCTGTCTTCCATGTTTATGATAAATGGAAGTTGTCTGCAAGGAGGCGGGCCTCCTGTCATGCAAGCACAGGAAAAAAGAGGCAAAACTAGATTACGCTTGTCAGTTACGATATTTATACACAGCCAAGTCGGAAATGTTTATCGCCAACTTTTAAACTAATACCGTAAACAGTTGTGAAATTTCAACTAGGCCCTGTGGAGGTGGGGCTCGGTTGCTTAACTGCAGGTCCTGACTGGTGTGTGGATGCTTCTATAACACTATTACAAAAAGGGCGAGGAGTTTGATTTATTCTTTTATAAAAAATAAAAAATAAAACATGCATGCAAATATATGTTATTTATTGCTTGAATTTAGTAAACAAGATACCATTTCATTTCTTATAGGATTGTGGTTTCCATGTACACCTTGGTAAAAAAAAAAAAAACTATCGTACTTCTTCCCTATAAAGAGTTTCTCCTGTATAGTGTAAAAAAGAAGCGATGGTAAAGAGTGTTACCTCAAAGAAAATCCATCTCCTCGCCTCGTAGCTCCATCCCAACTTGTCTGACCTATTTTCGTGCCACCTGCACTTACCTGACCCGTGGATGTCTTCATAGCTATGACTCACCCGCCAACTGTTTCATTGATGAGCAGGAAAAGGGAGTAGAGAAGTTGCAAAATGTTGTGTTTGGACTTGTTATCTGAAAGCATCAGTAATCACACGAGTTGCAAGTGGTGTGACCAACTGAGGCGTTGTCACCAACCCTTCATAAATCCAGACCTACAAGATTCGAAATGGTTTCAAAAGGAAGAGAAACTGAGAGATTAAATCTGAGTATCTGCATCTCCCTGCGTTTCAGCAAAGCGTCGATGTAATGTTTGCGTTGCTGTGCATCTCTGGGACACAAGGTGGCAGTGTCGGCTGTACCTTGTATTTTATTATTTAGTAATATAGTCATACCGTTGCTCTTCAACCATGGGCACGTGTTTTGGGGATTTTGGCGAAAAATATGATGCTTAGGGATAGGTAGGTACTTACAAATAACCTCCATTTCACTCCGAGGTGGTCACGGCGCCAGGGTTTCTTACACATTCCTCGGCTCGTTCAACAAGATTTATACCACAAAGGCGCTCATTGACCGTTGACTGAATGACGCCATCCCTATCTGCGCAAACCACAGTTTAAGATTACATATAGTTTACAATAACGTTCAGTATGTATCTTGTCCACACTGTCGGTGTCCCAGCACAGCATGGGTTGCTCCTTTCTAGAAAACAAGCACTGGCAAAGCCAAACATGCTTTACTTTTGTACATTAGACGATCAAAGAGAAACGCAGCATCCATGCACACACTGACTTAGATCACACACACGCGTGCTTACAAATAGCGCAGCGCACACAGGCAGACATGCATATTGAGAAAATACCCACAGACACCATCTCACACAGACCACCACATTTACAAAATTCAGACTGCACAAAAGCAGAGCCAGAGATGGCCAGTGCGATGGAGAGACAGGCTGACGGATAGATTGATGGACAAAAATCATCGCTTCAGAGGGGGATTAACCTTAATCACCTCTTAAAAAAGGAAATAATTTTCTCGGCGAAAAAATAAGAGCATGGTGTCAACGTCCAATCAAACCAGGAAATGAAACACTCCAGTCTCCATGGCCATTCTGTTGTTCAAGTTTGAAAGAAGAAGAAGCATTGGCATAGCCAATAGGTCTCGCTTTTAGGACCTTAGAAGTATTTAGTTATGCAGCACAATATCCTTGGTGCAACAACATCAACTGTTGCATGGCTAAACACTTATAAGGTCCCAAAGGCGAGACCTATTGGCTAGGGGAATGGGTAGGTGTATAAAGGTTGAACTGGTGGTATAGCAGGGATGACCACATACATTTAAGACAGAATGGAGTAGACGTATGGCCTTCTACAATCTACACGAGGAAGATTAAAGACAAATAGAGAAAGCCCCTAGGTGAACAATAAGTGAGGCCCTGAAAATATGCCACAAGGAGATTATTGTTCCGAATGGAAATATAGAAAACCTTAGAACTGTCAACACGCAAATGACTCTAGAGCAAGAAAAGCAGACCGTAGACCAAAAACTTTGGCTGTAGCTTGTGAAAAGCAGAGAGCACTGATGTTCCTTCAGCCAGACATGCTCTCAAACTCGGGCAAGCGGTGACAGCAAACACTGAAGCTATCCTGGAGACTGGCAAGACGGGCTCTTTTTCAACATAAAGCCCACATAAAATGAGGAAATTTAATGCTGTTGTATCATTGCTCATACCCACACCTCAAGGCATTCTTTCTCATCAAGCACCACTCTCAAAACTTAGTTTTGTATTGTAGTCTGGTCTTGCCTAGAGACGGATTGAGCTATAGTGCCATTCCATTCTTATAGTGCCATTCCATTCTTATATTTTACAAATAATTTATAATAAAAATCAGGAACTTTTGATCATCCATTTGTCAATGCCGGTGTCACTCCCATTTTGCTTCTTCCATCCACAGAGCATAACAAGACCTGGTGTCCTGAGGGGAAACAGCAGCATCCAACTCGACACCTGCGGATGAGGGTTGCTATGAAATCTGTACCAGGAAATACAGAGAACTCAAAAACGTATACTAAACAGATACAGTGAGCATTTATATAGTTGGAATGTCCGAAGGTTAATTTCATGCGGTAAAAGCGAAAATAATTAAACCAAAAATAACTGTTAAATCTGTATTAAAAATATGATGAAAATGAACTTCACTAGAAAGTTAAAAAATATAAATTATGGGTTAAATTTAAAGTCCGAATACAAGGAAAGAAGCCAGACCCCACGAGATTCATGCCACCACAGGTGGCAGACTGATGGTGCAGCCCCCCTAGTGATGATTCTCTTGACTCATGGACAGATGAAGAACAGTGCTGTGCCATCTTGGCCGTTGTTTCTAAAACCATGATGTCATCCGTCTGGTTGGATCTGCGCTTGTTGGATTTCAGGTATCTCAGCTCTTAGATTACAGTGCGTAATTAGCAGGATTTTCCACATGAGAATGTATGTGTGTGGCTCTTCTCAAGAAGCATGCTGCACCGCACCTGCAGGGACAGGGAAGCAGTCCTGCTTTTCTAAGGAGTCATACAAAGTGGCTTCCCGTCAGTGATCGCACGGTCCGGCTGTCCTGAGACCTGTTCTTCTCTCCAGGTCGTGATGGATAAATGCCAACTTTAGTCCACACATAACTCGAGGGTGCTGGTACCAATGAGAGGCTGGCTTCCAGGTCACCTCTCTTGGTGGATGGAAGGCAGTATGAAAGTACAATAAGCATCTCGCTAACTCCTCAGCTCAGGGTTCTGATGAACAAATAATTCACAAAGCGTTTCTATGGATGTGCATCATAGCTCCCTGAATGTGTCCTAGTGCGCATTGGCCCTTACAGGGCATTTTCCAAGTGTGTGGTGTGCTTTCATGCCAAGTCTCACATAGAGATAGATAGAGAGGTACAACCATCGCACGACACACACCCTCCTCTGTAAACTAAGCACACACACACAATATGTGATGTTGATGCAGGTAGTGCTTAGGAAAGGCACTACACTTATCTTGGTGCGTGGATAAGTGTATCAGTTAAACTGGATTAGTAAACCTCATCCACAATTAGTGGCATGACCTCACCGCACCCTGTGGGGAACTTATCCAACCACCAAGATAGAATTTGTGCCTTTCCTGGGCCCTACCTGCATCACCGTCACCCACTGTGTGTCTGTGGTCTAACGACATCCTATGTGTCATTCGTGTAAGGATGTGCCACCATTGTGCTCCCTTTGTGCGGGCATTCATCTGCACTGCCGATTGAGCAATAACCTTTCTATGCTTTGCAGCCCAATGTAAACAGAATGTATGCACCGCATGAGGGCTTCTGTACAAAAAATAAGTAGTTCCCTTTAACCCGGATAGAAGTTATATTCCTCTTTGTGTAGAATGCTGAGTAATGGAATGCTTGACGAGAGGCACCCAGCATATTAGGAAGTCAGAGAACAGGGGGGCATATTATCAAGACAGGCGATAAAATTATCTTTGGCTTCAATTGGAATTCCATAGAGCATATTATCAAGCCCATTATCGCCATTTTAGCGGCAGTTTTCTGCCGCTAAAGCGGCGATAATTTTATCGCCTGTCTTGATAATATGCCCCAGGGTCTTTTTGCATCTCACTGTTCAGTGGACAGCAGGGCTGGTAAGGGAAGTTGGAGGATGTTGGGGCACAGTGGAGGAAGGTGCGTGCACCCCACCCGTAGCACCAAGACAGAGCTACCGCAGACCCCTGCGTGTGCCCTGGCTTCTCCTCCTCAGACAATGGGAGAAGCAAAGCTCCCACAAAAGCATGTTTTGTCTCCCCTTTTTGGGCCTGCCTGTATATTTAGTAGGAAATTACAAATTAATCCAGTGCCACTGGCAGTTTATCGGAAATCCTCACGGGAGAAGCGGTTCATCACATAACTGAACTGCACGTGTGATGTAGCGCAGCACAGACATGGAGCTCCGTTCATTCGTCCCTGGCCTTGTGTGGTGAAAGACAAGCATCGGTATAGCTTTGTAGTAGTAAGTTACTTGCTGGGAGTGTCATCATTTCAATAGCTGAGCAGCAAAATAAGTGTTAAATTGTCCAACCCAAACAAGAAAGGTAGAGAAAGGAAGGCGTGCTGCGGAAGTTGAGCTATTAGGGTGTGCGTGAATAGTCACGGAGAATCCTGGACAGGATACAAATCGTGATCAGGAAACAAAAGAGCATTTTGCAAAACAAAACAACTTGAGTTATCTGCGTTATGGCCTCTTTCTGGAAATGGATCTCGTGGCAGATTGCTACTAATGAAATAGTTTCCGGGTTGCGCTATCTTCACCTGTGTGGAACGACCTGCGTACCTAATTAAGAAGGCCGCCTCCCAATCCTCGCGAGGAGCAGTACAATGCGCGTGTCCTTGTGGGCTGACGCTTTGAAATACTGCGGCGGTTGCATCCAATCTGGGCTGAAGTGGCCCTTAATTATTTCCCCTATCCTGCGCGGAGACCAGGCTATTTGTCAGCATTTAAAGAATAGCGGTTCCATTCCTTCTTCATTTATTTTTAAAGAAACATTGTTTTTCACTCTGATAAAGGCTGGCTGCATGTTGAGGCTGGCTGGCCCCTGATGGTATGTCGGTGCCACTCCTGGTTCATACATATGTACCTCTGATTACTATCTGCCTTCTGGGCAGGCCGCTGCGCATGAAGGGTTCGCTTTCGGTAGCCAGCCAGGTGTGAAATTGCTGGAGTGAGCCCGCCTTTCGAACCAAAGGCCTCTCTTCAGAAAGTCTACCAAAACATTGCCTGGTCGCAAATCTTTCGTTTCGTTTACTCAGAGATTGGGGTGCATAAATAAATAAGAATGGGAACTATGAGTGCATTTTGGGGGCAGGTGGGGTTAAGCGAATTTGGGGGCAAGCCAACAAGAAGCATGGGTACTGTTAGTGTAAAATTAAACAAGCCCGCGAGTGGAGCGCGCGAGCAGCCCACCTCTCTTTCCTTCTTTCATTTAGTTGCTTCCCTGTGAAATGGATCCAACAATGAGAGAAGCTGACAAAGAGGGAGTGGGAGAGGGAGGGGGTAGGGGAGGGGATTCACGCGCTGTAAGGCTTAATGAGCCATTACAGAAAGCCAGCTGGCCTGTGCACATCCACCCGCTAGTGAAGGCAAGCTGGAGGCCAGCAAAAGCCTTTGGGTAGGACTTTTCAAAGCCCACTACTAAATGTCTCGCAGAGTGAGCAGCGCATGCGCTGGCTCAGCGAGACCTAAAAAGCAGTGTGACTATGAATCAAAATAGGTCATGGAGGAACGACAGCAGATAGGTTACAGCTGATGTAGCTGTTCGGTTTTAATTACTATAGACTTCATCTCACTGCTGGAACAATAACCAGATGCTGAGCGGAAGATGCGAGAACACCCTGAGAATTATTAGGTACGAGCATAAGCAGATGATTACTAGACGATGGGCAGCCAGTCTCAGGAGGTCTCGAGGACTAACAATGGTGGTGGGGGCATATCTGTCAGTCATTGAAGATTGCTGAGGGATTGGGCAGCATTTGGGCGTGTAGAGATGATTATTACTGAGCAACAGGCCCTGAATGGGTGGCTGTCTCAGCTACATCTCTTCACCTGGAGTAGTGGCACAATGTGAACCAGCATAGGGAAGGGTCTGCGGGAATTCTGGAACTTGTTCTCATGAACAAATGTGGTCAATATAGCCTTATAGTCCGCCGTAGCGGGCTATACTGGCTTTCAAAGGCCCGCTCCAGCATTAAAAGCCCGAGCCGAAGGCGAGGGCCTTTAACAAGGGAGCGGGACTTTAATAGCCGGTATAGCCCAGCTACAAAGGGCTATAAGGCTATTACAACATTCTGACACTAGAGAGCAGAATGTTCTAACAAATAAAACAACGGCGTCTCGGAGCCCGAGGGGGTTTAAATCCCCTCGAGCTCCGAGAGGCCTTTGTTCACAGCAATAGCTGTGAACAAAAGCAACATTTGAATGTTGCTCTGCGGGCCTTTACCCGCCCTTAGAAGCACGGAGCACGCCATTGTATTCAATGGAGTTCTCCACATTCCAATGTTCTAATATACATTAAAGAATCTGAGTAGAAGTTGTAGAAACAAGAATAATTAAATTATTTATTGGGAAAAGGGTGTGAATTGTGCAACATAGGAAGCATAGTGCTCATAAAGCAAGAGTAAAGTTGAGACTAAATGTCTCATGAACAAACAGAAAATAGGCAGACCAGTTGGGATTCGTGGTCTACATTAATTTACTACAAACGTATTTCTATAATGAGTAGCAAGAAAATCTCAGATAAAGCGTTAGACCATCGCTAACCTCTCGAGCACTGTTCACCTATTAATTCTCCCACATAATTAACTGTGTGAGTAAAAAATAAAAAGATGAAGAACAGGTGAAGGAATGGGTACATGATTAACTGCTGCTAGGGACACGTCAGAGTAGGTGGCCAGTCCATCGTTGCCTTCTTTGAAATGATCAGCTTTTAGATAACAGCGTGATGCTTTCTACATGGCCCTTCCATCCTTGGTCTCTTTGCCATAATCGTAAACACTGCTCATTAAACTCCTAATAGTGGGTATCCTGTCCTGAACTGCCATTTTACAAATAATTATTAAGAGTGTCAGTCCAATTGGGTAAAATAAAGCAAGTACACACTGCACCTCCCATAATGCAATTGCGTGTGAAATAATAGCCCTGAACTGTGGTGTTTAATATGTACGGAAAGGTCTATGAATCTAGTGGCACTCTGTGATTTGCAAACCTTACCTGTACCAAAATTTATTTTGCATTAAAGGACATACATTTGATCTTTACTATGTAGCAAACACACTTATCATTACTTTTCAAGGGAGAAATGCATCAAAGTAGATATTACATTTTTATTTAGAGCATTGGAATCTTGGGAGGTCCATGGGATACAATGCAGTGACAGAGGGCCCATAATAGCTGCTCCAGCATTCCAATACCTGTCATTCTGGTTTCCTTTTTAGGTCCCGCCTACGCAGCGCGCATGCGCTGCATAGGAGGAGACCTTTAGAAATCGATTCAGTTTTTCAGGCAAATACGTGCACGCATTGCATTGCTTTGAATGGCAACGCGTGCACGTTTGGCGATTCCCTTGCGGGAGCGAGCTTTGAAACCATCTGTTTGTAATTAAGTTTCAAACAGATGGTTTCAAAGCTCGCTCCCGCAAGGGAAACGCGCCACTGAAACCCCTTAGGATGTTTTTACGACCACCTTTTGAGGAGAGCAGCAGAGCTCCGAGTGTTGTCTGCTTGATTTGTTCGGTTTAATTTGTAATGCTTTTTGCCTCATTGCTGTATTTGCTGTATTTGCCTGTGTGCTGAGGTTGCCCCTGAGCTGTGCCTGTGCTTTGCAGTCTGTGACTCCCACCCCCATGGCAGGAGCTGCCACGGTTCGCCCCGGCTGAGTAGCACACACAGTCCAATTCTGAGTGCTTAAATTGGTTAGTCATCTGGTGGGAGATTTGTAAGTGACCTGGGTGAAGCAGCGGAATCTCTACAATTTATCTTCATTTGTATTTCCTTCCACTGAACTGCTGCATTCATCTCCAGCCTTCTGAGGCATGCCGAGTGCTGTGACAGTGGCCGGGTTGTGCGAGAATCATATCCCGCCATGTTCTCTTCGGCTGACTCTTCCAGCCGCGAGCTGCCCGCAGTCCATGCATTATACATGGACGTATCTTTATACCCCTGGCAGTGCACAAAGGGCCTAAGGCCTGCTGCACTGGGAAGGAACTCTTATTACAGACAGCTCATCAGCTCGCCTCCCGCCCCCTTATACAATATGTGGAGTCGACATTAACGCTCTCGCTCTAGTTTCACGTGGATTGACCATGGTAGTTTTCATTTACTTGTGTGGACACAAGGATAAAATGTTTGCTCTTCTACTTTTACACTGCTGATACCAACCGTCAGAAGGCCTCCTTTGGGTTTGCGTGGGGTACATTGGACCCATTGCTGTTGCAAATGTGCAAGCACTGAGCTGAAACGTTTATGGCCATGAATATCATATTTCCATAAACCTCGCTGCTACGTGTCCCTCCATAAATGTCGCTGAAACGTCTCTCGCCATAGTTGTCCTGTGTTTATCCTAAAAGGGAATTTAATATACGTTGTAGTAAGTATGTGACCGAAGTGAGAACAATCCACTCTAGAAATGGCATGCTTCACTAACATGTTGAAAAGCTTTTTAATAATAAGGTGTGTGTGTGTGTGTTTTTCTGTGGGCGTAATCCATTAAACATCGGACTCCCCCCCTCCACAGTAGAATGTGGCTTTCTGGAGCATTTTAACCAGCGCTTTATAGTTTGCACATATATCACGTTCATGAACTGAAGAATCGTCACGCCTTTCCTCACAACATTGGTCCATTCTATTTACAGGAATACATGAAAGAACTAGGGTCTGGGCTCAGAGGTGGACCAGTGGTGCTGGGGAAGTCACAGTGGGTCTCAGTGATATGGTTCACCCCAGAGTGGTGTTTGCGCCCAAGCTGTGCCATGTTTCCGGAGCCCCGTGTGGTGTTTGAGGGTATGTCAAGATTTGTCCGCCGGGGAAGGAAGCTCATGCACATCTCTAAGTCACTCCATTCAAAGCACTGCTGTATGATCGCAGCAGCATGAGAAAAGCATTGTACTGCTAGTCACTCGTGCACCGATAACCCACACAATTCCAACTAGAAACAATTTATTATAATGATTAAGCGTTCTACTCCTCACTTAGCTGCCTGCCTAGACCTACCGACCTCAGTCAGGATGAGGGCAGCGCACACACATGACATAATTTATCCTAGATAGGCCAAAATTCAGCCTAACTTTCCCCAACCAAGCAGTGAACGGTGTAGCATGCTAATCAATATGCTAATGTGGTTCAGCGCCTTTTTAGAGGTACAATACAGTACAAAGGATGCCTGTGTTCAGTAATGGCTTGCTATGTCCTGCAGGGAACATTGCTTTGCAGGGCCAAACATCAAGCCCTTTGAAACCAATTCGCTATTTGAAATGCTTGGTTTGAGATATCTGTAAATCTGGGACCTTCAGATCAAGGCAAAAAATCCATTCAACCCTCCAATCCCTGAGTTGTCAGGAGAGCTGCACAGGCCTGGCATGGGTGGGTAGAGGGATGCAAATGCAGGTCGTGGAGTGCCAACTAGCATTTGTCTCGTCAAAAGTTTAGAATTTCTGGTTTAATTAATACAAATCGCAGGACATTATATTTACTTATTCTTGCTATCTGGATTTTCTCTAATTCATTTGGCTCTGCATAACCGAATTAGCCGTTAAATTGTCCATATAAAGCAGGCCAAAGCTCAAAGTCCGAAAGTTCTTTGCTCAATACGTTACAGTCCCAAAGATCTCCAAAGGAACAGAAATCGTGCAAGCATCTGTCATCGCCTGTGGGATCAAAGAGGGTGTGCAGTCATCGAAACTGCTGAATGCCTAACCCCTCCCTATTCTACTACTCTTTTTATAATAAATTTCAGGATAACATGAAACATTTTCAGGTGACGAAAGTCTGTGATTGGCTGATTGAAAAACGTCCGATTTTTATTCTATGAGGTTCTCATGGATTTTGCTGCTTCACTTCTGTAGCTCATGTTGCCCTTATGCAACAATGTTTAAGGTTTGCTTGTATGTCGTCCCAATTGTTCATTTAGACCAGTTTTTACTGACTGAAGTTTGGCAGTTCACCAAGATCCTATCCTTGACTGGGAACATGGTGAGCTGAGGTCGTCAGGAAGTTCACGGAGCCATCCGAGTCTGCGCAGTAGGCATCGCTCTTACGAGACGGTGGCCACTTCTGAACTCGATTTCAGACGCCATTTATAGGTAGGCCCAAATGTCAACTTTAAGCGAAACAAACACGAAAGAATAATTAATACAAAGAAATGATGATTCTAATGTTAAACCCTCACTAATCCCTTTATGTATTAGTATTTTCCTAGCATATAGCAACATTTAAAGCGATAATACTCACCTTTAGGATCCAAACAGGAACGCAAACATCACATAAGCAACATAAATCATGCGATATCTAATTACCACATGTACTACTATTAATATGCATACATATTTTAGTTATTAGAGATATTTTGCCATGCAAATAGCAATTTCCCACGTGTAATTGGTGTATGCAAATGGTTGGTTTAGTTTCACACTGCACTCCGTTAGTAAAATTATAATCAGCAGGTTATATAGTTAGTATTTTAATGCAAAATGGAGGAGTTATACAAAATGTTGTTCTACCTGCTCCATCAATGGCGTAGAGTAACCTTTAAGGAACCAGTGATGTTTTAAAAAACGTTTTTCCACTTGGTAAAGGAAACACAGGGATCCTGGTCTACTGCCCCCTGCAGAGGGAAATGGGATGTCACAGCCCCCTAATAGTCAGTCAATCCAACAACTTTTCTTCGGTCAATCGACCATAAAAGCACAAAAAATTACAAGAACAACAGGGTCAGAAAAGCATCTTGCCGCTTTAAAACTATAATACATCAAACACGTAGTTTTTATACTCCCCCATTACAAGACTCAGAGAATATAAAGTTGTGGTCAATAAATAAAGAAGATTTCATAAAATTCATTATAAACGGATACCCATAGCTGGGCTAGCAGTGTCTGTGGGTGGGTTTCCCACTGGGATTAGCAGCTGTCATAGCACACACATACGCCTCCAAGAAATCTTGCAAAGGTTGCGTACACCCACCTCTCCTCTTCACTCTCACACAGAACATGCCAGGAATAAACCAATGACTTGGCGGTTCTTGTGTGGCACAGAGAAGCCTTTTAAAATTAACACTATTTGTATCCATTCTGCTATCAAAAAATGTACAGTTTATTTTTCTTAAGGTTCCTTGGGGCTCACCAAAAATGACAAATGATATTTGACGTGATGGGAACGAGGAGAGTAGCTAATTAACAGTAGTCAACTTTCAGCACTTCATTTTTTTCAGAGTTTGATGGAGCATAAGACGAAAGTGTGCATCCCTTCCTGAATTTATGTTTTATAGGTGAAATGTAGGTAATGCACACATCATACCAACAACATCTTAATATCACGCACCTTTTCTTCATGATCTGTATTGGTTTCAAACACGTACTACATGCAAAATTTGGTTCTATGTGCTGCACCTAAAATTTCAGTGCTCCCACTGATATAAAAATAGGCTTTCTACTGTGCTCTGCAGCTGTTCCAAGTTGGGTTCATGCTAATTTAAATACCTCATATAAAAGAGCTACAACTTTGATGTCACACACATGCAAACACTTAGGGCCTTATTTATCAGGAATTAACGCAGCGCATTCCCACAAGCCATTTGGCTGCTCCGCGCTGGGTTAACTCCTAGGCAAAGGGATGCGCCATATCTACAACAATATGACGGATCTCTTTGCTCTCGTCTGTGCTGGTAGAAAATTAGCTGACATGCGCCGACATGCGCCGACACAGGCACACTTGCACCATGGTGCAAGGGTGCCTGCGTCACGGGGATGATTGTTTTTGTGCAGGAAGGGACACCTTACTGCACAAAAACAATCACAAGAGGCGATTTCCTCTTCCTATGTGTGCTACAGAATACAGCACGTGTAGAAAGAGGAAAAAAACCAAGGACAAATGTAAACATTTCTCCTTGGTGCACCTCCCTAAGTCTCGCCTCAGGAGGTGTAGCATTCTGACGCATTTCCAGGTTTACGATTTCTCGTAAATCTGGAAATGTGGTAGAAGCCATGAGTGTTGCATGGGAACACACACAGCAAGACCCATCACACGCTCCTTTCACGCAAGTGTTCTGTTTAAAGGGGCCATATTTACAAGGACTCAAGAAGCCACACAGGGTGGCTTTACATGTCCACGTAAATATGGGGCAGCAGGTTGCTCCACCGGTGGGTAACAAAAAATGATGCACCAGCGGCACAAGGGGCTTGTAAATAAGCCGCAGGCTGCATTAGCCCACAAAGCTATCTCACTGCCACTGCAATGGCAGTGACTGTTAGGGAATGTATGTTTGACATCACCTGCATCTAAATGACTAAAATTCCTTCTTGGATATAACTGTATGGGAGTTCACCTCATTTGCTTTGGATCGCACCACCCCTTCCCTGATACTCCTTTGAGAACGCCCTGTTTTAGACACCCAAGTTGAACTGATAAAGGTTAAGGTTCTGCATTTCTTAGACGTTTCACAGTCATAAATGACAACTTTTTAACTAACAATGAGAAAATGCAGCTTAGATGCACTCAGTACTCTCACTTAAACAATAATCAAATTATGCTATCTTTAACAAATTTGAACCAATTCTGTGTGCACCAAGTGGGGGGCTCTGCAAGCCACCAATTTCAAACATGAAGACAACAACCCAGAGATTAATCTGGGAATCCCCAGTGCACTACAAATTTATACACTAAAAGTGTATACTCCTTGTTTTAAAAAAAAAAGAATCAACAGCAGTAAATGGTTCTACTAATTGTAAACAACAATAATCAGCACATTGTCCATGAATCAAAATTAAATCTGTGAATCAAAACATCCAACCGGCGAATGAATTCTTTCTTCTTTTATTTCTGAAGATTGCGTGTATGGAATAATGGAAGGGTGACAAATGAAACAGCTTTCAATGAGCCACAACATCCAGGTTTTTCACATTTCCCAATGCATTTCGGGCCTTTTAAAATAAGCCCTTCGTCAGGGGAATCTAAAAAGTAACAATATTCCAATTAAAAATATTACTGACACAAGATATAAACTTATAAGACATTCTGGGTCAATTGGGGACAGGAACACCAATCTATGATGGTCTCATCATGATTTCTAAGGAAAAAGAAATAGAGAAATAAAAAGAAGATTCACTGAAGTAGACAGTGATGAAGAAACCCACCACAACCATAGAAATCGGCCTCAATAGTGTCCAAATAAAATGTGCACCACCAGAAGTTGATTGCGAACAGCCACCACCATCGCAAATTATTATGCCCCGTGAAAAAGTTGCAACATTAACAACCAACCCGGCATGAAAAACCCAAAAGGTAATATCATGCGCTTACCTACCCTATTCCATGGAAAACCTAACTTATGAGAAAACAAAATCAAACCCAACCGAAATCTGCAAAATTACGAATTGCATAATTAATGTTCAAAAACATCAACACCTAAACATAAAAAGAACTAATCACAAAGCTCGCAGAAGGCTTACCAAATGCGTTAAACCGGTGCACCAACTCGGTGTCACGTAAATATTACTTACCGCGTCTACAAGGTAACAAAGAGAAATGATAATTATAAATTCTCCCAGGTGAAAGTGTATGTGCGAAGGTGAACGAAAACGTGCATGCAACACTTACCGCAAGACTGACTGACAAATATACCCTGAATGGTGCAAAAAGTGTTGGTTAACGGCGACCTGAAACCAACACAAAATACGAGTTGAAATGTGGCCACTATTGAAAGTGGACCTTAACCTAATGGCGTAAAACCAACTGCGAATACAAAAACTCACCAAAAGTGCACACTCTCAACTTGTTGCAATTTGAAATACCAGCGCGCGTTCTACCAAAGAAAACAACCGGTCTCGTATGGTGCGTATTAATGTGATCACGCAGGCAAGCTAAAGTCATAGAAATGGGACTAACGGTTTCAGAAACGGCCGCCATGACAGTAAACTTGTGAAAATAAAAATGAAACCACAGTGTCAACGGACGAGGTAGAGGTGATTGAAAATACTGAAAGATAATGCAAAAATAAACATAAAAAATAAAATAATATGAAAAAGATAGTGACCAAGTAAACACAAAGATAACAGAAAAAAGATGACAGAAAAAAGACTCAAACTTAAATCTAAGAAAACAGTAAACCCTAATCAAATGCAGACTTTGTACATAAATGTGCCATTCAGCCAATAAGTGCAATGATGAAGAAACCTAGTAACAATACAACTGTGAAATGAATATAATGATACTGTGAATAATATGAACAAAAATACTGTTTAAATCATATGTGATCTAGCCTAAAACATCTATAGAAACATACATTAAAACAGATCTGCATACAATTTAAGTCAAGCGTAGAGAGCATCAATCGATGGGACATAATAATATTATAAAAAACAGGACAATTCAAATTTATCATTCAACCCTTTCGGGGACAGTGTTTGCAAGAACCAGATCCAATAGGTTTCACGCTGAGAGAGAACTTTGGACATGTCTCTATCTGAGGAATGCTGTAAAACATCGAGAGCCCCAAATCTGAGTTGAGCTATAGTGTGCTTAGCCGATAACCAATGCTGTGCCAATGGGGAACTGATAGTTTTTGAGCGAATCCTACTTTTGTATTCCGTAATTCGAGTTCTAAGAATCCTTTCAGTTTTGCCAACATAGTGTAAATCACATGGACATTTAATCACATATATCACATATTGACTGTTACAATTGGCATTGAAATTAAAAAAAATCTTTTTGCCTGTACGAAGATGTGAAAAACTTCTACCTGTGATTACATTGTTGCAATGCGAGCAATTCATACACTTAGACATTCCTTTATATGTGATTTGGATTTTTTGGCTGGACCAGTTTAAAATCTCTTTCAAGTTTGAAGATCTCTTATATGCAAATAACGGAGGATCAGAAAACATCCCTTTGAAATCGGACTCTGATTGAAGTAAATCCCATCTCTGGAAAATGCATTTTTTCAAAAGATTAGAATGAGTGGAAAACTATGGAAACAAACACTTCTCTCATTTTACTTGTGTCCTTGGGTTTCTTTCTCAACAACTCATCGCGATGTGTAGCTGATGACCTAATGGCTGCTTGATCTATGTGTTGAGGATAACCTCCACTGAGAAACTTGTGTTTAGAGTCTTGAATGGTCTGCAAGCCTAACGCTGGATCTGAAGTGATCCGCCTAATCCTTAAAAATTTAGAAAAAGGAAGATGACGTTTCAAGGATTGGGGGTGAAAACTCTGGAATAATAAGGCATTATTGCGGTCAGTCGACTTTTTGAAAATCGTGGTCTGAATGAGAGTGCCGGACAAGGTGAGCAACACATCCAAAAAAGAAATGCTTCGAGATTCAATTTGATGTGTAAATTGAATTCTAGAATTGATGACATTCAACTTAATGATTTGTGATTCAAGGTCACTACGTGAACCATGCCATATGATTAGTATGTTGTCAATGAATTGTCGATATGTTATCAACCTAGAAATCCACATCGGATCAGAAAGAATGTATTCTGTCTCAAACTTAAACATAAAAATATTTGCAGAGCTGGGGGCTCCCGAAAAACCCATCGATGTTCCATTAGCTTGAAGAAAAAATTGGCCTTTCCATTGAAAATAACTACGGAATAAACAAAAATTGAGAAGTTCGGGAAGAAATACTTTATTGGCTCTAACATTTTCTTGTCTGAGCAATGCCCATTCAATAGGTTCAATTCCTTCAAGATGAGGAATGGATGTGTACAAAGACACAACATCTATTGTACATAACCATATTTCTCCTGTATCAGGAATGTCAATACTTTGAAGGATGTTTAACAAATGTGTCGTGTCCTGCACATATGACGGACAATTTTGGACAATCGGTTGAAGAAAGATGTCTATATAATGCCCCAATGAGTCGTGAATGGAACCACATCCCAAGACGATAGGTCTCAAAGGAGGATCCTTCAGATTTTTATGTATTTTTGGGAGCATATATAACCCCGGTCTTCTAGGGAAACGGGTGTATAAGTACTCCCTCGTTTTACACTAATCCATTTCATCTCAACTGCATGTGTGAGAATGGAATCCAATGTGGTTAGGAATTTGTCAGTGGGATCAGTGGATAATGGTAAGTAAGTGGAAGAATCTTGTAACATCAAATTGATTTTACTCTCATAGTGTGTGCGGTCCATTACCACTAATGCTCCTCCCTTGTCAGCTTTAGTGAAATGTAAAGTGTCATTCATTTGCAAAGATTTTAGTGAGAATCTCTCTTTTCTAGATAAATTGGGGGTGTCTGCCATTGCAGAAGGTAGTTTTGCAAAGTCTTGTTTGATCAAAGTCTCAAATAAATCGATGGTCTTATGTGAAATAGGGGATACAAAAGTACTCCGAGGCTTGAATTCAAGATATTCAACTTGAGTAGGGGATTCAGATTCAGTTGCAATGGTTGAAAAAAAGTACTGTAATCGTAATTTTCTGGTAAATTTGTACAAAGCAATCAGAGAGTCCAAGCCACTGGCCTGAAAAGTGGGTACAAATGAACAACCCTTATTTAATGCAGCGAGTTGACTATCCGTGAGTTTCTTGGAGGAAATGTTGACAACTAGTGTTTCTTTGCCCGACGTGATGTCCCTGTTTTTACTGTATCGGTGACCTCTACGAGTTTGGCTGCTTCCCCTGTAACCTGCGTCGGTGGTTGATTCGCAGCAGGGCTTGTCTCCAAAAAAGTAACCTTGGAGGTGGAACCAGTTGAAACTATGTCACTCATAGATGGTTGAATAATAGAAGATACAGACGGTCGAGATAACTGTGTATCACTGACTGAGGCTAAGCTCTCTTCTGATGAAGTGGTACCTGGTTTATGCCAATTCCGCTTTTGAGCGTATACCTCGGCCCATGAGTAAACTTCATCTAATTTATAATCTATTGTGTCACGACGGAATTTTCTGACCTTACGTTCATGAATTTCTTTGGCTTATGTGTCTAATCTGGTGTTAGTATCTTCTAAAGTGGTGGTCCACACATCAATCTCCATACGTGACACTAGACTCGCTTGTAGCTCCTTGATTTGAGATTCTAAACCAACTAGTACCTGTGATAGCTCTTCTGCGATCAGTAATATTAGGTCCAACGAACACTTGTTCAAAATGGATTACCATTTCTCCATGAACTTTTTGTTCATTTTAAATAACATGGGCTTCATGGCAAGACGTAACCCCCTAGGTATGCAACTAACTTTATGATATTGAATAAGCATGGTGGCGTGCAGCCGTTGGTTGATCTCCCTACGCATAAGATACTCTAATTGACAGATTTGTTGCTGAACTGGACCTGATGTAGTGTCAAAGGTCCTGACCTCTCTAATGAGCCCATAAATGTCAGCCGCTTCTGAGGCTGAATAAACCTTGGTTTGTGCTCTATTCTCGGTGAGATGTGATATATCATCAAAAGACATGATTGATGCCAATTTAAAACTCTTAATACAATGGTGCAAAGTAGCTGCTGTGCAGAAAAATTGAACAACAATGAGAAAATGCAGCTTAGATGCACTCAGTACGCTCACTTAAACAATAATCAAATTATGCTATCTTTAACGAATTTGAACCAATTCTGTGTGCACCAAGTGGGGGGCTCTGCAAGCCACCAATTTCAAACATGAAGACAACAACCCAGAGATTTATCTGGGAATCCCCAGTGCACTACAAATTTATACACTAAAAGTGTATGCTCCTTGTTTTAAAAAAAAAGAATCAACAGCAGTAAATGGTTCTACTAATTATAAACAACAATAATCAGCACATTGTCCATGAATCAAAATTAAATCTGTGAATCAAAACATCCAACCGGCGAATGAATTCTTTCTTCTTTTATTTCTGAAGATTGCATGTATGGAATAATGAAAGGGTGACAAATGAAACAGCTTTCAATGAGCCAAAACATCCAGGTTTTTCACATTTCCCAATGCATTTCGGGCCTTTTAAAATAAGCCCTTCGTCAGGGGAATCCAAAAAGTAACAATATTCCAATTACAAATATTACTGACACAAGATATAAACTTATAAGACATTCTGGGCCAATTGGGGACAGGAACACCAATCTATAATGGTCTCATCATGATGTATAAGTAAAAAGAAATAGAGAAATAAAAAGAAGATTCACTGAAGTAGACAGTGATGAAAAAACCCACCACAACCATAGAAATCGGCCTCAATAGTGTCCAAATAAAATGTGCAATACCAGAAGTTGATTGCGAACAGCCACCACCATCGCAAATTATTATGCCCCGTGAAAAAGTTGCAACATTAACAACCAACCCGGCATGAAAAACCCAAAAGGTAATATCATGCGCTTACCTACCCTATTCCATGAAAAACCTAATTTATGAGAAAACGAAATCTAACCCAACCGAAATCTGCAAAATGACGAATTGCATAATTAATGTTCAAAAACATCAACACCTAAACATAAAAAAAACTCATCACAAAGCTCGCAGAAGGCTTACCAAATGCGTTAAACCGGTGCACCAACTCGGTGTCACGTAAATATTAACTACCGCGTCTACAAGGCAACAAAGAGAAATGATAATTATAAATTCTCCCAGGTGAGAGTGTATGTGCGAAGGTGAACGAAAACGTGCATGCAACACTTACCGCAAGACTGACTGACAAATACACCCAGAATGGTGCAAAAAGTGTTGGTTAACGGCGACCTGAAACCAACACAAAATACGAGTTGAAATGTGGCCACTATTGAAAGTGAACCTTAACCTAATGGCGTAAAACCAAATGCGAATACAAAATCTCACCAAAAGTGCATACTCTAAACTTGTTGCAATTTGAAATACCAGCGCGCTTTCTACCAAAGAAAACAACCGGTCTCGTATGGTGCGTATTAATGTGATCATGCAGGCAAGCTAAAGTCATAGAAATGGGACTAACGTTTTCAGAAACTATGCTATGTGACTTTCGATCGAGCGAACTGTGGCAGTGAAATCTCCAAGCTCGGGTTAGCGGAATTGAAGAAAAAGAAGTGAAAACTCACCTTTTTTCGGTGTCCCACCACCGATTCCATCTTGAATGCCATTGTCCAGGTCCTGTGCTGCTGGTACTTGACCACGACCCTTAGCCACCCCATTGCCACCGGAATCTAAGGTAGACTTTGTAGTGGGTGTGGGTGTACATTCAATAGTGTGTGTATGTTGTTGGTATGGAGTGCTATACGTCTAAATTTGGGCAGTACACATTTCCTACATATTGACAGATATCAGACATATATATACAGTAGCATGATTATAAGTACTACTTACCTATCACCGCACCACCATGGCCTCACTCCATCAGGACACTGCCAGCACAATGGGAATATCTGAAACGGCTCAATGCAAACCTGCCGGCATAACAGCAACGGAGTACTGTTAACCAGCTGAAAAGACTGCCGCAGCGGTGTAAATCTGTCTATTGCAACAACATCGAAATAAGGTAGGCGGACCGCCGTCCGCTTGATAGAGTATTTGGGACCGCCGCGGCTGTGGGACAATGGTAGTTCTGCCAAGATCAAAATCAGGCCCTAAATGCTGAAAACAATTAGAGTTACCATGGAACTGTGTTCTGTCTTTTATAAATGAGGGTTATCATTTCTTAATGGAGCAAAGGAAGTAAAGGAAGTATTTAACTAAGAGGGCTCTAACCCTGCCCAAATGTATGATTAAAATTTTGGTTACTTGAAAGCAGGCCTATTAAAATTAGAGCCCAAAGCAGCCAAAGTGAATGACCTTATTTGTTGAGACGCTGTCCTCTCCCCGCTATAAAAAAGGAGAGTATGTTGCAGGCAAATAGCCTTCTCTATCATTGGTCATGCTTCATATGACAGAGCTTGCTCAGATACAGAGTAAGTTGAGAATACCACCCGGCTAAAAACTATTTTTCCCATCAAGGTTTACTAAGTGGCATGTAGGGATGCTTGTTAGTGCATCCTTAATGCGGTCTTAGGTTAGCAGGACTGCCTTAGGATTGCAGCCATGGAGCCTCCTGATGATTCTAAATCTCTCTCATTGAAGGCCGTTCAGGAGAGGGTACTGAATCACCCAGATAGTACTGGTTAAGTGGCCACGAGTCGCAAGCCGCACCGGGGCACCTTCCATGAGAGTCAGCAACTGCGACACACCAAGCCCAAAGGAACACCTGCACCACCACTCCGCTGCTGCACCACCCAAGCCAGCAACCCAGACCTATAGCAGGGGGAGCAAACAAAGAGAGAGCATGGGAACCAACGGCACAGGAAGGCACCTGCCTCCCCTTTAGGGTACACAAGCACACCCGCCCACCTGCACATCATTCCTGACTATAGCATTCCTGACTGCCCGGTAGCCTGCAGCCAACTGAGACCTTAATGTTGATGGAGCAGGGTTTTCACGAAAAAAACCTGCTTGGATTGAACTCCTCATTGTGTGGATTTTTAACGAAATGGTGTGAAAATGAACAGTGCAAAACTAAAAAGGGGAAAGATGAAAAAGACGCAAGCATGTGCTGGGAGAAATTAGTGTTTTTAGTACTTTTGTAATAGGCTGAAAATGCACGCGATTAGTGCAGAAACAACAGCCAAAAGCCACACTTTTCTTTTCACTAACTGTCTGAAAATAATGTATATAACGTAAGAAAATGCAAGCAAAGCATTTATAGAGCATGAATAGTAGAGTTTTGTAAAATAACAACGATAATCACATGTGTATTTGTTTTTCCTAGAGCGCATTTTACTGTTCTGTCAAGAAGGCCTCAAGAGTCATTGGAGGAAACAATGAGCATTATGAATGGAACGTCCTTCCTGAGCAGAGTATGTGGACACTTCTACTATGAGATTGATACATTAGCGAGATGGAGAAATGTGCAAGCGGTGGAAGAGATTATCTGAGTTTCCTCTGCTGAAGGCTGATAACAAAAGTTGTCCAAAGACAAAGTTGTCTAAAGACAAAGGAACTGTTGAAAAGTTAGGCACATCAAAAGTGGAGTGACTAGACACCCCCTGTTTTAAACCAATGGGATTCAAGAATTTTCTGAGTGATGATACATGAGAGGTTTGATCCTTAGTGAATTTAGGGTATAGCTATTAGTACTGAAAGGGTTGTGGGCGCGCATTCATTTTATGAGGAGAGAGCCGTGTTGCTGTTTCCTAACTTAACTGGCTGGCTGTTTTTCTGCTGATCCTGACTCTTTTACTTTGCTCCTCATACGTTGTTGAGGATGCCCCAGCTTACTCTCTCGGCCGGAGAGTAGCTTTCCAGACTTCTAGTATTTTGCGCAATAGATTCGTATGATATTCTGAATTTGCATTAATCTTATTTTCAAATGTCTTTATTCTTTTGCCTCTTCGCCTATCCATTCTCTCAAGACACGGATATTTGAGATGTATAAATGTGAATTACTATATTATTGTTTTCTTGTGTGAAGATCTATGATTCGAGCTGTATCGTACTTGATGATCATTCACATTTATTTAGATAAAGCATATTGATAAAAAACAGAGTTTGTCGTTATTAATGTCAATTAGTTATATTGAATGATTATTCCTTTATTTAGTTTCTTATTTTAGAGTTATGTCAATCATTTGCCAATCCCTAACCACTAAAAAAGATTCATCGGAGTGAAAAGAGGATAAAATAGATGGTAAATAATTTGGTAAAATGTCATAAACTCATGCAGCGTGTAAGGGACTGTTAGGTATTAAATTGGGTCCAGATGACAGAAATTTAGCAAGTCCCCAAATGCTGGATCAGTTTTTAGTAGCAGGCTTGATGGTCTGTTGGATTAAACTGGCAATTTATTGGGACGGATTTAATCATTTTGGTTATTAATATTTTGTATCATTGTTATATGTTGTGGTCCATCGTGGACGTTAAGAGAGACGGGTCCGAAGTGGCCTAGGATCCCAGGATGATATTAGCCTAATGGGCAAGTTTAGTGTGGCATACACTAAGTAGTATTGCGTTGTCTGCTGATGCGGTATTAAGCAACAGTTAGGTTGTTAATATTGCATAAGGAACTTTGAGGCTAGTATAGTGGAGATTCATTTGGGTACCTTTAGAAAGCGTAGCTGAAGAAGTTCAGAGAATTTTCACTTGATAGAGGGTGGAGTAACGCTTGTTGATATTTCAATAGTAGCGAAATAATTCTTTGGGTGATTGAATCTATCTCTTTATTTTAGCGGAACAGACAGGCAGGTTTGTTTATATGTTGTTTCTAATCTTGTTTTCCTTTGAGAAGAGTTTGTAATTTACTGTTGATTATTTTTATAAAGGGAGGGTCAGTTGTAGGAGTTATACTGGCGTCACAGAAAGCAGCGCTGATATTGGTTAGCTAGTGTTAATAGTCACGAAAGAGTGCTGTCCTGTTATTGGTTGGTTGGTGTGAGTCGCATTGGTATTGGTCAGCGCGAACGAATAGTGTTTGTGAAAATACGGAAGAATTTTCCTTTGTTTTGCCTGATTTAGTATAACAAACAAAATAAAATGAAGTTATTGAAAATTATGAAGACTTTGTTTAGGAAAGATGAGCTCATACCTATTAGAGAGGGAATTCCTATACCATCTGATGGTAAGCCTGCTTCTTTTATGTCTTTAGAATGAAGATATCATACATGTAAATGGCTGAAGAATTAGGTGACATATACAGAAGGAGATGGGAATTTGGCGTTTCCAGAGTTTGATAGTTTTAAGGTTAGGATTTTAGAAAATCTGAGATATCAGATGAAACAATTGAAACCAAATCCTAGGCCTATGCAGGACGAAGTACTTGAATAATGGGAACATGAGGCATATAAGAGAGATAGAGACAGGTCGGAGAATAAATACAGAAATACTGTGAGTAGATACTCAGAGGGAAAATGGGATGCTCAAATGAAAAGGTGGAGAAGATATGTGAGGGCAGTAGGTGAGGGTTTATATCTGGTTGTTATAGTAGAGGATCAGGTTGGAGGAAAGTGTAAAGAGAGAACGAAAAATGTAGAATGTTCACATCCAGATCCAAATGAAGTTGATGATGAGTTGTTGGATGAATTATTACTAAACAGACCTTTGCCATATCAGGAAGAAAATGAGAGATTTACCCCTAATGCTCCATTGATTCAAGTAGAGGTCGCTCAGCCTTCGCAAGTGAGAAATACAAATGTGATGAGTAAGGTAAAAGATGATTTGACACAAAAGATTACTCAATTAAATCTGAATACAGAAGCTCTATCAGTTCATGTGACAATTGGTCCCATAGTTCCATTGTATATTGAGGGTCAGAATATTTCACAAGTGCATACCTTGACAGTACCTGTTAATGATAATAGGATTAATAGTGGTGCTGAAGTGAGTGAGACAAGAACATTGATTGATATTTCAGAAAGATCAGTAGAAACTCCAATTCATAATGTGCAGATAGAACTTAGAAGATTAGTGCAGAGTGTGAGAGAAGTGATACCTACTTCAGGAAGTTCAATAGGGCCATCACCGGACGAGTTGGATGAATGGATTAGAGGGATGGTGTCTAATAAAGTGGATATGAGCATGGATGTAAGTAGATTAAAAGAGGACTTGGAGGAAATGATTTTAGGTACGATTAGTCCAGAAAGATTGAGCTAATATCAGGAAGAAGAATTGTTGTTTTTGTGTAAATATGTTACAATGAGAGCAAAGAGTCTTCATATGATATTTGCTGAAGTTGCACAAATGTATGGAGTTGACATAGAAAAATCAAAGGCTTTGCAAAAGACATATAGATTGGATTTTAGTGATAAAGATTTGGAGAGTTTGAATGCTTCCAGTAAGCGATTGCACATTAAAGAGTTGATTAATACATTGAGAAGATGGGGTGAATTGGAACATTGGAAAGGCAGGTGGGCTAAAAAGAAAGAAGAAATGCTTGCAAATAAAGGATCATCATCTATGTTTACAGTGAGAGAAACAGGGACAGTGACAACAACGACTGAAATTATATATCCAATGTGAGAGGTACCAGGAGGTGGATATGTTCACTTTTCGTGGTCAAAGCAGGACATACTGTCTTTTACAAATGAGTTTCCCAGATTGAGAGAGATACCAGTTGAGTGGTACAAACTAGTAGAAAGATTTGTAAAGGTTTCAAAAGTCTTGTTGAAAGATTTGATGATTTGTTTGACATTGTGGTTCCAGCTGATTTATGGGTCGAGTGTAAAATTGCAGCAGATTGGACAAAAGAAGAATATCCCTGAGATGCAAAATATGGATGTATGACGTTACAACGCACACTTTTACAACGCATGCACTTACAATGCATTTTTTACAACGCAACATCCACTACAACGCATTCCATTACAACGCAGGACACTACAACGCATTTTTAAAAACTACCTTTACAACGCATTCCATTACAACGCATACTACCTTTACAACGCATACCATTACAACGCATAATATTACATTGGATTTAAGGTAAGTATTGGATAGTATAGGGGTAAAAATTACTATTCTTACTCCAGGGGGCGCAACAGTAGGGTAAGTGTTGGATAGTATAGGGGTAAAAATTACTATTCTAACTCCAGGGGGTGCAATAGTAGGGCAAGTGTTGGATAGTATAGGGGTAAAAATTACTATTCTAACTCCAGGGGGTGCAACAGTAGGGCAAGTGTTGGATAGTATAGGGGTAAAAATTACTATTCTAACTCCAGGGGGTGCAACAGTAGAGTAAGTGTTGGATAGTATAGGGGTAAAAATTACTATTCTAACTCCAGGGGGTGCAACAGTAGGGTAAGTGTTGGATAGTATAGGGGTAAAAATTACTATTCTAACTCCAGGGGGGTGCAACAGTAGGGCAAGTGTTGGATAGTATAGGGGTAAAAATTACTATTCTAACTCCAGGGGGTGCAACAGTAGGGCAAGTGTTGGATAGTATAGGGGTAAAAATTACTATTCTAACTCCAGGGGGTGCAACAGTAGGGCAAGTGTTGGATAGTATAGGGGTAAAAATTACTATTCTAACTACAGGGGGTGCAACAGTAGGGCAAGTGTTGGATAGTATAGGGGTAAAAATTACTATTCTAACTCCAGGGGGTGCAACAGTAGGGCAAGTGTTGGATAGTATAGGGGTAAAAATTACTATTCTAACTCCAGGGGGTGCAACAGTAGGGTAAGTATTGGATAGTATAGGGGTAAAAAATACTATTCTAACTCCAGGGGGTGCAACAGTAGGGCAAGTGTTGGATAGTGTAGGGGTTTTAATGTAATATTATGCATTGTAATAGTATGCGTTGTAAAGGTAGTATGCGTTGTAATGGAATGCGTTGTAAAGGTAGTTTTTAAAAATGTGTTGTAGTGTCCTGCGTTGTAATGGAATGCGTTGTAGTGGATGTTGCATTGTAAAAAATGCGTTGTAAGTGTAGTGCGTTGTAAAAGTTGCGTTGTAACGTCATACATCCATATTTTGCATCTCAGGGATATTCTTCTTTTGTCCAATCTGCTGCAATTTTACACTCGACCCATAAATCAGCTGGAACCACAATGTCAAACAAATCATCAAATCTTTCAACAAGACTTTTGAAACCTTTACAAATCTTTCTACTAGTTTGTACCACTCAACTGGTATCTCTCTCAATCTGGGAAACTCATTTGTAAAAGACAGTATGTCCTGCTTTGACCACGAAAAGTGCAAAATATAATCAAGTAATTACCTATTTGAATGGAAAGATTTCACCAAAAGTGACAGATTGGGTAAAAATAGATAGAACAACTCAGGAGACGAAACAAATAGTACATGCTTATTATGAGAGGCTTTTGCAGGTATTTAAACAGTATAGTGGTTTTGAAAGCATAACTGATAAAGATATGGGACATTTTGTGTATATGTTTGTGTTTGGTTTGAAATCCAGAGATTAGTAACATGATTCAGCAGCATTTGATTTGTTGGCAGAATAAAAGTGTAGATGAGATATTGCGGTATGCAAAATATTGCAGTGATGATATTGAATCAAGACATAAGAAGTTGAAAGAGAAGTTGAAAGAGACAATTATGTGGGCACAGATGAAAACGGCACAGAAAGGTGGTAGTTTTGTAGATCTTTCTCAAACTGGTTTCCAAGGAAAGGGTCAGAATCAGAATACTCAGAATGGTCAACTTTCTAACATGGGAGTTGTCATGATGAATGGTGGTGTTTCTACACAACGAAGAGGTAAGGGTAGAGGTAATACAGAAGAGATAAGAAATTTCCTTGTTATGGTGCGGCAAGTTGGGACATTGGAAACGCGAGTGTAAGGTTTTCCTAGGGAATAATGAAATGAATCAGGATTTGAATCAGCAAATGCAAGTTTAGGCGAACAGAAATCAACTACAACCACAACAGGTAGTTACACAGGTACAAATACCACAAGCCCGATGCCAAACGATGTGAATGCTCAGGTACAAAGCTACGGTGCGAATGTGGGTTTTCATGCAGGTGAGCGAGCTAATAACAATCAAAATGTGCAAATGGTTTCACAATACTGGTTGGAGTGCCAGGAGAGTGATTCAGATACATCTCAATAACGGTGCCTGAGGGGGGAGGAGGAGTGCGTATGTGGTGCATCTCTAGAGGTAGATCAGTGTGGTCCCTTTGTGGATGGAGAAGTCGAAGGTAATGTCAATACATTCCTTGTAGTCAATGGTGCTACCTGTTCCACTGTGAGAACTATGGAAATCCCTAACCGACCCCTCTTGGGAGATACTATCCAAGTCGTAGGTGTTTCAAATCAATTGATCAGAACACCAGTGACAAAACCAATGAACATTGGAGATTTTAAAGACTTGCATCGGTGAGTGATACAAGTCCAGTTAACCTGTTAGGTAGAGATTTACTCTGCAAAATGAATTGCACCATCTATTGTACACCAGATGGTATAGCATTTCATACACAGGACAAAGATGTAGTGTTCAAGATGATGATGGCGTGGCAAGGGACAGAAGTGAATGATTTGTATCCTTTTATTACAGTGAGAATTTGCCTGTTGAACTGAGAGATACAGTGATGACTGATGTGTGGAATTTTTCAGGAAAAGATATTGAATTAATGAAAGGAGTTGATCCTATTCAAATTTCAGTTAAACAAGGTGCAGAATTTTCAAAAACGCCACAATACAAAATGAGTCCTGAGACCATTGCAGGAGTAACACCTGTAATGAAATTAATGATCGAACAAGGCATTTTGAGAGAGATACTAGGGAGTCCTTGGAAGTCACCTATTATGGGGATTAAGAAACCGAGTGGTAAGTATTGGATAGTTCAATATCTGAGGAAGATTAATAAGATAGTGATACCTTGCCTAATAGTGCCATACCCAGCAGTAATTCTTTACCAAATTGCTTGTGATTCGTAGTGGTTTACCGTGCTTGATTTGTGCCAAGCATTTTCTCGATACCCATACATCCGGATAGCCAATATTTGTTAGCATTCCGTTTCGGAGACCGTGTTTTGGCATGGTGCCGAGTTCTTCAAGGGCATACAGAGAGTCCCTCCGTTTTCAATCAGATTTTGAAAAAGTGCTTAGAGTCATTGGTAATGTCAGAAGTCTCATTTTTGGTGCAATACATTGATGATTTGCTTGTTGCATCAAAGACTAGGGAAGCATGTGTGACAGATACAATTGCTCTACTGAACCATTTAGCAGTAGGTGGGCATTAGGTGGTACCTGCTAAATTGCAATTCTGTCAAAAATAAGTTTTATATTTGGGCCACAACATTGAGAAAGGAGTCAGGAGTCTTGCAAATGAATCCACCCAGAACACAGAAAGAAGTTTGAATGTTATTGGGAATGGTTGGCTACTGCAGACAATCGATCAGTGGTTTTTCAATGACATTACAGAGATTGACACATAAAAATGGGACCGATCCAATTGAACTGGATGAAGAATGCATGAGGGCATTTGTAGAGTTGCAAGACTTTGTCGAGCACCTGCATTAGGAATGCCAGATTATAGCAAGGATTTTTCACTATTCTGTTGTGAGAGAGACGGTTGTGCACTTTCAGTTCTAACGCAAACGCATGGACCAGCGTGTCGTCCAGTGGCATATTTTTCTGCCACACTAGATTCAGTGGCTGCATCGTTACCAGGATCTTTGAAAGCAGTTGCTACTACTTGTGTGAGTTTTGAACAGAGTGAATCAATTGTAATGGGACATTCATTGAGAGTGTATGTGCCACATTCTGTTGAGATCTTGTTGACACGAACACAGAATCTTGCGAGTAGTTTTTGGACAAAATATGAAAGAGTGATTCTGGGAGCAGAGAATGTGACTGTAACAAGATGCACAAATTTGAATCCAGCTACATTGTTACCAAGTCTGAGTTGTGAGGAAGTGGTGGCTGAAGCTGATCATGATTGTCTGGATGTGACTGAATTGTGTACAAAACCTAGGCCTGATATAAAGGACACACCACTGGCTGAATCTGATTGTGTAATGTTTGTGGATGGATCTTGTCTGAGAGATGATAAAGGTACTTTGCGTGCTTCATATGCAGTCCGTACAGTGGCCATGGTACTTGTAGCCTCGTGCTTAAAAGGAGTAAGTTTTGCAAAAATTTCTGAATTGGTCGCATTGACCAAAGCATGTATAATTGGGAAGAATCTGGGAATAACCATATTCATTTATAGTCAATATGGTTTTGGGGTTGTCCATGATTTTGGACAATTGTGGTCGCAACGTGGGTTTTTGACATCATCAGGTTCAACAATTTGTAATAGTAATCATGTTAAAGAATTGCTAGTTGCACTACAATTGCCCAAAGAGATTGGAGTGGTAAAGTGCTCTGCGCATAAATCTGATAACGACTATGTGGCTAAAGGAAATGGTTACGCAGATCAAGTTGCACGTTTTTGTGCCCAAAATTCAATTTCAATTAACAAAGAGGCGCAGAAATCGAATACAATTGTCATCTAATGTTTTCTTCTGTGGAGACATGGGAAGAAATTAGACAATTGCAAGAAGAAGCTAGTGAGTAAGAAAATGAAATTTGTATCAAAGCAGGTTGTTCACATACGGCTGAAGATGAAGTGTGGGTTTACACTTATGGAAGACCAATAATGGCAGACAGCTTTTTGTCACAAATGACAAGAATGTACCATGGTCTAACACATGTAGGAAGAGACGCAATGATGAAGCTGTTCAAGCAAACATGGTATAATCTCAAATTTAGGGTCATTGCAGAAAGTCTTTGCCAGAGGTGCATAACTTGCCAGCAGCAAAATGCAGGAAGGAAAACTGTTGTCAGTTGGGGACAAATTGGAAAAGCAGCAAGTCCATTTACTAGACTGCAGGCAGATTTTATTGAACTTCCCCCATGTAATGGATTGAAATATGTGTTGGTAGTGGTCTGTCTATTCTCTTGTTGGGTGGAAGCATATCCAACTAGACGGAATGATAGTCTAACTTTTTCTAAATTGCTACTAAGAGAGAGATTATACTGAGGTTTGGATTTCCAGTCTCTTTGGAAACAGATAGAGGTACACAATTCAACAATGAAATAATTTGAATGATTTGTGCAGCATTGCACGTTGAGCAAAAATTACTTTGTGCCTATCGACCACAAGCTTCAGGTGTGGTTGAGCAAATTAATGGCACCATTAAATCAAGACTTTCAAAGGTGCTTTACCTTTAGTTTTATTTTGAGTCTGAGAAGCATTCCTGGTAAAAAGACTGGATTATCGCCCCACAAAGTGATTATGGGGAGAGCAATGAGACAGCCAATCAACCGATGAATATAACTGATGATCTAGTGCTCGATTATTGCCGAAGATTGGCTGATGTGGTGCGTTCTGTCTTACATCAGGTTGGAGAAGTTGCAACCACAACACAGCAAGAACAAGCATTTGACCGAAGTCCAGGAGAGTTGGTCCTGGTGAAGAAACTTGTAAGGAAGTTGTGTTTGGAGCCACGTTGGCATGGGCCATACCAAGTGATATTTGGGATGATAACGAGCAGTGTGGTGGCTTACCAAACTGGATACCTTCAAGCCATACAAGAAGAGTCCCAAGTCCACTTGAAATAATGGAAACAAATGTAAGAGATCAAGATCAGGCTGAAAATGAAAGAGAGTCTGAACAAAGTCGAATAAAGTGGGCACCAGCTACTGGGTCCTGTGAGACTGTTGTCAATGCCGATGTGGAAGAGATTTTGATTCAAAAGCAAGTGCAAACAAAAAAGGAAGCAAAGAAGAGAATTTTGAATCGAGTCTTGAATCTGGTGACTCTGTGCAAGTGAAAAGGCAAGATAAGGAGATATATGGCCAAAGGGAGTGAAAAGACTGAAATACACTCTGAATGAAAAAGTTCCAAATACAATTATAGAAGTATCGAGCCAAACAGAACAAAGTGACTCAGAAGAAGATATAGTTCAGAGAACAAAAAGAGCAAGAGTTCTGAACAAGAAGTACACAGCACCTGAATGGACGGACGTGGTGTCTGAAACAGCTGAACCTACAGATCATTGTGAGGAAAAAACTGTTGCAGAATCAAGTCACAAGAAAATGTTATGAGCCACCCTAAATTAACTGTGTCAGAAATTAGGGTTCGGAAGATTGAAAAATCACTCTGAAGAATGCAGAAATTTGAGATGGAATTTGGTTAAAGACTGAAGATTTAAAAAAAAAATTAAAAAGAGAGGAGAGCAGCCAGAAGGCCTAAGAAGTGCTTGGATACACTACACACTATTTTTCTTACACACTATTTTTTGTAGAATTTTTAGTTTTAATTTTAGTTTAGTTTTTGATTCTTATAGAAAACGGCAAAGGAAAAATTTCAAGAGACTGGATACCAAAATCAAAGTTTTAAACGTAGATGTATTAATGCTTGCTTTATAAGTGTTTTACTACTAATTTTGTTTGGTTATTATTAATTGTTGTTGTGCCTTATTTTGTGTATCCTACAAAGAATAATATTACTAACAATTTGGGGACTGAAAAAGTAGATGTGAAAAATCTTAAAGCAGAGCCACGAACTAACATTGAAAAATTAACAAGTGCTAATATATATCACCAGGATAACTCCATTAATGATTTTCCGTTAAATGTTTTTACTAAATATTTGTATGAGTATGTAGATACTATGGATGCGAGAGATTATTACGTGTGTATGCAATTACCTTCATCTGTGTCTGAGGGGGTAAGCTATCATCACCTACCTTTAACATATGGAGTTTCGTATAGTGTACTAACAAGTTTGTTCTATGAAAAAGGAAGCTTGCAGTATTTCTTTCAAATTATGATTTAGTATTTTCAGAAGTGCCTATTAGAAAGAATATGAATAAGGTGAATAGTGCAAAAGATGCAGAGTATTTTGGGGAATTCTTCAATACTACTAAAACGATATACACTGTGTATGTACATCGTAATAATCTAACCTGTAGTTTGCGTCAGGAAGAGATTGAATTTCTAAATTTGGTGGAAGATAGGAGACAGTGTTTTAAAAAGAAAGCTGCTGAGCAAAAGTCCCATGAACCTCTATGGGCTTTTAGAGAAGGAGACTACAAAAAGGGTGAGACATATGCTGCAATGGCTCTAGATTGGCATCATAGAGGAAAGCTTTGCCTACAAAGACAGAAAACAGATTTTAATAATTATTTCATTGGTTCTAGTGAATGTGACCACATTTTCCTAATTACAGGGGCTTGGGGAATAAGAGGTGGTGCGGATCCTGTTTTTCCTGGAATATATTATGTGTGGGGTAAAAATGCCTATTATAGGTTCCCTGCACATTGGTATGGGTGTTGTTATATGGGAATTGTCTTTCCAAAGGTTTACCATTTGGATAAAAGTCATGGAACCAAGGAAAAAAAAGAGTGGACTAACACGAAATAAAAGAGGAATTAGTCCTGCAGAGATTGTGGGTGATATTTCTGGAGCATTGATACCTTCAGTTGGAGCAATTTTCAATTCACATAAAGTTAGAAAATTGTCCACAGTGGTTGATCGTTTATCAACAGACACTTACAAATATTACACATTTAAGAGAAGAATTAACTGAACTGAAGGTTGACGGTGCTTGGGATAGACTTGGAAAGGGTTTCTCCTCCTCAGTGGATAATATGGTTTCTACTTTTAGTAATAGCTTGCAAGGAAAAATACTAACACCAATAGTTGCTGTTGCTACAGGGATATTAACTCAGGAATTAATATATAAATGTGTAAGTGCAAACCCTAGAGACTAAAAGGAGAGCAAGAAAGATAAAGAGAGAAGAAATAGAGTTGGAAGACAAAAGAGGAAATTACTATGAAATAGTAAAGGATATGGATGAGTTATGTTAAAACAGAAGAAAACTACTGCTAGGTGGTATAACATGATGACAATCAGATTTTTGGGTTTTTATGATGGCTCAAGTCGCCATCAAAGGGGGGATTGATGGAGCAGGGTTTTCGCGAAATAAAACCTGCTCGGAGTGAACTTCTCATTGTGTGGATTATTAACAAAATGGTGTGAAAATTAATAGTGCAAATTTAAAAAGGGGAAAGATGAAAACTGTGCAAGCGCATGCTGGGAGAAATTAGTGTTTCTAGTACTTTTGTAGTAGGCCACAAATACACACAATTAGTGCAGAAATAACAGCCAAAAGCCACAAGTTTCATTTTCACTAACTATTTGAAAATAATGTATATAACATAAGAAATTGCAAGCAAAGCATGTATAGAACATTAATAGGGGGGAGTTGAAAAATAACGATAATCACATGTGTATTTGTTTTTCCTAGAGAGCATTTTACTGTTCTGTCAAGAAGGCCTCAAGAGTCTTTTTAGGTTTTAATTTACGTATTAGAATGTAGACTGCAAAAAAAATATGTAATCTGTCCTTCATGAGTTCCTGATGATGGCTAAGGTTGTGTGGAGGAAACAATGAACATTATGAATGGAACTTCCTTGCCGAGCGGAGTATATGGACACTTATACTATGAGATTGATACATTAGCGAAATGGAGAAATGTGCAAGCGGCGGAAGAGATTTTCTAAGTTTCCTCTGCAGAAGGCTGATGATGAAAGTTGTCTAAAGACAAAGGAACTGTTGAAAAGTTAGGCACATCGAAAGTGGAGGGCCCAGACACCCCCTGTTTTAAACCAATGGGATTCAAGAATTTTCTGAGTGATGATACATGAGGGGTTGGATCTTTACTGAATTTAGGGTATAACTATTAGTACTGAAAGGGTTGTGGGCGCACGTTTATTTTATTAGGAGAGAGCCGTGTTGCTGTTTCCTAACTTAACTGGCTGGCTGTTGTTCTGCTGATCCTGACTCTTTGACTTTGCTCCTCATACCTTCTTGCGGATTCCCCAGCTTACTATCTCGGCCGGGGAGTAGCTTTCCAGACTTCTAGTATTTTGAGCAATAGGTTCATATGATATTCTGAATTTGCAATTATTTTATTTGCAAATGTCTTTATTCTTTTGTCTCTTCGCCTATCCACTCTCTCACGACACAGATATTTGAGATGTATGATTATGAATTACTATATTATTGTTCTCTTGTGAGATGATCTATGATTTGAGTTGCATTGTACTTGATGAGCATTCACATTTATTTAGATAAAGCATGTTGATAAGAAAACAAAGTTTGTCATCATTAATGTCAATTAGTTATATTGAATGATTATTCCTTTATTTAAGTTCGTATTTTAGAATTCTGTCAAACCTTTACCAATCCCTAACCACTAATCATCGGAGAGGAAAGAGGATAAAATAGATGGTAGATAATTTGGTAAAATGTCATAAACTCATGCAGCTTGTAAGGGACATTTAGGTATTAAATTGGGAACTCACTAAAGATACGTTCTGATAAAACCAGGAGTTGTGTATTAAGAGCAAAGGGAAGGAGTCCTTTTTAAGGACAAGAACCCTCACTCACCCAAAGGTGACATTCTTCATCATTGGGCTCCCTCCTTGCATTGGGGCTGCAAGGTCCCAGATGTGGACTACAACTCTCCACCTAATGTGGTGGGTGGAGAGGAGCTGAGGTTTTTTCAGACGGGGATGCCATAAAGCAGTGTAGGTGAGTGAGGGGCAGAGTGCTAAGAAAAATGTGTATGTGAGTTAAAACTATCTCAAGGGCTCAGTTTCTTTATTCCGTGGTGTCCTTGGATCAGATTAAAAAGTGAGAGGACTGGAGGTTCAAAAAAAAAAATACCCCCTTAGAGGTCAACATGTTTCTGCCTTTGTTAGACTCCAATCGGAGTTCATAGGCATTCTTCAGGACCAAATATTAGTACTAGTCATTCTGTAAACTTACACAACACGTGTTAAACAATATGGCTATACTGGCCATAATCATATGCTGTCATCAGAAACGCGGGTACTTAATACACCATCTCCATTTGCTAGAGGAGATAGACTTAAACTCTCTACAGAACACAGTCCTCACCCGAGTGTACTGTGTCACGCATAAAAATATTGTGAAGCTAGACAAATCCCACGTGGTTTACACATTATTTAGCACCCAGCTTTGAAAATCCCAACAAGATGCTATACTTGCAGAACTGAATACGCAGTATATGCCCTCCAATGCACTTGTGGCCTACGCTATGTCAGCAGCACAAAAGTGCAGGTGCACATCAGGATTCTCCAACATGAGAGCCATTGTCAATTCTGATCCCTCTTATCCTATGGCAAGACATTTTGAAGACTCACACAACAACAATCTTAGCTGCATTAAATACTATGCAATTTGGGCAGTACAAGTGTCAAAAAGAGGTGGAAACCAAGAGAAATCATTACGCCAGTCAGAGTCCAAATTCATTTTTCAATACTAAGACACCTAATGGCCTCAACACCAGTGACGATTTACATCATTTCTTATGGTCATGTTTTGGCCCTGTATCAATGACTGCCTATTGCTATTGTAGCTGTTACTAGCAAGACCTTTAGTGTCTGCTGGCACACACATTTCCCATTAGGGTGCCAGATGATTTTAGGGGCACATGACTATAAGATTCTGGTCCTTTCCCATCCAGCAATTTCTTTCTGTTTTTAGTATTGCCGAACACTTAGCACTTTAGATGGATAGGCACTTTAGCACTTTGGCACTTTACTTCATTGTATTGACTAATTTTGAACAATACAAACATGCACTTTCAATCAACAGTATAAAATCTGTTATGATCTCATGTACGAGAGGAAGCAGGATAGATGCACTATGCACTTTAATTCGTTTTTAGATGCAGTTCCTTCCTTTAATCACATTTCTGATCTACAATTGCATCCTAGCACTTAATCATTAACTGTTTTACATTTCATTCCCATGTACTATTTATATGTCTATCATTATGCATCCTGCTCTTAGAATTATCAAAATGAATGTATGCATTAATACATAAATACCTAAGCTTATGTCATAATATATGTGGTTTTATTTGCGGGTACACACTTTTGTACATTATTTTGTGTACATTGTTTTAAATCTGAATGATTTGTTCAATGATTATGCTTACAGAACTTTTTACAGGATTTTTATAGGACTTTTTATAGTGTATTTATGCAAGTATTTTAGAACTCCATTATTGTTTGTGCCTCATTACTCCATTATATCTAGGAATATATATATGTGCATCGCAAAAAGCTTTCCATGAACTATACGATTGTGTATGCAGTCTGTTGTCAGTTTTTATCACTATGTGATCAATAAGTAATAACGTGTTTTATATTTAAATACAGGAAATGCCATAGCGCGATCATGGACAGCACTTGAATCTTTAATAAATAGACACTATTACACTGCATCAGTTTGGAGTCCGTGCCCACTTCCAATCAGGAGTTTTGGCAAATCATGGGATTTTTTTGTATATATATATTTATTCGTTTCGTTTTTTCATTAAATCTCTCTCTCTCTCTCTCTCTCTCTCTCTCTATATATATATATATATATATATATATATATATATATATATATATATATATATATATATCTTATCTACTGGCGGTCGCCAGTAGATAGTTATAGTTAGGACCGTGTTTCCATAGGAAATCTCAAAATTCTACTTTGAATAACTTTGGCGCCGGTTGACGAATCCTCGCGAAATTTTCAAAACTAATGGGGCGCTCCGTTCAGCTCCTACCCTGAAAGTCTCGGGGTGATTCGTCAAGCGGGGGCCGAGAAAAAAGGGGTCCCAAAACGCGTTTTCCCCATGCATTTTTCCATAGGACTTTTAGTCGCAGCTACAGCCCGAACGGCTGAACAGAATTACTTGAAATTTGGCAGAGAGGTAGCCATAAGGTCAAGGAAGTGCCTTTTGCAGGTCTGGTGTAAATCTGTTCAGTATTTCCAGAGAAAATAGCATTTAAAAGCATATATATATCTATACGCGCGCAGGGTGCGCGCACCGTGCGAGCACCGTGCGAGCACCCTAACGTGCGCGAGCGTAATTCTGATTGGTGGTTACATGTTAGTCAACGTTCGAATCGGTCGAAATCAGGAAGTGTCGGCCGCCATTTTGTTTGTTTTCAGTGTGAGAGTGAAAAAGGAAGGTGGCGAACGTGAAAAGGGGGCAGGGTAGAGAGTTCCTGACCCCCTAGCCGTTGTCAGGGGGTCCCTGAAGGACCCCGAAGGCAAACAAATTTATTTATTTTTTTAAATCGCGGGGGTGCGCGCACAGTGCGCGCACCCTGAAAAACCCCCAAAAAATTATTTTTTTTTTAAAAAAAAATCGCAGGGTGAAAACCAAAAAAAAATAAATAATCATTTTTAATACGTAGTTTATTGTAAAATAAATATATAAAAAAAAAATAATACATAAATAAATTAGCATTTAAAAAACCGTACAAATTCACTGAAAAAACCATAGGTTTCACACACATTATAGTTAGGAATTAGCATTTAAAAAACCTTGCAAATTCACTTAAAAAAACCATAGGTTTCACACATGTTATAGTTAGGTGGATATTTCACTCGTAAAAAACCAATGAAATTCCCCCGGTATAGTTAGTTCAGATAACTATAACTCGCGCGACCGCCACTGTATCACAAGGATGATGTCATCAGTGATGTCATGAGTGATGCCACTGATCATGTCATGAGTGATGTAATACGTGACGTCATGTGCAGTGGATTGAGGGCGCGCGAGTTATAGTTATCTGAACTAACTATACCGGGGGAATTTCATTGGTTTTTTACGAGTGAAATATCCACCTAACTATAACATGTGTGAAACCTATGGTTTTTTAAGTGAACATATATATATATATATATCTATTATCTACTGGCGGTCGCCAGTAGATAGTTATAGTTAGGACCGAGTTCCCATAGGAAATCTGAAAATTCTATTTTGAATAACTTTGGCGCCGGTTGATGAATCCTCGCGAAATTTTCAAAACTAATGGGGCGCTCCGCTCAGCTCCTACCCTGAAAGTCTCGGGGTGATTCATCAAGCGGGGGCTGAGAAAAAAGGGGGGTCCCAAAACGCGTTTTGCCCATGCATTTTCCCATAGGATCTTTAGTCGAAGGTACAGCCCGAACGGCTGAACAGAATTACTTGAAATTTGGCAAAGAGGTAGTCCTCAGGTCAGGCATGTGCCTTTTGCATATATGGTGTCAATCTGTTCAGTAGTTCCTGAGAAAATTGCAGTTAAAAGTACATAAATATCTATATGCGCGCACCGTAACGTGCGCGAGCGTAATTCTGATTGGTGGTTACATGTCAGTCAACGTTCGAATCGGTTGAAATCAGGAAGTGTCGCCCGCCATTTTGTGTGTGACAGTGAAAAAGAAAGGTGGAGAACGTGAAAAGGGGGCAGGGTAGAGAGTTCCTGACCCCCTAGCCTTTGTCAGGGGGTCCCTGAAGGACCCCGAAGGGTGAAAAAAACATTTTCTTTTTTTTTCAAAAAATCGCGGGGTGTGCGCACGGTGCGCGCACCGTGAAAAAAACAAAAAAAAAAAAATGTTTTAAACTGTTTATAAGTTTATAGAAGATATTAACTATGCTGTTCAACTTTATCCAAATTCAAAAAAAAAGAGCTGAGCCATTCCATATTACAGGATACAGTCAATCTATAACTATATACATAGGTAGTTTATTGTAAAATAAATATATAAAAAATATAATAATACATACATAAATTCGCATTTAAAAAACCTTACAAATTCACTTAAAAAACCATAGGTTTCACACACGTTATAGTTAGGAATTAGCATTTAAAAAACCTTGCAAATTCACTTAAAAAACCATAGGTTTCACACATGTTATAGTTAGCTGGACATTTCACTCATAAAACACCATTGAAATTCCCCCGTTATAGTTAGTTCAGATAACTATAACTCGCGCGACCGCCACTCTAGCACAAGGATGATGTCATCAGTGATGTCATGAGTGATGTCACTGACCATGTCATGAGTGATGTAATATGTGACGTCATCAGCAGTGGATTGCGGTCGCGCGAGTTATAGTTATCTGAACTAACTATAACGGGGGAATTTCAATGGTTTTTTACGAGTGAAATGTCCAGCTAACTATAACATGTGTGAAACCTATGTTTTTTTAAGTGAATATATATATATATATATATATATATACACATATATATATATTCACTGAATAAATTATAGGTTTCCTTGATGTTATAGTTAGTTGGACATTTCACTCATACAAAACAATAGAAATTCCGCCGTTATAGTTAGTTCAGCTAACTATAACTCACGCCCCCGCAATGCACTGCTGATGATGTCACATATTACATCATTCATGAGATGGTCAGTGACTTCACTGATGACATCACTGATGACATCTCAAATGACATCCGTGAATTTCAAAGGTTTTTTAAATGCTACTTTCTAACTACATCTTCCCTAAAACCTACGAATAAAAATAATAACGGGTACTTGTGTTAGTACTTAGGCCATTCCATAAGTACATGACTAGTAACTGGATGATTATTGTGCTGTAAAGAGAGTGCATTGTGTATTTATAAGTCCTTTGGTACTAGCAAAGTGATTAGATAAGTACACCGCGCTAGATGGGTGATTGGTGAAGTGCATGGGGACTGGCAGGGGGATTGCTAGATTGCATGGGTAATACCAGGGTATTTAGATGAGTGAATGAGTAGTATGTGCCTGCTTAGAGGTCTGTATGGATAGTGCACAGACAATTGTAGCACTGCTTGTGTTAGTGCTTGGACGATTGTATTAGTACATCAGCAGTGACTGGATGATTACAGTACTGAAATGAGAGTGTATGCTGAATTTATAAGTACTTGTGTATTAGTGGAGAAATTGAATTAGTGTATAGTATTGGCTGGGTGACTAGAGATGGGCATGGGGAGTCACAGTGTCTTTAATGCACTGAAAGTGTAGTACCTGGGTGGATTAATCTTACCTGTTTCCAAGTAGATATGAAATTAATAGTAATATAATTTCACTTCTTTTTTTTTTAAATGCAAATTTAAAGTATTTTTAACTTTAGTAGTAAGGTCTGTAAAAAAGAAGAATAAAAATTCTGTTATTACATATAATGTTATAGTTTTAGCAACACAACATAAGTATACAATTACATCACATATTCAATTTGCCATTTTTTGCTGACTTCGGATTGTATTGAATTTCACGATAAACAGTGATTTCAATGTTAATCATCAGATGACAGCGGGCAACAAAATACAATCAATAAGATTGTTAAAAATAAACATACTTCTCTTGAAAATGTCTACAACCAACGCAACTTGGTATTTACATTTTCACAAATAAACATCCTTAGTAACATAGTATATAATACAAACTTCAAATATATCACCACCTTCTTTCAAACACAATTTTTGAAACGCAATATGAAAGACCAGAATTAATAATTGAAACTGTAATTACGAACATCTTCCCTATTGGCCGAATGATGTTTCTGAAAATATTTCCATTGAGTATATCCGAAATAAACTTTTGAATTCATATACACACCTTCCCAATAGGCCGAATGATGTTTCTGAAAACATTTGCAATGAGGATATCCAACATACACTTCTAAAATCATATTCTCATGTTTCCGATAGGGTGAATGATGTTTCTAAAATCATTTATAGTGGAAATATCCCAAATATACTCAGTAATTCATGTTGATATCTTAGAATTTTGGCATCAAAAATATTAAGTATGAATTTGGTCATTCATTAGGCAACCAAAATGTATACTCTAAAGGCGCATCATTACATAGTGCCCATCCTTTATTGCATTTTAAATAGACAGTATAGTGTCCAGATGTTGAAGTAGGTCCATTGTGGAAAACAGTTGCCACTGTTTTAAAAGTTTTCCTGAAATTGACACTTGACCTGCCACAACATTTTGGTTTCCAATTTTGTTCCATCTGCTCTACAACGTTGCAGCATTAAAATAATATATTGTCCAAATTTTCTATAAATAATGTTGACATCATTTCCGATTTGCACTGAGTACATTCCATATGTTGATTAGCTGATTTTACTAGTTCGTTGAAACACACTGTTTTCAAATCTGGCATTGTCAAATATATGAATCGTTCAGTGTCTATTTTAGTGGTAGATGAAAATGAACAGCTGTCACATCTATGAACTAGGCCTGGGCCAAAATTCCGTTCCGTTCGCGGAAATTGCGATATTTTGGCATTTTCGCGTTCTGCGGAAAGCGCGAAAATGTCAAAATTTCCGCATTCCGCAGCTTAGCGATAATTTGTTTCTTGCTCGCGCTGTAAAAAAATAAATTTTCGCGTTCGCGCGATCGCCTTACCTGAATCCCCGCGTTCGCCGACAAGTTTTCCCGACCCGGTCGCGTTCTCCACGAGATGTTGGATTGTTGGTAGCCATTTTGCGCTGTCTCGCGACAGTTCGCTGCCGCATTAACGTCATTTGTCGCGCGATCACGTAATTTGTCGCGCGATCACGTCTTTCTTCTCCCGATCATGCACCGCGCGAGTATGAGAAGATTGAGATCTCGAACACGTCATTCTACATCACGAGCCAGAGGATGAGGACGCGGGCACGTCTAATCGAACGCGAACAGGAGAAAGAGACCCCGAACACGTCATATCCAACGCGACAGGGACAAAGAGAACGCGATCATGTCATTTTTGACACGCCGGCGGAAGTAATGTGAAGCTCGAGAACTCAACATGTAAAATTTTCAATTTGGAGAGGAATATCAGCTCTAGCAGCATGAAACTTCTGCAAATGCTGATTTTGGATGAAAACAACTCCTTACATTGACATTTGGCTGTCCTTTTTTGTGCAATGAGTCCTTTTTTTAAATGGTGGAGAGAGGGAGGAAGTGACACAGAATCTCCAACTTCCTGTTCCTGTCCAGCAGGCTCCTCCCAGTGCTTTGTCCATCTCCTGCTCATTCTGCCTTTGGATTTGGAGCTGGAAAGATCACTCTTTTTGTCTGCTGCATCATTGCAATTGGATTTGAGGATTTTTGGAATAGGATATTTTACAAGTAAGTGGTTGTTGTGTCTGTTTAATTGTGGGCATTGCAGTTGTTGTAACTACAATTTATTTTTGATAATTAATTATCATCATTCCTTTTTTTATTTTTTTTATTTTGTGGGTAGTAGTAGTAGGCCCGAGCTAGCCATGGGCATGGCCTCATGGGTGTGTGCATGATGAAGCAACTGTTCCTTTTGTTGTTTTTTGAATGTATTTCATTTTCAAGCACATTTAGGGCATGGATGGCATTGGATTGAGTTGGGGAAGTGTGCTTTTTGGGGGTGGCCTTTGTGATGTTGTTGGGCCTGGCCATGTGGCTGGTGGCCATTTTGAAGCCTAGGCCTGCAAGCTTGCCTGGCCTTGTCTGCCAACAGGCCTGCTTTTTCATCCACTAGGATCAGAGCAGGTAGCCACAGCTTTATTAATCAAGTGTTTTCTGAGTGATCTGTTGAATTTAGACATCATTTAGGGCATGGATGGCATTGGATTGAGTTGGGGAAGTGTGTTTTTTGGGGTGGCCTTTGTGATGTTGTTGGGCCTGGCATTGTGGCTGGTGGCCATTTTGAAGCCTAGGGCTGCAAGCTTGCCTGGCCTTGTCTGCCAACAGGCCTGCTTTTTCATCCACTAGGATCAGAGCAGGTAGCCGCAGCTTTATTAATCTTGTGTTTTCTGTGTGGTCTGTTGAATTTAGACATCATTTATGGCATGGATGGCATTGGATTGAGTTGGGGAAGTGTGTTTTTTGGGGGTGGCCTTTGTGATGTTGTTGGGCCTGGCCATGTGGCTGGTGGCCATTTTGAAGCCTAGGCCTGCACGCTTGCCTGGCCTTGTCTGCCAACAGGCATGCTTTTTCATCCACTAGGATCAGAGCAGGTAGCCACAGCTTTATTAATCAAGTGTTTTCTGTGTGGTCTGTTGAATTTAGACATCATTTAGGGCATGGATGGCATTGGATTGAGTTGGGGAAGTGTGTTTTTCGGGGGTGGCCTTTGTGATGTTGTTGGGCCTGACCATGTGGCTGGTGGCCATTTTGAAGCCTAGGCCTGCAAGCTTGCCTGGCCTTGTCTGCCAACAGGCCTGCTTTTTCATCCACTAGGATCAGAGCAGGTAGCCACAGCTTTATTACTCAAGTGTTTTCTGTGTGATCTGTGAATTTAGACATAATTTAGGGCATGGATGGCATTGGATTGAGTTGGGGAAGTGTGTTTTTTGTAGTGGCCTTTGTGATGTTGGGCCCGGCCATGTGGCTGGTGGCCATTTTGAAGCCTAGGCCTGCAAGCTTGCCTGGCCTTGTCTGCCAACAGGCCTGATTTTTCATCCACTAGGATCAGAGCATGTAGCCACAGCTTTATTAATCTAGTGTTTTCTGTGTGCTCTGTTGAATTTAGACATCATTTAGGGCATGGATGGCATTGGATTGAGTTGGGGGAAGTGTGTTTTTTGGGGTGGCCTTTGTGATGTTGTTGGGCCTGGCCATGTGGCTGGTGGCCATTTTGAAGCCTAGGCCTGAAAGCTTTCCTGGCCTTGTCTGCCAACAGGCCTGCTTTTTCATCCACTAGGATCAGAGCAGGTAGCCACAGCTTTATTAATCAAGTGTTTTCTGTGTGATCTGTTGAATTTAGACATCATTTAGGGCATGGATGGCATTGGATTGAGTTGGGGAAGTGTGTTTTTTGGGGTGGCCTTTGTGATGTTGTTGGGCCTGGCCATGTGGCTGGTGGCCATTTTGAAGCCTAGGCCTGCAAGCTTGCCTGGCCTTGTCTGCCAACAGGCCTGCTTTTTCATCCACTAGGATCAGAGCAGGTAGCCACAGCTTTATTAATCAAGTGTTTTCTGTGTGGTCTGTTGAATTTAGACATCATTTAGGGCATGGATGGCATTGGATTGAGTTGGGGAAGTGTGTTTTTTGGGGTGGCCTTTGTGATGTTGTTGGGTCTGGCCATGTGGCTGGTGGCCATTTTGAAGCCTAGGCCTGCAAGCTTGCCTGGCCTTGTCTGCCAACAGGCCTGCTTTTTCATCCACTAGGATCAGAGCAGGTAGCCACAGCTTTATTAATCAAGTGTTTTCTGTGTGGTCTGTTGAATTTAGACATCATTTAGGGCATGGATGGCATTGGATTGAGTTGGGGAAGTGTGTTTTTTGGGGTGGCCTTTGTGATGTTGTTGGGTCTGGCCATGTGGCTGGTGGCCATTTTGAAGCCTAGGCCTGCAAGCTTACCTGGCCTTTTCTGCCAACAGGCCTGCTTTTTCATCCACTAGGATCAGAGCAGGTAGCCACAGCTTTATTAATCAAGTGTTTTCTGTGTGATCTGTTGAATTTAGACATCATTTAGGGCATGGATGGCATTGGATTGAGTTGGGGAAGTGTGTTTTTTGGGGTGGCCTTTGTGATGTTGTTGGGCCTGGCCATATGGCTGGTGGCCATTTTAAAGCCTAGGCCTGCAAGCTTGCCTGGCCTTGTCTGCCAACAGGCCTGCTTTTTCATCCACTAGGATCAGAGCAGATAGCCACAGCTTTATTAATCAAGTGTTTTCTGTGTGGTCAGTTGAATTTAGACATCATTTAGGGCATGGATGGCATTGGATTGAGTTGGGGAAGTGTGTTTTTGGGGAGGCCTTTGTGATGTTGGGTCTGGCCATGTGGCTGGTGGCCATTTTGAAGCCTAGGCCTGCAAGCTTGCCTGGCCTTGTCTGCCAACAGGCCTGCTTTTTCATCCACTAGGATCAGAGCAGGTAGCCACAGCTTTATTAAGCAAGTGTTTTCTGTGTGGTCTGTTGAATTTAGACATCATTTAGGGCATGGATGGCATTGGATTGAGTTGGGGAAGTGTGTTTTTTGGGGTGGCCTTTGTGATGTTGTTGGGTCTGGCCATGTGGCTGATGGCCATTTTGAAGCCTAGGCCTGCAAGCTTGCCTGGCCTTTTCTGCCAACAGGCCTGCTTTTTCATCCACTAGGATCAGAGCAGGTAGCCACAGCTTTATTAATCAAGTGTTTTCTGTGTGATCTGTTGAATTTAGACATCATTTAGGGCATGGATGGCATTGGATTGAGTTGGGGAAGTGTGTTTTCTGGGGTGGCCTTTCTGATGTAGGTTGTCTTAAAGACATGCTTTTGTTGTATGTGTCTGGTGTGTTGGTGTGCAATGCATGCACCCTGCAGACCTTTTTGGGGCCTGTGAATGTTCGTATTTCCATTTTGTTGCATTAAAAAGGCAGAGCAGTGTGCTTTAGCATGCATCATTTACCTGGCTTTTATAGGCCTTTTGTCAGCTCCTGGTGTTTCCCAGGCTCCCGGCTTGTTTGTGATTTGTGAGTGTCCATGTGGGTGGTGGCCTTTTTTGGTGTTTTGACTGTGAGGTATTAGTGTCCTGCTTTTGCCATAGGCCTGCATGGTTTTCCTATTGGCTATTTGGCTTACTGCTTCCATCCATCCACCCCCTTTGCCAGCAGCAGCTCCATGGATGCTGAGATGCTCAAATAATTTAATGGTCCACCCCACTTTCATTACATTTTTATTTTGGTGGTTATTATTAACTTTCCTATCCTTCCTGAGAGTGTAGTGTGTGGCTGTACACAGTAGTATAACATAGCTCTAGTTAAAAAAGTCATAAATGGCTAGACTATCTTTTGTTTGCACTAGTACAGTACTAAGTAACTGAACCACAACAACAAATGCAACATTTCACTGATGTTCTTCTCCTGTCTTATTTGCTTTTAGGTGCACAAAAGACAGAGTAGGAGGTGTCATCAGCATCACCCGGCTACCCGTTGTACTGCCAGCCCGACAGAAGTCCTGCTGCGCATCACGTCCACGTGTGACCAGAACTTGTTGTGCATCTGCCTGACATCTGAAGAAGATGGCCCCAAAGAAAGGTACCAGGTCCAGTACCAAGAAAGTTGCCGGTGAGAAGAAGGAACAGAAAAAGGAAGTGCCATTAACCACGACTGGTGGTGTGCCGGACAATGTTTTTTTTGGCACCAAAGCGTTGTCCGGGAACCAAGCTGGGAGCAGCACAGCGGTCCAACCCCACCAACCTAGGCCCAAGGGCTTTAGTGTCGCAGAGGTAGCCAGTCTACTAACGAGCAGCGATGTTGAAGAAATGTCATTACCGCAAAGTAGTACACAATCAAGTTCAAAGCAGGCGCAAACTCAGCAGATCAGTGTGCAGCCGCCGCAACAAGAACAGCAGCAGCCGCCGCAACAAGAACAGCAGCAGCCGCCGCAACAAGAACAGCATCACACGCCGCAACAAGAACAGCAGCACCCGCCGCAACAAGAACAGCAGCAGCCGCCGCAACAAGAACAGCAGCAGCTGCCGCAACAGCCCACCATAGTAGTTGTTGCTCCTGACGTAGGGGCATTTCAGGAAATCGAGCTTCCTGCAGACAAAGTGGAGCAAAGTCAAACCACTGTTTCAGAAGATCTATTGTCTTCCAGACCACCAGCAAGGAAAAGGAGGCTTAGTCCATCATCTTCTTCTTCAAGCCCCGCTTCTGATGATCGTGATGACACTTGGGTCCCACCAGCTCGGTCTGAGAGTGATATACGCCACAAGACAATGCTTCTGAAAAGGAAGGTCCCAGAAAAACTTAGAGTTAAGGAGGTAGATGAAGAAGAGGGGGGTGATGATGTTGATGAAGACGAGCCAGTCATCACGCACATTACTCCCGCCCCAAAGGGATTGGAGACCAACATTCTCACCCTATCCAGAAAGGCTGCTACTGAGCGGGATGTAGCACGGATCTCACCAACACAGGTTACACCACCACTACCTCCAGCTGCCATATTTTCCAAGGCCCGGCAGGGACCTACATCCAGCTCAACCATCTCAGTAGGTAGTGGTAGTAAAAGTCACAGTGTAGGTGCACAGGGGCACACATTTTCAAACACCCCCTCTAGTTCATCTGGTGTTGAAAGTGGCACATCCAGCAGTGCCAGAAAGTTCTCCTCCCCAGTTTGGGACTTCTTTTCTGTTAGCGCCAAGGAGGAGAACGTTGCTATATGCTCAATTTGTCGGCAAGGTGTTCGGCGTGGTAAGCTTGGTACAAACTATGGTACCGGAGGACAAGCAAGTCATCTAAAAATACACCACACTATCGTGTGGGAGGATCACCTACTTAAGTTAAAAGAAAGTAGAAAAACTCAACCCATTGAAGTTGGTCGGGATGAATCAGAGAGCGATATTATTGTGGTGGCAGGTGAAGAAGAGGGAGGCATTTCTAGCCCTGTCCCCAGTAGTGCAGTAATGCCCACATCCTCCTCAGTAACATCAGAGTGGCACCGCAGTAAGAGCCATCCGGGTGAGACACCGGCGAGTACCTCAATGAGACAATCTGTGTCGTTGAGCCGTAGTGGGTTAATGAAAACCGCACCACTAAGGAAAGTAAGCCAGCCTACCATTGAGAGCATGTTTAGGTTGGAGGGGCAGTTCCAACGCAACCACCAAACGGCACGATTGTACAATGCGAAGCTGGCTAAAATGTTAGCGCTTGACCTTCTTCCTTTTTCATTTGTGGCAGGGGTGGGTTTCCTTGAATTTGTGTCTGCCATCTGCCCGAAATGGAAAGTTCCCAGCCGGTCCTATTTCGTAAGAATTGCTGTTCCGGCACTACATCATGATGTGCTTGAATTGTTTGGACACGCTTTGCAGAAGAGTGCTGTGCACAATATCCACCTGACAACAGACATGTGGAGCAGTTGCCAAGCCACAGATTACATGTGCATCACTGCACACTGGATCTCTTTTGTGGGGGTTAAAGATAAACTATCTGCACGAGGTGTTGACACAGCTGCGATTTTTGAAGGTACTCAAAAACATGCAACTGTAGCCATGTTCGCCATGGAGAAATCTCATACGGCTCAAAACATTTTACATGAGTTACGCACCAAGGTTTTGGAATGGCTGCGGCCCAGAGGGCTTCGTATTGGTTTTGTTGCCACAGACAATGGCAGTAATGTACTTAAGGCCATGGAACTTGGTTCCTATTTCAGGGTTCCGTGTTTGGCGCACTGCATGAACATTATAGTTCAAGACTTTCTGAAAAAAGAACCCATAGTCAGCAATTTACTGGCCATCTGCCGAAGAATATGCACTCATTTCAGCCATTCTTTTAAAGCTCGGAAGCAGCTAAGGGTCATCCAACGTGAACTTAGGATGCCAGTCAAGGCACTCATCCAGGAGGTTGGAACTCAACGTATTACATGCTTGATCGTCTGTACGAACAGCACATGTCACTCCATGAATATGTCTGGAAAAGAAGAGGGGATGCTAGTGCTACTTTTAAAGGCATGATCCTTGACATGGAGCAATGGAGCCTAATTAAATGCCTGACTGAGATGCTTTCTCCTTTTGAGGTCTTCACACGTGAAGTCAGCAAGGAGGACTGTACAATGGGCCAAGCTATCCCATTATTGCAAATGCTAGAGTATGATCTGAATAATGTGTCTGAATCATACAAAGGTGTAGAGGACAGAAGGCAAGCCCATGACTTGGTGGAGAGCTTATCCCGGCGCTTAACTGAAAATGTAAGGTTACAAAATAAAATTTTGTCACAAGAACATTAAATGTGTGCCACAATTCTGGATCCACATGCAAAATTGGGACTACTGAAGACATTCCTTGCTTTTTCCGACAATGATGTTGCCCGCTACAAAAGTTGTATAGCTGAAGCAGCCAGTAAGTTGGAAAACGAATGGCTGCTAATTAAAAGCCCGCAAGATCAACCCACAAGAAGTACTGATACTGAAGCAGGCCATGCAGAATCAAGTGCAACTTCGTCGGCTGAGGGCAGTGCTGTTGGCTCACAATCACAACACTCACCATCACTATCGACTACAGAAACAATAACTGGATCATTAGGCCGAGTACAATCATTATCATTACAGGATTGGTATGTAAAGATAGGCCTTTGTAAGCACAGTGCTGATGCACAGAAAAAACAGCACAAAAGCTTACCAGCAGCAACCCTGAACATTGAGCGGATGGTCCAGGCCTATCTGGACGACCCAACAGAGGTGTACGCTGATCAAAACCCATTGCAGTATTGGTATAGGAAAAGGTCTGAATGGCCACAGCTCAGCAGGCTGGCGATTATTATTATTTTGAGAATTTGTAAAGCGCGACTGATACCTTGCAGGCTTCCTGGCGCTGGAGAGTACTCTGCTGACGGATAACCGGGGGAACAGTCAGACGGACATTTATTGGGGGAAAAGCCAGGTCTTGATACGTCTCCTGAATGGAAGGAGCTGTGAAATCTGACGTATGTCAGTGGGCAAGCTGTTCCACCGCTTGGCCGCTGCAACCCTGAAGGATCTGCCCCCTGTTCTGGTTTTATTGAATCTGGGTACCTTTACCAGACAGGCCGAGGATGATCGTAAATCTCTGGCAGGAGTGTACCACCGAAACAGGGCTTGCAGAGGTTTGGGTCCAAGTCCGTGCAGAGCCTTAAAGACAATGCAGAGGGACTTGAAGGCCACACGTTGTTTTAAGGGTAGCCAGTGTAGCTCAGCCAGAGCTGCTGTGGCCGAAGCCCTCCTCGTCCAGCCCAGAGCCAGCTTGGCGGCGGCAGATTGAATTCGCTGTAGTCGATCCATCAACGTGACTGGAGACTCCAGGAGCAGGGCGTTACAATAGTCGAGGCGACTGAGTATCGTACACCTGACTATCGACGCCCTGGCTTGTGCCGGGAGAAGAGGCATGATTTTCCGCAGTGAGCGAAGCAGGGCTGTACAGATCCCCACAGTTTTCGTTACCTGGGTTTCCATACTTAAATTGTTGTCAAGCATGGCTCCCAGGTTGCGAACCGAGGCAACTGGCAGAGGTTTGTCTCTAATCTCTGGGGGCCAGAATTCATTCGGAAACTGGCGGGGTATCTTGGTGCCTGAACAAAACAGGACCTCCGTTTTAGAGGAATTAAACTGGAGGGAGTTTCTGTGTAGCCATCCAGCCGTCTCTCTTAGGCAGTCGTGGAAGGTGGAAAAAGGAGTGGCATCTTCACCTTCCCAAGAGAGGATGAGCTGCGTGTCATCAGCGTAATTTATTGTTTTGATCCCAAAGGATTGGATTAGCTTGATTAGCGGGATGAGGTACACGTTAAAAAGGATGGGGCTGATGGAGGAGCCCTGAGGGACTCCCTGGGGTACTGGTGCAAAGGTGGATTGGAATGGGGGAAGGGAGACAGCCTGTCTTCTGTCCCGAAGGTAGGAGTGAAACCAGAGCAGTGCAGTGCCTTCCACTCTCACTTCACCAAGTCTCTGCAGCAGCATACCATGGTTGACCGTATCGAATGCGGCAGACAGGTCCAGCAGTATCAGCGCCACTGGTTGGCCCCTGTCTGCACGCAAGCGAAGATCCTCCATGGCTGTTAAGACTGCTGTTTCGGTGCCGTGGGCAGGACGGAACCCGAACTGGTGATCGTCAAGAAGGTTGTTTTGTTCTAGGTGGGCGGACAGGCACGAACTGACCCATCGTTTGGCGACCTTCGCTGGGAAAGGCAGCAGGGAGATGGGTCGGTAGTTTGAAAGACAATCTGGGCTCAGGGAGGGTTTCTTCAAGAGAGGGGTGATTAGCGCCTGTTTTCACGGGGTTGGGACAAAGCCACTGTGCAAAGACTGGTTACATATTAGGCGCATGGTGCCAAAAAGATCATTTCCAAAATTTTTCCAAACTTTTGGAGGTAGGGGGTCGAGTGGAGAACCCGAGGTGATACCAAGCGCCAGTCTTTCAAACTCGGAGGCCGGGATTGGGGGAAATTCCCGTAGTCTAGCCAAAAGGACAGAGCCTGGAGATGACAAGTTTCGAGAGCTGGTGTCTGGTCCCTGCGTGTTGGAAGTTCCCGAAGAGGGAGGTGTTTTCAGGTTTTGAATAATGGTGTTTATTTTATTAATGAAAAACCCTGCAAGATTGTCGAAGAGGGCTTGGGTGGGAGGCTGTGTAGAGATGACACAGTCTGGATTGGTTAAGTTTTTGAGTATCTGAAAAATACTCTTTGAGCTGTTGGTGGCGTTGGTAATGATGGAGCAGTAATGTTTAGCCTTATTTTGGGCGATGGCAGTTTTGTACTCCCGGAGGTTTTCTTTCCAAAGAGTTTTGTGAGTGTCAGAATAACCTTGCCTCCATTTTCTCTCTGCTTGTCTGCATGCTAGTTTGAGAGCTCTTAAAGAGTCGTCGAACCATGGGGCCGGTACTCGTCTCTGTGGTTTGCCCTTTTTCTGAGGGACGAGGCGTTCCGAGGTGTTGGAAATCCTTGTGCAGAGGGATAGATAATTAGCCTCTACTGGTTGAGTAATGGAAAAACTGTCTTCCACTTCAAATACTGGGCCATTCAGTCTGAGTTTGTCCAGAGCCTTCCAGTCTCTGTACGGGGGTTCAGGGCCGTGGCGGAGTGCCGGTCTGCAAGACCTGCTGCCTGCTATATGAAATTTGATGAGTGCATGGTCGGTCCAGCACATCGGCAAAATATCGCTCAGAAGTGCTAGCTGGGGGGAGGAGAAGATTAAATCGAGCTGGTGCCCCGCTGAGTGTGTGGGTTTGTTCACTAGCTGGGAAAGTCCCATTCCTTCACAGGAAAGTAGGAGATTGTTAAGGGCAGAATCTAGGCTGCCGTTGGGCCACAGGTTGAAATCGCCCAAGACAATCAGGTTGTTGTGAGAGGTAGCCATATTAGTAAGGGTGGTGAGGAGCGACTGCTGCTGAGTGGAATTGAAAGCTCCCGGCGGGCGGTAGCAAATCACAGCCGTAAACGTAGTTCCAAGATGACAGTCGATAGAGAGGCCAAGTATTTCGGTCCCGACCACTGGGTCCATAACAATAGTTTTTACTGACCAAGACGCTCTATAGATTAAACCGACTCCACCGCCCCGCCCCTTAGGTCGTGGGAGATGCAGGATTTTGAAGTCTTGTGGGCAGGCCCAATCCAGTTCTATATTGCAGTCAGAGTGGGTCCATGTTTCCGTCAGGAATAAAGCATCAAGATGGTGATTATCTATGAGCTGGGCGATTTCGTGAGCGTGTTTGGGCAGGGACCTGACATTCAGCAGGCCACCTGTAAATAAGCCTTTGCGCGCAAAATCGTGCAGAGGATAGGCGGTGTCCTGGAAGGACAGTTGACCTTCATGAGCGAAGTCTCTAAGGAGGAGTAGAGCCTCACGCGTCAAGTGCGGAGAGCTAATGGTGGACGGGGAGCTCGGAGCCGCGGGTGGCGCACCGGGCGCTGCCGAGGCGCGGACGAGCGCAGACGAGCTTGCCTTATGCGCGCCGTCGGCGCGCATTTGTCGCACCCGCTGCGCTCGTCCGCTGCGCTTCCTGCCGAGGCACATAATAAATAGAGAGTGACTGCGTGAGAGGGGGGTGCGTGGCCAGCCGCGGTGGGCGTGTCTGGCGGGTCCCTCGACCAGGAAGTGGCGGCAAGACGCGGGACTAGGGCAACAACAACAGCTGTCTGCTGCTGAGCGCTATCGCTGTAATGCCAGGGTATTCAGTGCACAACAGGTATTAAAAACACAAGATACGCTGTTAAAAGACAAGTTTTAAAAAGATCGTTGCTCCCGGATTTCCGCCACAGGAGTTCTCCGTGTAATGGGTGGCGACGCTCGATTAGCTCGCTTTTTTTATGAGCCTGGGAGGGGGGTGCGTGGCCAGCCGCGGTGGGCGTGTCTGGCGGGTCCCTCGACCAGGATGTGGCGGCAAGACGCGGGACTAGGGCAACAACAACAGCTGTCTGCTGCTGAGCGCTATCGCTGAAATGCCAGGGTATTCAGTGCACAACAGGTATTAAAAACACAAGATACGCTGTTAAAAGACAAGTTTTAAAAAGATCGTTGCTCCCGGCTTTCCGCCTCAGGAGTTCTCCGTGTAATGGGTGGCGACGCTCGATTAGCGCGCTTTTTTTATGAGCCTGGGAGGGGGGTGCGTGGCCAGCCGCGGTGGGCGTGTCTGGCGGGTCCCTCGACCAGGAAGTGGCGGCAAGACGCGGGACTAGGGCAACAACAACAGCTGTCTGCTGCTGAGCGCTATCGCTGAAATGCCAGGGTATTCAGTGCACAACAGGTATTAAAAACACAAGATACGCTGTTAAAAGACAAGTTTTAAAAAGATCGGTGCTCCCGGCTTTCCGCTTCAGGAGTTCTCCGTGTAATGGGTGGCGACGCTCGATTAGCGCGCTTTTTTTGTGAGCCTGGGAGGGGGGTGCGTGGCCAGCCGCGGTGGGCGTGTCTGGCGGGTCCCTCGACCAGGAAGTGGCGGCAAGACGCGGGACTAGGGCAACAACAACAGCTGTCTGCTGCTGAGCGCTATCGCTGAAATGCCAGGGTATTCAGTGCACAACAGGTATTAAAAACACAAGATACGCTGTTAAAAGACAAGTTTTAAAAAGATCGTTGCTCCCGGCTTTCTGCCTCAGGAGTTCTCCGTGTAATGGATAAGCTATCTAGCTTGCCCTGTCACAAGTGTCTCTTCCGAACGTGTTTTCAGTGCTGCTGGTTCCATTGTAACATTGAGAAGGACCAGTCTATCTCCAAAAAACGTGGAGAGGTTAACAATGATCAAAATGAATCAGCACTTCATACCACCGAATTACACAATACATGAATCAACGGAGGAAGATGAGGACAGCGGCTCAGGTGACGGAAGTATTGTGTCAGATGATTACCTACTACTGGCTGAACCCCCAGAGTTTGAGGACGAGCTATACTTCCCTGACAATTAGGCTTGCACTTACTGTCTTCCTCCCTTTTTCCCCCCTTTGTTTATGTGTCTGTTGTTCCGGTTATAAACTTGTGAATCACAACCAATCCATTACCACCGTCTTCTACTCTTGTAATTTAATATACAAGTTTCAGGTGTCTGCTATTTGACAGTACAGTCCTCCGAATCCAGCTCCTCCGCTCCATCATACTGAATTCCATTTCCCTCATGAATGATGATTGGATGATGGTAACAACAAATTCAAACTTTCCTAGTCCTTCCAAAAGAAGTGGACCATGAATCAGATGACTACAATAGCTATCCTCCTTTCAGAGCCGAGAGAGACTGGCCATTAACTGAAAATAAGATGGAACAGGTAATGATTGATGCCATGCATTGGACGCAGAGTCGCAGACTGAATGATTTAGATTTTGTTGTGTTTGTTGTGCATGAATTTATGTAATTGTGCACTGCCACTAATCAACTTTCTACAGAACACACTAATTTCCCCCTTCTTGCAAATAAGAAATTGGTACTTCTCCTGCAGCTTGGTGACCCATTGCTTTTAATTCAATACAGGAAGGGGACTCACTCAATCTGCGCAATGAGAATGATTGACACAACAGCACCGTCCATCATGATGATGGCGAAATAGACGGCCCGTTAACTTAAGATGAGAAGGAACAGGTAATGATTGATGCCATGCATTGGACGCAGAGTCGCAGACTGAATGATTTAGATTTTGTTGTGTTTGTTGTGCATGAATTTATGTAATTGTGCACTGCCACTAATCATCTTTCTACAAAACACACTAATTTCCCCCTTCTTGCAAATAAGAAATTGGTACTTCTCCTGCAGCTTGGTGACCCATTGCTTTTAATTCAATACAGGAAGGGGACTCACTCAATCTGCGCAATGAGTATGATTGACACAACAGCACCGTCCATCATGATGATGGCGAAATAGACGGCCCGTTAACTTAAGATGAGAAGGAACAGGTAATGATGACAATTAATTGCATGCATTGGACACCTGACTCTAAGCTATTGGTCTTTGTGTTTGCGTTGTTTGTTTGTTGTGCACAAAGTGATGTCAAAGTGTACTAGTAATCTATCTTTCTGTACACAATAAAGAATGACTCAAGTCAGTAATATTTATATTTCTACTCTTGTTGTGTCATAAAAATTTTACTTATACTGCAGGCCGATCTTCACAGTCAGTCAGTAAAAGTATCAGAGATGATGATGATTAAGTCAGGACTCAGGAGGACGTTTCATGAGTGGCATAAACGGAAAAGCCAAAAGGTAAACACGTCAACAACAACAACCACAGCAGACCCAAATGTCTGTGTAGAAGTTGAATAGAGTGTAGCGGTGGGATGACTGCAGTGCATTGATTTCACTAACTTAAACTGTAAAATGCTATGTTTGGAATGGATAATGTGCTTTGCGTTTGTCCAACTCTTTGAGAGAAAAAAAAAGAATTTTAAGTGTTAACGTAGGATGTGCTAAATGCTAAGCACTGTGGGCCTGCTCTCTTCTGTTACTGTTGAAGGTCAATGCTGGAAACAGACTAGAGTAGAGATGATGCATAGATGCCACCTCGGAAAGTGTTCTTGTTGCACTACACCATCACTTGTGCATTTGTTTTAACTTTCTTTCTCAATATCCCCTTTGGTTTTCAACCTACAATTACAGGCCAGGCCTTGCCCGAAACTTTGTAAAACATTACAATGCATATTAATTACCTTACCAATCAATCACCTTATTTTTTTCCAGCCGGGCAGTGGCGAGTGGCGAGGCGACACACCCAAGATTGATGGACGAGAGGAGCAAGAGGAATGCCGAGATGCAAAAATCCAGTCCACATTTTTGACCAGGATAAGACAGTAACAGTATCCACTTTTATCTTCTTTTAAATAATTTGATTAATATCTTGTATACAATCTTTACAACAGTGTGTTCTTGGAGTTGTTATTATCAATCATCATTAGGTTTGCTCTGTGTAATTACGATTCTTCCCTACCAATATTTAAAATTTCTATTTGCTATCTGTTAAAGTATTAAGGCCGGCACAACAGAACAAGAACTAGAAGTGTATGTAATACGGGTCTCTCATCATCATGCATGCATTGCCTTTGTCTCCCTTAACATATGGATATGGTAGTCTTCAATGATTGTCGTTTGTTTGTCTATGTATGCATACTGTTTTTCTATGTCAAACCTTTCCCAAAAACCCCCTTCCCATCCATTCAACAAACCCTATCCCTCTTCCCCCGGGCTGTGTGACTTATTGTCGAGGTGTAACTAAATTAAATGTACACCAATACTTAATCACACACTTGCTGGGGCGGATGTGGTGAAAGCAACACTACTTCAATTTCAAGGCAGAGCGATGATCTTCTTCTGCTTGGCCACCCATGAGTAGGATATTTCAGAGGTTATTTTTTTTAACAAAGGAACATATACCTCAGCATGAATTGCCGCCATTGATTGGATTTGTTTCTTGTCATTCCTCATATACAGCACTAATTGTTAGGCTGTAGGCCTAGTCAAGTGACTCGACACAACTATAGTTTGTAACTCTGTCTAGTAGGCTATCCTCCTAACCACCATTCTGTTTTTTTGTCAAATATTGGAGCATATTATTGTTGCTCGATAAGTTCTGTACTGTACTTCATTCAACTACTCCTAACAGCCTCTCAAAGGCGATTGACTGTCTCCTTCTCTTTTTTTGCAAATGCTGCCACCCTGCCAGTGTCTACTACTACTACTATGCTGCTACCACCACCACCACCACCCCAATCATGGCATGTATGAAAAAGGAAACCATCTTCACCATGCAGCCAGTGCTGTGCCACAGTTGGTCATAAACATCAAGCACCGGTAAGAGAGAAGTTTGGGGGAGGCAGAATTAATAATGGACATGTTGTCAATGATTTACACCACTCCAAAGAATGCATAGACTACAGGACAGACTGAAAGTACTAGAAGGACCAGTCAATGAGTGAGGTGTGTCGCATCTATCTGTTTGTGTCTTATACAGTCAGCCAATTATTGAAATCAAACACAGGCTATGGGCGGCCATGCACCAGCAAGGAAACAGTGTGATGTAAAACAGTTACCCCACCTACAAAACATTAACAACATTGCATGTAACATAGAAAAATATATTTAATTTACCCTAACAAAAATAAACTAAACCCACAAAAGCTGACCCACCCCCTCCCTAACCCCAACCAATGTCCATAGAAGTCCGTAACACCCAAACAAGTTCCCACCCACTCACCCAAACAAGAATTAAAAAAGGGGCAGAACAGGATGACAGGGACTAAGTGGTGGGGCGGGACTGAAGGAGGAAACGCATCTGGCGCATCTCGTCCTCTAAACGGGCAACGCGGCATCTAAGGCCGCGGCAGTTGCAGCCACAGTGGGGGGGGCACCGGAGATGGCACGGTGGCGGCGGGCAGCCACCAGACGGTGGCGCCGTACCGCAGGAGGGCGGTGGCTGGGGCCCGGGGCACTGGAGAAGGCTTGAACAATTGCTGCCGCAGTCTCCTCCTCCTCCTCGGCTAGGACCACCAGCCGCCGGTATTCCCGCTGGATTGCCTCCAGCTTCCGGCACCGTGCCTTGGAGTTTCGGAGTAGCTGTGTATCAAAAAGAAAAAAAAAAGACAATTGTAAAATATACTCTTAGAAAAACAAAACAGTAGGACAAGGTAATTATTTATACACATAGTGGCATGGTAGAGTAGCACTATAAAATAAAGCACAGTAGTACATAACATTTAAAATGTCGCCGGTCCTTCTTCCTTCCACCCGTCTTTCACTTTTTAGTTGAACAGTGCACCAGGTGCTCTTCTCCATAAAACTTTCAAAGTGGAGTTGAAATCAGATAGATGAGGCCATTGGTTACTCAATACTCCGGCTCCTAGTCCTATGCCAATTAAAGGGAATTCTAGTCTTCTAGTTCACTCTTCAAACGTCCCCAACAACTCATACTTACTTACGACATCGGATAGCGGGTGGACTTTGTCCGCCCGCCATCCTCATGCTAAAAAGGGTGGGGGTCCCGTGGGGACAATTAATTAGGATGATGCGCCCGGCACAGTGGCGGGCGCATCCTGGGTTTTTTTTTACATTCTGGTTGGCTTTGCTGAAAGCAATGCTAAAATGTTGTGCTGCTTTTCCAAGCACAACATGACGGGCCCTGCACGGAGCCTGTCACGTTTTGCTTTGAAAGGCGGGGGGGTACCATAGCATAGGTAGGTACCCTCCATGGGGGCCCCCAAGCATACTCTGCAATGTCTGCATGCCTTTCCGTGGGGGACGGCAATGCCGCCACGCAAAGGCATTCCAAAATGCAGATTATATGGCTGGTGGTGTGTTCAGAGAGACACCACCGCCATATTGAACCCTTTTCCGCCTGGTCGACATGTGGGGGGTCTGAATATTTTCTACAGGGATGGCGGGAGGTGTGCCCCTGCGGTGTCTGCAGTGAATTCCAGCCGGCCCGGCGGGGGCAATACGCCCACCATCCTAATGGGGCCCTAAGTCACAACTGTACAGTATACATATACATACAGTACACCCTTGCAGTGAGTGTACTGTCAAGTTCAACAATAGTTAAGGATTATGAATCTAACTTACCACCGCCTGCCACTGGTGCTGCCACTCCCCCTACCGCTCCATCGTCGGTATCGGCAGCAACTGCCGCATCCTCGCCCTCCGCGTCGCCTTGTTCGCTGGCCCCGGCAATGGTGGTCGGTAGTGCGCCTAGAAAACATTACACATTTATTAGGCGTCATATACACCTCCCCCCTATTGATCAGTAGCAAGGTTGAAAAATGAGTTAATACTAACATACATCACTAGTACAAATCAGGTAGTAGTAGAGTAGACACTAATAGTTATATATGATCATTGTAGCCTTTGCTTAATTAGCCCTAGCCATGCTACCATTTTACCTTTGTGTCTTTTATTTTTGCACATGTGACGTTACCTTGCAGCTTCTTGTATAAGACACCTTTGAGCCCACATGACCTGCCTCACACTGCTACTGTCTAGTCTACGCGCTGCGTACAAGCGGTCAACAAACATTAACAAGCCACTTTTTTAGGAAGTACTGGTGTACTACTGTTACTGTTAGTCCATATTGCTTATCCATAAATGCTACACTTTTTGGCACGGCTGAGAAATGCTTGCAGGTTGCAATATACTAACGCACACCATTTCATTTTTCGCATTACAGACGCGAGATTCCCTTCTATGAACCAGAGCTTCTGAATGATGCAACAACTACCAGTACTAGGTTCTTCTAAGGTGAGGGGTCCCTTCACTCACATCTTCATTTATGAATTTATATAAACTAAATTGCTATGGGATGGTGGTGCTGCCTTCCACCACTGTTCAGTTATCATGATTTAATTCCCAACTGTATAAGTGTAACAATGTATATTGTTTTAATGTTATTGATTTTCCGGTTGGTGCTGCATTTATAAGAAAACAGTGTACAGACCTTCTCAAATTGAAATAAACATTTTGAACTTACATAGACTTGGTGGTATTTGGTGTGGACTAACTTACACGAGTGAGCAAATTAAAGTAAGGGTGTGCATGTGAATTGCTTCCACGACTGAGAGGTTGGGTGTGTTATGTTCTGGGTTGTCTACTTGTTCGGTATCTTGGGGGGAGGGTTCCGAGACCTAATAGTTATGACAAGACAGTACTATAGTCAAGCAGTGGAATTGTGGTGGGTGCGGAATTTCTGATTGAGGTGTGCAAGGAAGGTCCAACCTACCATCACCAACATCCTATTTTCTGGTGCAAATGTCTGTGTATGTGCAAGATCCCTACAACAGTAGTATGTCCTATAGGGTATCATATCAAAATAGGAATACATCTGGTAGGGCTGTTGCTGTGAATTTTCAAAGCCTCAAGATCTATAAGAGTAAAAGTAGTACAAGACAACGACCCAACGGATTGGACTCAATGGCTCGAGCTACTGGTGAATATGAGTTTTATATTACAACCTTTCACAAAGAGTGGCACTGGCCAACTGTGCAAGACTAGCTACTACAGTACAGACAGACTGATAGTATGTAGTAGTACTCAGAGTCATCATAGCGGAGGCAGAGATAAGATTTTTGAAACCGTACAGATCGAAGGATAATTGGTGGTAAAAAAATAGCATTTGGAAACAAACAATAGTTCGGCAAAAATATGGGGCAGTACAAGTTATGGAATAAGAAATATTATTAAAAACAAGAAGACTTACTGGGGCCAGCAGAGGAGCCCTCAGCGGTGTCCTCCTGGTGGTGTTCTTCTGTGTGTCCCGCCGACTGCCCAGTCCCTGTCGGTCTGCCCCTGGGTGCTGATGAACAGGAAAGATATAAGAAAGAGACAAACATTGATGGATGGTATCAAACAAATACAATATTTTTCAACAACGCTCAAAAACACTTATGTAAACAACAATTGCAATAATTAAATTGACCGATCTCATCTGGTCAACAAGTAATATCGGGGGATTCGCAGTTCGACTACTTAAGTTACTATTTATCAACAGTAATCCAGTCTTCCATTCTGATTCCAGAATACCAAGTTACAACTAAGCCTAAGTACAACGTACCACCCAACCTAGCCCACCTATTCCAGGCATGCCAATTGTACATTAAGTATGCATTTCCACTGTATTCTTCAACAATGCATATGGTCAAATCATGGAGGACACATGAACATGACTACATGTTTTGTATACACCAAATTTGGGTTTGATTGATTGATGCTGATCTGCTAGTGCGAAGTAACTGCTAAGCCTACCACCACTCATTGAACAAACTAGAAAAGGTTCTAATAAAGACAGCCGTACTACCAGCACGTCACGTAACTAAGTGAGGGGGCATCACGCATACCACTAACAAATTAGAAGCTCATACAAAGTACCTAAACCGAAGTATCAATCCACCCCTATCTATTAGTGACAGGACAAAGTAAGGAGTGGACTAGAGTCACTGTAGCATTACGTAACTTAATTTCTCTAAAATAAACTCGTAAAGAATCACGCTAAGCAAGCGCAAACGCAAAGCTGCAAACAAGTAAGATTAGCGCAGAAGAGCACCTGTGTCAAAAAAATCACAGACTTTTAAACGTAATTAACCTGGAATGTAAGCAGCAACATTCTAGCTGGTTGGAAGAAAAAAAAGATATTCGCAATATATAACACAGAGCAGAAGAACCGACACAAAGTAGTAATAATTAAATAGGTACTCACCAAGCCCCGGGACCTCCACTCCCAGCAGGTCCAGCAGGTCCTGCTCACGGTCCAAGATGTCGGACCACCAGTGCGTCAGCTGTGCCTGGGTGCGCCGAACACCAGAGAAGCGTGACACTGCCCGGCGCACCTTCCCCCACCGCTGCCGACACTCCCGGAGGCCGTACCCGGACCCAGACCTGCCACCTGCTGCCAGGGTTGAGGGGAGGTGGCGCTGCACAAAGAAAATTAGTGCAGCCAACTCCACCTCCCCAAATAAGGCCTGTGCCTGCACCCCTTGTGGGCGCCGCCTTCCGCAAGGAAGGCGGTCGCGGCTCTGGCTGCGCCGGCGAACAGCCCTACCCTTGGACATGGTTCTGGGGACGGGGCGGGAAAGAAAAGGTAAAATAAATAAAGGAGTAAAGGAAATAAATAGCAGGCAATAGAAAGAGAAAAAGTAGCTAAAAACCAAAAAAAAAAGTAGACAAAAACCAAAAATATAGAGGCAGGAAAATAGTTAGAGAAATAATAAGTAATAAAGATCCAAAAAAAAGTGGCTATAAACAAAGGATTGAAAAGATTTTGGGAGGATTCAAAATCAGGCCCCAGAACCATGCAATAGAGTGAAAAACAAGATGGCCGCGCCCATTGCGACCATGTGCGCAAGTTAGCGCGATATTTTATCCCGATGAAGCAAAAAGCAACGCGATCAAGTAAAAGCGGTCGCGAACAGGAAATATCGACCGCGAACGGGCGCGAACATGCATTGCGCGACCCGGAACAGGAAGTAAGCATCGCAAGAGGGCGGGACAAGTGAAAACAAGATGGCCGTGCCCGTGAGCAACCGCATGGGTAAGTTGGCGACCCGCGACCACGCAAAAATTACCGCGAACAAGCGGGAAAAAAACTTCCGCGTCTTCGTGATATTTCCGTCGTGTTTGCAGAGATTTTCAGCATTTTCGCGATAGTTTGCGAAAGTTAATTTCGCAAATTCCGCCCACTCCTACTGTGAACCCATCTGTAACATAGTCCAAACAGATTTTCAATTTGCATACCTTCATCTTCTAATACTGCAAGCATAAACATAAGAAATTCCTGAGCATCTTGCTGTACATTCTGTGTAAATTGTGAAGAACCAGAACATATATCCAAAACATTCCGCACATCAGAAGCAGTATGGATCTTCGTTTTATCAGTTTTCAACTTCTCAAAAATATAATGTAACAAAGAACAAAATCTTTTTTCTCGATTTTCAATAATTGCATGCGGTAGATTTTCTAAAAAAAAGAAGAACCAGAACATATATCCAAAACATTCCGCACATCAGAAGCAGTATGGATCTTCGTTTTATCAGTTTTCAACTTCTCAAAAATATAATGTAACAAAGAACAAAATCTTTTTTCTCGATTTTCAATAATTGCATGCAGTAGATTTTCTAAAAAAAAGACAACGTTCACAATTACATTAGCATAGCAATTGATACCTGAACTATTTTCTAACTGATATCCTACAATATAAGCAACCGTGTTCCCTTTTATTTTATTTCCAGACTCGTCATTCTTTTCAAATCTTTTTTTCTTTGCAACCTCAGTATAATATTTATCATATTTTCGTTTTGGACCTATTAAACGTTTTTCATAAATAGGATGTTCACCTACATTAGGAGCATAGAATCTTCTTAACCTATTCTACTCTTTTACACAATTTACATCTGCACTAACCTTTTTCTCATCAAAATCAATTAAATACAATCCGGATACCGTTCTTATTCGAGACAATGCAACATACGCCATACCCCCTTTAAACACAGAACTTCCAATATTTACCAAAGCATTGTCTACACTTAAACCTTGAGATTTATGAATAGTCACTGCATATGCTAAACAAACAGGAAACTGTTTTCTACGAACATACAAATCTTTTAAAAGCAAGAAACGAACACAACAGCACCCAATTTGTTTCACCTCTTCACTCTGATCAAATTTAATCTTCAAAAATTCAATCTCATCTCTATTTGCATAACTAACAAAGTCAACAACTTTCCTCATTGCTCCATTTACTAAATCTTTTTCAACATCTAAATTACGTTGTAATATTACCTGGCAGTTTACAGAGACATATAAGGTCTTTTCCAAACCAGCAGTCTTAGATATGGATTTTTCCAAAGAACCTAAGTTTAACTGCAATTTCTCTGACAAAAGAATAGTTACTCCTTCATGTTCTATTTTATCAATAGCTACCATTTTCATTATTGGCTCATTCTCCAGTTTCAACAGTTGTTCACTGAATGTAGAGCATTGTTTCAGTGTTGGCATAAGGCAAATTATAGATTCCTTTTCTGCAATTCTTCGGTAGATTGTTTCAGCCGCAATATTTTTTGTTGGAAACAAGTTTTTTAGTAGCCGACTTTCTAAAGCATTTTTTCCAGCCTTTGTTAAGACACCAATTCTAATATCTTGAAGAATGTTTCCATAATCTTCGTCATTTGCATGTCGCACGTTCTTAGTAAGTTCTTTATATTCAAAAGAAGTCCAAATGTTTACATTTCCAATACTTCCTAATGATTTTTTAGCACCTTCACGAAGAAGAGTCTTAAAAACCGGTTGGCCTTTCACAGGTGTGAGTTGTAGTAGATCACCAAATACAATTACATGTTTTCCTCCAAATAAAACATCATAATTTGTTTTAAAAATCTGCTGCATCTCAAATGTACAAACGCAAGCATTAAGTTTGAGACCATGCTTACTTCATCAATTACCAGAAGTTTCATTTTCTTTAGTACTCTTGAAACTTCGAAACAAGCTTCTCCAGATAGCTTGTGATATTCCAATTTATTTTCATGTTCTACTGGTAACACTAATAGATGATGTAGTGTAATTCCTTTAATGTTGTGTGCTGCTAACCCAGTTGGAGCAGTTACAACACAAGACAAATGTGAATCTGTTGTTTTCTGTAGATAACTTGACAAACATTTAATCAAGAAACTTTTCCCCGTTCCAGCTTGTCCACTGATGTACATAAGAATAGGTTTAAATGATGTACATTGTCAATCATTCTTTTCATGCAGTAATCCATGTTGTATCTGTTGTGTAACTTGGTGATATATTTTTATCTGTTCAGTATTCAGATTTTCCAAATCAATATTGTCCTGTTGTGCTTGCTGCATCACCGTTTCCACTTCAGTCATTGCTATTGCCGCTTCATTTTCAAGTATGGCTTCTCCTAGTGGATCTTGACTTTGTGGAGCAGAACTCTGACTATCTTCAGAACTAACTCTAGCTATTTCAGCTGCAATAGTTCTTTCTTGATTAATCTCTTCGCTCAACATTTGGAGAGAATTTGGAAAAATTGTACATTCAATGCTATCTGTACATGCATTGAAAGAATCCTCATAGCAGTCACAATGTCCAAGTAATTTCATTTCAGTCCGCCAAGGTTTGGAGAGTTGCAGAAGAGCTAAATAGAAAAACTCTCTTTTATCTGGAGTATCACAACTTAATTTCCTGTGATTAATCAGATTTCCTTTGTCATGCTTTACCAAACATCCTTCAGATCCAATTACAGGGTATTTTCCTTCATTTATATTTTCTGTGATTTTTTTTAAAAACTATAATGTTGCAGTATTTCATATAGAGATATGTTTTCAAGGTATGGACTTCTATTTGGATAGTACGTATCCAACATATTTCTTTTCAGAATATCTGTACTCTCCGGTTCATTCAGTGCCCAGTATTCAATTTCTTGTACAGATTTCAAAACTCAATTTCGTGCTGCAGCAAGACCAAGACTTATCCAGATGATCCCTCTTGACTTTGAATATAAACTTGCAGATGTCAATCGATCCGAACATTCATAAGATCCAATTTTTCGATGTGAAAGCATCTTCAAGCTGAAGCTGTACAATGTTTTGCTAAGTGTCTTTTCCTGCGAAATTTCCTCCCACATTTCTTTCAATTCTGTCCTCTCAGACTTGGTAATATATGACGTGACATAGCGAGCAACAGCAATTGAGTTATCTGCAACATATTGTATGTTCATATTTGCATTCCACATCTTCAAAATCACCAGATTTTAATCATTAATGTACTTCGATTCTTCTGTTATTTTTAAATTATAAGTATTTTTGGGTGATTTTCGAGTGATGGTATGCCTCACTGCTGACATAAAACTGTCCACTCTTCCTTTGGAAATTACTGGACGTGGAAAGCCAAATCGACATTTTGTGGAAAAGTTATCCTTTGACTTATATTTCCGTCGGCAATACTTTCCACATCGATGACTCTGAAACCATAAAACTTGCTGTCTTAAGATATTTTCTCCTCCTGTTTTTGGAATCGCACAGGTAGCATAGTCTTCAATAAAGGACAAAACAGTCTCATCCGAATCAGTTCCAAATTTAGGTGCATCCTTGATCCATAAAAGCATATGTATATGAGGAGCACCTTTAGCTTGGTATTCTTTTCTCCCAAAAAATCAATAACTTCACCAATAGGTGGATTTTTTTAATTACAGATAAAAGACATCATAGCCTCAAACCTATGATTGAAATATCTGCAAATATTTACAGGATCTAGGGAACACAGTTCTCCAGGTGTCTTCAATTCAATATTTTCTATATTTGAATTTGCTTCTCGTAGAAAATCCAGTAAATCATCCGATGCGTACTCAGCACAGCCAAGTGTAATAAAACACGTAGGGGTTCCTAAGTTTCTTAGCATACATTTTAGTTCCCCATGACGTTGATACCAATATTCATTAGTGCCACGTTGACATGCCATCAAATTAATTAACTGTGATTCTAAATGTTCGTCTCTTTCTTCAACTTTATCCATAAATTGCTTTGCAGAAATATGTAAAAGATGGGTTGCCGTTTTTAATATGGTTGACTGCATATGAAAGTGCGGACAAATCACTCTCAAATAAAAGATTCAACAAATATGGAATACACTGACAAAATCTTGGATCTTCTGAGTACAATCATAAAGTACGATATTCTGCAGCTGGAATCTGAACTGGTCGTTCATCAGATCGTCCACCTTTTCCAGTAGGGAAGAGCTGTGGAAAACAACGAGCTTCCAAACTTTTTTCCCACACACTCATGGGAATTCCTTTTGCTTCTTTCATCTGGAACAATTCAATATTATCTCCTATCAGTTCTTTTGAATGTAGAGGGTGTATAGTATAATGTTCATTCATTTCTACTTTTCTTGAGTTCTCCACTTTTTCTATTTGTCCACTTAAAATGTGTGTTTCATCTTCTAAAGTCATTTCTTCTTCTTCTACATTTACATTTTTATAGTAAATATTGTTTTGCAAGAGATATAATGTAGCCTTTTGGACTTTCGTGACATCTACTAACTCTTGCCATATTTTCCAACTCTTTGTGGTTACACCAGTAACAAGAATGACTACAGTTTCAGTATCCTCTTTTCTACACCAACAGTTTCAACATTTTTCTTAAGATCTAAAGTTAAATACACAACTCTTCCTTTTAAACCTCTCTGTAGATCTGTTGGAGGCAGCTTACCTGTTTTAGGCTCCATACAAATTATAGCCTGAAAATAGTGCACAGATTGTATAAGGATAGCCTCATATGTATTTAAATCTTTAAGTTCTGGAGGTATAGGTACTAATTTTAAGTCATTATGGACAGATCTAGCTGGCATTTTGTTTTCTTCTAATTTATTATAACAATATTTACAAATGCATTGTACAGTACCTAACTCAAAACGACCTTCCACAAACAGATAAGCAGCAAATTCTCTCCATTTATCATTGTTTTCCTCTTCACTTTTTAAAAACACATCAACATTCCTAGTTTGATCTTTATAATGAGTACGTCGGCAACAAATACAAACATAGTTGGGATTTTCACCAGAAACTACTTTAAACTTTGTTATTTCTTTTTCAAACTTGACATCAGTAGTATCTTCCATCTCTTCTTCAACACCTACACTTATCAAAGTCTCACTTTCTCTACACTCCTCTTGAGCGGCAAAGAAACGTAACTCTATATCGTCACATAATTGTTTTACATCCAAAACTGAACCATGCAAAAGAGCTGTATTAATTTCATTTAGACATAATGCAGGACTTTTCACGTAGTATAATCTTCTAACTAACTTCCGCATTTCTGAATGATGTACTGCTAACATTCCCAAATGATGAAAACGACTTTGACACACTTTCCTAGACAGACAAGCCAGAGAATGACCTTGCAACCCTGTTTTTTTCTCACTTTGCAAGGATCCAGTCCTTGTAATATCTTAATCTTCTGTTTCACAGTTTTTCTTCCTTATTCTCTTAAGAAATTTAGTAAAATGTCAATAGATTGTTGATGTATACTACAAATACTACTACAATCCCATGTAAACACTGGAGCCTGGGTATTGTCTCCCTTGAACTTCCTTAGCTATTAATTCTACAACATTTCTTGGATTTAGCTTTTCTTTCTGAATTGGACAACCATCTCACACCTCATAAGAACGACCACAGGTATCAACTGCATGCACTAAACTATTTTGTTGAAAATAACTTTCTTCATTGAAAAAAGGTTCCGTACTAGAAGTATGCTTCCATTCCCCGTAAAATATTTTACAAAAATGTGTTCAATTTACAATTCTTTTTCTCTTACATTTGTCCTTCATACTCTCCGTTATTGTATTTAAAGTCTTCAATCTTTTTAAAATTAAGATAAACAATCTTCATTTTAATTCAAAAGTTATGTATTCCAACATAATTCTTTTTCCAATAATCCAATTTTCTACTTTTTTGAACATTTTTCTTTTGCTTTTGTTTCACTGTTCTTGTTCTGTCTGTCTCTTCTATATTTTTAATATTAATAACAGTTTTTGCAAGTGTTTTAAAAAAAACCTTTATTTTTCTTACCAGAACACTTTTCTTTGAAGATTCATGTTGTACTGTATCTAATATCTCTTTTCCTTTTATTTTCAAATAAACCTCCTTCCTTTCTTTTCTTTTCCTTTGCTGTTTTCTCGTCATTGTATCTGTTTCTTAAAAATGATGCAAAATATCTGCAAAAAAATAAAAGTTTTGAAAACAGGTTAATATAATAAAAATAATTATATGTAAATATTCAAATGTATAATTATAAAAATATTCACACATATAATTATAAAAATACATACAAAGAAAGTTCATCAATGATTTCCGCAATGGAACAGTACTACCTGCATAATTCTGGTACTCTATGAGTAGTGTGAAAGATACTAGACCACAGCATTAGTAGTACACATCTGATTCGAAACTGTATCCTTCCACTTTGTAGCTGGTTAGAGGTCTGTATACATACTGCACAGATTGTTGTAGCTATACTAGTGTTAGTAGCTATGCCATTTTATAAGTACTTGACTATTAACTAGAATAATTACAGTGTTACAAACAGAGTGTGTGGTGAATTTATAAGTACTTAGGTTTTGATGCAGTGATAGGATAAGTAGATAGTGCTGGATGGGTAATTAGAAAAGCGCATGGGACTGACAGCAGCATTCCTAGACTGCATAGGTACTAACTGGGTATTTATAGGAGTGTACCAATAGTATGTAGCTGGTCAGAGGTGTGCATAGATAGTGCACAGAATGTTATAGCTGTACTTGTGTTAGTGGCTACGCCATTCTATAAGTGCATGACTATTAACTAAAATGATTACAGTGCTGCAAACAGAGGGCATAGCGAATGTATAAGTGCTTAGATATTGACATAGACATAGAATAAGTAGATACTGCTGAATGGATGATTGGAGAAGTGCATGGCACTGACAGTAAGATTGCTAAACTGCATGGCATGCAGAGGGAGAGCTGCGGGCTGGCTAGAAAAGGAACAGCTACGGTCCAAATACTATAGGGAAAAGTACGGGCCGTCGCCTTGCAAAAGGATAGCTGCGACTGGTGATGTCGAAAGAGAGAGCATGAGCGCGATATCTCGCAAAAACAAGTGCGGTATATTTCCCTTGTTGGCTTGCCCAGGTACACTTACGGGCCCTACGGCTCACAGATGAACAGCTGAGAACCGAATGATAGTTTGTAGAGGGAGGGCTGCGAGCCGGCGCACTAGCTCATAGAGGAAGACCTGTGAGTCGACTAACTGGGTCATACAGGGAGAGCTGCGGTCCGGCTCAGAGGATCAGCAGCGGCCCGTCAGCTCGCAGAAAGAGAGCTGCAGGCCGGCTCGCATAGGAACAGCTGCGGGCCGATTACTATAGGGAAAAGTGCGGGCCGTCGGCTTGCAAAGGGGTAGGTGCGGGACAGTAATGAGGGGAGAGAGAGCGTGAAGCGGGTATCTCGTAGAGAGAAAGCTGCGCTATATTTCCAGTATTGCTTTCCAGAGGTACCACTGTGGACTGGCTCGCAGAGAAAGAGTTGAGAGCCCAGCAGTGGTTCCCAGAGGGAGAGCTGCAAGCCAATGGTCTGGCTCCTAAAGGAAGACCTGCAAATCGACTAGCTGGCTCGTAGAGAGAGAGCTACAGGCCGGCTCACAGAGGAACAGTTGCGGGCGGACAGGCTGGCTCGTACACTAAAATCTGCGAGCCAACTCGCTGGCTCATAGAGAGAAAGCTGTGGGCCGGTTCACAGAGGAACAGTTGCAGGATTTGGCAGGCTGGCTCATGGAGGAAGACCTGCAAGCCAACTGACTGGCTCATAGAGGGAGAGCTGCGGGACGGCTCACACAGGAACACTTGCGGACCGACCACTATAGGGAGAGATGCGTGCCGTCCATTTGTCAAGGGATATTTACATGACTGTGATGTGGGGAGACGGACGTAAAGAGGGTATCTCCCAGAGAGAGCTGCAGTATATTTCCAGTGTTTGCTTGCAGAGGCACAACTGCGGGCCCAATGTCTCGCAGAGCAAGAGCAATGAGCTGGCCGATCATTCGCAGAGGGAGAGCTGTGGGCCGGCCGGCTCGCTCATACAGGAAGACCTGTGAGCCGAATGGCTGGCTCGTACAAAGAGAGCTGCGGCCCGTCTGCTCAAAGAGGGAGAGCTGAGGGCCCACTAGTATAGTGAGAGGTGAGGCCTGTCCACTTCTAAAGGAATAGGTGCAGTACGGTGATGTTGGAAGAGGGAACGTGAAGTGGGTATCTCGTAGAGAGAGAGCTCCGGTATATTTCTAGTGTTCGCTTGCAGAGATACAACAGCGACCTGGCTCGCAGATGAACATCTGCGAGCCGACCGGCAGCTTGCAGAGGGACATCTGCGAACCAGCGGGTTGGCTCGTAGAGTAAGACCTGCAAGCCGACTGGCTGGCTCGTAGAGGAACAGGTGTGGTCCGTCGCCTCAAACAGGGAGAACTGCAGGCCGGCTCGCACAGAAACAGCTGCGGGCCGACTACTATAGGAAAAGGTGCAGGCCGTCGGCTTGCAAAAGCATAGGTGCGGGACAGTGATGTAGAGAGAGGGAGCGTAAAGGGGGTATCTTCTAGAGAAACAGCTGCGGTATGCTTCCAGTATTGGCTTGCAGAGGTACAACTGCAAGCTGGCTCGCAGACAATGAGCTGCGAGCCCACAGTGGATCACACAGGGACACCTGTGACCCAGCGGGCTGACTCGTAGAGGAAGACCTGCAAACCCACTAGCTGGCTCATACAGAGAGAGCTGCAGTCCGGCTCACAGAGGAACAGTTGCGAGCCGGCCGGCTGGCTCGTACAGGAAGACCTGCGAGCCGACTGCCTTGCTCATAGAGGAAGAGCGGAGGGCTGGATCATAGAGGAACAGCTGTGGGCCGACTAGTATAGGGAGAGGTGCGGACCATCCACTTGTAAAAGGATAGGTGCAGGACGGTGATGTTGGGAGAGGGAACGTGAAGTGGGTATCTCGTAGAGAGAGAGAGCTCCGGTATATTTCTAGTGTTCGCTTGCAGAGATACAACAGCGACCTGGCTCGCAGACCAACAACTGCGAGCCGACCGATAGTTTGCAGAGGGACAGCTTCGAGCCGGCGGTCTGGCTCATAGAGGAAGACCTGCAAGCCTACTGGCTGGTTCATAGAGGAACAGCTGCGGTCTGTCGCCTCAAACAGGAAGAGCTGCGGGCCGGCTCGCACGGAAACAGCCGCGGGCCGACTACTATCGGAAAAGGTGTGGGCCATCGGCTTGCAAAAGCATAGGTGCGGGACAGTGATGTAGAGAGAGGGAGCGTAAAAGGGGTATCTCCTAGAGAAACAGCTGCGGTATCCTTCCAGTACTGGCTTGCAGAAGTACAACTGTGAGCTGGCTCGCAGACAATGAGCTGTGAGCCCACAGTGGATCACACAGGAACACCTGTGTGCCAGTGGGCTGACTCGTTGAGGAAGACCCTCAAGCCCACTAGCTGGCTCGTACAGAGAGTGCTGTGGGCCAGCTCACAGAGGAACAGTTGCGAGCCGGCCGGCCGGCTGGCTCGTACAGGAAGACCTGCAAGCCGACTGCCTGGCTCGTAGAGAGAGAGCTGTGGGCTAGCTCACAGAGGAATAGTAGTGGGCCGGCAAGCTGACACATAGAGGAAGACCTGCGAACCGACTGGCTGGTTCGTAGCTGTGGGCTGACTAGTATAGGGAGAGGTGCGGACTGTCCACTTGTAAAAGGATAGGTGCAGGACGGTGATATTGGAAGAGGGAACGTGAAGTGGGCATCTCATAGAGAGAGAGCTCCGGTATATTTGTAGTGTTCGCTTGCAGAGATACAACAGCGACCTGGCTCGCAGACCAACAACTGCGAGCCGACCGATAGTTTGCAGATGGACAGCTGCGAGCCTGCGGTCTGGCTCATAGAGGAAGACCTGCAAGCCGACTGGCTGGTTCATAGATGAACAGCTGTGGTCCGTCGCCTCAAACAGAAAGAGCTGCAGGCCTGCTCGCACGGAAACAGCCGCGGGCCGACTACTATAGGAAAAGGTGTGGGCCATCGGCTTGCAAAAGCATAGGTGCGGGGCAGTGATGTAGAGAGAGGGAGCGTAAAGGGGGTATCTCCTAGAGAAACAGCTGCGGTATCCTTCCAGTACTGGCTTGCAGAGGTACAACTGCGAGCTGGCTCACAGACAATGAGCTGCGAGCCCACAGTGGATCACACAGGGACACCTGTGTGCCAGTGGGCTGACTCATAGAGGAAGACCTGCGAGTCCACTAGCTGTCTCATACAGAGAGAGCTGTGGGCCGGCTCACAGAGGAACAGTTGCGAGCCAGTCGGCTGGCCCATACAGGAAGACCTGCGAGCCGACTGCCTGGCTCATAGAGAGAGAGCTGTGGGCTAGCTCACAGAGGAATAGTAGTGGGCCGGCGAGCTGACACATAGAGGAAGACCTGCGAACCGACTGGCTGGTTTGTAGCTGTGGGCTGACTAGTATAGGGAGAGGTGCGGACCGGCCACTTGTAAAAGGATAGGTGCGGGACGGTGATATTGGGAGAAGGAACATGAAGTGGGTATCTCGTAGAGAGAGAGCTCCGGTATATTTCTAGTGTTCGCTTGCAGAGATACAACAGCCGAACAGACGAACAACTGCGAGCCGACCGGTAGTTTGCAGAGGGACAGCTGCAGGCCGACGGGCTGACTTGTAGAAGAAGACCTGCGAGCCGACTGGCTGTAGAGGAACAGCTGCGGTCCGTCGGGTCAAACAGGGAGAGCTGGGGGCCGACTAGTATAGGAAGAGGTACGAGCTGTCCACTTGTAAAGGGAAAGGTGCAGGACGGTAATGTGGGCAGAGGGAACGTGAATGAGGTATCTCGTAGAGAGAGAGCTCCGGTATATTTCCAGTGTTACCTTGCAGAGGTACAACTACGGGCCTGAGGACTCACAGAGGGACAGCTTATTACTAAAACCATGTAATCTTTTAAACATATGTCACGTCCCTTTTTTACCATTCAAACTCATTGCGACCTTCTCTGTATACTACAGATCCCACCAATATGCCAATAAAAGTATAAGTGCTATTTTTATACAGGAAAATTTTTTTAGACTTTTTATAAACACTACTGTTGTGTGCTCAAAATGTAGAATGTAAGATGAGGAGAGTGAACAGAAGTGTAATTCCTAAACTTTTATTCTACGATTCCTTTAATATACGTATATTCAGGGCTTTGCGTGGGCTAAAAAAATTGCGGATATCTGAAAGGTGCAGTAGTGTACAGCACAGCAAAGCCCGGCCCACTTAAAGGCCTGCGTATATTCAGCACAGGGACACAACCTAACAATTTTCATCACTTATAATCACAGTTACTTTACTAGTGTGAAAAAAACGAACAGAAAATGTATTAAAACATTTTTTTTTCGTTTTTATCTCTCACACATTTATAAAATATCTCTTCTAAAGAAACGCCCCTCTCCACCTTTATTTCGTAACAACGAGCAATAAATAATACCTTTAGCAGCATCTAGTCACTAACTACTAACACAGTGCAGTATACCCAAGTGAAAAGCACAAACACTATTTAGATTATATCATAAAGCGTCATCAAAATATTCTAACCATGCATACATACAGAAACCAACATGTATGTTTACTTTCTCCATTTACTCTCCATGTAATCTGTGCACATTATGAACAGGTTCGCAGTATAACACCTGTCTTCACTTATATTCAAATGTACCTCACAGTGTAAAATATAACATCACAACCTATGCATATGTAATATTTCCAACATAACACAGTGCAGTTTTATACCATTAAAACTGATTGCAACTATTCGTATATTAACAGCTTTAGGTGGCATAAAAATTTAGCAACTGTCTTAAATGTGTGGAAGAGCTCATTACTGACAAGACCCAGACCACTTAAAGGCCTGCGTATATTCAGTAGACAAACACACGCTGACAATTACCTTCACTAATAATCACATTTACTGTAGCACTGTGCACAAAATCATGCAGAAAATATACATAACACATTGTCATTTATTTTTTATCTCTCACATATTTATAAAAAATATCTTCTGAAAAAAAGCTCCTTAACAACTTTGATTTTATAACAACACCTAACTCCAAAGCCTCTCAGTAACACACCAGTCTTGACTGATATTGAAACCTACCTCTCACCATAAAAAATACCACAAATTGTCCACATAACATTTCTGGGTTTTGTTCCATCTCTGTTAAGTTAATAACACATTAATTTTATACTCTTACCCCTTCACCACTATTTCCACACTAAACATAATTTAACTTACGTTCATAGTTGGTATGCAGATTCCAAGTGTCACAAACGCATGCAATTCTTTCTTTGTAACACAGTACATGTAATGCACCGCTCTCATCAAGAATGGGCCCAGTAATGGCACAATTTTGCTGTTGCTCCACAGATAAATACATGTTAAGAACAAATCAGAATAGTTCCATGATTTTTTCAAATTGCAAAACTTCTCTCTGTTGGTTATTTTTGAACTTTCCATATAAACAGTTTTTTTAACCCCTTCCATGCTGCGCAGATTCCGCCGCTGTGCTGACGGAATCTTGTGCGGGCGTGGTCATGACGGAACGGTTCCGTCATGAGCACAGCTCAACCGTGGCTCATGACGGAACCGTTCCGTCATGAGCACCGAAGGGGTTAAACTTCAAGAACATATACAGGTGCAACATTTTCTCTAACATTTAACACACCTGCAGGTTAAAAGTTCACCATTATTTTAAGTTCAAACAGTGCCTTCCAAATGCAAGTAACAGGTGTGGTTGAACAGAGCATTTTTTATCCTATCATATGTACTCCACGTTCAAACTGATTTTTATTAACCAATGGCAAAGAAGCTTTCCCACAAACTAATGTGCTCCCTACTTTTTAGAAAACAATGCTTTTCATCTCCCAATCACTTATTGTTTTGAATAAGAAAAAAGAGTAGTTCCCCATCTTTAAACATATCTCTTATTCTACAAACGGACTGCATGAGCAACAGACATCTATCCATACCTCCCAGCCATACCTTCAAAATGCTAGTGTGGATCGTAGGACATAGCTATGTTATCTGGTGCAAGAGTTATGCAAAATAGAGTCGTATTGACTTAGATCTAGGTTTACAAAATGTGGACATTAAATGGTTTGGAGAGAGAGGATTGAAGTGGCACTAATTGTTGCCTTTGGTTAAAACCTGTTTGCATCTCCAACACCCTGACCTCATGATTGTGCACTGTGGTGGAAACAACCTAGGCACATTGACTGGGGTAGGTTTGGAAATGCTAATAAAGGACACCTTTTTGCAATTGATGTTGCTTTTGCCTCAAACTGTCTTTGTATATTCCAATATGTGCCAAAGACAGAAGTGGAAATGGTCAAACCAATTTTGTCCTCAGATTGAAAAATCTAGGAAGAATGTCAACATAGCTGTGTCTGCATAACTCAGAGACCATAGAATGGTGTCGATCTACAACAACAACATACGTTTTGATATGGCTGATATCTACAGAAGTGATGGAGTACACTTCACAGATCAGGGAAATCGAGTTTTTCTGAATAACCTAAAGCTGTGCATCCGCACTTATATGTAGCTCCAACTAATAAACAAACACAAGGGTTATTTTTAGAGCCGCCTTATATTCCCAATATCGGTTCGCAGAGTGACAGCTGCAATCCGGCTAACACAGGGAGACCTGCGGGCCAGCGAGCAGCCTTGCTGCGGCCCGTGGGCTCGGCTCGCACAGAGAGAGCTACGGGCCATCAGCTCACAAACGCAGAGCTGTGAGCCAACGGACTGGTAGTGTTTTATGGTTTAGGGTAGTACAGTGGTGTTTGGATAGTGTAGGGGTCATGCTGGAGGTAGCGTTTTACGGTTTAGGGAAGTGCAGTGGTGTTTGGGTAGTGTAGGGGGTCATGCTGGGGTAGTGTATTAGACTTTAGGGTAGTGCAGTGGGGTCTGGGTACTGTAGGGAGTCGTGCTGGCGGTAGTGTTTTAGGATGTAGGGTAGAGCAGTGGTGTTTGAATAGTATAGGGGGTCGTGCTGGGGGCAGATTTAGGGTTTACAATAGTGTACTGATGTTTGGGTAGTGTAGGGAGTCATGCTTGTGGTAGATTTAGGGGTTAGGGTAGTGCAGTGGTGTTTGTGTAGTGTAGGGGGTCGTGTTTTAGGGTGTAGGGTAGTACAGTGGTGTTTAGGTAGTGTAGGGATTGTGCTGGGGCAGTGTTGTATGGTTTAGGGTAGTACAGTGGTGTTTGGGTAGTGTAGAGGATCGTGCTCGGGTAGTGTTTTAGGGTTTATGGTAGTGCAGTGGTGTTTGAACAGTGTAGGCACTCATCCTGGCGATAGTGTTTTAGGGTCTAGGGTAGTGCAGTGGTGTTTGGATAGTATAGGGGATCGTGCTGGGGTAGATTTAGGGTTTAGGGTATTGCAGTGGTGATTCTGTAGTGTAGGGGGTCATGCTGGGGGTAGTGTTTTAGGGTTTACGGTAGTGCAGTGGTGTTTGTGTAGTGTAGGGGGTTGTGTTGGAGGTAGTGTTTTAGGGTTTGGGTAGCGCAGTGGTGTTTTGGTAGTGTGGGAGGTCGTGCTGGGGGAACTGTTTTAGGTTTTAGGATAGTGCAGTGGTGTTTGGGTAGTGTAGGGGGTTGTGCTGGGGGTAGTGTTTTAGGGTTTAGGGAAGTGCAGTGGTGTTTGTGTAGTGTAGGGGTTTGTGCTGGAGGTAGTGTTTTAGGGTTTAGGGTAGCGCAGTGGTGTTTCAGTAGTGTAGGAGGTCGTGCTGGGGGTTGTGTTTTAGGTTTTAGGATAGTGCAGTGGTGTTTGGGTGGTGTAGGGGGTTGTGCTGGGGGTAGTGTTTTAGGGTTTAGGGTAGTGCAGTGGTGTTTGTGTAGTGTAGGGGGGCGTGTTTTAGGATAGTGCAGTGTCGTTTGGGTAGTGTAGGGGGTCATGCTGGGGGTAGTGTTTTAGTGTTTAGGGTAATGCAGTGGTGTTTTTTTAGTGTAGGGGTTCGTGCTGGGGGTAGTGTTTTAGGGTTTAGGGTAGTGCAGTGGTGTTTGTGTAGTGTAGGGGGTCGTGCTGGGGATAGTGTTTTAGGGTTTAGAGTAGTGCAGTGGTGTTTGTATACTGTGGGGTTTTTGTGTACATTCCACTTTAGCACAGTCTGTGATGCAGAACCCCCTGTGTTTTTTGAACAACCATTGGAGGTCTGGTAAGCAAGTGACCAACCACCGGACACAAGTGGAGAAAAACGGACGTACTCCAGAGGCCAGGCTTACATCCACGCCACCCGAAAAATAAAATGACATAATGGGGAGCCGCGGACAACTGCCAATAGATAAAGGGAGCCACGGGTCGAAAAAGTTTGGGAACCACTGCTGTAGGGGGTCGTGCTGGGGGTAGTATTTTAGGGTTTAAGGTAGTGCAGTGGTGTTTCTGTAGTGTAGGGGGTCGTGCTGGCAGTAGTGGTTTAGTGTTTAGTGAGGGTGTGCAGTGGTGTTTGGGTAGTGTAGAGGGTCGTGCCGACAAACTGACTCACAGAGCTCCGAGCCAACTGACTGGCTTCTAAAACCATAGCTGCGACCTGCTGATGTCGGTAGAGGCAGAATGAAACGGGTATCTCACACAGACACCGATACCAATGTTGCCTTGCAGAGGTAAAACTACACATCCAATGGCTTCTACACAGAGAGATGCGAGCTGACGGACTAAGTCACAAAATTGCTGCCAACACTTCCTAGTTTCAACCGTTCACAGCCAATGAGCCGCGAGCTCGTGCTCGTAACCCTTCAGCCAATCAGATGTCGAAATTCTCAAATATCGATATCATAAAATTTGATATTTCTCAAAAAGTACTGACCGGATTTACACCATTTAAACAAAAGCCTGCTTTCTGGACCATCACCTTTCTCCCTTCCAAATTTGGCGTAATTCCGTTCAGCAGTTTTACGTGTACTCTTCTGTAAACTTTCGTATCGAAATTACATGGATAAAACACGTTTTGGGACCCCCTTTTGTCTCAGCCCCTCCTACACCATTCACCCCTAAACTTACAATATAGGAACTAATCAAAAAAAGAGAAACTTTTTGAATAATTTCATAAAGATTCATCAAACGATGCCAAAGTTATAAGCACATAGAGGGTTCCAGGAGGGGGGCCGCACAACCCAACATGAGTGAAGCCCTGGGGCTGCGTGGACCCCAGCAGGCCCTCGCAACCCCTGCGAGCCCCTGCTATTATTTTTTAAGAAATGCCCCGGAACCTAGCCCACCCAAGAGCCTCATTTAAATAAAACGCGGGAACCCACGACCCCAGCGCGAATTGCGCCGATTTCTTTTTTTTTAATGCTTTTTTTGGGTCCTGGGGGTAACCCTGGGTGGCCAACTATGCTACGCTCACGTAGTTTGCATAGTTTGTGCTACTTCACGCTACGCGAATTGCACGTAGCAGAGTGCAAAAACGCGTAGCGTAGTTGGCATTTTTTGCTCGCTCGCGGTCCTCAACGTCAAGTCGGCGACCCCGAGCGAGCAAAATGACCTCCCAGTGAGACTTTTTCCTTATTCGCTATCAGCAACATCAAGTTGGCGATCGCGAGCGTGGAAAATAAACCTCCCGGCGAGATTCTCAACGCGGGGAGGTCAGGTTTCTCATTTCGAGTGGACGTGTATGCTCGCGACCGCTCGCGATGAGAAACTACCAGTCTGCGTTGAGAAAGCTGCCACTCGAGTATAAATCTACTCGAGCGTCAGGAAACGACAGCTTGCAGTGTGCGAGATGCCGTTTTCAATGTTTGCACAGTGCGGACAAGCATCCGGCACTGTGCAATCATCCCAAACAGCTCACTACGCAGTTCGCGTAGTGCTGTGCGTATCTCGCGAAGTGCACTTCGCAAAGCTACGCGTAGCGCTACTACGCAAACTACGCCCAGGGTTACCTGGGGTCCTTCTAGGAACCCCTGAGCAGGCCTAGGGGGTCAGGATGTTTCTACCCTGCCCCCTTCTCTTGTTTTATACCTTTGTTTCTCTGTTTTCGGGCGACCCGCTTCTACCGAGCCACAAGGGGGCTGCCAACACTTCCTGGTTTGGAACACTAGCAGCCAATCACAGTGAAGCTCGTGCACGCGACTTTGGCTCCGCCCAGATATCGAACCTTTTATTTTCCTAATTTCTCAGCAACTACTGAGCGGATTTACACCATTTTAAAAAAAGGTCGCTTTCTGATTTAAGCACTACCTTTCTGCCAAATTTGGGGTAATTCCATTCAGTAGTTTCGGCTGTACCCTTGCACAAAGTTTCCTATGGGAAATTGATTTTTTGACTCTTATTCTTTGAATTTCTCAAAAGCTACTGAACAGATTTACACCATTTAACAAAAAGCTCGCTTTCTGAACAAAGCTCTACCTTTCTGCCAAATTTCAGGTAATTCCGTTCAGCAGTTCGGGCTGTAGCTCGTCGCAAAATTTCCTATGGAAATTAACATGGAGAAAACGCATTTTGGGGCCCCCCTTTTTTCTCAGCCCCCACTTGACGAATCACCCCCATTTCATAAAGATTCGTCAAACGACGCCAAAGATATTAGCAAATCGGAAAACGCTTTTCCTATGGAAACTTGCTTGTAACTATAACTACCTACTGGCGACCACCAGTAGGTAATATTTATATATATATATATGATGGTAAGTACCGCACAGTGTCAAATTAAGCCCAAGTGAGCGCTGAAACTGCCTTGTAAAGGGGGGCGATGTAGTGGCTGGCAAATACCATTAATAGATGTATCCAAAGTTCCCTCGAGTCCCCAACGTCCAGCCCCAATTCCAGAACAAACCGGGCCGTGAGGCAAGCTGAAATTAGCTTGCAACCCTGTGAAGTCAGACTACCGATGGCAGTGCCCACTTGCCTGGTCCTGATCAGTATCAATCCCTTGATGCGAAAAAGTCAGTTTGCCAGCATCTCTCTAGGCTCTTGGTAGACGGGTCCTTGTTGTGCGCTCCTGGTATATATATATATATATATATATATATATATATAGATATATATTCCAAATGAAGTTTGCTCGTTCGTTGAGGAAACCACACACAACGTTATATTTGAATGACAGCAACAAGACCGGTAACGGACCTCCCAGCATAATCTTTGCCACTAATGCCACACGCGTTCCGGGACAACCTCCCTTGATCACTGGCTGGGCTCGGGTGGAAGAAGGACAGCGTGTTCATTTCTTTACAATGTTTTAAAGTCTATCAGACTGCCCCTTCGGGGGCGTGTCCTCGCTGTGCATGCTGGTAAATGCAGTTCAGGTAAGTGTAAAATCTTTAGTAGACACTGTCCGTTTTCCCTAAAAAAATAAAAATCCATTGGGTTGCTGTGTGGTGCACTACCTGCTTGCTGCTTTTCTTTTGTCAGCCAAACCAGCACGTTGTTCCATTGTGTGCTTCAAAATCCATGGCACACGGACCTGTTCAGTCTGCAGGGGGGTCTCCTCGTGGCCAGAGCGGGCCACAAAACATTCCAAATGAAGTTTGCTCGTTCGTTGAGGAAACCACACACAACGTTATATTTGAATGACAGCAACAAGACCGGTAACGGACCTCCCAGCACAATCTTTGCCACTAATGCCACACGAGTTCCGGGACAACCTCCCTTGATAACTGGCTGGGCTCGGGTGGAAGAAGGACAGCGTGTTAATTTTTTTACAATGTTTTAAAGTCTATCAGACTGCCCCTTCGGGGGCGTGTCCTCACTGTGCATGCTGTTAAATGCAGTTCAGGTAAGTGTAAAATCTTTAGTAGACACTGTCCGTTTTCCCTACCAAAATAAAAATAAAAATCCATTGGGTTGCTGTGTGGTGCACTACCTGCTTGCTGCTTTTCTTTTGTCAGCCAAACCAGCACGTTGTTCCATTGTGTGCTTCAAAATCCATGGCACACGGACCTGTTCAGTCTGCAGGGGGGTCTCCTCGTGGCCAGAGCGGGCCACAAAACATTCCAAATGAAGTTTGTTCATTCGTTGAGGAAACCACACACAACGTTATATTTGAATGACAGCAACAAGACCGGTAACGGACCTCCCAGCATAATCTTTGCCACAAATGCCGCACGCGTTCCGGGACAACCTTCCTTGATCACTGGCTGGGCTCGGGTGGAAGAAGGACAGCATGTTCATTTTTTTACAATAATTTAAAGTCTATCAGACTGCCCCTTCGGGGGCGTGTCCTCGCTGTGCATGCTGGTAAATGCAGTTCAGGTAAGTGTAAAATCTTTAGTAGACACTGTCCGTTTTCCCTAAAAAAATAAAAATCCATTGGGTTGCTGTGTGGTGCAGTACCTGCTTGCTGCTTTTCTTTTGTCAGCCAAACCAGCACGTTGTTCCATTGTGTGCTTCAAAATCCATGGCACACGGACCTGTTCAGTCTGCAGGGGGTCTCCTCGTGGCCAGAGCGGACCACAAAACATTCCAAATGAAGTTTGCTCGTTCGTTGAGGAAACCACACACAACTTTATATTTGAATGACAGCAACAAGACCGGTAACGGACCTCCCAGCACAATCTTTGCCACTAATGCCACACGAGTTCCGGGACAACCTCCCTTGATAACTGGCTGGGCTCGAGTGGAAGAAGGACAGCGTGTTCATTTCTTTACAATGTTTTAAAGTCTATCAGACTGCCCCTTCGGGGGCGTGTCCTCGCTGTGCATGCTGGTAAATGCAGTTCAGGTAAGTGTAAAATCTTTAGTAGACACTGTCCGTTTTCCCTAAAAAAATAAAAATAAAAATCCATTGGGTTGCTGTGTGGTGCACTACCTGCTTGCTGCTTTTCTTTTGTCAGCCAAACCAGCACGTTGTTCCATTGTGTGCTTCAAAATCCATGGCACACGGACCTGTTCAGTCTGCAGGGGGGTCTCCTCGTGGCCAGAGCGGGCCACAAAACATTCCAAATGAAGTTTGCTCGTTCGTTGAGGAAACCACACACAACGTTATATTTGAATGACAGCAACAAGACCAGTAACGGACCTCCCAGCACAATCTTTGCCACTAATGCCACACGAGTTCCGGGACAACCTCCCTTGATAACTGGCTGGGCTCGGGTGGAAGAAGGACAGCGTGTTCATTTTTTTACAATGTTTTAAAGTCTATCAGACTGCCCCTTCGGGGGCGTGTCCTCGCTGTGCATGCTGGTAAATGCAGTTCAGGTAAGTGTAAAATCTTTAGTAGACACTGTCCGTTTTCCCTACCAAAATAAAAATAAAAATCCATTGGGTTGCTGTGTGGTGCACTACCTGCTTGCTGCTTTTCTTTTGTCAGCCAAACCAGCACGTTGTTCCATTGTGTGCTTCAAAATCCATGGCACACGGACCTGTTCAGTCTGCAGGGGGGTCTCCTCGTGGCCAGAGCGGGCCACAAAACATTCCAAATGAAGTTTGTTCGTTCGTTGAGGAAACCACACACAACGTTATATTTGAATGACAGCAACAAGACCGGTAACGGACCTCCCAGCATAATCTTTGCCACAAATGCCGCACGCGTTCCGGGACAACCTTCCTTGATCACTGGCTGGGCTCGGGTGGAAGAAGGACAGCATGTTCATTTTTTTACAATGTTTTAAAGTCTATCAGACTGCCCCTTCGGGGGCGTGTCCTCGCTGTGCATGCTGGTAAATGCAGTTCAGGTAAGTGTAAAATCTTTAGTAGACACTGTCCGTTTTCCCTAAAAAAATAAAAATCCATTGGGTTACTGTGTGGTGCAGTACCTGCTTGCTGCTTTTCTTTTGTCAGCCAAACCAGCACGTTGTTCCATTGTGTGCTTCAAAATCCATGGCACACGGACCTGTTCAGTCTGCAGGGGGTCTCCTCGTGGCCAGAGCGGGCCACAAAACATTCCAAATGAAGTTTGCTCGTTCGTTGAGGAAACCACACACAACGTTATATTTGAATGACAGCAACAAGACCGGTAACGGACCTCCCAGCATAATCTTTGCCACAAATGCCGCACGCGTTCCGGGACAACCTCCCTTGATCACTGGCTGGGCTCGGGTGGAAGAAGGACAGCATGTTCATTTTTTTACAATGTTTTAAAGTCTATCAGACTGCCCCTTCGGGGGCGTGTCCTCGCTGTGCATGCTGGTAAATGCAGTTCAGGTAAGTGTAAAATCTTTAGTAGACACTGTCCGTTTTCCCTACCAAAATAAAAATAAAAATCCATTGGGTTGCTGTGTGGTGCACTACCTGCTTGCTGCTTTTCTTTTGTCAGCCAAACCAGCACGTTGTTCCATTGTGTGCTTCAAAATCCATGGCACACGGACCTGTTCAGTCTGCAGGGGGGTCTCCTCGTGGCCAGAGCGGGCCACAAAACATTCCAAATTAAGTTTGCTCGTTCGTTGAGGAAACCACACACAACGTTATATTTGAATGACAGCAACAAGACCGGTAACGGACCTCCCAGCACAATCTTTGCCACTAATGCCACACGCGTTCCGGGACAACCTCCCTTGATAACTGGCTGGGCTCTGGTGGAAGAAGGACAGCGTGTTCATTTTTTTACAATGTTTTAAAGTCTATCAGACTGCCCCTTCGGGGGCGTGTCCTCGCTGTGCATGCTGGTAAATGCAGTTCAGGTAAGTGTAAAATCTTTAGTAGACACTGGCCGTTTTCCCTACCAAAATAAAAATTAAAATCCATTGGGTTGCTGTGTGGTGCACTACCTGCTTGCTGCTTTTCTTTTGTCAGCCAAACCAGCACGTTGTTCCATTGTGTGCTCCAAAATCCATGGCACACGGACCTGTTCAGTCTGCAGGGGGGTCTCCTCGTGGCCAGAGCGGGCCACAAAACATTCCAAATGAAGTTTGCTCGTTCGTTGAGGAAACCACACACAAAGTTATATTTGAATGACAGCAACAAGACCGGTAACGGACCTCCCAGCATAATCTTTGCCACAAATGCCACACGCGTTCCGGGACAACCTCCCTTGATCACTGGCTGGGCTCGGGTGGAAGAAGGACAGCATGTTCATTTTTTTACAATGTTTTAAAGTCTATCAGACTGCCCCTTCGGGGGCGTGTCCTCGCTGTGCATGCTGGTAAATGCAGTTCAGGTAAGTGTAAAATCTTTAGTAGACACTGTCCGTTTTCCCTACAAAAATAAAAATCCATTGGGTTGCTGTGTGGTGCACTACCTGCTTGCTGCTTTTCTTTTGTCAGCCAAACCAGCACGTTGTTCCATTGTGTGCTTCAAAATCCATGGCACACGGACCTGTTCAGTCTGCAGGGGGTCTCCTCGTGGCCAGAGCGGGCCACAAAACATTTCAAATGAAGTTTGCTCGTTTGTTGAGGAAACCACACACAACGTTATATTTGAATGACAGCAACAAGACCGGTAACGGACCTCCCAGCATATTCTTTGCCACTAATGCCACACGCGTTCCGGGACAACCTCCCTTGATCACTGGCTGGGCTCGGGTGGAAGAAGGACAGCGTGTTCATTTTCTTTACAATGTTTTAAAGTCTATCAGACTGCCCCTTCGGGGGCGTGTCCTCGCTGTGCATGCTGGTAAATGCAGTTCAGGTAAGTGTAAAATCTTTAGTAGACACTGTCCGTTTTCCCTACCAAAATAAAAATAAAAAACCATTGGGTTGCTGTGTGGTGCACTACCTGCTTGCTGCTTTTCTTTTGTCAGCCAAACCAGCACGTTGTTCCATTGTGTGCTTCAAAATCCATGGCACACGGACCTGTTCAGTCTGCAGGGGGGTCTCCTCGTGGCCAGAGCGGGCCACAAAACATTCCAAATTAAGTTTGCTCGTTCGTTGAGGAAACCACACACAACGTTATATTTGAATGACAGCAACAAGACCGGTAACGGACCTCCCAGCACAATCTTTGCCACTAATGCCACACGCGTTCCGGGACAACCTCCCTTGATAACTGGCTGGGCTCTGGTGGAAGAAGGACAGCGTGTTCATTTTTTTACAATGTTTTAAAGTCTATCAGACTGCCCCTTCGGGGGCGTGTCCTCGCTGTGCATGCTGGTAAATGCAGTTCAGGTAAGTGTAAAATCTTTAGTAGACACTGTCCGTTTTCCCTAAAAAAATAAAAATCCATTGGGTTACTGTGTGGTGCAGTACCTGCTTGCTGCTTTTCTTTTGTCAGCCAAACCAGCACGTTGTTCCATTGTGTGCTTCAAAATCCATGGCACACGGACCTGTTCAGTCTGCAGGGGGTCTCCTCGTGGCCAGAGCGGGCCACAAAACATTCCAAATGAAGTTTGCTCGTTCGTTGAGGAAACCACACACAACGTTATATTTGAATGACAGCAACAAGACCGGTAACGGACCTCCCAGCATAATCTTTGCCACAAATGCCGCACGCGTTCCGGGACAACCTCCCTTGATCACTGGCTGGGCTCGGGTGGAAGAAGGACAGCATGTTCATTTTTTTACAATGTTTTAAAGTCTATCAGACTGCCCCTTCGGGGGCGTGTCCTCGCTGTGCATGCTGGTAAATGCAGTTCAGGTAAGTGTAAAATCTTTAGTAGACACTGTCCGTTTTCCCTACCAAAATAAAAATAAAAATCCATTGGGTTGCTGTGTGGTGCACTACCTGCTTGCTGCTTTTCTTTTGTCAGCCAAACCAGCACGTTGTTCCATTGTGTGCTTCAAAATCCATGGCACACGGACCTGTTCAGTCTGCAGGGGGGTCTCCTCGTGGCCAGAGCGGGCCACAAAACATTCCAAATTAAGTTTGCTCGTTCGTTGAGGAAACCACACACAACGTTATATTTGAATGACAGCAACAAGACCGGTAACGGACCTCCCAGCACAATCTTTGCCACTAATGCCACACGCGTTCCGGGACAACCTCCCTTGATAACTGGCTGGGCTCTGGTGGAAGAAGGACAGCGTGTTCATTTTTTTACAATGTTTTAAAGTCTATCAGACTGCCCCTTCGGGGGCGTGTCTTCGCTGTGCATGCTGGTAAATGCAGTTCAGGTAAGTGTAAAATCTTTAGTAGACACTGGCCGTTTTCCCTACCAAAATAAAAATTAAAATCCATTGGGTTGCTGTGTGGTGCACTACCTGCTTGCTGCTTTTCTTTTGTCAGCCAAACCAGCACGTTGTTCCATTGTGTGCTCCAAAATCCATGGCACACGGACCTGTTCAGTCTGCAGGGGGGTCTCCTCGTGGCCAGAGCGGGCCACAAAACATTCCAAATGAAGTTTGCTCGTTCGTTGAGGAAACCACACACAAAGTTATATTTGAATGACAGCAACAAGACCGGTAACGGACCTCCCAGCATAATCTTTGCCACAAATGCCACACGCGTTCCGGGACAACCTCCCTTGATCACTGGCTGGGCTCGGGTGGAAGAAGGACAGCATGTTCATTTTTTTACAATGTTTTAAAGTCTATCAGACTGCCCCTTCGGGGGCGTGTCCTCGCTGTGCATGCTGGTAAATGCAGTTCAGGTAAGTGTAAAATCTTTAGTAGACACTGTCCGTTTTCCCTACAAAAATAAAAATCCATTGGGTTGCTGTGTGGTGCACTACCTGCTTGCTGCTTTTCTTTTGTCAGCCAAACCAGCACGTTGTTCCATTGTGTGCTTCAAAATCCATGGCACACGGACCTGTTCAGTCTGCAGGGGGTCTCCTCGTGGCCAGAGCGGGCCACAAAACATTTCAAATGAAGTTTGCTCGTTTGTTGAGGAAACCACACACAACGTTATATTTGAATGACAGCAACAAGACCGGTAACGGACCTCCCAGCATATTCTTTGCCACTAATGCCACACGCGTTCCAGGACAACCTCCCTTGATCACTGGCTGGGCTCGGGTGGAAGAAGGACAGCGTGTTCATTTTCTTTACAATGTTTTAAAGTCTATCTGACTGCCCCTTCGGGGGCGTGTCCTCGCTGTGCATGCTGGTAAATGCAGTTCAGGTAAGTGTAAAATCTTTAGTAGACACTGTCCGTTTTCCCTACCAAAATAAAAATAAAAAACCATTGGGTTGCTGTGTGGTGCACTACCTGCTTGCTGCTTTTCTTTTGTCAGCCAAACCAGCACGTTGTTCCATTGTGTGCTTCAAAATCCATGGCACACGGACCTGTTCAGTCTGCAGGGGGGTCTCCTCGTGGCCAGAGCGGGCCACAAAACATTCCAAATTAAGTTTGCTCGTTCGTTGAGGAAACCACACACAACGTTATATTTGAATGACAGCAACAAGACCGGTAACGGACCTCCCAGCACAATCTTTGCCACTAATGCCACACGCGTTCCGGGACAACCTCCCTTGATAACTGGCTGGGCTCTGGTGGAAGAAGGACAGCGTGTTCATTTTTTTACAATGTTTTAAAGTCTATCAGACTGCCCCTTCGGGGGCGTGTCCTCGCTGTGCATGCTGGTAAATGCAGTTCAGGTAAGTGTAAAATCTTTAGTAGACACTGTCCGTTTTCCCTACCAAAATAAAAATAAAAATCCATTGGGTTGCTGTGTGGTGCACTACCTGCTTGCTGCTTTTCTTTTGTCAGCCAAACCAGCACGTTGTTCCATTGTGTGCTCCAAAATCCATGGCACACGGACCTGTTCAGTCTGCAGGGGGGTCTCCTCGTGGCCAGAGCGGGCCACAAAACATTCCAAATGAAGTTTGCTCGTTCGTTGAGGAAACCACACACAACGTTATATTTGAATGACAGCAACAAGACCGGTAACGGACCTCCCAGCATAATCTTTGCCACAAATGCCACACGCGTTCCGGGACAACCTCCCTTGATCACTGGCTGGGCTCGGGTGGAAGAAGGACAGCATGTTCATTTTTTTACAATGTTTTAAAGTCTATCAGACTGCCCCTTCGGGGGCGTGTCCTCGCTGTGCATGCTGGTAAATGCAGTTCAGGTACGTGTAAAATCTTTAGTAGACACTGTCCGTTTTCCCTAAAAAAATAAAAATCCATTGGGTTGCTGTGTGGTGCAGTACCTGCTTGCTGCTTTTCTTTTGTCAGCCAAACCAGCACGTTGTTCCATTGTGTGCTTCAAAATCCATGGCACACGGACCTGTTCAGTCTGCAGGGGGTCTCCTCGTGGCCAGAGCGGGCCACAAAACATTCCAAATGAAGTTTGCTCGTTCGTTGAGGAAACCACACACAACGTTATATTTGAATGACAGCAACAAGACCGGTAACGGACCTCCCAGCATATTCTTTGCCACTAATGCCACACGCGTTCCGGGACAACCTCCCTTGATCACTGGCTGGGCTCGGGTGGAAGAAGGACAGCGTGTTCATTTTCTTTACAATGTTTTAAAGTCTATCAGACTGCCCCTTTGGGGGCGTGTCCTCGCTGTGCATGCTGGTAAATGCAGTTCAGGTAAGTGTAAAATCTTTAGTAGACACTGTCCGTTTTCCCTACCAAAATAAAAATAAAAAACCATTGGGTTGCTGTGTGGTGCACTACCTGCTTGCTGCTTTTCTTTTGTCAGCCAAACCAGCACGTTGTTCCATTGTGTGCTTCAAAATCCATGGCACACGGACCTGTTCAGTCTGCAGGGGGGTCTCCTCGTGGCCAGAGCGGGCCACAAAACATTCCAAATGAAGTTTGCTCGTTCGTTGAGGAAACCACACACAACGTTATATTTGAATGACAGCAACAAGACCGGTAACGGACCTCCCAGCATAATCTTTGCCACAAATGCCGCACGCGTTCCGGGACAACCTCCCTTGATCACTGGCTGGGCTCGGGTGGAAGAAGGACAGCATGTTCATTTTTTTACAATGTTTTAAAGTCTATCAGACTGCCCCTTCGGGGGCGTGTCCTCGCTGTGCATGCTGGTAAATGCAGTTCAGGTAAGTGTAAAATCTTTAGTAGACACTGTCCGTTTTCCCTACCAAAATAAAAATAAAAATCCATTGGGTTGCTGTGTGGTGCACTACCTGCTTGCTGCTTTTCTTTTGTCAGCCAAACCAGCACGTTGTTCCATTGTGTGCTTCAAAATCCATGGCACACGGACCTGTTCAGTCTGCAGGGGGGTCTCCTCGTGGCCAGAGCGGGCCACAAAACATTCCAAATTAAGTTTGCTCGTTCGTTGAGGAAACCACACACAATGTTATATTTGAATGACAGCAACAAGACCGGTAACGGACCTCCCAGCACAATCTTTGCCACTAATGCCACACGCGTTCCGGGACAACCTCCCTTGATAACTGGCTGGGCTCTGGTGGAAGAAGGACAGCGTGTTCATTTTTTTACAATGTTTTAAAGTCTATCAGACTACCCCTTCGGGGGCGTGTCCTCGCTGTGCATGCTGGTAAATGCAGTTCAGGTAAGTGTAAAATCTTTAGTAGACACTGTCCGTTTTCCCTACCAAAATAAAAATAAAAATCCATTGGGTTGCTGTGTGGTGCACTACCTGCTTGCTGCTTTTCTTTTGTCAGCCAAACCAGCACGTTGTTCCATTGTGTGCTCCAAAATCCATGGCACACGGACCTGTTCAGTCTGCAGGGGGGTCTCCTCGTGGCCAGAGCGGGCCACAAAACATTCCAAATGAAGTTTGCTCGTTCGTTGAGGAAACCACACACAACGTTATATTTGAATGACAGCAACAAGACCGGTAACGGACCTCCCAGCATAATCTTTGCCACAAATGCCACACGCGTTCCGGGACAACCTTCCTTGATCACTGGCTGGGCTCGGGTGGAAGAAGGACAGCATGTTCATTTTTTTACAATGTTTTAAAGTCTATCAGACTGCCCCTTCGGGGGCGTGTCCTCGCTGTGCATGCTGGTAAATGCAGTTCAGGTAAGTGTAAAATCTTTAGTAGACACTGTCCGTTTTCCCTACAAAAATAAAAATCCATTGGGTTGCTGTGTGGTGCACTACCTGCTTGCTGCTTTTCTTTTGTCAGCCAAACCAGCACGTTGTTCCATTGTGTGCTTCAAAATCCATGGCACACGGACCTGTTCAGTCTGCAGGGGGTCTCCTCGTGGCCAGAGCGGGCCACAAAACATTTCAAATGAAGTTTGCTCGTTCGTTGAGGAAACCACACACAACGTTATATTTGAATGACAGCAACAAGACCGGTAACGGACCTCCCAGCATATTCTTTGCCACTAATGCCACACGCGTTCCGGGACAACCTCCCTTGATCACTGGCTGGGCTCGGGTGGAAGAAGGACAGCGTGTTCATTTTCTTTACAATGTTTTAAAGTCTATCAGACTGCCCCTTCGGGGGCGTGTCCTCGCTGTGCATGCTGGTAAATGCAGTTCAGGTAAGTGTAAAATCTTTAGTAGACACTGTCCGTTTTCCCTACCAAAATAAAAATAAAAATCCATTGGGTTGCTGTGTGGTGCACTACCTGCTTGCTGCTTTTCTTTTGTCAGCCAAACCAGCACGTTGTTCCATTGTGTGCTTCAAAATCCATGGCACACGGACCTGTTCAGTCTGCAGGGGGGTCTCCTCGTGGCCAGAGCGGGCCACAAAACATTCCAAATGAAGTTTGCTCGTTCGTTGAGGAAACCACACACAACGTTATATTTGAATGACAGCAACAAGACCGGTAACGGACCTCCCAGCACAATCTTTGCCACTTATGCCACATGCGTTCCGGGACAACCTCCCTTGATAACTGGCTGGGCTCGGGTGGAAGAAGGACAGCGTGTTCATTTTTTTACAATGTTTTAAAGTCTATCAGACTGCCCCTTCGGGGGCGTGTCCTCGCTGTGCATGCTGGTAAATGCAGTTCAGGTAAGTGTAAAATCTTTAGTAGACACTGTCCGTTTTCCCTACCAAAATAAAAATAAAAATCCATTGGGTTGCTGTGTGGTGCACTACCTGCTTGCTGCTTTTCTTTTGTCAGCCAAACCAGCACGTTGTTCCATTGTGTGCTTCAAAATCCATGGCACACGGACCTGTTCAGTCTGCAGGGGGGTCTCCTCGTGGCCAGAGCGGGCCACAAAACATTCCAAATGAAGTTTGCTCGGTCGTTGAGGAAACCACACACAACGTTATATTTGAATGACAGCAACAAGACCGGTAACGGACCTCCCAGCATAATCTTTGCCACTAATGCCACACGCGTTCCGGGACAACCTTCCTTGATCACTGGCTGGGCTCGGGTGGAAGAAGGACAGCGTGTTCATTTTCTTTACAATGTTTTAAAGTCTATCAGACTGCCCCTTCGGGGGCGTGTCCTCGCTGTGCATGCTGGTAAATGTAGTTCAGGTAAGTGTAAAATCTTTAGTAGACACTGTCCGTTTTCCCTACCAAAATAAAAATAAAAATCCATTGGGTTGCTGTGTGGTGCACTACCTGCTTGCTGCTTTTCTTTTGTCAGCCAAACCAGCACGTTGTTCCATTGTGTGCTTCAAAATCCATGGCATACGGACCTGTTAGTCTGATAGACTTTAAAACATTGTAAAAAAATGAACACGCTGTCCTTCTTCCACCCGAGCCCAGCCAGTTATCAATTCACTGAAAATATATATATATATATATAAAAGATATATATTCACTGAAAAAACCATAGGTTTCACACACGTTATAGTTAGGAATTATCATTTACAAAACCTTGCAAATTCACTTAAAAAACCATAGGTTTCACACATGTTATAGTTAGCTGTACATTTCACTCATAAAAAACCAATGAAATTCCACGTTATAGTTAGATCAGGTAACTATAACTTGCGCGCCCACAATAAACTGCTGATGACGTCACATAGTACATCACTCATGACATGGTCAGTGACATCACTCATGACATCAATGATGACATCTGAAATTACACATTGTGGATTGCTTTCATTATATGAGTCAGGCATTGACAGAAAATTGCAGTTGTGAAATATGTAGGTTGTGTGCAGTTCCCTTACCACTTGCACTGTAGTGAATGAGTTTAGGTAAGCTCATAGGGTGGTGGTGCTTGTCTAGAATCACACTGTGAGTTAGTGTGTATTTGGGATCACTGTGAGAGAATCATTTGGTAACATCATGTATTTGCTGACAGATAACTGTTTTAAAATCTGTCATGTTGAGAGGTTTTAGTAGCATTAGAATCCAGTCCTTGCTTATATGTTGATTAAATGAGTCATGCTTTGACACTGATGCGCTGTACTTAAATATGTAGATTGTGTGCAGTACCATTAACTCTTCCAGACTAGTGAATGAGTTTTGGTAAACTCCTAGGATAGTGTTGCTTGTCTAAAATCACACTGTGAGTCTGTGTGCATTTGGGTAAGGATTGTGAGAGAAGCATTTGGTAACATCGTGTATTTGCTGACAGATAACTGTTTTAAAACCTGTCATGTTGTCAAGTTTTAGTAGCATTAAAAGACAGTTATGGCTTATGCTTTCATTATATGAGTCAGGCATTGACACAAAAGTGCAGTCATGAAATATGAAGATTGTGTGCAGTTCGCTTACCACTTCCACAGTAGTGAATGATTTTTATTAAACTCCTAGGTATAGTGGTTGTTGTCTAGAATTACACTGTGAGTCTGTGTGCATTTGAGAACCACTGTGAGAGAAGCATTTGGTAACATCGTGTATTTGCTGACAGAAAACTAATTTAAAACCTCTCATGTTGTCAAGTTTTAGTAGCATTAGAAGCTAGTCTTTGCTTATGCATTGATAAAATGGGTCAGGGTTTGACACTAAGGTGCAGTACCATGTACTATTCTGTTCACTGTGGCAGAACTGAAAATTTAAAAGTTTTACCTAAGCACTGTCCTAGAAGTAGTCTGATTATTTAGTCAGTTTCTAAGTACCAAATAGATTGCTTCAAATAAAAGTGTTCTGACATACTATACACTTGTCTTTTACACCTTCAATTCCCTAGTCAGTATCCATACACTTCCAGGAAACATCCTGTCACTTCCTTTGCAGTCCTCTAGAGACCCATTCAACAGCATGTACTAATCCATTGACTGTGCCAAAATTAAAACACTTATAAATTCACCTAGACACTCTCTTTCCAGTACTCTAATGATTCAGTCACTGCCTAAGTATTCATGCACTGAGCCAGTTCTTAGCACATGGACTACGTTAAACCCATATCCACTATGCATGCAGTCTTCTAACCACCTACACACTTGTCTTTCACACCTTCAATTCCCCAGTCAGTATCCGTTCACTTCCAGCAAACACCCTGTCACTGCCGTTGCACTCCTCTAGTGACCCATTCAGCATCATGTACTAATCCATTCACAGCGCCAAATCCTAATAAATTCACCCAGGCACTCTCCTTGCAGTACTCTAATCATTCAGTCAGTACCCAAGTACTCATCCAGTGACCCAGGCCTTAGTATATGGACTGCTTCAAACCCTTATCCTCTATGTATGCAGTTCTCTAACCACCTACACAATTGTCTTTCACACCTTCAATTCCCTAGTCAGTATCCATACACTTCCGGGAAATACCCTGTGACTCTTTGCAGTCCTCTAGTGACCCATTCAGCACCATGTACTAATCCATTCACTGTGCTAAAACCCAAACACTTATAAATTCACCAAGATACTATCTTTGCAGTACTCTAATCATTCAGTCAGTGCCTAAGTATTCATACACTGAGCCAGGCCTTAGCACATGGACTGCTTCAAACCCCTATGCACTATGCATGCAGTCTTCTGACCACCTAGACACTTGTCTTTCACACTTTCAATTTCCTAGTCAGTATCCATACAGTCCAGCACTTGTCACTGCCTTTGCACTCCTCTAGTGACCCATTCAGTACCAAGTACTAATCTATTCTCTGTGCGAAAAGCCTAGTACTTATAACTTCACCTAGGCACTCTCCTTGCTGTACGATAATCATTCAGTCAGTACCCAAGTAGTCATGCAGTGAGCCAGGCCTTAGCACATGGACTGCTTTAAATGCCTATGCAGTATGGATGCAGTCCTCTAATCACCTACACAGTTGTGTTTCACACCTTCTATTCCCTAGTTAGTATTCATACTCTTCTAGCAAACACCCTGTGAGTCACCAAGTCTGTCTCCTTATACTACTGTAATCATTTAGTCAGTTAGCATGTAGTGTTTTAGTGAGGTAGGCTTTATGGCATGAAGTGCTTCAAAGTAGTATGCACTATGCATGTAGTGTTTTAATGATCGTCACACTTGTGGTTCAGGGCTATAGTTTCATAGTCAGTTTTTATATAAAATGTGTTTGTACAGTAATGGAATAGTGTAAATTTGAAAGTTATTAATATACATTTCTTTGTGATTCTTTTTTACAGATACAGAACAGGAGTGTTTCTCATCTGTTTGCACTCTTCTCGTGCAAGATTGTTTGGATGAAGAGTCCTTAGGTGTTTCATCATACTTGCTGTGCCGCACGAGTATTTTTTGTTAGGATCTCCTCGTAACAGAACTCTTTGGCAAATCTTGCGAGTGACGAAGGTGGCATTGGTCTTTGTTTGCTCCTTGGAAAAAGTAAAAAAATTCCTCACCACTGAAGAAAAACGTTGTTTGTGTGGTGCCTTCTGCAAAAACTTTTCTTCAGATTCTGTAAATATTTTAAAGCTGCAACATTTACAGTTTTTGTAAGTTAAACTTATAACATTTTGTTAGCTGTATGCATTTTATATATCTGTGATTTGTTTCTTGTGGTATTTTGTTGAGAATACCATGTTGTTGTTTTTTTTAACAATCTTTCTTATTTTCCAGGTCTGTCGTCGACATCCATTGTCCCCACAGTAGTGTTCCGCCTTGTTGTTTTTTATTATTCTTGTTACATTTTGTTTATTAGTTTATTGTTCATATATATGTTAATAAAAAAATAAAGTTTGAAAATAGTTTTTCATTTATATATTTATTATTATAAAAAATAAAGTTTGAAAAAAAAATTAATAACGTTTTTGGTTGTTCTCTTAACTGCTGTGTGACTCTTTCTTGTTCTTATTACTGTTATTTGATGGAGTCCACCATGTTGTTAAATTTTGGGGGACTTATCGCTGGAATACTGGTGATATCTGCAGTTTGCACTAACTTCTGAATGGTGTGTTAGATTTATCTCAACTTTACTTCCGTTAAAGTGCTGATAATGAAATGGAGAGTAGCCGTTCCCGTGCAAAAAGACACAAGGTGCACCTTTCCGATTTATTCTAAATACTAAAATCCTGTATTGAATTGCACTGAGGTATTGGCTGCAGTTACAGTGTACACTCAAAATCTATTAAGAAATCTCATTGTATTTATATTGATTGGGAATAGTGCGTCAGGTGCTGGATCTTGATGAGATACACTGCTCAGTTCGTATATTGTTCTGCACACGAAAAAAATCACATCACAACTTTCACACCAATTGCAATGCGAAACAAATTCCGGCGATAAGACACATTAGCACCAGGGATTTTACACCTGCTTTCTGCTGGTGTTAAGCAGGACAACTACCTGCACCATGAAAAGGAACACAGCCAAGAGCCACACCAGAACACCCACAGGTACCATAGAGTCAATGAGCATGATACAGGGATACCCATGAGGGACAGAAGACTCATCTCAACAACTCCAGGACCGCCAATGCCCCCCAAACCCACATCTTAGTAAGTGTGTCCCTGTGGTCATTGTCTTAGCATGATAGGCACGAGCCCTGCAACATCACAGTGTGCTGTCGCCTCAGCGTTGGCAGTGAGCCTGGATGTGTAGCTACGCACGCATCCTCCTGCATGCACAACTGGCGTGTGCTGGTCTGGGGTTCACAGGTCAGTGCAGGGGTGTGCCTATCCGGCAAGGGGAACGGGGTGTCTTGGACATGTCCGTGTACAGGAAGTGCGGGAAGTGTGTTATATTAGGGTGTGAGAAGATGCACTAATTTATCACATGGATGATGTCATGAGTGATGTCATTTGAGATGTCATCAGTGATGTCATCAGTGATGTAACTGACCATGTCATGAGTGATGTAATATGTGACGTCATCAGCAGTGCATTGCGGGGGCGCGAGTTATAGTTAGCTGAACTAACTATAACAGGGGAATTTCTAGGGTTTTGTACGAGGGAAATGTCCAGTTAACTAGAACGCCCCTGAAAACTTTGTTTTTTTCAGTATATTTCTAAGGTTTTTTAAATGCCAATTCCTAACTATAACGCCCCTGAAACCTATGGTTTTTTCAGTGAATATATATATAGATATATATGTGTATAGCCACAGTTAGAGTTATTGGTATCTCAAGCAACTATAACTCTAGCCCTAAGGTAACTATACCTTGCACCCTCGCCATGCACTGCGAAATAGCCCAGATTACATCACCATTGACATCTTCTATGACATCATTGATGATATCACTGCAACATTTGCAATTAAATTATTAATGAAAAAACTGCATGTTGACGACACAGGTTGTAGTTACCTTTGAGCACCAGTTATAGTTACTTGAGATAACTATAACTAAAAACAGGGGAATTGTCTGTGGTTTGTTGAGCTTGAAATGTTATGTTGTCACTGAACATTTCACTTAATTATAATGTTACTTTAATCTTTGACATTTCCAGTGAATATATATATATTGCTCTTGGGCCTTTGATATTCATATATATATAATAATCACAACTTGTTTGGGACACCTCCATCATGCACTGGCCTTCAGCCAGGCCCTGCACCCATACTTGCACAAACTTCCACCCCACATTCTAGCCCTCTTCTTTTAAAACTTAAACATGTCAGGAGTAATGAAATTTGTGAGGTGAGGAGCAAAGCATAAAAGGAGGCGCACGTGATGCTGTTAATAACTATAACTTCATTCTAACCTTTGAGTTTCTTCAGTGAAAATATAAATATATGTATATATATATCTATATATCTATATATATATCTATACCTATCTATCTATTATCTACTGGCGGTCGCCAGTAGATAGTTATAGTTAGGACCGTGTTTCCATAGGAAATCCGCAACATTCTATTTGGAATAACTTTGGCGCCGGTTGACGAATCCTCGCGAAATTTTCAAAATAGGTGGGGCGCTCCGCTCCGCTCCTACCCTGAAAGTCTCGGGGGGATTCATCAAGTGGGGGCTGAGAAAAAAGGGGGGTCCCAAAACACGTTTTCCCCATTCAATTTTCCATAGGGACCTTTAGTCCAAGGTACAGCCCGAACGGCTGAACAGAATTACTTGAAATTTGGCAGAGAGGTAGTCCTCAGCTCAGGGAAGTGCCTTTTGCAGGTCTGGTGTCAATCTGTTCAGTAGTTCCTGAGAAAATCAAAAGTAAAATCATATATATATGTGGGCGGAGCCTAACCACACATCTCATCGTGAGATCTGATTGGCTGTCAGCACTTCATCCAAGAAGTGTTGGCAGCCATCTTGGGACCAATATACATGATAGCACCTCATTAAAAAGCATTGCAGTTAATAGAAGGTTTTAAGACTTTAGTTACATTATAAATCATTTGTTGATGGTACCATACTCATTTTAGGAATTGTGGTATGTTCTAAGGTGATTTCACCATGTGAAAAAGCCTTCTGCTGGGATATCATGATTGAGAGAAAAATATTTTCTCATGCTTTTCCCACAGAGGTTTGGAAGGTGATCTATAAGCTAAACTGAGAGCTTTTTTTCTGTAAATTCACATTATCTTTCTCAGTCATGTGAGAATGAAGTCTGACATTCTCAGTAAAACATGTACATCCAACAAGGGCAGAGACTGTCAGTTGATTCCTTTGTGTTCTACTGCAGCTTCCCAGAGTGTTCCAAAGAACAACTAGAGCGCTAACAGTCCTACTTATGATAAACGTATGGCACACCTGAAGCCATCTTGCTTGGATTAAAGTGGTAACTCTTAAAACATTTAATTTAAAAAGGAACAAAATGAGGGGGTTCATTTTTCCATAACAAGTATGATTAGTGCTGCAGAAAGAAAAACTAGGGCACATTTTGACTTCTGAAATCCTCTTTTATTTCATTAAAAAATTCTGACATGCAGACTGAAACATGCACTTTCAATACCAGCAGCAGTTTTCCCTGGTGAGCAGTAGCTTTACTACAGTGATCTAATGAGCAAAAAGAGTGCTAACATTCTGAATTTATGGCAAATGTGTGACACATCTGAATGCCTTCTTGATGGAATCAAAGTAAAAAACTGAAAGTATTTCCTACTGAGGAGACTGCAGTAAATGAGGAAATTAGGAAACTTCATAACAAATAAGTCTCCCAAGATGGCCACCAGAGACAAAAGAGCCCAAATGTAGCCCAAATATCACCCAGATGTAGCCCAAGTATAGCCGAATGACAGAATGTCCCAGAGTGTTCTTAAAAACAACTAGAGCGCTTACTGTCTTCATTATGACAAAAGTATGGCACACCTGAAGCCATCTTGATTGGAATAAACTGGTAACACTTAAAACATTTAATTTAAAAAGGAACACAATGAGGGGGTTCATTTTGCCATAGAAATTATGATTAATGCTGAAGAAAGAAAATGAGGGCACATTTTGAGTGACTTCTCAAATCCTCTTCTATTTCATTAATAAATTCTGACATGCAGACTGAAACATGCACTTTTAATACCAGGAGCAGACTTCCATGGTGAACAGTAGTTTTACTACAGTGATCTAATGAGCAACTAGAGTGCTAACTTTCAGAATTTATGGCAAATGTGTGACATATCTAAATACCTTCATGATGGAATCAAAGTAAAAAACTGAAAGCATTTCCTACTGAGGAGACTGCAGTACATGAGGAAATTAGGAAACTTCATAACAAATAAATCTCCCAAGATGGCCACCGGAGACAAATGAGCCCAAATGTAGCCCAAAATCACCCAGATGTAGCCCAAATATAGCCCAATGACAGAAGTGTGCAAAACACTTATTATTTTGTGTTTTTGCAGTGTTATATAGTGCAGACTTGTCAGGTATTGGAGTGCTTTACAAGCGCATTGGTTACATCACACAAGAACAAATTCATTTTGGTTGTAGACATGGGGAGACTAAGTGATTTGACCAGAATCACAGAATGTCGAGCTGAAGCAGAAACTCCAACCTGGTTCCCCAGTTGCAAAGTCTGCAGTTCTGGAAGTAACACCACATCCTCTCCCCTAAGTGCAACATTTAATCAAGTGGTCAACTGGATAAAAAAACATAAAGATAACAAATAATTTAAAAGTGCTTTGTCGCTATTTGAAAACTCAGAAAATATGTCCTTATTTTAGTCTTTTAGAGCACCAACCATCATTTTGATGCCAATAAGACCCTCTCATAAATGTAATTTCTAAAGGAAATGCTCTAGGTATTACAGTTTTGATTACATCAAGATGACGTCAGGCGTTCCACAGTTTTGTAATAAATATAGAATGTTAGCAATCTAGTTGTTCATTAGGATACTGTTGAGAGGCAGAGGCCAGGGGCACGGACTCTGAAAATTGAAGGCAGGTTGGAGGGTGCAAAGGCAACAATTTAACCACACTGAGCAGGCAGGAAGGGCCGTGGCAGCACATCAGACTATGGAGGGCAGTGGAAAGGGGGGCTGGGGCAACAAACCAACAATACAGGACTTGCAAGAGAGGCTGTGGCAATGTAATAGACCATTGTGGGCAGAAGGAAGAGGAAATGGTAGTACAACCATACATGCCAACAGACCCGATTCAGCCAGGAAACGTCCAATGTTTTTAAGCTCAAATGGGCTTTATTTGATCTGTCTCCTGTCTACAATCTCCTCTTTTTCAATGTAACTCAAAGGGGAAAATCAATACCCCAGTTTTTTTTCAAAATCTCCCTCTTACCAAGTTCAAAATGTTCGCAAGTATGGTACATTGGATCATGGAAGGAAATGGGGTAGGGACATGGACTTGGATAACAGAGGACAGGAGGGAAATGGAGAGGTGCACCAAACTGACCCTGCAGGGCAGGCATCAGGGTTTGCAGCAGCACAATACACCACACAGGGCATGCGGGACGGGAGTGCAGCACAACAATCCATAGAAAGCAAGAGGGAGGGGACAGCACCATGCACATGGACAACAGAGAACAGAGGGGCAAGAGGCAATGGTAGCTAGCTGACCATAATGGACAGACAGGAGAGAAAGCTGCAGCATAACAGACCATAAAGGGCAGGAGGGACGGATCAGGGGCATTACAATGGAACAGACAAGCCAGGAGGGAGGGAGTAGGGGTCTGCACATGTAAACAGAGGGCTGGGGGCAAGGGGGCAGGGCAGGAGCAGCAAGATAGCCATGGAGGTCAGGCAGGATGGGCACTAGAAGCAAGACACACCATGAAGAGCAACAGTGAGACTGTGGTGGCATACACACATACCATGGAGGGAAGTTGGGAGGGGGTCAGGGGCAGCTAACTGACCACACAGGGAAGGTGGGAGGGGCCATGGCAGCACAGAAGACCATGCATGGCAAGTGGGAGGGTTAGTGGCAGCACAATGGCTATGATGGGCAAGAAGGAGGGTGCAGGGGCATGCACAAAGGACGATGGAGGATAGAAGGGAGGGTCAGGACCTGTGCACAGACAAGAAAGTTCAGGGGAAGGGGCCTCACAACAGACCGCACGGGGCAGGCAGGAGGAGCAGTTACAGCACAACATACCAGGGAGGGCAGAAGGGTGTGGCAGTACAATGGACCATGTAGGACAGGAGGAAGAGGATAGGGGCATGGCATGTGGACAGGCAGGGTGGAGGTGGCAGTGACAGGTTATAGTCATCTGACAATGCTAGGCAGGTGGGAGGAGAGTGGCAGCTCAACAGAACACTCAGAGTAGATAGGAGTGGCAGGTCCATGGAACATGGTGGGCAAAAAGGATGGAGCAGGGGCATGCACAAAGACATCGGAGGGCAGGGGGAAGGAGAATAGGGGCAGCAAGCTAAGCACAGAGTTTAAGCAGGAGGTCAATGATGGGGCTTAGAATTGGGCAATGGAGGGCAGGAGGAGGGGACTGGTACATCATACTAAATTGAGGGCAGTGGCAGCACATCAGACCATGCATGGCAGGAGGGAGGAGGCTAGTCCATGGATTCACACAACAGAGGATAGGGAGGAGGGGGATGGGGCAGCAAGCTAACTGTTCAGAGAAGGCGGGTATTAGGAACTTTATTGTTTTTAAAACGTGTGTCTGTGCGGACTACTTAAAATATGAACAAGTATGCAGTATAATCTCACTTTTATTCAGGAAGGAGAGGACGTTTGTGACTGTGACTCCGGGCTCACTTGGCAGAAACACCCCCTGACCCTCCACCCCCTATCACAAAATGTAATGCCTGTGAAAAGGGTAGGTGAACACAGTGTTATATAGAACATAGTCCTGAGAGCACGATTGAAAATGAAAACTAGATATAGTGTATGGTATAAACTATGCACCAAAAAGTGTGATATAAGATGAACCGGGCGTGAAATATAATATGCAATACATTGTGCGCAATGACAGATTCATTGGAGAGCGTGAGATAGCACAGGCACTAGCGCGTGCTATGCGATGTGCGCCTTGGAGTGTAATATGCACAGGGCAGTGTTGTGTAACCTAACTAGTCTCTAAAGTTGTAATATAAAATATGTGCTGGGGAGTGTAACGTTGCATATGCACTGTGACAAAGATATGGATCCCAGATTGTAATATGTATGGCATAGCACTGTGCGTTATAACATAGGCATCGAGGAAGGCACGTTAGATGGGGCAATATAACCCGTGCGAAGACAAGTGTGGCATGACATATTCATGGGGTGGTGTTACAGTGCACATGGGCTAGAGAGTGTCATAGCATATGCACTAGCTGGTGGAATACAACACAGAGGTGTGTGGCACTCGGCAGGCAATGGTGGGTGTAACACAGCATTGGGCTCTGCCAGGAGCGCGCTGTGACTCTCAAGTGATGTTCGTCCCCTTTCCAGAGAGTAAAATAAAAAGTATTACACATCCGGCAGTGGATGTGTGTTTTATTAACCGTGAGGGGGGTTTCTTACATAGTTTTGGTCGAATTTTTGTCGAATCCCCTTTGAAAGGCTTGATGTGCATGTGTATTAAATGTGCCCGTCAATAGCTACCCATGTTTGTATAAATAAACAACAAGGGTGTCTACCGGGATTAGGCACGGTAGGGCATCAGACATGTCAGAGCTTCACTAGTGGTGTAAATACATTCCACGTGGATTCATTGTATGCATAGTCGCCTTTTAATGAATATCACTCAAATCGTCATGGTGATAGGTACGTACGGTTTGTCCAGCATGTCCTAGGTGTGTCTATAAATATATATTTTTTTTAAATAATAAAAAACAGTGGCCGGCCCTGGGGATTGGGGTCAAAAAAATATAATTAGGAGACAGGCCCTGGGGGATGGGGTCATCAGGGCCAATAAATTAGAATAAGAAGGGGAACCACACAGCCCCCCTTCTTAAAAAATTAAAATAAATAAAAGACTGGCATCTTGCCGGAGGCCACGCCCCCTCCTTGCAGCACTCTGCAAACGCGCCCCCTGGCGAGTTGTAAGTTGGGGAATTAATTCCTCTTCAATACTGAGGGTCCCTGAGGGCCCACTAGCCCAACAGGCATCTCCAGTATGCACCAGGGAGATGCGCTGCAGACAGGTGTTCTGAGGCCAAGCCCCTTTTTACACCTCTCTGCAACGCAGCTCTGTGGCGCTTACTGGAGGTACCTAGTGGTCTAGTTTGACCCTAGGGACCCTTAGGATTCAAGGGGACTTAATCTCTCAACTTAGAACAGCCACAGGGCGCGTTTACACAGTGGTGAAGGGAGGGGACGGGGCCTGAGGTGACGTGTGCCAACACGCACTATGGCACATTTTAAATTGGGGATATAATTTCCCTTCAATACTGAGGGCCCCTGGGGGCTAACTAGCCCACCAAGTGCTTCCAGTAAGCGCCACTGAGCTGCATTGCAGAGAGGTGGTCCAGGCTGTGCCACTTTTTACACCTCTCTGCAACGCAGCTCTGTGGCACTTACTGGAGGTACCTAGTGGGCTAGTTGGACCCTAGGGACCCTCAGGATTCAAATGAACTTAATCTCCCAACTAAAAACGGACACAGGGCGTGTTTACACAGTGGTGAAGGGAGGGGACGGGGCCTGAGTTAACGTGTGCAAAAACGCCCTGTGGCCTGTTTTAAGAGGTAGTTTTAATCCCCCTGCCCTATTATATACTAGGGGCTTACAGAGGAGGTCATGCTAATCACAGGGGGACCCCAACGCATAATGTTCCCTAGTGTATGTAGGTGTTTTCACTGTATTCTAAGTGTCTTTTAACATAGCACTGGCTCTAGGACTGGTTAGTCAGACTCAGTTACCACCAGTATCCGTCTGAAAAAGTTGAGGGTACAGGATGATTTTGCAACAAAGATTCTTTCTGCTCTTCTTTTTGTTCTTTCTGCACGTTATCCTTCTTCCTGCACTTTTCTTCGTCTTTCTGCATTTCTTTTTTATCTTTCTGTGCATTTTTTCTTCTTTCTTCACATGTCCTATCTCTGTAGGCATAGTTAGAAATTAGCATTTAAAAAACCTTTGAAATTCACAGAAAAAAACATAGGTTTCAGGCACGTTATAGTTAGGAATTAGCATTTAAAAAACCTCAGAAATTCACTGAAAAAACCATAGGTTTCAGGGGTGTTATAGTTAGCTGGACTTTTCACTTGTACAAAACCATTGAAATTCCCCCGTTATAGTTAGTTCAGCTAACTATAACTCGAGCGCCCGCAATGCACTGCTGATGACGTCACATATTACATCACTCATGACATGGTCAGTGACATCACTCATGACATCACTGATGACATCTCAAATGACATCACTGATGACATCACTGATGACATCATCCTTGTGATAGAGTGGCAGACCTCCTCTCACCCTAATATAACCTTTGATACACACATTCAAAAATAGAGACTAAAATTTTCAAAACAATGGACATACCAATACCAGTTACAACAACCCTGCAGTAATTCTAAGATCCACATACACATCCACTCATTCACCAACAGTCCTATACAGTCACTCATACATGTACTCACTCATCATATGTACTCATACACCTATACATCCTTTTACACAATGCCACTCATCCATAGAGTTACTCACACACATAGTCACTCATGCTAATAAAGAATCAAACATACATTTACTTGCATATACAGTTATACACACACCACCACACTTACTTCTACGGAAACTTACACCTACTTAGTCTTTTAAACAATCACTTATAGAAACACATACTTATTCATACAGGAACTCTTTCAATCTCTCACTCTCACATATACTCACTTATATACACCAATAGTCACATATACTAGTTTAAAACATTTGTAGTTACTCATAAAGACACTATTGAGACAGTCATTCACTCACTAACACACCCATACACACACTCATCCACCCATACAGTCCTGCACACATGCTGTCTTCACACATACAAACAGTGAGTCACTCATTCATGCACCTATGCACTACGTAATACTCCCCACCGAACCATGCAGACACTCAGACTGATACTCAAAAAACCAACTAATAACCTATATAGACACCCATGTAGCTACTCACCAACCCATGCAGCCACTTATATACAAAGTGAGAGACTGATACAGATATTTACATATTTAAACATTACTCACTAAGCCATGTATTCACTATGATACACTTAATCAGTCAGTTACACAATCAATTTTTCAAAAACAAATCATCCATTTAGACACTTATATACCCATTTATTCTTCCATCGACCTTGAGATATACATATATAAAACATATTTAATTTTCAGAAAAACAGACATTCACTGGATGATGTCATCAGTGATGTCATTTGAGATGTCATCAGCGATGTCATGAGTGATGTCACTGACCATGTCATGAGTGATGTAATATGTGACGTTATCAGCAGTGCATTGCGGGCGCGCGAGTTATAGTTAGCTGAACTAACTATAACGGGGGAATTTCAATGGTTTTGTACAAGTGAAAAGTCCAGCTAACTATAACACCCCTGAAACCTATGGTTTTTTCAGTGAATATATATATATATATATTACCTACTGGCGGTCGCCAGTAGGTAGTTATAGTTAGGACCACGTTTCCATAGGAAAACCTCAACATTCTATTTTGAATAACTTTGGCGCCGGTCGACGAATCCTCGTGAATTTCTCAAAATAGGTGGGGCGCTACGCTCCGCTCCTACCCTGAAAGTCTCGGGGGGATCCGTCAAGCGGGGGCTGAGATAAAAGGGGGGTCCCAAAACGCGTTTTTCCCATGCATTTTTCCATAGGACCTTTAGAACGAGCTACAGCCCGAACGGCTGAACAGAATTACTCAAAATTTGGCAGAGAGGTAGTCCCTAGGTCAAGGAAGTGCCTTTTGTAGGTTTGGTGTAAATCTGTTCAGTAGATTCTGAGAAAATAGCCTTTAAATCAATATATATATCTGAGCCCGCTTACGGTACGCTTACCGTACGCTTACGGTAAGCGTACGGTGGCGTGCGCGAGCGCGATTCTGATTGGCTCTTAGATCTTAGTAAACATTCGAATCGGCCGAAACCAGGAAGCTGCGGCCGCCATTTTGTGTATTTCACTCTGAAAAAAAAGAGTGAAAACAAGGAAAGGGGGCAATGAGGAGAGTTACAGACTTCCTAACATTTGTAAGGGGGTCAAAGAAGGACAGAAAAGTACAAAAAAAACATTTATTGATTTTTAAAAAAATCACGGGGTACGCGTACGGTAAGCTTACGGTAAGCGTACGGTAGAAAAAAAAAAAAAAAAAAAATGAAAATCAGATTTAAGTGTTTAGATATTAGGGGGCTCTAAAAAGAGCCGTTGTGTTTATGAAATGATTTTTTAGTGGTACCTACAAGTAAGTACCGATGCAGAGTCTAAGGTTCAAGAGGAAGACTCTGTTCCCTTCATCATTGAAGTGCACACCATCTCCTCTATAAATGTCTTGCATGTCATAACGCAAGTTGTTGTGGTAAATGGCACCCATACCATAGTCACGGAGGAAAGCAGAAACAGATTTGTTGACGTGCTTTCTTGCTTTGTCATCGCACCGCGTGCCCACCGTGCGTGCACGGCACTAACTGCGTAAAGTGGGCGCGCGGTGCGCGAAGCGCACCGCGTGCTCACTGTGCGCGCACGGTGCGCAAAGCACACCGTGCGCGCACGGAACGAACTGCGTTAAGTGGGCGCGCACGCCACGAATGGCGTAAAGTAACTTAGCATTTAAAAAAACGTACAAATTCACTGAAAAAACCATAGGTTTCACACACGTTATAGTTAGGAATTAGCATTTAAAAAACCTTGCAAATTCACTGAAAAAACCATAGGTTTCACACATGTTATAGTTAGCGGAAATTTTACTGATAAAAAACCAATGAAATTCCCCCGTTATAGTTAGTGCAGGCAACTATAACTCACGCGACCGCAATCTTCTGCTGATGACATATGTGTCTTTATGAAAAAAAAATATTTGTAATATATGTATAGCTAAAAATGTATGGAAGAAGACATGGGCAAATAAGTGTCTAAATACAGTATTAGCATCAGCAGAGGATTGCGGTCGCGTGAGTTATAGTTGCCTGCACTAACTATAACGGGGGAATTTCATTGGTTTTTTATCAGTAAAATTTCCGCTAACTATAACATGTGTGAAACCTATGGTTTTTTCAGTGAATATATATATATATATATATATATATATATATATATATATATATATATATATATATATATATATATATATATATATATATATATATAATATATATATATTATCTACTGGCGGTCGCCAGTAGATAGTTATAGTTAGGACCGTGTTTCCATAGGAAATCCGCATCATTCTATTTTGAAGAACTTTGGCTTAGATTGACGAATCCTGGCGAAATTATCAAAATATGTGGGGCGCTCCACTCCGCTCCTATCCTGAAAGTCTCGGGGGGATCCGTCAAGCGGGGGCTGAGAAAAAGGGGGGGTCCCAAAACGTGTTTTCCACCTTTAATTTTTCCATAGGACCTTTAGTCCAAGCTACAGCCCGAACGGCTGAACAGAATAACTTGAAATTTGGTAGTCCTCATGTCAGGGATGTGCGTTTTGTAGGTCTTGTGTAAATGTGTTCAGTATTTGCTGAGAAAATAGCATTTAAATCAATATATATCTATAAGCACGCTCCGGGCGCGTACGGTAAGCTTACCGTACGCGCACGGTGCCGTGCGCGAGCTTAATTCTAATTGGTGGTTACATGACTGCAAACATTCGAATCGGTCGAAATCAGGAAGTGTCGGTCGCCATTTTGTGTGTCTCACACTGATAAACAAAGGTGGAGAACGTGAAAAGGGGGCAACAAAGAGAGTTGCAGACCCCCTAGCGTTTGTCATGGGGTCCAAGAAGGTCCCAAAAGTATGAAAAATACATTTAAATTTTTTTTTTTTAAATGGCGGAGTGCGCGTATGGCAGAAAAAAATCAATAAATAAAATAGAAGTAAAAATCAAATTTAAGTGTTTAGATATTAGGGGGCTCTAAAAAGAGCCGTTGTGTTTATGAAGTGTTTTTTTGTGGTACCTACAAGTAAGTACCGATGCAGAGTCTAAAGTTCAAGAGGAAGACTCTGTTGCCTTCATCAGTGAAATGTACACCGTCTCCTCTATAAATGCCTTGCATGTTGTAACGCAAGTTGTTTTGGTATATAGAACCCATACCATAGTCTCTGAGGAAAGCAGAAATGGATTTGTTGACGTGCTTTCTTGCTTTGTCAATCTGCGGACAAAATTGGTTGGACCAGTTCCACTTTTGCCTTTGGCATATGTTAGAATATACAAAGGCAGATTGAGGAAAAAGCGACATCAATTGCACAAAGGTGTCCTTAATAAGCATTTCCAGACCTACCCCAGTTAAAGTGCCTAGGTCATTTCCACCACAGTGCACAATAATAAGGTTAGGCTGTAGGAGATGTAGAAAGGTTTTCACCAAAGGCATTAATTGGTGCCACTTTAACCCTCTCTGACCAATCCATTTAATGTCTACATTTGGCAAAGCAAGGTCTCTCACCATACCTCTTTTTTCTGCATACTTTTCACTCCAGAAGACATAGCTGTGACCTACAATCCACACTGTGAACATCTTTCAAGGACATCTGGATGCACTCAGGAGGTGTTTTTCAGTAGAATGGCAATATGAAATGAAAGACAGTTGTAAAATGGAGGCATATATATATTTTTTTAAATAAAAAGAACTCATTGGCTGATTCAAATCATTTTACAGTTAAAACTAGGCTGTATGTGTACATTTTTAGAAGCATGTTTTGTATTGGTTCAGAAAAGTGTGTTCCCACAGAAGATTAATTTGGATTTGCTGTTAGGTTTGACAGGTGAAGCACTCTTGCTCTTTGGATTTGAAACATTGTGTGCTGAACTTCTGACCTCTCTGCTCACAGCAGTGTTCCATGAGCTGTTGCTATGGTAGCAGGCAGAAGTCAAGTTGGGGGAAGGGTTCATTTGGAAAAGGGTTGAAGTTTTCAACCAATAGAAATGTGTGATTTCATTTGAAAAAATGTGGGAAGCACTGAGATTTGTAATTAACATGTATATGTGTGAAAAAAGAGAGGGAAACATTGCCATTTACTGGTTCTGGAGAGAGGAGAGAGGTGTAGAGCTCTGATGTTCTGACTCTGATAGTCTGCTGTTTGAGTTCCACATTTCTTTCTCAACTAACTCATTTTAAAGGTGAGATATGAGTTTGAGAGAGGATGTGTGTGGTGATTTTTGATATAAATATTAGAATTGTGATTCTTCTTTAAAAGTTATGTTTTACATTTTGTGGTTTGGGAGATATTTAACTGTCTTGAACTAGTAAAATATTATGGAGTATGTTTTCACCATAAGTTAAGGTGTACTGGTATCACTGAGGAATACTGTTTTGTGCCTAGAATCAAACCATGAGTCTGTGTGCACACAGGAATTGTTGTCAGAGATTTTAATAGTGTTGGTCCGGTTCTGTAAGAATGGCATTTGTAGGAAAGGGGCAGCTTTCTTTTTGTAAATATGATGGTTTCCATTCAGCATAAATCAGTAACACACAAATGGGAGGCAAATGCTAACACATTTGAAATTGATATAGCAGATTTTGCTTCTAATCATGTAATTGCTGAGCTTGCTCATACATATACAAAACTGCAATTAAACCTTGCCACACATGTACTTTTACATACATTATTACAATGTGTATGCTGTTATGGATGCATGCATGCATATGTCTCTTGTAACTGAAAATACACAGTCTGCAGAAGCACACTCTTAGCACACACCCAGCTGTTTATACTGTAGAATCATGCTTAGTATTCACAAGTGAGTGGTGTTTCAGGTGTCAGTGAGTAATGCTAATACATTCAACATCACTAAGGTTGATTTCCTTTGCTGGAGTGTAGTCAGTCACCCAGGTTACACATGTTCATGGTCTCAAAAAGATGTTTGGACATGTGCTCTTTTCTGTTTCTGAAAACTGTAATGAAAATGTGTCAGACTATTAGAGTACTTATCACTTGCAAAAAAAACAGTAGTAAGTGTGCTTTGAAATTGGCAAGCAAATTTCGTTTTTCTGCCTAGAATCACACCATGAGTCTGTGAGCACACAGGAATTGTTGTCAGAGATGTATTTCGTGTCACTCTGGTTCTTTTAGAATTGCATTGGTAGGAAAGGGGAGGTTTTGGATGTTGTCAGAGATTTTATTTCTGTTGGCCTGGTTCTGTAAGAATGCCATTTGTAGGAAAGGGTCAGCTTTTTTTTTGGAACTGTGATGGTTTCCATTCAGCATAAATCAGTATCACACAAATGGGAGGCAAATGATAACACATTTGGAATAGATATAGTACATTTTGCTACTAAACAAGGAATGGGTGAGGTTGGTCCTACATATACAAAACTCCAATTAACCCTTGCCACACATGTACTTTTACATACATTACTCCCAAAGACAATTCAGCTCCTTCTCCTAGAGAATCACAAGCAGTAATGAGGGGAATGGGTGTGGTGTAGGAAGATTCTGGAACTGAAAGTAGTTTAAACCAATCAAAAGTGTTGTTTCTTGATCACATGACCAACCGTACGCGCACGTTAAGCTTACCGAGCGCGTACGGTAAAAGTACGCATGCGCGTACGAAAGACACGCTCGCGATCATGCGCATTACAGGCACGCCCGTACACTTCCGCGTAACGTGCGCGCGCGCGTGCGCGTGTAAAGCATGCGCTTACGCGTCGCGTAGGAAGTACGGACGCCTACGCAAACTGCGTAAGCATGCGCAAACAGAGTAGAAATATTACGTACGCTCACCGTACATAAAGCGAAGCGTGCGCTTACGGTAAGCTTACCGTACGCGCACGGTAAATAAAATTATTAAAAAAATTTTTTTAAAAAAGGTTTGCTGAAGATATTAACTATGTTATACAACTATATCTAACCATTTATTTAAAAGAGGTGAATCTTTAAAAATTGAAAAATGAATTAAAACCATGAATATATACATAGGTAGAATAGTGTTTAAAGGAAAGAATAAAAAGAAAAAAAATGATGTAAAAAAACAAACAAATTCAATGAAAAAACCATAGGTTTCACACACATTATAGTTAGGAATTAGAATTCAAAAAACCATGCAAAAACACAAAAAAAACATAGGTTTCACACACGTTATATTTAGAAATTAGCTTTTAAAAAACCTTGCAAATTCACTGAAAAAACCATAGGTTTCACACACGTTATAGTTAGGAATTAGCATTTAAAAAACCTTGCAAATTCAATGAAAAAACCATAGGTTTCACACATGTTATAGTTAGCTGGACATTTCGCTCGTAAAAAAACAATGAAATTCCCCCGTTATAGTTAGTTCAGCTAACTATAACTCGTGCACCCGCAATCCACTGCTGATGACGTCACATATTACATCACTCATTACATGGTCAGTGACATCACTCATGACATCACTGATGACATCTAAAATGACATATCGAAAGAGGGGTGAGGCAGGGCTGCATTCTTGCCCCCTTCCTGTTTAACCTATACATCAATGATCTTGAAGGAGCCCTGGTAGCTACGGGGGTGGATTTCCCGTGTGTAGGTCACCGGGGTCTCCCCGTCCTCCTATATGCGGATGATGCCGTCCTGATAGCGAGAACCTCTAGAGGACTCCAATCTTTACTAAACGCTTTTTTTAATTTTATGGGGTCCCGTGACTTAGCGATTAATAATGCAAAATCCTATCTCTTGCAGGTAGGGGCTCGTCCCACGAAAAAGTACTCTTTTTCCGTAGGTTCTGCAAAGGTCCCCACAACATCAGTTTTTTCATACCTGGGGGTCCTGTTGGATGATCGCTTGAAGTGGGGGCCCCTTATTCTAAGGAAAAAGGGGGAGCTTATCCGAATAACTACCGCCATTTTCAATTTTGCTGCTAAGATGGGGAAGCGCCCAATTGCAGCCTTGCTGAAAATCTATCAGGCTAAGGGTGTGTCAACTGCATGTCATGGTAGTGAAGTCTGGGGGTATACCACAGCTGATGTGCTGCAGGTGGCAGAGAATAACTTTTAAAAGCACCTACTGGGAATACCAACCTGTTTATCTAACCTAATAGCTCATGAAGAACTGGGGGCCCCATTTTTATGTGATACTCTTGCCTTGCGTCCCCTAGTGTTTTGGCTTAAGTGCTGGCCAAATAAAGCTCACCAAGCAGATCCAAACAGACTGTATGACCCTGGAACATAGGTCCAGAATTCCATGGTTGCAGTATGTTAGAGATCGCTTTACGGAGTTGGGGCGCCCGGAACTTTTCTTAAAACCGTCAACTATAACAAAAAAGGATGTGAAACTGGTTAAAAAAGCATTTATTTGCACCAGAAAGCTAGAAAGAGACGAACAGGAATTATGCAAACCAAGTGTCCGCAAATGTCTGACCCTAAAAACCCATCCATTGGCTGAGCCATACCTTTTGGGAACATTGACCACCTATGAGCGCTTTTTACTGTCCAGGTTTCGTCTCAATTTTTTTTGTTAGCACCCTGTGGTTGCGACACCCTGTCTCCTCAGGACCTGCTACACTTTATGTTCCTCTGTAAATTCTACAAAGTACCTCGGAGACATTTTTTACTCCCCCTCTTAAAGAGGCTTAATTTTAACCAGGTTCGCCCAACAAATTTGTATTTACAGCTGTTGAAACCAGACTGTATAATCTTTATTGTAGGCTATCTGAAATCTTTGCTGAGAACCAGGGCCTGCCTGGAATATTAGTTATTTCAGGGGGAGGAGGTACTCATAGTTTTAAGGTATGTCTCCTATGTGTTGTCTACTTTTAGCACAGAAATGTACTTATTGTACCAGCCATATTTTATTCTGTAATCTTTTATGGCTATGGACTGTAAATTATTTTAATGTATTTTTTTTTATGGGATGTGTATATACATTGTGACTTTTATGGTTTTCACACTGTAAAACCGAATAAAGTTTTATGAAATGAAATGAATTGAAGACAAACTCTAAACCACTCATAAAAGTAAAAGTTACATCTAATTCTATATTCCTTTTAAATTCAATTTTGCGGATGCGCGCTGGGTGCGTGCTGCGTAAGCGCACGGTGCACGGATCCCATGTGACCTGAAAAAAAGAGATTTGATTGGTTCATTACACTTCCTGTTCTAACTATTGAAAGACCCCACCCATTTCAATCATTCTTCTTAGACCTTCTTTGGAAGAGCATCTCTCTGCTGAGAAGAACTTTTTTTGGCTAAGTTTAAACTTAGTTCAATCTTTTTTGCAAAACAATGGCTTCAGGGCAGGAGGGATCTCCAGCATCTCAACATTCTTCTGGAGATTAATTTCTGGTTGAAGCACCACGCCCGGAAAGATATTCATCTATCGTGTGGAAATTTTTTACTTTTCCAGAGGGGCAATCGAAGACCAATGCCACCAAAGTGACATGCAAGATATGTCAAAGAGTGCTCTCCCGTGGCGATTCAGAAAAGAAGTACTCATGTGGAACAGCCAGCATGAAAAAACATCTCAAAAACATGCATCCAATAAACCTGGCACATGAAGAGTGCCGAAGAATGAGAGTTCTTCCTGGACCTTCACAGACATCAGAGCCAAGTACTTCTTACGTCCATCCATCGGAGCAACACCTGGACATCCGTCCTCAGTTTACCACACTGAAAGTCCTTTGCTTGAAGTGTAATGCAGTGCTATGCTACGGAGAGCAATCTATTGCCTTAATTTGCAGGATGCAAGAAAGCCATCATTGTTAGGTTTTTTTTGTTTGTTTTTTTCCCTGAAGCTCATTGTTTTGTTCCTGCAGTTCTGTTTTTTCCTTTTTTTTTCAAGAAAATCCAAACAAAATTAAAAATTGTTTAAAAAAACAAAAAAAAATATAAAAGAAAAAAGAAGAAAAAAAAATTTCTTCTAAGAACTAACTTTCCTGGTTTAAAAAAAGAGCTATATATTTGTGTGTTGGTGTGTGAAAGTTTAGATGAATGTATGTGTAGTACGTAATTGACTGAATGAATGCATTAATAGCGTATGGTGAATGTATAAGTGCAGAACTATGAGGAAGTGCTGCAGCATCACACAGTAACCTCTTTAACTGCAGTGTGCTGTAGTACTTCCGAAGCACAGGGATGCAAAATATGTACATAAATATGTTGCACATCTATGCTTCTCTCTGCACGGCTGCTTAAATTGCAGCCATGTGGTGACACAGGCATCCTTGCACCATGGTGGAAGGATATCTGTGTCATGTGCTGTTTGTTTTTGTGCAGAAAGACACACCTTCCTGCACAAAAACAATCAGTAAACTCATTTTTCTCCTTCAATGTATGCTTAACATTTTAGCATGCATTGAAGATTAAAAAATGAGGAGAAATGAAAACAATTCTCCTTGTTGTGCTTTCGTACACCAATTAGAGAATGGTGCAGCATTCACACACATATCGAGATTTATGATTTCTGATAAATCTGGAGATGTGTTTAGTTCTATGAGTATTCAGTGCAATCATGCACAACAAAACTTATAGAACAACCTTTCAACGCAAAGTGGTGTGTATGATGAGGTTGTATTTACATTGAGTAGAAAAAGTACACAGAGCGCCTTTTCCTCTCTTTGTAAATATGAAAGAGTGTCTTGTGCAATAAGTATGTTACAAAAAGTGACACATTTCTGTTTTAAAATGGCTTTTGAATGATAGAAGGTAAGCACAGAGTTTTGTCTGCAAAGATGCTCAAACAAGAATGATTGAAATTATTGCGGTCCTTCAATAGGTACAATGGGAAATATTATGAACCACTCAAATCTGTTTTTTTGGAGGTCACATAATATCCGGTAACAGAGAGATTTCAAAATTACATCGGTATAAACAGAGTGTTTTTAAAAACTTGTTCAATCTTTGTAGGTTCTTGCAAATCTGCCCATTCTGCATATTAATACTTAGTTAAACTTACCTTCACAGTAATAGAAATTAAAAATGGTATATATTTTTTTCAGATTTTTTGTGCAATGTAAATTGATGTAAACTGCTTATTTTAGAATTAGGATCTGTAAAGAAAAGAAAAAATTGTTATAACATGTAATAATATTTTTTTTACAACACAGCATAATTTCAACAAAGTAATTTGTTTGCCTTTTTTTGCTGTTCTCAGAATATGTTGAATTTCACTAGAAATAGTGATTTCAATCGTACTCATCACTTAACAGCGGGCAAAAAAAAAAAAATCAAAAAGATTGTTTAAAAAAAACCAACATGCTATTCTCAGTAAAATACCACAAGATACAAATCACACATAACACATATATGAATGTTTAACTCATAAAAACTATAAATGTTGTCGCTTAAAAATATTCACTGAGTCAATGAGCACAAAAAAGTCCATAATTCAAACATATACCTTTCCTTGAGGCCATATGGTATTTTTGCACTCCTTTTTATGCAAATTGTCCAATGGTAGTCCTATTAAATTATAATAATAAATTCCTCAGAGAATGAATTATCTTCCTAAAACTCTGACTTTAAAAATATTATGTAGGAATTAGGTAATTCCCTAGGCAAACGTTGTTTGACAACCAACTGGGAATCATTACAAAGTGTCCAGCCTTTGTCACATTTTAGATAGGCAGTGTAATGTCCAGATGTGGTGGAAGGACCATCATGGAAAATTATTGCAATTGCTACAAAAGTCCTTCCTGATATTGATAGTTGTGTTGCTACAAACTGCTTTATTAAAGTATCCAATTTTCTTCCATCAGCTGTACAACGTTGCATCATTAAAATTATGTATTGTCCATATTTTGTTAAAAATAATGTGGATAACATTTCTGATTTACATTGGCTACACTCCATGTTTTGATTTTCACCTTTAACTAATTTATTTGAAGACACTGATTTACAGTCTGGTAATGTTAAATACAGAAATCTTTCAGTGTCTACATTATTGGAACATGTATACATGCAATTTTTACAATGATGTTCCCATTTGTAAGAAAGGCCAAAAATATTTTCTATTTCTACACCTTCATTTTCAAAAATGGTAAGCATTTATATTAAAAATTCCTGAGCATCTTGTTGGATATTTTGTGTAAATTGTTTAGAACCAGAACACACATCCAAAAGATTACGAACATCTGAAACAGATTGTATTTTACTTGTATCTGTTGTCAATTTTTCATAAACAGAATGCAACAGAGAACAAAATCTTTTTTGCCGATTCAGCATAATTTGTTCTTGCAAACCTTCAAGATAAAAAACAACATTGACCCCTACATTAGCACAGCAGTTGACACCTGAGCTATTTTCAAACTGCTTACCAACAACCCCTTCAACAGTGTCCAATTTCTTTTCACTTGCAATCACAACATTATCTTGTTCTATTCCCTTCTCGACACCTTCAGAACAGATATTCTCAAACCTTCTTTTTCGACCAATCACACGCTTTGCAAATACAGGATATTGACCGAAATTTGGAGCATACACCCTTCTTAACCTATTATACTCTTTTACACAGTTTGCATCTGCGGTAACCTTTGTCTCATCAAAATCAATCAAAAACAAACCAGATAATGTTCTGACTCGCGACAAAGCAACATATGCCATACCCTCTTTAAATACAGTAGATCCAATGTTCACCAATGCACTGTCTACACTTAATCCTTGAGATTTATGAGTAGTCACTGCATATGCCAGAGAAAATGGAAATTGTTTCCTACGGGCATATAAATCTTTAACAAGCAAAAAACGAACTGAACAATGAGCAATTTCTTTAACATCTTTAACAATCTGATCAAATTTCATTTTTGAAAATCCAATTCCTTCTTTTTTCTGATAATTAACAAAATCCACCACTTTACCCATTGCGCCATTAACTAACCGTTTTTCTACATCCAAATTACGCCTTAAAATTACCCAACAGTTTACACACGCATATAGTGTCTTTTCTAAACCAGCTGTTTTAGATATTTTTTTTCTAAAGAATCCAGTTTTGTTTTCAACTTTCCCGTCAAAATAATAGTGATTCCTTCATGCTCTATTTTATCGATGACTTCCATTTTTATAATTTCTTCACTTTCCAGTTTCAATAGTTCTTCGTTGAATATGGAACACTCGCGCAGTGTTGGCATTAAACAGATCACTGATTTATTTTCTGCTATGTTTCATGTACACTTTTGCTGGAACTACATTTTCATAAGGAAAGACATTGCAAAGTATTCAACTTTCCAAAGCTTGTTTGCCATGTTTTCTAAGAATTCTGTTGTAATGTGCTTATTATCTATACACTCTCCCTACTCTGGTTCTCTGCCTGCCTGCTCAGCCTTTGATGAGGTATGATAGAATGTTGAGGGTGGTTTGGATTCTAGTGGGATGAGTTGGTGAGAAGGGGCTGAGCAGGGAGGACGCTGCTCCTGGTGGGGTATTAAGAAGGAACAGAACATCTCCTGATAACCTGTAACATGTGATTTGGATCTGAAGAATAAATCATCAATCATTAATACTAGACCATGCCTGTGCCCATTCATTCCTTTTAACAAATTCCAATTCTTAAATCTTGAAGAATACTTCCAAATTCAGTATCATTTGCCTGTCGCATATTTGTTGTCAGTTCTTTGTATTCAAAATCAGTCCAAATGTTCACATTACCAACACTACCAAGAGACTTTCTAGTATCTTCATGTGCAAGTGTTTTAAATACCGGTTGTCCTTTTACCGGAGTTAGCTGCAATAGATCTCCAAAAACTTTGACGTGTTTTCCTCCAAATAACACGTCACACTCTGTTTTAAGAATTTGCTTTATTCTTAAATGCACAAAGGCAAGCATCAAGTTTGAACCATGCTCACCTCATCAATACTGAGAAGTTTCATTTTCTTCAAGACTCTTGAAACTTCACAACAAGCTTCTCCAGATAGCTTGTGGTTTTCCAATTTGTTCTCATGCTCTACTGGTAGCATTAGCAAACGATGTAAAGTAATTCCTTTAATGTTATGTGCTGCCAACCCAGTTGGAGCAGTGGCAACACAAGACAAATGCGACTCAGTTGTTTTTTGCAGATAACTTGTAATTACTTTAATTAAGAAACGTTTTCCTGTTCCAGCTTGACCACTCACATACATTCGGATAGGTTGAAATGATGTACATGAGCACCCTTTCTTTTCATGAAGTAATCCATGGTCAATCTGCTCTTTCACTTGTTGATATATTTGTTTCTGTTCAACATTTAGTTGTTCTTCCAAGTTTCCTAACTGTATTACATCTTCTTGAGCTTGATACATTGCTGTTTCCACCTCATTCATGGCAGTTGCTGCTTCATTTTCAACAATTGGTTGTCCAAGTGGATCTTGACTCAGTGCAGCAGAACTTTGACTGTCTTGAGAACTGTCTCTAGTAATCTCAGCTGCAATTGTAGCTTCTTGATCAATTTCATCATTCAACATTTTCACATAATTTGCAAAAGCACTGCATTGTATGCTATCTTTACAAGCATTAAATGAATCTTCATCGCTCTGCAAATCTCCAAGTAATTCCAGTTCTGAACGCCATGGTTTGAACATTTGCAAAAGGGCTAAATAGTAAAATTCCCTTTTATCAGCAGTGTCGCAACTCAGTTTCCTGTGATTAATTAAATTTCCTTTCCTTTGTTTCACCAGACATCCTTCGGAACCAATCACTGCATATTTTCCATCATTGATGTTCTCTGTAGTATTCCGTTTAAAAGTGTAGTTTTGCAGCACTTCATAGAGACACATGTTCTCAAGATGATGACTTCTGTTTGGGTAATATGTGTCCAACATATTCGTTTTCAAAATATCTGTACTTTCTGGTTCTTTTTCTGCTAAATATTCAATTTCTTGAACAGATTTCAGTACCCGATTTCGCATTCCCGCAAGTCCTAGACTCACCAAAATGATTCTTCTACTTTTGGAATATAGACTTGCAGATGATAACCGATCTGAACATTCATATGCTCCAATTTCACGATGCGATAACATCTTCAAACTGAAACTGTATAATTTCTTACTTAGAGTCTTAGTTAGTAATGTAGGACGTTACATATCGTGCAACAGCAATGGAATTGTCCACAACATACTGAATATCCATGTTAGCATTCCACATGGATAAAATAACTGGATTGTAGTCATTTATGAATTTTGATTCTTCACTTCTTCTTAAGTTGTAGGTATTTCTCGGAGACTTTCTTGTGATGGTATGTCACATAGCTGACATAAAACTGTTCACTCTTCCTTTGGATAATACAGGACGTGGAAATCCAAAACGACATTTGGTATAGAACTTATCCTTTGACTTGTACTTTCGTCGACAGTATTTTCCACATCGATGGCTTTGGAGTCGTAAGACTTGTTGTTTTAAGTTTTTATGTTCTCTGCTATTGGGTACAGCACATGTGGCATAATCTTCAATGAAAGACAAAACAGTTTCATCTGAATCTGTTCCAAATTTGGGGGCGTCCTTGATCCATAACAACATATGTATATGAGGAGCACCTCTTGCTTGGTACTCCTTTCTCCAAATGAAAATCCAAAACTTTTCCAAGAGGAGTATTCTTTTATATTGCAGATGGAAGACATCATAGCTTTAAATCTATGATTGAAATATCTGCATACATTAACAGGATCCAATGAGCACAATTCTCCAGGTGTCTTGTATTCAATTTTTTTGTATATTGGAATTTGCCTCTCGAAGAAATTCAAGTAAATCATCCCAAGCATACTCAGCACAGCTTAGTGTAACAAACCATGTAGGAGTTCCCAAGTTCTGTAGCATACATTTCATTTCTCCATGATGACGGTACCAATATTCATTAGTCCCACGCTGACATGCCATCAGATTAATCAACTGAGATTCTAAATGATCATCTCTCTGATGCACTTTATCCATAAAATTCTTTGCAGTTACATTTTGCATATGCATTCCAGTTTTTAAAATGTGATTTACTGCATATGAAAGTCCAGACAAGTCACTTTCAAACAGAAGATGAAACATATAAGGGATACATTGTCGAAATCTTGGATCTTCTGCATTTATTCGTGTTGTCCGATATTCAGATGCAGGAATCTGCATAGGACGTTCATCATATCGTCCACCTTTTCCTGTTGGAAACAACTGCGGGAAACAACGAGCTTCCAAGCTCTCTTCCCATACACTCATGGGACTTCCTGTTGCTTTTTTCATTTGGAACAACTCAATGAAGTGGATGTACACTGTAATGTTCATAGATTTCTTCACATCTGGACATGTCCACTTTTTCAACTTGTCCACTTAATGTTTCAGTATCTTCTGCTAAATCTATTTCGTCTTCTCCTACAAACACATTTCTATAGTACTCATTATTTTTTAACAGATACAATGATGCCTTTTGCACTTTTCTAACATCCACTAACTCTTGCCAGATTTTCTTATTCTTAGTAGGAACACCATTAACTAGAATGACTAGTGGCTCATTTTCTGCATGGTCTACACCAATAGTTTCAATATTTTTCCTTAAATCTAACGGTAAATACACAACTCTTCCTTTCAATCCTCTTTGCAACTCTGATGGTGATAATTTACCTGTTTTAGGCTCCATACGAACAATAGCCTGAAACGGGTGAACACATTGAATGAGAATAGACTCATACGTATTTAAATCTATCAGCTCTGGAGGAATAGCAACCAACTCTAGATTATTATGAACAGCTTTAGCAGGCATTTTATTCTCATCTATTTTGTTATAGCAATATTTGCAAATACGCTGCTCAGATCCCAAATCAAAAACAATCCTCTACCAACAAATAAGTTGCAAATTCCATCCACTTATCATTATCTTCTATTCCACTTTTTAAATACAGATTGACACCCCTAGTCTGATTTTTATAGTGAGTTCGCCGACAACAAATACAAGAAACATTTGGTCTTTCACCTGAAATTACCTTAAACTTTGTGATTTCATCCTCAAAATTTTTTGTAATTACGGGTAGGCCTGGGCGGTAAATTCCGTTCCGCTCGCGGAATTTGCGGAATTTGGGTAATTTCGCGTTCCGCGGAGAACGCGAAATTGCCCAAAAGTCTGCTTTCCGCGACTTCGCGAAATTTTTTGCTTGTTCGCGTTCTCAATATGCGTGTTCGCGAGATATTTCACCCCGAGCACGCAAACAGTGATCGCGAACAGGTAAAAAGTATCGCGAACAAGCAATTCCGCGTGTTCGCGGAATTTCTGCGTGTTCGCGGAGATTTTTTACCGTTTCGCGGAGATTTGCGTAACGCGATTGCGCAAATTCCGCCCACCCCTAATTACGGGTTCTACATTGTCTTCAACATTTTGTTCTACTAATGTGTCAGTTTCTGCACTCTCTTGCTGAGGACCAAAGTAACAAAACTCAATATCATCACTAACCTTCTTCACATCTGATACTGAGCCACGCAAAAGAGCACTGTTCAACTCATTTAACTTTAGTGCTGGACTTTTCGCATAATACAATCTTCTCACTAACTTCCGCATTTGAGTATGATGTACTGCCAGCATCCTGAAATGGTGAAAAACACTTTGACAAACTTTCCTAGAAAGACAAGCCAGAGAATGACCTTGCAAACCAGTATTTTTTCTCACTCTGCAAGGGTCTAGTCCTTGCAACACCTTAATCTTTTGTTTAACACTTTTTTTACTATATGCTCGTGAAAAACTACATAATTTATCAATAGATTCCTGTCGTACACTTCAAATACTACTGCAATCCTAAGTATACGCAGGGTGTTTAGGACGTCTCCCTAGAACTTCATCAGCTATCACTTCTTCTGCATTTCTTTCAACCATTTTCTCTTTCTCAAATGGACAACCATCTCTAACTTCATAACCTCTACCACTGGTGTCAACTGCAAACAGTAATTTTTTGCTCTGTAAATAACTCTCTTCATTAAAGAAAGGCTCTGAACTGGAACTGTGTTTCCATTCTCCCAAAAAAACATCACAAATTTTTTTTCTATTAATTACTCTTTTCCTCCTACTTCATTAAATTGATTGGTTTATCTAGTGATCGAATTCTGTTTAATACTAAAATGAATAGTTTCCTTTTTACTTCAAAAGACTTTTCAACAATGTTTTCAATATGCTTCTTCTTTTTATAAAATAGAGCTCTCTTTTTATATTTCTTCACATCTTTCAGTAAATTATGTACTACTCTCTTGTAAAATATTTTTTTGCGTAATTCCTTATACTGATTTTGCCTTCTTTTAGTATACTTTGTCTCCTTTGACTGAACATTTGTTTTTTTGCTTATCCTCTTATTTTGAATTTATTTTGTATTTGAAACATTCTCAGTGGTTTCAGCGTTCTGTACATTCTGTTTGCTCCTACAAACATTTTTAATAAGTTGCTTTGTGATCTTACCAGAAGATTTTTTCTTTTTAACCACATTATCTTGTACATTCAATACTTGTGGTTGATTTTTCTTCAAGTAATTCTCTTGTCTCTGTTCTTTTCTTTTTCTTTTTTTTTCTGGCATGATTTCTCTATTTTAACGTTGAAAAACAGTTTCTGTAAAAAAGAATCACAAATAAAAGTATATTAATAACTTTCAAATTTATACTATTCCATTACTGTAGAAACACATTTTATATAAAAACTGACTAAGAAACTATAGCCCTGAAGCACAAGTGTGACGATGGTTAAAACACTACATGCATAGTGCATACTACTTTGAAGCAGTTCATGCCCTAAAGCCTACCTCACTAAAAGACTACATGCTAACTGACTGAATGATTACAATACTATAAGCAGACACACTGGGTGAGTGACAGGGTGTTTCCTAGAAGTGTATGAATACTGACATGGATATTGATGGTGTGAAAGACAAGTGTGTAGGTGATTAGAGACCTACATGCATAGTGGACACATGTTTGAATCCATCCATATGTTAAGGCCTGTCTCAGTCCAATACAACTTGGATACTGACTGAATGATTAGAGTACTGCAAGAAGAGTGCCTGGGTGAATTTATAAGTGTTTTGGTTTTGGCACAGTGAATGGATTAGTCCATGGTGCTGAATGGGTCACTAGGGGACTGCATGGGGAGTGACAGGGTGTTTGCTAGAACTGTATGAATACTGACAAGGGAATTGAAGGTGTGAAAGACAAGTGTGTAGGTGGTTAGAGGACTGCATGCATAGTGGATAGGCATTTGAAGCAATTCATGTGCTAAGGCCTGGCTCACTGCATGAGTACTTGGGTACTGACTGAATTATTAGAGTACTGCAAGGAGAGAGCCTGGGTGAATTTATAAATGGTTGACTTCCGGCGCACTGAATGGTGCTGAATGGGTCACTGGAGAAGTATAAGGGGAGTGACAGAGTGTTTGCGGGAACTGTATGAATACTGTCTGGGATATTGAAGGTGTGAAAGACAAGTATGTAGGTGGCTAGAGACCTACATCCATAGTGGATAGACGTTTGAAACAGTCCATAGACTAACACTTGGATCACTGCAAAACTACCTGAGTACTGACTGAATCATTAGAGTACTACAAAAAGAGTGACTCGGTGAATCTTTTTAAGATCTTGGATTCTAGTGCAGTGAATAGGTTAGTACTTACTGCCAAATGAGTCAGTGGAGGTGTGCAATTAAAGTGACAGAGTGTTTATTGGAGTTTATAGATACTGACAGAGAAATTGAAGGTCTGAAAGGCAATTGTGTTGGTAGTTAGAGGCCTCCATGCATACTGGAAACACGTTTGAATCAATCCATGTGCTAAGGCCTGCCTCACTCCATTAGTACTTAGGTACTGACTGAATGATTAGACTATTGCAAGAAGCGTACCTGGGTGAATTTACAAGTGTTTCAGTTTTGGCACAGTGAATGCATGGTACTGACTAAGTCACTGGAACACTGCAAGGGGAGTGACAGGATGTTTGCTGAAAGTCATTGGATTCTGACTGGGGAATTGATGCTGTTAAAGACAAGTGTATAGTATGTTAGATGACTGCATGCATACTGCATAGACATTTGTAGCCCTCTATGTGGTAATGCATGGTTCACTGCATGAGTACCTGGAAACTGACTGAATCATTAGACTACTGCTAGGAGAGTGCCTGGCTAAGACTTTTAAGTTCTTCAGTTTTGGCGCAGTAAAAAGATTAGCACATGGTACTGGATCAGTCACTGGATGAGTGCAAGATGAGTGACAGGATGTTTATTGAAGTATTTGAGCCTGACTAGTTAAATAAAGAAGTGAAAGACAAGTGTGTAGGTGACTAGAGGCCTGTATGCATACTGGATAGGAGTTTGAAGCAGTCCATGTTGTAAAGCCTGGCTCACTGCATGAGTACTTGGATGCTGACTGAATGATGAGAGTACTGCAAAGAGAGTGCCTGAGTGAATTTATAAGTCTTTGGGTTTTGGCGAAGTGAATGGTTTAGTATATGCTGCTGAATGGGTCAATAGAGGAGTACATGGGGAGTGACAGGGTGTTTGCTTGAAGTGTATGGATACTGACTGTGGAAGTAAAGGTGTGAAAGAGAACTGTGTAGATGGTTAGAGAACTGTATGCATAGTTGATAAGCATTTGAATCAATGCGTGTGCTAAGGCCTGCCTCACTAAGTTACTACTTGAATATTAACTGAATGTTTACAGTATTGCAAGGACAGTTCCTGGGTTAATACATAAGCAATGACTGCCTTCTAATTCTACCAAAACTTGAGAACAGGAAAGTTTTTAAGCAGTTATGCGTATTCAAAGATATGAAGTACCCAAATGCTTCTCTCACAGTGGTTCCCAAATGCACACAGACTCACAGTGTGATTCTAGACTAGCAAAACTATCCCTAGGAGTTTACCAAAACTCATTCACTACTGTGGAAGGGGTAAGGGGACTGCACACAATCCACATATTTCAGTACTGCACTTTACTCTCACTGCCTGACTCATTTTATCAATGCATAAGCAATGACTGGCTTCTAATGCTACTAAAACTTGACAACATGACAGGTTTTAAAACAGTTGTCTGTCAGCAAATACACGATGATACCAAATGCTTCTCCTACAATCCTTACCCAAATGCACACAGACTCACAGTGTGATTTTAGGCAAGCAACACTTTCCTGGAGTTTACCAAAACTCATTCACTAGTCTGGAAGGGGTAAGGGTACTGCACACAATCTACATATTTAAGTACTGCACTTTAGTGTCAGAGGCTGACTTAATTTATCAATGCATACGCAAAGACTGGCTTCTAATGCTACTAAAACATGACAACATGACAGGTTTTAAAACAATTGTCTGTCAGCAAATACATAATTTTACCAAATGCTTCTCTCACAGTGGTTCCCAAATGCACACAGACTCACAGTGTGATTCTAGACAAGCAACACTATCCCTAGGAGTTTACCAAAACTCATTCACTACTGTGCAAGGGGTAAGGGGACTGCACACAATCTAAATATTTCAGTACTACACTTTAGTGTCAAAGCCTGACTCATTTTATCAATGCATAAGCAAAGGCTGGCTTCTAATGCTACTAAAACTTGACAACATGACAGGTTTTGAAACAGTCATCTGTCAGCAAATACACTATGTTACCAAATGCTTCTCTCACAATCCTTACCCGAAAGGAACACAGACTCACAGTGTGATTTTAGACAAGCAACACTATCCTAGGAGTTTATCAAAACTCATTCACTAGTCTGAAAGGGGTAACGGTACTGCACACAATCTACATATTAAAGTACTGCACTTTAGTGTATAACCTGACTCATTTTATCAATGCATAAGCAAAGACTGGCTTCTAATGCTACTAAAACTTGACAAAATAAGAGATTTTAAAACAGTTATCTGTCAGCAAATACATGATGTTACCAAATGCTTCTCTCACAGTGGTTCCCAAATGCACACAGACTCACAGTGTGATTCTAGACAAACAACACTATCACTAGGAGTTTACCAAAACTCATTCACTGCTATGTAAGGGGTAAGGGGACTGCACACAATCTACATATTTAAGTACTGCACTTTAGTGTCAAAGCCTAACTCATTTTGTCAATGCATAAGCAAAGACGGGCTTGTAATGCTACTAAAACTTGACAACAAGACAGGTTTTAAAACAGTTATCTGTCAGCAAATACATAATGTTATCAAATGCTTCTCTCACAGTGGTTCCCAAATGCACACAGACTCACAGTGTGATTCTAGACAAGCAACACTATCCCTAGGAGTTTACCAAAACTCATTCACTACTATGGAAGGGGTAAGGGGACTGCACACAATCTACATATTTAAGTACTGCACTTTAGTGTCAAAGCCTGACCCATTTTATCAATGCACAAGCAAAGACTGGCTTCTAATGCTACTAAAACTTGACAACATGACAGGTTTTAAAACAGTTGTCTGTCAGCAAATACATAATTTTACCAAATGCTTCTCTCACAATGCTTACCCAAATACACACAGACTCACAGTGTGATTGTAGACAGACAACTATCCCTTGTACAAAACACATTTACTAGTCTACAAGTTCTAAGGTGACTGCACACATTGCAGAAAATCTACTACTACAGATTAGTACAAAAATGTTTCTCTTAAAATGATTCCTAAATGCACACAGACTCACTGTAAGATCCTAGATAAACAACACTATCCCTTGCACTATACCAAAACACATTTCTTAATCTACAAATACTTCATTTTAGTGTAGAAACATGACTCATTTTGCAAATTTATAAACAATGACTGATTTCTAATTGTACCCAAATATAAAAACAGCACATTTATCTTTCTGCAAACACATGCAAAACACAAATGCTTATCACAGAATGATTTCTACAAGCACACACACTGTCAAAAAGATTGTAGACAAAAAAAGTTCTCCCTGCACTTTACCAGGAGAAATACATTAGTCTGATTAAAATCAAAATACAGCACATACATCCCCTCACAATTAAATAACTCACCTTTCAAGTTGTTTTGTAGATTAAGAAGTATATCAGTCACACACCAGATTTTCTTATACAGAATATCTGCACTGCGCACCTGTCAGCAAAACCAAAGAATGGCAAAGTTTCCCTCTCTTTTTCCACACATATACATGTAAACAACAATACACATTCCTCCCCACATAAATTCAAAAGCAAACACACATTTCTATTGGTTAAACATTTCAACCCCTTCCAAATGATATAAATTTGAACCCTACCCCCAATCTGCCTTCTGACTGTTACCATAGGAACAGGTCATGGAACACTGAACTGAGCACACAGGTCACAAGTTCAGCACACATTGTTGCTAATCAAAACAGCAAGTGTGCTTGACTTTTCAACATATCAGCTTATCATATATAATGTTCCTTTCACTCACTTTTTGTTAACCAATAAGAATCATGCGTTTAAAAAACAGAACATGCACCCTACCTTTCAGTGTAGAAGGTTGTCAAACAACCAATGATTTCTTTTCTTTTTTCAAAACTGCATCTTAGCTACCATTGTAGAAAAATCTTACTTTTCAAACTGCCATTTCATTTACAGAGACCATCTGAGTGCATCCAGACCTCCCTTCAAGATGCTTAGAGTGTGGATTGTGGGACACAGCTATATTTTCTGGAGCCAAAGGTATGCAGAAAACAAAGGCATTCACAAAGGCCTAGGTTTGCCAAATGTAGACATTAAATGGATTGGACAGAGAGGGTTAAAGTGGCACCAATTGATGCCATTGGTAAAATCCTTTATGCATATCCAACACCCTGACCTCATAATAGTGCACTGTGGTGGCAATGACCTAGGCACTTTGACTGGGGTAGGTCTGGAAATGCTTAAGAAGGACACCTTTGCATAATTGATTTCACTCTAAGCAACACTAGAGGGTCAGAGTATTTCTACCCTGCCCCCTTTATATGTTTTAAACACTTATTCCCCTTACTTCTTCAGCCTCGCTTCTACAGAGGCACAAAATGGCTGCCAACAGTTCCTGGTTTCGAATGTAGACAGAACTTGACAGCCAATTAGCATTTAGCGCGTGATCGGGAGGGTGCGCGCTCGGTTCGGGGAGGGTGCTCTTAGGGTGCGCTTAGGGTGTGCGGATCCTCCGAGGCCATAGATATATCTATCTTTTTAGTCTCATTTTCTCAGGAACTACTGAACAGATTTACACCATTTATGCAAAAGGCACGAGTCTGAACTGAGGACTACCTCTTTGCCAAATTTGGTGTAATTCCGTTCGGCTGTAGCTGCGTCAACAGGTCCTATGGGAAATTGCATGGGGAAAATGCATTTTGGGACCCCCCTTTTTTCCCGGCCCCCACTTGACGAATCACCATGAAACTTTCAGGATAGGAGCGGACCGGAGCTGGCCAAAAGTTTGGAAAATTTCGCGAAGATTTGTCAACCGGCGCCAGACTTATTGGGAATAGAATGTTGCGGATTTCCTATGGAAAATAGGTCCTAACTATAACTACCTACTGGCGACCGCCAGTAGGTAATATATATATATATATATCTCCACTGGATTTAAGCTAGCCTGGCTGATGGGGTGGTGAAACCCTGAAACCGGTCCCAGCATGCTTGTCTCTGGTCCAAGGAGGACCTGGCCTGGCAGTTCAGGCTGGACTGTTCCCACAGGGAGCAGGGTCAAGACTGGTTTGCATATGGCTGGGTCTAAACTGGACTGTCATGGTGTCCAAAAAAATGATGGATTTAGGCCCAGATCTCTGTACTGGGGATGATTGTTTGACATTGTTCAGCATTCCGTCCATCCAATGTTCTTTTTGCATTTGTCGCCCTAAGTGGGAAGGGTGTGCCCAAATGTGGGTCCAGTATTCTCCATGCCACTGGAGTCATGCTAGCCTAGCTGATGAGGGGTGATACAATGAAACCGGTCCCAGTATGCTTGTTTCCAGTCCAGGGAGGACTTAGCCTGGCTGTTCAGGCTGGACTGTTCCCATGGGGAGCAGGGCCAAGACTGATTTGCATATGGCTGGATCTAAACTGGAATGGCATGGTGTGCAAAAAACAATAAATGTAGGCCCAGATCTCTGTACTGGGGGTGTATGTTTGACATTGTTCAGCATTCCGACCATTATTGTTCCTTTTGAAGCTGTGGAGCAAGCAGACTTATGAAACCATTGAACATGGTGGCTGAAAGGAGGCAGTGGTCGCTACTGCAGTGGGCAATGCACTACTATGATGAATGAACACGTTGCATCCTACTGGAAGGATCCTGGGAGCTGCCGGCCTGTTCAGTCCAAATGGGCACAGTTCTCTTTGAGTGCATTGTCAGACTTGCGCCGCTCAGTTCTCCAACACAGTTTCTCTAAGTAGTTTAGCTCAGACTTCAGAAATTGATTAGAGCTAATTTTGTACTCAATATCCCACAATTCCCAGCTGAGACCCGAAGAAGATGAGAATAGACCAAGAATCAGAAACGTAAGGCACTTCGAAATTGGGAAAGCACCACTACCGGCAGGGATCCCATGCCTCACTGCACTCAAATTCCCTCTGATGGGTACTTCGCACATGGAAAGGTGGTCACAGATGCATTGGGTAAGAGAGGTGCAGCACAGACCATTGACACATTTTTTAATGGAAAAGGCCGTTTTTATTGAAACAGGTGAACATCACATAAATTTCTGTACCTTCCGCCTTACAAAACTAAAACCTCACTATACAAAAGTCATCTATGTTTACCTACCCACCACCCCTAAAAGTCCCACCCCCCACATGCTTAAGCCTGCAAGTATCTACCTCCCACCCTGCCGCATTTCCGCAATTGTGACCTTTAACTTCTCCTACAGCTTATCAAGGCATCTACTAACATTTAACTGGCGTAACTTTCTATAGCGTAACCTTTAACTTCCTGCCTCATCCAGGTGTGCGCTTTTTGCTACCCTGCCTTTCATCTTGATTCATCTATGGCAAGATCAATAAAATTATCTAAACCATTGTAGATTTCTCAGCAAACGGCCCTGCACCTGCCTCAAAAGCGACAATGATACAACAATTCAACCCTGTGCACCTGTACCAATCAAACCCTGCCAAGGGGCTGCATAGTGAAAACGCTCTATGGGCCCCCGAAACGCCAAAATGAATGGGATGGAGGGACAAAAGCTTCCCTGCCTAAATAAGTACAGCCGCCGTGTCACCTGTCCCAAAATGGTGGCGAGGAGCACATATACCCTTGGACTCCACCGTAACTGTGATATAGCCCAAAAAACGCTTGCAGTCTCCTGGACTGCACCACTTCCCCAATAACCCCGTGGGCACTCCTCCCCCTGGTCAGATGCCCCCCAAACCTCATTACACACTTGTGGCTTTGGTAAACCTGACAGTACCATCAGTGCAATGCAGAATGAAATAGACTCTACTGCCTTCATCGCAATCCTGCGAAAATGAGGGTCCAGTCCTGAGAACACTAATGAAAAGCATGCATGCCTGCACTAGTCCTGTATCTAATGGCAACCAACGTCACACCCTCCCTATAAATAGTTTCTGGCATATGCCTCTACTTCAGCTGACTTCAAAAATTACATTAATCTCTTACTCAATACACTGTTAATCCTACAGTGTACCTACTCATCGTGTTTCTGAAACCTCATCGGGAGAGATTGTCAGATCAGAAAACTAATTGACTCTAAAGATGATGAAACCCAGGGGCGTCTCCTCCATTTGAGTGGAGGTGAGCCACCCCACAAGCCCCAGAGCTAAAGATAAATGGTAATAAAGTTTAATTATTCCCATTTTATTTTTCAGGAGCCTGTCTCGAACTAAGTGTCAGGATGGGGCGAGGCTAGTGCTGCCAAGAGGCGCAGCAGGGAGCTATGCGCTTTTAAATTTGGCTGGCCATCTTGGGACAGCCGCCCAGACATGTGCATTTTAAACTTCTCCGACCTAGCTGTCTTAGACAGCTGGGTTAGAGAAAGGGCAGGCCTCCAGTGCTGTTAGGATCACTGAGAGGGCCTGCTCTGTTCAATCCAGGCACTGCTCTCATGCTGTGAGAGCAGCACCAGGATTGGGTAGTGTGGTTTCCTACGTCCAGAGCTTCCAGGAGGCAACCGAGGGAGGAGGACCTTGTGCTGCAAGTTAGGAAGTTAAGTCTGTTTTTTTTTGTCCCTCACCTCTCTTGGTACAAATGCTAGCCGCCACTGGTGAAGCCAAAACGCTTCTCAGGGTGGGACAAACAGAAGAACAGTGAGGAGAGAAATCAAACCAGGAGCATGAAGTTGAAACAGACAAGCATGCCATACAATCAAAACACACCTGCTGTCATTTAGTGATACAACTGTTTAATCTAAAGATTGTAAAAGCAAAAAGCTCCTCTGGACGGGACAAACACAAGAATAGGCAGACAGGCCATCAAATCAGCAGCAGGGCGGTGAAATAAGAAAGCCAAAGGTGTCACCCGCAGCCCAGTCTACGTATATGCTTATGCTATGTATTGGAACCAATAGGTCTGCTTGCAGACAGCTAAAGTTAGACTAGACTTAAAAAGCAAGGATTGGTCTCCCCTCATGCCAAAACACTTTCCACATAGGCCATACTAAAAGCCCACAACTTTCCACATACATGCTGCAATAGTTTATAAGTGTAACAGCTTTAACTCTCACTTCCTGTCACTGCAGAGTGCATCTGTAAGGGCAGAATGTCACTGAAGAGCAAACATGTGTCTGTGTACAGGAATCAATGGCTCAGAGAGATCCCCGGAGTTTGGAAGCGTCAGCCCAAACATTTCTAGCGCATTTACCGTTCTCTTACTTTCTCATATTGACATTTCTGATGATCATGTTCATCGAATTTTTCAACTAAAAAGTATTTCCTTTCTGCTTTCGTTCAGCTGAAATTCAGTTAAAATAGGCATTTGATGGGCAAATCCGGTGCAAATGAGCTGTGGGTGTGAACCTTTTGCTGTAAGTAAACCTTTCTCCAACTCTGAACTCCTGCTCTTTCTTCTAAGACCTCCAGCCTTCCTATATGACACCCTGTAAAATAGCAAAAATCCTCCAATTCAGAAATCTCAAACTTGCATTGTTGAAAATCTAATAATAAAGAAGAAAAGCTATCAAACAGCAGAATTTCAAATTTGAGACTGAACAAAATCTAAAAATGCACGAAAAAAGCTAAAGTAAGTGGACACAAGCTTAATAATATAAATCATTTTTTCCTCCCAAAAAACTTTACATGAAAATTAGAAGTAATATTTTACAAGGACAAGGAGGCTGCAGGCATGTGAAAGGATCAGGCAGATAATGTCTAGTGAAAAAGAATAACTTGGTGCTTTTACACAGCCTTCAATAATTACATTTTATGTGTAATATTCGAAAGAAGGTTGTGCCAGTTAAAGGAGTTAAGAAAAAACAAATAGAGACAAGGTGAACATAGAGAAAAGTAACTCTAGGTTAATATGTTTTAGCAAGCATTGTCAAAGTCAACAGGTCTGAATTATCACTGAAAGTGCATCTTCAATGATTGCCGAGTTTGTGTGTGCTGTTGTGGATGAGTGAGTGAGTAAATGCAAGAATGAGTAAATGATCAGACGTATGGATGGATGAGCGCAGGGGTGAGTGGCCAAGTGTATGGCTGATTATTGCAGGATGGATTCATGAGTAAAAGCACAGAAGGAAACAGCACTCATTCCCCCACCCCTTGATTCATTCTTGTATTCGCCCTTTCATTTATTCACAATACTACTAGGGGTGGGCGGAATTTTCGAAATCCACTTTCGCAAATTATCGTGAAAATTTTAAAAATTATTGCAAACATGCGGAAATATCGCGAAGATGCAGAAGTTTTCTTCCCGCATGTTCACGAGATTTTCTGCATGGTTGCGGCTCGCCAACTTACCCATGTGGTTGCTCGCGGGTGCGGCCATCTTGTTTTCAGTTGTCTCGCGGTGCATGATCGCGAGAAGAAAGACGTGATCGCGCGACGCATGACGTCACTGCGGGCGCGAACTGTCGCGAGACAGCGCAAATGGCTAAAAACAATACAACATCTCATGGAGAACGCAACCGGATCAAGAAAACTTGTCGGCGAACGCAGGAATTCAGGTAAGGCGATCGCGCGCGCGCGAGAATGTATTATTTTAGAGCGTGAGCAAGAACCAAATTATCGCTAAGCTGCAGAATGCGGAAATTTTGACATTTTCGCGCTGTCAAATTATCGCAATTTCCGCGAACGGAACGAAATTTTCGCCCAGGCCTAAATACTACCCACACATTCGGAAATCAGTGAAAGGGGCAGGGGCTAACTTACAGAGCTCTCCTGTCAGCATTGCTGTTTTAATATTCAGCAGTTTTTGGTTAACCTGACCTGCCGCAGATAGGATGACATTTATTCACACTCAAAGCATTTGTGTCTTGGATTGTAGAAAGACCTGTGGGTGTTTGTCTTGTTTTGGCCGCCTGCTGTACAGCTCATGACAGGCATGTATGTAGAGTAGTCACAGCACAGCCTTCGAGTCCAGAAGTAGAGCAGGTTAAACAAAAGTGAACTCACGCATTGCAGACTCAGACATAAAGAGAGGAAATGGCCTAATCGGTCCTAAGGCAAGCAAAGACAAAAGGCGCCCCCTATCCACTAGTTGGATAGTACAATAAAGGCAATAATCGGGTGCAGTGGGTCCCTAAAGTGCTCCAGTGCCACTGCAGATGTTGCATTAGTGATAGCCACGCCCCCTACTAAAGGGTCCAACCCAAAGCCCCATTTTTGATTTTTTTGCATGTAAAGTTATATCCATCTTTTCACATATGGAACAAGATCCGCATTAAAGGATTTCAGGCTGTGGGTCCGTCTTTGGGTGTCCCCCAAAGCCCCTTTCTATGTCTTGGTTTTTTTCTTTATTCCAAGAGATTTTGTAAACCCCTAAGGCTATCCCATAAGACACAAAAAGGAAGCATTTGTGAAAGAAAAAAACATTCACTAATGTTAATATGATGGTTACACCTTTTGTTTTGAAATCCCAATTTTGAAATATGTGCTTTCAGCCTACGGTTGTTAATGCTTTGAATTTAGGAACATGTTTGAGTTTAAAATTCTAACATTGAATCGCCTATGAAAATCCACAATCACCAGCACCGTTTCCATATATTTTGAGTACTTACTTCGAAAAGCATGAGTGACACACTAGAATTATGAGGGGCCTGTCCTACATGTCAAGTGGGACCTCTGCAATCCTGTGAGCTCTGCCATATGTTCTGGATACTCGAGGCCAGATCCTGGCTGGGGCTGCCGAGGAACATCACTTTGAGCTTTCCCATAGCGGTTTCACTCTTGTTATTCTCGCCTCTTTTTCTTTTTTATTTAAACGTAACAATAAAGTGCCCCCCCCCCCCCCCGTGTGGACTTCATTGTGATTGGAGAACAAAATTCATGTTTGCCTCCGATCCTAAATCATTCCTGTACCTCGCCTTCTCCAAACTCTGGAGAAGAAGCCATTTTCTCGACAAAGAGGGGCAGCACTGTAGAAGGACGTCTTCTATTGATAACTGGAAGGCATTCCAGTAGAGGTGAAAGTGAGAGGATGTTTCTTAACGGCTAGAGCGGCCCACCTTGAAGATGGGGGAGCCAAGTTCGAGACTGGCGGAAGGCTCAGGCATCCTGTGATTCTGGGCAAATCACTTAATCTCCCGTGCCTAAGCAAAAAAAAAAGTCTGTAATGTAACTGGTGCTTATACAAAGCGCTCTGATACCTTGTAGAGTTCGCGCTACATAAAAATGCCCCAAAAAAAGTTAAAAAAGGAATTGTGAGAAATTACTGATTTCCCAGTAGTTCCTTAATTTCCAGGGCAGGCTCAGGGTTCCACCTCTAATCTACACTCAATGAGCCTGGAGACCCCCTCGTATCAGTTACTCCCGGGGTGTGGAATTACCTTGGGAAAATCCCAGGCCTCTTACTTGGCTACTTAGTAGAGGGTGTGTTATCTCTGCTTTACCTTGGCAGAAAGAGTTTTTAATGCTGCGCCATTTCCTGATAGCAGCATGTGTGCTTCCTGCTGTATTCTATCTCGACAGGAGCAGGTGTGCCAAATCAGTGTCGGCTTTAGGGCGGTGCCACCTATGCCATGACACCAGGCTGGGAAAAGATCTTTGTCTGCCTGCATTTTTCAGGGCACAATAACAACAGCACATCGTAACACACTTGAAGGAGAGAACAGTGACTTGTTCAGTGATAGTTTTTACTCATGCTAAAGTAGCATAGAGGGTTCATGTTCCTGCTGCAAAGATCAACGTGTAGTATACACATCACAGGTTTGTATTTTTCAGATAGCTCAGTGGGTTACTGCTGTTACAGAGATCTTTCTGTTATTTGCAGTTCTTAGTTTATCATCGTTCTAATCTACAGGGCAGTGAGGTATCAACTAGCATCAAAGTGCCTCATTCAAACTGTAAGGCATGGGTTTAGAAACCTTTTGCTTTTTTTCCTCATTCGTTCGTCATTCTAAGGTTGCTAAAAAAGGGTTCTTTTGGTTAGTAATGCATTTTTATTAGTATAGACAACCCCAAACACTCTGTTAGCTTTTATATCCTAAGTTTGTATCACAAAGTATCACAAAGTGACACAAATCTGGTGCAAAGTGTTGTTTTGTTATTTACTCCCAATGCAAATCTTGAAATATTATAAAATTCTCACAAAGATAGTTGGGCAACTATCATTTAGAGAGCACCTATCTCTGTACATAAGCTCTTTAACCCGTTTTCCTTGATATATTAACTGAAAACTTGAATTATGTTGGAAATTAGCGCTAAAGTAACATGAAGTAGCACTTTGCTCAACTTTGCGCTACTTTGTGTCAAGGGGACGTATCATCGGTGAAACATGGATGTTCCCAGGCAACTAACCATGGATTTTGATGCCAAACCCTATCTACTATCAATAGTAGAAAGAAATTTATGTAAACAAAATCACACCTTCTCGAAGTAGGTATAACTGTTCAGCACACATACAAAGTAGTAAAGTGTTAAGCCTTGTTAAAACATTGAATTTTGTACCAGAAGGGTACCCTGCCAGTACAAAACAAAAGGGCACCCTTCAAGTACAAAATCCATTATTGGCATCACATACACACCATTGCACTAAAGTGCAAGGGAGTGTGTGTTGGCACAAGGCAGTCTAAGGTAACCCAGCGCTAGGGGAAAGAGCAGCAGCGCCATGTCTTACGAGAGATGGTGCTGTTGTGCTCTCTCCTTGTTACACAGCACAGCAACTTTGGTTACTTCGATGTGTTGCCTGAACATTTTGTAAATGAGCCCCTCGTTTCTCCAGATGAAGCACATTTGATGCCTACCAGTATGGATGACATGTGATTCCTAGACCACGTAGCCTTCATTGCCTTATGTAACATTTACAATACATTGATTTACACATTCATTCATTGTTTCTGTATAATAGGTATGTGTGATAAAGTGCTCTGACACCCTACATTGGTATGAGGAGCGCTATAAAAGAAATTGAATAAATTTGAGAGAAAGGGTAAGGCGAGATGAGGGGCATCATTGGAGGGAAGTAGTGAGGGAATCTGTGGAGAAGGATGTCAACAGGGCCCGGGTAGGTTCCAACAATGATTGTTGCATTGGCACCACCAATGCTAAAGCTGGCCCTGTGTCACATGCTGTTCCCTATCATGTCAGGAACATTTGGGTGTGGTAGAGTACCCTATCATGTTAATAGTGGGTACATTCCATGTTATGCATCATCTTGACATGAACAGTTGTGTTTAATTGTCTACCTTATCCTGGCATGAGCTTACTCGATGTGTTACCCTGATCTGGCAGCAATAAGCGCGCTCTGTACTGTACCCTATCCTGAGAGCTGTCAGCCATCACCGTGCTGGATCCTGCCCTGTTTCAGTGGATGTGCCCTATGCAGTACTGTATCAATATTGGTACTGGGGGATTTACCATTTCCCTGGTAACCTGTGTGACAAATTCCTTGCATATGAAAACAACTGAAATGTGTTGATTCTGTGACAGAAAATTTAAATTTACTCCAGTAGTGTCAATCTATGAGAGAAAAAAACATTGTTCGTACACAACAATAAAGAAATCACACCTCTTTCAAGGAAGATGGGAGATTTTTCTAAAGACAAAGTGTGATGAGAGGGTATGGCCAAATGTCATGTAGTGAAGTGCACTCTGACAAGTAATAAACAGGTAAATAATACAAATTAAAAGACAAATATAACGGCTCAGTAGAAATGGACAATAGCCAAAGAACATGAAGAACATGCAGACAACAAACTCAGACGCGCCATGATGATGGACCCCACCCCGGACAACCAAGAGCTGTCAGTTGTGGCCAATCAGTGTTGTACAAGACAACAAGCAATTCATGAAAGTTGGGCTAGATGCTGAGCCATGAGAGCTTAAGCATATGTCAAGGTATCATTATGTCTCCTACTTGACAATAACCAAGGCAGACACGTTTCTATACAAGTGGGGAAGACCAAATCTGTATGTTATGTCAAGGTGGCTGGACCATGAGATGTCCCAATACCAGGAGACTGTCAATGGGAAGCCCTGCGGATGTAAGCATTCACCATGGGCATCTGGTTATGTGTGGGAGCCCACTGCGCACCCAAACAGACAATTTCCACTCTGGAATTTGATAAAGACTGGACTAGGACCTGCAGCAGTGTGAGGACAGGTGGTTGTCCAACTGGCCATTGTCCTGATATGCTCATAACCCCGTCTGGTTGAATGGCCTCTTGGGTTTTCTTGGTTTTTCCCATCTCCTTCACAAACAGAACTCTCATAGTTCCACCCGCGTTTCCATGGGCCTCTCTAGACTGCAGGGTCAGGATCAGTAGGGGTTCCTTCAATTAAATAGTCTCTTCTTCACTGCTAGAGAAAATGAAACAATTGCCTCACAATTCAAAGTTCATGTGGATGCTAGGATATTCAACCAGACTGTTTGGCTGTCTATGCCTGCAGATGCCATGTTTCCTGGAGATCATGTTGACCCCAATGTGGAGGCAGCCAAGAAAAGGTTGTATACTGAGTCCAACCTGTTTTTCAATGTGGATATTTCTTGGTTCATCTGGCTTTGGTGTTTCACTCTATTCGTGCTTCCGTTTTCGGAGGCGGTCCCTCACTGGGAACTTACAGGAATTTGCGGGTCTGTGAGCGGAAGTCTGAATCTACTAAAAAAAACTTTTGACCTCACATGCCTTTTCGGGGTCAGACATTGACAGCCTTAAGTAGGACCGCTTGGTGATATCGTCCTATGGGATACCTGTAAGCAAGCTTTGATGTTCCATAAATTCCAAGCCTAGCCCCCTCCAGTGTAAATCCATATCTAGTGAAGTTGATGAATATTACACGACAGCTGCTTCTCTCTTCTCGCGGAACTTTAAAATGAGATATGGGCCGTCTGCGGGCAGGAGTTTAAATAAATGAGACCTGTCATGTTCCCTTTAAGAATAACGATGTGGAGAGGCTAATGAAGCCAGTTATTAAGTTTAGATCGGTATTCGGTTGGAAAACAGAATGCTTGGTGCAGACATGGGTATAGTGGATGGCTTAGAGCTCTCTCTCCTTTACAAAGAATAAAACTCCCGTACTAGAAAACACCGATTCGACATTTCTGGAGAGCATGAGTTGCTCATATTCAAAATATTGAAATTGTCACAAGGGAGGAATTAGTAAGATTGACGATGACAGGTTTAACCGTATGTTGACAAATTTAGAGAATATTATGAATAGCAGAAATGCATATCTCCGAATAATTTGAAGTACAAACTTTCAAGTTTTTGTTTGTTTGGTTTTTAGAGGGAAACGTAGATTAAATTTAGAACTTTATCTCCTGATGAACGGAGTGCATATACCTGTGGATCCTTTGAGCATTACTTACGTTTGAAATGTGTGAGATGAATTTCAAACGGTCCAATAAATGATGAACTTTTAAACTTTAAAAAAAGAAAGAAAAAACAATTTCAATGGAGAACAATGATTTTAATAGAACACATTAAAAACCATATGGAAGGATTGAGTTTTAAGAGTGATATAATGCAAGTGCGAAGCTATCTTAGAAGGATGATCCTTTTTGAGAGATTTATTTAGTATTTATAACAAGTAACTGGTTGGAAATCCACTCACACTTGCACCATAACCACGGATATGTCTCATAAATGAAATTAGAGTCTCCTCTCAATTCAATGAAGATTTGAAACTTTTTCAACAGTATTGCACCTGGTTTCTTGTTTCCTTATAATGGGGAGAGCTTGTATTGCCTGTCACTTGGTTAATGGGGCTCCTGTGTTTCTTTTCCCTTACCCTGATTCAGAGAGTATCGATCAAGGTCTGTGTGAGAAATGACTCTATTTCTGTCACACTCCCCCATTTTTCCTGTGTGATTTTGTTGGCTTTGGTACTATGTGTGCATTACTACTGCCAAACAGTGGTAAAGTGGCTGCGCTTCCCCTAAGAAAATGTGCTGACACTGGAACTCCATGGTTTGACTATCTACCATTCCTATAAGTCCTTTGTAAATGTTGTGTAAAATGTAGCAATGGCATGATATAGTAACTGTCCTATGTGTGCTGCAGTGTGTATTTACACAATCCACATATATTGAAACATATACGTTGGCCAGGAGCATGACTGTGCTCTGGCTTGTCTGCAGTTTAGGGGCCTGATTCACAAAGGTAAACGTATATGTTTGTGTAAGTTTACGCTTCTTCAGTATTTATAAAACTGCATTTTAATAAGTGGTTACTAGGGCGGAGCCTCTGCAGTTGAGCAGAGAACTCCGCACATAAAAAGGTAGACCTGTCCTATCTTTTTATGTCAGGGTTTCCCGCCCAGACTACAGAGTCTCCGCAATTGTAAACTTACTGTTAAAATACAGTTTTGTGAATATTGATAAAACGCAATCTTACACAAACATGTAAGTTTACCTTTGTGAATTAGGACCTAAATGCTTTGCAGTGACATCGTGCAAGAAAGGGTCTTGGCCATGAAGGAAAAGCTTATTTTTATAAATGTATAAGTCCCCTTTAAATGTGATTGAAAGCCCACAGGGAAGAGCGTTGATATATATAAAAAAAATAGGGCATCCTACATATAGGAGTAGTGTAGAGTCACAAGGACCCAGAATAAAGTAACCAATAGTCCAACTGGTCAGTACAAAAGAGAGTGTTTAATGAAGGCACCTTGCCTACGGAGATCTGGAACAACTGATAATCCATCTGACAGCCGCTCCTGATCTCCTCCTCATTCTACATTCCACATTCCAATATTGTCTAATCATACCATATTGTTAACCCTTCCCCAGCGGTGTTACCCCTGGTTCAAAGCACGATACCACAAGTAGCTATTTCATTGTGTAGGCCTTGCTAGTCTTTTCACTGAACAGGCATAAATGGGACTGAAATGATAATGTTCTATCTTTGCTTGGAGCAATCCTGGGAAAATGCTTCAAATATATTTCCATTTTTGTATTATATTTAATGGTTAAGGAAGATGTTTCATTTTTTTTAAGTTCAAAAAGTTTTTATTAGAAGAAAATGTTCAAATGTTACAGAATAAGACGTAAAAATAGGAAAGGTATAACAAAAGCAAATATCAGGATAAGTAATGGCACTAACATATGCTGTAATATGAAACATCAAAGATTCAAAATAGTTAGAAACAAAAAACTGGTACTTGATGTAAAATAAGGTAATAAAAAGGGAAATGAGATATACAATATAAGCCAAGGAAAATTAAAAAAGAAACAATGTAAAAAGAAAACTTTGTTTAACAATAACAGGAAGTTATGGAGGTTTAGAAACTTCTTGTTGTAACGGAGATAAGGACAGAGAGGTACGAGCACTTAAGTCAAAAAATACTGTAACTGGGCTCCACAATTCTTTTCTTTTGCTAGCTAAGGTTAAGGGATAAACAAAAGTCGTGTCCAATCTGTGATTGTAGCAAACAGCATACCACCAAACCTTATAAGATAATTTGGTATAATCTTTCCAATTTTTAGTTATTTGTTGAAATGCTACAGCTAGTAGCAAGTCAATTATCCTAACACTATGAGTGCAATGATCCCAGATAGGAGATAGACTTCCTAAAAAAATGTGAGATAAGGAAAAGGAGTGAGTGGAGGAAAAAATCCTATTAATTTGAGACCAAACCTGCTTCCAAAAACTGAGAACATGATGACAACCAAAAAGCATATGGAAAAGGCCTGCACATGGTGAGGAACAGGACCAACATTTGTCAGAGGCATCTGGGAAGTGTTTGCTAAGGGTGAGTGGTGAAAACAATAAACGATTGTAAATAAAAAATAATGTTTGAGTAGTGTTGGCAGCTCTAGAAGATCTGCGAATCTTTAACCACAGTTTGTCCCACATCTGAATGGACCAAGAAGAAGTGAAATCTTTTTCCCACTCTTCCTCTGTCACGGATTTGATGCGGGGGAAGGACTGAGTGTGGAGAAGGGCGTATATATTTGAGGCTTTAGAATGCTTAAGTAATAAAGAGTTCAATGGGGACACATCAGGAGGCGCGAGGGATGATGAAGAAGGTACAGCAAGATGAATCTCGTAAGCTTGCTGTATAGCGCGAGTCAGTAACAAATATTTGGCTCGAAAAGAAAGAGGTAAATTAAAAGAAGTGGCAGCTAAATCAAAGGAAATAACCTGAGTATGCTGAAACAATTGCCGCACCCAAATAAGTCCACGAGTTCTCCAGGTTCTCCAAAAAATTGGCTTATTTTTGATCAAAATGGCTGTGTTGTGCCAAATAGGTTGATTAAAGAAGGATGAATCTGATGAACAGGAAAGAAGTTTAAAAGTGTGTTTAAGAATGGGAGTTGAAATAGACTGAGGTCTACGTGAAAACATAAGGTATTCTTTGAAGGAGAAGGGAGAAATAAAAGACTGTTCTAAGGTCAACCAGAGAGGGGAGGATAGTGAGGAGTCTGCAATCCAATGAGAGACTTGATGTAATAGGAAGGATTTATGGTACAAGGAAAAGTTTGGGAAATTCACCCCACCCTCTCTTTTGGAGCGCATTAGCTTATATAAAGACATACGAGATTTTTTATGTCCCCACAAAAAGGAAGACAGAATAGAGTTAATTTTCTTGAAATATTTCAAGGGAATAGCAAGAGGTATGTTGGATATAGTGAACAAAACAATGGGAGAGAGCATCATCTTAATTGTGTCTAATCTTCCCCACCACGATAGATAGAGAGGATGCCATTTACTAGTAAAAGTAGATAGTTTTTGTATACAGTCGTCCATACACTTAGTGACAGTACCCGAGAGAGAGGAATGAAAATTGAGGCCCAAATATTTAATAGAATTAGGACTCCAAGTAAATCCTGAAGCTGTAAAGTCATCTTTAAAAGTCATTTTAGTAAGTGGTAAGATTTCGCATTTATCTTTATTTAGTTTGTAACCAGATACCTGAGCAAAAGAATGAACTTCATCTAAGAATGATGGAAGGGAGGAATCTGGTTGGGATACGAATAATAAGATATCGTCAGCATAAGCTGCCATTTTAATATTGGAATTATGAAAGGTAAAACCATGAATACTATCGTTCTGACGGATTCGTAAAAGAAAGGGTTCTAAAGCAAGATTAAACAGAAAAGGTGAAAGTGGGCAACCCTGTCTAACTCCTCTCCTTAGTAAAAAATAAGAGGATAATCCCCCATTTGCCGAAATTGCTGCTCTAGGACAAGAATAAAGGAAGGAAATCAGGGTAGAAATTTTCGATCCAAAACCAAACCACTTCAAAGTTTGAAAAAGATAAGGCCATTCAACCCGATCGAAAGCTTTTTCCGCATCCAAAGCTATTGCCGCGAGGGAATGGGGATAGTGTGAGGTCTTAGAAATAATATCACAAAATAATCTAGTATTGTCCGACAACAGTCTGCCCTTAACAAAGCCAGACTGTTCTTTCCCTAAAAGTTCGGGTAGGAAAGACTCCAAACGTAAAGCTAGTGCTTTAGAGAAAATTTTATAATCAATGTTTACTAGAGAAATCGGGCGATAATTTTTACAGTGCTGTGGGTCCTTACCCGGTTTCGGGATAATACAAATAAGGGCATCAGAAAAGGATACAGAAGCGGAACCGGTTTGAAGAAAGGTAGAGAGAAGCAGATGTAATTTGGGAATTAGCAAAGTTGCAAAGCAGGAAAAAAACTCAACAGTAAAGCCGTCCGGCCCCGGAGCTTTTCCATGTTTGAGAGTATGGAGAGCGTGAAGAAGATCGCTGCGAGTAAGATCGGATTCTAAAGAAGAAAGGTCTGGAGGAGTATTAAAAGGAGAAGTAATGGTTGACAGAAATTGGGAAATGGACTGCTCAGACGAAGGTGTTTCTGAAGAATACAGTGTTTCATAAAAATGTAAAAATTCTTGTAAGATATCATCACTTTTATGTTTCAGTGACCCATCATGACCATAAACAGACTCAATGGTGACTTTGTTTTGTCTCACCTTTAAATAATTGGCCAACATTTTACCAGCCTTGTTCTGCCCACCATAAAATTTAGCGCTAGTCTTTAAAAGAAAATTAGAGGCATTAAATGTGGAGTCCTTATTAAATTGAAGCTTGGCAGAAATGAGATCATTTAAGCAATCCTTTGATTTAGAAGTATAGTATAAGTGCTCCAATTGTTTAATTTTGGAGAGTAGAACATTAGTATCTTGTTGGGCCTTTCTTCGCTTACGTGAGACATAGGTAATGATAAAATCCCTGGCCGAGGCTTTAAAAGCGTCCCAAACTACAGGAAATGGAACTTCACCAGTGTGATTAAGCAAAAAGTAATCATGAAAAAAAGATGTAAAAGAAGAGACAAATTGTGTGTCAAGAAGGAGAGCGTTATTAAAACGCCATTTTTTAATGGAAAGAGGCTTCCGTAATACATCCAAAGTAATAGAAACTGGAGCATGATCTGAAATTAAAATGGAACCTATATCAGAAGAAATAAGGGACTGAGTAAGGTGATGTGTGATAAAAAAATAATCTAGCCGAGATTGCGTTTGGTGAGGGGGTGAGAAAAACGAGTATTCTCGTGAAGTAGGGTTGCAGAGTCTCCAGGCATCAGTAAGTTTATATTGTGCAATGAGGTGAGTGAAAGACTTTTGTGATTTATGTGGAATGTAAGCGCTAGTTGAACACCTATCCAAAAAGGGATCAAAAACTTCATTACAATCACCTACTAACATGAAGTTATCAACATAATGTTGAGTGATCAATGGAGCTAAAGAGGCCCAAAAAGAGGCGTCTCCACATGTTGGAGCATACACATTCAAAATGGAAATGGGAACATTGTCTAAAGTAAAATTAACCAACACCCATCTGCCTGAAATATCAGCAAAATGCGTCACTGACTTAACTGGAAGAGACTTTTTAAATAAGATCAGAACGCCATTCCGTTTACCATCCCCTGGGGAAAAGTACACTTCACCCACCCAACCTCTCTTCAATTTGGCGGATTCATCTGACGATAAATGAGATTCCTGTAAACAGGCTATGTCTGCATTGAGTTTGGTCAAATGTGATAATACTCTCTGTCTTTTAATTGGCGAATGTAAACCTCTAACATTCCAAGAAATTATTTTCAATGGCATAAAACATTATTAAAAAAGCACATCAAGGTACCAATTAAGGAAGAGGCATGAGAAAGAAAAATACTAAAATCGTATATGCATATAAAGAAAAGACAGCAGAAATAAAAGAAGAGAAATTCATAAAAAACAACAAAGTGAAAATCAATTATATGATGAAGAGAAAAAGGAAAAATAAAAAAGAAAAGGAATAGAGAAGAAAGATGAAAGGACTGAATCAAGAAGAAAGAGCAAAAAGTGAGCTGAGGAAAAGCATAGCAAAAAGAGAAGTAATATGCTAGGGAACAAAAAGAAGAGAGAGAGAGAAATGTAAAAACAACAGAACAAATGAAGAAGAATAAAAAACTTACATACTGTTGATAACAAACAAAAGGAGAGGAGGGAGAAGGCCACATGAAACAATGCCGGGTCAAGAGCTCCAAAGGGAAGGCAGGGAGGAAGGACAACCGCGACGGACTCTAAGGACATGAAGGAAGATGGTGATGTGAAGGAAGAAATCTGTGAGAAGGGGGAGAAAGGATGGAAGTTAAATGTTAAAAACACATAAATTCAACAGAGAAACAAACAGTCAAGAAAATAGTATAATCATAACAATCATGAAAACCAACAAGGAACCAGGCATAAAAGCATTAATATGAAATAGGTGAAAAGCCACCAATTAAGAAGAACTAGAGGAAGCTGCAATGTCCATTTTGATAGTAGTTTGAGAGTACAGAAAGCTCTTCAGTTTCAGCGGATCATCATAAGTAGTAGTCTTGTTGTTGAAAGTCACCTTGAAAAGGCAGGGATGAAAAAGCCCATATCTCGCTCCCAAAGAACGAAGCTGTGGTCTAAGTGAAAGAAATTCCTTGCGCCGGTCAGCAGTGGATTTAGCATAATCTTGCGCAAAGAAAAGCTGATTGCCAGACCATGTAAGGCGAGGAAGAGCCTTGGCTGCAGACAGGACGGTGAGTAAATCTGTATACTCCAGAAAGAAGAGGATAACACCTCTCGGCCTTTTAACATGAGTGGTGGAGAAACCAGTAGGAGGAGGACCTAAACGGTGCGCCCTTTGTATGTTAAGAGTAGTGGATTCCGGCAACTGGAGAATCTTCGGCAAAAAGGACTTGAAAAAAGCAATGGCATCAGACCCCTCTGAATTTTCCGCCAGGCCATAAATGCGAAGATTATTCCTCCTACTTCTGTTTTCTAAATTCTCAATCTGCTTGTGGAGTGCAGAAACTTGGAGAGATAATGGATCCACCTTGGCAACAGAAGAAGTAAGAGTATCCATAGATTGTTCTAGAAGGGTCACACGACCATCAATAGTAGACCATTTGTCAGAGAGCAATTGAAGAGTAGTCTTGGTTTCCTCAAGAGTGGATTTAGTTTCCTCAATAAAGGGGCGTAATGCCCTAATTTCACCCAGAAGGACATCCATTGTTACTGAGGAGGTTTGTTTGGGAGGAGAAGGTGGATCTTTTTTTAGTCGTTTGGTTGAACCTTTGGTGAGACCACTAGTTTGTGGAGCTGAAGTAGAGGAAGAGCTTTTAACAGGATCAGATGAGTCATCCATCTCTAGACACTGGTATCTAGAACTCGTTTGAAGTAAAAATTTACGAGGAGTTGAAGAAGGTTTGCGCAATTCCTTATATATTCTACCCATAAAGGAAATGACAAGTACAACTAAAATATATCAGAGCTAATAAACGAGCAATACAGAGTTTACAACATGGGTGAAATCCGAAGAGTCATAAATGACCACCTACATTAGCAGTTATGAAGTAATTAATGATTCATCATAATAATACTGCTAGAAAACTGAATTGCGCAAAAGCAAGTGCAATGAGAGGTAAATAACACAATATAGAAAGCATGAAATGGAAATATGATGCATAAACATATTAAACCTGGCATAAGTCAAACATGTGGTTGCAGCAATTGAAGGAAAGTAGGCTGTAAGGAAAAATGTTAGTAACATCCAAAAGTGTGAATAAATCAACACTGTAATACTGCAGTTGAAAGAGCCAGGCCAGCTATGTTGAACATGAAAGACTAGTCAGCATAAAATGTAGTGAGGAACCATTCTGATACTATAGAGCTCACTGGAGTAAGACCTCGGAAACCAGCCTCAACAAAATGGCGGCCGGAGAACAAAGGAAAAACACCTCACACGATCACAAAATCACAAAATAAATGTCACCAAGATGTGGAGACAGCAGATGATCCATCGTTGGTGAAGTAGAGAGGGGAGCGATGTCCAACTAATGACAAGTCAGACTGCAGCATCACTGTGATTCAATAACGAGAGTCAAAGGTGACAGGAAACGAGAATCACCTAAAAAGCGCTCCAACAGGATCCAAAAATAAAGAAAGGGCATTGCAAGTTAATCCGCAAGCTGTCATTAGGGAGAATTAACATATAAAACCGCCAGCAGCTGAATTCGTCGGTAGACGCTAAAAGCGTAACTCCGCAGCATGAAAACAAAATGGCGGTCGCTGCACTGAATGATGGCGCCTCACGCATCTGCTGAAGGGAAAAAGTATAGCCACAGGTCGAGTCTAGCAGCCAAAATCACCCCATCAGTTGTTCACCTGTTCCGAAGTCGGAGACCATGACTTCTAAGGGTTACCAGATCGCAGGGAGTCCCGTCGGGGCTCTCATCCTCCGCGCCGTCCGGGAGAGCTACAAGGAAGCCGCCATCGTCCGCGGGCGCTAGCCACGCCCCCCCCAAGGAAGATGTTTCATAACGCGAGCAGAAAGGTAACTTTGTAAACCTGTAATATAGGCTACCTGATCTAAAACTAGCTTAAAATCAGTTCTTAAACACACGCAGAATAGCCAGGTCGCTGCAATTTGCCATACAGGGAGTTGTGCTCCCCCCTAAGTCAGAAGAGATTTTGGAGAAATTCCCTCACCTACAACTTCTCGTGGCATGCTTCATCATTGGCGATTTTCCACACCATGGTAGGTGAATACCACCATGGTGGACTACACCGTCTGGGAGTTCTTAAATAAATGAAATTAGATAGTTCAGATATTGGATAGCTGCAGGGATCCAAATAGAAAAAAAATATCTTGAGATATACCCAGAGTATTTGCTTTATTATGAGTACCTCAGATATGATTCAAATCAAATCTTGGTTGTAACGTGAAAAATAATGCTTCACCAACCGACATGGGTATGCCAACATGTTTTGCCCATTCTTAAAAGCCCATGCGGGTCTCCGGCCTTCACCAGGGCTACTCTGATCCCTACTTAGCAGCTCATATAGTCTATGTGATTAAATTAGGCCTAATGCTCTCACCTTTCTGGATTACTTCTGTAAGAATTAAACTGTGAAAACAGATTTGCAACACAGGGAGACATCAGAGCATATGTGGCTTATTTCTCAGATTGAGCACAGATTGAGCACTCACCCAAGCTGTGTGGAAACTGCAATATATTCTTCTTGACTTTTGGTTGAAAACAACAAAGCACCCAATTCAAATCCCTGTTGAGTTAAACTCAGTGAAATGTTGAACAATATGCTAAAATTCACTGAAAAGCCACTGCTAAATGCACAGCACTCATGAGTATGCTTGAGTGTGCATTCTCACCCTCAAGTGCATCATGAAGCTACCCTAGACTCAGAGTGATTCAAGACTTTAGTGATTAGAACAGGGAAGCACTCCCCTGTAGTCACACACTGGAGGGCAAAAACAGAGTGTGAGGGCGGGAAAAAAGTATATTTTTATCCAATGAATGATATTGCGGCATAAACTGTGTCGGCACTAATCTCCATTGTGCCAGCAAATGTTTTGATTTAACCCAAGGTTATTTTTAATCAGTTTACTGGCGGTATTAAACATTCATAGAAATAAGACATGTTGTGTGGTTTTGCTCGTTTTTGACAGACAAAAATAATGGCCCATAGGATGCATGCCAATTGCTAAGAAGACTTGGATGGTCCCAAGTCCTTCTCCCCCTACTCAGTGGAACTACAAAATGTGTACCCCACTTGCTGGCTACTTCACTAACAACTATAATTGCCCATAGGATGAATGTCACTCATTACGAGCTGGAGAGATAACGTAAAAAATACTTGAGTAGTCTCAAGTCCTTCTCACCCCAATCAGTAGAACTACAAAATGTGTGCCCCACATGCGGGCTACTTCACCAACAACGATAATTGCCCGTAGGATGAATGCCACTCATTACGAGCTGGAGAAATAACGTAAAAAAGACCTGGATGGTCTCAAGTCCCTCTCACCCTGCTCAGCTAAACTGCAAAATGCATGCCCACCTCTCAAGCTGCTTCACCATAGATAGAGGGTGTTCACAAAATGGGCAGCTTACACTGACCCCCCACCAGGCCCACTTATTTTATCAAGGTGGATGTGCGTGGGTGCACACCTATACTTACTCCTGTCTGATAGCCGCTGAACAATTAGTAAGTTAGGGCGGTCAGTTTTTGAGGACCCTTCCTTGTGGAAATCCGTGACACTGCATCACATAACATGCTTGTGTCAGCAGTTATATGAGGCTGAGGCTTCATGGAAAATGTAGTCCCCTCCCATTCGTGGCCGTATAGAGAGCTCCAAGGCACCCTGGATTTGGGGTCGTTGTAAAGATAAATATGTGATCCAAAAAAGTTTTCAAATAAGATTTATTGTAGTTGACGCACCAACACAGGTGAACACCTTCCTTGCTCCGGTCTTCTTAACAGCTGTCCTGAGGTTTCAGTCGAAGGAATTTGGAACACTCAAGACAGCACATTGATGAACACATTATAAAAGATGCATATGCAAATACTTGATGTTACATCATATTTAAAGGAAACTTACCCACCACAACACCTCTTCAACTCTTAAAAAAAACAAAAATAAAAACACAATATGACAGAATTAAACATTTCAACCACTGTCTTCTAAACTGTGCCACACAAAATTAGAAAGCCATTTAGATCTACTCCCCAATCTTTTGTTGTCCTCCTTACCACTCATACCTTCAACACTCACTCCCACAAACACTCAACCCCACACCATGAGTAACCTCTCTTCTGTTCAGCAAACACTGCGTTATCATCCCCTACAATCTCTTTCTATTCACAACCTTGTGTCCCTCCTTCCATTGCTTCAGCAACATCTGCACTCTAATTGCTTTCTATCTCCTTTTCCAGAACCTCATTTGTCAAAACCTCTCTTTAAACACCTTCCTCACCCCTAGAAGTTACATCAACAATATCAAAATCTTCAAGAAAAAAATTAGTACCATGCTGGTTTCACACCTCAAAATGGCTGTTTCCGACCTGCAATTCCTTCTCTTCCCTGTGAAATCTTTCATATAAATCCTTATCGCTCTTTAGCACAGCAATTCCTGTGAGAAAGTGGTTTTGTATATACTTTTCCCAAATAGGTACAGTGTGCACAGAGTCCACAGTCCCCAGAGGCTTGGCAGAGGCTAAAGTTAGATATAACCTTACTCTCTAAAGTGGCAGCTTGGTCGAGCAGTAAGGCAGTATCAGAGGACAGTGTAAAGCATTTGTTGTACACACTCAGTCAGCAAATGGTCTCACACACTCAAGAACTGAACTCTAGGCCAATGGTTTGTATATAAAAATATATGGTTGTTTTATTTTAGAACCAACAAGAGGTATCAAAATATACTTTCTCAGAATGAGATGCTTTAATTAAATACTATGTAACTATTGCATTTCAAGTCAATTGCCTCTTGCAGTTTATTGCAATAGGCAACACAATTTCAAACACAATAATACATTGAGCTCAATGGGAATTTTAAGTTATATGCAATTGATTACTTTCAGGATTACTTTACTAACTCCAGGACTGGATCCTAGATTCAGTCCTGGGAATGTTTTTGGAAACAAGTGAGTAAATACGTTTTAGTTACTGTTGTGATTTTTAAGCAATATTTTGCTATTTTAAAAGTTTACACTTAGAAACTTTTTCTGACCAAATTACCAATGTTATCCTATGGAAGAAAATTCACTTAGCAGGTAAGTGGGGTTATGGTTACTTTTTCTAGGTCAGTGTTGGATCCTGGATCCAGCACTAGTGTACCACCTGTAAGCAGTTGAGAAACTGTGTTTAAGTTATACAGGCGATTTTTAAGGAATATTTATAAGTTTGCAAAATCGACACAGAAGAAATTTCACAGAAAAACAGTCAATGGTTTCCTATGGAAGAAAATTCGAGTTACGGGTAAAGTATGTTCTAGTTACTTTTGTAATCCAGTGCTGGGCTCCTAGGTTCAGCACTGGGACATCTATCTAAAACAGGCAAGTAATTAAGTTTTTATCGTTGGCACGATTTTTAAAGAATATTTGTAAGTTTCAAAAATTGACACTTTGAAACTTTTTCAGCCAAAAGCAGGCAATGATATCCTATGGAAGGAAATTCAAGTTACTGGTAAGTACGGTTAAAATTACTTTTCAGGGTCAGTCCTGAGCTACAAGATGCAGCACTGAGGTCTCTCCTGATAATAGGTGAGTAAATCGGAATTTGTTGTTCGGCTGATTTTAGATTAATATTTTAAAGTTCCAAAACTCCACACACAGAAGAATTTCCAAGTGAAACCAGTCAATGTTAGCCTATGGAAGAAAAGTGAGTTATCGGCTTTTAGGTAAGTACTCGACTGGCAGAGTTAAGGTTCTGGGCATAGACTCAGGGGTCTCCAAGGTCAGGTAGGTACAGTTGGTACACCCTCAGCGGCACAGGAGCAGCCGGGTGCAGAGAGAGTTAGGCCCAATGTTATCCAATGTAAGCCTTCTGTTGGTGGCTGCTGGCGCTGGCTCCTGGTCACTTGTTCAGGGCAAATGGGGAATAAGATTAGGACATAGGTTGCACTGCCAGGGGCACTCGGGCGGCTGGGTGCGGGGTGTTTTTGAGCCGTCGGGCGCTCAATGTTATTCAATTGAGATCTTGGAAAGTGAACAAAGGCTGCAGGCTCGGGGACGGAGGATCTTCGGGAGTGACCAACACTTCGAGGGGTAAGTTGGGATCTTGAAGGATAGGTAGGCACCTAGGAGTTGGGCACAGGGGGCCGTGGGGCGCTGGGTGCAGGGGTGTCTTTTGACGTCGGAAAATCTTACCCCCTGCTGGTCGCAGTTGGAGGGGTCCCTGGTTCTGAGGCTGCAGGTGTCGTCTGGGTCGTTGAGGAGGGTCCTTGGTCACTGGATTCCAGGTCAGAATCGCTGGGGGGACATCCTCCGGGTCTTGGTCCACTCGGGCACAGGCCGGGCTCGGCGGGTGCAGAGTGTGCTGGATTCGCGGTTCCTGGCTGGCACCAGGGGTATTGCTGTTTGAGCAGAACCACTGCTCGTGGGAGTCCCAGTCATGGTAGAGTCTCAAGGTGCTCAGGTCCTCCGGGGTTTTTGAGGTTGCTGACCACTGAAGGTGCCGGAGTTCCACAGGAACAGGTTCAAGGATCAACAGGCCGGTAGGGCTGGGGCCAAGTCAGTTGGTGTCGTCCTCTTGTTAGCAGCTGCGCGGCGGGTCTTCTGGTTTCTTGATCTTCTTGCTTGTTTTCGAATCGGGATCTGAGGAAGGAAGGTTCAGGGTGCCCCTAAATACTAAATTTAGGGGGGTTACAGGTAGGGTGAGGGCAGGGACCAATGGGTCCCTGTCCTTGGGTGAGTACACCTCCTATCTTGCTCCTCTCCGGTGGGAGGGGGGCAGGAGCCTAGCTGTGATTGGGCAGGGCTCTCCATCCTCAAGATGGCCGGAGCCCGGAGTTGTGCTTCACCTCGCCTCTCCCACCTGAGGGGTGGAGTTGGCACAGGCTGGCACACCCCCTTTCCTCATGAAGGGTTTCCCGCCAGTCTTCCCGAACGAGTGGGGGTCAGAACCAGTGGGGGCCAGTTGCTGAGTACAGCAAGTGGCCTGGAGAAGCTCACAAAGGCGGCATACCTTTGAAGCTTCCCCCTGCCCATCCTGGGGGAGGAGACCTAGCACCTCGCCCAGGATGTGCATTGTTGCAGACCCAGGAGAGCGGTGGCTCTTCACCCAGGGGTCCAGCAACATGTCTGCTGTGTGGCAGCCTAGGCAGCCTCTCAGACAAGATGTGGATTGTAGGTTAGGTTTCAGGGGGCATCTCTAAGATGCCCTCTGTAGAGCATTTTACATTAAATCCCACACTGGCATCAGTGTGGGCTTAATGTGCTGAGAAGTTTGATATCAAACTTGTCAGTCTTCAGTGTAGCCATTATGGTGCTGTGGAGTTCGTAAAGACAACCTCCCAGCACCATATAGTCTTAATGGCATCACTGCACTTACAGTTCCCAGGAATGGCCCTGGGTACTGTAGGGGCACAGGGCTCATGCACCTGTGTCATCACCACTGGCATAGGACACCCAGCTAGAGGGGTGGCTGATGTATGCTAGGGCAGTGGGTTTGTGGGCATTGCACACAGGGATGTGTGCCATGTCGACTGTGTGTTTAGTTCTGCACCAGGACACTCAGCCTGCAAAGGCAGTGTGTGTGTGTCAGGGTACAGGGCCCCTAAGGGTGGCATAATACTTGCTGCAGCCCTTAGGGGTCTTCTCTGGTCACAATGCCCTGGGTACCTAGGGTACCATTTACCAGGGGCGGACATGTGGCCAGAGATGCCAATTGGGTTTAGGCTTTAGTACAGTTTTTAGGGAAGGAACACAGGCCCTGGGTTCCTGATTGGCAGGGACCCAGGGCACACCAAGGAAAAGTGCATCAGGTATCAGGCAAAAAGTGGGGGGGTTACTGCAACAGAAACCCACTTCCTTACAATTCCTCTAAGGTTCCATACCTTACTATCCACAGCATTGCGCAAAACTTTGGATACATTTAAAGGTTCCGTGAATTGGCTTTGGCCTTTCCTAACTATCCAAGGTTTTTTTACTTTCACCCACATGCCAACTTTGATTTCAGGACTGCCAGAACCTCTGTCATGATCAAATTTCTCCTTATACTTCAAATGTGTCCTAATGATTCTGTCCCTCACAACCTCAGGAACAGTAGTAACAGGGGTTTGTAACATTCACTCAGGATTGCATATGGTTCTAGCTCCTCTGCCTTTCATAATCTCAAAAGAAGTTACATCTAAGGCTTCATGTATAGTAGTCCTATATGCCCATACTGCTTTAAAAACTTGTTTTTCCCAGTCTGCCCCATTTTTAATAGCCAACTGAATGGTGTCTTTTAAGACTCTATTGAATTTCTCAATCATTATGTTCCCACTGGGATTATACAGAGACGTAGTCCTATGCACAACACTTATTTTCCTGGAATACTCTTTAGCTAACTTGGATAAAAACGGAACATTGTTCTCACTCATGATCTGTGCAAGTAAAAAAGCATTGTCCATAAATCGTAAAACTTCCTTAGAATCCAATTTCTACAACCTTGACCACAGACCATGTTGAGAAAACATCAATAAGAGAAATAATGTATTTGGCAGGCATGCCAACAGTTCCCATTATGTCTATTGCTACAGTGTGCCAAGGTTTATTAGGAATTATGGGTTCACACCTGTTAGGTCTCAATGTCTTCAAGGCTTTATCCGAATTAGCACACCAAACACAATTTCTAACAAACCTTTCAATGAGTATATCCATGCCTGGACACCAATACCACTTATTGACTCTCTGTTTAGTTTTGACAATGCCACTATGACCGTCATAACACGCATTTTCAATGTGTTTTCTCATAGACTCAGGGGGAATAACCTGTCACCCCAGTGAACAGATCCTTGAACTACAGAAAGTTCATTTCTGATTTCCCAAAATGGTTTTAACTCCTTATTAATCAACCCTTTACCTGGCCATCCACGCTCCACAAACACAATGAGCTGTTGCAAACAAGTATCCTTAGATTATTGAGCTCTCCACTCTCCTTCCTTTAAACTTATAACCCCATATCCATCCAACAATGCTATTTGAAAGTCACCCCAATCATTCTCACCACATTCCATAATGTCAGTAGGCATTCTAGATAAGTAATCAGCAACAATGTTTTTTTTGCCTGCCACATATTTTACTCTGTAAACAAAATCTTGTAATCTCATGGACATACTGGCAATTCTTCCAGATGCATTGTACATACCTTCAGTGGATAACAGCTTTACCAAAGGTTTGTGATCACTACGCAGCTTACATTGGTTACCCCAGATGAAAGGTCTAAAATGCTCCAAGGCCCAAACACAAGCTAATGTTTCTTTTCAGTGACTGAGAATCTTTCCTCTGTGGGAGATAGGGATCGAGAAGCATAAGCAACTATGGACTCCTTCCCCTCAGAATTTAATTGGGATAATACACCACCTAGGCCTTTGTTAGTAGCATCCCCTGTGATTATGTTTTCAAAATCCGGATCAAATCCCTTAAGTACAGGAGCTTCAACAATTGGCTTTTTTGATGTCCGAGAATTCTTCCGTCCAACAGAACCTTATTTTATTCTTGAGTAACTGCTTTATATAATAAACTCTGTTGGAACAACCTCTAACAAATTTGTGGTAAAATTCAACTAACCCAATAAATGATCTTTGCTTGTGGGAGGTGGAGCAATTTGTATAACTTCAACAATAGCCAGTTTAGTGCGAACTCCTTCATCACACAAAACATGCCGCAAATATGTAACTGATTATACAGCAAATTTGTACGTTGAGTGCTCGAGTGTAAGGCCTTTCTGTTGCAGAATATTTCAGACATTTGCTAAGATATCATCATGCTCTAGTTTACGTTTGCCATAGAACAAAATGTCATCTTGAAAACATTTCACATTTGTTAAATCCCCAAACAATTGATACATAAGTCTTTGAAGGCTGCTGCAACAGACGCCAGCCCAAACGGCATTCTGAGGTATTGAAAACATCCAAATAGAGTGATGAATGCAGTTAATGATTTGCTTCCATCACTCAGAGGAATCTTGTAGTATGCAGCCGTAAGGTCAAGGGTAGAGAAATATTTGACATCTTTGACTAAAGCAAGCATTTCTGAATTTTTCTATGCAGATCCTAATTTTTCCATGACTCTGTCTCGCAACAACAATTGGAGAAATCCATTGTACGGACTCAAAAGGTACAATAATGTCAGCATCCACAAGTTTCTTTAACTCCTTTTCCACTTTTTCTCTCACTAGGATAGGGACATTCCTAACTTTATGCAGTTTAGGTTTTAAAATTACTATATGTTCAAAATAGTTCAATCTACCTATTTCTCCACTAAACACCTTCGGAAATGTTTTTGACATTTCAGTACTCACAGTTTCACTTTCACTCACAAGCATTACTGGTTACGGACGGTTGGGGTTCAGAATAATACCTAGTTCTCCCTGATCCTTCCACCCTAAAACCACTGGGCCTTTCTTAGCGACATACAATTTTCAAAATGAGTCTTTATTTTTGAATCCTAAAACTAAATGGCAGTACCCCAACATGTCAATCTTCTCTCCAGAATATTCCTCAGGGTGAACATCAGTGGCAAATTATTTATGAGCAACATGCTTGACAAATTTGGACAAACATACATTCTCATTAACAATTGTGTTTGGAGAGCCAGAATCCTCCAATACACATGGAACATAAGGGGCTTTTCCTGTCACAGACGATGTAGTCATTAATGTTCAGAATAAAGAGATCCTTAGACTCAAACAGGCACATGCATCAACCATTTTTGCGAGCGCAAACGGTGCGATTCGCCAAAATCGTCCGTTTGCGCCCGCGAAAAGGGCTTCTGCGATGCATCAACCTGTCAGCCTCTCGCAATTTAAGAAATCACAAAATATTGAGATTTCTTAAATTGCGATTGCATTAAAGGAATCGCAAATTGCGATTCCTTAAATGCAATGCATGATGGAATCACAAATTGTGATTTTGCTAATAGGGGGTGTAGGTTACATACACACATGCCCTTGGGGCATGTGTGTGCGCAACATGTGTGCACAGTTCATTTTCAGGGGTGCAACAGTGTTTCCTTTTGACACCCTTGCACCCTTGAAATTGCATGTGCAATTTGCGAGTACCTATTTCGCATGCAATCTCCCATTCATTCCTATGGGCCTGTAGGCCCATAGGAATGAATGGGAAGGCATTCCTTAATTGCGAGTCGCAATTTGCGAGTCTCAATTAAGGAATATGTGTGGGAATCGCTAATTTACTAGACAATTCCTACATGCATAGGCTTTTGCAATTTCTTAATTGCGATTCCTCAATAATCGCAATTAAGGAATCGCAAAAGCCTACATTGATGCATGTACCTGTTAATCTTGCGCAGGACATTCTGCTTCCTCTATGGTGAGTTTCCTCACCATACTTCAACACTCATCACTGGAATCCGCCTCATCCACACCCTTCACCTTTACATTCCTCTTCTTTTTACATACTTTGGTGAAATTCCCTACCACACTGCAGTTAGAACACCTTTGTCTAATAGCAGGATAAAATTTGCTAGACGCTAGGTGTGAGGCATTACCACATCGGTAAAACCTAAAATGTTCTTTTTTGTACAAATCGCTATTTATTTTAACTTTAAATTTAGATTTAGCGAAAGTCTTACTTTTAACCTTACAAATAATCTCCTCAGGATTAATTATGGGTTCTGACTTGAGTACTTTAGCACTTCGGCTAGATAACTCTGTGAAGTAAGTGTCTGACACGGTAATAGCAGTAATGAATGTATTTATTGTTGAGCAAGTTACATAACAAAGCCCTAGACCGCTCCAGGCAGAGTACAGCTCCTCACCGCAATGGTCAAGTAAAGAACCCTGTCCACCGCACATTCCACCATGAAATGAATGGAACACAGAGTGCGATCCCTCCAAATACATTGCTTAAGAAAGAATACAACATTGTTTTCCCTTTTTGCTTTTAAACATCCTCACCTAACCAACCACCCCAAAAGAAAGAACATATACGTTCCCAAAAAAACAAAGTACTAAAAAAAAACAACACCCCAAGCTTAAAAAACAGAAGCAACACAAAACCAGCATTAGCAAAATGAGACACAAAGCAGAAACTTAATCACTAAAGTGATATCTCATCCAAAACCAGTGCAAGTATTAATTGAATCTCCATGAGACACCACGAGTCCTAACACCTCTCTGCACAGCACCTTCTAGGGACAACGCATCTTGTGAGTTTTTGGTTTACCCACTCTAAGAGCGTGTGGACACCTCTTGCCCTTTTGATAAGTTGCCATTGCAAGACAAACCACTGATTCCTCCAAGTTTATTCACAGGAGAGCTTTCTCTATGTGTTTCTGCAACTCTGATCAGCTTTCCAGTGTTCCATCAATTGCGTCTCATCACTCTCGCAGAGTTACCGCACAAGCTCAGAAAACTTTGAGTCACCTTTTTTTACAAACATAGGTGACTTTATGTGGACCCAATCACCGAATTTGACTGGACTCTCCATCACACACTTTCTTGCATCATAGTATTCCCTTTGTTTGGAGTGAGCCCTTTGAACATTATGTTGGATAATGACATCACGACACTCATAAGATAATTTTCCCTTTAAAAATGTATTCACCCAAGCTGGCCTAAACTGAGTGTATGGTTTCCTGCACTTCAAAGATTCAAATGGAGACACTCCCGTAGTGGAATGTGGAGTGAACGGTAAAACCACACCATTGATTGAACACACCATCTACATCACAACCATTAGCTAATGCCCACTTCACACATTCCACCAGAACACTGTTAAAGCGTTCCACTAAACCATTAGTCTGGGGATGATAGAGTGAGCTCTTTAGATGTTTAATGGAACTTTCAGACAAGAATCTCTCCACTTCCCCTGACACAAACTATGCTCCATTGTCCGAGATAAGTTCTTCAGGAAAGCCTTCATTCATGTAAAGGTCTTTTAGGAACAGCGTCACCGTCTTAGAGTTGGGTTCACTTATGAACCTGACATATGGCCACTGCAAGTAATAATCATTAAGAACTTACGCATAACGCACTTGATGCGACAACACAGTGAACATCCCCACCAAATCAATCCCCTCTTTCTTCGGGGCCAAGAAGGACGCTTAATAGTCATCGAAGATGGCGTGTGCGTTTTAGGAGATTTTCACACGTAGCCCACACAGGACATGCCTTAACTAACAGATCTACTTCACCATCCATTAGTGGCCACCAGAATGTAACGTGTACCCTGCGCTTAGTTAATGTTGCTCCTAAATGTCCTTCATGAGCTTTTTTCTAGAATAACACGTCCCAGATTCATGAGAGGTATCAACTTTTCATCTCTCATGAGCAAACCATCCTCAATGGTCAATTCATCAGAGACCTTACAGAATGGTTGGAGATTTAAACTCAAGGATCTCTCACAGGACCATACTCTTCTGCCAAACTCCACTACTTCTTTCAGGACACAGTCATTAGCCATCTCACACCTCAATTGATTTTAAGTAAGTTGACTAACACTTCCATCTTCCACTCCTGCAATCAAACAACATTCATCATCATATTAATCAGTTATCTCCTCTTTATCTATAATAGGGTTACTTGACAAATAATCGTCTCTCACATATCTCCCTCCAGGGATGTGAACCACCTCAAAATCAAGTTGAAGCAACCTGGCTGCTAACCTCACAATCCTAGGAGTGCTGCTCTCACAATTGGTCCCATTAAGAATCAAACCCAAAGGTTTGTGATCAGTTTGTAAAATAAAATGTTGTCCCCAGAGATAGTTTTTGAATTTCTCGATGGCCCACCAGTAGGCCAACAGCTCCTTCTCTATAACAGAATAATGGGTCTCCGTTTCCTTAAGACCCTTGAAGCGACTCCAGTAGTATGTTCAAGATCGCCAGATTTCTGTGTTAAAACAGCACCAACACCCAACTTGCTCACATCCACTGTCAACACGCATTTCAAGTTATGGTCATACTTTTTAGAGCACTTACGATGGTCAATTGCTGTTTGACATCTTCAAAAGCAGCCACACACTCAGCACCCCACTGAAATTCTGTTCTTTCTTTCAACAAGTTTCATATGGATCTAACCCTGGAGGCAAGGTCAGGTATAAATCGTGAATAAAACTCACCGAGCCCCAGGAAAGATTTCACACCAGCTTTGTCTACAGGGGTAGGTGCTTCCAAATTGGAATCAACCAAACCAGGCTTGGGGCGCACACCCTCTTCTGAAATTGTGTGTCCAGGATACTCCACAGAAGACTTTAAAAACTGACACTTCTTTCTTTTAAGCACAAACCCTGCTTTTACAAAAGCCATGAGGACTTGTCTAAGATTGTGGTCATGTTCACTGCGGCAACTTGCGTGAATCAAAACATCATCCAGAAACACAGAAATGTTAGAAAAACCCTTAAGTAACACGGTCATCAGCCTCTGGAAGACTGACGCCGCTGAGGCCAAACCAAAGGGCATGCGGCAGGATTGAAATGTACCCAATGGAGACACAAAAGCTGTCAGATAACATGATTTAGGTGCCAACTCAACCTGGTGGTAAGCTGTGGCCAAGTCGAGTTTAGTGACATTTCTCAGATTTTTGGGAGAGGATGTGAATCTACCCAAATTTCTCTATTGAGAGCCCTAAGATCCACAGAGACCCTCAAATCTCCATTTTTCTTCTTTGCGACCACAATGGGTAAAAGCCACAGTAAGGAGTCCACTGGCTCAATGAATCCTTTCAAATGTAATCCCTTTAATTCCTTCTCTAACTCATCATGGACATTGAAAGGAATACCCCTCATCTTATCCTTTACAGGTATAGCAATATCTTAATTTTGTGTTTGACCGCTACGATGTTCCCAAGCTCACCAGAGAAGTCTTTTGGGAATTCATTAAACAACAACTCAATGTCATCTGATTCTCTAATCACTGTAACTTGTTTCTTAGCTACTGGGCCAAGAACCATACCAAACAGCCCTCGATGGAACCACCCTAGTATGTTCATTTCCTCTACTGCAACATAGATTTTACCATAAATGCATCTTCCTTTAAACACCATGCTGTCCACAAAGAAACCCTGGAGATCTATTTTCCTCCCTTCATAAGAGAAAGGAGACCTATCAGGTGGACACAATGAGTGCCCTGGCCATTTCAGGCTGAACAACTCCTGTGTGATCAATGTGATTCTTGCTCCAGAATCAACCAAAAGATTAAGTTGTTCGTCCCCAACCTGAACATTAAAACATAAGGATCTACACATTGTTCTTGCTCAGACCTTTCCATTTCGGCATGGCCTACAACTAGAACCATATCTTGCAGTTCACACATTAGATCTTCAACATTGGTCTCATAATCATTAGAAATGACTGAGACCCTAGTTCCCTTACACTTTACACTTTGACAGACTTTAGCAAAATGTCCCATTTTTGCACATAGTCTACACTGGACATTTCTTGCTGGACTCACTCTTCCTCCTTTATGGTGCACAGGATTACCACACCTGAAACAAATACTACTTTGTTTAAAAAATAAATTCTGCAGCACAAGATTTCCAGACATCAATGCTGATGAAGAAGCCTTATTCATCCGTCCCTTCTTGTCCCTCGTAAGCACTGTGTTAACCTGTTCCACACATTTGTCTTCCACTTCCTTAGCTGATTTAATAGATGTTTCAATGCTCTTTGCAACCCTGATGGTATCTGATAAAGAAGGATTACCCATTGACAACAGTTTTTGTTTAATGGACTTATCCATGCAGTGGCAAATGAATTGGTCTCCGATAATTTGCTCTCCAAGATTTTCAGACTGACACTCCACAGCTAATTTATACAAAATAGAAATAGATGTGTGAACATCTTCTCCAGATCTTTGTTCTCTCTTGAAAAACATGTGCCTTGACACCACGAGGCTGGGTACAACATCGAACCTTTGAACCGGGTTTTTTTATTGCTTTCTCATAGACATCTAATTCTTCTCCCACATCAGCATGAACCTCAGGGAGGTGTTTTAAGGTTGACCTTCCTTCAAATCCTAGAGAATGCAACAATAAATACTTTCTCCTCTCTGGTCTGAACCTGGAAGCACCAATTGCTCCCAAGTAGGTCTTGAATGCATCATACCACTGCTTCCACGGTATTGGTGGATCCCCTGGTGTTTCTAAAAAAGTAGGTGGAGGACTGACTGCATGACAGCTGCGGCACACTTCCAACACTAAAGCGATATGATAGACCAAAAAGTTATGTGTTAAAAATAATTTAACCACTTGAAGCAACAATGAATGAGGCACTGCAATTGAATATGACCTGACTGCTGAATATCACTTTGACACACTAGGACTATTGAACATAATATTGGTCAATATAGGTCTGGTGAAAATATTGTTTGTTAAAACATGAGCACCAACTTCGTTTGTGTGAATTGTGCCTGGAGCACTGTATATTGAGATGCCACAGTTTATGCATCTGCCATCAGATCCATCCCAACCACATAAGATTGCCGGTAGACTTTCTTCCGTTTTCGAAGGGAGATTGGGCACAAAAACAAAGTGAGAAATACAATCTTGGATGACCGCTTTAAGATGGCTGCCGGTTTAACTTTATATCCAAAGGAAATAGACCTCCCTACAGATAATCAAGCATGCGCATGATGTTACAGTCCTGAGTTGCACTCTGACATGCCACGCTCCATGTTGTGCACTGACCTGATGTAGTAAGATGGCTGCTGCTCTTTTCCTCTTTCTAGAGGAAATCGATGTCAGGTGCCACCTGCGCATCCACCTCCTCTCGCTTAGTCCGAATGCTGTGATTCCCTGCGGGGAAAAAGATTTGTGGTAAACGTTGTTTACCTTGCTGAGCAAGTTACACAAATAAGCCCTTGACTGCTCCAGGCAGAGTACAGCTCCTCACCTCAACGGACAAGTTAAAAACCCTGTCAATCGGACATTCCACTATGGAATGGACTGAACACAGAGTGCGATCCCTCCAAATACATTACATAAGACAGAATACTGCACTCTGCTTTTCTGACAATTGCTAAAATATCTTTGAGCTCAGCATCACCATTTATCCATAATCTATTTTGAACAGCAAGATCAATAGTGTGCATAACAACTCGGTCTCTAATAAACTGTTCTTGTAGGTGATCAAATTTACAATCATCTGCAAGTTTAGTGAGTGCAGCCACGTATTCATCAACTGTTTCATTCACTTCCTTTTTTCTTTGAAAATAATTTCTATCTAACCATGCCCATACAAACTGTAGGTGAGAAATGATTGTCAAAATCCTTCAGTACTAGATCAACAACTTTAACATCACCCCCATCCGAAGTTTTAGTCATATGTCCATATACGTTAAGACCTTCAGGGCCCAGAGAATGTAGGAAAATCTTTTTGTCAATGCCGGAGCCATTTTACCATCTTCATCTATAGTTTCCAAGAAAGTTAGAAAGTAGGCTTTCAAGTCTACCCATTTCATGCATGGGTTACTTCCTGCTGGCTAAAATGCTTGTGGGGCAGTAATGTGAAATTGTGTGATGCCATGAGGAATTATGAGCATTAAATTAAGGAATAACACAGTACAGAAATTCCAAAGTAATGAGCAAACAGCATCCATTGTTCACCTGAGAAGGACTAGTTTGCTGTGATGATTAAAATGTACCAGAAGAATAAAGTACCTTTATGTGAAGTAAAATGGTTATTTTCTTAATAACATGCTGGAAATGCCATAGTACAGCCCTCCCAACGAAGAGATGTCATCCAAGATGACCTCGCAACATAAGGTTAAATTGGCGTTGCGTTCCAAAGCATGGAACGGTGTAAGAGCAATGGAATGTGGAAAGGTAGAAGACAGCGCTCTGTTGCTGCCTATCAACCTCCAATTGTTGAAAAAATGCTGGCAAACGTCAGGTGGAATCAATAGAATCCTCAATACAGCTTGAAAGATGCTGAAAAGGTCCAAAGGAAGGACCTTGCAACATGAAGGAATTCCTGTGGCACAAATGTCGTCACTCGGCAAGGTAGTGGAATACAGATAATCCAAAAGACCTGAACGAAATTGCCAATGGTAGATCCAAATCCTGTGAAGTGCTGGAAACTGCGTATTCCAAATTGCACGCAATTCAATGGGTTCCCTGGTGCTTCAACAGTGCTTGTCGCCAGTTTTGTAAAGATAAATCTGTGATCCAATGAAGTATTCAAATAAGATTTATTGTAGTTGAAGCACCTACACAGGTAAACACCTTCCTGCTCCTGTCTTCTCAGCAACTGTCCTGAGGTTCCAGTGGAAGGAATCTGGAACACTCAAGACATCACACATGAAGAACACATTACAAAAGATGCATATGCAAGTACTTTATGTTACATCAGATTTAAAGGAAACTTACCCTACACAACAGTCATTTATCTAGTTTTTAAAGTTATTCATAATCGGGAGGAGATTACATCACATAAGGGGGATCTCAGACATGGACACATTTTCTGGGGCTAAAGATTTGGCATTATTTGGCAATTTCTTGAACTTATACACCATTAAATGGCATTTACATCACTTTGGGGAGATCTCAAAAGTAGCCAAGTCTATTTAAAAAAAATCACAAAGGGGAAATGTGGAATATTTTAATACCAGTATATTTTAAATGATTTTCCCACAACAAACTCCCACGAAAACTACATAGAGAAACAAACGTATATTGCCACTATCTTACATAGTCTGTATCTAGATTGAATGGCCTCACAAGTAGAATCTCATGTGTTGTTACAGACAGGAAGAGGTTGTTTAGCAGACTTTTATGCAACAGGACTACATGGTTTTAATCAGGGTTAATCATGTGTAGCTTTTAGAGTACTCCACAGGCTTTTTATATGTCTCCAAAAGGGACATATTCAGCCTGTATCACAGAAAAACAGTCTTTACTTTTAAAATACAGGTACTCCAAAAGCAATACCCACAGGCATAAACTTCATGCGAGGTCACCCAAAAATTGGGACCATTGAATTAATTTGGTCAATCCTACAGTTGAACTCTTCAGATGGTATATCTAGGGTTGTTCTAAGTGGAACAGTCTTTGAGCTCTAGAGTTTTGGTGATATTTTTCTTTTATATACCATTCCAAATCATTCTCAGAGTGATTGTTCTCAACAAAATGTCTCATCAGTTTAGTGACTGTTTTTTTACTCCTTATTGTGCTTTGGTGTTTATTTATTCTAACCCGGATGAGTCGTCATCCCTATATATTTCAGTTTACAGGGGCACCCTATCATATAGATGATAATAGAAGAACCACAATTGGTGTGGTGTTTCAACATCCAAGGGGTATTAAAAGCCAGATCCAGCTCCTTGGATCTTCTTGTAAGAGGGCATATAGTTCAGAGGCCACACGGGAAATGACCAACCACGCCGTTCCTAATGTATTTGTCTGTAGCACGGGTCTAGGTCGGGTATTGACCAAAGAGTCCTTCAATGAGCGACCACGCAAAGGAAAGAAAACATTATTCTTGAAAAAGTGTGTGAGCCTAATGTAAGAATCTTCCAATGCTTGTTTACAATCTTTTTCGTTGGATTGGGGAGAGTGCTGAATGTGTTAACACAAATTAAATGATTGTATAATTTTTGCCAAAGGTTTACAGAAGTTGTTCAAGTGGATTGTTGAGGGCTCTTTTCAAAGCTTTACTTACTATCTATTTACTGTCTGGTCTGGATACTCTTTTTCTTTTTAAGTAAGTTCACATGGATCTTAAAATCATTCTTGTCTGAGCAATTACTTCTGAGCCACAGGTAAACCATCATGCAGTTATTTAGGATGAAAGCTGTCACACCTTTGTAGAATATTGCGATCTGTGTGGGTTTGTAGTAAACCTCGCTCTTGGGGCTGTTATTCTGAGGATAAATCTGTAGATCCAAGAAAGAAAATCCTGTCTTACTGAAGGTCATAGTGAACCTCAGAAACTCATCCTTTGTGTTAATCCAATTACTGTAATCCAGTGCTTCTGCCTCACTACCTCTCCAAATGACAAAAATGTAGTCAATGTATCATTTCCAAATTCTAATTTGGTTAGAATATAGATTTATATTATTAAGAATATATGTTATTTCAAAATTATGTACATACAGTCAAGCTATGCTGGGGGTGACTGTCCTGCCAATTAAAGTACTGTGCACTTGCAGAAAAATCTGGTCTGAAATAGTACCATGTCAGTGCCATGTGTGCACAATCCAACACAAAACCCACTGGAGTGATTGAGTCGTAGTACTTTTCTTTGAAGAGGCCCTCTAAGACCTTTAAGCCACGTTAAGTGGCTTAAAGCTTCCTTGTGAATAAGGCTAAGCCCCTATCTCCACCACAACGTCGATAAAAGTGGCGTCGTGGTTGCGATAGGGGCTTGTACATATGTCCCTAGGTTTACATAGGTATAATTGTGTACAGATCACAGTCTCTAATTGGGACATCTGTGGGAATTGCATTTGAGACCACAGGCCTACAGTTCAGGAATTCAACTTCGATCAGATGTGATGTGTAAGAGATAGGTCACTGGATTGAGAGGAGGTCATTGTTCCGAGGTTGTTTGTACTATTAGGTCACTGAATCTGTTTATGCTCTGGAGACAAAGGGAATACAGTTCTAAGGCCACGGAAGTGCAGCAATGGACATTTAGGTGTCTGTGATCCAAAACACTGAGGTTGGAGTGCGTGTAGGGCACCTCAGGAGAGGGAAGTTATGTGAATTGTGACAAATCCAAGGGCAAAATCACTCTTCCTGCAAAGTCAGTCAGCCAGTCAGTCAGAGATGTGATAGTACATGTAAGTGCAAAGTCATTGGGTGCAGAGAGAAAGTGTAGTAGTAACATGTCACATTAGGTGTAAAAGGTGTGCTTCAGTATAACATCATGTGAGAAATTGGGTTACTGATTGAGAGGGATGAAACCCTACTCAAGAAGCAAATACAATCATTTTCAAGGTGAGGCACAAGCAAACCCAAAATTAACCTGTGCTCAACCCTTTGGTAGCTTGGCACAGAGCAGTCAGGTTTACCTGAGAGGTAATGTGTAAAGTATGTATGCAGTACTTCAAGCTGTATTAAAGTGAACACAAAACAAAAGAAAGATCCCACACAAATTTAGAACAACAGAGTAGAATTTTATAATATAAATCAAGACAAAAACAATAAAAAAAAATCCAATCAGTAGAACCGGAGATATGCAATTTTAAAGATCTAAGTGAAAATAGCACCAAAAAGCCCAAAGTACTACATGCAGCTATCTGGTTGTGTGAGGCTGGGAGAAAGACACAAGTTCAGGCTGAACGCAACGGAGTACAAGGGACCAGGTTAGTCCCGCTGAATAGTTACAGTCTCAGTCCAGCGCAAAGAGCCCCGTTCCCGGTAGAGGGGGCCGCGAGGAGCAAGAAAGCATCGCGGATTGCTATCGCTGCAGTGCAAAGATCCTGTTGTCGTCATAGGCGGTCAGGCCAAAACATCACAATGGCACTCCCTGTGAGCGGTCGAGGCTGTAGTGCGAAGAGTCAGGTTGACGGAACTTTGGATTTGCTGGAAGTGTGAGTGACAAGGTTTTGGCACCAACAGGCCCGTTCACAGTCGCAAAGAGTCCAAAAATTCAATTTAACCCCACTGAGGACACTCTAAGGGTCCGGTACCTATGGGGCACCACTTGGAGGTCAGGGGCACACTTCAGCTGGAGGTGGGTGTTGGTTCAGGTGGTCGGGAGCCTGTCATGTCCTTGAGGCTCTGAATAGGGCCAGCAGACTAGCTCTTGGAGTCACTCTGGGAGTCCTAGGTTTAGGTCCAGGTCCAATCCTTCTGACTCAGGCAACAGGGCAGCAGGCAGCAGGCAGCAATCCAGCAAGGCAGCATTCAAGCAAGGCAGTAGATGAGCAGGGCAGCAGTACAACAGAGTGACAGCCCTTTCAGCAGTACAGCAGTCCTTATTTTTGGCAGAGTTTCCACAGGTTCAGAAGTGTGCTGCAGAGTTTGTGTCTGATATTTATACCTTGTGTCTTCTTTTAAGTGGGAGAAGCTTCTAGACATTTCCCTTTGAAGTGTACAGGTTTCCTGCCTTCCCTGCCCTGGCTCTGGACTAACTACAGGGGGTACGCAGCCCTTTGTGTGAAGGCAGGGCACAGCCTATTCAAGTGCAGGTAGGGCTGTGCCCAGCTCAGACCTCCCATCCTGCCAGTGATAGCCCATCCAGGCACACCTAAGCTCTCTGTTGTGTGTGGCTGTCTCGGAGAAATACACAAAGCTCAACTGTCAGCTTCACCCAGTCATGTGATCTAGAAACGGGCTACAGGCAATAAATGTTTAAGCAGGAAAAGGCCAACTTTCTAAAAGTGGCAGTTTCAAAATTGTAATTTCAAATCTGACTTCATCTTAAGAGACGATTTTTCATTACAATTCCAAGTACACCAAACATGAAGTGTTAAATATAATAATGTAACTCCAAAGTTATCCTATTGAAGAAGCAGGCGTTGCAGTAGTGAAAAACAAATGTAAGATTTTTCACTATCAGGACATGTAAACCTTAAAAGTACATGTCCTACTTTTAAATACACTGCGCCATGCCCTCTGGGTTGTCCCAGGGGTGACTTATATGCATCAAAAAGGAAGGTTTGGGTGTGGCAAAAGGTTTATTTTGCCAGGTCGGAAAGCAGTTTAAATCTGCACACACAGGCTGCAATGGCAGGCCTGAGACATGTTTAAAGGACTACTTAAGTGGGTGGTACAATCAGTGCTGCTGGTCTTCTTGTAGCATTTAAATTACAGCCGCTGGGTACATGTAATACCCCTTTACTGGAGACTTACAAGCAAATTAAGTAGATGAATTGGTTCTAAGCCAATTCAGCCATGTTTAAAGGAGAGAGCACAAGCACCTTAGCACTGGTTAGCAATGGTAATTAGGGCAGCATTCTAAAACTCAACAAAAACAGGTTCAGAAAACAGTAGGGAAAGGCAAAAAAAAGTCTGGGAATGACCCTGCTGAAAGAGCCAAGTCTAACACATCACATTTGCTTGATAGCATATTGAAGTACAAAATCCCACTTGGTAAAACATATATGTGGAAATCGTTTAGGGTGCCAAATTACATTTATGAGCAATATCATCTTTAGGGGATTATATCACCACTGGAGCAAAGTAAGCAGCACTGTTTTAGTTCTTTCAGGAGCAAAATCACATTTTGGTGCTAAATCGCCTCTGGTAAAACAACAATATCAGTGTGGAAATAATCAGAGTGAACACTTAGATGTAAAATCACTTTTAGGTGAAAAATCACACTTGATGCAATATCAATAGCAGTGTGGGAACACTTTTGTGGCAAAAAACATTTAGGTGAACACTTATTTTGATGCAAAATCACTGTTGATTGAAACTCACTCTTGATTCAACATCAACAGAAGTGTGGAGACACCTTTAGGTGCAAAACACATTCATGAGCAAAAATCACGGTAGGTGCAACACCATCATTATTGTGGTAAACTTTTTGGAGCACACCTCATATTTATGTGTAAAATTACTTGCAAAGTTACTTCAAATTAAACAGCATTGTGGCATCCCATTTAGCTGTAAAATCTCATTCACATGCAAAATCACATTACCCTAAATTACTCTCTGCAGTGTGGAAACACTTTTATGACTGCAAACACAACTCTGCTGCAGTGCATGGACCCTTCCCTTTACCTTCCATGCACTTCAATGGCAAACAACCTTTAGGCAGATGGACGACCGGAACTAAGGACCTTATTACGATAGTGGTGCGACCGAAACCAACAGGACGTCGGTGACGGTCCAACCGCTGAGAAACCGTCTGTCCAACCGCCACATTTTGATGCATGTGGTTGGACCGTCAACTGTCAAGGGAAAGATTGTTACCTCCGACAGGATTTAGGATCCCATCGGGACAGCGGTCCGAATCGTATGCCTTGCATGGCGGTGGTGCCTGTGCAGGCACCGCCGTAGAGATTATGATGTACCTTTCCAATAGCCTTTTCATGGCAGTCCGCCCTTGAGCTTTCTGATGCACAATAGACATGGGAAATTTAAAACATATAAAATTGCATGAAGTGGGACAATCTCCTCTTTTACTTCATACCCCAATCTCCTGTTCCCAGAAGGCCTTTCAGGTCCTCTAAAAGGGCTGATTTGAGGGTTTACCCCGGGGATTAAAAGCCCAATGGACCAGGAGGCACATCTATCAATTTTTCATGCAGAGCAATACAGCAATCCACCTTGATGTTCTGTGCTGAGTGAAAGGGAAAGGGAAAGACAGGAATGTGCCACATTTAACATTATACAGTGTAATCAGGTCCTAACCTTGCGCTGGTGCACTTCTGGCTGACTACCATGGTACAAGGGTGCCTGCGTTGTATGCAGGATTGTGTTTGTGCATGAAGGGACACCTTCCTGCACAAAATCAATCCTGAGAGGCATTTTTCTGTTCCTATTTGTGCTGCACAATGGGAGCCGTAGCATTTTAACTCATTCTCAGCTCTACTATTAATGGTAAATCTGTAAATGCGCCCAACTCCATGGGTGAATGAGTGGTAACACCCACGCTCCACCCAAAGGAATGCCTCCCTGAGACAGAGTAACCCAAGGCAGCGATGTGCGCTGCCTTGCGTTACTCCAGCTTTATCAAGCCATGCAGGGCCACAGAAGGTGGCCTTGCGTGGCTTGATAAGTCTGACTTTGTTGTTGCATCGCCCTTGTGCCCACTTGTTTGGAGCAGGGGTGACGCAACACAGTGATAAATGCCCAAAGGGATTTTTTGCATGCCATACATTCATATAGAGTGGGAGGGCAGCCTCGCCTGGGATAGTGTTGCATCCCTCATCACTTTGGACTAGCACCCTCTTTTAGATCAAACAATGACGGGACCACCAGAACCCTGGTATTTGTAGCAATGGTTTGACCTTTGCAGGGCACTTTGGTTATTAGAATTGGTGGTCTCCATATAAACCACATCTGCTTGGATTGCCATGGGACCCTTGGTGACAGTCAACCCTAGACCCAAATATTGTAAACATTGTCTAGGGCTATTGTCTAGTATTGTCTACAGTATCTTCTCCTCAAATTTACATTTAGTGTGGTTGTGATTTTGACCCTTTCTTGTTTCAAATGACAAACTCATCCACACATTTTAGACACCATTTTATTTGGGGGGGCGGGGGGTGTCGGAATGCAGGATTGTGAAACATTTGCCATTATCATTTTATTTAGACAAAATGTTTGATTTCCTATTTTGCATGTCTGTAAAAAAGTCACTTTTTGCAAACACACCCTCATGTAGAATAATGATAATTAAAGATTTATGAGTAGTACTGCTAACATCTATCCCTTAACACAGATTCTTGGGTATATTTAATAATGCAGAGCTTTAATTTACTTCAGAAGCTATCCCTTAGCTTCACCTTAAACCAACATTTGGACTGCTGTGTGAGGAATTGGATTGTTGGTTGAGTAGGGTGTGAACCATTCTCAAGCGACAGCCACAATCCTTGTCAGGTTGAACCTCAAAAGCCTCTCAATTAACCTATGCTTAACCCTCTGGCAGCTTGGCACAAAGGAAATCAGACTTAACTTGGAGGTACTGTGTAAAGTACTTATGCAGCACTCAAATAGGAATAAAGTTAAGAGACAACACAAGAAAAGTCCCTAACAAATTCAGTAGAATAGAGTACAAATCAATAAATTCTTAGAGACCAAAATGGCAACAATCCAATCAGTAGAACATGTGTTATTAATTTTTAAAGCTTAAAGTGAAAAATAGTACCAAAAAGAACACAGTATCAACTGTGGTCATCTGGTTGCGCCACACTAGGATATAATCACAAGTTCAGGTCGACCACGACGGCGTGTGCGCCAGATAAAGGGACCAGGTTAGTCCCACTGAGAATTTCACCCTAAGTCCTTAATATGATGCGTTGCCTAGTGCTACGTCTGTTCCAATGAAGAGCTGTAAGGGCTGCGATGTGAGGCCCTGCATTAGTCAAGTAACTCTGCATCAGTACTGATGAGGAGCTGCGAGGGCTGGGAGGTGAGGTGCTGTGTTGAGTTGCGTCCCGCTGCATTTGTTTTGATGGAGCTCACAGTGAGCTGGTACAGCACCCTTAGTCCCACCTCCAAGGATCAAGGACTGGGAAGCAGCACTTGGTGGGGGGGGGGGGGCAGGACTCACTGCAAGCAGAGTGGAGGTGCAGGATTGAATGGTATTGGATCTTGTTATGTCCCTGTAGCTCAGAACAGGAGGTCAGCCAACTAGGGATTGGGGTCATTCTGATGGTCCTTAGTCCAAGAAGCAGGTCGGTCCTTTTTCATTCAGCAGGGCAGCAAGTCAGTCCTTCTGGTGTCAGGTAGTCCTTCTGAATCTCCCACAGATCAATGTCCTAATGTGTTTTTAGGTCTCGCTGAGCCCAGCGCATGCGCTGGCTCGAAGAGACATTTTGTATGTGGGCATTTCAAAGTGCTGCTGGCTGGCCTAACGCTTGCGTTCACGCGATCGTGCACGCGCGCAGCCGGCCGCCAGCAGCACTTTGAAAACTCCTGCGTCATCGCGATCACTTTTGCTTTCAGAGCGATCACGATGACGCACGCGCACACACAACTCCTGCTTCTCCCCCTCCCCCACCACATATTGCGTCTCCAGCCGCTCGCGCCACGATTATACCCAAAGTTAAGAAATATAATAAACATCTATTTCGTTAACTTTTGGTATAATCGTGGCACCCGCGCTTTACTTTTAATGTTATAAGTAAAGCGCGGGTGCCGCGATTATACCAAAAGTAAAGAAATTGATGTTTATTATATTTCTTAACTTTGGGTATTATCGCGGCTTCCACGCTTTACTTTTAATGTTATAAGTAAAGCGCGGCTGCCGCAGCTGCCTGGCGAGCGCTTGTTTCTCCTGGACCTTCATACTCACTTCCATGGGAGTCTTTTCTCTCTTTCTCTTTTGTGCCCCTCTTCGGCACTTAGGATGAGCTTAAAACTGCAAAATAACTCCATACAAACAACAATCATACCGCATCATGACATGAAAGAAATCCGCGCATAAATCTGCTAGATGGGGGGTGTGGCAGCCTGGCAGGGAATTACCGACCCGCCTTACCTGAGTTCTCTGTTTTCTCAAAGACCGACATCCCTGCATTACCCGCTCCGGCTGTTCTGCTCACTGCCCGCTGCCTCCCTACACCGGGTCATGGTGTCCTCCCTCGCACCGGACGTGCAGGGACCGAGAGCGGACAGCGCCTCTCTCACTGATAACCAGTTTGACTCAGCGGGATCCCAGCTGTGGCTCTTCAAGGACCGCTCATCCGAGCACTTTCTGCAATTCCCGCCACCCCTTTACCGAACGATTCTCCTGCACCTCTACCGCTTCTTCTCTCCCTCCCTTCACGCTCCCTCCTATCCCCTTACTACTCCCCTTTCTCCACCCCATCTCATTCCCCTCCTCCTGGTCCCTACCTTGTACTGTCTATCCTCCTGTCTCCCCTATCCGACCTTTTCTGTCTTCACCCCCGAAGTGATTCACTCTCCCCCCTCCCCCCGCCCCGCCGTTTTAAACAGAGAGCATCCATGGGGCGTGCATGGCACTTCCTATATCACTTGTTATCCTTTGTCTGCCCTTACTAACAACCCTCTACATTTTTTTTGTTGCACTTTTATATAGTGTGCACTCGACCCGAAGTTTTCAGAGCGCTTGATATGAGCACCAGTTGAAATACAGACTGACTCGTCCATTTTATCATTTTTATGCACAGGGAGATTATTAAGGGATTGCCCAGAATCTCAGGATGTTTGAGCCTCCCGCCAGACTCGAACCTGGCTCCCCAGCTTCAAATTCAGCCGCTCTGGCCTGACTAACAGCCCTCCTCTGCCCGTGAATTCCCCTGAACGCCCCAACAAACCTGCTCTGTCCCTAAAGCCCCGTGTCATAAGGGTGACCCCCCCAACTTGTCCTCTCTTAGTCAGCAGTGAAAGGCGCGCAAAAAACACTTTTCCAGTTATCTGTATTGTCATTAAAATTTCGCCGTACAGCTTACTTGCGAGAACGATAGTTGGGTCCAAGTGCAGTGTGTAATAAACGTGTTGTCCAAGAGATGACGTTGCAACCACAAAACATCGAAAACTGTGCGTGAAGTCGAGTGACAGTCGTGCTGGCCTGGATGCGGCAGTAATCACAGAGTGGCCTCAAACGGCCTTGAATTGTCTTTTTGCAAATTGGACGAGGCTGTAATCACTGAGTACGCCGAAGAAAAGCTGCTCACGTAATTGGTTTCGGACCAGATATCTTGTGATGCATGTTTGGCTGCAGTTTAACTTAATTATGGGAGGCCTAGATAGAGACGAGCCCATATAAGACCGTCCAGCAGTTATATCCCAGCCGGCAGCCGAGCTGGGCCCAGCCGCAAACAAGTTGCGCGTTTCCTATCCAGAGCCAGCAGGTCTATAGGTTACACCGCTCCTCAATGCATGTAGTGCTCAATTTGCACAGTGGTGGGCCTTGGCGCTCATCATGGGGGACCAGAACTTATTTTTCAGCATAGGCTTTTGTTTGACCCAGAACAAGAGAGAGAGAAAAGCAGAAAGGGAGAATTAAGGAGGAAGGCAAACATAGGAACATTGATGCTGGAACAGTTTTCAGAGTGGGGGTGCTGCCATCGGTGTTATGTCACTGAATTCATAGGGATTGTGAAAATCCAAGCTTGGCCCAAAGAACAAGTGAGAGGATGTGGTCCGTCGGCTAGATTGCCGACTTTTGAGCTGGGAAACCAAGGTTCTGAGCCTCGGGGACGCGTCCACATCCTGTGATTCTGGGCAAATCACTTAATCTCCCCATGCCTACCAAAACAAGCATTGGCATAGCCAATAGGTCTCACCTTTGGGACCTTATAAGTGTCTAGCCATGCAACAGTTAATGCTGTTGCAGTAAGGATATTGTGCTGCATAACTAAATACTTATAAGTTCCCAAAGGCGAGACCTATTGGCTATGCCAATGCTTGTTTAGTCTGGTGCCAATTTTGAAGTGGAAGAAACTTCTGGAGTTTTCACTTTACAGAAGTGTCTGGAATTTCCTGCCTCCCTGCCGTGCCTCCACTGCCTGGGGTACCGAAAGGCTAGTTCGAAGTTCTTTAGTTGTGTGCTGATGTAGTGAAGTGCAAGTGGGGTTGTGCACAGCTCTGCCCCCCCCATCCTGCTAAGATGGCCCATCCTGCCAACTCCACGTTCCCCTAATCTGTGGCTATCTGGGAGGAATACACAAAGGCCAACCGCCAACTACACCTAGGCCTGTGACTCAGCAAACAGGCTGCAGACAGCAAATGGTCAGGACAAGAAAAAGCCAACTTTTAAAAGTGCCATTTTCAGAATTGTGACCTAAAATCCAACTTTACCATTAAAGAGAATGTAAAATATTTTGAGTTGCAAAATTGGGATACAGACTTATCATAAAAAGATATTGTGATACAAAATTATTGTGATGCAGAAATATCATCAAGAATAACGATTTCTTTCAAGTAAGTAATATCACTGTTAAGAATATCATTGTCATTAATATTGCTTTCAATAAAATACTTGTAAAAAATATTGATTTTTAATTATTCTGCTGTGTTTTAGTTCATATATTAATTGTATGTGTTATTGTTTGTACAATTGTTAATAATATTTTTAAATATGCAATTTTAAATTATTTATCATTTTTAATTTATTGCTAATAGTAATTTATAGTGTTGTAGGGGGTTACCATGATTGTAGGAGTATAGAGTGGGAAGTTAAATAAGTATTAATTAATTAAAAATTAAGTATTAATCTATTATCAAGTATTTCATTTATTAATTATGTAAATTGTGTAATAATTATATTTTAGTTATATTTTAGGTATGGGCTGCTGGGTTTGTAGCGATATGGGGTGGGAAGTTAATTAAGCAATAATTGATTACCAATTAATGATTTTTTTGTTAAATAATCATGTTAATATTAAGAGTTCTATATTTGTTCTAAATTAATAGGATTATTCAAATATGAAATGTGTTTGAAGTAAAATACTTTTCCTACTGTTGCACAGATTGGAGTGGAAATAGTAAACTTAACCCCTCCGAAGTCCAACGTTTTCCCTACTGTTACACGGACTGGAAATAGTAAATGTAAGCCCTCTGAGGACCAGCGTTCTCCCTACTGTTGCACAGACTGGAGTGGGAATAGTACATTTAATTCCTCCAAAGTCCAACATTTTCCCCCACTGTTGCACTGACTGGAGTGGGAGAAGTAAATCTTACCCCTCAGAAGTCCAATACTTACCCTACTGTTGCACAGACTGGAGTGGGAATAGGAAATGTAACCCTTCTGAAGTCCAACGCTTTCCCTACTGCTACACAGCCCGGAGTGGAAATAGTAAATATTACCTCCGGAAGTCCATCGCTTTCCCTAAATGGCACAGACTGGAGTGGGAATAGTAAATCATACCCCTTAGAATGCCTGCGCTTTCCCTACTGTTGCACAGACTGGAATGGGAATAGTAAATCTTACCCCTCTGAAGTTCAATGCTTTACCTGCTGTTGCACAGACTGGAGGTGGAAATGTAAATCTTACCTCTCCGAAGTCCAATACTTTCCCAACTGTTGACCTATTTGAAGTGGTAATAGTAAATGTAACCCATCTGAAATCCTAATTTTGTACTACTGTTGAATAAACTGGAATAGGAATCGTATATCTATTATCCCCAGACTACAATACTTTTCTTAATATTGCTTAACCCCTTCCCTGCTCATGACGGAACCGTTCCGTCATGAGCCACGGTTGGCGTGTGCTCATGACGGAACGGTTCCGTCATGACACTCCAGTTGGCGGCCGCTCCGCCTGCGCGGCGCTGTTTCCCCGCCTGTGCGGGGGGACAACGCAAATGGGCGGAGTCATGACGGAACCGTTCCGTCATGAGCACAGCTCAACTGTGGCTCATGACGGAGCGGCTCCGTCATGAGCACAGGCCCACCGCGCTGCCCCCCTGCCCCCCCCCAGCGCTGCAGCGGAATGTCCGCAGCAGCGAAGGGGTTAAATAAATGTATTAGTATTTGTTTATTTTTGTTTAATTTATATTATTTGTTTGTATTTTTTATGCCTTATTAAATGTAATAAAGTAACCCGGTGCTATCTTATGGGAGACGTAGACCCACAGCAGTAATAAACACATTTCCTTGTAGTAGTGAGTCAATTTCCCTCTCTCTGTAGTAAGGAATATCCAGCCACTTGGTAAATCCAGAGTATTCTTTATTCGTGGCAAAAATGAACATGAACAGCCAACACGTGTTTCGCCCCTTTGGCACGATTTTGGCCAGGGCTTTCTCAAGGCTTAGAATTTAGCTCAGAACAGTTTCCCGTATGCTTCATCTCATTTTTTCATTTTTTCACTTTTTCAAAGGTTACTGTACAATACAGGTAAACCAGCCTCTGCACAAAATAGTATATATATATATATGTAGTAGCAGGATAAGAACAGGGGAACATAGTAGAAAAGGAGGAAGGGGAAAACATTTTTATGAAAGTACAAGAACCGCCCGGTGTTTGGTGGTCAGATATTAGGCTATGCATAGGCATTGTAACGATCGTAATTGCGTTATTAGTCACATCTCTTAAGGTTATTCCAATAGTTCAATCCAGAGAGCCTAACAACAAACGATTTGGGAGATAAGGATTTTTATATTTATTCTCCGGTTATGGAGAGTAAACAAACTCGTTTAGATTGTGGTAAATTTAAATTACCTAGACTTAATTTATGCGGTAAAATTAAAAAAAGAATAACTCAGTAAAAATAAGAGGCAGAATCCGTGGTATTTGAGGTTATAAAAGGGAATTTATTCCTTACAAAGGAATGATGATTCGAACCAGGCAATCGAGTTCCGTCACCACGAAGGTTCAGGAAGGGATCAGCAATACATTATTGACAAGTTATTATATTTATAGGAAAATGCATTACAGTAAAGACATATGCAGAAGGCGTAACAGCTGAGAAGAGAGATAAGAATACACATACGTAATGAAAAAGGCGTTACAATAGGCGTGCATAAAGGCGTATACTAGAAACGTCATTATGATGATGACACAAGTGGGTGGATCCATAAGAGAATCCTGCAAAGTCAGCAAAAATACATGGCAGAGATGCGCGCGCAGCCGCATGACGTGTGATTGACGTGTAACCAGAGGGTGAAGGGAACTTGACATTTAGCCCTACATGAGGAGACAGAAGTCTGGGATGTCAGGACAACCTAGTCCCAAATCATATCTGTGGGGAAACAAATCGCCTTCAGCGATCGATAGGGGAATCTTCGTGGGCATTTCAGTGGCCATCTTGAGTGCGTCGCGCGTTGTGCGCGGTTAGCACTCTAGTTGTTACACGCTGTTCCGCCAGGTCCAGCCACACTGGTTATGTAAGATGTCGCCCAGGAAGCGCAGCGGACGAGCGCAGCGGGCGCGCCGACAGCGCGCCGAAGGCGCGCTCAAGGCAAGCCCGTCTGCGCCCGTCAGCGCACTGTCAGGGCATAGGGCATGCCACTCTGCCCGTCCCACCTTCGAGCCAGTCATCCTGTCGTCTGAGTGGCTCAAATCCTTACAGCCACCCCGGTGCCCTACTGACAAGGTCTGTTTCGTCCTCCCCTATTCAGACTATGTCTGTGATAGATGTGCTTTTCATTTCTCACCTGAGCTCACTCCATCTGTCTCAGTGGACAGTACTTTATGCGCAGTTTCCATCTGCGCCTGCCTCATTAATGCCAGATCCGTGAACAAACATCATTTGGAGGTTTTTGACTTACTCACTGATAACAAACTTGACATCTTGTTTGTGACCGAGACTTGGCTTGATCCCTCTTCTAATCCCTTAGTCCATATGGCTACTCCCCTGGGTTTCAAAGTCCACCGGGTGGATCGCTGTTCTGGCAGAGGGGGTGGCCTGGCCATTTGGTACAGAGACAATTGGTCTTTTCGGAGTGAATCTTCTACTCTTTGGGGCAATTGTGAGGTCTTGCACTTCAATCTCCAACTATCGGCCCAATTCACTCTTGGTGGTTCTCTGATATACCGCCCCCCTGGCTCTGCTGTGAAATTTTTGGCATCCTTTGGCGAGGCTTTGGCTGAGCGCGCTTTGAGGTTTTCAAAGTTTGTTCTCCTTGGGGACGTTAATATCCACCTTGACTGTAGCGAAGAGGCAGATTCTGTTGCTTTTTCTGACGCACTTCATCTTGTTAACCTTTCTCAAATGGTCCTGTTCCCAACTCATCAGGCTGGGCACACTCTTGATATGATTGCCACTAATTTCCCTACCTCGGTCATAAAGCCACGTCCTGTGGCCTGGTCGGATCATTTCCCTATTTTTTTTTCCTGGGCATTACAAGATTCTTGTAAATCAGCCTTCAGTAAACGCCCGCCCCTTTCAAAGAAGGTGGTTTCTTCTCAGCTCAGTCTCGCACTTGATGCTTCTCGGCCCACCTTTGGCACTGATATAGAAGTCAACGTCACTCAATTCGATGAGTGGATTTCAGGTGCTGTGGCGTCGGGGTCGATAGCGGGGCCGGTTAAGCTGAGAAGAGAGGCTCCTTCTAAGCCATGGTTCACTCCTTTGTTGAGGAGCCTTAAGCATACCTGCAAAGTAGCAGAGAGGTCTTGGCGTATCGGCGGATATCTTCACCATGACAAAATGCTTCTTAGATCCAAACAAAAACTCTATTACAGAGCGATTAGGGAGGCCAAGGGCCTTTACTATGCTGCACGTATTGAACGTGCAAATAACAACACTAAAGAGATCTTTTCTATAGTGCAGAGTTTTTTGGCTCCTAATGCCCAGGTAGCTGTGGCCCCTGTTTCGGAGGCCTGGTGTAACACTCTGGCATCTTTTTTCAAGGATAAAATTATTAGCATTCAGGAGACATTTCGACCTTCAATGAAGTCGACTAGTCCTGAACAAATTCCCTTCCTGCCCAGGGCTTCTCCGACCAGGGTCTTCTCTGAGTTCTGTCCGATTGACTTGTCCAACTCCCTCAAAATTCTCAGAGCCCTCATGTCTGGCTCGCCAAATGATCCATGCGCGGCCAGATTACTCTCGGACGTGGCAGATACCGTAAACTCTGAGGTTAATTTCTTGGTCAACCAATCACTTAGGAAAGCACATGTTCCCAGGGCATGGAAACATGCTTTAATTTTGCCACTGCTTAAAAAGCCATCCCTTGATCCGCTGCTCCCCGAAAATTACCGACCTATCTCGCTTTTGCCTAGTCTGGCTAAAGTCTGCGAGAAGGCGGTCACGTTCCAACTGACCAATTTTGTCGAGGTGGCAGGCGTCCTTCATCCGGCGCAGTCTGGCTTCCGTGCCTCCTACAGTACCGAATCCGCGTTGCTGGAGGTTTCGGAATCCATTCGAGAGTGCTTGGACGCCGGTGGGAGAGCAGCATTGATACTGCTTGATCTCTCGGCGGCGTTCGACACGGTGCCTCATGCTCTGCTCCTCGACCGCCTCTCTGACGTCGGAGTCTCTGGGAATGCTCTGCTTTGGATCAGCTCTTTTTTGGAGGGTAGGATGCAGCAGGTTTGGATTCCTCCTTGTGCTTCGGTCCCTTTGAGGGTTACCACGGGGGTACCGCAGGGGTCATCACTTAGCCCTCTGCTTTTTAACATCTATTTGACTCCGCTTGTTTTTCTGGCGGAGTCTCTGGGGGCTAAAGTGATGGCCTACGCGGATGATACCCAGTTACTGTTCACATGGAATAAGGTGGACGATTCTGTGGTTAGACCTCATCAATGTCTATCTTCCGTCTTTCAGTGGCTGGCCAATGCACAGTTGAAATGTAACGAGGCAAAGTCGGAGGTCCTGCTTTTTGGCTCTTTTCCTTCTGAGTTCAGAGCGAGACTCTGGCCTTCCGGCTTTCCTTGTCCTCCGGCAATCAATGGAGCTGTCAAAAATCTTGGCGTATGGTTCGATGAAAATCTGAACTTTGCCTCGCACATAAAAAAACTTGCCGGCACCTGCTTTGGGCTTCTGAAGAGCCTTAGGAAGTTTCTACCCTTGCTTCCAGCTAGGGACAGAGAGACGGTGGTACGTGCCCTGCTTCTCTCCCGCCTTGATTATGCTAATGCCCTCCTGGTAGGTTGCCCGGGCTACCTGCTTTCGAAACTGCAGGTGGTCCAAAACTCGGCAGCCAGACTCCTGGGCGGTCTGTCCCCCTGGCAAAGTGCTCGGGCCCATCTTCGGACACTTCACTGGCTCCCCGTGGAATCTCGTCTTAAATTCAAAATGCTCTCCATTGTTCAACAGGCCCTTTATGGTTTGGGCCCTAAGTATCTGCAGGACAGATTCTCCTTCTACATTCCTAGGAGAAAGTTGAGGTCATCTGCTTTACTGCTTATGGAGACCGCCAAATTTAAGCTTGTACGTATGGGGGGCAATTCGTTTGCCCGCAGAGCCTGCCTTGCGTGGAACTCTCTTCCCTTGGCTTTGAGGGCTATCTGTGATCCGTACCTGTTTCGAAAATCCCTGAAGACATTGCTATTTTAATGGACATCTGCTGCTTGGCCGCCTTGTTTGTTGTTAGCGCCGGGACACTTCCGAGTAGCTGTGCGCTCAATAAATTAAAAATAACATAACATAACATAACATATCTAATATCTTGTGTTTAAGGAACTATATTATCTGGAAGGAAAGGTCTTTTCGGACAGAGTCTATTCTATACTGACTGCTAGTGCGTGTACAAGCGTCTAAGTGTCTACATGAGATGCGAGGGGGCATGGGCCTACCATGGTAACGAAAGTCATGAATTACTTGCACGGAGACAGTAAGGCCGGGCCCTTTGCTCTGCAGCTGGAGGGATGTTTACCTAAGCTACTAGACAGGAATGTATTTCTCGAGGAGCGGAGCAGATAACTTGAAGGCTGAATACAGTTTTGGCAGGCAACAGGCCGGGCTAGGCACCATTAGCCGCGCAGGAAGTAAGACAAAGTTCATGGATACAGATGCAGGTCCAGGCTGGAGCATTCAGAGGCAGAAGGCAGGAAAAGGCTCGATGGCAGAATTCAGGGCCTACCTTGCCAGAGCTGGAAAACGTGAAAAGCATACCATATAAAGACGGTGGCAAGGCATACTTAGGAACGGAATATCTGACCCATTCATGGCAGATCTGAAAGAGGACATATTAACGTTGGACACAATTGTATTTGCGTCTTCATAGCTTGAAGTGGAGGGAACATACATGTACTTGTAGCATGTACATGGAGCCGTTGGGGTCTAGATAGGGGACACAATTGATCATAAAAATTCACATTTCCTCATTCCCTCCTTGTCCCCTACGGACCCTTCATGAAATATCGATCTTCAGGAATCCATCAATCTGTTCATGTAACATCATTTGCTCTTCTTTCTTCTTCCGGGTTTTTGAATGAAAACTTGAACGTGGAATACATGATGTGGCACACAGGCCGCAAATCGCTGGTCCACATTGTAGACACAGGCAACAACTGAATATTATTAGAAGGCCAATACCTAGGAAGGATAGGACCTTCCATCCCCAGGCTGACAACACGCTCCAGAACCAACCGGACCATGTCCAGGTGCCTGGATTCTGATGTATCTGGTTTGCAATCTTGTGAAGACGAGTTATGGCTTTATATACGGATGGCGCGTTTTCTGGGATGAAAACACAGCAACTTGATCCGATGACCCTACAGGCTCCGCCCCTATCGGCTAGGATGACGTCAAGGACAAGACGATTTTGGAGAACAACAATCCGCATCGCAGACTGCTCCTCTGTTAAGTTGCCTAGGGCGGAAGTAGTTTCATTCACTACTGCTTCAAGGGTTCTCGTTAATCTACGTATCAGTTTACTGTTTGAGACAACACCTATGTAAGGAAAGAGACCTTTATTGAAGTCTGTATATTGTTCCCATGCTGTTTCAGTGTAGTCAACAATCGGGATATCTCTCTGGGGTCTATGGTGTACTAGATTGGTATTTCTATGATAATCAGGAGGAGCTAGGAAAACAGGTGGCAGAAGGAATGCAATGTAACAGGTACCATCCCAATCTAGAGGTAGGTGTATATATGCGGTATGACCACATATGAAGTAGGAATGACGGGAAGCTCTAAACGTAGACTTGCCTTTATCACTGAATTCGATCACAGTAGTACATTTACTATGACCCAGGTGTACTGAACCATTCTTTTTTTACACAGAATTCACCTTTGACTGGTAATACTGACATAGCAGGCAAGACTAGGGCAGCTTCAGATTCAACATTCAGAATCATGAGGTTAAGTGTAAAATTACCTAATCCATATACTTCATTTTCTAGGTCAGTTCCTGTTCTTTTGGGAAGTCCCTCCTTGTTAGGGTAACAGGCTTTAAGCAAAACTAAGTTCAGGTTTCCCCATACCCAGTTGCTCTGGTAAACTACAGTGTTTGAATCTAAAGAGTTAATCAAACTAAACCATGCTCCACAGGAACCATTGTGTGTGAACGGGTACGGAAAGAGAGGCAGAACTCCTTTGTATTTCTGATAGGGAGGGAGTCGGCCACATATCCAACAATTTGTAGCATTGCTGGTCTGATGGAAATGGTGTAACATACTAATGAATGTGTTGTTGTGCAGCGCAAATCTATAGGACAACTCATGTGGAGGTAGTTCACTAAAAGAATGTTCGGCAGTAACATTGTAAGCAGAATGAGCACGCTTGAAAATAGGATAGTACATGTGCAACAGTATACTTGCAGCAATAATAAAAAGACTTAGAAAAAACATAATCAACAATGTCACTATACAGTGACTATGAAGTGATTTACAGTATGCATGTTTCTTGAGCTGTTTCTGTCTATTTCTCTCTCTAATTCGGTCTAGAGGATACATGTCAGAGACTTAATTCAACCGATTCACCTTGGAGAGGACTTAAACAATCGAATTGTCTGACTTGCTAGACCTTAGTTTCAGTTTATAGTTTTGAGATTCGGTCTTTTCAACCAGGGGGAGTTTTGAATCAGTCTGTGGAAGGGGGCAGGGCTGAGAGTTCAAATCAAATGGTAGTCCATGAAATTTCTTGATATGGCTCGAGTGTAACCAACCCTTGCGACCCTCGACCTTCACTGCTGTCCTCGTGGTTAGAAGTACCAGCTTTGGTGTTTGCCAGCGAGGCTCCAACGGGCTCCTCCTGTCGAAGTTTCTTATGAAGACAAGGTCTCCAGGAACCACTTCATGGGGCTTCACCTCGGTGTTGTCGGGAAAGGCTGCAGCTACCTGTGAACGGCAAGATTGTAGTGCAGACATCAAGGAAGCAAGGTAATCTGTCAGCATATTACAATCAACATCAGTGATTTTACGAGGTATAGGCGTCCCCCACATATTTGGTGGCCTACCGAAGACCACCTCGTACGGGGATAGCCCTGTGCGAGAATGTGCTACCATTCTCATGTAAAATAGTGCAACTGGCAAGGCTACTATCCAGTCGACACCTTTCTCTCTACAGATTTTAGAAAGTCGTATTTTCAGTGTCTGATTATGACGTTCCACGAGACCTGCTGCCTCGGGATGTCGGACACAGTGGAATTTCCATTGATAACCTAACAAGAGTGAAATGTGTTTCATTAGCTCGGATGAGAACGGCTGGCCATTGTCTGAGTACACGATACGGGGCAAACCATACCGTGGGAAGAATTCACGCACTAACTGTTTGGCAGTAGTCGGGGCAGTGTAATCTGAGACGGGATATGCCTCTATCCAACGGGAAAGAGCGCATACAACTACGAGGACATATTTGAATCCTCGACATCGTTCCATCTGGATATAATCCATCTGGAGGACTTCAAAAGGGTGATCGGGAGGTTGAAATCCACCCTGCTCTACAGGTACGCCTTTACCTGGATTGAACTGACAACAAATCATACAAGTTCGGACTTTCTGTTTGGCTGCAGCTCGTAAGTGTTTGTTGAACCAAATGTGTTGAATACTGTCTAACATAGCTTTTTCTCCTAGATGTGCTGGACTATGTATTGTGTTAATGATAACTTGAACCATTGAGTCGGGGAGAAACCATATAGATTTTCCCTTCGTCATCCATCCCTGATCTGTTTGGATCCCTCCTAATTCAGTCCATTTCTTTATTTCCTCTGGTGTAGCATGTGTCTGTATGTCAATTACATCAAGGGTGGGATCCCTAACTGTCATGCAGTGTGTCGGCGTCGGAACTATTGTCTTTGTCAAGTCAGTTGCATGAGTCCTATTCTGTGCTGTTTGCTTAGCTGTTCGGTCTGCTAGGTCGTTACCCTGGGAAATGATATCGGTGACTTTTGTATGGGCCTTACACTTCATGATAGATATTGAAGTAGGTAAATGTATTGCGTCTAACAGAGCTTGAATGAGGGGACCGTGTTGAATGTTGGCACCGTGAGAAGTCAAATAACCTCTCTCTCGCCAAAGGACTCCGAAGTCGTGTACAACTCCGAAAGCATAACGTGAATCTGTGTATATGTTAACCTTTCTATTCTTGGCTTGAATACAGGCTTGTGTCAGAGCAATAAGTTCTGCTGCTTGAGCTGATAATGTGTCAATACAATTTGTTTCAATGACTTCGGTGTCTGTCGTGACTGCATAAGCGGCCACTAACTCTCCTGTACTTGTTCTCATACATGAACCATCCACATAAAGTGTCAGGTCTGGGTCTGGTAATGGGACATCTGTCAAGTCTTGTCTGGGTTTCGTCGTAATAGTAATGACTTCAATACAATCATGTGCCAGTGGGTCTGTTCCACTTAATGGCAAAAGTGTGGCAGGATTTAATGTACTACAACGTCTGATTTCTATGTGTGGCTGAAACAATGTTAGTTCGTAACCTGTCAGTCGTGCTATAGTCAAGTGTTGTGTTTGTGTCCGGTTCAAGAGAACCTCTACTGCGTGTGGTACTTGTGCTGTCAATTGATGTCCTAATACTATGGAATCGCTTTGTCTGATCGCTAGAGCTGTCGCTGCGACTGATTTCAGGCACGCAGGAAGAGCTTGAGCTACGGGATCTAATGTGCTAGAAAAGTAAGCACATGGTTTGTGTGATCCTGCTTGTTCCTGAGTGAGTACTGACAAAGCAGTACCTTCACGTTCTGTAACAAAGAGTGTAAAAGGCTTACTGTAACATGGTGTCGCTAAAACAGGTGCTTGGCATAAAGCTTTCTTTAAGTCTTCAAAAGCTTGTGTATGTTCTGAAGTCCAAGGGAGGACAGTCGATGTCGCTGCCTCCTGGGTTGTCAACTGAATGAGTGGTTTTGCTAGAAATGCATATTGGGGAATCCACTGCCTACAGTATGAAGTGAGGCCTATGAAGGCCCGTACCTCCTTTTGTGTCTTGGGTGGTGGCATGTTTACAATTAACTGGATGCGATCAGGTGTGAGCTGTCTCCCCTCCTTGGACAGCAAGTGCCCTAGGTACACAACTTGCTGGGCACAGAATTGCAGCTTCGAAGGGGACACCTTGTGCCCCTTGTCGGCCAGAAAATGTAAAACCGTCAGTGATGCTTTTTCACATTCGGGTTCGCTTCGGGCGGTGATCAGCAGATCATCGACATACTGAAGCAGTGCAGTGTTAACTGGCATGTGGATACTGTCAAGTTGTCTTTTCAGTGCTTGGCTGTAGATGCTAGGACTTTCTGTAAATCCTTGAGGTGCGCGTGCGAATTTAAAACTTCGTCCATTTAAACTAAATCCGAACAAATATTGGCTTTCCGGATCGATTGGGACGCTAAGGAAGGCGTTCTTGAGGTCAATTACAGTAAAGAACGTTGCTTCTGAATCAATAGCTGTCAGTAATGAAGAGATATCTGGGACCACGGGATATTGTGGTACAATGCATTTATTCAATTCGCGCAGATCAATAACTAATCGATATACTGGAGGTGCTTTTGGATCAGTTCGTTTAAGAATCGGAATGATCGGAGAATTACATACATTGGAGTCGGTTTCTACAACCACTCCTTGTGCAATGAGCTCGTCAATGATTTGCAGTAAAGCCACTACAGCATCTGGAGGTAACTTGTATTGTCGCATTCGTGGTAATACCACTCCTGCTTTGAGTGTGACTCGATATGGTGTAATGTGCATACAACCTACATCAGTGGGGCCTTTTGCCCATAAATGTGCAGGTAGATTCTGTAACCGGTGATCCATGTCTCTTGACACGTAGTGACCTTTAAAGTCACGCAAAAATAGTCGTACTCCGTCCGGAAAACAACATATTATAGCTCCTAGAGCTTTCAATGTTTTAATACCTAACAAGTTTTCTGGGCATGATTTTGTAAGCAATAGATCTGTAGTCCGTGTCAATGGACCAACTGTAAATGCAAGCGGTTGCGATACTTCGTTAATAGTAGGCTTTCCTGAGAAACCAAGGGAAATATTTTGTGAGCCTGAGAGGAGTGCCCCTGGGACTTCGTCGTGACTTATAGTTGTTCTGCTTGCCCCTGTATCAAGTAGAAACTTTCTGTCTTTCCCTAATACTTGACTCTGTACATAAGGACCCTCTTGATCTACAGGAACCTCAATAAGGGGTAAGCCAACTTCCCTCTCTAGGCTATTTCATGTGTAGCGTTGATAATCTGGATAGTCATTTTGTGCATACTGGTACATCTGTTGCGTCGTGTTTTGTGTTGCGGCAATAGGCTGTGGCTGTGGTACCACTACGGTCTGTTGTGGAACCGGCATAGGCTGTACATGTTGAGGTGCTTGTTGTTGGATCTAATCCTGTCTAGGCGGACGTGGTCTCTCTTTGGTTTTACCCGTAGAGATATTATGTTTCAGAACTGCACAATCGTTTATATAATGACCTGGCTGCTTACAATAGTTGCATGTCCCTTTAACGGGAACCGCTGAATTACTGGACTGTGTCGCACCCTTTTTATGACCGTCAGCTGGAACTGACTGAGCGACGAGCATTTTCATTTTCGTGTCTTTCATACGTCTTTGTTCGTGTTCTTGTTCTTCTCTAATTCTATTCTGGTGATACTGTAACATTTGTAACATTTGTGAAGGAGTGTTAGCTTGCCAAGTGCTCTCAACTTTCAATACTCTATTTTTAACCTGCGGCAGGGAATTCTTGACTAGTTTTGTGACAAAAAGATGTGGATATGACTCGCTACTTGCTTTCAGGCCGCTATTAATACCAAAACATTTTTCAAATCGGGAATAAAAATCACTAGTGTCTTCATCGGGTTTCTGTTTACAAGCTGAGATTGCTCCCCAGTCTTCCTTTTTTGTAGTTAATAAACGTGGCAATACTTGTACTAATAATCCTGGTAATGCTTTAGTTCTGTCCCCAAGCCCTACGCCTGCAGTTCGGGCATTTTCTTCGTTTTCTAATACGGTCCAATCAATCTTTTGGTCTCCCACTTCCCATTCTTTTTCTTTGAGTTTCTCATAAATACCGGCAGGCAATAATACTTTCAATATTTTCATAATGTCAGGATAGGTATAATCACCCATGAGTAACATGTCCTTTAGTTCACGGTGAAAACCTGCTGGATCTTTGTCATGGCTGGGCACTAATTTTTTCATTTCCAATAGTTCTATCTTAGTTATGGGCGTGTACACAAACACGCGTCTAAACGTATTATCATCATTTCTAACTGGGTGTACTTCGCGTAAGGGATTATGTCTGTCTATGTAATACGTTTTTCTCTCCATGGAAGGAGCTGGATCATGTTCTGGACACAAAAAGGCACTATATCTATGTCGGTATTCTAGAATTACTTTAATTAGATCGGTACCTAGACCTCTCCATTTATTCAGGAGTAGTTCTATCAGTATATCAGGTAGGGGACCAGGATCGGAGTGTTGGCCTTTATATAATATAAGGAGATGTTGTATCATGTATATACTAGCTAAACGCTGCTCATCTGGGGTGAGATTCAGAAACGTGTGTGCTAGCGCATCATCACTGTATTTTTCAGAGCTGTCAGCCCATTGTACTGCTGACCTGGCTAATTCTTGTTCATCCATAGAATCGAGCACATGGTACCCCCTTCGTTCTCGAAGTAATTTATCAGTAGCCTGGAATAAGTGTTCAGGGGTCCTTGGATTTGAGATAACTGTTTGAAAAATTCTGTTACATTCTGGACGTATCGGACGTATTGTTTTATTAAAAGATCTTCCTTTTCCTACATAAGCTATCGTTTGTCTAGCTGGTAATTCTAATTGTCCTGTGTTCATTTCTGACTGTTCCTCCTCCTCTTCCTCTGATTCAGTTTTATCTGCCTCTAATCTTCTTTCATGTATTCGTTCTACTTCTTTTCTGATCTTTCGGCACATGACTTCTATATACTTCTGTTTATCATGTTTTCCGTCTGCTATATTCTGACCCCATCTGGTAAGTACTTGCATTTCCTCCGGCTCTACCTCAGGCCTATCTCTGTTTCTGATCAAGCAATTTATGAAAAAGCGTAGCAATAATTTTTGCATGTCTACTTTCTGGTATTCCATGGCCTCGCCAATACTTTCAGGACCTTGCCCTGTTTGGACAAAGCGATATATTTTGTCTAGATGTTCAACCATTCCTGGTAATGTCATTAAATAGTTTGCAACTCGTCGTAAACGTACTGAAGATAGCAACATTCTGTCGTGTTTACCTGGCACTGGATCATATCTACAATCTGTAAGAGGCTCATTTAATATATTGTCGTTAGCTCTTTGGGGTGTACGTTGGTGTGCTAAATCCCTATAAGTCAATCTAGTTGCTGGCGGTGGCGTGGAAAAACCTCCTGTCGCACCTCCTGAGGTGCCAGGTCCAAAAGGATTTGTTGGGTGTAGGGTAGAGAGTGTGGGTGCAGGAAGGACTGTAGAGACAGATGGAATGTTTAGAACGTGAGGAGGGGTTTGTTGCTGCGGAGGTGGGTGCAGCTGATCTTGGGGTTGAGCGTCGTTAACAGGTGGTGTGCGTTGCTGCGCACCATTAGCATATTCGGGGGCTGTATCATCTAAATAGGAAGAAAGGAAAATGTCCTTCACGGTCTTGGGATGTACTTTAATCGGGAGTAATGGAGGTGGCAGATCTTTTGGTACCTCCAAGGTGGCTTTAGGCAAACCCTCGGCCAGAAGAGGATACATACCATTCATAAGAGTGTTTCGTTGTCTGTCTGCTTGTTCTGTTTTTACTCGGATACCTTCGTCAATTAATATGTTTTCTCGGGCTCTTTCTGAATCTTCCCTACTTTTCTCTTCTTTTCTGAGCGCTTTTTCTGTGCGCCTATGCGATTCTTTACGCCATAATTCAATGGCATCTTTCTGTGACTGTCTGGCTTTCTTTTTCCATAATACTTCTTCTACTCTCGTGATGCAATCTGCATCCCATGTTCCAGCAGCGGGCCATCTCTGACTCTCTGCTAAATCCTTGGTGTAGTCCACCCATAGATCAAGATATAATACGGCATCTAGGCCATGTTTATGGTACATAAAGTATCCCGGAGTGTCCCTAGGTGGAATGGGAACAGCTTCCTCGAGTATCCCTTTTCTAGTTTTTATCTGTCTTAATTTTGAAAATAACGGCATCTTAAACCTTGCTACTTAATTCTTACTCGGTCTTGAACACAATAATTACAATAAACACAATAATGAAGATCGAACAATCACTCATACCACGATATTTAAAACATATCAACAACTTTTCAGAAACGAACAATAATAATTAGAATAAAACTAGTTAACTGCATAATACTAAATATACTGTATGTACTGCTAAACAGTACAGATACACTGCTAAAACAGTGCAGACCAGGTCTGTGTACCCAAACCCGTCTTGACCGGCACAAACTAATGTGCACGTCTAGATGCGTCCCCAGCAACGGTACTCACTGGGAAGCACGGAACGGAAGGCCTCGGAAGTCTGGACTGGACTAGACCAAACTGGACTGGACTCGACTCGTGACTTAGATACTTCGGTACTTCGGAATCTGGTGGGCCTCTGTATACCTCGGATCTTGCTCTCTCAGCTAGGCTCTAGTCGGGATTCTCCGCACTCCTCACCGCCTCGTCTGGGTGTTGATCGCAGCCTCAGTCGCCCCCCGTTGGCCTGAGGGAGATACAGGAAATCCTGCGGGTACGCGTAATTGTCCGTCCGGCTGTGGCAGGAGACCGGGTCTGCAACGCACCTCCGGCGCGTGGGGTGGGAGAGGTGTCCCTATTCGGGCGCCAATTATGTGGTAAATTTAAATTACCTAGACTTAATTTATGCGGTAAAATTAAAAAAAGAATAACTCAGTAAAAATAAGAGGCAGAATCCGTGGTATTTGAGGTTATAAAAGGGAATTTATTCCTTACAAAGGAATGATGATTCGAACCAGGCAATCGAGTTCCGTCACCACGAAGGTTCAGGAAGGGATCAGCAATACATTATTGACAAGTTATTATATTTATAGGAAAGTGCATTACAGTAAAGACATATGCAGAAGGCGTAACAGCTGAGAAGAGAGATAAGAATACACATACGTAATGAAAAAGGCGTTACAATAGGCGTGCATAAAGGCGTATACTAGAAACGTCATTATGATGATGACACAAGTGGGTGGATCCATAAGAGAATCCTGCAAAGTCAGCAAAAATACATGGCAGAGATGCGCGCGCAGCCGCATGACGTGTGATTGACGTGTAACTAGAGGGTGAAGGGAACTTGACATTTAGCCCTACATGAGGAGACAGAAGTCTGGGATGTCAGGACAACCTAGTCCCAAATCATATCTAATATCTTGTGTTTAAGGAACTATATTATCTGGAAGGAAAGGTCTTTTCGGACAGAGTCTATTCTATACTGACTGCTAGTGCGTGTACAAGCGTCTAAGTGTCTACATGAGATGCGAGGGGGCATGGGCCTACCATGGTAACGAAAGTCATGAATTACTTGCACGGAGACAGTAAGGCCGGGCCCTTTGCTCTGCAGCTGGAGGGATGTTTACCTAAGCTACTAGACAGGAATGTATTTCTCGAGGAGCGGAGCAGATAACTTGAAGGCTGAATACAGTTTTGGCAGGCAACAGGCCGGGCTAGGCACCATTAGCCGCGCAGGAAGTAAGACAAAGTTCATGGATACAGATGCAGGTCCAGGCTGGAGCATTCAGAGGCAGAAGGCAGGAAAAGGCTCGATGGCAGAATTCAGGGCCTACCTTGCCAGAGCTGGAAAACGTGAAAAGCATACAATATAAAGACGGTGGCAAGGCATACTTAGGAACGGAATATCTGACCCATTCATGGCAGATCTGAAAGAGGACATATTAACGTTGGACACAATTGTATTTGCGTCTTCATAGCTTGAAGTGGAGGGAACATACATGTACTTGTAGCATGTACATGGAGCCGTTGGGGTCTAGATAGGGGACACAATTGATCATAAAAATTCATATTTCCTCAAGATGACATGGCGTAAGCCCATGGAGAGGGTTACGAAACATGCAGGGGACCCAGGCTTAAGCTATGCTGTTTTAAAGAAGCGTCTCCATAAGGCTAGTTACTTACTGTCAGGCTTGAGGATCGGGATCTAGAAGGGATTCCCGTCACGAATATTCTTCGACGCGGTATATTCGCGTTATGGTCCGCGGCCATCTTAATTGAGTTAGTGCGGCCGGTCACGTGTCTGTTGCGTTAGAGAAAGTTATTTCACCGCCATCTTGCAGTGCGGTCGTATTTGCAAGAAAAGTTCCATAACTAAAGTGTGAATTATGTATTGAAGTCAAAAGGATAAAGGCTACAAATTGTTTATCCCACTATTAGTTTCTCATCGTCCTAACTTCGCTTTTAGATTTGCGCGACCGGCTATAGAGAATTGCTTAGTTGGTCAGCGCCATCTTGTAATGTGGTCATAAGAGTTGAAGACTACAAATATTACATTTCATTGAGTTGGTTTCTCATCATCCTAGTTTCGATTATAGAGTTTGGGCGGCCGGCTGAGGGGGATTAATTGGTTAGTTATAATACTTTCTATTTATTGATCCCCACACCATCTTAGTATGGGGATGAGGCGGCCGACTGGAGAGACTTGCATTAGTCATCATGTTTCTTAATACTGCTAGTTTGTTAGAGCCACCGGCGCCATCTTGGTATGAAGACGGAGCAATATAAGGTTAGGCAAATTGTTGGTATGTGGTCTATAAGTCATGGGGACAATTACTACGTGTGCAGAGGATTTTTAGGTCCTTATAATTTATTGGATAAGCATCCCTGTTAGATTGTAATTATATAGTTTGTTTCGTTTATTTACGTGTTCTTGAGTGGGAAGAAACTTTTAGACAAGTATGGAGCTGATTGCTCACTTTGATTACGGGATTAAATGTAGGGCCAGTCAGGAGAAATTAAAGTGATTATAGCTTTCAGTTCGTAGAAAAAGCTAAAAGAGAGGAGGAGCAGGGGAATGTTTGTCTGAGATTTAGACAGAATTATATACATACACATTAATATCATAAACATTATATCATAAGCAGTACATCATCCAGTTTTGACTTTACAGTAGCACTATGATGTGGCAAGGTTAGATGGTAGTTCCCTTCGACCTTTGAAGTTCGTCTTTCATTTGGTGCCCAGACATATAGATTGGTGTATCTTACAGCCAATGGTGCCACTCTTGATCTTTGTTGAGACCAGACTCTACGGTCCCATAACGAATTATATAGGAACTTTCCTTCTGTCTCAAACGCTGTTCCAGATTGCCTCCTCTGTCATGTTGTCTGATTTTTTCTAGACCACAGAAGACAAAGTTCCGATTATGTTCGTGGTACAAATTAAAATGTTCAACTAGAGGTTGTCTGTCGTCTGTTTTATGGCTATTGCGATAGTGTTCCTGTATTCGTTTTTTGAGTGGGCGAGTTGTACTCCCTATGTAATGTTTCCCACATGGACATGTGATTAAGTAGATCACATAGGTGCTCTCACAGTTGATGAAGTCATTGATAACGATAGTATGTCCATTTATCCTTGTTTGTTGTAGTTTTGATTGGCCTAATTTACATATCGAGCAGTTAGAACAAGTGTAGAATCCATGTGGTCTCTGTAGGAAAGATGCCGTTTTGTGTTTAGGTTCAAAATATGACGAACATAATGAGTCTCGTAAGTTTTTGCTTCTCTTGAAGCTGAGTTGAGGTTGGTCTTTTACTGCGGGTCTGACTGTTGGGTTGAGTGTTAGTAAGTTCCAATGTTTTTTGAGCACCTAAATAAACACATTTGTGGGTTTTTCATTACCAGGACATGTAAAGCTTAAAAGTACATAACCAACACTTAAAATACAATGCATCTTATCCTATGGTCTGTTCAGCGCCTATCCAAGGGGTGACATTATATGTATTATAAAAGGAGTTTTAGGCTTGGCAAAACGTTTATTTTGCCAAGTCGAATTGGCAGCTTAGAACTTCCCACATGCTGCAATGACAGGCTTGAAACTTGTTTGACGGGGCTACTTAAGCGAGTGGCACAATGAGTGCTGGAGGCCCACTAGTGGCATTGAATTTACCCAACCTGGGTATATGGTATACCACATTACTAAGGACTTACAAGTAAATTAAATATGCCAATGAGGTTTAAGCAAATGTTACCATATTGTAGAGAGTGAGCACAAGCACTTTAGCACTGATTAGCAATGGTAAAGTGCACAGAATCATAAGGCCAACAAAAACGGGTTCAGAAAACAGGAGGGGAGTAGGGGATGACCCTGCAGAGAGCCTAGTCCAACAACTACCTAATCCTACCCCTAAACAAACCCCTTGCCCAAAACTGAGCACTTTCACTTAGCCTTGCCCAAAACCTAAATCTAACAATACCTATGACTCAAACCCTTACACTTAAAAATATCCTTACATCATTCAATGAAGGGATATTCTCAGTGGTAACATTATCGGTAGTGGAAATGTAAATATATATGCATCTATGTAATGGTGCATCAATGTAGTCGATTCTCAGCAGCAGGGGTGCACCACGCTGGTATGCTGCACTCCTTTAGCCTTGTAACTGGGTTGCCTCCTGATGTCATTAGATAACACTCAACTCAAAGCACCCCTCAACATCTTTGGTGATCATATAGTGTATGAACCAGTTACACGTCTATGGGAGTATGTGTGTTGTGGTTCACATGTATTCCACTCATATACTAGCCGTATCTCCATAAACCTCATTCTTCAGTCTCCATATATAGGTTTTTGTTATGTGCCATCTATGATTGCATTTGTTTTGAGCATCCTGTGATCAAACTCTTTTAATGCTCCTAAAGTGACATGGCCCTGGAGAGGGTACCTCAGTCATCGCGTGGAAAACATTCCTCCTGCTGGTTATGAAAGTATAGCTCAACATGCCAGAACTTCATTAAAATGGCCCAGAGACCAGCAGAAACAATATTGTTATTTTGATGTGCAGTGATGGATCCGTTACTAACCCGTAATCTAGATTGCAGCGAATGCCCTTTTCTCGTACCAATACTTACTGGAGGAGCTGACCTACTTTCACCCAGGTACCACGTGACCCAGCTAGGGCCAATCAGAATGGCTCAAACATCCTAGACTCTGTCTCCCCTTTTATGCTCTTCTTACTTTACCAGCAATAAAGAGGGAAGGAACCCATCACACTTCCTAAATATAGCTCAAGCTGTAAGGGAATCTAGATTGTGAAAAATGGGAACAGGAATGGAGGGTTGTAAGTACTAGTATGAGAAAAAGGTATTCGGAGAATTGAAGATTACCGGTAAGTACCTAAGTCATTACCTCCTCAACCCATTTCTGATAGCTCTGCTTACTATATGAGATATACCAGAGCAATATTCCAAAGCCAGATTTGCTCAAAAAACTACACATCTCCCAATTAATAAAAATATACATTTTCAATACAAAACAGAATAGGAGTAAACAATGATTCAGTAGATAGTGGCTGCTAGTACCACAATTTTAGCATGGGATAGAGTAAGGGCCCAAAGGCCAGATGTACTAAGAATTGATTTGGCAAAATTGGTCCCAAGTTGTGCACCGACCTTTATGAAATCCATTCTGTTTTTGTGAACCTACCTATGTACTAATAGGTCGGTTCACAGAAACCCAATTCATAGTGGCTCGCAGTTCAACCTAATTCATGATCATTAATGAGGTAGGTTGCAAATTGCAACCCATTATGAATCGCAGTCATCACACAGATGGCCGCATGCCGAGGTCAGAAGACCACCATGTCCGTGACTTTTTAAATAAACCATTTTTTTATTTAGCCCGTTTTCCTGAAAAAAAGAGAATGCTTTTTTTTTTTCAATGAAATTTTCAATATACATTTTTTCATAGTAGGCTTACTCTTTAAAATGGTTTTGTCAACATTCATAAAAAACCCTCATTGTTTGCAAATGGGTTACCACTATCTTTGTGTGGTCAATAAAAGCTATTTTGCGACCGGGTTGCAGTTGCAAAACATTAGTTCATTCCATTCCGGATTGGTATTTGGGACGGACGCCCTAACCATGCCCCTTCCAAGTACTGAATTCAGTATGTACTCCTAAATACAAATTCTCGTTCTCGCAATTTGCGTTTGTTACATACAATAAAAGGCTTTTTGCGCTCACAAATGGCCAGATTCTGTGAACCGGATCGTTTGGAAAGGCAAAAGAGCTTGACACGTCTGGCCCCGAGTCTTTTGGACGCAGTCAGTGGTCTGTATAATTTGGCACCGCCGCATAAGCGTTTCATATTTGGCATAAAGTGCTTTTGCACGCTGTGTGTCGTTATCTATTCGCGACCTTTGCCCTTTGAATGCTTCCTGCCCGGACATCATTGTCGAAAAAGTGGTTTATGAAACCAGTGAAAATGGATGACGCGTTTGATAAATGTTTAGCAAGGAGAAACATTGACTTCTTGCAGGTGCACGTCAGACATCCATCATTAACAGGCTTTTCTTTACTTGTTTTCCGGGTCATTCTCCCGGGGAGGTAAGAAGAAAGGTAAGCATTCTTTAGTGGCTAAGTCTGAGAGCGCATTTTGTTTTAAGTTGCTCGGTTTGTTCAGTGATACGGAGGGAAGGGCTCTGAACTGTGCGTTCTGGGCGTTCTGGTGAAACTCAGAGGGAGGGAGCGCCCAGCCATCATCCATTCACCAGTGTAAACAGCCGCTGCAGCCAATATCTTAGCATCATCCATTCACCAGTGTAAACACCCGCTGCAGTCAATAACTGAGCTATTCATGATGAAACGTCACCTGCTTTTACACAGCGTTTTACCTCAGGAAACCTTTGAAGAGAAACACATCATTTCGAAGCTAGTTAAAAGCAGACTTTTCGGCCAGTTCTGTCACTGACCTATTCATGTCTTGCTTTGTCAACAGAACTCATTACTTTTGTGACATCACTCTTTGTTTCAGTCGCTGTGTTGCTCCTGGCGCGCGGGTGTGTGCTTTTAAGAACCCGCAGTTTATTTCCCATAGAGTCACTGGCCACTGGGTGTCCTAGTGGTGACTCCGATTTGGAAATCCTTACGCTGGAGTGATGACACCAAGGTGCGGCGTGGGCGTGGCTTCCTGCAAATAAAAGCCTGTTGAATTGGTAAGGCACGAGGCACTTGATACGGGTTGCGGCAGCGCCGGGGGTTGAGTCGGGAGGGACACACCTGCCACGCCAGGCATCATGGAATTGAAAGAGGAACCCACCCCTGGCCCTTGGGCTGGCGGCGTCTCCAACACTGCATTTCAGGTGGGTCCCGAGTGACTGTCGTTCCGTGCAGTGAATGCATGCTGAAGCATGCATCTATTTAGGAACAGATCAGAGGGAGATTTAGATCATAAAACCGAGGGAATGCATCCATTCTATTAATAAACTGCATTGAAGTGGGAAAAGTTTTGGAAGAAAGCTTAAATACAGCCTTTTCCCATAAACAATCGGGAGTCATTCGCCCAAATAGGAAGTGTTGGCATGTAAACACAGTTTAGAGAATGTATACATACATGCACTGAAAACCTTTTTCCATTTCAAACATCTCTTGCACAATATGCCTACCCGTCGAAGCACTGAGAGGGAGTGTAGCTGAGAACGCTTGCTTTGCAGGTGGATAGAGAAAGGCTACTTAGTGGAACCGTCCAAGACATCGCAGGGGACACCTGACCTCTGGATATGTGACTCTTGGGTGCAGTAAAGACTGATTCAGACCCTCACTAGCTTACAAACCCAATCACAGACGGAGGATGAGAGACACGCTTCTAATTCTCCGTCAACTAGCATCATTTGTAACAGTGGTACGTGCCAGAAACAGCTAAAAGAATATAGGAAGCTAGCTGAATAGAGTGAGTTGGTGCAGTGCTTAATTTGAGGCGGCGGTTGCCGGTGGTGAGGACACCAGCACTTATTTTTGGGACGGCACTTTTATTTTTTTCAAGAGAGATTTTCCGAGCTCGCGAAAGCGAAAACACAGATCGGAAAAACTGATGAAGAGAAAGACGGCAAAACGGTCTAAAAGGGATAAAGCAGGATTGGAACCTACAAAAGTGAAATAAAGGGATAGGGGGTGTCCGGTAGTGGATTAAAGAGGCATGAGTTGAATTTAAGAATATCAGCCTTGGTATTCGGCGCACCAGTTAATTGAACTGGACACGTGCTCCTGAGCAGATCTCCGACACCGGCGATCTTTCTTTTATAAATGAAGCTCAGAGTTGGTGCATTTGGCACACGAGAAGGGGGCACAGGCTTGACAAGTCCTGGGGTGTCGGAATCTGGTGCACTAGTAATAACGACCCTATCTCCATTTCAGTTAGTTTTATTATTACTAAGTTAAAATACATGCTGTAGTTTCCACACTGTCTGATCCATCAGACAGATGCTCCAGCCAATGGAAATTGAACAGTTTAGAGACCAGAGACATCAACCCACCAAAGATATAGGAATGTCAAAGCGCGGAATGGTACCTAAACAGCAAGGGTCACAATATGAGTGGTTCCTAAATTCAGACGGGCCCGGTGCCCCTACTAGACACATCAGAATTATAAGTTATTGTGTTTCACATGGAACTGGACAACCATGAAGGAAATCTGCAAGTAACTTCCTGAAATCTTGAAATCCTATTTTGTGTTCCTGCGGCCAGAACTACCAGGGCCCGTAATTCTAGGATGAGCAAATAATTAATATGGATTTTATAGATTCATTAAAAATCGGGGCCTAAGTGTCCTTATTGAGGGTTCCTGGTTAGTTAGTGCAAGTAGGAGTAGTGTGAGGTCCCCTGGTGTTTTCAGGAGCACATTAACAAATAAATGACTGAATTGTGGAGTGTACATTATATCCAGAAATCTGAAACTGCAACGGGATTCTAAACAGCACACTTTTTATCAGCTCTAATATTGTCCTGGCAGAATTACTATGGGGAAATACTTCAATATCCGGAGTTTACAGTTCAGAAGAAAGGAAAAAGTGGTGTTATCCTGATATCCCCCATTCCAAGGCATAGAAATCAGAATGGATGGGCAGCGTCACACCCTGTAAGTACTGCACCGCAGCTGTATGTACTGGCCATAGTATCACCGCCTCACAAACTGTCGGTCTCATAATGGGCCCCATCGTGTTTCAATAGTGGGGTGCGTCTTTAAATGTTTTAAAAGTTCAGTTTTCTAAAAAAGCAGAAGTTATTATTTACATGTGGCCGATAAGACTTTGGCATACTGCAGCTTCCCTTTCACACTCTCCTGTCGCCCAAGAAGGGTGTGTCACTGTGGTCAAATTACAAAAGGCTTTCGCTTTTAATTCAAAGGAAGGGAAAGGAAACACTATGGGTCTGATTACAGGTAACCTAATGAATAAAGATGCACAGGGATCAAAATTATAACTCATGCAATGTTTATCGGTTCTTGTAACTACTAGGTGTAACAAAGTTCACACCCTTCATTACATGTTGGCAAGTGAAATTTGCTGGAAATTAGGAGGAGGAAAATGACAGGTATTAAATGGGATGGGATTTTACCAGCCAAATCTGTTATTTCCTAAAATCTGTTATTCCCCCAAAAGTTGGCATAGGCGATAATTAACACATCATATACAATATTAATACCCCATGTCGGATTTTTATGAGGGGCGATAATTCTCACATCCGAAAGGAGCTCCTTGTGATCAGATCCTGAATTAAAAGAGTTATCAGCTGCTGATCAGAAGAATAAGGCTGACATTTGACCGTCTGACAATGAAAGAGCGATCCCCAACTGCTGTAGCGACAACAAATGTGAAGGGAGAGCCGTAGATGTTGGTTAAAGAACCAGTCTCAGCTTGTGCTGCCCGCGTCTCCTAAAATGCTGCTCCCTTGCTGTCTGCATGAAGCAAGTCCATTTGGTCTGGTCCTACATCAAAGGATACAGGGGTTGTGGATGAGGGGCTGTGCTGCAGTCTAGCAGGGTTTAAGCCTGGTTGATTGCAGAAGAGCAGGATTGTATGGCTACACAGAGCTGCAAAAGCTCTAGAGCCCGCAGTAGGAGGGTCTACTGGCCATTAAAGGCCCCCTCCAGTGTTAAAGGCCTGAGCCGAATGTGAGGGCCTTTATCAAGGGAGCGGGTCTTTAACAGCCACTAGAGCCCACTACAAAGGGCTCTAAAGCTAATAAAACATTCTGCCTCTAGTGGGCAGAATGTTCTAATTTGTAAAACATAGGCTTAATGAAGCCCAAGGAAGTTGAAATCCCCTCTGGCTCCATGAGGCCTTTGTTAAACATTCAAATGTTGATGTTCCGGGCTTCTACCGGCCATTAGAAGCCTTGAGCACTCCATTGTTTTCAGTGGAGCTCCCAACATTCCAGAGTTCTAATACTGAAATAGAAGGAGCTCACAGAATTGTCAGGTGCCTTCTTTTCAAGCAATTATTTTCAAAGGGTAGCGAGTTCAGACAGTTAAGGCTTACTCTTGGTGGGTTTTGTTGGGTAGAATATTTAATTCAGCTATCTCTTGTCCCACTTAGATTAACTATAGTGGCCAGGCAATGTTACTATGTTTTTTAAAAACAGTTAAGATGTGACTCACGCTAATGAAAAATTGGTTAGCTACTTATGGATTTTAGTTATAATTATCTAGTCTGGCTGAGTACCTGTGAATTCACTTATTTTTGTTGTATGCGAGGCAACTGCTAGGCACATGCAAAGTCAGAGTTGTCATCCTGAAAAAAATTTAAGCAAAGGGCCACTTGTGATTTGATCAGGAGGATTGGTGTTAGAAATGGGCTTTTTAGTTGGCAGTGGTTTGCACCCTGTCCAAGTAGAGACCCTCAGGGTAAGGGAGTCACACAGCAAGGATAACCTCTGCTCACCCCCTTGGTACCTTGCACAAGCAGTCTGGCTTATCTCAGAGGCAATGTGTACAGCATTTGGACATACACACACAGGAACACAGTGAAAACACTACACAATGACACCACACCTGTTTAAAAACAATAGCCAATATTTATATGAATAAAACAAGAACAAAACAACAAAAAATCCCACATACACAAATTGAGATATCACTTTAAAAAAGACTACTGTAAAAATAGAGCTCCTAGAAAACAATAGCTCCAACTGGGGATAGCTCGATGTCGTGACAGGTACTAATCCAACAGTTCAGCACCGACTGCGAGAAATGCGGGCCGGCTATGGAGTCACACGGACCCCCAGTAACAGTACCTTGAAAATGATGGAAACAAAAGATGTTGCACAGCGTCGGGGAGGTGAGACGTCGCTGGGCCTGTGCGGCATTGGTTCCGTACTGCCACAGGGGAGGTGAGACGTCAGGTCCTTAATGCTAGGCAGGGGAGGTGAGGCGTTGGTTACTTACTGTTGCAGGGCGGCGAGGCGCCGTTGGTTGTGATGCATAAGTTCCTAATGATGGGCGGTCTTGATGAGTTCGGGAGGTCACACATGTCTGTTATCGACTCTGTGGTGTCGAGGTCGAAGCGCTGGCATCGGCAGGCATCAGGGCTGCGGTGTAAGTCAGGGCGGTGTGTCTTGCTCTTCATGAGCGATGCCCTGCTCCGGCGCAGGCAGCAGTGTGACATCGGTGCGCAGCACTGTCATTGAAGAGATCAGGGCTAACTAATTGGCTCTGGTGCAGGCAGCGGCCTCGATGACAAAGTCAGCATCAATACGTTGCTGTCATTGGCAAAAACCGGGGCTGTGGTGTAAGTCGAGGCAGTGCATCATGCTCTGACGAGTGGTACACTCAGCTCCAGTGCAGGCACTGGCGTCGCTGACGGCATCGATGTTGCTTTTCTTGGATTGCAGCACCAACCACATGATTCCAAGGATCCAATAATTGGATTTGGCACAACTTGGCAATCAGGACTCGCAGCAGAGAGGTCCGGGTGCTAATAACAAGATGCAGGTGGTGTCTTAGATGGCACTGAGACTTCCTAACAGAAGGCAAGCACACACAGGCCCTTGGAGAACCTTGGAAGCAGGATGTAGGAAGCTACCAGGACAGAAGCAGCAGCAGGCCAGCGCAACAAAACACCCTGCAAAGTGGCAGTATCTCCTGACAGCAATCCAGCTCTTATTCCTGGCAGAATGCCCTTAGTCCAGAAGTGTTCTGATTTTGGGGTGTCAGAGGTTCAATATTTACACCCCTTTCTACCTTTGAAATAGATAAGCTTCAAAGGAAAGTCTTTGCAGTGCACAAGACACTGCAGTTCCCTGACCTGGCTCCAGACACACTACAGGGGGCTGGCAAAATCTTTTTGTGAGGACAGGCACAGCCCTTCCTATCAGGAACAACTCTTCCTACCACTATAGCTCAGGAAGGCCCATCAGCCTGGTGATGGCCCATCAGGACGTGCAAGGCACACCTCACCTTCCTTTGTGTGGCTGTCTAGAGTGAGTGCACAAGAGCCCAACTGCCAGCAAGCCCAGACGTGATTTCTACAGACAGGCAGAAGTACAGAATGGTTAAGCAAGAAAATGCCCACTTTTTAAAAGTGGCATTTTCAAAAACACGCAATTTAAAAACAAACTTCACCAAAAGATGTATTCTTAAATTGTGAGTCCTGAGACCCCAAACTCCAAATCTCCATCTGCTCTCAATGTGATATTACTCTTAAAAGATATTTCAAGGCAATCCCCATCTTACCTATGCGAGAGATAGTATTTGCAATAGTGAAAAAAGAAATTAGCAGTATTTCAGTATTAGGACATGTAAAACACACTAGTACGTGTCCTACCTTTTAAATACACTGCACCCTGCCCAAAGGACTGCCTTCGGCTGACCTTAGGGGTGGCTTACATGTAGTAAAAGGGAAGGTTTGGGCCTGGCAAGTGGTTGCACTTGCCAGGTCGAAATGGCAGTTTAAAACTACACTCACAGACACTGCAGTGGGAGGTCTGGGACACGTTTGCAGGGCTATTCATGTGGGTGTCACAATCAGTGCTGCAGGCCCACTAGTAGCATTTGATTTACAGGCCCTGGGCACACCGGGTGCACTTTAATAGGGACTTACCAGTAAATCAAATATGCCAATCATGGATAAACCAATCACTAATACAATTTAGACAGAGAGCACATGCACTTTAGCACAGGTTAGCAGCGGCAAAGTGCCCAGAGCCCTAAAGACAACAAAAACAGGTCAAAACAAATATGGGAACAAAGGCAAACAATTTGGGGACAGCCCTGCAAAAAGTGCCCGGTCCAACAATAGGGTTCCCATGTTTTATCTTACTCAGCCTCCTAGAGCCAGGTGACTCACGCAGCTCAGTTCACAGATCACCGATAGGAGCTGTGCCGCTCAGGATGTACTCAACCTAGGCTGTCTGGGACTGTAATACCAAGTGTGGTTGACGGAGTTCAGTTGAGGTTTTCTCTTCTGTACTGCATAGGCCCTTGTGGTTGTAGTCTTGCATGAAAGGCTGCCAGTTTCACACACCTCTAGTGGCTTGTACTCTGAGCCTTGGTTGTGGCGGGATGCCAGGGGCAAAGGTAGCACAATTCCCTCCCAGGGGGTAGTGTCAACTTATGTGTTGCACTATTTAGTGTAGTTCAGTGGAACTTTGAGATTTCTCCTGTTTGTCCGCCTTTATTATTTTCTCTATGCAATTTCCAATTTGTGTTTGTGTCTTTATTGTAACATATCTGTTATTAACTTGAAAAAGGAGTGCTGTGATACACATTGTTAATTTTACGGGATGCCAGGGGCTCACAGTGTTGACACCAACAGGGAAACAGTGTGTCAGCATCATGACTGGGACCAGTTCCTTCTGATCTATTCCATCTTTCATCTAAATCTCATTTCTGTTTGCCTTGAAAAAGTCCATAGCAAAAAACACCTGTCGGCTGCCAGTGTGCTTGTTTTGTACGAAAAGACTGGAAAATAAAAAGAAGAAAAATCATTCTAGACTGCTTTTGTACAACTTTTGTAGTTATGAGCCAGCATTATTGTATGGACTACCTATGTGTGCCTTGGTAATTTTGTGTGTAAATAGATAATTGAAGGGGGAGGCTTATTATGAGCCAGTGCCCTCAATATGACTACTAAGAGTGAATCAGAGAATACCTGACTGAGAGAGTCTGACCACTTATTACGTACAGTCGTTGATATGTGATACAGATACATTTTTACTTCATGTTTTATACTATGATATGTTATGATATGATATGACATGATATGATATGTCATATGTGGTATAGGATATGTTACGAGATGATATTTGTTATGCTATGATATATGATAAGGCATGATATGGCGCGGAACTCGGGCTGCTGTGTTTTGAAATATCCTATGGATTTAAATGCACCTGCTGCAGAGTTCTTTGTGTGTCCAGTAAATTTTGGGCACAAAAAATGTAATGATAACTCTGGTGATTAACACGCCTGCTGGAGAGAGGTGGCGTTTTGTCTAGTGGCAATTTTGACTCATCATAAAGTAGCACAAAAGGATAATATGTTTTCTGCAAAGAACTCTTACCATACAGATCACAACACTGTATTTTATGTGGATAGCTCAGTGGTTTACTGCTTTTGTCACAGAGATCCTTTTTTAGTTGCAATTAATAATTCCTAATATAGCACTGTGAGCTATGAACTGTATTTACAGAGCTGCATGCAAGCTGCAACCTAAAGAGCATTATGTTTTCCTGCAGTCTTTCATTATCCTTATGTTGCTAAAAAGGGTTCATTGTGGTAGAAATACATTCTCATTAGTAAAGCTAACCACAACCACTGTGTTACATTTTAAAGCGTGAGTTTGTGCTTCTCTACATCAAGCACACTTAACACATGCTGCCTACCATATGGATGACGGGTGACTCCTACATGATGTAGTCCTCGTTGTATTGTGCAACATTTCCTGTACATTGATTTACACATCTGTGTGATTCATTGACTCTGATAACAGGTGTATTATGTAAAGGGCTCTGACACTCCACATTGAAGAGAGCAGCGTTTTAGAAGAAAGAAAGTACATGTGAGAGAGGGGCTATGGAGAGGTGAGGGGCACTCTTGTAGGGTGATAGTGAGTTGACCCATGAAGGGGGTCAATGGGGATGAGGGGAATGCAACCAAGATTGTCGCACTGGGCACCACCAGCGGTAAAGCCGGTCCTGAATACCGAAGGACAGAGTAGGGAAGACGGCAATCAGGGTGCACAAAGAAAAATATACAGGTAGTCTGAACACATGGAATATATTTAATTTTATTTATTTAAGGTATTAATGGAGCACGTGTTAACCAAAGTTTCTTGGCGATGAAATACCTGTAGATAGACATAAAAAGACATGATGTTCAGTAGCGGCTGCTACCGGACCCGGATGGTAGGGCGAGTGGAGGGGGAATGGGGAGACGATGAAAAAGGAAAAAGAAAAACCCACTTACCTGTAACAGCCGGCCGCCGCCAATCCTCTGTCCTCCAACATCTTCCTTCTTCCTGCAGTCCCGGCCAGCAGCAGGAAGCACCTGAGCTCCCATGCTCCCCTGAGCCAATCACAACGCTGCAATGCAGCGTTGTGATTGGTCTGAGTGCCGTGGTTTGGTGCTCAGGTTAGAAACGCAAGGTTGGGCATTTTCCTCACCAGGCCGTGTAATGCAGTCTGGTGGGGAAGATGCAAAGTGCGCAGGACTGTTTGGCCTCCCAAGAAGCCCAGCCAAGTAGTCCTGTTCACTAAAGGCAGTGTAAACCACTCCTCTCCCTGCTCTGGCCAGGCCCTCCTCGCCCGAGAGCCACGGACTACAATAGGAAAACTAAAATGGTAAGAACAATAGTTATTATCATTTTAGTTTTCCTTTTGTTCAGTGTGGCAACGCACCACCGCCTTAGCGGAGAAGCCGCCACTGATCATGTTAATGAGCTATACAGGCAATAAGAAAGTATTCAACTGCTATCCGAACTTCAGAGTGTTGGCTTCAGTGGAAAAGCACACCGGTAAGAATTTCAGATGGTTCCTAAAGGATGTCAAGGAAAACAGAAGCTACAGTGAAGACACCAGGGCCTTGTGAGGTTCCATGATTCTTACGCAAAGCATTTTGTTGTTGAGTGGGCTTGCTCAATTATTAGTTGGTATGCAACAGAGAACATATTTAGGGCGAAGGCAAGGGGAGTCTAGGTACTCTGAGGCCTGATGGACATGCTCATCCATTGGCTGGTAGGAGATGGATAGTATGTTGAGGTCAAAGATCAGGGTAGTTCAGGAGCTCTTGGAGTCAGATTGAAATATTTGTGCACTAAGAGATTTGCGCTGAGGAACATGTCATCGCAGAGAGAAGTGGAATTCAAGTATTCTGGGGCCAGAATCGGAAGTTAATGCATTGACTGGGATGAGAGGTGAACATGTTAACATTGAAGAGCGATGTCGTCTCGCATCAGACAGAAGTGTATGTGCATTACTAGGTATGAAATGGTAAATGTGTTTGATCACAAGTAGTTGAGTTCAGGTAGTTGAGGTTTAATAGGGAAGTTCTTGCCCTACCAAGTCGGAGTTAAAGAACATGCATGATCCATGAAAAGTGGAATTCAGATAATCTGGGCAAGACTGGGATGTCCATACTTTAGTTGCTATAGAGAATGAGCAAATATCAGATTGAAAAGCACTGGAGTTCAAGGTATTCTGCAGCCTATTGGTTCGTATGCTGAATATTAGTATCACATGAGGAAGGAAAACCCAAATCCACGAATTAGAAAACCTAGGTGTGCTTTTCCATGTTGATCAATAGGATACTGAAATCAATTTACAAAAAAACAACATTCACATTGTGTTGTGGACCTTCCTTCATTGGAGACGCAGTATCTGTGCGCAGTTTTTAATGCGCGTGTGTTTAAGGAAGGCAACCACTGTGGTCTGATGCTGGCCATCTTAACGTATGTTGTTTATTGGAAGCCATTTTAAAACTTTGCTACCTTCTTGACCGTAAGGGCATTTGCAAATTATAAAAAAAAAATCGGGTGAAGAAAACAATATAACAGGTAGGGTTTTGCAGGTGAAGACGCTAGCAACACAGTTGCAGAGGAGTTATTCACCAAAAATGCTGCTTCTCAAAGCTGTACATTTTCCCATCTCCACAAGGGCCATAACTGCTCGGAGAGTACAAATTAGCCTGTCTCTTGCCTGAAGTGTGAATGCAGCTATCTGGAGTACACGCCGTTGATCAGCTCGACTGCCAACTCACTAATTAGATCTCTAAGTAAGCAGGAGAAATAAAGCTTCATTGTTTAGCAAAGCAAACACAAAAGGGTTTAAACAATGAAGCCGCAATAAACTGTTCGCTTAAAATACTAAACTAATTAGCTCGAAAGTGCCTGATTAAAAGAAAATAGTCATTAGTGCAGTTGTACTCTGTGCTGGGTTTTAGGAGCAATAAACCCGCAGCATTTTAACGGGCAGTGAGCTATACAGTGCTGCCCAAACCATATGCAATTGTATAAAATATTTTTTTGCATCCTTACTAGCTGGGATACATGTCATTGTGAACAAAAAAAAAACACATTATTCATAGTTATCTCGTCCTCTCACATTTAGGGTATTTCTGTGCCCCTCTTTCTCTTTCAAGAGGAGGCATAGAATATGGCTATACCTCAAATTATGGCAAGAGGCTGTATTTCTATGCCTCCCTCATGCTTTCAAGAAATGACACACAAATATGAATACTTAAAAATACGGGTACAATTGTGACAGCCTACCTAACTATGTCTAAATGCTAATGATGTATTGGCTCTGTGATAACAGTATTCCTGCTTCTACATTGTGAACATTTGTAGTATGCACTCGCCTAGTAGTTATTGTAATTACGTGAGCTTATTAAATAAAAAGAATTAAAAAAAATACGGGTATAAATGTACAAAGAAATGACACAATGCAGCGCAGCAAGTAAAGTTACTGTGCCCTGTTGCACCAACAGGAGAGAGCAGAGCAGCGCCGTATCTACTAAAATGTGGCGCTGTTCTGCTCACTCCATGCGCTGGCGCACTTTTGGCTGCCATGTGCCAACATAGACACCCTTATGCCATAATGCAAGTGTGTCTGTGTTGTGGTAAGTACACTTTTTGTACAGGAAGGGGTTCTTTTCTCTAAAAAATAACTATACTTTAAAGCATTTCACTCTTTGTATGTGTGTTGTGGAATACAGCACACTTGCAAAGTGGGAAAAACGAGGGGGAAATGAAAAGATTTCTCCTCATTATGGCTGCCTAAGGAGGTAGGGGTGCAGGATGTTGTAGTAGATCTTTGTAGATAGGGATTTGCATCAAAACTCACAGGTGTTACATCGGAACACCCCTGCACCATCTGTGGAACACCCCCTTGACACAGAGTAACACAATGCGGCACATTGTGCAGCATTGCATTACTTTGGGGATTATGAATGCCACTAGTAGACTTTGCATTGGGCTTACGTTAGGAAAGTAACGCAAACCTAACACAAAGTCTGGGTAAATCTGGGCCACAGTGTGCAGAAGTATTATAGGACACCCTGCACTTCCAGAAGGCATGGAAATGCAGGGGGGCCCAATTGGTTAGATTACGGCCCTGTCCCCGAGTGAAATAAATTTGGAGCACCTCACCCCGTCACCATCATCGATCACCCCTAACTACACAAATGATGGAACTCCAAATGTTTTTACATAATCAGTAGGTAAAATGTAAAATGTTGTGAATGAACGAGCTAACACTTTAGGAGCATGGGGTACGGGGGTGGATGGTTCATCAAGGTGATTTTTATTTTCTCGCATAAAAAATCCAGTATGTCAAATTAAAATGTGAGCTGAAGTTTCCTATAGGGCTATAGCGTGAATGCCTTTTAAAAATATTGTGACATAAATATTGTTTAGCATTAAAGTGTTATTGCTGCAAATATGTCAAATTGAAAACATTTTTGAGAGAGTTGTCAGCTTATTACTAAAGGGGTTGGGGAGGATAGGGGTGAATGCAAGGCAAGGGGCATAGGGGAGATATACCACACATGATTGTTACTAAACATAGATGTATTGCTACAGTTATTGTGTTTCATTGTAAATTAATAACAAGCATTTGTAAATGCATTAGGTTTTGCCTATGTGATCAATAAGAAGCTGTTTTTTGTAAGTTGTAGCTTGGTGAACAGTTGTGTAATATACATTTAAGGGGAATGGGAGCACACTGCCTCACATCACAGCACTGTTCACCCCTTAGCATTAAGATAAATGCGGTACAATGTTTGAGCTTACTTGAATATTAGCTGTAGTTTTTCACCAGAGTTGGTGTAGATATAGGTTTTTATCTTTAGACACATGTGTTTCTGTATTTTATTCTTCATCAGTAGAGACCAGAAAAATTAATGACATCAGGGGTTGCTGAGAAGGCTGCTGCAGTCCTCTCAGGTCTCAGTACCTCTCATTGGTGCAGAGGTGCATTTCCAAAAGATCGTCAGCTCACTGGCCCAAGGGAGCCTTTTTAAACATAAGGGGGATGGGAGCACACTGCCTCACATCACAGCACAGTTCGCCTCTTAGCATTATGGCAAATGCAGCACTATGTTTATGCTTACTTAAAAGTTTGCTGTAGTTTTTCACCAGCGTCGGTGCAAATAATGTGTGCCTGTGGAGTGGTACTGTGACTTGTGAAGACTGGGGCAGCATTTCAGCAACCCCAGATGACTTTTCTCTGCTCTCCACTACTTCTGTTCTCTACTGATGAAGGGCTAAACCCATGAACATACATCTAGACATAACAGCAATAACTGCACCAACTTTGGTGAAAAACTACAGCAACTTTGAAGTAAGTGTACTGGAAGTACCACAATGCAATGGTGTGAACTGTACTGGAATGAGAGGCAGTGTGCTCCCTCCCCCCATGTGTTTCAAAGGCTCCCTTAAGCCGACGAGCTGACAAGCTCACCTGGGATGCACCTGTGTGCCTGTGGCGTGTTACTGTGACCTGTGAAGACTTGGGCAGCATTTTCAGAAACACCAGATGACGTTTCTATGTTCTCTACTACTTCAGCTCTCTACTGATGACGGGCTAAACTCAGAAACACATGTTTAGATTTGACAACACTATAGGCAAAAACTGCAGCAACTTTGAAGTAAGCATACTGCATTTACGAGAATGCAATGGTGTGAACAATGCTGGTATGAAAGGCAGCAAACTCCCTCCCACCTTGTGGTGCAATATAAGTTTTTGAAAGTCCATTAAAGTGTTACGACTTGTTTATTAAGAAACGCAATGCTTTATTGCAAAGTGCGTTCATGGAATCACGAATTTGCCATAATGCTGTTATAATAAAAGAAAGCATTGCTGCACACTGACACGCGTTCCGTGGAGGGCAGAGGACAGCTGTGCCCCAAGAGCCAGGGGGTAGGAGCTGCTTGAGAGCGCAGGATGCATAGGTTGTCTCTAAAGTTCAGTGCGGAGTGAGCCTGGCACACCTACCGACAGCAGCCTTATTAGGCTTAATTAAACTGGCAGCCTCTCAAATAAGCCAACTCCTTGAGATGCAGTTTATCAATTTGTCATAAAATGGTTGTGTTTTGGCGGCTATGAGCAATCTCGGCTGCCAGAGAATCAATCCCTGGCAGCTGCTGTGTGTGCAGCTTATTGGAAGAGGCGCCGGTCGGCTACTGCAATTTCGTAAGAATTACAACACTAAGAAAAAAGCACTGTGCTCAAAGGTAAACATATCTCCTGTGTTGAAGCACCAAATCCTTTAAGGTAAGAAAAAGTGCTGTTACACAACTAGAAAACAACTATATTCAGCGACCCACTGTAATCGGAGCTCTGGCTTAATGGGAAATGGTTCTGGTATATTCAGATGCATCACTGATATTATCAAAACAATTCGAAAAAGTGAATTTTTGCATTATCAGACAACATAAACAGAGTACAACGGGTGCAGTAAGTAGTCTGTTGCATAGACAGTCACTGAATTCAATTCCATGTGTACAGTGCTTCCTCCATGGCGGATCAAACTGACTTTAATTTCCATTAACTTAAGCGGTTCTGGATTGCGTGACAGCCAATCATAAGGAAGAACATATACTGGGAGTCAGCTGGGAGTGGGCGGTACTGCTAATGTGTTTGGTGGCCTTTGATTGGAGTATTGGGGTTAGCCCAGCCAAGCTAGTGTGCCAAAAATATTTCTGAAGTTCTTGATTGGTTGTGGGGTTCAGCATGTATTGTTGTTCCAACTTGAAGTCGACGCTAGATGCTGCTGTTATATGTGTAAATACACAGGTTTGTTTTATTCGCATGCTCAACAGCTGCTCAATACTGTTCACTACTGACAGCCAGGCAGGCCTCTTTGGCCTCTCCGGGCTTGATAGTCATACGTGGTGCGACCCTGTCAGCTGAGCACGTTTGGGGAACGAGTACAGATGCCGTGTAGACGTTGGACAAAACAAAACGGAACCAATAAGCACACGTAAAATGCATCCAGTCAGTGAGAGAATGATTACATAAACAAGCACAGCACTAGCACTGTGCAGGGGAGACTATGTAAACAAGCATAGCGCAAGTGATTTGCAGGCTAAACATTATTAAAAAAGTGCACAAAAAGCGGATGGAAACAGTACTTCGGGGACGAGGCACTAATAAGAGAAGCACACAAGGAACACCAGGAAACAGTATGCTACAGCCAATAGAAATAGAGGAAAAGTAAGAGGCGAGAACAGGGACCAATGAAAAGCAAGGGGGCGGGATGTAAGCCCCTTTTAAGATTTATATTGAGTACAATAGATTTCACAAGCACAGCGCAATCGCTCTGCAGGCGAAACCTAAAAATGGGAAACAACGTGAAAAATTGTAATAGTTACACCTTTAAAACATCTTTTGCTGAGTATATTTTACTCAGCAAAAGATGTTTTAAAGGTGGAACTATTAGCAACATTATATTGTTTTTTAGAGGCAGTATCAGTCCTACTTTTTGACAGTCTCATGCCCACTGGCAATCTTCCCTGTCTCCACACAATTTGAAATTAACTATGCTGCAGCATAATGTCAATTCACTGTCCACAATAATATAGGACAGCTTCATATCCCAAAATAGGTCTGGTCATCTGTGGACCTTCTACTTAATGTTTCTTTTATTTTACATACCAAGGATAATGCATGAGCCAAAACACGTCATCACAGCTGCACTGTTTGTTGGAAACGAAAAAAAGGTTTCCATGTTTTTTAATCACTATTGGAATGTCGGTGCATGTTTTTCAATACGAACAGGATTGTTGGTGGATTATGGACAGGCCTTTGAAGCTCTTTTTGATGTGCACCAGGTATGCTTTGGTTGCCCGCCTGTTTGCCACTGTTCAACTATGGAGAATATAAATTACATTGGCAGTGAATTTGAGTCTGTGTTAGCGGTATGATAAACATTAGCCACCAATAGTAGATTTCTTGATTTTAATACGTAATCAGCGGCTTTTTCTCAGAGGAGCAACATGTCCTAGCTGGCTGATATGACACTGTATTCTCCCTTAAATATTTGGCCAGATTTGCTGCAGTGCATTGCCCAAACAGGAAAATATTGTCAAGCACCTTATTTACTGTGAGTTACACACTGATGCTCTTTGGTACACTCTCTAGTACAAATTCCTGCAGAAAGACAACTACCTATGGGTAAGCTTTGTAAAATGTGTAATTTTGAGCATCATAGCAATGTTATATGTCGAAATATCATGCAATAGTCAGCTTGCCCGGTGTTTACATCTGACTTAAACTCGTGTTAGAGTTTCACACAAAATCAAGCCACACTACTTAGTTAATGGTGTTTGTTCTGAACCTATTGTGTTATCCCCACTGTACATACATTATTAGGTGTTGAAACTTGGCAATCATCATCAAATACTTTATTTTCGATCACAAAGATCCTATAAAGTGCGAAGTGCCATACAATGTAAAAATCATACAAGCAATAAAAAGCAGTTTACAAAATACAATATGCAGCAGTGATTAAGAACAGAACAAAGTTAAAAGTCAATAAAAATAGCCCCGATTTTGACATACAAAAACTTTAGGAAACTATGTAAAACATTTGGAGCGTTTGATCCATAATGCATGCCAGAATCTGGCCAGACCAAATACACCACCCTGCGTGTATCAGAGGCTAGGATTCTCATAACCTCCAAGTAATGGCCAGGTCCTATGAATCTACATAATGGCACAATCCACTTGGCCCGCAGATTTTTATAATAGGAGCAGAACTACTGACTCCAGGCAAGTAGTGCATGCAGCACACTGATCATCTGCGGAGGCATTGCTACACCACTTTTTACAAAACCCTTTAGTTGGCAAAGTTTTGAAGCGGTATTGAATAAATAATTTCCGTGCCAGCGCTGGGACATTCTCATCAATGGTTTCCTCGTAAAAAGGGGCAAATTTTAAATTTGTAAAATCTTGGTCTGGGTACCCACTCTTTTGGCCGCCTCCTTCTCCGCGAAAGTATCCCAGTATATCTTTTTAACCCTGCATTTTGGGATAAGGTCTAGTTTTTCTGGGGTTGACCGGTATTCCTCCGTCCCTAGACTCTTCAATAGATTCTTCAACCAACTATACCATGGGATAGAGTTGACCTGGCAATACTGTTTCAGTGCTGTCAGTCTGACCTTCATTCAGTCAGACGGCCACGCATAGTGCACTTAAACAGTGGGAGGACAGAGCCCTAAAGCCCTTACTAACAAGCTGCCAGTGTTTCTCCTTATTTTTCCTTCTCAACTCTATTTTTGTTTTCTACTTCTCTTTCGTCATAATCTTTCTCACACACAAACAAAGATCCACATGCATTCTTTTTCTTCTGAATTATTAAAGATTAGTTTGAGAAGGTGAGTAAACCTGGTTGAGCTGCCATGGTGTCTCCTTGTTACACCACCCTTGGGGTTCTTTCTGTGCTCCATTGGATGAAAGCACTAGCCTCAAGTCAGGTTCATTCTGAGGGTAATTCCGTGAGTTAAGCAGTGGGGTACAAGACTCTATGAGTCACGGATAAGGGAAGGGAGTGTTAAGAGAGTCTCAGTAAATGTAAGTCAAGAAAAGAGACATAAGATAGATAAATTCTGCATGAGGCAGATGACAACATTGTGAAGCATAAGAAAACTATAGTAAAACAAGCACTGGCAAAGCCAATAGGTCCGAGTTTAACGTGCTAATGCATGCAACCTTAGCACTTTAGATGAAAACACACTGGAGAGATACAGTAGGAGCAGACTTAAGGGCTCTGTTTGTAAAGAAGTTTCTGATGCAGTTCAAGGCAAGCATTTGTTTGGAGTTGGGAGGATGCACACAAATTCAATAGTATCAGGTGAGACTTGAATACTCCACCAGGCTGAGACAAGACGTGATTGACAGAGTCTCAAGCAGTGACAAAGTCTCAAACCTATAGATTGAAGAGACTGGTCGGAAAAGCCAGTGGTTGAAAGGGTTGGATCCAGAGCCCTCTCTTTGTTTAGTGTTAGCATTAGGTCTGTTTGATTAGCTGTGCTGTCAAACCACAGACCTAATGAAGGGCTTGAGTTAAGTGGAGTGAAGAAATCAGATGATAGATGCCAGTAGATATTTGAAAGTACTAGCTTTTAATCGAATGAATTAATGATTTTTTTTATTTGTTTCAATTAATTAAAACTGGTACAAAAACCGTACACAGTATGACCTTTAAAAACACCTTATTTGATCATACTGAAAACATCAACATACCATTTTGTATAGATGATTTCAAAATAGTGCTACTAAGCAAATAAGATAAAACCATTACAATTGAATATATAGTTCACAATGTGTAACTTTTGTTGTGCCTTTGAGCCAAGGCTGAGCTTTCGCTTAGAAGTCCTTGGACTTGGTGTTCAAATTTTGCTAAGCTTGGCAGTTCCATCAGGATCTCCAAATTAAAAAGAACTTCCATTGCTTCTGAGTAAGTGCGAATGCTGTGCTTTAAAAAGAGTGGTTTTAGTAAAGTGCAACGTGCATACATCAAGTTTGGGCAGATGCAGGCTAGATGGGCTAAAGTTTGCTCATACTGGTGGCATAGTCTGCACGAGGTAACCATCTCGAGGGATTTCCAGTGGGAGTTTATATCTTTTATAGGCAGAACCATGAGTTTGACTGACAAGATTTGTTTTAATATTGATTTGTTTAGTGCAGTGTTTAGATATGGCTGGATCAGTTTGGCCTTGTGGGAGCTTTAAATTGTATCATGTGTGCATACAGGTCACTGCATCTGGTCTAGTTGCACCCTGTCTGGGTATCAGCACCCATGTCTCTTACTGTATGTATACCTGCATCAGCAGCTGGCAGTACTTCAATGTGCGTTTACCAGTGTCTTTGAATGTCTATGGGCATGCACTTTTGTTAGGCAGAAATAAAGCAGCAGAAAGCAGAAAAGTCCTTCTTTGCTATCTGTACACAGTGAGACAAAGAGAGACACTCATCAAGAATGTGTGTCTGCACATCCCATAGCAGCAAGCCGCATCTTCAAATGGCTTGACCTAAAAAAAATACTATGAAAACCTTTCATTAGCATCCTAAAAATTGTATTTTTTAATAAATGTCTTTCTCCAAGCATTATATCTTTTCGAGGCACGCTGATTGCTACCAAATTATATTTAGTCTAACATGTCCATCTTGTAGTCTTAACATAACAGTACGAGAGTGGGTGTTCATAGCTTTTTGATACTGCAGTGAAAAGGATAAGTTAATTTCCTCTTTAACTCCGTTTCTGCTTTATTACTTTATAGATTGTGTTTAAAAAAATTATCTTGCTCCTTATCTCTTGAAATGGTTACTTTACTTCCGATATCTCTGATTAAATAGTGGCAAAATATAACCCCTCGTGTTTTTTTTAATGAGAATATTGTACTGCATGATGCAAATTCTCCCATGAATAGCATGTCGGTCCCTTGAAGGGACGCGAAACAGAAGCAAAGCTGGTCATTGTGTTTTCAATGGTTAATCCTTCCAAGCTCTTTACTCAGGAACTTTACTGCCTCTCTGTGGGACATCACAAAATGTGTCCACAGAACTGAAACTCATTGGGCCTGCCTCACAAAGTCTTTCCGGCTGTGACTATTCCCCTTAGTTGGATTTAGGCAGAGGCATCCCCTTCACCCAAGCCTAAACACCAGGTTATGGCCGAAAGATGGTGCAGTGATTGCATGACCCAGCATTTTACATCAGGCTCCGACACAGCTGTTTTAAGGCATGGCCAAAGTGGGCCATTGCCCAGGGCCTCCACCTTCCAAGAAGCCCTTTGGTAATGTAGATCTTTCTATCACTTGATCACACCTTTCTCAAAGTTTCTACATTGCTTCCTCATGCAGGCTTGAGTTGGCACAGAACAGGCAATACAATTCAAGGTTGTTCTGGATAGGGCCCAAAATGTTTTGCCCAGGGCCCCAGAATGTCTTAAGACGACACTGAGCTCTTCCGTGCTGTTGTCCCTGTTCCTCCCGGTAGCCAGGAATCAATGGTGGCATGTGGAGGTACAGGGGACCCAAGATACTGTTAATCTCTGTGAATACCTCACACATGGTAAGCAAGGCCCTGATGAAAGGGCAACCAAGCGATTCTTTTGCTGACCTGACACTGTGCATGCAAGTGCAACAGAAACCCTTGCAACGCAATCAAGATAGTATGGAAGTCTTCTTCCCTTCCATTCCACCTCAACATAATTCTATCTTTCACTTGTTCCTTCGTGTGCTTTTGGTCAAATTTACTAAGATTTGATGCAATTCAGAGCATCAACCAAATGTGCTGCGCTGTATTGCGTCAAAGCAGTGGCGTAACAATAGCCCCTGCAGCCCCCGGGGTGCGGGGGGGGGGCCTCCGAGCTCCAGGAGGCCCCCTTTGGCACTGTGCATGGGCAGCAGCTGAGAGTTCTTGACTGGTTCTGGAGCGTGGGGGGCCCCTCAAGTTTCGTTACGCCACTCCGTCAAAGGGAGGGAGCAAACCAGTGCCATATATACTAAGGTATGGTGTGTTTCTCTCTCCCCCTGTGCTGGCGCACTTTGGCTGCCTTGCAACACGCACTAATTATTTTTGTGTGATGTGAGATGATTTTGTTTTTTGAAAGTTGGTGTATTCTGTGGAAACGCATGTTTACGTCAACCAAGAGAGACCACACACCCATTGAGCTCAGATTATAACCCTAGGAACTCCATGTCTGACCACAACCTCACACCACCAGATAGCGCTACACTCAAGACTCCTTGGAGAGGCATGAGAGCCAAAAACCAAGAAGGCATTTGCCTCATCACATCACCAAAGCTGCAGAAATAAAATGTGCATGCTCAGTGACCCACACGAGCAGCAGAACAGAAAGGACCAAACTGCGCAGTGATTCACAACAAATTCTATCACCAAAGCCAGCCACCAAGCACCCGCATTCCATAGTGCACAATGCACCAGCCATATATGGTCATGGAGATAGTTTACTGTGTTTTGTTGTCCAACTCCATGACATACTGAAATGTCAAATAGTTACTGTAACATATCAAAATGTACGAGCAGCCTTACACTCTTTGAGATAAGACAAGTACATGCAAGGTTGGAGAAACACTTGTGTTCAGTTACAAAAAAATAGGGAATTTGCAAAGCTCAAACAGAAAATGTTTTTTCATTCACTCAAGAGGTGAATAAAGGCACTTTGCCTACAAACTATATTTGACAGAGGGCTTTTTTTCAGGTGCCTTGATCTGCATTTGCCATGGAAATGACCAACTTGGATGCTGTTTCTGTGACTGACTTTGGAACAAACTCAGTTGGAATCCAATGACATGGTATTTCGGGATGCGAAATTTAAACTTGTGGAGCTGAGGTGGGTCCCAGAATAGGTCTGCACGGAAAGAGATATGGCGACGAGGGCAACAAATGCAATGCTTTGCAAGTTTCCTTATTTCAAGATCTCTTGGTGAAGACATCGCTTAGCATCAGCCTTCTGCTTCAAACAATTATACAGCTGTGAAGCAGGCCTTCCTGAAGTAGAAGAATTATCAACATCAGCAGTCAGTCTTCTTCTTGGTCAGAGCGAAGACATAGGGCCCGATTCACAGAACTAACTTAAGACAAAATCCTAAACTTACTACCATTTTGGTATTCACAGAAGGCACTTACTCATTTTGGTATTCACAGAAGGCACTTACTCATTTCGGTATTCACAGAAGTTAGGAGTCCTAACTTTAGGACTCCTAAATGCCTTCTGTGAATACCGAAAGTCTTAAAATTAGGATTTTTCTCAGTTTAGTAGTAGTATAGTTAGGACTCCTAACTTTAGGACTCCTAAATGCCTTCTGTGAATACCGAAAGTCTTAAAATTAGGATTCTTCTCAATTTAGTAGTCCTAAGTTTAGGACTCCTAACTTTAGGACTCCTAAATGCCTTCTGTGAATACCGAAAGTCTTAAAATTAGGATTTTTCTCAGTTTAGTAGTAGTATAGTTAGGACTCCTAACTTTAGGACTCCTAAATGCCTTCTGTGAATACCAAAAGTCTTAAAATTAGGATTTTTCTCAATTTAGTAGTCCTAAATTTAGGACTCCTAACTTTAGGACTCCTAAATGCCTTCTGTGAATACCGAAAGTCTTAAAATTAGGATTTTTCTCAGTTTAGTAGTAGTATAGTTAGGACTCCTAACTTTAGGACTCCTAAATGCCTTCTGTGAATACCAAAAGTCTTAAAATGAGGATTTTTCTCAATTTAGTAGTCCTAAGTCTAAATTTAGGACTACTAAATTGAGAAAAATCCTAATTTTAAGACTTTCGGTATTCACAGAAGGCATTTAGGAGTCCTAAAGTTAGGAGTCCTAACTATACTACTACTAAACTGAGAAAAATCCTAATTTTAAGACTTTCGGTATTCACAGAAGGCATTTAGGAGTCCTAAAGTTAGGACTCCTAACTTCTGTGAATACCGAAATGAGTAAGTGCCTTCTGTGAATACCAAAATGAGTAAGTGCCTTCTGTGAATACCAAAATGGTAGTAAGTTTAGGATTTTGTCTTAAGTTAGTTCTGTGAATCGGGCCCTTAGTAGTTGATAAAGTCCTCTCCCAAAGGAATCTATGATCCAGGATTTTCACATACTTTCATTTTATTTCTGGGAGAGGAATACACCTGGATTAAAATATTTTCGCTTGGATGCAAACTGTTGAACATCAGGGAAGCCACACCTTTGAAACCTTATAAAATCACAAACAAGGTGTTCAGATCACCACTAGAAGGGGGTCAAAACAAAAACATCAACAATATTACCATTTTCCACAGCTGGGTTTGTTTATTTTCTCAGTGAGACCCCCTAAGTAGGACAGGTATGCCGAGAAGTGGGCCCTGAAACTCAAAGTGTTTAAGATGCACCCTACATCTCACTGGCGAGGCCCAGCAGGGTTGAAACCACTCTGTGGTTGCTTTTGTTCCCATGAATAGGGAACGTGGTCTGGCAGGTCAGGCTGGACTATTGTTACTGGAAATAAACAAAGCTGTTTTACATATGGCTGTATGTAGTGGCTCTGTGAGAAAAAAAAACAATGGAATGGAATACGGCCCAGAATAATTTCCAGGGCTGAGATTAATTCAAGTGTTGTACCCATTCCCTTTGTGCTGTTTTAACTAAAACTGAAGCCTGCTAGTTCTGTTATGTTTGCTGCAGTGTACATAGGGCAGAAGACAAAGTTGAATTAGTTACTCTTCAAATTATTTTGACACGGCTTTGTGAGATTCTTGGAATTTGACAAGACTCTGAGAATGATTCCTTTCAAGAGGAGAAGTTGAACAATCATACACCTTTATAAAAACATGGCTACTGGCAGAGGACCAATGATTCACTGCAGCTAAAGTTTTGTTTTGAAAGAGTGGCACAAGCGCGCACAGAAACTGTCTCAAGACACCATTTGGTTTCATTCGCATCAGGAAGTAACGCCAAAGACTGTTTTAATTTTTTTTTTTTTTAAATAGAAGCTTAAATTTGAAGAAATGGTATAGACATTGGTCTTTGAAAAAGATGATAGAGGTTCCAACACCTAAAATTCTGGGTGTAAAAAGGAAGAAATCACAGGTAATAGGCCGTAAAGTGATTTGCTTTCTCGAAATTATTTTTGCCAAATGTTGTTGGCTGTGCATGCGTAGTACTGTTTTATTTAAATTTGGCCTACAGAAAGCGTTACCTATCTCAACAGCCTAACGTTTCCCCGAAAATTGTTAATATACATACATACATATCTACATACAAGGTCCTTAGTTCAGCCCTGTTCATCCATTGGTCTATTAAAGTGGCATTCACAGTTTGCTTACGCCCTTCATAGAATACAGCATGAGGCAATGGGTCAGCCTACTTCACCCATTGGCTGTCTTGCACAGCTACGGTTGGCATTTTGCCTGGTCACGTGTACAGCCATCGGAGAAGGGGTGTATTCAGTGTCAAGAACAGTGTGCCTGGGCTTCTGAGCTACTCATATTTTTATATTTTTACCATTTTGCATATGTTTGCACATCCAAATGCTTGCATAGTTATCCAACTGATTTATTTTACAGAAATACCAAAAGTTGAAATAGATCCTTCTAGTTTTCCAGGTGTTTGTGTGAGTACCTCATCCAGGCCAGGTTCCTCTCTGCAGTCTCTTACTTGTAATCGAGTTTTTAAGGGATTGGACAGGGTTTCAATAGGAACAATGCACAGGAAAAAGCTAGATTTTATGTGCTGCTCAGGAAGGACAAGGGAGACCTAAGAACTGTGAATAATTTGGATTTTTTGTATCCATACCTTCATTTACGTCACATGCATCAACTAAGATTAGCTTTAAAAAGAATTGGGCCGAACGTTAAAATTAGGGCTCCCTGTTTTCCGTTTTTACAGATTTTTACAGGTAAATACAGAGGGAAAACATTGTGTTTCCTGTCTGTATTTATTTTTAAAAGCTGAAATATGCAGTTAATTTGGCTTCTTTTGAGTGACTCTCCAAGCTAAGGTTATTGACTTTCAGGCCAATTACTGTACATATTGGCAGCATGGGGAGCTCAATGAGATTTGCTAAAATTACTGCATATATATATTTGTGCTAATATGCAAAAAAAAATTATGTGGGCTTATTATTTTTGGCTGTGTAATGTGCTAAAACCGGGCAGGTATCGAAGTATGAGAGCACGTTCATCCGTTAAATAAATGCGGAAATATACAAGTTATCACCTCATCTGTTCACAAAACACAAAATGAATATAGATAAATACCAATATTATGGCCAAAAAAAGAAATATGGATAAATACAGACGGATATGATAAAAAAATAAATACCATATTACCAGGACCCCTAGTTATAATGAATGCAGGATTCTCGGATTTTTAATGCACTTTTAGGGATCTTTCTGAAACTGTGTAGCCACCTGGACTGTCACCCTACCATAGAAACTGAGGAAGAGGAGGCAGCGCACCAGGGGGTCACTTACCTCAAATATGCTATAATAAACTACTGTTGCATGCGTAAGCAGTTGAGCAAGTAATTCCCATCCATCCGCAAAGAGCACACACAAACAAAAGAAACATCACAGACCTTTCTGTAGTCTGCCTGTGGTTGCCAAAGACATAAATATAGGTGTAACATATATTCACGTGGAAGTAAAAAGTATTGCATAATGCGCAGAACGGTTACTCCATTGAGCTTGAACAATGTTGGCTGTCTCTCCACCCTTGATAATGTTCACGGACACCTGTTTTTGCTCCAGGGCAAAAAGTAATTTATGCACCTTGTACCTGCAGTTCAAGATCTGGCATGTTGCTAATGCTTCTGTTTACATTTAAAAATTTCTGTCATTGGAGCGCAGTGTTTGTGGTAGAATGTAACATAATGGGACAAGCCTCCACAAGGGCAAGGGAAGTCCATGGCTGCCAAAAGGACAGAGGCAGAGAAAATCAAATAACAGTTAAGCACTTGGCAAGTCAAACATTGATTTGTGTGTTTATGGACCAGGTACAAACTCACACACTGCATACAAAGTCCCTGTAAATCAAGAGTGATCAGACGCTTGTCTGCCAGGTCCACAACCAGGGCAGGTAAATATAGCCAGGGTTTCCCCTCTTAATGCATTTGGTGTGTTGAAAACTGGCTCAGCAGGGTCTTGAGATAAAGTTTCCTGACCTTTTGGAGCCCTGCCTGCTTACAGCTTCCCACCTCGCGCCACTGGTGGATTTTGAGAACCAAAAAAGTGACTAAGTCTAAAGGTAAAACCAGGGATTTGGCCAACCAAGATGGGCAAATAGATGTCCCTTAGGGAAGCTCTGGCAAAGAGGAGCAAAATCCTGTGGACTCCTGCGGTTTATGAGCAGATGGATCAATGTGGCGGTGCCCACCTGGATTGCTGGCTGGGACAGGTGATGCCGAGAGAAGGCCTGGCAATGCTGGATGTTGTCTCCTCGCAATCCTGGCTGGAGGCTGATCAAGGGGCAGAATCACCACAATTGGTAGCGCTCCAGAAAGGAAGGAAGCAGAAACTGTGCAGCGGTGTGTGGGAACTCCTCAATACAAGTAGGTGCCATACGTTGATTGCAGAGGCACTGAGGGATGGCCCCTCTGGAGCTACCGGTCCTTGAATGGGATGCCGGCGACAATGGAAGTGCCCCAAGTGAGGCTGCAAGGATGAATTGCACACAGCGCTACAATATATGTGAAAGAACTTTGCCTGGAGAGCCTGTGAGGGACACTGCAGGACACAGGTATTCCCTGCAAATTTATTTTGTCGGCAGTCCGGACCCCCGGACTGGGTACACTACGGTGCGGCCTGCCTGAATCATCAAGGAAGCGCTACAGTAGCGCAGATATGAGACTTTCCATGTGAGGATTGGAAACAGAGGGGTCTAGTAAGGGACCTTTGGGTGCACAACTGAAGAGTGGCAGTGGTGCAGTATAGGCCAATATTCGCCAGCAGAGGGACTGCTAGTTTATTGCAGCAGAAGCTCCTGCACCTGCCACGTGCGAAGACAGCACTACTAAGTTGTTACCTAGGAGTGGCTATAGTCCTGGTCCTGATGAAGAAATAAAAACCTTTTTAGGGGTTCACTGATACACCTGGTCCTTTAAACCAACAAAGAAGAGATTGGCACGGAAGCTGTAATATCAAAAAGAAGTATTTATTAACCTCACATGAGGGAGACTGTGCCATACAGTACCCTCAGGGCACTGTAAGAGGCAGTCTGTAGGAACCCGGGGTCACCAGGCCCTATAGGCGGTAGCGTGGCGCGAGCCGGTCGGGCAACCAGAGGGCTATGTGTTAAGCAACCATACACCACACGCTTCTCATGGACTAGGGACACACACAATAAGGGACGCCACACCGTTCAAATTATGCAAATACTTCAAGTTTATCCAAGTATAGCTGGTCAGATGCAGTTCAGGAAATAACAAGGTAATACATGAATTATAATACCATCATAACATTACATTCGACACTCTGGGTGATATTTATGCAGTGCCTAACCTTGTTCTAGCGCTGTGCGCGCTTACGTAAATTCTTTCCCTGAACCTGCCGTCTAACTAAGCGTAACACTTGAACGGGGACACATTGGGTTCACTAACATAGCGCCTGTGGAACTGAGCGCTCCTCGTAATCGATGGCCCCTAATCCTGTGAAGTAAAGCATATGAAACGAAGCGCTACGCGCAACCATTTGCAGGTAATTACAGTCGAGCAGAGCATATAATACAACACGTTACTCGTGATCCTGGTATGGAATTACCTTCGTGCAGAACATATAACACAATGCGCTACGCGCATCCCTTGGCATATACTTACTGTCGAGTAGAGCATATAACACCAGGCGCTACTCGCATTTCCTGGCACACAATTACTTTCGAGTAGAGCATATAACACAAGGCGCTACTCGCATTTCCTGGCAAACAATTACTTTCGAGTAGAGCATGTAACACAGTGCGCTACTCGCATCCCTTGTAATGTAATTACTGTCGAGTAGAGCATATCACACAAGGCATGTGAATACTTTCGAGCAGAACAGGTAACACAGTGCGCTACTCGCATTCCTTGTCGCTCCGGCTGGGGAAGCAGGGTCGGTGGCGGGAAGCGCCACACGAGGGTAATGTCAGTCAGTTCTTTGGGCGGCTTCCAGCGGGGAGAATGACAGGACTTGCGGAGCGGGTCCCTATGCTCCGGTGCAGTTCACAAAGCACCGCTCTCAGTATTACGGAAGGGGGAACACGGACAGGATCCCTCGGCGGGGTCTCTCCGTCGCGCAGGCAGGGGAGGGGATTCCCACGGAGGGGACGACCCGGGCCAAGTGCGGTGCGGTTTCCGGACCAGCAGGGGGCGCACCAGGGGGGATCTCGGCCTCCGGGCTTACCTCCGTCTCGGCGTCAGCAGGCGTCCGTCCTCACGACGTTGGGGGAACTCGGCCCCGACCTTGCGCACCTCCTCACTCGGCTGCGACGGCAGCGACGGGGCCCCGGGCTTCTCCTGGGCCTCGCGACACAGTAGGGCACTCCTCCAGGCCTCCAGGCCGCAGCGGTGAGCGCGCTGGCTTCGTCGTCGCAGGGGGGGGGGCTCAAATTAAGGATGGGGTAAAGTGCTCAGCGGAGCACGCTGCCGGGGGTCCCAGACCAGGGCAGGAAGCGCGGGGTCACAGCGCTAGTACCTGGTCGATCCCCGGTGACTTGGCAATCGGCTTAGCATTTAGTTTGATAGGTCAGCTTGGACACGCAGTCTCAGCTCTGGCATTCAAGGCTTGCAGCTCGCTCTTGTCATGCAGTCTCAGTTCTTAAAGTTAGGTTTCAGTTCTCAGTTGACAGATGCAGTCTTTTGGCGCAGATGTATCTGGCGCCCTTAAGGGGTTCTGTTACAGGGGTAGGGATGGAGAGGGCGACTAGATCCTTCCTAGTCAGGCTGGCAGAGAGTCTCTGGGTCCTCCTACTACTGGGCAAGATCAGTGGGATTCACAGGGCACCTCACTCACTTAAGAGGCAGTACCTAAATCCTGTCACTCTCAGAGGCATAAGTCCCTGGCTAGGCCCTACCGCCTACACTCCTGGTGGATTCTTCCAGCTCTGCTTCACCCCAATGGCCAACTCACCACACAAGTTTCCCTCCCACGCTTAAGTAGCCCTAGGTCAGGTGACCTCTAGCCAAGGCGGCAAAAGTAAAACCCCACCTCCCTTCTAGAAGGTTCCAGCTTCTTCCAGGAGCTTCCCCACTCTACCTATGGGACAAAAAGGCGGGCTGGTATCGCAACATTGTTGTGGGTCCCAGCCAGCTCCTGGCAGCTAGGGTGCTACAAAAACAGGCCACTCTGCAGTAGCAGGGGCCTGTGGCAGCCATCTTGGGCGAAGTAAGCACCTGCACCTTAACATTACAAAAACGAAAAAAATGAGGGAAAAAGGGCCAAGTCCAACATAACCCCCTTCCAGCCGAAAGCCAGGGTAGACCGATCAATGCCTTGATGGTCTTCCCTGCTTGGGGCGAGAAAAGGTGGACGCAGGCCCGCAACGGCAGGAGCACCCGCAGGTTCTCCGCCGCTCTGGAACCCGATGGTTCCCTAACAAACCTCCCTGGACCAACAAAACCACCCCACTGGGGCTCCCTAGCTAGTTGTGGCCAGGACCGGCCCCTGGGCCGTCCAGATGTCTCTGGCCCGGGTGATAGACATAAAAAGACATGATGTTCAGTAGCGGCTGCTACCGGACCCGGATGGTAGGGCGAGTGGAGGGGGAATGGGGAGACGATGAAAAAGGAAAAAGAAAAACCCACTTACCTGTAACAGCCGGCCGCCGCCAATCCTCTGTCCTCCAACATCTTCCTTCTTCCTGCAGTCCCGGCCAGCAGCAGGAAGCACCTGAGCTCCCATGCTCCCCTGAGCCAATCACAACGCTGCAATGCAGCGTTGTGATTGGTCTGAGTGCCGTGGTTTGGTGCTCAGGTTAGAAACGCAAGGTTGGGCATTTTCCTCACCAGGCCGTGTAATGCAGTCTGGTGGGGAAGATGCAAAGTGCGCAGGACTGTTTGGCCTCCCAAGAAGCCCAGCCAAGTAGTCCTGTTCACTAAAGGCAGTGTAAACCACTCCTCTCCCTGCTCTGGCCAGGCCCTCCTCGCCCGAGAGCCACGGACTACAATAGGAAAACTAAAATGGTAAGAACAATAGTTATTATCATTTTAGTTTTCCTTTTGTTCAGTGTGGCAACGCACCACCGCCTTAGCGGAGAAGCCGCCACTGATCATGTTAATGAGCTATACAGGCAATAAGAAAGTATTCAACTGCTATCCGAACTTCAGAGTGTTGGCTTCAGTGGAAAAGCACACCGGTAAGAATTTCAGATGGTTCCTAAAGGATGTCAAGGAAAACAGAAGCTACAGTGAAGACACCAGGGCCTTGTGAGGTTCCATGATTCTTACGCAAAGCATTTTGTTGTTGAGTGGGCTTGCTCAATTATTAGTTGGTATGCAACAGAGAACATATTTAGGGCGAAGGCAAGGGGAGTCTAGGTACTCTGAGGCCTGATGGACATGCTCATCCATTGGCTGGTAGGAGATGGATAGTATGTTGAGGTCAAAGATCAGGGTAGTTCAGGAGCTCTTGGAGTCAGATTGAAATATTTGTGCACTAAGAGATTTGCGCTGAGGAACATGTCATCGCAGAGAGAAGTGGAATTCAAGTATTCTGGGGCCAGAATCGGAAGTTAATGCATTGACTGGGATGAGAGGTGAACATGTTAACATTGAAGAGCGATGTCGTCTCGCATCAGACAGAAGTGTATGTGCATTACTAGGTATGAAATGGTAAATGTGTTTGATCACAAGTAGTTGAGTTCAGGTAGTTGAGGTTTAATAGGGAAGTTCTTGCCCTACCAAGTCGGAGTTAAAGAACATGCATGATCCATGAAAAGTGGAATTCAGATAATCTGGGCAAGACTGGGATGTCCATACTTTAGTTGCTATAGAGAATGAGCAAATATCAGATTGAAAAGCACTGGAGTTCAAGGTATTCTGCAGCCTATTGGTTCGTATGCTGAATATTAGTATCACATGAGGAAGGAAAACCCAAATCCACGAATTAGAAAACCTAGGTGTGCTTTTCCATGTTGATCAATAGGATACTGAAATCAATTTACAAAAAAACAACATTCACATTGTGTTGTGGACCTTCCTTCATTGGAGACGCAGTATCTGTGCGCAGTTTTTAATGCGCGTGTGTTTAAGGAAGGCAACCACTGTGGTCTGATGCTGGCCATCTTAACGTATGTTGTTTATTGGAAGCCATTTTAAAACTTTGCTACCTTCTTGACCGTAAGGGCATTTGCAAATTATAAAAAAAAAATCGGGTGAAGAAAACAATATAACAGGTAGGGTTTTGCAGGTGAAGACGCTAGCAACACAGTTGCAGAGGAGTTATTCACCAAAAATGCTGCTTCTCAAAGCTGTACATTTTCCCATCTCCACAAGGGCCATAACTGCTCGGAGAGTACAAATTAGCCTGTCTCTTGCCTGAAGTGTGAATGCAGCTATCTGGAGTACACGCCGTTGATCAGCTCGACTGCCAACTCACTAATTAGATCTCTAAGTAAGCAGGAGAAATAAAGCTTCATTGTTTAGCAAAGCAAACACAAAAGGGTTTAAACAATGAAGCCGCAATAAACTGTTCGCTTAAAATACTAAACTAATTAGCTCGAAAGTGCCTGATTAAAAGAAAATAGTCATTAGTGCAGTTGTACTCTGTGCTGGGTTTTAGGAGCAATAAACCCGCAGCATTTTAACGGGCAGTGAGCTATACAGTGCTGCCCAAACCATATGCAATTGTATAAAATATTTTTTTGCATCCTTACTAGCTGGGATACATGTCATTGTGAACAAAAAAAAAACACATTATTCATAGTTATCTCGTCCTCTCACATTTAGGGTATTTCTGTGCCCCTCTTTCTCTTTCAAGAGGAGGCATAGAATATGGCTATACCTCAAATTATGGCAAGAGGCTGTATTTCTATGCCTCCCTCATGCTTTCAAGAAATGACACACAAATATGAATACTTAAAAATACGGGTACAATTGTGACAGCCTACCTAACTATGTCTAAATGCTAATGATGTATTGGCTCTGTGATAACAGTATTCCTGCTTCTACATTGTGAACATTTGTAGTATGCACTCGCCTAGTAGTTATTGTAATTACGTGAGCTTATTAAATAAAAAGAATTAAAAAAAATACGGGTATAAATGTACAAAGAAATGACACAATGCAGCGCAGCAAGTAAAGTTACTGTGCCCTGTTGCACCAACAGGAGAGAGCAGAGCAGCGCCGTATCTACTAAAATGTGGCGCTGTTCTGCTCACTCCATGCGCTGGCGCACTTTTGGCTGCCATGTGCCAACATAGACACCCTTATGCCATAATGCAAGTGTGTCTGTGTTGTGGTAAGTACACTTTTTGTACAGGAAGGGGTTCTTTTCTCTAAAAAATAACTATACTTTAAAGCATTTCACTCTTTGTATGTGTGTTGTGGAATACAGCACACTTGCAAAGTGGGAAAAACGAGGGGGAAATGAAAAGATTTCTCCTCATTATGGCTGCCTAAGGAGGTAGGGGTGCAGGATGTTGTAGTAGATCTTTGTAGATAGGGATTTGCATCAAAACTCACAGGTGTTACATCGGAACACCCCTGCACCATCTGTGGAACACCCCCTTGACACAGAGTAACACAATGCGGCACATTGTGCAGCATTGCATTACTTTGGGGATTATGAATGCCACTAGTAGACTTTGCATTGGGCTTACGTTAGGAAAGTAACGCAAACCTAACACAAAGTCTGGGTAAATCTGGGCCACAGTGTGCAGAAGTATTATAGGACACCCTGCACTTCCAGAAGGCATGGAAATGCAGGGGGGCCCAATTGGTTAGATTACGGCCCTGTCCCCGAGTGAAATAAATTTGGAGCACCTCACCCCGTCACCATCATCGATCACCCCTAACTACACAAATGATGGAACTCCAAATGTTTTTACATAATCAGTAGGTAAAATGTAAAATGTTGTGAATGAACGAGCTAACACTTTAGGAGCATGGGGTACGGGGGTGGATGGTTCATCAAGGTGATTTTTATTTTCTCGCATAAAAAATCCAGTATGTCAAATTAAAATGTGAGCTGAAGTTTCCTATAGGGCTATAGCGTGAATGCCTTTTAAAAATATTGTGACATAAATATTGTTTAGCATTAAAGTGTTATTGCTGCAAATATGTCAAATTGAAAACATTTTTGAGAGAGTTGTCAGCTTATTACTAAAGGGGTTGGGGAGGATAGGGGTGAGTGCAAGGCAAGGGGCATAGGGGAGATATACCACACATGATTGTTACTAAACATAGATGTATTGCTACAGTTATTGTGTTTCATTGTAAATTAATAACAAGCATTTGTAAATGCATTAGGTTTTGCCTATGTGATCAATAAGAAGCTGTTTTTTGTAAGTTGTAGCTTGGTGAACAGTTGTGTAATATACATTTAAGGGGAATGGGAGCACACTGCCTCACATCACAGCACTGTTCACCCCTTAGCATTAAGATAAATGCGGTACAATGTTTGAGCTTACTTGAATATTAGCTGTAGTTTTTCACCAGAGTTGGTGTAGATATAGGTTTTTATCTTTAGACACATGTGTTTCTGTATTTTATTCTTCATCAGTAGAGACCAGAAAAATTAATGACATCAGGGGTTGCTGAGAAGGCTGCTGCAGTCCTCTCAGGTCTCAGTACCTCTCATTGGTGCAGAGGTGCATTTCCAAAAGATCGTCAGCTCACTGGCCCAAGGGAGCCTTTTTAAACATAAGGGGGATGGGAGCACACTGCCTCACATCACAGCACAGTTCGCCTCTTAGCATTATGGCAAATGCAGCACTATGTTTATGCTTACTTAAAAGTTTGCTGTAGTTTTTCACCAGCGTCGGTGCAAATAATGTGTGCCTGTGGAGTGGTACTGTGACTTGTGAAGACTGGGGCAGCATTTCAGCAACCCCAGATGACTTTTCTCTGCTCTCCACTACTTCTGTTCTCTACTGATGAAGGGCTAAACCCATGAACATACATCTAGACATAACAGCAATAACTGCACCAACTTTGGTGAAAAACTACAGCAACTTTGAAGTAAGTGTACTGGAAGTACCACAATGCAATGGTGTGAACTGTACTGGAATGAGAGGCAGTGTGCTCCCTCCCCCCATGTGTTTCAAAGGCTCCCTTAAGCCGACGAGCTGACAAGCTCACCTGGGATGCACCTGTGTGCCTGTGGCGTGTTACTGTGACCTGTGAAGACTTGGGCAGCATTTTCAGAAACACCAGATGACGTTTCTATGTTCTCTACTACTTCAGCTCTCTACTGATGACGGGCTAAACTCAGAAACACATGTTTAGATTTGACAACACTATAGGCAAAAACTGCAGCAACTTTGAAGTAAGCATACTGCATTTACGAGAATGCAATGGTGTGAACAATGCTGGTATGAAAGGCAGCAAACTCCCTCCCACCTTGTGGTGCAATATAAGTTTTTGAAAGTCCATTAAAGTGTTACGACTTGTTTATTAAGAAACGCAATGCTTTATTGCAAAGTGCGTTCATGGAATCACGAATTTGCCATAATGCTGTTATAATAAAAGAAAGCATTGCTGCACACTGACACGCGTTCCGTGGAGGGCAGAGGACAGCTGTGCCCCAAGAGCCAGGGGGTAGGAGCTGCTTGAGAGCGCAGGATGCATAGGTTGTCTCTAAAGTTCAGTGCGGAGTGAGCCTGGCACACCTACCGACAGCAGCCTTATTAGGCTTAATTAAACTGGCAGCCTCTCAAATAAGCCAACTCCTTGAGATGCAGTTTATCAATTTGTCATAAAATGGTTGTGTTTTGGCGGCTATGAGCAATCTCGGCTGCCAGAGAATCAATCCCTGGCAGCTGCTGTGTGTGCAGCTTATTGGAAGAGGCGCCGGTCGGCTACTGCAATTTCGTAAGAATTACAACACTAAGAAAAAAGCACTGTGCTCAAAGGTAAACATATCTCCTGTGTTGAAGCACCAAATCCTTTAAGGTAAGAAAAAGTGCTGTTACACAACTAGAAAACAACTATATTCAGCGACCCACTGTAATCGGAGCTCTGGCTTAATGGGAAATGGTTCTGGTATATTCAGATGCATCACTGATATTATCAAAACAATTCGAAAAAGTGAATTTTTGCATTATCAGACAACATAAACAGAGTACAACGGGTGCAGTAAGTAGTCTGTTGCATAGACAGTCACTGAATTCAATTCCATGTGTACAGTGCTTCCTCCATGGCGGATCAAACTGACTTTAATTTCCATTAACTTAAGCGGTTCTGGATTGCGTGACAGCCAATCATAAGGAAGAACATATACTGGGAGTCAGCTGGGAGTGGGCGGTACTGCTAATGTGTTTGGTGGCCTTTGATTGGAGTATTGGGGTTAGCCCAGCCAAGCTAGTGTGCCAAAAATATTTCTGAAGTTCTTGATTGGTTGTGGGGTTCAGCATGTATTGTTGTTCCAACTTGAAGTCGACGCTAGATGCTGCTGTTATATGTGTAAATACACAGGTTTGTTTTATTCGCATGCTCAACAGCTGCTCAATACTGTTCACTACTGACAGCCAGGCAGGCCTCTTTGGCCTCTCCGGGCTTGATAGTCATACGTGGTGCGACCCTGTCAGCTGAGCACGTTTGGGGAACGAGTACAGATGCCGTGTAGACGTTGGACAAAACAAAACGGAACCAATAAGCACACGTAAAATGCATCCAGTCAGTGAGAGAATGATTACATAAACAAGCACAGCACTAGCACTGTGCAGGGGAGACTATGTAAACAAGCATAGCGCAAGTGATTTGCAGGCTAAACATTATTAAAAAAGTGCACAAAAAGCGGATGGAAACAGTACTTCGGGGACGAGGCACTGATAAGAGAAGCACACAAGGAACACCAGGAAACAGTATGCTACAGCCAATAGAAATAGAGGAAAAGTAAGAGGCGAGAACAGGGACCAATGAAAAGCAAGGGGGCGGGATGTAAGCCCCTTTTAAGATTTATATTGAGTACAATAGATTTCACAAGCACAGCGCAATCGCTCTGCAGGCGAAACCTAAAAATGGGAAACAACGTGAAAAATTGTAATAGTTACACCTTTAAAACATCTTTTGCTGAGTATATTTTACTCAGCAAAAGATGTTTTAAAGGTGGAACTATTAGCAACATTATATTGTTTTTTAGAGGCAGTATCAGTCCTACTTTTTGACAGTCTCATGCCCACTGGCAATCTTCCCTGTCTCCACACAATTTGAAATTAACTATGCTGCAGCATAATGTCAATTCACTGTCCACAATAATATAGGACAGCTTCATATCCCAAAATAGGTCTGGTCATCTGTGGACCTTCTACTTAATGTTTCTTTTATTTTACATACCAAGGATAATGCATGAGCCAAAACACGTCATCACAGCTGCACTGTTTGTTGGAAACGAAAAAAAGGTTTCCATGTTTTTTAATCACTATTGGAATGTCGGTGCATGTTTTTCAATACGAACAGGATTGTTGGTGGATTATGGACAGGCCTTTGAAGCTCTTTTTGATGTGCACCAGGTATGCTTTGGTTGCCCGCCTGTTTGCCACTGTTCAACTATGGAGAATATAAATTACATTGGCAGTGAATTTGAGTCTGTGTTAGCGGTATGATAAACATTAGCCACCAATAGTAGATTTCTTGATTTTAATACGTAATCAGCGGCTTTTTCTCAGAGGAGCAACATGTCCTAGCTGGCTGATATGACACTGTATTCTCCCTTAAATATTTGGCCAGATTTGCTGCAGTGCATTGCCCAAACAGGAAAATATTGTCAAGCACCTTATTTACTGTGAGTTACACACTGATGCTCTTTGGTACACTCTCTAGTACAAATTCCTGCAGAAAGACAACTACCTATGGGTAAGCTTTGTAAAATGTGTAATTTTGAGCATCATAGCAATGTTATATGTCGAAATATCATGCAATAGTCAGCTTGCCCGGTGTTTACATCTGACTTAAACTCGTGTTAGAGTTTCACACAAAATCAAGCCACACTACTTAGTTAATGGTGTTTGTTCTGAACCTATTGTGTTATCCCCACTGTACATACATTATTAGGTGTTGAAACTTGGCAATCATCATCAAATACTTTATTTTCGATCACAAAGATCCTATAAAGTGCGAAGTGCCATACAATGTAAAAATCATACAAGCAATAAAAAGCAGTTTACAAAATACAATATGCAGCAGTGATTAAGAACAGAACAAAGTTAAAAGTCAATAAAAATAGCCCCGATTTTGACATACAAAAACTTTAGGAAACTATGTAAAACATTTGGAGCGTTTGATCCATAATGCATGCCAGAATCTGGCCAGACCAAATACACCACCCTGCGTGTATCAGAGGCTAGGATTCTCATAACCTCCAAGTAATGGCCAGGTCCTATGAATCTACATAATGGCACAATCCACTTGGCCCGCAGATTTTTATAATAGGAGCAGAACTACTGACTCCAGGCAAGTAGTGCATGCAGCACACTGATCATCTGCGGAGGCATTGCTACACCACTTTTTACAAAACCCTTTAGTTGGCAAAGTTTTGAAGCGGTATTGAATAAATAATTTCCGTGCCAGCGCTGGGACATTCTCATCAATGGTTTCCTCGTAAAAAGGGGCAAATTTTAAATTTGTAAAATCTTGGTCTGGGTACCCACTCTTTTGGCCGCCTCCTTCTCCGCGAAAGTATCCCAGTATATCTTTTTAACCCTGCATTTTGGGATAAGGTCTAGTTTTTCTGGGGTTGACCGGTATTCCTCCGTCCCTAGACTCTTCAATAGATTCTTCAACCAACTATACCATGGGATAGAGTTGACCTGGCAATACTGTTTCAGTGCTGTCAGTCTGACCTTCATTCAGTCAGACGGCCACGCATAGTGCACTTAAACAGTGGGAGGACAGAGCCCTAAAGCCCTTACTAACAAGCTGCCAGTGTTTCTCCTTATTTTTCCTTCTCAACTCTATTTTTGTTTTCTACTTCTCTTTCGTCATAATCTTTCTCACACACAAACAAAGATCCACATGCATTCTTTTTCTTCTGAATTATTAAAGATTAGTTTGAGAAGGTGAGTAAACCTGGTTGAGCTGCCATGGTGTCTCCTTGTTACACCACCCTTGGGGTTCTTTCTGTGCTCCATTGGATGAAAGCACTAGCCTCAAGTCAGGTTCATTCTGAGGGTAATTCCGTGAGTTAAGCAGTGGGGTACAAGACTCTATGAGTCACGGATAAGGGAAGGGAGTGTTAAGAGAGTCTCAGTAAATGTAAGTCAAGAAAAGAGACATAAGATAGATAAATTCTGCATGAGGCAGATGACAACATTGTGAAGCATAAGAAAACTATAGTAAAACAAGCACTGGCAAAGCCAATAGGTCCGAGTTTAACGTGCTAATGCATGCAACCTTAGCACTTTAGATGAAAACACACTGGAGAGATACAGTAGGAGCAGACTTAAGGGCTCTGTTTGTAAAGAAGTTTCTGATGCAGTTCAAGGCAAGCATTTGTTTGGAGTTGGGAGGATGCACACAAATTCAATAGTATCAGGTGAGACTTGAATACTCCACCAGGCTGAGACAAGACGTGATTGACAGAGTCTCAAGCAGTGACAAAGTCTCAAACCTATAGATTGAAGAGACTGGTCGGAAAAGCCAGTGGTTGAAAGGGTTGGATCCAGAGCCCTCTCTTTGTTTAGTGTTAGCATTAGGTCTGTTTGATTAGCTGTGCTGTCAAACCACAGACCTAATGAAGGGCTTGAGTTAAGTGGAGTGAAGAAATCAGATGATAGATGCCAGTAGATATTTGAAAGTACTAGCTTTTAATCGAATGAATTAATGATTTTTTTTATTTGTTTCAATTAATTAAAACTGGTACAAAAACCGTACACAGTATGACCTTTAAAAACACCTTATTTGATCATACTGAAAACATCAACATACCATTTTGTATAGATGATTTCAAAATAGTGCTACTAAGCAAATAAGATAAAACCATTACAATTGAATATATAGTTCACAATGTGTAACTTTTGTTGTGCCTTTGAGCCAAGGCTGAGCTTTCGCTTAGAAGTCCTTGGACTTGGTGTTCAAATTTTGCTAAGCTTGGCAGTTCCATCAGGATCTCCAAATTAAAAAGAACTTCCATTGCTTCTGAGTAAGTGCGAATGCTGTGCTTTAAAAAGAGTGGTTTTAGTAAAGTGCAACGTGCATACATCAAGTTTGGGCAGATGCAGGCTAGATGGGCTAAAGTTTGCTCATACTGGTGGCATAGTCTGCACGAGGTAACCATCTCGAGGGATTTCCAGTGGGAGTTTATATCTTTTATAGGCAGAACCATGAGTTTGACTGACAAGATTTGTTTTAATATTGATTTGTTTAGTGCAGTGTTTAGATATGGCTGGATCAGTTTGGCCTTGTGGGAGCTTTAAATTGTATCATGTGTGCATACAGGTCACTGCATCTGGTCTAGTTGCACCCTGTCTGGGTATCAGCACCCATGTCTCTTACTGTATGTATACCTGCATCAGCAGCTGGCAGTACTTCAATGTGCGTTTACCAGTGTCTTTGAATGTCTATGGGCATGCACTTTTGTTAGGCAGAAATAAAGCAGCAGAAAGCAGAAAAGTCCTTCTTTGCTATCTGTACACAGTGAGACAAAGAGAGACACTCATCAAGAATGTGTGTCTGCACATCCCATAGCAGCAAGCCGCATCTTCAAATGGCTTGACCTAAAAAAAATACTATGAAAACCTTTCATTAGCATCCTAAAAATTGTATTTTTTAATAAATGTCTTTCTCCAAGCATTATATCTTTTCGAGGCACGCTGATTGCTACCAAATTATATTTAGTCTAACATGTCCATCTTGTAGTCTTAACATAACAGTACGAGAGTGGGTGTTCATAGCTTTTTGATACTGCAGTGAAAAGGATAAGTTAATTTCCTCTTTAACTCCGTTTCTGCTTTATTACTTTATAGATTGTGTTTAAAAAAATTATCTTGCTCCTTATCTCTTGAAATGGTTACTTTACTTCCGATATCTCTGATTAAATAGTGGCAAAATATAACCCCTCGTGTTTTTTTTAATGAGAATATTGTACTGCATGATGCAAATTCTCCCATGAATAGCATGTCGGTCCCTTGAAGGGACGCGAAACAGAAGCAAAGCTGGTCATTGTGTTTTCAATGGTTAATCCTTCCAAGCTCTTTACTCAGGAACTTTACTGCCTCTCTGTGGGACATCACAAAATGTGTCCACAGAACTGAAACTCATTGGGCCTGCCTCACAAAGTCTTTCCGGCTGTGACTATTCCCCTTAGTTGGATTTAGGCAGAGGCATCCCCTTCACCCAAGCCTAAACACCAGGTTATGGCCGAAAGATGGTGCAGTGATTGCATGACCCAGCATTTTACATCAGGCTCCGACACAGCTGTTTTAAGGCATGGCCAAAGTGGGCCATTGCCCAGGGCCTCCACCTTCCAAGAAGCCCTTTGGTAATGTAGATCTTTCTATCACTTGATCACACCTTTCTCAAAGTTTCTACATTGCTTCCTCATGCAGGCTTGAGTTGGCACAGAACAGGCAATACAATTCAAGGTTGTTCTGGATAGGGCCCAAAATGTTTTGCCCAGGGCCCCAGAATGTCTTAAGACGACACTGAGCTCTTCCGTGCTGTTGTCCCTGTTCCTCCCGGTAGCCAGGAATCAATGGTGGCATGTGGAGGTACAGGGGACCCAAGATACTGTTAATCTCTGTGAATACCTCACACATGGTAAGCAAGGCCCTGATGAAAGGGCAACCAAGCGATTCTTTTGCTGACCTGACACTGTGCATGCAAGTGCAACAGAAACCCTTGCAACGCAATCAAGATAGTATGGAAGTCTTCTTCCCTTCCATTCCACCTCAACATAATTCTATCTTTCACTTGTTCCTTCGTGTGCTTTTGGTCAAATTTACTAAGATTTGATGCAATTCAGAGCATCAACCAAATGTGCTGCGCTGTATTGCGTCAAAGCAGTGGCGTAACAATAGCCCCTGCAGCCCCCGGGGTGCGGGGGGGGGGCCTCCGAGCTCCAGGAGGCCCCCTTTGGCACTGTGCATGGGCAGCAGCTGAGAGTTCTTGACTGGTTCTGGAGCGTGGGGGGCCCCTCAAGTTTCGTTACGCCACTCCGTCAAAGGGAGGGAGCAAACCAGTGCCATATATACTAAGGTATGGTGTGTTTCTCTCTCCCCCTGTGCTGGCGCACTTTGGCTGCCTTGCAACACGCACTAATTATTTTTGTGTGATGTGAGATGATTTTGTTTTTTGAAAGTTGGTGTATTCTGTGGAAACGCATGTTTACGTCAACCAAGAGAGACCACACACCCATTGAGCTCAGATTATAACCCTAGGAACTCCATGTCTGACCACAACCTCACACCACCAGATAGCGCTACACTCAAGACTCCTTGGAGAGGCATGAGAGCCAAAAACCAAGAAGGCATTTGCCTCATCACATCACCAAAGCTGCAGAAATAAAATGTGCATGCTCAGTGACCCACACGAGCAGCAGAACAGAAAGGACCAAACTGCGCAGTGATTCACAACAAATTCTATCACCAAAGCCAGCCACCAAGCACCCGCATTCCATAGTGCACAATGCACCAGCCATATATGGTCATGGAGATAGTTTACTGTGTTTTGTTGTCCAACTCCATGACATACTGAAATGTCAAATAGTTACTGTAACATATCAAAATGTACGAGCAGCCTTACACTCTTTGAGATAAGACAAGTACATGCAAGGTTGGAGAAACACTTGTGTTCAGTTACAAAAAAATAGGGAATTTGCAAAGCTCAAACAGAAAATGTTTTTTCATTCACTCAAGAGGTGAATAAAGGCACTTTGCCTACAAACTATATTTGACAGAGGGCTTTTTTTCAGGTGCCTTGATCTGCATTTGCCATGGAAATGACCAACTTGGATGCTGTTTCTGTGACTGACTTTGGAACAAACTCAGTTGGAATCCAATGACATGGTATTTCGGGATGCGAAATTTAAACTTGTGGAGCTGAGGTGGGTCCCAGAATAGGTCTGCACGGAAAGAGATATGGCGACGAGGGCAACAAATGCAATGCTTTGCAAGTTTCCTTATTTCAAGATCTCTTGGTGAAGACATCGCTTAGCATCAGCCTTCTGCTTCAAACAATTATACAGCTGTGAAGCAGGCCTTCCTGAAGTAGAAGAATTATCAACATCAGCAGTCAGTCTTCTTCTTGGTCAGAGCGAAGACATAGGGCCCGATTCACAGAACTAACTTAAGACAAAATCCTAAACTTACTACCATTTTGGTATTCACAGAAGGCACTTACTCATTTTGGTATTCACAGAAGGCACTTACTCATTTCGGTATTCACAGAAGTTAGGAGTCCTAACTTTAGGACTCCTAAATGCCTTCTGTGAATACCGAAAGTCTTAAAATTAGGATTTTTCTCAGTTTAGTAGTAGTATAGTTAGGACTCCTAACTTTAGGACTCCTAAATGCCTTCTGTGAATACCGAAAGTCTTAAAATTAGGATTCTTCTCAATTTAGTAGTCCTAAGTTTAGGACTCCTAACTTTAGGACTCCTAAATGCCTTCTGTGAATACCGAAAGTCTTAAAATTAGGATTTTTCTCAGTTTAGTAGTAGTATAGTTAGGACTCCTAACTTTAGGACTCCTAAATGCCTTCTGTGAATACCAAAAGTCTTAAAATTAGGATTTTTCTCAATTTAGTAGTCCTAAATTTAGGACTCCTAACTTTAGGACTCCTAAATGCCTTCTGTGAATACCGAAAGTCTTAAAATTAGGATTTTTCTCAGTTTAGTAGTAGTATAGTTAGGACTCCTAACTTTAGGACTCCTAAATGCCTTCTGTGAATACCAAAAGTCTTAAAATGAGGATTTTTCTCAATTTAGTAGTCCTAAGTCTAAATTTAGGACTACTAAATTGAGAAAAATCCTAATTTTAAGACTTTCGGTATTCACAGAAGGCATTTAGGAGTCCTAAAGTTAGGAGTCCTAACTATACTACTACTAAACTGAGAAAAATCCTAATTTTAAGACTTTCGGTATTCACAGAAGGCATTTAGGAGTCCTAAAGTTAGGACTCCTAACTTCTGTGAATACCGAAATGAGTAAGTGCCTTCTGTGAATACCAAAATGAGTAAGTGCCTTCTGTGAATACCAAAATGGTAGTAAGTTTAGGATTTTGTCTTAAGTTAGTTCTGTGAATCGGGCCCTTAGTAGTTGATAAAGTCCTCTCCCAAAGGAATCTATGATCCAGGATTTTCACATACTTTCATTTTATTTCTGGGAGAGGAATACACCTGGATTAAAATATTTTCGCTTGGATGCAAACTGTTGAACATCAGGGAAGCCACACCTTTGAAACCTTATAAAATCACAAACAAGGTGTTCAGATCACCACTAGAAGGGGGTCAAAACAAAAACATCAACAATATTACCATTTTCCACAGCTGGGTTTGTTTATTTTCTCAGTGAGACCCCCTAAGTAGGACAGGTATGCCGAGAAGTGGGCCCTGAAACTCAAAGTGTTTAAGATGCACCCTACATCTCACTGGCGAGGCCCAGCAGGGTTGAAACCACTCTGTGGTTGCTTTTGTTCCCATGAATAGGGAACGTGGTCTGGCAGGTCAGGCTGGACTATTGTTACTGGAAATAAACAAAGCTGTTTTACATATGGCTGTATGTAGTGGCTCTGTGAGAAAAAAAAACAATGGAATGGAATACGGCCCAGAATAATTTCCAGGGCTGAGATTAATTCAAGTGTTGTACCCATTCCCTTTGTGCTGTTTTAACTAAAACTGAAGCCTGCTAGTTCTGTTATGTTTGCTGCAGTGTACATAGGGCAGAAGACAAAGTTGAATTAGTTACTCTTCAAATTATTTTGACACGGCTTTGTGAGATTCTTGGAATTTGACAAGACTCTGAGAATGATTCCTTTCAAGAGGAGAAGTTGAACAATCATACACCTTTATAAAAACATGGCTACTGGCAGAGGACCAATGATTCACTGCAGCTAAAGTTTTGTTTTGAAAGAGTGGCACAAGCGCGCACAGAAACTGTCTCAAGACACCATTTGGTTTCATTCGCATCAGGAAGTAACGCCAAAGACTGTTTTAATTTTTTTTTTTTTTAAATAGAAGCTTAAATTTGAAGAAATGGTATAGACATTGGTCTTTGAAAAAGATGATAGAGGTTCCAACACCTAAAATTCTGGGTGTAAAAAGGAAGAAATCACAGGTAATAGGCCGTAAAGTGATTTGCTTTCTCGAAATTATTTTTGCCAAATGTTGTTGGCTGTGCATGCGTAGTACTGTTTTATTTAAATTTGGCCTACAGAAAGCGTTACCTATCTCAACAGCCTAACGTTTCCCCGAAAATTGTTAATATACATACATACATATCTACATACAAGGTCCTTAGTTCAGCCCTGTTCATCCATTGGTCTATTAAAGTGGCATTCACAGTTTGCTTACGCCCTTCATAGAATACAGCATGAGGCAATGGGTCAGCCTACTTCACCCATTGGCTGTCTTGCACAGCTACGGTTGGCATTTTGCCTGGTCACGTGTACAGCCATCGGAGAAGGGGTGTATTCAGTGTCAAGAACAGTGTGCCTGGGCTTCTGAGCTACTCATATTTTTATATTTTTACCATTTTGCATATGTTTGCACATCCAAATGCTTGCATAGTTATCCAACTGATTTATTTTACAGAAATACCAAAAGTTGAAATAGATCCTTCTAGTTTTCCAGGTGTTTGTGTGAGTACCTCATCCAGGCCAGGTTCCTCTCTGCAGTCTCTTACTTGTAATCGAGTTTTTAAGGGATTGGACAGGGTTTCAATAGGAACAATGCACAGGAAAAAGCTAGATTTTATGTGCTGCTCAGGAAGGACAAGGGAGACCTAAGAACTGTGAATAATTTGGATTTTTTGTATCCATACCTTCATTTACGTCACATGCATCAACTAAGATTAGCTTTAAAAAGAATTGGGCCGAACGTTAAAATTAGGGCTCCCTGTTTTCCGTTTTTACAGATTTTTACAGGTAAATACAGAGGGAAAACATTGTGTTTCCTGTCTGTATTTATTTTTAAAAGCTGAAATATGCAGTTAATTTGGCTTCTTTTGAGTGACTCTCCAAGCTAAGGTTATTGACTTTCAGGCCAATTACTGTACATATTGGCAGCATGGGGAGCTCAATGAGATTTGCTAAAATTACTGCATATATATATTTGTGCTAATATGCAAAAAAAAATTATGTGGGCTTATTATTTTTGGCTGTGTAATGTGCTAAAACCGGGCAGGTATCGAAGTATGAGAGCACGTTCATCCGTTAAATAAATGCGGAAATATACAAGTTATCACCTCATCTGTTCACAAAACACAAAATGAATATAGATAAATACCAATATTATGGCCAAAAAAAGAAATATGGATAAATACAGACGGATATGATAAAAAAATAAATACCATATTACCAGGACCCCTAGTTATAATGAATGCAGGATTCTCGGATTTTTAATGCACTTTTAGGGATCTTTCTGAAACTGTGTAGCCACCTGGACTGTCACCCTACCATAGAAACTGAGGAAGAGGAGGCAGCGCACCAGGGGGTCACTTACCTCAAATATGCTATAATAAACTACTGTTGCATGCGTAAGCAGTTGAGCAAGTAATTCCCATCCATCCGCAAAGAGCACACACAAACAAAAGAAACATCACAGACCTTTCTGTAGTCTGCCTGTGGTTGCCAAAGACATAAATATAGGTGTAACATATATTCACGTGGAAGTAAAAAGTATTGCATAATGCGCAGAACGGTTACTCCATTGAGCTTGAACAATGTTGGCTGTCTCTCCACCCTTGATAATGTTCACGGACACCTGTTTTTGCTCCAGGGCAAAAAGTAATTTATGCACCTTGTACCTGCAGTTCAAGATCTGGCATGTTGCTAATGCTTCTGTTTACATTTAAAAATTTCTGTCATTGGAGCGCAGTGTTTGTGGTAGAATGTAACATAATGGGACAAGCCTCCACAAGGGCAAGGGAAGTCCATGGCTGCCAAAAGGACAGAGGCAGAGAAAATCAAATAACAGTTAAGCACTTGGCAAGTCAAACATTGATTTGTGTGTTTATGGACCAGGTACAAACTCACACACTGCATACAAAGTCCCTGTAAATCAAGAGTGATCAGACGCTTGTCTGCCAGGTCCACAACCAGGGCAGGTAAATATAGCCAGGGTTTCCCCTCTTAATGCATTTGGTGTGTTGAAAACTGGCTCAGCAGGGTCTTGAGATAAAGTTTCCTGACCTTTTGGAGCCCTGCCTGCTTACAGCTTCCCACCTCGCGCCACTGGTGGATTTTGAGAACCAAAAAAGTGACTAAGTCTAAAGGTAAAACCAGGGATTTGGCCAACCAAGATGGGCAAATAGATGTCCCTTAGGGAAGCTCTGGCAAAGAGGAGCAAAATCCTGTGGACTCCTGCGGTTTATGAGCAGATGGATCAATGTGGCGGTGCCCACCTGGATTGCTGGCTGGGACAGGTGATGCCGAGAGAAGGCCTGGCAATGCTGGATGTTGTCTCCTCGCAATCCTGGCTGGAGGCTGATCAAGGGGCAGAATCACCACAATTGGTAGCGCTCCAGAAAGGAAGGAAGCAGAAACTGTGCAGCGGTGTGTGGGAACTCCTCAATACAAGTAGGTGCCATACGTTGATTGCAGAGGCACTGAGGGATGGCCCCTCTGGAGCTACCGGTCCTTGAATGGGATGCCGGCGACAATGGAAGTGCCCCAAGTGAGGCTGCAAGGATGAATTGCACACAGCGCTACAATATATGTGAAAGAACTTTGCCTGGAGAGCCTGTGAGGGACACTGCAGGACACAGGTATTCCCTGCAAATTTATTTTGTCGGCAGTCCGGACCCCCGGACTGGGTACACTGCGGTGCGGCCTGCCTGAATCATCAAGGAAGCGCTACAGTAGCGCAGATATGAGACTTTCCATGTGAGGATTGGAAACAGAGGGGTCTAGTAAGGGACCTTTGGGTGCACAACTGAAGAGTGGCAGTGGTGCAGTATAGGCCAATATTCGCCAGCAGAGGGACTGCTAGTTTATTGCAGCAGAAGCTCCTGCACCTGCCACGTGCGAAGACAGCACTACTAAGTTGTTACCTAGGAGTGGCTATAGTCCTGGTCCTGATGAAGAAATAAAAACCTTTTTAGGGGTTCACTGATACACCTGGTCCTTTAAACCAACAAAGAAGAGATTGGCACGGAAGCTGTAATATCAAAAAGAAGTATTTATTAACCTCACATGAGGGAGACTGTGCCATACAGTACCCTCAGGGCACTGTAAGAGGCAGTCTGTAGGAACCCGGGGTCACCAGGCCCTATAGGCGGTAGCGTGGCGCGAGCCGGTCGGGCAACCAGAGGGCTATGTGTTAAGCAACCATACACCACACGCTTCTCATGGACTAGGGACACACACAATAAGGGACGCCACACCGTTCAAATTATGCAAATACTTCAAGTTTATCCAAGTATAGCTGGTCAGATGCAGTTCAGGAAATAACAAGGTAATACATGAATTATAATACCATCATAACATTACATTCGACACTCTGGGTGATATTTATGCAGTGCCTAACCTTGTTCTAGCGCTGTGCGCGCTTACGTAAATTCTTTCCCTGAACCTGCCGTCTAACTAAGCGTAACACTTGAACGGGGACACATTGGGTTCACTAACATAGCGCCTGTGGAACTGAGCGCTCCTCGTAATCGATGGCCCCTAATCCTGTGAAGTAAAGCATATGAAACGAAGCGCTACGCGCAACCATTTGCAGGTAATTACAGTCGAGCAGAGCATATAATACAACACGTTACTCGTGATCCTGGTATGGAATTACCTTCGTGCAGAACATATAACACAATGCGCTACGCGCATCCCTTGGCATATACTTACTGTCGAGTAGAGCATATAACACCAGGCGCTACTCGCATTTCCTGGCACACAATTACTTTCGAGTAGAGCATATAACACAAGGCGCTACTCGCATTTCCTGGCAAACAATTACTTTCGAGTAGAGCATGTAACACAGTGCGCTACTCGCATCCCTTGTAATGTAATTACTGTCGAGTAGAGCATATCACACAAGGCATGTGAATACTTTCGAGCAGAACAGGTAACACAGTGCGCTACTCGCATTCCTTGTCGCTCCGGCTGGGGAAGCAGGGTCGGTGGCGGGAAGCGCCACACGAGGGTAATGTCAGTCAGTTCTTTGGGCGGCTTCCAGCGGGGAGAATGACAGGACTTGCGGAGCGGGTCCCTATGCTCCGGTGCAGTTCACAAAGCACCGCTCTCAGTATTACGGAAGGGGGAACACGGACAGGATCCCTCGGCGGGGTCTCTCCGTCGCGCAGGCAGGGGAGGGGATTCCCACGGAGGGGACGACCCGGGCCAAGTGCGGTGCGGTTTCCGGACCAGCAGGGGGCGCACCAGGGGGGATCTCGGCCTCCGGGCTTACCTCCGTCTCGGCGTCAGCAGGCGTCCGTCCTCACGACGTTGGGGGAACTCGGCCCCGACCTTGCGCACCTCCTCACTCGGCTGCGACGGCAGCGACGGGGCCCCGGGCTTCTCCTGGGCCTCGCGACACAGTAGGGCACTCCTCCAGGCCTCCAGGCCGCAGCGGTGAGCGCGCTGGCTTCGTCGTCGCAGGGGGGGGGGCTCAAATTAAGGATGGGGTAAAGTGCTCAGCGGAGCACGCTGCCGGGGGTCCCAGACCAGGGCAGGAAGCGCGGGGTCACAGCGCTAGTACCTGGTCGATCCCCGGTGACTTGGCAATCGGCTTAGCATTTAGTTTGATAGGTCAGCTTGGACACGCAGTCTCAGCTCTGGCATTCAAGGCTTGCAGCTCGCTCTTGTCATGCAGTCTCAGTTCTTAAAGTTAGGTTTCAGTTCTCAGTTGACAGATGCAGTCTTTTGGCGCAGATGTATCTGGCGCCCTTAAGGGGTTCTGTTACAGGGGTAGGGATGGAGAGGGCGACTAGATCCTTCCTAGTCAGGCTGGCAGAGAGTCTCTGGGTCCTCCTACTACTGGGCAAGATCAGTGGGATTCACAGGGCACCTCACTCACTTAAGAGGCAGTACCTAAATCCTGTCACTCTCAGAGGCATAAGTCCCTGGCTAGGCCCTACCGCCTACACTCCTGGTGGATTCTTCCAGCTCTGCTTCACCCCAATGGCCAACTCACCACACAAGTTTCCCTCCCACGCTTAAGTAGCCCTAGGTCAGGTGACCTCTAGCCAAGGCGGCAAAAGTAAAACCCCACCTCCCTTCTAGAAGGTTCCAGCTTCTTCCAGGAGCTTCCCCACTCTACCTATGGGACAAAAAGGCGGGCTGGTATCGCAACATTGTTGTGGGTCCCAGCCAGCTCCTGGCAGCTAGGGTGCTACAAAAACAGGCCACTCTGCAGTAGCAGGGGCCTGTGGCAGCCATCTTGGGCGAAGTAAGCACCTGCACCTTAACATTACAAAAACGAAAAAAATGAGGGAAAAAGGGCCAAGTCCAACATAACCCCCTTCCAGCCGAAAGCCAGGGTAGACCGATCAATGCCTTGATGGTCTTCCCTGCTTGGGGCGAGAAAAGGTGGACGCAGGCCCGCAACGGCAGGAGCACCCGCAGGTTCTCCGCCGCTCTGGAACCCGATGGTTCCCTAACAAACCTCCCTGGACCAACAAAACCACCCCACTGGGGCTCCCTAGCTAGTTGTGGCCAGGACCGGCCCCTGGGCCGTCCAGATGTCTCTGGCCCGGGTGATCTCGCGGAGTGGGGGGCAGTAGCCCCAGGCCTGTAGTGCCTGTTGACCACTCCGGTCCTCCTCCTTGCAGTCCTAAACTGCCTCTGGTCCTTCCACCTGGGGTCCACACCCTTAGGCTGACCAGCCTTCAGGGGCGAGGCTCTCCTCCCCCTAACTCTCCTTCTGGGGTTCCTCACCCTACCCTGCGAGGCACCCTCAGACCACCACTTCCTCTTCAGTACAGGGCCTTGACCCTTCAACTGATCCCTCAACCTAGGGTCTGAACCCTTAGGCCGAGCTGGTGCCCGAGGCGAGACCTTCCTCCCTCTGCACCCCCTTCCAGATTTCAGCACCCTCCTAACGGGAAAAGTACCCCTGGAAGTCAATTTCGGGGGGACCCTGTTAGCAGAGGCCCCACCCGCCAAGTCAGGCAACCCCTGAACCTGGCACCCCAGCCCAGGATCTAAACCCTGAAACTGGGCCAACCCCAGAACCTCAGGCGCGCTGGTTACAGTCGCCCTGGGTCCTCCTGACACTAGGGGCTCCCCTGCACTGGATGACACATCGGGACAGCCTAGGCTCCCAACCTGGGGCTCCCTTGCGGAACTCTCCAGGCCCTGAGACTTCGGTTGGGGCACCTCGGGACACCTCCCCGTCTCACGCCTTCCTACAGATAGGTCGTGAGGCCCTACAACCCTCTCTCCTTGGGACCTAGCTGGGCTATCTGCCACTCCTCCCACCTCGCTGGGTTGGGAGATCCCTGCACCACCCCCCTTCAGGTTCACACCCCAATGCCTCCTCAGACACCCTGGTGATGTCATCCTGGGGTAAATAAACTCCTAGCTCCTGTGGAGCTTCCGGTATGCTGCCACCAGTGTCCTCACTGGACACACTCATCTGGAGGGCACGCAGCTCCAACTCCTTCATCCGAAGCTCGTGCGCCATCCTCCTCTCCTCCATTGCCCATTCCAATTTTGCTAATTCCTTTTCCTGTTCCAATCTGGCCATTTCTCTTTCTTTCTCCTGCTCTAATTTGGCAAGTTCCTTTTCTTTCTCCTGTTCTAATTTGGCCAGCTCCCATTTTAGTCGCCTCTCTTCCCTCCTGTCCTCGTACTCTTCTGGAGACGCGCTCCTCCTGGACCCTGTCCTACTACTGGCCCCAGAACGTCTTCCTGGGGGCACATTCTCAGACATGTCTACATTCAAGATGTCTAGGACTTCCTGGGCGCTCTCCTCCTGAGGTGCCTCTGGCGCTTCCTGTCCCTCATCCCCTCTCCCGTCTGGGTGGGCCTCTACCCATGCCCTAATGGCGGTACGGAGTTCCGGCCCTTTGGCCCTCCGCATCCCAGGCACCCCCAACTCCTGCGCGAACTCCCTCAGTTGCTTCGCTGTGTACCCCTCGAGGTCAGCTAACCGGGATTCCATTCTGGCAGGTGGGGACCTAGACACTAAGGAGAAAATTCCTAGGGTGTAGGCAACAGTCAATAGCTAACCAGGCTTCTTGCACTCTCTACCTGGACAGTGGAACTAATGATCCAGCAACAATGGTTTCTGAGCTGTGGAACAAAACAAATGTAGGATAGGCGTTTAATTGTGGCGCCCTTCGCCTCACGGAAGGGTGCTGTATGGTCACAAGTCCCAAGGATCCCACCGCTGGCCACCAATGTAGGAACCCGGGGTCACCAGGCCCTATAGGCGGTAGCGTGGCGCGAGCCGGTCGGGCAACCAGAGGGCTATGTGTTAAGCAACCATACACCACACGCTTCTCATGGACTAGGGACACACACAATAAGGGACGCCACACCGTTCAAATTATGCAAATACTTCAAGTTTATCCAAGTATAGCTGGTCAGATGCAGTTCAGGAAATAACAAGGTAATACATGAATTATAATACCATCATAACATTACATTCGACACTCTGGGTGATATTTATGCAGTGCCTAACCTTGTTCTAGCGCTGTGCGCGCTTACGTAAATTCTTTCCCTGAACCTGCCGTCTAACTAAGCGTAACACTTGAACGGGGACACATTGGGTTCACTAACATAGCGCCTGTGGAACTGAGCGCTCCTCGTAATCGATGGCCCCTAATCCTGTGAAGTAAAGCATATGAAACGAAGCGCTACGCGCAACCATTTGCAGGTAATTACAGTCGAGCAGAGCATATAATACAACACGTTACTCGTGATCCTGGTATGGAATTACCTTCGTGCAGAACATATAACACAATGCGCTACGCGCATCCCTTGGCATATACTTACTGTCGAGTAGAGCATATAACACCAGGCGCTACTCGCATTTCCTGGCACACAATTACTTTCGAGTAGAGCATATAACACAAGGCGCTACTCGCATTTCCTGGCAAACAATTACTTTCGAGTAGAGCATGTAACACAGTGCGCTACTCGCATCCCTTGTAATGTAATTACTGTCGAGTAGAGCATATCACACAAGGCATGTGAATACTTTCGAGCAGAACAGGTAACACAGTGCGCTACTCGCATTCCTTGTCGCTCCGGCTGGGGAAGCAGGGTCGGTGGCGGGAAGCGCCACACGAGGGTAATGTCAGTCAGTTCTTTGGGCGGCTTCCAGCGGGGAGAATGACAGGACTTGCGGAGCGGGTCCCTATGCTCCGGTGCAGTTCACAAAGCACCGCTCTCAGTATTACGGAAGGGGGGACACGGACAGGATCCCTCGGCGGGTTCTCTCCGTCGCACAGGCAGGGGAGGGGATTCCCACGGAGGGGACGACCCGGGCCAAGTGCGGTGCGGTTTCCGGACCAGCAGGGGGCGCACCAGGGGGGATCTCGGCCTCCGGGCTTACCTCCGTCTCGGCGTCAGCAGGCGTCCGTCCTCACGACGTTGGGGGAACTCGGCCCCGACCTTGCGCACCTCCTCACTCGGCTGCGACGGCAGTGACGGGGCCCCGGGCTTCTCCTGGGCCTCGCGACACAGTAGGGCACTCCTCCAGGCCTCCAGGCCGCAGCGGTGAGCGCGCTGGCTTCGTCGTCGCAGGGGGGGGGCTCAAATTAAGGATGGGGTAAAGTGCTCAGCGGAGCACGCTGCCGGGGGTCCCAGACCAGGGCAGGAAGCGCGGGGGTCACAGCGCTAGTACCTGGTCGATCCCCGGTGACTTGGCAATCGGCTTAGCATTTAGTTTGATAGGTCAGCTTGGACACGCAGTCTCAGCTCTGGCATTCAAGGCTTGCAGCTCGCTCTTGTCATGCAGTCTCAGTTCTTAAAGTTAGGTTTCAGTTCTCAGTTGACAGATGCAGTCTTTTGGCGCAGATGTATCTGGCGCCCTTAAGGGGTTCTGTTACAGGGGTAGGGATGGAGAGGGCCACTAGATCCTTCCTAGTCAGGCTGGCAGAGAGTCTCTGGGTCCTCCTACTACTGGGCAAGATCAGTGGGATTCACAGGGCACCTCACTCACTTAAGAGGCAGTACCTAAATCCTGTCACTCTCAGAGGCATAAGTCCCTGGCTAGGCCCTACCGCCTACACTCCTGGTGGATTCTTCCAGCTCTGCTTCACCCCAATGGCCAACTCACCACACAAGTTTCCCTCCCACGCTTAAGTAGCCCTAGGTCAGGTGACCTCTAGCCAAGGCGGCAAAAGTAAAACATATCACAAATAAAAGAGGGGGGGCCAAGGAGCTATTCAAGGTCCAGTGTCCATGCTCCCAAAGTCTACATTCAATTTCACAAAGGGACACAGTTCCTATGGCAGGATGCAACAATGTCACCCATGCTCGAGGGTGCAAATAGTCACCCGTGCAACAAGAAAAAAAGGGGTGAAGAAATAAAAAAGAAGAAGAAAAGGAACAAAAGACATCCTAGGTAAAAGTGACCCAATAGTCAAGTGGAACAACCATTGGTGTTTCCTCTGTTGCCCTCACACACCCCAAGAGGTGTCATGCTTCATCATCGGGCTGTTGCTCCTCGTGGGGCCGGCGCTGCAATTCCCCACGGGTCCCCCGAAGGGTCTCTTTTTCGGAGATCTTTTAAAGAACTGCCGGATGGTGCATGTGGGTGTGTGGGGTATGGGTCTAAAGAAGGGTAAACAAAGAGTGCGTGCAAGGTGATATAAAAATATATTAAATAAAGGGTAAACTTGAATCAAATGTATAATTTGTATACCCTTTGCAGATCAACTGCTACATAAAATCTTGTCCAAGAGGCACACTATGCCCAGGTGTCAAAAAGGTCATAGGTCAACATGTTTCGCGCCTGTGTCGCCATAAGGGTCGTTGGCGCTTCTTCAGGACCAGAACTAAAATGAATTAGGTGAACGTGAAAAAAGTTGTTACTAAACCCTTAAGATCAAACAGGGCAGGGCAGTAACCTGTATACCTAAAATGTGGCTACAGCTGCATGATGAAACAACGCTCCTGATGAAAACCTAGGAAACAGGAAGAACATAAATGACAAATAAGAGCATCAGTAACAACTTGATGACTTATAGTGTGCCACATCTGTGTGCACATCAATTATATCAGACAATAGGCAAACACGGGCTCAGGAGACACATATACATCCGGTTGGGCCTGACACAGTGCGATACTTGTAGACATACCGTGTCAGTTAGTTGTAGTTTTATTGTTAGCACTCGTAACCCTCCATATGTCCTAGATATCACATGTGCAAAAAGGTGTCACGGCAACTAATGAATTACTACAGATATTGCACAGCCCTGTATCGGTACCAAAAGGTGGTAAATTCTCAAATGCGCTTACCCCGCTGTTTCGCGAAGGAAACTCCACTGGCAGAGGCCAGAGACGCCCGCACATTACCGGACTGGAAGAGCAAGAATAATGCACATAAAATAAAAAAAATATTATTATAATTGAGGGAGACGGAAACGCGGCACAGACTATAACGTGCCAGTAGCTCGCTATGTTCCAGGCTCTGCCATCCAAATCTACTTACAGGATTCGCCGGGGTGCTACCTCCTCTACACCTACCCCCTCCGTACGTCTGCCAGGAAGTTACGAATGTGATTGCAAGACGCGGTTCTTATGTAGCATGTAACACAGTGCGCTACTCGCATCCCTTGTAATGTAATTACTGTCGAGTAGAGCATATCACACAAGGCGCTACGCGCGATCACTGGCATGTGAATACTTTCGAGCAGAACAGGTAACACAGTGCGCTACTCGCATTCCTTGTCGCTCCGGCTGGGGAAGCAGGGTCGGTGGCGGGAAGCGCCACACGAGGGTAATGTCAGTCAGTTCTTTGGGCGGCTTCCAGCGGGGAGAATGACAGGACTTGCGGAGCGGGTCCCTATGCTCCGGTGCAGTTCACAAAGCACCGCTCTCAGTATTACGGAAGGGGGGACACGGACAGGATCCCTCGGCGGGTTCTCTCCGTCGCGCAGGCAGGGGAGGGGATTCCCACGGAGGGGACGACCCGGGCCAAGTGCGGTGCGGTTTCCGGACCAGCAGGGGGCGCACCAGGGGGGATCTCGGCCTCCGGGCTTACCTCCGTCTCGGCGTCAGCAGGCGTCCGTCCTCACGACGTTGGGGGAACTCGGCCCCGACCTTGCGCACCTCCTCACTCGGCTGCGACGGCAGTGACGGGGCCCCGGGCTTCTCCTGGGCCTCGCGACACAGTAGGGCACTCCTCCAGGCCTCCAGGCCGCAGCGGTGAGCGCGCTGGCTTCGTCGTCGCAGGGGGGGGGCTCAAATTAAGGATGGGGTAAAGTGCTCAGCGGAGCACGCTGCCGGGGGTCCCAGACCAGGGCAGGAAGCGCGGGGGTCACAGCGCTAGTACCTGGTCGATCCCCGGTGACTTGGCAATCGGCTTAGCATTTAGTTTGATAGGTCAGCTTGGACACGCAGTCTCAGCTCTGGCATTCAAGGCTTGCAGCTCGCTCTTGTCATGCAGTCTCAGTTCTTAAAGTTAGGTTTCAGTTCTCAGTTGACAGATGCAGTCTTTTGGCGCAGATGTATCTGGCGCCCTTAAGGGGTTCTGTTACAGGGGTAGGGATGGAGAGGGCGACTAGATCCTTCCTAGTCAGGCTGGCAGAGAGTCTCTGGGTCCTCCTACTACTGGGCAAGATCAGTGGGATTCACAGGGCACCTCACTCACTTAAGAGGCAGTACCTAAATCCTGTCACTCTCAGAGGCATAAGTCCCTGGCTAGGCCCTACCGCCTACACTCCTGGTGGATTCTTCCAGCTCTGCTTCACCCCAATGGCCAACTCACCACACAAGTTTCCCTCCCACGCTTAAGTAGCCCTAGGTCAGGTGACCTCTAGCCAAGGCGGCAAAAGTAAAACCCCACCTCCCTTCTAGAAGGTTCCAGCTTCTTCCAGGAGCTTCCCCACTCTACCTATGGGACAAAAAGGCGGGCTGGTATCGCAACATTGTTGTGGGTCCCAGCCAGCTCCTGGCAGCTAGGGTGCTACAAAAACAGGCCACTCTGCAGTAGCAGGGGCCTGTGGCAGCCATCTTGGGCGAAGTAAGCACCTGCACCTTAACATTACAAAAACGAAAAAAATGAGGGAAAAAGGGCCAAGTCCAACACAGTCTAAGGAGTGCAGAGAACAAGGGCCTTTTATACCCACACAGGGGCTCAAAAGGAAGCGGTACAAGTACACATGAGAAGAGTTACACACATAGATGGTCATACAGAAAATGCACAGTCAACAAGTAGGAGGAGTAATGAGTTGCTGACATCAGTTAGAACAGCCTGACAGTTACAGTCTAAGGCATGTGCATGAGCAGCTACATACTCTTCTGAGCATGTGGAAGGCTCTGGCTCAGTGCTGAAAGAGTTAACTATATCACATGACACAAGCAGAATACAAGGGCAGTCAACGGCGAAGGGGGAGAAAGCACATGGCGAGCACATGGCCAACTAAAATGGCTGCCACAAACAAAATGGCTTCAGCAGATGCTAACAGCTATTGCAGCTAGTTTTCCACAGATGGACGTTTTTTTAGCATCAGCTGAAGACATCCGCTATGATCTAGAAGGAATATAGGAAATATTTTGCACATTTATTCTCATAAATTCATTAATATTCTGATCCATTGCTAGGTGGGCATTTTCATTTCTAAATATTTCATTAAGCGGGTATATAGAAGGTATAACAGGAGTACAAAGGGAACAGAGCATTGGGTCATAATTAACAAACAGGTATCAAGAGAACACATATCTAATAAAAACATTTTCAATAGACTTTTCCAATGTTCTTTTCATGAGGGCTAGAGTATCAATTAATATACTTTGGAAGAGGGCAAAGAAGAATGTATCGATTGTTTAACAAAAGGTTTCTCTTGCAGAATAAACATTACTAATGCAAATATTAAAGAAAATACAAGGATCATGACAAAAATTATCCTGGATGCAGGGGACCAGGAGGACCAAACGGGGCCATGGGAATTAGGACGAGGAGCCGCAAAGGGCTGCTCCTCCTCAAAAATGGGACGACCAAAGGGGTACATTGCTAACAAATAGAAGTCCTTGGGAAATTGAAGCCGCTGTACAACCAACCAGAGGGGAGTCTTCTCCCTGTGTCAGTCTGAGCCAGGGCAGGCTCCTATTGTTCATCCAACGGTGGAGCTGCAAAACTTGCAACTCAAAAAAAGAAATCATGGCCCAGTTTCAAGGGAAAAGTTTCTTTTTTCAGGATAGGGCAATCACCTTCTGGGGCAAATGCCCTCAGCAATCCTGTCCAGTGTCTCAGGCAGTGCACCAGTTTTCTTCACTTTAATCTAACAGACACCAAAGGCACAGCACCTGTACCCTGAACTCAAGTCCTTCCCTAACTCCTGTATTGCTCCTCTGGCACACTGCTCTTTCGTTGGGGCCACAAATTGTACCCAGTATGCCCAGGTATCTCTTGATCAACAAACAGAGGTGCAGACTTTCATTCACTTTATGGCCAGGATTCAGGGGTGTGATGCTGAAGTACCTGAAGCAACCCTTATTTCAAAAGGGGTCACCTCAAGCAAAAGCCTCCTTGCCGTGCTGGTCAGTCTGTGACTCTCTCAGCTGGGCACCAAAAACTGGATACACAAAGGATCAATTCTCCATTCTGATTTGTGACCCCGTATTTCGACAAGACAGTGGCAGGGGTACACACTTCACAGCCCTGTGCTTCCCGCCTTCTACCTTCACCGAGGTCCTAGTTGCCAGCAATGCCTGTGCTGGTTCCCTTCACCTTGGCTTCAAGCTGGACAGGTGCTGACTCCTCAGGCTGGATCTGATGTCCGGGCCCCTCGGGCAATGGTTGTAGGGTAGCAAATATCTATTGGTGGACAGAACAAAAGGTCTTTAGACAAGGCATACAATTCATCTATCATCAGAGAGGATAGTCTCAGAATACCTTCTCAGTCTTGGGGCACCTCATACATTAGCAAGGCACCCAAGAACCACTTCATCTATCTAACATTGTACACTTAGGACCATGCCCTCATGTTATAGGCGCAGCGGGAAAATCTAAAACTGCTATTTTAACAGGGATTCTTTTTACATAAAGAACTAAAAAACTCAACGTAGTGGGTACATAAATATCTCCAGCAGAACATGTTGTAACAAACAAACTCCTATAAAACAATATTTTCCTTCAAAAATGTTTGCTGAGGATCACATGGGCGTCTTTCCTGCATTCTACTTTTCACGATCCAGACTATGCATCATCATTTTCAAAGGAAAACCCTATTCACCAGCTCTAATAAGGGCTGTCAGCTTATTTACACTGACTAACTAATAAAAGACTAGCAATGCCCTTGCAAAACTCTATGTAGCATGAGAATAACATATAGTTGCCCCTTAAAGGTCAAATAAGAGAACAGCAATATAGACTACTCATCCGTTCATAATTTCATCAGACAGGATGGGCATTAACATGACGTATTTTTTATTTATTTTATTAATTCTAAAAATGTTAAAATAGTATTACTGAATAGCCAATTAAGTGTTTCATAGCCATGTCATAGACAGGCTCAAAAGAGAGTGAGAAAAAGAGATAGAAAACATAAATTTGCTTACCCTTAATTTGCCCAGGAGCTAACCTCCTTTCCCCCATTTCGACAGTAGGAAACCTGAAACAGGTGAACTTCTGTCAACACTACCTATCCCTATTTTTGGCAGCTGAGCACAAACAAACTTGTAGGAGGTAAATAGCACATTGAGCTAGCTAGAAAACATTAATAACCAACTACCAATTCCTGTAGCAATTGTACTAGTGTAACATGAGGGCGCATGAATGCAAACTGAATTTCATTGCCTCCTTATTGTAGCCTTTGCACCGTAATCTTTAAACTAAAAACATTGGTGCTTTATACATGGCAGAGCTATTCTCTGCATATGACCTACAAACGCTGCTATCCCTTGAAAATGTTATTCATTAGGATAAACCCCACCTGCATATCTCCTACACTTGTATTATGTCTCAAGAAAACAGTGATATCCCCATGTGCTCCTAACAGAATATGCAATGTTTCCTGTAGCTAATGTTACCAAAAACAGATCTGTAGTGCTTTACCCTACAATGTGAGAATCAGGACTGTCACAGTGGCTCCCTGCGTGGAAATTTCACGTTCAGTAGGGCTGGTCAGTTCTAAAAACAGACCTTGGCCATTGACCCTTAAACCTGTTGTCCCCTGTCAGTAAGGCTATTGCATGTGGTCTTTCCAATTCATAGCAACTCTGAAGAATCACAGCTGAAAGGCAGTGTTGTTCCGTATCTGTGGTCTAACAATTTTAAAGGTAGGATAATAACTTCTGCTGGTTTCTTTATACTTATTTTCATTTGTGTGCAGTGTGTGGTGTGCTGTCTAGCAGTTTAGAGGTCAGCTGCTTGTTCTATACTTGCATGTGTGCATTACTGAAACCTGAGATCAGTTTGAAAACAGATCTTGGGAGGCAGGACAGCTTTTAAAAAGTACATTTTGCCCAAATTCGACTTTGGTGGTAGGGGCACTTACAAATGGATAACCTACAATGTTTTAGCATATTAGGGGCCCCCAGGGTCTTCCCTAGATATCCCAGGGGTGGGGATCAGGAATGTATAAGGTACACCTTTAAAAAAGGAGTTTTTATACGCCTGGGTAAAATGAAATTTCACATTTTACTCCACCCATTGTGGTAAAGCACTTCTTAAATTTAAATTTTGATGCTAGGAGCTATACATTTTTTACAGTATGATTATTAGACATTACAAAGATCAAAAATCGATTTTAGTGCAATTATTTTTAATAAATTTTTTCATATAGTCAAAAAGAAATTAAAAAATAATTATCACCAACCCTTTTGATGTTTCCACATATGAAAAGCAAGCCTCATTCCTTCCCTTTTGCCTTTAAATGCATTTATTTATAACACTAAGCACAGAAGCTTTACTGAAACAGGAATTAGCCTGCACCACTTTTTAAAGAGCAGTGAATATTGTACCATCAGATCCACAGATGTACTTATGTAAAAAGCAACAAGAAAGAAAATCCCTACTTTTAATCCTTTCACTGTTATCCAAAATAATGAAACTGTCATTTCTTAACTTTTAAAAACAGTACTTTTTAACGCACGTGCCTTCATACAATGCTTCCCATGGCTTAATCTGCAACTTAGTGGCTAGAAATAGCCATGTGTTATTTACTCAGCTGTGCTCTGACCAGCAGGCGTCAATTTCTACGCCTTTCTCAGGAGAAAACCCCTTTGCTGTATTGAAATGTCCTGAAAAAGTTTAATCTCCTTTTGGTGTGTCAGACAGCTTCTTCTCAGTGAGACAGCTTAAACACAGCTGTTTGAAAGCTCTTTTTCTGGTGGAAGGAAATTTGAGCGCGAGTCAATCTATTTGAAAGTCAGGCATTGCAAGCCAATCAAAATCTATCGTTCTGAATGTTTGTATAAAAGAGGCGCTTTTATTTAACCAGCAACTAATTACTCAGATAATGTGAATTCCTTTTAATATCTAATACAATGTATCTAAGGAGAATGCTGTAACATTTTATATTGAGTCCTAGGTGTGTAAAGCACACAATTTCATTTTTTCTTCCTTTCTATGAGGCCTATTTTATTCCTATTGATTGTGAATTCTAATTTATCTTTACCATTGTGGCAATTTGCACATCCAGACTTTGTAACTATTTTACTTCCAATGTGCTATTTAGCATATGTTACATAATTCATTTCTTGAATTTTACAATGTAATTCTTTCAATGACATTTGCATAACAGAATGACAACAAAAACCCAATTGAACTCATTCCAGACATTTTCAACAAGGGGTCATACACTTAAAACACACAACACTGGTTGTTTAAAGCAAGCCATTCTCACACAAAAAACATAGTCTGCTTACTGAAACAAGTACTTTCAAGCATGTCAGTCCACAACCACATACAACAAAAAAATCAATTAACCCACTAATCAACACTTAGGACAAAGCAAAAGACAGCCCACAGACTGTACTCAAACCAAACCATTTGTAAATACCAATTGTAAATCATATTTACAAAAAGAGCTCTCAAAAAAAAAAGAAAAAGAAACTGCACCAAAACAGCCGAAAGACTGTTCCATGTTCAAGTAACCAAATACACCAAATTACCAGTTTGGCTGACAGAACACTCCATATCACCATTTATGAATTTTACTAAGTGCACAGATCCGGATCCTTTGTATAGATATATTTGGTTCCATGGTGTACTAGTCACCAGGGAAGAAATAATTTTTTTTAAATATACCTAGACCAATTTAGGTATCCCCTCTGAGGGGAGTCAGCTGAGTACTTTCAAGATTCACATTGGTACCTCCAAGAAAGCACCACATTCTACGAAGTACGCTTGAAACAGGCATGCCAAGAATATTGTAGCATATACAATATTATATATGAAGTGGCAATTAGCTCAAAATGTGCCGTTCAAGTTCTCACAATTTAGAGAAAAATCTCCTCATTACCTGCCTACACCAATTGCGCAATTTGCATAAATCAAGACAAATCACGTAAATCAAATTTTTTTGGCCAAACAAGCAAACAAATGTCGACGACCTTACCAAGCACAAATCTTCAGCCTCTCACTGCCAAGTTCTGAGTGACCTAACGGTCGTTTTAGAATACTCGCGCCAAAGAAGGTCTCAGTCGGGAGCGGCTAACACCTGGAAGACCAGATCAGGGAAACCAGAACCACATGGGTCTGCAAACACAAAGAATCCGTGCGCAGGGTACCTCCTCAATAGATTCCTGTCCTGTCCTCCTAAGTAGATTCCTGTCTCCTGTCAAGACCACTCCCTTGGAGAGCCGCTTCACCGATGAGGTCCACGTTCGGGCACCATTTGAAGAAAAAAAAAACTTTTTAGGGGTTCACTGATACACCTGGTCCTTTAAACCAACAAAGAAGAGATTGGCACGGAAGCTGTAATATCAAAAATAAGTATTTATTAACCTCACATGAGGGAGACTGCGTCATACAGTACCCTCAGGCCATTGTAGGAGGCAGTCTAAGGAGTGCAGAGAACAGGGGCCTTTTATACCCACACAGGGGCTCAAAAGGAGGCGGTACAAGTACACATGAGCAGAGTTACACACATAGATGGTCATACAGAAAATGCACAGTCAACAAGTAGAAGGAGTAATGAGTTCCTAATCAGTTAGAACAGCCTGACAGTTACAGTCTAAGGCAGGTGCATGAGCAGCTACAGACTCTTCTGAGCATGTGCAAGGCTTTGGCTCAGTGCTGAAAGAGTTAACTATATCACATGACACAAGCAGAATACAAGGGTAGTCAACAGCGAAGAGGGAGAAAGCACATGGCGAGCACATGGCTAACTTAAATGGCTGCCAGAAACAAAATGGCTTCGGCAGATGCTAACAGCTATTGCAGCTAGTTTTCCACATTGAGTGCAGGGAGTTGATGGTGTATCCGAGATCCAAGCTGTGTGCACAGTGACCAGCTGCACATTTAGACAACCCAGAGTGCCCGAGGGAGGAACTGTGATTGCCTGCAATTAATTGGCTAGTGTGGGTGTGCTGGATACGGTTTCATTGATTCTATCTCATAGATTCCCACTGGTGGATCTACCATGGTGAAGGACAAAGAGTCCAAGCCCCCAAGAAAAGGGGCTGGAAGTGAATATAGCGCAGGCATCTGCAGACCATCCACAATCCAAGGATCCAGACAGGTGCTGGAAACCAAAATGGATGCAATGTCTTTGGACATTATTCATGTTCGTGTAGACCTGTGTAAGGTGGTTGAAAGGTTGACCCCTGCTGAAGAGAATGTAATAACTCTCAAGATGGAAATCAAGGACCTTAAGCCCATGGTAGTTGGACTCAAGTGCAGTAAGACGCAAGTAGAGGAGCGTGTGGTGGATGCTGATGGGCGCTCCTGGCGCAACAATCTACGCTTTATTGGTTTCCCTATTTGAAGACCTGGCTTGGCAGTTCAGGCTGGACTGTTCCCATGAGGCACAGGGTCAAGACGGATTTGCATATAGCTGGGTCTGAACTGGGGTGGCGAAGTGAGCTAAAGAACTATGATGGATTCAACCCAGATCTGTGACTGGGGTGTCTGTTTCAGTGCTCCGTCCAACATCTCCTTGTGTTTCCCTATGTGTTTTACCTATTGGTTTTCAATAGAGAGGGCCACAAAAAACACTGACGGCAGCACTACACCAGGAGGCGCCATCTAGATCATTGATAGTCCACATGTTTAACTATAGGGATCGTGGAATAATACTACAACACGTGCGCACCCACAGCCCTCCGAGGTATGAGAATAAACAGATACAGATCTTCCATGATTACATGAGGAGGGTGCAGGACCTCCGGAACACTTTTTTATCTGTCAAGAGGCAACTGCGAGAGCATAATATAAAGTATGTATGTGTCCAGACTGCATATCCAAAATGATGGGAAAGTACACATCTATGACCCGCCAGCAGCGGCGGTCCAATGGTTGGAGCCCCTGGGCTGTGAAAAGCACTCAACTGCATGGCAAGAGCCAAAGGGTCAAACATCGTGACGATCCCTGATCAATAAACCTCTGCCCGAGACTCATTGTGGCTCCACTGTATTGATGGAGAAGAGCGTATCCTGTTGATACGGAAAGCCCACTGCAGGCTACGCTGGTGTCCTTGTAGACGCAGAACCCCTTCTTGAAGCTGAGTCATATCCCGGTGACAGAAAGTGATGGCACTGAGGTGGGTTGAACAGATGCAAGCTGGTTGACCACTGATGGTGGGCACCGAAGGGACGGTAACAACATTGACTTTGTGCTAAGTTCTATTAGTGAATTTACTGGGACACTGAAAAGTTATTGTTGACAGAAAGCACATGCACTACTATCTCATTTTTGCTACATATAATGCATGTATAACATCTTGGCTGGGTGAGACCAGGGGTGAGGCAGACACGGATTACTGAGCACCAATTAGGGGCTCGCGACTCATGGAGGTCTTGGCCACCTGGATAGCATCTGCATTGAGTGGCGTTAGGTACATATGTTGACGGGGGAAGCATGGGTGACTGGGGCGGGGTTTGCGGTCACCTGTGGCTGTTCGTTGAGTCAACAGGGGTCCACAGATTCCTCCTAGGGGTGGGATAGCGGAGGGATACTTGGGGGTACAGTTGTTGCAGTTTGAGTTTTATAAGGGGGTTGCTTCCAATGCTGGCCATAATGCAATATTTTGAGCTTTATTGGAATGGCACAGGGCATAGAGCAACTGAATGGGACGCCAAGAAGGTGGTACTGAGGGGATTATGCATGGCAACCATGGTAGGCATATGTCGTACTTTGGAGGGGGACTTAACTCACTAGGAAGCTGAATTGAAAAGAGTGGAGGGACTTCTTTCCGATGACCCGGCCATACTAAGCTATCAGAATAGACAGCGTCATAAGGTGCGTCAATTATTGGCTGAGCTGGAGAAGCATATCCACCATACTGGACGGAGGTGCTGGTATATGGAGGGGGACAAATCAGGTTGCCTACTGGCACGTCTGATTGGGCCAGAGACAGCTATCCCCCCAGTTATGCTTCTTAAAGATCCAGGGGTGGGTGGGAGAAATATGGTATTTACCCATAAGGTGATAAATGATGTCTTCACTGCACATTTAAGTGCAGTGTATACTGCGATCCCTACAGGGAGAGTTTTGCCCAGCTTCCAGAGTACTTGGAAAATCTGCTGTGTCTTTCTTGGGAGGACCGAGACTCCATTGGGGGCCTTTGTTACAGCAGGTTTTGCTGATTGCCATAGATCGACAGGGGGAGATGGGCCCGGCAGAATTCGATAAAATGTTTGCTGGGACACTGTTGGACCACCTCTTACTGGTGTACAATGAGGCATTGGGGAGGGAGGCGCTTCTGGATTCCATGAGCACATTATTCATTGTCCTAATATAAAATCAGGGGAAGGACCACCTAGAGGCAAAGTTCATATTCACCTCTTTCCGTGCTGAGTGTGCAACTAAGGATCCTAAGTCATGCCCTGGCAGCTAGGTTGCTTCTGCATCGCCCCCAGTTTGTATACACAGACCAATCAGGGTTTATACCACACCATAATACACTGCAAAACCTTCGCCACCTTACACACGTAATGCATGCCCCAGTATTAGAAGAGGACCAGAATGCGCTGGAATTTTTAGACACAGAGAAATCTTTTGATTCAGTGAGGTGGGACTATATCTGGCAGGTCCTGGATTGGGTGGGGCTGGGGCACGCCTATGTTCATTGGATAAAGTTCTGTATAGTTGCCCGTGGGCTAGAGTACGAACAGGCAGATATGTTTCAGTTGAAATCCTTCTACAGAGGGGCACCAGACAGGGATGCCCCCTGTCTCCATTAATATTCGCATTGGTGTTGGAGCCTCTGGCATGTCACCTTCGACAGATGCTACATTTATGGGGCATACATGTTGGCAGCTTGGATCATGTGGCGTCGGCCTCGTGGCGGGGCGAGGGGCGCCGCCCTGGCAGAGACGTTGGGCATTCCGGAAGAGAACCACGCCCAGAGCTACGTGCTTTTTATTCACACCCCTACGCTGGCCTGGTGTATGCCGGGCCAGCCCACTCCACTCACGCTTACGTGGGGACGTAACAAGCTACATTTCCGGGATCTTCCCCACTGGCTGGGGTGGCATGGTTGAATCCACTGTACACTACACTCCAAACACCAGCGGTGTATGTCGACATGGATATGTGTGTGGTCTGCATACTGCTGTCTGGCCATCGCATCCACACCACACTTGGCATTGTGTACATTCTCATTCATCGTTCACTTGCCTCCTTCACACATGCCTGGTCCCCACCTCTTCCCACAATCTGCCATAATGTTGCTGAGGTGCCATGCCGTTGATGGCTTATGTGCATGGCTGGCCCAGGTTGCCACAGTAAGTTGTGCTGTCATGTCTGGTGGGTGGGCATGTTGTTGGGCATGTTGTATGTGAGTTTGTAACATGTTCTTTCCCAGTATCGTGATTGTGGAGTTGAGGGGGCATTTCCGTGGGTACCAGCCTGGAAGCGCCGGTTGATGATGGACTGTGGGAAGATATAGGACTCATGCACTCTGTTTGGGTGGTTGGCGTCGACGTTGGTGTAGATTCTCCAGTGGTCCACTATTGTCTGCACATTGATGGACTACGTGTGCTTTCTGTTGAGGTAATTGTGTGCAGTGTTACAAGGGGGCACTAGTAGGACATATGTGCAGTCAATTGCCCCTGACACATGCGGGAAGGCAGCTATGGTGTAGATGCCTTGCTTGGTCTCCAGCTCTTTATGCGCAGTGTTGGAGGAGTATGGGTACTGGGGTACCAAGCTGATGATGGCATCCGAGACAGTTGTCATGGACTTGGATTGTGCTGGCTGTGGGACTCCACCGACTCTAGCATTTGTTGGTTGGAAGGTCCCAGAGGCCAACATGTGCAGCACAGCCAGCAGCTTTGTCTGCGGAGGGATGTTGGTTGTCCACTGTCTTGGTACAGTCAGCCTGTTGGCAATGGTGGTCAGGATGCGTAGGATGGTTGTCCTTTTGAGCCTGTGGTGGGCAATGACATTCCCTGGTCAGCAGCGGCTCATGGAGGGAGTTCGGTGGGGCAGGGGAGGGGCAGGGTGGGGAAATGTAAACATCGGAATATGGATAAACGGAGGTATGTACACATTTAAATTAATAAAACGAATTTCGTTGCCCGCGCTGCATCGCAAAATGCAATGCAGCGCGCGCAAAGGAATTTGTTTTATTAATTTAAATGTGTACTTACCTCCGTTCATCCATATTCCGGTGTTTACATTTCCCCACCCTGCCCCTCCCCCGCCCCGCCCCACCTCACTGCCTCACCGAACTCCCTCCACGTGCCGCTACTGTCCCTGGTGTTGGGCCTGTGAGGTAGGTGCATTTTTAGGAGGTCTGCGCTGCCTCAGTGTTGGTCTGGGAGGGGGCGGGGGGGTCCATGGGGGGTTCTGGGGGTGGTGGTGGAGGGTGTTGGGGCCCTGTTGGGGCTCCAAGCTGCATGATTAGTTGCTCCATGGCATCTGTTGTTCTTCAGGTGTGGCTGTGGTCTGGGCTCCCTTTTCTGGTGCAAGTTGTCGTCCGACTTTGCACCAGGTCAGAGCAGGTGTTAGTTTCCTGCTGCTAATGCGCCTTATCACCTGTTTTGTGATCTTTTCGCAGATCAGGCTGGTCGTTGAGAATGTTGAGGTGTGGTGTTGTCGCTGATTTTTCCTCAGGCACACCTACTCTGCATCTCATTAGCGATAGTTGCCGGGGTCATCTGTGGCGATATTTTTTGAGGATGCTATCGCCGGAAAACTGGTGATATTGGCTGTTTGCACCAGCTTGTGAATGGGGCGGTAAATTTATCGCGACTTTGGCTGCGATGAAGTGCCTATAACTCGGCTATACCTCCTTGAGAATATGCCCCGAGTGTTGGCGTGGGCTGCCTTTGACTAGTCTGGGGAGAGCTGTAATCTTCAAGATTATCACACTCCTCAAATTGCTCTACGCCCTGCAGAACACGTACTACAAAATTCCAGAGGAGATGTTTAGTGAAATAAACAGTGAGCTGGGAACGCTAATATGGAATAGGAGGCAACCCAGAGTTTCATTACAGACGCAGCAGCGCAACTGCTATAACGGTGGGATTACTCTTCCTGTTGTGCAGGCCTACTACATTTGATAACAGAAAATTATTGGGTATTTGCACCTCAGGACCCTTCGACCTCTAAGCTGGAGAGGGCGTATTTGCTGTCATGTTCCCCCCTGCATTACCTATATGGGGAGGGCTGGGGTCAGCAAACTGCTACTGGCAACGCAGGTGTTTATTGAGGTTTGGAAGAGGGCCCCTAGGTGCATATGGTGGGCAAATAAGGTGCCCAGGAAGACACCCTTTTGGGAAGGGGGTATGATGCAGCAAATGGGGAAGCTAAGAGGTTTTTAAGCCTGGGACTTGATCGGCATCCAAGATTGGGGACCTTTTGGAAGATGGGGATCTGATGCTTTTTTTCAATCTTAGACTGGACTACCAACTCCTTAACAATCAGTACCTGGAATATGTGCAGCTGCGCCATGCATGGATGGCTGAAAGATTAGGAAACATAGATATACCAGAATATGCCTCACTTAAAGGCAGGCTGCTTATAGGCAAGCTTGGAAAAGTGCAATCTCCTTCACTTGTAAGACTTTAAACAACAACATGCCAGACACACTGTGCAGGTTGCGGGAAAGGTGAGCAGAGGACATAGGGGATATGGATGACACGGAAGCCCAGGTTCTGGTGTGAAGGACATCAAATTTGGGCAACTATCGGAATTCACAAGGGCATATTATCAAGCCCCTTATTGCCGCTTAAGCGGCAGTTTCCTGCCGCTAAAACTGCGATAATGTTATCGCCGTTCTTGATAATATGGCCCATTGGGTGTTTTTTCGAGCACGTTCTGGTACAAAACACCGGGGATGCTCCAGAATGCGGAGCCCAGGCCAGGTTAGAAGCCCACAGCGACAAATCTCAGGATTCAACTTATGGAATACATATCAAATATACACAATGATTTGAAACATTGTTCCCTGGGAGCAGTGATGGTTGAACAAGTTGCTCTAATAACCAATTTATTTTGTGAGTGGTGTTAGATCGGAAATTAAGTTTGTACTCATTTCATGAATTTCATGAAGTCAAAAGCTACAGACTCTTATTACAACATCAGTGGCATTGCTAGGGCGGGAGCGAGGGAGCAGTCCACCACGGGTGTCATTGTTTTTTGGGGGTAGGTGGAGTTATGTCCGTCGACTACCACCATCCCCTTGCCCCTGAGGACAAGTCGTCTGTCGGCCACCATCACCCCCACCCTGGAACAAGTTATTTGTAGGCCACCGCCACCCCCGCTCTTACCCACACCTGGGTGGAAAACTTAGGGACTGCTCCAGGTGGCAGTACATCTAGCTACACAACTGTACAACATGACGTAACTGTTTTAGCTAAAAAAAAAAAGGGGGTGAATCCCATTTTTAGATTAAATCCAGGCTGAGTAATGTTCACAAAACTGGGGTTAACGCATGGATTTTGTGACTTGCAGGTTCCGTAGAGGGCTTATCTCCTTGGAGCTCAAGCACAGCTCCTTCTTCTGGGGCTCCGAGCAGAGAAGTGGTAATCGTGTACGCCCAACCAAAACCAAAAGGAGCTGCAGTAGAAGTCTGTAACCCTGTCGCTGACTCGGCTGGCTTTTGGTTGCCCTTCGTTTGCACTCTGAAAGTGACTAGCTGCAACCCCTGACACATGGGGGCATATTTACAAGAAATGATTCATCGATGAGCCAAGGCAGTGATACGTCAAAATTTCTTGTACCTGTATAAAAAATCCTTACAATGCTATGGATGCGCCGTATTTACAATACGGTGCTCCATGGCACATGGTCCCAAGGATGCGTTAGAAATTCGGACATATCTGTGGGAAGGATGCCGCAAGGCATTGGGCCCAAAAGTGTTGCATTGCTATTGTTGGTCATAAAGCTGATGCAACTACAGCAATTAATCAAAAAAAGAGGCGATGCATCAGTTCTGACTGACGCAAGTAGCCTACTGTACGGAACCAATGTATTAGAGTGTCAAAAGGAAAAAAAACTCACCTTGCACTCTATTCCATTGGTCCTGGATGTGGGCATAGGGTACTGATGTGCAACACCAGGCCTATGTATGTGTGACATAAGTAATTATTGGCGTGTAGTGTGTGATTTACTGTGTTACCTTACTTATATGTGCACTTACCTATTGCGCGGATGTGACTTGATTGCAGATTACAATATTTCAAGCTGCTTCAACTGGTCAAATTTCCCCTCAACAGCCAATGCGTCATTCCTACGACTGGGTTTTAGAGGCGTAGGAATTTTGACTCATCTCAAGGGCAACGGTCTACTTCCTGGTGATGCGTGACTTTTGGAAAAAGTCATGAATACCATTGCGTACGTTTTACTGGGGATTTTATGAAGGAATTCCTACCTTGCATATATATTCATTCTAACGCGACTCAGCAGATTCTGATGAAGGAAAATAAGCGAGGTATCTACCTAGATGTGTTCCTTTGTAAATATAAAGCAAAGAAAGCGTGGCCCCTGCGTAAAAAAATGACTCAGGTGCATTGCGCGCTCCTTGTAAATATGCCCCACAATGTCATCCAATATTGCGCCCATCAGCGTCCCGCCAGAGGGAGGTGAGAGCTCTGCAGGAAGACAGCTGTGGCAGAGCCAGCTGTGTTAACTTATCAAACTGGGCTACATTATCTGTGGTGTAGACTTTTGGCACATTAAGGGCCAGATGTACCACCATTTTTTGCGGTCGCAAACGGGAAATCAGGCAGTTTGCGACCACAAAATAAGTCTGCCCTATTTTCAATCCCTATTTTGAGACTCGGTAACCTATTACCAACTCGCAAAATAGGGTTTGCGACTCGCTATTAGGAAGGGGCGTGCAAGGGTGTCCTTTCCTAATAGTGACTAGCACTTCAATGTAAGATTGTTTTGCGGCCGCAAAACACTCACAGTTTACCACCCATTTCAAATGGGTGGGAAGCCACTCGCAAACAGGAAATAGCCCTCAGGGGCCCCCTTCTCCTTTGTGACTGGCATTGAAAATATTTTTTAAGAGCAGGCAGTGATCCCTCTGCCTACTCTTACTAAATGAAACAGTAAGGTATAATTTTTCTTTTTTAAAAGCATCCTGTTTCTCATTAAGGAAAAACTGGCTGCATTTAAAAAAAAACTACTTTATTTAAAAAGCAGACATGGTGGTCTGCTGACCCCAGCAGGCCGCCATCCCTAGGAATGCTCGCCATTCTCAATGGGGTCGCAAATTGCACCTGCCTCATGAATATTAATGAGTCCGGCAATTTGCCACCCTATTAGGAATCGCAAACAGTGTCTGAGACACTGTTGTAAATTCCAATTTGCGAGTCGCAAAACGATGCAATGTGCAACTCGCAAATTGGAAGGGTGGTACATCTGGCCCTAAATCTTTTTGACTCTTCCTTTATAAACTATCTAAGTTCAAGCAACACAGTAACTCTGAATATTTGAGTCAAACCCTTTATCTAGCTGATAAACATTACTACACTTCTCAAGCTGTCAGTGGCATGAGTCATGATTGCCCCCTTCACCCTCATATCAATCACATAACCTCAAGGGTATCTATGGGAAGGTTGATAATTGGATCAATCAGCTATCACATGTTGAGCTCCCTGTGTCAAGCTACATCACAACACCTTTTTGTGAATAGTTCTGTCTTACTGTCGGCCCAAGACATGAATTTCCTGGTTTGAGAGATGCTTACTGAAGAGAAGGGTAGGTAACTGAGGGTAATGGTTTCTAGGTGAGCAATATACACTTAAGTCGGTACAGACACTGATGTAAAGCTTTGAATCTGGTTCTTTGCCTCGAAACTCATCTCCCCTGCAATTATTATTATTAGGAGCTTAAAAAGCGCACTTATACCCAAGGGCGTCCTAGCGCTATAATAGTCATTGTTTGATGACTATGTTCAACTCTTTAGAAACATTATCACCACAACAGGAGAGAGTTTCTTATGTGAGCTTGAGATATTTATATTTGATCTCAGCTTGAAAGGAAGTCGCTTGATATTAGTACAGAGTACTTCAGAGAGTCTGATGTCTCATGGAGTCCCAGGAGTAATTCATGCTTACTCTCTAACCTGATTCCTAAAAACTTGTAGTTACTAAATAGGTCATAATTCTGAAAATTCTGAAGCAATTCGCACCTAAGACAAGAGAAAGGCGCAACATTCACAGAAACACCTTTAATAAGCACAAATATTACTGCGCTTTTTTCAGTGATTTGAAAATAATATAGCTTTGCTATTTGAATTTTGCCACTTGATTTGTGACTTATTATTTGTGCCACAATTAGCGGTGAGGGGTTCGAGAGACGGTCTGCCGCCATGTGTCCACCCAAATATGGCAGCCTTACAAGAAACATAAAAGTACACTATCGGCCGTATTACAGAGAGTGCCTCAGGGGCGCAATGGGTGTCTGCACCAGCTATGTGCGCCCCCGGGCACTTTGGTATTACAGAAGGTGCTGCAGACGCTTGTGCGGCCCCTTCTGTAATACCGATAGCACTGACACACATAAACCGCCAGCGCTATCTGCAGAGGGCATTCCCTCATTTGCATGGGGGCATGTACCATGCATATGAAGGCTTCCCGTTGCCGCTGCGCCCGAGCCGTATTGCCGATGCGGGCACAGAGCTCTCAGGAGGCACATTGGCAGTGCGCCAACTAAAAGTGGGTGCACTGTCAGTGCAACCCCTGACAGCAGCCCTCTGGAGGGGGAAAGGGGATCCTAGTCTCATTGACCCCCTGACCTCCCCTTGCAGGTGGGTGCGGTCAGTGACCGCACCCGCCTGCAAGGGGATCATTAATCTCCTTTGAAAGTGCAGGCAGGTGCCGCCTGCACAGTGAAAACACTTTAAAGCAGCTGCTCTGTTTTTCATAGAAATGAGCTGCCCCAGGGCAGCATGAGTTGGCGGCTGCCCTGGAGGAAGCGCATTCCATGTAATAGGGTGCACTTACCCAGTTTGCACCTGCGCACCTGTTTTAAGGCGCACCGGGCACAAACAGGGAAAGTGCGTCCTTTACATAATAGGGCCCCATATCCTCATACTGCTGTCTGAAACTACCAAGACGGCTACCACAATAACCATCAATTGAGCCCTTTTGACTTGTTGAGCTTAAAAAACAACATAATGAGTTTAACAGTCATCATTAAAAACAATCTGTTTGGACTGGAGAAAAGATAGCTATATACCCGCAAAGGCCTGCGAGATGGAGGGTTCTGTTACTTCAAGTTTAATTCTCACAATGAACAATCGAGTTTTAAAGGATAAAAGTGTCCACTAACTTTATCCAAATTTATAGACCGAGCTCCTAGTTCTGACCTGACTTGCTTTCTTTGGATATCTTTCAGAATGATGAAGGCGATTTTGCAAAACACAACGCGTTTCGAAACAGGGCCCATGATAATGGGGCTGCGGTGATGAACGATCAGGTAAGACTGACTTTCTCTTTCAAGGTTTGGAGTTTTGGTTATTTTACAAAACAAAAACTATATGTTTATGTATTGTTTTACAAAACTCGTTTATTCAGATCGCTGTATGCATCCTCTCAGTACTAACGGAAAGCCCTAGCATTGTTCTAATTTCTCATCACTGTGTCATAGGTCATCATTACTCTTGCCCCTAATAATATACATTTATAATAAATACAATACTCAAAATAAAAGGGAAAATGTCAGTTTCCATACCTATCAAAGCACTCGCCTCACAAAAAGTGTGGCAGCCGGGCAGTGTGTCAGTTTCAAGGTGAACATTAACAAGTCACAGACCGGGAACGTTACCCAGGTTGATGTTGGAAAAAGAAATTACAAGACAGCCTCTCTTTACTCAGTGTCACACTAGGGATATTCCTTCCAGGATTGGCGTTCCTCACAGCTTTGGCATCATCACTCCATGGCTGCTGGGTACAGCATCGGCTAAGCGGGCTGCAAGGTGTGCAGTAGTGCTCCAGCCTGCTGCCCGGCCAGGTTTTCAGTCTGCAGGAGGTTCACCATCTTTCCTCTTGGTATAGGTAGCATCACAGGTTCATTGATTGAGTAGCTCATTCTTTTCAAGACTTTGTGCCTGAAAGCACAAAAGGATTGCTGTGAGTTAAAATAACTTGCTTTTGCACTACTCCTGAATTCTAGGAGTAAGACCAAGGCAAGAGCACAAAAACACTGAGGGCCTGGTTTAAAATTTGGTGGATTGCATTAAAGATGATGGAATATCTGCCACGTTTGTCATGAAATGACTCGACATCGAAACTCTAAATCAGGCCCTGAGATACAAGAAAACCCTTGTGAATTTGTGGATGGACCACTGTCTCTTCTATTAGACTAGGCCTGGCCTTCTTTCAGTCTGATCTACCTTCTGCTTGTAATTCCATGCTATAGGCGTGCCCGAATTCTTGATAGAGCCTTTCTTTGCACTGGCACGACCACTGAAATTACCTTTTTGACCCTCTAATCTAATCTCTAAATGCATCTTGTCTATCTGAAAGCTCCTCTTTTCTGTTGACTCATTTACTTTGGTTTCTGGGTAGCTTGTTATTATTGACCCAAGCCTGGTACCCTGTGCTAGCTGCAAGATACATATTGGCATCTACTATATAACTTCATTCAGTTAGTCATTCATTCATTTATTCATTCATTCATTCATTATTTAATTCATTCATTAATGGAACTAATTGAAAATTGGTAGCATCTTCAAAACATGGACGATAGGTGCGAGTAGGTCTTGTTGTTGTGTATTGTTGGCATTTCCTTACAAGAGTCAATGTAAAGGAGAACTTCTACAGGACAAAATACTGTAATATAACTGATAGGGGTTCAAAAAGACCCACAGCTACATACATATGAATAAAATAAAAAATTAGAAAACATATGCATGCAATAAACTTTTTAAATATGAGTCCTCTTAAAAGGGTAAATGTGATATTTAATTTCAGATTTGAATTTTGATACACAACAAACCACATGTCACTACTTACAAGATAGCGCTGCATGTAAGATTAAACTAGCAGTCAACAGTATGGGTGTGGACTGAAATAGAACAAATAACTGCTGGACAATATGCCCTTAACAAATGGACACATTTGTCCATGTTCAGTCACTCTGATAAATGGGTCTTGTGTACGAGAAGACCTGAGGGGATGGAGGTCAGAGAGAGATGTTTCATTGGCATATTAACGTAGGGCCTTTAGGGTGGTCAGCATCATGAGTTTATTGAAGGCATGGAATATTGGGGATGTCTGTGGAGTCAAATCTCAGGCTACAATTGAAAACAAGAAGGGGAAGAGTGATTTGCCTAGTTCATCTCTCTCTTGACTGTTGGGATTTATAATAATGTTTAGTGAAGATGAGATGTTGCTAGAGCGTTGTTTTAGTTGTCGGTTTTCCAACTTGCTGGCTAGTTGATAAGCAGTGGCATAACATAGGCCCCCGTAGCTCCCACAGTGCGGGGGGCCCCAAGCTCCAAGGGTCCCCCTCAGCACAATACCCTGGCCTGAGAGCTCCTGATTGAGTCAGGAGGGGGGCCTCTCCGTGTACCTTGCAAGGGGGGTGCTTTAGTTTTAAAAGGTGTAGTACTGATGACAAACCGCTGAGCTGTCAGAAAGGAGCTCCTCCGTTGTGAGGTCTTGATTACTGTGCAATGTTTGGTTGCTGCATTTGTAAAGCCTCCTAGAGGAGCAGGGCGGGCTGGAGAGGACCATTGAGACGAACACGGTCAGGTTAGCAGATGGCCCGCCCATGTACGGCTGTGATAAAACATGTTGTGGGGGTGGAATTCCTGATGTTGTGCCTGGGAGTTAAGGGCGAGTGAGAGTAGGGATAGTGTTGTCGTTCAAAGCAAACCTTAGGTAGGAGGATCTGAGAAAAATGAAGGCTCTTTATAGGGAAAAAAGTTAATACAAAAACAATTTAGGTGATACATTTAGGAATTCCAACCACTCCAAACACCAAAAAAGAGCCAGATTTCTATTAATTTCTGTATATTCCAGATGAGGACCTAGATAGGAGCCAATATACGAATGTAGACACAGATGCAAAGGAGCAAGAGGCTATTACATTTGGGTTAGCTCCTCTCTTAATGCAGTAGAGAAGCATATTCATACAGGCTTCCAGTCAGACTTAGATTTAGGCAACTATCCATCAATGACAAAAGAATATGTATATCTCGTGATGTTTGATACATATATATATATATATATATATATATATATATATATATATATATATATATATATATATATATATATATATATATATATATATATATATATATATATATATATATTCACTGAAAAAACCATAGGTTTCACACATGTTATAGTTAGCTGGAAATTTTACTGATAAAAAACCAATGAAATTCCCCCGTTATAGTTACTGTAGGCAACTATAACTCACGCGACCGTAATCCTCTGCTGATGCTAATACTGTATTTAGACACTTATTTGCCCATGTCTTCTTCCATTAAATTTTAGCTATACATATATTACAAATATTTTTTTTTCATAAAGACACATATGTCATCAGCACAGGATTACGGTCGCGTGAGTTATAGTTGCCTACAGTAACTATAACGGGGGAATTTCATTGGTTTTTTATCAGTAAAATTTCCAGCTAACTATAACATGTGTGAAACCTATGGTTTTTTCAGTGAATTTGCAAGGTTTTTTAAATGCTAATTCCTAACTATAACGTGTGTGAAACCTATGGTTTTTTCAGTGAATTTGTACGGTTTTTTAAATGCTAAGTTACTTTACGCCATTCGTGGCGTGCGCGCCCACTTAACGCAGTTCGTTCCGTGCGCACATGGAGGACATATTATGCGCTTCCTTGTGATAGGTAATCTGTTGAAATTTTTTTGGGAAATGCTGTGCTCATATATGCCATGCACAAATGGTGTCCTTCGGCCACCATTTGCACACGGGGTGGAGAGAGTGTGGATTTTTTTTTTTTTATATTTTTTTACCGTACGCATACGGTAAGCGTACGGTAAGCGTAATCGGCGAAATTTTCAAAAAATAAAAAATTACCGTTTTTTGCCTTGGGGGATCTTTGAAGACTCAACTAACATGGTTATGTGCATGGGCGCTGTCTAAACAGCCCCTTTATATGTTTTTGGCATTTGTTTATCAGCTCCCCCCTCAGAGTGCGAGAGAGAAAATGGCGGCCGCCGCTTCCTGGTTTCGACCGATTCGAATGTTTACTAAGATCTAACAGCCAATCAGAATCGCGCTCGCGCACGCCACCGTACGCGCACGGTAAGCGCACCGTAAGCGCACCGTAAGCTGCCACAGATATATATATTGATTTAAAGGCTATTTTCTCAGATTCTACTGAACAGATTTACCCCAAACCTACAAAAGGCACTTCCTTGACCTGGGGACTACCTCTCTGCCAAATTTCATTAAATTCTGTTCAGCCATTCGGGCTGTAGCCCTGTCTAAAGGTCCTATGGAAAAATGCATGGGAAAAACGCGTTTTGGGACCCCCCTTTTATCTCAGCCCCCGCTTGACGAATCCCCCCGAGACTTTCAGGGTAGGAGCGGAGCGTAGCGCCCCACCTATTTTGAAAAATTCGCGAGGATTCGTCGACCGGCGCCAAAGTTATTCAAAATAGAATGTTGCGGATTTCCTATGGAAACGTGGTCCTAACTATAACTACCTACTGGCGACCGCCAGTAGGTAATATATATATATATATATATATATATATATATCTCTTCAGAACGAATGCGGCGCAATCACCACCAATGTAACCACAGCACAGAGAATCCACAGTAGTTTCTTTAAGGTATTTTATTTTTTCTCTACACCATCAGTGCAACATGAAAAGACGGTTGACGCGTTTCGGCTGATGCCTTCAACTGAACCATAGAGTCCCGGCGTCTAAACTGTCTATTTACAGTGGCTAAGTGCATAAATCCATTGTTTGTTTAAAAAAAAAAATAGTCTAGACTGCTAACCCATATAAACGACTGATTACATTTGGCTTATGGCAGTTGCCATTGTTCCTTTAGCATGTTTGCATTTTTTATGGTTTCTTAACATATTTTAACAGTTGTTTCATTTACATCTATATATATATGCCTCCTCACTGTAGTGGATTTTATTAAAGTTATCTAATTATTCATTTGTTGGTAAAGTACCCAAATCAAATCACCAATACGGTGTAGAGACAAGTATATATATAAAAAAACACAAATAATGCAAAAAAATGGCCTATTCAAGGATAACTTTGTTGAGTTTTCTGCTCAAGGATATAAAAGGCAGAGAGGTTGAGGTCAGGAAGAGGGAAGAGAGATGGGAGTTGGTAAAAAGATAAAAAGAAGATAAAAGGAAACAGAAAGACAAATTAAGGCGAGGGGGGAGAGAAGGATAAAAGTTAAAGAAACAACGTAATATACAAATACACAAAGTTATTTCATTTCATTTCATTTGTGCATAGTCTAGACAGTTTTAATTCTGTCTGTTATTGAGCAGCGGGAGGTTCAAATTAAATTCAACTATGACCTATAAAATTAAAAATTTCTTTCTAGACTACACTAGGAATTCCTAGGTTGTAAATCTAATATGGAAAGTAAAGTGACAAGTGTTTGATGTGAAGTACATTCAAAACATGTGGAAAATAAAGTGACAAGTGCCTGGTGCAAAAATGCATTTGTGCAAATTTAACGTTTCAAAAATCTGTTTTCAAGAGAGTTTTTTCAAAATCAACAGAAGATTTCACAAAGGCATATTGCAGATATATTGTGCAAAGTCGCAATTCCAAAAGTGTCTCTCTACATAGTGTCTTATACTTTTGAGATAAAATTTCGTATATTTTCAACCCATATTCCATTGGGGAATCTCAATAATGGTCGTAATTGTTCCTGTTGAATCCATAATTTTATACCTCCCAAGCTATGCATTGGTCTTTAATTTTCTCTTTTGTCTTTAAGCCTTCTCTTTTGTTGCATATTTACTTTTACAGTTCTTTTCTCTTCATCCCTCACCCTTGATGTTAACTTAATAAAGTTATTCCTCTATAGATGGATCTTCAACCTCTGTTTGAGATTGTCCGAAAGTCTCATTCATCAAAGTCTTTTTTCTTTCTGCGTTGATTAATATATTGTTATCAAGTTTGCACTGTACATGAATCTTACTTGTTTTTGTACATTTTTATAGATGAACGTGCAATTCAGCCTCTAAGTTATGCTCAAATGGTTGTTCTGTGCCTAACGTTAAGATGAGTCTAGATTCAGCTCTTCTAAGTTCCAGGGTTTTGTCCCCTCCTCTTTCATTCTGTTTGACCATTTTGACTCCAAAATATTTCAGTTCTTTGATGTTGCCTGAATGATTCTCTGCGAAGTGTTTTGCCATTGGGTAAGATAGATCTTTTTTTTTTGATTGCTCTTAGATGCTGTAATATACGCAGTTTCAATTTGTTGATGGTACTTCCAACGTAAAATTTTTTACATGGACATTCTAAAACATATACCACGTATTTGGATTCACACGTGATATGTTCAATAATTCTTTCCCTCTTTCCATTCTGCAGTGGATATGTTTGTGTGTTATATCCATGATCACATGCCTTGCATTTGGAACATTTCCAGAAACCAGGAGTTGATAATCATGTTCCTTTTTCTTTTTTGATTGTTTCCAGGTGACTGTGTGTTAACCCCATCAGTGCCACGCCCTTTCCCCGCCCTGTGCCGGGCGTTACATTAGCGGGCGGGGTTCATGACGAGATAGTCTCGTCATGGGCACAGCGCAACCGTGCTCCATGACGAGACTATCTCGTCATGGGCACTGAAGAGGTTAAAAGGTCACCCAATGAGGCTGTCTTTCTGTAAGTTATTTTTGGAGTTGATGGTAACTTCCGTTTTAATGAGTCATCCAGCATCAGGATGCCCCAGTGCTTTTTAATGATATTTCTAAGGCACTTATTTTCCACATTTAAATCTAAAATAATGCAAGTTGTCTCATCATTTTCCAGTTGTTCATGGTCTTTCCGATAATTCTGATCTTGTCTTTAGCATTACTTTATTTTTAGATGTTTCAATGATGTTCAATGGATAGCCCCTTGCCAGGAATCTGGTGCCTGTATATATATATATATATATATATATATATATATATATATATATATATATATATATTCACTGAAAAAACCATAGGTTTCACACACGTTATAGTTAGGAATTAGCATTTAAAAAACCTTGCAAATTCACTTAAAAAAACCATAGGTTTCACACATGTTATAGTTAGCTGGACATTTCACTCGTGAAAAACCATTGAAATTCCCCCGTTATAGTTAGTGCAGGCAACTATAACTCATGCGACCGCAATCCTCTGCTGATGACGTCAGATATTACATCACTGTATTTAGACACTTATTTACCCATGTCTTCTTCCATTAATTTTTAGCTATACATATATTACAAATATTTTTTTTTCAGAAAGACAGATATGTCATCAGTGATGTAATATCTGACGTCATCAGCAGAGGATTGCGGTCGCTAAATGCTAAGTTATGTATTTTATTTTATTTTTTTAAGTTTTTTCACTGTGCGCGTACCGTACGCGCACGGTGCGCTTTGAGCACCGTGCGCGCACTGTGGGCGCTTGGTGCGCTTCGCGAACCAACCGCCCACGATGCGTTGTTCGTGCCGTGCGCGTACGGTGCGCGCACCCCGCGATTTTTTGCAAAAAAATATATTTTTATTTTTTACCCTTGGGGGTCCTTCAGTGACCCCCTGACAAAGGCTAGGGGGTCAGGACCTGTCCATCCTGCCCCCTTCTCACGTTTTCCCCCTTTGTTTTTCATTGCCTCAGACTGCGAGAGACAAAATGGCGGCCGACACTTCCTGATTTCGACCGATTCGAATGTTTATTGACATCTAACAACCAATCAGAATTGCGCTCGCGCACGTCACCGTGCGCGTACAGTATGCTTACCGTACACGCACGGTGCGCGCTTATAGATATATATATGCTTTTAACTGCAATTTTCTCAGGAACTAATGAACAGATTTACACCAGACCTGCAAAAGGCACATCCCTGAACTGAGGACTACCTCTCTGCCAAATTTCAAGTAATTCTGTTCAGCCGTTCGGGCTGTAGCTTGGACTAAAGGTCCTATGGAAAAATGCATGGGGAAAACGCGTTTTGGGACCCCCCCTTTTTCTCAGCCCCCGCTTGACGAATCCCCCCGAGACTTTCAGGGAAGGAGCGGAATGGAGCGCCCCACCTATTTCGAAAATTTCACGAGGATTCGTCAATCGGCGCCAAAGTTATTCCAAATAGAATGTTGCGGATTTCCTATGGAAACACGGTCCTAACTATAACTATCTACTGGCGACCGCCAGTAGATAATAGATATATATATATATATATATATGTATGAAAAACGAAAGGTTGCCCTCTGAGGAAAGGCGCACACCCGGGAAGTAAAATCCTCCTTCGTGAGGACAGCAGCAAAGCCAGCCTCCACCTCCAACCAAGCGCCAAACATGTTTCGGACATTACTCCTTGATCACTGGCAATAGAGGACAGACAATAGCAAGTAGTGGGAGGTGCCTCTTTATTTGATAAAGTCCCGCCCCAGTGGGCGTTGAGGTCTCGCTTGTAGGCGTGTGCAGTGTTGCACCCTGGTTATCGTGGTCCCACTGTTAATATATCCGTGTTGGTGCTCTTGGAAGCCCTCCATTAAAACAATATTCACCCCAGTGGGTTTAGGTGAGAAGAAAAGGCTGCCTCCTCTGCCAATAACAAAGTCACTCACGTTTGGGTACAACCCGTTCCAGTCGGGTCTCTGAATCAGCAACCCTGGATCCGCTGTATGTGCGGCGGGGCCCTTCCGCGACCGAGCAGGCCGCATAACATGAAAAACGAAAGGTTGCCCTCTGAGGAAAGGCGCACACCCGGGAAGTAAAATCCTCCTTCGTGAGGACAGCAGCAAAGCCAGCCTCCACCTCCAACCAAGCGCCAAACATGTTTCGGACATTACTCCTTGATCACTGGCAATAGAGGACAGACAATAGCAAGTAGTGGGAGGTGCCTCTTTATTTGATAAAGTCCCGCCCCAGTGGGCGTTGAGGTCTCGCTTGTAGGCGTGTGCAGTGTTGCACCCTGGTTATCGTGGTCCCACTGTTAATATATCCGTGTTGGTGCTCTTGGAAGCCCTCCATTAAAACAATATTCACCCCAGTGGGTTTAGGTGAGAAGAAAAGGCTGCCTCCTCTGCCAATAACAAAGTCACCCACTGGGGCGGGACTTTATCAAATAAAGAGGCACCTCCCACTACTTGCTATTGTCTGTCCTCTATTGCCAGTGATCAAGGAGTAATGTCCGAAACATGTTTGGCGCTTGGTTGGAGGTGGAGGCTGGCTTTGCTGCTGTCCTCACGAAGGAGGATTTTACTTCCCGGGTGTGCGCCTTTCCTCAGAGGGCAACCTTTCGTTTTTCATATATATATGTGTATATATATATATATATATATATATATATATATATATATATATATAGATAGGTATAGATATATACATACATATATTTATATTTTCACTGAAGAAACTCAAAGGTTAGAATGAAGTTATAGTTGTTAAAAGCATCACGTGCGCCTCCTTTTATGCTTTGCTCCTCACCTCACAAATTTCATTACTCCTGACATGTTTAAGTTTTAAAAGTAGAGGGCTAGAATGTGGGGTGGAAGTTTGTGCAAGTATGGGTGCAGGGCCTGGCTGAAGGCCAGTGCATGATGGAGGTGTCCCAAACAAGTTGTGATTATTACGAAGGCGATCATTGTATTTTAGACTTTTAGCATATCCTCACCTGCATGAATAACCAAGATCTGCTGTACTTTTTAGTGAAATGTCTGGCAGTACCACAGTACCTAGAAATGGTACTCGTGAATACCTGTAACTGAGAGTGAAGCTATATTTCATTGGCTAATGTGGTTGTACTGATGTATTTTGAAGGTGTTCCCACACTATGATTGTTGCAAGAGTGTGGCACCTGAGTGCACTCTGTGCTCAGCTTTCGCTGTATATTAAAAGTTTTTTGAGGATTGTAAGACATTGGGTTATTAATTGAGAGGGTGAGAGCTCTACTCAAATAATAATCACAATCCTTGTCATCCTTGTCAGAGTGCAAACCCTTAAAGTCACTAAATAAACCTGTGCTTACCGCTTATCATGACACCAAAATGACAAAAATCCAATAACAAGAACCAGAGTTATGAATTTTTAAAGTTTTAGGTAAAAATAGTGCCAAGAAGCACAAAGCACCAATCGCGGTTATCTGGTCACCCTAAACCGGGTCAAAGTCAGAAAGTCAGGTTGGCTATGATGGAGTGCAGGTCAAGTACAGGAAGCAGGTTTGTCCCGGTGGAAAGTTTATCTACTGCATAGTCCAGCTCCATGTGAATTTTGTGTTGCAGGAGATGCAAGATCGTTGTTTGCGGGAAAAGTAGAGTGCCCTCGCAGCTTTGCGATGGCTGGTGATGCAGGTGGTCGTTGCTGGGGCGAAGAGCAGGTCACTGTCAGAGCTTCACATTGACAGCAGACGCAAGCACTTGTTGCTGATACAAAGTGTCCGCCTGCACCCACTAGGGAGACCAGGGATGGTTCTTTTCCAACACAAGGAGCCCAGATCCTCTGGTTTCTCACCTAGAGTCCAGTTGCAGTTTTCAGGTTGGAAGAGTACACTCTTACGCCAGCCAACAATTTAGGCCCTGGGGAGCCACATCTTGGGGCTAAGGACTCATTCTAGCAGAGGAAAGGAGAGGGTCCAGGCAGGTCCAGTTAGTGCTGGTCAGTAGGGCAGTTGCAGGAAAGGCCTCTGGACAGCGGCGATTTCTTGTCCAGGGTGTCGGGGCTCTGCCCCTTCACTTTCACCCCCCCATCACTATCTCCAAAATAGATCTAAAGTTGTTGTTTTAAATTGAAGCCCTGTAATGCTGGGGCTTCATGTCACTCAGGGAGTGGAGAGCATGGTCACCCCCACCCTTTCCCAACTTGTCACAGTTGGGTGGTCCCTCCCTGTGACGTATTGGCAATGGGTGGAGTAGAGACTGTAGGCAGGCTGGAAGTCAAGCATTTGAGTCTGTGCAGTTTGTCATCCAAATTTTTAAAGACACAGTGCGTAGACTCGAGATGTTTGCTGCCCACACTGCACTTTGTAAGGAATGCCATTAGCTCCGGTGTGTCACACTTGTATGGCCCTACACAGCGTGACTGTCTGGCTACCGTGGAGCAGACTCGTGGATGTGGTGGTGGTATGGAGCGAAGGTAGTGCTGATGGACACTACAGTTGTGTGGGACTCAGGTCAGCGTTACTAGCTTGGAGACTCCAGATTGTGCCTTGCAGTCCCCAACCCTGTGGAACTCGAGGTGAGGGGTGTATATTTTACGGCTCCATCTGTCCCTGAAAACTTTAGATCAGCAAATGTGTGTGCTTTGGATTTGACCTCTTTATGCATTTCTCTGCAGTTTTTATTTAGCGCCTCGGGGAACTCGCCACGCAGGCAGCACTAATGGTTTTTGTACAACTGGCATTCATGCACATATCTTGAAGTACTTTCATGCGTACGCAAAAATGCTTTTTGTACAACTGGTTTTCTGAATGCACATATTTGAAAGTGCTTTCATATGCACATGATAATGGTTTTTGTTTTCTAAAAAATTCTGTTGAAATGAAACTGTGCCTAAGATCGCTCAATTTAAGTTAGAAAGCCACGATTTATCCACGTTTTCTGGTTTCGCCTTACAAATAGGACAGTAATTGAGTGTCTATTAGTCTTTACTTGTGTTAAGGCTTAAGTTTTTACCTCTTTGTGCATTTCAATGTACTTTTTGTGTAGGGACTGCAGAACTCGACCTGAAGGCATCCCAAATGTTTTTTCTGCAACTGGCATTCTGAACGCATATATTGAAAGCGCTTTATATGCAAAAATGAATATTTACGAATCGCAATTTGTTGCAATTTGTGAGTCGCAATTTCCAATGGTCGTACAGCTGGCCCTTATTGCTGGTTAGCAGGGATAAAGTGCACAGAATCCTAATGGGAGCATGAATGAGTTCAGCAAAAAATAGGGGAGAGAAGGCCAATATCTAGGGTAATACCATGGAAAAAATAGTAATTTCCAACAGGGATTCAAATGGAAAAAAAAAAATGGCATCCTGAAAAGAGCGCTGAGTAAGAAGAGTGCCAGAAAGATCAAGAAGAGGCTAGGAGGTCTTCACAGTCCATTGTCTGGAACTTTGTTTGACTCCCTCCATAAGAGAAGAAAGTGCTGGCAAAGGTGGTAACCAATAACCTTGCCGCAGAGACTTTTTCAGGGGTACTGGGGAAAAGTATTAATTCCGGATGTCTGGAATAAGAAAATGGAATGAGAAAACACCTGAATGCTTGGTATTCCACTCAATAAAATCCTGCCAATAGAAGGCATAACAAATATGTAGGAGCATCAAGATCATCTGCTTCACTCCAGACTCCCCAGCTTGGTGATTCTCTTCTGAAAGAAGTTGTTCAGACCCTCACCCAAGACATTAACTTGTTATATTTGGATATTGCTTTGAATTGCCAAAATGTGAAAAAATAGTCTCTTTTGGAGAACAGAGCACAACAGCTTGAGGCCGTCTGTTAGCTGCTCACAAAGCAAACTGCAAAAAGTAATTTTTACCTTTAGAAAAACATAAAAACAATTAAACAGCAAAAAAACAGCAAAGGTTCTTGTTAGAACCACCTCTCTTGGCAAAATATTAGAAAACATGTACATTGTCTGTCTTGTCTATTTCTTAATGTTCAATTGTGTTAATTTATTTTAATGAGCATGTTCAATTTTGTTTGGCACAATGTTGTGCAGTGACAAGCATGGCACAGATTTACTAATACTTTGTGCAGCTTTTGTGTTACTTTTGTTACTAGCCTCCCAGGCAGCCAGGCCCTGCACCCATCCCTGCCACAGGTACCTCTGAACAGGTCTTGGCTCATCCTTTGCAGATGCCGATCCCCACCCCCCAACTATGCACAGCCTGACCCATGGAGTTCCAACCCATATTTATTTTCCTTGCCTTTTTAAAAGAAATTCAGGTGTGATGATACTCCTGCAGTATCTTGTGTACAAGCTTCCACCCCTTTTAACCAGGTTACCACATAAGCTTCCTCAGAGAAGCTTGCAAGTACCACTGTACCATGGTCATAATGCATGAGTGGTGGCTTCCCTGGGATTACCCCAGTACCTCATCAAAATACCTCACTGGCTGGATCCCACTGGAGCAGATTTCAGATGTTATTAGTTATGTTATCTATTATGCAATTTACCATGTCATATGTCATGAGAGATGTAATATATGAAGTCCTAAGCAGAGCGTAGTGGGTGTGCCAGTTATAGTTGGCTAAGTAAAGTATAATTAGTGAATTGCAGAGGTTACATATATATATATATATATATATTAATATTTTGAACTAAAAAAAACACAGAAATTCAGCAGTTATAGTTAGCAGCGCTAGCTAAAACTTACGTCCCACCATGCATTGCTTATGACCTCACATATGACATTATTCATGACATGTTCTATGACATCATTTATGACATCACTGATGAAATCTCAAATGATGTCATTGATGACATCACTGTTAACGTCACTAATGACATCATCCAAACTTCACTTTCCCACATGGAGGCCTGACAGTAAGTTCAAAATAGCTCAGGAGAATATCAGCCATCATTACTACCATCACAGATGCAACTCCCTTAGCTATAAAAAGCATGCATTTTGTGCTATGTTGACCCTATACCCAACCCTTTACAGTTAGTATAATTCACTGAACAATCAACCACAGATATATCAGAAACCCTCATTGACCTTGGTGTTGAATCTGTATACAACTGTTCTGAAAAAGCCAAAATATAAATGACAATTCCAAAACAAATGCCCTACTACGGACAGTTTTTATCTGTATCAATCCACTGATACACAGCAAACTACATAAAGAAAGAAAGTTGAAATCATTAGAATAGAGAGTACTGTAAACAGTTTTTACTCCATGGATAGAGTTCCTTCTTAGCACACTGTTTGCAAACAGTGAAACTCTCATGAAAATACAACACAGAGTATTCAAAAGAATCTACCAAGAACAGTGTATATTCTATGCAACAGTGGGGAAAAAGATGCTATTTGCTAAAAAATTACCAAGATCAGAAGGTGCTAAAGATCATACTACCAGCACCCTTCACACTGTGGAGAAATCTTTACAGATAACCCATCTTCTGAAGCAAAACAAGCACACATGCATAGGTTAGTAGCTGGTGCACACACTTTTCTATGTAAAGTATAAATGATCATGCTGACACGATTCTCTCTAATAATTCAAGGCTGCTTAAAAAATGTTAAAGTCTACTACATAGAATTTTGCCCCTTTTGGAAACTTTTTCCAACGAGCCAAAAAGTTGTGAGGAGCACAACTATGGTGAATTAGGAGCAAATGTGTTTTGTAAACACTTATAACTATTAGCTAGACCCATGCTAAACAAAATTAAGTACAAAAGAACTACAGTAGTTACCCGCCACTATGAAAGCTGCAAAACAAACTAGCACACTCATTGGATGATATCATCAGGGATGTCATCAATTATGTCATTTGAGATGTCGTCAGTGACGTCATAAATGATGTCATAGAATATGTCATGAGTGATGTCATATGTGAGGTCATAAGCAGTGCATGGTGAGGGAGCAAGTTATAGTTAGCACTGCTAACCATAACTGCTGAATTTTTGTGTTTTTTTTGTTCCAAACGTTAATGTTGTCACTGACAAAATTCACCTACCAATGACGTTACTTTACCCTTTGTTTTTTTCAGTGAATTTCTACGTTTAAAAAAAGAACTTAAAACAGATCTTTTTATTACCAAACTATAATGTTACTTTAACCTTTGTTTTTTTCAGGTAGAATCTGTTTTTTGAGTGTATGTCTCGTAGAATGACTTTATAGTATATGTTGTGTGCAGACATTATTTTGAAAAGGAATGCTTTTTTATTGTGACAGAAAAGGGAAGGGATCACAGTTTGCAAAATGTTTCTAAAAATGTTTGAGTATTAGGCAGATTAGTATAGTAATATTTAATTTGAGATTGTGTATTTTCTTAGTTCTTGTAATTCTCATATTGAGACATGTTACCAGAAATCTATTTAGGTGGTGTACTCACTCTTGCGGAAGGTTTGAGATCTAAATTTCATTGTAGTCTATTGAAGACAATTGTTTATCATGTTTTCACTTAATATTTAATGGTAATCTGTAATAAAATAGTGAATAAAAGATGGTTGGATATTTTAGTTTTTTTTTAAACTGATAGCTTTTGTGAGACGCTTCCAGGAGCCTGATGCAAAAGCCCTGCGTGTACTCAGAGGAGGCTGTACTTTCTGTTCGGCTCTCATGAAGCACTCACGAGATTGTACATTTAGAATGACATTATTTACAATGTTTTCCTGCAAATTTGCAGAATGTACAACATTCGACATGTTGATTAAGTTAGAAAAATGTATTATGTATTTTTCTATTGAAGTTATACTGCAATTAGTTTTTTTACGGTTTCGCAAGATGCCCACGAGCCTCTTGCATGAGATCCAGGACAGGAAGCACACCCTAAGGAAGGAATGTAATTTGTTCATATGGATGTCTTTATTTAGAAGAAGAAGATTCCATCCTTTTTTTATTTATTTCACTATTGGGTTTTGGTGAGGGTAGATATATATGTCTTGCTTTCCTTTCCTGTTTGACTTTCATCACAAACATGTCTTCATCAGAGTCTGATGAGCAGTCAGGGGCACCTGCACCAGACCAGCCATCTCAGCCTCTTAAGGAATCTTTGGCGTGCCAATTAGTTGATATGAGGGCAGTTGAAAGAAAGTTTCTGCAAAGCATGTCATCTGTAAACTGTGCAAGAAGGAGTTCAGCCAGGGGAGCAGAAATAAACAATATAGCATGAGTACCACAGGCATGTAGAGTCATCTAAGATCTATGCATCTGCAAAAGCTTGCATGGGCAGAGTTGGCTCATGCTGCAGATCTAGACAACTCTACAGGGACTTCCACGTCATTTGCTCTGGTAGTTACTGTGCCAGGTTCTAAGTGCACAGGCATATAATAACCTTCCTTTCCTGAATAAAGCACTATTCTGCTGCTAGTGTAAGGAGGTGATTTTTTCATCAGAGACAAGCAGGTCTGCCCAGGAGAAGCTTGGCCAAGATCACAAGTGCCCCTGTAGACAGTATTTTTTTTAACAAGTTTTTTTTCCATATTTTTCTCTTTTTTGTTTCTAAGCAGATGTTGTTGGTGTTTGTTCCACACTTCAAGTTGTATGTTTTTGTCACACCTTATTAAAAAAGTTTTAAATACCCCAAAACTTTTAAATGTTAAAAAACACAAAAAAGTATACTTGTCGAAAACTGTAAACATAAATAGCTCTTTTCAGAGCTACCCTATAGTTTCATGATCTATGTTGTTTGTACTATGTTTCCCTTTTTTCCATTCTTAAAATCTCCCGTAAGACTCTTGTGAGAGACAGAGAAGCCCACAATGATCTGCGGGCATCACAAGCTTCTTGCAAGAATTAGCAATAGCTTGCGAGAACCAGGCAGGCTATCCTTCATGTTTAGTCTGAGGGGGCAGTACATCCTGGGTTGTTCTCATGAGCAGATCAAACTTTTTATAATGGGCTTTGCATTTACACTGAATATATTCTGATGTAGTAAGTATAATTCATATACACCAGAATAGTACCAGTGTGTTACATAGATTTCCGGAAAAAATACACTAAATCGGTACATAACACACATTGATGCTGATTTGTATACTTTAAGTCCATTCATTACTTTTAGAAAAAGTTCAATCACTACTTTTTTTACGATCCCGGAAGAGTCTCACTAGATTCTAAACATTTTTTAGAGGATGAATTTACACTTTTCTTAATTACAGAACTAATAATTTATAGTTCCCATTAGTAGTGTGGTGAGAAAGGAGACTCTCAAATGAGACATTTACACAGTATAACAACAGTTCACAGTAGGCTGTAAGGAGACAATTGGATCTCACTGACACTTCTCTACCACCTAACAACTGTTTATAATAAACTGTGGGGAAAGATTGACCTCTCAAGTGAGACCTTGCATGAAGGTAACCAGTGTGTAGAGCAGGGTGAAAAGGACACTGCCTCTCTACTCAGACGTTTCGCCTAGGCTCAGTAGTATGCATAGTGGGGTGGAGAAGGTATTCAGCGGACATATACGACATCACTATTCCATCCATAGCACGTATAACAAGTGCTCCTCTCCACTGAAACCTCTTCCCAGGAAATAACCATATAAATTAGGGTGCGGGAATGGATTTGACTGTCCATTCACAGCTCTACCCAGCATGAGAGGCATGTACATTAGTGTTTAGGGAAACCTTGTCTTCTCCACTAACAAACACCTATCTCTAGGACAACATGGATGTGCAGTATGGTGTGGACAAACAATTGCCTCTGTATTGACACCTCTTCCTGTAGCAACAACGATATGCAGTGCTGTCTGGAAACCAAATGAGCTGTCCACTAATAAATCTTACCAGGATAAGAGGTGTCTGTAGTAGGGTTTGCGAAAAATGTGTCTATGAAATTCCTACCTCTTCCCATGCTGACATGCATGCATAGTAGACTATTTGTTGACACATCTCTCTTGCATGATAAGTCTTCATAGCACAGTGTGGGGAGAGGCTGGTCCCTCTCCTGTGACTTAGATTATGGGTGTGCATATTAGGCTGTGAAAACAAGCTTATATTTGGTCACAGCTCTCCCCAGGATGACAGATATACAATTAAGGTTTGAGGACGAAATTACTTCTATGCCTAGAAGCCTGCTTTGCATACTACTATAGGAACTACAATATGGAAATACAATGTCCTGTCAACTGAAATCAGAGTAACAGATGTGAAGAGTAGACTGTGGATAGAGACTGTTCTCTCTGCACATACCTCTCTTGATAGTGATGAATGTCCATAGTAGAGTATAAAATGGAATATACTCTCTGTTGATAACTGCCAGTTTTGGTGAATATTTCAATGCTAAAATAAATTTTGATTTATAATAAGTGTTGAAAAAAGAAAACGTTTTCATTATAACAAAACAATGTAACAACAATACAAAACTACACCAACTTTATTACCAAACTACACCAACAACTATAAACAAATAAAACAAACAACTTTAGTAATATAAAACATTTTTCTTTGGGGCAGGAGGGATGAGTGAAACTTATACATAAACTCCTTTTGGTACAAACTTCTTATGTGATATACCTATGTGCCAATAACGTTGTTTTAAAAATAACATTTTTCTCTAATGCTCATCAGTAGGTGCTAATATCTCCACCCTTTTTGCTTCATTTGCTTAATGGATTGTGATGTACATAGCACTTCTTTTCTTGTCTTTTATCCTGTTTGAAAGCAGACTAGGTAGTAAAATAGTCCTAGAAAAGTAGCATATCTATAAATTACAGTTTTAAAAAAAAATGTTTGCAAAGATTAGCTTGTGCAGAGTTAGCTTCTGCTGCTGAACTGGACAACTGTTCAGGCATTTCCACATTCTTCCAACCTGATTACATTGTGCCAGAAGAGGTACTTATTGCTGAACAGCACAATAATCCTGCATGTCTTCACAAGGCTTCCTTGTACTGCTTATGTAAGCAGATATTTTTTTCCTCAAAGACAAGTTTCCATTTTCAAAAAGACAAAATGAACAAAAAGATAAATGTTATATACTGAGAATCGATATCGATAACAGTGATACATCACTATATTGTCTAGGCTTTACTGCATTTTTTACTCACAATCACATATTTATATCTAGTACACCAGTAAATTGTTATTCCTTTCGCCTGAAGAATTCCACACCCTCAACCAGTCTACTTTGACAATTAAATCATAACATGCCATGAACTCTGCTTACATAATAGTTTATAAAGTAACACTTTCATCTTAACACCTTTGCTAACACTTACCACAATGTTTCACACTAGAAATAGAAATATCACCACTCAGACATCTCATAGGGCTAAAATATATGTACAATGAGATTCATAAGAACAGCAGTGCTTGCATTATTACATTCTTTGTTTTATAGTTTAAGAAACACTACTTCATTTACTTACAAGTACATACAGTATGAACACTTCATTTTTATAGTACAATCTGCAATACTTGCTATTATCACTCTACATTGTAATGTATGCCTCTCAAAAGCTATATCAAGACATCTTTTGACTCTTTAAACATTGAGTAGAATACGTTTATCAATATTAGTGCACTTGCTAACACTTCACAACAAAGTTTATAAACTATATTGTTAATTACCTACATTTACAGTTCTTTCTAATATGCAGCTGAAGACACCACTCTCTTTCAGCTCCAAATTAAATGACATCTTCTAAGCACAATTCAAACAGACTCTGTCCTCAAAAGTACCAAGGATATTGTGAGCTACCTTTGGTTCTGCACCCAATCACATCACAGCATTTCTTCAACCAAGTAATGAGAATAGTAACTATTGGTCCAGCCTTCGCCCTTTTTTCTACTTCTACCCAAATGATCTCACAGGACTCTTTCTGGATCGTAAAACACCCCATGCAGGGTCAGTCTTTTTCCATGCGGGTCATGTGAGCCTCTCATAGGATCGCAAAACACCTTGTGACAGATTTTTAATTTTCCATGAGGGTCTCATGAGAAACTTGCAGGATCACACGAGGCTCATGCCGCAAGCTTTACTCCCTGAAGCTTTCAAACTACCCGTACGAGACTCTTGTGGGAACACAACAGTATCATAGGGAAATGGTAGTATGCGGGAGGGACTAATCTCTTCAGTGAAACCCCTCTCTTGGATAATTGATTGATGTGTGTAGTAGGGTATGAGGAGGGACTGCCCTCTCCTTTCAGACCTTTCCTCAGATGACAGGTGTGAATATATTAGGGTGTGGGGAGGGACTGGCATCTCCACTGGGACCCCTCTCTCAGGTGACGGGTGTGTGTAGTTGGGTGTGGGGATGGACTGGCCCCTTCTGCTCAGAACTCTCGCTTGGGTGACAGGGGTGTTTGGTAGTGTTTGGGGAGGAATTAGCCTCTCCACTGACACCTCTCTTTTGGATGTTGGGTGTGCAGAGTCAGATGTGTGAAGGAAGTGCCCTTACCACTGAGCCCTCTCTCTGGATTGACATGTGTGCATAATAGGGTGAAGGGAGGAACGGGCCTCTCCAATAAGACCTATCCGCAAGATTACAGGTATAGATAGTAGGGTATAGAGAGGGAATGTCTTTTACGTGACACCTCTCTCTTGGACAACGGATGTGCCTAGTAGGGTGTATGGATGGACTGGCCTCTCCTTTGAGACCTCTCTGTCACATGACAGGTGTTCATAATAGAGTATGTGCATGGACTGGCCTCTACTTCAAGACCTCTCTCTCAGATAACAGGTGTGCACAGTAGGATGTATGGTACGTGGCAGGGCTCTCCTTCGCGACTTCTCTCTCACATAACAGTTTTCCCTATTAGCGTGTATGGATGAACTGGCCTATCCTTTCAGACCTCTCTCTCAGATGATGGATGTGCATAGAAGGGTGTGGAAAGAGAGACTGGCCTCTCTACTGAGGTCTCTCTCAGATGACAGGTGTGCATAGAAGTGAGTTGAGAGGGACTGCCATTTCCTGTCAGACCTCTCTCTCAGGTGACCGGTGTGCATATTAGGGTGCATACATGGACTGGCCCCTTCTCTCAAACCTATCTCTCAGGTGACAGGTGTGCTTAGTAGGGTGCGTATATAAACTAGACTCTCCTGCCAGACCACTCTGTCAGATGGCAGGTGTGTGCAGTAAAGTGTGGGGATTGACAGACTTCTCCTTCCAGATTTCTCCCTCAGATGACAGGTGTGCGCAGTAGGATGTGTGGAGAGAGACTGGCCTGTCTGCTGAGACCTCTCTCTTGGATGACGGGTGTGTTTCTCAAAAAAGCAGGTCACTTCTATTTCATGGCACTTAGATTTCTATCAGGTTGTACAGGCTGGGCCCTCTCACCATGAATTAGTAACAGGGTAATGCATTTTAGGCAAAAATCCACATATCACTTAATTGATACTTCTAATTATATCAGATTTGTTGAAAAGAAGGGGGTTATGCTGGCCCACTTTCCCTTAAACCTCAGCTTTTCACCCTTTAATCTTTTTTCAATTTTACTTTTTCTTCATCTCCTGGTGGAGTGCCATTCTTGCGTGCTTTGAGAGTGCATTTCAAGCTTTCCTCTATCTTTGAAAGGAATTATATAAATATCCCAATACTCTCAGATTACCCCTTGGGATACGGAAGTCACTCTGTGGTCCCTGGCCCATGGTCTGTGTGCTGGGCGTTGTGATAATTTGGGGTGCTTGCATACTCAGGTAAATCCCTAGTTAAACATGGTTGCAGCCACAACTGCTGCAGGTAAGAGAGGTGGGGCAATGTGAGGGGGGATTTTGAGAGACGACCACAGGGAAAAATTAAATAAAAGTTTAATTTTCCCTCATGGTCGTCTCTCAAAATCCCCCCTTAACTGGCCCCACTGACCTGCAGCGGCCACTAATACATGGTTGTGATTGTGCCTCACTCGTGCTTCGGCAGGCAGCCCCAGAAGTGGCTCTATGGTCAGTTGACATCCACGGCAAAGGGATCATTACTGGGCGAGGTCCTTTCTTACTGTCTAAAATATCCTAGGAATGTACCATTGCAGTGAGGTCGGCTGCACCTATCATGCCTCCTCGCACTTCCCTGCCCTCCTCCAACTCCATTTTCTAAACCTACACGGAAATCATGCGCTGGAACCACAATAAGGTTAATAAGAGAAGTAAAACAAACATTAAAAAGGGTTATTAGTCAACTGGGTAGTTTCTTTTACCAGGACTATATTTTGTAACATTTCCCATGAATGATGATTCAGTGCAGCGTGCCAGGGAGTGTCCCTTATCTGGAACTTTTGTTCTTTCGAATTGGATTTTTAGCTATGGCTAATTATTGATCAAAGTCGAGTGCCAATGTTTTTCTATTTCATAGCCAGTCTTCTCTCGCTTGAATCAACAAACGGAAAAAAGGTTGGTTTAAACCAATGTGTGTGTGTGTTTTTAGATTAGAGTGTTCTTGCTTTGTCCAAATGGCTGCCTGAAAAAGCTGCAGACAAAGTGCAAATAACTGCCATTGTTTAATTCCTCTCTGCTCATGCAGCTTTTAATGTTTGTCTTTGTGACAAACATTGAACTGATTTAACTCATTCATCTCTGCAGACACGATCACCCACTATTAACAGAACCTTCTGTTTTGTTGAGAATAATAACTTGACTGAGCTGCATTGTTGAAGAACTCGTTTTGGATGTGCCAATGCTGTGTTGTGATTTCCAAGCCCTCTTACAGTGTTGTTGATTTGAATCCACCTCTGTGAATACATGGTGGTTTGCCTCTGTGCCAATGTGGCATCCGGCGCAGTGTCGTCTACAAGAAGTTTTGGATAGCTAGGGCCTTCTCAGATCTTTTCCTGGTAACACCTAGAAGCAGAGATACTAAAATATAGCGTATCGTAGTGAAGCAACCAAGGGTGCTGTTCTATGTTGTGCAAGGGGAAGAGCAGCTCAGAGCCATATTTACTACATGTAGCCAGTTGCTACTGTCTTTCCCTGCATTGGTGTGCAGACAGGCTGCCTAACATCCCCACACCACTTCCCAGCCCCAAACACACACACACACACACACACACACACATCCCTTTGGCTTTGCATCATGATATTTAGTCTAGCTTCTGTCTTGTACTGGAAGTATATATACTATTCCAGTACAAAAACACATGCCTGGACAATGTTTACACCATTTCACACCATGGATGTGTGCTCTACAGTGCAGCACATGTGCAATGTTTTAACTGTTTGGAAAAGTTAATATATTTCTCCAACTTAGTGCCTGCCTCAAAGAGGCAGAGCCCAGTCTGACAATTTTAGTAGATACAGTTACGCATAAAAAAACACAGGTGCTTGCACTGGTACCCCCTTAATGCGAAGTGATGTAAAGGACAGCAAAGTGTATTTTGTGCTCAAGAAAGAGCACTTTTCAAGCACAAAAAGGTTTCTGGAAAGTAAATACCCTTTTGAGAATTTGTGCCGCTCTGTGTCATTCCACGTGACTTTGTGGCATCTCAAACTCTTGATAAATCTGCTCCCTGTGGTTTGGGTATTGAGGCAAAGGAGCTGTGATACCTTTGTGGTTAGAGGAAGAATTCCTCACTGTAGCTTGGTACTTTCACTTTTCTTTTTTGCTCCCCACTGTTTTCCGTCTGGCAAGGAGCTAAACTCAGGGTGGGGGTGGGCCTATCCCTCCAACTTAGGGTAGACACTTGTCTTGATGCCTGAGAGATCGATCGATCATATTTCCAGAGAGTTAATACAATTTTAGCACTGATCATTAATTATTATTTTGCCTTCCATGGGCACTGTGCAGAGCAAGATGGGAAAACATGTTCACGATTTGTAAAGTGTAAACGTGCTTCTCTCGGTTACTCTACTGCATGGAAAAGAAGTGGTGGGGCGAGAAAGAAAAGATCATTTACCTGCTGGATGCCACCTCTCCTCTGTCCTCTTCTGTTCCTGTCAACGTCCGACAGCACACAGGCTCCCAAACTCCCCAAAGCCAATCATGACGCAGCTATCATGCTGGTATTGCTCGTCATGATTGGTCTGAGCGGCCTGGTTTGCTGCTGCCTTAGAGCCTGAGACTGTTCTCCACTCGGCTGTGCAACACAGCCAGGTGGAGAAATGCTGAGTGGGCATGTAGGTTCGGCCGTCCTAAGACAGCTGGCGAAACCGGCATGCACACTTATGATACCCACCACTCCACCCTGCTCTATGACGACAGCCCAGCCCCACCCCACCCTAAACTGGTTTAGTACTGAAAAATAAAATTATAATAGCATTGTATAAAAGGGAAGGGCAGGATTGCACAGTACTTACCATTATACAGCGCGTTCCTGTCCTTTCCTAGCCCTTGGGCACTTTTGGCTGCCTAGCACCAACGCAGGCACCCTTGCCTCATGTTACAAGGGTACCTGTGTGTTGTAGGCAGAATTGTTTTTGTGCAGGAAGGGACCTCTTTCTATGTGTGATGCAGAATGCAGCACACACAGAAACAGGAAAAATCGAGGAGAAATAAAAATATTTTTCCTCTTTACACCCCACCAAGGGAAGCATGGCATTCAGATGCACTCCTAGGTCTACCACTAATGGTAAATCTGTGAATGCACCAAAATCCATGGGTGAGTGGATGTGTGAGAAGACCTATGCTGCACCCATGGAATGCCTGCCTGCAATACAAGGCAGCAATTTGCGCTGCGTTGCGTTGCTTTCAGGGCTGGACTGGATGTAGTGAGATTCAGGCGCTTGTCTGGGAGGCTGGAAGGATGGGGGCCAGTTTTGGAGTGGTGGGGGCCAGCTTTGTTACTGGGGGACAGATTTGCAGCAGTGCTGCAATATTGGCCCCAGTAACAAAAGCAGCAGTGCTGGGGGCCTGTTTAGTTAAGCAGAAGTGCTTCACACTTGCACTCTTGCCCAACACCACCCCGCCCTCCTTCCCACACTGGGGGCCCGTCTGAAAAGATTGGCAGGGCTGCTTTGTGTTTTTCATTCTGCCCTGGTTACTCTAGATTTATCAAGCCATGCAGGGGCACGTAAGGTGGGCTTGCATGGTTTGATAAATTTCACGTAGGTTTAAGGGCGACACAAAACCATGGTAGATGTGCCTCCAGTTGAATTCTTCACACCTCCCCAACATGGCGCCCCCTTGCATGGGGGTTTCTTGGAGATATAGGTCTTTATAGATGCCCAACTCAATTGAACTATTAGTAATTGCATTGCACAGACATACTAAAGTGGCCAAAACGCACAGCCCCCGCATCCATCACAGCCACAGTCATGGCTGCTCCTTGTCTTACATCACTCCAAGACCCGGAGCGACCATCCGCTCCAGCTCCGGACAGCCCCCTCGCTGGCAGACTTCAGAAAGAGATTCAACATCTGGCTCTTCAACAGAGACGCAGTGCCCAGATACCCCTAGGGGTGACAGTGTTGCACTCTACAAATGCTATTTTATTTATTGATTCAAGGAAACAGGAAGTGGGTGTTGTTTTGAAAAAGTCTCAAATCTGCATTGCGCTACTTGCACAACAAAGATTTGCAACTAAAGTTGTGGGAGATCAACAGTTGTTTTCATTGTAATGATTGCATTTTGCACCTGTTTGATGACATTCCCTTTAAATTCCCCCAGTTGCGTTTTTGTTAATGGCCTATAACTAAACATATTACACAGAGCTTTCATACCGAATTCAAAATCAAATATATCACTTTTTCACTTCAAAGGGCATTAAATGCAAGAGAAGTACTTAACCTTTACTGTAACTAAATAAGTTGCACAGCTTCCTCCAGATCTTGTTACATATAAATATACACTTTTCTTATTCAATAGGTAAATGAGTCTAAAAAGCCCTACAACACAACTCTAAAGATAAAAATCGTAACACTTGGCATAATTCCTAACTTCGTAATAATTGTAGCGTAGCACTTTCTAGGCCCCGGACTGTGTAGCTCGCGGGCTGGGGTCGCCGCGCTGGTAATGATGAGGCCGACATGCGGGTACTAGTGGGAGTGACCTCGCCCCCGAGCGGGCGGTCCCTTTTATTAATTCCCCGCAGGCCACGCCTGGCCTGCGGATGCAGTGCGGCGGTCCGGTCATAAGCTAGACCGCTAACTATTACATCCCTATCCAACTTGGTCAGTGAAACAAACAAACTCAAACAGTTCACAAACATAGGTGTTGGTACTTGCGTAGACTCCACGGGCGGTGGCCGGATGCCCTCAGCAGGCAAAGTCCTTCAGGCGCTGAATCGGGCGTGGGTTCGGTCTCAGTCTGTACCTTTGGATACAGACCTGCAGCCGCGGGGTGTTGGGAATCTCGCTCTCTGGCGCTGGGCCGGACGGCATCACAGTGTTAGTCTCTGTGGTCTCTGGTGCTGGAGTATTTGTCCAGTCTGGTTGTTGATCAGCGGGCCTCCCAGGGTGTGCTGGCGGGACTTCTTTGAACCATGACACATTCCGGGACATCTCCTCACCTCCTCTTTGAGCGGTTACCATGGTCCCCCGGTTTGCGGTGACTGTCCAGGTCCCCGGTTCGTAGTTTGTTTTGAACTTCCCTCCCAGGCGACGGTCTGGCACATGACGGTTGTCTCCGTGCGGAGTGTTCTTGGTGTTGCCTGGCGACGGAGGCTTACTTGTTGGTTCCGGCGGGCTCTCCGGTCTTGCGTGTTCTCGGCCTCAAAAGGTGGTGGTGACCACCCCGGGCAGGTGGGAAGTAGATCTCTTCTTGGGCCATGGAGCATCAGTGCCCACGGGCTCCTCTGTGTGGTGCAGTGGGGTGTGCTCCGGTATTCCCGTAAGAATTCATGGAGCCTCTTTTCCGGGTCCACTTGTTCAACTCCCGCTATTTGAAACATCTTGTTTAGCGTGTGCATAAAGCGTTCGATGTCGCCGTTGGCTTGTGGCCACTGAGGGGTTACTCGTCAGTGGCGTATTCCTCTCTGTCTTAGAAAAGTGGCAAACTCGGCACCTTGAAATGGTGGTCCATTGTCGCTGTGTACCTCGTGGGGGAACCCGAACATAGCAAACACCTTCTCCAGGATGGGCCCCACGTGGTTGAACGCCGTGGATGCAACTGGCTCTACTATGGGGTACTTCGAGAAGGCGTCTACGAGTACTAGCATGTGCTTCCCTCTGGGGAAACTCCCGAAGTCTATGCTCACTCTGGACCAATGGACGGTGCACGCGTCTTCGGTGATCAACGGAACCAGTCTTTCCGGGCCACTGGTCACTTGGCACAACGGAAAGCGCCGGACATATTCTTCCACCATTTTGTCTAGCTCTGGGAACCAGACCTTCTCCCTCATTCGGGCCTTCATTTTGGTTATTCCTTGATGCCCTCCGTGGGCCAATTGAGTCGCTCTGTGTTTCAGGGCCTGCGGTATTACTAGCCTGGACCCTCTTAGCAAGATCCCGTCCCTTGTGGCACTGAGTTCGCTCCGTATCTGCCACATCTTCGTCAGGTGTTCATGCTCTTCTTGGCTCCAGGAGTTGGCTTGCCGCAGGTAGTTTGTCCACGATCCTTCATGGACTGCTTGCAGGGTTCTGGAATATACTGCATCCGTGGTGGCCACTTCTTTGACGTCTTCCAGGGTCATGTTATGGGGACAGGCTGCAGTGGATACCAAGTGGACATAGTGTTCCGTGTCTTTGGTGTCGTCTTGTGCCTCGACAGGAACGGGGTGTCTGGACAAGAAGTCTGCAGTGTTTTTGGCTCCCGGCCGGTATATCACTTCCATTTCGTGCTGCTGTAGCTGCACCGCCCATCTCTCTATGCGCGGAGGGGGGTGAGGCGCCGTCCCTTTAAAGAGCGGAACGAGGGGCTGGTGGTCGGTGACCACTGTGAATGGCTGTCCTTTTAGGTATAGATGGAAGTGGTTGCAAGCCCACTTGATGGCCAACGCTTCTCGCTCGACTTGGGCGTATCTCGTCTCTGTGGGTGTTAGGGACTTGCTGGCAAATGACAGGGCTACCCAGTGACCAGGTTCGTGTTTTTGGGACAGTACCGCACCGAGCCCTACTGGGCTGGCATCGACGAGAACTTATGTTCTTTTAGCTGGTTCGAAGTACGCCAGCGTGGCTTCTCCCAGAAGGGCATCCTTTATTCCTTGAAATGCCTCCTCTTCTTTCGGTCCCCATTGCCATTTTGCCTCTGCTCTCGTGAGGGCCCGCAGAGGTTCCGCTCGGGTGGACAGTCCCAGGATGAATCTCCTGCAGTATGTAGCCATGCCTAGAAAACTACGCACTTCCGTCGGTGTTGTCGGCGCAGGCGCGTCTTTGATGGCCTGCGACTTCCTCGGGTCCACTTGGATACCTTCTTGGTTGAACACGTACCCAAAGAATCCCAGGGACGGCTGGAAGAACTGGCCTTTGTCCTTGTGTAGGGTGGCTCCATGTTCATTGAGAAGTTTCAGCGTGTTGCGGAGATGTTTGTAGTGATCCGCGGCCGTCGCTGAGTGTATTAAAATATCGTCGCTGACGTTTAGCACTCCAGGTAAGCCTGATAGCATTTCTCGTATTGTGTTTTGGAATACTTTCGCCGCCGACGATATTCCTAAATTGAGCCTTTTGTATCTCCGTAACCCTAAATGGGTGCTGAAGGTGGTGATGTAACCGCTTTCCTTGGATAACGGAAGCTGGTGATATCCGGCGTTCAGGTCAATTTTTGAAAACCATTTTGACCCATTCACAACCGTGATGATGTCATCCATCGTTGGCGTGATGTGACGTTCCCTTCGTATAGCTTTGTTCAGCAGCCTCATGTCGATACAGAGGCATATGGCTCCTGGCTGTTTTGGCTTTTCCGCAATGACCATCGGAGACACCCAGGGCGTTGGTCCCGACACTTTTTCGATGACACCTTGTTTTTCCAGAGTCTCTAACTCTTTTTCCACTAGTGGCCGCAGGTGGAATGGGATCCTTCTATGCCGCAGCACGACAGGGGCGACTGTTTTATCGATGTGTAATTTGACAGGGTCACATCTGATGCATCCGAGCCCCTGGAATAATTTAGGAAACTGACTGAGTAGCTCCTCCACTTGGTGAGACTGGATTCTCCTTGCGAACGAAATGAGTCCGAGATCTTCTGCCGTGTGGCTGCTCACTAAAGTGTCCACTTCCCTGTCAATGACGTGGATTGTTGTTGTTACTTCGAGGTCGTCTGCCTTGATGGGAACTATGATCTTCCCTTTTCACGGGAGAGGAGTGTCTGCCCCATAGGCGTAGATTCTGGTCTTGGACGGCGTCACTGGTGGGCATGGCCGTAGGCGGCGATACTGCTGGAGGTCCATGACGTTAACTGTTGCTCCAGTGTCAATCATCTAAAAGTAAAGGAGAAGGGCCCTATACCACAAAAGAGGTTAGAGCACCAAATAGACTCTAGTCAAGAAAAATGTACCCCTTTCAGCACATATATAGTTTCACACATATTAACTCACATATAAAACCAATCAATCACCAGAACAAGACACCAGAACCTGAACCCGGTCAAATATTCACATGAATTGTAATGTATTTTATTAAAATATGACAACAACAAAAAATAAAAAAAATTCACAATAACCAAGAATGGTCACATATACTTACAAAGAGAATTCAACAGAAAAGTTTAAAAAAAGATAAAAACACCAATATATGTTCTATACACAAATTACTAAAAAAATGGGGAGAATATGTAAGAAAGTTATTTTCTTATCAACTACAAAAGGAAGACATTAGATCCGGATCAGCTGTTCTCCTTGACAGATGTTCAAGATATTTGATTGTTCGGATTAGTCCTCTAATCCCAACGCGACTTACACTAACGCACCAATGGGGAGCGTTTACGTCACCCTGTACTTCTCCAATCCTAGCGGCGCTTTACACTAACGCACCAATCTGGGGAATTTCACACTTCTGACCCACTGTCCAATCCCAGCGCGGTCGTTTTGACGTCATCAGCCGCTGCGGCAGCTCTGCTCCTGTCTACCCCTCCTTTACAAGTCCGCTCCGTGAACTCTTATTGCAACTTTTACAATTCAATTAGTAACAACACTAAAACATCTCCATTGTCCGCTTCGCTAACCAAGGAACAGCAATAGACCTTTCTCACAAGAATTCCGTCTTTCCCGAGAGCAGCGCTTACCTCTGCCCTACTACGGAATGATTACTTCCGTTGATAAAGTAGCACATCCCTCTACTTCACCCTTCTAACAAGCATTAGCTAATTGTTTCTCTAGCATTTAAGATATAAACCTAGAGTTTCGCAATCAACCCGAATGCCTTTACATTCACACACTGTCACACAAGAAAATGTAGTACATACGCACAGAATCCTGTCTTTCCCGAGAACAGCGAACAGTCTGTCCTACTACAGAATTATGACTCACGTTAACAAATCAGCGCTTCCCTCTACTTTGTCCTTCTAACAAGCTCAGAGAACACCTGCTACCTTTTCAGTGATAAGCGTTATCGGTATGCCAATTGGTTTCCTGGTACTTAAAGACCAAAATTTCACAGGTAACCTTTGCTATCATACACACTTCTCTCACACAGAGAATATTTCTAATGGCAACACACGACGATGCTGCCGAATCGAACCCAGACAGTGCGCCGTGCAAAAACTGATGCAGCGCGGAATGCAAAATCCCTCTTTTTGTCACAGGTCATAGATCGCACCGACACACTCAATCACTACATTCGCTGGTGGGGCCCATAACACCAACATTTATCCTCTGTTAACCTGTTTCTAAAGAGGCGATTGTTCCACTCGCTGTAATGGAAGGAAATACTCATAAATCCCTATTTATAAAGGCCTAAACTTCACCTTTTTAGGACTTCTCCCATGAATAGGCCATGGATCAGCTAGCTGCAGGTTGGAGTGATAACGAAATCTATAACATTATTTACATAAATACATTCTTCTCATAATAACGACCCAACACAGTTCTTGTATTGAATCTTAAATTTTTATCTAAATAATCAAATTTGAGTCTCAGGTTTAATCAAGCAATAGACCATCATATTTACCTATTCTGGCTAAAAGTCGTCCTCTATGTCAAAATCTTGGTCATCAGTTCATACTATCAGAGTCTTAGGAAACAGCTGTCCTCCAGTGTCACCGTCCTCTCCGTCAGCATAACGTCAGGAAATTGAAATCTTCTGAAGGGTCTTGCCAATAACAACCTCTCTATTCTACCATTTTTATAGTAAAATTACATTCCACAAAGTAACGAATGATATTTTGAACATTTCTAATTGGTCCGTTTAAAATGGTTCCACACCTTTCCCATACTGATAATGTGTCTTTAGATATAGTTCGTTTTTCCCTTCGGAGGTGTATCTTTTATTGTTTCTTTCAGAGCAGCTGGCTGGTAGCCCGGTCCTTGGGTGGCACAGTTGAGTTAGGGTCGTCCAAAGGCTACTGCAGCTGATGGTGACGCCTGCGCACTTCACCCAGAGACGTTCACAAATGAAGTCAATTCGTCTGATAGGGATGTCGGCCATTTTGTGGCCACCAAATGGTCAACTTAAGCAAAGAAACACAAAAATTTAATTAATACATGGAAATGACTAATAAAATGTTATCCCCTTACTAATACCCATATGTGTGTGTATTTATCTAGCAGAAGCAACACTTAATGCGGGTTATATTCACAGTAATAAAGCACAAATCATGAATACATCACGAAAGCAACATATAATCATACTATTTCTAATTGTCTATTATTAATATGCATACGAAATTAGTTTACGTTATTAATTAAGCCATGCAAATGCAATTCCCACGTGTATTTCTTATATTAGTAATGTTGGTCAATTCACACAGCAAACAATTAGTACAATTACTATTAATTAATTAATCTTATTAATGTAAACATGCAAAATGGAGAGGGTATATAATTTTTAAAGAAAACCCCACTCCAGCACGCGCACCAATTATCCGCTCCGTTATTATTATTATTTTTTTTTCTCCCATCCGGCCTCGCGGTGAGGTGCGCGAGGGCCGGTACGCGGGTCCCGATATCTCCCGCTCGTCGCCAGTGTAGCATAGCACTTTCTAGGCCCTGAACTGTGTAGCGCGCAGGCTGGGGTCGCCGCGCTGGTAATGATGAGGCCGACATGCGGGTACTAGTGGGAGTGACCTCGCCCCCGAGCGGGCGGTCCCTTTCATTAATTCCCCACAGGCCACGCCTGGCCTGCGGATGCGGTGCCGCGGTCCGGTCATAAGCTAGACCGCTAACTATTACAATAATGAACATTTCAGTGAAATAAGTCACTGGTAGATAAAATGGCGCCTTCGCCTCTAAAGGGAAATGTTCATGTCTGCAGACACTCATGCTTGGATAGTAGACATTTTATTCGCTATGTCACTCTTAGGTTTTCTTCAAATTTAAATGAGGCCTTTATAATTTGACTCGCTCCTGATATCCTCAGTTAAGGGGTCTTTTGAAAATAAATTTGCTCTCCATAATACCTCCTTACCCAACCTACAGAAATCAGAGATAACCCTCAATAAATACGGAAGATGCGCCTTTACTACTCGAGCTGTATGGAACAAAGAGAGCAAAGTGACAGTATTTCTGACTGAATATGCAAGCTAAGCACTGCTTTGCTTTTGCCCCTATTATAGTAGCGTCAGACTACAGAGCCTGTCGGGTGGCATTTTCTTGTGTCTCCCCTATTTCTCGCAAACTGTTTGCAAACGAGAAACAACTTTGTCTGCCCATGGTGAAGTGCACAAAACCAACATCACAGCTAACCTCTAAGCAGTACTCTCTCCCCCCGGCAGCCTTACAGAACCCAAGTATTACATGATCCTGAAGTCTAGAGTACTTGACTGGCTGTCTCAAGAGCTTTTGGCACAACAGACAAAAAGAGATTATGTCAGGCACCTCTTATCAGGGCCATCCTGCATTGTTTTAAATGCTTACGTACTGGCGCTATGCATCATAGAAACCACACTTATGCCCATAGAGCATTCCTAGTCTCTCGCCCTCAGGGGGCGCTCTGAAGCAGACGGTGAGCCTGGAATGTGACATGCAGGCCTTGGTCCTGGAGTGTGCTATCTGGATGTGAATTGTGTTTTTTAGGGTCTAATGACAACCCCTCATTTCCTGAGCATGCCTCATCGCAGTGTGAGTGTAACGTATATAAACATTCCAAAATTAAGGGTGAGTTCTTGAACTAACACTCTTTGGACTTACCCCACAAGAAGAAGGCTGACACTGATTCTATGCAGTTTAGGGTCCTGCCCACACAACTCCTCTGCAGCTGGCACAACCCTAGACATACAGCTGCACAGTCATGCTTTGCTTGGTTTCTGTGGAGGGATTGCTACAGATTATAGCAATGTTGATCAATGTTTATAATTGATGCATCTGTCAAATGGCGTCGTGTGTACAGGACTGCCTTCGCCCCCCACCACTCCTGTGAAAGTTGACGTCTGTTTAGTCTGGTCATGATGGCCAGCAGTTAGACTATTTGAAACCATCCCACCCATCAGCTCTAGTGTGATTGATTTTACGCCTTAAGTGGTCTAGAGTAGCCCAGACATTGGTCTTTTGCTATCTGTCCTATAGGTTCCAAGCTATGCCTCTCTGATGAGGCCTAACATGTCGAAACCAGCCTGGGATTGCTTGTGTTCCCTTCTGGAGGATACTTCATCTGGCAGTTTATGATGAACTGCTCCCAGGAGGAGCTGTTCTGCATAACACAGGCTTTTGTCTAGAGTGGCACAGTGAGCTAAACTCGATGGGTTGGAATCGTACCCCAAAGGATTGCCAGTGGTTAGACTTTTTTAAAGCATTCTTCCTATCAACATTTATTTTATTGATGGTGGGATATGTTATTCATTTGTAGTTCTCGCTACAGACAGCTTGCCAGTGCTAATGTTGTTATTGATCTACAAGGGCGCTTTATGTGATTATTCTTTTCTCGTCACTTGATATTGACTATTGGGCGTATCGCTCGGCCCGGAGTGCTTCTGTTGCAATCAATAAGACATTCCCAGGGACTATATTAGATTTCAAAACTGCAATGAATTATCACACTTTTCATCACATTCAGGCCACCATACAGCCACTGTATCTCACAGGAGTACCAACCCTACCATGTCATTACCATCTTTGTACTGTGTCACCAGCCAAGGGCACCACAATTCCATCCCATAGTACCAGACTACCAACCCTTTATTACCATACTACCATCTCAGCAGTACCTACTCCCACACCCTAAGATCATGTAAAAACTCACCAGTGTACTGCCATCTTCCCATTATAATAAAGTACTTCACAGCAACACACTATCACCCAACACCCTGACACTGCCACACATCACTACTATAGTGCTTCACTTCACTTTAAAGTATCTTGCTACCACCCATAGCAATCACACAAGCACACCACAGCCAATACACTACCATTTCACAGCATTGAAACTGCACACTACCAAACACAAACATCATGCAGTTACCAACCCCCATCACAAAATGACCTAATTGATCCAGGAGGTCACAACCACACTGTGTCACTGTAGCCGCACTGATCTACCACCGAACGGAACTACAGTACCATCCACCAATATCATACTGCCAAAGACTTCCACGTTGCTCCAACCTTCCTCCACTATACTACCACCCCCAATAAGGCACTATTAACCAAGAGCACTATTTTAGGAACTCCCACCAACAATTGGCTTACATCACTACTTTTTACACTGCAAACCCTATCATAGTCACCGGATTATCCTACCCATGCTGTACCATCCCAACACTGTGCTGCAATCCCACACTACAGGGGAATTACAGTTGAGGTACAGCAATGGCAAAACTCAACAACATACTCTCTTAAAATAGCACAATACCCCAATAACACAACCAGTACAACAGCCAGAACAACATCTACATAATAATGAAACTAGACACTAGACAACAAGCAGGCCAAAAAAACAAAAGCAATTGCACAACAAAATGCAAAACTCAAACACATGAACAGGACAATGTAACACTCGTACAACTTACAATACATCACAATGACAGCATAACAACAATCATGTAACAACACACAACTCAAGAAAATGGCAACACACAAAACTATAATGACTGCACAACAAAACCTCAAAACCCATAATAATACAACAATTATCGCAAACATGTGTAGACTATCATCTGAAAGTGTCTTCCTAACTCCCACCATCCTACCACAACATGCTCACCACACCACCACTTTACTCCCACAACACTGTACATCCACCTCATACCACTGCACATAGCCACCACATCTCACCACCCAAAAAAACATCTATAAAACAATGACAGAACACACACAAGGGAACAGCAACACACACAACACAATGACAATAGATGAACATTCCAACATGTCAAACATAACAATAGACAATACATAACAATAACAGCATAAACACACCTCATAGTAGGAACTCAACACTACTAACATAAATACACAACCATTTGAACAAGATCACAATGCAAGATGCAACACAACACTAATTCACACCAACATAATATCCAACAACAATACAACATAACAGCAAGACAACATACCAGCAAAACATCTCAGCACAATAACAGCACACTATCGCAAACAACAGTCCAAAAGCAAAACCCTAACAGTAACACCACACAACAGACAATACAACAATAGAAAGCAACCACATAACAACACAACAATGCAGGTGTGTTTTGTAGTTGTGTTGTCCTTGGATATGTTGTGTTGGAGATCTTTGTTGTTTTGAAAGGGTATTGTGTTGTGCTTCCCTAATGTGGCATATCTGCCCTTCAAAGGGGGATTTACCTTTGAAGCCTGCCTTTTGGGGCTTACACCTAAGTGGCTTCCTGAAAAGCAGAGGTAACACCTCCCTGGACTGCAATCCCTAATTGTCCTCCTTCCTGAGAGTCATTGGCACGTCTCTCCAGGAGGGCAGAAAGCTGTCTCGTGGAACAGGCTCCATGTGTGGCCAGGAAGGCACAGGAGTTTTAAAGGCTTTGTAAAAGCTGCACACTACAGCAATTTACATTAGTTTCGACTTGAGATACAAGTCGAGCATAATAAAATAAGTTGTTTGATTCTTTTGTGTGCCCACTTTGGGTGCACTGTTAAGTAGTTAACGCAGCTGAATCCTGTACTTGCCAATTGAGCAACCAAGTCTTTCCACAGTAAAAATGTTGGTTTAACGTGTTTGTTGTCAGGACATGTAAAATGCATGTCCTGCCCAATGCCCATGTCATATGTTGCACCCTGCCTTAAGACTCAGTAGGTCTGCCAGAGGGGTGACTTACACAGATGTACAGTAAAAGTAGTGACTTTGCCATTGATTTCAATGGCAAAGTCAGGATAGCAGTGCAGGACTGCTCTACCAGTCTGCAGTGGCGGACTGAGGGGGCTCATTTTACATGGGGGACCCCCTAGTGTGGCACAATCAATGTTTAAATCCCTGGAGTAGCACTCTAACTTACATGCCATGGTTACCAGGGTACCATATAGTAGGGACTTACAGGTAAATTAGGCATTTTCAATTGGGTACAGCCAAATTGACATACACTTTATGGTCAGTGCACTGGCACTGAGGTCTGATCAGAAGGCCTCAGTGCACTTTCAGAGTCGGAAAACTAGCAGCAACATTCGGAAAACTCGGGCAGATCATAAGAAAAGAGGCATTTTCTTACAGTTAGGTCTTCAACCGTGATTCTTTTTGCCATTCTTAAAAGCCATAAGGGCATAGAAAGTGCCATTTTAAGATAAAAAAAGTATAATGTAATAAAATACATAATAAGCCTGCGATGGAAGGAAGTGTCATGAGTTAAATTTAGACAGGAGTGCCACTGGCAATTATGTATGCACATGTTTGTTATAGGAAGTTAATGTCTTGGTCGTTTGCACTCACTGAGTGTTTTCCATGAGCTACACTTCCTTCTTTGCATGCATGCGTTGTTGAATGTGCAGATAATAGGGATAGCAACTACCATGTATGCGCACAATGTGAACATCAATGACATAATGGTGGTTACTAATGCACTTATGAATTCTCACATTCACTCATTTATCCACTCAATTAAACGAGTGTGCTGATCATTGAAGAAGCAATTTTATCAAGCAAATATCTAGACCTATTTGCTTTGCTGATGATTGTTTCTATTGCGGAACCTTAAAACATTTATATGTCTTCCTCCCTTTGCTGGTTGTCTCGATGTGCCTATATAGTTATGCTGTTGGCCTGTGATCTGATGGCTGGGTCAGACGCAGCAAGGCTTCTTGACCAATTAGGTGTGATCCAGCGCGAACCCAATAAATTGATCAGGGATAAATATTCAATAAATCACGTACTTTGGCCCATACTCATTCACCCAAATCCCTGATGCGCTTTAACTTTATTAACTTTGCCTCAATTTTACTATTGTTATTCAGGTACAAACTTTAAACATACTGTATATTTGTGTATCTGAACAAATAATAATCGGCTTTTCATCTACTTGGTCGATGGAGCAATTAGTTGAAGAGTTGATGGCATTGGAAATTCTAAAGAAAACATTTAATTAATAAAACTGACTAAATAACCACAGATTCTCTGTGAGATTTATTCAATTTTATCTAGTAATAATAAATGCTCATATCGATCACTTCATAAATTCAAATACTGGAAACCTCATGAGAGAGAGAGCAAAAAAATCTATTCATAGGAATAACGGAACTATCATTTCAAATATACATTGCAAAGAGTGGGCAGATGAAGAGACATTAGATACAAGTAAAAATAGATTGATTTAAACTAACAATTCGGAGGGATAGATGAAGAGACAGAAGGTACAGAGACAAGAAATACGATTGCAGAAATAAAAAATCTCCAAATGCTATTTAGAGCAAATACAAACCCAAAGGATCTATAAGGGGAAAACTACCACCCAGGCCTACGTAGTAGTGGGGGACCCCTAGACCAAGAGTCAGGGATCAAAGACTCAAGAATCAGGACAGGGACAGGACAGGAAAAGCAAGGCCTCTCTGCAACCCGACGATCAGCGGCGCATCCCTCACTCGAACACCTTCAGCCTAAGCGACCTAACCCACACCCCTAAAGCACCTATTCCTCTACCCTAAAAATACATGTCCGTCTCACAAAAGTTGCTAAGTTCACAATTTCTAGCTAAGGGATTGGTTGAGTTCTGGGGGTGGGATGTCACCCCACAGTGAAATCATTCTACTCTTGACTACACCATTGTTCTAAACATTTTGTTTACATAGTCATCAATACCTCTTCTCTCTCATGAGTACACATGTAAGAATTTATTGTACATTTTGATAAAATCAACAACTTTGGGTTCCGTTCCCACGATGACACTGGCGTTGGCCACTTGTCAATGTTCTGTCCTTCACCAGGTCACGTTGTTTTCAGCTTTGCACAGCAGTTCAGTCATGTGGGCACATGGTTCCCGCTCGCTCCCAACTTCACCCGCCCTTTGTGAGGCTTATTTAACAAAATGGAGGACTCGTCCATTACTAAAAGAACGGAAAACAAACATTTATAAATTATGTTATAATGTATTTTCACTGTTTACCACCCACCTAAATTCTACTTCATGTTAATGGTTAGCCTAGCAATGCATAAACAGAAAAGCGACATTATTTATTAGGATAAAGCAATACACGTCATGCTTTTTACTACATACGCATGCGGCCTTGCCATGCAAACCTTCTTACTTCATTCTATACACAAGATTATTACATTTCCAGTTATTTACGCTTTAATTTTAGTTAGTTCATTCATTTTGCAAAGCAAACTTCCCACATGTAGTGTAATTGTGCACAATAATCATTCTAACACTACTTATTGATAGTACGTATTATAGGGGTGTTCAATTGAGCAGGTTTTTTTCGCGAAATCCTGCACCATCAATCCCCCCTCTGATGGCTTTAGGAGCCATCATAAATAATTACCATAACGAAGGCCACCTTTCGATTTATCTAGATTTTACTTTCTTTCTCTTCTTTTATGGCACTTTCATCTAGCTTTTTCATCCTCTTATAGTATTCTTCATTTATCTCTTCTAACTCTAGCTCTATCTCCTCTCTCTTTCTTTTTATTCCTTTTCTTTTATTCTTTTTGTCTGTTGCATTTTGTCTTTCTCCTATGCATTTACAACACCTATATGCTGTTAATATTACTAGAGCTACTATTACTATTGAAAGTATTGGCATTATTATTTTCCCTATTAAACTACTTCCAAAAGTAGAAAACCACTTACTTACCGCAGAGAAACTCTTGCCAAGTTTCTCCCAAAGACCGCCATCCTCCAGTTGGGTTAAATCATTATGTAATTTTGTAATATTTCGAATATATCCTTCTATCCCTTTACTTTTATCTGGGATATAAGTACAACAGTGTTGAATTCTCAACATGCCACAGACTCCACCCTCTTTGCCAAAAGAATATCAAGGGCAAGTCGATTTTGCAAAACCATTGATCTGATTGCCACCATTTCGGTATCAATCATCAAGAAACCACCAGCAGTATCTGTTGATAAACGGTCAACCACTGTGGACAATTTTTGAATTTTGTGTGAATTTAAAACAACTCCAACTGAGGGTATCAGTGCACCAAAGATATCACCCACTATTTCCAAAAAACTTGCTGTCTTACCACGTATTATTTTATTGACACAATTGTCTTCACGGTCTACATGATACATTTTTGGAAAAACATTCCCAAAATAACAGCTCTCGTACCAATGTGCAGGTAACCTATTATAGGCTTTCTTGCCACCCACATAATATATTCCAAGGAAAACAGGATCCATTCCACCCTTTAATCCCCATCCTCCAGTAATTTGGAAAGTATGCTCACATTCACTAGTGCCAATGAAATAATTATTAGAGTTAGTCCTTGATCTAAATAAAAATTGTTTCCCTTTCTGTGACCAGTCCAGGGACATACCAGCATATTTCTCACCCTTCTCATAATTTCTTTCTCTAAATGCCCAAGGTGGTACCTGTGATGTTTGTTCATCAGCTTCCTTCTGGAAACTTACTTTTCTATGTTCTACCATGTCCAAGAAAACCTTTTCTTCAATATGTAAGCCACATGTTCGGTTATTTTTGTAGGCATGTTCTACATCTAATATTTGAGTGATATGGAAGAATTTGTACCACTTACTACTTTATTTAATTCCCTTACAATTGGTACTTCTAAAAATACTAAATCTATATCAGTATAGTGATACTCCAGCTTACCTGTCATGAAAAATAGACTACTAAGGACACTACATGACACACCATATGCTAGTGAAAGGTGATGATATGTTATAACTTCTGAGACTGACGGAGGTAATTTCATGCAGACATAACTATCACTCACATTCATAGTATTGGTATATTCATACAACAACTTGGTAAAAACATTTAACAAAAAATCAATAATTGATTTGTCATGATGGAGAATGTTTACATCCAATTGTTCTTTATTAGTATTCACAGGTTGTTTAGAAACATCTCTCGTTCCTTCATTTGACACATCATTAGTATTATTTCCAACGTTATTCACGTTAAAAGTGTGTATGACAACAATTAACAGGACCTATATAATTGTTAATAGAAAAACACTACATAAGCAGGTTTTAATACATCTATGTTTTAGGCTAGATTTTGGTTGTTCAGTCACTTCTGTTTCTGCCATTTTGATATTCTACAAAAATACAAAAATCTAACAATCTCTTAGTCTACAATCTAAAAATCGGGAACAAATCTATATGAACTCTATTCTAAAATAAAAATTCTAAAAATTGATTTTGTGTAATCCTACACTTAATGACTTTCTTCTTCGCCCCTTTCTTTTATTTTCAGTCCTTTTGGTCTCTCTTGAGTCTTTGATTCAAATTCATCTGACAAATTTTCACCTTAATCCCTTTTCAGTTCCTTTTAAGGTGGTCTCAGTTTGTTCTCATCTTCCTTTTCAATATTAATACTGTTGTGTTCTTCGTTTAAACCTACATTTTCAAATTCTTCAAGTATGATGTAGGTCCATTCTGGAGCTTTGTACTTTCTACTTGGAATTCTTGCTCTTTTTGATTTTTGTGTTGTTTTTATTCTTGTGTTTTCTTGCTCCGTTTGGCTTGAGACTTCGTTACTTTGCTCTGGTCCTTTCCTCAATTTTCTCCTTACTATTTTATACTTTAGTCTTCCTGCTCCACTTGGCCAATTGTCTCCTTTTCTAGGTCTCTTTTTCTGTACTACACTTTCACCTTCTGTGTTTTGTTCACCATTTCTTTTATTTAATCTTCTTTCTATCTGTTTTTCTCTATTTTCTTGAATTTATGTTTCTGTAGATTCTACACTCTTTTCTGATTTATCAGTGAGTTCACCTTCTTCTAGCTCTTTTGTGACATCACCTTCCTCTGGTCCTGCTTCTGTTCCATCAGCTGTTTCTTTTTCTTCTGTCTCGACAGCTATTTCACTTTCCTCTGGCTCAATGGCAACCTCACATTCTTCTTACTCAACAGCAGTCTTTTCTATCCCAGTATCTGGTGTCCAATTTACTTGACTTGTGCTTGGCTGTTCATCATTCAAATGTTCATCAGAATCCGTCACTCCAGACTCTTCAGCTTCGCACACTTCAGCTGCTGGTTCTTGATTTTGATTTACCAGTAGCTGTTCTTCAGATCTTTCAATTGGACTTGGGATTAGGCGGCTATGTCTTGCATGTATCCAGTTTGGTAAGCCAAAACACTTCACTGCTGTGGTCGTCACCAATATGATCTGGTAAGGGCCGCTCCAACGGGGTTCTAGGCACATTTTCCTCATGTGCTTCTTGACTAGTACTCACTCACCAGGATTTAAATCATGTGCTTGCTTCCGCTGTGTCGATGTAGCATCTCCTCCAACCTGGCGAGACACAGAATGTACCAGATCAGTCAGTCCTTTGCAATAATCATCAGACATAATCATCAGTTTGTTCGCAGGTATGTATGCTTGTCTCATGGCTCTTCCCATTAACACTTCATGGGGGCTTAATCCAGTCTTTTTGTTAGGAATACTTCTAAGACTCATCAATACAAGGAGTAAAGCGTCAGGCCATTTCAGTGTTGTGGATGACATACCTTCCCTAATCTTGATTTTATTGTGCCATTTATCTGCTCAACAATACCAGATACCTCTGGTCGATAGGCACAATGCTGCTTCTGTTCAATTTGTGATGCTGCACAAATCATCCGAATTATTTCATTATTGAAGTGCAATCCTCTATCTGATTCCAAAGTGACTTGAAAACCAAATCTAGGGATCAGTTCTCTCAACAACAGCTTAGCCACAGTAAGGCTATCATTACTTCTCGTTGGATAGGCCTCTACCCAGCGAGAAAAAAACAGACAATGACAAGGACGTACTTCAGCCTGTTACATGGTGGTAACTCAATAAAGTCAAACTGAAGCCTAGTGAAAGGACCTCCTGTTTTCCCAATTACACCCCAACTTACAACTGTCTTTCTTCCTGGGTTTTGTTTTTGGCATATGGCATACCTTTGACATAAACTTTCTGCGATGACCCTGAACTTTGGATTATACCATGTCTGCTTGAACAGTCTAACCATTGCGTCTGTTCCAACATGTGTCAGCCCATGGTACATCCTGGCCATGTGAGAAAGTAAAGAATCTGGTAATACTGGTCTTCCATCATAATAAACCAATACCTCATCTTCTGCATTTTTCCTACAACCTGTTCTACTCCACTCTTCTTTCTCCTTATCACTGGCCTCTTCCTTCATTTGCCTTATTTCATCCCAAGTCTCAAATGTGGTTGTGGGCATAAGGTGGCATTCGGTATTTCCTCTTTCAATTGATCTGTTTAGGGCCATCGTATTTTGTGTACAGAAACTCGCATCTGTTGCCCTTTGTCACATCATCATCTCCTGACTGATGTGCAGCACATTTTACAACTGCAATTCTTTTTGGCAACTGCAAAGCATCGAAAAATTCCTTTTCAGTTTTTCCATTCCGAATTGGGGAACCTGAGGAAGTTAGAAATCCTCTTTGCATCCATAGCTGACCAAAGTCATGTACGACTCCAAATCTGTACTGACTGTCGGTGTAGATTGTTACTTTTAGACCTTTTGCCAATATGCATGCTCTAGTCAGAGCAATTAACTCTGCGACTTGAGCGGAGTTTACCCCTTCAAACAGGATGCTTCTAGTGCTCCTGAGACGGTGCAGACAGCATAACCAGCCCACAATACACCCTTTTCGTCTCTCAAACATGATCCATCCACAAACAGTTCACAATCTGATTCTTCCAAGGGTTCATCCTCTATATCAGGACGGGGCTTAGTACAGAGTTCTGTCACTTCCAGACAATCATGTTCTGCTTCCTTTCTCACCTCCACACATCTTGAATTTGGTAACAATGTAGCAAGGTTTACAGTAGAGCATCTCACCACCGTCACATTTTCAGCACCTAGAATCACTCTCTCATATTTAGTCAGCCGACTAGAGGTCAAATGTTGAGTCCGATTGCGGATTAAAAGCATCTCCACAGAATGCGGTACGTACACCTTAACTGGGTAACCCATCACAATTGCTTCACTTTGTTCCAGACTTACACAAGTGGCGGCTACTGCTTTTAAACAGCCTGGTAATGCTGCAGTCACTGAATCCAGGATAGCAGAAAAATATGCTACTGGACGTCATGCCATTCCGTGTTTCTGAGTTAAAACTGCAAGTGCACATCCATCTCTCTCACAACAGTACAATGCAAATTCTTTTGAGTAATCTGGCATTCCCAAAGCAGTCGCTTGACAAAGACTGTTTTGCAATCTGGAGAAAGATTCCATACTCTCTTCGTCAAACACAATTGGATCTTTCACATCCTTTCGTGTCAACCTCTGTAGAGGTTTTGCACTCAATGAGAAACCACAGATCCTCTGTCTGCAGTATCCAACCATTCCCAAGAACATTTGCACTTCTTTTTGATTTCTGGGTGGATTCATTTTCTTGATCACACTGATTCTCTCTGGCGTCACCTTTCTGAACCCTTTTTCAATCTTGTGACCTAAATACTGAATTTTCTGTCTACAGTATTGCAATTTGGATGGTGACAGTTTATGTCCTCCTTCTGCTAAATGATTCAGTAAAGCAATTGTGTCTGATACACATGCTTCTCGTGTTTTTGATGCCACCAGTAGGTCATCAATATACTGAACCAAAATAGAAATTCTAGGCATAACCAAAGTCTCCAAACATTTTTTCAAGATCCGATTAAAATCGAAGGACTCTCAGTGTACCCTTGAGGAACTCGGCACCATACTAAGACACAGTTTCCGAACCGGAAGGCAAATAAATATTGACTTTCCGGGTGCAAAGGAATGGAGAAAAATGCCTGACACAAATCAGTGTTTTCCATTAGGCTTTTTAATTCCAATAATGGGTGAGTAACAGGGACTGCTCATTATTTCTTTTAGAATCCCCTGTTCAATCATTTAGTTAATCACAGGTGTCACTTCTGGACTCATTTTGTACTGTGTGGGTTTTGGGACATACAGCACCATCCTTTACTGTAATCTGAATTGGATCTACATTTTTCATTAACCCAATCTCTTTTCCTGAAAAATCCCACACATCTGATCTCACTGTACTTTTTAACTCTTCAGGCAAATCTTCCTCAGTGAGCAGTGAATATAACTCACTCACTTCTGACTCTCGTTGGGCCATCATGACTTTGTATTCAACATCCTCATCAGGTGTCATAAATGCAACACCATCCGGTGTACAATAAATAGTGCAATTCATTTTGCACAACAAATCTCTGCCCAGGAGATTAACCTGACTGGTATCACATACCACAAACCGATGCATGTCTTCGAAGTTTCCAATGTGAACTTCTATCGGCGCTATGACAGGAGTTCTGATATGTTTATTTGCAATGCCTACAACTTGGATAGTTTCTCCCGAGAGGGGTAGTTTTGGAATTTCTGTTGCTCTCACAGTAGAACGGGTAGCACCAGTATCTTTACCTTCTACCTTTCCATCAACAAATGGACCTGACTGATCTACCGCTAAAGATGCGCCAAGTACGCACTCTTCCTCCCCCCTCAGGCACCGTCATTGGTATTAATCCGAATCACTCATTGCAATGCACCAAATACTGCGAAACTAGTGGATTCTTACCAATCTGCTCTTCTCCTCGGAATTCAGAACTTGCACTGTACATCTGCATATGAGCATTCACATTACAGGGTATAGGAGATTGTGGCACCTGTAACTGTGGGGTAACTACCTGCTGCTGCTGCTGCTGCTGTTGATTCCCAACCACCTCAATCTGCATCTGTGGATTTAAATTTTGATTTATTTCATTACCCTTTTGTCCAGGTCTACGCTCGTTCTTCCAATGTCCAAACTTTCCGCACGCATGACAAGAAAATGTCTTTTTAGCTTCTTCCTTACTCATTTAAAATTTTCCCCTACCTCCACTGTTTACCTGACCAACCTGATTCTGACTTTGTTGCACATTACTATTTTCCTGTTGCAGTTCTGCCATCTTCACTTGTGCCCACATCATTTTCTCCCTTAACTTTTTAAGCCTTGAATCAACATCATCACTACAGTATTTTGCATACCTCAAATCTTCATCTATTGACTTACTTTGCCAGCAGAGCATATACTGCTGTATCATTGCACTAATCTCTGGTTTCAATCCATATACAAATTGATACACAAAATGTCACATAACTTTATCTCCAATATTTTCAAACCCTCTATACTGCTTAAACACCTGTAGCAATCTCTCATAATATGCATGAACTGATTCTTTAGGCTCTCGGGTTGTCCTGTCAATCTTAACCCAATCCGTTTCTTTAGAGAAAACCTTTCCTTTCAAGAAAGTAATAACCTGATGGTAGTTGTTCATCACCTCTTCAGATGGTGCACCTGCTTTTGCATCCCTGGGATATTCATCTTTCGGACAGTCGACAGTAATTTTACATTCTGTTCACAAATCAGACGGAACCACTATTTGAAAAAGACCATCTAAATCTTTCAACAACACTTTTCAAACTTTTACAAATCTGTCCACTTGTTTATACCATTCAACAGACTTCTCTCGTAATCTGGGAAAATCATTTGTGAATGACAATATATCCTGTCTAGTCAAAGGTACATGAACATATCCACCACCTGGGACATGCCCTTTCAACTTGCTCAGTTTCCTTCAACGGAAATATGGAAGTTCCTTTACCAGTAGTCTCTTCTTTCTTTTTCATTCATTTACTCCTCCATCTTTTCACAGTTCCCCATTTCTTCAAAATATTACTTAATTCCTTTATCTGCAATCTCCTCCCTGACGTATTCAAACTCTCTAAATCCTTGTCAGTAAATGCCGTTCTGTACAATTTCTGCAACACTTTTGACTTTTCTATATCTACACCAAACTCACTAGCAACTTCCGATAGTTTTTCATGAAAATTCTTTGCTCTCCAAGTAATACTTTTACACAAAAACAATAACTCTTCATCACTATATGTCCCTAGTCTATCTGGACTTACTGTTCCAATAATCATCTCCTCTAAATCTACTTTCAATTGGTTCACATTGAAACTCTGTGGTTGAGCTTTTGGCTTTGTCATTTCTTTTATCCAATTAGTTAATTCTTCTGGAGAGGGACCGGCTGAACTCCCTGCTATTGGAGTAAACTTTGGCCCTATTTTTCTTGGGTCTAAAACTCTAAATGAATGCTTCTCCTCTGGGTTTCTGTTAATAAGTCACCAACTGGTAGGTCTAACAGTGTGTTATTTTGATCATATTGTCTATTTTGATTTGTTACTGACACTACTTCACTCCTTACACTACTTCTTGGAACTGACAATGTGTGCACTTTTGGCAAAGTCAATTTTTCTTCAAATAATAGAACCACAGGACCAATTGTCACTGGCATCGTCAAAGTTTCTGCATTCAAATTTAGCTGATTTATTTTCTGTACCTGTTCCATTCTGGCTTTATTTAACAAACTCACTTCATTTTCTGGAACTATCATTGCTATTTGGGTAACTTGGGGAGTCAATGGAGTTACCATGTGTGGGGCACTTGAAATCACCTCCCCTGAATTTTCTTCATATGGCGGAGGTCTTTTAGTCATCATATCTTCTAATAATTCAGCATCAGATTCATCCAAACCTTCTCCAGTCATTTCTATATTTTCGTTTTTCTCCTTACACTTATTAACTATCTGATTCCCTGCTGTCAAAACTGGATATAAACCCTCGGTCACTACAGCTCTTCTCCATCTTTTCATTTGATCTTCTCGCCTCTCAAATGGATATCTAGGCATAAAACCTCTGAATCTTCTACCACTTCGATCTTTTTCTCGCTCATCAGCTTCTACTTTCCATTCTTCCATCGCTTCATATTGAGTAAGTCTTGGATTTGGCTCTAGTAAGTTCATCTTATCTCTCAAATTCTGTACAATTCTTACGTTGAATGTACCAAACTCAGGAAAAGCTAACATCCCATCATACTTCGTATATTTCACCCAGTTTTCTAACCAAACACATGTATGGTACCCTCGTTTCATCATCATGTAAGAGGCAGGCATTTTTGGAGGTGGAATTGGAATTCCCTCTCTCGTCACAATTTGTTTGTCTTTCTGAAAGAAATTATTTATTGTTTTTATCAAACCCATCTTCAGACTCTTCTATTAGTATTTTTCAACAGACAAAATAACAAAACTTCTCCGTAATTCTCCTTTCCCTATTTTCTAAATTCTGTCCTATATCAGCGCGACTCACACCAATCGACCAATTACAACTCACTACGTAACTACAGTCTTATCCAGTGTCAACGCGACTCACACTAGCTAACCAATCAGAGCTTTGTACACACCCGCTGTCTGAACAATGCCAGCGCGGACTTTTGTGACGTCAGTTTTACTCCTTCTACTGACCCTCCCTTTACAATCTGCTCTCGATACACGCCCGCTGCTTTGTCCATTACCGGCGCTGTACTTTTGTGACGTCAGTATCACTCCTTCTACTGACCCTTCCTTCACAAAATCTTACGACAATATTTTTCAGAGTTTTACTTAATTCAAAAATCTGTTCGTAACAAAGTAAAAGACAATGCTACCTTGTCTGCTCCGCTAAATAAAGAAATAAAGAGATAGTCTTCACCTTTCCAAGAGATCCTTACATTGCAAGTAATAATAATGACCAGCGCTATCTCACTACTCTAACAAGCTCTGGGAAGACCTGTTACTCCTCTAGGGATAAAGCCGAAGTTTCACAAGAGGACTTTTTTGCATTAAAATGGTGTCCTGTTACTTCCTCGAGAATTACTGCCAGAGTTTCAAAAGTGGACCCTTCGCCATCTCAGACACTCTATTTGCATAGCAATCTTCCCTAGTTATAACACTGAAAGCCCTACTTAGCTTTTCAGTATTATTTCAACAGGCAGAGTACTTCTGCAGTGTGATTTCTTTACCACACTTTTCTTCTGCATACTTCAGGCTAATTCCTTCCTGGGATTCCTCAGGCTACTCTGTACCTGTACTTCTAGGCAACATAGAACAAGACACTAACTCTTCATGTTAAAACATGTAATCAATATTCAATACCCATTACCAAACTAATCAATAATTAAACCGTCCTCTGCTGCCAAGAAACTGGTCCAGAGCGAACCCAATAAATTGATATGGGATGAATATTCAATAAATCACGTACTTTGGCCCATACTCATTCACCCAAATCCCTGATGCGCTGGGGTCAGGTTTATTAACTTTGCCTCAATTTTACTCTTGTTATTCAGGTACAAACCTTAAACATACTGTATATTTGCATATCTGAACAAATAATAATCGACTTTTCATCTACTTGGTCGATGGACCAAATAGTTGAAGAGTTGATGGCAATGGAAATTCTAAAGAAAACATTTCATTAATAAAACTGACTAAATAACCACAGACTCTCTGTGAGATTTAATACATTTTAACTAGTAATAATAAATGCTCATATCGATCACTTCATAAATTCAAATACTGGAAACCTCATGAGAGAGAGAGCAAACAAATCTAATCATAGCAATAATGGAACTATCATTTCAAATATATGTTGCAAAGAGTGGACAGATGAAGAGACATTAGATACAAGTAAAAATATATCGATTTAAACTAACAGAGACAAGAAATATGATTGCAAAAAAAAATAATTCTGCAAATGCTATTTAGATCAAATACAAACCCTAAGGATCTCTAAGGGGAAAACTACTACCCAGGCCTAGGCAGCAGTGGGGGACCCCTAGACCAAGAGTCAGGGATCAAAGACTCAAGAATCAGGACAGGGACAGGACAGGAACAGCTAGGCCTCTGCAACCCAAAGATCAGTGGCGCATCCCTCACTCGACCACCTTCAGCCTAAGTGACCTAAACCACACCCCTAAAGCAACTATTCTTATACCCTAAAAATACATGTCCGTCCCACAATAGTTGCTAAGTTCACAATTTCTAGCTAAGGGATTGGTTGAGTTCTGGGGGTGGGATGTCACCACACTGTGAAATCATTCTACTCTTGACTACACCATTGTTCTGAACATTTTTTTTTACATAGTCATCAATACCTCTTCTCTCTCATGAGAACACATGTAACAATGTATTTACATTTTAATAAATTCAACAACTTTGGGTTCCGTTCCCACGACGACACCGGTGTTGGCCGCATGTCAATGTTCTGTCCTTCACCAGGTCACATTTTTTCAGCTTTGCACAGCAGTTCAGTCATGTGGTCACATGGTTCCTGCTTGCTCCCAACTTCACCAGCCCTTTGTGAGGCTAATTTAACAAAATGGAGGACTTGTCCATTACTAAAAGACGGGAAAACAAACATTTATTAATTATGTGATTATGTAATAGCAATGCATAAGCAGAAAAGCGGCATTATTTAGTAGGCTAAAGCAATACACGTCATGCTTTTTACTACATACACATGCGGCCTTGCCATGCATACCTTCTTAATTCATTCTATACACAAGATTATTACATTTCCAGTTATTTACGCTTTAATTTTGGTTAGTTCATGCATTTTGCAAAGCAAACTTCCCACATGTAGTGTAATTGTGCACAATAATCATTCTAACACTACTTATTGTTAGTATGTATTATAGGGGTGTTCAATTGAGCAGGTTTCTTTCGCGAAATCCTGCTCCATCAATCCCCCCTCTGATGGCTTTAGGAGCCATCATAAATAATTACCATAACGAGTGCCACCTTTCGATTTATCTAGATTTTACTTTCTTTCTCTTCTTTTATGGCACTTTCATCTAGCTTCTTCATCCTCTCATAGTATTCTTCATTTATCTCTTCGAACTCTAACTCTATCTTATTGTTAGTACGTATTATAGGGGTGTTCAATTGAGCAGGTTTCTTTCGCGAAATCCTGCTCCATCAGGTGAATTTGGACTTATTCACGAAAGAGAGTCAAGCAACCCTTACCAGGAAGTCTATTTATTAGCTCTGATTATAAAGTGGGAAATAGTCTGGCTATTGGTACGTAAAGTTTGGCTGGATTGGTCTAACTGAATCGAAGTCTCCATCAGCTCACCCCAAATCACCCTTAGGCCATTAGAAACACTGGCTAGAAATGGTATTTTGGGATGTTTCCAAACCTGCAGTTGGTGAGTTTTAAGATGCAAATAGTTTCTTTAAATTTTGTCCTGGATTTGAAATGATAACTAGCTGCATAACTACACTCTGGGTAGAGTGAAAAGAGAAGTGTCATTAGGGTTTACCATATCGGTGACTGTTCGGAATAACTGTTTTGAACTGTTCTGAGCTGAGACTATTTCTTGACACTAATATGCAGATTTTTGAGAGAAGATGACGTTGCTATAGTCTCTGGTCGGTTTCTTGTGCAGCGCTTGTCCTTTTCACTTTGAAGTTTCTTTGCTTCCCTCTTAACTATCTTATACATGGTTTTATGTTCTAGGTGAGCACAGTGCTTCTGAATTCTCGTGTAAAACTCAGGGCTATATGTACTAAGCAAACTGTTCACAAAATGCTGGTCTCAATTTGCGACCTGAATTGTGGCAACCAATGTAGAACTTTGAGAACAGACCGATGTACTAATAGGAAGGCTCACAAAATTACAAATTGTAGTGGGTTGCAATTCGAATACCTCATCAATTTTCATGAGGTAGATTGGAAATTGTGTCTCACTATAACTGGATGTCATCAAAGAGATAGTGCCGTGCTGGGTTTAGCAGAGCGCAATGTGTGGGAATACATTTAAATAAAGAAATCTTCTTTTTAAAAAATGCAGCATGGTTTCCTATAAGGAAACTGGTCTGTGTTTAAAAATATGTTTGTTTAAGTTTGAGAGCTTGCAGAGGTGCCGTCGATGACTGCCCCAACAAACTTTTTTTGTTTCATTCCAAGGATCTTTTAGGGGCATGCGGGCTATCTCACCCTGGAATGTTGCAAACAAGATGAAAGCAGAACTAGGTGAATAGACACATTTCTGAGATCCTAAACAAAGGTTACGTGCAAAAGTCTAGTCTTTAGAGCTTTCTGAAATCAAACTGACTTCCAACAAGTGTCCAACAAGTGTATCCTTTTTTGGTTGATCAATTATTTTATCGACACAAATTAAGTACCAAAAAAGAATTATCAGCAAATTCAATGGCAGGCAAGGCCATCATAAATCCATAGTAAGATACAAATGGTGTTTGCGATACATGTACCAATACCAAATGTTACTAAAAAATGAGAAAGGAAGAAAAAAGAAGTAAAGACGTGAGATAATAAGCCACCGATGGACAGAAGAAATGAAAACTAAACTAAACTAAAAAAAAACAGGATAAAGAGGGCAGGGAAATTGATCATTCAGGCAAAGCCCAAGTATACTAATGCTGGGGGCAGAAGTGCAGTGACACTGACGAGACAGAACCAAGAGTCATGGCGAATTGGAGTCGCGTCCTGCAGAAAGGAAACTCCGTGATATTTGTCCATTAAGTTGTAAATGACCGTTTCATAGGACAGAGGCTTATACATTTACGCGAGCCGTGTTATCCTTTTAACTCTGGGGGCTGAGGTGGTGCACAACAAAGAAGGAAGGACATATGGAGCAGCCTCCAGTTTCAGACAGCAATGTACGCTATCGACAGGACTTAGAATTACATTTATTTCCTATCTGCAGCTAAGGAGAATGGCAATGCTGAGGAGGCATGTCCAGGGGCTACAGTCCCCAAATCAAGGAAATTAGCAAATTAGCTCACCCATGACAGTATGACTGTTCTTATCAACACAGTCCTAACATTTTGGTTATGAGGTGATGTTTTTTCGCTTGCTTCTAGGGATGTTTACTTGACTCTCCCTGCTTTGATATTTGCTTCTGTTAGGACAGGCCCTTGTCAAAACAAAAACATCCATTTCTGGCACACATAGATTTCAAAAGGCCCTGGTGTGCTGATTGCAGGCCTCCTTGGAGCCAAAATGTTTAGGGAAGTAAACAAGGCAAACCAAATTAAGTGAATTGAATATATCTGTTTTAGTAAATAGGCATAATGTTACCGTATTTGCCTGGAAGAAAAATTAAAGTACGAATATACGACGTTACATTGCCGTGTTTGCACCGCGATACCTTTACAACGCAGGCATTACGACTTGCGCTGGAGGGCGCTGGACTTAGGAATAGTATGATTTACTATTCCAACTCCAGCGAGTTCCAGTAGGGAAGTTGCTGGAATAGTAAATCATACTATTCCTTATCTTAGAGTGCCATCCAACGCAAGTCATTGTAATGACTTGCTTTGTAATACCCACGTTGTAAAGGTATTGCAGTGTAAACACCGCGATGTAACCAATGTTTCCCTTAAAGTACAGTTAATCAACACTGTGGGTCATTTGGAAATTTTGAATGCAGCTGACCTAGTTCCCAGGCTAGGGAGCTAAGTAAACACTTTCCATATTAATTACTAATTATCATGTTAAAGATGATCAGTATCCCTCCTTGTGCAGAAAAACCCCACACAGCCACACACACACACACCATGCATACACTATGAAGCATCAACCTGTGGTGTTCAATAAGACAACACAAGGTATAGGTTAGTACTGCTTGTGGTTTCTTCTGAAATGTTATTTCATAATCCAGACACGCTGCCGCCTACAATGGTGGTGCTTACTGAGGAATTAAAAAAGGACAGGCTTTTTGCAACATTGGACGGAAATGAACTCGCTCCTGGACGGATGGGTGAGTCATCAACAACTCACACTTTGATGACTAAAGAACAACATTGACATTTAAACTACACACACACATGAAAGGTTGAGTGATGAAGTCAAGTTGAGACAGATGTAATTATAGCCACACCCACATGCAGTAGCTTCGTTGTTGTCTGTGAATGTTTAGTTCACTTTTGCCCACAGTATTTTAGCCTAAGAGGCCTTCTCTATCACCTCCACAAAACCAGAATGCAGCAAGACAAAATATGGTCCACTCCAAACACTATCACATGACCAGACCTAATACAAAGTTATAACAATAATTGATCATTAGTATCAAACTTTTTAAATTTGCTCCAAACATAGGTCCACTGCATTCAAATCTTCCTACTGATCCAAATTGTTAATTCATTGTACCGTAAATTTTTCTTGCAGGTTAATTAGCGAAGGGTGGATCATTATATATGTTTACATTGGCAACAGGTGTATTCAATTAATTTCATGTTGTTTATATTCTTCACAATGCACACCTAATATGTTTGTTACATTAGATTGGGTAGGTTAGAAAATACATAGGGCCCAATTTACAACCAAGCCATACAACACAGAACAGCACACAAAGTAGCTGTGCTGCACTGAGTGACAGGGAGAGAGGAGGAAAGCACCATACCTACAGAGAAATGTCACTGGGGAAACATCGTTTACAACGTAAGCAAAACTAAGAATGACTTTACAACAAAGGCTTTACAATGAAACAGTCTTTACCACTACTGTTTTTACAAGGGAATTTTTTTACATGAGTATGCCTTTACGATGAGTTTCCTTGTATAGGCATGGTAGAGGCATATGCCTGGTAAAAAATGTACATTTAAATGTAAGCATTTTGCAGGGAAGTATTAAGTGTATTTTAGGGTTTAGGGTTGGAATGGATGTTTGGGTGGCAAGGTCAATTTTAGGGTTTAGGGTGGGTATCGGTTTTTGAATGGCAAGGGCATTTTTAGGGTTTAGGGTGGGCAGAGGCTTTGTGATGGCAAAGGTATTTTAGGGTTTATGGTGGGCATATGTTTTTTGGGTGGTAGAGGTAATCCAGGGTTTACTGTGGGCATGAGTTTTTAGAGAGGCAAATGTATTTTAGGGTTTTGGTTGGGTATGGGTTTTTGGCTGGCAAGGGAATTTTTAGGATTTAGGGTGTGTATGGGTTTTTGGGTAGCAAGGGCATATTTAGGATTTTGGGTGGGTATGGGTTTTTGGGTCGCAAGGGGTATTTTCGGGGTTTGGGTGTGTGTGGATTTTGGGTGGTAAGGGTTTTTTTAACAATTAGGGTGGGCATGGGTTTTTGGGTCGCAAGGGTATTTTTAGGGTATAGGGTGGGTATGGGATTTTGGGCGGCAAGGGTAATTTTATGATTTATGTTGGGTGTGGGATTTTGGGTGGTAGGTTTTTTTTTAGGGTTTAGGGTGGGTATAGGATTTTGGGTGTTAAGGGTAATTTTAGGGCTTGTGGTGGGTATGGGGTTTTGGGTGGCAGGGGTAATTTTAGCGTTTAGGGTGCGTTTTGCTTTTTGGGTAGCTAGGGTATTTTTTAGAGTTTAGTGCGGGTTTGGCTTTTTGGGTGGTAAGGGTAATTTAGGGGTTTAGGGATTGTGGATTAATAGGGTGATTTATATATCTCCAGTTGCGTAAGGCTGGCATGCAACCAGGACACTGGGGTGTCAGTAGAATGTCCGCTCAAGTGTATTTAATTGCACGACTTCCGTTACAAATCCTTTAATGAAACGCCACTCTGGGTAATGGTTTAATCGCTTTATTCGCTATATGGCAAACATGGCATTTCACCTAGTGGCGGTAGATGCGTTCCAGCTTTTTCAGCCTTTTTAGCAACGTCAGCGCATACTCAACACTCGCTATCTACAGGTCACTTCATAAACATTAGAGGTAGAAAAACCGCACTTCCCTGTATGCGCCAGACATATTGGTGCATGCGTGTACTATAAATCTTAATAACTTAAACATTGTCAAATGCATCATTGCTCGTCATTGTGGTCAATGTAAAACTATACATTTTGCACAAGTGATTTTATATAACATTGTTACATTGCGTGACTTAAAATGCATGGTATTTTTTGCCACCTTCGGTTTACGCAACAGTGTTCAACCCAGCATTGTAATAACCACTGAGTATGTCCATTACGCCCCATTGAGCAGATGAAGCCTGTCCGATTAGGCCCCATTGGGCCAGGATACCTTTTGGATTACTCACCCTCACAACATCAGGTGCAACATTATTTCTCTTAGTGGTCATTGTATTGGGCAATGAGATTGAACCTCCAATTGTGCCCCACTGAGCTGACCTACTTATGTGGCACAAAACTGATATTCTCTCCTACAAAAATTTAAGACCGCAAGTACTGTAACAAAAATTCAGAAAAATATGGAAAAAAATCAGATCTAAGATCAATTTCCTAGATTAAGATATCTTAGCTCTTTCGTGTTCCAAGCTGCTAAAGATCAATTTTGGATCCACACTCCTGGGTGCATAACTACAAACACTTAAACAAATACATGCATCAGTGCTTTTGGAAGTGAATAATCAAGCATTTTTATGCAGTAAAAATCTCTAAAAGCATCTAAAAACAATTGAGGCAATAATGTACATTCTTCAATATACTTCATAAATAAGTATATATTTCTTCATCCGTATTCAAACCAATCGGCTCCTTGGTGCCCATTCTATTAATGTATTTGCATTCAAGTTGACGCAGTGCTCTTTCTCTATCTCCCCCACATGTTTTGATTCCACTTTCTATAGCACTGTAGGTCACTGTTGAGATGGTCTCTGAAATGCCTGGCTACAGGATAAGTTTCATCCTGATTCTTAATTGTAAGCAAATGCTGCAGAATTATTTTGTATACAGGAAGCTTGGTGCTCCCAATGTGTTTTTTTGGAGCATGGACATTCCAAAATGTATTCTGTTCGGCAGTTTAGTGCGTGCCTGATCTGTATTCTTTCTCTTATGTCTATTGTACTTTTGGTGATACTTTTCCCTGTAGGTGTGCTTTACATTTCCACATTTCCTAAAGCTTTTTGTAGGCCTTAACCACTGAGTTTTTCTGGTAGTCACATAGTTTTGAACCAATATGTCTATTATAGACCAAGCTTTTCTGTATGTACTGTTCGACTGATCCTCGACTACCTTTCCAAAGTAGAAACAGGTCATCAATAAACCTTGCCCATATCACGATATGTGAGGACCACTTCTGTATTCCCTTGCCATGTAATACCTCCTCCTCCCACCAGACCATATGCAGATTTCCATAGCTGAGGGCAAAGCAGGTGCCCAATGCAGTTACTTTCATCTGTTGAAAGAGTTCATTATTGAACAAAGAAATGCTATTAGAGTGACACCACTGTACCATTGCTATCAACATCTCATTGTGTCTGTAAAATTTGCTTACAATTAAAAATCAGGAATACACTTACCCTGTAGCCTGGCACTTCAGAGACCATCACAACAGTGACCCAAAACTTGTGCCCTACAGTGCTATAAATAGTGTAATCAAAACTCCACAAAGGAGATATAGAGAAAGACCACTGTGACAACTCAAATGCAAATACAGTCTTAAGATGGCCACCATGGAACCAATTGGGTTGAATACAGATGAAGAGTAGTATAGTTATTTATGAAGTATATTGAAAAAGTACATTATTGCTGCAATAGTTTTTAGATGTGCTTAGAGATTTTGAATGCATAAAACATTCTTGATTTTTCACTCCTAAAAGCACTGATGCATGTAATTGTTTATTTATTTGTAGATTCCTGTCTCAGGAAGCCTTGACCTTAGTAATCTTAGCTCTGGTCATCTCCTGACTTGATTACTCAAACTGCCTCTACGTAGGCATTCCGGCGTACCAGCTTAGACGTCTTCAACTTGTCCAGAACCAGGCCGCCAGATTGATTTTCCATCAGCCTAGATGGCACCGTATTCCGCCTCTGATGAAAGTCCTTCACTGGCTGCCTGTGGCCATGGGTGGTCTCTTCAAATTAGGATGCACCATCTTCAAATCCCTTTATGGTAACAGCCCAACCTTCATCTCATCTAAAATTATACGTTACGTTCCTAATCGCCACCTTCGATCCGCCCACCTGAACTTGCTAGTCACCCCCACATTCAAACGCAAAAAATTGGGTGGTGCTCGCTTTGGAGTATTGGCCCCGCAGTTCTGTAACTCGCTCCCGCTTGAGTTAAGGACATCCACCTTCTATGTCTCATTCAGAAAACTGATGAAGAGCTGGCTGTTCTCGCAGGCCTACGACAACTAGCTCTCTCTTCCTCCACTGCCTCATGCATCTCTTAGCGCCAAGAAACCGTTGGTGAACGTGCGCTTAACAAATTCCCTGTAACATAACATAACATAACATAGGTAGGCACACAGGAGTATGGATCCACAATTGATCTTCAGCAGCCTGGAACACCAAAGAGCTAAGATATATTAATCTAGGAAAGGAATTTTAGACTTGTTTTTGTGTTTTTTTCATATTTTTCTGAATTTTTGTTACAGTGCTTGTGATTATGCTACGTAGAAGAGAATGTCAGTTTTGTTTCGCATAAGTAGGTCAGCTCAGTGGGGCGCAATTAGAGATTCAATCTCATTGCCCAATACATGTAGTTGTACAATGACCACTAAGATTAATAATGTTACACTTGATCTTGTGTTTGTGAGTAATCCAAAAGGTATCCTGGCCCAATGGGGCCTAACTCGACAAGCTGTATCTGCCAAATGGGGCTTAATGGACATGGTTGAACACTGTTACATAAACCCAAAGCACCAAAACAATACTGTATTATGGTATTAAGATTTATAGTCCACACATGTTCCAATGTGGCTGCCACAAACAGGGAAGTGTGGTTGGTCGTCTATAATGTTTATGAAGTGACCTGTAAATAGTGAGCGTTGAGTATGCACAGGCATTGCGAAAAAGGCTGGATGAGCCGAAACGTGTCTGACACCGCAAGGTAACTGCTATGTCTACCACATAATGAATAAAGTGATTAAACCATCACCCGGAGTGTCGTTTCATTAAAGGATTTGTAGTGGAAGTCGGAGCGATATATATAGATATTCACTGGAAAAAAAAATGTTACCGGGACATTATAGTTAGGCTCAGATTTCCCTTGTAGAAAAACTGTGAAATTCAGCAGTTATATTTACCTGAGATAACTATAACTTACGCCCCCGCAATGCACTGCTTATGACCTCACATATTATATCACTCATGACATGGTCAGTGAGGATATCTCAAATGACATCACTGATGACATCATCAGTGAGTGTAAGTGTTTTTAAGAGTTTATGGGTGTTAAATATGTTTAGTAACCTACTACAAAAGTTTAATTAGTATATAAGGTGTACTACAACTGAGTGATACTACTTCTAAAACATTATGTGAGTGACTGTATCCTTGTGTGTATGGGTGTGTAAGTGGCTATATGGGTATATACATGGATGTGTGAGTAGCTGTGTGGGTGAGTGAGATGCTATGTGAGTTGCTGTATTGGTGAGTGAGTAGGCGTGCCAGTGGCTGTCTGAATGGTTATATGAGTGACTGACTCAGTGTGTAAGTGGCTGTATGGATGAGTGAGTAGCTGTTTGAGTGGGTGTTTGGTTAAGTGAGTTTGTGTGTGAGTGTATTGGAGAGTAAGTGTCTGTGTGAATGGCTGTATAAGTGAGTGATGGATATGTGAGTGCATGTATGGAAGTGTGAATGCATATGTAAGTGGTTGAGTGGATGTGTGAGTGAGTGTGTGAGTGCTTGTATGGGTGAGTGAGTGGCTGTGATGAAAGGCTATATGGGTGAGTGAGTGGGTGTGTGTAGGCAAATAAGTGGGTGTGTGAGTAGCTGTATGGGTGGGTTTGTGGCTATGTGAGTGGCTGTACAGGTGAGTGACTGGTTGTATAAGTGGCTGTATAGGTGAGTGAATGGTTGTGTGAGTGGATGTACAAGTGAGTGAGTGGATGTGTGAGTGCTTCTGTGGAGGAGTGTGTGGGTATTTGAGTACTGGTATGGGTCTGTAAATGGGTATGTGAGTGGGTGTATGGGTGTGTGAGTGAGTGAACGAGAGGTTTTATGGGGTGTTAGTGGGTGGGTGAGTGGTTCTGTGTATGATGTCATCAGTGATGTCATGATTGATGTCATTTGAGATGGCATCAGGGATGTCATCAGTGATGTCTCTGACCATGTAAGGAGTAATGTAATATGTGAGGTCATAAGCAGTGCATTGCAGGAGTTTAAGGTATAGTTAGCTCAGGTAACTATAACTACTGAATTTCACTGTTTTTGTATGAGGGAACTCTGAGCCTAAACCTCCTGTAACTTTTGGTTTTTCAGTGAATTTCTAAGGTTTTTAAAAATCTATTTTCCTAACTATAATGTCCCTGAAACCTAGGGTTTCGTAACTGCTAGTAGTGTTTGAAGAGTGGTGGAAAAAGGGGGCAGGGCATCTGACCAGCTCTCAGGAATCCCACTGTAAGGGACTTACTGAAGGTAACAGGAGGGCTCCTTCACCCCTTAGGTCCCTCAGCATCCAAGCAGGACTTCATCCTCCAATCAGGCTGTGTGAGTCTTACTGGGGATAACAGGAGGGGTAGTTGGCCCCCAAGGACCTTCAGCAGCCAAGGGGACTTCATCCCCCCACTGACAGTGCACCAGTAGGTGTGCTTGTAGAGTGTTAGAGAAAGGGGGCATGACCTCCAAAGACACAGTGTGGGACATACTGGAGGAAACAGGAGGGGTAGTTGGCTGTCAAGGAATATCATGAGCCTAGGGGACTTAATCCCCCCACCAGCAGTGCACCAGGAAGTGCATTTTCAGAGTGGTGGAGAAATTGGGAAAAGTCTCCGGCAACTAGCCATCGTTTTCAATTTTTAAATTTTTTAGGTAGGAGGCAGTGTTTGCTATGGCTTGGCAGCAGATGTAATGTTCCTGCCAAGCCATAGCAAACAGCTATGTCCTCGGGGTGGGCACCCCGGGACATAGCAAGAGCCGGCCCTGCAGGGTGACAGTCCCCAAGTCTGTGCGTCCCCCTCCTTTCTTTGAATTTACCCCGGGGAGGCGGAGGTCCCCAGGGTTGTGGGAGGGCCACACAGCTCCCCACATTCAATTTGTCAAAAGCCCCAGGAAGGTGATGGGGCCTGGGCTGAGGGGGGGTCACTCAACCCCACCATATAAAAATTACATTTATGCCCCTGCATTCTATAAACAAAAAGCCCTCGGGAGGTGGCCATCCCCAGGGCTGCGGCGGACAGTAGCGGCTCCTGGAGGGAGTGCTGTGGGGCGGTGGGGCGGGGGAGGAGCAGGGTGGGGGTAGTAAACTACGGCATACGACCGAACAGAGGTAAGTAAACAAATAAATAAAACGAATGCCAAATGCGATGCAGCGCGCAACGAAATTTGTTTTATTTATTTATTTGTTTACTTGCCTCCGTTTGGCTGTATGCTGTAATTTATTACCCCCCACCCTGCCCCTCCCTCCGCAGCACTCCCTCCAGGAGCAGCTACTGGCGGAGGGGTCTGCATGCCCTACACATTCTTTAAACAAAAAGCCCTGAGGAGGTGGGGGTCCCCGGGGATATAGGTGGGGTTCACGCGCCCCCGCATTTTTACTTGTAAAGCCCTGGGAAGGTGGCTGTCCCCAGGGTTGGGGGGTCCGAGAGGCCCCCCATTTAATAATTAAGACCCGGGGAGGTGGTGGTCCCCGTGGTTTGATTAAAACCTATGAGGGGGGCCCATGTGCCCCCCCTCCTTTATTTTTCATATGCCCCTGGGATTTGGCGCTTCCTTTGGGCTCCCAGATATCTATATTATTAAAACTCCAATATCTCTGAAATTATTGAATGAATTTACACCAAATCACAAAAAGCATACTTTCTGGACCAACATCTAGGTTCCTGCCAAATTTGGTGTTATTCCGTTCAGCAGTTTGAACTGTAGTCGTGTTAAAAAAATGAATTATCTCCATTGACGTAACATGGGGAAAACGTGTTTTGGGGCCCCCTTTTTTTCTTGGCCCCTGCTTGACAGATGACCCCGAAACTCTCAACACAACAGCTGAACCGAAAAGGGGAAGGTTTTTAAAAATCTCATAAAGATTCGTCAAGCGGCACCAAAGTAAATATATATATATATGTGTGTTTGTTATTAAGTTGCCACCTGCACTGTGAAAACAAGGAGCGGCTTCAAAGCAGCTGCTCCATTTTCACAGGAATGCGCTGCTCCAATTGCAGCGCAAGTTCGCGGCTGCCCTGGGGGCACGGCATTCACCTTTCATACGGCGCATTTTCATTGTTTGCGGTGGGCGCACCTTTTGAAATGTGCACCCGGCGCAAACAATAAAAATACCTCATTTACATAATACGGGCTCTTGTGTTCTTTTTTGGTGACCCGTAAAATATTCTGTGTCCATTGTAGATATACAGCATTCTTTCTTTGTCATACCATAGGTTTAAGATGGATGTATTATAGACTTAACATTCCGCTCACTACCTCTTGCTAGTTTTGGATTGACAGAGCAGCAGATAACAGTTCAACTGAGGTGGACGATAATTTCCACTTGGTCATGGAGTATTTGCATCCTAGACTTGATTACTCAAGGTTCCAGTTCCCCGTACATGGACTTTGGCATTTGTCTCTCATCTTATCAGACAGTGTGTTCACTGAAAATTGCCTTTTTTTACCAGTGTAAAGGTAGAAACCATATAGGCTATTTCTTCTTTTTTGGCAGGTACAAATATTACCCAGCTGCTTAGCCACATGGATGAATGGGAAGCCTTGTCTTCCCTGACAATAATCAATTTTTGATAGTCCTCAACTAGGCTATGGTGACAAAATATCTGAGAAGGAAATCAGCACCATGTGGACTGATAGTTGACAATTAAATACACATGTTGTTATTTTTCAGGAAGGACACGTCGATAAAGCAGGGAAGTGTACCAGGAATTAGCTCATCTTGTACGCTGAAACAAACATCTGTTGCTGTGCAAGGTGACCTTTTACTTAAAGCAAATAGCATAAAAAACATAAAGGCACAATAATAATATGGCAAAATGGGTGGACCACAATATATTAGAAGTTAACCAACCCTGCCAAACTTGTGGTTCCCTTGCCACTTGTGGCCCGTGGGACCACTGCCTGCTCTTAAAAAATGATTTTTACTAACATTCACAAAGGGGAAGGGGTCCCTACAGGACCCTTTCCCATTTGCAAATGGGTTACCACCTACTTGAAGTAGGTGGTAAAATGCAAATGTTATGCAACCGCTTTCATGGTCACAAAACATTAATGCAAACCGTTAGGATTCACCATTTGGAAGGGATGCGCTAAATATGCCCCTTCCAAATTGCGAATCACAAAACCATTTTGCGATTCAGTAACAGGTTACTGAATCACAAAATTGGTTTTGCTGCAACAGAAATGCATTTTTTGCTTGATGTATCTGGCCCTAAACCTTTAACACATTTTCGTAGAGATGTTGACTGAGAGAATATTCTTAAATTAACTGTAATTGTAAATGTGAAATGAAAGAAAGATGATTGATCAAGAACTCACACGATGTATACTAAAGATCAGTGATCAGCATTTAAACTATCCATGTACCTGACAGGTTTGAATGATGATAGTGAGTGGGAATAGATCCCATTAGTGTATTCCCACTACCTGTAACCTCGTCCTTTATTATTTGGAAGTTTTTAGTTCATTGATGCTCAAAGATGCCTCTGTCCAGAGGCCTTTTTGTTTCCTTATAAATATTTAGCTACTTTTCATACACTTAAAAGAGTGTATGCTATCAGTATTCACCCTCCTAGCAGCACCATTGAAAAACACAATTCAGTTTCATCAATGAAAAGACAATATCTTTTAATAGACTTGTGTCACTAAACTCTCCTTAACATGTGACATGGCTTTCTATGCATTTATGCTAACAATGGGATGGTGACAGAAGTACATTTCTAATTGTCAGCATAAATAGTATCCTCAAATGCACATTGTAAGAAACTGGATTATTAGTTGTGAAGGATGTGAGTCCTGCACAAGTCATAGGTCTACAGTTGTCTCCTTATGGGGAAACAAGTGCCCCATTTTAGCACTTGACTATCTCATGGTAGTGAAGCAGAGCAGTCCAAGGCCTACTCAGGGGCAGTTGTATGGTTTAGTAATCTCCATTCACTGGCACACAACGGGAACACTCAATAAAGTATTTTCCAGTTAGTGCTTTATTCTTTGAAAAAGGGAAAGTACATTTATTAGACACACACTACTAAATGCTATGCATTAACTTACAAATATATACAGCAGATAGATAATATGAGCTTTGGTGACACCCATGTATCACATTGACCCCTAATGGATCATGAACTCCATAACCAAAATACCCTCCACTTATACCAGATGTAACATCACAATATCAGGTGGTATCCTTGTATAAATAAAACCTATTGGCTTTGTCAAGGGGTCACCACATTAAAACATAGGGCAGGCTATTTGGCTTTGTTTTTTAAAACAATCATCACATGTTAGAAATCACCTTTAAACCTATTAGAATCAATAATGAAGTTTAAATGCATTCATTATTAATATAACCATTGCAGTGTTCACCTATAATCCTTGTCAATGAAGTCTTCTAAACAAAGCATTTTGAAAAACATTCCCAAAAATGCTTTATAGTCTTTCCTTTACTTTCTTTAAGCCACATAATGCAGCCATATGACCAACCACAAGGGATCCCCACAATCCATAGCCTTAGACCACAAGCTCCTGTTCTAGAGTGCTTTAAAAAGGATGAAAATCTCTCCTGGGGTCACGCCTGTAAGGCTCCAAGAGAGTGACGATTTGTCCACATAAAGTATTCCTGGGGGGCTGCTGCATCTTGGACCTGCATTATTGTGGTGCCCCTGTCCATTTAGGGGCACCACAGAAGGAAGAACAGTATGCAAAATAGCCCGCATAGGGCACTATGGGGCAGTTTTTAGCAGAGAAAAATAACAAATGTATGAGCAGCTGCTCCACTTGGCAAAGCTGAATGAGGCCTCGTGCCGCAGACATTTCCCTTCTTGTAGGGGTGTCCTGGTTCCACTTTATACTCTGTGGGGCTGCAGGGGAGCCCCAAGGCCCCCCACAGCTCAAGACAGCCCTCACACATGCACCTCATGTGGGGCTTGCAGGAGACTACCCAGTCTCTGACTTGTTCCCACTCACGGCTGAAGCAGTGTAGTACCCTGCCTGTGCTCCGGGCAGAACGAGGAGTGGATAGCATGGTCCACCCCGCCCAAACACAGGGACAGGGTCAGACAATGGGACCAGTTCTAGAAGGGCTTGTTTTCTTGTGGTCTCTGCCCTGATGGATGGGGTCCTCGCGATAGTCTTGCATCGGGACCTGGGGCACAGGGTCCCCTGGGCCAAAGTGTGGCTCGTGTTCCAGGGGGCACACACACACTTCTCTACCCCATCAATTAGTAAAATTACCATTGCACTGGAGTCCCTAGCCCACCCCTTCGGCTTTAGAGAGAAATATGGTGGAGCCTTGTGCTCCATTTCTTTCCCTAGGGGACAATGGTTGCATCTCTAAATGACCATAACTCATGCCCTGTTTGCAATCTTGGCTTGTTTTGCTACTGGTGATGAGTTCACTTTGCTGGGAGCTTGGTTTTTGGGCATTCTGCACCAGCCTTCTCCTCTGCCTGGCACTTAGGATGGCAGTGGAGTCCAGGTCTTCCCCCAGTTGATCCTCAGGGGGCATAAGCAGGACAGCACCATTGACCCTGCACACACCCATCTAGTCCTGAGGTTCAGCTGGGGAAAAAACCATTAGTCCATCCTTTCAGGCAATCTGGTGACCTCTCATTCAGCTGTCTATTGCGTCGCTGTTTTTGCATTCTAGAGCCAGTGTCTTGTTCTCCCTTGTGCAAGTGGGTATGGGAAGTTCTAGATGACAGGCACCCCTTGCTAATCCTAGGATACCACATCATCCCTCCACCCCTATGCCATCCTCCCTGCACAGTATTCAGTGACAATCCAACTTAGCACTGTCAAGCTTTCCCTATGAAGAGCTCCTCTGAGGACCTAAGCTCCACCCCTAGATGAAATCACTTCCAGATTATTTCCCTCCAGTTCTTCAAAATGGAGCCCCTCCTGTGTAGGCTCTAGATATCTGGGCTGCCTCCTTTTTTCAGTGGGCCTGAACTGTCCGAGCCCTAGTGCAGTGTAACAGCTAATTATCTGATGAATATTCCCCACACACCCTTTTCATCTCCCAGGAACTGTGTTATTTCTCATAATTACTCCACACGTATGGGGAGGACTTTGTTCCTCCTGCAGTGGAGTACAGTAATTAATTTGGCCCAGCAGGTGGAGCAAAGGCCTAGGATCTGATTACGAGCTGAGACAGGGAAATATGACAATTCTTGATGTCTCATAAGATGTATATGTGGGTTATTGAAACTTGAAAAAGCAAACTCCAAGTGCATTTTTACTCCGGTTTGACATGCTGCTGGACAGTGTTGGCCGAACTAGAGGAAAACTGCGCTTTAAGGCAGATTTCACCTTTATGTATGATACGGTGAAAGCAGTACAGATTTTCCAGTAAATCCTACGGCTCTATTTATAAATGCCCACTAATATTATAACAACTACCCCAGGTCAGCACCTACCATTGCAAAGTCCCTTTTGTGCAAAGCTACCTGTGCGCAGTTACCAAGCTACGCATGACCGTAGTCTCACACATGCAGCCCACACACACGTTTACACATGTGTTTACGTGTAACCAGCCCAGTGACCTAGCTAGACTGAAGCAGCCTTATCTTAAAAGGTGGAAACTGGCAGCAAACTCACTCAGTCCAATTATTCAAAACTTCTAAGGACTCTTCTGCTAGGTATTTGGCTTTGGTGGGAAAGAGTGGTCTCTCCTGCATATGTGGCACATTAGGGAGCCTACCAAAAAACATTAACATCATTTAGGTAGTTTCTCAATAACTGCTAGTTACTCCCCGCCCACTCTCCAATGGAATCTCATATTTATTTGTTCCTTGGTGAGCACCCCCATTGTAGGAGGTAGCGTGTCTTTGGATTATGAAATAAATAATGAGTCATTCAGGCTAGTACCTTAGTTTGCCTCATTTAAGGCCTAATAACAAAAGGTAAACTTACATGTGAGTAAATCTTCATGTGTAAATTTTGTCTCACACTTTTAAGTAACTTTACTACTTTGGGATATTCACCATTTCTGAGTGTACAGTTACTCAAAGTGTAGGCCTACATATCCCCACCTCCTGAAATACAGACTCCACCGTAAACCATCAGATACAACCATAAAGTTACTACTGGTAGTGACTTTGGGACTGTATTTATTGTTCTGCACTTTTGAAGGAGACCTTCGCTCTCGGAGCACAGATTTTCATATGGTAAACTATAGAATTGTTTTTTAAACTGTTTTAAACATTTCAAAAATTTAAAGGTAAATGTTAACATTAAATAATTGTATATATTTATTTTAGTTGTAGAATAATATAACAAAATGTTACAGCAGCGTTGCTAGTTAAATGTTACATTATAAAATAAATGACTCATTATTATTTAATTTTTAAACATTAAATAAAAAGTAATTAATGATTTAAACAGTTCAAATAATGTATTGTATTTTAATGTTTGTTTGTATGTGCTTTTATATTAAGCCCCTTTCTTTATTATTTTCTAGAGAAGAGTTTTGCAGATGAGCTGGAGTACATGTATACAGGTGTGGGGTCTTTTTGGCTGTAGTAACTGTGGAAGGGCAGTTTGTGAATAGGAAGGGGGCCTATTCTTTTGTGGATGGGTGCATGTCCCTTCCTAAACCCCTCTCAAAAACCTACATTACTCTTCCCTTAACCCCTCCCCTTCAGTACTAAGCATTTACTATTTTCCAACCACTCCCCTCTCTTCCGCCCACATTTACTACTAAAATATATGCTCACTGTTAGAAATGGGATTTCTGGTTGGCTGAGGCTTGCGCCAAAGCCAGGCAGAAACCACCACTCTAGTCAGGGCAAGGGAGTTACACGCTGAAGATAACCCCTGCTTGCCCCCTCGGTAGCTTGGCATGAGCAGTCAGGCTTATCCCAGAGGCAATGTGTAAAGCGTTTGCGCAACACACACACAGCAGCAACACATTAGGCACACCATAAAAGGAACTCCACACAAGGCTATATAAAAAAATTGCCTTTGTATTATCCAAAACACATTACAATAGTAATCACACAATATACACTGTGCCAACCGGCACTAGGCAATATTTACAAGGGATTACACATGACAGAGCCAATTGGGCCACTGTCAGAACCATCACAAAGCACAAATAGTAAATGTAGAACACAACCAGTAATTACTGGCAAAACACTGTACTCAGCATTATATCCTGCAACATAAATCACATTATGCAACCAGCATCCCATTAGGCGTAAAATATCATATGCGCCAACCTCCTAAGCATAAACACATTATGTAATAAACCTCACAAGCACAAACACAGTATGCAATAACCTCATAAACATAAATCACATTAGAAGCATAAATCAGGGTGCATAAATCACATTTATCATGGTCATCACATAAATCACATTAGGGCCTGGCACCCTACCCACCCAACACTGACTCCCTGGCCAACTGGCCTTCTCAGAAGGCTCAAATACCCTATGTCCCAAATGTCAGGGCTTGCTGCCACTGCAGCAGAATCAAAAGTGCACAATTGTGCTGGCACCACCGTGCCTCCTGGGTCCCCACTGGGACTCTTCAAAATGCTCTGGCCTAAACTTTGCAGCTGTAGCTAATTGCGGAGCAGCTGTGAAAATAACTGTAGGCCCTGGCACTCACTGTGCCCTCTGGACCCCCACTGGGGCTCTGCCAACAAATGCGCCCACCGTTGCAGCTGCCCGAGCTGGTGCGGTGCAGCTGTGCAGAAAATGGGCAGCGGCGCTCTGGGGCCCCGCTCTGGGGCTCGCTAAACAAAATTGCCCCCAAAGTTGGCGCGGCCCGCCACCCTGCGGGACCGCTCAGGCACCAACAAGGTGCAACACTGAGCCCCCACTCACCGGGCTCTCTGGGGAAGCTCGCCTCTCTTCACTCCTCTGGGCTCCGTTGAACTCCCTCAGTCTTGGGGCAGGCGCCGGGGATCCTGCAACACGAAGCGGGATCTCCGTTGCTTCTTGTGGCCGGCACTTCTCTTTGCTGGCCCCGCCCACAGTCAGGTGGACTCTGCCTGACTTCTGGGTCGGGCCGGCGGCTCCTCTTCTCGGCGGCAATGAGGGGTGGGTACCCGCTCGTTGATAAAAGCATAAAGCGAGGTGGGCACCCCGCTCGAAAATAATCACATAAGCAGGGTGGGCACCCGCCAATGACACCAAATGAGGGGAGGGCATCCGCTGTTTAAATATGCACAAAGCGGGGTAGGCTCCCACTCAGTTGGGAAAAAAGTGGGGTGGGCACCCGCTCTACAACGCAGCACGGGGGGTCCCTACAACAGGGATTCCCACTGAAAGATGGGCAGCGCAGCGCTGCGAAGCCCACGCGCTCCTCTTCTTGAGATAAGATAAAGCGCTCACGAGGTGCTAAGTCCAAAGTCCATAGGGATCAAGTGGGAAAAGCTGGGCCCAGGCAGGCCAGCACACAGGGCCCTCCAGCAGGGAGGCAGTCCCTCGTGGCTGTTCCTCCTGAGGCCCAGTAGCAGCAACTCCTCCCACTACTCCAAATGTAGATGTCCCATTCAGCCTAGTGCTGACTCACCCTGCCCCTCTTGGAGCCACACACACCTCACCAGCCCCTGTCACTCAAAAGCCAGACATGCAATTCACATCAGACAGGCAGATACATAGCACACAGAAATGCCAACTTCTAAAATTCGCATTTCTAAAATAGTTATAATAAATCTGCGCACACCATTGCGCAGCATTTATTATTACCATTCCAAATATACTAAACTTTACCACGCTGCTCCTCTCATATCAGGAATTATCACCGAAGCACTTTTCAGGGAATCCCCAATGCATTCCTATGGGAGGGCAGCCTCACAGTAGTGAGAAACCAAAATGGCTGTTTGTCACTACCAGGACATGTCACACACTTAAGGTACATGTCCTACCTTTTACCTACAATGCACCCTGCCCATAGGGCTAGCTAGGGCCTACCTTAGGGGTGACTGACATGCAGTAAAAGGGGGGTCACAGACATGGTACACACTTTAGGTGACACGTCACAGCGGCAGTAACACTGCACACACAGGCCCTGAAATGGCAGAGACCTGAGATAGGTTTGAAAGGCTACTTTGGTGGGTGGCGCAATCAGCGCTGCAAGCCCACCAGTAGCATTTAATTTACCAGCCCTGGGTATATGAGATACCACTTAACAAGGGACTGACAGGTAGATTAAATAGGCCAAACAGGTGTAGACCAATCTTACCATATTTAACACAGAGAGCACACGCACTTTACACTGGACAGCAGAGCTAAAGTACCCAGAGTCCTAAAACCAATCAATCAATACATTTATAGAGCGCGCTACTCACCCGTAGGGGTCTCAAGGCGCTGAAGGGAGGGGGGTGCTGCTACTGCTCGAAGAGCCAGGTCTTGAGGTGTGTCCTTAAGGTGAGGTGGTCCTGGGTCAGTCGTAGGTGGGCGGGGAGGGAGTTCCACGTCTTGGCCACCAACCACCAACACCAAGTCAGAGAACTGGCTAGGAGAAAGGCAAAAAGTTTAGGGGTGACGCTGCAAAAAGGGCCAAGTCCAACACTTACATGTTAAGAAATCTCTACAGTCAGAGCTGAGTTTGCCACACATAAAAGATAAGAGAGGCAGAGGCATAGCATTTTGTAGTAGGTCAAAAGTAGTATTGTAGTACTACTACAGGATACTACAAAAAACAGTTTGTGACTAGACCCCAACATGCCCACTTTGTAGGTGAGCCATTTGGTAGGTCTTCTCAAATAGAAGCCTTATTTAAATATGCCAACCGTCATGTCAGCTGTTTGCTGAAACTGTGACAATTTAATGCATTTGAAACGGGTCTTTCATGAAAGTTTAATGAATGAACAATATAGAAACCACTTGTTATTCACTTGCGATGCCACTTCCTGTTCTCAAAACTCCTGAGCGACTTGACCTGAAGTGTAGTGTAAGTTTATGATTTTTTGGTATTCACCCCAAAAAATTTACGAGCAGTATCTTTATTTCCGGCCTAGCTTTTTATGTGCAGAGTCTCTGCCATGAGTGTGAACACTCCACAGTCCTAAAGATAATACTTGTAAAATGTGTACATAAATCATAAAGTTACGCAATAGTATAAGTTTACCTTTGTGAATCGGGCCAACTAAGCTCGTCTAAAAATAAAATATATTTCTTATTTTATTTTAGAAAATTTGAATAACAATTTTAAAATTTAAAAAAATGTAACTTTTTAAATTAATTTACTTTTAAATAACTTTTTATAATAATTTTTTTATTATTTTTAATACAGGAAAAAATATAAATGTAATACTTTAGGTTGTTTTTTTTAATTTATATAAAATAGTTAATATTTAACTTAAACATACATTAACTTTTTTGAAACCTTATTAAACTATAACACTTTTACCTATGCTTTTCCACAGGGAGATCTCCACCCTGATTGCAAAGATCTCCACCAAGTATGAGGAATGTTGAATACAGTCACACCTAGTGGTAACTTTATGGCAATATATGACGTTTTACTGACTTCACCACCTCCTTCAGGTGCTCTGGGCACATGTAAGTCTACACATTTGAGTAACTGTACACTTAGAAATGGTGAATAGCCTAAGTAGTAACGTTACTGAAAAGTGTAAGAGTAATTTTACACATGTAGATTTACTCACAGGTAAATTTACCTTTGTGAAAACCCCCTTAACTTTTATTCAGTTCTTAATATGTACAATAAATATGTGTAGGAGCCCAAAGTTATTCCTAGAAGCCAAATTCCAGTATTGCTGTATGTTGGGTTTACACAATACCAGGTTTTGATTCTGTCTCACTCCTCTTTTTCTACTATCCTACACTTCCGGACCTTTTATCTCAATCTTGTGGGTTGATTTTCATCCCTACTGTCTCAATGTGTCGCTCTTTTCTCATATTTCTTTACTCCTTCTTTCTCACCTATTCACCTTTTTTGTTGCTTTTTATGGATCAATGTCTGGTCCACAAAAATGAGTGCCAGAGCCCATCACCCGAAACCACCAGTCCAAATAAACATTGCTTTTATTCTACTGGGGGCAGGTGTACCTCACCTCTCTTTGTAGTTAAAGCTTTGCCCGTGTTGCACTGATGAGACGTAGGGTGTGGAGACATTGCTTGATGGCTCAACAAAAGAAATGTACGTCCCAAAGTATAGCTTCTTGTTTCTCAGGGCCATACTACAGCACCAGATCACAGCTGTCAAATTTACGTCAGGAATGTTCTTAAAAGCAATGGCTATTTTTACAATAAAGTCATAAAAACACATGTAATGCCTAAAAACACTTATTTTGATTGTATATCGAATAAATGACAATAATGTAAAATGATAATGATAAGAAAGAATATGATTAGGCCATACACATAAGATCAAGGCATACCAGCTAAAGCAGCAGAATACACAACCGTTCTACAAGAGTAGCAAAACAACACCTGATTCAACTTCCACCACCCAACTGCTGTCAAACAAATACTGCTGCTTTTAAAAACTGATTAACACCATAGTGCATCAATAAGTATTCATCAGCAGCAAGAAAGCAAAGGTTGACCCATGGACATTGACAGGTGCAGCTTTCCATGCGTATTCCTGGAAAGATTACATGACATCTCCAGCAAGACCCTATTCCGGCTATCAGTGACTTAACACAAAATGATGCTCACGCTCCTCCCCGCAGGTTGTAATGAGGGGTCCCTGAGTTTGCTATATCTCAGAGATATTCCTTGGCCCTTGGCCTTGAAGGGTTGGGGGCCACTGGAGGGTTGGGACCCCCTTGCACCACAGGGATGCAGGGACCTGCGTTACTCCCCTGCTGCAGGGACGGCTCCTCCATTAGGGTGGTAAAATAAAATGATTATAAAGCAGTTAATAACTAGTTAAAAGCTGCTTTATCATCATTTTATTTTACTCCAGAGCCACCGCCGAGTCTTGAGGAAGAGGCCATCAGGAGCCAGAGGAGTGGTGCAGGTTAGGCCAGCCATCTTAGGACGGTTAAACCGGCATGCGCACTTGGATATCTCCAGACTTTTGATTGGGGATATCGGCAGGCTCAGGAGCACAGGCTCCCAGTCCCTGCTGGAGCGTGGAGACAGCCCGCTCTGCCCAATCCCTGCGCTTCTCTCATGCAGGGTAATCCCAGCATGAGAGTAGGATCTGGATTGGCATGGGGGAATCTGGGTGCCTGTGTGAACATGGTCTGAAGAGACGGCGGATATCAGGCTGCAGGTAAGTTTTTATTTTTTGTATTCACCCTGTGCTGCGTCACCGATTTCCCCAGCTAGCGGCCACCACTACCCTACTGGCTATGCAGAGCTCTCCATAGCAGAACACCCCACACAAAGGCAATCAGATCTTATGTGCAAATGCATTTTTGTGGGTTTTTTTCTCCAAAGAGAAAATATTTTTCTCTGCAGAGAAATCCCTCAGCCTGCATACACCCCGGCAATTCTGGAGAGATCTAAGTTAGGCCAGCCCTTGCCTAAAGTAAATTTCCTACCTTTTTTAGGCTGGAATGGGGAAGGAGAGGAGTTTGTGAATGTAACCCAGAAGCTATGTTTGTGGGTGGTACAAATTTCAAAGGCTTACTCCATTTCAGAATTGCCATATCCTGCCATTTACGGGTGTGGAGAGTTCTGCACTCGTGCCTGACACAGTTGTGGCTGCTCCCGCGAAGCAGTAGTGAGGCGGGAGGGGTAAGGGGGAAATATCACTTACCTGCCGTTTTTCTGTTCTCTCCGTCCTCTTCCTGGCTTCTGTTCGAACAGGAAGCAGGAAGCACCCAGACTCCCCCATGCCAATCACAACGCCGCAACGTATCGTTGTGATTGGTCTGAGCCAGTGGGAAGTGGGAGCCTGGACATGTTCTCCACCCAGGCTGTAATGCAGTCTAGTTTGAGAACATGCAAAGTGCTCATAAATGCTTGACCAGCTCCAGAGGGCCGGCCAAACATTCATGTGCACTTAGGAGTGTGTCACCACTCCTCCCCCCCTGCGCTTCCCAGCCTACCCACCCTACAAACTGTCTCAGTATGGAAAAATAAAATGATATTAACATCACGTTATTATGATTTTATTTTTCCTTTTTTGTCATGCTGAAAGGCAGGGGGGCGAGGCTCCTCCTCCTTCGCGGAGGAGCCGCCCCTGGCCTGACATCTCCCCAGATGTAAATGGGTCTAAGCCTGGCTGAAAACAATTTGTGACTTTCTGACAGGTGCAAGTAAATAAACTCAGTGGTTGTAAATGTGCATTTATGACTAAATGTACCTTTGTGAATAGGCCCCACAGTGTGGAAATGCTTACTATGTGATGTCATGACTGAACATAGTGCATCATAGCCCAGTCTCCTGGCATTATTTGGGATATTATCATCAAAAAATAGTCTAATTGTTCTTTTCACTTTAAAAAAATCTGTTCTTCAAATCAGCAGACTTTAAGTAACTCATTAGTACTGCTCACATTTTGACTTCGAGTTAGTTCTGATGAGCATGCAGTATGTGCTGCACAAATGTCCCGGATGTCGCATTCGCTTTACTCTCATGGGCACCAGGTGGCACTACTGCCACACCAAGGCAGTATGGATTTCTAGAATGGAATTATCTGTTCGTCAAACTCGTTTTTAGGTCTCGCCTGAGACAGCGCTTTAGCGCTGCTCTCGCGAGAGCTTTTGTAAATAGGGGATCTGGAAGTGCAAACGAGTGCTTTCAGGCCTCCAAATACAGTGCATGTGCGCCGGCCGGGCGCGCGCACCATTTGGAGGCCTGCACACCATTTGCTTTCACTTTCCGGCCGCACGGCCGCTTTGATGTTTGATCGCGATCACTTTCACTTTCGCGGCCGCTTGTTCTTGGAAGGCTTAACCTCTTCGATGCCGATGACGGAACGGTTCCGTCATGCACGTCGGTTGGGCTGTGCTTATGACGGAACCGTTCCGTCATGGCCCCGCCCGCGCTCAGATCTTTCAGCACTGCGCGGGAATCCGCGCAGCGCTGAAGAGGTTACATCTCACTGAAGCTTTCGCTTCGCCCCTTATTTATTTACCTCAGAGCCCCTGCTGCAGAATGAAGTATGCCAAACTGCCTTTAAGCCACCCTCAATCCTCTCCACCCCCAAGCAAGTGATGTCCACGTCCGGGGACTTGAAAACTCCCGCAGTCCCTTATTTTACGGCCAGCGCGCTTTATTAGCTGTGGTCGGGAGAAGCCGGAACTCCACAAGATCACCCCCCGCACCGACACGCATTTGTTAATAACCTCGGAGTCTGCGGAATATCAATGCAAAGACAGCCTTATTGCCTCGGCGAGAGGGAGCTCGATGCCGGCGCAGCTGCCATGAATCCATGAAAAACCTTCCTCAGAGCAGCACGCGCCACCGAAAAGGCACGCGCTGCGCATCTCTTAAGGCACCTCCCGGACAGCTCCATCAGATATAAAGATGCGGCTTTTCAGCTAGGGATTCGTCTAATTCAAGGAACCTTGTTGAGGACTAGCTGTTCAATGACCCTGCGTAATGAGTCAATGTTGCTCGGCGAGAGTTATTTTACCCTTCCTAGGAATGGAGTTTATAAATGCGCAGTCATTTTACATGCTGAAACATTGAAAGCGATTGACAGCATTGATCCCTGCAGATAAATGTGCACACTCTGTAATCCTGCTCTGGAAGTTTGAGACCTTTAGCATCATTTTATGTAGAATCCAAGTGATTACTTTCTTTCCCTTAATTGGAAGCGCTACATGAGTTGCAAAATACCCTCGCCCCACGTATATATTTCTAGGTCACACCTAGTAGCATAATGAGCACTTCAGAGAAGTGGCTATGTCTTATTTACTCTCTGTCTCGATTTAGCGTCACTCGGATCCAGAGCCGATTCACATATCCAGAGGCTGCAGAGTTGTTGAGAGACTGGTGAAATTCCACTAGGAACCCGTCATTAGCCACATGGTGAGCGAGCAGGGCAGGTCTAGGTTTGAACTATGCCTATTTTATTTTCAATAACAGTGGCCACTGGCCGATCAGAGCATGGGTTTCCTGCCACCAGTGGGACAGCAGCGTCTTTACAAACGCTGAGACTACTCCTATGCAACACAGGTACTCAACATAGTAATATCAGCACTCCTGCAGTGCCTTCCTTCCACAGCAGGTCTGCCTTGGTTCACGATAATTGAAAAAAATTAACCAAAGTACCAGATTGTAATGGATTGGAAAATGTAAGTCTAGGGTTGGGACCATTGTCTACAGTTGTATTGAAGAACGTGATCAACCCAGGTGTGTGTGTGGTGTGCGATTGGCATTAATGTCGAAATGCTATCATGCATTACCGGACACTTAGACTGGATTTTAATCTGCCTTCTTCCAATTTTCCCATGCCAGATCTCCAAACAGCTGCATAGTGATATTTTGCCACACTGTCCCTTTAATGCTATTTAAAACATTAATAAGTGCTGCAGAGAACAGTCAAGTGATGTTCTGGCATACAAGCAGAACGACAAGATCTTGGGTTATGTCTTATGGGGATAAGAATTGTGGTTTGGTTATTAATTTACGAATTTCCATTCAAAATCGGTATCTCGGACTATTGCCTTCATCGTTTCAGACTTTTCCATCGTTAGTGATACAAATGACATAAATATGGACATAATGACTAAATGACACGTTATGCACGTGGAAAGAAGCAGCCATAACATATTGCAATCATCTTGAGTTTAAATAAAAGGTTAGCCGTAACCAGAGTCCATCTTTGCACCATATAGAATTTATTGTCAGGCCTAACAATTTACTGATAGGTTGAAATAGTAGATGCAAACTTAAACAACATGGGCTCTTGCTGAAGATTTTAAAGATCAAAAAAGTGCTAGGTGTTTGTTTAGGGATCGTTCCGTAGTATAAGCACATCAACACAAAACAATCAGAGTATAGTCTGGGACCTGGAGAGGATGGTGCCACAATCTCCGAGATTTCTGGGAATATACAATACCCACCTTTACCAGAGCCATGACCTGCATCAGGGTTGCTACAGGCCAGTTGTATCCACAATTTCATGTTTCAGCGGATTTGTTGGGGGTAATCAGATTATCTGGCCTTTGATGTGTTATGATCACCATTCTTTGCTCTGGCCAGGGAGTTTACCCTCATTGTCCTCTCCAAAGAATACTGAATGCATGTGTTAGGATTCAACAAAGTCTGGCAACTTCAGCCTGATTCCACTTACTGAAAGTTTACATAAAAGAGTGCCTGGGGACGAAGCAATACTGTCACAGCGATAAACAGTAGTGTAGGCTCAAATACACCCTGGCCAGAAATCTGACTCTGCTGGACCAAATATCCCACAAATAAACATTAGCTAGCTTGTTACTAAAAACCATACATTTGTGCATGAAAAAGAGCCTTTTTTTTTATTTGTATCTGTACAATATTTAGGTGAAGTGTGCTGTGTTAAATCGACAAGACTCCGGTTACCCAGCATGCTAATGTATCTTAAAATGCACACTGGGAAATATGTTCGAGATCTTTTCTAATAATAATCATCCCTTTGCTTTTGACAAGGCGGTGATTTCATGTCTATCGGGACAATATTTCCTAGAGGGATCTTGGGTCAAGTTTCTAGGTCTCTCATCTCCAAGTGGGTTAATGTACAGTGTTGTTAAGGTGATAGAGTTTTCCAGAAAGAAAGGGACAGGCGAGGAACACATGTTGTGGGGAGACAAACACTTTTTTTTTACATTGGCGGCACCAGCGCTTTACGCGTAAACATGGTAAGCTAAAGCGGGTGCTTTACAAACCAGTTTTTATTAAAAAAAACGTTTTTGCACTTAGGTTTCATTTTAGTTAGAACTCGGATCAGTAATTAAATAGAAAAACATTATTCGGGGCTCCCGCGCTTTACCTTTAAACATGTTAAGGCAGTTAAGCTAAAACGTAGTGTGATTGCTTCAAAAGTAAAGAAATATAATTTTTTTTGTCTATTTCTTTACGTTTGCAGCAATCGCAGGACCAGCGCATTAGCTTTTAACATGTTTAAAGGGGCTTTTACAAAAGTAAACACATAGGAAAACAAGCATTTGCAATGCAATAGGTCTCGCAGTTATACGAGTTTGAGCTATTGGCATTGTAAATGACAGTGCCTTTTATTTATGTTTTCAAAAAACCAAACTTAAATAAAAAGCATTGTCATTTACAATGCCAATAGCTCAAACTCGTATAAATGCGAGACCTATTGCATTGCAAATGCTTGTTAAATATGTGAAAAATACTATCAAGCACATACGGTGCTTTGCATTGAGAGATGCACCTTCCGAGATAACAAGAGGATGTAATCAAATGGTTTTAGAAAGTGATTGGTTCTCAGAAAAGGGCGGAAGCTGCAAACGTGGTTAGTCTGGTGAGTAGTTCTGTGAGTAGCAAGACTATAGATAGTGTAGAACCTAAACTGATGTTGCTTAATATTTAGATTATGAATGGTGTCATTACAATATTCTGCTGCTGTTTGGAAAGGTCCTTTAAGTGCTGTGGGTTCTTGTGTCTCTGGTGCCTCAGCTGTTGAACAACTATGCACTTTATGTCATTGTTATGCGTCATCTCTCAGGTCCTCTCTGTCGCATGTATTCTTTTAGGGGCTATATAAATCTCACATTGTGTTTGTACAAAATCAGCAATGTCGTCTACATTTTGACACTGTGCTCACTCTGTTCCATGTTGTGTTTTTTGCAGCCACCTTCTCTGACTTATATTGAGGATCAGCTCCCTAAAAGTAAATTGCAAGATGAAGATGATGAACTCAGACGCAAGAAAGGGTAATATGTAGTTTAAGGCGGATAGATTATCTTTGTCTATTCATGCTTTTGTTATAAGACAACAAGTGCTAATGGTTGTAACAATGCCTTGTGTGTTTGTGCGAAATTGTATTGCAATGGGAGCATGTTTCTCCTGCAGAGGCCATGGGAGGCTTGAAAAAAGTGCTCCCTCGTACAAGAGAAGTGAGTCTGATAATTTCGAAAAAGTTATAACCGCTCACTATGACAGTAATCGGACTAACTCGGAAGCTAACTCTGCCTCTTGCCACGATCAAATCTAAAGGGACATTTGTTAAGGTCACCATGGTCGCCCCGTGAAGCAGCAACTTACTCCAGTCCACCTTAATGAGGACTCACCACTGCAACACCAATTGGAAGCTCTGCTCCAGATCTCTCCTTTTGACAAAATGTGTCCTCTTTTCTGTCCTGTGTCCCTCCAAGATGGCCATTTTCTCCAGAATGGTCACAGTCATCTTCACGCTGTCTCACCACCATACTGGGCCCTAGTGGGCAACAACCTCTTTATCTGTCCACATATGTCTCACTGATTGTCAACCTCATGATGCAGGGGGTTCCGTCTCCCTTCCTTGTTTGCTACAACTGACTTTACTTACCTCATCTTCTACCTGCTGTCCAATCCATGCCAAAGTCTACTCCGCTTTCCTTTTCTAGCTCCTTAACAGGGGCGGCTCCGCCATGTGGTCGGAGGAGCGTCGCCCCACTGATTTCACGCAGTGCGAGAAGCAGAACCATAAAATGGTATTATGAATACCATTTTTTGTTTCTGCTTCTCGCACTGCGGGAAAGCAGAAGGGTTTGGTTGGGGGCGGGCCGGTGGGCGGTCCTGCTCCAGGCAGGGGAGGAGTGGCTTGCCCATTGTTGTAGGCGCTGACTGTATGGTCGGCCCCAGGGCAGCCCAACCCGTTCATGCACACTCTCACATTTTCTCCATGTAGGCTGCATGCAGCCTGCATGGAGAAAACACCTCCCCATAGACGCCTGTGCGGTCGGTGTCCCACCCAATCACAATGCTGCCATTGCAGCATGGTGATTGGCTTAGGGGAGGGAAGGGAGGCTACATGCTTGGCTGCTTCCTGTGTGGAGAGGATGCAGACTTCTCCCACGATTCCCTTCATGGTACCCTATGCCAGCTGTAGCTCAGACCTTGGCTGTGCAGGCTGCAATGCTCTCAAAATACCCCAGAGATGGTCCATGGATACACAATAATCCTCAGCTGAGTCCTGGTAGGGTGGCAAAGAGCCGTTTGTCTTTACTAGAGGAACATGTGTTAAGCAGATTTTTATGTAAATTTAAACACCAAAACAACGTCAAGCGGCTAAGTAAAACCAGTGTTGTGGATTTTAGCAGCAAAATTAAGTCAGTTCAAAAGAGTACTGCAAAATATTATCTTTGCTGTTAATGGTGAAAAGCACTAGTGACAATTGGTCACTTGAAGGTCAAGTTATGTGGAGCCCAGAAGCATAAAGGGGATGCGGGTTCCAGGACTAAGCCACACCAGTCAGTTCGATTTTACCCGGCTTGAGAAGCCCAGGTGCACAGTTGTCCTCGCTGTCCGTGGTGCTGAATCGGGAGCCCGGGGAAACTGAGTTTTCAGCTTACATGGTGCTATGGGGAACCGGATGCAAAAAGTCAACAACAAAGCCACTGCTGACAACGGATGAAGGTTCTGCGGAGCCCTCGAGGTGTAGTGTTGAGTAAAGGGGGGTAGTTGCCAGACTGGCGACCAACAAGGTTTGGCAGCAGTGAGGTCAGAGGAAAGTTATTTCGATGCCCCGAGGAAAACCATAGCCACCTAAAACTTGTTGGAGGTCAGGACTACGTTTCCCACAATGCACTGGACCATCCACTTCTGGGTGATCCCACGGAGGGCCCAATGGCCGGCGATTCTGTGGTCTGGAAATGTTGTTTTTACCTGCGGTATGCAGGGGACTAGCGCCGCTGGGCCAGGGGAGTCTGGATTTGCCTTTGGCTCTCAAAGGGGTGCCTCTGTCTGGGGGAACGAGGCTTTGGTCAAGTCGAGTCACAGTCATGCAGTTCCAGGAAAGTTGTCACAGGTAATGCATATCACACCTTTGCTGTGTGCAGATTCTGTTGTCTCAAACACAGGTCTCCTCTTTGTCCTTTGTTGCAAGTAAGATCAGAACTGAGGTTTTGGTGTCAGGTGTAGTCCTTAAATCAAAGATTTAGGGAAGTTAGGGGTGTGGGTGCAAGTGGCCAATGGGCTGCAAGCACCAACAGCTAATTTGCCCCTGGGTGTGAGTCACCTTTTCTACCCAGAACCCTCTTCTCTACCACTTTAAAATTAAATTGCTGAAGTCTTCCTTAGCTGTACAGACCTGGTAGCTCACCCTAGATTTGTGGCTAGGTTTCTGGCAGGTTACACCTCCTGAATACCAAATGTTCCCACCTGCCTGGGTGAAAAGGTGCCTAGGGGGAGGGGAAAGGCTGTTTCCTCTTTTGGGGCAGCCTGGTTGTATATCACAGGGGTTGGAGGCATTGAAGATTACTGCCTTGATGTGCCACTTCACTTGCCATACTGTCAGTGAGAGAGGTGAGACCTCCTTCCCGTCCAGGTCATTATTTCTGACTCCTGGTAGAGTTCACACCTCCTTGCAGTTGGTTAGATCCCCGTCTTGTCAGCAGCAGCTGGGGGCTGGCAGCCAGAGCGCAGGAAAGGCTGGGGCAACCAGGTGGGAAACCTCTAAGGTAGCTACCTGGGTGCATGCCACATCGTCCTCGACATAAAATTGATGTCAGGAGTTATGAGGCACTTTGTTTGAAACCAAACATGACATAGTTTGGCAGTACCATAATGGAGCTGCCAACCTTGGATTTACAAGGGTGCCAGTCCATGTTATCCTGTGGACCTCCTATCACTTATAATAGCGAATAATTGTAAAGGCCACTATAGGGGCATATAAGTGTGCACTTACATGCTCACGCCTTTAATATGATGCAACCTGCCTCTTGTGCTTAGGAGGCCACCCTTAGGAGTGACTGGCATATATTAAAAATAGTGCATTGACTTTGCCCCAAATGGTGAGGGCAAAGTTGAGTTCATGCAGTTTCCACCACTCAGGCAGGCTGCAATGACATGCTTGCTGTCAATAGGTTACTTGGGTCTCTCACGGTTGCACAAACAGTGCTACAGGCCTTGGTGACCCCTTTAACACCCATGCCTACCACTAGTACCATATACTAGGTACTTATAAGGGGTTAAAGTCCTTCCCAATTGAGGTTACCAATTCACACATCAGTTTTAGGGTGAGAGCATGGGAACTGGGGCCTGGGCAGCAGGATTCAGTGCACTTTCAGAGTCATAACCATAAGCATTGGAGCAAAAAAGTCAGAGTGGGGGGAAACCATACAAAAAGGTCACTTTCCTACACTTGTCTACTATCATTTTCCATGTTCTCCTCCATATACTGGACCCTGCACACTACTGACTTGCTGGGGTAGAGGTTTTTGTGAGTTTAGTATTCATTAACAATAGGCGACAGAATAGTAATCTATACTCAAATCCACATGTCTACACTTATATCATACTATTGCCATTGAAAATATTTTTTAGGACCTGTTAAAGTGCCTTCTCTTGTCTCATACAAAATAAGCCTCAGTTAGACCTTGATGCCAAGTTGTTCAAAATGGATGTCTCAACCACCTCGTTCACTGGTTATCATTTCTGCTGTATGTAGTCATGTTTGTTTATTTCCGAATGACACTGTTCTCGATGAAAACTCTCTAGCATGTGCTCAATAACATTACATTTCTCAAGGTTTCTTTCTTCTGCTCGCAGTATTGCACTCATTCACAGTGGTTCACTGTTGTTTTGTAGCTAGCTGAAATCTCCAAATGACATTAACATAGAAGGGACTGAATGTTATGTTATGTTAATAAATTTGCTAAGCGCACGATTACCCAAGGGTGTCTTGACGCTGGACCGTGGACTAGCCAGTTTCTGTAAAGATGAAGATGACTATTTATCAAATAGCCATGTTTTCAAGGCCTTTCTGAATGCAAATAAAGTCGGAAGTTTGTTCCAGAGTCTGGGGGCAGCTGCCCTAAAGCTATTTCCATCCCATGTGGCCTTAAAGACTCTCGGAGTTGCTAGTAGTTTAGCTCCTTTGGAGCGTAAATGCCTTTTTGGGATGTACCAGGAAAATCGGCGCCTCGAAAAAATGGGGCCAGTATTCTGGTGTGCTCTGTAGGTGATGCAGAGAGATTTAAAAATAATGCGGTTCCTGACTGGGAGCCAATGCAGTTTATGCAGATGATTTCTGACAGATGAATGCTTAGGAATACCCAGCAAAAGACGGCACGCTGCGTTTTGAATCATCTGCAGCGTATTGAGTTGTTTCTCAGGTAGGCTGATATAAAGGCCATTGCAGTAGTCTAGCTTGGCCAAGATCAAAGAAGAGATCACTGTTTTTTTTCTGTCCATGGGGATAAATGGGAGTACTTTTTAAATAGTTTTTAACAAGAAAAAACATGATGAAGACACAGAATTTACCTGTGATTTAAAATTAAATTTATCATCAATAACAACGCCAAGGTTCTTAGCCTGACAACTGGAATCGGAGCCGATCCCAGTTCATCCGGTCACCAACTCTGTGACCAACAAGGAAGGAAATTGCCAAATGTGATGACCTCAGTCTTGACTGAGTTTAATTTCAGACAGTGAGAGTTCATCCATTAACTGACTGCAAGCATGCAATCCTTGACATTTTGCATTTGTGGTGACGATTTTTTTGATACGGATAAGACAATTTGTGTATCGTCTGCGTAAGATGTCACTGCCAGCTCATCCAATTCTTATAAGTATAGCCAGTTCAGATACATAAATATTGAATAGCGTGGGGCTTAAAGATGATCCCTGAGGAACTCCGCAGGGAAGGACAAAGGACGGAAATTCATAGCTTCCCAGGGCTACTGATTGTGTTCTGCCAAACAGAAAGGATGAGAGTAGTGTGAGTGATTTATCAGAGATGCCAATGGAGTTTAGGCGCTTTAATAAGAGATTATGATCTACGGTGTCAAACGCAGCGGAAAGATCCAATAAAATCAAGGTGGCTGCTCCCCCTGAATCCAAAGTCGCTCTAATTTCATCTGTAGTTTTGATTAAAGCAGATTCAGTGCTATGGTCTGTTCTGAAACCAAACTGTGTCTCATCAAGATAATTATGTTTTAGTTAATAATCAGTCAGTTGTGCATTCATTATTTTCTCCACTAATTTAGCGGGAAAAGATAGACGAGAGATAGGTCTATAATTATTAGGTTGTGTGGAATCAAGACTAGGTTTCTTTAACAACGGTACTATAGAAGCTGTTTTCCATATAGCAGGGAAAACACCTAGAGAGAACATAGTGTTAAAAATATTGGCAAGACAAGGAGCTAGCATATTGGAGGCTAGCTTGAAGATACTAGGGGGAAGTGAATCATGGGGGGAGCCTGATTTAGTTTGTTGGATAAGAGTGGTGACCTTATCATTAGTGATAAATTCAAATTTAGAGAAGCTAGAGGCGTCAGAAGGACAGATGTTAATGGAAGTATGTTTGTCTCTGCTAATATTAGTGCCAAAAATGTCATAGATTTGCTTCACTTTATCAAGGAAATGCTGCGCTAGAGAGTCGCAGAATTTTTGCGATGGTTCAAAAGAATTTATTTCTGAGGAACCTGATAGTTTGGAGACCACTTGAAAGAGTTCTCTAGTAGAATTCTTTGCCTGATCAATTTGTTTAGTAAAATAGGTGTGTTTTTCTGCGTTAATTAGGTTTTTATATTCAATTAAAAGAGTTTTATAAATGGCAAGGTCCTGAGCACTATAATCAACGCCTTTCTCCAACGCCTTTCCTGTTGTCTACATTCTTGTTTTTTTGCTCTGAGAGTCTCTGAGAACCATGGGGAAGTAGGTGATTTTCTTTTGTTTGTTGCTTTTTTCAGGGGGGCTAATCTGTCGGCTGCTTGTGCAAGCCAGTTGTTAAATTGCAAAGAGGTAATTCCTGCACCTTTTGAAGGCTCAAATAGGGTTCCCAGTAATTCATCATTTAGCTTTTTGCTGTCAATTAATTTCCAGCTACGTTATGTTGAAAATAAGTGTTTAGAACTATTTCCTAGCAGAGTGGAAAAGTTACATAAATCGAAAATAATAGCTGAGTGGTCTGTCCAGGTCAGAGGTAAGATTTCTTTGAGTAGCTAGTGTCATTATTTGTAAAAATACCATCAAGGGTATGCCCTGCCTGATGAGTGGGGCCTGTGACAATTTGTCTAAGACCAGTCAAAGCCATGAGTTCATTTAAGGTATCTGTATTGGTGTCAGAGGAAATTAAAATCACCTAGAATGTGTGTTGATTTCTCGGCCGCACATACTTCAAGAAGTGATTTAACTGTATTTAGAAAGCTTGCTACCTGGAGGTCGATATAGTAATATCCCTACAAAAGTGGATTTATTATCAATTTTTACATTTAATGAGATAGCTTCACAATCAATGTTAGGTATGGGCTTGCAACATGCTTTTAGCTTGTCACGATAAATCATAGCGACTCCTCCCCTTTTTTTCTGTTGTATCAAACCTAAGGAGCTGAGGGTCTGGGTTTTTGTTTAACAGTTTCCCCCCACCAAACTATTGCTGGGGTCTTGATCTACCGCCCACCCGGGCCGGTCGGAAGGTTCTTGGAATCAATAGGCCTTGCCATCACACCAATCATGGCCAAATTTGGACAATGTTTGATATTAGGAGACTTCAACATTCATTTTGATCAAGAAATGGACGTAGACACAATCAAACTTTATGAATTATTCAACATTTTTAAGTTGGCTCCCTATGTCACACTTCCTACACATGAAAAAGGACATATTTTAGTCCAGATCTTCTCTACAATGGAGCTGGAAGTAACTGTCCCCGAGCGTATTGTTTGGTCGGACCATTTTCTGGTTAATTTTATAATAAATAAGACGCCAACCAAGCCGGTAATCTGTTATAACTCCCGGCCAGAAACCTTTAGATCTTTTAATCAAGTAACACCTGAAGCCATTACACATATGTTCAATCAATTTCCCCTAGTTGTTAATAACAATTTGGAGCATGATGTGCACGCTTTGGAAAATTCGCTACATGAGTGTAGTATGCAGCTAGCCCCTATTAAAACTCGAGTAGCCAAACAAGGCCGAAATTCGGCACCATGGTTTAATGAGTCTCTTAGAATGAGTAAAAGTGCCTGTAAGATTCTAGAACGGCATTGGAGAAAGAACTTTGACCCGGCTGAAAAAATAACATATAAAACAGCTTTGAAGGTACATTATGCAAAGGTCCGCGACAAAAAGAAACAATTACTGGCCAGGAAAATCAAACAAGCAGATAACTGTGCGAAGGAATTGTTTAAGATCGTCAAAGACTTTACTGTCCCTCCAGCCTCAAAGAGCCCTTTTTCCCCTACGGCCACCTGGACAGATGAAATTGCCCTATATTTTTATAATAAAATTTAAAAAATTCAAGACTCTTTTGGGAGTCTCGGTCAGAATGCGACTAGCAGCATGCTCAGCTCTTCTCCTATAAATCTTCCCAGCAGGAACACTCTAATGGAGTTCGTACCTATGCCTAAGGAGATCTCCCTTAAGATCATGACAGCTTTAAAATCCGGATCACCATCTGATCCTGTTCCGACAAAAATATTGGCTACAATTGCTGAAGCAATAAACCCTGCGGTAAACAGAATACTCAATCTTTCTTTGTCAGAGGGAATGCTGCCCGCTATATGGAAGCATGGGAAAATTCTCCCTCTTCTAAAAAAGCCATCAGCAGATCCACTGGTAGTTAGTAACTATCGGCCCATATCTCTCCTACCGTTTTTTTCAAAGGTGGTGGAGAAGTATGTGAATACAACCATGACTGATTTTATTGAAGGAATCAGACACTCCATCCGAGTCAATCGGGATGCAGAGCGAATTTTAGTACAGAAACTGCCCTACTAGAAATTGTAGAAACTATTACAAATTCACTTGACACCGGAGGAAAGGCAGTACTGATATCACTGGATTTATCAGCGGCCTTTGATACCGTGCCCCATGATCGTCTCCTTCTGAGATTGAGGGAGAGTAACATAGGGGGCACGGTTCTTAGATGGTGTACCTCCTTCCTAGAAAATCATCAGCAAACAGTGTGGGCCCCACCTTTCTCTAGTTCCATTCAAGCTTTAAACGTAGGGGTCCCACAGGGTTCGGTACTGAGCCCTACCCTTTTTAATATATACATGGCCCCTCTAGGTTCTCTTGCCGAAAAATATGGGGCAAAAATTATATCCTATGCTGACGATACACAATTGCTCTTCACATGTGGCAAGGAGGAGGTGCTAGATGGTAATAAAATCAACATCTGTCTGACCGAGGTGTTTAACTGGTTTAACCAAAACCAGTTACTCTGTAACTCGGACAAATCAGAAATTATCTTTTTTGGACACACCCCGGACAATGAATGGCGTCAATGGTGGCCAAAAAATCGCTCACCTTCTGAGAAACCTGCCCTTACGGTGAAAAATTTAGGAATAAAATTGATTCAGATATGACCATGAAGACTCAGGTTCAATCTACGGCAGGCACGTGTTTCGGACTGCTAAAAACAATGAGAAATTTTCTCCCCCTCCTCCCAATTGCACACAGGAAAACTGTGGTCCAGGCTCTGATCATGTCCAGACTAGACTATGTAAACGTGCTGTATCTGGGCCTCCCGAACTATCTATTAAACCGTTTGCAGGTTGTTCAAAATGCAGAGGCTAGGGCAGTCCTGACAGTGGGTTATTTGAGCACCTTGCATTGGCTTCCAGTAAGGCAGAGGATCTGTTTTAAATCTCTGGTCTTAACTTTTAGGCTATGAATAAAATCGGAGCCCCATACCTTAGGAACAAAATTCAACTCTATAAACCCTTCAGAACACTGCGCTCATCTTTCCAACAACTAACAATTGTGCCCAAATTTCTCCTCTCTCGTAAGGGCGGCCGCTCCTTTCAGGTGATCGCAGCAAGATTATGGAATAGCCTCCCTCTTATGCTGCGGCAAGAACGCGACCTTCTCAACTTTTGAAAAGGCGTGAAGACCTGGTTTTTTCAAAAATAGTGTGGCAGTTACTTTGGTTCGTTCTCTGTGTTGGGGTCATGCTAGCGCTGGGACACTCTGTGGGTTAGCCGTGCGCTTAAGAAATACCCTATAACATAACATAACATAACATAACATAACAAATACCTTGAAACCCTGAGGGACAGCATGATAGAAATCAGGGCCTGTCGTTTTGTCACCCCAAGTTTCAGTGACAAAGAGCACATCCAACTGTTTTTCCACAATCAACTCGGCGATCTCTAGTCTGTGTTTGGGCAGGGAGCGCGAATTAATTAAAGCCCACCGGGTAATATCTAGAGGTTTTGATATCAAAAGAGAGTTTGAGTGAGGAGAAATCCGTGCTGCTAGGTCAGGCTGGAATACAAAACCACAAGTGGAGCAGCTATCAAGATGTATTATAGGAAAATTGCAAAGGTCTAAGCCAATACAGTGTTTAGGCTTGTTATTCAGCATACGTAGGTCCTCACCATAGTACTGGATTTTTACAGTCTGGTCCCTGGCGATCATAACGGCATCCCTGATGCCTGGCACGGTCTCAGCGTGGACGGGCGCAGATGGGCTTGCCTTTGGCGTGCCGCTGCGCGCTAGATATCCCAGATGTTTTTATACTCCTCCCATCCAGAGGTCACAATTCGGCTAGAGCGCCTAAAAGCATTTAGGCAAACAAAGACTCTCTCCGCCTCGACGGAAATACCACGGTGGACCGGAGAGTGCAAGTGTACCAAGAGGTAAGAGCCAAAGTTAAAAAGATTCACAATCAATTTAAAAAACAGTGCAAGTATGCAGTTTTAAAATCGAAGCAATATTTATGTAGTGGTATAGTACTTAGGTGGAAAGGCTATATTACGCTTCTTAACTCAATGTTCTTATTACTGAATGCCCTCATGGCAGTGACATTATGCATTTGCACTTTACAAATTTTGTATTGTACCTTTTGAGTTTTTGTAATGAATATTTATAATTTTCTAATTCTATCCTAGAGCTTACTTATGAGTGAATTGGTTTTTATCTGCCTGGCTGTTGCTGGTCTCTGTATATTTCCTTGGCTAATAAGATGCAACAATTCAAGAGCAAATGTTGTAGCCTGTTGGCAAAGTGAATGTTTCCATCATGATACTTGCAGGAAGAATAATGTGAAAAAGTATATGTGTGCAATGTAAATTAATGGGTTTTTTTTCGTCTGATGAATAGATTACATAAATCAAGAATGCTTGCAGAATATTAAAGCATTTGCATTTTAACAATACAAGTGTCTTGACAGAAAGCAAAGAAAATGTGTTTTTATTTTGTGAAACATCGTGTTTCCTACATCCGTGCTAACAGAATGTTATGTATTTAAAAATGTCACAATTTGATCTGTACAATCTGTATTGTGCAAAACAGTATATATGAACTTGTGATGTTGTCAGTTGTTGCTCTTCACTTTTCTTTTTGGAGCCATTTTTTTGGCATGGACACTTCATTTGGGTTCTTTTCAGATCAGATCATTTTGCACAGTTGCTTTTTTGTTGCCAGAGCTCATGTCAAATCATATTTTTGCTTTGGAGCTCTCTTGTTGGCAGGCTCACTTTAGTTTACTTGGAACAGTTGTACAGATGGCTTATTTTTAATTATTAGGCTTTCTCTTTTGTTATTTATTCTAAATAACTCGACTTTTGAAGTATTTCTTTTTATTCTGGTGTGTCTATTGTTTCCTTAGACAAATCATGTGCAGTGTGCAGTGTGCATACAATTGATTTTCTGTTTTGCATTTGTATTGGCTACATTGTAACTGTAATTGTGATTATATTCAGTGAATAATCCTAACGATGAAAAGATCCTTTCTGTAAATGAGTTATTGTCTAGTTTTGCCTTCTAGTGGTCCTTAAGATTTTCTCTTTTTGATAGAAGGAAAACGTCGACAAATATACCAATGCCTAAAATATTCCACTGTCCAGTGCTCTTGCTTATCCTCAGTAGTTTATGGAACCATGTGGTCTTCTCGGCCACTCAGAAACTACTAGGGTTTACCATAGGCCTAAGAAGAATTTTGATTTTGCCGGAGTAATTGGAGTAATTTCTGTAATTCTTTGACACAGATTTACCGATAATTATGGGATTACTACCCCTTGCGTCATTAAGAGTAATTTGAATAAGAAAATCCTAAAGCGAAAGAACATTTAATGAGCGTGAGCAGCCCACAGCACTGGCTATTCATGTTCCGCTGAATGTTGTGCTGTTTCTTAGTGCAAAATGCACCCTTGCTTCCATTTCGGATTTTTAGGATGCATTTTGCCCTAAGAAAGTAGCGCTAAATGCTTCTAGTAAGTTGGGGGATGTTCCTACCCCAAGACCACATTTAAGTCGCTATTTGTGTTCTGTCACTTTCAGCATTATTTCTAAGTGCAAAATGCATCCTCATGTCTATTTTTAATGCAATGGGGCATTTTTGCATCAAGAAATGGCGCTAAACGCAGCACTACTCTTCTTGCGTAATTCAAGCATAATCTCGTGGAATTCTTAGGTTGTTCCGCTTGATTAGGATACACAGAATTACATGAGTTATGCCACCCCTAGTTTATAAACATACATTGCATGTGTTGCCTGTTCCAACAGCATGGCGGGAGAGGAAGAGGCTTACCTATCTCCAAAGATTTCAACCTAGAGTTATTACCTTCTTCTGAGACTTTTAGGCATATGATGCTCCTCCATTATACAGTGTCCTCCTCTTTATGTCTCTATTAACACTCATCTTTTTCGCTATTGTTGGTAAAAGATCTCATACGAAGGAACATTCCTCATTCCAAAAGAGAATGCTCACACACACTAGCGTCTAATTTTGGCATATCTCTTTACAATGCAGATGAATGAAGTACAAAGAAAGGTAGGGAGCTCATTTGTTTACCCCTGAAATGTTTCATGTAATATTTTGACGATGATGCTAGGGACTTGGGGGCATATCAACAACAACCGGCGATAATTATCTCTAAGCGCACTTAGCGCTAGGATAATTATCGCCGGCTAGCGTGAATTTTTATCGCTGAGATAGCGTGCTATTAGCAACGCTTATCTCAATAGCGATAAAAATCCTCACGCTAACAGGCTAACGTTACCTTGTTGATAGGGAAACTTAGCCATGATATCCTCCTTCCATAGGATATCATGGCTAAGTCAAAAAAATACCAGATGTAAAAAAGCAGCGTTAACCGCGGTTAGCGCTGCTTTTTTTGTCTCTAACAGGGTTAGCGACATTCTTGATAATAGGAGAAATGTCGCTTAGCGACATTTCTCCTATTATTTTACTCTGGAAAGCCCCCTTTGCATCTCATTAGAGATGCAAGGGGAAGCGTAGAGTAAAAGGGTGCTAACATGCAAATTTGCATGTTAGCACCCTGTTGTTGATAGGGCGCTAGTTTTATCTCTCCTTTTTTGGCTTTTAAAGCCAAAAAAGCAGAGATAAAGCCCTTGTTGATATGCCCCTTGTTTGTACTCTTTGGCTAATTTACCTCACATTGATTTTTAGAGTAGCCTTAATTTCTCCTGACGCTCCTTTCTCTTGTTTTCTACAGGTGTCTGGAGCAGAAATACGACGCAGTGTGTGATTTCTTCCAGAAGCATAAAACCATCATTCAGAGAATTATCTATGCAATTTTGATAGCAGGTATATGCATTGCATATATTTTACCTAATGTCTTCCATGCACGTGATGTAGCGGAAACATTTTAATTTTCTAACACAACCTCAGCTACCACAAACTTCAATACCCCAGAGTTAGAGTTACTACAAGGGTCCTCTGATGGATCTCTTGATTGAGCTAATAGGGACTCGGATAATTAGAGACGGATTGCCACTTCTTCATGAGGACATGGAATAAAGAAAGGCCTTCCTAACAAACATGATACTCACACACATTTAATGACTAAACACCAAGAAATGACATACCATGAATAGTTATAACAAGCAAACTTTATCTAGGCTACGAGTTGAATGGTCAAGGCACAAAAATACATTAGTTTCATTTAATATTGATTATCGATTGAATACAGGTAAATCACGATACATCACAGTTCAGAGCAAAATACATCTCAAAATAATACCCTATGAAAGAGAGAGAGAGAGAGAAAAAAAGAGCACAACACAATTTTCAGAATGCAATAAAGAATCATACAAACCAAAGAATTGGTTGCAGATTTATCGGAACTGGGGACACAAGATGAACCCAGTAGGATGCTAGAGCACAGCGTGCAATAGCCAGAGTCTTCCAACCCTTCAGCCGAAAGTTTTGGCCAGCTCAACTTCACCAGCTGGCAAAGCCCAGGGGAAACAGGTGAGTTCAGTTCAGAGAAATCAGAGTTCCTACCGACAGCATGTCAGGCCCATAGGAAATTTTGCAAGAAGAGCCCGCACAGTCCTTTTCCTAAGGGGCAGTTATAATTGTTCATAGTTCCATACCACAAAAGTAGCTTTTGGGCAGTTTGCATTATTATTATTATTTCCATTGGTCAAAGTCTATGGTCTGTCCAAGGGGTGATCATTACCTTACCAAAATGATCCAGAAATTATACCTCATGTCATTGTCCAATGTTCATTATTTTACTAAAAGGTCAATTTCATCCCTCCTCAGAACTAGGTAGTTCATTTGTATCTTATCATGTCCGTTCCTAAGCGCTTTTTTCTGAGCTTTCAACAAAGTCGACACAATTTTATACTAGTAGAGAGGGTGTCCTTTATTCGAAAACTAGAAAAATTAACTTCAGCAAAAGTTCTCACAGCTAATAGTGTAGTCATGTCAGCATTTTCAAGTCTTTCTCGAAGGAAATTAAGATAATAAAATGCATTTTGAGGCCCACATGAAAGCCTGCTTCGATCTGGTTTGCGACCATTTTGCATGCTTCCACGATGCAGGTTGAACTCTTGCGTGGTTTACGAGTCACACTGTTAGTCATGTTTTTAAGTATGTATTAGTATCACACTACCCAATGAGCAGGAATTGACTGAGGCAAATCATACTAAGATAATCACGCTCCGTCACACGCAGTGTCACACTGCAGAATTTGGCACCAACCGTCCCTGTAAGGTTCACAGAATGCAATGGCTTGACCTCGGGTAAGGTAGGGGTGGTTAGAAATGTGGGGTAGACTGAGGGGAGAGGAAGAGGCGTTTTTTTCAGTATCATATCATGTTCTTCTGGTATTACTGTATTTCATTTATGAAAAAACAACAAATGGAACTCAATTTGATTAGCAATATTTTCTATTTTTTAATAAGGAGTGGGAAGTGTAAGTGATTTGCCCAGAAACCCAAATTGTCTAGATGACCACGAGATTCTAACCTGGTTCCCCAGCTCCCCTGTCAGCAGCTCTGGCAGTTACGCCACATCCTTGTTTCACTTCAAAGCTACTCAACTGTTTCTCACTATCACTTCCACATTTGGTCAGCAAGACCCTGTCAACACTGAACAAGCATTGGCAAAGCCAATAGATCTCGCCTTGTCAATGTGAATATCTTTTAGCCAAGTTGTCTTGTAGCACATCTGCTGCTCAGCATGGCTGAAAATCACTGAAAAAATGATATGATGCACCAGCGCAGGCCACATCATAGCACTTTTTTATGTTAGGAGGGGCAGGACAATAACCTCAACATGGGGGCGAAGAGACTCTGCATTTGCTCAACATCCTGTGCTTCTGGGCTTTAAGTAACTTTCAGTCATGCTGAACAGCAGATGTGCTGCTAGACAACATGGCTAAAAGACATTCACATTGACAAGGCCAAATGCTCAGGTATTGCCGAGACCTATTGGCTTTGCCAATGCTTGTTCTACTTAGGATCCTATGGAAGGCCAATGGTGCTGCTCGCCCATAGAGTGCGTCAGGGCGTGAACCCACTGCTTTCCTCTTCCACTAAATGCTTGGAATATTACAGCTTTTACATGAAAACAAACAATATCACTGACCATTTGTTTGCTTGGAAAAGCTGTCATATTATGTTAGCAGCAGAAAAGTACTCTGCTGACTGTATTGCATATGTGTCTGGTGGGGGCTGATATAGTCTGGCCTCACACAGATGCAATATATATCTGAAATGCTGCACTAGCCAGATAATGGAGCTTCAGGGGTTGTCAATTGAGTGCCCTCTTACCCAATTAGAAGTGGAGTAGAGAAAAAAGGTCTACTTCTGTACCTTCAACACTATGCCTGCTTCTGATTGGGTATAAACTGTGCACCTGGTTTGCAGCTGCCTTCAGCTGCTAAAATTGACAGGAAATGCATCATGCCCTGGCTTTCCACGTATCTGGAAAAGCCACATCTCTTGGAACCCAGCCAGATGAGTTCACCCTACAATGAGCATGGAAAAAACTTTAATCACTGTCCTGGATGACCACGGACAGGGAGTAGACGAGGACATTGACACTTGACTTATTATACTTGATGTGTGCGCCGCCTTCGATAAGGTGGATCCTTTCATTCTTGGAGACCGTAGGTCCACGAGGGTCAGTTGGGGTATGGTTTTTCTCATTTATTTCCAACAGAACTCAGTCTCTTGCTCAGCTCTCTTTCCACTCAACGTCTTCAACAGTGACATTTGGAATTCCACTGGGATCATTTGTGTTCCTTTTTTCCGCTACTATGATTAGGGCTTATATGGCAGAGATGATTTCATATGATGACAACACTCAATAGATCTTGAGATCGGGAAAACCTGTTGATCAAATTCAGGAGACTCTCATTGGCTGTCTTTCCAACATCTTAAATTGGATGAACATGCACCTCCTAATTCTTAATGCTTCTAAAATAGAAGTTCTTTTTCTTGGGCAAGAGTTTGTTTGGATGTCAACTGTCTGGCCTACAATCAAGCTGCCTTAGCTTCTATAGTGACAAGGACTTGAACTTTAACAAATGGATTCATTCAGATGTCTCCATTTCGATTTGTTCCTGTAAGGGAGAGGTGTGATGCAGTGGCCAGAGCAGCTGACTCCGGAGCGCGGGGCTCGTGGTTCAATCGCCAGTGGCAGCTCAGCATCATGTGCCTCTGGGAAATAATCTCCCTGACAGCCCCCAGCACCTTAAAACCCTTGGTAGAACCGAGGCACAAGAAACATAAGAAACAAACGCGGAAAACGCGAAAAGGGGGCAGGGTAGAAACACCCTGACCCCCTAGGCCTGCTCAGGGGGTCCCACAAGGACCCCCAGGGCCAAAAAAAGCATTAAAAAAAAAATTAATCGGTGAGATTCGCGCACCCAGCGTGAATTTCGGCCGAAATTTTTTACAAAATGAAGCGCTTCTTTGGTAATTGGCCCCGGGGGGGCCAAATCCCGGGGCATTTAAAAAAAACAGTGTGGGGGGGTCCACACTGACCCCGGGACCGCCACCCCCGGGGCTTATTATTATTGGGTGAGGGGGCTCTCAGGCCCCCCCAGCCCTGGGGACCGCCACCCCCCGGGGCTTCTTCAAAATGTGGGAGGGGGGCCGCGTGGCCCCCCTCCTGGTGCCTTGTCTAGGCCCTGGGGACCGCCACCCCCAAGGGCCAGCTCCTGCAGTGTCCCGGGGTGCCCACCCCCGGGACACTGTAGTTTGCAATGACAGGACGGGAGCCTGGCGGCTCCCACCCTGCCATTGCAAACTGCTTTGCTTCATTAAAGCGAGAGCAGGGAAACCTGCTTTCGCTTCAATGAAGCAAAACAGATTGCTTTTCCATATGGGGAGCAGCATGTTAACTGCTCCCCATGTGGAAAAGCAATGCCGGCTCCCGCAGGAGGCGGGGAGCCGGCTGGGACCGTGGGGGGATTGGGGACCCCCCCAAGGTCCCCAACAAGAGCCAGGCCCCGGGGGATGGGGTCCCCGGGGCCATAAGTGGCCAGAGGATGGGGGCCACGCAGCCCCCCTCCATAAAATGATTTTAAAAGTTGCCCATGACAAATATTCCTGTAAAATCAGCCAAACTATGAATTCTGATTTACTCACCTGTTATCAGGAGAGAACCCAGTGCTGCATCTTTTAGCCCAGCACTGACCCCGAAAAGTAATTCTAAGCGTACCTACCAGTAACTTGTATTTCCTTCCATAGGAATCCATTGTGTGGTTTTCAGCAGAAAGGTTTCTGTGTCAATTTTTGAAACGTACAAATATTCCTCTAAAAGCAGCCGAACTACGAATTCCGATTTACTCACCTGTTTTAAGGAGAGAACCCAGTGCTACATCTTTTAGCCCAGCACTGACCCTGAAAAGTAATTCTAAGCGTACTTACCAGTAACTTGTGTTTCCTTCCATAGGAATCCATTGTGTGGTTTTCAGCAGAAAAGTTTCTGTGTCCATTTTTGAAACGTACAAATATTCCTGTAAATTCAGCCGTACTACGAATACTGATTTACTCATCTGTTATCAGGAGAGAACCAAGGGCTGCATCTTTTAGCCCAGCACTGACCCTGAAAAGTAATTCTAAGCGTACTTACCATTAACTTGTATTTCCTTCCATAGGAATCCATTGTGTGGTTTTCAGCAGAAAAGTTTCTAAGTGTCCATTTTTGAAACGTACAAATATTCCTGTAAAATCAGCCGAACTATGAATTCCGATTTACTCACCTTTTATCAGGAGAGAACCCAGTGCTGCATCTTTTAACCCAGCACTTACCCTGACAAGTACTTCTAAGCGTACTTATCAGTAACTTGTATTTCCTTCCATAGGAATCTATTGTGTGGTTTGCACCAGAAAAGTTTCAAAGTGTCTATTTTTACAAACTAAAAGTATTCCTAAAAAATTGTCTGTATGACTTAAACACATTCTTTCAACTGTTTACAGGAGATTCACCAGTGCTGGACCCAGGATCCACCACGGAGTAAGAAAACGTAACAATAACACTACTTACCTGCTAAATGAATTTTCTGCCATAGGATAACATTGGTGATTCTATGTGAAAAAACTTCCAAGTGTCAACTTTTAAAATACAATAATATAACTTAAAAATCACTACTGTAACCAAAATGCTTTTACTCAACTGTTTACAGGAGATGTCCAAGGACTGACTCTAGGATCCAGTCCTGTGGTTAGAAAAGTAATCCATAAAGTAACTAATTGCATTGATTAGAAATTCACATTCAGCTCAATGTTGCATTGTGTTTGAAATTGTGTTGCCCATTGCAACAACTGTAACTACTGTACTTAAAAGTCTATTGCCTATTTGCAAAGTATTTAAACTAAAGTAATTCATCCTGAGAAAGTGTATTTTGTATTGTAATGTATAATGTAATTATAATGTAATTAAAAAAATAAAATATCTAAAGATAAATAGTTTAAAAATGTAGTAAATCAGTATAAAAAAAAATCAGTATAACAATTAATACATTAAAAATTGTCATTTACAAAACCTTTGAAATTCACTGAAAAATCCATAGGTTTCAGGCCTGATATAGTTAGGAATTAGCATTTAAAAAACCTTTGAAATTCACTGAAAAAACCATAGGTTTCAGGCCTGATATAGTTAGGAATTAGCATTTAAAAAACCTTAGAAATTCACTGAAAAAACCATAGGTTTTAGGGGTGTTATACTTAGCTGGACATTTCACTCGAACAAAACCATTGAAATTCCTCCGATATAGTTAGTTGTACTAACTACATCTCGCGTGCCTGCAATCCACTGCTGATGATGTCACATATTACATTATTCATGACATGGTCAGTGACATCACTGATGACATCTCAAATTACATCACTGATGTCCACAGCAACTACCGGTCCCACAATGCAACACTCTGTTGACCTAAATGTCGGTAAGTTGTTTTTGCTGTGAATTCAGGGGTAGGACTTGGTCAAATCTGGAATTAAAGGTCTCCAGTCCCCAACTTTCTTCACATCGGCCTCCCAGAGGCTGGGGACTCCTGACGCCGGTACAATGACTGCGCCAAGCCATGCAGTCATGGTTCAGCAGTGCTGACAGTCTCCACTGCTCTCCGGGGGCCAGATGGTGGGTCGCAACAATCCGATTGCTCGGCAACACACCTCCTTCTGCCAATGTAGTCACAACCTCGTTATGAAAGGGTCTCCTCGTTGCGTGTCATTGGCAAAAACACATCATAGATACAACCAAATCCTTTCTCCATAAAGAGCAAGATCGAGGGACACAGCGGGGCTTATATATATATATATATATGTCTGCCACCAAGCTTACCCTATATATATTCCTCCATTGATGTTTGCTCTCCTAGGATACATTGTACCCGGAAATAGTTCCAAGGTGGCAGAACACAGAGTTGGGTCAGACACCGTCCTAATATGGAAAGTCCCTTGTTTATGTTGTTACCAGGTAATGGGAGGTGAATGAAGTATTTAAAATGGTGGTTATGGCGTTTACCAGCAAACATCGAGAAAGGCTGTTGCCGAAACGCGCCTGTGGTTCAAATAATAAATCTTATGAACCTACGCCCATGAGTGCTGTTTCCTTGGCATATTCCAGGAGAATTGGGAGAAATGATATATATATAGTCTGACGCTGAGGGCTGGGAAGATCTACAGAAACAAAACCCAATCAGGCTCACAATGGGAGAGGAACTAGAGTACCTGAGATGCAGCAGGAGAAAAACTCTGTGCCTGAGAGGTCAGCAGGCAAAAAATGACGCACAAGGAACAGGAGAGAAAGAAGGAGGGCAGTCAAGCAACGTAGGCAGCAAGCGGGGAGGTCGGGGACGGGGGTCATGGAGGAACAAGTAGACAAGCTGACAGTGACACCCTCCCCAGGACCAGAAAATGCCAACACAATTATCAACTTAGCCAAAATTAATCTGACAGCAGCAGAGGAACAACTGCTCTCCCTGGGGCTAACCTACTGTCCTGAATCCAATTTTACTTCACTCAAATGCATGCAGAAGTGTACCAATTTATTAGGAAGTTGAAACTTCAGAAGTTCCACAAACTTTAGCCACAAACTCAGATAAATTTGAGTGCAACTACTACTACTCCCAGTACATCAGAATTAGTAGTTGCGGACTATGATCTATTGAGAGACCTACAAGAGTTGGAGAGTGGAGCGGAAACCCCCCAATGACACGAACAGCAGGGGGTGGGTATGGAAAGACGTACAGGACTGGAATCCCAGGGATCTGAAGCAATGACCTGGATCAAGCCGGACACACCCTTCAAAGTTAAATCCAAATTCACACCAATCACGGTGAGAGATTCAATGAATTGGTTGTGGCCCAAATAAAGAAACTCAACACCATAACTAACAAAGAAAAAAGAAAAATCGCAAACCACGAAAGAAAATGTGGACAGCTCATGGCCAAACTCAAGAAAGAGGGGAACATAGTAATCAGAAATTCGGACAAAGGGGGAAATATAGTACTTTGACCCCTAGTAGACTATATGACAGAAGCCTATAGTCAATTAAACAATACTGATTGCTATCGCAAAAGCACCCCCCTTAAATACAAAGCCATGCAGGACCAGCTTTATACCAAATTACTGGCATGGAAAAGTTTGGGTTTGCTCAACCTGGAGGAATTTAAATTCTTAAGAAAGCACCACCCAAAAATCCCCATCATCTACTTCATCCTGAAGGTGCATAAGAACATTGAAAGGCCACCGGGAAGGCCCATCATCGCAGCCTGTGATGGGCCCCTGGAAAATTTGACGAGGTATATAGACTTATTTTTTGCAGGAACATGTCCACAGTCTGGAGTCATATACACAGGATACCAGTGACTTCATTCGCAAGATTCGTAATGTGGTATGGCAGGAAGGTTATCAATTAATAACTTTGGATGTGTCCTCGCTTTATACCTGTATCAAAAACTGTGATGGAATGAAGGCGGTGGAGTATTTCCTAGCTATAAGACCCATAGAGTACAGGCAGCATAATAGAATGTTGCAATGGGGGCCAGTTTCTCCCCCAGCTACACCTGCATGTTTATGGGCTGGTGGAAGGAACTGGTCCTGAGAAAGCAGTATGAGCAAATCTACAGTGGGAATGTGGTGTCCTGGCTACGATATATTGATGATCTGATTATTGTATGGAATGGTACACAGACAGAAGCCAGGGATTTCATTGCTTAAATTAATGTAAATAATGTCAACCTTGCATTTACATCTTGCATCAGTGACAGTAATGTTACATTTTTGGATGTAAATCGTCCAGTAAAAAATGAAATAATAACCACTTCCCTATTTCGCAAAGAGACAGCGGGTAATACCCTGCTCCATGCGTCCAGTGCCCATCCCTCACACTTAATTCACAGCATCCCTTATGGGGAGATGCTGTGGCTACGTAGGATTTGTAGCAATGAAAAAGATTTGGAAAAACACCAGAGGGACGGTAAGGCACGCTTTCTGCAGCGGGGATATAACAGTAAAACTATAGATGCAGCTATCCGCAAATCCAGAGCATTGGCCAGGGAAGATCTTACAATATAAAGAGTATTCTCAGAAGTCTACTAAAGAAAGTCCAGGGGTTTCCACTGAACCTGTCAGACTCATCTTGACCTTCTCCAGACAGGAACAACAATTGCGAAAAATCATCCAACGCAATTGGCCTATAGTTAGGGAAGATGCCGTTATAGACAGTACTCTTCCTAGATCTCCTTCAATAACATATAGGAAGTCAGTTTCCATGGCTAATATTCTAGTGAAGAGTAGTCCGGAGGACAAAGAGGTAGAGGTTTGGCTCACTGCGAGAAAGGGGTTCTTTAAATGCTCTAATTGTAAATCATGTCTGTATGGAAGCAATAGAACATCTTACCTTACTGCTTTCAGCGATAAGCCACATATGATTAAACACCATCTTACATGTAGAACTGACTTTGCGGTGTATGTTCTGGAATGCAGCTGCAACCTAGCATACATTGGCAGCACAAAATTGGTGGCACACAAAAGGGTTCTTCAACACACTAGGGCGATAATCAATAATGACCCGAATTATCCTGTGGCTAGACATTTTAAAGAGCAACATGAGAGAAACCTAAAACATCTTAAGTACTACGTCATAGATACAGTCCCCCCACAAAGGAGAGGGGGAGACCGAGAAGGGAAGCTGAGACGTCTAGAGACTCATTATATCCTTGAGCTAGACACAAAGCAGCCAGGGGGATTAAACACGAGTGAGGATCTGCACACCTACTTATAAATAATTCAGCAGACCACTAGCTTCTGAAGAAATTTGTGTTGCAAACAGGCCAACCATATATATTTCAGCTACCACTCAAGAGTCTAGAGGTTTCTGGATAAGAGTAGAGAATGACAGTATCGGAGGGGTTTTACTCAATTCATTAATTTTAATTCATAGTTGGGTTTTAAATAATTCTTATTACTGTCTTATTCTTTGGCCATACATAACTGACAAATATTTGTGGACTGAACAATCGTACATTTCTTACAAAGAAATTTTGATAATGAGGTTTTATATAGAAATTATCTTTTTAAGTATTAATTTTTTATTGGGTTTTAAGATAAATGATTTGTATTTATATGACTATATATGTATTTATTTATAAACAGTATTTATTTACATATTTATGGAAACATATTTATGATTGTGGGAATCATTTGTCTCAGTACAGTAGAACTTTAGGCCTATTTCCCTTGACCTATTTTGCACATGCTGTCAGCAGCACAATGGTTTAAGTTGCCAGAATAGCGAATCATGAGATAATATATTTATATTGTACTATTCGTGGCAACTGGACATGACGTTTATAATTCGCACTAGCACTTTACACTGTTTGCACAGGTGGGGTATTCTTTTTTATGTATTTTAGGCACTTTTCTTCGTAAAAATGTTTCTTAAAATGTACTTGAATTAGTACTTACGTGGTACTTACGTGGACTTCTGCTCTTCAACAAACCTGTATAGTTCCTAACTGTATTCCTGCACGTGTTTGTCTGCAGCGCTAGGATGCCTTAGGGTAGCTATCGCGCTTAACAAATGGTCTTTTCATTTCTTTTCATTTCATGGTGGGATGGAACGAGAAATTGCATTTAAGCAAAAAATTTCAAACCAAGAGAGAACAAAGGTTGTTTCCGTGGTTTGAAAAATTTTACAATTTTATTTAAAATCAGTTGTTTGAAAAATTATACCATTTTATTTAAAATTAGTTGTTATATTTTTCTCTGTTCCATCAATTTTTAATTCAATACATGATTGTATTTATACAATGTCAATTGAATGCATTCATGCAGGAACCGTAAGGATGTTTTCTATGTCTAGTACTAATCGTTTGCACTGGCACTTTAAAATGGGGTTTCACGCAAAGCAACGCTGTCATGTGATCAAGGCAGGGATCTGCTGAAATGCGTCATGGCGACTTGATGGTGTGCAAATAAACAAACAAACAAGCACCGAAACTGGGTCTACGCTCGATCTGTTCTCATAGGTGAAGAAGTTGAAGGCGAGGACTTTGGCATATATATAACATATATATATATATATATATATATATATATATATATATATATATATATATATATATATATATATTACCTACTGGCGGTCGCCAGTAGGTAGTTATAGTTAGGACCACGTTTCCATTGGAAATCCGCAACATTCTATTTTGAATAACTTTTGCGCCGGTCGACGAATCCTTGCGAATTTTTCAAAATAGGTGGGGCGCTACGCTCCGCTCCTACCCTGAAAGTCTCAGGGGGATTCGTCAAGCGGGGGCTGAGATAAAAAAGGGGTCCCAAAACGCGTTTTTCCCATGCATTTTTCCATAGGACCTTTAGACACAGCTACAGCCCGAACGGCTGAACAGAATTACTTGAAATTTGGCAGAGAGGTAGTCCTCAGGTCAAGGAAGTGCCTTTTGTAGGTTTGGTGTAAATCTGTTCAGTAGATTCTGAGAAAATAGCCTTTAAATCAATATATATATCTGAGCCAGCTTACGGTGCGTTTACGGTGCGCTTACCGTACGCGTACGGTGGCGTGCGCGAGCGCGATTCTGATTGGCCCTTAGATCTTAGTAAACATTCGAATCGGTCGAAACCAGGAAGCGGCGGCCGCCATTTTCTCTCTCGCACTCTGAGGGGGGAGCTGATAAACAAATGCCAAAAACATATAAAGGGGCTGTTTAGACAGCGCCCATGCACATAACCATGTTAGTTGAGTCGTCAAAGATCCCCCAAGGCAAAAAACGGTAATTTTTTATTTTTCGAAAATTTCGGCGATTACGCTTACCGTACGCTTACCGTACGCGTACGGTAAAAAAAATTTTTTAAAAAAAATCCACACTCTCTCCACCCCGTGTGCAAATGGTGGCCGTAGGCCACCATTTGTGCATGGCATATAAGAGCACAGCATTTCCCAAAAAAATTTCAACAGATTACCTATCACAAGGAAGCGCATAATATGTCCTCCATGTGCGCACCGCGTGCCCACCGTGCGTGCACGGCACTAACTGCGTAAAGTGGGCGCGCGGTGCGCGAAGCGCACTGCGTGCTCACTGTGCGCGCACGGTGCGCGAAGCGCACCGTGCGCGCACGGAACGAACTGCGTTAAGTGGGCGCGCACGCCACGAATGGCGTAAAGTAACTTAGCATTTAAAAAACCGTACAAATTCACTGAAAAAACCATAGGTTTCACACACGTTATAGTTAGGAATTAGCATTTAAAAAACCTTGCAAATTCACTGAAAAAACCATAGGTTTCACACATGTTATAGTTAGCGGAAATTTTACTGATAAAAAACCAATGAAATTCCCCCGTTATAGTTAGTGCAGGAAACTATAACTCACGCGACCGCAATCTTCTGCTGATGACATATGTGTCTTTATGAAAAAAAAATATTTGTAATATATGTATAGCTAAAAATTTATGGAAGAAGACATGGGCAAATAAGTGTCTAAATACAGTATTAGCATCAGCAGAGGATTGCGGTCGCGTGAGTTATAGTTTCCTGCACTAACTATAACGGGGGAATTTCATTGGTTTTTTATCAGTAAAATTTCCGCTAACTATAACATGTGTGAAACCTATGGTTTTTTCAGTGAATATATATATACATATATATACATATTTATATATATATTACCTACTGGCGGTTGCCAGTAGGTAGTTATAGTTAGGACCCTGTTTCCATAGGAAATCCGCAACATTCTATTTTGAATAACTTTGGCGCCGGTCGACGAATCCTCGCGAATATTTCAAAATAGGTGGGGCGCTACGCTCCGCTCCTACCCTGAAAGTCTCGGGGGGATTCGTCAAGCGGGGGCTGAGATAAAAGGGGGGTCCCAAAACGCGTTTTTCCCATGCATTTTTTCATAGGACCTTTAGACACAGCTACAGCCCGAACGGCTGAACAGAGTTCCTTGAAATTTGGCAGAGAGGTAGTCTACAGGTCAAGGAAGTGCCTTTTGTAGGTTTGGTGTAAATCTGTTCAGTAGATTCTGAGAAAATAGCCTTTAAATCAATATATATATCTGAGCCAGCTTACGGTGCGCTTACGGTGCACTTACCGTACGCGTACGGTGACGTGCGCGAGCGCGATTCTGATTGGCTGTTAGATCTTAGTAAACATTCGAATCGGTCGAAACCAGGAAGCGGCGGCCGCCATTTTCTCTCTCGCACTCAGAGTGTGGATTAAAAAACAAAGGACAAAAACATGTAAAGGGGCTGTTTAGACAGCTCCAAAGCACCTAGCCATGTTGAGGGAGTCCCCAAAGATCCCCCAAGGCCAAAAACGGAATTTTAATTTTTTCGATAATTTCGCCGATTACGCTTACCATACGCGTACGATAAAAAATATTATATAAAAAAAATGATCCACACTCTCCCCACCCCATGTGCAAATGGTGCCCGAAGTGCACCAGTTGTGCATGGCATATAACAGATATGAAAAATTAAAATATTACCTTTCACAACGAAGCGCATCATATGTCCTCCATGTGCGCACGGTGCGCGAAGCGCATCGTGCGTACATGGCCCATCTAGCTTAACGTGGGCACGCGGTGCGCGTAGCGCACCGCGTGCCCACCGTGCGTGCACGGCACTAACTGCGTAAAGTGGGCGTCGCGCACCGCGTGCTCACTGTGCGCGCACGGTGCGCGAAGCGCACCGTGCGCGCACGGAACGAACTGCGTTAAGTGGGCGCGCACGCCACGAATGGCGTAAAGTAACTTAGCATTTAAAAAACCGTACAAATTCACTGAAAAAACCATAGGTTTCATACACGTTATAGTTAGGAATTAGCATTTAAAAAACCTTGCAAATTCACTGAAAAAACCATAGGTTTCACACATGTTATAGTTAGCGGAAATTTTACTGATAAAAAACCAATGAAATTCCCCCGTTATAGTTAGTGCAGGCAACTATAACTCACGCGACCGCAATCTTCTGCTGATGATATATGTGTCTTTATGAAAAAAAATAATTTGTAATATATATGTATAGCTAAAAATTTATGGAAGAAGACATGGGCAAATAAGTGTCTAAATACAGTATTAGCATCAGCAGAGGATTGCGGTCGCGTGAGTTATAGTTGCCTGCACTAACTATAACGGGGGAATTTCATTGGTTTTTTATCAGTAAAATTTCCGCTAACTATAACATGTGTGAAACCTATGGTTTTTTCAGTGAATATATATAAATATACATATACATATATGTATACTTTTAATTGACACATACCATGTTTTACAACAAGATTGTTAGGTTTTACCTATCATAGAATGTAAACTGTCTGGTTTGAAAAGAGCTATCGTGGGCTTACCAAGAAGTTAGAGTGGACTTACAGACCACCCATTCTGCACTATTGGTTGTCTTTATTATCACTCTCATTTGCTTGCTTCTTATTGAATGGATTTCCTTCTCCATCTTGTCTAATCCTGTGTTTATCTCGTTCCCTTTCGTATATCCTCTTTATCATCCCTTGGCTTGGCTGACATGTATTCATCCACTGTTCAATTTTAGGAAACTACTTTTTTGTTTTTGCCTGAGCACTCTATGAGAGCGCATGTGTTTTCCATTGCCCTCCCATGTGTGCTTCTCCCCTCATGAAATACCAGCCTCCATTCTCCATGCTGCTGTCTGCCTATTGCTGCAAGCTCCCTTTAGTGTGCTTCTGCCCCCTCAAGCTCCCTCACTCCTGTTGCTTTCTTCCTCATGTGCTTCTCACACACCCTCTGTATTGCTCTCGCTGGTGTGTTGCTTTTCCCTCTCATCCACTCCATTCCCCGTTGCTTCCCCCACCACCTGCTCCTCATTTTCCCAACCCAAGTGATCTGTTCTATTATTTTATTCTTTATTATTTTTTTATGGGGGCAGGCAGCAAATTACTGCACTCTCCTCCATCTAAATGTTTTTTATTATTTTGCTACTTCAATTTTATCTTTCAAAATTTTACAGTCCTTCTCAGATCAGTAAATAAAAAAAATGACACTTGCATCATTTTGTAGGCTTTCACACTCCTAGTGATGCATATGCATGCACATGTCATCACACATGCACATCTACATTATCATGGCGCTGCTGCAGCCGCGTCCTCGAGCCTACTCTTTTTTTTGTCCTCAACAAAGGGCATTGCCAAAGCCAATAAGTCCCAAAGGCAAGACCTTTTGTCCTTGCCAGTGGATGTGAAGTGTATCACCTTTGCTGCTCTTCATTTTGCCTGGTTGACACGTATTGTGAAACATCATAAGAAGCTAGGTGTATCCTTGAAGTCTCCTTTCTTTCCCTCTTCTCTTCCATCACTAACTTGCTTTTCCCTAGTCCTGCTATTAGACCTTATTGGCTTCTCTTTCAGTGTTCCCTGCTGCCTTCTCCATTCACTGTTCTTCCTCCTTTTTCGCTTTGTCACTCCCCGCCTCACCCTGCCCAAATCCATTTACATGAGGTATCTCGATGCTAAGACACTTCTTTGACCTGCTACCAACTCTTATTTGACATCATGTCCACGTCGCCACTACTCGTTCTCCCTCTTTGATGTGCTGACTGCGATTTAGTTTGAATTTGTCTTACTACATTCTTTTTCTTTCTGTAGAACTTGCCTCAGTATCCAATTCAAAGAGAGTCTCGTTCATCATGCTATTTTTTGTGAGGCACAGTGACACCTTCTTCTTTTGGACTATGCTACATAAAAATGTGAAATGAATAACTAAATGCGCTCTATGTGCTGGGTCAGGTGGCTTAGTGGACTAATGCGTCCTCTGTAGGAACCTGGGTTTGACCTTATGGTCACAGGTTCAAATCCCGGCAGGTCCACTCAGCCTTTTATCATTCTGAGGTCGATTAAATGAGTACCATTGAGTTGGATAACAATAAACATCTGTTATTCAGCTGCAAGAGGCCCTTCTGGGTGAACGCGTGCTTTACAAATACACGTTATGTTCTATAAATGAATAGCCCCATCTGTGTAAATATCAGCAACTTCCAGGCAAATAATACCAGTATTACAATGATATGGTTGTTAAAGTGCTCTACGTCACTCTGTGGTCTCTTGCAGGTTTCTTTGCTCTGGTGATCGCGGCCTGTGTCCTGGATTTCCGGCGAGCTCTAGCTCTGTTTGTGTTAACGCTCCTGGCCCTGTTCTTCATTTTCTGGGACTGGTTCATGGACAGATATGAAGGAAGAATTGTGAAATGTTTTTCTCCCTGTGGGAGATTTCTAAAAAAGCATTGGTTTTGGCTGAAATGGTAAGTGAAAATAAAATCACTTTCTTCAAAACTGGCAAAGAATAAAACCCCCAGAAAATAACATATGTTTAAAAAGTTTTTCTGACCCAGACTGATGAGATGCAGTTAATTTGAGTAAGCCTTATGTGCGATATGAAAAAAATATAGAAAAGCAGTGTTTGACAGTTTCCGGCATGGTATTAAGGGGCATATTTACAAGCCCCTAGCGCAACAAGAGCGTCACGTTTGTTGACGCTCCAGTGGCGCTCTATGCTAGCCCATAATTACAAGGCCGCTGTAAGCAACTTTGCGTGGCTTAACACAACCATGGAAATATGGCCCTCTGCAACGCAGTTTTCTGCATCAAAGGGGCGTGCAATGGGTGTTGCTGTGGGCATTCCCAGCAACACCCATTGCTTTTTGACACTGCTCCAGATTTACAAGGATGTGTAAATCTGAGGCAGTGCCAAAAATGAACACCTTTCAAACGGAGGTGTTAATGTGGTGCAGCGAGGAGAAATACTTTTCTGCAGCCCACATAGAAGGAGCAAAACACCATTAATTACTGTTTTTGTGCAGGAAGGTGCCTTTTCCTGCACAAACACAATCATCCCTGCAATGCAGGCACCCTTGCAACATGATACAAGGGTGCCTATGTTGGTATTAGGTAGGTTTTTTAGCACCAGTGCAGGGGTGAGCACAGGGATGCACTGTTGTCTTGTTAATATGGCGCATCCCTGCATTTTAAAAATGACGCAGCTCTGCGCAGCAAAATTGCTTCCAGCACCACGCTGCACCATTTTCATGTAAATATGCCCCTTAGTTTTGAAAGGTGATGCATTGTGGTGCCTCAGCTTCCTTATGTGCAAACACTGTGATAACTTAGAAAGAGTCTAATGCCTGGTATTGAGGTGGACAGGTTAAATGTTGTTTACAATAGGTGTCTGCCACTCACCACCAACCTCATACCGAGTCTGGCACAGGTGATGCACATTTGATAGAAAAAAAGAATAGTAAGACCCCTTTCAGGTACAATATGGCGGAGGGACCCTGTTTGATGCCCCAACAAAAAGTTACTGGTCCAGGGACATCGGCGTATACACCAAAACAGCCAGAGGTAGAATTCCAGGAGCATATATCTACATGATAAATGCCTACAATTCTGATAATCGAAATGCCGGCCCTCATCATTATTGTGAGCCCCTCCCTGATGCACAATCACAATAGATTTGCCCGTCTAACGACACATTGAAATTTCAGCATTATTATACTGTAACATTGTTCACCACTGAGAACTTTTCTAGGTGCCTATACTTAATCTACACTCGGATTCCCCTTGGTTCCAGGTTGCCCCTTGTACAGGGCCTAATCGTAAATCGACTAGATTATGGCAATGCGCTGTTTCCATCCATAAATGAAAGACTCCTGTCGAAACTACAAGTGCTGCAGAACACGGCAGCCAGATTGGTCCTGAATCTGCCTTCCCGGTCCCCATCTTCCCTGAGTCTGAAAACCCTACATTGGTTGCCAATAAGGAGTAGGGTCTCTTTTAAAATATGTTGCCTGACTCGCAAAACCCTGAACAGCCAGGGTCCGATCTATTTAGCCAAAAAGTTAGTTAAATATCAGTCAGGGCGCTCACTCCGCTCATCAAACAAATACCTGTTGAGGATTCCCAAGGTCCGGACTGTAAAAAATGGAGACAGGTCCTTCTCTAAAATTGCACCGAAACTATGGAACTCACTGCCGCTACGACTTCGCCAGGAAACGAACAATAAAAAATTCCGGAAAGATCTTAAAACATGGCTATTCTAATCTCTGCTTTCTCCCTTTTGAGTTTCCTGTGTTGGCAAAGCGCCATGAGACCGAAGGGTGATACACGCGCTAAATAAATATCTACTACTACTTCACCCAGGGAGTCTAACCTTACACTACCCACCACCGTTCGGTGTTGGCGTGGCAGCAAGTTGTTCCTTCGTTAGTTGGGAACCTCCAGAAAACCATATAGGGCCAGTTTGGGGTGAGTGCTTGCAGCCCTTTTCAGGTGTGTTGGTGCATTTCGTTCTTTACCCGATTTTGGTTTGGTTTGGCCCGATTGGAGAGGTTAGACACTGCCACTAGTGGTCAAAATATGGCTGCCACTCTATGGCAACACTGACAGTATTCTGTATCCCGACAACAAAACTGATCTCTCCACATTGTCAACTCCTTCCACAACTGGGAACGGAAAGGTACTGCTTATTATAATCCCTCTCGGTCAGCTTCCCCTATTACCACATGGTAGAAAATCTCGCCACCATTTTAAGTATTTGGAGAAGCATTTGTTGTATGTGTATAAACAATTTATATTATTAGCCAAATCAGAAAAGACATTCACTGTTCTCAAATATCTCTGATAAATACACGTATTGATTTGTAGTGTTTAGCACAAACCAAAAATTGGTATTTTGTAACTCTACTTCCTTTATTTTCCTCTTTCCAGGGTTATTTATATAGCATTAATTGCTGCAGTGATATGTTGGCTTATATTTGATACGGCCAGAATGGGTGCTAATCAGCTTATATCTTTTGGAGGCCTTGTGATGTATGTCTTAATAATGTGGGTGTTTTCGAAGTATCCCGCCAGGGTGAGTACCTTATCAAACACTTGTTTTATTCTACATCCTTATAAAATGTACTTAAGAAAATGGCTGCCTTCCCATACTCTCTGGCTTATGATACTCTGAAAGATAGACGTCCTAAAGCATAAAGCAATTGTGCACAAAATGATATGGACCAGGCTCGGATTTGGACAGCGGGCAGTTGGGCATTGGGAAATGGGCCGGTGCCTCAGGGTCATCTGTGGGCCGATTTTTAGGGCCTCTGCACACCGGTCAACTGAAACTTACTATCTTCCCCGGTCTCCGCCAGGCCACTGTCAAGTGTCGCCATTATCATGGGCACTCCCCTACCCTGCTGTTAACCTGAAGCTGGGGGCCAGGTGTTGTTCTGGCCCTTATGGCATTCTCACCTCTGCACCCAGCATCGTGTGGCCGGCCCGGCCCAGAAGCAGTGTAATTCCCATGTGGGGTCATCACTTTCAGGCCATGACAGTTGTGGGGAGGGTGGGAGTATGAAGGACCCTCGCAGGGTGAGGCATTATCACCTAAGCCTGGAGTCGCAGCATCAGTCGTGTGCTTTTCTAGATCCCCCTTCCCTGCCAGGTCATACCCGGAGGCTATAATGGGATGGGGAGGGGTTAGTAGGAGAAGTCGCCTCGTTAGGGGCCAGGTGTTGTCACCTCAGTCCCAGTATTTTTTAGGCCCTGATGGAGGAGTGGGGGAATATGCCTTGCTGTGAAGTCACCTTCAGAGCTGCTGATGTTGGAACTGGGGAAATACGTTTGAGTTCTAGCTTTACCTCAATATCCAGTGAATATGGGCAAATCACGTAATCTACCTAAAATAAAAATGAATTTGATTTTGTGGAGTGTAGCTGGTTGGTAATTGCTCCAATGTCTTTGGACCGAGTCCATGCTATATAAAGCAACAAAACAAAATACTAAGCATTTAGGAATGTGGGCCACATTTTTGGGGAGTGCCTGGGCCTAATTGTGATCCCAATCCGACCCTGATAAAGACCCGTTGTGTTTCTCAGCAGAATAGGAGCCGCCTGGCATTATAGATATATTTTTAATTTGCAAACACATTGTCAGTGTCTGTGTGTGCCTGTGCGTGGCCTTGTGTGTATATGTGAGTGTTATGTACACCAGTGGCGGCTGATATTAGAAGGCAGTGGGGGGTCAGGTCAAGGGGGCCTAGGGAGAGGAGGGAATGACATTTTTAAAATAATATACACTTACCTGTCTGCCACTGCCGTCTGCCATCATCGCCGCCTCCTCTCGGTCCTCTTCCCAGCTTCCAGGGTAGAAAGCAGGATGCACCTGGCTCCCAGCCTCCCAATAGCCAATCACAACACTGAAATGCAGCATTGTGATTGGTCTGAGCGCCGTGGATCAGCGCTAAATCAGAGAATGGGAGGCTGGGCATTATCTCCATCCAGAAGTAGCAATGTCAGATGTGCAAAAAGAGGTTGCAACATTTGCAGCAACGTTTTGTAAATCCAGTGATAATATGTGAACTGACTTATTTGGCAATAGGATTGTTCACAAAATGCTGAATCGTGGTCACTCACAACTCTACCTTCCACATGAGTATTCATGAGATAGGTTACAGATTGCAACCTACTACATTTTTCTGTCATCTCACAGAGAGTGACCTGCTTGGTACAGTAGACCGCCATGTCTGTGATCACTGCACGAAGTTGCACAGCGGAGTTTAGCCACCAGGGCTGGTCTTCAGCCAGGTCCTATGACCAACCGCCCAGAACAAATCCTGCCACGCACAGCCAAAGGCTTTGCACAGCATGGGTTGGCCGAGGGGTCTGACCTGTCCCAAGCCCTGCATACAACCTGCCAAGTTGTGGCCAGCACTCTCTGCGCATGGCCACAGGGAGGCTTACTGGGTGCCGCCGTAGTACTAGTGGCAAAATCTGCTTTCTTAACATTTCATTCCTGGAAGGTCCCCATAGGTTCCCCAATCTGGGCCAGGGGGTCTGGCTGTGCTAACCTTCCCCACCTATATTGTCCTTTGTTAGTCAAAACCAGGACACCATCTCAATTTCTTGAAACATCACCAGAATGTATTTAGTAATCCAGCTAGGAAAAACCTGCATTTTTGAACTCTGTACTCATGTACGTAACTTTGTAATCATAAGTGACAGCTCGATGAGGGAGTGTAGGTTTCACAGAAGGTGTTGAATGAGAGTAAAAGCATATGCTGTCCAAATTAGATGAACATCCACACAGTCACAAGTTTATGACTTAGAACCAGATTTAGGCTTTGGTAGATGAGGTACTCTGTTACAAAATTGACAGAGTACCCTGTTCACCAAACTCTCGGTCTGCCGACCTCATTTAGATTTGGGCAGACCGCCAGCTTTCCGTCAACAGAGACCTCATTGATTCTGTCGACAGAAAACTTCCTCTGACTTCTCAACAGAGTGGTGACCTTCAAGCAAAGGCCAATACACCACCCACCGTATTAGAGTGCACAAAAACATTTTATGTCCATCACCACCAGGTAAAACCTGGTGGGGAGGAACAGAAATAAAAATAATGACCCCTATATCCAGAGACAAAACTCCATTGGTGTAAGGATCATTAGTTATTTGTTTTTCACTTCCCACTTTGGGAGTTTGCTTTTAAAAAACAAAAACTTGTTAAAGTATAAACGTTGCTACAGTTCGGTGAACAGCCATCAAAATCAATGGCGGCAGTCCACAAAACCTGTTGTAGCGTGACATGAACTGCCATGACAGTGGTTCCTATTGAGTAATAGAAATCACTGCGGGCCAGCGGTGGTCTCTACATTTCTCAGACTGTACTCTGTCTTGCTGGTAAAGATAATGTCCTCTACAACCCTGATGGACTGTACTCTGTCGCCAAACTTTAAATCTGACCCTTAGAATGCATTACCTGGATTTCATCACTTCTAAGCTTATACCTGAGAGACTCAAGTGTTAATGACACTTAATGTCCATGTATATTCTCCATTTTCATGGGGTGGGGTCTGTGAAAATATATCTCTCATTGGAACGTTTTATGTCCGACTATTTTATGGAGAAATATCACCTGACATAAATATTGTTTACAAAGTATTGTTTACCAATCTTTCGTACCTTGGGGTATAGGTTACTATTGTTAACTTCACTGGGCAATTTTTTTGGAGACAATATGCTATACACAATATTTATGTCAAACAATAATCGGGTCTCAAATTTCATGCTAATTGTTTTTATGAAAAGAAAAAAACAAATATTTTTCAAAACTGACTAAATTCTGTAAGTCAATATACAAAAGTTTGCATGTGTACGGTTAGAGAAAGAGGAGTATATCAGAAAGTATGTAAATAACACAGAGTTAAACAACTTTTGAAGGTTGGAGGTTATACTTACGTATGCTTGGGACTTTTGTAAATCAGTTGAACAGTTAGAAATCGCCAACATACTTACATTTTGACATCACCTCCATAGACTTAGGACTTGCTTTGTGATTTGGGTCCTCCTTGCACATCATAGTATGACAGCTGACTCGTAATAAACTAAGCAGATAGACACTTTTTGAACATATATCCTGCTGCTAATCAGAATGTGTGCAAATATCAGTTTCCTTTACATTTGAAATTGATGTCTCTCTTTATTTTCATGCACAGGTTTCTTGGAGACCAGTGTTTTGGGGAATAGGACTACAGTTCATTTTGGGTCTCATCATTCTAAGAACCAAGCCAGGATATGATGCTTTTGATTGGCTCGGGATTCAAGTTCAGGTATGGTTTTCATTAGCCAAGATCTTTGCTTGTCAAGCAGAGTTAGGTCAAAGGACTTCTCTATAATGGTATTTCAGTAGACCCTCATGAACCTGTGAAAAAATGGGGACAATGGTGTCACTCATTCTGTCTAGGGATGCAGCAACAAATCTGTCAAAATGTGGAAGAAGAGGGTTATTACTGTGTTGAATGATGCCAGATATCTCCAGCAGGCAGAGCTTCATAATAGTAAAATAATAGTAATTCAAATATGGGAAAGTTATCTGCAATAAACGAATCGCTATTGGCCAGGAGGGGGGGATACACATGAGACAGCTCCCATGGCAACGCCTAATGCAACATCCATGGAGAGGAATGCTTCAGATTCATCACCCCATTAAAGAAGAAGTCTTGCAAACGTTCACAATCATTGAATTGCTTTTCCCACGTGTGTGTAATGGGTGCTATCTGCTGTCCTCCTAACAGATTCTAGATCTACTTGTGTTGGCAATATAGGATGCAGGGAGAGAGGATGCCCTGTTTCATTCAAGTCTGCAAGTACTTTAGACTAGGGTCGTTGACTGGCACCTGGTACTGGTTCAGCCCCATTGGTCCATAGAAATTGTTCAGATTTTTTGTAAATTTTAGTTTAGACCTGTTAATGTTTACAGCTTTCGGAGGAGCAAACGCTCCTATCTAGAGCCAATAAAGGAGCTTGGAAAATCGCTGTTGATGTAGCACCCTTACCATAGAGGATAGCAGTATTAATAGTTTTGTAATGAATTCAAATTGCTAACATCTACAGTATGGCCCTGTAACTATTTTATTGTTTTATGGTTCTTGACCAGTCTTTGATTTACCAGTATTGTTAACAATATCAAAGTCTTCATTTGTTGGGTTGAAAGATAATTTTTTTGTTTTGTACGCTGGCACTTCATTACACTTTACAACTATACAATCACAATTGGTCAATACATACGTATGCTTATGTCATGAAGAACCTGAAATAGATGTTCATAGTCCCATTTACTCAAAGTCGAAAATGTACAGATGTGTCTGTCTTTTAAAGCAAACGTTTATATTTACATAATGATGCACTGTCATTCGCAGAGTGTGACAAAACTACTATCCTTTAAAATGGTCATAGGCATAATCTCACCCAAGCGAAACATGTGTCAGCAGTCATGGGACCTGAATCCTTTATACTTTCACTAAAAAGACAATTGCAGACCTTCCTCTTTGATTTACTCTCAGATCTTAACAAGCCAAGACTTGGAAATTGATACTCAAAACTGTCAAGGATCTCAAAACAAAACAATAAACTAATTGTCTGACCTTGCAAGAATCTCAAATCAATAAACTGATTGCAGAGCTATTATAATGTTGTGAATCAGATAATTTCATCCAAACAGTGCACATAACGCTTATTTTCTAATATGAAACTGCTCCATACATGCATATTTTCCAAGTTAATTCATTTATACTGCTGCTACATAAAAATCCAAAGCTAGCTTGTTCTATTTTTGAGCACGCTGACTTGCCATCTAGTTTACAGCACATATGGACTTTTCTTAAATGAAAGTTAATGTGCCTCACCCTCCTGTCTGAAATTGCCTATGTTGTTCAGAGTTGCTGCTGCTCTGTGAATATTTGCATATTTTGTGTAGGAACATTATCATGTCAGATTTTAATATTCATAGTAAAGAAATGTCCACATATCATCAGAATGTTTGTTTAAATGGTAACATACATACATGGCAGTGGGCCTTTTCCATCTATATATCCAGGATCTGGAAAAACCACCCACCTCCCCCATCCATCATGATCACTGAAATACTGCTACAGTTTAAGAAAGAATTGAAGACTCACCTCTTTAAATAACACTGCATTACAGTGCATTAACAGGCCTCAAACCAGCTACCTCCCTGATCACACCTTGGCTTTATGCTTGTCTTTGACCATGTACAGCGCTCAGCTGTCATTTAGCTACATTTGTGCTATAGAAATACCACAAACATACATCATAGCTTTGAATTCCAGAAGTAGGTGGAAATCCAAACTCAAAAGACTGGTCATATTCTGGACCTCATACTCAATATTTATGCCTCTATTCTCAATCTAGTTCTTATGTATGTGTCCTGGTTTGGTCATACAATGCTACACATACCATGAATGGCAAGCTTAAGTATATCATCCTAGATATCGCTGTTAAACCTACATTAGGTCTGGGCCAAATTATTTCTCCTTTGACAAGTGGATGCTTTTCAACACACTATCTGAATTCTAACATAAAGTGGATATTTAAACCAACCTGAATGTATATTAGCACAATCTTTTGAGTAAAATGAGTTGGTTATGCATTAGCTGGCTCCTAAACAAAGGAAACCATAATCTGCCCCCAAAAATCATACTAACCTCCCATAGCTTGCCCATCTAAAGAGGGAGTGGCTAGGGGACAAATAGAGGAAGATTAATGCTTCAGAAGAGACTAGCAAACAGTCTTCCAAACGTACAGATTCACAGAATATGAGAAAAAATTAGCAGAGGAACAGAGATTTAACAACTCATCAGTCACTTTAGTACTGGAGAGTCACTGCCAGTTTACCAAATTTGATCTTCTGCCCCTGGTTTAGATCCCATATAGGGAAAAAAATTGAATTGTGACTCTGTAACTTTAAATAACGGGGATGGTTTTCACCAAGAGGTACAGTGTATGATAGTAAATAGACAACAACATTGAAGCGTGAGTTGTCTATGATGTTGCTCAGAACCCCAAGGTGAGAACATACCCTTTTTCATAGTTAATCATTCAAAAATGTTATGTTAAATATGTCGCAGTCCCTTCAGATCAGCAACGCAGGAGCAGGGATAGCATTGGGGAGCCACCCACAGCACGGCCTGCTTCAGGTACTTCATCCTGTAAGAAAATTCTACATGCTAGACCCCCAGCCACCCACTGGCTACTGCTCTGCTACCCCACTGAAAATGAATAGAAACTCAAATTCCACCCCTACCATTAGCATTCCTCTTCTTAAACATTCATAAATGAGATAGCTGGTGCTCTACCACACACCCCATTGTATTCCTCTTCCCCACCCAAATATTCAAAAATTACCAAGTTTTCAGCTACCCACTCCCACCACCATCAGCCTTACCCTTCACTCCTCCACCTAAATTGTAGGACCGGGCCCTTTCTGCAGGGTCACCCCAAATGTTTGCCTTCCTTTGCTGAGCCTATATCTGTTGGCGTTTATGGCTCCGTGCACTTTACTCCTGCTAATCAGTGGCAAGCTACTTTTTCTCTCTTCCTTAAACATGGTAACATTCCTATACATCTGATTGGTCCATTTAATTTACTTATAAGTCCATAGTATATGTATTAAACCTGTCATCCTTAGGGTGTTCTTACCCCAACTTTTAGAGAAATACTTATTTCACTAATTTGAATTGTAATTTAAAATCCTCTTTAATAGTAAAGTTGGATTTAAATTTACTATTCTGAAAAGGGCACTTTTAGAAAGCCGGTGTTTTTCTGCCTTCACCAAATCTGTCTTTCAGACAGTGTGCAGGGTTGCATAAATGTTAATGACTCTCCTGTAATGTGATGTTTATTCCTTCCAGAAATGGGGACTAAATGGACCTGACTGTAGAGGGAGTGGGTCTTTCTAACAGGATGGCTATGGTGAAATTCTGCCCTGCCCTGGCTACACTTCAAAGGACTCTTCCTGCAGCACACACAAAGGAACCTGACACCAGGTCTGCCCTTGCCTTTGTTCCCCTAGCAAAGCTAGAGCCAAACATGGAGAAGAGTGTAGAACTGGCCAGAACTAGTTGAGGAATAGGCCAATAGGCCAGTTATTGCCCCTACACAAATGCTGACACTGGGTATAAAAGTGGCACCCTCAGAATCTCACATCAGAATACTCTTGGACTTGTGGAAGATTCAGAAGAAGGACTGCCTTTCTGTCTGAAGAAGGAAGACTGCATCTTCTTACCATGAACCTAGGATCCCCAGAAGTGTCTCCAAGGGTCAGTTGGATGACCTCCTGTTTTAGCTACAGGGACAGATCAAGCTATCAGAGTGTTAAGCACAAGTTTATTTAGTCAACCTTTGTGGCTCACCCTTACTAGGATTCTGTTTATTGCTTGAGTGGGGCTCTCACCCCTCTCAACTAATAACCCAATTTCTTGCACAAATATTTCATATTGCCTCAAGGAATTGTCATCTTCTCCTCAATCTATATGTTATCAATTACCTGGTGACCTGTCACCTACAATGCCACCTTCTGTGCCTTCCCCCTCGCACCCACAGCCACTTTGACCGTTTCCATTTGAGAGCTGTTCTTTATTTTCCTGTCAGCCATGGGTCTTTGCAAACCCACATCTGACAGTACGGAAGGCGGTTGGCAAAGATTAGTGCATTAGCAATCTCCTGCCTCCCTCGTGTCTGTGAAGACCCGAGAGAGGCATGAAAATGCAGGTGAGATCTTCAGCTGTCATTCCAATGCATCCCTTGGGTCACTGGGTACCAAGACGAGACTGGGGAACACAGGGCAAGCAACCATTTGCCCTGGTGACATAACAGAAGTGGAAAAGCAAGTTCTGTGTTTTCACTGCTGTTATATCCTAGTCGAGAATAACCAGATTCCAGCCCTTTGCTCCCTCCCACCTCTATCTTACATTCACCTCTCTCATGCCACCTCTACCCATGCTCCCTATTCTATCTCCATTCACTTTAACAGCATTCAATGTCTCTCATATTCTTCACAGAAGCACAGTCTCTCTTACACACCCTCTTTTCTTGCACCACCTTCTTTCCTACCTTCATCTCTCTTATACACCTCTTTTACACTCGCTATTGCATGCCCTGCTCTTTCAAAAACAAGCGAGTGTGGGATGTGTGCCAACACTTTTCTCTGTATATCGCATACTGCACAAGCACTCCTTTTGTTTCATACTGTGTTTGTCCAGGTAGCTCTGCTGCTTTTCGCTTATATTAAACAAGCAACTATGTTCGTCCTCGCTTTTCACAGACACTGTCTGGAGAGGTGTGGTGCAGCGGCCAGGGCAGCTGACTTCGGAGCGCAGGGCTCACAGTTTGATCGCTGGCTCCAGCAGCAGCCCAGCTCAGCACCATGTGACTCTGGGCAATAGCTCACTTAATTTCCACAACGGCCCCCAGCTAGGGTGACCAGATTCTCAAAACAAAAAACGGGGACAGGTCATAGACATAGAAGTAGGGCTACTGTTTGCAGTTACCATCAACATAAAAGTAGGACTATTTGACAGCTGTCATAGACATAGAAAAAGGACTGCAATGACAGCTCCCTCCACAGACCGAGATGAAGCATTACAGACGACAAATCAGAGGTATTTTATTAGCATTAACCATTAATTCCATTTAAACAGACTTTGCCTCAACATTTGCTATAGTTGGTGACCACCCTTGCCTTGAAATTCCAAGTATGTTTTCTTATTAAATAAGTATATATATATGGCAACAAAACTGCACAAAATAAAATAATTAGCACTTATTTATTGGGTCCGTGTCCGTGTATTCTGTTACAGTAGTGAAGATACAACTGCGGCTCATCTACGGAGTACCTTTATTTATATATATATATATATATATATATATATATATATATATATATATATATATATATATATATATGTTTCCAAAAGTTTGTTGTGAGTTCACCGCTCTCCTCCCTCGCGACGCCGGTGCCAGCAACGGTCACAACTCCGCCTCAAATGTTTTACACCAGGATATGATCCGAGTATTCTCCGAAATAAATCCAGTGGCACACCAAGGACAACACAATACGCCTTTATTGTGTCACAAAAACAGAACCTGTTTTTGTGACACAATAAAGGCGTATTGTGTTGTCCTTGGTGTGCCGCTGGATTTATTTCGGAGAATACTCGGATCATATCCTGGTGTAAAACATATATATATATATATATATATATATATATATATATATATATATTATGACTGTTAACTGTGAACAGTAAAGAAAATCGCACAATTGAAGAGGAGTTCGTGCTCTCATGTTTTTGCCGCGAGGAAGTGAACGAGTGCATCGCTATCGAGTTTGATATACATACTGTAGTCGTCAAGATCAGATACTGCTGTTTGTAGAATACTCCTCCCCGTAAAGCCCTCCCCCTACATTCAGTGCAGTTAATTGTTGATCTCAGAGGGCTCAAACAATTTTTTATTAAACGTTTGCCTTTTTTTCGGTGACCATATTCACTGTGGTCTGCTCCAGGAGCAATTTGTGAAAGGACTTTTTATATCAGCTCCTAGGTCTGACATAAAATGGTAATTCATTTCAAGGCCTTGATCGAACAGACTTGCAAAATATAAAAATGCATATTTATTTGCTCTGCTAAATTGGGATAATACTAAAATGAGTAGGTGCATATTTCATTTATCCTGGATTCTATAACATATGCAGGGATCTAGTACTGCTGCTGCTTCAGTTTTGCAGCGTTACCTTCAGTCCCTCGGATGTTCCACCGGTAAGCAACAAACAGTGGGAGTTTTTAAATTTAGATAATAATGTACAATTTCACTTTCAGAAAGACATTTTTAACTGTCCATTAGCTGGTCACATTTTGTGGTCAAATAAACAAAAAATCCAATTGGTTTCTGACCGGACCGGATTTCTGGGTTTCCTTGTTCATCAAACAATTGAATAAAGAGATGAATGAATAAAGAAAGAAATAGAGAAGCAGAACAATACAGCTTCACCGCCTGTCCCTGGCCCTTGCGCCATACTCTCCAAGAAGAGCATCTTTTATGCTCATGAGGAAAAGATATAATGCTGAAAACATGGCTGTGTTTAATGTACGAAATGTGGCAGTAAACCACTCAGTAATAGGCTATCAATAGCACCTTTTGTCACTCATGTCTGGGTGTCGCAGTGAGCGTCAAATGACCCTCAAAGTCCTCACCCTATTTCTGATAAAGGATTACACGGTGGATACTTTTACACTTTTGTAGTAGCCTGGCTGCCAATTTTGCCATCATGTATTTAATTGCATTGTTGAAAGTGATAATTGGCAATAACTGCAATGTTTAACTTGTTAAATATGCCTAGAACTGACAATGTAATAGAATTGTGAGGAAATAGGTTTGTCGTAATAGGGGCTTGTCTCTCTCCCCTCACACACGATGAGTCGCGGAACAAAATAATTTGAAGAACTAGTGAGCAAGCAGAAGCAGGCCTAAGGCTACTGCAAATGGACGATGCCCACATTTTACAGTTTATAACCAGTATCTTTTGCACAAAGATTTTCATGAACTTGATACCGAAAGGGAACAGAGGCGTTTTTTTTAAAAATGACTAACAGGAGGACTAGAAGGCTTTACAAATGGTAAACCTAACCACAACCCTCAAATCCTCACTGCAGATCCAGCTATTTGCCAATAATCGATGTTCTTCTAAACATATGTGGTCTAATCTATCCATCTCCTCCCAGGCCACAGCCTTTCCCTGTAAATAACACTGCCAACGAGACTTCCACATGTTGGCTTTACAATAATGGACTCGGAATCTCTAAAAAATACAGCATATTCTTAGCCACCCTTCCCATTTCGCTGAAAATCATGATAACCCCTGTAAGCAGATCCAGGAGCAGCTGTGCCTACTCACTAAACTTGCACTACACACCAGCCTACGCCCAGCCAGCGACTGCTGAACCTACAACTCCTTCCTGCCAGAGCTCCCTGCCAGGCTGGTCCTGGTCCTAGCAGGTTCTTTCTAGAGCAGTGGAGGCAGCCAACAACAACACCTTTTAAATCAAAACAATCCACACTAGCTATCCTGAACGATTCAACCATCACCGCAGTAGTCGCCCAAGCAGTTATAATAAAACTACTATTTAATTGAAGGTACAAAAAAATATACATTCAACTATTTCCATTACATTCAGTGCCGATGACACTAGCATACGTTTGTTAAAAAAAAAAAACTTTGTTTACAGCTTCTACTCTATAGGAAACATTTTTAATTTCCCTTTCATGCATCAGCTGCGATCAGAGACCAGGTCATAGTTCAGTTGCTTCACTGAGTACCAGAATAAAAGCTCTCGCCAGAATCCGAAGCGGATGAAAAGGGTGGCAGATAAGAAGCCGCCAAGCATAAAACGACAATGTGAAGGAAGCGCACTGAAAACCCATGGAGGGGAGAGGAGGTTTTAATCTTCCACATTAACAGAATTTCACAAATTGAACCAGATCTGACAAGATGGAGTGCACCTGGCCTTTTAAATTGAGGGTTGTGCCGAAGACGTAGGTTGTGCTGTGTGTACAAAGAGAAGGGAAATCCAGAGAGAAGTGTCTCTCTTCAAAGGATTTCCCTTCCTGCTGCAGCGCTCACCTAAGTGACGAACACGCCGTAAGCAGTGCAAATTCTACCGGAACAATAATGAAAAACCGGGACATTTCTGTGTTTAACCCGGACAATGTTCGAAAACCGGGACATTTCATTCACTTGGAGAAAAGTGTCGGGACACCGGGACACTTCTCCAAAAACGGGGACCGTCCGGGGAAAACCGGGACGTCTGGTCACCCTACCCCCAGCGCCTTGAGACCCGTAAGGGTGAGTAGTTCGGGCTTTATAAATACGGATTTACAATTTTTTTCCACTGTTACTTTTATTCTCACTTAATGTACAAGCATCTCCACTTTTTTCTTACATATGTTGCAAACGTGCATGTGCTGTACCTTCTTAGGGCCTCATTGCCAGTGCAGTGCACATCTATGTTCGGCTGGTAGCAGGAGTTACCAGCCAAATCCATATTACAAGTTTGGTATAGTCCTGCGCCTTCAGGGTTTTTCCAGCTTAAATTTTGCCAGGTAAAACGTTGCAAAATGTGAATGGGGAACACTGCATTGAGTGTGGAAAAGTTGATAAAGTAAGACTGATTCCTGGTCATTCCCCATTCCCAGGAAGACCCCCCCAATCCCACCCCTCCACACACAATAATGGCTGAAACTTGCCCACCCGTCCCTAGCAAGTATACTTTCGGGTGCAGTATTCCTGCATCAGTGGTCCCGCAGCACTTGTAATAAGGTGTGTAGTACGCCCATCTCCTTTTTTCTGTATCACGTTTTGCACATACACTTCTGCTCTTTCTCTCTTACTTGGAGAAACAACCCTATTGTTTCTGACTTGCTTTGCATCAAGCATTGTTGTTATTGTTCACCTACCTTTTGCAAACAAATATGCTCTCCATTTCTTTTATACAAACTGTTCTCTTTTTTAATTACCTTGCATTAGCAACGTCACTGTGCTGCTTCTCGCTTTCTGTGCATGTCAATTAGGAGCACTTCATTTAATCTCACTTACTTTTCAGGAGCCTCTTGTTGCTTCTCATTTTACTTTCCCAGGAGCATTTTTGTGTTTTTTCTCACTGAGCTGGGCCATGTATACCAGACTGCCCAGATATCCATTTCCCTGGCCCCCATCTCCCCCACTTCTTGTTAACCTGAATACTCCTTTCAGGAAGGACCTCAAAACCTGGCTCTTCAACTGAACCACAGAGCCTTCGACGGACCAGCAGTCCGTCCCCACTCCCCAGTGCCTTGAAAACCTTACGGGTGAGTAGGAGCGCTTTACAAGTCACCTGATTGATTGATCTTTATTGCTGCCCCACCCTTTGAGAAAACATTCAAGTCCTCAGTTATCAGCAGTTAACATCAACTAGCAAGGTAACACGTTTTACTCACAAGCACTTATTTGGCCCAGAGCACAGACAGACCAAGTGTCAAGGGCGGAGAGTGATGTGCTGGAGGTGAGGGGGTGGTGCACACCAGCCTAGAATGCAGGGAGCAGTGAACAATTCCATAACATGTGATTCAAGTCAGCATTGGATGTTGAGCAATGCGGACAGGAGGCTGCAGAATTCAGAAATATCCTGTTTATCCTCCCTGGAGAAAAGTCTGCCGGGGTAGAACAAAGGATTGGATTAATTTTAATTCCACATTTCGGGAAATTTTGTGGGACTATTCAAGCCCGTTCGGGCTTGTCATGAAGGGATCTCCCTTGTTCAGACTCCCAAGTGTCTCAAAGTGGATGGAGTGGGTCAGATATCGGTACATAGGGATCTGTAGAGCCTGAATCAACCACTATTAACCAAGAGATATCACACAACAATGATTGACCACTGTGGAAAAATTCACACAATCTACCCCAGGCCTTTTCTTCTGCCTACACTGAGGCTGATTGTAGCGTGAGGAATCTGGAGCAGAAATCAGGTAAGAGTGCTTCATGTGTTGCCTGTGGCAATACGGCTAATACCAACCACTTAGTGGTAGCTTGTTGAGAAGATTTCCTCTCATATCCACTACACAGCCTCCGCAAGTTCCTTCATTCTTTGGAAATCCAGAAAACATGGGCGTCCTGAAGGAGAACTCCTGCCACTAAATAATATCCTGAGTTGGCCAGATCTGCAGAAGCATGGCAGGAGAAGGCTGAGAATCTTTGCAACCCCAATGACAAAACATCTTTGAAAAGTACAACCATATAGCTCCACTCTACCGCACTTTGAGATGAGACAATTAAATTCCATACTAGACTCCCATCCATTGAAAAACTGTGCCATAAAACAGGGCATCAACAACAATGATGCTATATGGCTCAGTGTGCCATAGGAATCAAGCTGCACCCTTCAGAGCGTGAGGGACTGGATTGCAGACCAAAGTAATTAACAATGGCTGAGATTATTTCAAGAAACCGAACCATCTAGGTTTGGCACCCGACCACCCTTCGTTTATGGCGGCCGCTGCTGCTTTGATCCCATTAGTGTGAACTCTGCAAAATCCTTTTTTCACAACAACATCGTGATTGACCCCCAACTCTGGATGGGCCAAAGCCTGGAAACCCTAAGACAATTAAAACTGAATGTACCTGGCAATCATGTATGCACAAGTTGCTGATCTCAGTTCAAGACCTTTATAGTCTTTCTTTTATTGCTTATCTTTTATTTATACCTTTTCAGTGTTATCTTATTATCTGCATGCTAATGCCACAAACTGGCCAAAGGCCAAAAAAGAAAAAATAATGTAATTGCCCAAGTAATGTGAACAAGGTCAACCCGCAAACTACACCCTAGAACATTATACGCCAACCATCGGTTCGTAACAGAAACATCCTCTGAGTCTCATCACTGCCTCCACACAAAGTTACACAAATTCACACAGAATGTTGTACACAACTGCTTGATGTAAGCTTACCCTCCTACACTAAACTATACTGTTAAACATCAGGAGAACCATAAATATCCAACTACCAAAGCATGATAAAAGGGCCCTATTACTTCCAACAACTTGTATCAATGTCCATTCCTACCATGCACCACACATTAGACAACATATTCCTTAAACCCTCTGCACATTACAAAGTAAACATTAGATACCCCAACAGGAGCTTTGATGTCAACCCACATTCACAAGCAGAGGAAACAGAAAGCTGAGACATAGATTTGAGTCTGAAGTGAGACAGCCAGATACCTGTGCCACAATTTGTAGCAGTGTGATAATGATTCCTGTGGTAAAAGGATGGAGTGTTGCAGTGGCCTGTGATGTAATCATAGCAGAATTGATGGCTAGAATGGCAGGAGATGTCCCAGGCATAGGTGCCACTGAAACAATTGCTCCAGCGCACGTTAGCATCTCACTCCACTATCAAATGAGCCATTGAGTGGTGAGCAGTTACGTATTCAAGGGACAGCGGCTCCAAGCCCTGTGCCCCTTACCTTCTCAGAAGCAAATATGATATTTTGCCAGGCAGCAGCTGAAAGGACCTTTTAGGTAAAGCGCATTCTGTGGTTTTGTGGTATTGTGGTCCCTATGTCTCCGTGTTGGAAACATAGAAAACACAGAGGGGCATATTCACAAGAAAGTGGTTAGTTCCAAAATTGCTAACGCCGCGCCCCGTCACTTTAGAAATACAGCGATGCGCTATATTTACAATAATACGGCTCACCCCTGCGTTTCTTCCTGCGCTGGCACTAAATTCAGCTGCCTAGCACCAACACAGTCACCCTTACACCACAGTGCAAGGGTGCAAGGGTGCCTGCGTTGAGTGAATGATTGTTTATGTGCAGGAAGGTGTCCCTTTGAGGTGCTCAAAAAGTGTTTTCCACAACACACGGCTTCCATAACATGATTTCCATAACACAGCATCTATGAATATCACGACACATAGCTTACAAAGGTGACGTTCACAATATATAGCTTTCATGGCCTATTACTTCAACAACGTACAGCTTTTGCAATTTAAGTTGTCTTGTTGCACAAGCCTTGCACCATACACCTTACACTACTTCCATCAAACATTACACATGATTGCTGTTTTAGGAAATCTTTACAGAGCTGCTTTCACAAATCATAAAAGGTTCCATCGATAGTCCTAAAACACTTAACATCGTTATTTTGACAACATTTACAGAACCAGAAATACTTACAAAGGTTTCCCATTACGTTGCAAAACATCCTTTCAATTTAACAAATAAACGATTTTCTGGGGGCTTTATGAAATAAAGTGGCATGAAATTATAAAGTGTTTTGTTAATCTCAGCAAAAAGTGTGGCTATGAGTAGGGCACGGTGAACTGGGTTGATGCCCAAATTTTACAACCACATCCCAACTTCCAAATGTGCTCCAGCCCTGCCTGCTGACTTTCCCAATAATTAAAATGAATTAAATATTTCTGCTGAGACAAAACTTCCTTCACAAACATCAAAGGGCGAACCTTTCTCTGCTCCATTGTTAGGCTGATGTTGCAACGCAACATTTTAATTGGCTGCATTTGTTAACCTAGGTAGTTTTTGAAACTTTAAATGTAGGTGTTAACCCATTGATGGCAAATGTGTATCAATACACATTTCTACCGCACACACACCTTGATTGACCTTGCCCTGGTTATACTGTTAGCATTGTTGAAGCGCGCCTCTAGAAAGAACAAAAACTCTTTCATTGCTTGTGTTCTCCCCCGTCAGTCGATAAGTTCATGGTGTCTGTGACCGTGTGGATAGTCTTTGCCTTCTGGTCTGTTTTAAAGTGCTTTTCTACATCTGACACGTGCCTAACAGGTCTTTCATTTAAGGTGACAAGTGGAGAAGCACATTAGTATGTTCTGAAAGAAGTTGGATCTCTGAATCCTTAATAATCCTAAAGTAATCACCCATGTTAAGCAGACTCTTCTTTGTTTACAGGTTATAGGCCTCATTTACAATATTTTGACGCACGGCAGCGCAGCAGGCCTTCCTGCGGCGCTGCCCTGCGTCAAAAGAAAAGGGCAGGGATGTGCTGTATCTGAGAGATACAGTGCATTTCTGTCCTTTTCCCCAGCGCTGGTGCACAATGGGCTGCCATGTGCCAACGCCGGCACCCTCACGCCATGGTGCAAGGGTGGTGGCGTTGTGGGGTGATTTGTTTTTGTCCCTTCTTGCACAAAAACAATCATGAGAGGTGTTTTCCTCTTTCTACGTGTGCATAGAAAAAGGAAAATTTAGGAGAAATAAATGAAGGTATAGGGAGGTGTAGGAATATGGCGCATTCCCAGGTTTACGAAACCTTGTAAATCTGTATATGTGTGAGATTCAATGGATGCTGTGGGGGAACACCCACAGGAAGCCCCATGGAACGCACCTTTCACACAGGGTAATGCATGAAAGGGGGTCATATTTACATGGCCAAGAAAAGCCACGCAGGAGGGCTTTTTGTGGCTTTGTAAATATGGGCAGGCACACTGCGCCACTGGTGCATCTAAGAAAGTGACACACCGGTGGCGCAATGGGCTTGTAAATAAGCCCCACAGTTTTAAAATTAATGGTGACGGGATGTAGGCCAACACCAAAGGTGGAGGGTGCAGCAACCACCATCCTTCACTAATTCTCAGGAGCCTTCTTGAATTACATGACGTCAGAGCCAGGTCTATGAAGTTAATGACTCAGCAGCAGCAGCATGAACAACCAGCACACCTAGGGCTGCGTTACAAGTCCCGGTACGCTGCCCAGTGATGTTCTCTCTTTCCCCCAGTTCCAGACACGCCTGGGTTTTCCTCATTTGGCATTCAATCTCTTAACTGGAAATATTGGCAACCAAAGTCTTCACATAAAATGCACCAGGTTTGTGGTGTGCCCGCAAGCCATGGAATACTGATGGAGATGGTATCTGCAGTTCCATAGGCCCTCGTAATCAAGGTCACTGTTTGTGTCTGGGGTGGCAACTAAAGGACTGTTAGTCTCTCTGCATTCTACTGCAGTGACAACCTTGCTCTGAGAGAACACTACTTGGACACACCTCAAACATAATCCCTGTCTGAAACAGAAACAAACAAACGGCAAAACATACATATGACTGATCAAGGATTCCACTTAAAATTAATTCTCACGTCGATGCTCTGAGACCATCCTTCAATGAGTCCAACCGGGGGCACCAGGTAAGTCCCTGTTGATCTTTGAGGTGAGGGCAGATGAGACCTGTAGAACTGTTGGAGAAGGTGATTGTGCGATGCCATTTCCAGATTATATTTGTTAGAACCATCACTGTCAAAGAGCTCTTGTGAATTTCCTAGACTATCCAGTCCTTCTGTTTCTGGTCCCAGAAAATGTTGCATGTGCATGTGAAAGGATATTGGCTGCAGGAACATGTACATGTGAAAGGATGATGTCAGACGTCACTATGGCACCTTTCCCACCAACTATCTCAAAAAGTCACAAATTGAATGATATTTGAAACTGACCACCAAACTGACAGTCCTTCAAAAAAGCTACTTAGCCTTCCTGAAGGCCCCAGATCCTCATCTTATGCTCACTATCTCCTTGCATAGCTTGTCTCATTTCCATCTCTTCAATGCTAATGAGATGTAAGTGCTCATTAATGAATATTGACGTATTGTATTTGGTTAAGGGAGACTGATTGGCAGCAGGGGAGGTTTGTTTCGCCGACCTTTTAGAATTGAATGACTGGTGTTTTCTCAATGTCCAGCAACTTACCAAAAGGCCACTGGTCAACATATCTGCATGTGGAATTTAGGTCTTAATTTAGAGTTCGTGATAACTAGAAAATCCTTCAGATTCTGGAAGGAAACTCTAAATACGGAGGAGAAGCCACTAGCTGATTTTTCTCATTGATATTATCTTCATGTTAGAGGAAATTCAGCTAGTGGATTATAGCCCCAAACATTGGAAGAAAACACCCTGTGCGAAAGGACCATAGTTTTTTATTTTTCAATAAACAATTTATGGGGGGGGAGGAGCCTAGCGCTTGACCAAGATGGCCGCGTGAGCTTTGAGCTCCCGAGACCCTCGTGCCCTCCGTCGATTATCCTGTCTCTAATCCTGTTTGCATGCATGGCGTTGTGCAGATGACTTGTCAGGGAGGCGATTGATGCTACCCGCGGTCAGATCGCCCACCGGGAACCGAAGTTATGCATGGCGGAAGATTGAGGCCTATCTCCGAGGGATGCCAGGGGCTAGAGTTGGCAGGATGCCCGACCTCTAATTGAACAACATCGGCCAGGCGAGGTGTGAACTACCGGACGGAGGTCCCCATCCTTTCACTTTCACTTTCTCGCCCTTTGTTTGCCCTGCCCAGGGAGTGCTCTCGGCTGCTTTATTATCATTTGGACGCTCTGCACGCTACTCTGGCGGCCCATCGCAGGACTGACCACTTCTGCCTCCTTTCGCTGAGAGAGGGTCGTCCTGTTTGAACCGACCTGCTTGAGCCAACCATGTCGGGCAAAGCAGAGGTGGATCGGCTGAAGCCTAAGGCCACCAGGCAGGGAGCCTATACTCAGGCCAATAATATGGACCGCTACGCCCAGCAGAAGGGATCACCGGGTGGACCGAGCCAGTCGCCGGATGCACAGAAGACTGCTTCACCCGTGGCCCCGGAGCTCTCGCTCCAGGATGTCATGGGCGCGCTCGAAGGGCTACAGACTTCGATTGGGAGACAGTTTGATGCCCTGGCGCACAAAGTGGATGCCATCTTGGTGGACGTTAATCTGATCCGCGCGGATTTGGGCAAAACAAATGAACGAGTTAAAACCCTGGACCTCAAGACCACGGGCCTCGCTGATGATGTCTCGGAACTACAGACCGAGGTCCGTAAGTTGCGGACCGAGAGTGATCTCGCCGCCCGTCGGCTGGAGGACTTTGAGAGCCGGGCCAGGCGCAACAACGTGCGCGTTATCGGGGTCCCGGAGTCCTCGGACGAGACTTCTGTAGACCTGCTAGTGGAGGACTTGGTGCTTAACCATCTGCAGCCTAAGGGTCTTGGGAAGTTTTTCGCAGTTGAGAGGGCCCATAGAGTGCCGGGTGGTAGGCCCAAGGTGGGAGCTCCACCGAGGCCGATTGTCGCCCGGCTCTTTCATTTTCGAGATCGGGACGCTATCCTGCAAGCATCGAGGGTGACGGGCCCGGTCCCCTTCCAGAACGCGTCGGTGAATTTCTATCCTGACTTCACCCAGCAGGTGCAGAGGCAGAGGCAGGGCTTCCTGGGGGTGAAGAGGCGGCTTCGGGAGAGGGAACTGAAATATGCCATGCTCTTCCCTGCCAGACTACGTGTGGTGTACGAAGACCGAACATTCTTTTTTGAGTCGCCTGTCATGGCCGATGAATGGCTGGACGCTCTGCCTCGACGACGGACGGGAGAGGACACTGCCGCAGACGGGGACAGTGGCCGGGATGAACAAGGTTGATGTCTTCGGAACCGGACTGACTCGATTTGACTCTAGCTCATGACTTGAACAGAATGCAGTAAATACGGAGGGTTGTGGGAGGACGAGGGGAGCTCTTTCCTCCCTTAGGGTACTTTTTGTAGATTTTGGGTTTGGTAGGGCGACAGGCACACTGCAAGTTGGGGGGGCTTTGTAAGCTGCAGCAGGGGTGCAGGGTGGGGGGGATAGTTGGGATTTTGGGTTTGTTGCTGGGGGGTTCGTTTCTGCAAGGCGTATTGATTATTTTCAGGACTGTTCCATGGTGGCTCTTCGGGTGTGGGGTGGGCCTCCTTACGTTTGGGGATGGGGGGTAGGGGTTTAAGTGTTATTAGCTGGAATGTTAATGGTTTGGGGGATCGCATTAAGCGCGGGATTGTTTTGCAATTCTTGAAACGGTCATTGCCGGATGTCGCCCTACTGCAGGAGACGCACCTTATAGGTAACACGTGCTATGCTCTTAATAGGAAGGGTTATAAATTCATAGCTCATTCGGGATTTTCCTCTGGGTCCAGGGGTGTGGGCATCCTAGTCAGAGCCTCGCTACCATTTGAGGTGGACTCCACCATTGTTGACGATAGGGGGAGGTTTGTGGCGGTGGCGGTGCGGTGGGAAGGAAGAACTTTGGTTTTAGTTTCGGTTTATGTCCCGCCGGCCCTGCAGGCCTCCACGTTTACAGATCTGGGTAGGGCCTTGCTGGATCTCCAGGGGGGTATGCTTGTGGTGGGGGGTGATTTCAATGCTGTCGGCTCTGGGCTGCTGGATAGATACCCGCCCAGAGACACAGGGGGGGCTCAGAAGTGGCTTCCAGACTTTCTTGACACACTTGGCCTGATAGACTGCTGGAGGCTCCGGCACCCCACACAGAGCCAATACATCTTCCACTCCGGAGCGCATGGTAGCCTCTCTAGGATTGATTACCTGCTCACTCTGGCTGCGCATGCCTCAATGGTGTCCGAGGCCAGGCATATGGCGCGTGGTATATCGGACCATTCGCCAGTGTGGGTCAGGCTGGATGTTGGCCGTGAGGGAGGGGGAAGGGTGGCTCCTATTAACCCTTGGTACTTCCGAGACCCCAAGATGCGCAGCGCACTGGTGAAGACAGTTGATAATTTTTTCAAGGACAATCAGGGATCCGTCGACTCGGCAGTGTCGCTGTGGGAAGCATTTAAGACCGTGCTGCGAGGGGAGGCCCTCTCCCTTGTAGTGGCGGCCAAGCGGCGGAGAGATGGCGAGGTTATGCAGGTTGAGGAGGAGATCGTGGCTTTGGAGGGAGCGCTAGAGGAGGAGGTTACAGAGGCCTCACTGCATGAGCTGAGCTTGAAGCAAGCCGAGTATAAGGACCTGGTGACGAATGCCGCTAAGACCCTCAGTAGGGAACAGCAGGGCCGCCTGTATGATGTCGGTGATAAGCCCGGGAAACTCCTAGCTTGGCTGGACAAAAAAGAGCGGGTTAATAGAGTAGTGCCGGAGCTGACGGGAGAGGGGGGAGAGGTGATTGTGGAACCTGAGAGGATTGTACAGTGCTTCACGGACTATTTCCGTATGGTTTACGCCTTAGTGTCGGATAGGCCGCCCGAGGACTCGCGTGACCTCTTGCGTGATATCGCTTTGCCCTGTCTTTCTGACGTAGATAGGGACGATCTGGATGGAGACATAACGGTTGATGAGGTGGCGGGAGCTATCCGCGCGCTGAACTCGGGCAAGGCCTCGGGCCCGAATGGCTTGCCAATAGACCTGTATAAGCTGTCTCCGGATAGGGTTGCCCCTCACCTGCGCGCCATGTTCATGGAGGCGCGGGGGAGTGGTACCCTCCCGTTGGATCAGCGACTGGCGACAATTGTTGTTATACACAAAGATGGTAAACCCCGAGATAAGTGTGCCTCATATAGGCCTATCTCACTTCTTAACGCCGAGCCGAAGATTCTGGCTAAAGTCCTTGCGGCCCGATTGATCAGGGTACTTGGAGACCTGATCCACCCGGATCAATCCGGTTTTATTCCGCATCGTAACACTGCGTTAAACCTTCGGCGCCTTCATGGTGTAATCGCCAGGGCGGGCACGCTGCGTGGACCAGCTGTTGTGGCGTCTCTCGATGCCACGATGGCCTTTGATACGGTGGAATGGGCATATTTGTGGGCTGTGCTGGCCAAGTTCGGCTTTGGCCATGGTTTTGTGAGCTGGGTGAGATTGCTGTATGAGGGACCCCTTGCGAGTGTGGTGGTAAATGGCCGGGCGTCGACTCCGTTTCAGCTAGGGAGGGGCACTCGGCAAGGTTGCCCCCTGTTGCCATTGTTGTTCGCCCTCGCCCTTGAGCCACTGGCGGCGTGGATACGCTGGAACCCGGATATACGGGGACTTAGATGGTCACCCGAACACGAGGACCGCATTTCGCTATATGCTGATGACATCCTGTTGTATCTTGCCTCGCCCAAGAAATCACTTATAGTAGTCTGTGACGTTCTTACATCTTTCGGTAGGAATTCGGGTCTCGTCATCAACTGGAGTAAATCGTATCTATATGTTCTGAGTGGCGAGGTTCCACCGATCCCGCGAACTTGTTCGATCCAGATCGCTCAGCAGGGCTTCGTGTATCTGGGGATCTTTATCTCCACGGACTCCGCTTTGCAGTATGAGAGGAACCTGCTCCCCCCCCTAGCGCGCCTGCGGCGGGATGTAGAGGGCTGGCGGAGGCTGCCACTCTCCCTCGTTGGGCGCGCTGCCTTGTTCAAAATGATGTCTCTTCCCCGGTTCCTCTACGCATTGCAGAATACTCTAGATTGGGTACCGGCCAACTACTTTCGGGAGATCGAAAGCCTCCAACGAACGTTGATGTGGGACGGGCGGCCGCGAATAGCAATTGCTAAGTTGACGCTTCCATGGTATGATGGGGGTATTGCGCTTCCAGACATCCGACGCTACTATTGGGCCACCCAGCTGAGCGCGATTAATCATGGTCTCTATGGCCCTGCCCTCAGCCCTGGTTATGCCATGGATAGGTGGTTGCTGCGTGGTGGTAACTATCACAGGGCGTTGTACTCGTGGTCCCTGGACTCGTCCCTCACGGGGCCCACTGGGGTGGCGGTGCGTGTGTGGAAGATGGCAACTGACTCGCTGGGCTGGAAGGATAGGCTCACCCTCGCTACCCCGTTGTTTGAATCTGAAAGATTGGGTAGGCTTTGGCATACAAAAGGTTTTGATTAATGGGACCTGATCGGCATCTCCAGGGTCGGAGATGTGCTGATTAAGGGGAGGGTGAAGTCCTTTGAAGAGTTGCAGAAGGAGTATGAGCTGGGGACTTCCGAGTTTTTCCGCTATGTTCAGGTGCGTCATGCCCTCCGGTCAGTCCTCGTGGAGGGTGAGAAGGTGCCTGAGTCCTCTCCTTTGGAGGACCGGATCCTTGATGGCCATATGCCTGAGAGCACGATCTCGCTCATCTACAAGAAATTGATAAACGTCCGGGCGGATATGCTTCTGGGGCTGCGGGACCAGTGGACTAGGGATGGACTCGAGTTGGATGACGAGGATTGGCAGTCTGCGGTTTCCTCTCCCAAGGAGGTTGCGATCCCGTCGCGTCTGAGGCTGGTGCAGCTCAAAATACTGCATCGAGTGTATGTGACGGGGCCAAGGCTGGTTCATATGGGATTCTCTGAGGAAGGCCTATGTAGGAGGGGATGTGGTATGGTGGGTACTTTCCTGCATATCATCTGGGAATGTGGTGTCATCACGGAATTCTGGAGGAGAGTCCATGCAGTGATGGGGGAGGTGACGGGCATTGCTATGCAGCCGGAAGCGCGGTGTTGTCTCCTGAATGTCTGGGGGCCCACTGATCACGATGCGGCACAGACCCAATGGGTGACTCTGGGTAACATGGTCGCTAAGAGGGATATCGCGCGATTGTGGGGCTCCGTGGGGCCCCCCACATTGACCGCGTGGAAAGAAAATATGGATTGGAGTATGCTCAGGGAAAAGACAGTATATTGCGCTAGAGGCCGCCCTCGGAAGTGGCACGCCATCTGGGGGCGGTGGAATCAATACAGGGGGGGAATATGTCTTGCCCCTGACTTGGATCCCCCCGAGGAACAGCTTTCTTCTTGACATTCTTTCCAGCTCAGTATATAAGATGTGATGATTAATTGACTTCTTGGGCCTCTGCTGTCCCCCTTCTTCCTCTTATCACAGTACTGTGACTGTTAGATGATTGGGGTCCGGCCTCCCCTGGGGGGCTACCACCATGGGCATTCAGTGTTCTTGCCTTGCTGGGGTTTGTTGTGTGTTTGTGTTTATTTAATAATGGAACCTTTTCACTGCTCCTTTAATGCAATGTGGACGCTTCTTTGTCCTTCTCTATCGAAGCTGCCGAACCTCCGGGTTGTCGGCTGAATAGCTGTGTCCAGACTCTTGAAGAAATAAAGGTTTTTAAAAAAATAAATAAAAAAAAAAAATAAACAATTTATGCTTTTGGAGTTTTTTATTGAAAAATAAACAACTTTGCACAATGGGTGTATTAAGGATGGAAACTACTTTTCATATTGCCTGTGCTTTCAGTGGAGCCACCAAAGTTGCAGCTACACTGAAGATACATATAACTTTGTCTGCCTGACAGGAATTTTTAAACATGGTGGACTGTCTTCCAAAACCGAAAAGGAGGCCACTGAGCTCCACTGACCTGGTCGGTCATGAAGCCGCTCCCAAAATTCTAAATCACCAACTTAGCCTTAAAAAGCTTTTGGCATTTCACGTGTTCCAGCAGAACCATGGATACTCCCAGGGAATGGAGGTATACCTTTTTGTGATCCACTCAGCACAATCCCTTCTTCAGATATTCCTAACTCCTTTGGGTTGGTCACTAGTGCTGCTGTTTCTCATTGGCCTTCCAATATTCTGTTTTCCTCTTCCAGAAGGATCTTCCACCAGTTCTCTCTTTGTGCTGCTTTTTTTATTCAAAAGCAAGTCTCTTCTCGGGTGACTCAATAATCAGTCTTTTCTACATTGGCACTGGTACAACAGCTTGACTGCACATGTTACCTAGTGCAACTTGCTTCCTCTTGTTGTTGATGTGTGGCTGATCGAAGTTGTTTCTGAAAGTCTGTGGGACCTTTGGTTCCTTGCCAGTCCAACACACTAAACTGATATCCTAGCAATCAGCATATTTCTATTTCTATGATGCGGTGACTAGAGGTCCTAGCCCTTGTGGGTGAGCGCCACCTTGAAAGTCTGTCCACAAAGTTATATGTGAAGGTGGCAGTACCACCAAAAAAAGACAAATGCTTCCAATCAATATGGTAGTACAGCAACTCAATGGAATGCTCAGATTTGTATTGGGTTACTCCAATTGCCTCAAGTGGAAAGGCAAACTAAACTAAAATTAGTTCTGTTGAACTATAAAAGGAAAAGTAAACCATAAAAGTACTCTTTAACAAGAGTTTTTTATTTACCTAGAAACTTATACATAGTGATAGTCTTTTCCATTCCATGAATTACTTCATCTAACCTCACCGGGTGTGAGTGAGCATTGGTTCCAGCCTCAGTGACGTACCCTTTCCCAGGGACTTCCATCTCACCATGCTTCATCATTAGACCTGACCACCCTTGACCTGATAGTTCCCCAGACCTTTTGCTTTCACTACCCTATTTTGGCTAAACTCATTTTTGTTGGCATTAGGACTCTGTGCACTTTACCCCGACTAACCAGTGGTAAAGTGCTGGTGCTTGTCTTTTCAAACATTATAACACTGGTATATGCAGAATTGAAACATTTAATGTACTTATACGTTGGGGAACATCCTTAACATCGCGGTTAGTACACCGCGATGCAGTTACATCGCAATCGTTACAACGACTGCATGTTACCACGCCATGCCATTACAACGCAAGTCTTTACATCGACTTGCGCTAGATGGCGTGCTAACATTACAAATAGTGTAGTTTACTATCCCAACACCTTCCATACTGTTAAGTGGACTGGAGTTGGAATAGTAAATTACGCTTTTCTAATGTTAGCACGCCATCTAGTGCAAGTCGATGTAAAGACTTGCATTGTAAAGGCATGGCGTGGTAACATCGCAGTCATTGTAACGACCGCGATGTAACGGTACGCGTTGTAAAAACTTGCGTTGTAACATCGTACATCCTATACGTTCCTAGTAAATGGTGCTTCATGTACCAAGGGCCTGTCAATTAACTGCTACAAGTGGACTGCAGCACCCACTAAAGTGGCACTGTAAAAGATGTCTCGGGCCTGCCACTGCAGCCTATAATGTGGTTTTAAACTGCCATTTTGCCCTTGCAAAATAAACTTATGCAGGCCAAAACCTTCCTTTTTAGTATTTTTAAGTCACCCCTTAGGTAGGCACTAAAGGCTCATAGGACATGGTGCATGGCATTAAAAACCTGGGACATACGCCAAAGTTGTTTTTCACTGTAGCAAGGTTACCTAGCCTAACACTGGTTTGTAATATTACACTTGATAAGTGATAACTTCAGTTTGGGAGCAGATAGAGAAATATTTGTTCCACTCATTTGAATTGTAATTTTTAACTCTCCATAATGGTAAACTCAGATTTTAATTATCTATTCTGAAATTGCACTTTTTGAAAGTTTGCATTTTTCTGCTTAAACCAAATGTGCCTTTCTGAAAGTGTTCAGGGTCTCATGTATTTCTTCCAGACAGGGAACCAAAGGCATTGGGTGTGGGGCAGGGTGTTCCTCTCCAAGGTAGGATGGCCTCAGGTTTATACTTAGCACTTCTTGTGCTTCAAAGTGTAGTATCAGGGCTGTGCCCACCCCTCCTGACTTTTAAGATTGCCTGTCCTGGAACTGGCAAATGCAGTTCACACCTAGGCATGCCTACCCTTTATCTCCATAGACAGATTGGAACCAAACCCAGGGAAGGGGAATGTTAGACAAAAGGGGCATCCCCACACACAGACTGGCACTGGTTATAAAAGTGGCACCCTTACAATCTCTCACCAGAGCACTTTTGAACCTGTGGAGAAGATTCAAATGAAGGACTGCCTTGCTGTCTGAAGAAGGAAGTCTGGACTTGTTTGCCTTGAATCCAGGATCCCCAGAAGTGACTCCAAGGCTCAGTTTGCTGATACCTTGTTCCCTTGTTTGAGCTACAGGGACACAACAAACTTCCAGAGGCCTTTCCTGCTTTCCAGCTGACTAGACCCAACTGGTTCGGCTCTTATCTCATCTACTGGCCTCTGTGGGTGTGAGTCCTGGCTCCTGACCCTCCAAGTGCTGTTCCTCAGGTCCTGGACTGTTGGCTGGGGTCAGAGCATGCCCCTCCCTGCTCAACTGATGCACTTGGTCTTCCATCTGGCCTCTGCTCCATCACAATTTGCCTGAACTTGTGACTTTCTCCCAGTCTGGCGAGACCAGAAGCCAGCTGTTGGGACTTCACACCTTTATGGCAAGATTTTTTCCATAAACTTTAAAGGCTCATAACACCAGTTCCACTGATTGGATTTTTATAGCTTTTGTGTTATTTTATTTATTAAACTTTACTGTATGTTCCTTGGTTTGGGCATTTTGATTGTGTGGTATTTTCACTCTATTATGGTTTGAGTGCTGCTTAAATACTTTACACATTGCCTCTAAGTTAAGCCTGACTGCTTCAATTCCAAACTACCAAAGGGGTTAAACACAGGTTTATATAGTGACTTTTGTGCTTCACCCGGACAAGGATTCTGTCAATAATTTCAGTGGGGATCTCGCCCCTTTCAACTAATTACCCAATTTCTTAAATTCATTTTTCATTGACAGCTGTACCAACCCTCCATATGCAAATATGCCAAGTCCTGGAACACATTGGAAGTTAATCTCTGTAGAGCTTACACCACACAAATTGAGTCTACCAGCAGTAGCATTGCAACCATGTTGTTTGCATGGTGGTTTGGGAGCTGTAAATACTGTCATTCCAAGGTACATGTCAAACATTATAGAATGGGTGGTAAGATAATCCTGTGCTCCTGCCCTTTTCAATAATGGAGGTTTAATATGGGCATGTGTTGGGGCCGATTCTGCATGTTGCTTCTGATTACCAGATTTATGCATTTGATACACAGGTCCTCATCCTTTAATGAGTCATCCCGGGCATCATTATCTCTTGCTTTTACAACATTGACCAACATGATGAAGCGGGACCTGAACTTGACTAAGTCAAAGGTGATGCTTGTGAAATAGCCATTCTCTCACATTCTCTCTGGTGAATCTCTATGTGCACTTTCCCAACCCCTTTGTGCAAAGTTCATAGATGCAAATCACTCCTTTCATCCGCTGGTTGCATCAGTTATGTGCATCTCTGGAGGCTCCGGAGGTTGCATAAAATGCATATGCATTATATACTTATTGAGCTAATTTGCTGTGAAAGCTCACCACACATGTATGACTTAGCACAAACAATCAATATATTTATAAGAATTCGGTATATCTGTCATTGCAGGTGGGTACGTGGCTGTCAGGCTGTTCAGTCAATTGTTACAAATCATTTATTATGAATGCCAGTAAAACGGAAAATATCCTCTTCGAAGAAGCTCCACTCCTATGGGCACCTAGTTGGTGGCCTAAAGAATTGGGTACTGCTCCTGCCCCAAAAACCACAGCAAAAAACTTAGGGGTGCGTCTCGACCAGGCTCTAACAATGAAAGAACATGTTACCGACACAGTCGGCGCATGTTTCCAGGTGCTGGGCTTTCTGAGCAGAGCCCTCCCCAATCTCCCGGACTCCTTTTGAAAGACTCTTGTACAAGCCCTGGTACTGAGCAAACTAGACTATTGCAACACTCTATTGGTTGCAGCCAACGAGTCTGCCCTAAACCGCCTGCAAGTGGTACAAAATACCGCAGCTCGCTTAGTTGCTAACGCACCCTACAGGTCAGCCTCACTCCCGCTGCTACAACAACTACATTGGCTACCTGTACGGAAACGGGTGAAGTTTAAGCTCTGCTGCCTGACACACAAGGCACTGTGGGGAAACGGTCTCCCCTACTTGGCTGAGGGGCTCCACCAATATATCCCTGCAAGGGACCTGAGATCCCAGTCTAAATCCTTGCTCTAAATCCCCAGGATACTTCCTCGATTCCTTTATGTACTGGAAAATACACCATTCCTGGTACCCCCATGCTATTTCAAGGCAATGGAGGCTCAGGTCTCTAGTTTGCTATGGGGGAACAAACCAGCACGAATTTCACAGGGCAAACTGGTAAAGGGATGGTATGACGGGGGAATAGCGCTCCCAAATATACAATTGTACTATTGGGCAGCCCAATTGAAGATCGTTAACCAATGGATACATGCCCCACAAGCGGACCCTGCCTTTAAAGCTGACAGACACGAACTTGGGGTAGAAGGAATGATGTCGGCACTATATAACGAGAGGCGAACCCCCTCTCTGCTTGGTCCCACAAAACACACCATTGTTCTCTGGCACAAGGCACATAATCAGTTGGGTTGGCGGGGTGTTATAACCAAACTTACTCCCTTATGAGACACTAAACGATTGGGGCGACTTAGTAACAGCAAGGGATTCGCTCAATGGGATGCAATTGGCATCTCCACAGTGGGCAATATGTGGAGTAAAGGGGCAATAATCTTGTTCGAGCGTCTTAAGGACCAATACCAACTGGCAGCATCAGAAAGGTTTCGCTACCTGCAGATTAAGCACGCGTTACAAGCCGTCATACCAGCCGGAGCTAAGGTTCCGGAAGCTACCCCTCTAGAAGATAGATTACTAACAGATTATGCACAAGCGAGCTACTTCATTCACATATCGAAAGCTAGTCAATAACTTACCAGACCCCACAAAGGTACTTATGAGAAAGTGGTCAAGAGATGTTGGAGAACTGGAAGATGCTGATTGGCAAGATGCAACGGCATCCCCACGGGAGGTGAGCATCACCTCGAGGCTCAGGCTGGTACAGCTCAAAATACTGCATCGTACTTACTACACTAGAGTCCTCCTATGTAAAATTGGGAAAGCTTCTCATCCTTACTGTTTGAGGAGGTGTGGGAATGAGGGAACCTTTTTCCATACGTTGTGGGAATGTCCAAGAATTGCGAAATACTGGGCCAGGGTTATGTGGACAATCTCACAGGTGGAGGAAATATCACTGCTGCCAGAACCCAGGAGTTGCCTACTAAACGTGTGGGAGTCAAATGATCTTACGCTCTTGGCTCAGGTGTGGGTTACACTGGGGATCATGGTCGCAAAGCGGAACATCGCACAAAGATGGGGTTCGGAGGAAGTACCGACGATTGCACCTTGGTGTAATGACATGGATGGTGTTATGATGATTGAAAAATCAGTGTATATTAACTGAGGGTGTCCGAGCAAATGGACTACAATATGGGGAGGGTGGAATAAATTTAGGGGATACATCTGTGAGCCTGCTGGGGCACAGTCTGGGGAAACATCTGAAGAAGAGACAATTGGAAATGTGTGAGAATAATGTTAGAAAGGTAATTACCACTGAAGAATTATTTGGTGCATACTCACTCTGACGAAGTTCTTAGATGTTTTGGAATGTGATTGCAATTTACATTGTTAATGGGAAACGTGCAAATTTACATCTTTTGTTAACAATTAATAAATAATAAAAAATGTTTTTGTTTTTTTTAAATCCCCAGGATAAAAACAACACGAACAGGAGGAAAAGCCTTCTCCTATCAGGCTCCCCTAATATGGAACCAGCTCCCCCTGCCCTTAAAACAATGCCCGGATTATTTGAAATTCAGAAAGGCCCTGAAATCCACTCTCTTCTTGGCATAACATACCACCACACTTTCTTTTGCAACTCTGCAAGCGCCGAGATACCCCTCCGGGGGTGATTCATGCGCTATATAAGCCAATTAACATAACATGACATAACTTAAAACATTTTCACGAACCATATTGTTGTGATTGTTTATTTTAGTTTTTTAAGTTTTTGTACTGCGTCTCCTCCAGGGTTACGGCAGTCTGTCCCAGATCGAAATATTAAGAGGTTTATTTTTAAATATATCCCACCCAATAAAATCAGGAAATCACTACAAAACCAATTTTATATAAATTGCTTGCCATGAAGGTTTTGCCATGGCTTCTGTGACTTATTTGAACTTCTTAATAATTCTAATTATTTGTACACCAATTTAAGTTCTTCAAGGGCTCGTCAGGGGCATTAAGGCACGTGTAAATGCAATGACAATACCATACAGCTGTGCACTAGGGAGTTTGCATATGTGCCTTGCCAAGTCTGATCATTATAGGCCTGATTATGATGTCGGTGAGACCTAGACGGTGGCGGTCATGCTGACATCCAGCATAACGGTCCGACTGCCGCATTTTGATGTGGTTGGTTGGACCACAGTGTTCGGAGGGACTGACAATGCTTTTAACAGGCTCAAGGAGCCTGTCAGGAAGCGTTGATCAGATCATAAACCCTACAATGAAGGTGGTGCCTGCGCAGGCACCGCCATAGAGATTACGAAGTCCCTTTCCAACAGCCTTACCAGGGCAGTTCGACTGCCATGGAAAGGTTGTCTGAAAGGGACTTTGCGGCCTCAAGCAGAGTCCCTGTCCCATATGGGCCTCCACTATAAACATCCAGGCAGCATATTGTGCCCGGCACATGTCCATTGATGTTTGAAAAATGGTGTTTACCATTGTGGCTTGTGCAGCGGCCCTCTTCCTGGGCCGCTGCTTAAGCCGCAATGCTAAACAGCATTTTACGACCGCCTCCGTGGCGGTCGCATCATAATTGGGCTGTCGGGCCCACCAACTCCTTGTCAGACAGTCTCGTGCCTGAAACAAGGCGGTCAGACGCTCATCCGACCGCCATCAAAATGAGGCCCTATGCGTCAAATGTTTCACTGACAACTGTACGTAAAAGAAGCTACTGGAAATCCATTTAGAGATCATACTATATCATTACTCTTAAACAAGAAAATAAACTAGTATACCAGATTCAGCAATGTGTGTATCCAAATTTATCTAAGGTGAACAAACATAAGACTTTCCCTGCATAAAATCCTATTTTTGATCCATAGAATCAGGAACTTTACCTGTGAGCCATACGCAGGGAATTAATGGCCCCCTCTCTCTTTATATCTGGGTGCCTTATTTTATGTAATTTTGGCTCCATGAGTACTTCTAGAAAGCTGTAACGTCACATATGCAGAAATATTTACATGCATAAGGAAACTGCTAAAAAGTATCTTTCGTCCAACAAAGGCAGAAGTCGCATTTTGGTTCCTCATCAGAAACATGGAACAGTTTTGCAGGAAAGCACATCCACCAACATGATATAAAATGTCTTCCGATGCACTGTTTCCGTTTTCATTTGTTTTCAAAAATAGTGTCATTTCCTCTTTCATTGGTATTAAATCCAGTCAAAAAATAAGCTCACTTTGCAATTGCAATTCAGATTTTGAACGCATTTAAATGGATTTGCATCTGTAGCTCTATTTCAATTAAAAGCACTATCTAACATCACTGACTTAGAGTAAAAAAGAGAACACTGATTAAGATATGTACATATTAGGCCAGCTGCCATTTTGCTAGAGTTTGTTTGCTGACATTTTCAACTTTATAAGCAATTACAAACAGTTGCTGTTTATATGCTGTTTTATATGACTTTTTATTTTCTTTTAAATGTATATTTGAAATAATGTTTTTGCATTGCGCAAAGCAACTATTGAAAATGAATTTGTCGTGCTTGCAGTACTTTAAATACTTTCCCGGTTTGTCTAAAGAGACAATTCCCACAGAAACTAATCTCAATACTATTAAAAGTAGATTCTTCTAGCAGAAAACAATCAGAAAATACTAGTTAAATGGGTAAAATTATTACTTTCTGCACAAATCCTGTCACAAAATTATGGATTCAGTTTTGAAGCAAATTTTTAAAAAAATTGTGATTGTTAAAAATATACACATATCTTTTAAAGCGTTTTAAAATGTTTTAAAATGTTATAAATACATTTCATATCCTAATATTGGGTATCTTGAACATTTAAACTGAAAGATGTATACATAATAAAACTAGTTTGGTGGTTATTTTTTAATTGCACGCAAAAATTGAATGAAGAAATTAAAAAAACATTGTGTCATCTAAAAGTGGGGGGCATATGCTTGCAATAAAAAGATGACTGTAATTAGAACAAGTATAGATATCCCTTTTAGTTTTAGATCACAGGAAAAAGGATTCTTGGCACAATGAGCAGTATACTATTAGCTTAGAATTGATGAAACGTACAGAAATAGATGAAAGACACAAAGATGACTTAATTATAAAAAAGGGTAAAGAATGGAAGAAAAAGAGCATGGGCAAAGTAAAGCATTAGCCCACCATTCCTGGCACTAAAGTGCACTACTTTTTAAGTGGAAGTGCGAATGTGGGATCAGACAAGATGCACCACTCGCTGTAAAAGAGAACTAATGGCGTTTTAGGTAATTAAGGAGAAAAAGAGCATGTGATAACCCTTCGCCTGTGATTTAAAAAAAAATAAAGACACTGTTACTTGAGTGTTGCAACAGAACTGCTACAAAAATGATGTAATGTTAGGGCAATTGCAACATCATTATCTCTGTGACCATATCAGACGGAAGGAAAGAAATGAAGGGCCAGATCCACCGAAGCTCAAAGGCAAAACAAATCACACTGATGGATGCAACATTTAAAGCTTAGCGTATATATAGTAATGACAATAACTCGACAAATGTAAAGTTAGTACATTTTGAACACACTCCAATTTCCACATCAATTGCTTCTTTCAGTGCTGTCAGAAGCTTGAAGGCGTGTCCGTGATCAGATGATCCGAGAGTAGAAGAGCTGCCTTGTCTTGACATATCACCGTCGAAGTTTGTCTCTATTTGCTCTTCGACTGAACTTCACAAACGCCCCCCCCCTCCCATGCCTTGAGACCCTAACGGGTGATTAGCCGTGCTCTATAAGAACCCTGATTGATTGATTGATTATTTACTCTGACCATGTGAAGACCTTTCTTGGACTAATTTTCCACCCAATAGGGAATGTAGGGTACTTGTGTCTTATGAAAACATCTGTATCGCATTGCAAACAGTATATTTGTTAGAGAAGCTCCTTGTGTTAAACACTTCTTCAGAATCACTGATAGACCTCTTTTCCTAGAAAAACTTGAAATTCAAACTCTGTGTTTCTTTTTTTCATCAGACATTCCTGGAGTATTCTGACACAGGTGCCAAGTTTGTGTTTGGTGACAAATATATGGATCACTTTTTTGCCTTCAAGGTAAGATTCACATAATATGTCATTGGTTGTTTGCAGTTTAAAGGCGAGATCATATGTATTGAATATGTTTTCATTTTCTTTTATCCTTTACTAATTTGATGAAATTTCTAAGTGTGCAGAAGTAGAAGCCAGGAACAGGGGCGTAACAGAAGAGCCCCTGTGGCACAGGTGGGTCCGAAATGTCAGGGGGCCCCCAACTCTTCAAGCGGCTCCCACTCAATCCCCAAAACAATGAATATCTGTGATATATGGGATACTCAGGGGCCCCTCACCATATTCTGCGGGGGAGCCCCAACATTTAGCATTACACCACTGACCAGGAATGCTATTAAAATGAAAAAACAAGCAGTTTTTCCGGAAATCCCCGAGGATGTATTGATGCGGGTGATCTTTTATCCAATATTGTAACTTAAAATTCTCAGTACATTTTTATGGACAGGCACTTTGTTGGTAGCTTCATTGTCAGCTCCAAGATGCCTGATGTACCATAACATCTACTTATATATGTATTACAACAATTGTGGACTTCTGAAAGTGCACTGTGCTTTATCAATTTTGAAACATATTTTATTTTAAGGGGCAATAAAACTTTACTCAGCGAAGCACAGAGAAGCTTTAGAGATCTTGAGGGGGCATGTGACAAAGCTTGGAAAAAAGAAAAATAATAACACAAATGCCTCCCCTATTCAAGATAGCTGAATCTTAAGATCCATTCAGACATTAAAATGATCCAATTCAGACCACAAATTTATGTGAGGTGTATTCTACAATTGAGAACCAAAAATAGAAATTGCAAACACATTGTGGGTCACTTAAGGATGATGGTCACCAGGACAAAAAGTCCAATTCAACACACGATGCCAGGCACCTTGCCTGCCGCAAATGTTAGCAGTAGAATAAATATTTGGCAAATATTGCAGAATAAGCTATAGAAATTAACAAGTATTGAAAAATGGAGAAACATTTCACAGCTCAATGCTTTGCAAGCTAACAGATTCGTAAGTCATTCTACTACTGGGTGTGGTACTGGTACTCAAGCTGTGTACCACATAGACCAGAAACTGACTTCTCTGAAATAGAAGGCAAGATAATTTTTGGTGCTGTTTCAGAACAAAAATTAGTGAAAATCAAGAAATAATGAATTCAGAATATTCACACAAGTTAAGCATGGCCAGATGTACGACCCTTGGTTTTTGCGGCTAGCAAATTGCGAAACATTGCGAGTCGCAAAAGCCAATGTACAACAGTGTCAGAGATACTGTTAGCGATTCCCAATGCGGTCGCAAAATGCAAAGCTCAAGAATATTAATGAGCCACTCGCAATTTGCGACCCCATTGGGAATGGCTGGCCCTCCCAGGAATGGTGGCCTGCTGGGCTCAGCAGACCTCCATGTCTGGGACTGCTTTTCAATAAAGCAGTTTTTTTTTAATGCAGCCTGTTTTCCTTAACCCCTTGTGTGCCCATGACGAGCTGGACTCGTCATGGGCCGCGGTTGCGCTGTGCCCATGACGAGTCCAGCTCGTCATGAACCCCGCCCGCTAATGCAACGGCCGGCACAGGGCGGGGAAAGGGCGTGGCACACAAGGGGTTAAACGAAAACAAGATGCATTTAAAAAAAAAAGAATGAAACATGTTTGTTTAATTTTTTAAGGGCAGGTAGCGGTCCCCGGGACCACTGCCTGCCCTTAAAAATTATTTTTAGAGCCAGTCACAAAGGGGAAGGGGTCCCCTTGGGATCCCTTCCCATTTGCGACTCCATTACCACCCTCTTGAAGAGGGCGGAAAACATTCATACATGGCTTGTGAGTCGCTATTAGGAAGGGAATGCCCCTTCCTAATAGCGAGTTGCAAAACACTATTTTGCGAGTCACATTTTTTTGTAACTCTCAAAATAGTCTTAGTACATTGGCCATGTAGGTTTTTGCATGCGCAAACGGGTCGCAAACTCGTTTGCGCATGTAAAAACTGGTTGTACATCTGGCCCCTAGATCTGAATGGTACCAGCAGGTTGCATGACTCAGGGGTATCACACACAAGGACAGCTTTAAAGACACTTGCAAACAAAAGGACAGAAATTCAATACAGATGGCACAAAGGGGATGTGTGCATGGTTCAACAAGAAAGTACTTGCATACAAGTTATGTATGGTGGGGAGTTGCTTTTTTAGGTACTGTTTTAGATGGGTCCAAAAATAATGATGTGCTTGAGACTAAGCATAAGGCAAGGAGATTGTAGCAGTAATATTTAGTATACACATATATACTTCTTGAAAATGTATTTGATGTTTGCAAGGCACTATTGAAATGCTGAGATCTTCAGTAGAATTCCTCATGGCACAGGCTTTTCTGTTGCTCCCTCCTAATTTAGAACATTCAAGCCTCAGAGGGTGGATTAATATTTGAATAGCATTACAGCCCTTCTGCTTTGGGTTGCAATATAAATGATAACAATAAAATGTAAAAAGACAACTCAAGTTCTGTACGAAAAACAAAAAAGGAGGTTTGAGACTACAAAAGACCAACATAGGGTAGAAACAGAAAGTTGTACTGGCAGTCATGGGGTTAGAGCCACATGATCAAATGCCTGTGCTCTGTAAAATCAAGAGATGTACTCCCAGTCTATGGTCTGCATGCCAGTGCAAACGCTTATCTCCTGCAGACTACTGTATGGCACGTTCCTTAAGCAATGCTCATTCAAATGAAATGTGCTTTGAATGTGGCAGTAAGTGTTTAGCAGGAAGAAATACATCAGTTCATAACACCCATGTCTTTCAATTTCTCTGTTGACTCTTATTTTGAGAGAGGGCTAATTCCACACGTCTTTTCATCATGCTTCCACTAAGACTCCACATCTTCTTGCATCAAAACTCTCTAAATGTGGGCAAGTGCATACCATCAGAAACAGTGAAGTCTGCCTAGATGTCAAGATCCAGAAGAAGAATAAAACAGAAATCCACACATCCTCCTATGTCTGTATACATGGACGGGTGTGTCTGTCTGTGTGTGTGTGTGTGTGTGTATATATATATATATATTCACTGAAAAAACCATATGTGTCAGGGGCGTTATAGTTAGCTGGACTTTTCACTCGTACAAAACCATTGAAATTCCCCCGTTATAGTTAGTTCAGCTAACTATAACTCGCGCGCCCGCAATGCACTGCTGATGACGTCACATATTACATCACCCATGACATGGTCAGTGACATCACTCATGACATCACTGATGACATCTCAAATGACATCACTGATGACATCATCCAGTGAATGTGTGTTTTTCTGAAAATTACATATGTTTTATATATGTATATCTCAAGGTCGATGGAAGAATAAATGGGTATATAAGTGTCTAAATGGATGATTTGTTTTTGAAAAATTGATTGTATAACTGACTGATTAAGTGTATCTTAGTGAATACATGGCTTAGTGAGTAATGTTTAAATGTGTAAATATCTGTATGAGTCTCTCACTTTGTGTATAAGTGGCTGCATGGGTTGGTGAGTAGCTACATGAGTGTCTATATAGGTTATCAGTTGGTTTTTTGAGTATCAGTATGAGTGTCTGAGTGTCTGTATGGTTCGGTGGGGGTGTTACGTAGTGCATAGGTACATGAATTAGTGACTCACTGTTTGTATGTGTTGAAGACAGCATGTGTGCAGGACTGTATGGGTGGATGAGTTTGTGCATGGGTGTGTTAGTGAGTGATAGACTGTCTCAATAGTGTCTTTATGAGTAACTACATATGTTTTAAACTAGTATATGTGACTATTGGTGTATATAAGTGAGTATATTTGAGAGTGAGAGATTGAAAGAGTTCCTGTATGAATAAGTATGTGTTTCTATAAGTGATTGTTTAAAAGACTAAGTATGTGTAAGTTTCTGTAGAAGTAAGTGTGGTGGTGTGTGTATAACTGTATATGCAAGTAAATGGATGTTTGATTCTTTATTAACATGAGTGACTATGTGTGTGAGTAACTCTATGGATGATTGGCGTTGTGTAACAGGATGTACAGGTGTGTGAGTACATATGATGAGTGAGTACATGTATGAGTGACTGTATAGGACTGTTGGTGAATGAGTGGATGTGTATGTGGATCTTAGAATTACTGAATAGGTTGTTGTAACTGGTATTGGTATGTCCATTGTTTTGAACATTGTAGTTTCTATTTTTGAATGTGTGTATCAAAGGTTATATTAGGGGAAGAGGAGGTCTGCCACTCTATCACAAGGATGATGTCATCAGTGATGTCATTAGTGATGTCATTTGAGATGTCATCAGTGATGTCATGAGTGATGTCACTGACCATGTCATGAGTGATGTAATATGTGACGTCATCAGCAGTGCATTGCGGGCGAGCGAGTTATAGTTAGCTTAACTAACTATAACGGGGGAATTTCAATGGTTTTGTACGAGTGAAAAGTCCAGCTAACTATAACGCCCCTGAAACCTATGGTTTTTTCAGTGAATTTCTAAGGTTTTTTAAATGCTAATTCCTAACTATAATGTGCCTGAAACCTATGGTTTTTTCAGTGAATTTCAATGGTTTTTTAAATGCTAATTTCTAACTATGCCTACAGAGATAGGACATGTGAAGAAAGAAGAAAAAACGCACAGAAAGAAAAAAAGAAATGCAGAAAGAAGCAACAGAAGTCCTCAAAGACGAAGAAAAGTGCAGGAAGAAGGATAACGTGCAGAAAGAACAAACAGAAGAGCAGAAAGAAGCCTTGTTGCAAAATCATCCTGTACCCTCAACATTTTCAGACGGATACTGGTGGTAACTGAGTCTGACTAACCAGTCCTAGAGCCAGTGCTATGTTAAAAGACACTCAGAATACAGTGAAAACACCTACATACACTAGGGAACACTATGCGTTGGGGTCCCCATGTGATCAGCATGACCTCCTCAGTAAGCCCCTAGTACATACTAGGGCAGGGGATTAAAACTACCTCTTAAAACGCGCCACAGGGCGTGTTTGCACACGTCACCTCAGGCCCCGTCCCCTCACTTCCCCACTGTGGAAACATGCCCTGTGGCCGTTTTCAGTTGGGAGATTAAGTCCCCTTGAATCCTGAGGGTCCCTAGGGTCCAACTAGACCACTAGGTACCTCCAGTAAGCGCCACAGAGAGATGTAAAAAGGGGCACAGCCTAGACCACCTCTCTGCAACGCAGCGGAGTGGTGCTTACTGGAAGCACCTGGTGGGCTAGTTGGCCCCCAGGGTCCCTCAGGATTGAAGGGGAATTATTTCCCCAACTTAAAACGCGCCACAGGGCTTGTTTGCACACGTTAACTCAGGCCCCGTCCCCTCCCTTCACCACTGTGTAAACACGCCCTGTGGCCGTTTTTAGTTGGGAGATTAAGTTAATTTGAATCCTGAGGGTCCCTAGGGTCCAACTAGCCCACTAGATACCTCCAGTATGCGCCACAGAGCTGCGTTGCAGAGAGGTGTATAAAGTGGCACGGCCTGGACCACCTCTCTGCAACGCAGCTCAGTGGCGCTTACTGGAAGCACCTGGTGGGCTAGTTAGCCCCCAGGGGCCCTCAGGATTGAAGGGGAATTATTTCCCCAACTTAAAACGAGCCACAGGGCTTCTTTGCACACGTTAACTCAGGCCCCGTCCCCTCCCTTCACCACTGTGTAAACACGCCCTGTGGACGTTTTTAGTTGGAAGATTAAGTTAATTTGAATCCTGAGGGTCCATAGGGTCCAACTAGCCCACTAGGTACCTCCAGTATGCGCCAGAGAGCTGCGTTGCAGAGAGGTGTAAAAAGTGGCACGGCCTGGACCACCTATCTGCAACGCAGCTCAGTGGCGCTTACTGGAAGCACCTGGTGGGCTAGTTAGCCCCCAGGGGCCCTCAGGATTGAAGGGGAATTATTTCCCCAACTTAAAACGCGCCATAGGGCGTGTTTGCACACGTCACCTCAGGCCCCGTCCCCTTCCTTACTCACTTTGTAAACATGCACTGTGGCCGTTTTTTAAGTTGGGAGATTAAGTCCCCTTGAATCCTGAGGATCCCTAGGGGCAAAATAGCCCACTAGGTACGTCCAGTAAGCGCCATTGCAGAGAGGTGTAAAAAGGGGCACGGCCTGCACCACCTCTCTGCAACGCAGTGCAGTGGCACCTACTGGAAGCACCTGGTGGGCTAGTTGGCCCCCAGGGTCCCTCAGGATTGAAAGGGAATTATTTCCCCAACTTAAAACGCGCCACAGGGCGTGTTTGCACACGTCACCTCAGGCCCCGTCCCCTCCCTTCACCACTGTGTAAACGCGCCCTGCGGCCGTTCTAAGTTGAGAGATTAAGTCCCCTCGAATCCTAAGGGTCCCTAGGGTCAAACTAGCCCACTAGGTACCTCCAGTAAGCGCCACAGAGCTGCGTTGCATAGAGGTGTAAAAAGGGGCGTGGCCTCAGAACACCTGTCTGCAACTCAGCTCCCTGGCGCACACTGGAGATACCTGTTGGGCTAGTTAATTCCCCAACTTACAACTGGCCAGGGGGCGCGTTTGCAGAGTGCTGCAAGGAGGGGGGGTGGCCTCCAGCGCGATGCCGGTCTTTTATTTATTTTATTTTTTTAAGAAGGAGGGCTGTGTGGCCCCCCTTCTTTTTCTAATTTACTGGCCCTGGGGACCCCATCCCCCAGGGCCTGCACCCTAATTTTTTTTGTTGAAAAAATAAATTTGGCCCTCCCAGGGCCTTAATCGGCCCCGGGGATCCCAACACCCGGTTCATGGCCTTTTTTTTATTTAAATTCGTTAGGAGGGGGCTGCGTTGCCCCCCTCCTCAGGCCTTTATGGCTCCGGGGACCCCATCCTCCGGGGCCAGCCTTTGTTTTTTATTATTTTAAAAATATATACATTTATAGAAACACCTAGGACATGCTGGACAAACAGTATGTACCTATCACCATGACGATTTGCGGGATATTCATTAAAAGGCAACTATGCATAGAATGAATCCACATGGAATGTATTTACACCGCTAGTGAAGCTCTGACGTGTCTGACGCCCTACCATGCCTAATCCCGGCGCCCCCGCCGGTGGGTACTCTCCAAGTAGACACCCTTGTTGTTTATTTATACAAACATGGGTAGCTATTGACGGGCACATTTAATATACACGCACACCAAGCCATTCAAAGGGGATTCGACAAAAATTCAACCAAACTATGCAAGAAACCTCCCTCACGGTTAATAAAAAACACATCCACCGCCGGATGTGTAATACTTTTTATTTTACTCTCTGGAAAGGAGACGAACCTCACTTGAGAGTCACAGCGTGCTCCTGGCTGAGCCCAATGCTGTGTTACACCCACCAGTGCCCGCCGATTGCCTCACACCTCTGTGTTGTATTCCACCAGCTAGTGCGTATGCTATGACACTCTCTAGCCCATGTGCACTGTAACACCACCCCGTGAATATGTCATGCCACACTTGCCTTCGCACGGGTTATATTGCCCCATCTAACGTGCCTTCCTCGATGTGTATGTTATAACGCACAGCGCTATGCCATACATATTACAATCTGGGATCCATATCTTTGTCACAGTGCATATGCAACGTTACACTCCCCAGCACATATTTTATATTACAACTTTAGAGACTAGTTATGTTACACAACACTGCCCTGTGCATATTACACTCCAAGGCGCATATCGCATAGCACGCGCTAGTGCCTGTGCTATCTCGCGCTCTCCAATGAATCTGTCATTGCGCACAATGTATTGCATATTATATTTCACGCCCCGGTTCATCTTATATCACACTTTTTGGTGCATAGTTTATACCAGATACTACATCTAGTTTTCATTTTCAATCGTGCTCTCAGGACTATGTTCTATATAACACTGCGTCCACCTACCCTTTTCACGGGCATTACATTTTGCAATGGGGGTGGAGGGTAAGGGGCTGTTTCTGCCAAGTGAGCCCGGAGTCACAGTCACAAATGTCCTCTTCTTCCTGAATAAAAGTGAGATTATGCTGCATACTTGTTCATATATTAAGCAGTTCGCACAGACACACATTTTAAAAACAATAAAGTTCCTAATACCCATCTTCTCTGAACAGTTAGCTTGCTGCCCCATCCACCTCCTCCCTATCCTCTGTTGTCTGAATCCATGGACTAGCCTCCTCCCTCCTGCCATGCATGGTCTGATGTGCTGCCACTGCCCTCCATTTAGCATGATGTACCAGTCCACTCCTCCTGCCCTCCATTGCCCAATTCTATGGCCCATCATTGACCTCCTGCTTAGCCTCTGTGCTTAGCTTGCTGCTCCTATTCTCCTTCCCCCTTCCCTCCGATGTCTTTGGGCATGCCCCTGCTCCATCCTTTTTGCCCACTATGTTCCATGGACCTGCCACTCCTATCTACTCTGAGTGTTCTGTTGAGCTGCCACTCCCCTCCCACCTGCCTCGCATTGTCAGATGACTGTAACCTGTCCCTGCCACCTCCACCCTGCCTGTCCACATGCCATGCCCCTATCCCCTTCCTCCTCTCCTCCATGGTCCATTTTACTGCCACACCCTTCTGCCCTCCCTGATCTGTTGTGCTGCAACTGCTCCTCCTGCCTGCCCCGCGCGGTCTGTTGTGAGGCCCCTTCCCCTGAACTCTCTTGTCTGTGCCCAGGTCCTGACCCTCCCTTCTATCCTCCATGGTCCTTTGTTCATGCCCCTGCACCCACCTTCTTGCCCATCATAGCCATTGTGCTGCCACTAACCCTCCCGCTTGCCATGCATGGTCTTCTTTGCTGCCATGGCCCCTCCCACCTTCCCTGTGTGGTCAGCTAGCTGCCCCTGAACCCCTCCCACCTTCCCTCCATGGTCTGTGTGTATGCCACCATAGTCTCATTGTTGCTCTCCATGGTGTGTCTTGTTTCTAGTGCCCATCATGCCTGACCTCCATGGTCATCTTGCTGCTCCTGCCCTGCCACCTTGCCCCCAGCCCTCTGTTTCCATGTGCAGACCCCCTATTCCCTCCCTCCTGGCTTTCCTGTTCCATTGTAATGCCCCTGATCTGTCCCTCCTGCCCTTTATGGTCTGTTATGCTGCAGCTTTCTCTCCTGTCTGTCCATTATGGTCAGCTAGCTACCATTGCCTCTTTCCCATCTGTTCTCTGTTGTCCATGTGCATGGTCCTGTCCCCTCCCTATTGCTTTCTATGGATTGTTGTGCTGCACTCCCGTCCCGCATGCGCTGTGGGGTGTATTGTGCTGCTGCAAACCCTGATGCCTGCCCTGTAGGGTCAGTTTGGTGCACCTCTCCATGTCCCTCCTGTCCTCTGTTATCCGAGTCCATGTCCCAACCCCAATTCCTCCTGCCTACCATGATTCAATGTACCATACTTGCGAACATTTTGAACTTGGTAAGAGGGAGATTTTACAAAAAAACTGGGGTATTGATTTTCCCCTTTGAGTTACATTGAAAAAGAGGAGATTGTAGACAGGAGACAGATCAAATAAAGCCCATTTGAGCTTAAAAACATTGGACGTTTCCTGGCTGAAATGGGTCTGTTGGCATGTATGGTTGTACTACCACTGCCTCTTCCTTCTGCCCACAATGGTCTATTATATTGCCACAGCCTCTCTTGCCAGTCCTGTATTGTTGGTTTGTTGTCCCTGCCCCCCTTTCCACTGCCCTCCATAGTCTGTTGTGCTGCCACTGCCCTTCCTGCCTGCCCAGTGTGGTCAAATTGTTGCCTCTGCACTCTCCTACCTGCCTTCAATTTTCAGAGTCCGTGCCCCTGGCCTCTGCCTCTCAACAGTATCCCAATGAACAACTAGATTGCTAACATTCTATATTTATTACAAAAGTTTGGAACGCCTGACGTCATCTTGATGTAATCAAAACTGTAATATCTAGAGTATTTCCTTTAGAAATTACATATATGAGAGGGTCTTATTTGCATCAAAATTATGGTTAGTGCTCTAAAAAACTAAAATGAGGACATATTTTCTGAGTTTTCAAATAGCGACAAAGAACTTTTAAATTATTTGTAATCTTTATGTTTTTTTATCCAGTTGACCACTTGATTAAATGTTGCACCTTGGTGAGAGGATGTGGTGTTACTTCCAGAGCTGCAGACTTTGCAACTGGGGAACCAGGTTGGAGTTTCTGCTTCAGCTCAACATTCTGTGATTGTGGTCAAATCACTTAATCTCCCCATGTCTACAACCAAAATTAATTTGATCTTGTGTGATGTAACCAATGCTCATGTAAAGCATTCCAATACCTGACTAGTCTGCACTATATAAAACTGCAAATACACAGAAAATAAGTGTTTTGCACACTTCTGTCATTGGGCTACATGTGGGCTACATCTGGGTGATATTTGTGCTGCATTTAGGCTCTTTTGTGTCTGGTGGCCATTTTGGGAGATTTATTTGTTATGAAGTTTCCTAATTTCCTCATTTACTGCAGTCTCCTCAGTAGGAAATGCTTTCAGTTTTTTACTTTGATTCCATCAAGAAGGTATTCAGATATGTCACACATTTGCCATAAATTCTGAATGTTAGCACTCTAGTTGCTCATTAGATCACTGTAGTAAAGCTACTGCTCACCACGGAAGTTTGCTGCTGGTATTAAAAGTGCATGTTTCAGTCTGCATATCAGAATTTTTTAATGAAATAGAAGAGGATTTGAGAAGTCACTCAAAATGTGCCCTAATTTTTCTTTCTTCAGCACTAATCATAATTTCTATGGCAAAATGAACCCCCCCATTGTGTTCCTTTTTAAATTAAATGTTTTAAGTGTTACCAGTTTATTCCAATCAAGATGGCTTCAGGTGTGCCATACTTTTGTCATAAGTAAGACAGTAAGCGCTCTAGTTGTTCTTAAGAACACTCTGGGACATTCTGTCATTAGGCTATACTTGGGCTACATCTGGGTGATATTTGGGCTACATTTGGGCTCTTTTGTCTCTGGTGGCCATCTTGGGAGATTTATTTGTTATGAAGTTTCCTAATTTCCTCATTTACTGCAGTCTCCTCAGTAGGAAATACTTTCAGTTTTTTACTTGGTTCCATCAAGAAGGCATTCAGATGTGTCACACATTTGCCATAAATTCTGAATGTTAGCACTCTAGTTGCTCATTAGATCACTGTAGTAAAGCTACTGCTCACCAGGGAAGTCTGCTGCTGGTATTCAAAGTGCATGTTTCAGTCTGCATGTCAGAATTTTTTTATGACATAGAAGAGGATTTGAGAAGTCAAAATGTGCCCTAATATTTCTTTCTGCAGCACTAATCATAATTTCTATGGCAAAATGAATCCCCTCATTGTGTTCCTTTGTAAATTAAATGTTTTAAGTGTTACCACTTTATTCCATTCAAGATGGCTTCAGGTGTTCCATACTTTTATCATAAGTAAGACTGTTAGCGCTCTAGTTGTTCGTTAGAACACTCTGGGACATTCTGTCATTGGGCTATACTTGGGCTACATCTGGGTGATATTTGGGCTACATTTGGGCTCTTTTGTCTCTGGTGGCCATTTTGGGAGACTTATTTGTTATGATGTTTCCTAATTTCCTCATTTACTACAGTCTCCTCAGTAGGGAATACGTTTGTCATAAGTAGGACTGTTAGCGCTCTAGTTGTTCTTTAGAGCACTCTGGGAAGCTGCAGTAGAACACAAAGGAATCAACTGACAGTCTCTGCCCTTGTTGGATGTACATGTTTTACTGAGAATGTCAGACTTCATTCTCACATGACTGAGAAAGATAATGCAGGCAGGGTTCCGATCTCGGATAAGTATCATTGACCAAGTTTTCCGTTTTGTTATTTTGTATTGGAAGACGGTGGTCTTAGGAAAAGGCGCCTTATATCCGGTGTTCGTGGACCTAAAAGCGGCTTTCGACCTGGTCCCATGCAGAAAGCTCTGGCAGGTTCTGAGAGAAATGGGTATTGCACCTAAACTTCTCACCGTGGTTATCCGCTTGCATGAGGGAAATGTCGCCCGGGTGCGTTGGGGGGGTGTGGGTGAGGTGACAGAGGACTTTCCGGTTGGCAGGGGCGTGCGGCTGGGGTGCGTTTTGGCACCGACTCTGTTCTCGCTCTTTGTCAACGGGGTGGCCGATTTCCTCTCGCTGACCCCCACCGACGCGCCGGTACTGGCAGGAGTACGTATCCCCATCCTCATGTTCGCGGATGATACGTTGATTATTTCCAAGACCCCAAGTGGCCTACAAAAGGCTCTTGGGTGTTTTGAAGAGTTCTGCATAGCGAGGGGCCTGGAAGTTAATACCGGAAAAAACGAAGTTCATGTCATTTAATGCTCACAAATCTTATAAAGGAAGAATCTATATGAATAAGCTACCCTTGGAGGAGGTTTCCTCATTTACATACCTGGGCATAACACTGCAGAAAGATATGCGTTGGGGCTGCCAACTAGATTGTGCCGCATTAATACACAAGCAAAAATCAGGTGTCCTTCTCTCTAGATTCAAAACCTCATTTACAAAACCAATCTCTCCAGTATTAGAAGTCTATGGGACGATGGTTTTGAGCTCATGCCTTTACGGGGCTGAGCTCTGGGGCTTTGGTAATCTGAACAGCCTGATGGTGCTAGAAAATGTGTTTTTACGCAAGATTACAAATCTCCCTTCTAGCACACCATTGCGACCTCTATTATTGGACCTTGGCAAAAAGCCACTTGAACATCTTGTGAAGCTCCGTCCAATACTTTATTGGCGTCGGCTTTGGTGTACAGGTGAACTTGTCCATAATTGGAGTGGCTTTGTGGATTTAATAGAATCTGATAGGTTCCACAAAATACCATGGCTGCATGGGATTAAATCTCTCCTGGGTAGCATAGGCTTGATTGAACTTTGGAAAGACCCTGCAAATGCTGTTTTCCCATCTAAGGAAAAGCTGAAAACAATGTATTGGGAATGGGTATATAAGGTAGAAATCTCACAAGGCCTCTCCACCCATTTATCATGTCGTTTTTTTGATCTAAAAGCCCACCCATCCCTAGAGAGGTACTGGGATACAATTGAAAAAACCCTAGATCGCAAATTGTATTTTCAGATACGGGTGGGTACTCTACCCGTTGCTGAATTCACCTCCAGATGGGGAGGCCAAGGAAACAAAAACGACAAATGCTACAGATGTGTAGAAGAATGTGAATCCGTAGGACACGTACTATTTTTTTGTCCCATGTATGTAGTACCTCGGGAAATATGGATAAAACCAATCTGTAGACTTCTGGGCATTAGAAGATATGCTATAGCTCTCCGTATTTTGTGCACAGATTCCGCACCTCCAATTTGCATAGCCGTGGCTAAATTCTTAGGGTGGGCTTGGGGCATAAGGTCAAAAGCTCTGAGGCACGTTGTAAATTCTCCCTCCTAAAAAATCTGCATTCAGTAGAATCCACTTGATGTAGTTAATATAGGTTGGTAACTAAAGTAGTACGACCATTAAGCTGAGCCACGTTAATACGTGTGTAATATAAGAGCAAATGGATTGGTTCTTTTTTAGATTGGCTTAATTATATCTTTTTCAAACATCTTGTTTGACGGTTGTCTAGAGATTTAATTGTAATTTTAATTCTTTTAGATAATTTATTAACTGTTTTATGTAATGATTGTAATGTGCTTTTATGATTCAACTGTCGAATAAAGCTTGATTGATTGAGAAAGATAATGTGAATTTACAGAAAATATGCTCTCAGTTAACTTATAGATCACCTTCCAAACCTCCGTGGGAAAAGCATGAGAAAATAGTTTTCTCTCAAACATGATTCATGATATCACAGCAGAAGGCTTTTTCACATGATAAAATCACCTTAGAACACACCACAATTCCTAAAATGAGTATGGTACCATCAACAAATGATTTATAATGTAACTAAAGTCTTAAAACCTTCTATTAACTGCAATGCTTTTTAATGAGGTGCTATCATGTATATTGGTCCCAAGATGGCTGCCAACACTTCTTGGATGAAGTGCTGACAGCCAATCAGATCTCACGATGAGATGTGTGGTTAGGCTCCGCCCAGATATATATGTGATTTTACTTTTGATTTTCTCAGGAACTACTAAACGGATTTACACCATTTAAGCAAAAGGCACATGCCTGACCTGAGGAATACCTCTTTTCCAAATTTCAAGTAATTCCGTTCAGCCGTTCGGGCTGTACCTTCGACTAAAGGTCCTATGGGAAAATGCATGGGGAAAACGCGTTTTGGGACCCCCCTTTTTTCTCAGCCCCCGCTTGACGAATCACCCGAGACTTTCAGGGTAGGAGCTGAGCGGAGCGCCCCATTAGTTTTGAAAATTTCACGAAGATAAGTCAACCGGCGCCAAAGTTATTCAAAATAGAATTTTCAGATTTCCTATGGGAACTCGGTCCTAACCATAACTATCTACTGGCGACCGCCAGTAGATAATATACACACACATATATATATACACGTATATATACATATATTCATATACATATATTTGTATTCATATGTATATACAGAGAAAATAAGTGTACTGAGATATTGCCAAAATCACACAATGCCCATTCTTACGTAGTTTTTCTTTTCTTCTTTCTTTATTGGATCACTTGTTGTGTCTCTTTATACAGCAAATACAGTCTACAATCAACACTTGTTAGGAATACTACTTCTTTCTCTCTGCGTATTTATTTCTTGAAAAAACAAAATTCTGTATTCCGGGCTCGAAATTTTACTGTCTTCTTTAAAAATTCTTTCTCTGAACATCAGAATTGTGAAGGAGGAGAGACGCTGTTTGAGAGAAACGTGGAGCCCATCTCATGGGGATTTAATGACTAAGGAGTGAACATTAATTCAGTTGTATGCTGTGAAATGTTTTTTGAAGCAAACACAAGGAGATGATGGACGGAGCACTGAACCTTTTCAAACACTCATCTCCAGTCACAGATCTGGGTTGAATCCATCATCATTCTTTAGCTCACTTTGCTGCCACAATTCAGACCCAGCCATATGCAAATCAGTCTTGACCCTGTTCCCCATGGGAACAGTCAGTACGAACTGCCAAGCCAGGTCTTCCCTGGAACGGAAACAAGCATCCTTGGACCAGTTTCCGGGTAACACCCCCACATCAGCCAGTCTAGCTTGAATCCAGTGGCAAAGTAAGCAAGGGACCCACGTCTGGGCATACTCTGCCAAGTTGGGGAGAACAAAGCAAACATATGGATATGATGCACTGAGTGCTGAAACGTTTCAGACACTCACCCCCAGTCAGAGATCTCGGTTGAATCTATCATTGTTCTTTAGCTCACTTCGCCACCCCAGTTCAGACCCAGCCATATGCAAATCAGCCGTGACCCTGTTCCCCATGGGAACAGTCAGCCCGAACTGTCAAGCCAGGTCTTCCCTAGAATGGAAACAAGCATCCTGGGACCAGTAGCCAGTTGATTTGACAAGCTGTATAATATACTCTTAACAGAAATGGTGAGGAATATGGAGATCCAGAATATCTTATTCCAATGATTCTACAAAATGGAGGAGTAGGCAAGATCCCCTTGTTAGAGAAATAATTTTTTAAGAAGATGGTAACATTTCGACCCCAGAAGACAGGATTGAGTTTTTTCAAGAAAGCTACTGACTGAAACATTAGAATACTGCAAGGAGAGTGCCTGAGTGAATTTATAAGTGCTTGGGTATTGGCAGAGTGTTTGGATTAGTACATAGTAGTGGCTGAGTGACTGGAGGAGTGCACGGGGAGTGACTGGGTCATTGCATGAGTACATGGGTACTCATTGGATGAGTAGAGTACTGCAAGGAGAGTGCATGGTGAAATTATAAGTGCTTGGGTTTTGGCGGAGTGATTGAATAAGTAAATGGTGCTCGCTGGGTGATTGGAGGAGTGCATGGGTAGTGACAGGGCGATGGCTGGACTGCATGGGTAGTGCTCATGGTATTGTAGCAGTGCATGAGTTAGTGCATGGGTCATTGCATGAGTGCATGGGTAGTGACTGGATGATTAGTGGGCTGCTAGGAGAGTGCATGGTGAATTTATAAGTGCTTGGGTTTTGGCTGAGTAATTGGATAAGTACACACATGTCACATCAGGCCCCGCCACCTCCCTTCACCACTGTGCAAACGCACGTCCTGGCGGGTTTTATGTTGGGGGATTAATTCCCCTTGAATCCTGAGGGTCCCTAGGGGCCAAGTAGCCCACCAGGTACCTTCAGTAAGCGCCACAGAGCTGCATTGCAGAGAGGTGGTCCAAGGCCACGCCCCTTTGAACACCTCTCGGCAACGCAACTCTGTGGCGCTTACTGGACGTACCTGGTGGGCTAGTTGGCCCCCAGGGACCCTCAGGAATCAAGGGGACTTAATCCCCCAATTTAAAATGTGCCACAGGACGCGTTTGCACACTTGTCACATCAGGCCCCACCCCTTGCCTTCACCACTGTGCAAATGCGCCCCCTAGTGCGTTGTAAATTGGGGGATTAAAGAAACTTGAGTCCTGAGGGTCCCTGGGGCCAACTAGCCCACCAGCTACCTCCAGTAAGCGCCACAGAGCTGCGTTGCAGAGTGGTGTAAAAAGCAGCTCCCTGGGAGAATTCCCATAGAAGCCCATGTTCTGGTGTCAACATGGGCTTCTATTGGAATTCTCTGCGGCATATTAACAAGCCCATTATCGCCGCTTTAGCTGCAGTTTTCTGCCGCTAAAGCGGCGATAATTTTAATGCCGTGCTTGATAATATGCCCCTAATATTCTCTCACTCCAGAGTTTCATGGGCTATCCTGTCTGTCTAGCATAGACAGATGGACAGTAGCTCAGAACTTGCATTCAGCCCCAAACACAAGGAAGACACCAAGCAAAATGATCTTCTGAGCAGAGTAACAATCAAGTTTGTGCGACTCCAAGCCCTTAGGATATTATTGCTACTGTATGTGACAACATTGAGAGCCATGGAGCGGTAACAGGTATACAAAGTGTTATTTTAACCTGCAAGGAAAACCACCCCACAAGGCGTGCTTCTGTAAACAGTAAAACAGCACCGACTGCCAGAGCAAGCGGAAAAGTGCCAAAGAAAAATACGCTGCAAGCCTTGTTGAGCGCCTTTGTTTACTATCGTCAGCGTGAACAGAAACCACACTTGATTCAAGTTCATTAAAGCGTAGGCTTCTGCCCTCATGAAAGAACTGAACACAAAGCAGCCAGCCACACCTTGAAAAATCACTGTGCGTTTGACCTTAATTTTAAAATGATGTTTTCTATCTAATATGATTTTTGATATGTAATATGGGAAATTGATAGACCTAGGGATGCAAAGCTTCCTTTCTTCCATTCTTCCTGCTCCATCTACCCACACACACAGAAATAAAATCTGTATCTATGCATGTTTCCTGGTTTAGGAGATTCGCTGCACCTGCTTCTATACATTTCCCTGACATGTTCTCATAAAAAAATATATATGCATAATAACTAAATATTGGAATGACAGTCGCCTTCACCGGTTCACCGAGTAATACACCAGCCCTGCTATATTTTTTTTTACCAATGTGCCTAAACCATATGTAGTAGTTGAGGCTGAATGTTTCTGGTGGAATTTCCACCCAGCAGGGTGGCGGATGTATAGCCGTTGTCGCGTAGACTGAGGTCACAGAGGTGGTGGCAGCAGGTACTCCCCCAAAGAGACTTCACTTGATGGGTGAACACACTTAGATGAACATTTATCAGTGTTTGAGTAGGATAGTAGAATTTGAAATACCTAATGTAGACATTGAAATTTACATATCAGATTGGTGACATACTGTCAGGACCCACATATCATAGTTGGGGGAGAGGGGTTTCCCAGTATGTTAAGGACAGACACTATACTCACGTTTTTTCCTGGAAGCTGTCCAGCTTCCCAATGGGAGAGTTGGAGGTGGGAGGGATCTTTTGTGGTTCCCAATTCAACCTAGTATGTCACTGATCTGCCGCTAGCGACGGGCGACTGAACTGCCATCATCTTTGTAGGAGTTAGCACTGCACCTTGGATGAACCGATGGAGTCTCTGCAGGTGCTGGTGGGATGCTTCATTGTTAATACAAAAAACATCTCTGCAATAGGTAAAGTAGCTGAGGTTCAAGTCCCATTAGAGCAGCTTGGCCTATCCTCCATGTGAGGTTGATAAATTGATGACAGCTAAGTCGAGGACTAGTAAGTGAGATAATTCAGGTGCCGTTTAGTTTTAAGTGTGATGTATAAATAGTGAATATTCTTAAGACTTTTTCTCTCATAAATCTTTAACACTAAACTGCATTCCAAGTGCTTGAGAATATGATAATGCTTCCATGGAGTTGCACTTGTTTCCTTCTTCTGTGCACACACACTTACACACCATTTGGAAACGTATCATTTGCTGGGAATCAGCTATGGGGTGGGGGACCAAAGTCTTGCTGTGAGTCATGACTGGGTTCCCACAAAGCCCAAACAATCTGGCCCCTAAAATGTAACGTGGTGCGTAATCTCTGGGTTCTCCATGGCAACTTTTCTCAGGAAGGCTCAGTCTGAAAAACTTTCCTTGAGAGAAATTGCTGCTGTACTTGGTCAGCAACTAACCAAAATAATACAAAGGTTAATAAGTAAAGACCTCAAAAGTTCAAAGGCCAGTTAGATAAACATATTAGCAGTTATTGAGTAACATACCATAAAAATGAAGCAAATCTGATTTAGAGGTTGAAAGGTATTGCAAAACATTAAATATTCACTGAAAAACAGTATAAAATCAAAATTCTGATATCTATGAAAGGCAGTGGCGGCTCCTCCACTAAGGCATAGTAGTGTTGCCCCACTGCTCATTGAGCAGCTCAAAAGAAAATTAAATGATGATAGAAAGAAGTTATTATCATTTTATTTATTTGACTCCAACTAGTTTTGGTTGGGCGGGGCTACCAGGAAGGCCTCTTTTTGTTAGTTCAATGCTGGTCACCCGGGGAGCAGGTCAAACAGAGCATTTTAAAGCGTAAACACAGTCAGCCGTTAATGATGATCCCTCAGGAAGTAGGGCTGCAAATCCAGGGTTTACTCCCTGCCCCCATATGGTTCAGCTCCGTGGCCTAGTTCTTGCTATAAGGAAATACTTTGCAGCAGAACACAATCTCACATTCCCTTTCACCACATAAACCCTCATGGTAGAAACATTGTTGCATTGAGAAGACCTTTCCCTGCCTCTCAGATCAACCCTCAACTGCCTCAAATATTCCTAGCAAGCATGAAGGGAAATCTCTGTTTTTAAGATCCCATCTGATCCAGCCCCAGTGTTGGCTCAGGAGGATGTCTATCACTATCTCCCAAGCTGGTATATGTGACATGAAAGGCCTGGGACCAATCATCATCCCATTTCTCAATGTTTATATGTCTCTTTGTTCTGCCAGTGGCTGGGTCTTGATGGAGTGAAGTGTAAGTGAATTCCAGCCAAATATAGGGACTCCTTTAGTTAAGCGCGTCACTAAACTTAGGCAGACTCTAATGATGTTTTTCAAGCCGGATTGTGCACAGTAGGTAATACTATTCTTACTACACTCGTGATACTTTCATGCTAAATCACCTACTGACTGCACATTTATTTTTTAAAGCATTCTTTTATCCTAAATTGCAAAAATAAAAATGTCAATCTGTGTCACCTATTTGGGAAGGGTATATTGCCTAGCTTCATAAAACATCCACTTCTGAAAGCATATTACATTGAGTTGCAAGCAGGAAAGGGTTGGCCATCATTATTACACCCCATATACGTACTTTGTGCAAATGTGCAGAACCATACTGCATAAAGGTTTATTTTATCAAAGTGACAGGTATGGCAAACTTTGAAAAACAAGTTATTGGTGTGCAACTTTAGAGAACCACAGATATTACAGAGGTCAAAAACCTCAAATGGGCAGAGTGACAAAATGGGGGGGGGGGGAGACCACGGCTAAAAGATGGATTCCATATTACTGGCCAAGCAAAAAGAAGAAAATTCCACACCCCTGTTTTTAGTAAGGTTACTTGTGGGGAAGTCCACCCATAACCTAGAACGAGGCGAGAGGGCTTTCTCAGGTTCTAAAGAAATGTATCTAGCATAGACAGATGGACAGTAGCTCAGAACTTGCATTCAGCCCCAAACACAAGGAAGACACCAAGCAAAATGATCTTCTGAGCAGAGTAACAATCAAGTTTGTGCGACTCCAAGCCCTTAGGATATTATTGCTACTGTATGTGACAACATTGAGAGCCATGGAGCGGTAACAGGTATACAAAGTGTTATTTTAACCTGCAAGGACAACCACCCCACAAGGCGTGCTTCTGTAAACAGTAAAAGAGCACCGACTGCCAGAGCAAGCGGAAAAGTGCCAAAGAAAAATACGCTGCAAGCCTTGTTGAGCGCCTTTGTTTACTATCGTCAGCGTGAACAGAAACCACACTTGATTCAAGTTCATTAAAGCGTAGGCTTCTGCCCTCATAAAAGAACTGAACACAAAGCAGCCAGCCACACCTTGAAAAATCACTGTGCGTTTGACCTTAATTTTAAAATGATGTTTTCTATCTAATATGATTTTTGATATGTAATATGGGAAATTGATAGACCTAGGGATGCAAAGCTTCCTTTCTTCCATTCTTCCTGCTCCATCTACCCACACACACAGAAATAAAATCTGTATCTACTCATGTTTCCTGGTTTAGGAGATTCGCTGCACCTGCTTCTATACATTTCCCTGACATGTTCTCATAAAAAAATATATATGCATAATAACTAAATATTGGAATGACAGTCGCCTTCACCGGTTCACCGAGTAATACACCAGCCCTGCTATATTTTTTTTTACCAATGTGCCTAAACCATATGTAGTAGTTGAGGCTGAATGTTTCTGGTGGAATTTCCACCCAGCAGGGGGGCGGATGTATAGCCGTTGTCGCGTAGACTGAGGTCACAGAGGTGGTGGCAGCAGGTACTCCCCCAAAGAGACTTCACTTGAGGGGTGAACACACTTAGATGAACATTTATCAGTGTTTGAGTAGGATAGTAGAATTTGAAATACCGAATGTAGACATTGAAATTTACATATCAGATTGGTGACATACTGTCAGGACCCACATATCATAGTTGGGGGAGAGGGGTTTCCCAGTATGTTAAGGACAGACACTATACTCACGTTTTTTCCTGGAAGCTGTCCAGCTTCCCAATGGGAGAGTTGGAGGTGGGAGGGATCTTTTGTGGTTCCCAATTCAACCTAGTATGTCACTGATCTGCCGCTAGCGACGGGCGACTGAACTGCCATCATCTTTGTAGGAGTTAGCACTGCACCTTGGACGAACCGATGGCGTCTCTGCAGGTGCTGGTGGGATGCTTCATTGTTAATACAAAAAACATCTCTGCAATAGGTAAAGTAGCTGAGGTTCAAGTCCCATTAGAGCAGCTTGGCCTATCCTCCATGTGAGGTTGATAAATTGATGACAGCTAAGTCGAGGACTAGTAAGTGAGATAATTCAGATGCCGTTTAGTTTTAAGTGTGATGTATAAATAGTGAATATTCTTAAGACTTTTTCTCTCATAAATCTTTAACACTAAACTGCATTCCAAGTGCTTGAGAATATGATAATGCTTCCATGGAGTTGCACTTGTTTCCTTCTTCTGTGCACACACACTTACACACCATTTGGAAACGTATCATTTGCTGGGAATCAGCTATGGGGTGGGGGACCAAAGTCTTGCTGTGAGTCATGACTGGGTTCCCACAAAGCCCAAACAATCTGGCCCCTAAAATGTAACGTGGTGCGTAATCTCTGGGTTCTCCATGGCAACTTTTCTCAGGAAGGCTCAGTCTGAAAAACTTTCCTTGAGAGAAATTGCTGCTGTACTTGGTCAGCAACTAACCAAAATAATACAAAGGTTAATAAGTAAAGACCTCAAAAGTTCAAAGGCCAGTTAGATAAACATATTAGCAGTTATTGAGTAACATACCATAAAAATGAAGCAAATCTGATTTAGAGGTTGAAAGGTATTGCAAAACATTAAATATTCACTGAAAAACAGTATAAAATCAAAATTCTGATATCTATGAAAGGCAGTGGCGGCTCCTCCACTAAGGCATAGTAGTGTTGCCCCACTGCTCATTGAGCAGCTCAAAAGAAAATTAAATGATGATAGAAAGAAGTTATTATCATTTTATTTATTTGGACTCCAACTAGTTTTGGTTGGGCGGGGCTACCAGGGAGGCCTCTTTTTGTTAGTTCAATGCTGGTCACCCGGGGAGCAGGTCAAACAGAGCATTTTAAAGCGTAAACACAGTCAGCCGTTAATGATGATCCCTCAGGAAGTAGGGCTGCAAATCCAGGGTTTACTCCCTGCCCCCATATGGTTCAGCTCCGTGGCCTAGTTCTTGCTATAAGGAAATACTTTCCAGCAGAACACAATCTCACATTCCCTTTCACCACATAAACCCTCATGGTAGAAACATTGTTGCATTGAGAAGACCTTTCCCTGCCTCTCAGCTCAACCCTCAACTGCCTCAAATATTCCTAGCAAGCATGAAGGGAAATCTCTGTTTTTAAGATCCCATCTGATCCAGCCCCAGTGTTGGCTCAGGAGGATGTCTATCACTATCTCCCAAGCTGGCATATGTGACATGAAAGGCCTGGGACCAATCATCATTCCATTTCTCAATGTTTATATGTCTCTTTGTTCTGCCAGCGGCTGGGTCTTGCTGGAGTGAAGTGTAAGTGAATTCCAGCCAAATATAGGGACTCCTTTAGTTAAGCGCGTCACTAAACTTAGGCAGACTCTAATGATGTTTTTCAAGCCGGATTGTGCACAGTAGGTAATACTATTCTTACTACACTCGTGATACTTTCATGCTAGATCACCTACTGACTGCAAATTTATTTTTTAAAGCATTCTTTTATCCTAAATTGCAAAAATAAAATGTCAATCTGTGTCACCTATTTGGGAAGGGTATATTGCCTAGCTTCATAAAACATCCACTTCTGACAGCATATTACATTTTGAGTTGCAAGCAGGAAAGGGTTGGCCATCATTATTACACCCCATATACGTACTTTGTGCAAATGTGCAGAACCATACTGCATAAAGGTTTATTTTATCAAAGTGACAGGCAAACTTTGAAAAACAAGTTATTGGTGCAACTTTAGAGAACCACAGATATTACAGAGGTCAAAAACCTCAAATGGGCAGAGTGACAAAATGGGGGGGGGGGGGGAGACCACGGCTAAAAGATGGATTCCATATTACTGGCCAAGCAAAAAGAAGAAAATTCCACACCCCTGTTTTTAGTAAGGTTACTTGTGGGGAAGTCCACCCTTAACCTAGAACGAGGCGAGAGGGCTTTCTCAGGTTCTAAAGAAACGTATATTTAATTAAGTGAGAGCGACATGACCAGCACGGCCATTACATTTACACTAAGGTATTGGAAAGTGGTAGGGATAGTGTAATTGAGGATCCACTCAAAACATCTTTTTGGGACAAAGAGAGACCATAACTTGGGGTTTTCTAAACAGATATTCTCCTAGGTGAAACTCACAGTGACATGTCAAGGTTGCTTATTGTTGCCCTCAACCTCAATCATTATCTTAAAATGTTCATGGGAATGTTCTGAACCCTAGATATCTGGTTAAGTGCTTCACCCTCAATTAAAGATACTTCTGTGTCCTTTGGGTACAGAATGTTTAACACCATATTGAATTGTCAATACAATAAGTACCGTATCGAGGAAATAATCATAAACTTTGACTATGGTCTTTTCCATCAAAGTGCACGAAGGACAATACAACTAAATACATATTCCTGATAATCGGAATAAACATGTATGAGGATCATGGATGTGAAAAGTTTCTATTTAATTGTGAATTTGTTTTGATAGAGATGAAATCACGTTTTACAGACATGCACCAGGAATAAATACATATGTTCCCATTGCACGTGTCATCAATGAATGAGGAATGATTATCTGTCAGTTTTAGTATGGACTTTTATAAGGAAACCATGAATACTGTTTAAAAACAATACAAGCCTAATGACCTCCAACAGCAATACAAAAATGCTTTAATTACTGGGATTGATAACATTTTTATTGAGAAACACAAGTTAATACCAATGCATTGTGTTTGCGTTCAAGGTCCTACCAATCGTAGTATTCTTCAGTACGGTGATGTCTATGATGTACTACACTGGATTTATGCAGTGGCTCATTAAAAAGGTAAGACTTTCTTTCAGTTTCAGCAAATAAATATTGTTAGGATTTTTGCCTTATAATTGCTATGTGGACATTGCACCTCTTACCACCCACCCTCACTAAAGTAAGGAATAGATATCAGACAAGGTAAACAAAGTACAACACTAAAAGAGAAAGATGATCTATAATACAGTGTTTGTCAAAAATGTATGTGAGATATGTGTTTTATGGGATTACTTATGAGAGCCTTGCGTCACTGTTGCACCATGTAAAGTGGTACATGCTTAACGCAGTACTCTCATAAAGATTTATGAAGCCACGCAAAGCCACCCTTTGTGGCTTTGAGTGGCCTCCTAAATCATGAGTAAAGTGGCACAGCACAAATCGCTGCTTCGCCTTACTCTGCACCCGGGAGACGTTTACGGTGGGTTTTCTCACGCAAACACCCATGCGATTTTATGAGGCTCCACATTTACAAAGTGATATTAACCTGGGTGATGTAAACCTGTGGAAGCATCAAATCTCTACGCCTCTCGAGGTGAGGTGTAACGAGGAGAAATGTGTTAATTTCTCAATGTTTGTTCCTCTTTCCATGTGTTCTGTATTCTGCAGCACACATACAAAGAGCAAAACTCCTCATAGGATTGGGTGTGTGCAGGAAAGTGGCCTTCCTGCACAAAAACAAACCTGTCTGCGACCGAGGCACACTTGCAACATGGTCCAAGGGTGTCTAAGTTAGCCCTAAGCTGTCAAAACAGCACCAGCGCAGATAGAAAGGACAGGAATACTCCTATTCACAAAGTTAGTCATACATTGAAGTTAAACTTAGATGTGCAAAACAATATTTGGTTTTGCAAAGCCATGTTTGACATTCACATTTCTTGACACATAATGTTAGATCAGTACTATGTAATATTACATGTGAGCAAATCTATTTTGGTAGGCTGGTTTGGGAGCTTACAGGACAAGGATGTCTGACTAATGAGGAGAATTTTCACAATTTTCTGATTTTGTGGGAATTAACACACTCTTGGTAGGCATATTTACATTATGGGTACTGCTAAAGATTTGCACCTACCAAGGCCAGGAGTAAATGCCTATCTAGAAAGAGGCTGGAGAGGGAACAGAAAACATTTGTGATAAAGTACAGAAATTGTTTGATCCATGGACAGTCTTCTGTTCTTTACTTTTTTGCAGTGGCAGGCCTGAGGCAGGTTTGAAAGGCTATGTCTGTGAGCAGTGGCAGCTCCTGGAGGGAGTGCTACTGGGCGGTGAGGCGGGTCGGGGAAGGGGGGGCAAACGAATTACATTGCGCGCCCTGCAACGCCAAATGTCGATGCAGCGTGCGCAATGTAATATGTTTTATTTATTTATTTATTTACTTAACTCCATTTGGCTGTATACAGGAGTTTACTACCCCCCGCCCCGCCCCACCACCCCACAGCACTTCCTCGAGGCACCACTGTCTGTGAGCGGCACAAGCAGTGCTGCAGGCCCACTATTAGGATTTACAGCCCCTGCATATGCTCTACCACTGTACAAGAGACCTATAAGTACATCAAATATGCCAGACCGGTGTAAACCAATCATATCATGTTTAAAGGAGAGAGCACATGCACTTTAGCACTGGTTAGCAGTGCAAAGGTTCTCTGAGTCATAAAGGCAACAAAACGAAAGTCCAAAAAATAGGCAGAGGAAGGCCAAAAGTTAGGGGATAACCCTGCCAAAAGGGTCAGGTCCAACACTGGGTGTTAATTTATACAGTGTGGCCATGACACCACAGATGTGCAGTGTAAATGTAGATGGTTCCATTCCACTTGGGGGGTGTCCATGCTTTCTAATTAGTTATGTAGGTTGTGCATGTACGGAGCGTACCACTCAGAGGTTGGCAGGGAATTAATCACACCTCTTCTTGAGCAGATGTCTGAACACAGGTTAAACTAAAAAACACACAAGAGATCGATACCATTACTAGGTGTTGAAACATATAAAATAATTTTTATTGCTCCAATAAAAACATACTCAGCTGTACTGTTCCCCATCAACTTTGTTGCTTTTGACAAGAAGAAATCTGTAAATACAAGAGTAAATGATTTAGAATGAAACACGAAAAGCAATTTGTCCATTTAGGCTAATTATTAAAAAATGAACAAGAAATAATGATACCACTTTCAAAACCGAAGTAAAATAAAGTCAGAAATGTATTCTGTAGAGTGATTCCTATGATTGGAGTTCATTTCTGACTTTAACAAAAAATCTCAGGAGTACTACACGAAATATATAGCAGTTGTATATTTCCAGGAGTGCTTAATTTGTCTTAACCCAAAAAGTGTTAAACCACATACTGTCTTGGCCTGTTTCTCTAACTATCTAATAAAAAAAGATAATTAATATATCCAGGCATAAAAGTTGTCTCAGATTTAAATCTTGATATGCATTTAGAATTTAGCTCAACATGTCTTTCGCAACAGCACTTGTAGTCGGTAGATTCGGGCAAAAAATCCCTGAAGTCAAGTAATTGGGTGGGCAAGCCCAAATTGCACAGCAGTCGTACATGAGGATTCTGTGAGGAGCAACTACACCCTGCTTCAGGAAGTTGAGAAAGCTTTAGGTTTTATATCCAAGATGAGGAAAACGTTCAAAATCTAAGATGTATTTTTTGCCTACTTCTTGATTGCCTTTGATCCCTTATTGAAATTAAAGGAGCCTCCATGGAGGGAGTGATCTCTGCACCCCCATTCCCCGCCCACCATCTAGTCCAGATCCATATTCCTTGAAGCACATGGAGTGAGAGGGAGTGGGATGGTTACTCTCTATCCCACGGGGAGGTTGCCAGCAAGGAGCATGGGTTGGGGAGGTGGGTAGAGTATGGGGCTGAAGGATGGATGGGAGGGGCGACGGATGGATTAAGGATGCCTTTGTTGGGGGCGAAAATAAGACAGAGACCAGTCAGTTATACATGAAAGGAGGGCTGTGCAAGGACAACCAACCTTGGCACTTAATTATTGGAGATTACTAGTCTTACAGTTCCTGCATAATAATAAATTAAAGTTAAGAGTACTTAACTCGAATGTCAACAGTTTGAACTCTAAACCAGGATTCTTCAAAGTCGATCCTGGAGGGCCGGATCCATGCCAGATTTTTAACATATCCCCATTTAGATAAATGCAGTTATCTTAAAATTCTGGCATGGATCTGGCCCTCCGGGATCGACTTTGTAGAACCCTGCTCTAAACAAAAACAAACTTTGGTTAAATGTAATCTTGAAAGAAACAATTCCGATATAGTGTGTCTTCAAGAGACCCACACAGCTTACTTAGATCGGGCAGTGTTTAAGCAGCTCAGCTTAAATTTGGTAGTATGTTTGTTTGAACCCATGTCTACTAGAGATGGAACCATAGCCATGACTAATAGACACTTCAGAGCAAAACATGTTACTAAAGTATTAGCTGCCACACATGGCAGGTAGGCTATTGCGCCACTTGTAGTTAGCAATCAAAGGTGTATGGTTTGTACTGTGCATGATACAAACACCAATCACCAATCACCCTTCATTATTTCATTTTCTGATTTGGGGGTGGCAGGTTGGCAGAAACACTGCATAGTGTGTGGGGATTTCAAGTGGCCCTTTGATTGGGTAAAGGAGGCAACCAACACATTAGGATTTCTTAGATTACCTACATTTAGGGGTGCCTTAAGTAACTTGATTAAAGTATTAGGGTTAAGGGATTGTTGGGTTAATATATATTGGAATGATGACAGTCACAGATTTATGTGTTATTCCCACCGGCACACCCAACATCGCAAACTGATTGTCTCTCATCAGAAATAATGCAGGTGGTCAAAATACAAAAACTTGTTAAAATTTGTTCTGATCAAAGCCCGCTATTGATTACGCTTGAAACTAAACTAATTGTTACAAACAGATGCTTGATTTTTCTGACCACCTTACTAACGGTTGAATCGTTTAGGAAAGATATTATGGAGAAGATTACTGAATTTATCCTTTTTAATAGATTTTCTGCTTCGCCCATAATTGCATTGGACGCTTTCAATGCTACAATGCAGGGGAGAAAATAACTAGCTAAATTGTTGTAAAACGAAAAAACAACAAAAATGAAACCCTACAGTTACTTCAAAATATACAGGGGTTGAACAAAAACATACGGCAGGAATTCATAGTCAATCTTTAGATTGAAGAAAAATCTAATTAGATATTTTGTAGGCCAGGACTCAAATAACTAGAGTATTCCAGGAGAAGAATGCGCAACAATTTTTTCCACTGTGTCGGTGTATGAGTGCAATGAAACTGCAGGGCTGATATTTGCGCTACTCACTAGGGAACAACAGGCAAGGTCCTAGATCACTGAGTTTAAAGAAGATTGAGTGGTATTAGTGGCTGAGGTGGCACCACCATTGATTCATGTTAACACTACTATGCACAATTATATTCACTGGAAGAGGTGAGCTCCAGATCTGGAATAATTAAATTCTTTGAAAAATTGGTCTTAATCATCTCTCTTGTCTGGAGGCCAACTCTCTTGAGTTCCCATTCTCTAGAGAAGAGGTAACGAAGGCCGTAGTAACCTTGGCTATTGGAAAGGCAGCGGGATTGGACTCTATCCCTGCTGAGTTTTACAAAACTTTTGTGGATGTAATACTTCCTTTGCTCACGGTTTTTATTAACAGTATATACAACGTTAATCTGGTTCCTTTATCCTGCAAAGGAACCATGAATTCAATATTATTAAAGACAAGGAAACTGGCAGAATCTAGAGGATCAGATTGGCTTTTTTCACAGATTCATTCAGACGTCAAAATATATTAGAAAATATTATCCAAAATGATTATCAAGTGTCATAAAAACTTTGGTATCAGTGGAACAACATGGATTTACACCAGAATGGGATACCACGAAAAATAGAAATATGGCAATAACTATGTTTGACCGGGTCAATGTAAAAAGGCAACAGGCCGTATGATCCAACGAGATGCCGAGAAAGCATTTGACTGTGTTTCCTGGTAGTACCTGTGGTTAATATTGGAGCAGATGCATTTTGGCACCAAATTCATCTCCTTAGTGCCCAATTGACATAACCAAACGAAAACTAGCCATGGTATTATGGGGAAATTGTCAGCAAGCGTCCCAATACAAAGAGGCACGTGCCAAGAATGTCAGTTGTCTCCTGCTTTATATCTGGATCCCTATCTACGACTGGTAAAAAAAAGAAGCAAATCGGTCCAGTATGTCTCAATTTGGTTACTGTGAAGATTGCTGCCGATGCGGACGACGTTGCAATAGTTTCCAAAGATATTGACAAGGATATTCGAGCTGTTGAGGAGTTTGCATTAAAGTTTGGCTAGGCACTCAATACTGCTAAATCTGAGGTAATTACCCATTATGTACAACAATGCTAAACCAGTGGTCGAGTATCTGTGGGACAATATTAGTCCAACTAGACATAGGATTTTTGAGCTTAATTACTACCCATTGTTAGCAAGATCAATAAGGCGAATGAGCCAATATGAAAGATTAACCATTATAATTGTAGGTAGGTGTAATTTAGTGAAAATGAACTTATAACTAAATGATCTATCAGTTTAATTCCATGCCTATTTATTAACCAACATTCATTTTAAGTGAATGGAGGCAGGTATATCCGCTTTTATTTGGGGCTTAAAAAGATATGATGAGCAGCTAATTTCCTTAAAACACCACAAGATTGAGGAGGATAAGTATTTTGAGATTTCAGCTTTATTACTGGGCAGCCATTGAGAGGAGATTAGCTATATTGTGAATTTAATGGAGCAGGGATCAGCATGTAGGAAATGTGCTTGGGAAAGGGTGTTTTTGATTGGCTGGTGATAATTAATTACCTAAATTATTACAAAAGGGTTAGGTTTAAGATTCTAGAAGATGCTAAAAAATATATGACTACGATGGATAAAAGTCTCCCTTATACCATTAATAAATAGGTATTGGGAAAATGTTTATACTATCTGAAATATTTTATGATACCATGGCCCAATGATGGACACATTGTGGCTCTACACTTCTTGGCATGCTATATGATTTTACGACCATCTTCAATCAAGAAACTATTTGAAGTCAAATTGCGCAATAAATGGTTATTAGTGGTGCTTGGCAAGTATCGAACAGCCACAACTCATAATTTCTATGTTATGTTTTTGATATATTTTCCCAAACAGTTACACACAGTTAGCATAGGACTGATCAAAGGTTCGGGCTGGACTTTTCCCATGAGGAACAGGGTCAAGACTGATTTGCATGTAGCTGTGTCTGAAATAAGGTGGCGAAGTGAGCTAAAGAACGATGATGGATTCAACCCAGATCTGTGATTGGGGGTGAGTGTTTGAAAAGTTTCAGCACTCCGTCCATCATCTCCTTGTGTTTGCTTAATTTATTAGATCAACAATATAAAAATTGTCCATCAATTATATCATATTCCACATCAACTATTCGTATGGAAATATCGGGCTAACTCAAACTGCCCTAGATGTTTGGCAGAGAACGCAGAAGATGTACGTATGTTTACTACTTGTCCTGAGCTCATGACTAAAAGAGTATCTGAAATCCTGATAGATAGCTGTTTGATGGTACCAATTATTGTGTTAGCTAATGATACCTCTAGGGCTAAACTCCCAGCTAATTACATTTGATTATGTCTTGTTACAACAACAGTGACCAGACTAATTATTGCTAAGCACTGGGTAGAGAAAAATCCGCCCAAATGCACACAATGGTGGCATTTGAGTTCAAGAATGCATATATGAGAACAAAGGCAGAAGGGGGAAAAGAGTCGGGGCTGAAGCATGGGCAAAATGTCATTGACATTGGCCCATCCTGTAGATGTGGAATTATCATGTTTTGGGGTGTTCCACTTCAATAATCAAAGGGAGAAGTGCATTTGCACTATTTTTCTTTTTGTTTACTTTTCTTCAGGTGAAAAATGCTTCCCAATGGAAAATCACTTCCCTCTATAGTCCCTGAAATTGGTGGATGTTTCCTTTCCATTCCCACCATGAAAAAGCACCTACTCCTGCCTTGGACAAGAGCAAATCTGTATGGGCGCTCAGTGTGAAAACCACTTGCAAAGTGTCACCCCTGATGTCGCACGCAGTCATACAGGTATTTGGGAGAGATCCTGCCTGCTGCAGCAGAGGAATAAAGGAGCGACAGGAACTCCCAAATACTAGGCGAAGTGTGGAGTAGGCATGATAGCGAGATAGAGTACTCACAGGCATCACACCAGTGACTTCCCAAGCCAGGGATACAACTATACAGCTGCAAGTGTGCACAATGTATCATCGGGAAATCTAAACTCCTTCCTACTCCCTTGCAACTTGAAACATTACTGAAAATGTGAGGATTGGTGGAGCCTGACGCCCCTGTCTGAAAGGGCCACCTTCTCCCACAATGTCTTGATACAAGGAGGAGCTCTTCTGACCTTACCCTGGGCAACAGTGAGCCCCCCAAGGCAGACAATATTAAAGTGGCTAAAACCTGGGCACGCCTCACACATGACCAGGGCTGGCTTTAGGGAGGGGCGGCCGGTGCTGCCGAACTGGGATCTGACCTGGAGGATGGCACTGACTATAGCGAGGGCGCTGTATTTGGCAATAACTTAGGATTTAAAAGCACCTGCTGCAGAGTTCCTTGTGCTGTCAGCTTTCAGGCAGCCATAAAAATGTCAAGATAACTCTTGTGATTAATTTTCCTGCTACAGAGAGAGATCGGAGTTTTGTCTAGTGGCAGCTTTGACTTGTCATAAAGTAGCACAGAGCTTTAATATGCCTGCTGCAAAGACCTGATCGGTATTTTATGTGGATAGCTGAGTCGATTAGTAAAGTCAGACTTTACCAGCACTTTAAAACAAATGAAATATATGTGGGACAGGGGCTATGGAAAGTTTAAGCCCACTTTTACCAGGTGGTAATGAGGGAGTCCGAGCAGGAGGTCATGGGGGAGGGGGGTGACAAATAAGATTGTTGCAAGAGTTACACATGCCTAGTTGTATCTCCACAAAATACAAATGATCTCCAGCTTCATGTGCAATGGAGCCGCCAGACTCATGCTTCGGACTGCTCATGTATACTCACCTCGCTTCTCTTTCTCCTTCTCTTCCGGTTCTGTAACATATTAGCAATGAAAAGACTAGAGGCCAATGTCAGTAGGGAATAGATCAGCATAGAGCTAGTGTGGGGGCTGTTAATAGACCACTTGATGACAGGGGCCAAGAGTTGGGTTTTCCCCCCCCAACGTTAATATGCTTTAGTTTCCCACCCACTTCCGTGAGATATGGAGGCCTGGTCGCCATTTCCTTGTAATGGGAAAGTTCAGCAAGATGGTGCCCACTGCCCACGAATCCTGCTGCTGGAGCAATTTTGGGCTGTTTTTGTTAGCTTATGTTTCTGAAAGTTTAAAATAGAATTCAACAATATTTGAGAACGGTTTTCCATCATTTCTATGAATCAGTGATCACAAAGTGATGCTGCATTGCATCATTTCGTACCCCAAGACCAGTGGCGGCTGGCAAAGTTTGAGAGGGGTGGGCTGTGGTTGGAAAGGTAGGAGTTCACATCAAGGTAGCAATGGATTTTTTTGCGAGGCCGATCGTGATTCCCTGCGCAAATTTTGTTCTAAAACTTTGTATTTTCAAGAACAATATTTTTAAATAAAAAGAGCAAAAAACTGTTTTTAACTTCAATGGTTCCCAGGTTAATGGAAGTCATTAATTTGGCAGATTTTTTAATTGCAGCAATACATAAAGTAAATTAGCAAGGAATTGAGCACAACCATTGTGGTGAGCAGAAGCAGAAAAATCTGAAATGAAATGAAAGCCTGTTAAGAGACAATTTTTAATTAGGTGGCTGTTCAAACCAGGTACCAGCATCCTGCTGAGAAGTTATGGCAAGTGGGAAAAAAAACTATCATGCACGCTCGGCACTGCAGGTGGCATAGGTAGAAGCTTCAACAGAGATATGTAAATTAATTTTACAATTAATGAAAGGTACTTGGAGAAACCAAACGCAACAGTTATTTGCTCTAAAATGATAAGGGAACTCTGCAAAACTAATTCATTCAGTGCTTTGTCGAGTTAAGATCTAGTTGTATGAACCCCAAATCAGCTGTGAAGGAATATCTGGATGTGGTAAAAATGACCAGTAAACACGTTTTTAATACGTCAGTTGTGACATTCTCACCCTGTATTTTTTTGTGTGCAGATTGTGTTTGTGCAGGAAGGGATACCTTCCTTGAGAACAACAATAATTTATGGCATCTTCCTCTTTCTCTGCGTGCAGCAGAATGCAGCAAGCATAGAAAGAGGGAAAAAAAACTAGGAGATATAATAGTTTTTCTCCTCTTAGCGCCGTAGGATTCTGACGCATTCCCAGTTTGTAAATCTGGGAATGTGTCAGGTGCCTTGGATGTTGCGTGGGAACACCCACAGCAACACCAATCGAACGTCAGTTTCATGCAGAGTAATGCGTGAAAGGGGCCAATATTTCCTGGGCCATTAAACGTCACAGGGTGACTTCAGGTGCTCTTGTAAATATGGGAAGGCCCACTGCGCCGCCAGTGCGTCAAAAAAGTGACGCAATGTCTGCGCAATGGCCTTGTAAATTAGGCCCTTAGTGTTTTACTGGAACAAACGCATGAGCACAGCAATGAATCGAACAATTATATACATTTCAATTACACAACTGTTAGTTAATTGATTTGTTAGTTAATTGATCTTTCAAAACCATCTAAGCCAATGGACTGTCTTTTCCTAAAACCCATCACAATTAACAAATAATTACTCAGCTTTAAATGATTAAAGAGAAAACAGCATTTGTAACAAGCATTGGCAAAGCCAATAGGTTTCACCTCTGCGAAATATATTGGTTTTGTCAATGTTTTTTGCCATGTTACACAGCAGCGCAGAGAGAATGTGGAAGCCTCATTTGATTTGGGCAGAGGGCAGTTTCTACAATATGTAAAGATATCCCGGGTAGCTAGAGACCTCTGGCCATCCTTCCCTGAGGAGCCTCCCATAACGAAAATATTGCAAGTAAGGCTCTATATGGCTCAAGGTCATTTGATTACCCACCTATACCATGCGATACACGAAGATTTGCCAAGGAGAATACTCCCTATACAGTCGAGATGGGATGAGGTGGTGGGAGATTCCATGACGGAAAGGGAATGGGGAAGGATACATGGAGGGGTCAAAATGGTGAACTCCAAAGCTCGCTTTAAACTGATCCAATACAATTTTGTACATCAGCCCTATCTCACCCCCAAAGTGCTAGGCAAAATGTACCCGGACCGGTCCTGAGAATGTCCCGATGTAGGGAACCGGAGGCTGGATTCCTGCATATGGTGTGGACGTGCCCATCTCTAACCTCATTCTGGTCAGAAATCCTGCAGAAAATACAGGAGGCCACAGGCTGAGAGGTCCCCAAGGAGCTATGTACAGGACTATTAGGTCTATTGCCCACCCCCAAAAATAGGAAACTTAGCAGGAAATTTGTACTCCTGAGGTTAATTTTGGCAAAAAGGCGAATTGCGATCATGTGGATGAGCCCTATACCCCTGAGATGCAAAATATAGTTGAAGGACGTGTGCGAATGGGCAACAGCGGAGAAAGTAGGGATGAAACAGGTCCAAAGAGATGATAAAATACAAGATGATATCAGGGCTGGGACGGCAATGATCACTAATCTGAAAGCCCACCCTGCCCCCAGTTAGTGATAACAACGGAGACAAACACAGACACGACATACCACAAGATCTATGACAACCCTTAGATAGCAGAGACCAGTATCAACTCAGACAGAAAAGACTCAGAGCAGACTACCAGTGGGGGGGAGGTGGGAGTTAAGTTCTAATGTTGGCATGTGTAAATATTAGTCAAACTGATGTAAAGCGGTGAAAATAGATCACAAAGGATGTAATTATGTCTGATCACTAGTTGGAAATCCATTCCATGTTGAAAAGGAACATATTGTTAAAATGTCACCGGCCTTAACGAAACGGAATGGATTGTCTGCTTTGTTGTCTAAAAATACAAATAACGTTTTGTGAAAAAAGAAAAAAAATGTTACACAGCAGCGCTAGCTTCTGGGCAGCATGGTTTGAACTTTTAAAAAAGGACTGTGACACAGTCGACGCTCTCCACATCTTAGCTCTTTTAAACAAAAAAAAAGTTTAAGCCATGTTGGACAGCAAACAGCGGTCTTAAAAAAACATTGACAAAGCCAATAGATTTTACAGAGGCACAACCTATAGGCTTTACCAATGCTTGCTATTGGATCCACTCATTGAGAAGATGCAGCAAGTTCAAGACCTATTTTTATTTATGTATTTTTAAGAAGTTTTCCAAGGTGCTCTTGTGTGGCCCTGCTAATTTTGTATCAGGAATGGAAAGAAGTAGATGGGTTGTTTTTGCAGCTCTATATGGCGCAAACTCGACCAAAGGTATTGGAGCGCTTTACGTGAGCACCAGTTACAATGCAATTGTGAAGAATGTAAGTATCATACAAAAACAAGATGGACGGCGCTGCTTTGGAACACATAATATGAATACATTATATAATTGTGAGTTCTATAGGAGAGCCAGCCACCTTAAATGCTGATCTTGACGGGAGAGGATGTGGCGTAAGGGCCAGAGCGACCACCTTTGAAGCTGGAAAACCAGGTTTGAGTCTTAGTGGAAGGCTCAACATTCTGTGATTCTGGGCAAATCACTTAATCTCTTTGTGTAACGTGCTCCAATACCTTGGGGTCGATTTTGCGCTATGTAATATATGTAATATAGCACAAAAAAAATGCGGGAGGGGGTGGTGAACAAACACAAGGGAGTGTGTTAAACAATGGGCAATGGAAAGACGAAACACATACACTGCGTATGTATTACAGTAGAGAAGAATGTAAAAAGTATTAAAAAAGAATGGAGCTACATCGGAAAAACGAAAGCAGAGATAGACAAATATCATGCAGTCGTCAAACCCGCTGAATCACAAAGAAAAATGTAGGACCATAAAAGGCGGAGGAAAAGTTCAAAGGGAGGGCTTGGTCCAAGCTCCAGTGATAAGAAAACACACAAAGAAAAAGACAAGCACAACAGGAAATAGCATGCTGCATCCAACAGTAAGCAAGGAAAACGGAGTGACGCGCATACAAGCAAATGGAAAGTAAGGGCGGGATGCAAGCCCCTTTTAAGATTTTTTTTCATTACAAAAGATTTCACAAGCACAGCGCAAGGACTTTGCAGGCGAAACCTAGAAATGGAATTCTCAATCAACACACTGAGCATTTTTTACACACGAGAAATGCGGCAAATCAGGTTGGAAAACAAAGATAGCGTCCTGTTGCCATCTAATGGACCAATATCTTCCGACACATATTGTAAAGGTATATTTGCATTGAAAAGTCTAGAATCTCTCGGCCTGAAAAATAGCTAGGTTTTTCAGTTTTTCTGTGCATTGAATTCAGTTTAACTAAAAGTGCTTGATAATACTTTATAATAACCAGCATTTATGATTGTTTAACTTAAGCAAACCTAAGCAATGCCTAAATATATTTGGGGCCAGATGTACGACCATTTCATTCAGCGCCTCGCAATTTGCGACACTGCGAGTCGCAAATTGCAAGGAGCTAACTGAAATGTACAACAGTGTGTTTAACACTGCTTGCCATTCCCAATGGGGTTGCAAATTGCGAGGCTCATTAATATTAATGAGCCTCTCGCAATTTGCGAACCCATTGGGAATGCCAGCCCAAGGGATGGTGGCCTGCTGGGCTCAGCTGACCACCATGTCTGGGACTGCTTTTAAATAAAGCAGTTTTTTTTTTTTTTCAAATGCAGCCCGTTTTCCTTTAAGGAAAACGGGCTGCAATTAAAAAAAATTAAATGAAACGTTTTCATTTCATGTTTTAAGTGGGACCACTGCCTCCCCTTAAAAATTATTTTGCATGCATTTGCTAAGGGTTTTGCAAATGCATTACCACTCACTTGTGGTAGGTGGTAATTGCAAGTGTTTTGCGACCGCAATTGCGGTTGCAAAACATTTGAACATGGTTTTGAGACTCACTATTTGGAAGGGAACGCCCCTTCCAAATAGCAAGTCGCAAAACCTATTTAGCGAGTCATAAAAAAATTGCGACTCGCTAAATGGGCTATGGACATGGCCCAATAGGTTTTTGCATGCGCAAACGGGTTTGCGAACCCTTTTGCGCATGCAAAAATGGGTCGTACATCCGGCCCTCGGTTTGTTGATTGCACGCAAACACTGGAAATCCGATCAAGCGAAGTAATCAAAAGATCCACTAGATGGCACCAAGCTGCTACTTCTGTTTCTAACTTGAATTGGCGCATTTCTTGTTAGTTGAAAAAAAGCTCGGCGTGATGACTGCAGAATTCCATTCTCTGATACGGTTTTCTCTTTGATAATGTAAAGCCGAGCAATGATTCGTTAACTGCGCTGTTTTTTGGGGGGGGGGGGGGAATACAACCTATTGGCCTAGATGGTTTTGAACGAAAAACTGTAATAACTAAGAATCAAATAACTTATTCTTGTGTAATTGAAACGCATATAGGCTTGTTTGATCCGTTCCTTATTATTTATTGGCTCCAATAAAACACGGTGGAAGGGAGAGGTTTCTCTCGAAGTACCCCCTGTTCATGCACTTTCTTGTTTTGAAAGTTGCTGATTTTTGTACTTTTAAACCACCCGAATGATCGGTGTGTGAGCATCCAATAACATTTGGCCTCATGAGATTTTAAATGCGCAGGAAACGACAATGTTGCCTAGGCTGCTTGTGACTTGGTTACTAAATTAAGGATGACTTGTCTTCATGTTTTCAAAGGTTGGCTGGGTAATGCAGGTTACCATGGGAACCTCACCGACGGAGTCTCTCGTTGCATCAGGAAACATATTTGTGGGACAGGTAAGTGACGGAAATAGTGCACTATTCTGTAACAACTCCTTTTACATAAGTGATCATTTGAAATATTTTAAGTGATTATGAATCGATTATGCTTTAAGAAAACGTAAAAAAACATATATTCATAGTACATGTTCACACACTGAAAACTGCGTAGTACTTTCACTGTCATTCAGTTTTCCTGACGTATCACCAAATTTACATTTCAAACAATGGGGCCGATTCACAGAACTAATCTGAGATTAAATCCTAAAATTACTACTTTTGGTATTCACAGAAGGCATTTAGTAGTAGTAGAGTTAGGATTCCTAACTTTACTACTACTCAACGGAGACATAATCCTAACTTTTCAATTTACTACTTTTTGAATTCACAGAAGGCATTTAGTGGTAGTAAAGTTAGGACTCCTAACTTTACTACTACTCAATGGAGACATAATCCTAACTTTATGACTTTCAGTATTCACAAAAGGCATTTAGTACTAGTAAAGTTAGGAGTCCTAACTTTACTACTACTAAATGCCTTCTGTGAATTCAAAAAGTAGTAAATTTAGGATTTTATCTCAGATTAGTTCTGTGAATCGGCCCCAATGTGACTGGATGAAGTTTGTGATTCAGTAGCACAGATTGGCATAATTACTTTTCAACCAATGAAATTCAATGTGCTTGAACTAGTCACAATCTATTGATCTATTCTAATTGAAGATGGTGATAAATTATGTTTGTCTTTGGCACACAAGTGTAAGAGAATATTTTTCTTCAGCAAACTATCCATAACGCCTTGTAGAAAATGAGACGTAATAGCTTTAAAGGAGTTGAAACCCAAATTCACTTTACACATTAATAAGTCTAAATAATGGTATTATTTTCCCGGTAACTGTGTTTCAGTTGAACGCAGTGGTATAGCTGGGTTCAAGAAAGCTCTGCACATGGTGCTTATTACTGCAATCTTTTCCCAAATTAATATTATTCGGCATGGGATTCATTCCTGCTAAGAGAGAACTATTTTCTCTATTTTGTCTAATTATTACAACAATTATAACATTAACACGTGTTTTATACACCCCTCAAATAACACAATCTTGCCATTTTTTATTTTATTCAGTTTAATGTTACTTACTTTATATGGACATTAGAAAGATGACAGAGTGGGTGCACTTGCCAGTTCGACATAGCAGTGTCAAACTGCGCGCAGACCCTGCAGTGGCAGGTCTGAGATATATTTTGAAAGGCTGCTGGTGTGGGTGGCACAATCAGTGCTGCAGTCCCACTTGCAACTAGCAATTTTTGAGTTACAGGCCTTGGGCGCACACAGTGCACTGTACTAGGGACTGACTAATAAATCAAGTAAGCCAATCATGGAAACACCAATCCATAAACATAATTTACATGGAGAGCATATGCGCTTCAGCACTGGATAGCAGTGCTAAAGTGCCCAGAGTACTAAAACCAACAAAAACGAGGTCTAAAACGGAAGGGCAAAAAGCAAAATGTCTGGGGATAAACCTGCTGAAAAAGCCAGGAATCACAGAGGGTGATCCCTTAGTCCAGGTTGCTTGTAACAAAGGTGTGCGTGACAGTTTTCTGGGTGCTGATTGGGAGCCATTTAAAAATCCTCCTCAGCATCTTCAGGGTATGGAAGCATGAAGCGGTGACGACATTGACTTGGGCTATCATGTCGAGGTTGCTGTCAGTGATGAGCCTGTGGTTCTTGGAGTGGCTGGTGGGGGTGGGGTTCGACCTAGCTCTGTTGGTCCCTTGGTGGAGTGCCACGCTGATGTGCTCTTCCCGAAGATCTGTCGAGGTTGCTGTTAGTGATGATCCTGAGGTTCTTGGAGTGGCTGGTGGGGGTGGGGTTCGACCTAGCTCTGTTGGTCCCTTGGTGGAGTGCCACGCTGATGTGCTCTTCCCGAAGATCTGTCGAGGTTGCTGTTAGTGATGATCCTGAGGTTCTTGGAGTGGCTGGTGGGGGTGGGGTTCGACCTAGCTCTGTTGGTCCCTTGGTGGAGTGCCACGCTGATGTGCTCTTCCCGAAGATCTGTCGAGGTTGCTGTTAGTGATGATCCTGAGGTTCTTGGAGTGGCTGGTGGGGGTGGGGTTCGACCTAGCTCTGTTGGTCCCTTGGTGGAGTGCCACGCTGATGTGCTCTTCCCGAAGATCTGTCGAGGTTGCTGTTAGTGATGATCCTGAGGTTCTTGGAGTGGCTGGTGGGGGTGGGGTTCGACCTAGCTCTGTTGGTCCCTTGGTGGAGTGCCACGCTGATGTGCTCTTCCCGAAGATCTGTCGAGGTTGCTGTTAGTGATGATCCTGAGGTTCTTGGAGTGGCTGGTGGGGGTGGGGTTCGACCTAGCTCTGTTGGTCCCTTGGTGGAGTGCCACGCTGATGTGCTCTTCCCGAAGATCTGTCGAGGTTGCTGTTAGTGATGATCCTGAGGTTCTTGGAGTGGCTGGTGGGGGTGGGGCTCGACCTAGCTCTGTTAGTTCCTTGGTGGAGTGCCACGCTGATGTGCTCTTCCCGAAGATCATGTTTTCGGTCTTGTCGGTGTTCAGCTTTAGACATTTGGTCTTCTTCCAGTGAGTGATATCGGTCATGCAGGCGTTGAACTTGATCCGGGTACTGGGCATCTAGTCTGTGAGGGAGAGAATCACTTATTGATTTAGATTAATGGCGGCTAGCACAATCCACGTAAGTTCTCCTTCGCTGTAGTTAGTGCACAGACATGACATGGTTGACCATAGGGTCTGTCCGGATTTTGCAGTGAATTTGTGATTTGTGTTTTCCAATTATTTCTTATTCTCTTGTTTAGTTTTACCAATGTAAAGTTTGTCACATGGATGGATGGATATTAAATTGGTAAGAAATTAGTGCTACTCATCTGAACAAATGAATATCATGAGAACTACCGCTTTTCTGAACTTCTCTGGGTGTTAGACGTTGTCGAAAAAGCTTTAATATATGCTTTTTCCTTTTCAGACAGAGTCTCCTCTTTTGATCCGTCCATATCTAAATGATCTCACAAAGTCGGAAATCCATGCAGTCATGACAGCAGGATTCTCTACCATCGCTGGAAGTGTGCTAGGAGCATATATTTCCTTTGGGGTAAGGACAGAAAACATACGTCTGCATTCCAAATGTGTTTCTACATGTCGTAAATTAATTTCTGCTTACTAGACACTCATTTTAAGTAATTATGCGCACAGCGTCCCAAGATTACATAAGAGACATTGAATGTATTGTAGGTTCAATTACATTTAAAAAGTTTTAAGGTTTTTCGATCCTAAAATTACTTTTATGATTGGAAATCGCTGGACATATGGTGGCACAGCATTCTTAAAAGGTGGCCTTGCAGGTATTGAGTCATATACTCCTGCGTAATACAGCGACACAGTTACGTTATCTTTCACAAGAGTAAATGCGATAGAAGGGGTGGATCTAAGTATGGTTTGCCTTGTGGGTATGTAAACACAGAGAAACATGCCAGTGTGTGTGCATCCACGACTCGTTCCCAACCAGGACAAGATCAGCAGTTTACACCAGTGAAGTTCTAAAAAAAAAAATACCTTTCACGGGTGGGAAGAGGAACAGAACATCACCAGACTTTGTTGGGGTGTAGGAGAAAGGGGTTTCTTCCTAAAGAAAAATGTTTTCCTGATAAAGAAAAAAAAACAAAATTTGCTATTGCACAGCAGTGCTGCCATTCCCTAAAGCGGAATTTGACAGTCAATAAAATTACACATTATGGCAATGATACTGCAAAAAATGTGACATGACTTTCTCAGGAGTACAACTCGAGGTGGCACAGTAATTTGTATGCAAACCTTTCAAGAGTTTACTGAGACCAAAGAAAAACCATAAAATATAATCAGGCGGGGAAGACATTTCTGACAGTTCTTTTGTCGGTATTTTTGTGAATTAGGCCCAACGTCACTATCAGTTCTTTTGTCCGTATTTATTTACTGTTTCCAAAATTTTCTTAAACAAGTGTTTCAGTTAGCATGATCATCATTTTTGGGCAATAGCTCCAGCCAGGCTCATTCTGACTTCCATACCACACCTTTAATCATGTACAATTGATTTTTACTCCCAATTCTACTTCTGAATTGTGCACAAATTGATCTTGGAGTTGTGATTTACCATTTGCAAATCCTTTCAGGTATTACATGGAGGAATTTGCAGAGCTAAACAGTGTCAAATGAACATTACCTTGTTTTTTTTACCATCAGTACACCAGTGGTGTTATTACTCTTTCCAACGGGGAAAGCTTTGAGCAGGCCAAAAATGCCCATGGTATTACGGCCACCATGGAATAACAGGTTTCACTTGTTAAATCTCCGGCGGGAAACAGGGGCCAAACCTCTTTTTTGGTGAGCACATAGATTGTATGGTTATATTTTTAATATGTCTTCAATTCTAAATCAATTTTAAAGTTGTCCAAAAAAAGGCAGAAACTTTTCTAAAATTTTGACTTTTGAAAGATTTGCAGGATAATATACGTTGGAAGTTTTCCACCAAACAACCTCAGATTATTTTCAATTTCAGGATAATAAAGAGGCAGAGTCAATGGATGATGTAGGCTCAAACTAGTTCCGATTGTGGTTGTCGCGGCATTTTAATGACACTGCTAAAGTTGTTGCAAGCGATAATGTGAGTTACAACCTTTAGGCAATGTGCTGTTTTCCTTTTTCTTACAAAGTAATCTACTGCCCAGCTATCCCTCATCCACGAGTCCCTCCTTGTTAAGTCCCTCCTTGTCTAATGTGTCTAATGCTTTTGTTCATTGGCCGTGAAGGGTGTCACTGCATTGCATATATCTGATCTTGACTTTTTTGACTTGTTTGCTGTTGATGTTGTACTAGTTAGTTTTATGCGTACATCAAAACAATTCATATTCTCTTTCCTGCCTCTAGCTCCATTCTGTTTTATAGCATTTTGTTTTTAATTAGGCCTATGTTTCATTAATCTTTTTTTCTTATGTATACCCAAAATATGCTTTAGTGACCTGAGATTGGGTTTTGCAGTTCCTTAGCTATTAATAGAGATATTCAGTAACCAGTACTGAAGCAGGAGAAATGCTAATTACAAATGCTGCCAAAAATAATTTCATTTTATTTTAAACAACACAGACACATTCACAATACTTCCATTTGATAATGATATGTAGGCTTTACTTTTGTAGGTATGATGTCACTTGCATGTATGCAAACTGATAGCCCCATTTAAGGTTTGTAAAAGTGTGAACACTGCCGCAAATAGAGAAAATATAAGGAAAAGTGTCCTAAATTCCACCTGCATTATGGCCGAAGTTACTTGCCCATGGCTGACAAAGACAGTTTCCAGACCAGAGTCCTGGGGCTTTTGGAGTCTTGGTCTGCCACGGGAGCCTGCAGTTTGCAGAGGATTCTGGAAGTGACAAGTTGCTGGAGTACAGGAAGATTGTTGGCTACTGGAAAAATTCCCAGTTGAGACGAATAGACATTTGCTATGGGATGGGGGCCCAACCCTTATCTCCCTCTCTGCCCTGACCTGGAAGCCAGTTGATGGGGCGAGTGTCCCTCCCGAACCTGAGGCTCTATTACTGGGTATCCCAGTTGCTGTTTATCAATGACTTGGCATTTGCAACACAACAGGAACCTTTGTTGTATGCGGACAGGGGCGTTATGGATCTGGGGGGATATCCCAGTCAGTTGTACGCGATGGGTGGCGCCGCCAGACTGCCGGGTCCGACCGCTATGGTGGTTAGGATTTGGCATAGAGCGACAACGGCATTAGAGTGGAAAGATCGGGTGACACTTGAGACACCACTTTGGGAATCCACTCCGCTGGTATACCTACAACATGTGGAAGGTCATAAAAAATGGGACGTACTGGGTATTTTGAAACTGGGAGATGTCTGGCGGGAGGGGGAGATGATACCGTCCTCTGAATTACAAGCACAATTTGAACTGACTTGTAGTCAGTTTTCTCTTTACTTTCGGATAAAGCATATCGCATGGGGATACTGGGACCTCTTAAGTGACATCATGAAGGAGACATCATTGGAGTTACAAATACTGGGGCCCGCTCAACAAACATCTGTGGTCTTGTGGTCTCACAGATATACTCAACTCTGCTTATGAATAGTTTACCTCCCCTTGACACACTTCAGTGAAAATGGGAACAAGATCTAGGGAGGCTCAAAGATGATGCATGGGGGAAGGCCTGCAGATACCCAAGGGAGGTGTTCATCTGGGTGGGGTTAAGGCTGGTTAAGTTGAAGATCCTCCATAGGGCATACTGCACAAGAACCAGATTGTACAGGATGAGGAGGACAAACAACGATCAATGCCTCAGGGGATGTCGGCAGCAAGTATCTCTGATTCATACCCTGTATGAGGGCCCAGGGATTAAGGGATTCTGGGCAGCGGTATGAGTTAGGACCGCCTCCATTCTGGACTGCTCACTAAAGCTCAGTGTACAATTGGTGACACTGGGCATTTGGGGGAGCAGACACTGGATAGGTGAATGCTCCTCTTTTGCAACGTGACACTGATGTGGCAAGAAGAGCGATAGGGCGTTACTAAGGGTGGACAAAAATCCCAACGTTGTCTGAATGGATCTCTATCCTCAGCTGGTGCATGAGAGCAGAAGAGGTGGTCTATAGAAACAGAGGTTGTCCCTGCAAGTTTGATAATACCTTGGGCCCGTGGAAGAGTGTTGTGGCCAATATGGACTAAAGGGGCCCAGTTGTTACAATTGATTGTGAGATGGAGGCAGGGATGAACTAGCTGGGATGAGCTCCCGGATCTTCTTTTGCTAGGAGTCTACAGTGAGGAAGGGTGGTTATATGGAAATGGAACTGTTAACTGAACTGTGGTGGGAAACAATGCAATTTATGTGATGGTAATATAATTGAGTGCCTTATTGCAACAGTGTTATCGTTGTATTTTGTTCAAAACCTAATAAGCAGATTCTAAAGAAAAATAATTCCCAGGAGACAGGAGAAGCACTGTGAGGACATGAAAAACTGTTGTCTAGAATTTGGAATCCACAATCAGCTATCCTGAATTAGACTGATTTTATTTGAATACAAAGTGAAGAAACTGGATGGAAAGCATTTTGATAAAACTTAAATTTACCTCCTTTTTCATCCTTTGCAGGAAATGTTTCAAGTAGTTCTGGCCTGGAGTCTGTGTCAAAGGGCAACATTCGGGCTTTGTGGTTTCTAATACAGTAATGGGATGGATGGTGGAGCTTGGTGGATGCGATTGCTCATTGGACTAATCTCTCTAAAACAAAGATTTCACATTTTTCACATTTTGGCCCTGATTACGAGTGCAGGTGCAATTTAGCGCACCTGATAAATAAGGACAGCCTGGGGTACGTTATTTATCAGGTGTGAAAATATAGCTCCTATTTCAAGCTTGTGGGGAATAACGGGGATTTTGGTGTTTAACGCACCAAATTCCCGAAGGTTAGGTAAATACTGCACACATTTCCCCAATTAAATTTGGGCAGGTTTGACCTGCCGAAATTTATAGAAGATCAAGGTATTTAACACAATCGATCATTATCGGATGCATTAAATACCTTTTACCTTGTAATTCCGATCCATTTACGCACGGGTTGGATTTAATCGGCCCACTCATAATCAGGTCCATAGTAGCTGGTCTGGAGGCCATGTTGGTGGAGTACTGAGTGCTCAATTGTTTAATGATGTCAAAGAGAAGCTTTGGACGAAATTTAGTAGCTTGAAGCATAGATTTATTGTGACTAGATTAAGCTCTGAAGATGTTAGATTTGTAGTTACTTCTGTCAGGCCTGAGAGTAGAGAGACTGGAGAGAGAGGGTGCTTGTCACCAGTTTTTATCAAAAAGAATCAGATGTTTTATTTCAGCATAAACTCTCTTCAAGGACTAGGGGAGCAAGGTTTGGGGCTTTTACTTTTACTTTACAGCAGAACATATTCATAAAGTTTCATTATTTCAGCATAAACTTTTATCGAGTACCAGGGGAGAAAAGGTTTGGGACTTTTCCTTTTTGCTTTTCAGCAGAACAAATCAATAATCAAGTATTTCATCCACTGATTGTAGCCCATCGTTGTGGCATTAATTTACCACTGTGCATAAGGAGTGTGAAGGATACCTCGAGCCTTGTTGGCAGAGTTGTTGGTATCAATGTATTTGGTGTCATGAAATCATGATTTTTCTCTCTTAATTTGACCTGAAGTTTTTGTTTGAACAAAGGATTTCATTGTCCACTGGAATGGGGACAAGAGTAGTCAGAAGTTTTCCCTTGGAGATAATGAGGCCCAGAATAGAGCCTTTGTAATGAGTTGGTTTCTGACAGTGTGGTTGAAGATTGTTTTCACATAGAAAATAGAACACATTAAACAGATTTGTTATTCTCTTCCCCCTAGTAGAGATTGAAGTCCACTAAAAAGACTGTGGGCCCGATTGACAGAACTAACTTAAGACAAAATCCTAAACTTACTACCATTTTGGTATTCACAGAAGGCACTTACTCATTTCGGTATTCACAGAAGTTAGGAGTCCTAACTTTAGGACTCCTAAATGCCTTCTGTGAATACCAAAAGTCTTAAAGTTAGGATTTTTCTCAGTTTAAGAGTAGTAAAGTTAGGACTCCTAACTTTAGGACTCCTAAATGCCTTCTGTGAATACCGAAAGTCTTGAAGTTAGGATTTTTCTCAGTTTAGGAGTAGTAAAGTTAGGAGTCCTAACTTTTCTACTCCTAAAATAAGAAAAATCCTAACTTTAAGACTTTCGGTATTCACAGGAGGCATTTAGGAGTCCTAAAGTTAGGACTCCTAACTTCTGTGAATACCGAAATGAGTAAGTGCCTTCTGTGAATACCAAAATGAGTAAGTGCCTTCTGTGAATACCAAAATGGTAGTAAGTTTAGGATTTTGTCTTAAGTTAGGTCTGTGAAGCGGGCCGTGTGTGTATAAGTTGTGCTGGTTTAAATTCCAAGCATTCCTCAACAAACGTGTTGTTTTCACCTGGATGGTGATATATGACATTCATTATGAGGCTGGAAGCCTTGTGAGTGCATATTTCAAGAGGCAGGCATTGGAAGGAATGTATTTTTTTAAGTGGAAGTCATTTGCATCTCTACCACCACCATGTCCGATTTCACGGTCACAGCAGAGAATGGAACAATGGGGAGAAGAATAAGGGATAGGGCATTGTTTGAAGCACGAGTTGAGGGAGTGGATATGAAAGTAGGGAAGTTGAGGTAATCAGTGGAAATCTGAGTGAGGTTGGTAGGTCCCTTATTTTTTGGTGGAGGGTATGGATGGCGTCTGGATGAGGGCTGTGGTTCTGGATAATGGGGATAACGAAGCAATCCTGGATTTGGTTATGGGTGTTTGTTGACTGCGTATATGTTATCATAACATTTGAGGAATTCATTAAGAACTTCATCATCCAGTGCATGTTTTCTTCTGTTATGCCTAGGGTCACAGCTGCTCCTAGGTGGATTTTCGCCCAGGAGTTATTCCTCAGAGAATGAAGCCTACGTTGAGGGATATGGTGTGAGCCACATTTAAATGTGGACAATGAAGTATTGACTTGAGAGATTGCTTGGGACAAGGTGTTAATTTTTTTGGAAAGAAAAGTCAGAAGGGATCAGAGCGCAGAAGAAAGAGAAATAGATGGTGGATGGAGAGATGGTTTATAATGATGCAGCATCATCAGGGGGAGGTTGAGGGATCTGTTCATAAGGTATGCTTCCAAGTTATTAATCTTAGAGAAGGGAGGTTGGTGTTCATCAGAGCCCCATCTGGAAGTCTGATATGGAGGAGGGGTTAGAAAGGGAGCAGATAGAAAAGAGGCAGAGAGAAGGATAGGGCAAGAAAACTGAAGAAGTTGCCACCTCTGTATTTGTGTGAAGAGGACCAAAATTAGTGAGAGGACAGTAAGAGGTGAGTTTCTACTGGGAAGACTGGAGAAAGAGTAAGGGAGGTGGCTGCATTGCTAGTTGGAAGAATGTTAGTGGGTAGGCGTCATATGTAATGGTGTGTACAAGATGCGCATTGGGTATATTGATAGAAGGAATAAGGAGAGTGGTGGTTGACAAACCGGTCGGATCATCTATCTATATTAAGGGTTCTGTGTAGATAGTGAAACCAGTGGTCCTTGTTGTGAGTAAAATTAGAAGATCTGTTTTGAGAGACTCTTTCTGACCAGACTGATACTGATCAGCAATCAGGGTATGTGGGAATTCCCTTTAGATCTTTTGTTTGAAGTTCATGGCATTTTACTGTATATGTGAAAGGCAGGCAGTGTTAAAGGAAAATATCCCAGATTAGAGAGATGTTTTGAGAGAGAAGAATTCCCAGAAGGCCATGATGAGGCTATCTAGATGGAAAAGAGGCTCGGTTAGGGAGTTCTGACAAATTTGCAGTCTGAGGCTAAAAGTACAAATAAAAGGTGCAGAAGGTAGATGGTCTAGTGAGACTGCTAATCAGGTTCGATAATTGGGTCAGTCCAGTGAATGTGAGCCCTATCCTGACATCAATGTTCCCTGTTCAGTTCCGCCTTGAGCCCCGAGGCATAGGATCACAATCCGTGGAAACCCGTTTGTTGCCTGAACTATCCAATGCTAAAACCCGTTTGCTCTGCAGACTTGGATAATGGACTGCCTGTCGATATAACTGTTTCACTCTATGGGAAGCTGCTGGGCCCTTGCAAGAGTTAAAAATATATCGATTAAAGAGCAAATGATGGGGCATATTATCAAGCATGGTGTTAAAATTATCGCCGCTTTAGCAGCAGAAAACTTGGGCTTGATAATATGCCGCAGAGAATTCCAATAGAAGCCCATGTTCACACCAGAACATGGGCTTCTATGGGAATTCTCAAGGACATATAATCAAGCCCATTATCGCCGCTTTACCAGCAGTTTTCTGCCGCTAAAGTGGCGATAATTTTAACGCCGTTCCTTGATAATATGCCCCCCTATACCTATGAAGATAGTACAAATTGTCCCAATAGCACTCGTAGTGAAGGGACTGTATTTTATGGTGGAAGTACACATTTTCCACAAGCATATTGCAGTAACCCACACAAAGGAGAGTCTATGACTGAAGTGGACTGATATATTGCCCAATGATATATGATATGGTGGGTGGAAGCAAAATATGCAAGACGGTATATTATATATAATTTTATTTAATTGTCAGGTGAGGCAGTAAAGGCCAGACCTAACAAAGGTTTAAACTGTTCTTTTTGCAAAGTACAGAGATCAACTAACCCCTTTTTGGAATTCCAGGTTTCCTCTTCACATTTACTGTCTGCATCAGTGATGTCTGCGCCAGCAGCATTAGCTGTCGCTAAACTCTTCTGGCCTGAAACCCAAGCAACCAAAGTAACTCTGCACTCTGGCATGAAACTGGAAAAAGGGTAAGTAGACAATAAAAACACTCTTAAGACATTATGATTGCTTCTCTGCCATCTTCACTGCTGAAGCACAAAAATGTGATGTCCCCCCTGATTGCCCACCAGCAGTGACATCACAGCAGCTAATGGCAGTGAGGTCTACCAGGACATGGAGTATAAATAATTAATGCTAGAAAGACATCTGCAAGGCAGGGGAGAAAAGCGTCCCAGGTGGTGACAATTGCCATTTAATTGCCCACAGTGAAACCTATTTAACAGCCATTTGTGCAATCTGTAAAATGTCCTTTTAGAGTTTTTGTTTGTTTACTGGATTTTGGAAAACATATGGATAAGTTTGCTTATGTTAAGGATCCCCAACAATGTTCTTGCTGGCAAAACCCACATAGGAGTATTTGGTAGCCAGGGGCCTGCATTGTGCGACGTCCACCACTGATTAAGTCATAGCCAAGGTGAAGAGATTTGTGGCTTCAATAGTGACTCACAATTCTCACTATCTGACATATTTAGATGTTATATTTCTATAAGATTAATTTTTCACATAGTTTTCTGTACAATGCATACTTTTAACTAAAATAAAGTTTAATCCATTATGCGTAATGTCACTGAAACAAACTAAGGTAGGTCTGATTTTGCTTCATTTAGACTCATACCCAGCTTTACAACCGGATATTATTTGCTTTATACTCCTTTTTTCAGTGAAATACTGTAGATAACTGTCTGCCAAGTAACCACATGATATTCAGCAGCAACTTTTAGATTGGCTTTAATTAAGTGTCTAATACTTTCTAATCCTCTTAATGTTGTCCTAATTATCATATTTGCTTATTGTGGGCAATATCCAACATTTTAGGTTGCATGGTGAACATCTGTAACTGGCAAATAAAAAATGTGACATCATATAAATTGTTCCTGTTAATAAACACTCCCATAATTCACCCTATGATGTAACTATGCAGAAATGATCAGGGACAAACAAATGGCTGCATAGGCAGGTGTTGCTTGCCCAATGTCACTGTGATCTTTTTTTCCACTAAGAGATGCAAGAAACCTGTTGGAAGCAGCCAGCCTCGGGGCCTCTGCCTCCATCCCACTGGTGGCAAACATAGCAGTGAATCTCATGGCCTTCCTCTCCCTGCTGGCCTTCTTCAATGCAGTCCTGGCCTGGCTGGGGAACATGTTTGACTATCCACAACTGAGTTTTGAGGCGAGTAATCATATGTTTTCAAGAACGGATTGTATGTGGATATTATGGGGGTTTCTGTGGGGCTTGGATGCCAAATTAAGATTGTTTCTTCCAATGTTGGAGGGAGGATCAATGGAGCTGCTGGGTTAAGATATCCATTGAAAGTAGGTCTGGACACAATACCAGCATTTCTAGCTGGCAAACATAAATTGATTGAAGTTGATTGACAAAGAAGTTGCAAGTATCTGAATGTGTAGGCATACTCCTATCTCCTAATGATGGAGAGTTACAACTGCATGCCCACTTGCAAGACTCCCTCAGCTACACATACATGCGAATTTCCACTAAGTATGTATAGTAACATTATTTTCTGGAATAGTTTTTTTTGTATTACTGCTATGTAATTGTGGAGAACTGTGTGTGTAGGATAGGTGCACCCCTCTCCATGGGGTCCAATACTTCGCCTAACAACTATGCAATCTCAGCAAAGAAGACAACTAAGGTGAGGCTCACATTGCTGGCCACTATAGCACCAATGTAAAAATCATATTGTAAGTAATGGGTTACTGAACAATTAAGACATTGACATTAAATGATGTTAATACAATTAATTAATAATTATAGGGGACTGTGGAGGGTTTCTCCCTCAGATATATTGTTTGCATATTTTATGTCTACGTTAATTCAAAATCATGTTTAAAACAAGCCCAAAGTAGTGCTATAAATTATTTTAATACTAGTGTTAACTTAATAATGAAATACATGTATATTAATTAAATATATTTAAAGATCAAAGTTAGTTTATTACGTTAAAGCATCATATATTAGATTTGCTATGGTAAATTAAACTAATTATAAATGAATTCCATATTGTTAAAGGTTATGGTTCAGTTAACAAAATAAATGATAAAATTAATCAAAATATCGAAAGGTTAAATTACAATACGTAAAGGTTAAATTAATAACATGTATTTAAATGCTAATATTAGGCATAATAAATTATAAACATGTACATTTCATCAGTACAACGGAGAACAAACTAATGATAGAAAGATAAAAAGTTGAAGTAGATATAGGATAGATGTAGTGGGTCACGCTGTTGGCAAAATAAATTAGAAAATTCCCTTGCGTTTTTCAGTTCTGTCTCCACTCCGAAGCGTTTGGGGGAACTGTTTAATATAAACGTTGTACCAATGTGTATCAGTTATTGGTTTTTCACAATATCCCTTCCTGCTCAAAAACAATTCTCCTTATAGCGAAGACACCCTTGCACAGTGGTGCAAGGGTGCCTGCATTGGCGCTAGGTTGCCTCGCTATGAGAGAGCAGAAGTGTGCCATATCATAGTAGATATGGCCCATTTCGGCTCTCTTTCCCTTCCACGCAATACAGCACAGCCAGTTACCTTGCTACACTGGGTTGCTTGAAAGGTTTGCAAATTTGACCCCTAATTGCACGAGTGACCAACTAGTCCATGGACAACTAGCACCTCAAAGTGCAGAGAAATTATATCAATTTTCCACCTCCCGTGGCCACTATTCTAAGATTAAGTATCTACACAACAAGAACAAGAAAATGCCACTGAATCCTCTAGTCACCTCAACAAACATTTATCTTGCATCCTGATTAATGCTAGAGCCTTAAGAAAGAATGGGATATACATACATGACCTACCTAATGATTCCAGCCTACATCTGTTCCTAATAGGAGATGCTACTCCAGCCATTCCGTATGAAGTCATACCAAACTTATACCTAAAACACTCTACCAAAACAGACCAAATAGGGGTGATGAATGAATAGCTGTAGTCTACAAAATCTCTCTAACAATTACCATGATCAAAGATCATTCAGCACCAGAGTGTGATTCTTTACTTATTCGCTGTTCAAAACCTTAGTCCGTCAGCATCTCATTCCTTCTAATCTACTGATCACCTCCACACAATACCTCATTTGTGGATGTCCTCGTTGTACTAAACCTGTTTCAAATACACAATTTGTGGTCCTATTTAGTGGATGCAAGCAAACCTCAACAACTTGTTTGATAAACTGATCCACCACCAACTAGCAGATCTGTTTAATAAATTTGAGGTGGTCTATTACCCCCAGTTTGTCATTGGGAATATCCTGCTAGCTATGCCCTTGCTGTCATATACACATCCGAGGATCTTTTCTTAGTCAAAGAAGCATAGCCCATTACGTGGAGTGACAACCATCGCATTTACTTCTATATAAAACCTCCCAATTCCACTGCGTCTACTTAATGACATCTCCTTTAACAGACCATGGAACCCTTTAAACATCAATAAGTCCAGAAGGAATTCTTGGCAATGCAACACATTAACCCATTAATGTCTATGAACCAATTCCATAAAGGAAGCCCTCAACAAAGTGGCGTCGCTTAAAAATTCTTTACAGAGCCAACCATGGTAAAAGGTGAATTGGCTCAACATGAATATAAATCTACAGTAAATGAAAATCTTAATTCTAGACCACATGAGTCTAAAGATGAAAACATGATACTAAGACAATGCAAAAACTACAATGCTTCTGTAAAAAAAGAAATCTAGAAATTCCACTACTCAAAGTACTTTTCTGATGCCACCAACTTGACTAAAGAACTATTCAAAGTCATCGGTAAACTAAACCGCACCTTAAATCATACCGATGACTCTTGAAAAGTATGCAATTCTCTTGCAGATCACCTTACTAAAAAAACAAAGATCTTCCCTCCATGACAGCCAGCAACTAGATCAGTATTTCAACAACTCTGAATTGTTATTCTTAATAACATACATGCAAAACTATGATTACTTAGTCTTCTATCCGTAATAGAAACAATTGAACTAATAACAACAAGCAACATCTATGGATCACCTTCTGACCTTTGCCCCCTATATATATATTCAAGAACATTCTCGAATCAACTCCTGCATCCACACTGGCCAGAGCAATAATCAACAAATATTATCATTTGGAGAATTCACCAGCAAATTAAAAAACATCTTACATCAAACCAATTCTGAAGAAGCAAAGTCTAGACCCCAAGGACCTAACGTATTATAGACATGTTTCGAAGTGTGGTTTCTTGCATGCTGTAAAAAGGAGCATTCATCCAGATTTCCAAGAGAAAAACAACCTCCTTTCTGTGCAACAAACAGTTTTCCGACCTCGTGGAGACGCTGTCTCACCATTAGTTGCAATTTCAGATGACATCAAGAACACAATAGAACATACTCCTCTTACTGGCCCGGTGCAACTTTTGATGCTGAGGGCCAACACTACCTTAAAGGACCAAAGAATACAGGAATACAGAGCACAGCCTTAAAATTGATTCAGTACTCTCTCTCACAGACACAGCACAAATTCTATCTATCTCCATACCGTTTAGAACTTGACTTTCTATGAAGGCGTTGCTTATGATACTGTGGAGTGTTCAAATTTGCCATTAGCATTCGGAAGGACTCCTTACCCCTTGAGACTCATTCAAAAACCTCAGGGCACATTCACTTTCACGCAATGCAGGGCAGCAAGCAAAGATGCTGTCTGCTTGAATGAAAGGGAGAGAGTAGAAATGCCCCATATTTACCAAAGATATGGAGCATTTCTGCTCTCTTTTTGCATTGACGTACTATGTGCAGTCTAGCGCCAATGCAGGCACCCTTGCACGTCAGTGGAAGTGTGATAGTGTTACAGGTAGGATTGGTTTTGTGCAGGAAGGAACTCCTCCCTGCATTAAAAACAGTCCCTGAATTAAAAAACTTCTTAGAGGCATTTTCCTCTTTCTATGTGTGTTGCAGAATGCAGCACGCATGAAAAGATGAAATAACAAGGTGAAATAAAGATGTTTCTTTTTGTTAACGCCTCACTTGGGAAGGCGCAGCATTTTGTTGCATTCCCAGGTTTACAAGTCTTTGTAAATCTGAGAAAGTGCCAAAACAATGGTAGGATGCATGGGAATGCCCAGGCTTCACCCATGGAATGCCACCGATGTAGAAATGTAGCGTAATACAGCACAAGAAGTTGCCTTACGTTCATTTCTTTAAAAAGCACATCAGGCCTTTGTATTGTCCTTGCGTCTCCTTGCATGATGCAAGGACAACACAAAATACAACATGGACCCTTATTCAGGGTACTATTGATCTCCCCTGCCTTTCTACAGTTCCCGGTCAGCATAGCGATAGTGCTATGTCAGGGTCGCTGAAATGGACCATGACATCGCCATTTGTCTATTTGTCCATTAGCAAGGTTTTCACTAACAAAGGGGATTGACGACACTAAGTTGGGTCGTGAAGCTAGGAGTACCGGCCAACTTATGATCATCGTGGGTCCCTAGGTAATACTTTAAACAAGCACACACTATAATCTTCAATGTGAAGACATCCACGGAAGGCCTGAAAGGGCAGTTAGCACTGAATGACCTGATGTCTACTCCCATCCAAACACCACCCTGCATAATTTACATGAGCCACTCAATCATCTTGTAGGCTAATTAGATTTGCTAGTAGCTCCATTAGCATGCTGCATGATTGGCCCATAGATTAACTCATTAAAGCAAAATAATTTAACAAATCATTTTTTACAGTAAAAACAATTGAGAAATATATTAGTTAAGCTGGGTACTCAAAGTCCAGGACGTTTTTACCTTTTGAAAGAAAGAAAACAAATGTCTCTGCATTGCAGAGTTTTGCAATCTGTGTACTACTACCGGCAGTCTATGCCGTATCCTCTCAAGTACAGTTTATTTCTAGTTTACCAACCATGCGTTTACAGTACACTACTAACTTACTCATAACCCAACAACACTCAAGATACAGTGATCTCTTGTTACATTTCTACACCTATAAAAGATGGACATTTTGAGGTCTCAACCACCGGAAATAGAGACCCCTCCTCCCTACAAAGATTCCTGTTATTCCTAAGGAACTGTATCCAATGATGCAACCACCGAATCATCCAGAGTAAGACCACAATTCCACTTCAGAGGTGCCCTTGTTAACACCCACTCGCTCACTGAATGGACTCAACTGAAGTGGCTTGAATCTCCTTGGCCACGGCTTTGCTAAGAGCTGAAGGAGCCAATCTGCTTCTCAGATCCACAGGGATCTGTATACCTATACATTGGAATGTTTTGGACCTTCTAAATCAGAGATGGTTCAAACATAATATGATTTCTGAAACCAAAGACCTCCACAGAGCAGGAATGTGCTAGGTTGGGGAAAGTCTTTCAAGGGTATTTGCTTTCCAGAGCAAATGATACATTGTGCTGGAAGGGTGCCCTTTACTCAGCTCTCTGCTTTGCCACATTGTGTCAAGGGGAATCACTACGGTGTTAATTGGGTGGATGAGTGCAAACTAACACCTCTTTGAAGGTAGTGCTAACAAGGAGAAATGATTTAATTTCTTCAAACATTCCATACATTGCACGTTTGCTGCACTGCACAGCACCCATTAGTGTGTGAAATGCTTCAGAATTAGTCTGCGCATAAGAATGTGCACTGGAAGGGTATGCTTCAGGTACAAATCCTATGCTAGACAGGACCAGCACACATCTGCCCCATGGTAGAAGGATAGTAGGACATATTTACAAGGGCTTTGCACCACAGGAATGTCAATTTTAACGGTATTCCTGTAGCGAAATTCACTGCTCCATATTTACAAAGTGGCATTAAAAGCCACTTTTTGTGGCTTAACGCCGCTTTGTAAACATGGTACCTTTTCAAGCAGGTGTCTTCGTGAAAGGGGCATGCAATGGGTGTTGCTGTGGACATTCCACCGCAACGCCCATTGCTTTTTGATGCTGCCCCGGATTTACCAGGTTGTGTAAATCTGAGGCAGTGCCAAAAACGAATGGACAGCGAGAGCAGATGTTGGCGCAACAAGGAGAAATGCTTTTATTTCTCTTTGTTTTTGCTTTTTCTATGTGTACTGCGCAGTATACATAGAAGTAGCAAATCACCATTATGAATTGTTTATGTGCAGGGACACCTTCCTGCACATAAACAATCAACCCCTGCAACGCACGCACCCTCGCATTTTGGAGCAAGGTTGCCTGGGTTGGCGCAATAGAGCTAATTTTAGTGCGAGCACCAGGGAAAATACAGGAGTGCGCCATATTGTTGTAAATACAGCACATCACTGCGTTTTGGAAATGTCGGAGCACGGCGCTGCCAAATTTGGTGCAGCTCCACGCTCCAGCATTTCCTTGTACATATGTGTGGTGCTAGTCAGCCTTTATAGTGCAGCGGTGCAGGGGATGACAGCAGCGGCAGACCACCTTATATAAATACGGATCTTCGCTGCTTTCTCCCTCTTGTGCAACACAGTGAAGCAACATTAATTTCAGTGTTGCACTAAAAAATTATAAATCAGCCCCTAATTGTAAAAAACAGTGCTCAATTCTGAAGTTTTCATGCCAGAGCAAATTACCCTGGGGCTTATTTCTGAACCCCTGTGTCACTTTTGCACTGCCGCTGCGTCACTTTTTGTGACGCATCAGCAGTGTAAAATATGCGCCACGTTGCACCCTATTTACAAAGTGACGCATCTAGGCAGATGCGTCACTTTGTAAAGCCCTGCGCCACATTATACCTGTGTCAGGTATAATGTATGCAGGGTGGGCTTTCAGACGCAAGAAAGACTCGTGGAAGTGGTGCAGTGAAATCTATGAGATTTCAGTGCGTGACTTCTAGGATGCCATTGCGTCAATATCTTATGCCTGCCTCACAGCTGGCGTTAGACTGATGCAGTGCAATAATCATAGCCCTTCCCCCTGCATTGCTGGAGTTGTGTCACGCTTCCAACACAACTCCAGCAATGCGTCAGTTTTGCGCCAACAAATACGTCAGTAATACTGACGTATCTGTCATTCCTTGCAACATGATGCGTCATATAGTAAATATGACGCATCCATCATGTCGCAAGGAGGGGGCAGTGAAAACTGTCATATCGCTGTTTTCACGCAGCGATGCAACAGTTTTCATAAATAAGGCCCCCTATACTTTATAGACTCTGAAACTGCTTGGGATGGTGACAAAAAGCATACGTAATATGTGGTAGTGAATACACATAATTTGCTTTTAGAAAATACCACAGAGAGACGTTGAACTTATTTTAATGTACGTAGCATTCTCTCTTTATTCAACGATCTATTATTTGGAGCTAAATACTGGGGTTTGGTTGATTTTGCAGTTCATTTTTTTCTAGATCCAATTCCCACAGTGGAAACGCTGGAGCGTAAGCGTAACACAGGCCGCTGCAACCCTGCAGCGCAGGAGACCTCACCCTTTAGGGGGCTCCCAATTCAATCTGAACCCACTGAGAATCTGAGAGACTGATATGGGAGTTTGAACGGCCCTCACCACAGTCTGCAGGGGAACCCCATCATTTTGCTTTTCGCCACTGGTGCCTAGAGGGCCTGTTTGTCACTTGGCGCAAACAGAGATTTGTCTTTTAATATTATTATAATAATTTAGATTTTTTCTCTTCAAGGAATTATAAATCAATAAAGGGCTTTCATTTTCATAGATAAGGCCTTTCTTTTGTCTTAAATAGGTATCAATATTTTCCAACCATGAGTCTCTTTTACTGTCCAAACAGCACACATATATGTTGTAAGTGTTTCATATTCTAAAACAAGAACACTTCAGTGGAAGGCGTGTACATAATGTTGTAACCTTTTTAGGTCTCGCCTAGCGAAATCAGCGCATGCGCTGCTTCTCGCTATTGCGAGTACCTTTTGTAATCAATTCTGCGGAGGGCTTGCATGCACGCGTCTGCATGGACAAACATGGCTGCTATCGCCATGTGTCCATAGCAGACAGCATGCGTGTGTCCGTCGGACTGTGGACAGTCCGACGCCATCTTGCGAAGCTTTCGTTGTCATAGCAACGAAAATGACGCTTCGCGAGTGCTTTGCTTTTATTATTGCTGTCAGTTCCCCCGGGGCACAAGCAGGCATCCACTTCTGTCTTTTTGCTGAGATCAGCTATCCTGACAGAAGTGGATGCCTGCTTGTTCCCCGGGGGAACTGCAGGACAGCTCATCTGCACTGTTGCAGATGGCTTTCTTCGAGGTATTGAGTTGTCCTGGTAAGTGTGTAAATTCACCGCTTTCTAAAACCCATAACAACCTGACTGCCGAGCTCGGTGCTGAATGTGTTGCGTTTTCCATAATTTGGCAACGAGACGCAGCTTGGTCCTCTATGACTATTGAATTTGCATAGAGTCAGAGGAGGAGCAAACCAGCCCCGGTAATTTAAATTCATGCCAGCATGTCTCTCAGGGTTGGATTAAACCCAGATAAACTATTCGGGAGCCAGCGCTGGACTAGCAAATGTGACACTGACTGGCAGCTGCGAGCTGCTCGGTGCTGGCTCCGCTGCCTTGAATCTAATATACAGGGGAGCTAAAAGCGGCCTGCTTTCGCCCGAAAGCCGTTGCTGTTTTGTTTATTTTGGGATGCCGCTTCTTCCTCGTACTCCTTGTTCAGGTGAAATTTACACAGTTGTGTGCACCAACCCGTGTGTTCTTGCTAGGTTAGTAAGAGGTTACTACTCCGGTCTGAGAGCATTGGCGGATGGGGGCTCGTCAGCATGCCAGCTCGCTCCTCTGTCGCATCACTTTCTAGAAGCTCACCGAATTTATATGAGACACACAGAAATGAGTGACCGGTCTATTCCGCCATGTTTAGGTTACGGAGCAAGCTGTGAGAATTCTGCTGCATCAACCTAGCCATGGCCACTGGAATTATGCTGCAGGGGAGGATCAAATTATGTGGCAAGAAAACGCAAATTATTTGTTATTTTGTGACCGTATTACCTGATTATTTTGTAATTTGTACACGTTTAACACTGTGTGGGCTATAGCTTCCACATTTTTAGTAACAGTTGAACTCCCAAATACAGCAATAAGTAACAAAGGTGACCAATCGACCTTTCCACAGGGCCTTCCGCTGCGCAGCAACACATGTTGGAGCGTTTTTAGAAACGTTCATCACCGACTCAACCTGCCCATGCAACCAAAGAACTCTTGAAAATCATCTCTGAATCCCATACTCCTGACTGCATCTCTAACTGCACCGAGCCTGCTGTGTATTCCCCGGTAGATCACTTCAACGAGGGTACTTCCCGTAATGTCTTCCAGTGTGGTGAAGTGCAGGGGCTGTACATTGCGTGATATAGTTTAGTAGGGACTTTTAGAACTGCAGAAGCAGGTTCAAATCTTAGCTTTGGCTCAACACCCCGTGATTCTGGGCAAAATGCTTAATCTCCCTATGTCTACAACACGTGTAACATATTCAACTGCTTTACGTAAAGTTACACTATTTTTGCACTATATAGACTCACCAGGAAACTATTGGAAACCAGGTCTAATATCACTTAGATCCACATTTATTTTAAGCACTTAAAAGATGACATGTTGATCATCCTCAATCTCCAGTCAGCTATAGCCCGAAAACATGCACTGTATTATTTATGTTTTATGTATATACATTTGCAACTGAAACTACACAGGGAAAACCACATCTGGCTAAGATCACACATTGCATGAGAGTCAAGTAGAAAGGTGCGCGATGAATGTCATGTCAGGGCTTTATGTGGGATGGGTCTCCGACCTAGTAGTAATTGAAAACTGATTTTGAAACAGGTTCCTATATGGCTCTATCTTCAAGCCCCTAACTGTACAAGCAAAAGAACATGATTGACTTCTCAACAATAACTACAAACAAGCATTTGCAATGCAATAGGTCTCGCATTTACGCGAGTTTCAGCTATTGGCATTGTAAATGACAATGCATTTTATTTATATTTAAAAAACCAAAACATAAATAAAAGGCATTGTCATTTACAATGCCAATAGCTCAAACTCCGATAATTGGGAGACCTTTTGCATTGCAAATGCTTGTTTATACTTGTATTGGATCTTGTATGTTACACATCATTTTTCTAATTCAAGAATTCCTTTGTTTCCATTATACAGGTCATTTGTTCATATGTCTTTATGCCATTTTCCTTTATGATGGGCGTGGACTGGGAAGACAGCTTTATTGTTGGAAAGCTGCTAGGATACAAAACTTTCTTCAATGAGTTTGTCGCTTATGAAAACCTTGCAGCTTTGATCACGAACAGGAAACACCGGGGTCCAATGTACATTAATGGGATAAAACAGTACATGTCTGTAAGTAGCACTTTTCTAAACATGTCATCCAGTGTTTCGCGTGCTAGTATATACATTGTATGTTCAATTGATAAATATTCAAGTACTTTTGTACAAAACACGTGGACGTCAAGGTCCAATTTACTCACATACACACTGTTTCCTCGCGCACACACAGGCACAGGGGCGGCTCCTCCATGGGAGCAGAGGAGCATTGCCCCACCACCTATATTGCCCCCAAAAGCCCCAGAGATGAAAAATAAAATGGTAATGAAGTTAATTTATTAAGATTTTATTTTTCATCCTTTTGTCCCGAACCAAGGGTCAGGACGGGGCAGGGATTGCACAGTGACGGTAGCGGGGATGACGATGGGCTGCCTGGGCACTTTTAAAAATGCGCATGCACCTTTGGCTGGGCGTCTTGCGACGGCCAGCCAGAGATGCGCACTATGAAAGCTGTAATCCAGCTGTCTTAAAACAGCTGGGTTAGAGCAAGTGCAAAGCTCCAGTGCCCTCAGGAGTGGCAAGAGAAGTCGCTCGCTCTGATCCTGGCATTGCTCTCATGCTGGTGAGAGCAGCGCCAGGATTGGTTAAGGTAGCAGGCTAGGGCCCACGTTAGACTGCAGCAGCAGGAGTAGGACGACATACTTTGCGAAGGAGGCTGTATTTCAGGTAAGTGATTTTTTAAAATTTTTCACCCACCACCCATTTGGCGCTCCACCACCCCCTTTAGATGCAAGCCACGACTGACTCACACACACGCACGCACACACACGCACGCACACAAGCAAAGAGGCCTATTTACAAGATAATGATGCAGCGCTGAGCTGCATCATTAGGAAAGTGCAGGGATGCCTCAGGCGCCTTGATTAGCGTCCTTTGGCAGCCAGGTATCCTAAGGACAGAGAAGGTAAAGTGGGGAACAAAACTCAAAGGAAAAACAAGAATTGAAGGAAAGATGGGAAGAAAGGACAATGTCAAAATGTGATGGAGAGGTTAGTGGTGAACAACTTTGTGTTAGATCGCTGGATTCCCAACAGGCATGCTTGACAAGGTCAAATTAAAAGCAGTGTGCCCCTTTGCATCTGCATCCGAGAAATTATATTTTTTCAGTTGATAACAGGACAAAAGGGTCACAGCACAGAGCTTGAAAGTGAGAGGAATTGCGAGTAAGTATGTGACCATCTCACCAGGCAGTGATAGTTTACCCTTTGATGTTGGTAAATATGTATGCTTGTGGGTTATATGAGGGGTCATATTTGTGAGTGCTTTGTGTTCAGAGACACTAAAGAATCCAAAGAAGTGAAGGATCCGACGTGGGTCCCGTGCTCACTACGCCACTGGAGTCAAGCTATCCTGGCTGATGACGGCTGATAGCCAGAAACCGGTCCTAGGATGCTTGATTCCGGTCCAGGGAAGACATGGCTTGGCAGTTCGGGCTGGACTGTTCCCATGAGGCACTGGGTCAAGACTGATTTGCATATGGCCATGTCTGAACTGGGGTGGCGTGGTGAGCAAAATAACGATGGATTAAACCCAGATCTGTGACTGGGGGTGAATGTTTTGCCAATGTGCAACATTCCGTCCATCATCTTGTGTGTTTTGCTGTTCACCCTATATGGGAAGGGTATGCCCAGACGTGGGTCCCGTGCTCACTACGCCACTGGAGTCAAGCTATCCTGGCTGATGACGGCTGATAGCCAGAAACCGGTCCTAGGATGCTTTATTCCGGTCCAGGGAAGACATGGCTTGGCAGTTCGGGCTGGACTGTTCCCATGAGGCACAGGGTCAAGACTGATTTGCATATGGCCATGTCTGAACTGGGGGGGCGTGGTGAGCAAAATAACGATGGATTAAACCCAGATCTGTGACTGGGGGTGAATGTTTTGCCAATGTGCAACATTCCGTCCATCATCTTGTGTGTTTTGCTGTTCACCCTAAGTGGGAAGGGTATGCCCAGACGTGGGTCCCGTGCTCACTACGCCACTGGAGTCAAGCTATCCTGGCTGATGACGGCTGATAGCCAGAAACCAGTCCTAGGATGCTTGATTCCGGTCCAGGGAAGACATGGCTTGGCAGTTCGGGCTGGACTGTTCCCATGAGGCACTGGGTCAAGACTGATTTGCATATGGCCATGTCTGAACTGGGGTGGCGTGGTGAGCAAAATAACGATGGATTAAACCCAGATCTGTGACTGGGGGTGAATGTTTTGCCAATGTGCAACATTCCGTCCATCATCTTGTGTGTTTTGCTGTTCACCCTATGTGGGAAGGGTATGCCCAGACGTGGGTCCCGTGCTCACTACGCCACTGGAGTCAAGCTATCCTGGCTGATGACGGCTGATAGCCAGAAACCGGTCCTAGGATGCTTTATTCCGGTCCAGGGAAGACATGGCTTGGCAGTTTGGGCTGGACTGTTCCCATGAGGCACAGGGTCAAGACTGATTTGCATATGGCCATGTCTGAACTGGGGTGGCGTGGTGAGCAAAATAACGATGGATTAAACCCAGATCTGTGACTGGGGGTGAATGTTTTGCCAATGTGCAACATTCCGTCCATCATCTTGTGTGTTTTGCTGTTCACCCTAAGTGGGAAGGGTATGCCCAGACGTGGGTCCCGTTCTCACTACGCCACTGGAGTCAAGCTATCCTGGCTGATGATGGCTGATAGCCAGAAACCGGTCCTAGGATGCTTGATTCCGGTCCAGGGAAGACATGGCTTGGCAGTTCGGGCTGGACTGTTCCCATGAGGCACAGGGTCAAGACTGATTTGCATATGGCCATGTCTGAACTGGGGGGGCGTGGTGAGCAAAATAACGATGGATTAAACCCAGATGTGTGACTGGGGGTGAATGTTTTGCCAATGTGCAACATTCCGTCCATCATCTTGTGTGTTTTGCTGTTCACCCTAAGTGGGAAGGGTATGCCCAGACGTGGGTCCCGTGCTCACTACGCCACTGGAGTCAAGCTATCCTGGCTGATAGCCAGAAACCGGTCCTAGGATGCTTGATTCCAGTCCAGGGAAGACATGGCTTGGCAGTTCGGGCTGGACTGTTCCCATGAGGCACAGGGTCAAGACTGATTTGCATATGGCCATGTCTGAACTGGGGTGGCGTGGTGAGCAAAATAACGATGGATTAAACCCAGATCTGTGACTGGGGGTGAATGTTTTGCCACTGTGCAACATTCCGTTCATCATCTTGTGTGTTTTGCTGTTCACCCTATGTGGGAAGGGTATGCCCAGACGTGGGTCCCGTGCTCACTACGCCACTGGAGTCAAGCTATCCTGGCTGATGACGGCTGATAGCCAGAAACCGGTCCTAGGATGCTTGATTCCGGTCCAGGGAAGACATGGCTTGGCAGTTCGGGCTGGACTGTTCCCATGAGGCACAGGGTCAAGACTGATTTGCATATGGCCATGTCTGAACTGGGGTGGCGTGGTGAGCAAAATAACGATGGATTGAACCCAGATCTGTGACTGGGGGTGAATGTTTTGCCAATGTGCAACATTCCGTCCATCATCTTGTGTGTTTTGCTATACTATGAGGAGTGTCTCTATACTATGTAGAAATTGGCAAAGCATCTTCAAAATTGAGCAGCGTGTAATATTGGCTTCTTGGAGTCTATTTTTGAGCATGAAAGGGTTCAACCTTCCATTGGCTTGACTTCACAACAGTGTTATTGCCAGTGCGTTTGTCTGGAAACAAATTCTTTGAATTCTACTCCACAGAAAGTGGGCCATTATCTGAATTAATCACTCTAGGAATGCCAACTATGGAGAAAATGTTGTTTGGCACAGGTAGTACTAAATCAGGCCCAGTGCTGGTAACAACTATCACCTAAGGGAAGCATGAATTTTAACACTGACTATAAACAGTGTTGGCCAGTTGCAATGGGCCACAAGCAGTCAACAACAACCTATTTCCATACATGTGTGGGTAGCTGTAAGTTTGTAGATGTTTGTTGGCATTTTCTTGCTTAGGATTTGAAATACTTGACATTCACCCACTTTCTTTTCTATGATTTGTTGAGAAATGGGCACCAGACCTTCTGTTGCAACAGTCTCTTGGTGGTAACAATGCCTCAATGTCGTTTATGAGCTGGATGAACTACCCAGTCTCACTATGAGCGAGAAATGACCAAGCACGGTACTCTCAGTAATACTCCACTGTGTTTCAGTGAGTTCACCATTGGCATGCCTGAATGAATTGAGGTCCTTGAAGCAGCTCTGCATGTGCACTTTACGTGCACACCGCTCAGGGTCCTCCACCTTTGTCTCTCCAGGAGATCAGCTGCTGCACATAAGGTAGGGTCATTTAGTGATTCTCTGGTGATCTCCCATTTCCTCAGGCATAACTGTCTGTTGACATGGTGAAGGTACTCTTCAGCCATTGAGGCTCGGGTGTCAGTGTGGTGAGGGAAAATCTAGAGACAAAATCAGCAGGTTTTTGTTTTTGCTGAGGTAATGTAAGATTTTGAATTTATAGTCCTGAAACCGAAGTCCCCATTTTTCTATCAGTGGAATATCTTCACCCTGGGGTTACGAAAAAGGGACAGTAGTCCTTGTTGATTGGTTATGATTGTGAAAAATGTCCCATATATGAACAGTTGGCAATTTTCACAGGCCTACACTACTGCAAGGCTCTCATTTTCTGCCTGTGAGTCGGCTGTCTCAGGGCCTGCGAGGCTGCTATGGGCATAGACAACAACCCATTGAGAGGCATCAGGATCCATGTATCTTTGAGCAAGAATGGCCCCTAAGCCGGGAGACCTCTCACCAGCTACCAGAGCAGTGGGTGAGGAGGTGTCAAATATTGAGAATTTCCTGCGTCAGTCATTCTTGCCTGTATATTTTCAAATGCTGCTTTTCACTGCTGGGACCATTTGAAGATGTACCCCTTCTTTTGAGTTCTCATAAGGGTGAGCTGATTGACGTAAAGTCAGGTATGCACTGTATCTGGCTAGCTTTGGAAGGAGTGCCGAACTAAGACATTTTCAGGTGGACAAGCCAGTGCCAGGTCTGAGACTTTGTTCAGATCTGGATGCATCTCTTTCTGCAAGAAAATGTGGCCATAGAATTTCTGCGAGGTTGCCCCAAAGTGGCATTTTGCTCTGTTTAACATGATGCAATCATCCTGAAGGGCACGGCAGACTTCGGTCAATGTTCAAGGCTAATTTATCATCACTTTAGATCAAGCAGTTGGGTATTCCTTGGTAAAACAGCTGAATTCTTCTTGGAATACCTTCGCTGCTGAACAAAAATCAAAACTGAGACTCTTGTACCAAAACAAACCATAGTGAGTTACAAAGGTTGTTATGTGGCACGGCCCTTCCTCCAGTTCGAGCTGGTGGTAGTCTTTCTGTATTTCTAAATAAGAGAACATGAAGGCCTCATTCCATCGGTGAATCATGATTTGCATTTATGCAACCTCTAGCTAGTGAGACCCCTGTCAGCTGTGAGTGAAACTACAGCATTTGCACATAGCTGAGGACATATTCATACCCATGACTCTTTGTGTACATTTCCAAATCCATAATTTGCACACTATGTAGGTAAGTTATCTGCACTTATTTCAAGTGAAGGGTAACATCAGTCATAGGACATCTTTTTTAGCCAGTTAGATCATTTTGGAATGAGCAGCTATTAATAGGAGCATTCACATATGTAAAATAGTCCCTTGTGCATTCCAATGGAGGCAGAAGCCCAAACCCAAAACAGCTAATTGAAAGACAGTGAAACTAAAATACTCTTGTGGGCTGATCAAAGATGTGATGGACAATGTCTCAAGCCACTGGCTGAAGTTCCTGAGCCAAAGAAGCTAGGGTGAAGAAAGGTGACCCAAAGCCCCTGAGTGTATGCGTAGAGTACAATATATTTTTCAGTACATATCAGACCTAAAAAGGACTATACAGTCTTTCCTGCTGCGCTGCCCTAAGGCAAAAGAACAGGGCAGGAGTGTGCTGTATCTATCAGATACAGTGCATTCCTGTCCTTTTCACCTGCGCCTGGCGCACAATGGGTGCCCTGTGCAGGAACACAAAGGGGTGCCCTGTGCCAACGCAGGCACCTTTGCACCATGGTGCAAGGGTGCCTGTGTTGCAGAGATGATTATTTTTCCTGCACAAAAACAATCACAAGAGGCGTTTTCCTCCTTCTATGTGAGCTGCACAATTCTCCTCGTTGTGCCTTGCTTAAGATTTTGGCGTTGACGATTTCTCGTAAATCTGGGGCAGTGTCAAAAATCCATGGATGTTGCTGGGAACGCCATCAGCAACACCCATTGCACCTCCTTTAACGCAGAAAACTGCGATAAAGGGGACAATATTTACGAGTCAGCACAAGCCACTTTTTTGGGCTTAATGCTGCCTCGTAAATATCGAAAACAAAAAGTAACGTTCCGGCAGCGTGTCTACGCCTACCTTGCATCTTAACATAGAATCTCGAAATTAATCACATAAGGGATATTAAAGTGTGAGTATCTGATTTTTTTCAGGTTACATAAAACTTGTTTTCTTCCATTAAAAATGAATAGAATTAGTAACCGTTTGCACTTTTTATCTTTTTAGGTCCGTTCTGAAACCATTGCCACCTATGCCCTCTGTGGATTTGCCAACTTTGGCTCTCTCGGGATCCAAATAGGAGGACTAAGTACGACGCATATCATTCTTGTGCATCTTAACTCTATGTATAATGAAAGTATTGTGAGCAATTTTCTATGCACTTCATGGGAGACATGTAGCCACTTTCCCAGTTACCAGCAAACATCAGCAGACACAGAAAGTGTATTTAGGGTGGTGGGGAGCGAAATGCTTGGCTATAATGGGGATTTGAAGACTTCAGATTGCATTAATGTGGTAGTGGGTTCTTGTGGATAATAAGCAGCATTTGTATTCCATATCTCCATCCCCTCTAGAAGTGAGGGTGAAAGTCTCTTGATTTATGCTCAGTCATGATCTTAAACTGAAAGCCACTCAGTAACAATTGTCATTCAGATGAAACCCACAAGAGCTTGACTAAAGGGCAGAGGGGCATATTTACAAGGGGATTGCGCCACCAGCATGTCACTTTTACCAATGTTCAGATGGCGCAATGCTCTGCTCCATATTTACAAAATTGCATTAAGCCACTTTTTGTGGCCTAACGCCCCTTTGTAAATATAGTACCCTTTCACGCAGGTGTCTGCGTAAAAGGGACATGCAATGGGTATTGCAGTGGCTGTTCCACCGCAACATCCATTGCTTTTTGACTTTGCCCCAGATTTACAAGGATGTGTAAATCTAAGGCAGTGTCAAAAACTAGCACCATGCAAAAGTAGACGTTAGATTGGTGCACCGAGGAGAAATACTTTAATTTCTCCTTGTTGTTTGCTCTTTCTAAGGGTTCTGCATTGTACAGTACACATAGAAAAGAACAAAACGCCATGAATGATTGTTTATGTGCAGGAAGGGACACATTAAATAATGACAATGTGCTACTTCTATGTGTGCTGCAAAATGCAGCACACATAGAAGTAACACATCGCCATTAGTGAATATGCACAGGAAGGGACAACTTCCTGCACATAAACAGTCATTCCCTGCCACACAGGCACCATTGCACTATGGCACAAAAGTGTCTGTGCTGGCGCTAAACAACAATTTTTTGCACCAGTACTGGAGAAAACACAGGGGTGCAGCTGTATTCTTGTAAATACATCGCATCCCTGCGTTTTGGAAATAGCACAGCACGGAGTTGCAAAACTTTCCGCAGCGCGACTCTGTGCCATTTCCATGTACACATGCCCCATAGTTTTCTAGTATATCGGGCTGGCTTCAGTCATGTCATTTGCATGCTTTGCATCATGGGAAAACTGGCAGCAAGCAGTGATTATCTGGCATAAATTAGGAGGCTAAGAATGTGATTGATTTGCAAAGGCCAGCATTCTAACTGAAAGGATTCAAGAGATGGCATATTAACGAGGATGGACCTTGCTTTTTTCTCATACCGTCATAAAACAGTCTAACTTGGTTATCAATGAAAATACCGCTTCCAGTTTCACCACCGCTTCCAAATAGATATCGGTATGAAGAAGCCTAAGTAAGCATGGAAATATTTGGTTAATGGAAACTCAACATAGCTGCAAATTATAAAAAATTCAAATGATATAACATTTCATTAATAACTTATTTTTTATATAGCACTTAATTCCATCTCTGCCATTTCTAAGCGCTGTATAAAAGATGTTGATCCTTAACCAAAAATGGTATTCAATATAGTCACCACAGAAGGATGAAAGCCTGAGTCAACCTTGTCGAGATCCGAATTCATTGCATTAGAGCACCACATTTTAACATCTTAATGGTCTCTCTATCAAAGACTATGAAACTAATGTAATTTGGATTCAAGCTGAAGATGATTTTTTGGACTGTTGTATAATGAATTCCTCAAGGCAGATAATATAAACTATCAACATTGAGCGTGTACTCAAAAATATAAATCTTTCTACATACACGAAGCCCTAAAAACATAATATTGGTGTTGGATCTGCGTTAGAACGGCTGCCGAAGAAATCTCTGAGGCCCAGTGCGCAGATTGCAAAGTATGCCAAAAGAATCGCAGTGACACAGATTTGGTGGTTCCGTTAACTCCACTACCAGGTCTGTGTCTTGTTTTCGTCTGTCAGATGCCTTCTGACAGTGGTGTGTTTTTGGATACCGAGGTGGTAGCCTCATTACTCCACATTCATTTTGAGTTTTTTAGTCGCTGTTTAGGTTGTCTTATTGATGTGTGACGCTTTGTCACAGTTGAGGTTGGATCACAAGGTCAGCGCTGTGATAGGCCGTGGGTTGCGGTCAATTTGGTTTGCAGAAGTGTCAGCAAGTTTTATCGCAGAGTCTTGTTTTCATCTGTCAACTGTCTTCTGACGGTGATGAGCTTTTGATGGCTGCCGCGGCAGTTGCCTTCTGACAGTGATGAGTTTTGGGTGCCTGCCGGGGTGGTTTGCCCTCTGGCAGTGATGAGTTTTTGGATGCTGTGTTGATGTTTCAGTTTCACATGGTTAGCACTTCGATGGGCTGCGGGTAGCGGTCAAATGGGTTTATAGAAATGTCTGCAAGTTTCCTGATCAGTGGGTTTTCTTTTTGATCCAATCCTTTGTAGAATGTCCTGTTGAGTTTGCGGAGATGGTCGTCCAACATCTCAACGCCTAGGTCTCTGTGGAGGTCTGCTGTTCTTGTGAAGATAGGAGCACCTGCTGCCACCCGTAAGGCCCTGCTCTGTAGTCTCTGTAGGTCTTTCCGAAGCTGCGGGCGGCAGCCACTCCATACTGGTGAAGCGTATGTCATAGTTGGTCGAATTATTGCGGTGATTGCTCGCACCTTGCTCTGCAAGGGCATCGACTTGGTCTTCAGGAGTGGGTATAATGCAGACAGTTTTGTTGCTGCTTTCTGGCAGGTCTTCTCTATATGGTTTCTCCAGCTGAGTCCAGAGTCACCCCCAGGTAGGAGCTGCTGTTTTCCCATTTGATCTCTTCCCCATTGAGGAGGATCTGAGGGTGTTCCCTGTTCAGCTTCCTGGTGAATAATGTTGCTGTGGTTTTGCTTGTGTTCAGGGTGATCTGCCAGTCTCTGTACCATTCAGAGAGTCTGCTGAGTGATGTCTCAAGGTTCTTAGCCACTTCCTTTTCGCTGAAGGATTCACTGCCAGGCCACGCCCCGGCTTCCTTTATTCGCCCTGCCCCTCCGTCCCTACGTCACAGTCGTGACCATCGGGATTTGAGATTACAGGGGCGATGAAGTAAACACCCCTCAGGGAATTACATTGGTGGCTAAACATAACAATTGAGACCTTATACTACCTTCAGCAATAAATGTGGTTACCGGTTGCAAAGGTAACCAGTTGGTCTTCCTCTAAAATGTCAATGAAATGTTTAACCAAATAAATGGGGTGAGAAGGGTAAGTGTCGCCTGATTAGTACCCAACATGGCCTGCATCGCTTGCCAGAGTAACTTTTCAGTATTATCAGATTAAATCGTATGAAGCCTACAAGGATGTTTCAGCAATTGACGCCGCCCCATGGCTTCAAATTCTATCTGTAGCAGATAATTGTTGTTCGCACCTTACGGTTCTTCCCCTACTGGAAAAACTTGATAGATATTTTGATAGACGTAGATGAATGTATTTCAGTATTTCTGTGATTTTTTACCACTTGTCATTTCTGGCTTTGTTGGGGGTACAGCTGAAGAACAGGCTTTACATCACCGTCCAGAGGTGCACCCATTTTCAGCATCCCAATATTTACTGTCTGGAAAATGAAAGGGACAGCGTGTATATTAAACAAATACATACAAATATAATGTCTGATGAACCTGTAATGGCATTATCCTGCTTTTTGAGGTTCATTCTCGAAAAGTCAGATCGCAGTAAGATTTGGCATACGACCTAACCTATTAGGCCAGAAGGAGGCAAGTAAAAAGGTACACTAATCCAGATATGGGTATCTACTCAACTGCGCAGTCTCACCCAAAAGCAAGCACATATTTTAAATTACGGATCTAATGGTTTGCAATTGCCACCTTCCTGCTTTGATGCATGTATTTTCCCCTTAGTGATTTTGCTGTAGATTTGTGTTGCCTTATTTAGATGTTAATGCAGCTTTCATAAATCGCTATCAGAGGCATGGCTAGACCTTCACGTGTAGCACTTTAGCAATAAAACTATTTATATATTTAATTATTCCGCAATGCTCCATTTGTTTTCAGCATCTATGGCTCCTGGGAGGAAAGGTGATATAGCCGGTGCTGCTATCCGTGCAATGATTGCTGGTACTATTGCCTGTTTTATGACTGCCTGCATAGCAGGTAATGTATACACTTGTACAATTCGTTCTTTATATTTCTTATGAATCATTACATAACACAAATAAGTTGATTAGTGTTGACTGAAATCATCCTTAAATTCCATTGTGCCCCAATCCTCTGGAGGCCCTGTATCCCTATTTGCAAGCGGTTGACAGAATTTTTAAAGTAGGAGTGTTAGCAATTTGTTTTATTTGAATGTGGGATAGTGCAAAATGTTTAAGTCTAGCTCCATGCATATGTATGCCACACATGGTGATTTTTCAGTACTATGAAGTACTATACAGTTCCCAATATGTAATCTTTTAGTGCCTGTATACTAAGGGGTTGACGACAACTGACTTCTTAACACATTATATGTTCCTCTAGTTGTTGTTCCTTTATTTATTCTTGCTAATTGATTTATTTCATTATTTATTTTGAATTTTCAAATTGTGCAGTAAACCTTAGGAAGTCTGTGTGTTACACAAAGGACATTTGAAAAATAGCAACTCTTTTCTTAGAACAAATTAAAAATAAAATAAGAAGAGGTAGCAAAAGAGAGATACCATCTAGCTAAACATATCAAGATTTCCAGAAAAGTATTTGCAAAGTTACAGGCAGCTTAGAGAAGTGTAGATCCATATGAGGGCAGCAATTGGTTGCAGGGAATACTGGAGTGCAGCAACATTTATTTAGTGAAAGTGTAACTGTTCAGCAGGATGGCAATGTTTGTACTCAATTAATTTTAGTGGCTAATCAATTAAAAACTAAATAAAACTATCACTCGCTCAACAGCTTGTCTAATACCTTGCAAGAGACAAATAGACACTTCATTTTCCTTTGAAAATATTTCCCATAGATCAATTTAATCGTAAGAAAACTGCTCTAGGGAAAACACATGTCACTACCTAATCATTTAAATGTTTGAAAATCTCCTACCACTACCTTTAACTCTCCTGGAAGTCCTGCCATTGTCGACATCAGCATCTCTTCCCTGTGTATTGCTATGAACATCCTGCTAACTGTCTGGCACTCTATAGACACCAAGTGGGACTAATTCAATGTTAATTGAGTCTCTCCAGGTATCAGCATATACACAGTTTCCTGATTCAAATATGAGAAAATATTCCTATGTGAGGCAAATCAAACGAGACTCAAGAAATTCTGAAAAAGGAACCAGGGGAAGCAGTAAAATGGTGGCATAGGAATTCGCTCCATTTTTTACATTATTGTCAATTTCACATAATTTGGCCATAGAAAAGTAGTAACATAATGTTAAGCAAATACAAGAATGTGTACCATTCCTGCCCAGTAGATAAATAGGCAGTGCATAAAAATCTTCGATGAAAATTTACCACTAAATTACTCCATTTCCATGCGTCAAATACATGCCCTGGAAGCACAGGGCATATTGCTCCTTGCAAAGCACCCCCAAATAGCCAAAAGCATCATGCAACACTTTATTAAAGCTTTCAAATAAATAGATGCATGTAGTTCCTGACTTAAACTGAAGCAATGTCAGGGCTCATGTTACTAACACCTGGTGTAAATAAACTGAAGTTTCAGACGAAATTTGACAAAGCTCTAATGTCAAATTTGCAACCCAAAGTTTGTAGGTCTGTACTCTAAATAAGACTTTCAATGATTTCATAATGGTATTGGGACATATTAATGACTTGCCATTGCCTCCGGTGCAATCCCAGACTACTGATGCAAGTGCATAGGCAAGGGGAACTTGGGGAAGGGATGTATGCTAAATGAGCTCTGCTCAGGAGATGGTAAACCTTTAGCACTTTGGAATGTCAAAAGAGAATGCGGATGACCCTCAAGGGACATGAGGCAGCAACAGACGCCGCCCTCCTCTATGGTACATCTATAGCCCTCCCAAAAGTTATTACAGCCTTAAGGTCCTGCTGTAATACTAATGTGCATCAACCAGCGGTGCACATTTTTCAACTGGGCCAAATGTGATGGGCCCCACTGGCATTGCATATCTGGTGGCGTCACTCTGAACGTCCAAGAGCTCAGATGGTATTTTTTGATTTAGAAGGACTTAGCAGCATATTAAACTGATGTAAAATTGCTTGTTACTAAAGTTTCATCTGAAAATCTACACACCTTCGCTGACAGTACATTGCAATTCGCAGTAAGTGTAAATAGCTGCCACTTCCTGGCAATTATTTGACATATATTGGCTGATTTGACTGTCTAGGAAGGTTCTAATTCTCTTTAAAGAGTACATTAGAGCCTGTGGAAATAAAGAAAAAAATATTATTGAAAATGAGTATTTTTGCATCGTTTTCTCATTTTTCTTAGATTCTTGCTCTAAAAGTTTGGTTCATGATTTTGCTTCCTAAGACTCAAAACGCTCAAAAATTATCCACTGAACTTGGCATTTGCCACTGATTTATCGAATTTAGGGGTGTCTAACACAGATCATTAAAAGCCGTAGCCAAACTAAACCATAATTTCAAAATAATCACAGACTATACAATTATTCTTGTTTAGGAATTGATGTACTTGTATCTCATATGGATCTCCTGAAAGCTTGGCATGACTTCTGCTCTTGTGGATAAACGAATGCGTACGTAAGCATGAAAAAGGAGTTTGAAAGCCCATCAAGAAAGTGTAGCTATCATAGACTCTCTTTGACTAAGTTTACAAGAAAATATAGCATTTTGTCATAAATATGTCTATGTCAAATTCTTGTCATTATTTTTCCTATTATTTTCTAATTCATCTCTAGGCATATTGAGTCCTCCTGTTGTTGAAGATGCATGCAACACCATGTTGGGAAATATTGACTTCAATATGTCCAGTTTGCCATTGAATTCTACTGAACTTGTCGGCTGCTGTTTGGATCTTTTTAACAGGTACCAGTGTTGTTCCATTCTTAAACTCACCACGCAATTTGAGAGATCCAGTAATGGAAGCACAGCACTTTCACACTGACTCCACAGCCTTTCAAAATCTGAAAGCTTTGTTGTGATAATTTAAATTCCTTTGCTTTCTATTCCTATAAGTGTTCTTTTCTTCTGTTTTCTTCAGAAATATACAACAATCCAATGTGCATCAGCCCCTACTTCACAACTCAATTCCTAACTCCTCTTAAAAGTGCATATATGTATAGTATATGCAGATGCACATAGTGTAATATGCTGTTTTTCAGGAATGGGGTTATTAATCTGGAAAGCGAGTTCCATTACCAATTCATAAACCCACTCTAATTAGGTCAAAACAGAGATCTGAGAGAAACTCAACCTGCTCAATCCCAGGTAGCTATAGCATGAGTACCACAATCCCAAGAAAAGTATGTTTTAAGAAGAACACTACCAACAATTTTAAAGTGAAGTACACAACACAATAAAATTCCCAACCCAATTTTGAAACTAGAGATCATTTTATTGAGTCCAAAGATACAGAGCATCATTACACTAAATTGATGGGCCCAGGAGATATAAACTTTAAAGTTTAAAGGATAAAAGCACCAAGATTAAGCGCTAATCTAAAGTTACTGTTCGTGGTTGAATGCGACCTAGGCACGATTTCAGACTGATCGCTATAAAGCAAAGGTTAGATACACCAAGCAGGTTATCCCAGCCAAAGTTTTTACCTTGGTACCTGGTCTCTAAAATGGAAGAGAAATTGTTCCAGTGGAGCAAGTTCAAAGGTTGAGGCCGGCAAGGGCCCATTGAAGTCCGAAATGTCATCATCAAGATCTAGCTGGAGCAGTTTGTTTTGACACCAGTAGCTCTGAGCGGGACAAACCTGTATTTAGTAGCCACCTAGGGCAATTCACAGGTAGCATAGATTTGCAGTCTCGCCCCAGTCCAAAGTTTTACGTGTGTACTTCTTTCCAGTCAAGTCTCCTACAGGATCTACTCCTCAGGGGTCAGCTGGGCCCTCTTGGATTAAGGAGTCCTACATTTTGTGTCCCTGAAGCAGGCAAACAAGCGGTCACTCACTTGACAGTTGGAGATCAATGCCAGCAGGATTCAGGAGTCCTTGCATCTTTGAGTGAGTCTTCTTTCTCCAGCAGTAGTGAGGAGTCTTCTTCACGGGGACCTTTTGTCTTCAGATGAGTCTTCCCAAGTCCAGGAATGTTCTGAGGAGGCGGTGGTTGAGGTGCCAGATTTATTCTATGCCCTAGCCAGTTACTGGAGACATTATACCACCAATTCTATTTTCTCACAGTCTCCCGTCCCTGTTTGCAGCATATTCTATTTAATTAACTGTAAAAGTACCAAGGAGTCTTTGTTTTAAGCTGTCGGAACCTAGCTGCCACCAGGCCAGCCTGGCTTCAGCACATATGCCAGTTCCCTATTTAGATGAGCTCTCTGCTTATTTAACAGGATTTTTTCCCCTACTGTGACTGGAGCCTGGTTGTCTGGGACGGTTTGGGAGGGTCCTGGAAATTAATAGGAGAAGGCCTTTCGGTCATCTCCAAGTCAAAAGAGGCTGTGTTAAAGCTGGTCTTTGTTCTGCCAACCATTTCTTTCCATTCCCAGATAGCTAATACCTGCAAAGCCATCATTAGTTAATATTCACTTTCTCTTCCTGGGCTTAAAGGAAAGCTAACAGTTAACAGACAGAATCCTTAAGGCTCAAGGTGTTTGCATTGTTTACAATGTGCCAATTGTTTTCAAGGATTGTTATTTAAAGGACTGTAATTACTATAATCAGCAAGATAACACAATACTGATTCATATTGTATATTTCACAAAGCCTAAAAATGGTTAGGGAAAATAGAAACATTTGGTTGGCATGTCAACTCCATTCATAAAAAGTTGCCTCTACTTCTCCAATCTGAAGTGTTCATTACACAGTATCAAAATGGATGCCATCTTAAAATGGAGTCTATCACCTGAAACACATCGATCCCACATTATTTGTGGTTCAAAAACAAAAAAACAATCCTTTGAGAACTTAATTATTGCGTGTATGTGCAGAATTACACATTACATTTGTCAATATCATTCTATCATCTTGGGCTAAGATAACATCTTTATCTTAAAATGTTCCTTATAACCCATATGTTAAATGATTAGTACATGCATTAGTATATACAACTAACACACATAGAAAAAATACTTCTAAGAAGTCACTAGCAGGCAATGCGTTGGTATTGCTCAGCCATCTTAGAATGGAGTATATATGACGGAACCCAATGACACAAAAGAATATCACACCTTGAAACTTAACGTTATGCTATATTTACCCAAAAAAAGAGACAGAGATCACCAAATCAATTAAAATATGAACAAAGTGACCAGAAAACTGTCATGAATAATATATAAAACTAAAAATAGAAGATGATACATTGTCAATCAGGCCCATGTGGGCTACTCTGGATTTCACAAAAATGTCAATACATGACAATATATCACTATAAGGCACAAGTGGGCAAATCAAAACAAAGTCTGATTGATTGTCATTCTTATGTTGTTTTCATAATGTTATGCCTGCAAGGAAGAAATGACCAGATAAGACTTCTTGGAGAGTAATCGAAGGCTGTAATATCTCATAATATCGCATGTATTACCAATTCCACCTAAACGCACAATGTTGAGGCCTCATGAAAACTTAGGGGCATATTTACAAATAATTGGTGTAGGGCGATGCTGCAAGTTTTTTTGCTGTGCTACCCTACGCCAATTCGAAAGGGCAGGAATGCACTTTATTTACAAGATATGTTGCATTACTGTTCTTTCTGCCTGCACCAGTGCTCAATTTGCAGCCGAGCGCCAACGCAGGCATTCTTGCAGCATGATGCAGGGGTGTCTGTGTTGTTGGCAGGATTGTTTTTGTGCAGTAAGGGACACCTTCATGCACAGGTATGAGAGGTATTTTCCTCATTCTATGTGTGCTGCAGAATGCAGCACACATGGAAAGAGGAAAAAATGAGGAGAAATTTAAACATTTCTTCTCATTACACCTGCTCTAGGGAGGCACAAGGTTTTGGCGCTGCTTGTACTAGTGAAGAGCAGATTGAAATCATTATGAATCAAGTTGCATACCAATTCTACAACCATAATGTGCGACTCTCTCCAAATAATAAAGAGCTCATCTACAAGGTGTAGTGGTATGAAAACATGACTGATGTATTTTTCATGGCAGAAAACCCGACCACTTACTCCTCTCCAGCCATGAACAAATTGGCATAGTTCAGAGTGAAGCAGGTGCACAATGCTTTATCTTGACTCTGTCTTTAAATCCTGCTATTGAAAAGAAAGATGTAATTATGACAAAACTCGTTATTATTTAAAAAATGATCTGCTCTCTGGGCTCTCACTCTCCACCTCTCTCTTAGGAACATGTTGAATGTAGTAAACACAAAATGTAACCAAGTGTGGTAACAGGCACATGTATTATACACACTCAACATGCATTCTCTACATGTATAAGTAATGTACAGACATAGAACATCCATTGGTGAAAGGCACAGTTGTAGGGAATGGACAGGTCAATTTAAAAACATACGAGAGGCTGTTAGGCCACCACCTATAGCAGGTAACAAGAAAATAGGCCTGTCCTTCTTTTAGAATCATATTACTGCCATCACAGTCATTCCACTTCAGGTCAAAGAGCTGACAGTAGCCTTGCTCATCATAAGCCTGGCTATGGGTCTCAATCCTAGTTACAAAAAGCGCCTCCAGCACACAGACATGATAACCATTTGAGGAGAGACAAGAATCAAAAAGCTACGGCTGGCAACCATGATTTCAAGGCACAGGCACATTTTCCAGAGCCATGTTCTTGACCTTTCTCTATACTCACACATCCAATGGGAAATCATTCAGTTCATATGTGGAGACACTTCTTTCTCACCTGTTGGTGGAAATTCATCGCTAGGAACCTACATAGGCTCCAGTTCCCTCCCCTGTGTACATTAGGGGTCACTTAAGGGTTGCTTGGAACTTGCCACAACTAATGTGAGCACCTCGGGTACTCATCTCTGGAGAATCCTACTTCTCAGTAACAAGATATCAGTGAAGGGACAGACACATAGCCTAATTCCCCACCTTCACATCTGGCAATTGGGCGACAGATGGGTCCTGCAGGTTAAGTGATCTCAGAACCTCTCTGCCCTCAAGTGTGGGGGACGCCTAACAGGCAGGGTCACAGTACCTTGAAAACACCTTTGCAAACCACTTTTTGGACCTAGATTGTCAGACGTTTGTCCAAAACTGCCATCACATAAGAGGTATTTTGACAGCACAGTCATGGACCAGCTGCACCAGGAACTTCCACTTCGACACTGTAAATTGCAGTTCATCATGGCATCAGTACTTTCAGAAGTGGGATCACTATATCATACATGCCCAGTCTCTGGAAGGCCACTGGGTTTGAAACATTCATCTGAAAACAGGATAAGTTATACGCTTGCCATGGTGGTGTTTGAAGGGCTAACACATTCTCAGGGGAGAATATTTAGCATCCTCTGAGCGGCACCCTCTCAGACAGGACATGGCCTAGTGCACCCTTCCTGCAGCAGGGAAGCTCAATGGGCTCACCACCCTGCTCATCTGAATGCTATGCTGAAGACTATCAAATCCTAGTCTGAGGATGTGCTTCTGACCCCTTCCTTCATGGAATCTTACTGAAGTTGTGCAGGTTTCCAGGCAACCTGGGCGTGGAGGTCGTCCCCCTTAAGCTTCTAACAACCTCCTATAACTCACACATCTGACACCTGAGGAGATGTACCTAGTGAAAGTTTTCTCCTCCCAGGTTGTCCACTTTTATTCTCTTTCACATGTCTGGGTTGTCTGCACACTTGCCACCTCCTCCTCGGTCTCTGATCCATGGATTCTTTCCTATGCAGGGACACTTCCCTGAACAGCCATGGTCCTGTGGGACTCAACTCCATTGAATGAAATTTAGGGTTAAGGGGCTGCTCATTTTCTTATCTCCATCACTCTCAGCCTGGGAGGTGTTGCATTCAACCTATCTGCAAGTCATTCTGAGGGGCTGTCTTGTACACAGTAGAACACAAACAATGATATGTCACCCTAGCGGATTCCTGAAATGTTAGGGTCATGACTTCCACACAGTGCTGGGCCAACTGTCCAACAACATTACTTAGTGTCCACTCTGTCACTTTCAGATCACATGTACCATTGCATGTCTTAGCATTTTCACAATGCCTCTGGCTACTGCCAAATGTTGTGCTAAATCAAGACCCCTCCTCCAGAATCTGGAATATGTACTAAGAAGTGTCCTTAACCCCTTGTGTGCCCATGACGAGCTGGACTCGTCATGGGCCGCGGTTGCGCTGTGCCCATGACGAGTCCAGCTCGTCATAAACCCCGCCCGCTAATGTAACGGCCGGCACAGGGCGGGGAAAGGGCGTGGCACACAAGGGGTTAAACTTTGTTGTCAGAATGTACTTTCTGCTGATATAGTGTCATTAGGCATGTGGATCAAACTAAAATAAAAACATAGTCCATTTAACCTGACTGGCCCCTTGAGCACCAAACTCAAAACTGCTTCTTTACCTGGTGTTTCAGGAATGTTAACTCTGTGGCCCTAAAGCACAGGCAGATATCCCCACAAGTAACATAACTCATTGCTGGCACGTCACATATGTGAGAAGAGCATGGTCTGTGAACTCCATTCACCATGTTACCGTGCATGCAGACAAGAAAGAACGGTTGACTGATCTTTTAGGATTTCCACTTCCAGTTCTGCAGTTCTTTGTTCTTAAAGCAGTTTGATGGTCAGTTGTTCCTCATCCTCCTCTTCCTCTTCCCTTTCCTTGTCAAAGTCAGGAATACATTTCCATCACAAATATTTCAAAATCAAAAATCTCAAACTCATAAATAATCAAAAATGGTAACACAGAACATATGGCAAGTACCTAGTCTCTACTGCAAATACATTATGATAGGTGCTAACAAACACAAGTACAAATAATCACAGCTAAAAACACATTTTAGGGTTTAGCACTAGAAGGCTGCAAAGGCAAACATTCACAGTCTTGATCTGGGCTGCAACTGAGTTATCACTGCCCACAAGGGTACTCCTCAGATATACACGGGTTTCGCTACGAGTGCCTTTGCACATCTGTGGCAGCAGAACTAGAGTGTCAAGGTAATCCCCGGAGAAGATGCAAGTGGTGTATGAAGAACAAAATTACCATACATTTGTTTAGCAATAGAACCAATGATGTACAAAACAATGATAAAATGTTAAATTATTTAAAGAAATCAAATGTAATCTTGTGGGAAATAACGATGGGCATGGGGTAAAATCACCTTTGTGCACAACAGAATTCAAGAATACTCAACACAATTTAGAGTATGGTGGATAGGGCATCTGCCATAAATTGCTTCATTTATTGTCAGGGGAAGCTTTGGGAATCCATCGGTGAAACCTCAGCTGGCTCTGCCTTGGGAAACCCATCTGCCACACGGCTGCTGGTTTTTCAGCATCAGAAGGCCATTGCTATTTAGGGCATATCTTCTGACCATGATTTTACTTGTACTGGACCACCCTGTAGGGAGTGTCAGGCCCGGGCAGGATAAAAATGCAAACTGTCCCCTTTGCACAGAGAAACACTGCTTGCACTTTAGGGACATTTATATTTTGTTTTACATGAACAAACCCTGCACTAAAGGTATGCTTATGAAAATCAAAAAATGCTGAGTGGGCCACCATGATTTGGCACTCTACCCAGCATTACATTTTCACCAAAAGTGCTTCCACTGGGTGAAAATTCCCCATTGTTGCAGGGATTCTGCTGATACACAGAACTATGCGAAGAACCCCAGGACCTCAGTGAATTGTGGTGTACCAGAAACTCACCTCAGAACCCAGAACCCAGTATCCGGCTAGCATAAGTGTCCCATTAGTTATCCGAGATTTAGCTCGGCGGTCCCAATGTGTAGACAACCCAGAACAAGCGACTCAGTACATACTCAGGAATGGTGGGAATCGGAAATACCTGTTTGTATATTATTCTCACATCAGTCCACAACAATAATCAACAGAGACACGTTGTAAATAAAAGGGGTTTATTTTTATAGACCACGTGTCCTAAGATGCAGTACTTTGGCTAATACAAGCAGACAAATGATTAATATCAAAACCAGCAACATAGTTACAATACCATAGAATATAAAAGGGGTGATCATATTATAATGACAGTGGATACTACCACCTTCCCTTTACTAAGAAGCTAATATTATTATTATGCTAATAGAAGGTCTCTTAGGCTTGAATAGGGGACCCCATACCTCAAAGATCAGCTTAGTGAAATCACATCACAGGAGCATCAGGAGACTTCTCGCAGGAAGGCTCGTCTTCGGTCTGAATAATAAACATGATGTCTGTGATACTAAAAGCACTAATTTTCAGGCATTTGCAGCTGCGCGTGTGTTATGGCTAAATAGTGGGCCGATCAACCTAGAGCGAAAAACATGCATTGTGTAATAACCCAGACTGTTTGTCACACCATGTACAGACCAAGGTCGCTGCGCAGAGCTTGGGATAGTAACAACAGATCGCGCTTGTGTGAAGCAAGTCTCGAGTCAACAGTTTGTTTTAAGAAATAACATGTAAACGCAGTGCCGTGTGCAAAAGCAAAAAGATGGCTTTCTAACATCTAACGTGGTTATGCTAACTTAACAATGCCTGTACGTATTCAGAGAGAACTCACTACACGCCCCCTTGATCGAAGCACTATTTAGTAGGCAAGAAAAGAGAGAACGCAGAGTTCAGTTTCGTCAGAGCAGAACAAGGCGTAACCAATTCAAAGGTTCAGAATGAGGTAAAGTCTGAAACGAAAAAAATTGAAAAGCAACAGGGGAAACTGTGGTGTCCGGAAAAAAAAATATAATCAATAAAAAAAAAAACTCAAAACAACCATCATGGAGAAAGCAAAAAAAGTAAATGTCGCGGCAGGGTGCTGGCCAGGAGCGACAGGCGCCAAGGACGATAGTTCAGTCAATCCATGAATGTATAGGCAGCATATGTGGCAACCGCTTCCAACAAAAAATCATTTGCAGGGCCAGCGAAAATCTCAGCCATCCAATCCATCAACGAGAAGGAACACACGTGTTCTTCAATCAGCGGAGCTTCCAGCACGATCAGAGGGCACCCGGAATGTTCCTCCAAATAGCTCATAGCCAAGAAGTTGTAGGCAGCTGTAGAGATGTCCCAATTACCCAGGATCCCATGTGCTGCTCCACAAGCCATTATCCGGACACCAGAACAGGTCAACTCGTGAGACACTAAGGGCCTCATTAGTCGATCGAAATCCGGCACCGGAGACACCAGGCTGGTCAAGCACAAATCCAAAGGCCATTCAAAGGGGCAATCCAGGCAGTGTAGCACAGGCTGTACGCAGGTGAAGTAGCAATACCGGAAGGACAATCCATACGCCAGGCTTAAAGTCGCCAACGGCAGAGTTCCATAAAAGTCAAGCATCCTATCCCGAAGAAGCTGCAGGCGGGACAGGTGCACGAGTGGCACAGATGGAGCAGCCATTTCGTAGTATGAAAAGGAAAAGCAGCACACCTGCCACTAGCGCCAGAAGTAGCGGAACACCTCCAAAGATGCTCGAGAAAAGGGAATGAAAAAAGCCCGGAACCACACCAAAAATAGTTTGGAAAGAGGTCACGAGACCCGAGCCCACAAGTTTAAAAAAATGAGCCAGGCCGGTCGTGGACGAGGCATTGAAAATAGTTTTGATCAAAGAGCCGAAATGTAGGGGGAGGTCAGTATTCAGAAGCGCCTGTACCTCTGTGCGCGTATTAGCAACGTGAAGGTCGAATGTTTCACGAGAGGAAGTCAAAGATACCTCTTTTTGGGACAATAAGGCTCTTATTCTGCTCAACTGGTTGAACTCCGCTTTCAAGGTTGGAATCGAAGGCCAGATAGAAACATCCAGCCGCCCATGCGGGGGTGGAAAGAGAACATTATTGCAGCAGACAACTTTCTGCGAGACAGTTACTATGTATGGGATTCCCACTAACATCCCACAGCAAGCTTCAGTATTCAAAATTAAATAACTACCGTTAGCAAGCAGCTTGAAAGAAGGGGTAATCATAGGCACTGGGATACCTCGCAGAACGCAGGCCAAATTCGGGGCTTGTACATTGCACGCGCCGTGTAATTGAATGTGCCTACAAACCAAGGAATGGTCTGGTGACGTGGTGCATTCCTCGCCTTTCAAATAAACCTCAGTTCCGTCCCTAGTACATCTATACGTAAAGGGGAGGGACCAAACCTCGTGTATGAAAGCGGTGCCTAGCGGTTCATATCTACCTAAAGCATAATGTTTCATACAAGACGTAAACTTAAAAAGCGCAAAAGGGAGAGTTATCAATCCGTGTGCTAGCCACGTAGCCGAATTGATCTCCGCTACTGAGAAGGGCAATGGCTCTAATTTTTCAATATGTAACAATGAATATGTAGCATCCTTCATGGACATAAAGCGCTGCTTGTCAGTAAGGTTAAAGGGAAGGAATAACGATGTAGTGTTCAAATAGTCCCAAGGGACCCTCCCTGCCTTTAACGTCTGCAATGTCCACGCAAACTGCATAACAGAACGCAACTGGTTTTGACCATGATATAACACAGACATATCATCATGCACAATATCAACAACTGACGAAACAATATTATCTAATGTATAAATCCTAGAAGAGAGAGTGCTAATGCTATTATCTATAACGGCTAAAACCTTCTCCATGTTTGCTTGGTCAATAGCTCTCAATCTGGAAGCCGCCTCAATCTGTGACAACTTCCAGACTTCGTTGTAAATAGCATACGCCCACCTTTTGGTTCTGCCGCCCACAGGACCCTTAACAAAATCATTCAAATCTATTCTGTCATCTAATTGTGATAAGTGATCCTTGACAGACGCCAAAGTGGAATGTCGCAGCCAAGATTGACATAACTTGCCCACAGAGTATGTAGTGACAGTATGTGACGACTCAAACCGAGGGTCTACACGTTCTTGAGTATACCCCGGTTTCAGTCCCAGAAAACGTCGTTGACAGATATCTGAACTGCTTTGCCAAATTAACCAACCCTCACTATTAACTTTCGAAATATTGAAAGATGTATTTGAAACTAAGGATTGCAAAGCAGCGCGGGACAGATCTGTGTGGTTATCCCAATTGGGATAAGCGCCCAGATCCGGCACAGAAGGTGATTTTAATTGTTTAGAAGTAGCCAATCCAAAACAGGTGGTTTGGAAGATGGATGAATTTAAAAATAAAATATGATTTGGTATAAGACAGGCACGATGTAAAGCCTCTGTACCCTGCACCTGCCACGGCTTGGAACCCCAAACCGACTTTAGATCAATAGTAGCCTTCCATACATCATAACCTTTGATTGACAACTCGTCCATGAAGGACTTAGAATAAAGTAGCTTCGTATGTGTCAGTCTAACTTTTGCGGCAGACTCAGGCAGCACCTTAAAATAAAACGCTGCCGGGTTGGAAACACTGAAATCGGTAAAATATGAATACTTGTTAACCAGTGTTTGTGAACTTCCGAATTCGGGAGTAGGACAGTGTTCCCATTGGGTAAAATTTACAAAATTTCTAAACGTATTTGCTTTATGCAGGAAATGATTGCCATAATGTTGAAAACAATACTGTTCCGCATAATTAGCCGCATTTTCGTATAAATCTTCAGCATCAAAAGCGGCATAATATTTCAAATCAGAAAACAATGATTCAATGGCGTGTACATCCCAATCATCAGAACGTATGTTCTGCCTAACCACATCACCCATAGAAACACGAAATACATTAGGTACATTAATGACCTCTGTAGGCCCATGAATTTGGAATTTAACAGCATCCCATGCGATTCCATCCAAGACGGGCCAGGCAGTAATATTCACAAAAGTCTGGTCCCTCTTCATGATGTGGGACGAGGAGTGGGGGGCCAAAGTTCCATTGATAAGTCTAATTGTCGATCTCTCACTCAGATAGTGGCCATCCACAAGACGGAAAAAAACTATTACAAATCCAATGGACATAAACAAAAAAACAATGAAAAGCAACAGCCAAACGTATGTCCAAGGGGCAATCAAAAAATGTCTCTTAAACCAGCTGAAAAAAACTGCAATGTTCGATGGGGGGCTTGAGGGCAATGAGTTAGTGTCAAAGGAGAAACGGGACTGTCCAAGCGCCGTAGATTGTAAAACAGGTGAGGGACCACGTGTAGGATAAGCATACTCAGTCTCTTCGGGCAAACCACCAGCCGATGGTATCAACAAGGGATCAGTAACCGATTGCATCTCGATGGCAACATCAGGCAAGGTGTTAGAAGCAAGAGTCAACATTGAATTTCTTTGCAGCGTCTGGCATGAAACTGCTGGAGTCACACTAAGAAGTATCGGCCACTCGCTGAAGTTTGACATTGTCAATAGAGATGTACCTGTTTTCTTTGCGACCAGGAAGTGGAGGTAAAACGACTGTTCTTGTACCCTGCACTCCAAGCACCGGAACTGGTGCACGATAAGAGGGGCCGAACTCCTTCTTGTTCTCCACCTTCTCACGGACCAGATCACCAACTCGGGGTAGCCAGCCGACTACCGGAATCTGAACTTCAGCTTCAGATGTGGAGGGCATGTGTTCCTTCGATAGAGTGTCTCTGGCTTCTTGCAGAGTCTGTAAAACAGCACAGTGATCATCTACGTCAAAGGGTGCGGTTGACGCCGCCATGTCTAGACCGTCAAGGTCTGGTACAAACATTCTGATTCCGAAGAGCATCATGTACGGGGTCCGCCCACCCAGAGACCTTCTAGGGAGATTATTAAGTGCACGTTGGACGTTATACAAATGGGCTAGCCAGTTTCGGCCTGTGCCTAAAACACGGGCTGTCAATGATTGCTTTAAGTCACGGTTCATTCGCTCCACCACACTATTACCCTCAGGTCGGTAGGGGGACGAAAATTTGACTAGGACCCCCAAATTTCTCATAGCCTCCTTGTAAGCCTTAGAGGCAAACGCAGGGCCCTGATCAGAATGGAAGGTACCACACGCAAAAGTTCCCACAAAGACACGCAAATCTCTGATGACAGTCCGCGAGTCAGCACTCCTTTGTGGCCATACCCACAGAAAACGTGTGCACGAATCCACTGCAACCAAGATGTACTTGTACGCAGTATCAGAAGAAAAAGGACCGCAGTGATCCAAATAAACACAACCAAATGGTTTATTGGATATGTACAACTGTGTTTGTGATGGGCGCGCAACAGTAGAAGGTTTAATCTGTTGGCAAATGTCACAATCGAGAACATAAGCGCGCGCTTGTTTATATAAACCGAACCACCAGTAACGTTGTTGTAGCAGAGATATAGTGGCCGACACTCCGGCGTGGGCTGACGCCAACCCCTCATGAGCAGCCAGAATCAGTGCGGGTCTGCAGTCCGCGTTGGGAATAATTCTGTCACCAACGTCGTTAATCCTCACTAATGGGACATTATCAGGACTTAAATGGTAAATGTAACGAGAAGGAAAACCCTTCGGGTAATCTCCTCCCTTTTCTGTAGCAGCAATAGCTGCCAAGATGTCATCATCAATCTTACTCTTTGATCTGGTTACTGCTGCCACTAAGTATGTAGCCACTGCTGTTTTTGCTGCCTCGTCAGCCAAGCCGTTGCCGACAGCATGGACACCAAGTCGTTGGTGACCAAGAGTGTGAATTACATTCACGAGTGGGAGACGTTCTTTAAAGTCTGCCACTCGAACCCAAAGCGTTTTATGCTTAATTGTGCCACCTTTCGTGTCTCGATAATCATTCTGAGACCAGAAGTGTAAATTGTCATTATAGGACTGGACACAGTAGAAAGAATCACTCACAATTAGAGTAGTGACTCGGGGATCGGCAAACTCCAGTGCAAGCACTAGAGCCCGAAGCTCCGCCAATTGCGCGGTACAATCGCCCAATGACTGCGTATGCACTGCATCAGATTGGAATTCACCATTTACGAAAGTACCTACGACAATTGCGCAAGCCGCTGAGTAGGCGTGCTTTGATCCAATTGCGGGCTGCGCAGACCCGTCAGTGTATATGACACAATGGTATTCTTCGAGCGGGCGCAAAGACAGAGGAGCCGGATGAACGAATTCATACTGCAAGAACTCTTGAGTCTGTAATGAGGCATCAAAGATGTAGGTGACGTCTGGCGACGTCAGTGTTGTGGCCCATTGTATCCACCGAGGATGCAAAGCTTTAGAATTTGGTACACTTGCCTTTGTCACCGCTTCTAAGGCGGGATAGGGTGTTACAACCAGAATCTGTTTCCCATGTGACAGTGCGCGTTCTTTAAGGATCGCCATCTGTACAGCAGTCAGAACTTTTTCGACCGCGGAAAAACGTAATTCAGCAGAGGTGTACAAGTGGGATTTGTACGCAATGGGGACTGTATCGCCCTCATTAAACGTCAAATACGTGAAACCCACGGCGCCTGGCACTATTCTTATTACCAGGTTGGTGCGGTTATCACGTGTCAGCAAATATTGTGAAGCAAGAAGGTCAGCCTGTAAAGACTGTAAAATTTTAGAATGTTCCAGCTGCCAGCTAGACTTCGAAAATGTGGGTTGTACCAAGGCGTAAAGCGGCTTGATACGCTGGGCATAATCAGGAATGTACGTACGGCCGAAATTCAGAAAGCCCAGTAGAGATTGTAATTTCTTTAGTGTCGTTGGCGCACTCAAGCATGCGCACTTCTCCAGAAAGTGGGGAGCTAACCCCTTTCCTTCATTATTGAGCTCGTAGCCCAAAAACAACACTGTATATTCCGCGATGTGAGACTTCGCAAAATTGAATTTGTAGCCATAGTCAGCAAAACTCACTACAATATTGTCGACTCGAGACAGATGCGGCAACAGCTCGTCATCCGTGAGGTAGATATCGTCAACATAGGAGTATGCCTCGGGGTCTATTCTTTCTAAGAGGGAAACCACGCGAGCGGAAAAGACGCCAGGGCTATTTTTGTAGCCCATGGCTAATCTCGTAAACTGTTTTTGTTTACCGCCCGAAGTAAACGCTGTCCACTGGCTACTCAGTGTGGACAGGTTATGGCTAAAAAAGCCATTGGAAATGTCAAGTGTCGTTTTAAATCGTTTACGCACGAGACTGTCGACTAGAGCCGAGCTATGTGTATTTTGTACCGCGCAGGTCCGGCAATGGGAGTTTAGGTGCCGGTAATCCAAAACTAAACGGTACGAGCCGTCAGGCTTCGTCACAGTGAATAAAGGGTTATTCATAGGGGACACACATGTTTCAATTACACCCTGATATTCCAATTGTTCAAGGATCGCCGCGACGTGAGGTCTAGCCTCACGACGCATGGGATATTGGGGCTGAGGCTGGGGCATAGACCGCAATGGAATCTCATGGCAGGGGGACAACCGGTCCCAACCCACCTGAGTACGATATACCGCTGGCGCAAGCGCCAGCGCCCACTCACCAGCGTACATTTCAGCTTGGTCCTTAGGCACCGTGTGCGCAAAGGACGGGAGGATTTTCTCCTCCCCTCTAGGAGCTTCCAAAATGAAGGCCGGGGGCCAATCTGCCTCCGCTAGGAGGATATCATAGGTGGTGGTCAGATTATCCCAAAAAATCCCTTTTATAGTACGTTGTATGTCACCCTCTATTAATAAGACTATTTCATAAAGTCTATCAGGGGGAGCCACTCTGGTGTCAGCTGTTTCAACAGTAACCAATACATCAGTTGCTGTCGCCGCCAGAAATGGACGCAGAGCTTGACGGACTATGGTAATTTCCGCTGCGCTGTCTAGTAGCGTCAGCGCCCATGTCCGGTTCTGAAGCTGTGTCCGCACTATCTGAGGCATATGTCGCCGTCAGAGCCGCCACTTTCTTCTTCTGAAACGGGGGTCTTTGTCGAGCAAACTCGTCCTGCTTGCCTTTACCCTCAGTCTGTCGGGGTTGGTCACGCTGTTGTGGAGCACCCCGACCTTTGCCACCGCCTCCGCCACCAGACTGTGTAGCCGATGTTTCCTGTGAAGAACGAGGAGAACGCGGTTCAGAAACCTGAAATCTATCAGGAGACTTAATAGTAGCACGATCTCGCAGATCATAAGTGCGTTCACTACTTGACTGTACGGGAGAGGCAGGCCGAGAGCCCTGTTTCTGCTGCTGCTTGCCCTGTTGTTTAAACGGCCACTTTTGTTTAGGAAAAAAGGGTCGTTCATCCTTACCAGAAGTTCCTGCCTTACCCTGCTGCTTAGAATCGGGATTCTTGATCACAGGCTTAACTCCTAAAGAGCTACGACCCAAATCACGATATGCTTCTGCGATTATTTTAGCAAATTCCTGCGGCTTGTCCTCTTCAGCAATCTTCTTCAGTTCATTACGAACCTGAAAGTGCAACGCATCACCCTTAAGGTTTCCCATTATCATGGTAGCCACCAGGCCAAAATCTCCGAGGAGCCGCATCCCCAATTCTATCGCAGACTCCGCTCCATGGTCCTCTTGAACCTGTTTAATGATGGAGGGCAGCTGTAACATAGACGGAGTGCCGAAGCACTGCGCGTACGTCGCAGCAAAAATCTTACCCCAGGATACACAGTCATCTATATGGGGAACTAAGTCTTTAGGCAAACTAATGGTGAGGATCCTGTGTTTCTCCACAGGAGTTGTATGCGGATACACCGCCTCTATTTGGTCAAATTTTTCAGCAAGCCAAAAAGGATAATCATCCCTTGTGAGGGGGCGCTTGCCCACAACAGAATTGACCATAACAGGACTAATGACCACCGCGTGGCGATCACTAGGTTGTCCCGCACTAACAGGCGCCCCCGCCTGTACAGTGCGCGACACATACTGCACTAACGCCCTATATACTGTTATAAGGGCAGTGTGTAGTACACGCAATTCATCCACCGTCACCGTGAGGTAACGGGGATGAGGCGTAAATCCGGCTAGTACCGGCCAAGTGGCCCCCGCAATTGATAAAGGGCCCATTCTCGGCGGTATAACCACATGGGGGAGGGCGCCATTAAACCAAATCTGATGTTGCCAAGCAGATATTGGTATCTCCTGTGTCCTATAAGGCGCATAGGCGGCAGGCACGGCAGTGGCAGTGTAAGAATGAAATGTATTATCATTACCACTGACTGCCGGAATCGTCACCCAAGAGTAGAACAACTCAAAGGGGTGAGCCGCATCGGCTCCCACCACAAAGATGACGTCCATGCCCGCGTCCGGCACCCCATACTGCGTCAAGTGACGTTTCAGGGCCGCACGGCTATGCGCCGCAATATTAATTGCCATAAGGACAAGCTACACTTCAAGTATTCAGTAGCACAAGGGTTCAATAACCTTTTTAATAATCAAGCTTGAAGGAACCTATATCAATAGAACTAGGTAGGTTTGAAATCCGTCAGACTTGTTATCCGGAAACAAGAATGAGGGTGCTGTGGACAAAATGTAAGCACTACTAAGGCGTTTCAACTCATAGACCAAACGTTAGGTGCGCCATGTTGCAGGGATTCTGCTGATACACAGAACTATGCGAAGAACCCCAGGACCTCAGTGAATTGTGGTGTACCAGAAACTCACCTCAGAACCCAGAACCCAGTATCCGGCTAGCATAAGTGTCCCATTAGTTATCCGAGATTTAGCTCGGCGGTCCCAATGTGTAGACAACCCAGAACAAGCGACTCAGTACATACTCAGGAATGGTGGGAATCGGAAATACCTGTTTGTATATTATTCTCACATCAGTCCACAACAATAATCAACAGAGACACGTTGTAAATAAAAGGGGTTTATTTTTATAGACCACGTGTCCTAAGATGCAGTACTTTGGCTAATACAAGCAGACAAATGATTAATATCAAAACCAGCAACATAGTTACAATACCATAGAATATAAAAGGGGTGATCATATTATAATGACAGTGGATACTACCACCTTCCCTTTACTAAGAAGCTAATATTATTATTATGCTAATAGAAGGTCTCTTAGGCTTGAATAGGGGACCCCATACCTCAAAGATCAGCTTAGTGAAATCACATCACAGGAGCATCAGGAGACTTCTCGCAGGAAGGCTCGTCTTCGGTCTGAATAATAAACATGATGTCTGTGATACTAAAAGCACTAATTTTCAGGCATTTGCAGCTGCGCGTGTGTTATGGCTAAATAGTGGGCCGATCAACCTAGAGCGAAAAACATGCATTGTGTAATAACCCAGACTGTTTGTCACACCATGTACAGACCAAGGTCGCTGCGCAGAGCTTGGGATAGTAACAACAGATCGCGCTTGTGTGAAGCAAGTCTCGAGTCAACAGTTTGTTTTAAGAAATAACATGTAAACGCAGTGCCGTGTGCAAAAGCAAAAAGATGGCTTTCTAACATCTAACGTGGTTATGCTAACTTAACAATGCCTGTACGTATTCAGAGAGAACTCACTACACCATCACAGCAGCGGGGAATTCTAGATTTGGTGTCAGGCAGCTAGCTGAAGTGTATCAATGGTTTAGTGGTCTATTTGTCAAATTTTACATGATCCTCTAAGCCTGTTATTAAAACAGTCACTATCGGGCAAAATGGTACCAAAGATATTCACAAGAAATTCTGAGAGCCCCGGTTCTCACACAGGCTAGTGGGGATGGGAAGAGCCAGTTATCAGTATTTGCAAACAGTCAACCAGGGAACATGTTTGCACAATCTGATTGTATTCTAGTTCATTTTCTCCCAAACAGGTTTCTAAGACATCAGCTCTGTGGTACTTAATTTTTCATATGGTTCTCTCCTCTCTCTTCCAACACACAAGATGCTCACCGGTTGACTGAGGCTCCTTCCCCTGCTTACAGGTTTCACCTGTGGCCCACTCTTCTCAGGGTCTAGGTGCATTATGGTACCCTTCTCTCCAAGGTCCTGCATTTCTCAGCATACTATGTTTCGCGACACAGATAATACTTGTGCTCCATATTCCTGGCTTTCCCAGTCAGCTAAGGAGAACTTCATAGGCCAGCGCTTCTACTAGGCGTAATACCTTATCAGGCCCAAAGCACCCTGGGCTTTGATAGACTCCAAGCTTTCCCATCATCAGATAACAGTGATCTTCAGGCTTGTTGGCTCTAAATGTTCTGATGAATTTGCCCCAAGAACTGGTGTGGCCTCTTCTTCACAAAGCTTTAGAGAAAGGATTCCCCCCAGACAGCTGCAATCTCCCTGTCTGCTTACAAATCTCTATTCCGAGTGCCAAGGTTGAAGTCACCACCTCCCACTAACCCATGATCTCCTTTCATTCTAAACAGCTACCTGTCCTAATCTGTGAGGCCTATTAAAAAACTATATTTTGTAGTATATTAGTAGGAGTACTACAAGAGCACTACAAACATATTAAAAAAAGCTATTCAGAAACCTATGTGCATACATCTCCGCTTCTACCTCTCCTATTTTTTGTATGCAGAGATCTCTGCTTGACTGCAGAAATATCTGTACATGTAGGTATACATTTTAGTAGTAAATGTGGGAAGGCCACAGGAGTGGCTGGTATATTGGGAATACTTGCTACTAAAGAGGAGGGGTTAAGGGAGGAGTAAAGTCGTGTTAAGATAGAGTTAGGGCGGCTTTTAGAGAGAGACGCGAACCCAGCCACAAAAGTATAAGCCCAATGATATACACAAACTGCACTTTTAAAGCTACTACTGGCAAAAAAAGAAATACAACCTCCATAAATGTACTCCAGCTCAGAGCTGGAGTAAGACCAACACCACCCATGGCCACTCACAGTTACTATAGAAAATAATGGAAGGAAGGTAGAGACTTAAAATAAAATCCCATAGGAAATAATGTTAAAATAAATGTATTTAAACTTTACATACACAATATACACAGAATATACAAAGATTATAGCCAGAGGTGCACCACATACAAAAAATCTTTTCTTTAGAATGATCACAGAAATTTTTGAGAATTAATCACAACCACTTTTCACGAGTCCCATCATATTCTCCTTTTATTGATGCTTCTTTTAAGATACTGATAAAGACAGAATATATATACACATTTATTTTAAAGTTAAAAAATGTAAAACATATTCTAATTTAAATAACTTTTTGTCAATCTAAAAATAAATGTAAGTTTAAAAACATTAATTCTGTGCATAAAACTTTTTGTAACATTTAAAATATAATTGAATATAAACATGTAGGTGGGTGTTAGTTGTTTAAATAATTCCATAACAAATATTTGTAATTTAATTTGATTTGCTTAAATTAATTACATTTTTAATTTAAAATTTAGTTAATAGTGCTGTAGCATTTTAAAAAGATATTCTGCATTTAAAATACATATATAAAATTAATTTATATGAACATTTGCCTCACAAATATTCTTTTTTAACTTTTGAACATGTTAGTTTACCACTCTTATTTTGGAGGTTTCCGCCAAGTGTGCAGAGTGTTCAATATGTTTGTAAGCCATTACTATTTGTAACATTCTTGTCATATATAATGTTTTTACTGATTCCACCCACTGTTCCATGGGTTGGGGACATGCAAGTCTGCACCTTTCAGTAAATTTACATTCATAAATGTTGAATAGCCAAAAGTAGTACAGTTACTCAAAAATGTAAGAGTAAACCTACACATGTAGATTTACACACATGTAAGTTTACCATTATACATAGGCCCCTGAATCTCTAGCCATGAACCCGTCTCAAGAGCCAATACCTCACCAAAGTGAGCAACACCATCAAACCCATAAATGTGGCCCCACTACTCTTATCTAATCCTTTTAAAATTCCTGATCTAGAACAGAAGGTAAGGTTGATTATAGGTGAAGAGAAGATCCCCTGTACCTAGAGCAAAAATGCATATAATTACTACTGTTATCAGCTTTGAAAGGATAAAAACTAACATGAACAGTCTCAGCGTAGATTTACTTGCCTCAGGCCAAAATAAATGGGTGTTTTTATTTATTGCCGCTCAAGTCCAATTCTTGCAAATGTTTTATCTAGTCCTTTTGTAGTACAGGATCTACACATAATTAATATTCAAGCAGAGCTGCCTGACACATTTTCAAACTTCTTGGACTGACACTGGTCCAAATGCAACATTAGAAGGGAGTCTGTACCTCTCCTGTTGCCTCATATTGGACAAGATACTAAACTTTTACACCTCTTCCTGAAAGCCATGTGCTCTTTCTTTCAAGGTCATTTAGACTGTGTTGGCTGGACGTCTGGCCCACCAGGTCAGCAGAAGTTATGGCACTGCTCCTCTAGCGGAAGACTGCCCATCATAGTTCGGGAGTGGGGAGACCATCCCTACGACCTGATGAAGCTGTGCTAGCAGGTCATCAAGTTAAATGTGTACACCAATGGAGTCAGCTTAGGCTATACAGGTATAAAAACAGCTCTTCCACCCCCTCAAGAGAACTGGGAGAACTTTATGTTTAGTGGGGGGAGCATCACCAAAATATGTCAGTGTTCCTCCCCCACCAAACTCTAACTGAGCCACAATGCCTTTGTGTCCAGCTGTGATGGAGAGCAGCACTGCATGGTCAGTTTTCATAAAGCATGTAAGATCTGATTCATGTCCCAGCAGAGATCAAATTGTAATGGGTCTCAATAAAATAAGAAATCTGGGTTATCAAACAGTCAATTGAATATCAGAGACTAGGTTTTCTCTGACCCAAATGGTAGTTAATCCAACCGAATCATCTGTCAATCTATATATCCACATATTTTTATTCTAACACATTACATTTATATCGTCCACAGCACGGTTGCAAGCAGTCCAGAGAACTTCACTCTCGGAGGAAACTACAGCACAGCCTCCCTGACAGGATGTTGCCTCATGGTGCCTTCTCCTTCATTAAACTGCAGTTGGTTTACTATACAGACTCTGTGAGCAGTACTTGTTGGAACATGGTTGCTCTTCATGCAGCTGGACTGTTTTAGAGAAAGCCCAGAACTAAACGCAAGCCTTTTTAAAAGAAGAAAGTATTACCATTCCTGAAATTGTTTCAGAGTTGTGTCTTGCCTACGTCACTTGGTGGAGAGCAGCACCAAGAAGAACTTTGACAGAGACAGGAAATACAGAACTATGGCGGTGGAGGTTCAAACTGGCCTTTTCATAAGATGTCAGTTTTTGTGGCTTGTGGGACCTGCATTATTATTTATCCAATAGATCAAGAGATGGAAAGAGACAGAATGTGGAACAGAGAGAGGCGGCCGGCACAGGTAAACACGGTTGGGTGGTGTGGCGGGGGTGGGTTGGGAGGGGGGAGGAAGTCGACAGACAACGGAATAGGTATAGTTAAATAAATAAATAATACCTACTCCGTCGTCTGTCAGCTCCCCCAGCCGCGCCCTGCCCCGCCGCGCCCTGCCCCGCCACGCCCTGCTCCGCCCCACCCCACAGCCCTACCGTGCTTACCTGCCACTGGGAACAGAGAGCGAGAGAGGCCCACAGATAGCAAGAAAGGGACTTGTTTCCAAGACACTGCCCTCTAATCTACCTCTAAACTTCTCTTTTGCCTAAGAATGGCCTGATTTAGAGTTTGATGCTCATGAAAAATCGGTGTTTCTGGAGGAGTATTCAATTGGGAGGAGAATGCTCTGGCTGAATTTCCTTTACCACAAGGATTGGGGATGGAGGAGAAAACTCTCCTGGTGGATTCTTCTCAGGGTTTGCCACTTTCTTCAGGATGATTTTCTGTTGCTACATTCTCTAAATCAAGTTGTATAGTGGGTGTATATCAGAATATCAAGGGCATAAATATCGACCTACAGATTATCGACTGCAGAATATTAACTAATATTATATTGACAAGGTATGTACGTGTAGGTGTGTACAGTTTTACTATTCTTAACTCATGAGGCCATACCACATAAAGTGAGCACTGGACGTGCTAATTTAAGACAGGACTCTGACACAGTTTTGCACTGCCTGGAGTCTTAAACCAATGAAGAGCTCCAGCAGAAGTATTTCAACGCCTATACCATGTATTGCTTTTTGCTGTAAATCTACCAGCATTTTTGACATCTGTGAAGCAAAGGAAAGAGCCCTTGTGAGTTATAATGCACACAGGAAAAGGAAAAATATGCAATTTTTATTTTTTTAATGTTGTGAATGTGCCAAAACAATGGAAATATATATGAATAAATTTGTACCATAAACATATATATAACAAGCACTCATTTTGATCAATTTGACCATCTAATAGTCTATTCAAGTACAAAACACTCTTAGTAAATAGAAACTAAATGTACAAGTATTATAGGAAATAAACATGTGTTGTTAAGAATGATCTATCTGCAGATACAATTTGTTGGGACAAAATACATAAACATATATAAGGGACTCTCATCATCCACACCACTTATACACAAATACATACACACAAGTAAAAACACTGATGTAGTCTTGTCCGAGCTAACAGTAATTAAAGACCCCAGAAAGCAGATAAATAAAAGTGAAGTTTATTCCATTACCAAGTACTTCAACCTCCATCCACAGCTTCCAGTTCCAACTGCCTCACTTCTAATCATAACAGATTCCAACATGGAATACAGAATGCAGAACACTTTGACCTAACAAATGAACCCCAGAGAAGAGCAGAGCAGATACCGCAATGGACTCTGACCAACTATTAGGTCCAGATAAATCAACAGTCTATTATTTTCTAATCATACTGAAAGCCAGTAACCCCCATAAAATGTGTTGAAGTAAATCTCAGTAGTTGTATAAGGTTTTAGGCTATCCTTTTCACCACTACATACATCTCTCATGGGATAGGACACGTAGGAGAGTCCAAAATATAATATATGATCATCTGAAATAACAAAAACTTCAATCACAACCTAAACCAAGAAAGAGGCAAAACAGTTCAGAGCATTGCACCCGAGGGGTAATAATTTGGAAATGGAGAAAAGAACACCAATCAAAGGACAGAAATACCACCACCATGTGTTAATAAAAAGGGTATGACTTCCCAGTGGAGGCCCATCCAGGTGAGAGGATATCAACCAAATTCCTTCCAATTCTTTTACTTTCATATTTCACTTAATCCTCTTAAATATAAGCCAGGAAATTATAATGGAATCCGAAACAATGATAATGAATGAGCTGAATAATGAAAAGAGAGCAAACAAAGTGCTAAGCAGGCGGCATCAAAGGAGGCCAACTATAAGTCATATCTTGTGCTTACTAAGGGCCTGATAATGAGTTTAGCAGTGTGGAATCGGCCCGCCACGCCACTGACCTGCTCCCACACCGGCAAACCTCACTGCCGGCTGCCTGGCAGATTACGAGTTACCTCATGGTCTGCTGGGCAGTCCTTTGGCGGTCCCTATTAAAAAGGCACCGTAATGGGAGCGCCAAAGCCCGTTCCTGCACGACATGGACTGTGCAGTCCATGGCATACAGGAAAGGGGTGCATGCAGACAGGTAGGCACACCATGTGCCCCCCCTGCATGCATCCCGCGGCCCTCAGGCAACAGGGGGCCCTGTATGGCCCTCTTTGTTTCCTCACCGCCACAGTTTTCATGGCAGCCTTACCGAAATGAAAACATTGGCGGTGAGGAAACTCCAAAAATGCTTTGTGGTGCCGGAGCGGCCCGCCAAGCCTATTGGAGCGCCTGAACACTGTGTCACTGCCAGAGATCACAAATCCCTGGTGGTTGCGGCAGTCCTAAGGCAGTCCGACCACCGTAGTTGTGCGGTGGTCCCCAACCACCACCGCACCGAGTTTGGCGGTCCAATGGACTGCCAAACTCTTAATTAGGCCGTAAACCCAAATCACAAAGTTTACATCTCCTCAAGAGGAGTATACTCTGAGCTACCAAAAGCAGATCATATAAAAAGCAAACAAGGTTCTATCCATTTGGCCCAAAAAATATATCAGTATCATGTGTCTAGGAGTCAGTGATATACATAGAGGTGCTGACATGGTACAGACTTATGTAGGAAACATTGTTCTAAATACACATGTGTATAGAGTTCTGGGCAAGACATTAGTTATCAACATAACTTGATAATATAGACTTTCCTCACTGGTAACTGTAGACTGCTAGTGAAGTATGAATCAATAATATGTGTCCTAAGGTCAGAAACATCAGTTAAAACGCCAGCAACACAAAGTTCTATATAAGACAGAGCATTCATGATACATATCTAAATGTGTATGGTGGTCTGAGAAAGAATCAGTGAAAATATAATCTTATAGATTTTCCGTCTTTATAATCATAGCAGTTATCTTGAAAATCTAAAGCAAGGAAACCAGGGCCGGACTGGCCGTAGCGGGCACCGGGCAATCCCCCGGTGCGCCGCACAGGTGGGGGCCGGTTTTGGGCCCCTGGGGGCTGTTTTTGTTACAGGGCCGTTCTTGCAGCATAGCTGCAAAATCGGCCCAGTAACAAAATCGGCCGAAAACCGGCCCTGGCACAGAGCTCTGCGGCACCCGAGAAGGCCGGCCGAGCACTTTGCCAGGACCGGTTGTGGTTCCCAGTCCAGCCCTGAAGGAAACAATCAATTGTCCCACATGACGTACCATCTGGAACCAACAAAAATAAAAATAAATCATTGGTAAAAAAAAAACATTATCATTGAAAACACAGCGCAGTGCCCAGGTTCCCACCACATTAATTATTACTTCCCTGATGTCTTCCCTGGAAGGACAATTTTCTTCCAGAACAGAGTATCAGAGCCACACTGTGGTGTAATGGGAAGCCCCCCTTAGGCAAAGGCATATCACAAGGGCACCATCCCCATTGTGACATCACCATGAGCTGCTCGACAGCCTAAACTGTGAGGAGGAAAATCAGAAATGGGTGTCAAAATACTCGACTCAAATACCCATGAGGTAACTGAGTCCAACAATGATGATAAACATGACTAAACGACTATTTGTAATTGGTTTATCCATTCTGAACAGAGCACCATATTGTAACTGTCTTCAATCACCAAAGGACGAGCATTGATGATAGACATGGACAACAGACTTCTCCAAATGTTACGAAACATTCTCTGTTTTACTGAACGGACTACTTCCACTTGATAACCAAATGATGCATATGAACAGAGGACTGCTTATTATCAATATGTCTGATTCCAGACTAAGCGCCATATTTGAACTGCCTACATTTACACAAGAGTCAATGGACCTTGCAATAAATCAATGGTGAGTAGAATTTTAAAAACCACCAGGCACCTCAAAGCACTTGATATATGTATATCTCATCGATATATCCAATAAATTATAGAAACTACTTTCACACAGTGGACATAATTATTGAGTCAGGCTTTAATAATAGAGATCAAACTCAGACCACTCGAAATGTCACTGACAATTCTGAGTGCAATCTTCCAAGTGGGCAATTTTTGTTTAAAAATCAAATGCACAGATCACACAATCATCGAGTCACCACCCAATGTTAGAGGCAGACTGCCAGGATATTAAGATAGCAACAATGCACTGAGAAGCTTAAAAATGCAATAGAGCTCACCGAGGGTAAAAGGAATCAATCCAAGCTTCAGAGGATAAAAACGAGGGCACTAAAGCTAACATGCTATTAGTCTTGCAACTTAGCATAAAAGGCGTTATGTAACAAATTAACTCTCATAATGCAAAGGTGGTCTACCAAATGTACAAGGAATGTGAAAGGGAATGCCTGTAGAACAGGAAATACCTCACTTACAATTAATCACAAAAGTTACACACTCTCATTCTAGAAGTTAATGGGGGAGTTACCAATGTTGAACAGTACTTTCTTATGGAATCTTTTCATTCAGCCCATCTAAATTTGTTTGCAGCATGAAGATCCAAAATATCTCTCTCCCTTTTTGTTTATAAGCGGTGTCTCTTCCTCCCATATTTATGAGAATTTTTTCAGTGATGACCCACTTAAACGTGTGTTCAGAATAGTCATTATTCAAACTGTTTTGTACCAGAGGAGTGTTCATTTTATTGATACTTACTGCTGGGAAATGTTATCTGAATCTGGTGCTCATCTATGGATGTTTCAGCCACTTAACCCATGTGGCAAGGACAAACAATCAAGATGATAATATATTTGGACCTACAGTTTACTATCTCAAGCAGATTTTGCCTGTGTAAATTGAAGGACACAGTGGCGGTAAGAACTGCTAAATCACAAGCATGATAAGTGCCACATATTTGGATACCAGAAAATCTGGGAAGACCATGTATTGTCATTTGAGTCTTGATCTAGCTCGAGGGTACAGTGTACCAGTTTTTGTCTGAGAATGGTTTGGGTGGTTTCATATACTCATTAGATGCATTTAGAATACGCCATAGAGGCATAATTCAATTTCTGATTTTATTACTCATGGAGGGTTGTTATGTAACACAGACAATCCTTTCTGTTGTTCTAAAACATATATATGCTATTGAACTAGCTCATTATCTTAAGGGAAAGTTGCACTAGTCTTCTAGGTTAGCCCCAGGCTATCAATGTGTCCTTGATAGCAGCTGTCACTAAGGAATGATACAAAGTGTCAAGAACTGACTGAAGGGTATGCTTACTTTCTAACTCTTGGGGTGAAAACTGGAGTGATGCGGGAAGGTGTTCATACAGCTGATTTGACAATTAATTCTGCTGTCAATATGTCTTCTGTGTTCATAATCCAAATATCCAAAAACCCCATTCTTTCTTTGCTGACTTTTAGTGTAAGTTTGAGGTTGGTGACCCATAAGCCAATCCACTGTAGAAATTCTAGAAGTTATTCATTCAGTCCAGATGAAAAAAATGTCTGTGAAGCATGCCACCAATTGTGTATGTTCTTATTGAATGGTGCATCTTCGTTGAACTTGTGTTTTTCTTTGAAAACACAATATACGTGTTTGCCACACTTGGAGAACAGGCAGCCCCATACGTTATATGCCTAAGTTGTATACACCAAACACAACAAGATAATGGACATAGTGCTGAACCTTTTCAACCACTCAACCTCGGTCAAGAGATATGGGTTTAATCCATTGTTCTTTTGCTCACCTTGCCACACCAGTTTGACCCAGCCATATGCAGAGCAGTCCTAACCCAGATCTTTGTAGGGACAGGCCAGCCCAAACAGCCAAGTCAGCTCCTCCCTGGACCAGAACCAAGCATCCTTTGACTGGATTCAGGGTACCACCCCTCATCAGCCAGGCTAGCATGAATCCATTGGCACAGCAAGCAAGGGACCCACGTCTGGGCACATCCTTGGCCACTTGGGGGTGTAAATAGCAAACACAACAAGAAAATGGATGGAGTGCTGAAGCTTTTCAATCACTCACCCCCAGTCAAGAGATCTGCATTTAATCCATCATTCTTTTGCTCACTATGCCACCCCAGTTTGGACCCAGTAATATTCAAATCAGTCTTAACCCTGGTCCTCATGGAACAGTCCAGCCTGAACTGCCAGGACAGATCCTCCCTAGACCAGAACCAAATATCCTAGTATCGGTTTCTGGGTATCACCCCTCATCAGCCAGGCTAGCTTGAATCCAATGGCATAATTTGTTGATTGGGGTAAATGTTTGATTTACTCAGCATTCTGTCCATCATTTGTGGTGTAGCACTTATCGCCCTAAGTGGGATTGGTATGCCCACAAGTGGGTCCCTTTCTCGCTGTGCCACTGGATTCAAGCTAACTTGGCTGATGAGGGGTGAAACCCAGAAACCGGTCCTAGGATGCTTGTTTCCGGTCCAGTGAGGACCCGGCTTCGCAGTTCAGGCTGGACTGTTCACATGAGGAGCAGGGACAAGACTGATTTTCATATGGCTGGGTCTAAATTAGGTGCCGTAGTGAGCAAAATTAATCCCAGATATCTTGACTGGGGGTGAATGTTTGATTTACTCAGCATTCCATCGATCATTTGTTGCTGTAGCACTAAGTTATATATACAGCTCCCTGTTGAACAAAGTAAACAACAGAATGCAGCACAATGACATAATATAAAGCAAAATGACAACACAATCATAAAAGGGCAACATGCAACAAAATTGTCAAAACAGAATGCAGCACAACTATCACAGTACAATGAAACAACAACACAATAATGTAGCATAATCACAGCCACAGCTTCACAACAAAATACAACACAACAAATATGCAGATCAGTCCCAACCCAGATCTTCGTGGGAACTTTCCGAGCCCGAACACCCATGCCAGCTCCTCCCTGGACTGGAACCAAGCATCCTTTGACCGGATTCAGGGTATCACCCCTCATCACCAGGCTAGCTTGAATCCAGTGGCACAGCGAGCAAGGGACCCACGTCTGGGCATATCCTTGGCCACTTGGGGGTGTGAATAGCAAACACAACAAGAAAATGGATGGAGTGCTGAAGCTTTTCAATCACTCACCCCCAGTCAAGAGATCTGCATTTAATCCATCGTTCTTTTGCTCACTATGCTACCCCAGTTTGGACCCAGCCATAGGCAAATCAGTCTTAACCCTGGTCCTCATGGAACAGTCCAGCCTGAACTGCCTGGACAGATCCTCCCTAGACCAGAACCAAGTATCCTAGTATCGGTTTCTGGGTATCACCCCTCATCAGCCAGGCTAGCTTGAATCCAGTGGCACAATTTGTTGATTGGGGTAAATGTTTGATTTATTCAGCATTCTGTCCATCATTTGTGGTGTAGCACTTATCGCCCTAAGTGGGATTGGTATGTCCACAAGTGGGTCCCTTTCTCGCTGTGCCACTGGATTCAAGCTAACTTGGCTGATGAGGGGTGAAACCCAGAAACCGGTCCTAGGATGCTTGTTTCCGGTCCAGTGAGGACCCGGCTTCGCAGTTCAGGCTGGACTGTTCCCATGAGGAGCAGGGACAAGACTGATTTTCATATGGCTGGGTCCAAACTAGGTGCCGTAGTGAGAAAAATTAATCCGAGATCTCTTGACTGGGGGTGAATGTTTGATTTACTCAGCATTCCATCGATCATTTGTTGCTGTAGCACTAAGTTACATATACAGCTCCCTGTTGAACAAAGTAAACAACAGAATGCAGCACAATGACATAATATAAAGCAAAATGCCAACACAATCATAAAAGGGCAACATGCAACAAAATTGTCAAAACAGAATGCAACACAACTATCACAATACAATGAAACAACAACACAATAATGCAGCATAAACACAGCCACAGCTTCACAACAAAATAAAACACAACAAATATGCAGAAACATTCTAGTCACACATCACCACTGCACCACATTTGTTTCCATAATACGGTGACAAAAGATGTTTGTGTCAAGCACTTCCTTACTTTCTACAAAGGACATGTATTTGCACCAGTCAGTAATGTTTTATGAACCAGACCCACATGCTTGTGCTACATATACATTCACTGTAAAACTGAGGTTACAAGGACATTAAAGTTAGAAAATAGAATTAAAAAAACCTTAGAATTTCACTGTAAAAACCAAAGGTTACAGCGATCTTATAGTTAGGAAATAGAATTACAAAACCATAGATATTCACTGAAAAAACAGGTAGGCCCAGATTTCACTCATACAAAACCATAGAAATTCAGCAGTTATATTTACCTGAGCTCACTATATCCTACCCCCATGCACTGCTTATGACTTCACATATTACATCACTCATTACATGGTCAGTGACATAACTGATGACATCACTCATGCTATCTCAAATGACACCACTGATAACATCACTGATTACATCATCCAGTGATTGTGAAAGTTTTCTAAAAGTTTCTTAGTGCTAAAGATATATAGTGAGATACTACAAATGTTAAATTAGTAAGCTTTGTGTACTAATAATGATTGATAATATATATAACACATATGTGTTTGACTGTGTGTATCCATGTGTGAGTAGCTGTCTGAGTGACTCTCTGGGTGTGTGAGTGTGTGAGTTGCTGTATGGATGAGTGTTAGACCTGCCAGCCCTTGGCTTTCCCCTCCTCATTTTTTTTCTTCCTTTTCACCCTTTTGCCCTCTAATTTTTCTGTCCATTAGTTTTTTTGGGTGTTGACGTAGAGGCTCTGGGTGCCCCATTTTCACTAACTGAGGGCAAGGCGCAAGGTGCTTCACTAAAATGGAGGGAGGGAGAGAACTTTTGGAATTACTCCTGTCCTGTGGTGTGCCTTCCTTTTGAAGGAAGGGTCTCCTAACCTTGAGAAGTTCTTTTCCGCAGTGTTTAGGGCCCCACCTGGCAGGATGGAGTTTGAGCTGGGTAGGCTAGAAGAGTACACCCAACTAAAGGAATTCTGCCAGAAGAGGGGGGTATTTTTCAAGCAGGGAGCGAAGAAAGGAGAACTCCAGACTAGCTTGAGAGCCTGGGTTATGGCCCACCCTAGCGGGAAACGGGAGGAGGAGGGACCGGGACCGGACACCGCGGAAGGGACAGAATCACTTTTCCCCCCTGAGAGCGGTAATATGGATGTAGGACCTAGTGCACCTTCAAGGGCCAGTAGTAGCGCTTCAGGGGGAAGCCTGTCTTCGGCTGATTTAGACGACAGGAGGGAGGAGAGGCAATTCAAGATGGATTTAGCCCGCTTGGAGAAAGAGAGGGAAGAGCGGAGGTTCCTCCATGAGCTCCATTTGAAGGAATTGGATCTCAAGGCCCTCCAGTTCGGAACCCCCAGTAGTCCTGTTGGTGGCAGCGTACAGAAAGAGATCACCAGGGAGCCCAGACCCTATTTACCAAAGGACGTAGTTGCCAGCTACGGTGTTGGGGACGACATCGCTAAGTGGTTGGCTGCCTATGAGGTCTCCTTACGAGCCCATGGGATCCCCGAAGCTCAGTGGGGGGGTGGTCTGTATAGGTACATGCCTCTGGTGGGGAGGGATGCCCTTTTAGCCCTAGAACAACGGGAGCAGACCAATTACCCCACCATGAGGGTCGCCTTGATTAGGAAATTTGGGCTGACCCCTGAGAAGTACAGGCAGAGATTCCGGGGTAGCCAAAAGTTGGCCACCCAGAATTGGGTGGACTTCTTGGACTACGCAAAAAAGGCTTTGGAGGACTAGGTGCAGGGCAGTGAGGTAAAAGACTACGAGGGGTTGTATAACCTGATTTTGAGGGAGCACCTCCTCGAGAAAAGTTTTCCGGAGCTGCGTCAACACCTGGTGGACAGCAAGCTAACTAATCCTAGGAAGCTTGCAGAGGAGGCGGACATCTGGACAAGTACCCGGGTGACAATTACCCGGGTGTCCTCAAAATGGACTGGGGGGAACTTCCAAGGGACTGGTCAGGGCACCCCCCAGAAGAAAGAGGGGGGAGACAAAAAGAAGGAGTTCCCTAAAGGCCCCCAAAAGAGTTTGCAAGGAAAGGGATTAGGATTCCCTCCTAAGGTTGGCCCCCACAAACCCCCTTATCCTGACCGTGGTCAGCAGCCTAGGGTTGTCCGTTGTTATGAGTGTGGTGAGATTGGGCACTACAAGGGGGATACCAAGTGTCCCATGAGACCACACCCTCCCACTGGAGGAAAGATCCCTGGGGTGGCGAGTGTAGTGCTCGGGGAGGAGTTGCCCCTAGATAAGGGAGGTGAGTGGGCAGGGCTAACATTAGTGTCCCTGGGAGATTGCGAGATGGTTCCTAAGACCCATGTGCCCTCGAATACTGCTAAGTACAGGCAATGGGTCAGCATCAATGCCCAGAGGGTGGAGGCTCTGAGGGACACAGGAGCCAGCAAGACGATGGTAAGGAGTCAGCTGGTGTCCCCAGAGCAGGTGGTTCCCAACGCAGTCCACCCAGTTGTGATGGCTGACAACCGAGAGGGTCACTATCCGGTGGCTCAGATTCCCTTTAAGTGGGGAAGGGTTACGGGTCCTCTACGAGTTGCGGTAAGCCCTGCCATGCCGGTCGACTGTTTGTTGGGAAATGACCTTGAACATATGGCCTGGGAGGAGGTCGAGTTCAAGGCTCATGTGGAGATGTTGGGGTCGCCCGAGTGGACTTGTGCCAACACGTGGTCCGTGACTGCCCGGAGAGGGAGTTCACAGAGGTTGGAGCCTGGGACAACGGCCCAACCAGCTGCCAAAAAGGGTGAAAAGGGGACAGGGGAAGCCTGCCTCGGCATCTGCTCTTTAGAAGGTGGATGGGGCAACTGAGGTGGTCCCGGAGTCCACAGAGGGGGATGTGACTTCCCTGGAGGGCTTACCTACCCCTGCAGAATGGCAGGTGGAGGGAGGACCTACCAGGGAGGAGTTTTGTCGGGCCCAGAAGGAGTGCCCTACCCTTGAGGGCTTACGGCGACAGGCCGAAGCCCAGGCAGCGGGTAACGATTCGGGGGAACTTCCACATATATTGGGAAGATGGTCTCCTCTATAGTGAACCCAAGGCTCCGGTGCATGGATCATCCCAGGCCTTGGTGGTTCCCCAGCGTTACCGAACCTTCCTTTTGGAATTGGCTCACAAAATACCCTTGGCAGGACACCTGGGACAGGACAAGACCTTTGCTCGGCTTGTCCCTCATTTCTACTGGCCTCAGATGAGGATTACGTCCGACACTTTTTGTAGGACGTGTGTTACCTGCCAAGCTAGTGGGAAAACAGGGGTGAAGCTGAAGGCTCCCCTGGAACCACTGCCTGTCATTGGCATCCCCTTTGAAACTGTGGGCATCGACATTGTTGGGCCATTGGATCCACCAACGTCTGCCGGTCACAGGTTCATCCTGGTTCTGGTGGATCATGCCACCCGGTACCCAGAGGCTATCCCTCTGAGGACCATTACTGCACCTGCGGTGGCACGGGCTCTGATGGGGATTTTCACCCGGATGGGGTTCCCCAAGGAAGTTGTGTCGGACAGAGGTACCAACTTCATGTCGGCATACATGCGGGCTATGTGGAAGGAGTGTGGAGTCACTTACCGGTTCTCCACCCCTTATCACCCCCAGACCAATGGTCTGGTGGAGAGGTTTAACAAAACCTTAAAGGGCTTGATCAGGAGTCTGCCCGAGAGCCTGCGGAGGAAATGGGACGTCCTCCTACCTTGTTTACTGTTTTCCTACAGGGAAGTACCACAGAAGGGAGTGGGCTTCAGCCCCTTCGAGCTGTTGTATGGACACCCTCTTCGTGGACCCCTCAGCCTGGTGAAGGATGGATGGGAAAAGACTTCCAGAAAACTTCCCCCGGATGTGGTGAGCTACATGCTGGCCTTTCGAAGCCAAATGGCTAGGTTGTGGAAGCAAGCTTCCGAAAACCTAGAAGCCAGCCAGACGGTCATGAAGGAATGGTATGACCGAAATTCTCACCCGGCGGAGCTGGAGCCTGGCCAGAAGGTGTGGGTTATGGAACCTGGAGAGCTTAGCGCCCTCCAGGATCGCTGATCAGGCCCCTTTGAGGTGATTGAAAAGAAGGGCAAGGTCACCTATGTGGTGGACCTTAAGACCCCCAGGCAGCCCCATCGGGTGCTCCATGTCAACCGCCTCAAGCCCCACCAAGAGAGATCAGAGGTCACTTTGATGATGGTGACTGATGGATCAGAGGAGGAGGAAAGTGAACCCCTCCCTGATCTTTTTGCGTCCCAAGAGAAGGATGGGTCAGTAGAGGGAGTAATCCTCTCACCATCTCTAACTCCCGAACAGCGGGGAGACTGCTGCCAGGTTTTGGAGCAGTACGCTTCACTGTTCTCACTTATCCCGGGAAGGACTCACCTGTGTACCCATGATGTGGACACAGGGGACAGCCGACCTGTGAAGTCCAAGTCCTACCGCTTGTCGGATAAGGTAAAGGCTAGCATCCATGATGAAGTCACTAAGATGCTGGAGTGATTGAACCTTCAAGCAGTCCCTGGTCCAGTCCGGTGGTACTGGTACCCAAAGCTGCACCGCCGGGCACAACCCCAGAACTCCAGTTCTGTGTGGATTACAGGGGACTGAACTCTGTGACAAAGACCGATGCTCATCCTATCCCGAGGGTGGATGAGCTCATTGACCGGTTGGGAGCTGCCCAATACCTGAGTACCTTTGACCTTACCTCTGGGTACTGGCAGATCTCCCTGACAGATGGAGCAAAGGAAAGGTCAGCCTTCTCCACACCTGAGGGTCACTACCAGTTCTGTGTGATGCCCTTTGGACTCAAGAACGCCCCTGCCACTTTTCAGCGGCTGGTGAACCAGGTCCTCTCCGGGATGGAGGCTTTCTCAGTTGCTTACCTGGATGACATTGCCGTCTTCAGCAGCAGCTGGGAGGACCATTTGGGTCACCTTCAGGCTGTCCTTCAGGCCCTGCAGCAGGCAGGCTTGGCGATCAAGGCCAGCAAGTGCCAGATCGGGCAGGGGTCGGTAGTATACCTCGGTCACTTGGTGAGTCGGGGCAAGGTGCAACCCCTCCAGGCCAAGATTGAAACCATCATGGCCTGGGAACCCCCCAAGACTCAGAAGGAGGTCCGAGCCTTTCTGGGCCTCACTGGCTAATACCGACGCTTCGTCAAGGGATACGGTACTATCGTGGCTCCCTTGACTGAGCTCACATCTAAAAAGCACCCTCGACGGGTAATCTGGACCAAGGTGTGTCAACGAGCCTTTGACACCTTGAAACAGGCAATGTGTGCGGCACCTGTCCTCAGGGCCCCTGACCTCTCTAAGGAGTTCATCGTCCAAACAGATGCGTCGGAGCATGGCATTGGGGCAGTGCTGTCGCAACTCAATGAAGAGGGTGTTGACCAACCTGTGGTTTTCCTGTCTAGGAGTCTACTCCCGCCGGGAACAGAGGTGGAGTGCGATTGTGAGGGAGGCTTTTGCGGTGGTGTGGGCTCTGAAGAAGTTGCGGCCATACCTGTTTGGCTCGCACTTCCTGGTTCAGACCGACCACCGGCCCCTCAGGTGGCTGATGCAAATGAGGGGCGAGAATCCCAAGTTATTGAGGTGGTCCATCTCCCTAAAGGGAATGAACTTTAGGGTGGAACATCGCCCAGGAGTGGACCATGCCAATGCTGACGGTCTCTCCAGGTATTTCCGCCTTAGTGAAGAGAACTCCCAAGGGATTGGGTAGCTCTCCACACTTTCAGCTGGGGGGGACGCGTGTTAGACCTGCCAGCCCTTGGCTGTCCCCTCCTCATTTTTTTTCTTCCTTTTTACCCTTTTGCCCTCTAATTTTTCTGTTCATTAGTTTTTTTGGGTGTTGATGTAGAGGCTCTGGGTGCCCCATTTTCCCTAGCTGAGGGTGAGGCGCAAGGTGCTTCAATAAAATGGAGGGAGGGAGAGAGTTCCTTCACAAAATGGTGGACTAAACTGTCACCTCAGGACCTGGGCCATAGACTGTCATGAGGGGTTCCAGAACCTTCTGGACCACTCTGGCCAGTCAGGGCCCAGGTTATAAATAGAGGTGAGGTGCGTCGGCCATTTTAGAAGAAGGTGTGCTGTGAGGTAGTCAGGAGTAAGGCACCTGAGTGGGGAGGTGGATACGCTAGAGAGGGAAAATTGACAGTTCTTAGGGTCTGCTTTACTTTCCTCCTCAGCTGATACCACCCTCGACCTCTTGACCTGTCCCTGTCCACGGCCACTGACTCTGGGGTCACATTTACCCTAAGCGCTCCTGTTTAGTCAGGACCCCTGAAGGAAGTCAGGGTAAAGAGTCACCATCCTGGGCCACATCCTCCACCTCCCTGCTGTTGCCTGGAACTCTGGAATAAACCAGTTCTATTGACTGACCACTACTCTCGAGTGAAGGGAAGGTGATCTGCGTCGTAGACCCAGGAAATTGGTTGTCCGATTCGACTGCCCCGGGGTGCAGATCGCCTCCTTAATTTAAGCCACCCTTGTCTTGAGTCCCTATCCGGAAACACTCACCGCCGCAGCCCAGGGGTTGGAAGATCGTCTCTACTGTCACCTGGGGGACTGTGAGGAAATCCGGGGCCCCATTGTGCCTGTATACGAACGGGCGGCGCAGCCAGAAGTGTGAGGAAGTCACCGCAGGGGAAGGGAAGCCGCATCACCCATCTCACGTGCAGGGGGCGGACTGTGGAGCGCCGTCCCCGCCGTTGCCGGTAGAGTGAGGAAGCCGCGCCCCCGCAGGCCGTGCTGCTCCTGGCGGCGGGCGCGCCACCCGGCATTCGCGGAGGTTGAATGTGATAGCGCCTGGCCTGAGGGGTCGATGGGGGGCGCGAGGACGACTCCACGTCGGCGCTGCAACTCCCTAAGAGACCGCCAGAGAGTGGGGCCTGTCGGAGTGTGGGGCTCTGAGGAGCGAGTCCTCAACCAACTGTGAAATCCTGCAAGTAGGGAAACCTTTGGGGAGGAGGGCGGAAGGCGGTAGTGCCCTGAATTCGCCCCTCCCCGAGGAGATCTCCCTTTGAGTACGGCGAGACCCTGTCCAGTAGAAAGAAGAACTCGGCTCCTGGCCATTCCAAGCTCCCCGTGTGGAAGACGTGATACACAACTAGTAAGCTGGGCATTTTGGGGGAAACAGGAGTTTGTGAGACAAATGCCAGTTTGATGTCCTGACGGACCAGATTGCCGGCTTCATGGGAAAGCCATGTTATATGATGTAAAGACCAGGCCGATGTCATGAGCATATATGAGATTATATTCTATGCATCAAAGTATAGTGCTTAATGTAACAAACTGACTTCAAGCACATTGTAAGTTCTAGAGTATAAGTGCTTAATGTAACACCCTGATTACAAGCGCATTGTGAGTTTCAAGTATAGCGCTTAATGTAACAAACTGATTTCAAGTACATTGTAAGTTCTAAAGTATAAGTGCTTAGTGTAACACCCTGATTTCAAGCGCTTTGTGAGTTTCAAGTATAGCGCTTAATGTAATAACCTGATTTGAAGCGCAATGTGAATTCTAGGTGCAGTGCTTAATGTGTTGACCTGTTTTGAAAAGCATCGTGTAGGCTAGGTAATCACCTGATTTCCAGTGCTATGTAAATGGTATGCGGAGCGCTACGTTTGGTGACTTTATTCAATGCGCTCTAGAGCTTACTGCGCTGGTTTGAACCACCAAGTGGCGCTTAATGACTTGCCAGTCTGAAGTAGAATAGTACTGTTAAGTTGGACAAAATGATATGTTTTGAACCTGAAATGCAATGGATAAAAATTGATTGACTTCACTTGAAGGAAAGATAAAACTTTTCTACCTTTTCTAATTATTTGGTGTAGCGTCATTTTTAAGTGGAAGAGCGCTGGGGTGTGAAGTGAGTGTGACGCAAGCACGACATGTACCTCTGGAGTAAAGCCTTTCTACCTGAGCCAAGCTACCCTAGGACTCTAGGTCCAACAATGAGTATGTGTGTTTGCTGCGCGGGTGAGTGAGTGGGTGTGTCAATGCTGTATAGCAGTGTGAGTGGTTATGTGAGAGGCTGTATAAGTGAGTGATGGGGTGTGTGTATGGCTATATGGGCGAGTGAGTGGGTGCTTAAGTGTTGTGCGGGTGAGTGAGTACATGTAAGTGACTATGGGTGAGTGAGTAAATGCTAGAGTAGCTGCAGGGGTGAGAGTGTGCTTGTGTTGGTGACTGTATAGGTGAGTGAGTACATGAGTTAGTATATGTATGAGTAAGTGAGTGGCTGTGTGAGTGACTATGGGTGAATGAGTGGCTGTGTGAATGACTGTATGGGTGAGTGAGTAGGTGTGTGAGTAGTTATATGAGTGAGTGGGTGCATGAGTGGCTGTATGAGTGAGTTAGTGGTTGTGTGAATGGGTGTATGGGTGAGTAGATGTGTGAGTGGCTCTATGGATAAGTGAGTGGGTGTGTGAATCTGTGAATGGGTTTGTGAGTGGTTGTGTGGGAGTGGGTGTATAAGATGTTCTATGGAGTGTTAGTGGGTGTGTGAGGGGTTCTGTGGATGATATCATCAGTGATGTCATTTGAGATGTTATCAGTGATGCCACTGACCATGTCATGAGTGATGTAAAATATATGGTCATTGCGGGAGCGTAAGCTGTAGCTAGCTCAGGTAACTATAACTGCTGAACTACTATGAAATCTGAGCCCAACTATATGGTCCCTATAACCTTCTGTTTTTTTCAGTGAATTTCTATGGTTTTTGTTATTCCATTTCCTAAATATAACATCCCTGTAACTTTTGGTTTTTCCGTGAATGTCGAAGGTTTTTTAAATTCCATTAAATGACTATAACATCCCTGTAACTTTTGTTTTTTTCTTTGAATTCCTAAGGTTTTTTTAAATTCTATTTCCTAACTATAACATTCTGGAACCTTTGTTTTTTTCAGTGAATTGCTATGGTTTTTAACATTGTATTTCCTAACTGTAACCTGTAAACTTCAATAGTGGATGTGTGAGTGGCTGTATTGGTCAGTGAGTGGGTGTATGAGTGGCTGTATGGGTCTGTGAGTGGGTGTGTGAGTGGCTGTATGGGTCTGTAAGTAGATGTGTGAGTGCCTGTATGAGTCTGTGAGTGGGTGTATGAGTGCCTGTGTTGGTCTGTGACTATGTCTGTGAGTGCCACTATGGGTCTGTGAGTGGGTGAGTGACTGCGTGAGTCTGTGAGTGGGTGTGTGACTGCATGTGTGTGTGTCTATGAGTGGGTATGTGAGTGGTGCTATGGGTAAGTGGGTGTGTGAGTGCCTGCGTGGGTCTGTAAGTGGATGTGTTTAGTGCCTGTGTAGGTCTGTGACTGGGTTTATGAGTGGCGCTGTATCGCAGCGCATGCCGTGAGGGCAACGGCAGCATTTCCTCACTTCCTGCATCATACCGAGCACCGTGAGGGGAACGGCAGGATCCGGCAGAACTACACTGCCCAGCAGGCCCGGGGGCGGCGCACACCACTTATGATCATAACGCGCCCGGAGGCGCTTTAAGAATCCGGAGCGCCGGGAGCTCCTGGGGGTCTGTATTGCAACGCACGCCGTGAGGGCAACGGCAGCATTTGCTCACTTCCTGCATCATACCGAGCACCGTGAGGGGAACGGCAGGATCCGGCTGACTACACTGCCCAGCAGGCCCGGGGGCGGCGCACACCACTTACGATCATAACGCGCCCGGAGGCGCCGTAAGAATCCGGAACGCCTCCCGCACAGCGGGACGCACGCAGCGCCGGGCTGAGCCCGGGCAGAGGGCGGGCCGCCTGTGGCCGTCCGGGGCAGGAGGAGGCAGGGCTGGGCCCGGACTGTAACAACTAACTATGGGTAAGCGCAAAAATGCTCCAAACCCGGAGGGAGGTAAAAAGGCTAAACTACCGAGACGGTCGGACACAATAATTTCTTATCTCTCATCAGCTGTGGGGGCCCTCTCTAAGGAAATTGCAAATGCCGAACAGGAGCTTGGTATAGCACTTCCCATTCCACCAGTTCACCTGGCTAATGGCGACATCACCCATGCACAACCCGTCCCCTTGGAACCGGTGGTGATGGTTTCGAAGCATAACCCCAACGAGGCTGGGGTCATTGGTCCCCTTATTGATAACATTTCTGTACCAACTGCACCAACTTTGCCACAACAGGCTCAGGCGTCTTTCCCTGAGACCAGGCCGACCATAAAAAAGAGGAGGAAGGCAGTTGGGGACCAAAAAACTGTTCCTCTGCCATTGGATGACCTTGATGATCACTTAGAGAGATTGTTCACTGACTGCATTGAACCCTTGTTGGTGGGCATTGCAAAAGACATCGTGGAGACATTGAATACTTGCTTAGCGAGCTTATTAAAGAAATGTGCTCTCATAGAAACTCTGGCTAATAAACATGTCCTGACCCAGGAACATCACAGTGCGCCTGGGGTTCTCCTAGGGAATAGTGCTAATGTTGCAGCAAGTCAGGGTAGTCTGACGTTGATTAATAGTGGTGCGGTCTTAAATAATTCTGGCCCTCGGGACTTTTGTAAAGCAGGCAGCAGTCTAGATCCTGCCTATTCCATCTCAGGCTCTCTGGATTGTCATACGCTGCCACAATGTACCCCTATTGGCTCACGGGTAAAAGGCTGCCATCTGAGCATAAACCTGCCCCCGGAGGCTGCTCCCTTAGTTGCTACATTCATAGGAGTTGCCCCTCTTAAATTGGGTGAATCAGAACACGTCACTGACCTAATATATAAGGCCAAACAATGGTGTGTAGAATCCTCCAGTGGAGGGTTGAATATCGCTGATAGGATAATTATGGCTAGAAGGGTGGGTTGGATCGGAAACTCCACTAAGCACATATGTGGGGACTGTGTCATAGTCAATTTTGATAGCCCTGATTTGGCTGATAGATTGTTTTGGGATGGTTCGGTGATTTCAGATTCTAGCATTATGAGACCAGTCCCTTTGGGCTTCTTTTACCCACCTCCCGATATACACCATCTAGCACCTTTATCACACCATATCCCATATAGGCCAGAAAATGAAGGACGGGCCCGGAGTATAGCGTCAGGTGATACACGTTTAGGGAGGAATTGTCGCCCAAATCATGCTAAGGGGGGTCTAAATGTTATTGCTAGTCCCCATCTGCGGCCTGTTCTTACAGATGGAGTGGGGCCTGGGACGGCTCTGAGTAATCGCTTCTCTCCCGTTTCAGACATAGAGGAACTGGACTGACGGTCAGCCATAAAACTGTCAGCTTCCCATGGGGCCTCTAAGACCAATGTATCAGCAGTCTGTAAACTTATCAGCTGGAATGTAGCTGGTATTAGAGTAAAAAGGACAGACACAGCCTGGTTAGATTTTGTCGCTAACTACGACATCATCGCCATACAGGAGTCTTGGGACCCATCCCCTAGTTTTTGGTTGGATGGCTATACCAGTTTTGTTATTCCAGCAACCCCCAGTAATGCGGGCAGAGCTAAAGGTGGCCTAATTTTTCTTTTTACATTAAATTTGCGTGGGTCATTAAAAATGATCGAATCGGGCTCGCCCAACCTCTTAATTGTGGAATGGGTAGTCTCTACCTCCCACAAATTAATATTAATTAATTTTTATAATTCTTGGGAAAGGAAAGATGGGAACAAACATATTCTCTTATTGGAAAAATGTTTGTTAAACTTCAGTCTAAATAATCACACTAATTTTGATTTTATTTTAATGGGTGATTTTAATATTCATCTCTGTAGTAATCTATGCCATTTTGGGGAGCATGAGGGTCCGCAAGGCTCACTTGCCCCCCATTTTGAGCATACTAAAGCAGGGGAGGCCCTTGAAGAGTTGTTGGCCAATTTTAATATGCTGGAATTGATTAATACTGAGGGGGGACCACGCACAAATACCTATAAAGGGTCTGAACATGGCTCAGTCATTGATTATATCATTTTGACTTCTGGCATTTTACATAGGGCGGCGACCTACAAAGTGATTGTCTCCACCTATAGTGATCATAATCCGTTGCTGCTTGAGTTTTCTTGGGGGGAGCTTACGGCCATTAGGCCTCGCTCCCTCCGAGGGGAGACTGCCCTAGTACCAACGGATCAAGGGAGAAGGGTCAAGTGGGCAAAGGTGGTCCCGGAAAATTTTATTGAAACTCTACTTCACAAAATTAAGGATAACATAGTTATCTGTCAGGACACAAAAGCCACAAAGGCAGAAATTATGGGGGCTTTTGAGCGAATATGCGCCCAAAAATCAAATGAATTGACGATAACCTCTAGTCAACAAGGCGACAAACCACATAAATGGTTTGATTCAAACTGCTCGAAAGCTCATAGGGTTTTAAAAAAAGCACTGTTATCTATCCCGAGAGATAAGGCCCTTATTGCTAAACTGAGGAAGGAATATAAATTAACTATTAGCAGCAGGAAAAACGCCATTAAAAATGAGGCATGGGAAAAATTACTTGAAACAGATGTACTGCGCGATAGTAGCCAGTTCTGGGCCATTATTAATCAGCCCTTTTTCTCAGAATTAGACAACACGGTAATGGACTGTGTAATTAGTGACGATAAATGGCTGCTCCATTTCCAAGAAGTCTATGGTAACACAGATACTGACTCACAACATAACTTACCATTGGTTCGCGCGTGTGCTCCCCTTGTTTTTAATTGTGAGGAAGTGGAGAAAGCAATCCTGGAGACCTCTAGAAATAAAGCACCCGGGCCTGATGGTGTGCCAGCAGATCTCTACAACTACCTACCAAAATTTTGGGCAAAGGTGCTACTAATGTTTTCTGTGCCGCTAATGGCAACATTCTTCCCTCCACATGGGCTACCTCAATTATCGTGCCGATTTTTAAAATGAGGCAGCGTGATAACCCGGGGTGTTATAGACCCATCTCCCTGTTAGACTCTGCGATTAAGATACTGGGCAGAGTCTTATTGCATAGGCTAATGGATAACATAGAGAGTAATGGGGGTCTCGCTAACATTCAGTATGGCTTTAGAGAGAAAAGAAGCATATTGGACCAATGTTCGAACCTCCATCTCCTGATTTCCAAGTATACGGTGGCCAAGGAGGGGTCTTTATTTTTGGCATTTATGGACCTCTCCTCGGCGTTCGACTTGGTAAACAGGTCTAAGCTGTGGTTAATCCTATTAGAGTTTGGGGTTGACCAAACACTCGTCCATTTTATGGCATCTCTTCATCAGGAGCTGTTCGCCGCGGTTAGGGTCACTAGGGAGGGCAGGTGTACGAGACGATTTAGGTCAGAGAAGGGGGTGCGACAGGGTTGCATCCTGGCCCCCCTCCTCTTTATTATTTACATCAACGGCTTGGGAAAACATCTGGCGGAAGTGGGGGCTGATGTTCCGCGTGTAGGAGAGAGCCTAATTCCAGCTCTCCTATACGCGGACGATGCAGTATTACTAGCTCGTACTGGCGTGGGCCTCCAAAGACTATTGGACCAATTTGGGTTTTTCTTGGATCAGTTAGATTTGAAGATAAATGCCAAAAAGTCACACACAATGGTGGTTGGTCAGCATAGGCGTAGGTTAAAAGCAAAAACTTTTTTCTGTAAAGGGGAGGTGGTATCCAGGGTGGCCGTCTTTCCTTATTTAGGTGTCCTTTTTGACGAAAAGGGGTCATGGGCCCCTCAAATTAAGGCCAAGAGTATATCTATGGCCCGTTCGTCGTCAGCCCTTATGGGATTTTCAAAGAGGCTTGGGTCAAGGCCTATGGAGGCTCTCCTAAAAGTTTATAATACCAAATGTATCCCGATTGCCTCCTACGGGTCACCTCTGTGGGGATATGTACCCGTGGAGAAAATTCAAAGAGTGGAGAATAGATTTATCAGATACCTTTTGTCTGTCCCTAAATCCTCCCCGACCTTTTCTATCCATTCGGAGGTGGGGCTGGATTACATCACAGACAGGCTGAAACTGGCCCCACTGATTTTTTGGGCAAAAACATGGCTTAACCCAGAGTTAACCTTGAACCATGCCATTATGACTGACATTATGGCAATGGATCTGGCTAACAAAATATCCTGGCTGGTTTATTTGAATAAAACTTTCCAACAGTTGGGCCGCATAGAATTGTTTCAGTCGCCATCCTATATTAGGAGGGAGGATGTTAACTGGATTAAGACACAATTCTTAGACAGGGCCAGATTGGCTCGTGAGGAGCAGGAACTTGCGAAACCAGCTGCTAGATCGCATTTTATGTTAACTACTTCTCCATCACTAGAGCCATATCTCATAATTGTAACTAAACCCTTTCATAGGTTCCTGTTGACCAAATTTAGGTTTAACTTGATCCATTTTACCTTGGGTAGCTATCCATCATGGGCGAAACCAGACGCGGGCCCCCCCTGTAACTGTGATAATTTTTCCCAGCAAGACACTATGCACTTTATCATGTTTTGCGAGATATACAGGGACATAAGAAAAAAATATCTGTTACCAATCCTGAGAGGCTGGTTTCACTCAAGTTAGGCCTGCATTAATTTATCTCCAGCTCTTGGGTTCCACTCGCATTATTTTTTGTGTGGCCAGCTTTTTGGTGGCGGCAATTAGGATCAAGAAAATGAAAGCCCCACCTAATGTACTCTTTTAATCAACTATGTTTTTTAAGTAGATTTTAATATGATGAACTATCCTGCACTAACTAAAAAATGTCTTTTATTGTATTTATTCTCAAGATGTATGATTGTTTGTTTCTATGTTGTATGTATGTAAATTTTATGTCTTTTATGATTTTAACAAATCGAATAAAGTGTATTTGACTGACTGAGTGGCGCTTTGGGTCATAGAGTGAGGGTCTGTGTGGGTGTGTGAGTACCTTTGTGTGTGTGTGTGTGTGTGTGTGTGTGTATGTGTGTGTGTGTCTGTGTGCCTGTGTGTGTCTGTGAGTGAGTGTGAGTGGCATTATGGATTTTGGGCATTTGCCTAATTAGGGTATTTAAAAGGGAAAACCATGGACTCTGCTCTCACCAGGAGATGACAAGAAAGAAACCACTCGCCACAGTTATTACAGATGATATTACGCTCCATTAGATCGACTATGCCTTCACCTCCATTAAGTATTTCAGATTGTTTTTCAACGTGGCATACGAGAGGAAACACATTTGACTTGTCTTTGCCAAGCCTAAGAAGCTATGAAGGTTTGTGCTTTACTGAAGGAGAGCTTCTACTAGGGCACCTGCTATGTTTATATGTGGAAGTGCTTCCCGCTGAGATTTAACATCTGTGAAATGCGCACCAGGGTCAGAATGGAACCTAATGTTTTCCCAGAAGAGTCCCAAGTTTTGCCCAAAACGTCTACCCAACTGGAGTTCTTTCATCCGGTTAATTAGTGAGTGCTAATTTGTTGGGTAAATGTCTTGTGCATATTCTGCACTACAGCTGCATAAAGGACAGGAGTTAATCTTTCCAGTGACCTTGTATGCATGTAATTTCTGCAATATGATTGTTCCTCAAAAGTCTTCATCTACCAATCTGTGATAACGTGAATCCTCATCCTGAGAAGACAAGAATACAAAGAGGTGAATCGCCACCAAACAGGGGTACTTCCTCTTGACTAAATTAAGTAAGTGATTCTTTGTTTGGTGGATAATTCCTCGTATTCCACTGCATCAATAACATGTCACCAAAAGCAGCTGGAAACGAGCTTGGGAACCATTTGTTAAGCTGTCCATCGACATGGGAAAGGCAGTAAGACCTTTGCATACTACTAAAGAATACAGGGAGGGGGGCTGTGTGGCACCTCTCCCCGGGCTGATTACAGCCCCACAGACCCCATCCCCCTGGGCCCCACATTGTTATGCTGGGTGCCTTGGAGCCCACCCAGGGCACCCAGTCTGCACCGTTGAGGACTGCAGGGGACGCTTTAATGCCCCTGTGGTCCCTGCCTCCAGTGGGAGGTGGCATTGCTCCCACACACACAGGGAGCTGCTAAACATGCAGCACCCTCTTTGTAGGAGCAATCATTGCTTTTGTTTCCCTGCACGTATGAGAGTGGGCAGGGAAACAGATGAAAGCTCCGCTCCCAGCATGCGGGAACTGAGAGCAGTTTGAAAGCTCCCGCTTTCTAGGAGTGGAGTTACTGTTTGCTCTGACTTGATGGGAGCTGTCAAAGCTCCATCAAATCAGAGCAAACAGCTGTGTGCCGGGGGTGGGCACATGAGACACAGGGAGCCGTCCCTGGGGGGTGGCGTCCCCAGGGCCGTTTATGGTCCGGGCAGGGGGGCCCCCCTACTTCTGAGTTCACGGGCTGGTCCCGGGGAGGTGGTGGTCCGCGGACCGTATATGGTCCGAGAGGGGGACCACACTCACAGTTGTGTATATTTCCTAGCCCCAGGGAGGTAGTGGTCCCCTGGACTTCTAAGAAGGCCCGGAGGGGGGTCCTCACAGCTACCCTCCATTTATAGAAATAAAGCCCTGGGTCGTGGTGGTCCATAGGGCTCAAAGATCCTTAGGAGATGGCCCCATGCGCCCCCTCCTTTTTCTTTTTTAAAGACCTGTCCCACCTGGAGGCTCTCTTCAAAACAAACGCAGGAGTGTGCACTTGTTTTTCTTTTTTTTAACCAAAGTCGCTGGTCTGTCAATTTTTGCAAAAAAGGCTTTTAAACATTGGCAGGGTTCCAGGGGGCCCCAGAACCAGAGGTAGGGGGTCAGGGTATTCCTACCTTGCCCCCTTTTCTTTTTTTAAGCATTTTGTCTGGGACTTGGCTTCAGCCGAGTCCCAAAATGGCTGCCAGCACTTCTTTCTTGAAGGTTTGGAAGCCAATCATATTTAAGCTCGGGGACTGTGGGATCCTTAGAGGTCCCTATATATATATACAAATTTGGATTTCCCTTAATACGTCAAAAACTGCTGTACGTATTACATCAATTCACATGAAAGTCATTTTCTGGACCAAGAGCTATCTTTCTGCCAAATTTGGGGTAATTCCATTCAGCAGTTCGGACTGTAGTCGTGTCTAAAATCCTATGGGAATTTGCATTGGGAAAACGCATTTTGGGACCCCCCACCATTTTCTCAGCCTCGGCTTGATGAATGGCCTGAAATTTCCCACACAACAGCTGAACTAACTGTTGTACTAATTTTGAAAATTTTGTGAGAATTAATCTAATGACACCAAAGTTATTGGCAAAAAAACCCGCTTTTCCTATGGAAACTAGGTCCTACCCATAACAATCTATTGGCACCCGCCAATAGGATAGTTATATGTATATATGCATAGATTCATCCTCCCGAATTTGCAGAAAGGAAAAAGCCACATGCTTCGGTAACTGCAGTTTAACGTTAGTTTATTTGCAAACGAGGATAACACATTTCGACTCCAAGGAGTCTTGGTCACATGACCACAGTTGGCATTCCGTCCATATAAAGACTTCGGGCCCGATTCACAGAACTAACTTAAGACAAAATCCTAAACTTACTACCATTTTGGTATTCACAAAAGGCATTTACTCATTTTGGTATTCACAGAAGGCACTTACTCAATTCGGTATTCACAGAAGTTAGGAGTCCTAATTTTACGACTCCTAAATGCCTTCTGTGAATACCGAAAGTCTTAAAATTTGGATTTTTCTCAATTTAGTAGTAGTAAAGTTAGGACTCCTAACTTTAGGACTCCTAAATGCCTTCTGTGAATACGGAAAGTCTTAAAATTAGGATTTTTCTCAATTTAGTAGTAGTAAAGTTAGGACTCCTAACTTTAGGACTCCTAAATGCCTTCTGTGAATACCGAAAACCTTAAAATTAGGATTTTTCTCAGTTTAGTGGTAGTATAGTTAGGACTCCTAACTTCAGGACTCCTAAATGCCTTCTGTGAAAACTGAGTCTTAAAATAAGGATTTTTCTCAGTTTACTAGTAGTAAAGTTAGGAGTCCTAACTTTAGGACTCCTAAATGCCTTCTGTGAATACCGAAAGCCTTAAAATTAGGATTTTTCTCAGTTTAGTAGTAGTACAGTTAGGAGTCCTAATTTAAGGACTCCTAAACTGAGAAAAATCCTAATTTTAAGACTTTCGGTATTCACAGAAGGCATTTAAGAGTCCTAAAGTTAGGACTCCTAACTTCTGTGAATACCGAGGTGAGTAAGTGTCTTCTGTGAATACCAAAATGTGTAAGTGCCGTCTGTGAATACGAAAATGGTAGTAAGTTCAGGATTTTGTCTTAAGTTAGTTCTGTGAATCGGGCCCTTCGTCATTACGGTGCGATAGTGTTAATTAAAATAACAACAGACTTTCCTCTCTATTCCTGGTGAGCGTTCCGTCATGTGAAAAAGTGCAATACATATCAACATTGCCCTACATGCAAAAATAATAATCAACTGTGAAACATAAAATGTAATTAAGCAGAATTCCAGGTCTTCGTCCAAGCAAGGTTATGGTTCACAACGGTGTTTTGCTTTTTTTGAGTAGTTACATTGTATTTCATGGTACTACATTACCCATGAATACCCTTGTGATCGCACATGGATTATCCTCCGACGTTTGAGAAAACTCGTGGCAGACTTTTTATATATTGCCCTGGGTGCTGTATGTGTTTAACCCATCACCTTCTCAGGTAGGGGGTCCCCTAGTCAAGCAGATGGAAAAAGGGGGGGGCGAGGAAGCGTGACAGATGTGGTGCTATTGAGGTGAGAGTACTTGTTGATCATCTGTGTATTGTGTGGTAGTGGGAATCAGGCTAAAGTAGCCTAACTTGGTTACTCTCCTAGTACCTTCCCTAGTGGTAAAGATTAGCTCAGCTTAACGTGGTGTCAACCACCAGAAAAAGTAACCAATATTAAACATTATCTTAACTCGTCTAGAGACCCAAATGAAGAGGTTCCACAGTTGAGTCACTCCTTCGTGCTCATTAACTTCCTGTCTGTGATGTCAGCCGATCCACATGGGTAAGGTCCCCAGGGATTCTGAAAAAAAGATAAAAGAGTTATTATAAACTAGATATCATAGTTCTGTTTACAAAACATTAGAGGAACATGCCATCATTTTTCAACCATTCTAGGTAGAAAATTATGTTCTCAGGTCATGTTGGAAACATTTCATGCTCAGTATCCGGACAATACAACCCAATTAATTCCAATGAAAAAGTAATTCAAAAATTAAACTATATATATTCAGTGAATATCTCTATAAACGAGAAAATATATCATGGCAAATAACTGGTAACCACCTGTGAGGTGGGATTGGTGGTGTCACGAATTTGAAATGTGATTGTAATTCCTCATAGTTATTCATTCCATGTGGCACCACAGAACGAGCTTGTAGAATGAACCTTGATTCTAGTCCATGTAAGACAGTTAATCTATTCCCTCCTCTTGGGTGTTTGGGTACTGTGTTGATGCCAACAAATGTGGCTTTTGTCCAGTCACTCTGGTGTCTCTCTTTGAAATGTGTGGCTGTGCTGTATGTCAAGTTGTTATTTGTTATCGCCATCCAATGTTCAAGGATTCTCTTCTGTACAGGGAAAGTGGTAGATTCAATATACCACATCCCGCATGGACATGTGATTACATAGACAACAAAGTCTGTCTTGCAGGTTATGAGTTTGGGTATCTGCCAGGTTATATTAATCCTCCCTAAGGTGACTTCTTGGGTATTATTACTGTGTCGACATGCCTTACAGTCCCCACAGCATCTGAAACCCTTCACCTGTTCTAGACAGTTAGGTTTTGTTGGTTTGAGGTAACTATGTACCAGCATATCTTTCAAAGAACGATTGCTTTGATGCCTGGCACTCTCAACACTGTCCTACCTCGAGGCATTCCCCGAGACCCGAAAGACATACAAATCGTCTCTACCACTAGCTGGGCCTGGAAAAAACTGATTGGAGTTACGGGCACTCCTACGTTATACTCTGCTGGTCTACCGATTATCAATGACCGCTGGATCCCAATCACAGGTGAGACAATAGTGCAGTGTACTCTCTCCAAATACGACATAGGTAAAATTGGGGGCATGTACATGGGAGGGCATGTTTTCTCTGTCTCAGAGGAGGATACATTTATTGGGGCATCGTTATGGATACATTTATCCTTAGCCATGTGCGTTCATCGCTGAGGGCAATTATACCGGGATTTCAATGGAACCCGAACCGTTCGCCCCACTCACCACGGTTATCAAGAGCACTGGGGGGGGACACCTTACCTCCAGGCTGTATAGAGGATGTTCAGACATAATTCCCGTCGACGATACCAAAATTCGGGAGACCTGGGAGGTCGAGCTGGGACATCCTATTCTAGATGACCAATGGACTGCTTCCTGTATGCAGACTAAAGAAATCTCCCTGAACAGCCATCATAAACTGATACATTTCAAATTTCTGCGGAGAATCTACTTTACCCCGGAGACAACACATAAGATTGACATGGATAGACCCCACTGGTGCTTGAAATGTGGAGCCCCACACACAGACTTTGCACACCTCTTCTGGAACTGTGGTAAAATTAAAACCTTCTGGGCAGCTGTCTTTCAAACATTAGGGGAAATGGTGGAGATGGAGATTGCACCCTCCCCTGAGGTTGCATAATTGAGCTATGTGGTTAACTTCCCGAAGGGGTTCGGAAATTTATCGCCATTGGGTTACTGTTGGCTAAGAGACAAATAGCAAAAAAATGGGAACGTACAACTGCACCAACAATACAGAGCTGGTTAAATAGCTTAGCGTATTGGAACACAAATAGTGATTTGTATGCCAGCACTTTGCCAAGATCGTCCCCCCCCCAAGAGACATCTGGGGGCCATTTAAAGGTTACCAGATAGTGCCACGCTCACAGTCCGCTTCACAGCAAGAACTGGGGTTTGTTCCGACGGGAGTGGGCTAGTCAGGATATCAAATTTAACGCTAATTGACACTACAATAACTGAAAGCTTGAGACAAATGAATGTAACGCATGAACCAATGTAATGAGAGTTTGTGTTCAGACTGGTGGGATGGAAGGTCATATTAGAACTATCATTTCTAGTCTATTCTGCATCTGTGGTCTAATCTACATGGCTCTGGTGTTTTAGTTCATTATCCATGCTCTAAAAACTGTTATACAATACACAACGAATATTAATGGATCTATCATAATACATGTGAAACTGGTAAATAAAGTTTACAAAAAAAAAGAACATTGCGTTGATATGTGATGTTAGGTGTTGTATCCACTTTGGACCTCAAGGTATTGTCTTGTGCCAAGATGCCCCTTCTGGTTTTTTAGAACTCCTCGTAGCTTTCCAGCGTGATTAGTATATTTCGTTATGAAGCGAATTGATTCAATCGCTTTTTAAGGTTTGACTTTCGGGGGATGGAAGAGGGCCTGTGTCCTATAAATACTGTCTGCCATCCGGCTGGCTGTTTTCAAAGCTTTCCGTGGCTAGTCCCTCGCTAAAAAACTCTCAGTCATTAGTGTCTTGATCTCATGGTAACTGGTTTCAGATCTGCAGTTCCTTTTAGCTCTGAGGAATTCGCTGAATGGTATGAGCCAGTGAAAACTGGGCGGATGGCAGCTGGCTGCGTGTAAAATCGAGCTCCCTGCAGTGGATTTTCTGAATAGTTTGGTTTGGAGAACCTCATCCATAACATTTAACTTAGTGTCTAGAAAATCAGTGGTTTGTTGGCTATACTGTACAGTGAATCTAAGGTTAACATCATAACAGTTCAAAATAGAGACAAAAACGTTCAGATCCATCTCATTGCCTTCCCATACAAAGAAGATGTCATCTATGTATCTCAGCCAGATGCTGATGTTCTCTGTCCATCTTACAAGGTCACTGCTCCAGATCACCTGCTCCTCCTACCAGCCCATCGCCAAATTCACATAGCTCAGGGCGAAGCAGGTACCCATCGCAGTCCCCAGTATTTGTTTGTACAAGCATTTTTCAAAGAGGAACCAGTTTCAATAATTTTTTACAACATGCAAGTATGTTCCAACATATTGATATTTCTCATGTGCAAAACATGTTTGTGCACTCTCTGTCCATCCTTATGAGACTCTCTACATCCAAGCATACTAACCAACATTCTTTTCCCCAGGAAAGGTCTTCAATTTTCTGTAGAAAATCTTTAGTGTCCTTGACATGCAAGTTAAAATTTTGTACAAATGGAAACAGAAAATTATCAATAAAAATCGGTGTTCTCAAAAATTCAGTTTTTTCAGGAGACAATCGGTCGCCCCTGTGGATTGGTCATATTTTTATGTACCATAGGTAGTAGGTAAAGTGTGGGGATGGTGGGTGTAGTGTTTTTTTAAGAAATAGAGTTCATCCCAATTCAGTATTTGAGTATCATACCAACCCTGCAGAGACTTAGGGTATTCTTATTGTACAGTCTTGACATAGTCCATCTCCACGGTCACATAACATGTGGTGTAGTTCACTGCCTCTGAGCTTCTCTTACATAGTCCCCTCTATTCATGAGGACTGTTACCTCCTTTGTCGGAGGGTTTGATTATTATCTCAGGATCTTTCTGTAATGCTGAAATGGCTTCCCACTGGTTTTTATGTATGTTAGATTTTCTGGTAGATTCCTTGAGTATGTTGTTAGCGACAACATCACAAAAATTTGAGGTGTAACTTGCGATGGCATCGTAAAATCTGTTACATCTTTGGCCCCAGTTTCCAGACGTTAGGTCTGTGTCAAATCTCTAATGTTTATGGGGTCAAAGGGGTCAGCTACTGTTCTCTTTGATGTTGTTTCACCTATCCTATCGAGCTGATTAAATGTCTGTAACGTCTATATCACTGATGTAAAGATTAGATTTTATGGATGCATGTATTGTGGAGATTGGTCTTATGGAATGTTTTTGGCTCAGAAAATGCATCTTAAACAGTTTAAGTTTGCATGCAAACTTATAGAGATCTATCCTAAGTTGTGCATAATCAGTTCTCATAGGCGGGCAGAAGAAAAGTCCTAATTTTAAAGTCTCACATTCTATTTCAGATAGTTTTCTTCTCGAAAAACATTCATTACCATAAGTTCTGTCGTTGGTGCTCCCATTATTCTTTCCTCTGTCCTTGGCCTCTTGTTCCCATACTAGCCAATTTCTCTTTTTCTACGTTCTCTCAGTATTTTGTTCTGAGTTTTCTGCTTTTTATTCGGCTTTTTATTGTGCCCTTGGTGGATTGTTCGTATTCCCGCTGTATCATCCGATATATATATAAATGTACGGACACACATATACTGATACCTATTTATACATACATATATATTGCTTTAGCACCAAAATACTCCTTACTGAAATTTTGGAAATTCGAGCCACACCAACGAAGTTACTTGCAGTAATCTTTACTTGGTAAGAAAACAGGAAACATACACAACACGTTTTAACCAGTCATGGTGATGTGTAGTTGTCAAGCCAGGCATTTAGAAGTGTACTGCTAGTATGAAACAAAGAAAACAGAATTTTGCTCACTATCAGCGTGATATATACATAAATATTTAACAAAAACAATATGCAAGTGAAAAAAATATATAAATAAGAGTATATGGAATCTCCTTCACAATACAAATTGATTGTTCTTCTCCTAAACTGTATGGTGTATACACTCTGTAGCCCCAAAACCAAGCCTGGGTGTAGTTCGCCCGGTTTTGCTACGCGAAGCTCCGCAAAGTTACAAAGAAACTGCGTGAAGTTCAGCGAGTGGCAGAGTGTAGTGCGAACTGCAGTTTGTACTGGTATTCCTGCCGCTCGGGTAGAAATTCTACCCGAGCGACAGCTCACGATCGCGAACTGACCGTTCGAGAGGGGGGGAAAAACCCCACTGCACATCACAAAATTGAGTTTTCTGCACTCCGCGAGCTCCGCGGAGTGCGCAGTGCAGAAAACTCAGCAAACTCTACGAACGGAGCAAAGTTCACCGCCCAGGCCTAAACAGAACTACTCATGTAATAGTAGAACGGCAGAGCGGATGGCCTCGTAACAGCTTAGTATTTATACAAGTTATACAATGTGATGCCCTATAGGTTCTTGGTCTAATTTGGGCAGAAAAAACAAGTAGGACAGACATAATTTGGCTTTAGTAGACGGCATCTGTTGGTTTTCATCCACTATGTCTAATGTAAAGCCTTTACCCTAAAAGAGCAGTGACATAAATTTTCATTGCTTCATCAGGAACAAAAAATGCATAAAGCTCGATCCCGAGAGGCATATAGTATTCAACTTTATCACATATTATTGGATCTGAAACCATAGGGTAATGAGTCCAATCTATAAATCTGGGCGTATAAATCCAAACATTCACGGCATGGTACCTGTCATCTTAATTGCAACGTTGGTCTGTGAACGTGTTGGCCTATGATGGCCACTTGATTCTTGAACAAAGAATAAAAAGCCTTTGTTGTTAAATCCTTCATCATCCGACTGCAGAGAATTAGAGTTCGAATTTGAAGACCATCTTAATGAGCCAAACCGCTATAGGCCTTAGAAGGTTAATTGATTCCTTTAACTCCTATGTCGTACAAAATGGACTAACTATTAATATAAAAAAGACAAAAATAATGACTATGGGAAAGGGTAAACCGAGAATAAAAGAATGGAATATTAACGGCCTGGTGATTGAAAATGTTAAAACATATAAATACTTGGGTATTATTTTTGATGACGGACTGATATTTAGGCAGCATTTTAATAAACTTGAAGCCAGGGGTTTATCCCTCGCTTTTGCTTTTAGAAAATTGAGAGACAAATTGGTCTGTCCTAATTATGATCATTTAATGAGGGTGATGAGAGCTAAATTGATTCCATCTTTAGATTATTGTTCTATCATCTTTAGGGGCAAAGACGCAAAATTGCTTGATGATATAGAAATTAGGACATACAAATCTGTTTTTAAGATACCTAAATATATTAGTCGTGCCAATATAAGATTAGAATTTGGTTTGAAGAACCAATTATTGACACGCCAATCTGTATTTTTAAAATCTTTATTATGATTAGTCCGATCAGAGGAAGGATCTTTAGCGAAGTTGTGTTGGCTCGAAATTTCAGAAGGTGAATACTCGAGAAGTTGGCAGTCATATTTAAATGATTGTTTAAGCAATTATAAATGCTTAAAATTAGAAGACGAAGTGAGGAGTAAAACTGTATTTAAGAAAGAAATGAATCAAATGGCTGCTTTGCTTAGCACTATAGTGGACAAGGATGACCTGAGAAAAAAAACTCATTTTTGGACTATAGCTAACTCTTTTGGTAGGTTGTCCCCTCAACTTTATTTGTCATACCATTTGAGACCTTTGATTAAGAACAAATTTATTCATTTAAGGTTGGGTAGATATCCAACAAAGGATGGAATACCAAAATGGGAAAGTAAATGGTCATCTAATGTCTGCAGGCTCTGTGGGTTAACTGAAGAAACCTTAATGCATATTGTAACAATATGCCCAGGGCTAACTGATGCTCGAAAGTCTATCCTTAAACCGATTTTTAACGAATCAGGAGTTAGAACATGTAGGAATGCAGTTATTGCCTGTTTAAGTGGTGATGATATTAAATTTGTCCATCTCTTTATTAAGTTCATCACTATTGTGGAAAAGAAATTGCAAAAAATAGCTGCTTGAAGAATAATATCATACGACTATAGAGTACCAGCAACTTATATAATTTAGGAGTTTGTAGACAATTATTAGCGATAACATTCTTTTTTTAGTTGGTATGATCTCTTAATGTCTACTTATTGAAATTATGAAATGTGTTATCATTAGAAGTTGCTGTCGCTCACAGGTCATATTATATCAACTGTGTTACTGCTAAAATATCTGACGTTAAAACATGTTACTCTAATTAGATGTAGTTAAAATAATTTTGCTGCTAACATAAAGCACCTTAGTAAGCACAATGCACTTTATAGTAGTTTATAAATGGATAATAGTAAAAGGATCTCAACTGTAATATCTGCTGCTAATATATGTTACCTTAGAAAGATGTTGCTAAAATATTTTTTGCGGTTAGTAAAAGGTATTATGGTAAGCATAATGCTTTTTTCTTTTTTTCTTTTTTTCATTTAACATGAAACGATAATAGTGAAATAATTGCAAATTACAAAAACTACTGCTAATATATGTTGTTTTATTTTGTTGCATTTTAAATGGAAATTATTGGAAGTATAATGTTCTCTACGGATTATAAAGCTTTTTAATTACTGTTTTATGTAAAGGTTTTAACGTTAGGTTGAAAAATGTTTAATTACTAATTTACAAGTAGTGGTTCTATTCAAAGGTGTTTTTATTTTATTTTTGTGTGTGTGCACATTATTGTAATGATTTTAATTAATCAACAAATAAATTACTCTCTCTCCGTGCCAGTCTTTTTTTTTTGCAAACAAATCATGTGACCCTCACTATTTTTGCTACACACGCACCCAATACTACGCTCATCCTTTTAAGGGCACTCTTACTCCATGGAGCTAAGCATTTGTTGAACATATGTGTTTGCACTGCATCCAAGGATCTAGACACCTTCAATGTGAATTCAAGAGTTCAAAAGTTTGATCACTGATGCCAATGGTGTATGTGTGCTGTGTTATACCCATTTTGAGGTCCTGTGGTAAGCTGCTAAAAGAGTGTCAGGAGATATCTACAGACTTGTTAGGTGCAAGGAGCTGAGTAGAAAGAGCAGGCAGATGGCAAGAAGCATGGAACTATCATGGAGAACTGAACAGTGAATGCACTTTTTGGCAATATGCCAACAGGTACTGAAGGACAGTCTACCAAATGGAGTAGTTATAGAGTCATTACAGGTCCAGAGCACTACAGCAAATGAGGAGTGGTAACTAGGCAGAAGGCCCCAGAAGAATGATTAATAAAGGGATATGTTGACTCTGGGCTGAAGACACTGCAGTGGAGAGTGACATCGAACTGGAGAGACCACTTTAAAAATAATCACAAGGTGGGGGGTGTGGCAGTGAGCTCCAAGATGGTCACAACTGCTCTTCTCTTGCAGAAGCACTGCTGTTTGACGGCATGACAACATGAAACCTGTCTGAGAGGCGGAGTGAGGAGGTGACCCCAAACTCTGAGGTGGCATGCTTTTATACGGTGACACCTACATCAGCTGTGGTAAAGTAGCTATGGAGCAGTACTGTGCCACCCTGAAGCCTCACAGTATAATGCATGATCTTAAGATGAAGCCTATGTTGAGAGAGATCTCACAGTCTCTAGAGCCATTCATGGATAAGGGCGGCTGTGCTTATCAAGATGACATGCACATGCACAGTAGATGGGGGAATCACAAAGGGTGACTGTTGTGTACCTCCTGTCCTGCCAGAGGAAGGGGGGTCCAAAACCACATTCAGGAACGAACTGGGGCAAGGTGGAACACCGGAAAGGTCTTTTGGGGAGAAGAAGGAACCTACAGCTGGGCACACTTTGTGAACCTCGGCCACAGGTACAGACAGTGTTGGGATATGTTGCTGAATCAAACACCATATTTTATGTAATGCATAATAGGAATTTATGTCAGCCTCATTAGTTCGGCTCCACTGTGTCAGGAGAAACAGCAGGGTCTGAACAGAGAGAGGTAGCTGGCCGAACCAAAGGTGAGGAATCACCCATGGCCTCCCAGGAAGTTTCATTCAACAAGTTGAACTATAACAAGAGCAGGCATACGTAATTAGACTGGAATTACTGAAAAATATTCACAATATCTACTTTGGAGGGCAACAGCAAATTAGGAGTGAGCAATTGCTAACATTACTGACAAATAACCAGAAATGTGCTATTGGCCTCATTTCTAATGTGTAAACAAAGACGGTGAGTTTAAAATTGTGTGAATACCTACTGAGGGTGAGGCAGAGGACTTCAGGGTCATAGTGGAAACAATTGTGAAGCAATAGGTGGACCATGATGAGGCTGTCACACAGACATTTTTTAAGAATATCTTTAGAATAGCCCTTTGGAACAGTAGGCCATGTACAAGAAATGTTGGGTCCATCTTGTTGATTCTACAGAATGGGGATCTACAACTGGCCATTTCAACAAATGAGGTTATACAAGGGTTTCGTGATCTGGCAATTCTTGAACTTGCTGTACTGTTCAGGAGGAGGAGAGCCTGAGGAGAAACCTAACAGGCATTGGAGTGAAAGATATGGGTTGGTGTCTAGCTAAACTCAGAGTTGAGAGGAGAGAGAAGGCTCAGAGTATACCCAGAGTACTGCCAAAGAGTTTGCTGCGAAAGTCCGGATCATGTGATATCCATTTGGTGTTCAGAACCAGAGTTTGAAATCTTAAATGTTTTCTTCTGAGATTTAATTTCAGCCAGGGGCTTCATCGACTACGAAGATATCCATAGGTAGGATAACATAATGCGTGACATACCCATTGTCCTTGCTATAAGTGAAGCATCACAGCTGCCCCCTTCTAAAGAGAACCTGTGCGGTACACCTTTAATGATAATAGGTGTTTTATTTCACCTAGACAATTTTCTAATGACTAAATGTTTTTGTGTGTATAACAATAGAAATATCAAGGGGCTTAGCACTGCAACAAGGCTAGGAGAAACAAAAGATTGACCAACAGAACAGATAAGTATACTTAGACAAGTCGGATATATGCTATTGGTATTGGATATTTATGGAAACATCAGGGTCGGAGTGCAATTGCTTACAAAGAGCTGCACAGCAAGAGTAAATGGCAAAATGAAAGTCAAGAGGAACAATGGCACAAGGCAAGTGTGTTAATAGGTAGTAATAAATCACTGTGAATGCCAGGTGGTACCACAAAAACTCTGCTCAAAATATTAGGTCATGTTTCTACTGAAAAATCAGTAAATAAATAACTACTGTACGTTATTATTGGCATCCCAACATATGGTACAGAAAGATCCAAGTACTTGGGAGGATAAAATAATTTAAGGAAAACTCTTCTGGATGAACACAGGGTGTAGAAACTCGTACATGCACTAATATAACGAGTGAAAGCAGTATAGCTAGCAAGAGGAAGGGTAAACATCGGAATTAAAATTGAGTCTGCATTCAGTCAGACCTGCCAGTGTTAGGCAGGACCATACCAACAACAACATACAGTGGTGAAGCTAAATTAAAGGGCCAGCTCTTCGTGCAACAACATCCATATGTGAAAAGTAACTTAGGCTAGTAAGACCCCTTGACAGTATCCTTTGTGTTCCCTCCCCCCCAGTCGTAGGCCTGCATTGAGAATGTATTCAGTGGTGGGAGGTCCCTGAATTAAGATATCAACACATGATCAACATTGTCAAGGTAGTAATTACTCATTCAAAAGAGAATCAACCATCACATGGAACAACCATAAAGTCAGCATTATGATAGACTTCTGAAAAGAACCGAGGACAGAAGAAAATACCTTCTTAGACTGAGGACACACCTAAGAAATCTCACTAAGAAACATTCACTTCTAGAGCTATCAACAATAAAAGTAACACACAACTTTAACTTCATGTTGTTCACCTCAGCGACAGGTCTAAAGGAGTTCTTAATCCTCATGCATAGGTAGTTTAGCTAGGCCGTCAATCGTTGATAGTCAAAAGCGCTACTACCTATGAGGGCCCTCTTTCATGCTGCTGCCCCCAGAGTGTCTGGACCAATGTGGCCACGAGGGACAGGCCAGTTATTTTTTTTTATGACTGACCCAGCCGTGGTCTGGGCAGGGCTACGAGGCGTCACCCCGTGGAAATTGAGTTTGGGCTGCTGCTGACCCTGAGAGAACAACCAGTGGGGCAGGAGCAGGACCACACCCACCATCCTTCGCGGCAGGTGCCGCCTTGCTGTTCCGCACCCGGAAGTACTTTAAAAGCCAGTCAGGGCTCCCGCAGCGAGGGACCACCTTTTGTTGTTGCAGTAGGACAGGAGCAGGACCACAACACCCATCATCCTTCGCAGCCGGTGCCGCCTCATCACTTCCGCGCCCGGAGGCACTTTAAGAGCTGGTCAAGGCTCCCGCAGCAGGGGACGCACACGGGCGGGCCCATCCGCGCCCGTCAGAGACCGGAGGAGGTTGGGCTGTGCTGGGCCTCCTTCCCAACGTCTGACTTCAAGAGCTTCGAGCTACTGGAAACTCTCCTAAATGGGGAAGAAGAAGGTTACCGCGACGGATTCTGATGGGGTAACTATGACAGCTCTTGACTCTTTTTTAGCCAAAGCTACTACTGTCATGTCAAAGGAAATTGCACTAACTGAGCGGAGGCTTTCACTTGGCAGCAAAGGAACATTGGAAAATATAAACAAAACGAGTGACACTATCGATTGTTTATCTTAAGGGAATTTAGTCAGCAAAGGAGTTGGGGGAGGTGATAGTGTAAGCCATGGTGATTCAATTCCCTATTGTATCCCCTCTGGCAGCGTTTTAACTCCCCAAAAGCAAGATATACTTGGTAAAGAGAAAAGAGGATCTCTTAAAGAACCCTCACTCAAGAAATCGAAGAGACCCAGAAAGACCTCACTTATTCCGACTACTCCTAATCCCCAGTTAGAAATACAGGAAACTACACAGTCTCCGACAAATTTAGAGATTTTACTGGACCAGTTTATTTCAATTTTGCAACCTATAAGGCAGCAGCTAGACTCTATTGAGTTAAAGATCCAAAATGTAATGGAAAATGGCTTACTTGTTCTGAGAAATTTTGATGTAAATGCAAAACAAACGCTCTCACAACAGAACTCATCTTTAAATGCACTAGCTACTGTATCTGAATCTAGTATAATCAGAAGAATCATGGGCCAAATACTAGCAGGAGTCAGTCTATTCTCGAGCCATTGACTAGAGTACAGGGCACATATGTCCCAGCTGCGGTCCCAAATGGAAGTAATAACTGTTTAGGGATGCATGCCACATTGGAGGCTAGTCACTGCATTACCCAAAAGTCACTAGAAGGGACAGATACTAGACCGCCCTAGAAAATAAGAAATTCTTCTATCAGGGACAAATTGCCCTGCCCTATTTTTCAGCCTATGAGGGGAGGTAATTGTCAGGATTACATCTTCCACCAGCTGCCTGCCCTCTTCACCTAGTATTGGTTAATGCAGCAGTCCTAAATTTGACACAAGAAGAATCCACTGCCCAACTTATGAATAAAGCAAGGCATTAGATTTCCAAGTATGCCAGGATGGGGCTTTATATTCAAGACCATCTGATTATGGCTAGGAGAACACCTTGGGGATGATTCACAGAACTAACTTATGACAACATCCTAAACCTACTACTTTTGGTATTCACAGAAGGCATTTAGTAGTCTTAAGTTAGGATTTTGTCTTAAGTTACGATTTTGTCTTAAATTAGGATTTTGTCCTAAATTAGGATTTTGTCTTAAGTTAGGATTTTGTCTTAAATTAAACTTAAGACAAACTTAAGTTAAACTTAAGTTTAATTTAAGACAAAATCCTAATTTAAGATAAAATCCTAACTTAAGACATCATCTTAACTTAAGACTACTAAATGCCTTCTGTGAATACCAAAAGTAGTAAGTTTAGGATTTTGTCATAAGTTAGTTCTGTGAATCGGGACCCATGGGTTGGCCAATCACATAAGAATTGTATTGGGGATTGTATTGTTCTTAATTTTGATAACGCCAAGGTTGTGGGAGAATTATTAGCACAGCTTCCAGTAGCGCTACCACCAGGGTCTCAGATATATCCTGTCCCTCTTGGGTTATTTTTACAGACCAGTTCACAATTCGAAACCACAGTCTTATAGGACAGATATTGGTCCCGATATTGATAGAAATTGTTATATCTTAAGAGAAAACCTGACAATCCCCACTACAAATAGATTCCCCCACTAGAAAATCTGGCCTCCTGTGATTGACTTGCGAGCCCCTTTTCCCCACCTATTCTAACTAGCTTACTAGGGCCTAATAGAAAAATGCACAAAGCGATAATATTGGTGCAATCGAAAATGTTATTACCAAGGCCTCAGAGGCAGTGGGTTCTAGTGAGGCACTAGAGGATGCACACTACAAGGGGACTGAGTTAGCTGTAATAGAGAGATCTGAGTTAAATTACTCTTTTTTATCGTGGAATATTGCGGGATATAAAAATAAAAAGGATAATAAGGAGTGGCTAAGTAAAATAATACATTTTCAGATAATATGTGTCCAGGAAACTTAGGAAGCGGAACCGATCTATTTAAATGACAATAAAATCAGTCCTTTATTACCCTAGCTTTTGCATCGATAGGAGAGAGAGCGAAGGGGGGTAGTCTTACTATGTTAGCAAATACAACCACTTTTAAAGTTTGGACATTCTGTAACAATTCTCCTTGCTTCCATATATTAATAATAAAAGGGTATAACAACTGGGATTTATTGTTACCGGAAGGAATTTAAAAAAGCTTGTATGACCTTCTTGGAAGAGAACAGGCTAGCTTTGGAAATGAATAAATGTACGGTGGTTCAGAACCAAATAATCACTATAACGTACAACATCCAACCGCACCTATTGTGCTATATAGGGTGATACGATAGGTACGTATTAACACGTTTCAGATTTGGGACCTTCTATTGTCTGATTAGTCACCCAGACATGAACAATTGGTCAAGGGAATTGTGCCCGTGCCCCTGCGATAACATCTCTTTACAAACAACTATCCACGTAATTCTGTTCTGTAAATTTTACGTAAATGAACGATGTAGATGGATTATACCTCTATTAAAACAGGGGGGATGGAGACAATCCCGCCCTGCTCTTTTGTATTTACAGATGTAGGATAATTATTATTGTATTGGAACTATGGTGGGTTTCCCAAAAAGCATACTTAGAGCTAGGAAAACTTTAAATGCTTAGACTTGGAATACATTTGAGATGTTGTCAAAATTAAGATGGTTTATTTTTAGTATATATGCCAAATATTCTTGAGTTTACGCACTAGAAATAGCTACAGCGAAATGAACTGTTTTATGAATTTGTACATATTAATGATAACTATTGTATTTTTAGAAGTGTGATGAGGTGTTTTGAATTGACAGCTGTTATGATTTTACATGCCTAAAATCAAATAAAGCTCGTTTTGATTTGATTTGAGTATTGTTAATAAATTATTACAACAATAATTTTGAGAATCCCGCATCAGTGACAGAGGGCCTAGATAGGGTTATTGAAAACCTAATTCTTCGTCACCCGATCCCTTCACAAATTCTCCGGGTGGGCTATTTTAATATAAGAAAGTGTCCAAGAGATGAACCAAGACTCTGCGGGATAGTGGACCAAAATGGTGACCAAATACTCCATTTTATGCACTCGCCTTATGGAAGCTCGCTAAATTCTATCTTGATGACTTGGGCATTAGAACCTAGGAATGAGCAAATCTTAGATACCATCCACACGGTTCCTACTCTACAATTTGCTCCTACCTTTCAAAGATCAGATCACTGGTCTACGATGGATTACGTAAAACCTGTGATAAGTTTAAAAACAGTATCACGAAACTCAAAGTTAAAATGACAGAATTTAGTGACCATGGGATGCTTGCATGTAATATGGTTTGGAGGGGTGACGGTAAAAAGATCAAGAAATCTGCACTCAAACCCATTCTTGCTAGAAAAAATGTGTATACATTAAGGTGGGATAAAGTGGATGAGGTCTCTTTAATTACTAAGACCATAAATATCAATTACAATGATGTCCTGCTTTGCTTAGATCCCATGACAAATGACAGAGGTTGTTGAAGCATTTAAAAAGATCCTAGTAGAATTAAAACTACAATTAACCCGCCCAAGGCCTACCTATATTGTTCGCAAATATCATTGGTTTGATAAAACCTGCTCTGAAGCTTCAGCAAATCTACGCAAAGCTCTAAAAACTCAACCAAGACAAAAAGATCTGATCCATACTTTAAGAGCAAATTATAAAATGGTTAGAGCAAATAGGCAAAGGAAACTAAAGGCAATGCGCGCTGCAGTGGTGCCTGACAATCAGCTAGTCCAACGCACTAGCACCGTCAAGTGTTGAAGCTGAGACCACCACGTCTCACCTGGCACCCACGAGTCCAGTGTAAGACTCAGTCTACAAAACACCGCCGTACCCGTTAATCACGGGTGTATACTCATGCCGCTTAAAGGACCCATCGTAACCACCCGGGAGCACCGAAATGCTAAAGTAACACTTACGTCTAGGTTGCTGCCGGGATGGGCCGTTAACCTACCCTGGCGCCACACGAACCGGGAAGGATGGCTCCACTCGGGTTCCTACGTGGATATACAAGTTGGTGTCATGGGGGCAGGCCAGCTAACCGGAAGTGTTCACTATGTCAGTGCGTGAGTGGTGAGGCTGATTCTATGGTATGGATATGTCGTCTACGGCGGCCATCTTTGGATGTGGTTGTTTTAATGTTAAATAAACAAAACCCAGTAATTTAGTGGAGTCCGACCTAGATCGAATGAGGGGAAAGATCACAATCATGGTGTGTCAAATGTGATCGTTTAGGCTACCATAATGTATGGTGTAAAATACAATGGAAGGCAATTATATGAAATAGTGAGCTTAAAAATTGTCCACATGGTAAAGTAAGTAGAAAATGAGCTCAGTTTGAATGAAGGGAGGCAGTAACCCAAAACAAATCCCCAAGCTGAAGAGCAATGAGGCTAACGACTCCGTGTAGGATAATGACCCAACAAGCAGAATAATCAAGAATGTAGGCATCATTTATTATCTGTCCGTGAGTGATGCCCATGGGATTTGGTCATTGAGGCCTTCACTATCAGCCCTCAGGCGATGTACCCATCTCTGTTCTATCTTGAACAGGGCTTTCTGTGTGATCCTGGGGTGGGCCTCAAGAACTAACCATCTTAGGGAGTCTGGTTTATGGTTATTCTCTTTAAAGTGAGTGTATAATTTTTAATGTCTCATATGTACGAAATGAACTTTGTCAAATGTACTTTATGCATTTTTTCTTTGAAATGCGAAATAAAGTTTAATGATGATGACAAGTTCTTAATCTTGGTTGATGACTCAAGAATGGAAAGGTACAATACATACTGAAAACCTGCACAAGCTTGCCGACCAAAATCTGAACAAAGTACAAAGGTTTATTGTAATAATTGATTTTACAACTTACCATAGGAAATGGTGTAGGCTGTTGTGAAAGCTATAAGAATAACGGAGATATATATACACAAAGGATGGTGAAAAGACCAAGTAATATTGAGATAACAAGAAAACAAACAGCATCATTAGTCATACAAACCCACTACTTAATTTCGAAAACTCTTTTTAAGTACTATTTTTCCATAGAAATGCACAAACCAGCTCCAAGAAAGAAAGGAACTTATGCTCAAACAGCCAATCATATTACAGAATCTAGCACAGACAGATAAATGCAAAATAAATGAAGGTAAATAACCTAAAGACTCGAACAAATATGGTAGCAACAAAAAGGCAATTACACAAGATTGAATCAAAAGGAAAGGCAAGAAAAACACATCACAAACAACAAATGTGGGGGCAACAAAACACAAAACAAAATAAGAACACGCTTAACAAAAATAGATCAATATAGATGACAAACAAATACTTTTGAGAAAATATGTCAGTATACGTTCTAAAATGGGTGGCTAGATGTAATGGAATTCATAGAGGGTACATCTTCATTTGTGTAGGAATATTTATTGGATTGCTTGGGAGCACATTTCAAGAATCCATTTATCAATGTTATGGCATCCTTATATTTTCATGAACAATCAATTACAATTGTTACCTGCATCTGGCCTGGTTATGCCCTTAGAGCACAAATATGACAATGAAATACAAAAGAAGAGAAAAAATATAGAGAGCATTCATAAAAACATTAGTAGAAATCCCGATACGATGGACAGTTTGTGTGCAAGGAGTTGTGAGGACCGTGCAGTTACTGCTTCATCTTCGTTGTTCTTTCTACGGGAATACGAAAATTCTCATTTTTGAATGACCTTGTACTTGAAGTAAGGTGAGAGTTCCTCCATGCCACTTGCCGCTTTCAAAGTCTCTTTTGATCCACATAAAGCTTGTGCTTGCATACGAGCTTCTTCAGGGCAGTCCATATTTCGAAATGATGGTATAAAGTTCATATGAGCAACGTAAGTCTTGCTGGCTTGAAACTTCCCTGGGGGAACTTTATAAGATTTGGCCCATCCCCTAACGAACCGACAGTGCAACTTTCTTTAGCCCTTTTTTCTTCATAAGGACTGCGACTGAGGTTAATATAAAAAATGAATTTGTGGGGCAGAATTTCAGAAGCAAGCTTAGCAGGTTTAGCAGCAATATATGTGAAGGATATGAGGATTTGCAGCCTTGCAGCATGTTTGATGGGGTCTTGATATTATCTGACAAAAATAACAGTCCTTATCTCAGGGTCCTGATGACAGAAAAAATAATTTCTTTAGTTTGGATATTCCCATTGAAGTCAAGTAATTTTGTTAGGTGTTTCTCCTATGATGACACAAAGGAAGGTCCAGTACAATTTTTACAGAAGACTAGGAATTGATTAAGATATTGCTCTGTGTCAAAAATATGGCAGACTACTGTTGCTGCAGTACACAATAATACAGACCATAGGGCTGTAGAGATACGAGCCATTCATGACGACCCTTTACAGTTCTTTAAAGTTCTGTGGCACCCTGGCCAACCTTGGCGTATAGCCACACTAGCAACCTCTTCTTAAGGGCGTCTTTCAACAGAAAAGTTTTTAAACATGATGAAGAAAATTTTATGAGAATTTGTTGAATTTTAAACCGACTTCTATTGGACTAAGAGTATCCCACACTGAGAAAGCATTAACAGATATCAAACTGATGAAGTGCTTACTTAGGTGGGGAATAGATACAGATTCCAATATTAGAGCCGGTTAATGTAGAGAAAATCAAACTGCTAAAGCCAGCTTTGCGGGTAATAAAGCTCCAGAGTTGAACGGCCAAGCCGAGATTAAAAGTAATACAAAGACTCATTAGCCCCGCAGCTCCTAGAGGTGGGGATCTTTTGCTACTACCGGAGAGGCAATAATCACTGCTTTACTAAAATTGGGGAAATATAAAAAAAACTCTTCCGATCACATTGCACGCTGTCATTATTAAAGACTAACAATAAAATATTATCAAAAGTAATAGCCACCATGCTGTGTCTATTTATGGACAAATTGTTACTGCCAGATCAGGCAGTATTCATCCTAGGGCAGGCTACTTCTTTTAATCTGAATACATTGTACCCCCTGATGCAGCAAATTAGACTTGAGCGGGAGGCAGCCTTGATGATTTTGGATGCCAAGAAGCAGCGGCGTAGCATGGGTTGCCAGCGCCTGGGGCAAGGCATGTATCCTCCCACTTTTCTTTTAAAAGTTCTCCCCTATTAACATTTTGTGTCTTTAAAAATTGTCCTTAGCTCACATGCAGTGGTCGTTCCCTATGACCGTCTTGGAGAGAAAGGATCTTGGCAGGTATATTATCAGTTTCAGTAGTCTGCTGTATACTGCCCAGACTGAGGCTTTTTGGTCAACAACTGAATAAACCACCCATTTCCAATTGGCAGGGCTGGTCATTTTGCCCTTGCTATTTGTACTTGTACGAGAACCATTAACCTGTACAATCTGAGAACATCATTCGTATAAGATCATTCCTTTCCTGTTAATAAGGGCCAGATGTACGACCAACAAAATTGCGCCTCTTTTGCGAGGCGCAAATTGCGAGGCGCAATATGCCATGTACAACAGTGTGTTTAACACTGTTTACGATTCCCAATGGGGTCGCAAATTGCGAGGCTCATTAATAATAATAAGCCTCTCACAATTTGCGAGCCCATTGGGAATGACAGGCCCTCCCAGGTATGGTGGCCTGCTGGGCTCAGCAGACCACCATGTCGGGGACTGCTTTTAAATAAAAAAAATTTTTTTTTTATTGCATCTTGTTTTCCTTAAAGGAAAACTGGATGCATTTAAAAAAAAATTGAAAGGTTTTCGTTTTATTTTTTAAGGGCCGGTAGTGGTCCCTGGAACCATTACATGCCCTTAAAAAATATTTTTAGAGACGGTTACAATGTGGAAGGGGTCCCCTGGGGACCCCTTCGAAATTGCAACTGCATTACCACCCTCTTTAGGAGGGTTCTAATTTGCGAGTGTTTTGCGACCGCAATTGCGGTCGCAAAACATAAATGGGTTAGAGAGTCGCTATTTGGAAGTGAACACCCCTTCCAAAAATCAAGTCTCTAAACACTTTTTTGCGAATCGAAATTCATTTGCGACTTGCAAAATTGTGTTGGTACATGGCCATACCAATTTTAGCTTGCGCAAACGGGTCGCTAGCCAATTTGCGCATGCTCAAATTTGTCGTACATCTGGCCCAAAGACTGTTTAGTATCATTAAATAAAGATGGCGTTGCTATTAGTTAAAAATCCTGCTGTGAACGTGATTATTAGAGAAGTACAAGAAATATGGCAACTTCTTTAGGATTAAATTATTTGGCAGCGAAATTATGTTTTTCTTCTTAAATGCTGATTATGAAGTGGCTGGAGACAGAATACCCACTTCACTGTTGTATTCTGTCTCCAGCCACTATTAAGAAATCTGCTACTGACCAAACATTTCATGCCATGGTAACTGAGGTATTGATGAGCAGGATTATACTCAACTTTTTTTAGATATGGCGTTAATGTCACTGGACCACTTCAAAGGTACAAAACTCCAAATGGCTTTTGATATACTTACCGCCCAGAGTTGACCCCCCTACACATATGATATTAGCCATGAACACTACAGGTTGAGTTTCCAAGTTGCACACTATGTTTGAGCATGTATGTGAAAGTGAGGGCAGTATGAAAAACTATTAGGGTGGGAAAGAATGCTCTGGTGACTACACCCATGATCTGACATTAGGCCAGAAGAGTAGCTCTGTGGACGTTTTACAAGAGAATGCCTGTTGCACTCCCTCACTGACTGGAAACACGTTTCATGTTCATAACGTTCTCTTAATTTTTGTCTACCTGTACACTTTTCTTTAATTTTTCTAATTCTAATCAGTGATGAGAAACATGTTTAAAGTCTGATGGAAGACTAGGCCATCCAGATCTACATTGCTGTTTGTCTAAAATTACGCTATTACATTATTCATTAATTAGTTATTGTCCTGTATCAACAAAACCAATGTTTTGAGGTATTTCTTTTATTTATTTCATTGTTTTTCTACAGCGCAAAGTAGGCACCATGTGCATATGTGTGCTGTACAATAATAACTGTACAATAACAATAGCTTACATACAAAAAATGACACACATTAAGAGAAGTGCATAATACAAAACACAAGTATAAAAGTCTTCAAAGGTAAAGGTTATCATCTTTTTTACAGAATCAGAAGGGGTTTTCCCAAACTCAGTGGGACGGCTGCCACACAAGCCTAACTTTTTATGGGGCAATCTAAGGTTTATTTTTTGTTTAACGAAACCCAGGGCAAGTAGTACGTCATTTATCAGTGACTTGTCAACTTTGTAATGATAACGGTGCTGTCAGTGACCTAAGATACGTGTGGATGTAATCCGCGTTAGTTAAGGTGGGCAAGTGGTGCGTTAAGGGGTGTGTTTGGTAAACACTGGTCGTCTACCAAGACTAAATGCCAGAACACCTCTGATGGAGACAGATGGCTGAAATATGAAAGGGACCAGTGTAGTCTTCTCCCTTTTAACTAGTGTGTTTACTCTGTTGAGACAACGGCCAGGTGAATATACTTACTCTGCTCTGACACCAAGAATTACTGTAAATTTCAAACTATGGAATTGCTATTTGTAATTTGATAACGCGAAAAGACGTCAGGGTATGTAGCTTTCTCAACACGTTAATTGATTTTTCTTTTTATTTTACTGCATACAAACTGGTTACTTTTATTTATTTATTATTTTACCAGTGCTTTCTCTCTCTGCACATTCTGTCTCTTGGCAAAGCAACACTTGTGACCTCAGTGACATAGAAGATTTTCTCGGGAGGAAGCAGAAACACGTTAGATCCCCTGTCTTGGGTTCATTTTAAACAACCGTACTGAGTGAGGCTAGTGGACCACTGAGGAGTAGTAAAAGGAGTGCTTGGAGACGTGGGGGTCAGTGCACACTGACGAATCATGGTTCCCTATTTACCTTTTTCTCTGGTCTCTCTCATTTGTTTGGAGAGTGAATCACGTGCCCTAGGGACGTAGAACGGTTCCCACATGTCCTGAGGGACAAGCGATCCCAATGAATCAAGAGTGTATACTGCATACAGCAGTCACTTAGTCTGCCTCAGTCTTTGTCAGCCATTGTTCTCTCACAGCACTAACGGCCCAGCTCACACCTTCAGTCTGGTACCTAGATCCCTTACAGTTCTGGCTGCACTGCTCTCCCCTAAGCCCTGAAGGTAGGGATAATAGGATGCTGAAGGCCAGGAGTGCCAAGCGGGTGGGCTGTGCCTCGGATGTAGGACCACGAGCAAAGCTCTGCGATGGCGCGACTGCCTATGGCCGGGAGACAACTGCTGCCCACTGCGCCACTAAGAGCACACAAGAACCTTTCTAAGAGCAGTTAGTGCACCAGGAAACTAAAGAGAACTAAAAAGCAGAAATCAGACCGCTTTTCTTATGAAAGACTCCTGGTGGGTTTTTGTCAGGCAAAAATGGATGTCAACTTTCTGCGGAACCATAAAAGCTCTGTTCACTTCCGAAAGTCACCATGCAAGTTTCTGTCAGGCACAAAGGCACTTATTCTGAGATGTTTAGCCTATTAGAAAGAAGTTATATGAAAACCATATCCTAAATACTGGAAACCTCCAAAGCTTTGGAAAGAGGTTGGCCTTAAGCAACGTTATGTACTTTAAAATTACAATAAAGGAAGAACAAAATGATCACAAACGTTATACTACAATCACATAAAGAGTAAAATAAATAATAACAGTACATGGAATACAGAAAATATTGATAGAAATAGAGAGCAGAGTAATAACAAAAGTGATAACAAAATGACGAATTAAAATAAAGTGAAATCAAGTGTGGCTACCTAAGTAGGTGGAGTGCATGTATGCAAATTAAAGACATTTAAAGAAATATCGCAAGATGGTTAACATGATGAGAGAAAGAAAAGTGTTTCCAAAACAAAATCACATAGACGATTTGAATTTGCAACCCACAACGACCTTCAATGACATGAGCACAAAGATATATTCCCTAAGCTTCACCAAAGAGCAGATCTTTTTAAAATACTCATGTTAGAAAACAGTCTGCACACTACTTTGGCTTCTGTTTTTTTTTAAATACATACCTATCAATATGAAAGTCATGAAAAAGAGATCAGTTTCGAACTGGAATAGGGGATCCAATCATTTTTTAAATCCATTCCTACCAACAAGCTGCATTTTTTGCAACAATATTTTCCCCTTACAGTGCAGGTCCTTCTCTTCAAGAATTGGAAATAAATCCTTCCCCTCCTTAAATTCATGACTAATAACTCACGATCTTCTGCTTTATACAATCCTTTCAAAATAGATTGTATATTTTTCCGTTTTTAAATCACAAACAAACATGATGCTGCCACAATTCTGTGTTTTCTCACGGATAAACTATTTATCGATCTTTGACAAGTATAATTCACTCATTAATTTGGAAACCAACGAATCATTTCTGGTAGAAGTGCCTACTAGAATTGTGATTGCCAAAAGTAGTGTGCATAAGCGCTAAAGTTTAAAGTCATGGGATCGTCTGGCGATTTCTATTGAATCTATAGGAATCGAACCAAGACTCGTGCCGATGCTGGACCGCCTCATAGACAGCTCAAGTGGTGGTATCTGCCGTAATTCTCGACGAGACACTTTAATTGGAGTCCCCTTCTGGACCGGCACAATACCCTCTAGTGTTTGTGGCTGGGTGAACAGCTGATTCTGGGGTTTAAAAGATGACAGTTCCTTATCTTCCACCGGCTCCTCACCACTTGACAATGTCCTTCTCATCGGTATCACTGATAGTGGAGGCTTTGCTGGTTCAGAGATATCTCCCAAAAGCCTGAACGAGTTCAGCTGCACTTTTGAACTGGAATCCAGGTTCACATGATCTCTGTCTTTTGATCTTCCATTCATTTTGCTACTTTCAGCACTGGATGTCCATTTAAAGTCTTCTGAAACAGGGCCAATATCTTCTTGGTTTTGGATTCCACCAGAAGTGCCAGTGTCTGTAAAAAAACACCCAAAAAAGATATTAATGGTTGGTATTCCTAAAACTATTCATGGCTACCAAATGTCAATTTCCATATCTGTGGGTCCCATTATAGGTTATCAAACTATATTTAGAATCAAATTAGATGTTAAACTTAGAAAATAAATATTAAGAAAAACATTCCCCATTTTTTTAGGCATACACACTGTTTGAGGGTGAGTAGAGAACACAGGTTCCGGAGGGCACACTGAGGACGTCCAGCAGCTAAAGTTAGCATTTGAAGAAGCGTACCGACTGAGATCTTTTGACTCAGCAGGTTTTTCAGCATTTAATCGGATTAATTCCTTAAATATTTTCCGTCTGAATTGGGAGTGAACTTCTTTCCTCGTTTTTTCCTAATTAATATCTATTCCAGTGAAGTCCATCAGTTAGTTCCTGATGGGAAGTCCTGGAAGTGTCGGGTCTTCTTTGTCTTTCTAAAGTGGATGACTGTGTCTTTATGATACAGATATTTTATTGAAGTTCGTGTGGACGCTCGTATGTTTGTTGGTCCTGATGATGACCCTTCAAGTTGTAATGGGTTGAAACGTCATCGACGAAAAGATGTGGTTCTAATTGATGAGGACATATCTATTGTTATGTGTTTTGTCTTTAAACCATTTTTTGTGTATATGTAATTTTGCCTCAGCCATTCTTTACTTTGATTACACACGATATGCTTTTGGTAATTGTTGGTACTGTTTGTGTAACATTGTGAGCGCCATTGTCTTTTTAAAATTTACAAAATACATTTTCTACTTTGTAATACATTTGTTGTATATGGGTATCATGTGCCCTTGAGGTAGGTTTTCTTCGGACCTATACTATGGCCCTGAAAACCGAGCACTAGTACACTGTTACAGCAGTTAACTCTCAGAGTAGCATGGCAAGCAGTGCAAGCCTTCCCAGGGAGACATTGTAGGAGGAGAGTCAACACTCAACAATCAAAAGAGGAGTATTATGTTATTCACTAGATAGTGCTACACAAAATAATAAACAGGGCACAATGTTCTTACGAGAAAAGGCAGCAATGTAAGTAACAAGGCAAAATCACTGGAGTAGGCTTACAGTGAAAATGCAAGTAGTTAGTTGATTCTAGAGCCTGTAGGTCAATCTATAGACCATTCAGTCTTAATTCACTTTAACAATCAGGCCCCGGTCTGATGCCTAGGGCCACTTGTCAGCTTAGGCGCAAATCAGGTTTATCTGCTCTGCTGGAAGCAGTTGAACCCTGGAAAGAGCTCCTCACCATGGTGTACTGCAGATGGGTGGCCCTCACCTCTCTTCTGAGGATGCAAAGGAAGCTCCAAATGCTGGTATGTGAATGTAGCAGTGAGTTTCAGAGGGCAAACAGGCCCAGTGCAACTTCCCCAGCTAAACAGTGAATAGCCCACCCTTTAGTTCTTGGCGAGGTTGTCATTTCCAAACACTTGAATGTAACGGCCAGAATCAGCACCAGTTGCCAATCCTCAAGCACAAAATAGGGAGACTGCGGGGTTTGGTTAAATTTGTCTTTGTTGGTGCAGTGCATCAATATGCTGTTGGAGCACAGGGAGGCTCATTCTCCAAGCTTGCGTTGTCTCCGACGACATCCAACCAATTAGGGGTGACCACGGGCATCCATCACACCTGATGCAATTACATGGATGCAGGTAGATGCACCCCAGCACTCGGATCAATAGCTGAGATTTCCCTCATTTGAGTCTATAGTCCTTGGTAGTTCCTTTCTCGCAGGCATTGCACATAGGATTCTCCTCTAGACAGACTTCCGTCTGAAGAGGTATCCTCCACTCCTCCCTCTCAGCCAGTAAGGCTTCAGGCCAAGATAGATCTATAGCTCTCTTCAAGAGGCTGATGCAGATTTCCAGATTATGTTCCCTCCTCACCTATGAGAGACTGGCTGGTACGATCCCTACCTCACTAGAATTCCATGACACTATGTGGACTGTCTCCTCTTTGAACACACTTTAACAACACCTTTGGTAGGTTTAAGGCACTTTCTTCACTTTACCAAGAATGGTGATTGCACTGTCATTATTCTGGGGCCAGTTCGAGGAGGTTCTCTCTCACCGTGCATCCCTTCTCTCCAGAGCACACACAGTCTTTGATCCCATGTCAAGGTTCCACAGTAGGAAGTGAGTGGAGTGTCTCCAAGTGTAGCACCAAAAACAAGAGTACCAGAGTTAAGACCTTGCTCTTAGAAGAAAAATACCTTTTGTGAGTAGCACCTATGGGATAGGCAAAAGGTAGACTCTGAAAGAACAGTTACTTCAGGCACTTCAAAGGAGATCACTATCTGAACCTCCCCATGCCCTCCATCCTATCTAATGAGAGTTCTCAGGAAGGCATAATCAGGTAGACCAGCCCTGTCTCTATTCACCCACAGCCAAATATCTTGTGCCTCTCAAAAGGCTCAGGAATGCCAGCAATACACTTTGCTAGTTCGGGAGGCAGTGATCCACTCACCATCTTCAGCCATGCTTTACCAGGGGCAATCCAAAATGGGTCCCACTCATAACACTTACCTATCTGACTTAAAGCTCTTTGTTGCCAGTCACCTCAACACAAGATGTCAGTCTGAGGACCTAGATACAGTGCTTCAGCTGAAATTCACACAAGGCCTGTATGCTACTCGCTAATTACAAGGAGCTGGAAAAACGTTTATGCCAACTTTCCATGGACTAATATAAGCAAAAATAGTATTATTTAAAAAATGGTATGCTGTCACCACCACTAAGCATCTAAAAGACTACAAGAACAGAAGTCTTATGTAGGAAAGCGGGCATGCTTTGTATGCCCCTCCAAACCATACAGTCTCACTCTGGCTTTCAATACTGTAACACATGTCAAGCCTCGAAGCTTCTTGAGCCAGCTCCTTGCTTATGTCTGGATGGCTTTGTTGTCTATCTCACGTGTGAGCTATTCATTCAGTGGCTTTCCTCCCTACTTTCTCACAGTGTTCTGACTGCATGAATTATATTTCTCCATTGCTGACACGAGGAAACTCTTTTACTTAGTATTCAGCACTCCATGGGAGTGCATGTTTTTCCTTGCACTGCCTTCTAGATCTGAGACCTATTGGCTTTGTCAATGCCGATTTGAATTGTTATGTTGCTTGCATGCAAGAAGAGGGAACTCCAGTAGACCCAAACCCTCATACCCCTTTTCCATGTTCCTTCTCTGGAAATTTTTTGCTGATTGTTTTTTAATTACATTTTCAATTCCCTATTATTGTATCCTAAGAATTTATGAGTGATACATATTAAGAATCTTTGAGAGTTTTCATTCTCCAGATATCAGGCTCTGAATGCAATCCCAGTTACAATATGTACTTTTATGTGAACTCATGTTTTCGTGTTATTCGTGAGTGTCCATAACAGAGTGTCTAATTTTGACCACATCAATAGTGTGTTATTTGGATCCATTTTTCATACTGAGAAAACAATAGTGATCCAGTTAGGCTACTGCGAAGGATAATATTAAAATCAACTATCCAGAATTATGTCTCTGGAATGTAAAGCGCACGCTGCACCCGAGCCTTCTTCCATGAAAGGAATGTTATTTTAAACTCTAAATTCATAAATAGCCTTCATTGGCAGTAACTAAAATTCACAGATTATAAATCAATGTAAACAGTCCATATGTATTTGTACAAAGATCAGTTAACTGGGATCAATGCACCTCTTGAGCTGAGGATAAATTCGGTTGCGGGTAATATCCCTCTTGTTATCGCTTCCACTTCAGAGTTTAAAGGCTTCCGTGGATGAAGGGCAGGGTGAAGGAGAAAAGCCGTAGAACAGGTTGAGGAACTCTTTCTAAGGAGGAAAGTCATTCTAGTCACTCTAACTACATTGCTTTCCGGGGATTACTGCCTAATTAAAAGGAGCGCTGTCCTGGTTTTGACCGGTGCCGGGGAAGGATCAGATTTTGGAGAGAGCTGTTTCCTTGTGATGATGCTTCTGACATTTCTAAGAAGTGATCTGTGTTACTTGCCTAGCCTAGCTGAGAGTTGGCCTTCCAATAATTCAGTGACATCATGTTGTAAGAAGGGTAGGAGGGTAGTGAGAGGTATTGTGACCTTGAGACCTTGTGCTGGATAGCACAGCAAGTATCTATCAACACTATGACAGGATTTGGCTGGGTCTAAACTGGGGTGGCATGGTGAGCAAAAGAGTGATGTATTTAACCCAGATCTCTTGAATGGGGGTGAATGTTTTGATCTGTTCTGCATTCCATCCATCATTTGTGTGTCTTTTACTTTCTCGCCCTAAGTGCGCCGGGTATGCCCAGACGTGGGACCCGGGCTCACTGTGCCACTGGATTCTAGCTAGCCTGGCTGATGAGGGGTGAAACCTTGAAACCGGTCCTAAGATGCTTGTTTCCGATCCAGGGAGGACCTGGCATGGCAGTTCGGGCTGGACTGTTCCCATGAGTAACAGGGTCAAGACCAATTTGCATATGGCTGACTTGGCAGTTCGGGCTGGACTGTTCCCATGAGGAACAGGGTCAAGACTGATTTGCATATGGCCAGGTCTAAACTGGGGTGGCATGGTGAGTAAAAGAACAATGGATTTAACCCAGATCCCTTGACTGGGGGTGAATGTTTTAATTTGTTCTGCATTCCGTTCATCATTTGTGTGTCTTTAGGATTTGCTTTTCAGCATAGTTGCTCAAGTGCTTTTCTTCAGATCAAGATTTGGAATTAGATAAAAATGCAAGACTTCTTAACTGGGGCTGGGTTGAATACCATTTTAACTGCAGAGGAACACTGGGAGGACTGTGCCTAAGCATTACCTGAATGTTTGCCCCAGTGACTTGACACAGAAATGTGAAAGCCGGAGGCCTGATTATGACTTAAAAGATAGTTAAGTTTGGGTCTGTTAAAATCAATTTATTCTGTCAACTGGGGCAAAATGTACTTTTGGAGACTGTCTACTTGGTGAATGTTCTGTGTATCCAGGCGCAGCTCTTGGCCTCAAAGGATTTCCTGTTACCGGAAAGCACTAGGAATAGCAAGCAGACTTCTGCTTTTTTTCCCGTTTTTTAACAGTTTTTTATCGGCAGAACAGACAAATGATCACAATACAAATTATTGTGTCATGAAAATTCCGTTTATCACTAGGCATGTGTTTACATTTTCGGAGTCCATTAATCTGTTTGGGGTTATGCCTCAAGAGACCAGTTCCCACTTGTCAACCATACTTATGGACCGATTTGTGTATGTACGCTTCAGTTTGTACCCATATCATGCTTATCTGCCATTGTCACTTAAAAAAATCAAAGGAAAAAAAATCCTGGTGCCTAATTTAGTACCCCGTGTAATGGACCCGGGTTAAGTTATATGGTGTAATGTTTATATCTGTACTGTGATGTCAGCAGGGCTACTCACTCTATTAGGGAGTGGTGGGGAGGTCAGGTCGAGGGAGGGGGTATATAGAAGTTTGGTCCCGGAGTGGGCAGTGCTCGGATTACATAAATGGGGGTCAATGCAATAGAGCCTAGCCCAGGGCACATGCTTATCTCATGTTTGCCCTTTATGTGGCACCGCCACCCGTTCATTCCTCCAAGCTGTGACACATGAAACAGTTCTGAGGTGGTTTATTATTATTTATGAGCTCCTGAGAAAAATCTGGTGTTAGCTCATCCCAACACCTAGCAATCATGAATGTTCTCAGGGCCCTGGCCTCTGCTCTGTACAATGCTATGCTTTCACTACCTAAAAATTCAACTACAGTCAAACACCACTGCCTGATGGGCGGCCCACACTAGCCTACTAGTGCATGGTGATGGCCCTTTGCAACTGATTTAACAGAATCTACTGAACTCTGGCATTTCTTGAGATTGTTTGGGGGTATTCTAATATGCTATCCTACTCTTTGTTCTGGAGCGGTCTACCAATGTCATTTTCTTCATTTGTGAATACCAATCATACTTGTACAAGCTATCTATGATTAAGTGGTATGCCAAGGACTTCTAGGTCAAGCTTTGGAGACTTATTTCATGAGACAGAGTGTTGGGAATTAAAGAAGATCCTGCAACAGGTGAGGACTGTGGTCACTTGTAGAAATCTTTGTTAAATGATATTCTGGGTGAATTGTGTTAACCGATTTCATATGGTGGGAACGATTGCAATAACATTCATCAAGAGGCTTTGGCCATTGGGGCTCTGTCCTTCGGTTTTCATTAAGATATGGGTTAAAGTAGAACTAATTTTATCATACAAGGTTTTTGAATCAAGAACCAAGATAGTACAATTAGGTGGGTGCGCGACATTGATATCACCAAGCTTGCGTTCAGCTACAACAATTGTAAGTGTATGGCTTGCTCTGAGACTTTTTGAACTTGACAATAAGTACAGAGCATGGAAAATGAATCCTACTTTATGTCGACCTCTGTGACCTACATGTAAATTTGGCCTGTTGGAGCATCTGAATCTTCAGAAAAGTAATAAAGTCCCAAATGAGATGTTATAATGCAGAACCGGCCAAATGCACTTATAAGTCAGCCTTTTTTCATTGTACGAATCGGCTATCCAAAGCTTCCATTTGGATATAGACCCAGTTTGATCCTGTGGAGCATTTTCAAAGACAAACATTTTGCCTAATTTGGTTTTTACAAGGAACGTAATACAGGAGTAAACCTGTTAACCCAGTTGAGACCGGGTGAAGTATAATAACAAAGCAACAATGTCTCAACCAGTAATCTTTTAAAAAGACAATTATAATAAGTGCATGAATCCCTGAAGGAGGGAAAACAGGAGACCAAGATAAGGAATAAGGGTTGTTATTTTAGCAAGTAGTTATAACAGCACTACATTACAAATGGATTAGAGTAACCAAACAACCAATTGTGAACTGACCATGCTGGGTGTAAGTGATAAGTGCAGTGACACAAGTGATACAAACACAGCGTGAGACGGCGCAAAACAATAAAGACAAATAATAATCAAGGATCAAATGGTATGAATCAAATTAATACAGAAATAATTCATTTTTCATAGATTTAAAAAATGATCCCATGGCAGCCAAAAGTTACACTGTAATGTCGATGACGTTTCGACCTTGTCAAGTATAGGTCATCATCAGAACAATGGTTACAAATTTTAGTAGTGCTGAGAGCACACGGCGAATAAATCTCATAGGGTGAAGCAATCACAGTGGGAGTTGGGGGCGCTCAATATCAGCAAATGCTGAGAGGCAATTATTCAGGAAACATCAGGGCAAGAGACCATGACTTTGCTATCCGAAAATTAAATCGGCAGCGTTATAACCAAGAGTCCATGGCTCAACAAAGCTTGCAGGGCATCGCATCAATGCGTATTTTAATTACTACAGCTACTCCAATGAATGCGTGAAGATTGCGTGATGTGATAATTATGCTGTCCGTAACATTAAACGGCAGCAGGAGGCGTCAGTAATCTCCCCGCTCGGTAATAAATGTAAGGCCAGGAATTCATCACAGGAGACGAGTACAGCATAGTCTCATTTTGTGACATTGACCCAATCACAGGTTTTTCATCAAGATTTCTGGGCATTGTCAATGGTACTCACAATATGTACCTAAACTCTGGGACTACAGCTCCAGGTTAAATTTGCTTGAAATTGTTCTTCCATAACATATAGAGTAAAGGAACAATTTCCCAGATGCTATCCTGCTTAGTCCACTCACAGGTAAGCCACAAGGTCTGCATGGGCCGTGGTCATATCTGAAAAGGTCACTTATAAATGTTTTATTATGTTGTGCTGATTTTTGATAATTGCAAGAATTTGGTTTTCATTTGTAATATTTTCCCTCCTGCCATAACTTTAATTTGTATATGTGGGAGTCTTTTTGGGTAATTAAGAGTACTGAATGTTTAGGAGGGTTTTCTTTGCTGTTAATGTGACAAAACAGTCACAATGGTGTTTTAAACCCTTCTCCAATATTCTACAGGTGTGGCACCTTTACTACCTGAAATTATTTGTATCTCTTTTTTTCTCCTTCTATATTGCAACATTTCTTAGCATTTTATCTTTTACGTTGGTGTTTTTCATTTCAAAACGTGTGCTTTACTGTTTGTTACACTCTACAACAATTTTCTCCCCATTCAATTCCCAGCTACCAAGAGGATCCAATGTCAACCTACTGAAACCTGGCTGCCTCAGTTGTTCCTTCAGATTGGCCAGTTTGGGAGCTCAGTCACAGCCATCTTTAAGTATGTACCCACTCTCCTTTGTTATCTAGCAGTCAAAGTCCCTACAGGTAAATAGCAGCACTGAAATACGCGGGTTGCACTTTTACAGTGCGCTTTAAGCCTCCCTGGACGTGCACACATAGTATTTTGATGACGTAAGCAGATACAGAAAACTATTCACTTAGCTACGGTTTTTATAGGTACATGAGACCATAGAGGCATGGCACTCATTTTTTAATGTCTGATATTTTTAATTTTGTATACATATTATCTTAGGACATACATAACATCTGATGCATACAATACTGTCATGCAATGGTGGTAAGATCAATTAAACTACCACACAAAAGCATGCGGATGCATCACTGGTGGTGATGTGCTGGCAGTGTGCTCACTCCCACCTGGAACTGTCAGCATCTCCTGGAGCTATTTGGCTGGCGAGTCATGCACTGGACAAGCATGCTTTGGAGTCGTCTTTTACCCGAGAAACTATAACAAAAGGTTACTTGCTTATAATTCCAGTTCTGCATCGTAGGAATGCTCACTGAAGTCATATACATAAAATATCCCCATACAATGGCAGGAATATTCTATATTTATGAGTCACTGAGGATTCTACGATGTAGAAGTATTTGAAGCACCCCCAACCCTATTCGCTACTCTCTGGGGATGACTGGCAATGACCATGAAACACGCGTCCAAAGACCCAAGGACTGGCTACTGTAACACTGATGGCAGACTCTTTCTACTTGTTGGTACTTAAAACAACTATGAACTGCTAACAACCAGAATACTCTAGAGAGAACTGGTGTTGATATTCTGGCAGTGTGCGTGCCCCACCTGCTATTGTTAGCTTCTACTGGAGCTGATTGGCTAATGAATCATGAGATGAACCTTTACTGTTTGGAGTGGCACTTTACTTGAGAGACTATACACAGCATTTTAAGCACCCCTAAACTTGCTTGCTATTTTCTATTGATGACTGGCAATGACGTGGGCAGAGAAGCAAGCGCTGGCTGAGCTAACAAGGATGGTTGTCACTTTAAACTTGTGAGTACATGAAACGTCTATGGGCTGCGATAACCAGAACGTATGCGGGAGAACTGGTGCTCATATGCCGTCAGGGTGCCCCCTGTAGAACAAGTTACTTACCTTCGGTAACGCTTTTTCTGGTGGATACAGTATCTGCCTGTGGATTCCTCACCTTGTGAATATCCCCTGTGCCAGTATTCCACTGAACTTTTTTCCCCAGCTCTCTACGCTGACGTGGACGTCATAATGCTTCGGCTCCGCTCGCGACTCCGTATGACGTCACCGGAGCCATAAGAGAGCCACGTCGGCGTGATGACGTCAGTTCCACCCATTTTTTCCGTGCCTCCGAGGCACACAGGTGGACCAACGACAGATTCAAAGTATACACAGTATACAATATACAATCAAATATACATAGTACATAAACAAAAGGAAAGCTAAAGAAAACAAGCATTTCCTACCAATGTACCAGAAAGAAAGAAGCTACAAAGCATAACAACATCTCAAGCTAGACATCTTTTAAGGTATACAAAGGTGGACAACGGGGAGGCGGGTGGGCCAGTGAGGAATCCACAGGCAGATACTGTATCCACCAGAAAAAAGCGTTACCGAAGGTAAGTAACTTGTTCTTCTGATGGATACACCTGCCAGTGGATTCCTCACCTTGTGAATAGATTCCCACAGCAGTCCCACTCCCGGAGGAGGGTGTCCACCTTCCTATACCAAAAAGTCCTGCAAGACAGAGCGCGCGAAGTGGCCCTCCCTCCTCATCTCAGAGTCCAAGCAATAATGCTTTGCGAAAGTATGGAGGGAGGCCCATGTCGCAGCTTTACAAATGTCTGCCACAGGAACACCCCTGGCCAAAGCAGAAGTAGACGATTTAGCTCTAGTTGAATGAGCCCTAATACCCTCAGGAAGAACCTTACCAGCCAGGGCATAGCAGATCTTGATGGCAAGGATGATCCATCTCGATAAAGTACGCTTGTGCACAGCTCTTCCTTTAGAATGACCAACATAACCCACGAAGAGCTGATCGTCCAAGTAAAAGCTCACAGCTCTCTTTGGGTCCAGGCGATGAAGTCTTTCCTCCTCTTTGGAGGGATGAGGAAGTGGATAAAAAACAGGGAGAGTAACAGACTGCCCCAAATGAAACGGAGTAACTACTTTAGGCAAGAAAGCAGCCCTGGTCCTGAGAACCATCCTTTCAGAATGTAATGTTAAAAAAGGGGGTTTAGAACTGAGAGTTTGAAGCTCACTCACCCTCCTTGCCAAGATTATGGCTACAAGAAAGACCGTCTTAAAGGACAACAACCTCAAAGGACAACTATGAAGAGGCTCAAACGGAGTCCCCATCAGAAAAGTTAAGACAAGATTAAGGTCCCACTGTGGCATTACAAAAGGAGTAGGTGGAAACCTGTTTGTAAGTCCTTTGATAAACCTTAGAACAATAGGAGATTTAAATAATGACGGTTGATCAGGAAGACATAGAAAAGCCGATAAGGCTGATAGATAGCCCTTGACCGTGGCCACAGCACAGCCCTGCCGAGCCAGGGAAAAAGCAAACTGAAGCACATCAGAAAGATGGGCTTTTAAAGGGTCAATGGATCCCTCTCCACACCACTTAACAAACTTAGACCACCTATATGAGTAAACGGACTTGGTGGAGTGTCGCCTGGCCGATAAAATAACATCCACCACATCAGGCGGGAGAGAGAAAGAACTCAGGTTGCCCCGTTCAATCTCCAGGCATGAAGGTGTAAGCTCTGGAGGTGGGGGTGTAGAACCTGCCCCTCCGACTGCGAGAGGAGGTCTGCCCTCAGTTGGAGATGGCGCGGAGGGCACGAGGAGAGGTGGAGAAGTTCTGTATACCACACCCTTCTTGGCCAATCCGGGGCGACCAATATAACTTGGGCCCGGTCTTGGCGAATCTTCCTCAGAACCCGAGGAATCAAGGGTATGGGAGGAAACGCGTAAAGGAGTTATGAGCCCCAACTCAACTGAAACGCGTCTCCCAACGCTCCCTGCATCGGATACTGGAGACTGCAGAATGACAGGCAGTGCGCGTTCTCGCGGGTGGCGAAAAGGTCCACCCGAGGAGTCCCCCACGTCCGAAAGACGAACCACCTCTGGATGGAGCCTCCACTCGTGGTCGGCGGAGAACTGCCGACTGAGACTGTCCGCACGTACGTTCAGCACCCCGGACAGATGACTTGCCATTAGACAAATCTGATGGTCCTGATCCCAGGACCATAGACGCAGAGCCTCTCTGCAGAGACAACGCGACCCCACTCCTCCCTGCTTGTTGACATACCACATCGCGGTAGTGTTGTCCGTCAGGACTTGAACAGACTGACCGCGAAGGGAAGGGAAGGAAGGCCTTGAGCCAAACGAATCGCCCGCAATTCCAGAAGGTTGATGTGAAGCAACCTTTCCTCTGGAGACCAAAGACCCTTGATCTCCAGATCCCCCAGATGAGCACCCCACCCTAGGGAGGAGGCATCCGTTATCACTGTGGCCACCGATGGAGGCAGATGGAAGGGCTTCTCTTGAGACAGATTGCCCTCCACGCTCCACCAAGATAGATCCGCTGCAGCTTCTCTGGAGATCCTGATCGACTCCCTGAGATCTCCGTTGTGCTGATACCACTGCCTGCGGAGGCACCACTGGAGCGCCCTCATGTGCCAGCGTGCATGGTGACCAACAGAATGCAGGAAGCGAACAGACCGAGCAGACGAAAGACCTTCACAACTGGAACAACCGCTCCATTGTGGAATAAAGGGATCATCTCCTGAATGTCGAGAATTCTTTGAGGAGGAGGAAATGCTCGACACACAGTAGTGTCCAGTACCGCCCCTATGAACAGGTTGCGTTGAGAGGGCACCAGGTGAGATTTGGACACATTGATCGAAAAACCCAAGTCGAATAACAGCTGAGATGTTACATGCAGATGATGTTGCACCATCTCTGGGGACTCTGTCTTCAGAAGCCAGTCGTCCAGGTAGGGGAAAACCGGAATCCCCAACCTCCTGAGATGGGCAGCCACCACTGCCATCACCTTCGTGAAGACTCGAGGTGCGGTAGTAAGACCAAACGGGAGGACCGCAAACTCGTAATGTTGCGACCCAACCGTAAAACGGAGATACTTCCTGTGCGACTTCAGGATTGGGACATGGAAGTACGCGTCCTGCAAGTCGATCGACACCATCCAGTCTCCTTGCTGCAACGCTTGAAGAACCTGCGCAAGGGTCAGCATCTTCAATTTCTCCTGTCTCAGGTAAAAATTCAAGACTCTGAGGTCCAGGATTGGACGCAATCTGCCGTCCTTCTTGGGAATCAGGAAATACCGGGAGTAGCATCCCTGAACCCTTTCCTGCTCTGGAACCACCTCTATCGCACCCTTTTCAAGCAAAGCTAGAACCTCCTTCTGCAAAAGAAGCAGATGGTCTTCTGAGCAATAACCCTGGCAAGGAGGGTAAGGGGGAGGAAACTCCCGAAAGGGAAGGGCGTACCCAGTCTCCACGAGGTTTAAAACCCAAAGGTCGGTTGTAACAGATTTCCAACCTCGCAGAAAGTGGGACACCCGACCCCCCACAGGTCCCACATGATCTAGGATGGGGGATCTAGGGCTGCTTCCCTGAAGCTTCATTGGGAGCAGAGGAGGCAGAAGATGAAGATGGGTTGCGGCCAGAACCTCTCCGTCCTCTTTGTCTTCCTCTATACGATCAATAGAGGGGATTCTGCTGCTGCTGTTGCTGCTGCTGCTGAGGCTGCCGGAAGGAGCGAAATGAAGATCTGCCAAAGCCTCTGAATTTCCTAAGCCCAAATCCTTTAGCAGGAGTCTGCAGACCCAAAGATTTCGCCGTCACCCTACTCTCTTTAAATCTCTGCAAGGCGGAATCAGCATTTTCGCCAAAACGTTTTTGTCCGTCAAAAGGCAAATCTACCAAGGTGGCCTGAACATCCGTAGAAAAGCCAGAAGAACGAAGCCACGCTTTCCTCCTAGTGGCTATCGACGATCCCATTATCCTTGCCACAGAATCAGCTGTGTCAAGTCCCGACTGAATTACCTGCCTTGCAGCAGCCTGAGTGTCAGTGTCCACCTCCATAAAAGACGCCTTATCCCCTTCTGGCAACTTAGGGGCTAATGATTTCATAGAGTCCATCAGAGCATGGACGTAGCGCCCTAGTAAGCAGGTGGCATTAGTGGATTTAAGCGCCATGCTCCCTGAAGAAAAGGCCTTTTTAGCTGCCTGATCAGCCTTTTTGGACTCCCTGTCCGCAGGAGTCTGAGGGAAGGCTCCTGAAGCATGCTTCGAGCATGAAGCCTGCACCACCAGGCTTTCTGGAGAAGGGTGAGAAGACAGAAAACTTGGATCCCCAGGAGCCACCCTATATCTCCTTGCCACCTGTCTGGAGACTGCCGGCAAAGAAAGTGGCTTACGCCAGACATCCAAAACTGGCTCCAAAATAGCCTCATTAAAAGGCAACAAGGGTTCACTAGTCGAAGCTGGCGAATGTAGTACCTCAGTCAGAAGGTTTGGTTTATACTCAGCAGAGGGCAACTGCAAGTCCAGCAACTCTGCGGCCTTCTTTATCACTAAATGATAAGGAGCCAGCTCCTGCGGTGGAGAGGATCTAGTAGAAGAATGCTCCCACTCCGGAGTTGTATCAAGACCACTAGCCTCTTGAATCCCTTCAAAGTCGTCGGAAGATGTATCCACCTCACCTTCTTCCACCTCCTCCCTATAGCGCTCCTCTTCCAAGACTCTCTGAGCCTCTCTCCTTGAGCGGATCCGAGGAACCGGCGCCGGCGGCGCCGTACGCGGAGTCGGTGGAACCGAACGTGGAGTCGGCGGTGTCAGAGTCGGCGGCGCCGGAGTCGGCGGCGCCGGACGCGGAGCCGAGGGAGTCGGCAACGGCGTCGAGGAGGGCTCCGAAGAAGGTCGATCCAATCGAAGTCGAGATGGATCCCCAGACAGCGCCGGAAACTGCCACGAAGGAGCCATCAGCAAAAAGGGCATAAATGGGGCCTGAGCATAATGCTGCGGCACCCCCAAGGTGTATGTCATAGGACCCACGGGACCAGAAGGTGCGCCGGATGGGAAGGCAGCCCGTTGAAAAATCCCATACATAGCATTTAGAAAATGCGTCGAATCCACACCCGGAGTCGGGAACTGTGGATAAGGGATTGATCCTGAATCCGGCTGAGGCGTACCTGGAACCGGAGCCGCAAAGTCCTCGACAGGAGCCACAGGATCAGCCGGCTCTGGAGAAGGCTCCTTTTCCTGTTCTTGCTCCACCTCAGAAGCAGAAGACTCCACTGGCGCCGGTGACTGCGCCGGTGACTGCGCCGGCGACTGCGCCGGGGACCGTGCCGGAGTCCGCTTCGGCGAAGGAGATCTCTCTGGAGACTTCCCAGGAGATGGAGATGGAGAAGGAGACACATCCTTACTTCGACGTCGAGGCGAAGCCAATCTCGAAGCCTTGCTCTTCGAAGACCGGCGCTGAGAGCTATGCTTCCTTTTCTTATGGTGTTTCTTCGACTTCGAAGAATGCGAAGTCGACGACTCCGGCCTCGATCTCTCCTTCTTCCTACCTCTCTTCTCCTTCTTTGCCTTGGCCATGAAGAGCTTTGCCTCTCTTTCCTTCAAGGCCTTGGGATTCATCCTTCTGCAGCTGGAACAGTCCTCCACGTCGTGGTCAGAAGAAAGGCACCACAAACAATCTTCATGAGGGTCTGTCATCGACATGTGGCCCCCACATTCCCTACAAGGTTTGAAACCTGACTTCCTAGTCGAAGACATGGTGAAATCACCAACATTAACCACTACAAGACTGCAAAGTAGCAGGAGAGTACTGGAAAACCGTTGCGCGTCGACGGCGCGGAAAAAAAGGGAACTGACGTCATCACACCAACGTGGCTCTCTTATGGCTCCGGTGACGTCATACGGAGTCGCGAGCAGAGCCGAAGCATTATGACGTCCACATCGGCGTAGAGAGCTGGGGAAAAAAGTTCCGTGGAATGCTGGCGCAGGGGATATTCACAAGGTGAGGAATCCACTGGCAGATGTATCCATCAGAAATTGCAGGCATTTGGTCAATGAGAAAAAGCAATGCTCTAGAGACATTTCTATTGCATCTTTTATCCTCAAGTTAAGCACATTGTGGCATGACAAAGGGAGATGGAGAAAACAAGTGCTGTTGATGTTTCAAAAAGCGAATCACAACCGGTGACTAAAACAATGTGGGCAGGTCGGCAACCTTAAAGGGCCTAAAGAGCATAACTATATCCTTTAACTGTGCCCAAAGGAAAGCCTTGCTGGGGGAGAGATAACAAAATGTCAGATAACTTGGCCTGGAGAGGGGTCAATCTAGAATGTGCTACACCAAATGCTGTTACATTCCTCCATTGACCGAAGAGACTGACTTTGTTTGTAAAGGGCTTTTATTAATCTCTCACGATCCTTTATGTAACATTCTACAGGCTGCAATCATGGTTCGTTTTCTCACACTGGGTTGACAAGTCGCACTAGTCCGTAGCACGTTTTGTATTAACATTTTGGCTTTAGGATTCTGGATGGTTATAATTTTGACCGTCCACATTTAACAGTTACCTGCTTTTGAACCTGTGTTGGTATCTAGCATGTATAATTGGTGAATCTTTTTTCTTGAATCTAGGTGAATCTTTTTTCTTGAATCTACAGTAATCCCTGATGAAGGGTATTTTTCATCCGAAATGCATCGAGTTATGCATTTCAACCATGAACACCTTCTCAAGTTGTGAATGCTATATTTTCGTCACATACAAATGTGATGTAACATTTGTAATAAAACCACAAGCCTACAAGCAACTCCTTAAATCATGTTGCATAATTGATAATTGCATCATTGATTAAATTTTTTTTCAGCATTGTATCATTTGATTATTCAGAATATTCAGATTTATATTGGTCACTATGAAGCCCAAGGGCATCAGATGTGCGTGTTGTGTCTACTACACTTCGGTGATCTAGATTTTCCCAATGTGCTGCACCAAACCATAAATTTGTCCGACCGGTCAATACAGCTTTTGTTGAAGGACACGTGGCTACCGAGATGACATCAACCTCCTCTGGAGGAAGGTCAAAGATGGTCAGTTGGCGCTGCTGAAACTCTATGAATGAAGGTGGAGATTGCAAAGGTACAGATGCAGGACCCTATCCTGTTGCTATGCCAGCAGGTCCTTCCAGAGAGGCAGCCTGATCGGAGGACAGATACTCATGCCCGAGAGTTCTAGATACCAAACTCTCCATGCCCAAACTGGGGCTACTATGTTCACTTGGACTCAGTTGGTCTTGATCTACTTCGGAACTCAGGGCAGAAGAGGTATTGGGGGGAAGGCATAAACGAGTCAAAGAGTCCACTCTAGGTGGAATGCGTTTCCTAGCAAGAGACATTTTGGAAACCCCAATTCGCAGAAGTGCTGACATTGCGGAGGCAATAGATTGAGCCAAGGTTCTCCCCATTCACAGAAGAGAGCTTGCACCACCTATGGTTGTAACTGCAACTCGTGATCCGCTAAGTGTCAACAGTTAAGTTCGTCCACCCTGGCATTCAAAGATTATGCCAGGTGGTTCACCACCAGGAAGATCCTGTGATGGTCTAGCCATCTCCAGAGGTGTATTGCCTCCTGGCACAGGACCTAAGACAGGACTCTGCCCTTCTGTTGCAGTATCACGTGGCGATGGTGCTGTCCTTAAGCACCTGCACCAGATCCCCTCCTGTGGGGGATGGAACAAAGGATTTTAATGCCAAGCGAACAGCCCACAGATCCAGGGGGTTGATATGGAGGCGGGCCTTTGCCGGAAACCAGAGGCCTCTGATATCCGCCTCTCCCAACCTGCTCTCCTTGAACTGCTATAAGGCTGAATGTGCCTTGTCCCCAAACAGGCAAGTCCCATCAAAGGGCATGATCATGAGGGATGACTGGACATTGCTTGAAAAAATGGTGGACTGCTTCCATACGTGGCAACGAATTGCAACGTTGGTGCCAATAGCCCACCCAATGGAATAGTGAAGAATTGTGAACTTGGCTGCATCACAACCGTTCTGTATGGCTTCAGTTAGGACAGGCTAGCGGTCTTCTGGGCTACCTGGGAGGACTTGAGCCACTGAATCCCAAAGGGCCTTGGAATAACAGCACCAGAGGCCAGCTGGAATTCACAAATCTGAGGACCAGGCTGATAGAAGAAAATACCCACTTCCCAAAGGTTTACCTCCCTTTTATCAGGGGGAGCAGTTGGAAAGGTATTTGGGTTCTTAAGACTTGTGGATGCCAGCGCCAACAAGCTTTAAGGGGAGGGGCGCTGAGACAAAAACGCAAGGTTGGCTGGAGCAGGAGGGTAGGGAATAAGAGAAGGCTTGACTCAGGGGAAGTGTTAAGGTCACTGGCTTGTTGAAAGTCATCATAGCAATTTTCTTTGTGGAATGGTTGACATATTTCCTCACCAGCATTGTAATTTTGTCTAAATCCATACCAAATAAGGAATGCACCATATGTTTGCTTCCTTGTGGAGGAGGCAAGTCAAGTGGGGGGAGGCAGCGCTTCAACGGAGGTCGAGTACGGTCTCGGACAACATAGCAATGGCCCAGACTCGGGGTCGGAGAGCACAATGGGCCCCTCGTCCACCGGGGTCGGTATTGGCATTGAGGCTCCAGGAACCAGCGTGGAGCATGGCACTGGTGGTGGAGTCGATGCAGGAGCAAAAGGAGGACCAGTGGTTGGTTTGTAGTGTCCAACCTGTGACAAGGGAGTTGATAGTGATCCGAAGAGTCAGCGCATGGCTTCGCAGAACCCTTCAATCTACTTTGGTGTTGCAGACAGCCCCGGAAACGCAGGTTGTGCTGGGACAAGTAGCAGGATGGGCTCCGAATTTGACTGACTTCAGCAGCAAGATCGAGAGGTATGGCGACACCCTTGCTCCTTCTCAGAAGAATTTGAATCGCGAGAGCGGACTGATTTTTTTATGTTTCTTCTTCAACATACCCAAAGGATTGGAGCGCAATGAGACTGACTTTGGGAACTACTTATGTGACTTCTGGACTGGGAAGGGGACCGACCCTTCGACTTGGACCGGTCTCATTGCTGAGTCTATCAGTGCTTGCCGATGTAGAGCTTCGCCTTGTGGTACTATATGGCCTTCAGGTTCATCAATGCGCATTCACTGCAGGCCTTAGAGTTGTGACTTGACCCCAGGCAACACAGGCAAACCCGAAGAGGAGTAACAGACATTTGTTTGTGACAGTCCTTACAGGGTTGAGAATCAATTGTCTTAGGAGGTGATATTTCCCTTGCACACTGTAAAAGGTTTAGAAAAAACTGTCTCAAAGAAACAAGAGATGGCTCTGGATCCTTGTCTAGTGGAATGGAAGGAAAGGAACACATTTTACCTAAACATATCTGAAGTTACAGTTTTTCATATCTGAAGTTACAGTTTTTCAAAGTATTAGAAAATTTTGTAGAGGGACAAGCATTTCCTTGAGAATAAGTTGGGAAGTTGTTACAAAGCTTGGGTATCCTTGGTATGTGCATACCAACTCCTGCATAAAGCTGGCGCTAGCAATATGGTGGAAACGTTCAACCTAAATATGGCCAGCAGTGTAATGCCCTTCCTCCAACGGCACCTATTCCGTTGGACCATTGTTGAAAGCTTTATGTCCACAAGACTAATGGTGGCTCTGTCGGCAGAAAGGTTACGGGCAATCCGTCTCTAAATCAGACGGGTGGATCAAGTGTTTGGCTGACAGGGTAACCCATCACATTTACAATGGTGTACCCTGTCCGCCAAACTCTAAATCAGCCCCGTAATCGTGTCATAAATAACCAGTTGAGCAAGTTACTCAATGTGGATATATTGCATTTTTAAACACATAGTTCCAACAACATTTTAACAATTGAGGTCACTATAAAATATATATTACAAAAGTTAATCGTTGGATGTATAATAAATCTAACAAATACTTACTTTTAGAATTTGGATGCTGAGGGTGAAGAGATTCACCAATCAGTTCTCTTAATTTTTTCTTTAGCTCACGGCTGGTTTTCTTATAGAAAAACAAATCTTTTTCAAGCTGCTGGACTTTAGCTTCATATGCATTAATACTTTCTGTAATACCATCTTTATCTTGGTCTACAAAAGTAAAACATTTTAGTTAGAAAGAGCACAATTACAGAGATCTAGAAATACAACAACAAAAAGAAAACACTGCATTCTCACTGATCCAAAACTGTGCATTTTGACTTTGGGCTGCATCACTTAAAGAAGTAAGGGCCGGCTGTGTTTGAATGTGTCGTTAGTAAAACATATTGACAGTATTTTAATTTGTTTTGCAACAATGACAATATATAATGCAACACAGTGCTCACATCAAGCAATAAGTAATTTACCACTGACATATTAAAATATTCGCTACATCTTTTACAACTTAAAGGAAAAATTACTTACCTTTGGTAACAATGTATCTGGTAGAGACAAAGTCTAGCTGCAGATTCCTCAACTTTTGAATTCTCCCCAGGAGTCAGACTGGATCTGGACAATTTTCAGCAAAACCTTTTCAAGTTGGGGGATGGCGTTGTACGGCTCTGTGATGACGTCGACTCTGGTTGTGACGTCAGTGGAGCCATATAAGTCCCCTCTGGTGCGCGGATGTCAGTTTCTTCTGTGAAACCTTCCGCGCCAGAACGCAGAGCCACTATAGAAAATGGCTGTGGAAACAATAGTTGGAAAGTAACAATAAATGCTATGCCAATACCAGTCGAGGGCTTTAAGGAAAAGGCCAAACGAATCACTAAACCACAGCTACGGGAAACCATGCACATTGGTGTATAAACCAGCCTTGCAAAAGAAGACATCTCTCACTTTACCAGTCACTCACAAATGGAAAGGAATGGCATGGTAATACCAGAACAAGACCTGTGAGGCAAGAGTACGTGGTTTGTTGACTCATACCACTACACGAAACAGTGATCAATGGAGTATGAAACCAGTACTGAAAAGGGAATAACCCCTACATCATATGTCGCTCGCAGAGCGGGAAGGAATGGCAGGGCGTTAAGGAATCTGCGGCTAGACTATGTCTCTATCAGATACATCGTTACCAAAGGTAAGTAACTTTTCCATCTGATAGAGACATCTACCAGCAGATTCCTTAACTTTTGAATTAAATACCATAGCTGTACCCAACGAGGAGGAGGGCCTGAGAACCAATGCTACAAAAGTTCTGAAAGAGAACTAGCTGGTCGAAATTAGCCACAGACCAGACATACGTATGAATTAGATGAAAAAAAACATGCCTCCTTATAAAAATCGTGGCAATGACAACAGCCAATGTAAATAAGAAACAACCCAGCAGACCCGGAAAAAAAAACTTCAAGGGAAACAGGACAAAATCCTGCCGTGAAGATACCAAAGCCTACAAAAGGTCTCGGAAAGGACCAGCCGGCCTAAACTAAAAAGAGGCCACACACATGTAGGAAAGACTCTTTATATGAAATGTGCCAAGGACCACAGGAAAGTAAAGTGAAATTTCCTGTAGGCACAGCAATATGTGACTCCAGAGAAGAAAACAAGTTACTTACCTGTAACTTTGGTTCTCCAGTATTGGTAACTTTCATAGATTCCCATAGCTTGTATCATTCCCCGTTGTCGGACTGGGAGTCTCGGTAAATAGAAAAATAACATAGCAGTATATACAAAAGAGAAAGAAAGGCCTAGGCCTCATCTCATTTTGTAGCATATCCACCTCTTTTTGTAAAAGAGACCAAACTAAAGCAACAACCAATCAGATTAGCCTCACCCCATAGAACCTCACTGAGAGAGCCTCAGAGCCTCAGATTTTCTTAGCCGTTGTGTAACAGAGTAACCAAATTTGCTGAAGGCTGAGCTTTCCCAGGGGAGGTGGGTGGGTGCATGGGAATCTATGAAAGTTACCAATACTGGAGAACCAACGTTACAGGTAAGTAAATTGTTTTCTCACTCCAGTATTGGAACTTTCATAAATTCCCATAGCTTGTATCAGAGTAGTTAGCAGTTAGCAACAATGCACATTTTATTAAATAAATACTAGCATAACCCTGTATGTATAGTCACATAAGCAATAAACAGATAAGCAAAACCTTAGTCAGAAAACATCATATGATACAAAATGTGCAATAGCAATAACAGGAAGGAGGGTTAGAAGGGAAAGCTGACCGCTCACTGGAAGAGGTTCCTGAGGACTGCTTGTCCCACTGCTGTCTCGCTCCGCGTGGAAGAGTCCAAACAGTAATGCTTCGTGAATGTATGGGCCCTGCTCCATGTAGCCGCCCTGCAAATGTCCTTGATCGGCACTCCAGCGAAAAGAGCAGCAGACGATGAAATTGATCTTGAGGAGTGCGCCCGCACCCGCCCTTCCAGGGACTTACCAGCCGCCTGATGGCAGTAATGGATCGCACTGGCAATCCAACGTGCATCTCCTTGCTTTGAAAAAGGAAGACCTTTGCGAGGTGCACTAAAAGCAACAAAGAGCTGTGCAGATTTTTTGAAATCCTTGGTGCGTTGGAGATAGAATTTTAAACATCTTTGGACATCCAAGGAATGAAGAGACCTTTCCGCTGGAGTCGTAGGTCAAGGAAAAAAAGATTTTAGAATAACCGGCTCATTCAAATGAAAATCCGAAGGCACTTTGGGAATGAAGTTCGGATTTGTTCTGAGAATAAGTGTCCTTCTTAAACTGTAAAAATGGATCCTTTATAATGAGAGCTTGAAGTTCCCCAACCCTCCTGGCAGATGTTAAAGCGAGAAGGAGGGCCACTTTCCATGAAAGGAATTTAAGATCCACTATATGAACAGGCTCAAAAGGAGGTCTCATGAGTTGAGCAAGAACCAAATTGAGTTGCCACATGGGAGGCGGAGGTCTGACCGGAGGGAAAACTCTAAATAGTCCTTTTAAAAATTGTTCGACAATTCTTGCCGACCAGAGAGAAGGACCAGAAGCCGTCCGTCTGAATCTAGAGATCGCAGCCAGGTGCACTTTGTTGGAAGAATGAGCAAGACCTGACTTGGCCAGAGACAAAATGTAAGGTAAGATTTGATGAGGAGCAGAAGAAAAAGGATGGATGTTCTCTCGGCGGTACCACACACAGAAACGTTTCCATTTGGAACGATAAGTTTTATTCGTACTCGGTGCACGGGCCCGAGCTAGCACTTCCTTACATTCCTGAGGAATATCTAAGTTCTGAAATTCTCGGTATTCAGGAGCCACACAGTCAACTGAAGTGAGCTCGGATCTGGATGCACTACTTGGCCCTGGGACATCGTTAATAGAGAGGGAATTGGCCGCAGATGAATTGGAGGATCTTGAGAGAGCAGGAGGAGCTCCGTGAACCAAAACTGGCGGGGCCACGCTGGTGCTACTAGAATCATTGTGCATGGTTCTGCTTTGATCTTCCTGAGCAATCTTGGAATTAGGGGAATTGGCGGAAAGGCGTAGACAAATGCGCCTGACCAGGCTATTGAAAGCGCATTCTCCAACGACCCTTGATGGCGTTCCCTGCTTGCGTAAAAGTGGCATTTTTTGTTCTCTGGAGTAGCGAATAGGTCTATGGACGGAGTACCCCAACGATTGAGAACCTTCTCGAGAGTGTTTTGATCCAACTCCCACTCGTGACAGACCGACTTGAGACAGCTCAACGTATCTGCTGTCGTGTTGAGGGTACCCAGAAGATGTTCTGCTGAAAGAGCGATATGGTGATGAATCGCCCACTCCCAAATCACTTGGGCCTCTTTGGAGAGCAGCTGAGATCGAGTTCCACCCTGTTTGTTCACATAGTGCATAGCCGTCGTGTTGACTGTACAGACTAGGACGGTTGAATTCCGTTTTCGTGGAAGGAAAGTCTGTAACGCTAGCCAAATTGCCTTGAGCTCCAGAAGGTTGATGTGGAGAATGCGTTGTTCGGACGTCCATTGGCCGCTCACTTGAAGGTCTTGCAATACCGCTCCCCAGCCTTCTAGAGAGGCATCTGTTGTAAGTATCAAAGGAGCTGGAGCAACTGTGAAAGTGAGACCCTTCGAGATATTGTCCCTGATAATCCACCAGCTGACCACATCTTTCATAAGAGGAGTGACGGTTATCTTGTCGTCGAACGATCCCTCTGCTTAGCGCCACTGCATGTCTAGTTGCTCTTGGAGCGGACGCATAGGAAGTCTGCAATGCGGAATTAATGGAATGCAAGATGAGATCGATCCTAGAAGAGATTTGTATAGGCGAACAGACAGGGACCGTCTTGTTTGTAAACGACGGGCGGAGGAAATTAATCTGTCCTGTCTTTCCTCTGATGGAAAAGCCTTGAAAGAACTTGTGTCCAGAATGACCCCCAGAAACTTGGCCGAACTGGAAGGATAGAGGACTGATTTGTCTCTGTTCAGCTGAAGTCCCAGATGTTGGAAAAGTTGAATGCAACTTTCGACTGCCTTCATAGTTGCCTGAGACCAACCAGTCGTCCAGGTAAGGGAAAACTTGTAGCGATTGTTTTCTGAGAAACGCTGCAACTGGTGCCAATACCTTCGTGAATATCCGCGGCGTGGATCTGAGTCCGAAAGGCAGGACCTTGAATTGAAAGTGACTCTTGACTACTGTAAAGCGTAGAAACCTCCTGTGGGCTGGGTGGATCGGAACATGCAAGTATGCATCCTCGAGATCCAGAGTGGCCATGTAATCGCCTGGGTTGAGAAGCTTCAAAATGTCCTGTAGGGATAAAATCCGAAACGATAATTTTATGAGATAGGTGTTGAGCTCCCTCAGGTCTAAAATTGGACGCCACTTTTCTACTGTCTTTCAAACGAGAAAGAACCGGTAATAGAATCCTTCGCCTTGTTGTAACAGAGGCACTGCTTCTATTGCTCCTTTGAGAAGCAGTTGGTGAGCTTCTAGACGTAGAAGGTGTAGATGTTTGGATTCGGTGGCGCAAGGGGCTCTGGATGGTGGAAGGTGTTGAAACACCAGCGTGTGGCCAAACCGGATGATATTGAGGACCCACCGATCCGATGTGATGATGTCCCAGTTGTGGAGGCATTGTGATATCCTGCCCCCCACTGGTGTTACAGTGGGCGACGGAACAGTAGACAGAGCCTGAACGCCGCTACTGACGTTTAGAAGCATCTCTTCCCTGACGTCCCTGTCGTCCTCTTGAAGGCTGGCGAGAGAAAGACGACAATTGGCCCTGGCGCTGAGAATACTGGGGTCTGTAAGATTGCGCTTGTTGTGAATAGGAGGAATAGCGCTGCTGTTGATAACCACCTTTGTACGAAGAAAAACCTCTCCCTCTTGCACCACGGAAAGGTCCTTGCGGTAATGCAAGGTCCCAAGGGACCTTGCCGTATCTGTATCCTTTTTTATTTCCTGCAGTGCATTGTCCACATGCTTGCCAAAAAGCATTTCTCCATCAAACGGTAGGTCCAGGATTTTATTTTGAACCTCCGGGTGAAACCAGGTGGCCCGAAGCCAACCTTGCCATCTAAGGACTGCAACACCAGCCAAAGCGTGAAAAGCAGTGGTAGCAATGTCCATAGCGCAATCTATGATCTCTGAAGAAGAACGCTCTCCTTCCTCCAGAATCTTCTTTGCATCAGCCTTAGATTCATCTGGTAGCTAGTAAATGTATGGAGATCGCACCACATTTGGCGATCATATCGTCCCAGAATTGCTAAAGCGTTTGCTTCCCTGACAAGAAGGCTGGACATAGAAGAGAATCTTTTTCCCACATTGTCTAGTCGCCTACTGTAATAATGAAGCATCAATCAGGTAGCCAGGTAACGTAGAACAGGTTGTATATTTATTAGGCAGGTTACAGGATCAAATATGATGGTAAGATCTCAAGTAAAGCCTCAAGTAAGTCTACTGTAGAGCCCCAGGTAAAACCCCAGGTACAACCCCACCAGGAGCAGCCTCCCTGCTGCTCAGCCCATCTCTTCCAACTGCCAACTCCACCAGTCCCTCACAACCAACATTCTAAGTGACATCACACATGGCTGAGCAGCAAGGGACAGAATAGTAATAAGGAAGATGCACACAACACAACAGGTTATAACACATCTCCCTTCCTTACAAAAACAAAGCATAAAGATACAAATGCATAAAATCAAAATATCACCAAAATACCATCGCATACATAAACAGAAAATTCATTATGCAAGTAAACATACAACAAATCAGAAAATACTTGCAAGAAAATCAATAATGAACCCCATCCCCCTCCCTAGGGAACCTAATTAGATGGTAAACACCACCAACAAACGAACAGCAATGGGGTAAACACACCACCCCATAGGGGAAAACACCTCCTATAAACTCGGAAATAGGGAAAATAAACCTCCCAATGATACACCATAACGCAACACAGAAATAGGGGAACAACGTCACCCTATAGGGGAAAAACACCTCCCTTAAACTCAGAAATAGGGAAAATAAACCTCCCTATGATACAAATCACAGAAATAGGGGAACAACGTCACCCTATAGGAGAAAGAACACCTCCCTTAAACTCAGAAATAGGGAAAATAAACCTCCCTATGATACAAATCACAGAAATAGGGGAACAACGTCACCCTATAGGGGAAAAACACCTCCCTTAAACTCAGAAATAGGGAAAATAAACCTCCCTATGATACAAATCACAGAAATAGGGGAACAACGTCACCCTATAGGGGAAAAACACCTCCCTTAAACTCAGAAATAGGGAAAATAAACCTCCCTATGATACAAATCACAGAAATAGGGGAACAACGTCACCCTATAGGGGAAAAACACCTCCCTTAAACTCAGAAATAGGGAAAATAAACCACCCTATGAAACAAATCACAGAAATAGGGGAACAACGTCACCCTATAGGGGAAAACACCTCCCTTAAACTCAACACATAGTAATAGGGAACCAACTCCCTGTGAACTGAACTGAAGTGGAGCACATAACTCCCAAAACGTCTCAAAACCGGACATTCAGCTACAAAACTTCTCAAACACCACCCAATAATCACACCGGTTTTTGTTACATCCCTATGAAACAAAAATTGAGGTACACACCACCCTACAACCTCAACATAAAGGACACATTTAGGAAACTAAAACGGAACACACACCACCCCCACAGGATAGAGACACTCACTCACACCCCCACCCCCACAAAACAGTATTGCAGGAATGAAAAAAAAACGAAGTCTTGACATTAAAAAAAAACTCTTGCATGCAACTGCCGCCCTCAACACTGGTGTGCAGCAAGTTCAACCCAATCAGTGTCAAGAACTGCACCTCAACTGTGCACTATGTACTACCAGCAACTTCGTACAACGTCGGAAGTGAGTATATCTCTGACACAGTACCTCAATAGTCGATCAAGACAAAGAGCAATGAGCATGAAGTCACAAAGATGCAGTTCAGCAATCCCAACAGCAGATAACCTCTTCAGCTCCACGACGAAGTGAATTTGCAAAGAACACCATGGTTGGCCACAGAAGATTGCACGATGATCCCACGACGATCTCACACGCAAGGAAGAACCAACTGTACAATGTAGGTAAACCAAAGATGGCGGCACGCACATGACGCTGGGCTGGATGGCTCACGGCGCATCTGTGCATACAGTGCACACCGTTAAGAAGCACAATAGAAGATTCCACCATCATCATGGAAGTCAAGGACGTCAGCGAAGAGACAGCGCGATCTCCCAGATGTCGGTAAGTGTCCACGCGCTGATTGTAGCATGCGCTCCATCCTCGTCGCCAGTGTAATAATGAAGCATCAATCAGGTAGCCAGGTAACGTAGAACAGGTTGTATATTTATTAGGCAGGTTACAGGATCAAATATGATGGTAAGATCCCTCCTTATCCGGTGGTGTGGTAAGGGGCGCCGACGGATTCTTCGACTTTCTTCGGGCCGCTTGAGATATGACAGAATCCGGCTTTGGTTGGCCAACCAGACAAGCAGGACCATCAGCAGGAGCCTTATATTTCTTCTCCAGCTGTGGAAGAAAAGGGATGACGGTAGCTGGAGACTGCATCACCTTAATCCCCTCACTCCATACATGTTCCACAATCGAGATAGAACGGACAGATTTTTTAAAGGGTTCTTTAAAATCATAAATAAAGCATTCCGATTGTTCAGAAGGTATGGGAAGGTCAAACCGTTTGGAAGCCCTCTCCATGAGGTTATGGAAACCTCCAATGTCCGCTGGAGGAGAACCCACAGGTTCATGCGACGGTGAAGCGGGATCCAGAATGACGTAGTCGTCCCATTCCCTATCTGGATCTGGGGCTTGTCCTATGCTCTGGTCATCGTCTGATGAATCGTCATGCCCCGTGACGACATTCTGGTGACATTCTGATGGTTCTTGGTCCGAAGGTTGAGGAAGCTGAGGAACTACTATAGTCGGAGGTGGCAGTGATGGAACCTGCACCGATTGTTGGTCAGAGGGCTGTGATGGAAACCTCCTCTTATAATCCAACAACATGAGCTGCAGATCAGTAATGAGCGAAGACGGCATGGCTATCATGCCCTGCTGCAACTTTTCCTGTGGTCTTGTTTGTGGCATGTATTGTTGCTGGTCCATAACATAGTCTTCCCAGTCTGAGTCCTGGTATTTTACTCGTAATTGGGATGGACTATGTGCCGGAGGTAATGGTGTCACCCTCCGAGGAGATGTCATCTCTGGTGTAATCTTTCTTTTAATTGAAAGTTCCACTTTTTTAATCGTTGACGACGTCGTCGACGAGGTCGTCGTCGGAGGGATCGCCGATGAAATTTGGACCGTCGACGATGATGGAATGATCGTCGACAGTTCCGTCGACGAGCTCGTCGCTAATACCACTGTAGATGATGACGTCGACATCGTCGTCGTCGAAATCGTTTTCGTCGTCGTCGTCGCCGACACCATCGTCAACGTCATCCTCGTCGACGTCAATGTAGTCATCATCGGCATCGACATTGTAACTGGCATCACCTGTAGCAGCGACGATGTTGCTGTCAACGAAATCGTCGTCGACGCCGTTCTCGTCGACGCGCCCGTCGATGGAGCTGGAACTAACTTTGATGTCGTCGTCGACGTACCTGAAGCTGTCGTCGTTGAACGACGGATTTTCCCCTCTGGAGGTACTGAAGCTGGTTTTTTGAACAGCTTTTGTTTCCCAGATGGTGGAGGGGAAATAGAAGGCCCCTGGCTCGCCTTTTGAGTAGAAAGTACCTCAGAAACCAGTCCTTCCCTCTCCTTTGCACCTTGGTGAGGAGATTTTAAGGGAATGCGCCTGTCAGACCTATCAGAGGTCTTTTGCAAGGCCTTAGCAGGGGGGTCAGCTGAAGTTGAAGGAGAAGACCTACCCCTTTTTTGGGATCTCCTCGAAGATGTTGCAGAGGAGATCTCATCGCTGTCACTGGATACAGTCTCTTTACGTGACTTTAGCTTTTGTAGCCAGGTTAGTAAATGTCCCTCGTGGTCTCTAAGGGTCTTTGATGAGAAGGTCTGGCATATTTTACAGTCCGTGGCCTTGTGGTCAGGGTACAAGCAATAAATGCAATCTTCATGCTTGTCCTCCACATAAAGCCTTTTCTTTAAACAAGTGGCACAAGCTTAAATAAAGCTTTTTTCTCCTTGTCTGACATCCTGAAGAGAAATAGCAGTGAAAGATGAAAAAATCCAGAAGTTGAAGGGAAATCTGAGCAGTGCTCAGTGGAGACTCCCTTAGCACATGTGCTGTAGAAAATCTGAGGCTCTGAGGCTCTCTCACTGAGGTTCTATGGGGTGAGGCTAATCTGATTGGTTGTTGCTTTAGTTTGGTCTCTTTTACAAAAAGAGGTGGATATGCTACAAAATGAGATGAGGCCTAGGCCTTTCTTTCTCTTTTGTATATACTGCTATGTTATTTTTCTATTTACCGAGACTCCCATTCCGACGACGGGGAATGATACAAGCTATGGGAATCTATGAAAGTTCCAATACTGGAGTAAGGAGATTAATCTTCATCCAAGCACAAGCATCAGCCCTACCAACAAGTACATAACCCCAAGGATGAAGTGAAACCCTGGATTAGGAAGACCGAAGGTGAAACGAACGCCAATCCAATGTAAAGTTCTTGATAGGAAGACAGTGAGAACTAAGAATTCACAATGGACCGCTGATCTAGAGGGAAATCAGCAGGAACAGAATGAACAAAGTGAAAGAAGCCACGGATATAAATATATATATAAAAATTTAAACAATGGTGTCTGCCACAAAAATAGTTAAAATTAAAGGACCCTCTTAATCACAGCTGAAGATAGATAATCATATTTTTTCATATGTAACAAACATTGACAGAATAAAAGAGCCAAGAGTCTAAAAGACCCCCACACAAGGTATTTCTAACCAGGTAATAGTGGAACATAGATAAAGAAGGATCCATGGAAATTTCTGACAGACTAAAAATAAGAACAAGAGGCCAGATGTACGATCGTTTTTGCGGTCGCAAAAGGGAAATCAACCCGTTTGTGATCACAAAAAAAAGGTGGTGGTATGTACAAACGCTAATTTGCGAGTCACTGACTCGCAAAATAGCGTTTGCGACTCGCTATTAGGAAAGGGCGTGCCAAGGGCGTCCCTTCCTAATAGCGAGTCCAAATGGTATGTACCATTGTCTTGCGACCAAATTTGCGGTCACAAAACACTTGCAGTTTACCACCTACTTCAAGTAGGTGGTAAAACACTTGCAAATGGGAAGGGGTCTCCAAGGGACCCCTTACCCTTTGTGAGTGAGTGCGTAAATATTTTTTAGGAGCAGGCAGTGGTCCCAGGGACCACTGCCTGCCCTTACAAAATGAAACCGAAAAGATTCATTTTTCTTTTTTTAAATGCATCCTGTTTTCCTTTAAGGAAGATGGGCTGCATTTTTTTCTTTTAAAAAACTGCTTTATTGAAAAAGCAGTCACAGAGATGGTGGTCTGCTGACTCCTGCAGGCCACCATCCCTGTGAGTGCTAGCCATTCCCAATGGGGTCGCAAATTGTATATTGACAAGGCATGCAATTTGAGACCCAATTGGGAATCGCAAACAGTGTCTGAGACACTGCTGTACATTCAGTTTAGCGAGTCGCAAATTGTGAATCGCAATTCTGCGCCATTTGCGACTCGCTAAACTGAATGGTCGTACATCTGGCACAAGGACAGCTAAAACCAAGACCTATCCTTGAATAAAAAGAATGCTCATTAGAGTGAACTGCGAGGCACACCTAGTATGTAACCCAACAGAAGTAGAAAAGATGAACAACAGCATGTATAAATACACTACAAGCTAGACAAGACGTTTCTAAAATCCAATACCAACTGTCTTCCGACTGGCAGGTAATGAGTATACGGATATATCTGCCATAAATATGTGTATCCGCATAAATACAAAACACCTATGCAAACCTGCAAGGTCATTGCCCAATAAATGTGTATATCAATGTACAGGCCCCATACATAGTGAAGAAGACACTCAATGTCTCCTAACCAGAGACAGGCAAAGAATGTTGCTACATAATCTGTACCCTTAGAAAGAGCAGAATGACAACCAAAATGTAGGAGAAGAAAACCTGCCTGTCCACAATAGAAATACACATTGCCAAATAGAAAGGAGTTGGAGCTCCCCAACAGGACATAATAACAGAACACTGAAGAGAGGGACCGAAAAGAGTTCTCCCTGCAAATGACTATATGACTTCAGCGCATCAGTAAATCAGATGAGGATCACTGAAAGAAGGAAGGGAAAACACCTGCCACCTCAAAAAACAGTAATTGGCAGCCCTTCCATTAAAATTTAAGTGAAAAGTGTAATGTGCTTGCAAAGGGAAAACACTAAAAAGATGTTTCTTGTAAAAGAAAACCATCAAGATGAAACACAAACACCATAGGTGTGAGACACCAGGAGGCCACATAGATGGATATAACCTTTATCCTACCGGAGTAGCATGGTAAACCTGTAGGAATAAAAATACCTTGATGCCATACAATAGAAGGTAACAAAAATAAATAAGGTGAAATCTGCAACAATTGTAGAATACACCCCCCAAAACAAGCGGAGGAAAAAACATTCCATAAGGAGGGAACTAAAAGCTGTGTACCATCACATCTAAGGAATACAACTTGCTGAAATAAGGCAAGAAGTTATCGAAAGAAATCCGTGATCCAAGAAAAGGACGTTCCAATTAAATAACAGGTGAGGTTCTGTACCAACAGAGACCCACGCATATTGAAAGAAATGGCAATAAACCTACTGCAAATGCTTCTACAAGCATGTAACACAGGTAATCAATTTCACATGAGAAAGAAACCATAGATCCTAATCTCTTGAGTGAGGATCGCCTCAGCAAAGATAAAAATAAAAAAAACTACCTACGGGTAGAAAAAACCTATGTAGGGCCTCAAAGGAAAACAACCCTTTATCGACAGCAAAAATTCCCTAAGAAATAAGGCCTGCAAAGGCAGGAACACCACATCTGGTGACGTTACACTGCAAAAAGCATACCATAATGCCTTTAAGAGCCAAATTACAAACCAAGAGGAGCCTTCTGCACAGGAACACCTCACTTAAAATACAGCAAAAGTTGAAAGAAGGGAACAAGGCTGAGGGTCTTAGCCACACCGACTGTATCTAAACCTACGAAAAGCTGCATCTGCATGGGCACTAAACAAATGAACGCCATCAAACGGCATGTCAATTAAAGCTAACTGGACTGCTTTTGAAAATCCAGTAGAATGAAGCCAAGATCGCCTGCGTAACGCCATAGAAGATGCCATGGCTCACCAATCGAATAAGTGATGTCCCTTCCACACCTAATGATTAACCTAGCCTCCTGCTGCTCATCCGAAATCAACTGACTCAGTTTTTTCCTATTAGCCTCCGGAAACAATGGCAATAACTGCTGCAAAGAATACCATAAGGTATGAGAAAAACGTCCAAGGACACAAGTTGTGTTAATGGAACGTAACGCTGCACTGGTGGAAGAGAACATACGTTTCTCACAAGAGTCTTGCTTTCGGGAATCTTTGTCAATCGGAGTATGTGGACAGCTATTCACATTGTGGGAAGCAGTAGCGGCCTGAACCACAAAGCTGTGTTGTGTCGGTTGACAAAGAAGCAGGATCATCAGGGTCAGGGCGGTGCTTGTGGGCAATAGTACTGTCTACAGGCGCAACAGTATCAGGTCTAGCCCATGCCCCCAGTGAAATATCATATAATACCTCACAAAAAAGTAGCACTGGCTGAATCCCTGACTGACCTGGATGAAGAACCTCAATGAGGGAATCACTAACTAAAGCAAGAAAACTAATGTTTTACCTTAACTACTGAGGATTATTACCTAGTACAATATTTTAGTGGACTAATGTATGTGCTGCAGAGATCTGTGTGTCAACTGAAGATCACAGTTAGAATTTTTGAAAGCTCCACTAAGGTTCTGATACTTTCACAGTTGATGCTATCAATACCAGTGAGTAGGCATTAATATCCCCTGTTATTAGTGGGCAGAGACAATTCATCTGGAATAATGGCTATTACTGCCCCTGTTATTCGTGGTTCAGCAAGGGTATTTTTCCTCTCCCGTATGGGTACGTGGTATCTCTCTCCCCAGTTTGTGTTTTTTATACATTAGACACATCTCACTGGCATCTTTTCCTACTACTGAGCCACTTGCCTATTTTAGAGTTGGTTTAACTTGTAAGAGAATCCTCAACATGACAATGGAAACATTAGCCAAAATCATACAACTGTTAAAGTAAAGAGTGTACATCCAGGGAGATATTTGGCAAAAATACAAAAGAGAAAAGTAATGGAAAGACCCATAAAAGAGCATCAGTACCTTTAAAGTGTAGTAGTAATAGCTGCATCTTTTGCTCATGCTCTTTCTGTTGCAAAGTCAGGCGCCTGTCACACTGCATATTAAGACGCTCCAGTGCAGATTCCAGTTCCCGGACTATATTCTCCTGTTCGACCACCCTCATGCTCATTTCTTCAGATCGCAGATGTAATTTGCGCTCAGATTCTCGCAGACCAACCACCTGCCAAGCAAAAAATTTAATTTTTTAACAAAGTCAAAATATCGAAAATAGAGTGGTACACTTGAATCAATCCGATGGTACTCAATAATGTGAATAAAGTTCTTTTTCAAAAAATATTCAATTTGGGTGCATGTGGGTATCTCCCTCTCACCTGAGGGCGTGAAAACAATAGTCGTAAAAAGCGCTGTGTAAACCATAAACAGCGTCCCCACTTTGCACTCCTGAGGGTTAGCAAACCTTACTGTAAAGTTCTAAAAAATTCAATCCTTCCCAAAAATAGTTTTTAAGAGTTTATATAAAAATCTTCTTTTTATTTATCACGAATAAGGTGAATATGTTGGAGGTTTTTCTACCCCTTGAATCATTGATTCTTTTGTTAATTTTTAGAGAAGGAAATCCCTGAAGAAGGATTCCGACCCGAAATGCATCGGGATTATGGGAATATTGCTCATAAAATGAATGGAGAATGTTTCATAACGAAAATTGTTTTGAAGCCAATTTCATGACTATACAAGTTCACATGTGAGATGCAACATCGTGATAAATAAAAAGAAGATTTTCATATAAACTCTTAAAAAATATTTTTGGGAAGGATTGCATTTTTTAGAACTTTACAGTAAGGGTTGCTAACGCTCAGGAGTGCAAAGTGGGGACGCTGTTTATGGTTTACACAGCGCTTTTTACGACTATTTTTTAACAAAGCCAATAATATGATCCCAAAAATATAATGTCAACCAAGATCAGGAAAGCAAATACAATTTAAAAAGTACAATAAAACAAAATTAATATGAAAAATGACAAAGCAGAGAATAAGTTTGGGTCTAATGAACTGCTTTTCTCCTAGATTTTTAATGTCATGAAATAATCTGGGCTGCCACTGTGGGACTTTTGATATTGTATTTGTGGTATGGTTCCTACCAGGGGTGCTTACCTTGGTTTGACTTACACTTCTCAATGTTTCACTGTACAGAAAACAATTTCTAATGTTGCACCCAACACGTTTTCCTGCTTTTCATCTCCAGATAAAGCTCACCACCACAAACATAATTCAACTTTAAACAGGAGGAGATACCAATACATATGCATCTGAGAAAAACCTAGGTCCCAATTCAGGGCCAAGTGGCCATAGCAGGCACCAGGCGTTTTTTCGGTGGGCTGGAAGGGTGAGGACCGGTTTTTGTGTGGTGGGGGCTGTTTTAGTTACTGGGGGTCTGTTTTGCAGCAGTGCTGAAATATCGCTCCCTGCTTCTCACTGACTTCCCCCAAACCCCCCAACTGAATTTCCAGGGCTGGTTTGTGTTCCCAGTCCGGCCCTGGCCGTTTTGTTCTTAAGTTTAAATTCGACCAAAAGTCCTTGGTCTCAGTTAAACTTAAGACCAAAACGTAAGTTTAACTGAGACAAAAGTCTAACTTTACTACTCATAAATGCCCTTTGTGAATACAGCAAGTCGTAACGTTAGACTTTCGTCTCAATTTACCTTTGTGAATCGGGCCCATCATATTTATCTGTAACCATAATATTGGCAGGAAAAGAAGTTCAGTGCAAGGAGTATTGTTGGAGAGGGGAGCAGGCAACATAACTGCATGTAACTAAACCTCAAATATGAATCAGTCGTGCACATCTGTTAGCTGCTTGAAAGAACCTAAAAAATGAGCAACTGGAGCATGTATGATGTGCAAATGAATACTTGCTCAAGATTTATACAGCATCAGACATTGTTTAAACCGCATGGGTAGCTTATTCCCTGTAGGTTAGTAGGCAGTTCAATCGCTCCGTACACACCTTGTTGAAGTATCGGATGAGAAGAGATCTTATCTCAGAAGGAGATAAGGAGCTCAGCTTTTCCATGACATTAGCTTCGCTTTGTCTCAGTATTTGGGTTGTGTCATTTAATGAGGGTTGTCGACTACTGATGTTTTCATTCTTGTAATCAATGGCAGCTTCCAGGGCCTCAATTGCCTCTTCCAACTGGAATAAGCCATGCTCCTCCTTCAGGAAAATAGAAAAAATACAAGTTAAGACCGGTAGCAGCTTTCTTAACAAGTGGTGGGGCAGGGGGTAGAGGGGAGGTGTAGGGGTAGGAGGAATATAATGAATAATTAAAAAACACTTATCTGCTCCTGAGCTGCTAACCACCGTCTTGGGCTTTTCTCCTCGGGGTCCTTGCACACTGCACAGACTCCTAGATGCCAATCAAGACGCTGCTCTCATGAGAGCAGCGCCTTGATTGGCCAGAACGGGCATGTTCAACGCTCGCTCAGTGCCTAGAGGCCTGTGCCTCTACTCCGCCCAGCTGTAAAACACAGCTCAGGTGGAGAGAGATCAAAGTGCGCATGACGGTTTTGGGCGGCATTAAACAGCCAGCCAAATCCTCATGCACACGTTACAGTGTGCACTACTCCTCCCCTTGAACTCCTCATGGCCTGGCCCCGCCCAGACTTGGCTGCCTGCAGAAGAAAGAAAAATAAAAGGATAATAAAATGGTTTTATTATCATTTCATTTTTCTCGTTTCTGTCTGCTGCCTGGCACACACGCAGGGGGCCAATGCTCCTCCGCCATAGCGTAGGAGCCGCCACTGGTTAAGGCTAACAAAGAAAATGTGACTCATATCATATCCGTTATATTTACGTAAGGGAGTTTTCTCCTGAACTAACTCACCTTAGTAACTAATGAAACTTTTCTGTTAAGTGAAAAAAAAATTGAATAAGACCTGATTTAGACTTTGGAAGGGAGGGAACTCAGTCACAACGGCAACACGAGTACACGCCCCACCAGTGCTTTAAATGGAAAAAAGTGCAGGTACTCACCAAATTTCAAATGTGAAGTGAACAAGAAAGAATCCCAGCAATTTTACCAGACAATAAGTATGGTTCAATCCCTAAGTTCAGACATACACAAAAGGAATATCTAGGCTTGATGGGGCTGCCAGTGCTAACTAAAACATTCAGAAAGCAATCTGACTACCCATTAAAGGTGCTAGTAGTTGAGAGTCACCAAATTCCTGAATCAAATTAATGCTAACATCCCCATGAATACTTACCATCATATTTATCTTTGTTGCCTATTTTTTTTTATAGAAAATTAAAAAATGTATTTATAAGTTGACTGTCAGATTCTGCTTTGACCACTTTCTGCTGCCAACCGTTAGCCTCAATTTATGGGATCACAAAATAGTTTTTTTCCATTTCCAGCACTTATTCTGGACTTTCTTGATTAATAAAACTGGTGTTGGCCTCACAAGTGCTCATTTGAAAAATAAATTTGACTCCACTAAGGTAAGCCCGCTGCATCATTTGCTCACAAAGCAAAATAATTTTTTGTTAAAGAAATTGGCATAAAAGTTCAAGAATTCCTCAACCGTCAATACAAATTCTTCAAGTCAATACAATTTCCTTGCCAAGAAAAGAAAATGCACTTTCTGCCCTCAAGCTTCGAGCTGTATGTAGTCTGAAATGCTGGTGATGACATCTCATTTCTAATCTGCGCTACTGAGGAAATTACTCCTGCCGAATACATAAAGACAATAGCTTGGCTGGTCGGGAAATGGAAGAGACGGACTGTTAAAAACTCATGTGTACTCACTCTTACATGTCAAAATACAGCTTCCATCACACACACACACCCTGTTATGCATTTATATTCCCCTTTCATACTCTTTTAAACATATTCTGTGTGATTTGCACATACAATTCTCACATTAATGCTTTTCATTCTCAGTCATAATCACACACACACTTTTTTTGCTTTTACTTTGTCTCACACGTGCTCTTTTTCACTGGAAACACATTCTTCATGGCGTTCTGCAGTGTTCTCTCATTGCAAGATTAAGTGGCTCCAAGAGCAATCTTCTCTGGTCCGAACCACTCTTGTTCTCAGATTAGACTGTTGCTACAACACTGTCAAAAGGTTCCCAGATACTCTGGCATTAAACAGAAGGCCAGTAGACTGTGGAGCATTCCAAGGGCCATGGAGACGACCCAAGGGGTGTCTTCCTCATCTCTAATGTACAATCTTGAGTTCACCAATGACATTGGCAAGTAAGAGCAGCTCATCGCCTTCGCAGTGACTGAAGAAATATCCAAGATGTTACAGGTTTGTGAGTACATAAAGTAGCAATACAGTTGAATTCTTTGGCATTTGATTGGTGCTGGTTCCTGACTCTGTAACTCAGCGATTGTGAGTGTTCCACGTCCCTGTCTCCTCCCATACTCTGTTACAGTGTGGGAACCACCATCTCCTACAGCAGGTGCTTAGGGCACCTAAAATTTGGATTCCTATCTTGGTAACATGGTTACTGTAAAGATCTGTGCTAAGGAGCAGGACTGGCCTTTAGCATGTGCACGCTGAGCCTATGCCCAGGGCGCAGACCTTTAAATGGCACAAAAGCTGCCTGCAGCAAGCTTCTTCTGACGTGGCTCTAAAGAAAAGTACATTTGAACATGGTTACTGGAGGCTGCTGGTGCCCGTGTCTGCCTTTTGACTGCTTTTCTTCGCACAACTCCCCATTCTCTTGCCCCTGCACGTTTCCACCACCCATCCCATTGTTTCTACACACAGAGTTTTAAAAGGATGAATGAGAAGGGAAGCTAAATTTGGTTTCAACCAGGGCACTGTGAGCAAAGGGCTCTGCTAAGGAGAGATCTCTCTCTACAGCTATTTTCTCTCTCTTTCGTCCTCTCCAGAGCTATGAAGATTCTCAGGTTCTGCTCATCCAGTCAATGCTACTTATTTACACTTCGTACTTCGATTTATGTTATAAAATCAACACTACAAATACCAGAATGTTAAGGGAAAACTAAGGCTGGGCAAGCTACTCATGAAAGGATCTGGGAAACTTGGTTGCTCTGCCTCTCTTTCCATATCTTGTTGATAAGATGAAGCGGACCTCTTATAGGAAGGCCAGTGTAAAATCAGGCACAATAAACACAAAAACATCTGCCATTGTTGGCAGAATTAGAGTCTGTCCCTGTCTGCTGATTAGAACATTACTGCAATTAAGAAAGCGTGTCACTTTACTAGCTCTGGTTCTTATTTAAAATGCATTTGCTGCGCCAATGAATAACCCAGTACTTGTTTCTTGCAGTTGACAGAAGCTGTCGCCGTTCTTAATCTTCGTGTCTCCTCCATGGGTTTGATTGAGAGTTCCGGACCTTTGTGGTAGTTGAGCCCCAACTGAGGCCCAGTGAGCTAAAGTGAGTCTGATAAAGTGCTGCCAGGCACGAGGACAATCTGTGACCAAACGAGGAGACAGGCTCAGATGGGCCTGAACAGTCTACACATTCGAACCCGTGGCACCAACCAGCCAATTGTAAGCAGTTCGAATAGGTTGGCTCGCACAGCAAGAAATATGTCGGACACGCTGTACAATGATAGTGTTAATTATATACATATATAGATGGGCTTTGTCTGATTGGACGAGTCCCTGCTGCAGTTATCCAGTCAGAAGATGCAAAGTTCAGCCTCGGGTTGGGAAAAGAGGACAGTAAAGTTCCATGGCACCAATCGTAATAGTTTAAATACACGTTATTGAGTACAACAGAGCCTGCGCAGATGCTGGGCCACTACGAGTACCTGTACACTCCTTGTCTGAGGAGAAGTTCCAGTACTCAAGAGGAGAAAATAAAAAAGTGCCGGTACTCAGTACCGGTGAGCACCAGGCCAATTAAAGAATTGCTCTCCACCAAACTTAAGAGATCTGCCCCCCTCATTTAGGGTGGACCTTCAGTATGTCAGCGATGGAGACTACTCCACCACCCTCAATGACATACTCCTCCGACAGCCCGATGGAGTAAGGGTTGTCGCAGATTTGGACTTTTAACTGCCATCCCGGTTTAAAGTGGTCAGTCAAATGGCCAGTTTTGACTGTCCATCACCACCACATACAATCTGACAGTAAGAGGCAGTGAAAACTGCAAAATGACACACACCATGGGAGAAAACTCTCATGGTGTGGGGGTCATTAGTTTCTCTATTTTCTCGTTTTTGGATTTTGAAAATTAAAAAAAACATTTTAAAAGTTTGATGGGTGGAAGCATCAAGTTGATGGATCCGTACATCAAACTTCTAATACATTGACAGGAACTGTTGTGACAGTGTTTCCTGCTAATGTAAGAGATTTCCGCTAGGGCGGTGGACAACTCTAAATTCGCAGTGCAAGATACTGTGTCAGGGCAACAGAGTCTCCCGACAGAGAAAATCCATACTCCGAAGTCTAAATCAGCATTTTAGTTATTACAATATTGTGTGTGGAGGACATCAGAAATTCCCAAGTGGCAAGCAGGGTTCCTATGTCATCCATTTGGTGCTCTACCCACACATAACTGCATCAAGATTCACCAATATGCAGATGATACACAACTCTACTTGAAAGTCTCCTCAGCTTCAGACATTCAACACCGCAAACACTGCTTGCACATCATCCAGGCTTGGATGTCCAGCGCATACCTGAAGCTCAAACCAACCAAGACAGAATTTCTATTATTTGCCAAAAACAATAAACAAGAATAAAGTGCAAACTTGGCTCAACAACATGAACCTTCCTGGCTTCAGACCCAGACTCTCACCAATGCCAAATCACGTGGATTCACACTGGACACCAATCTCAAGAAACATATTTCCAAAAAAACAAAGATAGCCTGATACCAGCTATCTTGTCTAAAGAAAGTCAAACTGTTTCTTCCAGAAAACCACTTCAAAACTGCTGTTCAAGCCCTTTCACTCTCACATCTGGATGGTGGTAATGTCCTACTCCATGGCCTTCCAAACTCCACTGGCACCCTGTGGTATCCTAGGTTATAGAACCATTTTCACCTGTGTTTCTGTAACCTAGGAGCTTGTGGCTCTCCAGGCAGACTGTAACTGAAGACTGTGGCTTCGGCAGCTGCTTCATGGAGCGCTCCTGTGGATGAAGTCTATACTTCTGGAATCTTAAATAAAGCTTTCTTCAAACTCTCTACCAACGCCTGGATCTTCATTATTACACACCTCTTACGGGCATCCTACATACAGCAGCACATCTCATCCAGGGCCTGAATTACCATTACCTTCAACCTGATTGAACTCCATTGACTCTACTTGCGAGTCCCCATCACCTTCGAAACCTGATGAACAATTTACTTACCTTCGGTAATGCATTATCCAGTAGAGACTCTATCTAGCCGCAAATTCCATACCTTTTGAATTATCTCCAGGTGTCAGACTGGATCTGCAAATTCTTCTCGAGCAGTACCTGTGCGTACTGGTAGGTTGCGACGTTCAGCTCCGAGTGACGCTGTCCGCACTGGAAATGACATGCGCGGTGCCTATATAGGCTCCACCTCAGCACGCTGATGTCAATTTCCTTCCATGACATTCCATGCCAGGAGCGTGGAGCCATGAAGAACACTGACCACTATTGTGGAAAACTTGGGCCCTGAAGGGGAAAAAGCCCTGTCCCAAGAATTCCATTCAAAAGCAGGGAGGATGGGTGGGTCAGTAGGAATTTGCAGTTAGATGAAGTATTACCGAAGGTAAGTAACTTGTTCATCTGATAGAGAACTCTAGCCACAGATTCCTTACCTTTAGAATAGATACCCAAGCAATACCTCCCAAGAGGTGGGTCTGCAGATCAGTTTCATACGATGAAGTCCTGCAGGACCAAATAGGCAAAGTGCCCGTCCCGACGGACCCGACTGTCTAGGCAGTAGAGTTTTGTGAACGTGTGCAAAGAAGCCGTTGTTGCTGCCTGGAAGATATCCCGAACCAGAACTCCACATGCTAGCACAATGGTGGCAGCTTTAACTCTGATGGAATGAGCATGCAAGCCCACAGGGAGTTGCTTTTTGGCTGGTGCGTAGCAGATCTTGAAACAAAGCAAGATCCATTGGGAGATCGTCCGCTTCTGCACAGCCCGTCCTTTCTTTCGCTGCAACATACCCCACAAAAAGTTGGCTGTCCACCCGGAACTGTCGTGTGCGGTCCAGGTAGAACAACATCTCTATTTTTGGGTCCAGACAATGAAGCTGCTCCTTTTCCTCAGAGGGATGCAGCAGAGCATAAAAAGTAGACAGAGTGATAGATTGGTCTACGTGAAAAGGAGTGACCACTTTCGATAGAAAGGAAGTTCATGTACAAAGCACCAGTTTGTCTGGATAGATGTTAAAGTATGGTGGCTTAGATGATAAAGACTGAAGCTCGCTGACCCTCGGGCAGATGTTATCACTGAGAGAAAGGCCTGTTGATGGCAAGGAGCCTGAGAGCACAATTGAGCAAAAGAAGCACACACAAGGAAAGTGAAGACAAGATTGTGGTCTCACTGAGGCATAATGAATGGGGAAGGTGGAAACAAATGTTGCAAACCTTACAAAAATCTATTTACAATAGGGGATTTGAAGAGGAATGGCTGGTCAGGCAACTGCAGAAAAGCTGAAATAGCAGAAAGATAGCCAGTGAGAGTGCCCATGCCTGAGACCTGCCGGGCAAGAGAAAAAATAAAGGGAAGGACCTGAGAAAAGGGGGTAGAAAGGAGATTGATCTGTCTTGCTATACACCATGACACAAATTTTCCACTACGGCAGGTGTATACTGTCTAGGTGGAGGGATGCCCGGCTGCCAAGTTAATGTTGCAGACTTCAAGAGGAAGGTCGAAAGCTGCTAACTGTCGTCGCTCCCTACGAAATCTGAACCATGTCGGAGAGATTTCCCTGATGCTGCACCCACTGCAGAACCCGCATATGCCAGCGGACATGTGTCACAAGCAGGATGCAGGAAGCTATCAAGCCCAGCAGCCTCAGAAGTCACTCTCACCAAAATCCAGGACAGAGGCTGAAACATCGGTATCATAGCCTAAATATCCTGGACTAGCCATTCAGGAGGGTAAGCCTGGAACTACACAGTGTCCACAACAGCTCCGATAAAAGGGAGAGTCTGAGAGGGAGTCAGGTGGGACTTCGCCAGGTTGATAGTGAACCCCAGCAAGTGAAGGAGCTCTGCCGTAGTCTGGAGGTGGGAGACGACAGCCTGGGGCGAGTCTGCCTTTAACAGCCAGTCGTCGAGGTAGGGGAGACTTTCACCCCTGATCTCTGCAGATAAGCTGCAACCACTGCCATCACCTTGGTGAAAACCCGAGGGGCACTGGTAAGGCCAAAGAGGAGCACTGTGAATTGAAAGTGCTTGTGACCTACTGTGAACCGCAGGTGATACCTGTGGGCAGGCACGGTAGCGATGTGGAAGTAGGCGTCCTGCAAGTCCAACTCTACCATCCATTCTCCCAGGTTCAGGGCAGACAGAATATGAGCAAACATGAGCATTCTGAATTTCTCCTTCTTGATGAAGAAATTGAGAGGGCACATGTCTAGGATAGGATGAAGGCCCTCATCCTTTTTGGGCACCAGGATGTGGCAGGAATAGTAACCACGACCCACTTCTGGCATTGGCACCCTCTCTCTAGCTCCCTTGGCCAATGAGAGTTGTTACTTGCTGGTGGAGAAGGGATAGAGGGTCCTATGTCAGCCTGTCATAAGTAAGTGGTATCGAGGGTGGAGTAGCCCCTTCGGACTATCTGCAAAGCCCACCGGTCTGATGTTATAGACCTCCAGTTGGACAGGTGATGGCGGATACCACCCCACACTGGGTGCCCATGATGGTAAGAGGACAAACAACTCACAAGGTCTGTGGGTACCGTGTCCTCGGCCACGCAGAGGCTAGGAAGCTTGCGCACCATAGTGGCTGATCTTGGACTCCGCGACTGTTCCCGGGACCTTCCCCTCAACAGGGATCGACATCATTGTGGCATCGCACGTTGAGCCCCCAGGAGCTTCAGGGATCGCTCCCTTAAGGACTTCAGGTTCATGGCATGGCAATCGGAGCAGGCCTTTGGATCAAAGTTGCATTCAAGGCGACAAAGGCATACAAGATGTGGGTCAGTAACTGACATCGAGTGGTAACAGGCACCGTAGGGCTTAAAGCCAGCTTTCCGAGATGACATCTCTGCTATACCCAGAGAGGATCTAAAAAAAAAACTTCCACAAAAAGTCAAAAAAAGTTTAGTAAAAAATTACTAAGGGGCAGCTCTCTCCAGATGTGTGATAACTGGTGTGGAAAGAAAGAACTGACATCAGAGGGCTGGGGTGGCGCCTATATAGGCACCACAAATGGCACTTTCGGTGCAGTACACCAGTAGGAGCCGAATGCCACCTACAAGCGCGCTGGTGTACTGCTCCAGTCTAAAGTCTGGAGATAATTCAAAAGGTAAGGAATCTGCAGCTAGAAGTCTCAATTAGATGCATCATTTACATAACCATCACAACCAACACCCCGCTTACCTTGCAGACAAGCTCACCATCTCTGGTGGCTCTTAGCAACCCGCAGACAAGACCATCTATACTGCAGACTAAGAAGTGTAAAAAAGAAAATACAAGGCAGCAGGCATGTTCCATCTATGCACATAGGACCTGGCACAACTTCCCTATATCCAATGTAGGAAAGAAAGGGTTGAATACTCTCCTCTTTAAAGAACACTACATCACAGTGCATTACCTGTTCACAGTTCGGCTTTCTCTCATATTACTTGCTGACTTTAAGCTCACCTTTGACCATGTACAGTGTTCTGCTGCCTTTTGGCTAGATTTGCACGACATAAATACCATATAAATACATACAAATACACATAATACAATAGCAGTCTCCTATTTGCTGTTACTTAGTGTTGTCTCACTTTTTCAGCATAAGAAAGAATTTCAGGTTTGCCCAGCTCAGAGCTTTTGGCAGTTAAGGAAAAGGTTTCAGCTAAACCTCACAATGTTAGTATAAGGCCTTGGGAGCCCTGACTGGTTACAGCATTCAGAATTTCTGCATTGGAGGTTTACAAGCTCCAAATAGGTGACTAAGTTAGAAGGAAAAAAGTGGGACCAAGAGAAGATGCAAAGTACCCTAGGGTGAAGTAACTTCAGCAGCTACAGAACCCAACTTGGTCTCATTTAGATTGTAAATGAACACCTTTTGGAGAAACCCAAACTCCACTTTTCCAACTTCCAAGGACCCTTGCTGATTGCAGTATTTGCCTTACCTTGAAAATGGATTCTGACTTTCAGAAAAAGAACTAAGGGCCAAATCAAGAGTTTGACTGAGGGTAATACATCTGTGAGGGTGGAGGAGGAAACTACATTGGCCACCCCAACGGACCACCATCCACCAAATTTAGAGTTTACTGCTGGCCTAGCCTTGATCTATCTACCTTTACTTACAAAAACTGCTATCATGGCAGTTCATGTCAATGCACAAAACACTTGGTGGACAGCCACAGTTGATCTTGAAGGAATTCCACCAAGCCTTTTGTTTTTCAAAACCAAACTCACAAAGTGATAGCTTCTTATGGAAAGACAAAAAACGAATGACTCCCACATGCAGGGAGGTTTTTCTTCTGCGTGTTGGGGTCACTATTTGTTTTTCCCTATCACACACCACAGCTGGTGGTGATAGACAAAAAAAGGACATCACACATTTCACCTTAAATAGGGCAGGCGGTGTAATGCCCATCCTCCGAGAGCCCTTACTCCATCAGGTCACTGGAGGTAGCTTTCCATCAACATAGCCTCCCCACCCTAAGCAGGGAAGGTGCATCGTTATTTTTGCAAACATGGTACAACGCCTCACTTGCCAAACTCTGTTGTGTCCGCCAAACTATAAATCACCCACTAGGTCCAAAGGTAAATCCTTTGACTGGTGAGACCACTAGGACTACCAGACCTCCACTCAGTGGAAATCATCCTGAAATCTCACGTAAGTCTAGGTCATCTGTAACCGATAACTTGCATTGGCACTTTGTGTCTTCTTGTTGATTTCCAACTCAAAACTTTACAACTTCATATCTCTGGTTCTCCTAATGAGATTTTTATGGCACTTTTATTTTTTTAAGATTATTCTTTTAATGAAATTGCTTTGTCAATAGTATTGTGTTACCGGATTTAATGTTATTTTGGTGCTGCTTAAATACCTAAATTGCATTTCTCAAGGTAAAAGCCTACTACTGGTACTATAGCAACCAGAGATTAAGCCATAAAGTCAATCATTTTGAATTCAATATTTAATTAATGTAAATATAGTAATTTTAAAGATTTATTAAAAAAAATTACACCTAAAGTTAAAGATCTGTATTAACTTATTTTGTATTAAAAGTTACATAAACTTATCAATGGAATTAATTTAAACTAAGGTAATTATGTTTTTTTTTTTAAATTGCATTTATGTTTTAAATTAAAAATAGTTTATCAGCATATTTTACCATAAAATAACATTTACTTTTTTTATTGATATAACTCTTCAACATTAAATTAAAAGTATATACTTTTTAGCTTTATAGCTGTAGTATATTTAGAAGTACGGTTTGTGAATAGCAGGAGGCTTAACTCTTTTATACGTGGGTGCCTGTGCCTCCCCAAACCCCTCCTTAGTCTTCCTTAAAACCCTCCATACTCTTCTCTAAACCCCTCTCCTTTAGTAGTAAGTATTTCACTTTTTTCAGTCAGTCCTGGTCCCTCCCACATTTAATACTAAGTTATAAACCTACATCTCGCAACACAGAAAAGATAGGAGAGGTACTGATGGAGATTTACACTCATTGGTTTGTGAATTGCATAGTAAGCAGTACTACTCTGGTACTACTTTATGTACATTTTCCAACAAAATAGAGAAAGGGTTTTATAAAGGGAGTACTCCTAGTCCCCTTAGGTATGAGTCATAAAGAATTGAAGGAGTATACCCAGAAGAAGAAAAATATCAACGATAGGTTGGTGAGTGAGGGGTCTTCCTAAAAAGGAAAAATATTTCCTTTGGTATCCTCTTCGTATCTCATTGATATTTTTCTTCTTCGGGGTATACTCCTTCAATTGTTTATGACTACTGTATGTACTACAGAGTGCAGTTTGTGAGTCGGACCCAGCGTATTCAGGATTCTAAAGAGCACCCAGTAAAACCCACTAAAAGCTTATGCTTTAGCATTCAAGAATTACGTTTATCAACAACAGTGGTGATGGGGCAGAAGGTAGATAGGGGCACGGCATGGAACCACTGGGAGACACCGTGGTGCATCAACTTAAACCATACTACTATGTAAAAAAGAACAAGAAAAAGAACAGAGAGCTAACATGACATGAGATGCAAACACAACTAGTTTTGTGAATTATTTTTCCAGTATCTGTTTTGTACAGCTACATTCACTGTAAGCAGATCTGTAGTATTTTCTAGCCTGGGCTGGCTTGATTAAATCTAGTTATGATTTTCCTCCTCAGAATAGGTTTAGTTTTAAAGTACCTAGAATGCAGAGGTCAACAGGCCTGTGATTGAGTGTCCTAATCAAAATTCAATCACATTTTTGTAACAAGCATTGACAAAGTCTTTGTCTTTGACTTGCATTTTGAATCCTGACTAAAACCTTTTAATAAGTATTGGCAATGCCTGTAGATTCTGTGTTTATAATCAGATCGACAATGTATTGTTTAAAAAAGGTTAATAAAAAATGGAAAATACTGGAGGAAAAGCAAATGCATATCTTAAGGTATTTCAAAACTGAATTCAGTAATTCCAGTCTTTATAAAAAGCATGTTTTATTTTTTTTATTTCACGCAGGAAACTCTGAAAGGAATTTATCCAGCTTAAAAGTAATAAAAAACATAACAGATGTTTGAGGTGGGGTCAGAAGTTAAAGAAAAACACTTGCCATTGAGTCTCCAAAAGACTCTGAATTGGAATTAATGCATAGGCAATTTGGTGTCTGGAGCAGGCCAGGGAGCAGAGTCATGGCCCTCTCGGACAAGAGACATCTACTATCCAGTCCCTTTAAGTAAACCTTCAGTCTCAGATGCAGCCTGAGTAAGTGCAGGCCCCCACCACTATAAATGCTGCAAAACATGTGGAAGGCGGAAGATAAAAGAAAACCAACCCAGTAAAGTCTGTTCTTTAGTCAACCATGGAAAAATATACATGTAGCTGTGCTTTTATGGATAACCTGGGAGGGGTGGGAAGCAACACAGAGAATAATAGGAACAGTGATGTGAGGAAGAAATAGGGTGTGAGGGAAAGAACATGAAAACACATGCACTCCCAAGGAGGACTCAAAGAGAAAGAAAAAACAGATCCCTATTTGAGCCATGGAAGAATGCAAGTCATCCAAACAAAAGGATAGTAAAGAAGCTATGCTTGAGAGGAGGGACAAAAACAAGAAGAGGATGGAAACCGTTGAATAAGAAGCAAGGAAATTAGAGGGACATTTAAGTCAAACAGTGGGGTAAGCAATAGACAGTGCCCAAAGTCCACAGTAATTACTGGTGTTGTCCACAACAGGTCTTCAGCAACAAACAGCAAGCAGCTAAAAGCGCTCTGTAGGCAAACCTACCAAGCCTTCAGCAGTGAAAAACAAAAAACAACTACTTTATTTTTAGGTGCATTAATGACATATGGATTTTAATGAGTGATATTTCAGTGTACCTTGGAGATGCAAAATAGTCTCTCAAGCATGGCTAGAGAGCACTCCAAAAGAGGTTGAATAATACACCAGACAACCAATAGCATGTGGTGAGTGAGTGATACACCTATGGGTGGAACCAAAGCCCACTCTATGTATGTTTCAAATAATTTGTATCAAAAGGTCATGTAGACAGCTGTGCTGTCAAGCCAAATATAAAAATGTGCACATTTCCATTTATATCCCTATCATTGTAAAAGTGAGTTAGTCCAACTTATCGCAAAAAAACTCTTTATGGACCCTCTTCAATGTGAATTACTCTCATCACAGCATAAAAGTGTTGTCGTCTATGCTCTTAAACAATCTCTCTGATAGTTACTTTAAAAAAATGGCATACAAATTATTGGGAATTTACCACACATTCAATACCCAGTCAAAGGCAAGAATATTTCAAATAAATTTGCTTCATTACTTACATCAGGTGACAGAACCCTTCCATGTTTCAGTTTTTCATCCATGCTATCTCTTCTCTTAAGAAGGTGATCTCTTTCCTTCTGCAGAGTCTGAACTTCTTCAGAAATCTTTCTCTCTTGGTCTGTGGCTCTGTCATCCAACTGTGTGCTTTTATTAGTCAGCTCCGTCTCCACAACACTCAACCGGGAAGATAACTTCAAAATATCCTTATTTAAAGCCTGTAAAACATAAACCAAAGCGGAAAGATAACTTTATGGTGAATCTAGTTCACTTAGTCCTAGCTTCTCTTCCAGTGCCACTTCACCTAGTTCGAGGAACTGGAAATGTGTCTTATAATATATTTTTCAATAGGCAAATGAATAGGGCATATACCTTTGAAAATGCTTTACCTGATGGATATTCTACCTTTCTGAAGATAAGTCATCTAAAGAAATATCCCTGAGAATCTCACTAGTTCAGGAAGATTTTAAATGTATACTTTCTTGGGGACAAGTTGTCCAGACCTACTACACAAGTAGAGATACATGGCATCTCAAAGACAGTACCTCAGCTGCTCCATAAAAGTGCTACCAGTGTCTGTGATATCAACTCTAATTTAATTCACTGCACAAGAGAAGCAAGAAAAGATAAAGTAAAAGAAACCAATATTCACACAACTCTCAACATATTAACAGAATGAAGGGGCAGGTGTAGAAAGGCAATGAGTGAAGGCGTATGGGGTATTATCAGAATAGGCATTACTGAAGGATACAAACTTATTATATTATTTTTCCTGCAGATTCCTTCAGGAAGACTTTATAGCACTATAAATATAACACGGAGAAGGGTCTCAGTTGACAGTCACATTGCAGAAAAAACGGCTAAAGCAGTGTTTAACCTGTGAGTTATTCCTTGTTCTAATTACAGGTCGTAGTGCTTTGCGAATGTGTGAGGTCAGGCCAGTGCCTGATATGCATGTACAACAAAGGAGAACACAGAAAACATATATTACCCCACCACAGAAATATTTCAAACATTAAACTGCAAATGAATACCTTAATGCAATATAACAAATAAATAGTACTTCCTTAAAATGCATATATCTTAAAGGTATTTACCATTGAAAAACCACCTTCATGATACATTTAAAAGGCTCTACTTTTTTGAAGCGCTGGCCATGGAGAGGGCAAGGAGATACGAATTGTTGGATTCAGCTGTCTCTTTGTCTTCCTCTTGGACATGTCCAGAGAATAAGCAGGATTTACATGCCTCTGTGCTACCTAATGATAGGGCTTGATTAGTGGATAAGGCGGGTTTAGCACTAGTACTGGGCTATTTGAGGGACAACGTGAGACTTTCTTCTGATCCAGTAGAGGTTCCGAGCACCAGTTCCACCCTGTTTTCCTAATTTTGTAGGCCTCCCTCTAAGACTGTGCCTGACATTCCTGTGGTAGAAGGGGACATCCTTCAGGAGTGGAAATACATGGAGAAGTACACCATATCTAGATTCCTGGTCAAGATGTATGTGGTAGGAGACATATATTTTACAGTGTTGTGGGTCCAATGCTCTCCAATCTGGTGGCCACTAAAAATGTCCTTGGAGGATGTTTCGCCCTCAGATCCTGTGAACAAGAAAGTAGATAGAGCACTAGGTAAAGCCTACTCTGAGCTCAACCAAGCCACTGGCTTCTACCTATTCCTTTTATACATCTAAGGGTCTAATTTCAGGAAATCACACTCCTTAGGTATGCTAGGAGCATAGAATTGTGCTGAGTTCCTGAGGACGGAGTTGCAGGTGCAATGTGTTCATGATGTATCCTTTGATACCTTTCATGGTATGGCATTGCTCCGGGTGAGGACAATGGAAATAAACAACAGATATGGACCCATGATTGGAAGTTGAGGGTCTTCAAAATAGTTTGCCAGTGGTTATTTTTATTGCAAGAGGATCCCATCACCTTTTGTGTGTTTCATGTACCGGCCTAAGTGCCATGGATATGACCAGATGAGGATCCCGTGCTCACTGTGTCACTGGAACCAAGCTGTACATGGTTGATGAGCCCATAACTAGGGCGAAACCGCTCCTGGGTTGCTTGTGTTCCAGTTAAGGGAGGACCTGACTTGGCAGTTCCGGCTGGACTGTTCCCATAAGAAACAGGGTAAAGACTGATTTGCATGTGGCTGATTCCAAACTGACGTGGCCTAGTGAGCACAAGAATGATGGGTTGGAGTGCTACCCCGAGCTACAGCCAGTGGATAAACGTATTGTAAACAGCCATCACCATTTGTATCTTCAAAATACAATAGTTCTTAATCCTCCTTTTCATGGGTCATACATAACCTGTTTGGACTCAATTATCTAGTGTACAAATCCTTAATGAAAAGGAGGTATGCAGTGCTCTTAAGAAAATAATTAAGTGGATTGGAAGCTTTAAGGATGGCTCACTTCAGACACCGGCATCATCCTTACTGCCTTCCTCTAAGCCTATATTCACTGGAGATATGGCAGCAGATTAATGCAATCAATCTGTGGCTCGGCGCAGCCGTTAACCAGATTGCACAGTTGAAAAAGGGTACTCCCAAAAGAGCAAATCCCTCTCTTCCCTGGTTTGCTTTGGATTTTAGAGAAGAGAAAAATCATTGCAAACAGATTGACAGAGGGTGGCGGAAAAAATTTGATGGGACAGCAAAGAATCTGAATATTGTGCAGGCCACCATCCATGTAGCATTGGTTTGTTTAGTGGATGTCATCCTAGCATGGAGAATATGTTGATTTGTGTTTTCTCTAAATACATGACATATGACAAACAGTTTCCACTTGAAACTGCAGGATGTCCTGGTAGGAATGTTCATGCATTCCTGAGGTGTCCATATTTTAGGGCTTTAGGAGCCATGCAGCCGAACGCAATGATTATATCTGAAAATGGTGGCTCAGCATTGGACACAGTAGTGCCATATAAAAACCTTCATAAGGTCAGATCCACTGCACCCTGCACTGCACCCTGGTACACACCACTCTTGAAGGAAGTGAAACTCTGTTGCAAAAGATTTGATTGCCTATGACAGATCAGTTTACTCCAACTCGGCAAGTAAGGAGTTGAGAAAGGCTTTATAAGATTACAAGAGACTGGTAGCTAGTGAAGACAAAAAAGTTTTGCTACCAAAATCCTGGGAGGAAAAACTTCTGCCAAGAAGATGTATCAAAAAGTGAGAGATTTTTCATCACAAAAATGTGTATCAAATAGAATTTACAACACTCAAGAGTTAGCAATAAAGTTGTCAGATTCTTTTAAGAGTATGATTTAGGCCATCCTGGATTTCCTAGCCTCCCACCCCACTTTCCCTGATCATCTGGCCTCAGAGGGGATTGGTAAAGCTTACAGAAGAAATCCTGGATATTTCTAACCAGGGTATCACTCTAGACCAATGGGCTCTGTTGACCTGGGATGAGTTTTCCTCCATTACTAGAAAACTTAAGTCAGGGTCTCCACTGGAATCCCTACCTCCTCTGCAGTGTAAAGCGGTGGTGGACGTCCTGGGATTCCTATTACTGGAAGTGTGTAATAGCTCTTTGTCCACTGGACTGGTTCCTGATGTGTGGAAAAAGTCACTAATAGTAAAACTGCAAAAAAAAACTAGTGCATATCCTGCAATACTCTCTAACTTTTGCCCTGTTTCCTTACTACCATTTGCTGTTATGATTCTCGAAAGACATGTTAACCAACTTTCTGTCTGAGAGATTTGCAAATGGGCAAGTTTTAGATTCCATCAATCTGGTTTCTGTCCCTGGCACAGCGCTCAAATAGCCTTGCTGGCTCTGGTGGATGACCTTTGCATGCTGCTAGACTAGGCTGAGTGTTCAGCTTTGGTACTACAAGACTTGTCTGCAGCATTCGATTTGGTCTCCCATGGCATCCTCCTGGCCAGGCTACATGAAATGAGGATAAAAGGCAGGATCTTAGAGTGGTACAGATCATATCTTACCAACAGAACACAAGGGGCCCGATTCACAGAACTAACTTAAGACAAAATACTAAACTTACTACCATTTTGGTATTCACAGAAGGCACTTACTCATTTTGTTGTTCACAGAAGGCACTTACTCATTTCGGTATTCACAGAAGTTAGGAGTCCTAACTTTAGGACTCCTAAATGCCTTCTTTGAATACCGAAAGTCTTAAAGTTAGTATTTTTCTCACGCGGTGTTGATAGACCGCAACCCCAAACTAAGGGAGGAGAACAGTTTCTTCCCAAACTGTTCCAACCTTTTGGATTCCCGATCCGGGGGAGCGGACGGGAAGGCGGTCTGGGAGGTAGAGGCCTGGATAACCAGGCTCTCGGGCACCGACAGAAAGCTGGGGTCGCCCGGTGCGGGGCAGTGGCGCCGGGCCACGTTCCGGTCCACAGGAGGGACTGTGGAGGGCTTGGACCAGGTGCCCATCAGAACGTCCGTCAGTGCTTCATTGAACTGCAGCAGAGGCTTCGAGGAGCTTATTGGCGGTTGAAGCACTTCCGTGAGGAGATTAGTTCTCACGGCCACTGCAGGGAGCTCCAGCTGGAGGGCTTCGGCAGCCCTGCGCAGCACCACAGAATAGGTAGCACCCTCCTCCATAGCCACGGAGGGAGGAGAGATGAAGCCAGTGTCAGGGGAGGTGTCAAGACCACTGGCATCCCCCAGCTCTTCTGCCCAGTCCTGAGATAACTGGCACTGCTGTGCCAGAGGGTCCTCAGACCCCTCCCAGTCGTCCCCGTCATCCGACTCCTGGAAGACAGGTGGAATGGTCGGAGCCGGGCGGAAGATGTACCTGTCATCCATCGGCGCCGTATTCGGCGCCGGGCCCGGATCGGGACTAAACCTGGGGACAACGTCATCCGAAGACGGCGCCAGGGGTGGCACCGAAGGGGTCGACGCCGGCGAAGGGGTCGTAAGGTCGACCGGCGTCGACCGGGATCCAGGCCTGGATCCCACGGGGGCCTGCGGTGTCGGGACCGAAGTCGACGACGGCGCCGGAGCCGCCAGGTCGCTAGGCCTCCCAGTCGAGCCTGCGGGGCCCGAAGGCGCGCTGGCAGCCGTCGACGGCGGAGCCAGACTCCACATGGCCACGAGGAAGTCTCTGATCTCCGCCGGAGTCGCATCAGACCCAGGGACCGGAGGGTATGGGGTCGGACGCAACTCCTGCGGCTCCGACTGAGACGCGTGGCTGGTGCCACCCTAACCCTCAGCTGAGTCGCGTGACCGTTGGGGAGTCAGAAGAGCGATGTCGCCTCTTCGACATCTTGCTGCGCCTTGACTTACCGGAATGCGAGGACTTTGACCCCGACGAACGGTGATGGCTGCGGCTCCGCGACCGGTCCCTCGACCTCCTCCTCGACCGGGACCTCGAGCCGACTGCCGGATCTCGAGCAGCTTGCCGGAGCGCTCCCGCCTAGCCTTCGAGGTCAAGGCCCGGCAGTCGAGGCACGACTCGGCATCATGGTCGGCCCCAAGGCAGTAGAGACACCGGCGGTGGTGATCCGTGACCGACATCAGGCGGTGACAGGCGTCGAACGGTTTGAATCCAGGCATCCCACCCGGCACCAGAGTCAAGGTCGACTGGAAATGGAACCAAAAGAGTTCAAAACGTTTTGTCAAAAAGTGACTAAAAGGATATGCTCTTCCTGGATCGGTGCTTACTGGCACGGAAAACAGAAGAACTGACGACAGCGCGCGAGGGCGGCGTCTAAGTACTCCGACGACGTCATCCCGGCGATCACGACGCCGACGACTGACGCGGAGCCGCAGACGACGCCTAGCGACGCGCAAGGGTATTGCTGACGAAAAATCTTTCCGGATCCAGCCTGACGCCTGGGGATATTCTAAGGTGAGGAATCTAAGGTGAGGAATCTAACTGTTTCTTTCAGATTAACCTATCTCAAAAATTTCATAATTACATTCCTACATGCTGCCTATACTCCTCCGATGCTCGAATGCTGGTCCTAAAAAGCGCTGTTGCTCAGGAAGTAAGGCTTTTTTATTTAAGAGTAGTCAAATTTAGGAATGAGCATCCTGTCATCCAGCAGAAGATTCCATCTTTGCTCCATTTTAGGAAGTCACTAACATCTGTCTTTTCAGGAACTAAGGCTCATTGGTCAATTGTGGCTTGCTTTGGCTGTTTATTAAGGATTCACCTTATTGATGTGTCAATTCTCTATGTTATTGTCAGGAGACCCCTTGGGGTAATCTTTGCGCTGTACAAATGGATTAACATAATGTGACATATTCCCCTGCAATTTCAACAGTAGATTCAGCCTGCACAGCAATTGCTTGTGCAATCTAAAAAATAGATGAAGAAGCTTTGGGAATCACCACGGGCATTTTGGGATAATACGTATTGTTGTTGCACTTTAGTGCTTCACCCACATTAATACCAAAATAATTAGTGGTGGAGAGGTATACAGAAATTCATCAAAAGTGCATCTGATCCTGGTTCCCACACTTGTGATGCAAAGCTTTGGCATTTTGTGTTTTGACTTGTAGCAAGCAAGTCTACTACAGGACACCCCGATTCTTGGAACATATCTTTGAGTATGACACTGTTTAATTCCCATTTGTTGTGTTCGATAAGATTTCTGTATAGATGGTTTGTGTTGCAACCTGCCTCTGTCTCATTAACTCTGTGGTAACTTGTAGAGTTATGGGGGCATCATATAGAACCACTAATAAGTTGGGCTGTGGCCGACTCAGAGGTGGCTGTAATACGTTTGGTGGATGCAATAAAGATAGTTATACAATATACTTGGAGTTTGTACTCTCTTAACACTGGCGACAAGTTGGTGCATCCACCAATGAACCCTGCTTGTATCCTCTGCGAGATTGGGTAGTACCAAAGTAAACAAGTAGCTTCTTGAATCAAAGAACATTACTCCAAAAGATAATCCTTGAGGTAAATGGGTGGTTTCCTGAGTCTAAGGGTGTTCTGCGAACAGCCTGTGCTACCTCACGAAGATCTTGTACCCCTTTCCCCCTCATCACAAGGCTCATGACTTTCTTTCTCATTGGTTGAGTCCTAGTTACAATTTCATTTTGATAACCTTGACATACTGCAAACCTCTCCCCAACTTAACACCACCACCTTTTTCTTGACCTCAATTATTTTTTGGGGACCCATAAACTTTTCAAAGTAAATGTTTTTAAAAGCTATTTTTCCTTGAGTTGAAGAAGACTGCAGGTACATTACAACCTTTTCTACACATGTTGGTCTGTTTTGATACAAAAGACTAAGTTTTGGTGTGCCATCCACTGCAGAACTGTCTCAAGATGGCATTCGAAGTATCATACACCCTTTCATTAATACGTTCAATTACAATGATGACATATTGGTTTTCAGAGCTACCCACACAGAACACGACAAAGCCCTCTTACAAGTGTATTGGTTACTTGCTGAAGCAGGTTTGAATTTGAATGCAGACAAGTGTTAGTTCTATAATACAAAGCTAAAATTCTTTGGCCATATCTTTTCTGATAAGGGTACGATACCAGATCCTGCTAAAATCCAAGCACTGTCAAATGCTGATCCCCCACAAGGTGCTTCTATGGTACATTAATTTCTTGGCATGGCCAGTTACTGTTCCAGATACATACAATAATTAGGTCACATAAATGTGTGAAATGTGTTAAGAAAACCAAACAAGCCATTGAGGATGCTACTGAAATGGCATACTTCAACCCAAAGCTTCATACAGAGGCTGTTGTTGATGCTAGCCCAGTCCGGTTAGGCTCTATCCTTGCATGGCACAGGGGACACTTGAATGCTTGAAGGCATATTGTGGCATATGCAAGTAGATGTTTGTCCCAACAGAACATGCTTATTTCATACCTGAAAAACACAGCTTAGCTGTTGTATGTATGGGCTTATGGACATTTCCATGTATTTCTGTACGGAAAACCTTTTAAGCTGGCAACTGATCATCAAGCTTTAGTGGCTATATTTGGCAATCCAAAGGCCAAAAAGCCTCCTTGGAATGAAGGATGGGGACATTGTTTACAAGAGTATAATTATACCATTGTGCATAATCCAGGGAAGGATCAGAACCCTGCTGACAAGGGTATATGTATATATATATATTCACTGAAAAAACCATAGGTTTCACACACGTTATAGTTAGGAATTAGCATTTAAAAAACCTTGCAAATTCACTTAAAAAACCATAGGTTTCACACATGTTATAGTTAGGTGGACATTTCACTCGTAAAAAACCAATGAAATTCCCCCGTTATAGTTAGTTCTGATAACTATAACTCGCGCGCCCGCAATACACTGCTCATGACGTCACATATTACATCACTCATGACTTGGTCAGTGGCGTTAGGGTGCACGCACGGTGCGCGGCTATAGATATTTGTGTGCTTTTAACTCAATTTTCTCAGGAACTACTGAACAGATTGACTCCATATATGCAAAAGGCACTTCCCTGACCTGAGGACTACCTCTTTGCCAAATTTCAAGTAATTCTGTTCAGCCGTTCAGGCTGTACCTTCGACTAAAGGTCCTATGGGAAAATGCATGGGGAAAACGCGTTTTGGGACCCCCCTTTTTTCTTGGCCCCCGCTTGACGAATCCCCCCGAGACTTTCAGGGTAGGAGCTGAGCGGAGCGCCCCATTCGTTTTGAAAATTTCGCGAAGATTCGTCAACCGGCGCCAAAGTTATTCAAAATAGAATTTTGAGATTTCCTATGGAAACACGGTCCTAACTATAACTATGTACTGGCGACCGCCAGTAGATAATATATATATATATATATATATTCACTGAAAAAACCATAGGTTTCACACATGTTATAGTTAGCTGGACATTTCACTCGTAAAAAACCAATGAAATTCCCCCGTTATAGTTAGTTCAGCTAACTATAACTCGCGCGCCCGCAATCCACTGCTGATGACGTCACATATTACATCACTCATGACATGGTCAGTGACATCACTCATGACATCACTGATGACATCTCAAATGACATCACTGATGACATCATCCATTGAGTATGTGTTTCTGAACAATTTTAATATGTTTAATATATATAGGGAAAGGCCTGTTGAAGAATGAGTGGGTGTACAAGTGTGTAAATGGATGATTTTCTGTGGTGCGTAACTAACTCTATAAGTGAGTCATTAAATGTAACTTACTGCAGACTAGTGACTAAACTGTGTAAATGTCTGTATGTTTCTGTATGTTGGTGTATAAGTGGCTGCATGGTTTTGTGAATACCTATATGAGTGTCTGGATGAGTTATTGATTGCTTGTCTCAGTATCTGTATGGGTTCCTGAGTGTTTGTGTGGGTAGGGTGTGTGTGACTCTATACATAGATGTGTGAGTGGGTGATTCTATGGGTGCATGGTTTTAAGAGTGCATCTGTGATGGACTGTATGGTTGAGTGAGTGTATGTATGGGTGTGTTAGGGATTGAATGTATATCCCAGTGGTACATTTGTGACTAACTACATATGTGAAAGGCAGTATATGTGCGTGTAAGAGTATATAAGTGGGTAGATGTGAGAGTGTGTGATTGTGAGAGTGACTGTATGGATGAGTGTGTGCTTGCATCAATGATTCTATAAGAGCGTAAGAATGTGATACTATTTTTATGAGTAAGTGAACTTGAGTGTGTATAACCACATAGGTGAGTAAATGGGAGTGTGATTATTTGCAAGACTGAGTAGGTGTGAGAGTACCTCTATGGATGATTGGTAGTGTGTGAGTGTCTATATAGGTGTATAAATGCATATGATAGTTTTGTATGTTGTGACTGTAAGTATGAGTGACTGTACAGGTGAATGAGTGGAGGTGTATGTAGACCTAAGACTTAATAAGTGGCTATGTAGTTATTGGTATTGCAGTATGTATGGTTTTGAGAATGGAACTCTTAAATTTTGAGTCGGTGTATCAAAGCTTATATTAGGGTGTGAGAAGATGTGGTAATTTATCACATGGATGACGTCATCAGTGATGTCATCAGTGATGTCATTTGAGATGTCATCAGTGATGTCATGAGTGATGTCACTGACCATGTCATGAGTGAAGTAATATGTGACGTCATCAGCAATGGATTGCGGGCGCGCGAGTTATAGTTAGCTGAACTAACTATAAAGGGGGAATTTCATTGGTTTTTTACGAGTGAAATGTCCAGCTAACTATAACATGTGTGAAACCTATTGTTTTTTCAGTGAATTTGCAAGGTTTTTTAAATGCTAATTCCTAACTATAACGTGTGTGCAACCTATGGTTTTTTCAGTGAATTTGCAAGGTTTTTTAAATGCTAATTCCTAACTATAACGTGTGTGAAACCTATGGTTTTTTAAGTGAATTTGCAAGGTTTTTTAAATGCTAATTTATTAATGTATTTTTATATTTTTTAAATATTTATTTTACAATAAGCTACCTATATATTTGTAGTTATAGATTAACTTTATCCTGTAATATGGAATGGCTCCGTTTTTTTTTTTAATTTGGATAGAGCTGACCAGCATAGTTAATATCTTCTATAAACTTATAAACACTTTAAAAAAAAAAAATTTTAAGTGTTTTTGTCCGTGCGCGCACGGTGCACGCATGCGTACGTACTCCGTGTGCGCATGCGTACGTGCTCCACGTGCGCATGCGTACGTCGTGCGTGCTCCGTACACGCGTGCACCGTACGCGCATGTGCGCGTGCTCCGTACGCGCGTGCTCTGTACGCGCATGTGCACGTGCTCCGTACGTGCATGCGTGCGTGCACGGCAAGTCATGTGATTTAGAAACAACACTTTTCATTGGTTTATAGTAGTTTCAGTTCCAGAAACTTCCAACACCACACCCACTCCCCTCATTATTACTTCTGATTCCCTGGGAGAAGGAGCTGAGCAGCTTTTCCAGTACTCCAGTACTTGAGAATGGCAGAGCAGCAGTCATCTTCTGGGAGTGAGCAGGAGACCCTTGTGAGACAGAGACAGAGGAAACAGAAAGACTCTTTTATATGGCAATTTTTTACATTTCCAGACGGGCAGAAGAAGGTGAATGCTCCAAAAGTCACTTGCACTCTTTGTGATCGTGTCTTATCAAGAGGAGATCCTAAAAAGAAATACTCTTTTAGTATCTTCACTATGATCAGGCACGTTAGAGATGTACATCCTGTTGCTTATGCTCGAGCTGCTAGAGAAAACCCTCTAGCAGCTCAGCCGAGCACATCCACAGCAGCTCAGCCGAGCACATCATCGGCAGCTCAGCCGAGCACTTCATCTGCGGCGGCAGCTTCACCTGGTTCGGTTCCTCTGGATATACACCCTCTGTTTAAGAGGGTGCATATACGGTGCAATGCGCGCAATGCTCTTCTCTCTTATGCGGACACCAGCATTCCCCTAATAGAGAGCAAGATACAGCAGCACACGTGCGACACCCTATAATTGTTGCCATGTCTTTTTTTTCCTCTGTCCCTCAATTAACACAACGGCTCTTTTTAGAGCCACCTAACATCTAAACACTTAAATTTCATTTTTAATTCTATTTTTTTATGATTCCGCCGTGCGCGCACCTCGCGATTTAAAAAAAAAAAATAATAATGTTTTTTTCACCCTTCATGGTCCTTCAGGGACCCCCTGACAAAAGCTAGGGGGTCAGGAACTCTGTACCCTGCCCCCTTTTCACGTTCTCCACCTTTCTTTTTCACTGTCACACACAAAATAGCGGTCGACACTTCCTGATTTCGACCGATTCGAATGTTGACTGACATGAATCCACCAATCAGAATTAAACTCGCGCACGGCACCGTGCGCGTACGGTGCGCGGCTATAGATATTTATGTGCTTTTAACTGCAATTTTCTCACGAACTACTGAACAGATTGACACCATATATGCAAAAGGCACATGCCTGACCTGAGGACTACCTCTTTGCCAAATTTCAAGTAATTCTGTTCAGCCGTTCAGGCTGTACCTTCGACTAACGGTCCTATGGGAAAATGCATGGGGAAAATGCGTTTTGGGACCCCCCTTTCTCTCAGCCCCCGCTTGACGAATCACCCCGAGACTTTCAGGGTAGGAGCTGAGCGGAGCGCCCCATTAGTTTTGAAAATTTCGCGAGGATTCGTCAACCGGCGCCAAAGTTATTCAAAATAGAATTTTCAGATTTCCTATGGAAACACGGTCCTAACTATAACTATCTACTGGCGACCGCCAGTAGATAATATATGTATATATATATATATATATCGCGTTACATCGATGATGTTTTTGTAATATGGAAAGGCACAAGAGAAGAGGCAGAATTGTTTGTGTCCTCTATTAATATTAATGAGTTACATTTTAATTTTACAGCTTATATCAGTGATCACAGTGTAGAGTTTCTAGATGTACAGCTCTATATAGACAAAGGAGAGATCCATACCATACTCCACCGAAAACTACGGCTGGTAATTCGGTCCTCAGCTCCAGCAGTGCACATCCGAGGCACTTGATACGTAGTATTCCCTATGGTGAATTTTTAAGAATACGCGCATTTGCAGCTCTGATATTGATCTCAAGCAGTGCCAACAAGAAGCTGTTAAACTCTTTATTTCCCATGGTTACAATCATACTACAGTTCTTAATGCTCTCTCTAGAGCTAACACTAACACTAGAGATCATTGTTTGTCATCCAATGGCATTGATTTGACGAGATCAGTTGTTCCTCAACATACAAGTTCCTCCCTTGATAACACAAGAATTAAGGTTGATTACTACCTTCAGTAGGCAAGAGAAACAGATACGACGTATTATCAATTCCAACTGGCCAATCGTTTTGACTGATATCACCCATAGTCAAATTCTTCCCAAACAGCCTTCCATCACGTTCAGACGTGCTCCATCGATGAGAGACTCCTTAGTTAAGAACAGTCCGGAGTTTACTCCCACACAATCATGTCTATCCAGGAAAACTGGGTTTTTTAAGTGTAATTACTGTCATGCCTGTAAGTTTGGTGTAAATACTTCTGAATACACTACTGCATTCCGCACTAAACCCATCAAAATCAAGGGACATTACAGTTGTCGCACTGAATTTGCAGTCTACATCCTTGAATGTTCTTGTGGGCTCAAATATGTAGGCAGCACCAAGCTTCAAGTTTTTAACGGAATTTTACAACATCTGAGGACAGTGGTCAATTCTGACCCTAACTATCCTGTGGCCCGTCATTTTAAGTTAGTTCATGACAATAATCTCAATGAGCTTAGATACTATGTTATTGGTGCTGTCCCTGTATCACGTCGAGATGGTAACCGAGAAAAATGCCTCAGACAGTTGGAGTCCCATTTTATTCTTGCACTTGACACTAAAATGCCAAATGGATTAAACATCAGCGAGGACCTTCATAACTTTCTATAGATTTCTCTACATTTTTCTATATTTATTTCCAATTCCCCAATATGCCAACAATAATTCTTGAGTGATAGACTTATTAAGTCACCGCATAAGATTCTAGGCAATATGTGACTCTGTTACGTTCATCTTTTCGTTCACCATTTTTGTATCAGATTTGAGGTTTTCATGATAGCTTCTGGGCAGCTTCAAGTTGTGATTAGATGGTTCAATTTTTTTGAACAACACTTTAGCACCTTAATACATTGCACTTTATGGTGTTTTTTACTGTTTTAGCACTTGCACTTTATACCTTTGCTCCATGACTATTCAAGAAACAGTTTTTTTTTACTGCTGCTCAAATATTCTTGAAATGATGTTTTGCTGCTACAACTACTGTGATTCTATTTATATCGGAGGCTCTATATATTTTATTAACTTTGCAGCGTGTTTTTCTTATCTTTGGTACTATTGAGTATATTGATCCGAGTATGAGTGGACATTTCAGCACCAGCACTTTGATATTTCAGCACTTGCACTTTAAGAATTGATCAATGTACTGTGTTATTTATTATCTATTTTGATGTCACACTGCTAGCTATATTGGAAAATTTATGATCTCTCATAAACAATAATCGTTTTGACTTTGTATTTGCAGGCAGATAAACTTATTGTACAATCCAGAGAATTAAGTGCCAAATGGCATGTTTTCGATTTTGTACATCTTGTCATTTCTCTGACACCATTAAACTTTAATTTTTAAGAATTTTCTATTTTTGAGAATTAACTTTATAGTCTGTTTACTTTGTCTATGATCATTGTTTGCTGTGTTGCACTGTGGTTGTTGTTTGTTTCCACTATTTAAATGATAGTAAAATGGCAGCATGTCATGTGATCAAGACCGCACTCTGGCGGTCGAAACGCGTCATGGTAGGCACTAGCCTGAATTTGACTATGTGCCGTGAAGAGATTAAAGCACTTGTTTAAATTCCAACGTTCAGCGTCTGGTGGTCCGTACCTTGTTTCTCTCATCGTGCAAAGGGTGGGCTAGGAGTGTGTATATATTCTTCCAAAAATCGCTCCAGCAATTGAGGCTGCACTACATTGGAGGTAAGAAACATCTTTATTAACTAAAACAGGCAGCTTCCACTCCCGTATTGGTGTCCTTTGGCCTGACGCGTTTCAATGGATTCTCCTATCTTCTTCATAGGCCGTCGTGAGCAGGTAAATTATCGTGCGTTACCCGCCTCCCCTGCATGTTCATTTAAATATCTTTAATAAGCCTCCGGTGTGCCAATTGTAACCATTTCTGTTGCATGCTGGGAAACGTAGTTTTAATTTAGCACCAATTGCGCCCTCCAGTGGGTTATATGCTCACGTTTAATCAAGGACCATTTCTGCAGCCCGTATTGAGCCTCTGGAGGAGACTCTGCCTGTTTAAATTCATAACACCTCCAAAGCCCAAATTCACTGATGAGATCCTCCTTGAGCGGTCCCGATATGTTTCCTTGGGGTGGTGCGTCGCCCCCACGGCCTGAGGCACGCCGTGAACAACCTTGACGACGAGGAAATCCTCCTCGGGTGCTACTGTGGTAACGTCGACGTCGTCCACCGTCACCACAGTCACAGTGACTTCAGCGGCATTCTCTTCGTCGACGACGTCATCATCGACAAGCCATGTCCCTCTGTTGTCGACAGTAAAGATTACTAAGGCTTCCAAGTCATTGGCGACAAAGCATCCAAAGACGGCGATACAAAAACTCTCGTCGGCGGTAATTCCTGCGCCGACGACGAGCCTATCGTCAAGGGCAAACCTCTAGTTGAGGATCTCACCCATCATCTTGTTTAACGGCCTCGTTGACGATGAAAATATCGTCGACGGCGATACTGTCGTCCACACCTTTATTGTCTACGACGGAATCACGGTCATTCGCGTCAGCGCCTACCTTGGTCGGCGGCTCATCGTGGATGACAACAGTCACTTCCAGAATGTACTCAGATACTCCGGCGACGACGGCTGCGTCGATGACCTCATCGACGACCTCAACACTAACGCCTTCTTTGACATCACCAAGTAGAGTCCAGTCTTTGTTGCCAACACATCTCTTGGATGATGATTATTCTGACAACGACAGCCTCTTTGGGGTATGCAAAGCCCGTCAGAGCTTAATGTGTAGTACCACGAAGCCTCAGAGGAGCAAGAGTATTAAGGCCTGCAATTTTATTACTCTGACCAAGGCCGCCAACAACAACTTCAACAAGATATGGTACGCCTTCCCTCCAGTCTTGTTACAGATTTACAATCCATGCTAGTGGATTACAGAAAGAGATTTCCGCCAACATCGCCTTCTCCTTCACAAGCATCTCTTCCACCTTCTATGGTGCAAAGTCAACCTCCGCCTTCTCCTCAATCAGAAGTACCTTTACAACAACTATCATCCTTTGAGGAGGAGGAAGAAGAGCAGGAGGAAGGGGAGATACAACAGGAACAACAACAACATGATGAATGGGACAGTTACATAATTCCTTCACCAGCGTCTCCAACTCCGCCAAAAACTAATTCACCTCCAGAGGACATAGGAGTTTTCCATAAACTCTTAGAGAGAGGAGCCAGGCGTTTTGAACTTCCAATGCCTGTGCATCAGTAAGACTGTTTCCATTATGATTTCAAGAAGCCTTTCAGGATATCAGTCAGATCCATGCCCATTATTGATTATCTCTGGGACCAAGGTTTGAAAATAATGCGTACTTCAGCAACAGTGCCGCCAGTCCTATTTAATTTATTTATTTAAAAGATTTATAAAGCGCACAGCTACCCAACAGGGCTTCCCGGCACTGAGCAGGACAAGCGAGGTTGAGGTTAGTTGGAAGCGAGGAATTAAACCTGAATATAAAGAAAAGTCTTCAACTTTTTACGAAAGGCCAGTAGAGACCGACAGGTCCTGAGTTCCAACAGGAGGGAATTCCACAATTTAGGGCCCAGGTAAGAGAATGAGCGGCCTCCCATATGGGTCCGTCGCACTCTGGGAACTGAGAAAAGAGAAAGGATGGTCTATCCTTGACAAGGCTTTGTATGCACAAGGGGGCCAAGCCGTGCTGAGCTCGGAACGTGTAACAAAAGGCCTTGAACTCAATACTTTTGTGTACATTGAGCCAGTGAAGTTGATGAAGCAGAGGGGACACAGAGGTGTATCAAGGCAACCGAAAAAGCAGGCGGGCTGCCGCATTTTGAATAAGCTTGCGCACAGAGGCCTTGTCCGCACCCAAATACAGTACATTACCATAATCAAGTCTGGAGATCACCAAGGCCTGCAAGACGGTTCTTTGGGAAGCTGGTGGAATTAGCCAAAGGATTTTCTTTAGCCAGCCATTTAAGGACCGCAAAGCAAACCGAGGTGACACCAGACACTTAGGCTCCAAGAGAATGCTTACTATCAAGGGTAAAACCCAAATTTTTAACCCTTGGGGCCGGAAAAGGTCCTAAAGAGGCAGGCCAATGGCTTGCTCCCCAAAGCTCGGGATTGTTCCCCAAGATGTGGACGTCAGTGTTGGAGCCATTCAGCTTTAAAGCATTCTGGACATCCACAAAGAAATATTACGCAGTCCAAGCTGAAGTAGTGAAGGGTCCTGATGCTGAGCAGATGAAAGAGAAAAAATTATCTGCGTATAGTATGCATAAGAGAAGATGGTCAAATCCGATCCTACCAGACGAGCAAGGACCTTTGCCTGCCGCCCGCACTTCTGAATAAGATAGAAGCGCCCGGAATAGAGATGGCCCTATCCCAGATTAACTTCATATGAGGAGCAAGGATTTTTGCCTGCCGCCCGCACTTCTAAATGAGATAGAAGCGCCCGGAATAGAGACGGCCTTACCCCAGATTAACTTCCCATGAAAATACATTTTTGGAGCCCCCATTTGCACATCGCGAACTCCGAGTGCTACGTGATCAGCGAGTCAACTGTCCTCACACACAACATAGGCCGATTACCAAATAATCCATAATCGGAATCCCATCCCGAGATTCACGTCGGATGTGTACCTTCTTGAAGGTCTCAGACCACACTTGAATTTTAATCACACCCAGGCCGTCACCCTTTGCCTAAGTCCTGATGAAGACCCGCACTGACCTTACAGTAGTGCAGAACCAGGGTTGAAACGTCGACTTTATAGCCTGGACCAGCATATAGAACCTGCGTTAAAACGAATGTATCTATTCCGCAGCCTTACTATAAACATTTGAACGTCTGGCCATTTTGAAATCTTCAATCTTTTAAACCATTGTGTATATATCACGCACATTGTCACTGAGCACCACTTGTCACTTTGTCACTATTTTTATCACATTGTTTGTGGACGGCCTCTCCAAAATATTTGTGGATAATTTAGATGCATATATGAATGACGTAATTTATATAAAAAATCAGATTAACATACAAATCGGTTGGTGTGTTGCTTATAACAAAATATTGCATATTGTTCAGACAGCGTATGACTTATGCTTCATGTACAAAGAAATTCTTTCACCCAACAGAACCACTGTTTTCTTTACATTAAAGCATTTCTGGACATCCACAAAGAAATATTACGCAGTCCAAGCTGAAGTAGTGAAGGGTCCTGATGCTGAGCAGATGAAAGAGAAAAAATTATCTGCGTATCGTATGCATAAGAGAAGATGGTCAAATCTGATTTTTCCGCAATATCCGACAAAGGGCGAACATAAAGATTGAAAAGTAGAGGACTCAGGATCAAGCCCTGCGGTACTCTTGATGTTAAGGCTACTGAGTTAGATTTCAAGGAGTGTGAAAAATCTTGAAATGAGCGCTCCTCCAAAAAAGAGATCAGCCATTGCAAGGCCACACCTCCAATTCCTGAGGCTTCAAAGCGATCCGCCAGAATGGAATGTGAGACCGTGTCAAAGGCTGCACTCAAATCCAATAAGATGAGCGATGCAGTACCACCACAGTCAAGCTGCTGCCTGAGGTCCTCCGTGACCCCAAGCAGAGCTGATTCAGTACTATGACCAGGACGAAAGCCAGACTGTGACGGATGGACTAACTTGTGCAGTATCACATGTGCAGAGAGTTGAGAGTTAATGTGTCTTTCCAGTACTTTGGAAAAGGTAGAAAGAAGCGATATGGGCCAGTAATTAGACCAGCAGAAGGGACTCCAACCAGTCTTTTTCAGTAATGGGAGCACAAGAGCGTGCTTCCAATTTCGTGGCACCTGCCCAAGATTTAGAGAGGATTTGAGAAGAGTAAGAATCACATGACTTGATTAAAAGTATCAGGCTCCAGATGACGCACCTGCTTGTCTCACGGGTCATCCAAGACCAGACTCCGTGATATCACAAACGGCACAAAGTAGATCGAAAAGCCCTTCGGCACCATTATCAGCACCCCCGGACAAGGAAGGTAGAAGGCTTGATAACATAGGCAAGCGCTTCTCGACTATGTCTGCATTAACTGTCAGAGCATCTAATTCTGTGGTGTTATTAGGCCATTACAATAGGCAAATGTGGTAAGATATTGCCACTTATATCAATAACCCTCCATCAGATGTCAAAGAAGAGGCTAGGAAAATTCAGCTGGAGGACGAACGGTCTGCCTCCGCGATAACAGATTGTGCAATGGGCATAGCTTCCACCGGTTTCCGTCAACTTGCCGGGATGGCTGTTTTAAGACGTCAGGGATGGCTGAAAGCGACAACATTCAGTCAAGACCAAGATTTTAGATCTGCCTTATAACAGTGAGGACCTTTTTGGAAAGCATATCGATGAAGCGTTACAAGGGATAAAGAAAGATACAGACACTGCTAAGGCCCTTGGCACTGTACAGTATAGAAAGATGCCTTTTCATGGTGCACGGGGCAAGGGTCAGTCATCTTAGAGAGGAGGCTACCAAGAATACCAGTATCCCACTTATACCTCTTCCAGCCAACAATATAGGCAACAATTTGCCCAACGGCAACCACCTTGACCTGCCTTCAAGTCCTCTTTCAGAGGGAAGTCAGGATGACAGAACAAGGATACTAACCATCGCCAATGACCTTCCACTACTGCCGGCTGCTGTGTCCCCACCTTCTTCCAAAGTCGGAGGCAACATTTCCCATTACCTACAAAACTGGAAACAAATTACAACAGATCGTTGGGTCTTGGACCTAGTACGATTTGGTCATTCTCTGGCTAAAACCACCACCTCTTACTCCTCCGCAAACTCTTGTTCACAAGCATTTACCCCTCTTAAAGTTAGAGATCGTTTCCATGATTCAAAGGGGAGCAATAGAAAGCGTTCCATTTCACCAGAGCGGGAAAGGATTCTACTCCTGTTTCGTCTTGGTTCGCAAGAAGTAAAAAAAGTGGAGACCAATTCTAGATTTGAGAAGTCTAAACAAGTTCCTCAAGAAACAGGAATTTTGCATGCTCACCATCCAGGATGTGTTACAGCTTCTCAACAAAAAAGACTACATGGCATCCTTAGACATTCCGGACGCATATTTCCACATACCCATACACATGAAACACAAAACGTTTCTCAGATTTGCGGTGGCAGGCAGGCACTATCAATTCCGAGAATTGCCTTTCAGCTCAAAACGGCCCCTCGCATTTTCACAAAATGCCTAGCACCAGTAGCAGCATATCTCAGGCAACATCATCACCACATTTTTCCTTACTTCAATGACTGGCTAGTCAAGGCTCCTACCCACAACATCACAAGAACATCTACCAAGGACTGTCTGCGCCTCTTCAGTCAACTAGGCCTCACCTTAAATCCAGAAAAATCAGTCCTCCAACCCAGCCGGCGACTAACTTTCTTAGGAGGCATCCTGTATACTACCTTAAACAGGGCTTATCCCACATTGGAAAGACAACAGAGGTTAATAACTTTGGCAAACCGCATACAAAAAAGAAAGTTTCTTTCCATACGCCTTTAGAAATCTCTCCTGGGCATTATGTCCTCTTGTATTCTTATCATCTCTCACAGTCCCCTGCACATGTGTCCTCTCTAGGAAGCTCTGAACATCCAATGGGTGCAGGTCAACGGAACATTCGACGACTTAATTCAAGTAACTTCACCGATGGTTTCCTCACTACTCTGGTGGACACAGCCTCATCATCTGCCGTTAGGCTTACCATTCCTGTTGCAAGCCTCTACCCTAATGATAATAAAAGATGCTTCTCTGGAAGGCGGGGGTGCTTTTCTACAAGAACTTCAGATCAGCAGCAAATGGTCACCATCTCATCAGAACCTTCATATAAATCCTCGAACTAAGAGTCATGTCCCTTGCTCTGCAAGCCTTCTTACCTAGAATAAGGAATTCCTCAGTGGTTTTCAGGACAGACAATACTACGACAATGCACTACTTAAACAAGCAAGGGGGAACACAATCCCTTCCTTTGTCTCAAGAAGCTCAACTGATTTGGAACTGGGCAATTCAGCACAAGGTCTCACTGACAGCGGAGTTTATACCAGGGAAGCGGAACACCATAGCAGACACACAAAGCAGGCTATAAACATTCTGCCACTAGTGGGAGTTGAATTCAAGCCCTCTAAACCAAATTTTCTCCCGCTGAGGCAAGCCAAACATAGACCTGTTTGCAACGTCCGACAACGCCAAATGCCAGTACTTTGAAAGCGGGCATCTTCAACAGGGATCATGGGGGAATGCCTTTTCAATAGCATGGCCCGGCGTATTTGCCTTTGCTTTTCCTCCCATTCCTCTCCTTCCAAGGGTGCTAAAGAAGATAAAGGTGGAGCCCTGCAAAATCATCTTATTAGCCCCAGCCTGGACCCATCAACACTGGTACACAGAAATTGATCTTCTGTCACTGCAACCTCCGATATCCCTCAAACCGATTCCATCTCTATTAACCAATGAACCAGGGACAAGTAAAACATCCAGACCCCGGTTCTCGAAGGTTATCCGCTTGGCTCCTGAGTCCCAGGAGTTTCAACACTTAAAGATCCCACAGGAATGCAGAGAAGTCCTATCTCGGGCTCGAGCGAACAGTACCAAAAGAGCATACCCTTTAAAGTGGAAAGGATTCTGTATTTGGTGTAGATCAGCTAGAGTGCACCCTCTTTGGTCATCCCCAGAGGAGATTTTGCCATACCTCCTACATCTGGCATTTAAAGATTTGTCTTATGCTTCCATCAAAGGACACTTAGCGGCTATCTCTGATTTCCGGAGATCATCTGAGATTTCATCTTTGTGGTCAAGCAGACTGGTAAAGCAATTCCTTAAAGGTTTGTTCAGGACTTTTCCGCCTGTGAGAGCTCCTTTTCCTACATGGCAGCTCAACACGGTGGTTGCACAGCTGATGACGCACCCATCCAAACCTATACATAGAGCTAATACAAAGTTCCTGTCCTGGAATGCCACTCTCCTCATGGCTCTTCTATCGGCAAGGAGAGTTGGTGAACTCCAGGCTTTCACTATCCAGGAGCCATTCTTACAGTTTAAACACAAAAAGGTATTCCTGCGCACCAATCCTAAATTTATCCTGAAAGTCCCTTAAACAAGCCGGTTGTACTAAAATCAATTTTCTCAAAATCCTCAAACGTCAGCTGAATATGCTTTGCACTCCTTAGATGTCAAAAGGCTCCCATAATTCTGTCTGGACAGATCCAAATCCTTTCGCAAATCCACTCAATTGTTTGTAGCTTACAGTGCACATAGGAAAGGTTTCCCTCTCACGAAGCAAAGCATCTCTAGATGGATATCTAGTCCAATTCTTTTCTGCCATCAACAGGTGGGCCAGCCTCCGCCATCAAAGATCCATGCTCACTCTACTAGAGCCATATTCATGTCTCTGGCGCTGTCTGTCGGTGTGTCCCTATCAGATATCTGTAAGGCAGCAGCCTGGAAGATGCCACACACATTCACTAAGCATTACTGCTTGGACTCTGAAGTCATGAGAGATGTTGTAGTAGGACAAGCGGTGCTGAGACATTTTTTTCAGTGAAGGTTTTTTCTTTTTTACCACCATTCAGTTTTTGGTGCACATTTTATATTCCTGTTTGATGTGTATTTATTTATTTTTATGTATACACAAAGCATTGTTTCATCTTGCTTTTATAAATATGTATCTATATGTATATACATACATTCAGGACACATGTGATCAAGGCCGCAGGACCGCGACCGAAATGCGTCATATGGATTGTTAAAGGAATAAAGAAGCACGTTAAATAAATATATATATATATATATACACACATTATCTACTGGCGGTCGCCAGTAGATAGTTATAGTTAGGACCGTGTTTCCATAGGAAATCTCAAAATTCTATTTTGAATAACTTTGGTGTCGGTTGACGAATCTTCGCGAAATTGTCAAAAGTAATAGGGCGCTCCGCTCAGCTCCTACCCTGAAAGTCTCGGGGTGATTCGTCAAGCGGGGGCCGAGAAAAAAGGGGGGTCCCAAAACGCGTTTTCCCCATGCATTTTTCCATAGGACCTTTAGTCGAAGGTACAGCCCGAACGGCTGAACAGAATTACTTGAAATTTGGCAGAGAGGTAGTCCTCAGGTCAGGGAAGTGCCTTTTGCAGGTCTGGTGTCAATCTGTTCAGTATTTCCTGAGAAAATAGCATTTAAAAGCATATAAATATCTGTACGCGCGCACTGTGCGCGCACGATGCCGTGCGCGAGCAAAATTCTGATTGGTTGTTAGATGTCAGTCAACATTCGAATCGGTCGAAATCAGGAAGTGTCGGCCGCCATTTTGTCTCTCGCACTGAAAAGGAAAGGGGGAAAAAAGGTGGAAAACGTGAAAAGGGGGCAGGGAAGAGAGTTCCTGACCCCCTAGCCTTTGTCAGGGGGTCACAGAAGGACCCCCATGGGTGAAATTATAATTTTTTTTTGTTTTTATAAAAATCGCGGGGTGCGCGCACGGTGCGCGCACTATGCGCGCACGGTGAAAAACCTTTAAAACATATATATATTAATAAATACATAACTTAGCATTTAAAAAACCGTACAAATTCACTTAAAAAACCATAGGTTTCACACACGTTATAGTTAGGAATTAGCATTTAAAAAACCTTGCAAATTCACTTATAAAACCATAGGTTTCACACAGGTTATAGTTAGGTGGACATTTCACTCGTAAAAAACCAATGAAATTCCCCTGTTATAGTTAGTTCAGATAACTATAACTCGCGCGACCGCCACTCTATCACAAGGATGATGTCATGAGTGATGTCATGAGTGATGCCACTGACCATGTCATGAGTGATGTAATATGTGACGTCATGAGCAGTGTATTGCGGGCGCGCGAGTTATAGTTATCTAAACTAACTATAACGGGGGAATTTCATTGGTTTTTTACGAGTGAAATTTCCACCTAACTATAACCTGTGTGAAACCTATGGTTTTTTAAGTGAATATATATATATATATATATATATATATATATATATATATATATATATTACCTACTGGCGGTCGCCAGTAGGTAGTTATAGTTAGGACCACGTTTCCATAGGAAATCCGCAACATTCTATTTTGAATAACTTTGGCGCCGGTCCACGAATCCTCGCAAAATTTTCAAAATAGGTGGGGCGCTCCGCTCCGCTCCTACCCTGAAAGTCTTGGGGTGATTCGGCAAGCGGGGGCTGAGAAAAAAGGGGGGTCCCAAAACGCGTTTTCCCCATGCATTTTTCCATAGGACCTTTAGACACAGCTACAGCCCGAACGGCTGAACAGAATTATGTGAAATTTGGCAGAGAGGTAGCCATAAGGTCCATGAAGTGCCATTTGCAGGTCTGGTGTAAATCTGTTCAGTATTTCCTGAGAAAATAGTATTTAAATCAATATATATATCTGTAAGCGCGCAGCGTGCGCGCTGGGTGCGCGCACCTTGCCGTGCGCGAGCGCAATTCTGATTGGTTGTTAGATCTTAATAAACATTCGAATCGGTGGAAATCAGGAAGCGGCGGCCGCCATTTTGTCTATCGCATAAAGAGGGGGTGATAAACAAAGGGGGAGAACTTGAAAAGGGAGCAGAGTGGGGAGAAATTGACCCAGTAGGCATTGTAAGGGGGTCACAGTAGGACCTTGTAGGGCAAAAAAAAAGATTTATATTTTGTTAAAAAATATCGCCGAGTGCGCGCACCCAGCGCGCACCCGAAAAAAAACTTTATTAAAAAAATAAAAAAAAAATCGCATTTAAGTGTTTAGATATAAGGTGGCTCTAAAAAGAGCCCTTGTGTTTATTGTTTGTTTTTTGGTACCTACAAGTAAGTACCGATGCAGAGTCTAAAGTTCAAGAGGAAGACTCTGTTGCCTTCATCAGTGAAGTGTACACCATCTCCTCTATAAATGTCTTGCATGTTGTAACGCAAGTTGTTGTGGTATATAGAACCCATACCATAGTCTCTGAGGAAAGCATAAATAGATTTGTTGACGTGCTTCCTTGCTTTGTCAATCTGCGGACAAAATTGGTTGGACCAGTTCCACTTTTGCCTTTGGCATATATTAGAATATACGAAGGCAGTTTGTGGAAAAAGCGTCATCAATTGCACAAAGGTGTCCTTAATAAGCATTTCCAGACCTACCCCAGTTAAAGTGCCTAGGTCATTTCCACCACAGTGCACAATAATAAGGTTAGGCTGTGGGAGATGTAGAAAGGTTTTCACCAAAGGCATTAATTGGTGCCACTTTAACCCTCTCTGACCAATCCATTTAATGTCTAAATTTGGCAAAGCAAGGTCTCTCACCATACCTCTTTTTTCTGCAAATTTTTCACTCCAGAAGACATAGCTGTGTCCTACAATCCACACTGTGAACATCTTCAAAGGAGATCTGGATGCACTCAGGAGGTGTCTTTCAGTAGAAAGGCAAAAAGAAATGAAAGACAGTAGAAAAATGGGGGCACACATACTTTTTTTATAAAAAGAACTCATTGGCTGTTTCAAACCATTCTACACTAAAAACTAGGCTGTATGTTTAAATTTTAAAAAGCATGTATTGCATTGGTTCAGAAAAAAGTGTGAAAAAAGAACATTAGTTTGGATTTGCTGTTAGGTTTGAAAAGTCAAGCACTCTTGCTCTTTGGAAATGAAACATTGTCTGTTGAACTTCTGACCTCTCTGCTCACACCTGTGTTCTATGGCCTGTTGCTATGGTAGCAGGCAGAAGTTAAGTTGGGGGAAGGGTACATTTGGAAAGGGGTTGAAGTTTTCATCCAATAGAAATGTGTGATTTCATTTGAAAACATGTGGGAAGTACTGAGATTGAAAATTAACATGTATATGTGTGAAAAAAGAGAGGGAAACTGTGCCATTAACTGGTTCTGCTGAGAGGAGAGAGGTGTGGAGCTCAGTGATTCTGGTCTGATAAACTGCTGTGTGACTGCTACATTTCTTTCACAACTAACTAATTTTAAAGGTGAGTTATGAGTTTGAGAGGGGGTGTTTGTGGTTAATTTTGATATATAAAAAAAAATATGATTATTTGTTTACAGTTGTGTTTTACATTTTCAGTTTTGCAAGATATTTAACTGTTTTGAATATGTAAAATATTATGGAGTATGTTTTCAACATAAGATAATGTGTACTGGTAACAATGAGGAATACTGTTTTGTGACTACCATCAAACCATGAGTCTGTGTGCAGAGAAGAATTGTGGGCAGAGATTTAATTTGTGTTGCTGTTGAAAAGTAAGACTTGCAGTTGAAAGAAAAGGACAGCTTCTTTTTAATTGTGATGGTTAGCATTTAGCAGAAATCACTTTGAAAAAAAAGAGAGGAAAATGGCAGCACATTTGAAAAAAGCATGCACACATGCACTGTTACATACATCCCTGCAGTCTTCATGCAGTTCTGGAAGTCTCTTTGCTCATCTGTCAAGCACCAGACAATCCACAGTGTTCAGAAACACACTCTTGGCACACACGCAGCAGCTTCTCCAACACTCTCATGTGTAGTACACAGCTCTGTGTGCTGTTTCAGATAGCACTGTGTAATGCAAACACATTCAACGTCACCAAGGCCTCATTTAAATTGATCTTGTTTAATCACTCACTCTGTAACATATGGACATGGTCTTAAGGAGCTGTTAGGAAATGTGCTGTTTTCTGCTTCTGTAAATAATAAGGGAAATGTATCAGGCTGTAACAGTAATTTGGTACTATTCAGGGACACTGTTTTGTTCCAAAAAACATAGCATGAGTCTGTGTGCGCACAGAAATTGTGGGCAGAGATTTAATTTGTGAAGATGTTGTTCAGTAAGAAATGCAGTCCCATGAAAGGGGCAGCCTGTGTTATGTGCCTAAAATGATGGCATGACTCTGTGTGCACACAGGAATTGTGGGCAGAGATTTAATTTGTGAAGATGTTGTTCAGTAAGAAATGCAGTCCCATGGAAGGGGCAGCCTGTTGTGTTTACACAAATTATCCCTTAGCACACATGCACTGTTACATACATCCCTGCAGTCTTCATGCAGTTCTGGAAGTCTCTTTGCTCATCTGTCAAGCACCAGACAATCCACAGTGTTCAGAAACACACTCTTGGCACACACGCAGCAGCTTCTCCAACACTCTCATGTGTAGTACACAGCTCTGTGTGCTGTTTCAGATAGCACTGTGTAATGCAAACACATTCAACGTCACCAAGGCCTCATTTAAATTGATCTTGTTTATTCACTCACTCTGTAACATATGGACATGGTCTTAAGGAGCTGTTAGGAAATGTGCTGTTTTCTGCTTCTGTAAATAATAAGGGAAATGTATCAGGCTGTAACAGTAATTTGGTACTATTCAGGGACACTGTTTTGTTCAAAAAAACATAGCATGAGTCTGTGTGCGCACAGGAATTGTGGGCAGAGATTTAATTTGTGAAGTTGTTGTTCTGAAAGAAATGCAGCCCATGAAAGGGGCAGCCTGTGTTATGTGCTCAAAATGATGGCATGACTCTGTGTGGTTCCATTTCTTCACCTCTTTTTGTATATTAATTTAAAAAAAAAAAAAAAAAAAAAAAAAAAAAAACCTTGGGTGCGCGCAGGGTGCGCGGCGCGCACCTCAAAAAAATTTCCCAAAAAAATATCTCCCAAAAAAATTTGGGGGGTTTAGTTTATAAGTGGCTCTTAAAAGAGCCCTTGAGTTAATGGAGGGAAACAGGAAGAGAAAAACGCAAAAAAAGAAAAAACATCTATGGCCTAGTGCACGGATGCGCATCAAATTTTCTCTGAAGGAGATCAAGACTGGCCTCCCCCACAGAAATAAGAGAACCGCAATCAGTGCACCGTGTAGACAACCTCGCCAAACAAGGTGGACCAACAAGAGGTGTAGAAACAGGTGAAGGCACCATCGCAGCTGAAGTGCTCCCCTGAGCTGCCGAAGATGTGCTCGGCTGAGCTGCTGCTGATGTCGTCGGCTGAGCAGGTGGAGGGTTTTCTCCAGAAACTCGACGAAAAGTTACTGGATGCATTTTGTTAACATGTCTCAACATAGTGTGAATGCTAAAAGAATATTTCTTGTTAGGATTCCCACGAGATAAGACTTTATCACAAAGTACACATGTAACTTTCGGTGCATTTACCTTTTTCAGACCTTCTGGAAAAGTGAAAAACTGCCATATAAAGCTGTCTTTCTGCTTCCTGTTCCTCTGCCTCTCAAGAGTGTCCTGGTCACTGTCTGAAGTTGGTTGCTGTTCAGCCATTGTCTCTCAACAACAGAATAGCTCCTTCTCCAAAGGAATCAGAACTAATAATGAGGGGAGTAGGTGTGGTTTGGGAAGAATCTGGAACTGAAAGTACTTCAAACCAATCAAAAGTGATGATTCTTGATCACATGAGTTGCCATGAGGGGATTGGGTGTGGTGTTGAAACAATTAGAAACTGAAAGTAATGATAACCAATAAGAAATATTGTTTTATTATGCATAAACCCGAGGTGCGCGCACTGCGCAAGCTCCGAGCGCGCACCTCGTGATTACGTATTCGCGAACGCGTAAGAGCGCATGTGCATACGTCATATGCGCGTACCTAGCGCGCATACGTTGAACACGCGTATACGCGACCGTTATTGCGCGTAATTTTAGCGTATGCGGAAGTAAACCGCGTAGAGCGCGTAGGACGCATGCACGCATGCGTACGCACACATACGTACTGGGTGCGCGCTCCCAGCGCGCACTATGACGTATATTTGTGTACGTAAATAACGTACGACGGAATTCATAAAAAACTTACGAAATAGTACTAGGTGCGCGCTCAGAGCGCGCACCCCAAGAATTTATATCAAAAAAAAAAAGTGGACAAAAAATAATTAAAAAAATTATTAATAAAAATTTTTTTTATCCTAATTGAATTTTTTTTAAAAATAATAAAAAAAAAAGATACAGATAATATATAAATGAATATATAGGAATTTTATTTTTATTCAAAAATAAATATCAATAATTAAATAATACAAAAATTAGCATATAAAAAACCGTACAAATTCACTGAAAAAACCAAAGGTTTCAAAAACGTTATAGTTAGGAATTAGCTTTTAAAAAACCTTGCAAATTCACTGAAAAAACCAAAGGTTTCAAAAACGTTATAGTTAGGAATTAGCATTTAAAAAACCTTGCAAATTCAATGAAAAAACCATAGGTTTCACACATGTTATAGTTAGCTGGACATTTCACTCGTGAAAAACCAATGAAATTCCCCCGTTATAGTTAGTTCAGCTAACTATAACTCGCGCACCCGCAATCCACCGCTGATGACGTCACATATTACATCACTCATGACATGGTCAGTGACATCACTCATGACATCACTGATGACATCTCAAATGACATCACTGATGACATCACTGATGACATCATCCTTGTGATTGAGTAGCAGACCTCCTCTCATCCTAATATAACCTTTGATACACACATTCAAAATTAGAAACTACAATGTTCAAAATAATGGACATACCAATACCAGTTACAACAACCAATTCAATAATTCAAAGATCCACATACAAATCCACTCATTCACCAACAGTCCTATACAGTCACTCATACATGTACTCACTCATCATATGTACTCATACACCTATACAGCCTGTTACATAATGTCACTCATCCATAGAGTTACTCACACACATAGTCACTCATGCTAATAAAGATTAAAACATACAATTATATGCATATACAGTTATACACACACCACCACACTTACTTATACGGAAACTTACACATACTTAGTCTTTTAAACAGTCACTTATAGAAAAACATACTTATTCATACAGGAACTCTTTCAATCTCTTACTCTCACATATACTCAATTAAAAACACCAATAATCACATATACTACTATAAAACATATGAAGTTACTCATAGAGACACTATTGACACAGTCATTCACTCACTAACACACCCATGCACACACTCATCCACCCATACAGTCCTGCACACATGCTGTCTTCAACACATACAAACAGTGAGTCACTCATTCATGCACCTATGCACTACGTAATACCCCCCACCGAACCATGCAGACACTCAGACTGATACTCAAAAAACCAACTAATAACCTATATAGACACCCATGTAGCTACTCACCAACTCATGCAGCCACCTATACACAAAGTGAGAGACTGATACAGATATTTACAGACTTAAACATTACTCACAAAGCCATGTATTCACTATGATACACTGAATCAGTCACATAATCAATTTTTCATAAAAAAATCATCCATTTAGACATTTATATACCCATTTATTCTTCCATCGACCTTGAGATATACATATATAAAACATATTTAATTTGAAGAAAAACACACATACACTAGATGATGTCATCAGTGATGTCATCAGTGATGTCATTTGAGATGTCATCAGTGATGTCATGAGTGATGTCACTGACCATGTCATGAGTGATGTAATATGTGACGTCATCAGCAGTGGATTGCGGGTGCGCGAGTTATAGTTAGCTGAACTAACTATAACGGGGGAATTTCATTGGTTTTTCACGAGTGAAATGTCCAGCTAACTATAACATGTGTGAAACCTATGGTTTTTTCATTGAATATATATATATATATTACCTACTGGCGGTCGCCAGTAGGTAGTTATAGTTAGGACCCTGTTTCCATAGGAAAACCGCAACATTCTATTTTGAATAACTTTGGCGCCGGTTGACGAATCCTCGCGAAATTTTCAAAACTAATGGGGCGCTACGCTCCGCTCCTTCCCTGAAAGTCTCGGGGGGATTCGTCAAGCGGGGGCTGAGAAAAAAGGGGGGTCCCAAAACGCGTTTTCCCCATGGATTTTTTTATAGGACCTTTAGACACAGCTACAGCCCGAACGGCTGAACAGAGTTACTTGAAATTTGGCAGAGAGGTAGTCTACAGGTGAAGGAAGTGCCTTTTGTAGGTCTGGTGTAAATCTGTTCAGTAGGTCCTGAGAAAATAGCATTTAAATCAATATATATATCTGTGGCAGCTTACGGTGCGCTTACCGTGCGCTTACGGTAAGCTTACCGTACGCGTACGGTGCCGTGCGCGAGCTCAAATCTGATTGGTTGTCACATGACTGTAAACATTCGAATCGGACGAAATCAGGACGTGTCGGCCGCCATTTCGTGTGTTTCACACAGAAAAAACAAGGGAGATAACTTGAAAAGGGGGCAAGGAAGAGAGTTACAGACCCCCTAACATTTGAAAGGGGGTCAAAGAAGGACAGAAAAGTACAAAAAAAACATTTATTAATTAAAAAAAAAAATCGCGGGTACGCGTACGGTAAGCTTACCGTACGCGTACGGTAGAAAAAAAATAAAAAAAGAAATAAAATTCAGATTTAAGTGTTTAGATATTAGGGGGCTCTAAAAAGAGCCGTTGTGTTTATGAAGTGATTTTTTAGTGGTGCCTACAAGTAAGTACCGATGCAGAGTCTAAGGTTCAAGAGGAAGACTCTGTTCCCTTCATCAGTGAAGTGTACTCCATCTCCTCTATAAATGTCTTGCATGTCGTAACGCAAGTTGTTGTGGTAAATGGAACCCATACCATAGTCTCTGAGGAAAGCAGAAACAGATTTGTTGACGTGCTTTCTTGCTTTGTCAATCTGCGGACAAAAATGATTGGACCAGTTCCATTTTTGCCTTTGGCATATGTTAGAATACGCAAAGGCAGTTTTAGGGAAAAGTGAAAACAGTTGTGCAAAGGTCTCCTTCATAAGCATTTCCAGACCTACCCCAGTCAAAGTGCCTAGGTCATTGCCACCACAGTGCACTATTATGAGGTCAGGGTGTTGGATTTGCATGAAGGATTTCACCAATGGCATCAATTGGTGCCACTTTAACCCTCTCTGACCAATCCATTTAATGTCTACATTTGGCAAAGCAAGGTCTCTCACCATACCTGTTTTCTCTGCATACTTTTCACTCCAGAAGACATAGCTGTGCCCTACAATCCACACTGTGAACATCTTCCAAGGAGATCTGGATGCACTCAGGAGGTGTATTTCAGTAGAATGGGAAAAAGAAATGAAAGACAGTTTGGAAATGGAGGCATACATATTTTTTTAAAATAAAAAGAACTCATTGGCTGTTTCATACCATTCTACACTAAAAACTAGGCTGTATGTGTCAATTTATAGAAGCATGTTTTGTATTGGTACAGAAAAATGTGTTACCAAAGAACAGTACTATGGATTTGCTGTTAGGTTTGAAAAGTCAAGCACTCTTGCTCTTTGGAAATGAAACATTGTGTGGTGAACTTCTGACCTAACTCTACACAGCAGTGTTCCATGAGCTGGTGCTCTGGTAGCAGGCAGAAGTCAAGTTGGGGGAAGGGTACTAGGCTGAAGTCAAGTTGGGGGAAGGGTACTTTTGGAAAAGGGTTGGTTTTCAACCAATAGAAATGTGTGATTACATTTGAAAAAAAGGGGGAAGCACTGAAATTTGAAGTTTACATGTATATGTGTGGAAAAAGAGAGGGAAACATTGCCATTATCTGGTTCTGCTGAGAGGAGAGAGGTGTACAGCACAGAGATCCTGGCTCTGATAATCTGCTGTTTGAGTGCCACATTTCTTTCACAACTAACTAATTTTAAAGGTGAGTTATGAGTTTGAGAGGGGATGTATATGGTAAATTAAGAAATGAATAATAGATTTGGAATTCCTTTTGTTGAAGTTGTGTTTATCATTTTGTGTTTTGGGAGAAATTAAAATGTAAGGAACATGTAAAATAATATGGACTATGTTTTCACCATAAATTAAGGTGTACTGGTATAAATGAGGAATACTTTTAGGGTTTGAGGTTGCAGTCAGTAATGCACATACATTCAACATCACTAAGGCTGGTTGCCCTTGCTGGAGTGTAGTCAGTCACCCAGGTTACACATGTTGCTGGTCTCAAAAAGCTGTTTGGACATGTGCTGTTGTCAGAATCTGAAAAGTGCATTCAAAATGTGTCAGACTGTAAAAGTACTTATCACTTGCCAAAAAAAGAGTAGTAAGTGTGCTTTCAAATTGGCAAAGAAATTTCGTTTTCTGACTAATATCAAACCATGACTCTGTGTGCAAAGAGGAATTATAGCCAGAGATTTATTGCGTATTACTCTGGTAATTTTACAGTTGCATTAGTAGGAAAGGGGGTGCTATTTGTTCTGCAGAAGCAGACTCTTAGCACACACCCAGCTGCTTATCCTGTAGAATCATGCATAGTATTCACAACCGAGTGGGGTTGGAGGTTGCAGTCAGTAATGCAAATACATTCAGCATCACTAAGGCTGGTTGCCCTTGCTGGAGTGTAGTCAGTCACCCAGGTTACACATGTTGCTGGTCTCAAAAAGCTGTTTGGACATGTGCTGTTGTCAGAATCTGAAAAGTGCATTCAAAATGTGTCAGACTGTAAAAGTACTTATCACTTGCCAAAAAAAGAGTAGTAAGTGTGCTTTCCAATTGGCAAATAAATTTCGTTTTCTGCCTAATTTCAAACCATGACTCTGTGTGCAAAGAGGAATTATAGACAGAGATTTATTGCGTATTACTCTGGTAATGTTTCTGCTTATCCTGTAGAATCATGCATAGTATTCACAACCGAGTGGGGTTTGAGGTTGCAGTCAGTAATGCAAATACATTTAGCATCACTAAGGCTGGTTGCCCTTGCTGGAGTGTAGTCAGTCACCCAGGTTACACATGTTGCTGGTCTCAAAAAGCTGTTTGGACATGTGCTGTTGTCAGAATCTGAAAAGTGCATTCAAAATGTGTCAGACTGTAAAAGTACTTATCACTTGCCAAAAAAAGAGTAGTAAGTTTGCTTTCAAATTGGTAAAGAAATTTTGTTTTCTGACTAATATCAAAGCATGACTCTGTGTGCAAAGAGGAATTATAGACAGAGATTTATTGCGTATTACTCTGGTAATTTTACATTTGCATTAGTTGGAAAGGGGGAGCTATTTTTTCTGCAGAAGCAGACTCTTAGCACACACCCAGCTGCTTATCCTGTAGAATCATGTATAGTATTCACAACCGAGTGGGGTTTGAGGTTGCAGTCAGTAATGCAAATACATTCAGCATCACTAAGGCTGGTTGCCCTTGCTGGAGTGTAGTCAGTCACCCAGGTTACACATGTTGCTGGTCTCAAAAAGCTGTTTGGACATGTGCTGTTGTCAGAATCTGAAAAGTGCATTCAAAATGTGTCAGACTGTAAAAGTACTTATCACTTGCCAAAAAAAGAGTAGTAAGTGTGCTTTCCAATTGGCAAAGAAATTTCGTTTTCTGACTAATATCAAACCATGACTCTGTGTGCAAAGAGGAATTATAGACAGAGATTTATTGCGTATTACTCTGGTAATTTTACAGTTGCATTAGTAGGAAAGGGGGAGCTATTTTTTCTGCAGAAGCAGACTCTTAGCACACACCCAGCTGCTTATCCTGTAGAATCATGCATAGTATTCACAACCGAGTGGGGTTTGAGGTTGCAGTCAGTAATGCAAATACATTTAGCATCACTAAGGCTGGTTGCCCTTGCTGGAGTGTAGTCAGTCACCCAGGTTACACATGTTGCTGGTCTCAAAAAGCTGTTTGGACATGTGCTGTTGTCAGAATCTGAAAAGTGCATTCAAAATGTGTCAGACTGTAAAAGTACTTATCACTTGCCAAAAAAAGAGTAGTAAGTTTGCTTTCAAATTGGTAAAGAAATTTCGTTTTCTGACTAATATCAAAGCATGACTCTGTGTGCAAAGAGGAATTATAGACAGAGATTTATTGCGTATTACTCTGGTAATTTTACATTTGCATTAGTTGGAAAGGAGGAGCTATTTTTTCTGCAGAAGCAGACTCTTAGCACACACCCAGCTGCTTATCCTGTAGAATCATGTATAGTATTCACAACCGAGTGGGGTTTGAGGTTGCAGTCAGTAATGCAAATACATTCAGCATCACTAAGGCTGGTTGCCCTTGCTGGAGTGTAGTCAGTCACCCAGGTTACACATGTTGCTGGTCTCAAAAAGCTGTTTGGACATGTGCTGTTGTCAGAATCTGAAAATTGCATTCAAAATGTGTCAGACTGTAAAAGTACTTATCACTTGCCAAAAAAAGAGTAGTAAGTTTGCTTTCCAATTGTCAAAGAAATTTCGTTTTCTGCCTAATTTCAAACCATGACTCTGTGTGCAAAGAGGAATTATAGACAGAGATTTATTGCGTATTACTCTGGTAATTTTACAGTTGCATTAGTAGGAAAGGGGGAGCTATTTTTTCTGCAGAAGCAGACTCTTAGCACACACCCAGCTGCTTATCCTGTAGAATCATGCATAGTATTCACAACCGAGTGGGGTTTGAGGTTACAGTCAGTAATGCAAATATATTTAGCATCACTAAGGCTGGTTGCCCTTGCTGGAGTGTAGTCAGTCACCCAGGTTACACATGTTGCTGGTCTCAAAAAGCTGTTTGGACATGTGCTGTTGTCAGAATCTGAAAAGTGGATTCAAAATGTGTCAGACTGTAAAAGTACTTATCACTTGCCAAAAAAAGAGTAGTAAGTGTGCTTTCCAATTGGCAAAGAAATTTTGTTTTCTGCCTAATTTCAAACCATGACTCTGTGTGCAAAGAGGAATTATAGACAGAGATTTATTGCGTATTACTCTGGTAATTTTACAGTTGCATTAGTAGGAAAGGGGGAGCTATTTTTTCTGCAGAAGCAGACTCTTAGCACACACCCAGCTGCTTATCCTGTAGAATCATGCATAGTATTCACAACCGAGTGGGGTTTGAGGTTGCAGTCAGTAATGCAAATACCTTCAGCATCACTAAGGCTGGTTGTCCTTGCTGGACTGTAGTCAGTCACCCAGGTTACACATGTTGCTGGTCTCAAAAAGCTGTTTGGACATGTGCTGTTGTCAGAATCTGAAAAGTGGATTCAAAATGTGTCAGACTGTAAAAGTACTTATCACTTGCCAAAAAAAGAGTAGTAAGTGTGCTTTCCAATTGGCAAAGAAATTTCGTTTTCTGACTAATATCAAACCATGACTCTGTGTGCAAAGAGGAATTATAGACAGAGATTTATTGCGTATTACTTTGGTAATTTTACAGTTGCATTAGTAGGAAAGGGGGAGCTATTTTTTCTGCAGAAGCAGACTCTTAGCACACACCCGGCTGCTTATCCTGTAGAATCATGCATAGTATTCACAACCGAGTGGGGTTTGAGGTTGCAGTCAGTAATGCAAATACATTCAACATCACTAAGGCTGGTTGCCCTTGCTGGAGTGTAGTCAGTCACCCAGGTTACACATGTTGCTGGTCTCAAAAAGCTGTTTGGACATGTGCTGCTGTCAGAATCTGAAAAGTGCATTCAAAATGTGTCAGACTGTAAAAGTACTTATCACTTGCCAAAAAAAGAGTAGTAAGTGTGCTTTCCAATTGGCAAAGAAATTTCGTTTTCTGCCTAATTTCAAACCATGACTCTGTGTGCAAAGAGGAATTATAGACAGAGATTTATTGCGTATTACTCTGGTAATTTTACATTTGCATTAGTTGGAAAGGGGGAGCTATTTTTTCTGCAGAAGCAGACTTAGCACACACCCAGCTGCTTATCCTGTAGAATCATGCATAGTATTCACAACCGAGTGGGGTTTGAGGTTGCAGTCAGTAATGCAAATACATTTAGCATCACTAAGGCTGGTTGCCCTTGCTGGAGTGTAGTCAGTCACCCAGGTTACACATGTTGCTGGTCTCAAAAAGCTGTTTGGACATGTGCTGTTGTCAGAATCTGAAAAGTGCATTCAAAATGTGTCAGACTGTAAAAGTACTTATCACTCAAAAAGAGTAGTAAGTTTGCTTTCAAATTGGTAAAGAAATTTCGTTTTCTGACTAATATCAAAGCATGACTCTGTGTGCACACAGGAATTGTTTTTAGATATTTAATTTGTGATGGTGTTATTGTGATTTTCACTTGTAGGAAAGGGGTACATAGTATTTTAAGATTTGAAAAGATAATAAAAAATGTAGTAATATATTTAAATAAAATAAAGGAATTTTAGTTTTTTGCAGGTATTGCTGAAGAGCAGTGAACAAAATTTAAGATGCCTACAAAATCCAGACTAAGGAAAAACCACAAAAAAAATCTATATTTGAAGACAACTGGAGGACCTAAGTTAGTTGGAGATGCTCATGTTGGGAAAAAGAGAAAGTCTTCTGGTAAGCAGACAAAAGATTTTTTAAACAATATCTTCAAAAAAAGGAAAAATGTACAAAATGTCTGTACTGGAAAGAATGTTTTAAATAGAAAACAACAGGAAAAAATTGAGAATTTAGTTAATGCAAATATACTTTCAGAAACAATAAAGATTAACTTAAAAAGAAAAACAGCGTTTAAAGAGATTCGTAGAAAAATGTTTCAGAGAAGAGTTATGTCCAATTTGATAAAGGATGTGAAAAAATATAAGAAAAAAGCTACATTTTATAAGAGAAAAAAAGAAATTGAAGCCATTGCAGCAAAAGCTTTAGAATTAAAAAGGAAACTATTCATTTTAATTTTGAACAGGATGCGTACATTAGATAAAATGGTCAATGTACTGAAATCACAAAGCAAAAGGAAAAGACTAGTGAAAAGAACAAACTTTTGTAAAGTGTTTTTAGGAGAGTGGATGCATAGTTCAAGTAGTGAACCTTTTTTTAATGAAGAGAGTTATTTTCAAAGTAATAGTTTGCTGCATGCAGTTGACACCAGAGGTCGTGCTTATGAAGTGAAAAATGGTTGTATAATGGAGAAGAGGTACAAGTGATGGCGGATGAGGCTATGGGGAGACGTCCTAAAGCCCCAGTGTACACTTGGAATTGTAGTAGTATTTGCACTGTGCGTCAGGAATCTATTGATAAATTTCGTGAGTTTCTAAGAGAATATAGTAAAAAAGTGTTAAACAGAAGATTAAGGTGCTTCAAAGTCTAGATCCATGCAGAGTGAGAGAGAATACTGGTTTGCAGGGACATTCTCTGGCTTGTCTATCTAGAAAAGTGTGTAAAAGTGTTTTTCATCATTTTAGGATGCTGGCTGTTCATCATACTGAAATGAGAAAGTTTGTGAGACGATTGTATTTTGCTAAAAGTCCAGCAATAAAGTTAGATGAATTGAATAGGGCTCTGTTCCGTGGATCGGTATCAGATGTAGAGAAGGTTACTGATGAAATTCAGTTTTGTTACTTTGGTCCAGAACAAGAAAGTGCAGAAAAGGACACAGTAAATGAGGAAGAAGTGGAAGAGAATGTAGAACCCTCTGTAAGTAAGACATTTAATGATCACATAACAAAATTTGCAATAATCTCTAATGAAAGACCAAATATTACTTGTATTTGTTGCTGCAGAACTCATTATAGAAAACAAACCAGGAATGTTGATCTCTACAGAAAAAGTGAAAATGAAGATAATTATAAGTGGAAGGATTTTGCCACATATATATTTCTTGAAAATTGTTTTGAATTGGGTGAAGATCAGCGTATTTGTAAATACTGTTACAGCAAGTTAGAAGAAAATAGAATGCCGACCAGAGCTGTACATAATAATTTAGAATTGGATGCTATTCCTGCCGAACTTTCTGAATTAAATACATATGAGTCTATACTTATTCAATGTGTTCATCCGTTCCAGACCATAGTACGTATGGAGCCCAAAACTGGTAAATTACCCCCTTCAGATTTACTGAGAGGTTTAAAAGGTAGAGTGGTGTATTTGCCCTTGGATTTGAAAAAAAATATGGAAACTATTGATGCAGATACTTTGGAAACTGAACCATTAGTTATTCTGGTTAATGGTGTACCTACAAAGAATAAGAAGATTTGGCAGAAGCTGGTAGATGTACGGAAAGTACAAAGAGCAAATTTGTATTTGAAAAGGAATAACAAATGGTATGAATCAATTTATATAGAAGAAGAAGAAGAAGATTTACAAGAAGACACAGAAACACCAACTGGACAAATTGAAAAAGTGGACAAGTCAAAGGAAGAAGAAATGTATGAACATTTTAGCATACATCCTCTTCATTCAAAAGAAGTTATGGGAGACAATATTGATCTGTTTCAGATGAAGAAAGCAAAAGGAACTCCTGTGAGTGTATGGGAGGAGAGCTTGGAAGCTCGATGTTTTCCCCAGCTGTTTCCCACAGGAAAAGGAGGATGATACGATGAACGTCCAGAACAGATTCCAGCTTCTGAGTATCGGACTACAAGACTATATGCAGAAGATCCAAGATTTCGACAAAGTATTCCTTATTTGTTCCATCTTTTATTTGAAAGCGACTTGTCTGCATTATCATATGCAGTAAATCACATTTTAAAAAGTGGAGTACATTTACAAAATGTATCTGCTAAGGATTTTATGGAGAAAGTGCAGCACCGTGATGATCATTTGGAAACACAACTGATTAATCTGATGGCTTGTCAGCGTGGGACAAATGAATATTGGTACCGACGCCATGGTGAATTAAAATGCATGTTACGGAATTTAGGAACACCAACATGGTTCCTTACCCTAAGCTGTGCTGAGTACGCTTGGGATGATTTACTGGATTTTCTACGAGAGGCAAATTCAAACATTAAAAACATCGAATACAAGACAGCAGGAGAACTGTGCTCATTGGATCCAGTTAATGTTTGCAGATATTTCAATCATAGATTTGAGGCTATGATGTCCTTCATCTGCAATAAGAAAAATCCACCTCTTGGAGAAGTTGTGGATTTCTTTTGGAGAAAAGAGTACCAGGCAAGAGGTGCTCCTCATATTCATATGCTGTTGTGGATCAAGGATGCCCCAAAGTTTGGAACAGATACTGATGAAGCAGTGTTATCTTTCATTGAAGAATATGCAACATGTGCTATACCAAAAAGCACAGAAGAGAAAAATTTAAAGGAGCAAGTTTTACGTTTCCAAAGTCATCGGTGTGGAAAATACTGTCGACGGAAATACAAGAGCAAAGATAAATACTACACTAAATGTCAATTTGGATTTCCTAGACCTGTTCTTTCAAATGGAAGAGTAAACAGTTGTATGTCATCTGTGAGACATACTATTACAAGAAAATCACCTAAGAATACCTACAACCTTAAAAGAAAAGAAGAATCAAAAAATATAAATGACTACAACCCAGTCATTTTATCCATGTGGAATGCTAACATGGATATACAGTATGTAGCTGACAATTCCATTGCTGTTGCTCGATATGTAACGTCTTACATTACTAAATCAGAAAAAACTGAATTGAAAGAAATGTGGGAAGAGATTTCTCACGAGAAGACTGTCAGTAAGAAGCTGTACAGTTTCAGTTTAAAGATGTTATCGCATCGAGAAATTGGATCCTACGAATGTTCAGATAGGTTATCTTCTGCAAGTCTCTACTCGAAATCAAGAAGAATAATTTGGGCAAGTTTAGGCCTTGCAGCAATGAGAAATCGGGTACTGAAATCTGTTGGAGAAATTGAATATTTGGCCGAGAATGACCCAGAAAGTACAGATATTTTGAAATCAAACATGTTGGACACATATTATCCCAAGAGAAGTCTTCATCTAGAGAACATGTGTCTCTATGAAGTGCTGCAGAACTACATTTATTCACGGAAAGCCGCAGAAGACATCAAAAATGGAAAATATAAAGTCATTGGTGAGGAAGGATGTTTGGTGAAGCAAACAAAAGGAAGTTTGATAAATCACAGGAAGCTGAGTTGCGACACTACTGACAAAAAGGAATTTTACTACTTGGCTCTTTTACAGCTGTTTAAACCATGGCGTACAGAGGACGAACTACTGGGAGAATTTCAAAGCTATGAAGATTCCTTTAATGCTTGCAAAGACAGCATAGAATGCAGTACTTTCACAAATTATGTGCAAATGTTAAATGAAGAAATTGAACAGGAAACTACAATTGCAGCTGAAGTAGCTAGAGACAGTTCTCAAGACAGCCAAAGTTCAGGAACACTCAGTCAAGATCCCCTAGGACAACCAATCGTTGAAAATGAAGCTGCAATAGCTATGACTGAAGTGGAAACGGCTATGAATCAAGCTCAAGAAGAATTTATAGACTTACCAAATTTGGAAAGACAACTGAATGAAGAGCAGCAACAAATTTATGAAGAGATCAGAAACAAAATTGATCACGGATTACTACATGAAAAAAAAGAGTGCTCATGCACATCATTTCATCCAATCAGGATGTATGTAAGCGGACAAGCTGGAACTGGAAAAAGTTTCTTAATAAAAGTCATCAGAAGCTACCTACAGTAAAAAACGGATTCAACTTTGTCTTGTGTGGTTACTGCTCCAACTGGGTTAGCAGCATATAACATAAAAGGAATCACCTTACATCGTTTGCTAATGTTACCAGTGGAGCATGAGAACAAAATACAATACCACAAGCTAACTGGAGAAGCATGCTTGGAAGTTTCAAGAGTATTGAAGAAGATGCAAGTTCTCATTATTGATGAGGTGAGCATGGTATCAAACTTAATGCTTGCCTTTGTGCATTTAAGAATGCAGCAAATTCTAAGGACAGACTATGACATGTTATTTGGTGGAAAACATGTCATAGTTTTTGGGGATCTTCTACAGCTTACTCCAGTTAAAGGACAACCAGTGTTTAATACTGTGACACATGAAGACACAAAGAAGTCATTGGGAAGCATTGGTAATGCAAATATTTGGTCCTTCTTTGAGTACAAGGAACTTACTACTAATATGAGGCAAGCAAACGATGAAGAATATGGAAGTATTCTGAAAGATATCAGAATTGGACTACTCACTGAAGCTGGCACGAAAGCATTACAGAGTCGGTTGCTACATAATTTATTTCCAAAGGAAGAAATAGTTGCAGAGAAGATATACAAGAACATTGCAGAAAAGAAAAGTGTCATCTGCTTAATGCCAACTCTACGTGAATGCTCAATATTCAATGAGGAGCTTTTGAAATTGGAAAAGGAAGAGATTAGGAAATTGGAAGCAGTGGACAAAATTCAGGATGGAAGAATTACTATCACATTAACAGGCAAACTGAAAAATAAATTGGATTCACTAGAGAAGAACATTTCCAAAACTGCTGGATTAGAAAAAAATCTATATGTTTGCATGAACTGTAGAGTATTTTTAAGGAGAAATTTGGATGTTGAAAAAGGTTTAGTAAATGGAGCTATGGGAAGAGTTGTGGGTTTTATTAATTATCAGAAAAAAGATGGAATTGAATGTTTAAAAATTAAATTTGATCAGATAGAAGAAGTTATAGACATTTGTCGTTGTGCAGTTCGTTTCATGCTTGTGAAAGACTTATATGTACAAAGGAAACAGTTTCCGTTTTCTCTAGCATATGCTGTAACTATTCACAAGTCTCAAGGATTGACTGTAGATTGTGCATTTGTAAACATTGGTTCAACTGTGTTCAAAGAAGGTATGGCTTATGTAGCTTTGTCACGAGTGAAAACATTATCTGGTTTATTCATGATAGACTTGGATGATTCAAAAGTTAGTGCTGATACAAACTGTGTAAAGGAGTATAATAGATTAAGAAGAACCTATGCTCCTCATTTAGGTCAGTATCCTGTGTTTCTCGAAAAAGGAGAATTGAGAATATCTGTATTGAGGATGTAGAGAGGAGGAAAAAAAAGAGGAGTGATGTAATTGCAAGCAAAAAGAAAAATGAAAACGTTGAAGAGGTTGTAGGTTGTCATTTTGAAAATAGCTCTGGTGTCAACTGCTACGCTAATGTAGTGCTGAATGTTGCATTTTATCTGGAAAGTTTGCAAGAGCAGATAATAGTAAATCAGAGAAAAAGATTCTGTTCTGAGTTGAGTCTCCTTTTTCAAAAGCTGAGTAATGATAAAACTCAAATAGAAAGTGCTACTGAAATTAGAAAACTTTTAGATGTATGTTCAGGACGAACACAGTTTTCTCAAAATGTACAGCAAGACGCACAGGAATTCTTGATGTATTTTCTTCAGGTACTGGAAGAAGAAGGGGTACAAATTGAAAATATGTTTGGTGTCTCTTATAAATGGGAACATAGTTGTGAAAACTGTTTCAATACATGTGGGTCTAATGTTGATTCTGAAAGGTTTATTTATTTAACATTGCCAGACAGTAAAACAGTCACTTTTGCTAAATTAGTTAAAGATGCTAATCATAGCATGGAATGCGGTGAGTGTAAATCTGACATGTTTTCAACAATAATTTTAAAGGAATACGGACAGTATGTAATTTTAATGATGCAACGATGTAGAGCTGATGGTTCAAAATTGGAGACTTTAATAAAGAAGTTTATAGGACAGCAATTATCAATTTCAGGAAAAACTTTTGTAACAGTTGCAATAATTTTCCATGAAGGACCTACTGTAACTTCTGGACATTACACAGTTTATCTTAAATGTGAAAAAGGCTGGACACTGTGTAATGATTCCCAATTGATTTTCAAGCAACGTTTGCCTTTTGATTTAGTAAATTCCTATCTAATCTTCCTGAAACCTAAATTTTAGAGAGACTTGGCAAGATCTGTACAAAACAATTTTACCATTTTATTGGATTACCATTGGAATTTTCAAATAAAAAGATTTATCAAATTACCATTTGGCCTAAAGGAAAGGTAACCAATTTTATTGTGGACTTATTTAATTCCTAATAAATCTTTCAGAAACCAAAAATTTGGAGAGAATCGGTAACATCTGTACAATTTAAATTTTGGAGGTTTATTGGATTACCATTGGAAATTTATTCAAAAAAGATTTTTAAAATTACCATTTGGCCATAAGGAAAGGTAACCAATTGTATTGTGGACTTATTTAATTATTAATTAATCTTTCGGAAACCAAAATTTTAGAGAGAATCGGTAACATCTGTACAATTTAAATTTTGGAATTTTATTAGATTACCATTGGAAATTTAATCAAAAAAGAAATTTAAAATTACCATTTGGCCTAAAGGAAATGTAACCAGATGTATTGTGGAGTTATTTGAGATATATTATTTTTGTGATTATGCTTCTGAAACAAAATTGTCAGACGGTATTTTAAAGAAATAGTTATTGTTATTAGATGATATTTTTTTAGAATATTATGCATTTCTATAATGTTATGTTTAAGTAAAAAGAGATTCTGGGCTTTTTTAAAACAATCTTTGAGATTGTTATTTTTTTTTTTGCCCGCTGTTAAGTGATGAATGCAATTGCTTTCACGATTTATAGTGAGATGCAATATATTCTGAAAACAGCAAAAAAAAGGCAAAAAATTGTTTTTGGAAAATATGTAAATACGTGTACTGTATTATATAATGATTTATTAAATATTAATACTTTTTTCTTTTTTATCAGATTGTGAAAGAAAATTTTCGAAAAAAAACAACCATTTTTACAAGTAATTTCAATTAAAAATTAAATTGTTGGGTGGGTCAGGTAAGTCTGAAATTAGATGGTCCCTTTCTTCCACTTCTCCTCAAACAGATTTTCAGTATTTAGTTATTAATCCCTCAAGGACCTTGTAATGTGGTAATTGATTAAAAAAAAGTTTTTTAGAAAAAATTAAATAAAGTTGAGAGGTAAGGTTGGCTCTTAAAAGAGCCGTTGTGTTCATGCAGGGACAGAGGAAAGGAAGAATGGGAACATTAGCTGGTAGGACAAATGTGCTGGTCTATTTTGTTGTTAATGAGGGGAAGACTGGTCTCCCTATGAACAATTAGACCATGGCAAAATGAACACCGCATTGTAACCCTCGCAAACCGATGGTTAGTTTCCACAGGATCAGAAAAAGGTGAATCTGCCCCCACAGATGAAGGGCTCAGCTGAGCTTCCGAAGATGGACTCGGCTGAGCTGCTGTGGATGTGCTTGCTCGACTTACTGAAGGGTTACCCCTAGTATGTCGTGCATGTGTCCTAGGGTGTACATCCTCAAGGTGTCGTAACATAGTGTGATTCCCGAAGGAATACTTCTTGTTAGGATTACCTCTTGAAAGTACACGCTGGCACAGCTTACAAGTCACCAAAGCAGCATTGACTTTTTTCTCACCCTCAGGAAAAGTAAAATACTCCCATATAAAAGAGCTCTTCTGTTTCCTCTTTCTCTGCCTGATGGTGGTGCTGCTAGCCTCACTCTCAGCAGAAGAGTGCTGGTCTGCCATCGTATCACAAAGACAACTCAGCTCCTTCTCCTAAGGGATCACAAGCAGAAATGAGGGGAATGGGTGTGGTGTAGGAGAGTTCTAGAACTGAAACTACTTTGAACCAATCAAAAGTTTTGTTTCATGATCACATGACCCACCGTGCGCGTACGTTATGCTTACGGTGCGCTTACGGAGCGCTTACGGTAAAAGTACGCATGCGCGTAAAAAAGACACGCGCTCGCGCGCATGCGCATAACAGGCACGCCCCAACACTTCCGTGTAACGTGCGCGTGTAGCGTACACGCTTATGCGCCCCGTACGCAGTACGCACGGCTACGTAAATTGCGTAACCATACGCAAAAAGCGTAGAAATATTACGAACATTACGCAAACCGTACGCTTACCGTAAGCTTACCGTACGCGCACTTAAAAAAAAAAAAAAAAAAAAAGGAAAAAAAAGAATCACTATGTTATACTAATATATCTTACCTGTTTGGTAAAAAAAAAAATGAGAAAAAATAATATATTGCAGAATTTTTTTAAATTAAGCATAGTGTTTTAAGAGAATATAAAGTAAAAAAAAAAAAAAAAAAAGCTTGCAAATAAAAAAAAACAAAAACACGTTTAATATAAGAATTTGTATTAAAAAAACCATACAAAATCAATGAAAAAACCATGGGAATCACACATGTTATAGGTAAGAATTAGCATTTAAAAAACCATACAAATTCACTGAAAAAACCATGGGTTTCACACACGTTATAGTTAGGAATTAGCATTTAAAAAACCTTGCAAATTCAGTGAAAAAACCATAGGTTTCACACACGTTATAGTTAGGATTTAGCATTTAAAAAATCTTGCAAATTCAGTGAAAAAACCATAGGTTTCACACACGTTATAGTTAGCGGACATTTTACTCATAAAAAACCATTGAAATTCCCCCGTTATAGTTAGTTAAGCTAACTATAACTCGCGCACCCGCAATCCACTGCTGATGACGTAACATATTACATCACTCATGACATGGTCAGTGACATCACTGATGACATCACTGATGACATCTCAAATGACATCACTGATGACATCATCCTTGTGACAGAGTGGTAGACCTCCTCTCACCCTAATGTAACCTTTGATACAAACATTCAAAAATAGAGACTATAATTTTCAAAACAATGGACATACCAATACCAGTTACAACAACCTCTTCAGTAATTCTTAGAACCACATACACATCCACTCATTCACCAACAGTCCTGTACAGTCACTCATACATGTACTCACTCATCATATGTACTCATACACCTATACATCCTGTTACACATTGCCACTCATCCATAGAGTTACTCACACACATAGTCACTCATGCTAATAAAGAATCAAACATCCATTTACTTGCATATTTAGTTATACACACACCTCAACACGTACTTCTACAGAAACTTACACATACTTACTCTTTTAAATAATCAATAATAAAAACACATACTTATTCATACAGGAACTGTTTCAATCTCTCACTCTCACACATACTCACTTATATACACCAATAGTCACATATACTTCTTTAAAACATATTTAGTAACTCATAAAGACACTATTGAGACAGTCATTCACTCACTAACACACCCATACACACACTCATCCAACCATACAGTCATGCACACATGCTGTCTTCAACACATACAACCAGAGAGTCAATCATTCATGCACCTATGCACTACGTAATACCCCCCACCGAACCATGCAGACACTCAGACTGATACTCAAAAAACAACCTAAAATCCAATATAAACACCCATGTAGCTACTCACCAACCCATGCAGACACTTATACACAAAGTGAGAGACTGATACAGATAATTACATTTTTAAACATTACTCACTAAGCCATGTATTCACTAAGATACACTTAATCAGTCAGTTACACAATCACTTTTTCAAAAAAAAATCATCCTTTTAGACACTTATATACCCATTTATTCTTCCATCGACCTTGAGTTATACATATATAAAAAATATTTTATTTTCCGAAAAACACACATTCACTGGATGATGTCATCAGTGATGTCATTTGAGATGTCATCAGTGATGTCATGAGTGATGTCACTGACCATGTCATGAGTGATGTAATATGTTACGTCATCAGCAGTGGATTGCGGGTGCGCGAGTTATAGTTAGCTTAACTAACTATAACGGGGGAATTTCAATGGTTTTTTATGAGTAAAATGTCCGCTAACTATAACGTGTGTGAAACCTATGGTTTTTTCACTGAATTTGCAAGGTTTTTTAAATGCTAAATCCTAACTATAACGTGTGTGAAACCTATGGTTTTTTCACTGAATTTGCAAGGTTTTTTAAATGCTAATTCCTAACTATAACGTGTGTGAAACCCATGGTTTTTTCAGTGAATATATACATAGATATATATATATATATAATTTAATTTCAGCAAAATGTGCTAATTACTGCTGTTTACACTGATTCAAGCATGGGAATCTATGAAGGTTCTAATACTGGAGTAAGAAAATAAGTTACTTACCTGTAACTGTAGTTCTCTAGTATTGAAATCTTTCATAGATTCACATGCGACCGACCCGCCACCTGGAAAGGCTCTTCTTTGTCTCTCAGTTACTTCTATTTGTACGTAGTGTGCTTAGAAAATCTGAGGGACTAGAGCTTGTCCCAGGAAGGTTCTACAGGGTGGTGTCCTCTGTTTGGTCCTTTTTTAAATAAGGACACAGATATGTTACTAAATAATGAGGCATTAGGCCTTTAAGTCCTATGTCTATTATTACATTACATCTTAAATGTACCGGGGACTCCCATCTCGACAACGGGGAATGATTCAAGCTTGTGAATCTATGAAAGATTCCAATACTGGAGAACTACAGTTACAGGTAAGTAACTTATTTTCTTATTATGATTTGCTGATTTTGTTAATCAGAACAATACATTTCTGAAGCTTGATTATAGCCACTAAAAAGTAAGATTACTTTGAAACATCTAACATAAGACTCTGTGTAGTTGATTTACTAGTCTAATAAAATCATGAATACAAATCAATATTTAGACAAATGGTCCACGAAATAGCGTAAAGGGCCTCGATTCATAAATGTGATAACACGTAATTCTCCAAAATTCGTCAGATGCCCCGTTTTGATCACTCCTGTATTCCTCTTTCATTCAGAGTGCGGGGAAATGTGGTATTCTCAATATGCTGCCCCCTCCACCATCAAAGACATCCACTTTACAGTCTTTGTACTGACAAGAAAGGTGTCGAAGGTACTGGCCCCTCTGACTTCATCAAGAACAAAGAGAAACAGGGAGCGTGTTTAAGGGTTCAACATACATGCCCCCTCGGTATACAAGTTTCCACAGAAGGTATGGCATTCCTATAAAGGTGAGAAAGGGAAAATTGAGGGGGATGGGGGAAAACCTGTCCATCAGAGATGTCTGATCCAGTTGTATCGGGGGATCTGATTGATCAGAAGCAAGAGCCCTCGAACATCCAGATGGATGTCATGCTTCATCATTGGGCAGCTACTCGTCGGGCAGGTGCAGCAATGCCCAACGTGCCCCTCAAGGGGGCTCTTTGCAGGAGATCTGTAAAAATAAGATGCCACGATGAAGAATGTGAGAGGGTATAGTGTATGTAGATTGGTGTGAGATGTGATCTAAAAATGACCAAGAGAACTCAAAAAGATTTTTAATGTGTGAGTGCTCCTGTCATGAATAAAAACAGAAAGTGGCTGTGTAGGAAATAATGTTCCAAGGCAGCTCAATTGGTGGTATCAACAAGGGTCAACATGTTTCTTGCCTTAAATTGACATGAGAGATCATGGCAATTCATCAGGAACAGTTTTTACCTAATCTACAGGAGATTGGGACTATGGATAAAGTTAAATACCCAAACAGACGATTCACCCTAATAGTGTGAAATGTACCTTACACGGATAAAGTAGACCAAATGTGACCCTATCTGGGTGCACGCACTGCACCTTAGGTTAGGCACAGGACTGCGCTTAGCTGCGAAATAAAAGGTGTCCTGCGCAGGAATCGCCTGGCGACCTACCCTTCTCTATCAGCCAGGAGACATTATTCCCATTCGTTGACTCTCTGAATCCCAGAAAGAACAAATTTATAAGGTCTCCTGTGCATTAGTGTAGAAAAGATTAAAAGGATATGAAATTCCACAGGTAGCCTTGAAGTACATATTTAAGTAGAGGTTTATTAGTCGGTCACCAGATGGTACAAGGTAGTTCAATAGATGATAAGATTAGTCAAGATGATGGCCCCACCAGGAGCAGCATGGTTGCTGCTCAGCCCACTCTCTCCAACTGTCATTCTCTCCACGCAAGCAGGCACACCAACATTCCACTCTCTCTCTCACCAGGCACTCCAACATTCCATGCATCCATCACATTCATTCTGGCTGAGCAGCTAAGAGGGGAATGCACTTAAGGGAATTAAGGTACAACATATCCCCTTTCCTTGGGAACAATAAACAACAATAATTGCGACATTGCAGCAAAAATAAGAATAAGTATGCATGTAACATCGCACACAATAAATAAGAAGAATAAATATGAAAATGCAATGAGATAGAAATAAGAGATGAGTAAATAGCAAAAAAGCAACAAGAATGAAAGAAGAGTGGTAGTTAGCAAGGATTCAAGTTCAAAACATACAAATAGCATTTCCCCTTCCCTTGGGAAAAACAATAGAACAAGTTGGAACCTTGCATGTATCAAGTGTGATTAAAGTGAAAAACAGAATATGAGTAGATAATAACAGAGATTAGAGAAGGCAGAACAAATAAAGTGGGTAAAAAGAAGTGCAAAGCGGTAGCGTAACTGACAGCTGGGGAAAAAAACAAAAAAAAACAAAAGGTCTGACACCCCAACTACATTTCTACACACAGCCCCATGGAGGAAATGGTGCAGGACTAGGAGAGTGAAGAACCCCGGGAGATGTTTAACACACCTAATAAACTAATACATTAAATAAGAGCCCCGAGAGATGTAAATACCTATACACTCATCCTCTTTTGCACGCCTCATGTACTAAAACATTAAAGCACCTCTGAGTATAACAAACTAAAGAGTGGGTACATGCCCATTGCGTATTACAAGTAAAGATGGGTACACCGCCCATTGCGCTTATTAAATAAAGATGGGTACACTGCCCATTGTGCGTTTCCACTAAATTGAAGATGGGTACACTGCCCATTACATATTGCTAAATAAAATAAAGGTTCACAGCCCACTGCGCATTTTAACTGAAGATGGGTACACTGCCCATTGCGCATTTTAACAAAAGATGGGTATACTGCCCATTGCACGTTTTAACTAAACTAAAGATGGATACACTGCCCGTTACCTATAACTAAATAAAATGTGAGTACACTTGTCCATTGCGCATTTTAACTAAAGATGGGTACACAGCCCACTGCGCAAGTATTCACTGACAGAAACAATCTAAAGGGTAATGCAAACGTAACACTACTACTAGGCACCAAAGACTAAGTAGGGTGAAATCAGTGTGAAGGGTGTGCGCACCACCCCCACTGAAGAATAAAAACTAGTGTAAGAAGACCAGCTCCTAAACAGCTCCTACAAAAAAAAAAAATGCCAGATACCCTGAAAGTAACTAAGTCAGGAAAACACATAAGGTGAAGCGTAACTCTCTATGAAATGTCAACGCAATCTCAATACAGTGAAATTTCACTAACATTGTAATATAACTAAACAAAAACATTACACATAACGAAAGCATGAAACGTATGATGTAACCACAGTGCAAAACACATGTCGAGAAACACTGTCCATAGAAACACAATGAACTAAAACAAATAAAGTTGTCACCGTAGTTCCATTTTTAAGAATATATCTCAGCAATTGTACCATATCAACAAGACTGGAAACATTCAGCGTTTATATTACTTATTGTGTGCTTCAAAGGTTGGCTTTCTGCTTTCCTTCCGAAAGATGATCAATTCAATTCAGTCCAAAAGGTTTTTGTGACCAGTGCAACTGTTCATCAAGCCGCACTACTCAATTTCCGCAAAGCAGGCTAAAGAATCACCTGGAAACGATGTCCTGATGTTTTTCCGGAATAAAACTTTATAGTCCTCCAAAAAGAAAGACAAACTGGTTGGCAGATGCTCCGATTTAATAGTCATAACCAAACGCGGTTGGCAACAGCACTGAGCATGAAGACAGTGCAGATCCCAAAATCGAGGCACGCAGCACGACGGAGCACCGGGTGGCTCTCGTCACGTCCATGCATGCAGGCGTCAGTGAGCAGGAGACTTGAGAAATGCGGAGGCGATGACGAAAAGGACTGAAACTTCGTAACGTTGCCAGGACAACAGAGAACAATAAGGTGAGCTTGTAACAGCATGGCAGGCTTCTAACAGACTGCATCAGTCTCGTGGCTCACCCTGAAGTGCTGTGGCTCGCGGTACCCATTCAAATGCTGCTGAGTGTAACGGCAAGCTTTAAAAAATAATTAATAAGTCACCAAAATGCCGCAGATTGATGTAAGAAGGAACGGTTTTGCCGCATATCTGATCCGGATAACTTAAGTAAACACCACGCTTGCGGCTCACGAACTCCCTTGGCAAAGTACACAGAACAAACTTCGATAGATCGACCCTCCAATCTCATGACAAAAAGTCGTCAAGGGTCATAAATCACGCTGACTCTCAAAGTTGTCTCCGCATTTTTTAATCCAATACCATATTCGGTTGAAAAACAAACATCCAGAGCAGATGGACCAGTCTCTTGATCTGTCAATCTTGAAAATGAAGTGGTTAACGCTATATATTTTTTTTGAAGTCCACACTATTGATGTAAGGAACGTGAAGCACCCTGGGCAGGCTGTCCAGATGGTGAAGGACACTGGTGGGACCTATGAGGGCGTTCTTTTCCTTGCTTTTAAAAGTTGCTTTGCTTTAAGTAGCGTTTTTTTTTTTCTTCCTTGCTTTTAAAGTTGCTTTGCTTTGAGTAGTTTCTAGTACACATAAAGTTCTGCATAAATGAAAATTTCTTCACCTTCAGTAGTCTTGTCACGCAGGGTTTCTTCCAGATCGTCGCCAATGTAGAAAAGATTAAAAGGATATGAAATTCCACAGGTAGCCTTGAAGTACATATTTAAGTAGAGGTTTATTAGTCGGTCACCAGATGGTACAAGGTAGTTCAATAGATGATAAGATTAGTCAAGATGATGGCCCCACCAGGAGCAGCATGGTTGCTGCTCAGCCCACTCTCTCCAACTGTCATTCTCTCCACGCAAGCAGGCACACCAACATTCCACTCTCTCTCTCACCAGGCACTCCAACATTCCATGCATCCATCACATTCATTCTGGCTGAGCAGCTAAGAGGGGAATGCACTTAAGGGAATTAAGGTACAACAATTAGCAGACAATTCCCAGAGTGTAGGAACTTAGTTGTGTGGTTCCTGCAATTGGCCCAAAAATATATTTCCCCAAAAGTGTCTTCTGAAAGCTATTTCAGAGACAAATGCCTGCAAAAATGATCAACTAGTTTAATTATGATGAATGGTATGATGCAGGAGTTCCAGTGATATCACGGTAGAATCACCAAATTGTAAATGAGGGTCAAGAAAATCAATTACTCAGACCAATATTCAGCACATTTCCTTTTTGACTGGCCCCTTTCCATTACAGGTTATGTATGATGGTTACACTAATGACAAAGGAAAGCAAAGCACCATCAAAAAATACAAATCCATGAATCAAAGGTTGAAAATCTAGAGAGAACCTCACATTATAAGCGAAAGGCTTCTGTTTTACAGCATACCTGGCTAGATCGGAGTTTCTTGATTTCCAAATGACTCTTTTCCAGTTGCAATGCCTCCTTTTTGCTTAAGATTGCCTCTCTTTTCTTCAGATCTTCTTCAAGCTCCTCTAAAGCTTGTCGTTGCTGAAGGACTCTCTCTACTTCATCATCCAACCATTTCTTTTGCTCCTCCAATTTCTACATTATTGCAGTAAAGAGATAAAACATAAGTATGAATGTCGGTAAGAACTTTATATAGCTGAAAACTAGGAGCATGCTTTCATGTGATTTTTTTAAATCAATTTAGCTCTGCACATGTCGTGTCCATCAGCTATGTTATGAGCTGTGTCAATGTTACTAAGTTATAAGGAGAAAGAACAGGGTTTGTCTACAAACTACACAAAGGATAGCTTTGGAGAGTCCTGTTTTTATACAGTTATGAAAAACTAACCAATATCTCAGCATCCAAGCTCTGTGCCATTTCTAGATGGATGGTGGTGGGGGTAGACAATGGAAAGCCTAAGAAGTAAAGGCTCAATCTTTGGCCTGTCAGCAATACCAATACCCTTCTATGCAGCTTTGAAGGACTTCATTATGGCTTTAACCTTTCAACAAAAGGGAATACTTAGTAGGAATCAGCCTATTGAGAGGCAGCCTCACTACAAAAAGCAATATGGTTGAGAAGTCATGGACAGGTCATGTTTATAACTCAGCCTTTGCTCAATTAGCCCTTAATTACATGTAGCATTATTCTCCCTGGATTGGTAACTCAGGGTGACCAGCAAAGGCCACTCCAAATAGCATGCTGACTCTAGGAGTGGAATTACCTGGTCTGCAAATACCGGTACCATTAATTCTGGGCCAGGAGAACCCAAGTCCAGTTTTACAGGATGTGCACCTAGTGAAACAGCTGCAGGAAAAGGGCAGGTCTGGCAAGCAGAGGCTCCATTTAGCCCTCACTAGACCCCTGCAGCACTAGCGCATACCCACTCGCCTACAGAACACCACAGAAGGAGCAGACAGTGCTTCCTCCAGACGGATCTAACCCTACCCTGTCCCCACCTAGCCCCACACTTTGTCCTCTCATGCTGACCTCCACCAGCCCTCCCACTGACAACTTCCAACCTCACCCAACAGGCAGAAAATGTCAGAGGAGTAGTCCCTGGAATTAAGGAAAAACTGCTATTCTATGGTCCTTGTAGGTATTTCCCATTCCAAGGGCAAAACTCATAATGTCCAGATTTTGGCTTGGGACTACAGGTCGAAATCAGAGATTGCGGCCCAACATCATCACACCAAAATCTGGGGTAGTGTTACTGAGGGCCTTAGACTTCTGGTCCAAAGTAAGACAGTTTTATACTCCACTGAAACACAATATGTCAATAGAGGAAGATCAACGAAAAACGTAGGTGGAGACTCTGTTTAGAATTATAAACTGGTTTATAGCGATATGCGTGCTATGTTGCCAATGTGCCTGCGATGCATATGTGATAAATAGAATGGAGTGGCCTAGACCCTAAATGGTGACTAGGACTGCAACATGCACAGCTAATGAGTTTTTTTCTTGCATTCAATACAATTTATTAATCAATTATTAACATTGAAATGTAAACATAATCTACATGATAAACATTTGACTTTCAATAAGAAAATAAATTATCCACATAATGATAAATCCACATAATATTATTCTCTGTGTGTTACAAGGTTATTGCGGCACCAACACCCAATGCATTTCGGGACACGAGGTCCCTTCGTCAGGGGTATTCTGAAAAGAAAAAGGAGAATATTCTCAATTGATGCACACCTGGATTCAAAAATGAAATGTAGAATGTTTATGATATGTATGTGCATATCGTGCTCCCTTCACCACAGTGCTGTAAGCATGCGTGTGCACAACTTTCACTTACTATCTAGATTCCACGAAGTGCTTCCTTCTCTAAGAAAAAGATGTAAAACACAATTCTGATGTACCGAAATCAAAAATGAACAAGATGGCAAACAAACTAATCCAGTAAATCCGAACACGTACCTGATAACTATACGTGTGAGTAATCAATATGTCAAGATCATGTTCCCAGTCTGTAACATCTGGGAACATAGAAGATGCCAATTAGAAAAGCCGCTACTCAAATGCATGATGCGCTCAGCATTGCACAAAGCTAGAGTTGATAAACTCACCTCATTACGTGAATGGATGTAAATTAGGAGCGACCCTCAGACGATAATAGCAGGCTGTTAAACAAGTAGCTGAAGGTATTCTTCAAGTAACCAAACGCTTCCTGGCATCTAAAACATATGTAAACCTGAATGAAATGTACGTCCGGTATGACGAAAATGCAAGTGAAATCATTTTCTATCCAAAATCGTAGACCATGCTTACCGAAGCGTATCTTTGGCAAGGCTTAGCGTCGATCGACCGTCTGTGTAGCACTAAACAGCGTTCACACTCCGTTACAGGAAAGGGACTTCCTGGATCAAACTATAGCGTGATTCCATGGTTATTGGGGGTTTACTCTTCTTTGATAGCATTTCTTTAAGGTTGTGTGCTCTAGTATATGCGAACAAAGGTTTCTCACAAAATAATCCGTTGAAATCCGTTTCCAATTTGAGTAAATCCCACCTTTTACATATAATCCTCTTGATGGCAGTTGACGCTGTAGACTATTTAGACACAAATACTGTACGAGTATTTGTTGGTTTGGTAGTTTTAGTCAGTAGTTTATCCCGGGACAGGTTCTTTACTTTATTCAATTGTTCTTGTAGAAGATCTGTGGGGTACCCTCTTTGAAAATAATTCTTTATTTGTTGCTGCCATGTTTCTTCACAAGCTTTCTCTGTAGACGAGATCTGGCGGGTTCTGAGAAATTGGGACACAGGTAGATTTTTAATTAGAGACGGCGGATGAAAGCTATTGAACAACAGAGCATTGTTTTTGTCTGTGGGCTTTTTAAAAACACTGGTGTTAATCTCCCCGGATTCAATATTGATCCAAACATCCAAAAAAGAGAGTGCCTTTTTGCTAATTTTGTGGGTAAATTGTATTCTTGGATCAATTAAATTGAGTGTACGTATGTTATTGGTCAAGGCTGTCTCTGATTTGTTCCAAATGATGAACATCTACGAAAGTTTACACAACAGAGGAAGCTAATGAAATTGACAATTTATATAAAGGAGACAAAATCATTCGACGCACAAAGTGGATCAATTACTCAACAGTTGCGCCAATTGGAATATCTCACCAGGAGAGAGTTAAATCAATGTTTACACGCTTCAACATTCATTAAATACCACCGCGTGAAAAGGATCCCTCGTGGTCTCAGATTAGCAATACGACCAATGCTATTTAGACTGCAGAACAACCAACAGTTCATGGAAAAATGGTATTCTATATTAAATAAATGTTCGCTGGACCTGATTTTGTTAATAATCGAGGAATTGTCAAAAACCATACACGATCTGGAAGAAGAAATATTAATACTGAAAAATGATTTATCAACAAGGATGGATGAAGAACCATGGGGTAAATTTCTTGAAGAACTAAATTCTAAACTTGATAAATATGGAAAAGAATTACAAGAAACTAAATTAAGAAAGTTCAAAAGAGACACAATCGACTATAAGTTGAATGAAGTGTATACATGGGCAGATGTTTATGCCCAACGGCGATTCAAAAAGAGAAACACTCAAACTTCTTCAGAAGAAAGGGTTGTCTCTGAATCAGAAATCAATACAGTCAGAACACCCTTTAAAAGCACAGAGATCACAAAAATATTTAGAAAATCATCAGAAGAAAGCACATCTACCACTACCTCCAGCGCTTCCTCTTTTTTAGAAGGAGGCAAAGATCTAGATCCACCACCAGAACAAAATCAAGACAAGAACAAAACTGTGAGTGGATCGTCAAAACCAGGAGAGGACAAAGAAAAAGAAAAAAGCAAGAAAGGCCTGAGGAGTCAAACCAAAGTCTCATAATCAACATTTCTACTGTTCAACTAACAAAATTCGAAGAAAAAGTATTAAACAAAGGAACATCCTTCGTGAGCACGTACAATACAACTGAATTAGAAACTGGAATAGCATTCTACAAGTTCATGAGACTGTTAAGACTCCGGAATTTTTTCACTAATATTTGTCCCAAAGAATCCACTGAAGAAACTTCATTGTTCACCTTTAAACCCAAAAGCACATTCATGGCACCAGTATCTCATAAGACTTTGGATACCTTCGAACTTCTGGTCAAAAAAGATTTCAAAACCATCCAATTTTCTAAAAAACTAAAAAACCTAAGTAGAGCTGAATACAGTGCACAGTCAACATTAGCAAGAAATCCACTCATTACGTTTCAAAGAGCAGATAAAGGAAGTGGTCTTCTAATGATGGACACTGAGTAATTATGACAATAAAGTCATGGAACATGTAAACAACAGGGCAATCTATGGACATCTTGCACAGGATCCTCCTACCATGGAAATCATGAAAGTTCTCAATCAAATTTTAGAAAAAGCAGAGGAATTAAACTGGATAGACTTGTCTACGAAAAAATATCTTACCAATCAATTCCCGCGGAGACCTAGAATCTACCTACTCCCTAAAATACATAAAAGTTTGGTTGATCCTCCATTTAGACCAATTGTTTAGGGATGTGAATCGATTTTTGAAAAACCAGGACGATTCTGGAATTTTGTCTACAAAATAGTTACTTCTATTGGAAAGAAGAATTTTATATGCAGTTGAACGGTACCTTCCATGGGTTTTCCGGGAGCACCAGCCTACGCTAATACATTCATGGCCAAATTTGAAAATGACTTTATTTTATCAGACCCTACATGGCAAGACGGATTGGTTTTTTCCGTCGATATATCGATGACATTTTCCTCATTTGGACCAAATCAGAGACAGCCTTGACCAATAACATACGTACACTCAATTTAATTGATCCAAGAATACAATTTACCCACACAATTAGCAAAAAGGCACTCTCTTTTTTGGATGTTTGGATCAATATTGAATCCGGGGAAATTAACACCAGTGTTTTTAAAAAACCCACAGACAAAAACAATGCTCTGTTGTTCAATAGCTTTCATCCGCCGTCTCTAATTAAAAATCTACCTGTGTCCCAATTTCTCAGAACCCGCCGGATCTCGTCTACAGAGAAAGCTTGTGAAGAAACATGGCAGCACAAATAAAGAATTATGTTCAAAGAGGGTACCCCACAGATCTTCTACAAGAACAATTGAATAAAGTAAAGAACCTGTCCCGGGATAAACTACTGACTAAAACTACCAAACCAACAAATACTTGTACAGTATTTGTGTCTAAATATTCTACAGCGTCAACTGCCATCAAGAGGATTACATGTAAAAGGTGGGATTTACTCGAATTGGAAACGGATTTCAACGGATTATTTTGTGAGAAACCTTTGTTTGCATGTACTAGAGCACACAACATTAAAGAAATGCTATTAAAGAAGAGTAAACCCCAATAACCATGGAATCAACAATCATTAAAAATGGCACACATAAATGTTGGAACTGCATTCACTGTAATAATGTAATTGTAGGAGATACTTTATTGCACCCTCGGACCGGCGCTAAAATTAAGATCCACAGTAGGACGACGTGTAATTCTGAAAATGTGGTTTATGCCATAAAATGCCTGTGCGGACCGTTATATGTGGGCAAAACGGAAAGGAAAATGAAAATAAGATTGACTGAGCACAAAAGCAAAATTCGTACGAAAAGTACCACATCAAGTCTAGCTGTACATTGGGAAAAACAACATCACAACATAGCACAACTAAAATTCCAAATCATAGAGGGAGTACCAAAAAGTCTAGATAGAGACAATTCAAAAAATCTCCTACAGAGGGAAAGTTTTTGGGATCAAGAAAATAGAGACCATGACACCGTACGGTCTTAATGACGAACTAGAAATGTCATGCTTTTTATAGATGCACGTACTAAATACCTGAGGAATTACTACGGGTTCCACACGCGACATCACAATATGCATCCACCATGAAGTCACTCACTTACACTTACGTTTCAGAAACAACGACACCAGACCAAACAATCCTTATTTCCGATGTAATCTGATGTAATTTTTCATGCAATATATTCAAACCTTTGGCAGAGCATTCATAAGTTTCATACTATAATGTTTCTGTTAGCAGATTTTGCAATTGCTGTAAGAATATTTTGAATATGAGTGCTTTGCTCAGCAATAATGACTGTTTAATACTATACAAAAACACATTTCTTTCATGCACTTTGGTGTTGGGAACAGACTATTCAAGTTACGAAGCTCTTATTAAGAATCTTTATTTCTATATTTTGTATCACATAGTAATTTAGTCCGTTTTTAGTTTTCTTCAAGACACCATGTTTTTTCAGCATCATAACATTGTTCACTTGAGTCCGTCCTTAGTTTCCGGTTTTTCGGAAAGTTTGTCGATTTGAGTCAGCTCTATGCAAGAAACTTTTTTTAGTCCGTTTTCAGTGTTTAATACGTGACCACGCTAAAGTCCAAAAAGGCTTCCGGTTTCCCGGAAAGTTAGTTGATTTACGCATGCTTCATTTAAGAAGCCTTGAACACGTGATCACGCTATAGTTTGATCCAGGAAGTCCCTTTCCTGTAATGGAGTGTGAACGCTGTTTAGTCCTACACAGACGGTCGATCGACGCTAAGCCTTGCCAAAGATACGCTTCGGTAAGCATGGTCTACGGTTTTGGATAGAAAATGATTTCACTTGCATTTTCGTCATACCGGACGTACATTTCATTCAGGTTTACGTATGTTTTAGATGTCAGGAAGCGTTTGGTTACTTGAAGAATACCTTCAGCTACTTGTTTAACAGCCTGCTATTATCGCCTGAGGGTTGCTCCTAATTTACACCCATTCACGTAATGAGGTGAGTGTATCAACCCTAGCTTTGTGCAATGCTGAGAGGATCATGCATTTGAATAGCGGCTTTTCTAATTGGCATCTTCTATGTTCCCAGATGTTACAGACTGGGAACACGATCTTGACATATTGATTACTCACACATATAGTTATCAGGTACGTGTTCGGATTTACTGGATTAGTTTGTTTGCCATTTTGTTCATTTTTGATTTTGGTACATCATAATTGTGTTTTCCATCTTTTTCTTAGAGAAGGAACCGCTTCGTGGAATCTAGATAGTAAGTGAAAGTTGTGCACACGCGTGTTTACAGCACTGTGGTGAAGGGAGCACGATATGCACATACATATCATAAACAATCTACATTTCATTTTTGGATCCAGGTGTGCATCAATTGAGAATAGTCTCCTTTTTTCTTTTCAGAATACCCCTGACGAAGGGACCTCGTGTCCCGAAATGCATTGGGTTTTGGTGCCGCAATAACCTTGTGACACACAGAGAATAATATAATGTGGATTTATCATTATGTGGATAATTTATTTTCTTATTGAAAGTCAAATGTTTATCATGTAGATTATGTTTACATTTCAATGTTAATAATTGATTAATAAATTGTATTGAATGCAAGAAAAAAACTCATTAGCTGTGCATGTTGCAGTCCTAGTCACCATTTAGGGTCTAGGCCACTCCATTCAATAGAGGAAGATCGACATACTGCTTTTAAGATCGACAGCTTCTAATCTCAATCCAGTGTGTTCGACAGATTGTGAGAAATGGGTACAGCATATCATTGAAAACCCCAGGATCTAAAAAATTGTTAGAAGTACATGCAATTTCACAAGATCACCATAGGAGAAAAAACACTGCATCAATGAAAATGTCAGTAGTAATCAAGATACATTCTGACTACAAAAGAGAAAGGAATACCAAGGCCTCCTTCCAAAGCTAAACAAAATACCAGATAAAGTACAATTAAAATACAAATATAGGAACTTAAAAGAAGGTATTGTAAGCTGACCTTATACAGCATATTGACCGGGGCTTGTAATGAGGTGCGACATAGACACACAGAAACATACCTCACACTACTCCAGAAAAGGCAGAAGAGCACAAACATGCATATTTTCTCTTGCCAATTAGCAAGGACATGGAAAGCAGGAGAGCAACTAATAGATGGTGGGCTGATGACCTTTACCCAATGAGGGGACTCAGCATACATAAGTCACGATGAAATGAAACAGCAAATTTAGCCCTGGACTGGCCACCATCATATTCGCTGGACTGATATCAGAAACTATTTTGAAGACTGTACTCCCAAAGAGGAGGAGAAGGTTCTTACAAATGTTATCGTTAGTGCAGTCTCTATAACCCATGAATGTAGGGTTGTAACATTCCTAGAGGGTAAGAGATCTACTCTGCCACTTCAGAGGTCTTTGAAAAGCCATGTGAAATGGATGTGGCCAAACAGGCCCCTTCTCCCCTTCAGGTTTAAATAATTTTTTAAGTAGTGGGCGGAGGACTGAGCCTTGTTAAATTTGTATTTTGTAGGAGGAATAATTTCCCAAGTCCATTAGTAGGTTTCCAGCATGTTGTGTTTATTCATATTTTCATGCATAGAACAGAAACAGCGGACACGTGTCTCACCCGTATGGCCCATCGGCCGGGGGCTTTTTCAAGGCTGAATACGTACAGAGGTGGCATAAGAAAGTGTGTTGATGAAAGTTTAGGTGCGGGGACAGTGAGAATGTGAAACAACAGTTCGAATTAGGGAGAACAGTGAGGGTATGATTTAATAAGGTGGTGGTAAGGAGAGGGAGACATGAGAAAGGGAGAGAGAAGAATAGACAAGTGAAGTTTGAAGGGTGGAAGATAGGACTCAAGAAAGGAGGAAAAGGGGAAGAAAAAGGAAGGCACAAGAGGAGGGAAAATATCGCAGGAAATTATTCATTTTTCATAATTCCACATTTTTTCGTAATCATGAGACCCAATAATCCGCACAATTTAGGCGTCTTCATCATGGTCAAGTTATGTATCAAAAGTACAATTAGGCATATGTGTAAGCCGGAGGAAAATGCCGTTATTCAAGGTGTACAGGCCAAAAAGTGATAAGGACACATTGAAGCGTGACAGTGAAAGTAATAATGTAGTAGTAAGGAGAGGGAGACATGAAAAAGGGAGACATGAAAAAGGGAGAGAGAAGAATAAACAACAAAATATGAGAGGAATAGTAAAGGGAAGTTAAAGGATGGGAGATCGAGCACAGGGAGGGAGGAAAGAAAATGGAGGAAAAAGTAAAGTTTAAGAAAGAGGGAAAACAATATTATCACAGGAAATTATTCATATTACACCATTCCACATGTTAAACCTTAAACACGAGACCTAATAGTGTAAACAATTAAGGTGTCAGACAACAAAATATAAGAGGAATGGAAGAGGGAAGTTGAAGGAAAGGAGCACATTGAGGTGTAACCATATTATAATCTCTCACTGTAGTCACAATTGTTAACTGGCATGGAGAGAACTGCACAAAATGTAAGTAGTGGAGCTGAGCAGTTAAGGTCATATTGTGGCATCACATCCCTGCGATCCAGGACAATAAGTGCTAAGTATTACATGAGGGAGAACATAGGCACGAAAAATAAACATGTATTGAAATGGCAGAATCCATGAGTAATAAAAATGTAATGAAAAAACAGAATCCAGGAGTAATATGTTCAGGAAAGGAAACGCATAAGGTTACACTGCCATGTAAAATGGCATAGCACTTACCAGAAGGTCGTGACTGTTGGTCGTGCTCCAAAAGTAAAAGAACACACATCATATCGCTGTTGTGTGAGAAACCATTTATGTTAGAGCAGAGCCAAAAGAAGCATGCTCTAGTCACCGTGCATTGGTGCAACTATGAAGGGAAGAAAAACATGCCGTCTCTAGTGAGAGAGGAAGACAAAGTGCACATGTCTTATCGGTAACTGATTGGCGGATAAGTGCAGAGGAAGAGACATAACCGTGAAGGGCTGCGAAAAGGCTCCAGAGCCAGCTACTTGTTTAGTGCGGGGGTGAACAGGCAAAAAAGGGAAGAGGTCCTATAATAATAAAGGTATCGGAGGTGAAACCGCTACATATTACAAGCCCCGATAGGCGTTGTGTGATCGGTACAGGGCGGGAAAAAAGGGAAAAGCCAAATACAAAACTAGGTAGGATTTAAGGGTAGCGTTTAGGTGGTAGGGTTTAGGGTAGCGTTATGCGGGCATAAATACAAGTTCAGTCAAGAGACTGAAATGTGGTCTTATCTTCTTAAAGAAGCGAAGCGGTCTCTGCGGTCCCAGGAACAAGAAGAGTTCCGGGACGGGCCACGGTTAAATATATGGACTCATCCTCTGACGTTAGAGTCTGTAATTAGTCATGCCGCACTGCTAATATATGGGGGCAACAAAAGAGTTACTTAAAATAAGGTCATATATAATGAAGATGGATAACAATCTAAAAACAAAAAAACCCCGTATCCGGATTAGGATGTGTTAAAAAAAAATAGTGTGGGAAAAACCAACGACTAACTGGCACATGCATCAAGCAAAAATCTCCTCGTAAAAATACCGAATCGCTAAAATCGTCCGTTAGCGAGTGGCAAACAACCAATTCCAATGCATCAACACCAACAGCGAAAAAATAAAGTATCGCTAAAATAATCCCCGTTCAATTAAAGAATCGCAAAATAAAGAATCGTTAATAGCGAAAACACAAATTGCGCCTGGCATTAGCGATTAGCAAATAAAGAATCGCTAAAGAATGCATCAAAAATCGCTAATACCGAAAAGCTTTAGAATCGGTATTTAGCATGAGCAGAATAAGGAGAATCAGAACCAGGAGGTAAAGTTGCAGACACACAAAAAAAAAAGAAAAAAAAAAGTCAAAGTGTACCACAGGTGTAATCAATCCGAAAGCCTTCAAAAATGGGCCTGGAGACCCCGTTTCCTTTTACAAAATGGCAGCCCTCTACGTGCTTGCAAGGAGGAGGAGAATAAATGCAGCAGCACAGCGCAGGAGGAGGATCCAGGAGAGGGTATTCAGAGTGCGCATTACATTGCTGGGCCAAAATGAGGATGAAGTATATGACAAGTACCGTCTCAATCGTGCCATGATAATGCGCCCCACTGCAGCACCAGACACGTAGGACCAATGCCATTCCTGCGCACGTCCAGGTCCTATGCAGCCTGCACCTACTGGCGTCTGGAAGTTTGCAGGGGGTCATAACGGTAGCGGGAGGCGTATCACAAAGCGCACTTTCACGCTTCTTCCGTAAATTCATTGATGCCATGCTGACAATGATACATACCCACATCAGCTTCCCCACAACCCCACAGCAGATGGACCACACCAAACAGGAATTCTACCAGGTGACCCAATTCCCCCATGTCATAGGATGCATTGACTGCACGCATGTCCCCATCTGTCCCCCCTCAGCCAATGAGTACATCTTCCGTAACAGGAAGTCCTATCACTCCATCAAAGTGCAGGTCGTGTGCGATGCCAAGGCCACTAATAAATCACACACCCTATTCAAACTGGTTAACACCTTATCCAATCCATCTTGCACAGTCCCTACCATTCCGGCTTCTCAGGATCTGTGTGATTCTTTGGCCCTTGCATTTGAGGAGAAAATTAGAAACATCCTGAAAGGACTCTCAGTGCCTGGACAGTTGGCATCGTCGCTACCTTTCTCCTTGGAATCCTCTGGATCCTCGGCGTTGGTATGGGATAATAACAAGACGGATTCTCCTTGCATGCCTTGTTTTCCTATCTTTTCGCTAGAGGAATTTGGCGTCTTGGCCAATGGAGTATCCTCAGGGTCACCTCTTGACCCAATGCCTCATAAGATCTGGAAGGCATTTCAAGACGAGCTGTTTCCTCCACTCCATTCTATCTGCTGTCAGTCATTGATGACAGGGACAGTCCCGGACAGTTGGAAGTTGGCAATAGTTACTCCATTACTAAAAAAGGCCTCCTTAGATCCCTCATGCTCAGCAAACTATAGACCCATCTCGCTTTTACCGTTTGCGATAAAAATCCTTGAGAGATGGGTCACGAGAGTCTTGTCCAACTTCCTGGAAACTAACTCCTGCCTGGATGCAGCCCAATTTGGCTTTAGACCGGCCCACGGTACTGAAACTGCATTAGTTACAGTATTAGACGATTTGCGTACGCGTGTCGACAGGGGCAAGTCAGCTTTTCTGGTGTTGCTCGACATGTCGGCCGCGTTCGACACCGTTGACCACGAGGTTCTCTTGAATCGTCTCCGAAACGTGGGAGCGACCGATCTGGCTTTACAATGGCTAATGTCCTATCTCAGCAACAGACAGCAAGCAGTGGCGTTACCTCCATTTCGCTCAGCTACGCGTCAGGTAAACCAGGGTGTCCCTCAAGGGTCGGCGGTTAGTCCGATCCTGTTCAATCTATATCTCCAACCCCTGATAAAATTAATCAAGTCATTCGGCATATCAGTCATCAATTATGCCGATGACACTCAGCTGATTTTCTCATTTGTGGGTAGTGAGACTGTCTCGAAGGACACTTTCCATCGTTGCATGTCGGCCACTGCTGAGTGGCTGCGAGCTAATGCCCTTCAGTTTAATGGATCAAAAACGGAAGTTCTTTACTGCTCCTCTGATCGCTCTCCTCGTGTTCTACCGGATGACTTTTGGCCAAATTCTATCCCAGGCTCCGTGGAAGCCGCTAAATCGGCTCGCAACCTGGGAGTGCTGTTCGAACCTGGCCTGCAGCTGGATGCTTCAGTAAATAAGATCACAGCGACCTGTATGGGCCTGCTTCGGGCTTTGCGTAAAATTTTGCCATTGCTTCCACCAGGTGCAAGAGCAGAGGTAGTGCGTAGTACCATTCTCAGTAGGTTAGACTACTGCAACGCACTACTGCTAGGAGCTCCAAAAATTCTGATCCTTAAACTACAGAGGATTCAGAACATGGCTGCGAAACTGGCTTTGTCGCGACCACGCTCTGCTTCCTCTTCAGCAGCCTTGGCCGATCTGCATTGGCTGCCAGTGCAGCAGAGGATTGCTTTTAAGGCACTTTGCCTGGTATTTAGAGCGCTGCATGGATTGGGGCCTATCCCTCTTCAGCATCTCTTCTCATGGTATCAAACGGCTCGACCATTGAGATCGTCGTCGGCGTTTTTGGTGAGGATTCCTAGGATTACTAGAGTAAGGATGGGTGGCCGTGCTTTTAGCTATACAGCCGCCACATTGTGGAATTCTTTACCTTTGATACTGAGGAGTAGTCAACATCTGCCTTCCTTTAAAAAGGAGCTTAAGACCTTCCTGTTTCCAAGCGCAAGATAAACATCTGTGATGGCTCGATAGGATCTCAGCGCCAGGATACCCTTTGGGTGACAGCCGCGCTTAACAAGTAATAAATACATACATACATACATACATACATCATCACGGACATAGTGGCACAATTTCCAGGGAGCACACATGACTCATATACATTCAGACACAATGGCATCAACAGGCGTCTGCTCAATGGAGAATTCGGAGAGGGACTCCTGCTTGGTACGTACTCATACCTATTCATTACATCAGTATCACACATGTATCATCATTACTGCCGCTAAGCCTTTGCTTCCCCCCTGTAGGTGACAGTGCATACGCCCTGTGAGAATATATCCTCACCCCCTACATCAACCCAGCAACACCACAGGAGCAACGCTACAACGCGGCACATATTAGCACAAGAAATGTGATTGAGAGAACATTTGGTATCCTGAAGAGTCGCTTCCGGATCTTACATAAGACTGGTGGTGCTTTGCAATATAAACCAGACACCTGCTGCAGGATTGTAGCAGTATGTGCCATGCTGCACAACATTGCAACCAGAAGGGGGATAACCATAGAGGTGGACAGAAACGACAACTATCGGGATGACCAACCACCCGCACAACACCGACAGTCACACGTGCCAAACACAGCTGAAGGTCAAAGGAGGCGGACATACATCACACAACATCATTTCAGAGCCAGGTAAGAATGAGCCATGACTATATATTTTGGAGTGCTACTGTTTACTTCACATGAGCACTTGTGAAAGTGATGTAACATGACTAGACAAAATTAAAGTGCTTCCACACATTGTGGCAAGAAAACATAACCGTTGGCATCACGGGAGTGCTAACGCAAAATTCAAGTGGCCCATGGTTACACCACCATGGACAGAGATGCAGGACTGAATGTCTAGTGCCGCTTCCCACGTACCCCCAGCCTCCTGTCGCATGTCTCCTATACCTCACCACGCTGTGTCTCTGTGGCTGTGGAGCAGCGCGAACTGCGCCTCCTGTTGCAGGTCTCTGGCACCGACACGCTGCTCACACTGGACGCGGCCTCACTGCCTTCCTCCGCTCCCAAGTTGCTGCCACTGAATGTCCCTGACTGCAAGTGTTCCACTGCAGTGGTCACCTGGCCTAAGGCCTTCGCCACATTCCCACAGTAATGGCCGAGGTCCACCTGCAATGACACGGAGCGGCGGGACAAAACTGCTGTGCTATTGCAGAGCTTTGTGATGGCCCTGGTCGATGCAGTGGTACGGAGCAAGTTCTGCCTATCCCTCGCTGTGTTGTCCTGCTCGGATTGCACGGGTGAGCTCCTGTATGTTTTGACTGATGTCCCGATTGCCCTCAGCCACAACTGTGGTCATGTGCCGCACAGCGTCTGTCAGAGTGCACATGTGTTTTGCCAGTTTGGAGATGTTGAGGTTCATTGGCCCCATGTGTCTCCCCTGCAGGCTCTGAACACGCAGCATCTGGGCCTCTACACCACCATAGATGTTCCTTGGCTGTTCGGCTCGTTCGGGAGTATTGCGCATGGACCTGCGCCGCTGTGTGACTCGGCCACGTGCTGGTGGTGGGGCTGGCAGTGTGACACGTGGCTGATTGTGGGCACTTGTGGGTGCTGGACTCGGGTCTGTATCCATCACCTGCAGGGAGGGGACATGTGCCCTGCGTCTTGGTGGTGTTGTCGGTGGTGGTGGTGGTATTGTATCTAGTGGTGGTGGTGGTGGTGGTGGTACTGTCGGTGGTGGTGGTGTGTTGATTGACCTTCCTGCGGAGTCTCGCCATCGGTATCTGCCGGTGTCTTGGAGATGATGAGGCGGTCACTGTCATCAGATTCCCCAGGAGATTCATCTGTGTGTGAAACAGTGCATTGTTAGTTTATTTTGTGACTACATCTGTTTGTCATTCCGCATTTATTTCCTACAATAAATTACATTTTTTGACACTCTGTTGGGCCTGTACTGCTGCTCTCATTTATTGTGCATTGGTGATCATACATGCACAATTGGCTAACATGACTACGAATCCCATGATGCAATACTAATGTGAGGGCATATGTGTTATGCACTTCTCCCTGCACACTGCGATTGACCTGGGGGGATGGGCATGGGTATACAATACGCAGAGTATAGGCGCAGGCATGCATCTTACCTTGTTCGGTGGTTGCTGCGCCGGAGGTGTCCATCTGGGTTACTCTGACGACTGCCTCTGGCTCAATGGTCCCCTCAACGAGCTCCTCCAGGGCAGTGTTGGCAGGTACTCTGGATGGCCCCCCTCCTGTGCCAGCTGCCTCCTTGACCCTTTCGGCAATGCGCTCCTTTGCCCTCTTCCTGAGGTCATACCACCTCTTCTTAAGGTCGTCGATGCTGCGGTGCGTCACTCTGACAGCATTCACCCTCTCCCTGATGCGCAGCCAAATCTTCCGCTTCTCTGCTTCGGGCACCTTGAGTGACAGCTTGCCAAACAGCTTATTATGCTTGCTGCTCACCCCCTCGATCAGATGCTCAAGTTCCCTGTCAGAGAACTTTCTCTTCCTCTTCCTGGGCGTGTCTGATGTGGCAGGTGCATTCTTGTCCATCCTGGATGAGGGTAGAGTGGATGGGTTCAGAGGGTGAAGTCTCTTGGCTCAGCTGGTATGCTCTGCCTCCTCCTGTGAGCTCCTCAGGGCAGTGAATGAGGGATGGGCTGGATGACTTCCTGGTTGTGATGTCATCAGCCCGCTTCTTGTGCGACCCGTTTTTTGCGAATTCGCTATTTCCGAACTTGCTAATACCGAATTCGGTAATACCGATTTTGGAATTGCTAATCTTTATTTTAAAGAATCGCTATTGAGTTTTCGGTAATATTTAGCGATTTTTAAGGAAACGCTAAATTATACCGGATCTGTACATGCACCACGCAATGCGATTCCTTATTAGCGATTCCTTATTTCTCGCTAATAAGTAATCGCTTTTCGGAATGTTGATGCATGTGCACCTAAGTGAAGAGATAAATTAATAAGAATAAGAAAAATGAAGATGGCAATGGAAGAGGTACTAATAAAGAGACGTCGGAGTCAGAAATGCTTGAAGGGTCCCTTAACCTCTTTTCAGAGAGTCGAGAGCTGAAATGAGAAAGTCCAGTCATACTCATCTTCCGTATGTTGGCGCGAGGTCCATTGCAAGAGTCAAATTGTATAGCCTGAACCTAAAATAGTGTATAGGAGGTAGGGGAAAAAAGGGGTCACATCCACCACCGAAGTTAGGGTGGGAGTAACATTAGTGTACAGGAGGTAGGGGAAAAAAAGAGATCACATCCACCACTGGAGTTAGGGTGGCAGTAACGTACTATGTTGCCATGTGTAAGAAGGGGGTCACCACAAAAGTGAAGGGAAGGGGAGAGGAACAGCGCATGCGTGCCCATGGTACTTATCTAGTGCATGGGAAAAGGGAACTGGAATAGCAGTTATCCAATGCCATATACAAGTGGTGATTAAGAGAGCATAGAATGTACAGTTATATCTGGTTAATAGAGCCATTAATGCATTTCTGCATCTTTATTAAGTCCTTGTGCTATGGTGTTCAAGTGCATTATGTATTCTCTCTCTTTCCGCCTCATGGTAAGTTCTCGGTTGCCCCCTCGGGAGGAGGGTTTCACAACCTCCAGACCGAAGAATTTAAAGGTCTTTCTATGAGGATGAGCTTCCTGATAGTGTTCGATCAGTGGGGGTCCCACCTCTTCTTTGTTGATGTTGCAATAGTGTTCCAGGATTCTTGTTTTGAGTGCCCTGATTGTGCTGCCTATGTAGATTTTATTGCATGGGCAAATTATGATGTAGATAGTGTATGTTGAAGTGCAGATGATCAAATCCCTGATCTTGAGAGTGGTGTGTGAATCATGCTAGTATTCCACTTGTTTATCGGCCCCCAGTTTGCATGCATTGTAGTTGTGGCAAATGTAGAAGCCATAAGGCTTGGTCAGGAAGTTGGTTTGGGGTTTGTTCCGCTTGTCCACAAATTCTGATTTGCACAGGATTTGTTTAAGATGTTTGGCTCTCCTGAAGCCCATTTGAGGGAATTCGTCCATCTGGTCCGTTAGCGATAAGTTGTTCGTCAGGAGGTACCAGTGTCTCTTCAGGGTCTTTCTGATGCAGTGGTGACCATTGTGATAGCCTGTTAGGTTGTGTTAGACTTTTCTATCCTTGTGACGTCTTTGGGTTGTAGTAGATCATCTTGTGATACTTTCTCACAGTCTTTGGATGTTTTTTCCAAGAGTTTTGTGGGATAACCCTGGTTCAGTAATCTCTTTGTTAGGTGTTCCGAGCTTTCTTTGTAGTTCTTGAGATCGCTACGGTCCTTCTCATTCGTTGGAATTCTCCTTTAGGGATATTCTCGATGGTTTTATGGGGGTGACAGCTGTCCGATCGTAGAATTGAGTTGACTGCGGTGGGTTTGTGGAATGTCTTTGTTTGTAGTTTATTGTCCTCCACATAGATGGTTATGTCCAGAAAGTCTATTTGGGTAGGGGAGATGTTGTTAGTTGTTTGGATGTTCTATCTGTTCGTGTTGATGTTGTACAAGAATTCTTTAAGTGCCGTCTCTGGTCCCTGCCAGATGCACAGAAAATCATCGATATAGCGCCCCCAATAGAGTATATGGGGGTGTATTTGGCAAATTTGTCATCCAACAGCCAGTATTTCTCAACAAGTCCCATAAGGATGCAGGCATTTGGAGGAGCAAATTTAGCTCCCATTGCACTTCCCTGAGTTTGTAGATAGTACTTAGAACAGAATGTGAAGACATTGTTAGTAAGGCAAAAGTATAGCATCTCTAGTATCATCTCGTTAGATTCTAGAAAGTGGACTGTTTTGGTGGCTAACAATTTTCACACTGCTTCCATTCTATCTTTGTGGAGAATTGAAGTGTAGAGGCTAACCACATCAATTGTGGCCAGTAGGCACTCTTCATTCCACGGGGTATTATTACATTTTAGAAGGATGTCTTTGGTATCCCGAATGTAGGATGGGAGGTCCTTCATAAATGGTTGCAGCTGGTAGTCAATGTACTCTCCCAATTTCGAACATACAGAGTTAATGCTTGCAATAATAGGTCTTCCTGGTGGGTTGATTTTGCATTTGTGTATTTTTGGCAGGAGGTATAACGTTGGCATGGTGGGATGTTCTATATATAGCTCATTGCGTTCCTCCAGAGTTATAAGGTTTCTTGTATACCAGGAATCTAGTTTCTTTTTCAGATCCTGGAGTATTTTGGTTGTGGGATTGGAGGCTAATCCCATGTAGCAGGTTGTAGCTTTAACCTGTATGTGTGCTTCTGCTATGTAGTCATCCATCAGCGTGTAGTAGTACTACATTGCCTCCCTGTCAGCTTCTTTAATTACCACTTCCGGGAGGTTCTTCAATTTATTGAGAGCCTTCAGTTCGTCATTTGGTAGGTTCTTTGGGAGGAAACATTTTCTTTTCTCTTTGGAGACTGCTGTGTAGAATAAGTCGATGGTATTGCCCAGGGGCAGTTGGGGGCAAAAAATGGATTTGGGAGTGATCTTGCTGGTAGTGGGATACGCTGTACCTATACCCAATTCATGTACTAGTGTAAGAGAAGTTGTTTGGTCACCTGGATCTTTGGCTAGGGTAGTCAGTAGATGTATATTTTCGAGATCTTGACAGGGGACTGCTAATCGGTGTTCTACCTTCTTTCTGGATAGGGGTTCTGTTGTGAAAAAATGACATCAACTTCAGTTTGCGTGTGAATTTATACAAGTCTATCATAGTTCTGGTGAGATTCCAAAATGCTGTGGGGCAAAATGATAAGCCCCTGTTAAGGATTCCTGCCTGTGCGCTGGTGTTTAGATGGGCCGAGATATTGACCATCAGGTTGTTCGCTCCTTCGGTTCTGTTTCCTGTTTCTTCCTCGCCCTGGTTGTTACCCCTGCGGTTGGTCTTGGCGTTAATGTACTTGGGGTATTTTCTGATAGTGTTCTGGTATCTTGGTTGGATTGATTCCAGTATCCTAGGCGGTCCCTTCGGACCTCCTGTAAAAAATTAACCCCTACTTTAGTGTATACTCTCCCAAGTTAGTAATCGATCTGATCCCTTCTGAATTCTCTGTTTTTCCGCCAATCAATTACTGATAAGACATCTGCGCTTTGATGTCTTCCTCTCTCACTAGAGACGGCATGTTTTTCTTCCCTTCATAGCCTTCATAGTTGCACCAATGCACGATGACTAGAGCATGTTTCTTTTGGCTCTGCTCTAACATAAATGGTTACTCACACAACAGCAATATGATGTGTGTTCTTTTACTTTAGGAACACGACCAACAGTCACGACCGTCTGGTAAATGCTATGCCATTTTACATGGCAGTGTAACTTTATGCATTTCCTTTACTGAACATATTACTCCTGGATTCTGCTTTTTCATTACATTTTTATTACTCATGGATTCTGCCATTTCAATACATGTTTATTTTTCGTGCCTATGTTCTCCCTCTTTTAATACTTAGCAATTATTGTCCTGGATCGCAGGGATGTGATGCCACAATATGACCTTAACTGCTCAGCTCCACTACTTACATTTTGCGCAGTTCTCTCCATGCCAGTTAACAATTGTGACTACAGTGAGAGATTATGATATGGTTACACCTCAATGTGCTCCTTTCCTTCAACTTCCCTCTCCTATTCCTCTTATATTTAGTTGTCTGACACCTTAATTGTTTACACTATTGGGTCTGGTGTTTAAGGTTTAACATGTGGAATGATGCAATGTGAATAATTTCCTGTGATGATATTTTTTTCCCTCTTTCTTAAACTTTACTTTTTCCTCCGTTTTCTTTCCTACCTTTTTCCTCCCTCCCTGTGCTTGATCTCCCATCCTTCAACTTCACTTTACTATTCCTCTCATATTTTGCTGTTTATTCTTTTCTCTCCCTTTTTCATGTCTCCCTCTCCTTATTACTTTCACTGTCTCGCTTCAATGTGTCCTTAGTACTTTTTGGCCTGTACACCTTGAATAACGACATTTTCTTCCGGCTTACATATATGCCCAATTGTATTGTTTTTACATAACTGGACCATTATGAAGACGCCTTAATTGTGCGCATTATTGGGTCTTGTGATTACGAAAAAATGAGGAATTATGAAAAATGATTTTCTGTGATATTTTCTCTCCTCTTATGCCTTCCTTTTTCTTCTCCTTTTCCGCCTTTCTTGTGTCCTATCTCCCACCCTTCAAACTTCACTTGTCTATTCTTCTCTCTCCTTTTCTCATGTCACCTTCTCCTTACCACCACCTTATTAAATCATACCCTCACTGTTCTCCCTAATTCGAACTGTTGTTTCACATTCTCACTGTCCCCGCACCTAAACGTTCCTCAACACACTTTCTTATGCCACCTCTGTACATATTCACCCTTGAAAAAGCCCCTGGCCGATGGGCCATACGGGCGAAACACGTGTCGGCTGTTTCTGTTCTATGCATGAAAATATGAGTTGGAAACCTACTAATGGACTTTGGGAAATTATTCCTCCTACAAAATAGAGATTTAAGAAGGCACATTCCTCCGCCCACTACTTAAACTTGTACCCTGTAATGGCTTTTGGGTGTAGCCATTTGTAAGGCACGTGCCATCACCAAGATTGGGCCTTGACAACTGCAGCATAGAAGCCCAGATACCTCCACCCATCTCAGAAACTTAAATTATGTTTTAATTGATTTGTGAAAGACAATGTGTGAGAAATTCGGTTGTTGGTTGACTAGGGTGTTAGCCCTGGTCAAGCAATTGCCACCAACCCTAGCAGGATGAAGCACAAAATGTCACTAAATTAATTGTGCTTAACCCTGGGTAATTTTGCACAAAAGGCAGTCAGGCTTAACTGTAATAAAGTGACAACACAACACAACACAAGAAAAATCCCAAACCAATTTAGAAAAAGTAAATCTTTATAAATTATTTGACACCAAAATGCCAAAAATCCAATCAGTAGAACCGGAGTTATGAATTTTTAAAGTTTAAGATACAATATAGCCGCAGGTGGTGTCCGAAGAGAGTGTCTCATCGTCGGATGGTCGTGGGTTAAAGCTGCGGTAAAGATTTTTACATTCGGACTTAGTCGCCGAAAAACTCCAGCAGGACAAAGCAGAGTGCTGTAGCTGAAGACTGTTCTACAAAGTCAGATACAGCTTTGGTGAAGGGCTGCTAACCCAGATTTTCTGCTGTGGAGAGGAACATAGCGGGAGAAGCCGCAAAGTCAATCTGACCGGCGATGCACCCCGGGTGGATAGGCGAGCAGGTTTGTCCCGGTCTCCCACTGGTTCTCAAAGCACTTTTTGGCAAATTTTGTCCAAGTCCTCAGTTTTAGAAATTGGCCATCTGGGCACCTTTAGCACCACAACAAAGGGTCCAGAACTGGTGGGACACCTCTTGGGGGTTCAGGTGCAGGTCCAAGATGGTGAGAGCCTGCTATGTCTCTGTGGCTTTGAACAGGAGGCCAGCAAACTAGCCCTTGGAGTCACTTCTGGTAGTCCTTGGTGCAGGTGTGCATGCAGGGCTAGCCTCTGAGGGTCAAGGCAGGTTCCAGAAAGCAAATCCACCCTTCCAGGTACAGCAGCAGTCTGGCAGAGTGCACAGCAGCAGCCAGTCCTCTGAGAGTCCTTCTGCATGTCCAGTAGTGAACTGAAGAGTTGGTTTGAAGGTCCTATTTTGAAACCCTGGTGCACTTCCTCTGGAACGTGGGAGACATTTCTGGAAAGGTTCTTTAAAGTGGTTGGTATTTCCTGACTCCCCTGCCCAGGCTCTAAGCTGGCTGCAGTGACAATACAGGGTTGTTAGGCCCGTTGTGTAAAGGTAGAGCACAGACTATTAAGGTGTAATTTGGGCTGTGTTCAGCTCTGCCCCCTCATCCTGCCAGCAGATAGCCCATTCAGGCACACCTAATGCCTCAATTATGTGACTGTCTGAAAGGAATTTACAAAGTCTAACTGTGAGATATACCCTGTCATGTGACCCAAGACAGGCTGCAGTATCAAAAGGCTAAGCGGAGAAAAATGTCAACTTTGTAAAAGTGGAATTTTCAAAAATGTAATGAAAATTACGACTTTACCATTAAAGATAGTGTATGATTACAATTTCATAGGTACCAAACAAGATATAGCTACCTTTCTCAATTAGGAATTATAGCTTTTAAAATGAAACAAGGAATCCCCAATGTTACTCTATGGGAAGGGTAGGCCTCACAGTAGTAAAAAACAAATTAGGGAGTTTTTCACTATCTGTACATATAAAACTTAAAAGTACATGTCCAACCTTTTAACTGCACAGCACCTGGGCCTATGGGCTACCTAGGGCCTACCTTAGGGTTGACTTATATGTAATAAAAAGGGAGTTTAAGGCTTGGCAAGGGGGTTTAAATGCCAAGTTGACATGGCACTCTGACAGGCAGTCCTGAGACGTGTTTTTTTAGGGCAACTTAAGTGAGTGGCACAATAAGTGCTGCAGGCCCATTGCTAGCCTTTCATTTACAGGCCCTGGTTATATGGTATAACACTCTATAAGGAACGTATAAGTAAATTAAATATGCCAATTAGGTATATGTTAGGTATATGCCAATCAAACCATGTTTACGGAAGTGAGCACCTTAGTATTGGTCAGCAGTGGTAAACTGAGTCCTAAGGCCAAGAAAAACAAAACTCCAACAAAATTGGAGGGAAGTAGGCAACGGTTTGGGGGAAGACCACCCTAAGGCTGACATGTCTAACATAATGCATAACCTCAGGTAGCCATTCCCGTTTTGAACAATACCAACCATCTACCTCAAAAGTCTGGTTCCCCTCCCTACTAATCCCTTCCTCCGCTCCCGCAGTGCCCATTTTTTAGAAGTTGAGGTGATCGTCCTCCTCCATTCCTTCTTCATGATGTGCCTATTTCTTTGCTAACACTTATTTCTCGTTGTCTAACTGTCCCAGAGCATGGAATCTAATTGGGCAATGCAGACCACTATTGTCATCATTCAGGTGTTCCAGCACTGGGTCCCACATTTGAATAAATCTAAGTGCTTCCCCTTTGAGATCGTATGCCACTTTCTCATGTGCCAGTAGGTGACAAAGGAGCTAGAGCCATAATTCCATTGTCGGTGATATTGGGTTGCCCCATCGGCTCAGTATTATTTGTTTGGCAACAAGGAGCAAGTGAGAAATATGCTTACCTATGGTAGGCGATAATGGGTAGACAGACACTGTTGAGCACTTACGGTTATAGATCCTTAGTCATTTGTCACCATTTCCCCCTCAGTTTGGGATATGATGAGCAGGATATCATCCAAGAATTCCTCAGGTTCAGGCATGCCCATAGTATATGTAGTAGTCTGTCTTCCTTCCCGCAGTGCTTCCAGCAGTGTGTCAAATGTGTCTTATCTATCATGTGTAGGCGTGCTGGTGTAGAATGCCATTTGCACACAATTTTGTTTAGCGTTTCTAGTCCATGGGCATGATTAGCAAAATTGTTTGTGCGTGTGAAGATGTCATCCCAGTGTTTGGGAGAGAGAGAAGTTTTGAGCTCTTTCCCCAATATTTCTTGATATGCGAAATTCAATTGGGGCTGCTTCATTTTGAGTAATGCATAAATACCAGATACTAAGTGCCTTGTGGATGTGAGGGTTTGAAGGAATTCTCAAAGATTGTACGAGATCTTGAATCCTACTTTCCTTATATGTGGCTTTCTACTTTTGGGATGCCATACCATCTAAAAGGGGTCTCATTTTGTGGTGTTTGACACAGAGTCCATCCTGACAAAAAAATCCTCTTATTTGTGTAAGTTGATTTAAAAGGCCTGCAAGATCTCTGTACTCCCCCTAGGAATGGCACCAGCAGCCACAGAGATTATCAGGGTGTGGTGAGGAATAGCATAATGTAACCAGCAAAAGCAGATTTCTTGAATGTACCTTGGTGGAAGTCTATGCCGATGATGCATGGGTGCTCTCTTATTCATTGCAGGAGGGGTTGTAAGTATAGAGCAAAGTGCATTGGAGAGAGTGCACACCACCGCTTTGTACCCTTTCTATTGTCACCGTCAGGATGATTTGACATGTATTCTTATTCTTCCCGAAGGTGAGGCATATAGTGAGCCTACTCAGCCTCTGAATCTAGTACAGAGTCTTGCTCTACTGTGCCGCCATAATCATACATCAATCCACTACGTTGAATACCTTCTCTGCATCCAGAAATAGTAGTACTGTCTCTTTGTGTTGCTTCAGTGCAAGGTTTATTAGAAACAGAGACTTTTTGGTGTTATCGATAGCTGACATAGGGGAAATAAATGCCATCTGATCGTCGTGAATCAGCAGAGGTAGTACCACTTCTAGGTGATTTGCTAGTATACGTGTAAAGATTTTGGCATCAAGGTCCAACAGGAAGACCGGCCGATAGAAAGAACAGTGAGAGGTGTCCCTCACTGGTTTAGCTAACAGAGATATTGCTTCAGCATTTGAGCAGGTTAGGCCTCTCATTTGATCCAGGTTCTGTACACTTCAGTTAGCATTGTCACAGATTCTGCTGGTAAAGCAGAACTGTGCCTTGGGATGACAGGACTTCAGAATGTATGGACTGAGTCTCTCTACAACGTCAGTATCTGTTGGCCCAAATCCTGGCTGGCTCACAGTGAACTCCTAACCTTCCCAGAATAGTAGGTGATTTTGGAAACCTAGAAATAGGACACTCTTGTCCCCAAGATAACCGTGGAAACAGATCATCACCTTTCATCTCTCACTCATGCATGCATGCCCTTAGTAAACAAATGAAAGACACAAAGAATGTTTACAACACATTTATTGCAACTATCATAGTCTATTATGAAGCAAATGTGCTGTGATCACTAGACAGATGAAACTAAACACATAATTAGCATTACTATATGGCTGTATAAAATAAACATCCCAACCATGGCAAATTATTTATCTGTCTAGGCCTACCCTTACTGTGATTGGCAACAGATACCATACCTGATGTATATAGTCAGGTGGTCCGCATCATGAGTGTAAACTGAGATTACGCAAGTCTGCATGTCAAGCTCTGCGTGCGTTCGTTCCAGGACAGGTCTCTCTGCCGGAATTCTTCTCTCTGCCCCCAAGGGGATGCGTCACAGTTCATATGATAAAACTACTGTGTTAGAAAGCTGCAGCTGTGCAACAGTGTTATGTCTAAAATGTTAGGAGCTGTTGCTGATCGTGCAAAAGAAAACTGTTCCCTATGTACAAAATGTGCAGTCTGACTCCCTAGAAGAATAACTAACAACATGTACAGCGTATTCCTAAAATAATGTCACAAAAACAAATGTGTTATGTGTGGCAGAGATAGCCTAAAACATCTAAGACGCAAAATTAAGGGAGAACCAAAGTGGGCCCAGAAGGGAAATCACTAAAACGCTGGGGCAAGCAGGGATGCAAATGTTTTGGGAAATAATGGAGTGGACTTGGGGATTTGCCTATCTTGAGGCTTTTAATGGCTGTGAGGTCCTCAGATAATGCTATGGGATCATTTAAGTGTCCTCACTCTTATGGAGTGGGCACTGTGAGGATGTTGACTGAGTGTTAGCATGTGTTTATGGCCAAAGCATTGGGGCCTCTCCATATAGCTCTTTATAATGTGTGTACAATACTTGGAGTTTCCCTGCCTGTTGAATTTCCCCTCTATCATTTCTGATTTCCCTGATGCACTTCTACTCCCTCCTGGGTCAGAGTTTGTTAGTGAAGAGGGTGTCTCCCTTTTTGCCTCCCTCATGGAAAAGTGCGCCTACTCTTGCTAAGATGCAGTTTACCTTATTGTACTGTGTGGATCTGTCTCCTGATGTAGATTAGCTGCCCCTCAACCTTTTTGGAAGAATTTGCTTTGGGGCTGCACTCAAGGTATTGTAGCACCTCACGTCGACAGTTCTAGCTTCACTTCCCTTCCCTTCCCTTGGATGCTTCTTGAATAAGCACTTCTCTCAATTCTGCTTTTGAGTCAGTCGAGTCAGGGATTTGGCCACGGACCCAGTGTTTGTTTCAAGTCTTCGACTGACTCAAGGAGGCCGGCGTACCCGCCCTCCGCCCGTCCCAGACACTGGACTTCATGCACACGGTCCTTTCTGGCGTCTTGCACCTCTGTCCATACGGCGTACCCGCCCGACTGCATCCTCCCCGAACTTGAACTCCAGCAGAATACACCGCCCCAAAGCGTCACTACCCCACCAGGGACTTCACCATTTTCCCTCCACGTCACATTGAGACGTGTCTCGAACCCTTAGAAGGTGCTCCTGATTGATTGGGCATCACATTATCCAAAGCCGCCCCCCACACTTGATCCTTGACGTTGACCGCATGGTCCATCGGACCCCATGGCCGGTCTGATTCCTCCACTGGCCCTGTGATTCTGTCGTTCACCCACACCGCCACACAGCCCTGAAGAGTCACAGGAAACTTCCCACTTTGTGACGAAACACGTGTCGGCTGGTCATTTCTTTGTTGTTGCATCATTAAAAACTTTCAAATCCACAGGTGTCGACCACTAGAATACAATACAAGACATTTCTACCAGTGTTATATCCTCATTACGTGTGCCCAGGACTTTGTTCTCGACGATCCGATCTGTGCACAGCCTCACACCTCACTCAAGGAATCCTCTTGCAGGGCTCACCACTGGACCTCGCACCCTCCAATGCTCTCCTCCTCCTCACAGGGTGCACTGGTCTTGGCAGGAGCTGGTGATACAGGATCCAGGGGAAATGATCTTGGTGCTCTGGGTAATGTCCCTCATCTAGCAGGGAGACTAGAAGGCCTTGACTCCCAGTCCAGGTCACAGACAGAAGTCTTGCAGAGCTTCCCCTTCTCATGCAGACCACCTGGCTGCTTGGCAGATGACACATTTTGGGGTCTCAACCATCCCTTCTTATAGTCCATTTCCAGACACCAAAATGTAATTTAGAGTCTGAGTTGTTGAAGTTTTATGTTGAGCTTCTGCTCCTTTTGAAGAGGCCACTTTCTTTTGTCCTCATGAAAGACAGTCTGTTACAGCAGGCAAGATTGTCCCACAGCACACTTCATGTGAGTGACCAGAGTTTACACCTGGATGTCAGCCACAGTGATATGTGCATCAAAAGGTTAATCCCAGAACCCCAGCCATACTCTTTATGATTCCCTTATCATCCCCATCTCCCTTCCTGATATGTGTCCAGGCCCTTTCCTTGTGATCTACCACTGAATCTAAGAGCAGTCTTTTGAAGTGTAAAGGAAGCCTCTTCCTTTATTCCTTTAATGTGTGCCCCAACCAGTTCACATGAATGCAGTAATACACAAATCTCTCTGGAGGGATTCCTCTTCTCCTCATGTCTTCATCAGACAGACCTGGGCTATCTAAAATGGAACACAGGGTCCTCCATACAATGTACCTTTGCAGGTACACTCTCTCAGTATACATCCACAGCACACTTTGGGTCCAGCACTGTCACCTCTGTGCATTGTATCCTTACATGTACACATGCACTCAGTACACACACTCAGACTGCGCACACTGTTCATCACTGAAGCTTTTCCGTATTCAACCAGGGTGTTTTATTTACAATTACACACACTGCAAGCACACACACTCACCATGTGTGCGCTGAACAACACTTCACCCTTCATGTATTGTACATCAATACGAGCACACAAACACCCAGCACATGGTCTCATTGCACATGCACTGAACAGCACTACAGCTCTTATTTAATGTATTCCTCATAGGCATACATACACCCAGTACATGCAGTAACCACTGATGCACTGCACAGTACTGCTCTTACCCTGTACTGTACCCTTCCCAGGCACACATACAACCAGCACAGTGTCAGTACTCCCGCGCTGTGCAGCAATCCACATCTATCTGATGTAGGCCAAGAGTTGATTTAAGCACACAGCAGCAGAATGTTAACAAAGGTGAGTGAGCCTATAGGCCTCACTCCAGTGACATAGGCTAAAAAAGGTCCTTTTCACTACTACTGATCACTACACAGTATGCTGCCATCACCACGCACGTGCTGCTTAACTCCTAGTGAAGATGGTGGCCTTCCACTACTATGACAGTAGCGCTTTGGGAACCCCTCACGGTCCAACAAGACCATAAGACATATATCGTGGGGAACACGCATGATTCGTGTTCGCCTATGACAAAAAATCAGCGTTAGAGCTCCAGACAACAATAAAGTTGGGCAATCAGGGAAGGGGTACACATCCCTTGCCATGCAGAGGACTTTTCCCTCCCAAACTCTGTAAAAGATTGGCTGAAAAACATGCAGCGATCTCATGGGAATCAGCCTTCTCAATAAATAGGGGAGATCCTTTGAATGGCATCTACCATCAGTGAGGCCTAAATGTCACCATAGTAATCGAGGGTGGGTGGTGCGGCGGTGTCATGGCGGTGGGAATGTTTGGCTGATAGGAGAGCCTAAAGAGCATCCCGCCACCATGACAGCACCTCCAGCATGTCGGTGCATGTTGTGGCATGCACCATGTCATGCATATCACACAGTGCACGCACGACCCCATGGGCGGACGTGCCTGGGGTCCTTGTTGGGGCCCCTTTACATGCCTTTCCACCAAGCATTCAATGGCAGGATCCCGCCATGAAATGCTTGAAGAAAAGGCAGGTTGGAATCTGCACGACAGTGCCGGCATCAGCACCGCTACAATGCCCGCCTGCTTTTCCCACCGCGGCAGGATCCTGGCAGCGGTGGCAGTTTTGTTGTGGTCCCACCACCATCATCCTGATTGGGTGGGAAGCCCGACGCAATGGCGCCGGTGGGACCGGCATCCACCTGTATGGCAGTCCCAGGACAGCCAACATCTAAATAAGCACATATATATTTTGGAGCATCCAGACCATCCTCAATAGTTTGAGCAAGATTAGACCAAAATTCTTCGGGGACTACTGGCAAGACCTCGCGAACCATGTCCCATAAAGGATAGAAGCAGATAGATGCCTATGAGGGTACAACCAAATAGGCACATTAGTGCATACATTGTGGGAATATCTAAGGTAAGAGCCATTGGTTCAGGATGGGATATGAATAAACATGTAGTTTGTTTGGGGACATGGAGAGAACCAACAATACAGAGAAATACCCTTCCATTCTGTAATACCGCCCTCACAGTGGCCAAAAGGGATGTGGTTAGACTTTGGGGAGTGCCGACATATGCAAAGTTCGCAATAGATCCACACTATAGACTAGTAAATGCAGGTTGAAGAGATTGCAAGCAGAAATTCAAAAAGGTTTGGGACCCTTGCGAGAAATTCAAAATCTTGTTTAAACAATGGTTACAATACAAGCGTAGACGGACCGTGACTAGACCAACAAGAGACCAACAAGAGAATAATCAGCCCAGTCAAATTCATGTTAAATGATAAGACTGTGCTTGTCTAACTAAATGAGAGGTAACAAATCAAACCAACTTTGTCAACGGAGATTGTACTTTCTTGAAAGAGCACTTACTTAACTGCCAGAAGGCAGTCACGATGTCTATGATATATATCCTTATACTTATGTATGTAAACCATTATTGAAAAATAAAAGAGTTTTGTTAAAAAAATGTCCCTAAGGAATGGGTATCTCTCCCCAGCAAAACACTGGTATTAACTGACCTGAAGGCAAGAGCAGCAGAGAAAAATATCTGTTTCCCATATGACTTTATCTGGTTCAACTCTGTCTGGCAGAGTTGTGGGGAATGAATTGGGGTTCACTTTATTGATGGAAGCGTAAACCACCACACCTTCTGGCACAGGGTGCTACGTCAAGAAGTCAGGGTCACCTATCACTTGCCCGTGGCTTCTGGTAAACTGCCTGCTCACTAGTGCACACGAATAAGGCTTTAACCGGGTGCCCATTAGAGTGTCAGTCAGAACTTCATTAAATGGGAATAAGGGCTCAGAGGAACTTTGTCTGGGTTGCAGAACTTCCGTTAATACATTAGTTTTGACTTCCATAGTTGGACGCTCTAGATTTAAGTCTTCCACTGCTTGTCCCATAACAACGGCAAAGGAGGCTTTCTCTTCTCTTGAGAACATAATGCAGTGTCCGGGGAAGTATCCAAATCACTAGCCTCTTGCAAGTCCATGAATAAATAAATTATCAAGACCATAGTGTCGAGGATGATAATTCCCCTCATCTTCATTATCATTTTGAAAGGCTGGTTGGCTCTGATTAGAGTCAGAAATAAAAAGTTGGAAAAGCGCCTGGGTGTGGCTCAGAGGCAAAGACATGCTTCTGTCTGAGTCGAATTGAACTGAGACTGGGTTTGTCAGAATAGCTTCGGAATATGACCTCAGTCAGGGCTGAGATGAATTTGACTGGTAGTCGAATAGGATTACAGGAACTGGGCCTCCTCCAGTGTCTGTGGCATTGGGCCTTGCATTGATACCACAGGGACCAGTGAGAGCTTGGTGCTGGATTTGAAGTCGACTCTGATGTCGGATTGGAATCCAAGGTGAGTTCAGGAGGCACATACAGTGCTGAGGGCAGACCCACCAGTGGTACCCAGACTGGGGGCCTCCGTGGATCCTTGAGGCACAAAGGTTCTCCAGAGGGATCTAGAATGTTGCCTAAGATTTACAACATGGCATCTTTGAAAGCCTCAATATGTTGTGACTTTGTTGATGAACCTGGAAATTCAGCGTGCACCATAATCAGCTGCAGAATCGGCTCCAAAGCAGGAGACCAGGGGCAAGACCTGATGGTACTTTGACGTCCTTGTGACTTCTCACGGAGAGAGTGGAGGGATGGGGAATAGTCTCGCTTGGACTCCTTATGCTTCCTCTTCTACTTCGACTTACCCAAAGACTGCGATGATGACCTGTCATGGTAATGTTTCGAGAGTGGTAAAGGGTCCATACCCCTTGACTTCAAGCAGGAGAGGGACTTAAGAGACATCTTTTGGTGTTCGTCAACAAACCGCTTGGCTTTTCGTTCTCGGATAGGATTCACAAGGACACAATTGTCACACAAATGGGAATTGCGACCCATACCAAAAACACCAGAAACATGACTCACTGGATTCTGTCACATACAGATGTTTGCGACAGTCCCTAGAAGTTTTAACCCCTGTAATTTGAGGAGGGGACATGTCCCCTTGCACACTAGAAAACAGGAATTTTGAAGAAAAAACTTGTCAACTGAGGAGAAAAAGTTTGGAGCTATCTCCGGATCTAAGTACAAAGGTATAGAAAGAGAGAAATTAACATTGATGCCCAAGGGTGGCTCTTTCTTGAGTTCCATTGTAACTTTCGGGGCCGAACAAAGTCAGTGCGGAGCAGCGTGGTGCCATCTACTGGTGCATAGAAATCTTTATAAATTTTCTGAATCTAGTCTGGCGCTTGTGGATATTCTAAAAGTGACGAATGTGCGGTTATGAGTATCAATGAGAAAGACAATGTCCCAACAATCACACAATCTACCTTTATACTACCTTAATGGAGAGACAAAGCCCACATGACTTCATTTGGTGACTGACCTGCAAGCCGTGCTGATCTTTCTATGTACCAAAGGTTAAAGAAAAAGTGGAACTCAGCTGAAGACCTGTAGTTTCGGTTTAATGTTGTGGCAACAGAGGTTTTTAAAAAACTTACATGGAAAAACACCAAGCCAATTTTATTAGTCCTGAAGAACTAGAAATAATATCAAATTCCTTGAGTAGTGAACCTGAAAGGGTGAGGGTCAAACAGAAATAGTAACAAAAACATCCAATAAACACATCAGCAACAGATACAGAAGTATGGAAGTTGTAACAGTATGGGAGGCAAAGGGGATAATGGTCACTAATTTGTTCAGATCCTTTTTAAACTTGAAGTACAATAGGTACGCAAGTTGCTGAACTGTTAGGAACCTGAATAAGCCTAGTTGAAACAGAAAATGGTAAATGGGCACTAAGTTCAGTTAGAGAAACGTTATAGCAGCATATAAGCCGACATTTCTAATATCACATGACTTAAATGGATCTCTAAAAGGAGGACCATGTCTAATTTTCTTGATGGCATAGACGTAGTTATGCCAACAAAATGCAAGTGAAGATAGTTAACAAGAGGTACAGTGTCTCCTCTGGACCATTGTCATTGTAGTCTCGAGGCATCAGATGTATAGGTCTCACCTATCTGGATATTTTTTTCCTTTCGAAGCAAGGGTTAGGCTTGCTCCATTCAACAGGGTCCACAGAGTTTGAGCTAGTGATTTAGATTGCTGTATCAACCATTATTCCGCTCCTTTGGCATACATGTACAGCAGTAGGCAGTATCTAGCCTTATCTTTAAAAGGTTTAAAAGTTTTGTCCACATCACCATTTGTATTACTTGGCGTACTGTTATTATACTCCTCTGTGTAAAATACGATGCTTTGTTACCCATCTATCTAGGTTTGTGAAGATACCTTCAAGCAGGAAAGAAATCTAAAAACATGGCTGCAACAAGTAATTATTGCCAAAACAAAGATGGCAACAAATCCCTCCATAAGACAACAAACAACAGGCAAAGGGCACACTGGCCAAAGGAGGGCCATGCTACAGAGAAAATAACTGAGCTCTGAAACCTAAAGAATACATCCTCCATTGCTACATGATACACCAAACAATAATTAATCTGGCTGTGGTTTGATCAAAACCTGGTCAACAACTTGTGGGCTATGCCACAGATAGCTTTTATGGTCTATTGGCAGACAAGTTATTTCCAATACATAATCTATGCTTACAGTGATTTTGAATCAGCCCCTTGTTCTTGAATGGATGGCTCTGTGACCATCACAGTTGTCACCTCTTCAATGTCTTTACTACCTGTTCTTGTGTTTGTACCAAGGAGGATCATATCAGTCTCACAGTGTTCTGACGGGATCAGTTATATCCTCTGACTACTGTCTTGAGGGGACATTGCAGTGAGAACTTCATGGGAGTGCATGTGTACTGTTGTTCTGCTCTCACCCCAGGTGCTCTTGTTTTTCTCCCTTCCCGCATCGCTCCCTTTGGCAAATATTTTTTGTATTTCTTTTTTTCACACCAAAATTCTGCAACAGGCAGTGTGGCTCAGAACAAGGGTGCACTGATGCAATATCAGGACAATTCTATTAGCATACTCTCACGCTCAACTTTAAGTGGTCACATTGCCCAAGGGTCACGTTCATGCAAAATCCAATATTAGAAGAAAAGGAGCGTTTAAAAGTCCATCCTTGATTTGTCTTTCCAAAATTCAAAGAATAATACGATTCATTCCTTAATTATTATCAGTCCATTCAAAAAATAATCACTTGGGCGTCTTGTGTTTCTTAATGGATCCAACATTTTTTATTTAATCAATGCTTTTCATCAGAAGCAGTCAACGCAGCCCAGCCAACGCGTTTCATCCCTACGGACATCTGCAGGGCTCAATATCATGATTCAGTCAAAAGACTCTGTTAATTCGCTGCTGTGTCTATCAAGGTGCAGCACAATTAACATAAATTTTTCATATCCTGTTCTCATTGATGATGTCCGTATAGACGAAACGCGTTGGCTTGGCTGCGTTGATCGCTTTTGATGAAAAGCATTGATTGAAAAAAATGTTTTGGATCTATTAAGAAACACAAGACTCCCAAGTGATTATTTTGTTAATGGACTGATGATAATTAAGGAATTAATAGTATTATTGCTTGAATTTTGGAAAGACAAATCAAAGATGGACATTTACACGCTCCTTTTCTTTTTTTTCACAACAGCCTATCACCTGCAAAGTACTACCAGGCTAATTCCTTCACACTCTTTCTGAAATTGGAAATCACTTTTCAAATACAACCCTCCACCATGTTAGAATGGTAAATTAAAAATAGCAACCATGCATAAGTCCCAACATACGTCTGTGCACACAGGTGTATGAATATGTGTGAGCTTCTGTCTTGGTCTGGGTTTTCTTTAACATCTTTCTTTAATAGAAAATCCATTGCAAAATTGCTGGTCATGCATGCATTTATGTTGTGATGCATGCATTTGCACATCATTGCTAAAAAACAATGGCAAAGAAATCAGTTCTGCATTTTACAGCCAAGATCTATTAGCTTTGCCAATGTTTCTTTAAACTAGTATACATATATATTTACAGCACACATGTGGCTAGTAGACAAAAGAGAGATTTACACAGGGGTACATTTGGAAAAGGGCCATTCTCACAATCCTAAAATGTTCATATAATGCAAGTGTTTAGACATACACTATTTGAGGAGCACACTTAGTTCATTTCTTTAATGACTGCGCACATTGTACCCCAATGACAACTTCATTTGTGATAGTGCATTGTTCAGTAAATTCACCAATAAGAGTTTATTACTTTTAGCGAATCAAACCCCTACTTTAAAAAGAAGAGGTAAATGTGTCAATATAATGAGAATAATGTTCAATTCTTAAATATCTCTGAACGTATACACAGGCAAAACAAATCATTATTATTGGATGTATCAGTGTGACAGATACCTGTAGCTGATCTGTTGTGCCAACAATACTCTTTCTCTTCCTTATTGCTGCTATCTCCTCTGTTTTAACCTTCAGAATCTTCTGCTGCTGTTCTGTCTTCAACTGTAGTTCCTGAAAAAAATGGCAATGGAGCTACTGTTGTCACTTTGTTAGGTTGCCAGTGAATCATATTCATGCTCAGAGACAGTACTTTAAAACTGTGGCTCTGCCTGCACATCTTAAGCAAGATGATTGAAAGCAGGCCAAGGCAATTTACTCTGCGTCTTCAAGGCACTGCACAACCAGCACGAACAATAGGAATGAAGGGAATAAGGAGCACAGCAGCTGTGAGGGGGGAGAGATTGACACATACTGGACACCCAAGCAGGAAGCTGTGTGTGGGGGAAGGGTGTGCGGACAGGGCACAAACAGGTGGAAATGGACAGGAGAACTGAGAAGGATGTGTGTGAGTAGAACATCAGCCATGATAGGATTAACTGAATTTATGTTATCTGAAGTAGGGAGTGACTGAAGATCGTATGCAATGTTGAGAATGGAGAGTGTAACTGGGATATCCAACAAGCAACATCAATTTCATGAGAAGGCTAGAAAAGAAGGGACAATGAGCAGTCAGACCAGTGAGTACACTGCAGAAATCAAAAGTGCCTGTGTAGAGCAGAACAATGAATAACAAGAAAAGACAGGATCAGCAGTCAATATACAATCCATAACAATGAGCAAATAACAGAAAAAACAAAGAATTACTTAATTTTATTCAAAGTTCTCCATCATAGAAAATTTTACTTGAAATCAAAAATACTGAATATTTCCATATATGCAGCATTACATACACATCATAGAGATAATACTTGTTAGAGGCTATGAAAAGTGTTTTTGACAGCTGATAAGACTGGCATGTTAAATATACTGCAAAATGGCAGACACGCCCGGCTAAGTCTCTAGGCCATAATCCACAAGCAATCTTTCCTTATCCTAATTAAGCACAAATAACTCACAAACAAGGAGCTTATTGAGTAGTTAACATGGAACAGCACAATGACTGGGCTTTAGACCTCAAAGAGTATATAGGGCATCGGAGAGAGCAGCTACGGTGTGGCTTGCCGTGCGTGGAACACATTAGAGAAGTGATGCCTAGATCCAAAATGGGTAGGGCTCTTGCTGAGTGGCTAAGAGCAAAGGTACGGAAGCCCCATCATAAACCAGTAGTCCAGATTTCTGTAGTGCTGTGCCAAGGGAAGACAGCTGGTGGCCTTGCAACTTGAGGACGTCTCAGGAGGCATCTGGGCACAAGATGGTCGTATTGCAGTTCTGAAGGGTTCATGCTACAAGCAGTGACTGAAGACTTGCTGAAGGACTGAGCGTATTCTCTTTCAACAATCACTTCTGCCCCCGCTGGACAACATGGACCAAGAAGCTTGGGGCGCATGTACCGGATGGGGTGTTATGTTATGTTATGTTAAATGTGATTTATAAAGCGCACTGACACCGAAGCTTCCTGGCGCTGATAAACAGAACAGATGAGGGGAGAACGTCAAGGGTGGAGTCAAGAACACCCTGATCTATGGAGCTCGATGCCGCTTAAGACACGGGCAAACTGTGCCATCACAATTCAGGTTTCAGGCCACTTTCTTCTTGAATCCTCTCTCATGTATGAATGTCAAAAGGATCGGGCCCCAGTTAAAGCCTTACCATGCATGGCAGACCAGAGGCTCCAATAGCACAGCAAATAGCAAGGTCTGATGCAGCACTCAATTCACACAGGTCTGAGATCACTCTCCCAGAGGTCACCAGATTTCCATACAGGAGGTGTATCCCACACATAAGTACCGAGCAAAAGTTTAATCAAATTGACAGTTTTAACTGCAGGTTCCTCACCATTAAGCTATTTGCTAGGCACCAGACTGGGTACAGAAGATTTTGCAATAGTCCTCCAGTGCACTGTTAGATGCCGTTGTTCGGCTCCATGTTGACTTAATTCAGCCCCGGAAATGATGGAGCAGAGCAGCATATAAGCCCCACCCCTGAGTGCCAATATCAGTCCCTTTTTTCTGCACCTTCAAATGAAGTTCTGGTGCTTCGCTCCCTTTTTCGTCAGTTAGACAAGTCACTCAAATTGAATTCCAGTGTGCAAGGGAACTATGTCCTGCCCTAAATCCACAGGCTCTAAACAATGCTGTGACTTTTGTAAACAGATGTCTGAGACGGATGTGCACAAGGTGTGCCTTTAGTGTTTGGGGTAGGGGAGCCCTTCCAAGTCATACAATAAGTGTCTCTCAAGCACCAGAAGGCGATCCAGGACAGTGAACTGAAGCTGTACATCGCCGAACATCAAAAAATGTCACGTAATGCCTGCGTAAGTCCTGTTCCAAGTTGAGGGTGTGGACCTGTTCCCACTCTCAAGGCCAATCCTGTGACAGATCTTCTTCGCAGTCGAAGCCTTTCAGTAAGCATAAGTCTAAAGTGAAGAGGAAACTTAAAAAGGCAAAGCTGGACTCGACCCCCTCCTGCCCCATATATCTAAAGAGAAGTCACCAGGGTGTCAAGGTACCACTCAAACTCACTCCCAATTCCAGATTCAGATGCTGAACCTGATGATCCCCAAAGTTTGTCGACCCTTTGATGCAGCAGGTCAAAGCCCTTAGGGATGCAGTGCAGCATATTTTTGGCACTCTTTTGGTTCCCACTAGCACACCTTTGGACCCCAACAATCTGCATGGGCCTGCAGTCAGGTTACTGCTGCTAATCCGTCCTCAGTGTCATCTCAGACCGTGGAACTCACCTCAGGCTCTGCACAGACTCTGGTGTTAACTTAAATTCAGGCTCTGAGACCTGCACAGGTCCCTCTATAATTGATGCTGTTCTACATGTTGAAACAACAGATCCCCTCATCCTCAACCAAGATCATGCTCTGACTCCACTCCAGCACAATCAGTTCCTGTATAGTTTGATTCAGACAAAACACTTCCACTTCCGTGAAACTATTCACAAAGTCCCCATCATCTTATTGGTTCCGATTCTGACCAGAGTTTACCACCGCCTGGAGATGACAATGGTGATGATGGGGATTATTTGTTCCCACATTATGATGATGACCCCCTTATAAATGGATTTACAGGAGGGCAGTGGGTTCTCCTGAGACAGCATTGATTTACCCCCTTGTTTCGCCAACAGAAGAGAGTGCTACCTTTGATGCAGTATTTCAGATGTGCTGCTGAGGTCCTGGACCTACAACTACCTTCTGCTGCAGTTAAAACAAACGTCCTTCCTAAAGTTTCACAACCCAGGCTTGCTTCCAGTGAGCTCTTATTCTCGTTCAACAAAGCAACTGATATTCTTAGGCATCATCCTACTCCTGAGAGTTTGGTGTTCTAAGCTTCCAACAGCAAGGTGAATCTTAATTAATTTCCCTCAACCCAACAAGAAGCCGAATAGGATTGAGGCATTCAGAAAACAAATGTTCTCTTTGGCCAGCCACGCCTTGAGGTTGGTCAATGCGGTTTGCCTACTGAATTGTTATATGCACACCCTCTGGGATATCACCAGAGAGATCTTGCTAGCAATCCATTATCAAACCATTCAAGAAGGTCAGGATGCAGCCAAATATATGATTTGTGCTGGTCTGGATACTACCGATTATTTGGGGTGAGCAGTGGACCTTAGTGTGGTAATTTATCGCCATGCGTGGATGCAATCCACAGGTTTTTTAGGAGATGTGCAGACATTCTTCATGGATACACCTTTTGATGGATTCAGCCTGTTTAGTGAAAGCCCTGATTCTGTGATAGAATGCTTTAAACAAAGTTGGGCTGCGGAGCGTCCTTTGGGCATTTCAACCCTTGCCAGGAAGCTTCCTCATCAGTTTCGGCCCTTCCAAAGCTCCTGCAGAGGGTTGGCATACAGGCAGCACCAGGATCTTCCATCCCCCTTGTAGTCGCCCCAGTCCTTTCGTGGCTGGAGACAGGAATGGGAATAGGGCGGGCAGTCTGTAGGTCATCGGATATTCACAGTCCCCCTACCCTGTGTCATTAGCTTCCAGACCACTTTAGTTGTCCCTAAGTTGCACACAAATGCCTGGTGGGAGGCAGGATCCAACTTTTTCTTCCTGGGTGGCAATCCATCCCATCCAACAGGGTTCTCCAGATCGTACAGCAAGGCTATGCCCTTCAGTTCATTTTTTATCCACTGCAGCTTCCTCCAACATCAAAATGGCTTTCTGAGGAACACTTATCCATCTGAGTGCAAGAGGTGTGAGCTCTGCTGTCCACAGGGCCCATTGAGAGAGTTGGCACTAGGAAATAGGGCTGGGTTGTTACTCCCGCTACTTCCTTGTGTGGGAAAAGGATGGAGGTCTTTCTCCTATTTTATATCTTCATCCTCTGAATGACTTCCTGCAAAAGTACAAATTCAAAATGCTCACTGTGACCCAGGTTCTACCTGTGCTGGATTTGGGTGACAGGATGGTATTCTTGATCCTGATGGAAACTTATGTGGCCGTCCTGCAGTTCCACATACGTTACCTGAGATTCAAAGTAGACCAAGAGCTTTTTTCAGTTTGCAGTGTTTCCCCTTGGCCTTATCAATGCCCCACAGTTGTTCATGAAAGACAAGGCAGTGGTTGTCATCCATCTACAGAGATTAAGGATTTGAGTTTTCCCCGACTTCGGTGGATGGCTGTTGAATGTGAGCTCGCCATGGTCAGTTGTATACCACCTCCAGACAACCGTGAACGTACTGATATCTTTGGCATTCTTGATCAAGGAGCTGCAGTCAAACATGACTCCTTCACAGAGTCTTTCTTGTATAGGAGCTTTCTTAGTCATGATGGAGTTCAGGGCCTTTCCTTCATCACAATGAATCCAGGACATTTGGGCTATGATATTGATGTTTCGGCCTTGGTCCTGGACCACGGTGAGAGCAACTCTGAGGCTTCTTGGACTATTGGCCTCCTGAATCCAGCTTGCACACTTTGCCTGGTGCCATATGCGGGCTTTGCAGTAGGATCTGAAGTCTCAGTGGGCCTTGCACCAAGGAAGCCTGTCAGATGTTGAATGGAATCCAGGTCAGGTTGTTCATCCACTACCTAACCAGCAGCAGATCCCCCTCTCTCTTCCTTACCCAGTTAGTGATGATGGATGCATACCTGCTGGGCATGGTGAGGTCAGCTGGGAGAGGTGGAGATCAGAAGGCCCTGGTCTTGGACCCCTTGTCTCCAGTGAAACACAGCCTCTACATCAATCTATTGGAGTTGCAGCCCATTTGTTGAAGGCTTTCCAACTGTCCATTAAAGGGAGGCTGGAACAGGTTCTCAAGGATAACACTCCCACGATATGGTACTGCAACATGCAGTGTGGATTGGAGTCATATGCTAGGAGGCTCTATGTCTCTGGAGATGACTAGGACATCAGGACATTTCCTTGATTGTGAACCATGTAGCTGGATCATTGAATGCCAGAGCGGACAAGCTCAGTAAGCACTTTCTGATGGATCATTGAATGGCGGCAACACCCCAAGGTGGCTAGATCTTTTAGCCACCATCGAGAACAATCACTATCCAAGCTCCGTGCATTGGAGTTTCCATGGATGTCCTCCCTAGCAGATGTATTTTCACTGGGATGGAACACAGGACTACTGTATGGCTTCCCACCTCTGGCTCTCCTCCCCATAGTTCTGAAAAAGTTCAGAAATGTCTAGTACCACGTAATCCTTGTGGCCCTAGAGTAGGCTAGGAGACCCTGGTGCCCAAAACAGTTGAGAATGTACAGTCTGCAACTTCAGGAAAATCTTCTGTTGCAGTACCAGGCAGAGATCTCCACCAGAACCCACACAATAAACTCCACCATGCGTGGAGACTGAGTGACAGCAGTTGACGGCATATGACCTAACAACCGAAGTTGTGGATGTCATACTGGCTGCTAGGTGCCCTTTCACAAAGTCTGTGAATGCTGGGTGCTGGCACACATTTGTGACCAGGTGTGGAGTCCGCAGGACTGACTCTCTGTAAACCAAGCTGTTTGATTTGTTTGGTGGGATTTGTTTGTTCTTTGGCCGAGCAAGGACTTCCGGTGAGCACTATTAAAGAGTATATATAATCTCTTTTGGTTTTTCTGCATTTATTGTACCAACCAACCTTGCTCAAATCACCACTTGTGATGTAGTTTATAAAAAGGCTTAACACACATGCACCCTCACAAATCCTTTGTGCTAATACAGTGGAACCTTAATTTGGTCCTGACCTTTCTATACACTTTCTTTGAGCTGATTTACAGCTGCTGATTGCTTCTTCTGGTACTAAGGACTTTTCCTCATCTTGATTACTTCAGTTTGTTGCATGAGTGAGTGCCATGATCTCTCATTGCAGTCAACCAACACCACCTATGTTACGGACAAACTGGAGCTGAAGACCAGGGTGGCCTTCTTGCCGAAAATCGTGACTCCATTTTACATTGGGCAATCCATCGTCCTCCCAACATTTTTTGCCCCGTCTCACCCCTCGAAAGAGGAAGAGAGACTCTAACAACTTGACCCCAAAAGATCTTCAAGTTTTTACATCGAACGCACAAAAGACCATTGGGTGGATCATAAGCTTTTTGTGGGCTTCTCTGTGGCAAAGAAAGAGAAGGCGGATCTGAAATTGGCTCAATCAAGTTGGATAGTCCTTTGCATTAAGATCTGCTATGCATTAGCCCAAAAGTAGCCTCCAGAAGGATTGAGGGCTCATTCGGCTAGGCCAAAGGTTGCCACCACTGCATTAGCATGCGCAGTGCCTGTTCTTGATATCTATCAGGTGGCGACGTGTGCAACAGTGCACGCATTCACGAAGCATTACTGCCTTGACAGCCATATCCAATGAGACCAGCATTTCACCCATTCGGTTCAAGGCAAGTAATCTGCTGTTAGAAATATACATCATAGGGAACAGGTCTTCTGGTGGTTAGTCTATCTAACCACAGATTACCCACTTTCCAGTTTTGTGGAGTGGTCTCTTTTCACTATCTAAAAAAGGCTCAAATCAGAGATCTGCATACTGGTACTTCTAATTCTTTTGTGTACTGAGTTCTAGGGTGCAGAAAGAGTCACGCAAGAAACAAACTTCGGCACGCAGAGGTGTCACTTCCAAGATGCAAGGTGCCTCCTAGCTGTGCGCTGGAGCAATGCTGTGAAATCTTGCGGATCCAGTCTGGCAAATAAGGGTTATTCTAAAGTTGAGGAATCAACTAGAAAGAGCATTATCAAAGGTAGGTAACATGTTCTTCAAGGACCATGTGCAGGGATCCCCAGCATAGGGAGAATTCAGCCATCAGGGGAAACAGGTGCTGTAAATTATAGGGGGGCTGTGGGTTGTATGTCAGAATATTGTATTCAGAAATATTGGTGTGTACCCTGAATATCAACGTCAGAATAGCAATGGGACATGATATCAGGGACAAAATATCAAAAGAAATATATCAACAAGTATGCAAATGTAGATTTTATATGCTTAACTCCACATATATTTACCTAGGCAGTAGATATCTTGTTAGGATATGTAGCTGTAGAATTAGTAATAGTAAATATATACTTCCCTATATGCACTACATTTTTTATATTTTGCCCCTCAATATGCATGCCAAATGCCATATTCTTGCACCACGAAATTCTGGAGGGGTCGATATTCAGGAGTACAATCAGACATATTGTCTCACACAAATAATGTGTCCTAAAAATCATTTACAAAAATATTGCGGCATTGAGCATTCATTTTTATTTACTACCTCCAGGGGGACAATATTTTTGTAAATTTTTATCACACAATATTTACAGGGGATGATTTTTTGACAATTATATTTTGGTACCTCACCAATCCACTCTGGGGCCTCCACGGACCCCTGCCCTCACCACATTTTCAACAGAGCCGCTGACACCATCGCACCCATGCTCCGGAACACCATCAACTGCTCCTTGACGAATGCCTTGTTTCCCGACGACTGGAAACACGCTGAGATCAACCTCCTCCTGAAGAAGCCCTGGGCGAATCCCACCGACCTCAAGAACTACAGACCCATCTCCCTGCTCCACTTTCCAGCGAAAGTCATTGAGAAAGCCATCAACAGCCAACTCACCACCTTCATCGAAGCGCACAACATCCTCGACTCCTCCCAATCCGGCTTCAGAAAAAAAACACAGCACAGAAACCGCCCTCCTCGCTGCAACAGACGACATCCATTCGCTACTGGACAGAGGAGAAACAGTAGCCCTCATCCTCCTCGACCTCTCAGCGGCGTTCAACACAGTCTCTCACCGCACCCTAATACGCAGACTCCACGACGCAGGGATCTGGGACAAGGTCCTCGATTGGATCCACTCCTTCCTCTCCGGCAGAATGCAGCGGGTCAGACTCCCCGCTTTCCTCTTGGTCCCTACACAAACCAACTGCGGAGTCCCCCAAGGGTCCTCTCTCAGCCCCACGCTCTTCAAAATCTACATGGCTCCGCTCGCCCCCATCGTCAGAACCTATGGACTCAACATTGTGTCATACGCAGACGACACCCAACTCATCCTCTCCTTATCCAACGAACCTAACACCGGCAGACACAACTTTCAAGAAGGCATGGAAGCCGTCGCCAAATGGATGAAAAGCAGCTGCCTACAACTCAACACCGACAAAACAGAAGTACTCATCATGGGCCCAAACCCCGATGCCTGGAACGACACCTGGTGGCCCCCCACCCTCGGAAGCCCACCCACCCCCACGGACCATGCATGCAACCTTGGAATCATCCTGGACTCTGAATAGACCGCCAGATCAACTCCGTCACATCCTCCTGCTTCCACACCATCCGCCTCCTATGTAAGACCGTCAAATGGATCCCCCTCAAGCACAGAAATACCGTCACTCACGGCCTCATCACCAGCAGACTTGACTACGGCAACTCACTATATGCCGCAATAAACAAAAACCTCACCTGCAAGCTACAAAACATCCAGAACGCTGCCGCAAGACTGGTCCTCAACCTGACAAGACACTGCCACATCTCCCAGCACCTGCGAACACTCCACTGGCTCCCCATCGATGCTAGAATCACCTTCAAGATTCTCACCCAACCACACAAGGCGATCCACGACACCGGACCAGCATACCTGAACAGCCGACTCAAATTCCACGCACCCCAAAGGACCCTACAATCAGCCCAGCTCTCCTATGCCGAGGTCCCCCGCACCAGAAAGACCAGATCAAGAGGCCGCTCCTTCTACTTCCTCACGGCCGGAGCCTGGAACGCCCTTCCGCTCCACCTCAGACAGACAACATCGCTCCCCATCTTCGCGAGAAACCGCAAAACCTGGCTCTTCGACAGACCCCCTCCTTGATGGACTGGAACCTGCAACCCCCCCACCCTCCCTGCCAGCACCTTGAGACCCTTACGGGTGAGTAGTCGCGCTTAACAAACACCTGATTGATCGTATTGTTGAAGGGTTTAAAGTCCGCTCAGTGCAAATGCATTAAGTGGTCACAATAGTTAAAATCCTGGTCATTAGCAAGATTCCCAGAATCTAGTCTCGATTTTGCATCAACAGCAGATGGTAGGAGACTGACCTAGGGGTTTTCTAATCTAAATGTTTGGAATACCTGCCACAAAAGACAGATAGTGCTTCCCAGTCGAACAAACCTAAATGCACAAGCAGGCCATTACACACATCATCAAACTCAACCTTGAGTTTATCGGGCTAGGAGTTTTGCCTCTATTTAGAGATTACGCGGTAGAACAGTCTCACCTGGGGTGATAGGTGATTCCAACCACTCTGTTTTTGGGCTTGTCACACAAATCAGACAGAAAGTCATGAACCTGACCAAGATAAGACAAAGTACGGTGGTAATACTAATGTTCATTATAATAGGCAAATACATGATTGAACTCAGTTAGTGAGCAAGCTAGGGAGCAGACTTCAACTCTTGGGGTGGTTAGATTACTCCTAGCAATGTCACCTCCCGGCAATCATGCTAACACTTTTTCCACTTTTTACCCCTCTTGATGACAATGTAGGTACTATAGTCTTTCCAACTGGTCATCTTGTTCAGTCCTCATTGCTAGAAGGTCTACTTTCAATGTGGGATCTATTATGTATCTTACCACTAGGTCAAGGATTGTGCCCTCAGGGAAGGACTAGATTCTCACAATAACCCCCTGCAAACCAGAGTTCATCAACATACAAGCTTTCTGCACCTTAGATGCTTCCCATTCTTCCCTATGTCACCTGTGGATCCATTAATCTCATTTAAGTAGTTACATTTAGAGTCAACAATGGTGTTCTTAAAGGCAGCATCACAGATCGCAGCCAACTGGAGACACCAGGTAGGCATGTGGGCAAGTGGACATCCCCAGTTCAATCTATGCAATAGAAGACTGTGATAGAGAAAGTCTTCAGCATGCTGCACTAAATGGAAGGAACCTGGCCATAGCCAGGACATGTAAAATCATTTACAAAAATATTGCGGCATTGAGCATTCGTTTTTATTTACTACCTCCAGGGGGACAATATTTTTGTAAATTTTTATCACACAATATTTACAGGGGATGATTTTTTGACAATTATATTTTGGTACCTCACCAATCCACTCTGGGGCCTCCACGGACCCCTGCCCTCAACACATTTTCAACAGAGCCGCTGACACCATCGCACCCATGCTCCGGAACACCATCAACTGCTCCTTGACGAATGCCTTGTTTCCCGACGACTGGAAACACGCTGAGATCAACCTCCTCCTGAAGAAGCCCTGGGCGGATCCCACCGACCTCAAGAACTACAGACCCATCTCCCTGCTCCACTTTCCAGCGAAAGTCATTGAGAAAGCCATCAACAGCCAACTCACCACCTTCATCGAAGCGCACAACATCCTCGACTCCTCCCAATCCGGCTTCAGAAAAAAACCACAGCACAGAAACCGCCCTCCTCGCTGCAACAGACGACATCCATTCGCTACTGGACAGAGGAGAAACAGTAGCCCTCATCCTCCTCGACCTCTCAGCGGCGTTCAACACAGTCTCTCACCGCACCCTAATACGCAGACTCCACGACGCAGGGATCTGGGACAAGGTCCTCGATTGGATCCACTCCTTCCTCTCCGGCAGAATGCAGCGGGTCAGACTCCCCCCTTTCCTCTTGGTCCCTACACAAACCACCTGCGGAGTCCCCCAAGGGTCCTCTCTCAGCCCCACGCTCTTCAACATCTACATGGCTCCGCTCGCCCCCATCGTCAGAACCTATGGACTTAACATTGTGTCATACGCAGACGACACCCAACTCATCCTCTCCTTATCCAACGAACCTAACACCGGCAGACACAACTTTCAAGAAGGCATGGAAGCCGTCGCCAAATGGATGAAAAGCAGCTGCCTACAACTCAACACCGACAAAACAGAAGTACTCATCATGGGCCCAAACCCCGATGCCTGGAACGACACCTGGTGGCCCCCCACCCTCGGAAGCCCACCCACCCCCACGGACCATGCATGCAACCTTGGAATCATCCTGGACTCTGAATAGACCGCCAGATCAACTCCGTCACATCCTCCTGCTTCCACACCCTCCGCCTCCTACGTAAGACCGTCAAATGGATCCCCCTCAAGCACAGAAATACCAACACTCACGCCCTCATCACCAGCAGACTTGACTACGGCAACTCACTATATGCCGCAATAAACAAAAACCTCACCTGCAAGCTACAAAACATCCAGAACGCTGCCGCAAGACTGGTCCTCAACCTGACAAGACACTGCCACATCTCCCAGCACCTGCGCACACTCCAATGGCTCCCCATCGAAGCTAGAATCACCTTCAAGATTCTCACCCAACCACACAAGGCCCTCCACGACACCGGACCAGCATACCTGAACAGCCGACTCAAATTCCACGCACCCCAAAGGACCCTACAATCAGCCCAGCTCTCCTATGCCGAGGTCCCCCGCACCAGAAAGACCAGATCAAGAGGCCGCTCCTTCTACTTCCTCACGGCCGGAGCCTGGAACGCCCTTCCGCTCCACCTCAGACAGACAACATCGCTCCCCATCTTCGCGAGAAACCGCAAAACCTGGCTCTTCGACAGACCCCCTCCTTGATGGACTGGAACCTGCAACCCCCCCCCCCCCCTCCCTGCCAGCACCTTGAGACCCTTACGGGTGAGTAGTCGCGCTTAACAAACACCTGATTGATCGTATTGTTGAAGGGTTTAAAGTTCGCTCAGTGCAAATGCATTAAGTGGTCACAATAGTTAAAATCCTGGTCATTAGCAAGATTCCCAGAATCTAGTCTCGATTTTGCATCAACAGCAGATGGTAGGAGACTGACCTAGGAGCTTTCTAATCTAAATGTTTGGAATCCCTGCCACAAAAGACAGATAGTGCTTCCCAGTCGAACAAACCTAAATGCACAAGCAGGCCATTACACACATCATCAAACTCAACCTTGAGTTTATCGGGCTAGGAGTGTTGCCTCTATTTAGTGATTACGTGGTAGAACAGTCTCACCTGGGGTGATAGGTGATTCCAACCACTCTGTTTTTGCGCTTGTCACACAAATCAGACAGAAAGTCATGAACCTGACCAAGATAAGACAAAGTACGGTGGTAATACTAATGTTCATTATAATAGGCAAATACATGATTGAACTCAGTTAGTGAGCAAGCTAGGGAGCAGACTTCAACTCTTGGGGTGGTTAGATTACTCCTAGCAATGTCACCTCCCGGCAATCATGCTAACACTTTTTCCACTTTTTACCCCTCTTGATGACAATGTAGGTACTATAGTCTTTCCAACTGGTCATCTTGTTCAGTCCTCATTGTTAGAAGGTCTACTTTCAATGTGGGATCTATTATGTATCTTACCACTAGGTCAAGGATTGTGCCCTCAGGGAAGGACTAGATTCTCACAATAACCCCCTGCAAACCAGAGTTCATCAACATACAAGCTTTCTGCAACTTAGATGCTTCCCATTCTTCCCTATGTCACCTGTGGATCCCTTAATCTCATTTAAGTAGTTACATTTAGAGTCAACAATGGTGTTCTTAAAGGCAGCATCACAGATCGCAGCCAACTGGAGACACCAGGTAGGCATGTGGGCAAGTGGACATCCCCAGTTCAATCTATGCAATAGAAGACTGTGATAGAGAAAGTCTTCAGCATGCTGCACTAAATGGAAGGAACCTGGCCATAGCCAGGACATGTCCAGTCTCATGTGCAACATATGAACAAGGGAAGAAGGAGTATTTTCTGACTTGTTGATCTGTTTTACACCAGACATCATGTAGCACCCAGCACTCAAACCAGTGGCATGGACCTGTCACAAGTTGTAAGTCTGGGAAGAGGACAGGACTTATTCAAGGATGGGTCAGCTATGCAGCAGAATTCCTCCCTCTCCACCTCCACTCCAGAGCCTGCTATTAGAACACAATCAGCACATCATGGAGGAACACAAATGGGAATATACTAAGTGTTCACATATTAGCGTATACCAAAGAGTCAACATCTAGGTGGCCAGAGACCACTGCACATCCAAGGCCTGTGCAGCATCCCCAGGCAGGAGAAAGAAGTTGTACAGCTAAAGACCCCTGCACAATGTCCATAAAGCAAACTGTCCCTTATTTTAACCATTCTGGCAGACTAAGATGTACCCAAGTCTCCAGTCATATGAGCAGTGCTCTACCTGACTACTTGTCGAAGTACTGCAGGCATCAGGACGGTGTGTGACCCTGCAAGAGACATCCCTTGAGCAAACCTATCAAATTGTGAACCTCTGTGTTCACACAAACATGAGGCAGTGTGTGGCCATGCAAATGGCACCTTTGTGGTGGCCACTCACCTCCTGAGATTTGTGCATTCTGACCTGAAGGTGTACCGGGAAGTCAGCATTCCAAAGGGATGACACGAAGATGCACGGACAACACTCCCTCCCCAGCACACCTGCGAACATCATTGTGGAAGCATAAATCTCCATCTTCAGTTGCACTCTGCTACCATGCATTATTCTCAAGGACAAATACTTGTACTGCTGCAGGCTAAATGACACCGCCTGATCAGCCCAATGCCACTATAGGGCTGATAGCTGCTAGGTGCAGATCTCCTTCCTCTACAGACCAGTGGCCCCGAACAAGACAGACTGTGAATGCCCCTAGGATTCTTACCTAAATTTGTATATTTGTGAACCTGATTTCCAACATGTTTTAACCCTCTGCTTTGCAGAGAAAATGGTGGAAATATCGCCATCTGGTGTTGGGCCCGGATGTTTGCAGTTGTTTTTCTCTTGGAAAGTCTTTGGAAGTCACGAGGTATGTGACTCCTCCTTTGGATCATATTGCGCATGGGCTTCGGCTCCATCCTCAGATTGTTTTTCGCCAGCGGGGAAATTATGGCGCTTTGTAAGAAAGAGGAAAGATGCCCATGTGTGCTGTATCTAAATAAGATAAAACTAGAACAGATAAAGGTAGCCGGGGAGGTGGGTGGGCGTGTGTAGATCTGCAGCTCTACATGCCAAGAACAGATGCATACTGGTAAGTAGCATATTCCGTTCGAGGCATATGAGCTACAGATTATACACTGTGCATAGATTATATAGCAGTACTCGCTCCTAGCGGCGACCACCAGTATCTGTTGCAATCGTTTGAAACAATGTTTTGAGGACAGCCTGGCCCACACTAGCTTGTTGCTTAGTTTGCACATCTACACAATAGTGTTTAGTGAAAGTGTGCGGTGTAGACCATGTAGCTGCTCTGCAGGTATCATCTAAGGGGATGTTCTCTAAAAATGTCATGGAAGCCCCTATCTTACGTGTAGAGTGGGCTTTAGGAGGAACAGATAGCGTTCGCTTTGCTTTGTGGTAGCAAATCTGTATGCATTTAACAATCCACCTAGCTATCCCAGATTTGGAGATGGGGTTGCCTTTGTGTGGTGGTGAGAAAGACACAAATAGTTGTTTGGTCTTACGAAAGGGTTGTGTTCTCTCGATGTAGTAGAGTAAAGCTCTTTTGACATCTAGGGTGTGTAGAGCTCTTTCTGCAATGGTTTGTGGCTGCAAGAAGAATACGGGCAGTTCCACAGATTGATTGAGGTGAAAGGGAGAAATGACTTTAGGTAGGAATTTTGGATTGGTGCGGAGAACAACCTTATTGTGATGCATTTGCAGAAAGGGCTCATGAATGGTGAGTGCTTGTATCTCACTGACCCTTCTGAGCGAAGTAATGGCTACAAGGAAGGCGGTTCTCCATGTTAAAAATTGAAGCTCACATTTATGTAAAGGTTCAAATGGAGGCCCCATTAGTCTTGTGAGAACAATGTTTAGGTTCCACACAGGTGAGGGTGGTACTCTGGGGGGAATTATTCTCTTAAGGCCTTCCATGAAGGCTTTTATGGCAGGTACTCTGAAGAGTGATAGATGCTGTCTATTTTGTAGATATGCTGCCATGGCAGCAAGGTGTAGTCTAATAGACGTATAGGCTAGGTTGCATCTTTGTAGATGTAGTAAGAAGCCTATGATGTGTTGGATAGAGACATCTAAGGGGTTGACGTTATTGTTGTGACAATAGGTCACAAAACGTTTCCATTTGGCTGCGTAGCAGGCTCTAGTGGTAGGTCGTCTAACTTCTTTAATGACATTCCTACAGTCAGGGGGAAGGTTAAGGTAACCAAATTCTAGGATTTCAGAAGCCAGATCGCAAGGCTGAGCTGAGCTGGGTCCGGGTGTCTGATCTCTCCATGGTTCTAGGTTAAGAAGCGTGGAGAGAGGTGTAACTTTTGGTGCAGGACTACGGAGAGTTCCAGCAATGTGGTGTACCACGGTTGTCTGGCCCAAGTTGGAGCAACTAGGATGAGAGTTAGGGAATGTTGCTGTAGTTTGCGCACCACTAGTGGAATGAGTGGGAGAGGCGGAAAAGCGTACGCAAATCTGCCTGATCAGTTCATCCATATCGCATTGCCTTTGGACAGTGGGTGTGGATATCTGGCAGTGAAGCTTGGGCATTTGGCGTTTTCGTGGGTGGCGAAGAGGTCTATCTGTGGTTGCCCCCACATTTGAAAGAATGGTTGAAGAACTTGTGGATGAAGTTCCCACTCGTGGATCTGTTGTGTTTGACGGCTCAGGAGGTCTGCAATGGTGTTTTGGACTCCTGGGACATGTTGGGCTAGGAGAAAAATGTTTTGAGGTATGGCCCACCTCCATATGCTCTGTGCTAGGTGAGAGAGCTGCAGAGAGTGTGTGCAGCCCTGTTTTTGGATGTAGTACATGGCTGTCATGTTGTCTGTGCGGACTAAGACAGCCTTGCCTGAGACGTGTGTTTGAAAGGCTTTTAGGGCTAGGAATATGGCCAGTAACTCCAGATGGTTTATGTGGAGTAACTTTTGTTGAGGTGTCCACCTGGCCTGGGTGGTGTGATGTAGTAGGTGAGCTCCCCAGCCGGAGAGCGATGAGTCCGCAGTTAGAACTATTTGAGGAACCGGCTCTAGGAATGGTCGCCCTTTGGAAAGGTTTTTGGTGGTCCACCACTGCAGAGAGCGATGGGCACGACCGTCTACCAAGACCAGACCTGATAGTTAACCCTGAGCCTGGTTCCATTGGCGTGCTAAGCACTCTTGGAGAGGACGCATCTGGAGTCTTGCATGAGGTACTCTAAATATGCAAGAGGTCATCATTCCTATAAGTTGCATAAACACTCGGGCTGGAAGAGAGTGTTGTGGTTGAAATTTGGCGCGTAGAGCCTGTATGCTTGCTATCCTGGCGGGACTGGGATAGGCTAGCGCTTTTGAGGTGTCGATGGTGGCACCGAGGTATTGTTGTACGTGGGACGGATGCAGATGGGACTTGACATAGTTTACTGTGAAGCCGAGGTCGTGAAGTAGTTGGATAATGGCGTGTGTTGTACACACTGGTTGTATGTGCTGGCTTTTATGAGCCATTCGTCTTGGTATCGGAATACGTGGATGTATTGTATTCTCAGGTGTGCTGCCACTACCACTAGGCACTTGGTAAACACTTGTGGTGCTGTGGTGACTCCGAATGGGAGTACTTTGAATTGGTAGTGCTGACCGTCCACTACGAATCTGAGAAACTTCCTGTGAGCGTTGTGAACGGGAATGTGGAAATAGGCGTCCTTGAGGTCTATGGTGGCAAGGAAGTCGTTCTGGGAGAGCAGAGGAAGTATCTGTCGGGAGTGTGACCATGTGAAAGAGGTCTGAGTGTATGTATTGGTTTAGGGGTCTGAGGTCCAGAATGGGTCTTAGAGAGCCGTCCTTTTTTGGTATGAGAAAACATAGGGAGTAAACTCCCTTGTTCTGTTGGTGGGTAGGAAATGGTTCTATTGCACTTTTTTGTAGGAAGGAGATCACCTCCTGCTTCAAAAGTGACAAATGTTCCTGTGACATTGGGCGCTGTTTGGGTGGAAAGTTTGGGGGAGTAGATGTTAGTTCTAGACAGTAGCCTGATTGAATTATCTGTTGCACCCATCTGTCTGAGGTGATGGTAGCCCAGACAGGAAGGACATTTTGGAGCCTGCCCCGACTGGAGTGGAATAGTCTGGGGGGAGTGAAGGGAAGTCATTGGGTGGGGGTGGAGGCAGAGCGGGAGGTGTTAGTTTTGCCTCTGCCTTTGTTATTGTTACCCCTGTAACCGCCTCTTTGGTAACCCATAGTGAAGGTGGATCGGGTTGGGGCCTTGTAGGAAGTGGAGGCGCTGTCGGAGGAGTAGCCTCTGGTGGTGCTTCTAAAGGAGGAACGGCGAAAGGAGCGCCTGGGAGCTTGCGACTGCAAGGCTCCCATAGATTTTGCCGTGTCTGTGTCCCTTTTCTTTTATTCAAGGGCTACGTCGACATTAGGGCCAAACAGATGTTTCTCGTCAAAGGGGTGGTTGAGGATGGAACTCTGAACCTCAGGTTTGAACCCTGAAATGCGTAGCCATGCATGTCTACGTAGAAGGACGCTGGTATTTATTGCCCTAGAGGCTGTGTCAGCTGCATCGAGGGCACAACGGATGGAGGTATTGGTGATGGTTTTACCCTCCTGAATTAGTTTGTTGGCCCTATTTTTATATTTGTCAGGGAGGTGTTGCATTATAGACTCCAGCTCGTCATAATGTGCCCTGTCATATCTGGCTAGGAGCGCTTGGGTGTTGCCCGCCTGGGACGCTGTCCGCTTGCCAGAGGCGTCCAGGAGTTTAGACTCTTTATCTGGTGGTGGAGCCTCACCTGACGCCTGACGCCTGACGCCTGGGATTTGGCACGTTTCCTCGCATTGGAGACTACCAGGGAGTCTAGTGGTGCGGGGCCTCTAATGTAGGTTGGATCTGTTGGGGCGGCCTTATATTTTTTCTCAATGCGACGGTTGATGACCCTGGCCCTAACCGGGTCTTTGAAGACCTCTGGTGCATGCTTAATAACTCCCTTAAGCATGGGCAGAATTGAGGTTGACCTCTGTGCAGTGTCAAATGTGTCTAAGAGGAAATCCTCCTCCACGGGGTCTGTGTGGAGATCAACCCCGTGGTAGTGGGCAGCCCTGTGCAGTAGCTGGTTAAAGCCCATTGTGTCCTCTGGGGGGGGAGGGTCTGGAAGGGTAAAGATCGTCCTGCGGGACGTTAGGGACGTCTGGAATGTTGTAGTCGTCCTATGGGTCTGGGGAGCCCGTAGGAGTACGTTCCCCTGTGGGTTGGTCGCCCGCTCCGTTCTCTGTGTCATAGTAAATATCATCATCAACCTCATCTGGAGGTGGTGTGGGAGAATGATGGGGTAGGTGGGGCGGAGGAGGAGGTGGAAGAGGAGGAGGTAAAGGAATCCTTAAAGGGGAGGTGGCAAAGTCTCTCCTTTTTGGTGGTGGAGCTGATGTAGGCTTGTCCAGTAGTCTTTTTCTGGTGCTAAGCGTCAAATGTCCAGTGTTTGGATCCTTTAGGAGGGTTTTATGGTAAGGATCAGGTCAAAACAGTTCATCTGTAGGGGGCAGATCCTTCGGTGTCGATGGTGTCGGAGCCGTGGGTTTTTTAGGCGTCGAATCGGCACTGGTTCTTTGTTTGGGACCGTGGTGTTTAGAAATGTCTTTTGTTTTTCTCGGTTCCGAGGTGGGTTTCGGCTTTGAGGCTTGGGAGTCAAGGCTCTTTGGTTGTTTGCTCGGCTCTAAAGATGTTATCGGTGCCGAGGGGCCGGTGCCCGTTTTCAGCGCCGCGTGCTTTGGTGTCGAGCTCGGCGCGGACGAGGAAAGGGGCGTTTTCTTTTTCGGTGCCAGTGTCGATGAGAGTTTTTCGGCACCGAGGGTAGGCTGGCTCGAGCCCGAGCTGCCTGAAGGCTTGATGGGCTTCTTAACCGGGCCCGGAAGCGAGGTATGGGAAGCAGACTCTCGGGGCATACCTAGGCGCGAAGGCGTGACCGAAGCCTTTTTTAATGGCATGGTGGGTGGTTTGGGGTCAGGGTCGACGTTTGTACTCACGCCCCTCTGTGCCGGAGTGATGTCCTCGACATCGGAGTCGTCAGCTTCGGAGGCGCTGACGATGTTTTCTTCGGTGTGCTGTTGTAACGGAACATCAACACCTTCTTCGAAGATGTCGTCGGGGATCGAAGTCGACGAGTGAGCCATAGTTCTCCTTGCTCCTCGGTCCCAAATCGTCTTCTTCGATCGGAAGGTGGCGCAAGCTGGACAGTCCCTTGCCTCGTGTTCTGGAGAGAGGCAGAGGTTGCACACCTCATATAGATCGGTGTGGGGAAACTTCGACCCACATTGAGGACACTTTTTAAATGGCGTCCTTACCATCAGCCAGGACAGGAGGCCCAGGTAGGCCCGAAGGCCTTCGTCGATGACCGCAATCGAAGACTTGAGAGTCGCGTCGAGTGTGGAGAACGCGATCGAGACAATACCGTCGAACGGGGAAGGATTGCGCGCCAAACAGGAAAACTGGAACGGTTCCGAACTGGAGCGCGAAGAACACATCCGAGCCAGATGGCGGAAAAAAACAATCTGAGGATGGAGCCGAAGCCCATGCGCAATATGATCCAAAGGAGGAGTCACATACCTTGTGACTTCCAAAGACTTTCCAAGAGAAAAACAACTGGAAGCATCAGGGCCCAACACCAGATGGCGATCTATGCACAGTGTGTAATCTGCAGCTCATATGCCTCGAACCTGTATTTACTATGAGAACTTCAAGTAAGAATGATGCCACAAGACTCCCTAAAGTTAACGCACTTTATCTTTACATAATGAAAGGCTTATTCCGTTTTGTAAAAATATAAATATATACTGCTGGAAATATCTGTTTATTGTGAGTGACACTTGAATGCCTTAACTAGACATTCTTCTCCTACACCACTCTCGAAGAGAAAAGTCTTGTTTGTTTGACAAGGTTACCCCTAAAAGTCAAGCAGAAGACCCTTAGCATTTCATTGAGATTGAAGTAGTATGTGGTTTATACAATTACAAGGACTGCAGCAATACTTCTTACTAGGATTGCCTAAAAGTCCTTCGGCTGTTCAGGTCCTGGGCATCTGGCTTGACTGCAGTGTAAACTGTCGCTAGGAACAAGAGCATGTACTTTGGTTGAAAGTCACTTATCGTTTTCTTTAATTTCATGAATGACCTTCATTGTGGCTGGATAACATAGCTGGGATAAATCAACACCTTCATGTTATCATACGTTATGGGAACAAATCACAAAGTGATAAAATGAAATAACTGAACTAATCTCAGACATTGGTAATTTCTCATGTCAAAACGACTCCCCTGTTTTCACCTGCTATGTCACTCTAAACAGAGACCACAGCATGCAAATCAGTTTAGGTTCTGATCAATGGAAATAGTCCATTCTAAACTGCCAGACACATACCCTCCAGAAGTGAACACAAATAACATCAGAAAGGATTCGGCCTACTTAGGCATCATCAGTGAGTTACAGCGCTAGTCCTCTGGCAAAATGAGCATGGAACTCCCTCTTGGTATCTCCTTCGCACATAGGGCGTCTTCACTAACAAACAACAAGGTGGTAAAAATAATACTTAACGTTATTTCAGCCATTGGAAATCTTTCAGGGCACATCACAGTCCATTTTTTTCACCTCCTATGCCTTTCTAGCCTGATGCCAGTCAAATGCAAATCCGAACTTCTTAGGATTGTATTCGCAAGTCATCTGTGGCATGAGGTATAGGTTTCTAAAGGTTAACAGGTATGCTGTGATGGTGCATGGAGAGGCTATAGATAGTGGGGAACCACAAGATCCATGTGTACTCGTTCGAATGAGAAGAACTTTGGGAGTGGTGGTGGCATTGGTGATCTACTCCTCATGCAAGAGTTTGAAGCTGGTGCCCTACAACCATTCCAGCAGGCCCACCACCTGACTGTTATTACACCTGGCATGATCCTCCATATTCTCTACCCTGAATTTGAGGTTCTTCGTGTAGTCCTGCATCTCATTCACATTTAACTTGAAGATGTTCACATTTAACTCAGTTTAGTCAATGATTTTTCAGCACCCAGCACCATATCTAAGACTTTCAACCAGTCATAGTGCATTAAGTCACACATCAATAGTTAGAGAGGAACTGTTACTTACTTGTAATTCTAGTTATGCATCATAGGTAATCTCTCCTAAGCCATAAACATGCAATAGTCCCATCTGCATGCGAGAATACTGCAAGACACACACACACATATACATATATGAGTGTGTGTGTGTGTGTGGACCAGGTTTCCATATGAAATACATTTTTTGTTTTGCGTATAACTTTGGCACCGTTTGATGATCCATCACAAACCTTTCCAAAACAAACTGTCATCCACCGCAGCTCCTTCCTGCAAAGCTTTGGGGTGCAGCAGCGTCCTTCCCCCTGACAAAGTAGCAGGGCGGGCCAGACAAGGGAGCTGGGGGTGAGGGTCAGGGGACAAAATAAGAATTTAAAAAAAGAAAACTTACCTGATCAACGCTGCCTTCGCTGTCCGCTCCATCATGCTCTTCCTGCTTCTGGGACAGGCTCCCAGACTGCACTGCAGCCAATCATGATGTTGCAGGAAAGCAGCGTCAGGATTGGCCTGAGTGCTGGTACTTGCCTGGGAGCCTGTGCCTGTGTTCTGTTGGAGAAAGCTTCAATGTCCATTTGGCCTGAAACGGCCGGCCAAACCTTAATGCGCAGAGAAGGGACAAGGGTGTGCACTACCACTCCCCCACAAGAGTGTCATCACCTGGACCAGGGGGATTAAAATAAAACAATATTAAAACCGGTTTAAAACCCATTTTATTATCTTTTTATTTGCGGTGGTGGCAAGGGGGGCGGGGGGGCGCTCCTCAACCCTAATGAAGGGATCACCGCTGTTGGGGTCACCCATTAAGCAGGGGCCAAGAAAAAGAGGGGGGTCTCATAACGTATTTTCCCTATGCGATTTTCCACAGAAAAATTGAATATTGCTCTCTCAAAAATAGTTGAACGAAACTACACCAAATCTGGTAGAAAGCTATATTTTGGTCTAGAAAGAGTGGTGTTCATGATCTGGTGTTACTCCATTCAGTAGTTTTTGAGAGATTAAGGTTCAAAATGTATGTACATTTCAAGCCAAGGAGGGCCCGCAAAAAGATCTAAAGATCAGATCTGACTGACTGACCACATCAATAAAGATGTGGCAGCAGCCATTTTAGGACTAAGGGTCAGATGTATACAAATCTAGAACTGTGGTTTCCAATTGTGATTCTTATTCAATTGCAATTAGGAAATCGCGATTCCTGATGTAAGAAACATATATCTTTTAAACAGCGATTCCTAGTGGGTCACAAATAGACCTACATCATGTATATTAATGACCACCATGTCTGCGATTCCTTTTAAATAAAGCAGCCTTTTAAAAAAAATAAATGCAGCCCATTATCCTTCTAGGAAAATGGGATGTGTTTAAAAAATAGAAAATGAAACTTTAAGGCTTAATTTTTTTTAAAGTAATCAGTGGTCTGTGGTAAGACCCTAAACAGCCCATAGAGCAGGGTGCACTGTATTAAAAAAGTTGGACATGTACTTTTAAGTTTTACACGTCCTAGTAGAGAAAAACTCACACATTTCTTCTTCACTATTGTGAGCCCTACCACTCCTATAGTATAACATTAGGTTACCTTATAAGGGATAACTTTTGTTTGGGACTGGTAGGAACGTCATGTTTGGTTTCTAAGGAATTGTAATTTAAAAATCTCTTTAATGGTGAGGTTGGCTTTTAAGTCACAATTCTGAAAATGCCACTTTTAGAAAGTTGGTATTATTTTGTCCTAACCATGTGGTGCCTGCAGCCTGTTTCCTGGGTCTGAACATGACTAGGTGTAGTTGGCAGTTGGCTTTTGTGTTTTCCTTTCAGACAGTAACACAAAAGGGGGCTAAGTTGTGCACCGCCCCATTTGTACCTCAAAGAGACTGCCTCAGCACACTCACAAAGGACTAATCTATTGTCACTCCCAGAGATCCTGAGACCAGGCCAGGGAGGAAGAAAATTCCAGAACAATCTATAGGGGAAAACTCTATAAGTTTCTCCCACTTCAAAGCTGGCACCAGGTATAAATATCAGACCCCCGAGACCCATTCTTCATTACACTCCTGTATACTACAGAAGAAGGACTGCCCTGCTGCCAGAGGACTCCCAGCTGCCTGAGGCCTCCCCTGCCGTCTGAGGAGAAAGATAGAACCTCCTCCCTTCATTCTACGTTACCTGAAGTGACTACAAGAGTAAGCTGACAGATCTGCTGTACAGAGCTACATAACAAGCTCCCGGGGCCTCCCTGCTACTGTGCAGCTGACCTGCTGCATCTAAATCTGCCTAGAGCTGCAACTGGAAATGCCAGAGCCCTGACGGCTTCGTCAACAGAGAGTCTCTGATCCCCAAGAGGTGACTCCACAGGTTCTGGACCCTTGGTTAGCATCATAGTGGGTACAAAGTAGAAATCCTGATGTTTTGGGCTCTTCACGATCACAAACAGCCCTGTTTGTGCCAAGATATTGTTGCCCGTGGCAGCCGGCAACATGAAGAACCAGTGGACCAAACTCTACTTGCTACAGCGACCGCCAGTGACAATCGGCAGAGTGAGATCTGCTCTTTGCGCTACAGCATTGACAGTCTGCGACGACCTTCAATGCAAAGCTCCAACAACCACCATTTACCACGATCAACAGGATCTTCAACAGGATCTTCATTATACAGCGACGACTGTCCGGGATGCCGGGCCTGCTTTTCGTGCTACTGCGGCAGTAATCCGAGACGCTCTCCCTGCCCGTCGCAATCTCCCTCACTGTGCCGGATTTCGTGGAAGTAACTTTTTTTAGTGGGACTAACCTGGTCCCTGTATCCGGTCCGTGCTCTATCGCGGTCGACTCAACTTGTGACTTTCATCCGGTCTCAGAGGACCAGATAACCACGAGTGGCGCTTTGTGCTTTTAGGTGCTGTACTTACCTTAAATCTGATATATATATATATATATATATATTCACTGAAAAAACCATAGGTTTCACACATGTTATAGTTAGCGGAAATTTTACTGATAAAAAACCAATGAAATTCCCCCGTTATAGTTAGTGCAGGCAACTATAACTCACGCGACCGCAATCCTCTGCTGATGCTAATACTGTATTTAGACACTTATTTGCCCATGTCTTCTTCCATACATTTTTAGCTATACATATATTACAAATATTTTTTTTTCATAAAGACACATATGTCATCAGCAGAAGATTGCGGTCGCGTGAGTTATAGTTGCCTGCACTAACTATAACGGGGGAATTTCATTGGTTTTTTATCAGTAAAATTTCCGCTAACTATAACATGTGTGAAACCTATGGTTTTTTCAGTGAATTTGCAAGGTTTTTTAAATGCTAATTCCTAACTATAACGTGTGTGAAACCTATGGTTTTTTCAGTGAATTTGTACGGTTTTTTAAATGCTAAGTTACTTTACGCCATTCGTGGCGTGCGCGCCCACTTAACGCAGTTCGTTCCGTGCGCGCACGGTGCGCTTCGCGCACCGTGCGCGCACAGTGAGCACGCGGTGCGCTTCACGCACCGCGCGCCCCCTTTACGCAGTTAGTGCCGTGCACGCACGGTGGGCACGCGGTGCGATGACAAAGCAAGAAAGCACGTCAACAAATCTGTTTCTGCTTTCCTCCGTGACTATGGTATGGGTGCCATTTACCACAACAACTTGCGTTATGACATGCAAGACATTTATAGAGGAGATGGTGTGCACTTCAATGATGAAGGGAACAGAGTCTTCCTCTTGAACCTTAGACTCTGCATCGGTACTTACTTGTAGGTACCACTAAAAAATCATTTCATAAACACAACGGCTCTTTTTAGAGCCCCCTAATATCTAAACACTTAAATCTGAATTTCATTTATTTTTTTATTTTTTTTCTACCGTACGCTTACCGTAAGCTTACCGTACGCGTACCCTGTGATTTTTTTTAAAATCAATAAATGTTTTCTTTGTACTTTAGTCCTTCTTTGACCCCCTCACAAATGTAAGGGGGTCTGTAACTCTCCTCATTGCCCCCTTTTCTTGTTTTCACTCTTTTTTTTCTGAGTGAAACACACAAAATGGCGGCCGCCGCTTCCTGGTTTCGGCCGATTCGAATGTTTACTAAGATCTAACAGCCAATCAGAATCGCGCTCGCGCACGCCACCGTACGCGTACCGTAAGCTTACCGTAAGCGTACGGTAAGAGTACCGTAAGCGGGCTCAGATATATATATTGATTTAAAGGCTATTTTCTCAGAATCTACTGAACAGATTTACACCAAACCTACAAAAGGCACTTCCTTGACATAGGGACTACCTCTCTGCCAAATTTCTAGTAATTCTGTTCAGCCGTTCGGGCTGTAGCTCGTTCTAAAGGTCCTATGGAAAAATGCATGGGAAAAACGCGTTTTGGGACCCCCCTTTTATCTCAGCCCCCGCTTGACGTATCCCCCCGAGACTTTCAGGGTAGGAGCGGAGCGTAGCGCCCCACCTATTTTGAGAAATTCGCGAGGATTCATCGACCGGCGCCAAAGTTATTCAAAATAGAATGTTGCGGATTTCCTATGGAAAAGGGGTCCTAACTATAACTACCTACTGGCGACCGCCAGTAGGTAATATATATATATTCACTTAAAAAACCATAGGTTTTACACATGTTATAGTTAGCTGGACATTTCACTCGTGAAAAACCATTGAAATTCCCCCGTTATAGTTAGTGTAGGCAACTATAACTCACGCGACCGCAATCCTCTGCTGATGACGTCAGATATTACATCACTGTATTTAGACACTTATTTACCCATGTCTTCTTCCATTGATTTTTAGCTATGCATATATTACAAATATTTTTTTTTCAGAAAGACACATATGTCATCAGTGATGTAAATGATAATTCCTAACTATAACGTGTGTGAAACCTATGTTTTTTTCAGTGAATTTGTACGTTTTTTTAAATGCTAAGTTATGTATTTTTTTTTTTTTTTTTAAGCTTTTTCACCGTGCGCGTAACGTACGCGCACGGTGCGCTTCGCACAGCGTGTGCGCGCTGTAGGCGCGCAGTGCGCTTCGCGTGCCCACGTTACGCAGTTCACGGAATTTTTCCGTTTCTACCGTACGCGCACGCTACGCGCACTCCGCGATTTTTCGAAACAAAATTAAAAGACATTTTGGCCCTTGGGGTCCTTCTGGGACCCCCTGACAAAGGCTAGGGGGTCAGGAATTGTCCACCCTGCCCCCTTTTCACGTTCTCCACCTTTGTTTTTCACCCCCTCAGACTGCGAGAGACAAAATGGCGGCCGACACTTCCTGGTTTCGACCGATTCGAATGTTTACTAAGATCTAACAACCAATCAGAATCGCGCTCACGCACGGCAGCGTGCACGTACGGTAAGTTTTACCGTACGCGCACGGTGCGCGCTTATAGATATATATATGCTTTTAAATGCTATTTTCTCAGGAAATACTGAACAGATTTACACCAGACCTGCAAAAGGCACATCCCTGACCTGAGGACTACCTCGCTGCCAAATTTCAAGTAATTCTGTTCAGCCGTTCGGGCTGTAGCTTGGACTAAACGTCCTATGGAAAAATGCATGGGGAAAACGCGTTTTGGGACCCCCCCTTTTTCTCAGCCCCCGCTTGATGAATCCCCCCGAGACTTTCAGGGAAGGAGCGGAGCGGAGCGCCCCACCTATTTTAAAAAATTTCGCGAGGATTCGTCAATCGGCGCCAAAGTTAATCCAAATAGAATGTTGCGGATTTCCTATGGAAACACGATCCTAACTATAACTATCTACTGGCGACCGCCAGTAGATAATATATATATATATATATATATATATATCTGGGAAAAAACAAAGGGTAAGGAGATGTTATAGTTAAGTTGACATTTTACCCGCACAAAACCATAGAAATTCTGCAGTTATAATTATACTTATGATAACTATAACTCGTGGCCTAAAGTTACTGAATGGCATAATATATATACTACTCAGTGGCAGTCGCCACGGGGTAGTTATAGATAGGTCAGATGTTCCATATGATTTGTTTCAGCTACAGCCGGGTCAGTTTTTGCAATATGCTAAGCTGTTCCAGACAGCTCTGGCGGTCTGGAAGGATTTTCCTGCGCAGCCAGCGGAATCACAGACACTGATGCTGCTTCTGGATCCAGTAGAGGCCTGATGTCTCACATCTATAAGGCCCTGAAGGGGGACCGAAATACGGACATGTAGTCCCTGACAGGTGGATGGGTGACTTACCACCGTCACTTACGGATGGCGAATGAACACAGGCCTTTACTTAGGTCAGGGAAATAGCTAGTAATGCACGGTTCAAGCGTACTCAGTTTTATTGTTTAACACCACAACTGCTGCACAAAATTTGCATGTCCCGGTCAAATGCATATCCCAAATGTGGGTCAGATCATGTGCCATTTATACATATGACGTGGGAGTGCAGTAGGCTGCAGAGGTACTGGGAGGGGGTACTGCGGACTATATGCAGGGTTGCACACATACAGTAAAGCACTGCCTTCTTGGAGTGCTCACGATCCCCAAAAGAGGGGCTAAAATGTAACACAGGTTTGCCCTTCTGGGATTGGGATTGGCTAAGTGGTGTTTAGTCAAACGCTGGATGCAAGCCAGGCCGCCAACCATCCAAAAATGCCTGGACGACGCGCATGAATGTGGGTTGGCAGAGGAACAACGGTTGCAGTTTGTGTGCACTGATGACAAGGACTAAGATTTATGGGGAGCCATGATGGAAATTCTGGTGGCCGTGGAGCCGCCATGGGATGACCCAACCATAGTTTCTCCAGATCTGGGCCCTTGGTGCCCAATGTGGTGATGTAGTCAGGAGGGTTCCTACCCGAGGATGGGATGGTAAATGTAGTTACGGGGCCTGGAGGCAGACGTGGAAACGCAGGGCAGGGGTGCCGCTGTGCGGCCACCCATGCTCTGGGTTGGGGGAACGACCCCCAAAATATATATATGTGTGTGTGTGTGTTTGATGTTGTAGATGGGCTGCCCGCCTTTCCCCCCTCGGTGCTGCCTGGGGGTATGAGGAAAAAGTACTACCACGGACTGTCCACTATTGCTGCTTAGTATTATAGAATTGGTATAATTAGTTTTGGTTGCCACTCTACACAGTTTATGTCAGGGGAGATGCTAGTGAAGGCTAGGTCGATACTGAGCTGAATGCTACGTGGCCGGTAATATGAAGCTAGACAGCAGCGAGAAGAGAAAGAGGCCTGGGTTGCTGATGTGCTGTATCCTATCCTGTAAGGGATGTCCCTTGTTTGGTAACACTGTATGTTTCAGTGTTAGCATAGCCATACTGCTGTCTTTTATACATTATACTGTAGGAAATCTCAATCAAGACATGTTAAAAACAAAAAGTATCCACCCAGTAATTTTCTTATATATAGTTCGGTAGGTTTGACCTGCTGCAATGTACCTGGGGGAAATTGCCAGGGTGTTGAGTTTATTGCACCAGGTATTTACTGGGTGAGGCAATCTCCACATAACTTATAATTATGATCCCTGCACCGCAGTGGTGTTGCATGGGCGGGGGCACAGGGCAGCTGCTCCTGGCGCAATATTCTTAGGGACGCAAAATGTTAAAAGAAAAAAAATTTGGTAGCAGGTCTCTTGCGGCCGAATTCTTTTCTTCTAAAATTTTGCGCCCTGGGGAACGTTAGGGGGGGGGGGGGGGGGGGGGGGCAAGGGTCAACATTATCTAGCCCACATGTTAACAGGGTCACAGTAGTAGGGGTGCAAGGGGATAACTTTCCTACACCAAATATTATCTTTAAATTATTTTATTTCCTTGTCTATGGTGCATTGTAATACAGTCCACAGAACTGTTAAAGAAGGATGATTCTTACTTTTATTTGCAGTTGATTTTGTTGAATCTCCGACTCCAACTTTCGCTTTTTGTCAGCCTCCTCGCGTAGTTTCTTTTGTAGTTGTGCTTGCTGTTGTCTCATGTGATCAACGTTCTGCCCGAGCTCGGTGACTCGTTTCTCATTTTGTGTGGAAAGCGATGCCAACTTCTTTGTATCTTGTTGTTTCTTGTTCAACATCTAAGACCAGACGACATAGTCAATTCCATAAAATGAATATTAAGAGCCAAAGATAGCTTTCATGCATATAACAATAGACTTTTGTGGTAAATCAAAAGTATTAACACATTTCAGCTCTAGGAGGACTTGAAAGTAGTCCAAGGTTTTTTTTTTTTAACTGAGTTGCAAAGAGACCAACAACAGGCACTTCAAGAACAAATTAATGGAGCATTATCAAAAGTGTTAGATTTAGTAGGGGACAAACACAAAACAGTCCTATAGCTTTGTGTTGACTTTAAAAAGGACTCTCAGTAGATACAAAATATGTATGTAAGTGCAAAGTTGTGCAGTCTCCTCATAGGCAGCGCGACAATTGTTTAGACAATGCAAGCTTGATTTAATTAAAAAAAACAGGGCAACGGGAAGAATACCACTACACGGCTGCAGTGCCCATCCCATGCTCAAATGCCTCCTGCACCCACAGTACTCGACTCTCCCCCTACACTAGAGCTATTCCCACATGCCTTGCCTCACACTCAGCCACACCTTCCAGGTCTGAGCAGTCCACAGCAAAGGCACAGTCCAGGCAGCAACAGTCTTTGGCTGTCCCATTGACCACTTCATGGTCCTCACACTGTGGGCTTCCTGCTCCCCACCATGCGCCTCATATCCACACGAAGAAGGGTTGCTACAGGTCATCACAGATATCCTGCTGCAAGATGTCCACCCAGGAACCCTCCAGCAGCAGCTAACGCTGTCTCACAGCAGTTTCACGTGTCAAAGTTTTGACTTTGGTCAGAAATGTTGACGCAGGGTTTCTGACTTTAGCAGTGTCAGAACCCCTTCAGAGGTCCCATGGGAAGCAGGGTTTATTAGTAGGGGTGGCCGAAGAATTCCGCTCTGTCGACTGAGTTTTTTGGAACTCCGCGCGGAGAGGGCAAAACTCCGGAGCCAAGTTTTTTTACCTCGATCAGCTTGCCAACGGTAAGTTGCCGAGCGCTTGTGAGAAAAAATAATGCGCTAGACCTCCTCCTGGCAAGATTTCTCATCACGGGCGGTCGCGACAGGTCACGACTGCTCGCATTGAGAAATCTGCTGCGCACGCTGAGGAAGCTGCCGCTCTAGTAGAATGTCTACTCGAGCTACAGAAAGCAGCAGAGCCGTCCGTGCTGATTTTACAGCGTGTGTCAAAGTGATGGTGCTAAAACTCAGTGTGTGTAGCATGACTTAACAGACTCTACCGCTGGCAGAACTCCACGGAGCACGGCAGAGTTTTTCTGGCACTTTGCGGAGATCCGCAGAGTAAAACTTTGCCCAGGCTTAGTTATTAGGATCCAGCCAAATTTGAAGCTCTGCACCTGGCTGTCAACAACCATTTTGGAAGTAGCACTTGGAAGAAGACAAAAAGGCAGCCATTGCCTCAAATATTCCCTTTCTACTAGGAAATCATCTGACTTAATTCCCTCTACCGACTATCAGCATTGATGGCAGAGCTCCGTGAGAGATAATCTGTAAGCCCTCCACAAAAGGTCACTGCTGCATTTCCAAAGCAGCCCTGGCTCCATCCTCTCACACTTCAGTGTCTCAGTGTCTGAGGATGCTCCCTTCAGACCAGGAATGCCAACAATACACTTCCTTGCCTGGGGAGGCTGTCACAACCCCATTATTTGCTATGCTGTACCAGTCAAAAATGCATTCCAGTGGTCTAGTCTAGCATAGACTCACGTAATACTTGAAACACTAATAATAGTACCTTAAACAGCACACAGTACCTGCTCATAATCACTCTGGATGTGAGTGCAGGATCTGGGCACTGCAATAAGCACAGCCTTACTCATGTGGGGCTAGTAGGCACAACTGTCTTCCCACACAAGAAAAAGGTCTGTATAGGAGAAACATATGGTATATGGTCACACCTGCTTAATATGGATGTCACAGGACACAGACAGTAGTTTTGTGTCAGCTCAAATGTACACTGGGTGGAGCCTTCGGAACACAGAGCTGCATCTCACAGCTTACAGAACCACCATGGACACAGCATGCAAGCACCATCGTTGTAATACTAGGCCAAAAGAAAAATGCCAGCACAACAAATATCATGAAGTTGGGTTGGTTACTCAGGATAGGGGTTGCACAACTGTGTTACCATGCAGTGAACATTCTCGTACTAGCAATCAGCAAAGTATTCGTCTTGGCCTGGCCCTAAACTAGAGCAATTCTGGGAGTTAGCTTAGGTCAACTCTGCTATTTATTTCTGACGATTTCCCTTGTCTTAAGGCTTATTTATTTTATATTATTTATTTATTTATATGATTTCTAATACACCAAAATATTGCCACTGTGTTCATGTTTACACACATAATGGAAATATAGCAACATAATCAGAGAGAAACCTGAATCTCTCACTGGCTTCTGAGAAGATTATTTGCACCCTGAAGCAACTTTGTGAATAATCTTGGTTTGCTTCTGCCATGCAGCTGGGATATATGTTAACAGTTAGGAAAGGAGAGTTTAATTTGGAATCAGTCAACATTTTTCATTTTATGAACTAAAATTGTGCAGCTAAGTCAGAAACACTCAGAACTTTTAGTCAACATTAATATACAGCGAAATAAGTACACAAATACTGTTCAATTTTCAAAGGAGAGTAAAATATCGATCAATGTCCCGGTGCTGGCACACTTTGCCAGCAAACATTTAACCAAAAAATATTTTACAATAATCAGGTTTTGGTGGAGTAGCAGGAACGCCATAAATCGCGGGTCCACATGTCCTGCCAAACCGGTGGTTCCCCTGCTCTCTTTAGAGTCGGGAAACGGCTGGGCTAACTTTGGCAAACCCCTGACCGAGGGGTCTGCCTGCCACAGGTCCACTGGGTTACAGTGACAGTCACTCTATTGAGGGTGGGAGAACCGTTCCTCATTTTCCCTGCCCGTGTCCACAAAAGAAGGGAAAATATGAAATGGCCCGACACACAGGGAACAAACTCCGTCCGCTTTGGGGCCATATGCACAGAGATAAACTTCCGCTAGCAAATAAGGCCCTTACAGACTAACTGCAGTGCTCAATTTGGTAAAAAAAAAACATAAGTGCCAGGCCCTCGTCAGGAGCCCGCTGCAGCTTGCGACACCTATTGCCCCTGCCAGTGCTCACATTTGTCAGCACCAACACAACTACAACCATCACACTACTACAAGTGTGCCAATTCAGACTATTCCAGGCCTCCAATGCTATAAGAACGGCTTGGGCGGCATGTATTAGTCATTTTTACTGTATACTGAACGAATAAACAACAGACTGTCATAACTCCTGGTGTTGACAATTAGCACCGAAAACCACCGGCTCAAATTAAGCACTGCACAACTGCCTTCAGTTATGTCACTGAGATTTCTAATGATAAAACAGTGGAAGCTCCAACCCGAGGTAAATGGTCAGTTATCGAGATGTTGGTAAATTGCGATGTCGCCCTGATGATTCAACCTTAACAACAAGGAAATCAAACATGGATTTCAGCATGCTTGGTGAGAAATATGTGTACAAAGGGAGAGGTGTCCCAAGAAACTTGGGAAAATCTGGGACCCAGGTATGAAATACTGTCATGGGTCCAAAACAGGGAGGGAGTATGTTAATTTATGGCGTTGCCATTCTCCTGCAGGGGGTATGAATGGGCACTTAAAATGTCACACAGGTAAACTTTCACTTTTGTGTAAGTTTACACTTGCTGTAGTAATTTTAGTACGTTTTGGTATTCACAAACTACGAATGTAATTTTACTACTAGTAAAATTACTAGTAGTAAAATCACACTTGTAGTTTGTGAATTCCAAAACAGTAGTTAACTTACTACAAAGGGGCTCATTACGATGTTGGGCAGAAAGCTTCCGCTCAACACCATCTCGGATTCAGGACCGACCGACTTGCGGTCGGTGGTTCTGACTGCCGGATTATGACCCCATGGTGCCTGCCACACAGTGCAGGGATTTATAGGGGGGTACCCTAGGTACCCCCTCGCTCACCAACTGTAGGCCTAGGGAGCTCTGCTAGGGGTCCCCATAGTCACTTTCTGACAGCCTTTCCATGCTGGAAAGGCCGGCGCGGAAAGGCTGACAGAAACCAACATCGTAATCCCGATGGCGAAAACAACGTCCCTGGGGGGTTACGTTGCGGTTCTGACCGACAGGAACACTCTGCGAGTTTCTCAGAACTGTTTCGGAATGACCGGCCGATTACGAAACATCGTAATCAGGCGATCGGACTATAAACCGACCTAGTTGGTCGGAAGGGCTCCGATGCGGTCGGGAAGATTCTGACTGTCGGGCGGAGGCTTTCCGCCCGACATCCTAATGAGCCCCAAATTGTAAGTTTACCTTTGGGAATCAACCCTGATAACCACGATTCACAGGGTTGATTTACAAAGGTAAACTTACACTTTTGTGTAAATTTACACTTGCTGTAATAACTTTACTACTGTTTTAGTATTCACAAACCACAAGTGTAATTTTACTATTCCAGTAGTAAAATAGCACTCATACCTTATGAATAAAAAAAAATAGTAAAGATACTACAGAATGTGAATAGTATTTTCTTATGTGACATAGACAAAGAAAACACCAGAAAAAGAGTCCTCTAGGTTACATGCATGACCATGATTGATAATGACCCCCTTCGTACTCTTCTATGCTGTTCTGCCTTCTTTGCAGTGCATTGTGGAGATTTCTGTAAACAGCATTTCAGTGCAACTTTTTGATTTCCAACTGGAGCATTGGAGGGAGATCTGAAGAGCCTCGTCTAGAACTTGTTACATTTCACTGGTCACGAGCCTGAGGAACTGCCCATATGAAGTGACCTGACACATCAAGTAGGCTCTGACGACTCTGGGCGCAGTGTGCCCAAGCATCCTCACAACGATTCATTCCTTTAATGAGAAAGGAGATGTACTGGTCAAGGGTAGGGTGAAAGAGCAAATCATTTTCCATGGCCATAAGGGACAGTTTTATCAAGATTTGGTAGCCTCAACACTGCAGAAATACATACTTTAAGTCTATCAGATACTTCCTGTGCTCACAGATAGTGCCTTATCAATGGGGCACCTGTTTTGCCTACTCTTCACCTGGCAAGGAACAAGGTTGAAGACAGCTAGGAAACTAAGACGTTATTTGGCATAGGCGACGAACCAACAGCTGACCCAGCTCAAGCTGATGACCACTGCGGTGAAGGTGCAGCCATACATCGTCCGGAGTGGTAGACAAAGACGGACCATACAAATAAGGAAAACACCACCTCCTGAAGATTTTGCAGAGACTAGGCAGGTGTCCTTCAGCATTTGAGAGCAGCCAGTCATCAGAAAATCGATCCCCAAGACACAGACAAATCTGCATCAGACTTGTGTACGTTACACACTTAAACCTCAGATTCAGCCTCGCATGTCAAAAGGGCTTTTCTGTAATGCAATATTCACTGGAAGTAGAGCGCCTTCTTTGTTTAAAGTATGCCCTAGATTTTAGAAGGGCTGAAGACAGTTTATTTTAGACTATGCAGATGCTTTTTAAGGTTTTTGCTTTGATTAGCCAATTGTCTAAATAGGGTAATACTTGGTAACATTGTCTCCTGAGGTAAGCAGCTACTGGTGCCATGTACTTCATAAACATTCCTGGAGCAGATTTTAGTCTGAATGGGAGGGCTTTAAATTTATAATAGAGATAAGTCACCTGGAATCTCAGGAACCTTCAATAAGTTGGGTAAATAGGAATATGAAAGTATGCATCCTCCAGGTCCAAAGATGTCATACGGTCTTTGTTTCATAAAAATTGTATAACTTCCTGTAATGTCACAATGCAGAACTTTTCAATCAATCAGTCAATCAGGTAGCTTGTAAAGCATGAATATTCACCCGTAAGGGTATCAAGGCACTGAGGGGGTTAGGGGGGTTGCTGGTCCGTAAAAGGTGCTGTGGATCAGTTGAAGAGCCAGGTCTTGAGGTCCTTCCTAAATTGAGGCAGTGCAGTGATTGCCTGAGGTGGAGAGGCAGTGTGTTCCAGGTATTTGCTGCGAGGTAGGAGAAGGATCTTCCTTTGGCTGTGGTCTTGCGGATATGTGGGATGTAGCCAGAGCCAGTTGGGCAGAGCGGAGGTGTGTGCCCAACTGGCTGCATGGTGCATGGAATGCAAGGTGGTGGTTCAGGTACACAGGTCCTACGCCATGTAGGGCTTTGTAGGCGTGTGTGAGGAGCTTTAAGGTGATTCTTTTGTTGACTGGGAGCCAGTGGAGGTCTCTCAGGTAGCTGGTGATGTGGCTGCCGTGGGGGATGTTGAGGCTGAGTCTGGCTGAGGAGTTCTGAATGTTCTGCAGTTTCTTGAGGAGTTTCTGTGTGATGCCGACATAGAGTGTGTTGCCATAGTTGATTCTGTTCATGATGAGTGTGTGGGTGACCATCTTTCTAGACTCGGTGGGGATCCATTTGAAGATCTTTTGGAGCAGGCATAGCTTGTGGAAGCAGGATGATGAGATGATGTTGATCTGGCAGTTCATGGGGAGCTTGGTGTCCAAGATGATGCTGAGGTTTCATTCTTGGTCTGTCGGTGTGGGGTGGGTGTTCCAAGTGCTGCAGGCAACCAGGAGTTGTCCCGGGCGGGGGGAGGAGCCCATGATGAGAACTTCGGTCTTCTCTGAGTTGAGCTTGAGGCAGCTGTTCTTCATCCAGGTGGCAACAGCCTTCATTCCATTGTGGAAGTTGTTCTTGGCGACTGTAGGTTCGTTGATGAGGGAGAGAATCAGCTGGATGTCGTCGGCATAGAGACAATGTTGAGTCTGTGGACCCTGACGATGGCTGCGAGCGAGCCATGTAGATATTGAAGAGAGTGGGTCTCAAGGAAGAGCCCTGAGGCACTCCGCAGCTGATCTTTGTTGGCTCAGAGAGGAAATGTGGTAGTGTGACTCTCTGTGTTTGGCCGGTGAGGAAGGAGTGGATCCATTCCAGAGCTTTGTCGCGGATGCCGGCATTGTGGAGTTTTGAGCCTAGGGTGCGGTGAGAGATGGTATCAAAGGCAGCCGAGAAGTCCAGGAGGATAAGGGCTGCAGTTTCGCCTCACCGAGCTGGGTGTGAACGTCGTTTGTAGCAGGGAGGAGGGTGGTCTCGGTGCTGTGGTGCTTTGGAAACCGGATTGGGAGCGGTCCAGGATGTGATTTGCTTCGATGATCTCAGAAAGTTGGGCATTGATGGTCTTCTTGATGATCTTGGTTGGGAAGGGGAGAAGAGAGATGGGTCTGAAGTTCTTGAGGTCCGTCAGGTCGGCAGAGGGTTTCTTCAGCAAGGGGTTGATCTCTGCGTGTTTCCAGTCCTACGGGAAGGGGGCGGAGTTGATGGAGCAGTTGATGGTGCGACAGAGTTCGGGGGCACTGTTGAAGATGTGATGCACGCAGGGGTCTGAAGGTGCTCCGGAACGGATGCTCTGCATGATCTTGAGGGTGTCATCTGTGGTGAGGGGAGTCCAGCTGAGTAGGGTCTGTTGGGATCCGGCGTCATAGAGTACGGTGATTGCGGGTGGTTTGGGAGGGTCTTAGGTGTCCAAGCTGTTGAAGCTGTCGTATATCTCCGTGATCTTGAGGTGGAAGTAGGTGCTGATGTTGTTGCAGAGGTCTTGGGAGGGGGGGACGATTGCTGTCTCTGTGCTGGGTCTGGCGAATTCTTTGACCACAACAAAAAGTTCTTTACTATTGAGTGTTTGCTGTTGATACTTTCTTGTAGGGCCGCTTTCTTCGTTGTTCTGTTGAGGTGGTGGTGTGCAGTTTTGCTTTTATTGATATTTGTTGAGGTTTCGGAGATCTAATATTGGTTTCAATATTCCCATTTTTTCCTTATGGGGAAAAAATTGGAATAAAAGCTGAAGTTCCTTTGTGTCTTTGGGATCACTTATATTCCTCTTTTATCTAACAAGGTACACATTTTCTTCTAAAACAGATGTAAATGTCAACAGTTCATCTTGTGAGGTGGTGTCGTTGGAGGTTTTCCTACAAATCCTAACAAGTGACCGTATTTTATAAGCTACAACATCCAATAGTCTGATGTAAGGATGACCTAATTGTTGTAATTAGAAGAGATCTTTCCTCTACAAGCGTATTGTGAAGTACTGTAACCATCACCATCTTGTCACTGCCTTTGTGCACCTTCATTATTACTGGATAGGTTTCTGGCTCTCTTGTGAGGGGCTTGTATATGGTAGGAAGTAGATGGTTGAACCCTATATTGCTGGTGATAGGATTAGTGATACTAAAGATAAGGGGTGGTATGCTGTTTGCATCTATAGGACTGCTAGACCCCTCTGTATAAATACACGCCCCTTCCATATACCACCTCGAAAGGATTGATGGTGTCTTGATTGAAGGAATCTCAATGTTTATGTCTGATTTAATAGACTGTAGAGCTTTATCGTTATGGTGGCAAATAAAGCCTCGTCATCATACTGCATATCTAATATCCTGCTTTACATATCAGGTCTAAAGAAAGTGACTAGCAGACAACCTTGTCTGTGCAACACAGCTGCTACAGCTAGTTGTCTGAAGAAAGCTGATGATTTGTCCATAGCTGTATCAATAATTGCTGAAAACTTTCTTTCTCCTTCCTGTAGAATTGCTTTTGCCTTAGATTTTTAATGATCTGGCAAATGTTCTAGGTATGGCCTTATGTCTGACCACATCCAATGGTCTTATCTAGTGAGTATGTCTAGAACATTTGAGGTCCTGATGGAGGTGGCTTCTGTGGCAGAAAACTGTTTGCCAATGTTGTCTAGTCTCCTCCCCTCCCTGTCGGGCAGTGCTGTACAGTTAAATGTTGGGTTTCTAGATTTACTTTGAGCTGTTTGCGTTACACCAAGTCTGTTCGGAGGTGGCAAATCTGGTACTTTGTACTTTTTGTCCAGGCGTGGAATCACTGCTGGAATAATAGTTGGTGTCTTCATAATTTTTAGGCCCTCCACCCATATGTGGTCTATTATAGCGATTGATTTAATAATTTTTCTGGCATATTCCTTGAATTCATATAGGATACAGGCATTCTCTTTTGACGTCACTGGTAGGTCAAACCATTTTGGCACTCTTTTTTATCAAATTGTGGAAGACACCAATGTCACCTGATGGAGATTCAAACACTGGGTGAGTGACACCATGCAGTGTGGAAGTGATGTAGTCAACCATTCTAGGCCTGAATACTGGGGGTATTTGCTAACTGTCTGCCTTCCTGGTCGTCATCTGTATCTGTTGCCTGTGGTGTAATTGACTGCGGTGGCAGAGGTGAATGGTGCGACAACTGAGTCATTGGAGTCCTGGGAGGTGAAAAGTACTGGGGGTGCGCTGTGTGATTGGTCTTGTTTGAGGTCTGGAACAGGTTGGTGTTGTAGGTTTCAAAAGCTGTCTTTTGGATAGGGAATCAAGTGACTCAGCAAAGCGTCTAAAGTAGTCTTAAAGCATGTGACATAAACATTTGGGCAAGGCCATGGCCACCTATGTCATCTCTTCTTGTGGCCCTTGCATTGTTTTTCAGAAATGTCCAAATCATATTGCCATCAATCATCCTCATCATCTTCACCATCCTGATTCTGCATATAGAACTGACATGTGTGTCTAGTCTCCAGGTTGACAACCTGCCTTTTATCTGATGGATATATCATGTTTTGTTATCATCATCCTCTACTTCTGGATCCTTGGCATTCACCTTTAACTCAGTGGGAGTGTATGTTGGTCCAAAGGGTTTCCCCTGTCTGATTCTTCTGTGTAGAAGAGGTGTTGTAGTGGGTTGGGTGAAACTTTAATTGGTCACGTATATTCAGGCATCCAAGTCAATGGAATACTCTTGTCAGAAATAATGGTTATTTTCGTGCTCTTTGGCGTTGAGGTTATGTCCATTCTCGTTGATGGAGTTTTCATTGTTGACAGTGTAGCGATTGTCAGGGCATGGGTTGTCATGGCCTTGGGAAATGTACCTGAAGGCATGATACCAATAGCAGTCGGTGACAATGTTGTCGTTGACGACGACCTTTTCGTCGGTGATGGTGCTATCTGAGTCGATGGTGTTGTTGTTAACTTCATCAACGGTATCTTCATCAGTGTCTTTGTCAACGGTGTTGTCATTAACGGTATTCCCATTGATGGAGTTATAAGTGATAAAGATAGTCATCGACGCTGCTGATGTCTTTATCGGTGATGGTGTCTTCGACGATGATACAGATCAAATTTTCATTGCTGGTAGGATAAAAAGTGTTTTGAAGACTGCGGAGCCAGCTTCTTCTCTCTAGGACTTGAAGGTGCAGAAAAGGTTCTGTAATGTTTTTCTAGTCAGAGTGCTTACATTTGAAGGAGGGCTCTCTTCTCTTCTAGATTTTTAAAAGCTTTAAAGGTTTTTTTTAGGAGGTTCTCCTTCAGATCTTGTCTTTAAAGTGCACTAAAAGTGTGTGCACTAAGAGTATTTGTGGAGAATGCGCTACAAATTTAACAGTTGTTTGCCTTGTGTGCTGGAGGTAGGCAATAAATGTATTTCTTGTGTGAATCTTCAGAGCGCGTCCTCTTTTTTCCACAAGTTCCACATGGACTAAAAAGGCCTTTATTGGAAGCTTCAGTCATGGTCTGATTCATTTTAAGATTAATAAATTGCTAAATCCTTTCTAAGTTTTGAGAGAAATAGTAATTTATCTGACTGACTGAGCACAGCTCAAAGGCAAAATCTTCACACATGACGTGCAGTAGAAATCTGAACTGTGGTGGCCTATGGGAGGAGATGTGAATGCGGTACTTTGCCTGTTTGGCTGAGTTTTGGATCTCTTATAATGGTGTGAATAGACTACTATTGGGTCATGTTAAAGCTATTCTCTATATATTTAACATTGTCCAGCCCACTATGTCTACTGTGAGACTCCCAGCATGACAATGGGGGGGATTCAAGCATGTAAATTTATGAAAGATAAAACTTAATTACTACAGGAGGGTTGTTCAATATTAGGTCAACATTTATCCTGTGCCAGGTCTTCTCCTCAGGCCCACTACGATGGGTGAGGCTGCCATTTTAATAGCTAATTCATGTCCACATGAAGTCCTAAAAGTATTACCACTGAAAACACCACAAAAAAGATTCTACATACATTTTACAATGCACACAGAACGCATTAACAGGCCATATTATCAGAAAAATGCAGGAACTTTTAGAGATATTTATTTTAATTGGCGAATTAAAGACACAAATGCTACTTAATTAAATTATTTTCAATATATTAAATTACATTAACATTATTTTTTCAAAGTTAAATTGAAAAATAGATACCAACCTAAAGTAAAACCATATATATTTTTATTATGTATTATTAATTATTAAAAGTGTTTTATAGAATTAATTAACAGTAATGTAATTATATTTAATAAAACTGTGTTATATGAATATTCAAATGCAAAAAAGGTTTTTAAAATAAGACATGATTAAATTAAACATTTTTTAACATCAAATCATATTTATTTATATTTCTAACTAGCTAAATTAATTTCATTTCTTATTTCCTATGGGGTATAATTTATGTCGCAAATTTCATTGATTTCAATGGGAGTTTATTGCAGTACCACTTATTGTCGACGTGGTGCTGCACTTACTCCAGCTCCGAGCAGGAGTACTGTACTACTGTTTTGGGTCACTCTGTGGCTGTAGTAATTTAAGAAGCGCTTGGACATTGTTTTTATTTACACAATGATGATCTTTAATGTATGGTGTTTGATTTTAATTTTGTCTGACCCTGGCCCAGTGCAGTTTCCATATTTGCATCTGCAAGGCCATTTAGTAAGTGCCTCCACTCTGCAAACAAGCTGACACAAAGAAACTAGACAGCTCTTAATGACAAGGCAGAATTGGAACCTTGAATACCATGACCTCACTAAATTGAACACACTTTGTTATTCACTTTATGGGTGGTTTCCAATGCAATGGTTTAAGCCCTGCCATGTAACTGCAGCTGTGACTGTAATGCATGTCGGAGATATAACACTCTCTCTGTCATTCATCTATACAAGTGGTTTTATGTATCCAAAAGAGAGATGCAATTTAGGTTTCTACCCAGTACAACTCAGAAAGACATTCATTCATGTCATGTAGCCTAGTGACAAACCTCATGGGCTTGTGTTTTAGTGGGCTCTCCATTAATTGAAAATATGTCACTGTGTTAGCTTTCAAACCCCCACAATTAGAAGGTTGCATATCACTACAGAAAGTTGAGCAGTATATTGAACCAGTGAGGGACCTGTTCTTTGAGGAGAAACTCTCCCTAATCCTTGATTAGGAATTATATGGAGCAGGCCACCAGGTTCCCTTTTGTGAAACATATTGGCAATGGAGAACTGTTGACTTTGCCCTTTGGCCACTGGTATCTGGCTCTGAATTATTCACAGAGGGCTACTAGTACCTCTGCCATGAAAATCTCAGGGCACTGATACATCCTTGGTAGCTCAAGAAACATGCCCCTTACTCTTTTGAGTAATTGTACAGTTCAGTGCCTATAGACTGCAGTAGGTTACCCATCTCTCCTAGGATATCTTCTGCAGAGGAAGGGTTAGACCCTTGGTGATAAACATGCAGTAAATGGATTATCACACATGTATCATTCGCCACTTATTAAAATTATTGCAATATGAAAGCACTGTCCCTTCTTGTGGTGCCATCATGACAAAACAACAATAAATATCAAATAAATGCTATGTGATGTCCCTTGCACGATATCACTTGGGATTAAGGCAGTTTAATGTCACTCAGCAATGACTGAAAAGACCCTTTCTGCACATATTATCATTAGTAATTAGAATTACCAATTTTCTCAATTAAAATAGTATGGCTATAGGCGCAAGTTGGCAGAAAGCTGCAGTCTGAAGGCCAAATAATATGGTTGAGAACAACTATCAAAGATGCAATGGTTTTTAACATGCACCCGCAGCTGCAGTACAGAAAAAGATGTACTTGATAAAAGACCGAGAAAATGTGGGCAGTGAAAGGATTGATATGTATTAATCTTAATAGAGAAATAAACTACCTGCACTTTTAGCTTTGCTGCATCCATCTTCTTCCGAAACTCTCGTTGTAACTTTGCCTTCTGAGCAGTGTCTCTGGTTTCCTTGCTCTCAAGTTCTTGAAGAAGTGCTTGTGTTTCGGCCAGCTCTGTTTTGGCTTGTTCTGCTTCTTGTTCCAGCTGTGATATTTTCATTGCATACTGTTGGTTCACAGTCTGAGCATCATTACCTTAAAAGAGCCAAAAGCATTATAAATTGAGAAACATATTGAATGTCATTTCAAATTGATGTCTAAGTACATCTATACAGCGTTAGGCAGGTGGATATGTGGTGAAGAAAACTTAAGCCCGTGTACGTTCATGTTCTGCAGTCAAGCGCGGTACCAGCTTCTTGACAAGGAGCAACAATTCAACCACTGCATAAAAAGGGCAGCCGAAAAAACCCTGCAAAGTTCCGCCTGATAGCTCTTTTAGACGCAGAAGAAAAACTTTTTGCCCTACACCTACTTCGACATCTAACCAATTGGATGGAATCTAACAATCTGCTGCCACTTGATCAAACAGGCTCCATCCAGAGCAGGATGTGCAACTTTAGACGGCCCACTGGGCCAGAGAAGTCAACTACTACTGGGACTTCTGCAAAAGAAGACACCTTGAGAGGCCTGATACATCAGGAGTTTACAGGGAACTCTGTATCCAGCATTTGTGACAAAATTAATAGCTTGTTCCAAGATTACATTTTAACTTCCATATAGGATCTTATGGAAATGGCAGCACCAATCCGTAAAAGGGACATTAAGGAAAGACTTCAGGAGGCCTTTCGTTTAAGATATGTATTAAAAGCTTCACAATACAAACACTCGGAGCTTCTCACGCAATCTTATTTTCAGCCGAACCAGAAATACACTGGTTCCAATCTAGAGACATTAACAAAACTAAACGTTTCAAGATTCCGACTGCTATATATTCACTTGAAAGAGTTCAAATGTACCTGGAAATCCACACACACCGCACCCCCAATTGCAGACTTTGCAATTATGACATGAAATCCTTAAATCATATTATCTGCCTTTGTCCAGGGCTGTGTAATATGTGCAGCACGTTTTTTACTTCCTTCCTTCCTTCCTTCCTTCCTTCAGGAACCTATCTTAGCGCACTGTGAAGGAGGCGACTTTAGCTTGTTTTACGACACAATCAAATGCCTTTATAGGGTAACTAACAACATTTATGGATATAACATTCGAAAGCCTCAAAACAAAATACATCAATTAAGAAACCTGTAAAAGCAGTAGAACTTACTGTATATATCTTTTATAGATACACCTTAGTAGACGTAGCCTGACAGACGAAGCTTCATTAAGTTTAATGCTCCTTTTAGCACGTTGTAAAATCAGCAGAGCATATTCTATGTAACTTCTATGAGTGCACTCTAGTAGCTGTGGTATGACAGGTCAATCTATATGTATTTTGATGCTCTCGTTTAGTATTTTTTTCAAATCTGATGAGTTGAGTTTAACAATGTACATTATGTATTCTTATCAGTCTGATTATGAAATGGTATTTTCTACGGAACTTTATATTTTGCACAATAAAGGTATAAATAATATTAATAAATAAGGTGGAAGATACGCCAAATGACAGGCATTCTGCAGCTGAATCACCAAAACCATTCGGACATTGAATGACTCCAAACAAACTATCACTTGACAGCATGAAATGCAATGCCAACCCCTCCATCAACAACATCCTCAAAACAATAAGTAAAAGTCTGTAAGCAACCCTGGCTTAAAAATGAGTCTGTGAGTTCTGATCAGCACATCCTATTAATACCCCAAAATAATTAAGATATATTGTTCTATATCCCCTTAGAGAACTGACCGATCTTTACTATCAAAATATCATCCAATAGTCGATAAAATGTTCTTAATGAAAGGACTCTATGAGACTCAATTCTGCTCCCTATCTTGCTGATTTAAATCTGATTTATTTATTGTTAGCAATTTGTAACAGCCACCTCTTAACAGTGAAATTGGCTTTATTGCTAGTGTAATGAATAGTTCCATGTGCAATTCACAATAGTATATTATCAAATTAACTATGGATATTGGATTCATCAGCTCATGTTTATCGGAGAAGTAAAACAATGCCTGTACAGGACAATGAAATGGGAGGAACAGCTAACAAGTACTAGGAAGATTATACTAGCAAGGAAAGAAACTGTGCTAGCTGCAAAGAACATTATCAAAAAAGACAACATTCATATAGATAGGCTTAGCAGTTTGACCTTGTTTTGCATAATAGGGTTATTCATACATTACAGGGTTCTCTCTGCAATAAGAAACATGATTTAAAGCTAACAGTGTACTAAAATATGGATTGATATGCTTGCTTCTTTTCTGATTATGGGGATTTGGTATAGAATGTTTTTCTCTGGAAAAGAAAGTTCTCCAGTACAGTTAATACTCTCAGACTAACAATATTACAATGATTTGCCATTATACAGGTGTATATTTGAGCATGTGTTCAGTCTCTGATTTAAACTTAATCTCTCAAATTGATGGTTGAATCCCTCTGCTGCTAATGTAATGTTTAAAAGGTATTTGGAATAGTCCATTACTCAATATGCACACTAATTGCAAATACATCCTTTAAGAGATCAACTTGTTAGTAGGTTATAGTGAAGCTGTAGTTATGTTTATATCAGATTCCTCTAGTTGAACGGACAGCTATTCACCAAAGGTGGATGAGGCAAATTGGTTAAAGCAATTTGTGATCCTTTTATGGTTCGGTGAGATCCATTAGCAGTTTTCTGCAAAAAAAGGCAAAAAACTAGGGGTCAAATGAGGCAACAAAAACTATTGATACCTAGACAGTTGGGTCGCTATTTTGGTATATATCATTAATGAGGACATTTTAAACACTAGTGTTTGTGTCATGTTTGAGGTTATGTGCAGTGCATGGCATCGTCAAGCTTATTATAACAAGGGAGTTTTAGCAATTTAATATTTTCGCAATGTAACTATAATGTTACTGAAAGTATAGATATTGTTTTTTAATGGAATTTCTGATGTTTTTCATAAACATACCTTACTTTAATGTGAGCAAAGGCAACTTGAGCTTACTATTAAGCAGCATAACCAGAATGGAATTCCCACTGCTGCCATGTCAGGTGACATATCGAATACATATAGGAATAAGAGAATGATTGAGTAAGTGGATGAGTGTGAGAGTTTCAACGATTAAGTGACAAAGTTCATAGACAGAACAATGATGTCAATTAGTAATTGTCCAATTGTTTACATATCTTATTTATTTTATTTTAGACGTCAGTCATAAGTTTGTTTGGAAGGCAATCACTTCACATCCTACAGCACTAAATGCTCCTTGCATGACACTTTTATTTTAGTTTTGGTATTATATGGTAAAGTTCCACTTATTTTTCCTCTTCAAATGCTATACCATTCCATATATATGTCAATAGTTATTATGTTATTAGTGAAATCTCTAATGATGTAATGTGCATGATAATGTGAAGCTAGAAAGACTGAGAACTGGTGTGTAATTAAGGTTATGTTACAACGAAAATTGGTGAATTTTCCATCTTTGCACACACTATTGACGATAATATGTGAGGGTAAAGGGGCACCATCAACTCGCAAGGCACCTGGGCAAAGCTGGAAGGCTAACTGAAAATTAGTGCAGAGGAACATAAAATACTCCATTAACAAAAAAAAGAAACACAATTGCTCAATTCTGCTTCCAGTACCAGAATATTGTGAAAGCCTTTAAAAATACTAAACCCCCCAAAACATATGTTTTTATTTTTCTCTCTCTTGGTATTTGCAACACCACAAGAGAGTTAAAAAAAAGAGCTCTGTTAAGGGTTGGACTACTCCACTGTTACAAGTCTGCCATAGTTCGGCAATCTTAGTGGTGTTTCTCTCATACAAATCTGTCCAGATGTTCCCGAACACCACAAGAGAATATTGTTTTAAAGAAATGGGAAAACCTCTTAATTCTTTTCATTTTTTTTATTACTTTAATGTTAGTGGTGATCAGCAGCCCCACACAGCAATTATTTATTTATTTCATCTGGACTTTTTTGTAAAGTACTACAAGCCACCTTCTGTTGTCCTTAAATCATTTATTTGTAATTTGACTTTCTTTTGTTAAAATCTATGGTGCATGTCATGCTCATATAGATTAAGTTTAATCCACCCTCATGACCTTTGCTCATCGGCAAGAGGGTTGATGGTGCCTCTGTGCCCACATCTCTATCCTTCCCTTTTGCCATAGGTTGAAGTAAATGCCTCTTTCTGCCTATCCCTCTAACCTAGCTTAAAGACTGTAAAGGAGTTTGTTTAACATCTATTTTCATGAGGCCAGCTGAATACACATCCTGATCGCAAATATAAATAGGACATTTGCGCACCGGTCAGCTGCCACGTCCTCCTGCTGTGGTATGGTTTTTGCTGCTTAAGGAAAGTGGGCAGCTGACAGCTGGCCCGGTGCTTTGATTGATATTGCTATTGTGAATTTGGACAGCTGTCATGTGCCTTAGTGTTATTTCTTTTGGGACTCCCTGCCCTGTCCTTGGGTAAGGTAGGAAGCATTGAGAAGGGCCATGCAAGCAGTGGGCCTACAGGGGGGCATAGGACCCCCCAAACCCCCTGAGACCTTTGGCAAGTAAGAGCAGAATTGTATGTTGGGGAAGAACAAGTAACTTACCTTCGGTAACGCTTTTTCTGTTGGATACAGTATCTGCCTGTGTATTCCTCACCTTTTTTTTCTATCAGTGAGGAATCCACAGGCAGATACTGTACCCACCAGAAAATGCGTAACCAAAGGTAAGTAACTTGTTCTTCTGATAGATATATCTGCCTGTAGATTCCTCACCTTTTGAATTACCCCTGCGCCAGCATTCCACTGAAACTTTTTCCTTAGCTCTCCCACGTCAACGAAGACGTCACAATAGCACAACTCCGCTCGCGACTCCGTATGACATCATCGGAGCCAGAAGAAGACCTCGTTCACATGTTGACGTCAGTTCCACCCATTTTTGCCATACCTTCGAGGCGAACAGGTGAACCGACAACATTTCGCAAATATATACAGTATACAATGTAAGCACCAATATACACAGTATATCGTTTAAGGAGGAAAAGAGACTGAAAATACCAGACGTATCATAGCAAAAAGCTACGTATCATTTCAAAAGACAAAGAAATACCAGTCATGTTAAACTCAAAATTCTTTTTGGTATAGAAAGGCAGACAAGGGGGAGGCCGGTGGTTCAGTGAGGAATCCACAGGCAGATACTGTATCCACCAGAAAAAGCGTTACCGAAGGTAAGTAACTTGTTCTTCTGATAGATACATCTGCCTATGGATTCCTCACCTTTTGAATTGAATCCCAAAGCAGACCGGCTCACGGAGGAGGGTGTCTGCCTACCTATACCAAAACATCTTGCAGCACAGAACGAGCAAAAAGACCTTCCCTCCTCACCTCTGAATCCAAGCAATAATGCTTCGCGAAAGTGTGGAAGGGGGCACAAGTTGCCACCTTACAGAGGTCTACCACAGGGACACCTCTAGATGAAGCCAAAGAAGAAGACTTAGCCCTAGTAGAATGAGCTCTAATACTTCAGGAGTCTCCTTCTTGGCCAAGGCGTAGCAGATCTTGATGCACAAGATGATCCACCTGGAAAGCATTCCCTTGTGGACATCTTTGCCCTTTATTCTCCCCACATAACTAATGAAGAGCTGGTCGTCCAGTCTCAAGTCGTTGGTCCTGTCCAGGTAAAAGCTGACTGCCCTCCTGGGGTCCAGGCGGTGAAGTCTCTCTTCCTCCTTGGAAGGGTTAGGGGAGGATAGAAAGTATGCAAGGTGATAGACTGCCCCAAGTGGAAAGGAGTAATCACCATAGGCAGGAAAGCAGCTCTTTGTCCTGAGAACCATCTTAACTGCATAGATGGTGGTAAAGGGAGGCTTAGAACTAAGAGCCTGAAGCTCACTTACCCTCCTTGCAGAAGTAATAGCAATCAGGAAAACTGTTTTGAATGTTAGAAGTCTCAACGGACAACTATAAAGAGGCTCGAACGGAGACCCCATAAAAAAAAGTAAGAACCAAATTTAAGTCCCACTGAGGCATAATAAAAGGAGTGGGAGGAAATAGTGAGACCCTTAATGAAGCTCATAACAATGGGAGACTTAAACAATGAAGGTTGATCTGGTAAACAAAGGAAGGCTGATAAAGCCAATGAATATCCCTTAAAAGTCGCCACAGCACAACCCTGCTGGGCCAAGGAAAGAGAAAAACGAAAGACATCAGACAAATGGGCCCGTTCAATCTCCAGGCATGAAGGTGGGGATGTTGAACCTGCCCCTGTGATTGTGGAAGGAGATCTGCCCTGAGAGGGAAACGGAGCGGAGGGTGCAATGAGAGGTGAAAAAGGTCTGTGTACCACACCCTTCTTTGCCAATCCAGGGCGATCAATAAGACTTGGGCACGGTCTTGGCGAATCTTCCTCAGAACCCGAGGAATCAAGGGTATGGGAGGAAATGCGTAAAGAAGCTGTGAGCCACAATCTAACTGCAAGGCGTCCCCCAGACCTCCCTGCATCAGATCCTGGAGACTGAAGAAAGACGGGCAGTGCGCGTTCTCGGAAGAAATCTCCACATCCTGAAAATGTGATGGACCACCTCCAGATGAAGATGCCACTCATGATCGGCTGAGTATTGCCGACTGAGACTGTCCGCACGCACATTCAGCACTCCGGCCAGATGATTTGCAATAACGCAAATTTGATGGTCCTGAGCCCAGGACCAGAGTCGCAAAGCCTCTCTGCAGAGACGATACGTCCCTAATCCTCTCTGCTTGTTGATGTACCACATCGCGGTAGTGTTGTCCGTCTGGACCAGAACTGACTGACCACAAAGGGAGGAAAGAAAGGACTTGAGAGCCAAATGTATCGCCTGCAATTCCAGAAGATTGATGTAAAGCAATCTTTCCTCTGGAGACCAAAGGCCATAGATCTCCAGATCCCCCAGATGAGCACCCCACCCCAGAGTGGATGCATCCGTTATCACTGTGGCCATTGGAGAAGGAGGTTGTAACAGCTTCCCTTGAGACAGGTTGCCTGCAGCACTCCACCATAACAGGTCCACTGCGCTGTCCCTGGAGATTTTGATCACCTTCCTGAGATCTCCCTTGTGTTGAAGCCACTGCCTGTGGAGGCACCACTGGAGTGCCCTCATGTGCCAATGTGCATGGTTGACCAACAGTATGCAGGAAGCGAACAGACCGAGCAGCCGTAAAAGCTTCAGGACCAGAACAGCCGCTCCATCCTGAAACATTGGGATCATATCCTAAATGTCTAAAATCCTCTGAGGAGGCAGGAAAGCATGACTCAATGTAGTGTCCAGTACTGGCCCTATAAACACATTGTGCTGTGAGGCCACCAGGTGAGATTTGGGCACATTTATCGAAAATCCCAAGTTGAACAAAAGCTGTGTTGTTACTTGCAGATGATGCAGGACCATTTCTGGCGACTTGGCTTTGAGTAGCCAGTCGACCAGATACGGGAATACAGGAATCCCCGACCTTCTGTGATGATCTGCCACCACCGCCATCACCTTCATGAAGACCCGAGGTGCGGAAAGAAGACCGAATGGAAGCACAGCAAACTGATAATGATGAGGTCCCACCGTAAAACAGAGATACTTCCGATGAGACTTCAGGATAGGAATGTGAAAACACGCATCCTGTAAATCGATCAACACCATCCAGTCTTCCTGTTGCAGGGCCAGAAGAACCTGAGCTAGGGTCAACATCTTGAACGTCTCCTGTTTGGGATAAAAAATCAGGATCCTGAGAACTAGGATCGACTGCAAACGACCGTCCTTCTTGAGAATCATGAAATACCGGAAAGAGCATCCATGACCCCTTTCCTGCTCCGGAACAATCTCTATCGCACCTTTTTGTAAAAGGGATTGGACCTCTTGTTGCAAAAGTATCAGATGGTCCTCCAAACACCAACCCTGGCGAGGAGGGTAAGGATTGGGAAACTCCCGGAAGGGAAGGGCGTACCCATTTTCTACAAGATTCATAACCCAAACGTAACAGATTTCCAATTTTGTAGAAAATGGGACACCCCACCATCCACAGGACCACAGGACCAACATGCTCCAAGATAGGAGATATAGAGTTGCTTTCCTGCAGAACCAGTGGTGGGGACTGGGGAGGAGGAGGGGGAGGAGGAGACCTGTTGGCTAGCAGCCCCTTGCAGGTGACCGCTTCCTTTCCCTATGTATGACCGATACAGAGAGTTATATTGCTGCTGTTGCTGCTATTGGTGTCGGACACCTTCCCACAGCCCCGGAATGTCCAGAAACAAAAGCCCCTAGGCTGTGACTGCAAGCCAAAGGACCTAGCAATAGCCCTGCTTTCCTTAAACCGCTGTAAAGCAGAATCAGCTTTGGTTCCAAAGAGCCTTGATCCATCAAACGGAAGGTCCAACAACGTGGCCTGGATGTCCGTAGAGAATCCTGATCCTCTCAACCAGGCATGTCTCCTAGTCACCAACGAAGAGTCCATCACCCTGGCAATGGAGTCAGCTGTATCAAGGCCGGACTGGATGACCTGACGGGCTGCAGCCTGCGTATCCAATATTAACTCGTTAAGTGGCTCTGGACATCCTCAGGCAACTTAGGAATCATGTCCTTGGCCGAATCCATCAAAGCATGGATATAACACCCCATCAAACACGTGGCATTGATTGACTTCAGGGCCATGCTAGCCGACGAGAACACCTTCTTTGCGGATTGCTTCAACGTTTTATAGTCCCTATCCCCGTAGTAGAAGTAAAAGGAAAAGAACCAGCAGACTGTTTTGAAGAATAAGACACTTGTACCATAAGGCTCTCAGGTGAGGGGTGCGATTATAAAAATGCTGGGTCTCCCGGAGCCACCTTATAGCGCCTTGCCACTGACTTTGAAACAGAAGGGGCAGGCACTGGCTTCTACCAGACATCCAAAATAGGATCCTTCAGAGCCTAGTTGAAAAAGAGCAAAGGCTCCACTGCAGAAGAAAGAGAGTTGTTAAAATATTAGATTTGACCTCTGCCGTTGGTAACTGTAAGTCCAGGAGGTCAGCAGCCTTTCTAATGGCTGAATGATAAGAGGCCACATCTTGAGAGGGGAGAGCTTTTGGAGAGGAGAGCTCCCACTCTGGTGAGGTAGGAAGCCCACTGGCTTCTTGCAGTCCTGCAAAGTCATCTATGGTATCTAAAATCTCCCCCTCCTCAGCCTGCTCCTGCTGCTCCTGAAATTCCTCTTCTTCCAGGAGTCTCTGGGCCTTTCTGCTCGATCGAATTTTTGGAGTCGACGTCGGCAGCTCCAAACGTAGCACTGGAGACCTCGGAGCTGTCGTCGACGGAGGACTTTCAGAAGCGGGCAGCGGCGCCGACCGAAGTCGAGAAGGCACCAGAAAAGAGCCAGACGGCACCAGAGTATAGTCCATCCTTCCCTCCTGAGAAGGCATCTGCGTCAAGAACCTCGGCGTCGGAAGAGGCCAAGACAGAGTCATTGGCATGAACTGCATGAATGGAGCCTGGGCATATTTTTGGGGGGCCCCCAAATTAAATGAAAGTGGACCCACGGGGCCAGCTGGCGCGCCGGATGGGTTAGCCACCCTGGCAAACATGCCATACATTGCATTAAGAAAATGCGACAGATCCGTACCTGGAGTTGGACAAGGTGGATACAGATCCGGAACCGCCAAACCTGAGAAAGATTGAGGTCACCCCCTTTTGTACCGCTTTGTTCGCCATAAGTTGGCAGGGTATGCTGAGACATGTGTCCCTTGCTCACTTTGCCACTGGATTCAAGCAAGCCTGGCTGAAGACGGCTGAAATGCCAGAAACCGTCCTAGGAAGCTTGTTTCTGGTCCAGGGAAGGCATGGCTTGGCAGTTCGGGCTGGACTGTTCCCATGAGGCTCAGGGTCAGACTGATTTGCATATGGCCATGTCTGATCTGGGGTGGCAGTGTGGGCTAAAGAACGGTGATGGATCAAACCCAGATCTGTTGACTGGGTGTGAGTGTTTGATTGGTTCTGATGCTCCGTCCATCACCACCCCCTTTTGTACCGCTTTGTTTGCCATAAGTTGGCAGGGTATGCTCAGACGTGAGTCCCTTGCTCACTTTGCCACTGGATTCAAGCAAGCCTGGCTGAAGACGGCTGAAATGCCAGAAACCGGTCCTAGGAAGCTTGTTTCTGGTCCAGGGAAGGCATGGCTTGGCAGTTCGGGCTGGACTGTTCCCATGAGGCACAGGGTCAGACTGATTTGCATATGGCCATGTCTGAACTGGGGTGGCAGAGTGGGCTAAAGAACGGTGATGGATCAAACCCAGATCTGTTGACTGGGTGTGAGTGTTTGATTGGTTCTGATGCTCCGTCCATCACCACCCCCTTTTGTACCAGATCTGGGATCGGAGCGTATGTAGGTGACTCTCTTCTGGGCATCGGACAGTCCCTTGGTGTCGGAGAGCCCCTCGGTGTTGAAGTGCGCACAGGAAACACCTACAGTGAAGGAGAAGGAGAGACATCATCCTTCCTATGGTAACGTTGGATGGGGGACCTGACTTCAATGACTTACTTCGAGAAACGATGTTTGGACCTGTGTTGTCTCTTTTTCTTGTGCTCCTTAGAAGACCGCAAGGTGTGCGGCATCGGCGACTTCGACCTCGACTTGGTCCTTTTCAGAACCCTCTTCTCCTTTCCTTGGGCCATGAACAACTTAGCCTGCCTTTCCTTTAGTGCCTTCGGAAACATCAGACGGCACGAAGAAACACTCTTCAACGTAGTGGTCCGACGGCAAACACCAAAGTCTTCGTGGGGGTCTGTAACAAACATATGGCCCACACATTCCCTACAGGGTTTAAAGCCAGGCTCCTTCTGAGTAGCCATGATCGAAGAAACAGTTTCTGGGCAACTGCAACAAAGTAGTCTACAAAGAAATGGAGAGACCTAGAAAAAACCGTTACGTGCCGACAGCGCAAAAAATAAAAACAGACGTCAACACGCCGACAAGGTCTTCTTATGGCTCTGATGACATCATATGAAGTCGCAAACGGAGTTGTGCTAGTGTGACATCCTCGTCGATGTGGGAGAGCTAAGGAAAATGTTTCTGTGGAATGCTGGCGCAGGGGTAATTCAAAAGGTGAGGAATCCACAGGCAGATGTATCCATCAGAAGAACAAGTTACTTACCATCGGTAACGCTTTTTCTGGTGGATACAGTATCTGCCTGTATATTTCTCAATAAAAAAAGAAAAAGAAAAAAAAGGTGAGGAATCCACAGGCAGATGTATCCGTCAGAAGAGGGTAATACAACCCACAATGAAGGTTGGACATGTTTGGAGCTAATTATATATGCGGAAACCCTCCCTGGCACAAGGACAAGGGCAAGGTTGGGAATATTTAATGAAAAGAGAGAGGACTACAGATTTTCAATGACCCAAGAAACCTCTGTGCACTTGAGCACGATCGTTAAGGTGTGGTGTCAAGATAACAATGCATAACTTGGCCAGTTGGAAAGGCTAGAGAAAATTATATTTTTATACTTCTCCTTAGATCTGGCCAGTCCAGGTCTGTGTCAGGAAGAAGGCCCTTAAGTTACTGACCTCATTATAGAAGTATGACAGGCTGGAAAGGGATTGTGCATAAATGTGTAGGCCTACAGCCTGGCCGCTTATACATAACACAGCACCAATTTTCCCACAATCTCTGTATTCCTCTTAATGTTCATGAACATCAGGATTAATTAAAAAACAAATTAGCCTGTCTCCCTCCAAAAAGAATGTGTGTGCCAACAACATTTAGATAGTTATAAAAAAGGACCATAGCCCAGGAGGGTAGGGTGAGGGCTTCAGGCCAACAGGGTTGCTGTTGCTTCTGCTGTTTTTACCTCATGTTTGGTGTCCCCTCCAACTCTCCCTTGCCAAGGAGTGGGGAGAGTTTTGCCACTAAAGAAAAAAATGATTTGCAGTTGCAAACAGGGCATAGTGTCACAAGTGCATACATGGGCACAGGGTGAGCTGCCACAACAATCTTCTTTTCCAAAAAACACAAATAATCATTATATTCCCCCCACTCCATGGAAAGTTAGAGGAACAGGGCAGGCCATCCCACCATTGGCTAATAATAGGAAAGGTTAAAAAGAAAATAATTCAAAAGCGACAAGAAGAGCGAAAGTATTGCATTTTCGTAAGAATGGCTTAACTGCTTTTTTTTTTTTACCTCACGCAGAAAAAGACAAAGCGATTAAAAAAAACACTATTTTAAATTTGCAGTTTAATGTTTTATTGCTCTGTGGAGAGAGGAAATGCCCCAATGAGCATTTCTTCTTTTTTATTGTTCTTTTTTTCAGTGTATGGGAGATATCACGCTTCCATACAGACAAATGTTCTACGTGTGCCAGTGGGATTCCTTGCTTGACAGTTTCTCCTTCCCCACCCGAGCAAGTGACATGGCAGGGATTTGCGTTCTTTGGGGGTGGGGGGAAAAGGTTACTTGAGTGAGGTGCCTAGCCATTTTGTGGGCAAGGACAATTGGGGTCGCTGAAAAATGCCCCAGGTCCTGTTTACAATTGTGACCAGGGCATCGATCAGCAAACCTGGACCACCTTGACCCTCATATTTGAAGGTGGAGAAAGACAAGGACACAGGACAGTCACTCCAGTGCCATGTGTGCAGTTACCAATAAAGCACTGGTGTATCTGTGAACAATCCACAAACATTTTTTCAACATTTTCAATAGCGTAAATTCCCTCTTGCCCTTTGGCAAAGAAGGAGGGCAGGCACAAAAGCATTCCCACCCTTTGCCACGGCAAGTTTGTAACAACAACCCTAGGCAAGTTTGTAACAACAACCCTACTTTCCCTTGGGAGAGTTCAGGTCAGCGGCACTCCCCTCCTGGGTTTAGCAAAGGGAGAGGGCAACAATCAACATCCTTGCCCTTGGACACGTGCAGGAGCATGGCGAACAGTACCTTTAATGTGTTTTATAACCTGGCTCCATTGATATTTCTTACTGGTCAGAAATTATATATTTTCTGAATTTATCTGGAATACACCTGAGCTGGGGGTAATTGACGCTTCGGTAGCAAGGACTTAATCAATGTACCAATCCTGAGACAGCGAACCCAGTGGACTGAAACCACACAGATCTCCTGCATACTAAATAAAGATGGTGCATTTTGGGTAACGGACAATACTGTGAGAATCACAGGAGTACTCGTTGTTAGTAGGTTCCAAACCCTCTTTCACCATTAATAAAACACTCCAGAATATGCACTAAGGATAGATATATTTGTATAATTTGCATTTAGAATAACTAGGCCAAAGTCCCATCCTAGTGCTTAAGTGCATGCAGTAAGCTTAACAGTTGTATTAGAACAAATAAAATAATGGCAATAATATTGGTTAGCAGGCTAAATAAAAGGAAAAACTGCAACATCTTAATAGTAATTCAGCATGTCACTGCATTTTATTTCCAGTGCCTCCTTTCCTGTCTCAAGCTAAACTACTTTAGCACCAAAAGGAGCCAGTAAGAATTATTAGGTGGCTTTGTCTCTCACTCGCATACCTTAAAGGAGCAATGAAGATGCTTTCACAAAAAAGGGAGCTACTGTATCTCCCCCTACTCTCAGAGGCTATGGCATTCCAGCAAAGCTGATAAAGTTGTGTTGCTTTCTCAAGGTGACAGCTAATGTCCTTATTGTTGAAAAATAATATATTTGCAGCTTCTGCACCAAACCTTGATCTCTCAGCCCGCTGTAGGTTCCTCTCCTTATCTTTTGATTGCATTTGGGTTTATAAACTGTGCAAAAATGCCTCTTTTTGAATGGTCACCTCATTTTTTTGCTGAATTGTATTGCTAGTTGTTTAGACTCTAAACACTGGGGTGCTGTCCTCCAGTGCACAGTGTATGTGTTGTGACCCCTAAAACATATTTAAAAATTCTGCTAATACCTGATTTACATATTTAGCTCTCCTGTAAGGCCATCGTATATAGTATTACTGTAAGAGCACATTATATAGTGTAGAAACTCCACCCATAGCATGGAAAGTTAAATGTGGCCTGGGGTCTGCAGCACTTATTGTGCCATCCACTAATGTGACAAGGAAGACATGGCTTTAAGGCCTATCACTCCTGTGAAAGCCTTGAAGACAACAAGGTAAGGTGCACAATATTGTGCACCCTACCTTGTATTTTGGTGACAAGTCCCCCCCACCAGTATTTTAGCGACAAGTCCCCAAAAGCTATTTTCATTGTGGAAAGCTCTGGCTGTTCTACGAGATAAACTACAGAACACATTAAAATATTAATTCTATCTCAGATTTGGTTCAAGTACGACAGTCATTTCAACTATTGTTTTTTCTTAAAAATTTAATTTTAAAGTGAAGTTCGATTTTTTAATAAATATTTAGGGAAAGTAACTTTTAGAAAGTTATCTTTCCCCGTCTGAAGCTCCTGGAAGATAACTTGCATTAGCCTGAGAGGAGGGGCGTCGTGAACTTGTAAAGACAGTCTATAAAGCTGTTTTGCAAGGTGTGAGAGACTGCATTAATTTGTGTTTGCTGCAGGCAATGTTTGCAGTAATAGAGAAATCAACAGTAAACCTTGACCCAGGAGACCATAACCAGGGATACAAACTGCTAAAAAGAGCAGTGTCTGATTGCCCTACAGGCCAGTTCGATGCTGGGGGCAGGGTTCTTTATGTGCCTCTTTTATCGGTAACTTAGCAGATGAATGCTCATAATTAATTTTAAAAGGAATAAAGAAAGGGAGACACAAAAGGGCAAATAGGTTGGATGAGCAGATGCTTGAGTTGGTGAAAGGATTGATGTAATTGTGAGTGAAAGAATAGGTAGGTGAAATGATGCATGGATGAGTGGGATAGGTGGATGAATGAATGGATAGGTGAGTGGGTAAAAGGATAGATGGATGAGCGGCTGAATGAATGAATTTATTATCCATGATATAGTTAATTAAAACCTTTACATGATAAACAAGTTACAAGTAACAAATATAGATTCAGATAAAACATATGTGCTATCAAAAGACCCTTTCAAAGAATGTTTAAAAAAAGGATCCCCTTTGTATACAGCCTCATCTTTACATATAACATCCCTGGACTCCTCCCTCACAGTGAGGGGGTTGTAGCCCTTGGTGGAACTAGGTTTTTCCATCGGGAGAAAGAACTCAAAAATGAAGCATGTCACCTAGGGTGAGTGAGGGTTCCAGTCCTATAAAGGGATTTTTCCTAGTGGGAGTTTACCGTAACTAACCTCTGTCACTTGTGATCATTGTTCACTCTTAGACCCAAGATAGTTCTTTGTGTTTCATCTTTTCTATACAGCTTTTTTGTAAAAAATAAATAACCTGGTTCTGAAGATGGCCTAAAATCTGAACAGGTTGAAACCCTGTCAACATTGTAGTGCAATCTAGGGCGCCATCCTCATGGTTCCCACAAAAATTAATTGTACTCATTAATGTATTAATGTATGAGAACCAGTAAGACTTCACTGTATATAGTATTGTTCTTTTTTTGCCCCGTTTCCCCGATGTATATATATACTCCTCATTTGTCACTTGCGCCGTTCACCTTTTTCATGAGCACTTGTGCACAGTTTGGTACAGGTTACATGACATTTAATGTAACAGAGTGTAGTTGTTAAGTTGTCGTATGTCAGGCAGGAGTGGCCTATCCAATCCTGTCTGGGTTTTTTCTGGAAATTAGAGTCCTGCATTGATAATCAGAATAACCGTCAAGTAGCAGTCAGGGAAGGGGGAAGGGTAAATGGATAGACTGAGAGTTTGTGTGGCATGAAGATGAATGTCGTTTGTTCTTGTGTTTGCATGTGGCCATCTGCATGTATGAGCTTGTATAGATTTTGTGTCTGTATGTGTGTTATCATTAATTAATAACAAGAAAAAGAGGTAATACAACAGTACCACCTGCTGCATGCAACTGTTATTACAAATGGGGAGCTTACCAAGCAAAAGCAAAAGTAAACAAATATGAGAGAAGGTGTGGCGTAACCTCCACAGCTGCTGACTTTGGACCTGGGGAACTGAGTTCGATTCTCGGCGTAGGTAATGCCTTTAAAAATAAAAAATAGAATGTAAATACATGACTATCGATCACAATTGCAGGAATGCAAATAAACAAAAGAAAAAATATGTAGCTGGGAGCTGCGCTGTTGGGACGACCAGGAGGAATCATGAACACAGAGGGGGATTGGCTAAGAGTGACGACAGCACCAAAAACGAAATAAAATTAATATTGTGTGAAGCCCATAAAAGTTTAAATAAACTAAAAATAACATTGCACAAAGCGTGTGCGAGCATCAGCCGTGAAGTGGGTAGCACTGGTTAATGGTTCGGCCGGCAACCTTTCAGCATGTGCAAAGTAAAGATAACACGCAGAGGCAGGCCAAGAAAAAGTAAAGAGTGTTTTCCAAGTCCCATAAATTAACATGAAGAGTGACAGCACATGTAAAAGAGGCAGTCCTCATGGGAGGTTACGAAAGTAGAAAAGGAGTGACTACTAAGCATACTAATCAATGAAAAGCAGGTATTTAGGAAGGACAGCAAAATGAACCAATGAAAAAGATGGACGCTTTTTCAAGCCCATATCCTAGATACAGCATGTCTTGAAGAGACAGTGCAAGCACTACCTAGGGAAGACCTAAAAAGATGGACGGGAATGTGACTCTGAGTGATTAACAGTAGCATATAATAATTCCAGCATTCCACCTATCACGTTTTTATTTTACTTAGGGAGATGCCCTAAGTGCCACAAGTATGCTCAGGCATAAGTTCCATGCTCGCTGTGATATAGAAATCAATGTATACTTCACTGATAAGACCCAAAAAGGCCAAAATTGATTTGCAGGTTCTTCTGTTCCCTGTCAGATATGATGGGGCCTCACATTTCAGGCTGACTATTATAATTGGGACTTGGCTAAGGCTAATCTGCATGTGGTTGATCACGGTCTATGGTGCTACAGTAAACAAAAAAGGATGGCCCATAGACTTATCTACAAGAAGCAGTAAGAAGTCTATTACTGAACAGGCACATGAGGCAACTCTGATCTTCTCGCAATAGATTCTTGAAATGTCTTGCAAACTGGCAGCAATGAATCTTATCTCTTTGTCCCTGGTGTTGTTGTTACATTTTCATGACTAGCCACTCCTTAGGAAGAGACTTCTACACCAAAATAGAGGATGTGTTAGGAATATAAAGGAACACAGAGAAGCAAGAGCATGGAACGTAATGCATGCTGAACGGTACTCAGGATTTAAGGCTACTTAAAAGTTCAGGAGATGTCAGGCATGGAGACTGTAGAAGAAAAGGATGTGAAATTAGCATAAGAGACAGTGTGGTTACACCGGGGTAGGGACTTCTGGGACTGATATGGCAGTGCTAGCATTTAAGATTCTCACAGACACTGGGTAAGTGACTGCCAACATCCAGAATCAGTTTGTCACTTAGCCTTGCATCCCCAGACTTTATTATCTTCCTCCTCCCTGGTTCCTGTTTCCCCATCTCTACTCTAATTCCTTATAAAACTTTGACTCAACCTCCTCAACCTTTCAACTCCTTATCTGAGCAATGGACGTCCGACCACCAGTCCTCCACTGCCATCAACTCTGCATTGCTACTTTCTGCTCCTCAGCATCTTTCGGCTCTGAACCTTTTTCCTGGAAAAACCAGACCTACTTACAGCCTTCTTAAGCCGAGTGAGAGCTAAAATGCTAACACCCCTTACTTTGTGTGTTGTATGTTCATATATTTGTTATATCACAGCACTGTCGAAAGTTTTGTTCTGTATTTTGTTTTGCCAAGAATACAGAGTGGTGGTTCTGTGACAATCTGAGGCTGCTGTTGGTGCCATTTTGAATCAGTGTCTCCGGGGTCTTACCTATAGTACGGTTTCCACTTTTCCAGTAGGAACTTTGCGTGAGTTGGGCAACATAAACTTTGGAATTGGTGCCAGACTGAGTCTATGCTCCCCCTCAGGATATGTTGTCCTAGAGGCCAACTAGCTCACAGTGCCACCATAGCCACCCTAGCCTAGACAGGTGGCAAATGGTTTGGGCAACCTCAGAACATGACAACCCTGATCCCGACCAGGAATCGTGGTAACAGATCTAGCACATCTTCACTCAGTCACTCCTGTGCTCTCAGAGAGATATACAAGACAGATACAAAGGGGCGTTTTTAATATTTATTGAACCATCGCGATTCTTGTATACAATATATGCGCTGTAGCGATCAATAGACAGAAGCAGATAAAAGTGATTAGAAGTATAAGGGCAGTGAAAAGAATGAACAATTCCACCATCATGCTAAAACAGTGTATATATTCTGGCATATAAGTACGGAGTATCGCGTACTCCTACTATGTGATCCCTAACATAGTTGTCTAGGGTGTATGTGTTCTCTGCCAAGAATCCCCTAAGGGATGATCTAACTCCCCTTTAACTGGAGGTAAAGTATGTAGGTCCTCGACTTGGTCACAGGTTGTATTATGTGCTCGAGCTAAGCCCATGTAGCAACGCTGCCAGTTTTCTTACATTGTCCTCTCTTCTACACAATAACATTATTTGCTGTGACATTTGCACATATTCCTGTGCGAGACAATGTTTGATTCATTTCTCTGAAACCACTTTTGTTTACTCTGAAACCACTTTTGATTACAAATCTGGCTTTGCGCAACATAATTACAATGCCTCAAACACAGAGTACTAGGCCTTTACAAATGTCGTTCTATCTTCATCCACGGGGTGAAAGGGCTATCTAGATATCCACAACAATGCTAATCTGCATATATATCCCAAGAATGCTTTTTATTATAAATAAGGAACATTTCCTGGGGTTGGCAGAGGAGGTACTTCAGCTGTCCCGAGGGTCCCTGCATGCTAAGACTTCACGAAGCAGCAGTCTGACATCTCCGTGAGGAGTGTCCAGTTCGTGACCAGGACTGATCCTACATTCTCTCCCACCAGTTAATGGGGTTGGATCATCCATTGGGGGGATTCTTGGCTTTACACCTACACACACCCTAGACATACACAGTGTATACGGGTTGCATAGCAGGAGTATGACTGATTCCTGCCTTGTATATATACACTGTCTCAGCATCATGGTGGAACTGTATCTGCTATTTACTCTTTTGGTGCCTGCAATCACTTTCATCTGCTTTTGTCTACTGATTATTGCAGCACATGTATTCTATATGAGAATAACCTTAGTTCAATAAATATATTGAAAACGTCCCACTGTGTTTTCTCTTTATATTGCTCTGAGAGCAAGAGTGCACGAGTGACTGAGCAAAAAAGGTTCTGATCTGTTACCACGATTCCTGGGGGGTCAGGGTTGTCATGTTCAGTGGTTGCTAGAAACCATTTGCTCCCTGTTTGGGTTAGTGGGGCTTATGCTGGCACTGTGAGCTTGCTGGTCTCCAGGCCAACATACACTGCGGGGGTTCCGGGAATCAGTCTAGGCACCTCACCCAAAGTTTATGTTGTCCACAAACACACAGATCCTATGGATTAGTGGGAAACACCAACACAGCGATGACTTCGCAAGTGACAGCCAAGTGCTCCTCCCTCAAGCACGGAAGTGCATGTGTATTTATATCAATGGCATCCATGCTTCCGTGTTGATGCCTCAGCTGTGCTGACATTTTTTATTGTCTCTGTTAAGGCAAAGTTGCCTTATGAATGAAATAACACCACTCCACAATGTGTGTTAGGCATTATACGAATTGTTCACGGTTTCGTGATAGTGTTCTTGCAAAGTGTTTTTGTAAGCAAAGTGGTTTCGGGGAAACTAACACAGCAATGTCACGCAAGCAAATGTGTCAAACGTCACTGTGTGAAAGAGAAGGCAACTTAAGAAACGTAGGCATGTTAAAATGGCAGTGTTTTTTACTGGGCCTAACTGAGCCACGTGACAACCCATTCTTCCATTTTTGCCGTGTTCCTAAATGAATTATTATTCAGTACCTTGACTGAAACGGGTGAACTATTAGGACTGTCTACTCTAAACCTGTAAACTGTAAACAATAGTTCCCCACCTCGCGGTCCCCGACATTGGTGTGCAATATATTTGGGCGCAAGGCGCTGGTTATTTTCCTGTAACCAGCTAACATAACAGTGCAGCTCATAATGCAGGAACTATTAATAGTGTCTTTAGGAGGCTCCGGCCTGAAGGATGGGACAGCCCTTTGATATTTATGGCTGCTTTACCATAACAAGAAAAAGAAGTAATACAACAGCACCACCTGCTGCATACAACTGTTATTACAAATGGAGAGCTTACCAAGCAAAAGCAAAAGTAAACAAGCACGAGAGAAGCTGTGGCGTAACCTCCACAGTTGGTGACTTTGGACCTGTGGATCTGGGTTCGATTCTCAGTGTAGGTAATGCCTTTAAAAATAAAAAATAGAATGTAAATACATGACTATCGATCACAATTGCAGGGATGCCAATAAACAAAAGAAAGAATATCTAGCTGGGAGCTGCGCTGTCGGGACGACCAGGAGGAATCATGAACACAGAGGGGGAGTGGCGAAGAGTGATGACAGTACCAAAAACGAAATAAAATTATTATTGTGCGAAGCCCATAAAAGTTTAAATAAACAACATTGCACAAAGCGTGTGCAAAACAAGCATCAGCCATGAAGCGGGTAGCACTGGTTAATGGTTTGGCCGGCAACCTTTCAGCATGTGCAAGGTAAAGACAACATGCAGAGGCAGGCCAAGAAAAAATAAAGAGTGTTTTCCAAGTCCCATAAATTCACATGAAGAGTAACAGCACATGTAAAAGGTGCAGTCCTCATGGGAGGTTACGAATGTAGAAAAGGAGTGACTACTAAGCATACTAATCAATGAAAAGCAGGTATTTAGGAAGGACAGCAAAATGAACCAATGAAAAAGATGGGTGTTTTTTTAAGCCCATATCCTAGATACAGCATGTCTTGAAGAGACAGTGCAAGAACTACCTAGGCAAGACCTAAACAGATGGTTGGGAATGTGACTCTGAGTGATTAACAGTAGCATATAATAATTCCAACATTCCACCTATCACGTTTTTATTTTACTCAGGGAGATGCCCTAAGTGCCACAAGTATGCTCAGGCATAAGTTCCATGCTCGCTGTGACATAGAAAGCAATGTGCACTTCACTGATTAGACCCAAAAAGGCCAAAATTGGTTTGCAGGTGCTTCTGTTCCCTGTCAGATATGATGGGGCCTCACATTTCAGGCTGACTATTATTATTGGGACTTGGCTAAGGCTAATCTGCATGAGGTTGATCACGGTCTATGGTGCTACAGTAAACAAAAAAGGATGGCCCATAGACTTATCTACAAGAAGCAGTAAGAAGTCTATTACTGAACAAGCACATGAGGCAACTCTGATCTTCTCGCAATAGATTCTTGAAATGTCTTGCAAACTGTCAGCAATGCATCTTATCTCTTGGTCCCTGGTGTAAATTGTTGTTACATTTTCATGACTAGCCACCTGTTAGGAAGAGACTTCAACACCAAAATAGAGAATGTTTTAGGAATATTAACCCCTTCGCTGCTGCGGACATTCCGCTGCAGCGCTGGGGGGGGCAGGGGGGCAGCGCGGTGGGCCTGTGCTCATGACGGAGCCGCTCCGTCATGAGCCACGGTTGAGCTGTGCTCATGACGGAACGGTTCCGTCATGACTCCGCCCATTTGCGTTGTCCCCCCGCACAGGCGGGGAAACAGCGCCGCGTAGGCGGAGCGGCCGCCAACGGTCGTGTCATGACGGAACCGTTCCGTCATGAGCACACGGCAACCGTGGCTCATGACGGAACGGTTCCGTCATGAGCGGGGAAGGGGTTAAGGAACAAAGAGAAGCAAGAGCATGGAATGTAATGCTGAACGGTGCTCAGGATTTAAGGCTAGAAGATGTCAGGCATGGAGACTGTAGAAGAAAAGGATGTGAAATTAGCATAAGAGACAGTGTGGTTACACTGCCGGGGTAGGGACTTCCTGGACTGATATGGCAGTGCTAGCATTTAAAATTCTCACAGACACTGGGTAAGTGACTGCCAACATCCAGAATCAGTTTGTCACTTAGCCTTGCATCCCCAGACTTTATTATCTTCCTCCTCCCTGGTTCCTGTTTCCCCATCTCTACTTTAATTCCTTATAAAACTTTGATTCTTTCGTTGATTCGTTGATATGCAGAACACTCAAGACTCAACCTCATCAACCTTTCAACTCCTTATCTGAGCAATGGACGTCCTACCACCAGTCCTCCACTGCCATCAACTCTGCATTGCTATTTTCCGCTCCTCTGCATCTTTCGGCTCTGAACCTTTTTTCTGGCAAAACCAGGCCTACTTACAGCCTTCCTAAGCCGAGCGAGCGCTAAAATGCTAACACCCCTTACTTTGTGTGTTGTATGTTCATATATTTGTTATATCATAGCACTGTCTAAAGTTTTGTTCAGTATTTTGTTTTGCCAAGATTACAGAGTGGTGGTTCTGTGACAATCAGAGGCTGCTGTTGGTGCCATTTTGAATCAGTGTCTCCAGTGTCTTACCTGTAGTACGGTTTCCACTTTTCCAGTAGGAACGGTGCGTTTGTTGGGCAACATAAACTTTGGGATTGGTGCCAGACTGAGTCTATGCTCCCCCTCAGGATATGTTGTCCTAGAGGCCAACTAGCTCACAGTGCCACCATAAGCCCCCTAGTCTAGACAGGTGGCAAACGGTTTGGGCAACCTCAGAACATGACAACCCTGATCCCGACCAGGAATCATGGTAACAGATCTAGCACATCTTCAGTCAGTCACTCCTGTGCTCTCAGAGTCAGACAGATACAAAGGGGCGTTTTTAATATTTATTGAACCATCGCAATTCTTGTATACAATATATGCGCTGCAGCGATCAATAAACAGAAGCAGATAAAAGTGATTAGAAGTATAAGGGCAGTGAAAAGAATGAACTATTCCACCATCATGCTAAAACAGTGTATATATTCTGGTATATAAGTATGGAGTATCGCGTACTCCTACTATGTGATCCCTAACCTAGTTGTCTAGGGTATGTGTGTTCTCTGCCAAGAATCCCCTAAGAGATGATCTAACTCCCATTTAACTGGAGGTAAAGTATGTAGGTCCTCGACTTGGTCACCAGTTGTGTTATGTGCTCGAGCTATGCCCATGCAGCAACGCTACCAGTTTTCTTACATTGTCCTCTCTTCTCCACACTAACATTATTTGCTGTGACATTTGCACATATTCCTGTGCGTGACAATGTTTGATTTGTTTCTCTGAAACCACTTTTTTTACAAATCTGGCTTTGCGCAACATAATTACAATGCCTCAAACACCGAGTACTAGGCCTTTACAAATGTCGCTCTATCTTCATCAACGGGGCGAAAGGGCTATCTAGATATCCACAACAATGCTAATCTGCATATATATCCCAAGGATGCTTTTTATTATAAATAAGGAAGCATTTCCTTGGGTTGGCAGAGGAGGCACTTCAGCTGCACCAAGGGTCCCTGCATGCTAAGACTTCACGAAGCAGCGGTCTGACATCTCCGTGAGGAGTGTCCAGTTCTTGAACAGGACTAATCCTACATTGTCTCCCACCAGTTAATGGGGTTGGATCATCCATTGGGGGTATTCTTGGCTTTACACCTACACACACCCTAGACATACAGAGTGTAGGGATTGCATAGCAGGAGTATGCCTGATTCCTGACTTGTATATATACACTGTCTCAGCATCATGGTGGAACTGTATCTGCTATTTACTCTTTTGGTGCCTGCAATCACTTTCATCTGCTTTTGTCTACTGATTATTGCAGCACATGTATTCTATACGAGAATAACCTTAGTTCAATAAATATATTGAAAACGTCCCACGATTGCTGGGGGGTTAGGGTTGTCATGTTCAGTGGTTGCTAGAAACCATTTGCTCCCTGTTTGGGTTAGTGGGGCTTATGCTGGCACTGTGAGCTTGCTGGTCTCCAGGCCAACACACACTGCGGGGGTTCCGGGAATCAGTCTAGGCACCTCACCCAAAGTTTATGTTGTCCACAAACACACAGATCCTATGGATTAGTGGGGAAACACCAACACAGCGATGACCTTGCAAGTGACAGCGAAGTGCTCCTCCCTCAAGCACTGAAGTGCATGTGTATTTATTTCAATGGCATCCATGCTTCCGTGTTGATGCCTCAGCTGTGCTGACATTTTTTATTGTCTCTGTTAAGGCAAAGTTGCCTTATGAATGAAATAACCCCACTTCCACAATGTGTGTCAGGCATTATACGAATTGTTCATGGTGTTGTGATAGTGTTCTTGCAAAGTGTTTTTGTAAGCAAAGTGGTTTCGGGGAAACTAACACAGCAATGTCACGCAAGCAAATGTGTCAAACGTCACTGTGTGAAAGAGAAGGCAACTTAAGAAACGTGGGCATATTAAAATGGCAGTGTTTCTTACTGGGTCTAACTGAGCCACGTGACAACCCTTTCTTCCATTTTTTCCGTGTTCCTAATTGAATTATTATTATTCAGTACCTTGACCGAAACGTGTGGACAATTAGGACTGTCTACTGTAAACCTTGGGGTTCTAATCCACTCTTTGAATCCTGATGGGATGCTTCTTCCATGCTGTTACGTTTCTCCAAAGGTGTGTTTAGCACAATTTTATTCACCACACCGTCAAGTAAAGTGTTCTGATGATTACTTGTATCCTTCAAATGCAGCAATGTTACGTAGCCTTGTTCTTCTTTCATAATACCTTACTTAATATATAGGTGTTTGGATTCTGCAAAGTTTACACCCCAATCACTTATACCAGACTATACTTCTGACTTGCTGAACCATCATTGGTCCTCTGAAAGGCAAAATTTCTGGCACTGGGTAACTGGAAACCAAAGGCTGTGCCATAGATGTGAGCAATGGCTTAAAAGGAACCACAAGGTGGTGTATGGGACTATCAGTTGTACATACGTGTGAAAAGCTGGCCTAGTATATGATGTACACTTATGTAAGTGGAAACCCTGCAGCAGTCCAGACAACCCTTATGGTGATTTAAGAGGTCTTAGACAACCTCAGAAAGCTTTCTAAGTGGTAGCTGTGGAGAGCAGCCTTCAGGCTTAGTCCGGAAGAAGTGTAAAGCAGCTTGTTTTACCAGACTGCAATCTTAAATGTATAGATTAAGCGAAAAAGAACCACACAAGGTGTTTATAAAAATAAGTATTTATTATATAATCCTCTCTAACACATGCAAATATCTCCAACTCGGAGATATGCACGATGCACACAATACTTTGCAAAGAAATCAAGTAAATAGCACAGAATACACAGTGGACCCCTGTGGAAATCGGAAATAATTTCTGTTAGCATAAGCTGAAGCCATCTTGTTTGTGGCATCTATTTTGTTAGCTATGTAATTCTTCCGTCTTCACTGTTGCTTACCTTTCTATTCTGCTTGTGTCATCAACTTTAGTTAACTCCTTCTGTACTGAGCCAAAGCAATGTATGTGCTAAGAAAAGGCATGTAGCTGCTAGAATGCACCTGGCTAAAGATATAACTGTCAACTGTGTTTTGCAACTGTAAGCAGTTCTGTTCCCCCTCCCACTTTGCTGATTAAGTGATTACCCATCTGCCCTTGTCTGGCTGTAACTATTCCTGTATATGCTTGTACCTTCTATTTGTAACTACATGCTTACTCTGCAACAAACTCTTTATATAAGCACCATGGTCTGTGTATTCCATGTACTACCTCAGGCAGCACTTGAGAGTGCTGTGTGGATGTAGTCCCAGTGATTAATAAACGTGTTATTTGAATTCCAGTTTCAGTGCCAATCTCTATTTTGTTGGTCTACGGACCCGTGGACAGAGAAGATTGACCCATGCACCGGTGTGCTCATTAGAAAGCACATTTCCACACCCCGGAGGGAACCAAACCATATACTAAGAAAGTGGTATAAGAACCACAACTCGGGCCAAGACAATGTCGAGAGTACGTAGAAGTGCTGGGGACCCAAGGAACCCCCAAAGGTGAGTGACTAGGAACCCCACGGAGAGTGTGTGCAGTGTGGGAACACGACCACGTGCTCCGTACAAATCAACGTGTAAGTTGCAATTGGAATTTTACAGATTAAGGACCCTTCCCAGTGGACCCTGAAGAAACCCCGGGGAAGATAGAAGGTTGGAGAACCACCCCACCCGTGGATACCCTAGTACCCACATTACCTACACCAGGGAAGCCAGGTGCATAGGTGTGAAGTGGTGCGAAAACTGCTGTCTAACCCAATCGAGGACTTCAGGAAAGTGCCGCTGCTGAAGAAGGAGAAAGTGTCCAGTGGAATCCGAAGGTGGATGCTAGTTGAGAGGTACCTGCAAGCAGAGGGGACAAAGTCTATGTCATTCAGGAATGACCGAGAGATCTGTAAGACAAATGCTCACCAATGTCGGAGTTGCGGAGTTGCAGGAGAGTTGACAATGACCTTAACTCTGCAGCTGTGAGGACCAGGCGATGCTGAGGAAGACCATGAGCTGTGCACGAGCTGTCCCACGTTGGATGTCAAGTGCTGAGGGGTCGAAGTCTGGCGGGAGCACCAACAAGCCTTGGCAAATGCAACCGACACAGACGTCGAAGAAGGGACAATGTCGGGACCAGCAAGATCCAGGGGACTCACCACAAGCAGGAGAGTCAGGGCAGGCACCGGGCAATCAGCAGAGCCCAAAAGAAGCAAAGATGACCCTCAACAGAACCCACAGGCTGGAGGCCCTGGAGTTGCAAGAGGACCTCGAGCAGCTCACCAAAAGATGCAGGCCATGGTGCAAACATTGTGATGTGGATAAAGACTTTGGTCACTGGAGATGCTTGAGGTTAGGGATACTTAGAGCCCAAAGAGATTGGTGGAAGGAAGCCAACAAGCCTTTGCAACTGCAAGTTGACACAGTGCACAGGGGTCCAGTTCCTGTGGCTCCTATGAAGGATACTGGGCTAAAACTTGGTGAGAGGGCAGGGTGTTGAGAGCTGTGGAAAACACCACCTGTGTTCCAGAACCTTTCGGAGTCCAGAGGAGCTCAGGATCAGCAGACCAGTCAGCTTAGCTGCGGTGCCTGCGAATGCAGGGAAGTGACTCCTTCACTTCAAGAGAGATTCCTTCAGGTGCCTTTGATGCCCACAGGCCTTGGAAGGTTCCCGTATGGTGCACAGATGATGCAGCAGAATGGAAGGGAGACGAAGTTGAGCCCAAACGAAGTCCAGGGTGCCCAGACACTAGAAGTAGAAGGGGTTTCTGACTTGAATCTTGGTCCCACAATGAATCTAGGGACCTACAACCAGGTAAGCCCTAAATTACCCTAAGGAAAGGGTTGGGACGATTCAGGGGACCCTCCCAGGGGAGGGTCTGGACAGGGGGAGGTTCATCCAATGTCCTTTGTCCAGTTTCATGCCAGAGCGGGAGCCAACAGCTCCCAGAGCTGGTTTGAACTGGACTATGCACGGAGGCACCAAATGTGCCCCTCATGCAGACTAAGTGGCGCTGGCAAGCGCACCCACCCGGGCCCAATGCACTAAATCCTGTCTGGGAGGTGGTCACACCTTCCTGTGACAAGATGCCTATTGTTCTGCCTTCCCCTGCTCTAGCTTGGCTCAGCAGCAGGGGGGCAGAATTGTGTCTCTGGTCGGCAGCAACCATTTTGTGCTGTCCGGGTCTAAAAGGCTGGCAACGGGAACACTGAGAGCCTAACAGAGGACTCTTCCAGTGCTTGGAAATATACCTCCCACACCGTTTACTTTCCTACAATACGGCACCCTAGACCAGCTCCCCAATACAAAGGGTCTTGCTCCTGACATTGCATCACATCCCAGACCTCTGCATTGATTCTACACAAATCTCATCTATAGTGAACATAAAAGATATTTTTGAACTCTCAATTGTCAGGGGCACTGCAATCCATAAGCCCAAACTGTGGAACAAGTATGGTGAACAGACCAAATGCTATCTCAATTGGGTCATGATTGATAAAGTGTTGTACTAAATGGGTGAAAAGTGAGGATCAATAACAGATAAGAAAATGCCTCAGTGGAAGCCAACTCCGTTGAAAGGGGTATCATTGGCACACATACATATTAATTTGAATGGGGTCAGGATCATACATGTTCTGTAGATTTAAATGCAAGCAGAAGGGTTTTCAGGTGAGATCTGATTTCGTTTAATGAGGCTATATCTCTGAGAATCAAAGGATAAACGTTCCAGTGAAGAAGGCTAAGCGAATAAGCAGAAGTGAGACTGGGAATTGTGCGAAACTGAAGGTAGAACTGATATCTTGTTGTCATGAAAGACTTGGTTATAAATGAATCTACAATTGCATGACTCAAAAAACACACAGAGTATTGGAGCAGTTAGTGAGGGAAAGAAAATATTGGGGGAAAGTAAACAGGTCGAGTTCAAAGAGAATAGATAGGCCAAGTAGGTATAAAGATAACTTGTTTCGGAATATCTGAGAATGAGATAATGCTAGACCATCCAGTGACTGATTGGTGAGAGACAATGAAGTACCTGAGCAAGAACATTCTGTGATAAAAGAGTGGATAAGAAATTTAGGAATCTGCCCCCCGCTACCACTTCCTGTCAAGAACTGCTTTAGACACTGTTCGTTGTCCCCCGTCCTGGGTAGCGCACGTTGCTATTTCGGACTCTCATTGCCTTGAGTGTGTTTTGTATTTAACAAAAAATGAAACTGTCTTTCTCGATTGCTCTCGGCCTATAGCCACGGCCTGTTGCATGTGCTCACGGACTGCCGGGAGCTTCGCCTCTGGTTCATTTGAATGTGTGGCGTTGCATTGCGGGCCTTCGGGCTCTGTAGCGGCCGGCCTTGGTGGTTGTAGGCCCTTGTATGTATTTTATTGTATAATAAAGGTTTCTTTAAAAAAAAAAAAAAAAGAAATTTAGGAATCTACAGCATATACATGGTATATGAAATTGTAGAAAGAAAAATCAAGCCAACAAGGAGGTGTAAAGCAAGCACTACAGTTAGCTTGGGACTCAGGCTTGATAGACACCTAAATGAGGTGGGTGGTTGAAATCAAAGAAGAGCTAGAACAGATGGAGAAAGAGGGTTGAATAGGTAGGACAAGAGTCATTGCAGCATTACAGTGCTTGCAATACCGAGGGATGTAATAGTATTTATCAGAAAAAAGTGGAGATGTAAAATTCAATAGAATGTGTAAAACGGATTGACGATTGTTGAGACAAAATGATGAGGGTGGAGATATAGAATAGAGCCGTTTCATTAAGTGAAGAGTTTTAAAGCCAGACTGGGAGTGATTAAGTAGGTGAATGCTAACCAGGTGGTGAGTGTACCTGTTGAATACCATCTGTTCAAGGACCTTGGAGGAAAAATCAGTTGAGAAAAGGGTTGGTAGGTGCCACTAGAAGTATTGTCAGTCATTGTCTTTTCTAATAGTGATAATACTGTTGCTGACTTACAACATAGACAGAGATGCTGAATAGATGAGTGAGAAGGCAAAGGACATATGAAGAGAGTGCAAAAGGCTTGAGGGGACACTGTATGACTTGGCGGACCTTAGTATGGGGATGAGCTCATTTGGAGATCTGTTAATGAAGGTGGCGAGGCATGCTTAGTGAAACTTTACGGGAAAATTAGAATATGAAAAGGGAGGGAGAGCTAAGAGGCCAGGGGTGATATTGGACGTATCAAGCAAGTAGGAGCTCTAGGGTTGAGGTGTTTACTGGAATAACACAGAATAACAAGTGAGTGGCTGAAATGACCTTGGAATTAGACTAGACCCTCATTACAAGTGGCCCAGTAACTGATCTGAATGCGCTGAGTCGGAATTCATCAGGTGTAATAAATACCACCTAATTACATGATTTTGAGAAATAAGATGCGGATTTTGGTGAAGTAAGCATGTTCTGGTAAATATTGTGCATTTTTCCACAATAAAGATCGGTAGGTTTAGTCTGCTGATATTTAACTCAAAACTCATACTTGCAATAAGCGAGTAAACAGCAGTTCTCCACTACTGTTATCACGCAGTATTACTTCAATTTACAAGGCCCTTCTGGGTTTTGCACATAGAATGAGGAATATCACATTGCAAATGAATTTCCATGTTGAGTCACACTACTTATTCCCAATTTTCTGCCAGACTTTCACCCAAGCATTTTGCCTGATGAAGACGAAATGCCTTGTAGACAGACTAAAGGATGGCAGCTTTCCACTAGCCTGCAATCTCAACTGGCCGCTAGCCCTGTTAGCGGAAATACAGGCCAGCTCGTGATCGGCCCCTTACTGTGATCTAAGGTTCTAATCCTTGACTCACATTTAGGATAAAATCGTTACTCATAAAAGGCATTCTTGTTCAACAGCCCTACTAAGAATAATATAATTAAATCAAGGTTAAAATGTAAGTTACAACAGCAGGATTCATTCGTTTTTTTTCTTGTCAGAACATCAGCCCCTAGAAGAAAAAAAATGGCAAGTGCAAGTATATTGTGGGCGGGGAGATGCCAAGTGCGAAGCCGTTGCTGGGAGTCAGGTAGGGCTGGGTCAAGGCCAGCTACTAATCGGTAATACTCCGCAAACCCTTGGCTGTGTACAGAAGATGGTATCGGGCGGGGGTCCAGAGAGCGTTGTAGCCTGCCGTTACCTCTGTGTTGGCCAGGCTACCCCAGTCCGTCAGTGAATTGCTTGACCGACGGCAGGCAACTAGCTTTGTCAAAATGGTTTCTTGGATAGTTGTACAAAGTGATATTTTATGGAAGTTGATTAGGGCAATACTTGACTCACGGTGTAAGATATTATTGTGCACTTTCAGACACTTCACATTGCAGCAACTCGTACTCTGCTTCGTCCTGAGGTAACAAACATTGCGATCCATATAATCATTAACTCCCCTTCCATGCTCTAATGAATGGAGTCTAGTGTACAAACTGATACAACAAGCACACACGGCACAGTTTGATCAAATTACCTGTCTTGATGAGTTCGTTAATGAGTTCCTCCTTCATTTTGATACTGATTGCCAGTTCTCTCACTTTTTGTTTGGCTCCTGCCAGCCGCAGCTCAGAGTTCTTTAATTTCTTCATATTTAACAGCTGGCTCTCTCTCAGATTTTCTATTGCCGCGTCTTTAATCAGAAACAGAAGAAGTTTAATGAATGGTGCAGCCACACTATAACATTTTGCCAGGATAGTGTAAGTGGAATGATAAGTAACTGAGTTAACCTGTACAGATAAAACTTTGTGTGATTACTTAAAATCTTTATAAAATGTGTTTGCATTAAAAGACATCGTTTTTTGTTGTTTTTTTGATACGACGGTGCGAACATTTAAAGGCCAGAGGTAAACTATTACTGCAGACAATCTGTCAGGTAGGTGCTCTTACTTTCTGCAGTAGTACACTTTATGAACGAGAGGGGGCGGGTATTCAAGGGAACGTCCGGGGGGTCGTCAGTGTTAGAAACACACACAGCCAGAACGCTGTATATATTTACAAAGATTTCCAAAGTCTTTCCCACTCTAACTTTGGATATAAAATCAGTTGTGAAAAACGTGACAGCAAATATGAAATGATATTGGAAAATGCACCAAATACTCCATAATTCCAGGGATGCAGTTCTAAAATCCAGTGTGACAATGAGTTACTATTACCCAGCACAGCGCTACTCTCTTTTTTATCCGTCGCAGAAAGATGAAGGGCAGAGTCAGCTGCGTCCTTATTTGAACTGCTCACCTGCAGCTGAAAACACTGTGTCAGCAACAACTGTTTAACTCACAACTCTATCTAAGTGCCTGAATTAATTAAACAAGCTGCTGTGTGAAAAGTCAATCGGACATTAAGGGCCCACGTTACCAAAATCATACATTTGCTTCTGAATATTGTCATCTACCTTTGGAGTAAATATACAATCTTTGTGGAATTCTCAAAAAAACTTACAACAGTACTGCAGGTAAGTGCTCCCCCAGTCGCAGCTTTCCAGAACTACTCACAGCTGTAAGTATTTAAACATCCGTACATGTAATACTTTATTTACAAAGTGAGTAAAGACCATTACAATATCTAAATGTACTTAAAAACTAAAATAAACCCCGCAACCCTGGCCCTCAAAAATAAATAGAAATTAGAATAAAAAAGAGTTTGTTGCGGGGATAGGAGTAGGCCCCAGCTAAACAAGCATTTGCAATGCAATAGGTCTCGCAACTGTGAGTTTTGGAGCTATTGGTATTGTAAATGGTATTGTAAATGACAATGCCTTTAATTAATTCACAAGCATCAGGCATCAGACATCCAAAAGCATCAGACATCAGGCATAAGACATCCACAAGCATCAGGCATCAGACATCAGTCATGAGACATCAGGCATCAGACATCCACAAGCGTCAGACATCAGTCATCAGGCATCAGACATCCACAAGCATCAGCCATCAGGCATCAGACATCCAAAAGCATCAGACATCCACAAGCATCAGACATCAGGCATCAGACATCATGAATCAGACATCATGCATCAGACATCAGGCATCGAACATCTACAAGCATCAGACATCAGTCATGAGACATCATGCATCAGACATCAAGCATCAGACATCAGGCATCCACAAGCATCAGACATCAGGCATCAGACATCAGACATCAGAGATCCACAAGCATCAGGCATCAGACATCAGACATCCACAAGAATCAGACATCAGACATCCACAAGCATCAGACATCAGGAATCTGGCATCAGGAATCAGACATCAGGTATCAGGCATCAGGCATCTCAGGCATCAGACATCCACAAGCATCAGGCATCAGACATCAGGCATCAGATATCCACAAGCATCAGGCATCAGGGATCAGGCATCAGACATCCACAAGCATCAGGCATCAGGGATCAGGCATCAGACATCCACAAAAATCAGGCATCAGACATCAGGCATCAGACATCCACAATCATCAGACATCAGGCATCATGCATCCACACGCATCAGACATCAGGCATCAAGCATCAGACATCCACAAGCATCAGGGATCAGACATCCACAAGCATCAGGCATCAGGCATCAGACATCCACAAGCATCAGACATCAGGCATCCACAAGCATCAGGCATCAGACATCCACAAGCATCAGATATCAGGCAGCAGACATCCACAAGCATCAGACATCAGGCATCAAACATCAGGCATCAGACATCCACAAGCATCAGGCATCAGACATCCACAAGCATCAGACATCCACAAGCATCAGGCATCAGGCAGCAGACATCCACAAGCATCAGGAATAAGACATCAGGTATCAGGCATCAGACATCAGACATCCACAAGCATTAGGCATCAGGCATCGTGCATCCACAAGCATCAGACATCAGACATCATGCATCCACAAGCATCAGACATCAGGCATCAGACATCCACAAGCATCAGGGATCAGACATCCACAAGCATCAGGCATCAGACATCAGGCATCAGACATCAGGCATCAGACATCCACAAGCATCAGACATCAGGCATCAGACATCAGGCATCCACAAGCATCAGGCAGCAGACATCCACAAGCATCAGACATCAGGCATCAAACATCAGACATCCACAAGCATCAGGCATCAGACATCCACAAGCATCAGGCATCAGACATCCACAAGCACCAGGCATCAGACATCCACAAGCATCAGACATCAGACATCCACAAGCATCAGGCATCAGACATCAGGTATCAGGCTTCAGACATCAGGCATCAGACATCCACAAGCATCAGGCATCAGACTTCAGACATCCACAAGCATCAGGCATAAGACATCCACAAGCATCAGACATCAGGCATCAGACATCCACAAGCATCAGGCATCAGACATCAGACATCCACAAGCATCAGACAACAGGCATCAGACATCCACAAGCATCATGCATCAGACATCCACCCGCATCAGGCATCAGACATCCACAAGCTTCAGGCATCAGACATCCACAAGCATCAGACATCAGGCATCATACACCAGACATCAAGCATCAGGCATCAGGTATCAGACTTCAGACATCCACAAGCATCAGGCATAAGACATCCACAAGCATCAGACATCAGGCATCAGACATCCACAAGCATCAGGCATCAGACATCAGACATCCACAATCATCAGACATCAGGCATCAGGCATCAGACATCTACAAGCATCAGGCGTCAGACATCCACAAGCATCAGACATCAGGCATCAGACATCAGGCATCAGGCATCCACAAGCATCATACATCAGGGAGCAGACATCCACAAGCATCAGACATCAGGCATCGAACATCAGGCATCAGACATCCACAAGCATCAGGCATCAGACATCCACAAGCATCAGACATCAGACATCCACAAGCATCAGGCATCAGACATCAGATATCAGGCATCAGACATCAGGCATTAGACATCAGGCATCCACAAGCATCAGGCATCAGACATCCACAAGCATCAGACATCAGTCAGCAGACATCCACAAGCATCAGGCGTCAGACATCCACACGCATCAGACATCAGGCACCAAACATCAGGCATCAGATATCCACAAGCATCAGGCATCAGACATCCACAAGCATCAGAGAGCAGACATCCACAAGCGTCAGGCACCAGACATCCACAAGCATCAGACATCAGGCATCAGACATCCACAAGCATCAGGCATCAGACATCCACAAGCATCAGACATCAGGCATCCACAAGCATCAGGCATCAGACATCAGACATCCACAAGCATCAGGCATCAGACATCCACAAGCATCAGACATCAGGCATCAGATATCCACAAGCATCAGGCATCAGACATCCGCAAGCATCAGGCATCAGACATTAGACAGCTGGAATAATAGCAAAGTAAACAAAGCAAAGTACTAACTTGTACTACAAAAAGTATGTGCGCTGCTATTAATATAAAGCTTAGCGTGCAGCACAGTTATGTGCTCATGGCAACCTAAAAACAAACAAAAATGTAAAAAGACAGCGCTCTGTTGGCATTAAATAATGTTAAAGACGTGCATCGTAAAGCCCTTCGCTCCGAAAATAAAGAAACCCATTTCGAACATGCAGGCTTTTGTAAGCACATGATAACGTGAATGTTTAAAAAGACGAAAAATGTTTTGGCAAAGGTGTCGAAAGAAAAGCTTAAAGCCGTTAGCTCTGAAAATAAAAAACCCATTCCCAACATGCGGCTTTTGTAAACACATGATAACGTGAATGTAAAAAAAGACGAAAATGCTTTGCCATGGGTGGCGAAAGAAAGCCTAAAAAAAAGTCCAACAATGCAAACATATCTCTTCAGACCACGAAGGAGTACACGTAAAGGGGCCAATAGCTGTAGTCGTGTAGAATGTCCAAAAGGAGGGACTTTCTGACAGCTTGCACCAACAACAACTTGAACGGAACTCGGACGGTTTAAGTGACAAACCAAAAAATTAATCGAAAGTCTGCAAGAAAAAGAGGCGGTTACCAACATCATTTAGTGTCAGTGTTGCCAGATTGGGCTATTTCCCGCACAATTGGGCGACATTTTTCCCAATTGTGCGGGAAAAACACATAGCTGGCGGGGGGCTACTTTTTGGGCTTATTTTCACCAGTTGTGCGCAATTTTTTCGCTGGGGTGGCGCCGACACTCAAGCAACTAAGCCAACCAGTGGTGAGCAGTGGCATGAATGTCAGCAGCCAATGAAAGCAAAGCGCACTTCGTGGCTGAGACATCATTGGAGGAGGAAACAGCATGCTACTTTCTACAGACGCTCTGCTGAAGTGTGTGTCTGTGTGTGCAAGTGCAAGCGCACCTGCTGATATTGCCAACTTGCCATTGCCAAACTTGTTGGACACAGTCTCTTTGGGTAAGCGTGGCGTCAATCTAGTAGCGCGCGAAAGCGCTACTAATGACGGCCCTGGAAATACTGTTTGCCCGTCCCCCGCGCGCTTTATTTAAAAAAGTCACGCGCGAGCGCCTAGTGACACGCGCTCGCCGCTCTCTTCATCGGAATCGGCGGCGTATAGGGCCTGATTCCTCGCAGTTTAAGGGCATCTATGTGCAGAACGAAGAGACCGACCAGCTGTCCTGTTCTCCAGCCTCAGTGAGTACCTGTCAAGCTGGAGGTTAGGTGGGGTGAGGGACTTTCAGCGAATATTAGAGCAGTTTAGGTGTGGTCAGGGACTTCCAGGGTTTGTTACACCGCGGTTCGCGGGAAGGACACCCCCCCCCCCTCCCATCTCTTCCCCAGACCGTCCTCGGCTTTCGGAGGGCGTCGGGTTTGAAGCGATCAGTAGCTTGTGGTGGCAACACTTTGTTTGTAATATCAAACCACTTGAAAGTTCAGATGGTTGGGTGTACAAATAAGGCACATCACTTTCTACTCAAATTGGAGTGTAACGCATTTTGCAAAAGTGAAACAAAAAATACACAGAAGGTGACATATTGCAATTTAGCAGCCTATGCTGGGCAGTATGGAAATCAAGTTAAGGTCATGGTCCCAGACAACTGGCCGTGAGCCAGTACGGAATTAGGGAGAGGGTTTCTTATGCCACCGCACAAATAGGCTCCGGGGAGTAGGCTTAGAAGCGTTAGGAGTCAGTAGGATCAGGTGATTTGCCTCAGTTTCATTTTCTTTTCATAGCTTGTCCTTGCTTAAATGAGTGTCATTTATTATGTTTATCTGTTTATATGAACTTAATTTCTTTATTTTGCTCGCAAAAAAAGTGTCACTCTTAGTGTCATACATTTAACAGTTGAATGTCATTCATAAGTACTTTGAAACCTTGAAAATGTCACACATAAGCACTCTTAAAAAGTGGCAACTATGCAGTCTGTTTTCATGTTGAATAGTGCCCTTCCATTTCTGGTGCTTTGCAATAGTTTTAAGATCTTCGTAGAGTTTCTCGTTGCTGAAATGGCTGTTATTTGTTATATATGTTTCCCTCATCTTCGTTCCTTGATTTTTGCTTGCGAGAAACTGTCACTCATAGTCGTTGAATGTCACTCATAATTACACTGAAATTATGAAAATATCACACATAAGCAATCTGAAACCTTGGCAGCTATGCACTGTGTCACTTTTCTCTTGGGTCTCAGACTGTCAGACCCGGCCTGGTGGTGCAGCCCTGTGCTGCTGTGGCCGTCGACTCGTGGGGCCTGGCCGCAGCATGTAGAAGCAAGCACAAATTGAAGTAAGTTCATTTATAGTAAGAGTAGGAATGAGTGCTATATGATAAGTAAAGCACTCTGAATCAGATGTTCTGTATAGACTTATCTTTTATGTGAACATTTGCTGTTGTAAAGGGTTCTGATAACTTTGAATCTAGCTATTGCTATATAATAATCTCAAATAAATAAGTGAAGGTTGCTGTGCTATTGTCTGTGTGTTACCTGTTGTGTGTGAGGGAAGCGCACACTGCTGCTGCCGCCACATCCTCTCCCATAGGTGGTACTATTATTTAATGTAGGCAGAAGACTGCACATTTTGGAAGCTAAAAAGTGTACTATTTTACGTAATTACCTCTTAAAGTACCCCCCAAACAAAATACAAGTTAAAGGAGTAATTATTTTAACATGGGTTTGTCTCTGAATCTCCTTCTTATTTGTTTCCAAATGTTGACAAATATGCTGTGGATGAAATAGAAGTGGAGGTTGTCAGACTCCATTCGGGAAGGAGGGAAGAGGCTGGAGGGCTATGGGGTAAACGGGGGCTACTAGCATTACCTTTGGGAGTTGCTTAAAATACAAATTAGAGGGAGCAGTAATTAGCACATAATACTATTTCTGGTTTTCTCAATCTCTGTGTTTTCTTCCATTGTAGCTTTAGCAGTGCCTGTTACAAGTTGCAATGTCACAGTGGTGACGGGTCATGAAAATGAGTAGCATTAACACAGGTGCCCAGTTAACCCCCTTCCACTATCTGTATATTGAATAGAATTTAGATTCATCCTTTAAGTGGTTTCTGATTACTATTTCTGCATAATTTGAGAGTTGCGAGTTTGTACTGGTTTTTGGGCTAAAACTGGTCTGGTTGGGCTTATTTTGGGCTTATATTTGAGCGGCTTTGGGCTTGGGACGGGTCTAAAAATCTGGCAACACTGTTTAGTGTAAACAGCATCTCTCGTCGAGACACCGCATGCGCTGCCTAGGCGAGACCTAAAAATACAATATATGGCCTAGCAGTGAGTAGTCCCTTTTTACATTGTCTACAAATTTCAAAGACCTAGCTGTCTCTTGCTGATGCCTACCCCTCATAAACTGTAAAATTGCTTCAACACAATCCATATTTATTAAACGGTGGCGGTAGAACCCAAATCTCGCGCTCCTCCATAAATGCCGGGTAAAGAAAATTAACATGGTAAATAAATATTTATGCATGCGTAAACGCTCACCAGAAGTGTGCTTCATACTTTTTTGCCTTTCTCTGTTCCACCGCCGCCTTCCTATCTCCTCTCTGGTTACGGATTTACTTCTCCCCATTCCAAACTGGATATAGATTTACTTCTGCCTCCAATCATATCCAGGTGTGAAAGGGCATGAACATGTTTTGCAATAACCTCAAACCCAAACGTTGAGGGTGTTCACCAGCGAACCTGGCCTCCCGCAATGAAAAGCTTCCATGCATAGGAACAGTTTTTTACACCTGCAGAAAAAACATCAAGGGCCCTCATTCCGAGCGGTGCAAAGTGATTATTATGCAGCCCCCTCCGCCTCCCCCCGTTCTGGTCCTGTTGGCGTCTGTCCCGTGGAAAGCCTGGGTGAAGGAGGGCTGGAGAAGTGTGCGTTGGAATAAACATTCCTCTTCTCTGACAAACAGCTCATCTTGCTGCTTGCAGTTTCCTCAAAGAAGGAGACAAGGGGTGGTCACAGGTGATTCACAACATCCAGGACAAACAAGCATTGGCCATGCCAACTGGTCTCGCTTTTAGGACCTTATTAGTGTTGAGCCATCCAGCATATTATCCTGAGTGCTGTGCAGTCAGATGTTGGATAGCTATACACTGGGTCATGCAGTCTGATTCAGGAATGCATGCTTGCCTCGGCTGCGCGCTTGTACTTTTCAGGAGAGTGCACGTAACTTCTATATTTTTAAGTTTATAAACAGACTATTTAGTGCTGTGTAAACACAACATATTAGTCGTATAATGTTAGCATCATTGCTTTTAATATGAATGCATAGGAACTCATAATACTGTTGCGAGGGCAGTATCTTTCATATATTTCGCCAGGAAATGTTTACTTGAGTTCATCATCATCATCATCATCATCAAATTTACTTTATTCGGTTTATAAACAAACCATAAAAGCATACTACAAAAAAGACATGTATGTCAATAAAAATTTAAAACCTTGATTAAAGATATAAAAATATTAAAAGCATAGCAAAGGCCACAACAACAAAATCAATTAAATATGTTTTTCCTAAAACATTTAGGAAATTCAGATGTTGCTAATTTTCCTTAAAATTTTTACAGCCACAGAGAGAAAACTGGAAACATTAAAAATTTCCCACATATTCGACAATAGCTGCAGGTACAGGAGTGCTGGCTTGGCTTGTACAAAGCCCTTATTAACTAAAATTGGCAAGATAAAACGCTTCCTGATACCAGTAAGGTGTTTGCAGAAGAAAATAAAGTGCATGGTATCCTGACCTGAAAAATCATCACATGTACAGGCGCCTAGGTCTTCCACTCTTCTCCAGCCTGGCGATTTTCCACAAAAAAAGTGGAATTGATTTAATCTAAATCTAATCAGTAGGAATCGATGGTTTGGGTTCGTGACCAAATCTAAGTATGGTTCCATGGTCACTGTGGTCTTCAGCAATTGATGTGCCCTTACAGTCGGTTTTACCAGCCCTCACTCTTCTCTGGCCATAGTGGCTATTCGCAACTATGTTTCTTTGACCCACTTAACATCTCCCCTCATCAATTTTTCGGGGAAGTTGTATAGGTCAAGTCTGCCCAATCTCATTGACATATTATGGACATATTTGAGCCAGGGAATACGGGACCCATAATCAAGGGCCAGGCAATCTTTCAGAACTTGAGTTTTCACTTACGGTTTTTAGTGTCACGTGTTTATTATTACATATTAATCAAGAAACCGGAAACTGCCACATTAAAATCCCCTAAAATAGAAAACTAAGAGGAACTGAAAATTTGCAACGCCTCAACATTAAATAAAATAAAGCACTATAATATTCTCCAAGTTACTGTTGAAAAGATGTTTAAAAAACACAAACTGAAGGGACAGAATGAGCTAAGTCAGAATCCAAAGGACAAAGACTTTTTTCAAAAATCCCAGGTGCTCATGACCTTTCATGACAAGCACTAATTACAGCCAGATATGCCCATCTGGATGAAAACAGCACATTAACCATCATTTCTGCTCTAATGGAGAGCAAGATGTCGTACCCTTCAGTAGTCCACTATCAAAGTGCTAACATGTAACCGCAAACCCGCCAAGGACATGCTGGACAAAGAATCATCCCTGAAAGTGCTGCTCTCTGTTGAACTGAAGAGCACGGCAGCCAGGAAGCATTAAGGACCACAACCTTCCCTTATTGTGCTGTTGCCCTGCTTTTCAGGGTAACTATGCTGATGCACATCACTTCAGCGCTGCCTGGAATGCACAATCCTGGCCCGACTGTTTGATGGTCAGCCGATGTCAACAAGCTCCAAAAGGGTGTTCCATTGTTTGCAGTGTGAAATGTCAAGATGAATGGAGGCAAGTGGACCCTGAGTTTCACAGTAGGCCCTTGAAATCCAGCGGCATAGCACAGATCAACAAACCCATTGCCCCACGCTGAAAGTACCTGCTTCCCCTACTCCACCCTCCACATCACTTTTTGGATGGCTTGCTCAATAAACAGACTCCTCTTGGTTTATGTCTGTAACACTGCCACCCACCATCAAATTGTCACCATAGCGGTGTGGTTGATAAATTGCCAAAACACTACTCTTGATGAGGGTGACACTCCTGTTGTGACGGGGTGCCATAAGGCTCGTTAGCAGTGTGGAAAAACAAGTAGGCAACATAAAGTTCAAAGGTAATCAGCCTGCCAAGCTCCAACTGACTAAACTGGAACTGACGGGAATGTTCACTGCAGTCCATTCAAAATAGGAAATGAAAAGCATCACTGAGACACCACATGGCAAGAGATCAACGTTTGAAGATGAGACAGAACTTCAAAGCTAACTCCAAGTTTACTCATTGATACTGTGAGCCCAGTGAGCGCTCCAAGTCTTACAGTTGCCGCTACCATCTGAAAATGTCAACAATTATCGGATATTGATGAGCTAGATCCACCCTTGGTGTACCTCGTTCTTTCTCCTTCCATCCACCACTGATCCCTAGGGCAGCTCTCAGGATGCTAATAGATTTCAGACAAGAGGTGTCCCCTTGACTCTGGAGACCAATCATAGTACTATTTAGATACCATTCAACTGATCCCAGTGTTCAATTTATACCACCCATTGGAGCCTGGTAGACCTGTTAAATGGAGACTGCAGGATTTCTTTTGGACGATTTATTTGGCAAACTGAAACCACAATGATTCTGTGCATGGACATTCCACTTAAGTTTGAATGATGGGGCTTTTGGGTACCTCATCATCTTCATCATTTTTTGCCAGATTGTTGACTGCCAAGGCACAAACCCAGAGTTGTTTATTACAGAATCCACAATCTCTGGGATACTAGGACAAAAGGCTGATTCCTGGTTTAAAATGTAAAGCAACAAATAGTGGCAAATTCACACCGAAACGGAAGTGGTCCTTTTAAGTATAAAGAGATAAGCATACATTTCTTTGCACTCCCTCAAACAGATATACCATCCAAAGAAAAGTTAGAGAGAATGTGTTCATTCTATTTTATAAGGTGACAAACAGCCACAACGAACTTATACTCACTGATTCTCATTCTCACTCACTAACACACTTACACACACTCACTCACTATGGGCCCAGGTTGATAGGGATCATAGCTGAACTACGCCCCTCAAACATTTCTCACTCCTCCTCACAGGAGGTCATTGTATGCTTCTTGCCCTTTTTTGTCTGGTGGACAGACATATAATAGACTGAAGAGACAGATCTGAATGATACTGTGGCTAGACAGCACTTGGCACTTCTAACACCAAAGATTTCGGCCACAGCAGCATGGTTTTCCCCATATTGCTCTGGCCTCATGTGTTCTACGTCTTGATCATCCTTACAGACTCTGCAAGTGGCAGTTGGAAATCCTTGAGCCAAACGAATAACGGTGCCTGCACCAAATCCAAGACACATTTACATCTCAAAGGATCCAAACTGGTGAGTGTACTCTCATGGGTGAACACGCATACTTCAGAGACATGGTCCACCTGACTCCCCTGTTTTCAGAGTCCACCTGTTTTAAAGCTCACACATGGTGCTCAGAGACAAGAGTTCACATTTTATGTTTTTTTCTTGAAATTTACTCTTTTTGCTCAGGCCCACTCTTTCCCTCCTATGTGCTACAGTGCAGTTTAACTTTTATTGCATTGCCTATACACTGTTGTCAGCACTGTTCATCCTACCCTATCTCCCTCTTGTCACTCTTTCCACATCTCGCTGCCTTCTCTCTAGTTACCTCTCATCCTCCCTTTTCATTATTCTCAACCTGTCCCTTTCTACTCCATGCATTTCACATTTGTCTCATTTCTTATTTACCATTGTCTCCTCGTGTCAGCCTGATCTTCCCTGCTCTTTCTAAATGTACTCACTACAAATGTCGACCAAAGCACATACCAAAATGAAATAAAAGCAATGAACATCAAGAAGACATTCACAACGAATCGCACTTTGGGAAGGAAGACGGTGTGACATTGAGAGGAATAAGGAGACAGGCTACATAGAGATCAGCACCATGTGCCCAAACTCTTGCAGTGCAAAGTCAATTAAAAAAATCACCATTCAAAAGGTTCAATTCTGCTCGGTATCGAGAAGCTCATTTTGGTGTCTATTTTATTAAGGAGAGAAAGATGGTTGTTCTTCTGGAAATAGGCTGAACACTTAGAAGTCATAAATTCCACAGAGAAAAGTATGTTCTTGTGCATACAGAGAGAGCGGAGCTCTGCCACAAACAGACCTCATCATCTTGTACAGCTGAACTCACTCCTCTGCAGATAGAGCTGAGCTCCAGCACAGATGCAACGAAGTTCCTGCATACATAGTGCTGAACCCATGCACAGACAGAGCAGAGACCGTGTTCCCATAGGTAATTTCTTTCATTGAGCTGAGCTGAGTACCTGCATACATAGTACTGTGACCCTGGGCAGACAGAGCTGAGCTCTACCAGGTATGCAGCTGAACCCTATTGCAGGCAGGGATGTGCCCCTGTGCCGACATGGATTGAAGGGAGCCAGTTTACAGCCAGAGTTCAGCTCTTTCCGCATTCATTCCTATAATTAAAAAAACAAAGGGTCTGTGGGAACTGAGAAACCAGGAGCAGTTAGTATTCTGTGGAAGTATAACACATCTCTCACCCAGGTTAATCTTCTTGATAGGGATTGAGGAGGAGAAGGTGGGAGGGAGGATGACAGGGAGAGCGAAGGGATTGAGAGAAGGGATTGAAGAGAGAGAAAGACAAGGTAGAGATAGTAGTGAAAGAGAACTAAGCATGTGTGCGAATATGAACTGAAAGGTGAGAGAAATGAGGAAAGTGTGACTGGGATGGAAAAGAACAGAGACAGAGTGTGAAACAGGAGACACCAGAGTAAGAGATATATGAACAAAACACCATAACAATAAAGCTAAGGCAAACTTTATTTTAAGGGTATTTGTGAAGTGCACAGCTCACCCTGGAGAGTATTCTGGTGCTGAGAAAGCAGTGGTTATGTCGGCTGTGACTGGGACTTGTCCAGATGAACAGCCATGTTTTCAGTTTCTTGTGCAGCTCATGTACTGAGAAGGTAGCTCAAATGATTATGGGCAAGTCATTCCAGGCTTTGGGAATGAGGTAGGGAAAAGCACAATAGCCAACTCTAGTTGTTTGTGTGTGGGGGATGTGTGCAAGCAGGATTCTGGCTGGGCAGAAGTGTCGGGTGGGTGTGTTGCGTGTGGGGAGTTGAGTTCTTTGTCGGCTGGGGTGATGTGAACAAGGAGGAAAGCCTAAGTTTGAATTTGGCAGCTGGGTTTTGTATGGTCTAAAGTAGTAGTTAGACAGTGATACCAACAGAGTGTGTTGCTATAGTCCAGGTTGCTGGGGATGAGGGCCTGGGTGACCATTCTGCATGTGCTGACTGGGAGCCATTTGAAGATTAAATTGAGCATTTTGAGGGTGTGGAAGCAGGAGGCGTTGACTAGAGCAAACTGTACAGCATATTTCATCCATTCCTTTTGCTCCCTTCATATGAAGTCGGCCTTTCACTATATCACTGGGCAGTGCTGTTTGTGGATGGTGCCAATATTAATCTCCAAAGAAATATTTTGGTGTCCAGCACACATTTTGTTTTTAGCCAATTAAGCACTGGGTTGGAGTGAAGGTGGTGCACATGTGACAGATTCACTTGGCAGCTATGTTTTAGAATTGTAAAAGGTGGTCTAGTCAATTTTTTGAATTGTGTTTTATGTGGAACATCAAACACAAACTGAAGGGGTTTAGCATTTTATATAATCACCTCCCTGGTGTGGTTGAAGCAGGCAAACCCCAAAGTGAGTGGATGGAGGAGTAAAGCATAAAGCTTGTGAGGGCGGCTCAACTTCAAGGATGCAATAAGAGGGATTTCTTGTAGGAGCCTCTGTTAGTGCATGTGCGCTAATTGTTAATGTATGGCTTGGTGGCACCACAAATAAAGGGAAGGACTCCAATAGTGATGCCCTAAAATCACGGTTACCTCAGTGGACAAAAGCTCTGCTTACTCCCCTAGACTGCTAGCTGCACCTTCCATCTTCCTGCGTGAGAGCACCAGGCATTTGTTCACATGAAGGAACATGAGCTCCACGCTGGCTAAGGGTGCAGGTGTTGTGCACTGGCTAGAGCTAAGGGAATACTTTGAGAGTGGTGCAACAGGGTTATGGGCATGCACACACTTTCCCACATCATGTGTCTACTCACAGGTCTCGTTCAGGCTTCATCAATCTAATCATGCAGAACTGTCTTGTGTTGTTGATGCTCACCATAACAAGAATAAATGTCATTTTTAAATGGCTTCAGCTCCTTCTCTAATATGTCTGCCAACCAGTGGTTAATTTGTAAAAAACGTAAGTGCCGGGGATCTCGTCAAAAGGCAGCTTCTACCAGCCCATTTTGTCCTGCTAGGGCCGCCTAAAACAGAAGCCGCCATAAAACCCTACAAGTGGGGCGAGAATGTGGTGTAATGGCTAGAGCTGCTGACCTCGGAGGTGGGGAACCAGTTTCAAGTCTCGGCATTGGCAACATCCTGTGATTCTCAGCAAATCACTAGATCTCTGTGCCTACCAAAAATGAATGCATCCTTACCTGGTGCTCAAGCGCCGGTGTTGATGATTAAGTGCGGCGCTGAGCCGGAAACCACCGGCACAAATTAAGCACTGCTGCCAACACTACTTCCCATGATGAAAGTCTGTTGCAGCATGTCCACAATTAAATCTGTCAAAAATCAATAGGAGAGTGGATCACTGGTCCTGGGAGAACCAGGGTATTGCACGGTCAGTACTAAGTACTGTTTTAAGAAACCCTCATTCACGTTTGGTAAAGGATCGATTTTAGCGGTATATCTTGATTCTCCGCTAGATTGTCATTAACGTGATCGCATAATCATTGGGTTAATCCAATGCTTCCTCCACCCGGAGGCTTTTACCACTGGTGGTCTCAGTAGTGATCGTGAATAGAAAAGGGGTGAAGTGACTTGTGGTGAAATGGTTGTTAATTTAAAAATCTCGTAAAGCCAGTAGATATATTTATTGGTACTGGATTCGGGATGGTTTGTAAAAATATTGTAAATGTGCACACGTCAGACTTATTATGGTCTAGTGCACTTTTAAAATTAGTGTCCAAATAAAGGTCGACATGTTTCAGCCCTCATCAGCCCCGAGGGGTCAAGCGGGCTTTCTTCAGGACCTAGTGCAGAGTTGAGTGGCCTAATATTCAAGGTACCCTTGTGGAAGTGCGGGAAGATAATTATTCCTCTCTTGTTCGCACATTCAGCTTAAAACTGTTGTTTCAGTGTTTGTGGGGGGAGGGGGGAAAAAAAAGGATAAAACAACACAAAGATCATTATAAATCAGTTGAACTTGTTGTGTATATGCAATTACAAAATGACAATACTTTTCAAGAGTGGATCTCACTGTTGTTTGAGAAACGATCGGTATGGCAAAATTCGTCCCTCCTTTATGTAAGAAAAAGACCATTCTACAATCCATTTTGTCACATCACTAGAATATATTAAGCGCGCATCACTTTCTATATGTGGAGATTCAGTTCTACTCGCTTGATAAACAAACCCAGCGTTCCTCTTTAAAAGCAAGCCGCGTGTAACCACTGGTTACGTTGTAGAAATAATATCACTTATCACGCAAAAAACCTGCTGTACTTATTCATGATTACCCCGCCCATTAACTATTCATCAGCGTAGATACGCCAAATGAGGTAATTCATGGATTTTGGTACTTGTACATGAATGACTGTGAAATGACTGTGAAATAACGTATTTATACTAATAGTCTCTAAAACTTACGATTTTGTGAGCCCTGAACACGGCTCTTCCCCTACAAAAACCATACACGCCACAAAAAGCGGGTTGCGGAGTTCGACACTGCACCAAGTTTGGCGCTGCATGCTTCCGATGGTCACCGGGAGCTGTACACGATTTGGAATACAAAACATTATTCCCTTATGAACCGTTCACTAAGGCGTGCTAATCACGTGCCTAGTATTTATGGCAATGAGGAGGTGTATGTAGACCTGTTCTTAACGTGAGTGTGAATATGACAAAATGGATTGTAGAATGGTCTTTTTCTTACATAAAGGAGGGACGAATTTTGCCATACCGAGCGTTTCTCAAACAACAGTGAGATCCACTCTTGAAAAGTATTGTCATTTTGTAATTGCATATACACAACAAGTTCAACTGATTTATAATGATCTTTGTGTTGTTTTATCCTTTTTTTTCCCCCCTCCCCCCACAAACACTGAAACAACAGTTTTAAGCTGAATGTGCGAACAAGGGAGGAATAATTATCTTCCTGCACTTCCACAAGGGTACCTTGAATATTAGGCCACTCAACTCTGCACTAGGTCCTGAAGAAAGCCCGCTTGACCCCTCGGGGCTGATGAGGGCTGAAACATGTCGACCTTTATTTGGACACTAATTTTAAAAGTGCACTAGACCATAATAAGTCTGACGTGTGCACATTTACAATATTTTTACAAACCATCCCGAATCCAGTACCAATAAATATATCTACTGGCTTTACGAGATTTTTAAATTAACACCCATTTCACCACAAGTCACTTCACCCCTTTTCTATTCACGATCACTACTGAGACCACCAGTGGTAAAAGCCTCCGGGTGGAGGAAGCATTGGATTAACCCAATGATTATGCGATCACGTTAATGACAATCTAGCGGAGAATCAAGATATACCGCTAAAATCGATCCTTTACCAAACGTGAATGAGGGTTTCTTAAAACAGTACTTAGTACTGACCGTGCAATACCCTGGTTGTCCCAGGACCAGTGATCCACTCTCCTATTGATTTTTGATATATTGAGATAAGGAAGCTGAGTGGACCTAAGCCTCTTCTTTCTCCCTTCCTTTGATTTTTGAACAGAATTAAATCTGTGCATCTTTGTCTAACCTTCTTTCATTTGGAGAGAACAAAACAGTGACTAAGTGCAAATTTTGCTTAGGTGTAAGAGTGTATTATATTAAATTAATTTAGAGCTAAGAAAATTGGAACTGGCTGTATAGTTGAAACTTACAGTACAGCCTCATTTCTCTCAGAAAAGTTTCACCATTTTAAAGATGTATTGCAAGGCCAAAAACAGAAAAAATATTTATCAACCATTTTGAACACTACCTCAGATGACAGAAAATATGACCGTAAAAATATACTCATTCCCACCACAATCTCTGCTCCACACTGATGGGTACAATGGAGATTATTGAGAAGCCATTACGTCTTCGAGTAAAAATGCATGTATTACATGTTTTGCTGATTTTATTGCACAAAAGACTGGTATTAAACCCACATATTTTTAACCCCTTCCCCACTCATGACGGAACCGCTCCGTCATGAGCCACGGTCGCCGTGTGCTCATGACGGAGCGGTTCCGTCATGCTGCGGCCGTTGGCGGCCGCGCCGCCCACGCGGCGCTAATTCCCCGCCTGTGCGGGCGATTAGCGCAGTGGGCGGAGTCATGACGGAACCGCTCCGTCATGAGCACAGCTCAACCGCGGCTCATGACGGAGCGGTTCCGTCATGAGCACCGCGCCACCCCCAAACCCCCCCCAGCGCTGCGGCGGAATTCCCGCCGCAGCGAAAGGGTTAAAGAACCATGAAATATGGAAATTATTTCACAGCTACATGTGAAATACAGATTTTGTCACCACTGTGCAAAGGTTTTACATTGTCCAGGCTACTAGAATTATGCAGCTTGGAGGACCATGGTTATCGAAATTATGCGACAAAAAAAGCAAATTGTATGACCACCTTCTGGTACCAGTAACAACCCTACTATGAACTCTTTACCTGAACATTTTTAGTTAACAGGTAACAGATTTAGAAATGTCCCTTGCTCATGAACCAGTCCTCCAAACAAACGTTCAAATATGCATTTGGTGCTTAGCAATGGATCTGCAGTATGCAGAGGATGCTTCCTCGTTCAATGCTACTCCTTGCGGGTCTTCAGTTCTATCAATATACTCTCTACTCAATGTTTCCAATTTGTGTCCCTTTTTGTAGTGGAGGCCATCATGTTCTGAGACAAACAACTGTACACGTATCCAGATACACAGCAGCGCAATCAGAGGTTGCATGAACATGGTCAAGAAGCTCTGACAATGAAGAATAACAAACAGCAGTATGCCACATAATATGCACATCCAGGATGTCTTGTGCAAAAACATTTTCACCCATCATGGACCCGTGCACACAATTCCACAAAGCCCCTGGCCCAGATTAATGTAACATTTGTGGCATGAGGGCAATAGTTCTCTAGTAACAAAGAAAGTCAGGCGTTAGATCATGGATTTGCCCTTCATTCGCTGCTGAAGAGAATTAAGTCACCCACGTAGAATAATGATCAATCAATGGCTTGCACCTTAAACTTGTGACCAGGCCAAGAGTTACTCTCTTGATCAAATCAGAAGAATTGGGAAATCAGAAGAGGAGACAGGATTTTGCCCAATAAACAAGAGTCTCATGTCAAAATCTGAGCAATTTGGTATAAAGGTATTGTTTCATTAATCTAATGTACCACTAGTACTCTGTCTCTAGGGGCTAAGAATGTGTTTGACAGCATAAAAACACTCTGAGGAGGAGACAACATATTCAGGACTATGGGTCAAGGGTACAGTTTGTAAAGTGCCTGTGGGCCATATGAAAACTATTGCCCGGCGTTATGTGGTATAACGTTCTGAAACAGTGTTTTTTTTTAGAAAGAATTGAAGCGTACGAATGTTTTCACTTTTGACATAAAGAAGGTAAGAATTCTTAACGGGGAGCTTATAACTGTCCAGAGTGGTGCAATGGCATTTTCTTTTAACAGGAGAAATGCCTGCCAGAAACATTTATCATTTTCTTCAAAGAAATAATTTGTCCATAAAACTAAGTTATTTTAATGTTATTTTAAAACTTTACTCAATACCGAGAATAATTTAAAAAAATAAGTTAAAAAGAACATTGCTGAAAGTAATATAAATTTAAATCTCTGTTTTTGTAACAAAAGTTCTCTCAAAAATCAAAAACTGAAAAAAGGGGAGACAGCTGTATTCAGATATTTCTCAACGCAGAGAAGTTACACAGGTTTAGAGGTTATAAGATACATGGACGCTGCAGCAACAGAATTTCACACCTTTTGAGTGCCTCACTGGGCCCCACTGAAGTCGAAACCATTTGACCCATAGGATCGCAGGCACATTATAACTTCAATTTCCTAAAAATCCCCCTTGTTTTTAACTATACCGACTAGAGCTTTCTACTAGATAGTTTTACTCCAGAACACTGCAGCAACAGAATTTCACACCTTTTGAGTGCCTCACTGGGCCCCACTAAAGTCGGCAGGTCCCCGAGGCAAGACCACAATAGGTAAATTCAACGAGGGTTCGCCTTTACACGAGTGTGACAACAGGCCACCCTCTTCCCGGAGGAACCATGATGCGATATTAAAGCATCTAATACAGAGGCAGTTAAAGAACATCAATTAGTTGGTAACGTATGTATGTTCACAATGTGGCATGGCATGCAATTAGCGTGTTTACAGTGAAGAACATACAGGAGTGGTACCAAGGAACTAGGTTCACATTGTCCTGAAGAAAAGCCAATAGGGGCACGGCTTGAAACCATTTGACCAATAGGATCGCAGGCACATTATAACTTCAATTTCCTTAAAATCCCCCTCGTTTTTAACCATACCGACTAGAGGCAGGAATAAAATAGATTTACCTACTAGCCAGGTATTTTTAGACTACACCATAGCACAATACTATCTTCCACTCCCCCACTTATAACATCTTCTGTATCATCACAATAAGACCAATAAGTGCTTCCACGTAGTTTGAGTACGCCCGATCTGTAGCGGATAGGGATAGACCAGATGTTGAAGCATGCCACCAAGGGGTAACCCCGGTGGGTGAGGGTTGTACAAGGAAAACTTTGCTTTTCCCAACATGGAAAGTTATCAGGTGTAACACTACTGGGTTCTCTGTTTGGTATAACATTATTTAGTTGACGAGGACAAACCCGGTTTATCCTCTTCCTCCCCCCTGTTTTCTGATCTGCCTAAAGAAGACAAATTTAGCTTGCCACTATGGGTTCAGTTGGATGAGACCCTAACTAGCAGGGCTGATCAGTAACACAGTTTATCTCTGGGACCAGTTATTTAGACTTTGCAAATGTGTCCCCTTGTATGCCTGATGTGGAAGTGACTCATGTGCCTTTAAGTGTTAAAGGTGACCTCATAACTCAAAGACACGATTGATTTGAGTTAGGATTTCTCGGACCACGGGGCCCTACATGCAGAAGTTGAAGAGGGGTTGACGCGGGCACATTGACAGGGGGGGTGGGGGTAGAGAGGGTGGTGGGTGGGGGAACTAGGGCGAAAACATGGAAGAACCGGTTTCTCCTGACATGTACATCGATGGTTGGGTCTTATATAAGATGGTATTGCATGTAGTATTGGTTTTTTGGTGCACTGATTTGAAAACTCAATAAAACTCTTTTAAAAAAAAAAAATAACTCAAAGACCCAAGGAAACCCAAGGAATTGCACCTGGACATTCCAGTCAATGTGAAAGGCTAGAGAGATTGTGACTTTCTCTTTGTTCCTGACTGCGGCTTTATTGTCTGAGATTTTCTGCACTCCTGTGGGACCATGATACCATCTAAAAATCTAAAAATAAGTCTGCTGAACTGCATTTTAGGCACCACCATTCATTAAAACATATTCATAACAGTTAGAAACTGGGCATCCTCCAAAGAAAAAACAGGTTGATGTGCCAGCATACACATTGCTAAGCCTTAAATATCACCAGAGAGGTATAGCGTGCATATACCAAGGTTACTGGCTTCACCAGAGCATCTATGAACATTCCTGGAACACTGGGACCCTAACCATAGAAGTGATGCTGAACCACTTGTTAAAAGGCAAGTTGTGTTGCTAAACTTTCAGATGCTTCAGATTTCAGAATTTTTAGTTAGCAGGAGTGGATTTCTATCCCAAAGAGGCTCCTTTTATTGTTGAGTATAGTTCACCAATTTGTGGGCAAGTGGCTTAAGAGGTCATTGTCTATATAAGAACTAACTGTTATTTTTCTTTTTTGCGGTTATTAGATGATAAACTTAACTTTATTCTTTGCTTGCTTGATACATTATTTACTCCTAAAGTGCAGTGTTTGTGTTGTTCCATCCTTAAATCACCCAAACAATTACCAGGCACATGTCCTCAATCCTGGCTCATAATAGCAAAAGTCAAGTAAGAAAATGGTTACTAACATGTAGGGGTAGTTTAGCAACTTGACACATTTTCTGGACTCACATGCTGTTCATTATTCTACCATTTAGTGGTTGGGTCCGGAATCTTGTTAGTCCTCTCTTCCTTCTTTTTTCTCTCTTTTGGGCATTGTTTGCAGCCATTTGGTGCTGTGTCTGTCCTATGATGTCACACTTGAGCCCCAAAAGCCCCTGTGTGTGGTCGCCATCTTCAGATCTTTTTCCTCTTTTGGCAACTCTTTCTCTCTTCACTGGCTTCCTTTCTGTTTTAGGTCCTTGCTTCACCTCATTTCCTGTGGAGGTGGGTGGTCGCATCGGAGTCCAGAAAATTCTTCAAGCTGAAAAACTTCTCCTATAGGTAAGCAACCATTTTGTTTAGCAGCATGAATCCTTTTCTGGATTCACATGCTGTGCATTGATTTTGTAGCAGTTTCACAGGTCACTTTTGGAGGTGGTGGCAAAATGAAGCTGAGATAGTACACAGATGCGTCGGTACTCTCAGTCCCACTTGTGCCTCCTTGTATATTTGATGTCCACACAATAGTGTTTTGCGAAGGTGTGGACTGATGAACATGTGGCTGCCATACATATGCTGTTTATGGGCATGTTTGCTAGAAAGGCCAGAGTGGCTTTTTTTTGCCTAACGGAGTGTGCTCAGGGACTTGTCTGCAAGTGAACATCAGCATTCTGATAGCATATTTGAATTATTTTTAATATCCACCTTGCGATGAGTTCCTGTTCAGGTTTGCACATTAGGTGGAGAGCTGGCAATCCTTTCTGATATTCTTTGTCCTTTCTAGGTAGTACATCACATCTCTGCGCAGTCTAGCGTGTGCAGCGTTCTCTCGGCTTGTGATTTTTGTTGTTGGAAGAACATCCGCAGCTTGATAGTATGGTTCATGTTGAATTGTGATATGATCTTTGGTAGGAAATGTGAGTTGGTCCTCATAGTTGCCCTATCATTGTGTATTTTCAGGTAGTGTTCTTCATGGTTAGTGTCTGCAGCTCGCTCAGCGATGAGATTTTAATTAGGAAGGTGGTCTTTAAGGTCAGGAACCATAGTTTTGCCTTGTGTAGTGGCTCAAATAGTGCCTTCATAAATTGTATTAATACCAGGTTGGTGTTCCATATTGGCATCTGTGCCTGTCTGGGTGAAGCGATTCATTTTTCTCCTTCCAGCAACCTTTCAATAACCAGCATTGTCAAAAAGTGAATTCCTATGTGGCCTAGTGTGTAGGTTTCTATTGCCGCTAAGTGCACCTTTAAAGATGCATCTATCAGGTTTTTACTAGCAGGTGGGTAAAGTACCTGATCATTGAAGTGTCTTCAGTTCAGCTATGGAGCTGTCCCTTGTCTTTGTCCAAAGGACATATCTCTGCCATTTTGCAGTGTAGCATTTCCTTGTGCTCTGCCTTCTTGCTTCCTTTAGAACTTCCATTGAACCTTTTGGAAGGTTCAGGTGTTCGAACTTTATGTTCTCAGGAGCCAGAGTGCTAGACTCAGGCTGTTTTCTTCTGGGTGATGGACCTTGCCTCCCTGCATGGAGAGGAGGATGTGCTTTCCGGGAAGTGTTTTTACATTTCCATGTGCCATCTCCACCAGGTCCGAGAACCATGTTTGTCTTGCCCAATGTGGGGTAATTAGGATCAGTGTACTTTGAGACTATTTGTACTTGTTTATCAATGAAGGGTGAGGGAATCAGTGGAAAAGTGTATGCAAATTTCCCTAATCAGTCTATCAGCAGGCCATTCCCCTGGGAGAGGCTGTATGGTTGCCTGGAAGCACAGGGCAGTACTTATATGTTCAGGAGTTACCGGAAGTCATATAGTTCATTACTTGAACCACAATAGGAAAACTCGGGTAGATTCCTAGTTGTAGATAAGACTTTGATTCATGGTCTGGGAAGTGCACTGTTGTGGATAATGGATGCGAAGTCTCAGCATTTTGCATCTTCTAAGGTTTCGAACAGGCTGCTCTCTGGTGTGCCCCACTGCCAGAAGACATCTTGGAGCACTATGTTGTTTAGTTCCATTTGTGTAATACAGATGCATGGCTGCTTAGTCTGTCTGTTTCTCCCTTTTCTATGGCTGGCAGATGTATGATCAGGACTATTCTTCTCTGGATGACACATCTCCAGATCTCTTTGGCAAATTTTTACAGAGCATGTGATCTTGTCTTTACTTGTTTGTTCAGGTACAACGTTGTGGTTGTATTCTCCATGTGGATTACCACTGTTTTTCTCTTCACTTCTGTCTGAAAAAGCCTTTAGGGCCAGAAAGACTGTTTTTAATTCCATGACATTGAGATGCTGGATAGCTTCTTCCACTCCCCATAGCCCTCTGATTCTTAGTTCTCTCATATGCACTTCCCAGCTCCTGTGGAACATGTCCGTGGTGATGGTTGGTTGTATGAAGGGGCTGTCTTCTGTTATGTTGTCTACGCTCCACCATATCATCTGTTCCTGTACTCTTTGTCTTATTACCAATGGATCTTCTCAACTCCCCGTCACCTGTGACCATTGGTTCTAGTTCCACTCCTGTAGTGGTCTCATGTGCAACCTTGCATGTGGGATCAGCAACATGCATGAGGCCATCATGCCCATCATCTTCCGCCCAGTTCTCACTGTCAAAGACTGACCCCTGCAGTAGTGGTGAGCCTGTCCTGTGATTGTTTGAATCCTCTTGAGGATAGAGAAGGCTCTCACTCGTGTTTATTCCTGCTCCAAGGAAAGTCTTTTCTCTCTCTTGTTTCGTAGAGGATATTCGAAGGATTATTGTGAAATCTAGTCTGTGGCGCATGTTCGCATTGTGTGTGCAATCTTGCTTTGATTAACCAGTTGTCTAGGTATAGGTAGACATACATTCCTTTCCATCTTAGGTGGGCCGCCATGGGTGCTGCCTTGATCCCAAACAGCAGCACCCTGAATTGGTAGTGTTTTGTCGACTACGCAATGTAGGTACCTTTTATGTTTGCGGTTCATGGGAATATGTAGGTAAGCATATTTTAGGTCTATAGTTGCAACATTTTACTTTTCCTGCAGCTGTGGGATGACTTCTTAGAGTGTGGTCAGTTTTAACTTTTGTGTATTTATGAACTAGTTTAGAAAGCAAAGGTCCAAGATTGATCTTGTGGGCACTCTCTATTGGCCTTTTTTGCAATATCTCCTACAATTTGTTTGCAGGCAGAGCCTTTCCTCCTCCTACCCCAGGTGACATCTTAACCAGTTCTATGCAGTAGCCATGTTGGAGGATGTTGAGGATCCATTTGTCTGTCATAACCTTCCCCATTTCTAGATAAAAACCTTTACCTGCCCCCCACTGGTGTTATGTGGTGGAGCGGCTGGTAAGCAGGATCATTTGTTGGAGGTGCTGGCTCCCCTGAAAGTCTTGCATTGCCCTTGATGTAAACAGGGCCCTTTGAGGAGTGCTTGTATTTCTTTTCTATCCTCGGTGTCACCAACTTTCAAGACGCTGACTCCCTAAAGGCTTCCCTCCCTTGATCTAGGATGCTTGGCAGCATGGGGAGGTATTGGCTTTTGCTCTGAAAAGGCAGGAGTGTTTCTAGGAGGAAACAGACCTGTGTTCTCGCCTCTTCTAATTGTACGCCTTTCTTATCTGGTACTCTCTTCAGCATTGTACAATGTGAGGTTGTCAGGTGGTAATTCCCTCAAGGGATATGAGTCGATGGAATCCTCCGGGGAGTCAGTTTCGAGGTCCTGCAGTGCTCATCGCTGCTTTTGGCATCCTGAAAGATCCGCTGGTCCTCTGTGTCATCCTCATAGAGGAAGATTTACTGTTCTTCTTCTTGCAGTTCGGGTGTTGCTGGTGGATTGAGCTCTCAATGTTCATCATTCTCCCCCTCTCATTCCTCCGGGAGTTTTTGAGAGAATTCTGAATTCTTTCACTAATGACTAAAAATCGTTCTTTTTCTGTAGGATCGCTGCCATTTCAGCCTTCAGCCTTCTTTTCTGCCTCTCTCTATCGAGCACCCACTCTTCAGCGTCGAGAGGTTTAGATACCCTTATCTTCGGTTCAGGTCCTTCCGCCTAGCCTTCCCTGGCCCTCTCCTTTTCTCAATCGCCCTTCAACATTGACGGGATCTCCGAGGGGCGTCTGCCACTGGTGTCTGTCTTTTGGGACTGGTGGGGTTCGTTACGTTTGGACTTCTCTTCGGTCACCGAGTGCTTTGTCACTGAGGCAGCCTTGTGAGGCTTTGACTTCGAATTCTTCTGTTCGGCCCCAGAATATGTTTTAGACATTACCTGGTGTTTTCAAGCAATTTCTGCTTGCTGCACGCTGCTGCCTGGCTCTACCATCCTGCTTGATTGCTGCCCCAAAGACAGTGCACCGACGGGTCACATCGTCGATAACCAGCTATCCCCGCTGCTCCTCATGCGTTTATTAGGTGCCGGGTTATGTCATCCCCATGAGGGATGTCCCCAGCTGCCTGATGTCAATATCCTTGTGCACAGTGGGTCGCATCACCCTCATGGGCTGTCCTCACGTGCTTTCTTGTGGGCTGTTCTTTGCTGTCCTTTCACCTTGTTCGGCTGTCCCCACGTGCACCTTAGGCTTTTGCTTGCAGCCCTGATGCCTCCTTTGAGCTAGGTGCCCATGGGTTGCCTCATCCTTCTTGTGTGTGTCCTCTAGGGCAGGTCTTTATTACAAGGGGCAGGGGGCTCGGTTCACGTCGCCCAGCTGTTCGCATGCAGCCTCCTCTGCTTCTTTTTATGCTCCGGTTTGCCTTGCCTGCTTGCCTTGTTTGCTCTGCACGAAGGTATTGAGGCGCTATAATTCATTAAATTGGTTTCTCCAGTTCTACTGCTTGCACTCAAGGGAGTTGTTTTGGGAGCGCTGTTGTTCTTGAGGGAATTATTTTGAATTCTCTATTGGTCTTGACTGGGCTCCTTCATCCACGCGCATGCGGCTTAGCCAGCTGCAAACAATTGGATATTTCTCTCCAAATTATTTCCCCGCTTGTTTTTGTAGTTGTGGAAGCATATTTGCCAATGCCTTTTACCCAGCATCCCTTTGGCTGCACACACGTGGCATCGCCGTGGTTTCAGACTCTTGGATGGGGTGGGAAACTCTTCTGGGCCTTTAACCCGTTCTTTGTCCTTGCCGGCAGCCTGCTGTGCACGGTGGTTGTCGCACTGCCTGTACCTTTAAGGCAGCCCCTCCTGGCCTCTTTCCTGGCTTCGTAGGCGGGCCCCGGGGTGAAGCTCACTCTACTCTGCCTCACTCACCTTTGATGCTTGTCTCATGCCACTCCTCACACCAATCGCTGCTCTTGGGCTGCAGCGGTGATATCCATCCTCTGCATTGCGTCCTCGGGCCACGCAGTGGAGATCCTTTGGTTTGCCACCCCCTCCCACGACCTCAGGTCATGCAAAGATCCTCTGGTCCCTCTCACTCCCCTCGATGTGGTGACCGTAGAATAGACGGTGGTCTTCACTGTCTTCCGGTCCGCTACCAGTCAGCTGCACACGATACAGGTAGTATCAGTCTCAGTGCTGATGCGGCGCCCGTCCCACAATACTCTGTGGGCTCTTGCCACATTTTGAAAAGGCTTGGATGCCCTGAGACTTACCTTTAAATCCCACTCGGCCTTCCCTTTGGCCAGCGGGATTCGCGCCCATTGCGCCCTCCTTGGCCCTGTTTCTACCTTCCCGCTTTTCTTTGCTTGGGAGAGGCGGGGATGCCACTTCCTGGCCTTGGATCCACATTTCTGGGCCTTGGCACAGTTTAACTGCTGTTCCCTTCAGTCCCCTTTGTGAGAAGGCCTCTGTGCTTTCAAGGTTCCCCATCCCTAGGTGTCTTTGTCTGCTGATTTGGTTTAACTTCGCTGACCTCTTCCACCTCAACGTCCAATTCTTCTGTTTCAACCACTTCTGCCTCCTCGATGTTCTCCTCCTCCTCTCTGGACGGGTCAAGGTCCCTCAGCGACAGGCTCCCTTTCCTTTGCGTCAGCATAGAAGTTTGGTGTTCACGCCTTTACCTCTCCCTTGCTCTCAGGCTTTTTGGTCTAAACTAGGCACATGCTCCACAGTTTTTATGTTGTGTTCCACCAGTAGGCAGAGGATGTGCACCTCATTTTGAGCAATCTTTCAGTGGCCATGGGGCAGAATCTAAAGGGAGTGTTTTCCATTTCCCTCACCCCTTTTGTGCATTCTCCGACCGCGAGGTCGACGATTTACGTGATCCGGTTTTACGTGATCCGGTTCAATTCTTTAGTGATCCTCAGTCACTTTTTGATTGATTTTTGGTGATCTTTAATTTGTCAACCTTTGTTCTTTATTTTTCCATTATTCCTTCAACGATATGATGCGCCACCTTTGGTTATTCCTTCGGTGTCCATAGAGCTTCAGCTACTGCTACCAGGCCAAACAGCGGAAAAAGGAATCTGAAGATGGCGCCCACGTACAGGAGCTGCTGGGGCGCTCATCTGACGTCATAGGAGGGCAGAAATAGCACCAAATGGCTACAGACGCCGCCGAACATGTTTCACAGCCTCTATCCCTTTCGCTCATCGTTCATTTATAGTCCACTTGCAAACTTTTGGGATTTGCTTTTATACTAGTTTGACAAAATAGGAGTGCTTATAAACTTGAAATATGTTTCTTGTAACTTTTAGTGGTGATGTTCTGCTTAACAGTGCATTCATTGGTTTTGTGTTGACTCTAATTTTTTGGGTTTATTTTATTTTAAAAAAACGCTCCAATAAAACAACTACCTTTGTGGTTGAAACACAAATAACACAAAACACAAACAAAAAAAGTGTACAACCGTGTCAAAAATGTTGAAATAGGTAAGAGATGTTTCAGGGAATCAAGGGAATTGGGAACACCCTCTTAAAAAGTTTCACCAGATTCATGTACATAATAAAATATTGTGAGGCGGCGCATATGGGGAACAGCAGGGTACCTGTACATCGCGGGCACCAGCGTGGAAATCGTCCGCGCTCTTTCCCAAGCCCGCGGGAATGTCCTCCGACGGCGACCCCGATAACCCCGCCCCCGTGTCATGTGTCCTTACAGGAACCAACCCCGAGGCGAAAGACGGCGGAAGGCATCACGGCTGACCCCGGAAGTGGAAGTCCCGGACCGGAGAAAACACCCAGAACTCCCCAGGAGCACCGCGCAACTGCAGGAAACCAGGAGAAGGAGCAAGAGCAGGCGAGCAGGAGCGAAGGAGAATCGGAGGAGAAGTCGAGTCCAGGAGAAGAAGCAGACGGACCCGAAGACGAGTGGAGCGAAGATTGGTGGAGCCCACCGGAGGACGCTGGAGAGCGGCCGCAACCCCGGAGGGTTGCGGCAGAGCCGGTGAGTCCACAAATACGGGGAATAGTGGGAGAAGGGGCGGCGGGTGGTAACGCAGTACCAGGGGTGGGATAGGGAGGGCGGCATTGTATAGCACAAGGGGCACACCTCCTAACAACCCTGAACCTCACGCTCCGTGTTGTTGCACTAAACCCCACCCCCCTTGTCACCACAACTACCCATACCCGGACCTTTTGCGACCTTCAGGCCTCACGTCTCTTCCCCCCCCCCCCTCTCGTCTTGCTCCTAGCTTTGCACATTTCCCCTTTGTTCACCAACCGGGTGTGGTGACTGGTGTCACTGAAACATAGGAAGCAACAGCTGACGGCTTCTCTTCTTGTCTCTCCCCTCTATATGAGCCTCCGCAAGCCCTCCTTGTTGACAGGAGCCACCTCCGGAGAAGACCACCGCAAAGAAGAGAGACCCCAAAGGCCCAGAAGGAAGAGAGAAACTATCAAGAGAAGAAAGGAGTCCTCTTTATCCAACCCACCCCACCAACCTGTTATTCTTAATAAAAATCCTCAAAGATTGCACACTATATCCAGCCTCCGCGTCTGTGTATCCGGCCCGCACTCCCCCCACGCTTACAAATATTTTCTATAAGTTAACTGCTAATTAGAAAGTATTTAAATCACATGACAAAGTTGCCTCTTTTCAGATTGTATATCATGTTATCTAAAAGTGAAGTATTGCATTAGTAAATCGTACCTGTAGAATTTTCTGTCTCTGGAATGGAGTCATTTTGTAAAGTGTGCTTTGGCACTCGGCACTGGCGGTTCTGTAATTCTACAACAGAAGTGACTGGAGTCTGCTTTCTTGTCCAGGTACGGTTTATGGATCGCCTACAATGTAAAAGCCATAGAAAACATAGTTCATAAACATAAAAACACGCCTCAAGGACAATATCTTATACTAAAATGTCTATTCGAGCTTTGAAAAAATAGGGAATTTCTTCCTATTCTGGACATTTCTCTGCCAACTTCAACAGCAGAACTGATAGAAAACCTATAAAAAAGAAAGGCAGGAATAGGGCATGTACGGGTAAACCTGGTATGTTGAGAAGGAAAGTGCATCCCTCCTAGCGTTAACATTTTAATCCATGCAAACATATTTAAGAGTTTGCTTATTTTAAAAGATGGTTAAACTCATGTATTAACCCTTTTGGTGACACTTAATGAAAACTATACAAATATATTTCCTTTCGTTTTTCTCTATAGGAAGGAGAGAAATAAAAGTGTGCTTTTAATTCAGTTGGTGGCCAAAACACAGCTCAAACAAGAACTGGCAAAGCCAGTATGTCTGGCCTACAGCGTAGCATTTTGTCAATCATAAGCATGGCTGTGCAATTGAGTGAGTGAATGGATGAGAGAATGGGTCAAAGGCTCGAAGAAAGGATGGTTAAGTCAATGCACGGATGGATGTATTTTATTTATTAAGTCATTCAAATTTACTATTGAAATACTACCGAATGATACAATGCACAGTTAATAAATCACATCACCATAAAAACATTTGCTACAAAAATCTAGAGTCTTGTGCACAACCCCTAGATTTTACATCCACTATCATAGGCAAATTCCCTCAACAGATATACTTTGAAGAAGGAGCAAAAATGCTCTCCACATACTTCCTTCTACTGGCCACATACTATAATTCCTCACAGTGCTATCCTAAGGATTTTTGTGGCCCTGGGCAACATATATTTTAGGGGGCCCTGCGGGAAAATTTTGAATTTTATTAGACATTTTCTGCTAACTCAAGTCAACAAGATGCCAAACAATACTGAATTATACACTTTCAGAAATGGAGTAACACAAAAGCAGTTGAAATATATCTTGCATGGGTCCTAAAAATCCTTTGAATGAGACTGCATACAGAGAGAGAGAAGAGGTAGTAAAAGCAGAGAGAGGGTGGGTAGTTAAGATAAAGAAATAGACACGTGAAATAAAGAGAGAGAAAGTTATCTTTCTCCAGATGCCCCTTGGAGGGTGGGGGCCATAGGCAACTGCCCGCTTTGTCCATACCTTAAAACGTCTTTGATTCTACCATATGTTAGTAGCCATGCAACAAGGCTATATATCACGACTGTCCAGCACTTAAAAGATACCCGTAACTATGATTATTATTAGCGTATGCCATTAATGCAGCCAACTGTCCAGCAGCAAGAGATTATCAGTATGCATGATTAAAGATAGTAGGGAGTGCCAGAAGGGACTCGTGGGAAGATCTTAGATTCCTTAGGTATACCAGCAGATACAAGGCTGTGAGGGTGAACAAAACGGGTGCTGAAACACGTCCCTCTATTAAACCATTCATTTTTATAACCATATAGGCCCTCTATCACATTTACAGTGTGTAAAGCGACAAAAATTAACAGTCCTATTGGGATAAAGCATCAACATAGTTTACTCCAAAGTAATGCAGAATGAACAATGTCAAATGCACAAGAGAAGTCGATAAAAACTGGGAGTTTGGGGAATTCGCATCATTTCCTTTTGTGTAATTACTTGAAAACCTGGAAAAATGATGCAAAATTAAGCAAAAAACAAATCTGTTAATTAGTGCTATCCTTTGGCATCCAAAGTGGTGTCGTGTGTACGTTGGAACGGAGTATGCATTTCGCACTACAAAGAAGGCACGCAAACCACAAGTGTTGAGAAAACAGCAGCTCACTTTCTGTTTGTTTGCGTAGTTATTGTTCTTACTGTTCTGCCCCAACTGAGCTTGAAATTAAACAACGTGGCATAACTGTGTAATTTTGGGAAATTTGCATAACAATCATAACACAAAATTCGGAAATTGCGCAAGATTATGCAGAGGATCGAAAATTTTGCCCAGGACTAATAAAAACTGCCTCCATCTCTGTTTCTTCGAGACCACATACTTGTCCATCATCAAACACACTGCCAAGACATCTCATTTTACTTTATTAATTTATAAGGCAAATCCTTTAAAAACATTAGCTCTCATGTAACAACTTCATACTAACAAGCAGCCTCAGGCTAAGAACATCACACTAACAACATGAATGTTCATATGAGTGGCATGGCAAGGGGGGGCAGCATGAGTTTTTGGGTTGGCGGCTCCTCCCGCTCTTACCTACGACCATCGTGGGGCCGCAAAAGCAGGAATCGCCAGCACCACCCCACCCCCGCTCTTACATTTGGCAGCCACAGGCGGCAAATGCAGGGACCGCAATGGGCAGCAAAAGGCCTAGCTACGCCACTGGTTCATATTATCGACATTGAAAATGTGCCAAGTCTAATTTCTACATTAAGGGCCGAATTAGAACATTTGGCGGAGAAGTGGCAGACAGCACTTCACCGCCATGCCCCCACAACGCCAAGAGTTGCCGCCGCCCGCCAGATTACAACATAAAAATGGTATGGCACTCGGCCTCCAGCTGCAGCGCCTTTTTCAAAGGCAGCAGTGTCTTTGAAAAAGGCCCTGCAATGGGAATGCCACACAAGGTTCCTGCACGGCATTAACTGCAACATCCATGCTGTGCAGGAACTGCTGTGCAAGCACACAAGGGAGGCACATGTTGCGCCTGGCTTATGAGGGGTGTTACCCTGAAACAGGTCCCAGGATACTTGTTTCCGGTCCAGAGAAGACCAGGCTTGGCAATGCGGACTGGATTGGACCTGGCTGATGAGGGGTGTTACCCAGAAATAGGTCCCAGGATGCTTGTTTCCGGTCCAGGGAAGACCAGGCTTGGCAGTGAGGACTGGACTGTTCCTTGAGAAACAAGGTCAAAACTGATTTGCATGTGGCTGGGTCTGAATTGGGGTGGCGAAGTGAGCTAAAGAACGATGATGGATTCAAGCCAGATCTGTGACTGGAGGTGAGTGTCTGAATAGTTTCAGAGCTCTGTCCATCATTTCCTTGTGTTTGCTTTATCACATTACAGCCAGACCTACTGGCTTTTACAATGCTTTTTAATAATGTATTCACTTTTGAATAACACCAAGTCAGGTAACAATCCTTTTCAGAGACCAGGTTCCAGAACTCCAAGGTTTCACCTAAAGTAGATTTTATTATGAAGTCGCCATACACGTTTTGGCCGAACAACCAGCTTGTTCACATAAGGAGGTTACCATTTTGGAAAACATATTTATAACAATGTCATCATAAGCATAAACAAAATACTATGTTTTATCCACATGTTAAACAACTAAATATTTTAAAAACAATGCATATAATTCTTACATTACTTATATTGTGCTGTATGAATTATAGTTATTCATTTTTATGTCACAACAGACATTAGCAAAATACTATCATTCCTACATATTGTATCAAATACCATTTAAACATTTTGTAGTAGTGGTGCACTTAAATAATTTAGTGTTTTACATTGATTTTACCCCTAGTTGCATAACGTGTGTGTGTGTGTTTGTATCGATCTTGCCCTAGTGGGCTTATTCTAAATAGCATGGATGTCACACAATGAATGTGTGTGTGTATCAATCTTGCCCTAGTGGACTTATTCTCACTAGTACGGATAATGTCAAGGCCAGAACTCCTTTGCAGCTTTTGAGAGACGGAAATATATTACGTTATGGATGCTAAACATCTTTTTCTTGACTTCAACTGGGAGCTAACAGGTTGTTATAAGTGTATATTCAACCCCAAAGGATTTTTGCTGTCTAGTTTAATATTGTAAGACTAATTCAATTTTCTCCATTCTTTCTCTCTCTTGCATCCTCATACAGTTCTGGGTACAGCATCTATAATGAAATATTTGAAATTTCTAACGTTGTTGTGTACATGTGCAAAGTGTCATGCGACTGGGTAGATTTTATCCATTTTTTTATCGCTCTAATATGTAGTAATACTCATTTGTGTACTTGATGTTTAGTGCTACCTACATACTGCATGTTGCACAGATATTCTAGCGCATAAATTACATAATCTGTTTTGCATGTATATGCCACTCTAATTTTATAAGGTGTAAAGTCAATATAGGTGTTTTATAGTGGGTTTCGTTTATTCCATATTTGCATGCCTTACATTTGCTGCATAAAATCCCTGGCTACCCATTAGCCAGGTTTCCTTAGTGATATCTGTTAGATTATTTCTAACCAACACATCTTGCATGGATTTTGCTCTCTTGAATATGCATTCTAATTTGCATAGTAATGAATGGCCTGTTATGGGGTCATTTTTTACTAAATGCCAGTGTCTGTTAAGCATTTTTCTAATAGTTGCTTGCTCTTTACTTTTGGCGGTGATAACCCTAAACTGCATCTGCTTATTTCGTTTTTTTGCAGTTGTCCCTTTAAAAAGCAACTCGTCTCGTTTTTATTTGTTTGTTTTGCTTTGGAGATAGTATTTTCTGCATATCCTATTCGTCTAAAAAGTAAGTTCATTTCCTGAACGGCTATGTCAAATTCTTTGACTTCACTGCAGTTTTTACGTAATCTCAAGGCTTCTCCATAGGATTTCCCAGCAATTTAATTTTTGGGTGAAAACTATTCGCATGTAGATTTATGTTTCCTGCCGTGGTTTTCCTGGATATTTTTGTCTCTACCTTGTTATTACTAATGTATATTGCCATATCTAAGACTACTACTTCTATCCTGCTTATATAACAAGTGAAATGTAGATTAAGTTTGTGGTTATCGATTCTGTGACAAATTCTCTTGCACTGTTTTGACCCCTTCCAAAAATAATGAAGAGGTTGTTGTGAGGCACATCAGGGCCTGTTCTTAGTCTCCATTTTAGTTTCATGTTTTTGCTTGACATAGTGTTACTTTTTACATGCTTCAAACTTACACAATAATGTACTGAGAAATCATTATACATGCAGATCATTTCTTAGCAAGCATTATTATGATTTTAGACATAAACAGTGCAATAGGAACAGCACTTTTATTACATAAGCAGCCTTTTCATTACATTCAGCAGAGAGGCACTTCTGCTGGGATTGTCCTGGAAAAGGACGCACTGTGGCTGAAATGCAGTCCTGCTGACTCTGACCTCTATCCTGCAAAGGCCGATAGCCTGTTCTGCAAAGTCCAGTTTCCTGATACATCACACTCAGGTATGGAGGGGTTAGGCTCTCCCAAGGGATCTGGCAGAGGGTAGTCCCGCTATATTCTTGATAGCATAGGTAGTGCTAGGTAGGAGTATAAACCTATAACCATATAATCATATAATCATATAATAAATCAATCAATCATTTATAAAGCGTAGCACTTCACCCATGAGCAGAAGTCACAATAGTTTGCCAGAATCTTCAAGAGTTTCGGGTTTTGAGAGTGACAAATTAATTTATTCAAGTTGAAACACCAGATCAGGGGGTTAGCCTCCCCGACAAATTGACATACCGCATAGTATTAAAATGATATTCTGGGAAAAGTTAACAAATATCTATTACATTCTCTTGGCTGAAACGGATTTGAGGAAATATGAATTTTGTGATCAGTTATGTCCCCTATCGTAGACCCCAACGACTCCATGTGCATGCTATAAGTACATGTATGTTCCCTCCTGCTCCAGTTCTGAAGACGCAAATATATGTGCGTCCACCGTCAACATGTCATCTTTCAGATCCGCCATGAATGGGTCAGATATTCCATTCCTAAGTATGAAAGGCCACCGACTTTATATGGTTCACTTTCCACATTTCACAGATTCAGGCGAGTAGGCCCGAATTCTGTCATCAAGCCTTTTCCTGCCTTCTGCCTCTGAAAGCTCCAGTCTGAGCCTGCATCTGTGACCATGAACTTTGTCTTACTCCCTGCGCGGCTAACGGTGCCTGATCCAGCCTGTCGCCTGCCAAAAACTGTATTTCACCTTCAAGATTATCTCCTCCTGTCTAGTAGTTTAGGTAAACATTCTTCCAGCTCCCGTGCAAAGGGCCAGGCCTCGCTGTCCTCATGCAAGTAATTCATAGCTCCGTTACCATGGAATATTCCTACCCCCTCGCATCTAGTGTAGACACTTAGACGCTTGTACACGCACTAATAGTCAGTATAGTCAGTATAGAATAAGATTCTATCCTAAGAGACCTTTCCTTTTGGATAACACAGTTCTTTAAACATAGGATATTAGATATGATTTGGAATTAGGTTGACATAACCCCAGACTTCTGTCTCCACACGTAGAGCTAAATGTCAAGTCCCCTTCACCCTCTAGTTGCACGTCAATCACACGTCATGCGGCTGCGCGTGCATCTCTGCCACATATTTCTGCTGACATTGCAGGATTCTTTTATGGATCCACCCACTTGTAACATCATGTTTAAATGACGTATTTTAGTTACACCCATGTTTAGTTACGTATGTACAGTTTATCTGAGTTATCAGCTGTCACGCCTCTTGCATCTGTTTTACTGTAATGTGTTTTCTATAAAACTGCCTACCTGTCAATAATATATGTTCCTTCCTTCCTGAACTTTCGTGGTGATGGAATAGAAGGCCCCCAATTCGAATTGTCTTCCTTTGTATAGGAATAAAGCCTTTTAAAACCTCTAATACCACGGATTCTGCCTCTTATATTTACTGAGTTATTCTTGATAGATTTTACCGCATAAAAAATAGTACCGGTAACTAAATATTTACCACATAAATTGGCGCCCGAACAGGGACACTTTCTCATCTCACGCGCCGGCGGTGCGTTGCAGGCCCGGTCTCCTGCCACAGCTGAACGGACAACAAAAACGCGTATCTGCAGGATTTCCTGTGTCTCCTTCCGGCCAAGCGGGGACGACTGAGGCTGCGATCAACACCCAGACGAGGCGGTGAGAAGTGCGAAGTATCCCGACCAGAGCCTAGCTGAGAGAGCAAGATCCGAGGTATACAGAGACCCGCCAGGTTCCGAAGTTCCGAGTCCAGTCGAGTCGAATCCAGTCCGGTCCAGTTTCAAGTTCCGTTCCGAGGCCTTCCGTTCCGAGCTACCCGGTGAGTACCATTACCGGGGAGGCATTTAACGTGCACATAGTCTGTGCCGGTCAAGACGGGTTTGGGTACACAAATCCGGTCTGCACTGTTTTAGCAGTGTATCTGTACTGTTTAGCAGTATATATAGTATGTTGTGCATATAAATAAATATTATCCAGCGTCAGTATAATGTCAGTAACGAGTTTCTTATTAGTTATCATTGTTCATAAAACTGTTAAGCGTTAAATGTTTTAAATACGTTCTATATATTGTGGTATGAATGACTGTTCATTATTGTGTTTTCTCGTATAAAGTGTGTTCTAGAAACAAGATCAAAAAATGCCGCTCTTTTCGAAACTAAGACAGATCAAAACTAGAAAAGGTGTACTCGAAGAAGCTGTTCCCATTCCACCTAGGGATACTCCAGGATACTTTATGTATCATAAGCATGGCCTAGATGCTGTATTATTTCTTGATTTATGGGTAGATTACACCAAAGAATTACCAGAGAGTCAGAGATGGCCCGCAGCGGGGACCTGGGATGCAGATTGCATCATGAGAGTAGAAGAAGAATTATGGAAAAAGAAAGCCAGACAGTCACAGAAAGATGCCATTGAATTATGGCGTAAAGAATCATATAGACGTACAGAAAAAGCACTTAGACAGGAAGATAAGAGTAAGGAGAATTCAAATAAAGTCCGAGAAAATCTATTACTTGAGGAAGGTACCCGAGTAAAATCAGAACAAGTAGATAGACAAAGAAACGCTCTTATGAATGGTATGTATCCACTTCTGGCCGAAGGGTTACCTAAGGCTACTCCGGAAATACCAAAAGACTTGCCACCCCCATTGTTTCCGATAAAAGCACATCCCAAGGGACATCCCCGAACCGCAGAAGATGTTTTCCTCTCCCGCTATTTAGATGACGCAGCTCCCGAGTATGCTAATACCGCACCACATAGACCGCTTGCCGATGACGCTCATCGCCAAGAACATTCGTCTGTACCTCCGCAACAACGCGCTTCGACACACATTCCGACAAGCACATCTGTTTCTACAGCTTTTCCCACAACGACGGTTGCTGTCTCACCCTCAACAAATCCTTTCACGTCCAGCACCCCAGACGGTGCTACAGGAGGTACGACAGACATTTTTTCTACGCCACCCAGAGGAAATACATTTTCCCTTAGAGATTTAGCCCTCCAACGTACGCCCAAACTAGCCACTCCCGACATGCTTAAGGAACTTCTAGTAGATTGTAGATATGATCCTGTGCCCGGTAAACGGGACGAAATGCTGCTGTCATCATTACGTATTAGACGAGCTGCCATATATTTAACGAAGTTACCAGGAATGAATACACATTTAGAAAATATATATCACTTTGTCCAGTCAGGGCGAGGTCCTGAAAGTATTAGCAGAGCCATGGAGTACCAGAAAGCGGAAGTACAGGGACAACTGTTACGTTTCCTCATAAACTGTGTAATTAGAAATCAAGACCGGCCTGGGGTAAATCCGGAAGAAATGCAAACACTTGTCACTTGGGGTCGGAATATATCAGAAGGAAGACATGATAAACAGTTATGTATAGTAGCTATGTACCGAAAGATCCGCAAAGAGGTAGAACGAATACACGAAGAAAGATTAGAGGTAGACGCCGCTGATCTAAACAGAGAGGAGGAGGAGCAAGAATCAGAGCAAGTAGACACGATAGCTTATGTAAGTAAAGGAAGACCCCATAATAATACCAGAGGTTTTAACGACCCAATACGTCCAATACGTCCAGAATATAATAGACATCTTCCAAACCCTATGCTAAATACAAAATCCCCTGAACACTTATTCCAAGCCGCTGATAAATTACTCCGAGATCGAAGGGGGTACCACGTGCTCGATTCCATGGACGAACAAGAATTAGCCAGGTCAGCAGTACAGTGGGCTGACAGTCCCGGCGAATACAATGATGATGTACTTGCACACACGTTTCTGAATCTAGACCCATATGAACAGCGTTTAGCTAGTATATACATGATTCAACACCTCCTTATATTATATAAAGGCCAACACTCCGATCCAGGACCCTTACCTGACATATTGACAGAACTACTCACGAACATATGGAGAGGGTCAGGTACTGATTTGATTAAGGAAATACTAGAATCCCGAAACCAATATTTAAATTTCGTATGCCCAGAACACGTCTCAGTTCCCATAATGGGAAGAAAAATGTATCACATAGATAGACAGAACCCGTTACGCGAAGTGCACCCGATCAGAGGTGCCGAAGATAATTTCACACGTGTGTTTGTATACACGCCTATAACTAAACTGGAATTATTAGAAATGAAGAAAGTAGTACCCAGTCATGACAAAGATCCAGCAGGTTTCCACCGTGAGATAAAAGACATGTTACTCATGGGAGAGTATACCTACCCCGATATTATGAAAATATTAAAAGTCCTATTACCCGCAGGTGTTTATGAAAAACTCAAAGAAAAAGAATGGGAGGTAGGAGACCAAAAGATAGATTGGACAGCATTAGAAAACGAAGAAAAGGCCCGAGCTGCAGGAGCAGGGCTTGGGGATAAGACTACAGCACTAGCAGGATTACTAATACAGGTATTGCCACGTTTATTAACTACGAAAAAGGAAGACTGGGGTGCAATCTCAGCCTGTAAACAAAAACCAGATGAAGACACTAGTGATTTCTATTCCCGATTTGAAAAATGTTGTAGTATAAATAGTGGCATAAAAGCCAGTAGTGAGTCATATCCACATCTGTTTGTGACAAAATTAGTTGAAAATTCTCTGCTACAAGTCAAGAATAGAGTATTGAAATTCGAAAGTACCTGGCAAGGTAATACCCCATCACAGATGCTACAGATGTTACAATATCATCACAATAGAATTAGAGAAGAACAAGAACACGAACAAAGACGTATGAAAGATACGAAAATGAAAATGCTTGTTGCACAGTCAGTTCCAGCTGATAGTCATCAAAAGGGTGATTCCGCAGGCCCTGCGAAAGGGACATGCAACTATTGTAAACAACAAGGTCATTATATACACGATTGTCCAGTCCTGAAACATAATATTGCTACAGGTAGAACACATGAGAGACCACGTCCATCTAGACAGGATCAGAATCAACAACAGACGCCTCAGCAGGCACAACCTAGGTCAGCTCCGCAACAGGCAGCTCCACAACAGATTGTAGTACCACCACAAGCGCAGCCTATTGCTGCAACACAAGCAACGACACAACAGATGTATCAGTATGCACAAGCAGATTATCCCGATTATCAGCGATACACATGAAATAGCCTAGAGAGGGAAGTTGGCTTACCCCTTATTGAGGTTCCTGTAGACCAAGAGGGACCTTATGTACATAGTGAACTATTAGGGGAAGACAGAAAGTTTTTACTTGATACAGGGGCAAGCAGAACAACTATAAGACACAGTGAAGTTCCAGGGGCACCCCTCTCAGGCTCACAGAATATTTCCCTTGGATTCTCAGGAAAACCTATAATTAATGATGTAACACAACCTCTTCCACTTACGATTGGTCCATTGACACGTACTACAGATTTATTGCTTACTAAATCATGTCCAGAAAACTTGTTAGGTATAAAAACATTGAAAGCTCTAGGAGCCATAATATGTTGTTCTCCGGAAGGAGTACGACTATTTTTACGTGACTTTAAAGGTCACTACGTATCCAGAGACATGGATCACCGACTGCAGAATTTACCTACACACTTATGGGCACAAGGCCCCACTGATGTTGGTTGCATGAACATTACACCATATCGAGTTACACTGAAATCAGGAATAGTACTACCACGAATACGACAATACAAGTTACCACCAGATGCTGTAGTGGCTTTACTGCAAATCATTGACGAGCTCATTGCACAAGGAGTGGTTGTCGAAACAGACTCCAATGTATGTAATTCTCCGATAATTCCGATTCTTAAAAGAACGGATCCAAAAGCTCCACCAGTATATCGATTAGTTATTGATCTGCGCGAATTAAATAAATGTATTGTGCCACAATTCCCCGTGGTCCCAGATATCTCTTCATTACTCACAGCTATTGACTCAGAAGCAACGTTCTTCACTGTAATTGATCTCAAGAATGCTTTCTTTAGTGTCCCAATTGATCCGGAAAGTCAATATTTATTCGGATTTAGTTTAAATGGACGAAGTTTTAAATTCACACGCGCACCTCAAGGATTTACAGAAAGCCCCAGCATCTATAGCCAAGCCCTGAAACGAGAACTTGACAGTATCCATATGCCAGTTAACACTGCCTTGCTTCAATATGTCGATGATCTGCTGATCACCGCTCGAAACGAACATGAATGTGAGACAGCGTCACTTACGGTTCTAAAATTTCTGGCCGACAAGGGGCACAAGGTGTCCCCTTCTAAGCTGCAATTCTGTGTCCAGCGAGTTGTTTACCTTGGGCACTCGCTGTCCAAGGAGGGAAGGCAGCTTACATCCGACCGCATCCAGTTAATCGCTAACATGCCACCACCCAAGACACAAAAGGAGGTACGGGCTTTTATAGGCCTCACTTCATACTGTAGGCAGTGGATCCCTCAATATGCATTTCTAGCAAAACCACTCATCCAGTTGACAACACAGGAGGCAGCCACATCGACTGTCCTCCCTTGGACTCAAGAACATACACACGCCTTTGAAAGCTTAAAGAAAGCTTTATGCCAAGCACCTGTCCTAGCAACACCATGTTACAGTAAACAGTTTACACTCTTCGTTACAGAACGCGAAGGTACTGCCTTGTCAGTACTCACTCAGGAACAAGCAGGATCACACAAACCATGTGCTTATTTCTCTAGTACATTAGATCCAGTAGCTCAGGCTCTTCCTGCGTGCCTGAAATCAGTGGCAGCAACAGCTTTAGCAATCAGACAAAGCGATGCCATAGTGTTAGGACACCAACTGACAGTACAAGTACCACACGCAGTAGAGGTTCTCTTGAACCGCACACAGACACAACACTTGACTATAGCGAGACTCACTGGTTACGAACTGACATTGTTTCAGCCACATATAGAAATCAGACGTTGTAATACCTTAAATCCTGCCACACTGTTACCAGTGAGCGGAACAGACCCATTGGCACATGATTGTGTTGAAGTTATTACTATCACGACGAAACCCAGACAAGACTTGACAGACATCCCTTTATCAGATCCGGACTTGACATTGTATGTAGATGGGTCATGTATGAGAACAAGTACAGGAGAGCTAGTGGCCGCTTACGCAGTCACAACAGACACTGAAGTCATTGAAACAAATTGTATTAACACTTTGTCAGCTCAAGCAGCAGAGCTCATCGCTCTGCCACAAGCCTGTATTCAAGCCACAAACAAAAAGGTCAACATATACACAGATTCACGTTATGCCTTCGGAGTCGTCCATGACTTCGGCGTACTGTGGCGAGAGAGAGGTTATTTAACTTCTCACGGTGCCCACATCCAGCACGGACCCCTTATTCAAGCCCTATTAGATGCGATTCATCTACCTACTACAATATCGATTATGAAATGCAAAGCCCACACAAAAGTTACCGATATCATTTCTCAGGGTAATGACCTAGCTGACAGAACAGCTAAACAGACTGCTCAGAATCAGACTCACACAACTGACATGACAAAGACAATAGTTCCGACACCAACACATTGCATGACAGTTAAGGATCCCGCCCTTGATGTAATTGACATACAGACACACGCTACACCAGAAGAAATAAAGAAATGGACTGAATTAGGAGGGATCCAAACAGATCAAGGATGGATGATGAAAGAAAAATCTATATGGTTTCTTCCCGACTCAATGGTCCAAGTCATCATTAACACTATACATAGTCCAGCGCACCTAGGAGAAAAAGCTATGCTAGACAGCATTCAACACATTTGGTTTAACAAACACTTGCGAGCCGCAGCTAAACAAAAAGTTCGTACCTGTATGATATGTTGTCAGTTTAATCCAGGTAAAAGCATCCCCGTAGAACAGGGTGGATTTCAACCTCCTAATCATGCTTTTGAAGTCCTCCAGATGGATTATATCCAGATGGAACGATGTCGAGGATTCAAATATGTTCTGTATTCAAGCCACAAACAAAAAGGTCAACATATACACAGATTCACGTTATGCCTTCGGAGTCGTCCATGACTTCGGCGTACTGTGGCGAGAGAGAGGTTATTTAACTTCTCACGGTGCCCACATCCAGCACGGACCCCTTATTCAAGCCCTATTAGATGCGATTCATCTACCTACTACAATATCTATTATGAAATGCAAAGCCCACACAAAAGTTACCGATATCATTTCTCAGGGTAATGACCTAGCTGACAGAACAGCTAAACAGACTGCTCAGAATCAGACTCACACAACTGACATGACAAAGACAATAGTTCCGACACCAACACATTGCATGACAGTTAAGGATCCCGCCCTTGATGTAATTGACATACAGACACACGCTACACCAGAAGAAATAAAGAAATGGACTGAATTAGGAGGGATCCAAACAGATCAAGGATGGATGACGAAAGAAAAATCTATATGGTTTCTTCCCGACTCAATGGTCCAAGTCATCATTAACACTATACATAGTCCAGCGCACCTAGGAGAAAAAGCTATGCTAGACAGCATTCAACACATTTGGTTTAACAAACACTTGCGAGCCGCAGCTAAACAAAAAGTTCGTACCTGTATGATATGTTGTCAGTTTAATCCAGGTAAAAGCATCCCCGTAGAGCAGGGTGGATTTCAACCTCCCGATCATGCTTTTGAAGTCCTCCAGATGGATTATATCCAGATGGAACGATGTCGAGGATTCAAATATGTTCTCGTAGTTGTCTGTGCTCTTTCCCGTTGGACAGAAGCATACCCGGTTTCAGATTACACTGCCCCGACTACTGCCAAACAGTTAGTTCGAGAATTCTTCCCACGGTACGGTTTACCACGTGTTGTCTATTCAGATAACGGCCAGCCGTTCTCATCCGAACTAATGAAACACGTTTCCCTTCTATTAGGCTATAAATGGAAATTTCACTGTGTCCGACATCCCGAGGCAGCAGGTCTCGTAGAACGCCATAATCAAACTTTGAAAATTAGATTGTCCAAAATATGTAGAGAAAAAGGAGTCGATTGGATAGTAGCCTTACCAGTTGCGCTCTTTTACATGAGAATGGTAGCACATTCTCGAACAGGGCTATCCTCGTATGAGGTGATCTTCGGTAGACCACCAAATATGTGGGGGACGCCTATACCTCGTAAAATCACTGACGTTGACTGTAATATGCTGACAGATTACCTGGCTTCCTTGATGTCTGCACTACAATCTTGTCGTTCACAGGTATCCGCAGCTTTTCCCGATAATACTGAGGTGAAGCCCCATGACGTGGTTCCTGGGGATCTGGTGCTGGTCAGGAACTTTGACCGGAAGACCCAACTGGATCCTAGGTGGAAGTCACCGAAGTTAGTTTTACTTACCACAAGGACAGCCGTGAAAATCGAGGGAAGAAAAGGATGGTTGCACTCGAGTCATATCAAGAAATTTTATGGACTACCATCCAATATAGAGACTAAACCCTGTATTTCCTCAAAGACAGACTCAAAGCTCCCCTTGGTTGAGCAATCGAACTCAGAACTATATAAACTAAAATTGAGGTCCAGTAAGTCAGACAATTTGATTGTTTAAGTCCTCTCCAAGGTGAATCGGTTGAATTTGTCTCTGACATGTATCCTCTGGACCGGAATAGAGAAAGAAATAATCAAATGCTGCTCAAGAAGCAAGCGTATTGTAAATCATTTCGTAGTCATTGTACAGTAACATTATTAATTTTGTTTTTTCTAAGTCTTTTGATCATCATTGTCAGCATCCTATTGCACATGTATTACCCTATTCCTAAGCATGCTTATAATATAACTGCAGAACATTCTTTTAGCGAATTTCCTCCGCATGAATTGTCCTATAGATTTGCGCTGCGCAACAACACTTTTATTAGTATGTTACATCATTCCCATCAAACCAGCAATGCCACAAATTGTTGGATATGTGGCCGACTCCCTCCCTATCAGAACTATAAGGGAGTCTTGCCCCTCTTTCCCTATCCGTTCACACACAATGGCTCCTGTGGAGCATGGTTTAGTTTGATTAATACCCTAGATTCAAATTCCGCAGTTTATCAAGACAACTGGGTATGGGGAAACCTGAACCTAGCTTTACTTAAAGTCTGCTACCCTAACCAGGAGGGACTTCCCAAAAGAACAGGAACTGATCTAGAAAATGAAGTATATGGATTAGGTAATTTTACACTTAACCTCATGATCCTGAACGTTGAATCTGAAGCTACACCAATCTTGCCCGCCATGTCAGTATTCCCAGTAAAAGGGGAATTATGTATAAGAAAGAATGGTTCCATACATATGGGCCATAGTAAATGCACCACTGTAATAAAATTCAGTGATCAAGGCAAGTCTACATTTAGAGCTTCTCGTCATTCCTACTTCATATGTGGCCAGACCGCATATATATGTCTACCTTTAGATTGGGATGGTACCTGTTACATAGCATTCCTTCTGCCACCTGTTTTCCTAGCTCCTCCTGATTATCACAGAAATACCCATTTAGTACACAATAGACGGCAGAGAGATCTCCCAATTGTCGATTACACTGAAACAGCATGGGAGAAATACACAGATTTCAATAAAGGTTTCTTTCCCTATATAGGTACAGTCGCTAATAGTAAGCTGATACGTAGATTAACCAGAACCCTTGAAGCAGTAGTGAACGAAACTATTTCCGCCTTAGGCAATTTAACAGAAGAGCAGTCTGCTATGCGGATTGTTGTGCTTCAAAATCGTCTTGTCCTTGACGTCATCCTGGCCGATAGGGGCGGAGCTTGTAGGGTCATCGGATCAAGTTGTTGCATTTTCATACCAGAAAATTCACCGTCAGTATATAAAGCCATAACCCGCCTTCATAAGATTGTAAGCCAGATACACCAGAGTCCAGGCACCTGGACTTGGTCCGGTTGGTTCTGGGGCGTGTTGTCAGCCTGGGGATGGAGAATACTATCCTTCCTAGGTATTGGCTTTCTCATACTATTCAGTTGCTGCTTATGTCTACAATGTGGGCCAGCGATTTGTGGTCTGTGTGCCACCTCGTGTATCCCACATCCAAGTATTCGCTCGAGATCCCGGAAGAAGAAAGAAGAACAAATGATGCTATATGAACAGATCGATGGATTGATGAAGATCGATATCTCCTAAGGGTCCGAAGGGGACAAGGAGGGAATGAGGAAATATGAATTTTGTGATCAGTTATGTCCCCTATCGTAGACCCCAACGGCTCCATGTGCATGCTATAAGTACATGTATGTTCCCTCCTGCTCCAGTTCTGAAGACGCAAATATATGTGCGTCCACCGTCAACATGTCATCTTTCAGATCCGCCATGAATGGGTCAGATATTCCATTCCTAAGTATGAAAGGCCACCGACTTTATATGGTTCACTTTCCACATTTCACAGATTCAGGCGAGTAGGCCCGAATTCTGTCATCAAGCCTTTTCCTGCCTTCTGCCTCTGAAAGCTCCAGTCTGAGCCTGCATCTGTGACCATGAACTTTGTCTTACTCCCTGCGCGGCTAACGGTGCCTGATCCAGCCTGTCGCCTGCCAAAAACTGTATTTCACCTTCAAGATTATCTCCTCCTGTCTAGTAGTTTAGGTAAACATTCTTCCAGCTCCCGTGCAAAGGGCCAGGCCTCGCTGTCCTCATGCAAGTAATTCATAGCTCCGTTACCATGGAATATTCCTACCCCCTCGCATCTAGTGTAGACACTTAGACGCTTGTACACGCACTAATAGTCAGTATAGTCAGTATAGAATAAGATTCTATCCTAAGAGACCTTTCCTTTTGGATAACACAGTTCTTTAAACATAGGATATTAGATATGATTTGGAATTAGGTTGACATAACCCCAGACTTCTGTCTCCACACGTAGAGCTAAATGTCAAGTCCCCTTCACCCTCTAGTTGCACGTCAATCACACGTCATGCGGCTGCGCGTGCATCTCTGCCACATATTTCTGCTGACATTGCAGGATTCTTTTATGGATCCACCCACTTGTAACATCATGTTTAAATGACGTATTTTAGTTACACCCATGTTTAGTTACGTATGTACAGTTTATCTGAGTTATCAGCTGTCACGCCTCTTGCATCTGTTTTACTGTAATGTGTTTTCTATAAAACTGCCTACCTGTCAATAATATATGTTCCTTCCTTCCTGAACTTTCGTGGTGATGGAATAGAAGGCCCCCAATTCGAATTGTCTTCCTTTGTATAGGAATAAAGCCTTTTAAAACCTCTAATACCACGGATTCTGCCTCTTATATTTACTGAGTTATTCTTGATAGATTTTACCGCATAAAAAATAGTACCGGTAACGAAATATTTACCACAGATTGGCCACCTGAGTTTGTTAGAAAAGTCCCACGAGGGGAGGGGGGGGGGGGGGTGTTGTCATTATACCTTCCTTCTCAGTTCTTGTTTCTGATGTTGTCAAACAAGTACATGTCACACAATGGGCCACTACAAAGTCCTGGCATTATATTGCAATCATGTAGGCAGGGATAAGGACTCACCTTATCTTGTTATACCCATAAGGTCCAGCCCACAAGTGCAACCACAATACCCAATTAAACATGAATCAAAACTTGCAGTTACCAGACCATGCACAGCAGGTTAAACCATTATACCATTTAATCTGTGCTGATTTTTCGAACATGGGACTTCAAATTACACTGATATTCTCAGAATACAGCAACCTGATATGCTTGCATCTAGACATTTACACACTTGTGCAAACCCAACTAACTTGGTGATCTGCATAATTGCCGAATCCACTGGATATACAGATGTCACTTTTACGAGGTTGATACTGTGTCAATTGCATCTAAATCACATTTATACACTAATGCTGAAATGCATTTTGCATCAACAGAAAAAATACTGACTATTTCAGACAGCTGTTATAAAGTAGAGCTCGCTGGCTCAGAGGAAATGCATAATTGTGATTACTCCCGTCACAGCTTTAGATGCTGTCACCAAGGCAAGCCTGCTTAATGAAAAAGACTTACATCCAAGATGGATACAATGGGCCTGCTCCTTAACAGCTACTGATGTTGACTATATCTTTGAAACTACCTTGCACATGCAAGAGCTCCTCCAGTATGAACAAGAATACCCTGTGCTCAGTGACTTGTCCCTTGATCAGTATAATTACATAATATATACTGACGGTTCAGCTCAGCCCACAATAGGCACCAAGCAACAATATTCTGCTCCTTGCGCAGCAGTTTGTGGTGTCATGAAAAAATGGAGAAGTGCATCAACAAAAACATTTACACAATCCTTAGGGGATTGTAGCGCTCAGTTGGCTGAGCTAAAAGCTTTAATCTTGGAACTAAAAAATAAGGATCCTGAATTCCCCACACTCAAAGTGTGTGATTTGTGTTATTGTGTCCAGTCTTTTAATGAACATTCACATTATTGACGCTTGAATGGATTCAGAGATTCTAAAAGAAATACTATCAAGTATGGATTGCTTTGGGGACAGGTGGCACACCTTAAAGAATGTTTGCCACGCGCTCATGTAATTCATACATTGAGTGACTGATGAAGTCGCCAAATCAGTGGTTCAGACTGCTGTTGTTGCCGCAATTACTCGTTCACACCCAAGGGTGGATGAAGACATCATGGCTGTTGTCAGTGATTGCTGCACTGGCATTCCATTACCAAAAAACAATCCAGCAAAATACTCCTACCTACTGAGTGCCCAAAACATTCATTTTGCTTGGATTCCCGGGGTGTATGATCAAGTGATACAAAACCAGGACCACAGACTAGAATTAATCACAGCTGCTCATTAAGGATTAGTGTCTGCCCATGCAGGTGTGGCAGCAACAGTTTCCTTACCACAGAAACTATATTGGTGGCATGGTCTGTACAGACAGACTAAACAATATGTGCTTAGCTGTAAAATTTGCCAGCAAATTAAGAGCTCCACTGCAGTACGTACACCGCAGACTCCCTTACTCATTACAAACAAACCACTTGCCTGTATATATCTGGATCACTGCGGGACTCTGAATTTAGATGACGCATTTAAATGTATTCTTTTGGCTGTAAATTTATTTTGTAGATTTCTATGGGTGTGGCCACAACAATTGGCTAATGCTCGAACTGTTATTAAGGTCTTACAAGTCTTTATCAGGACATATGCAGTAGCGCATTCCACTCGGACCATGGACCGGCATTTGCATCTAAGGCTTACCGGGATACCCACCATAGGAACCCTGGGTGTTTCTGTGCATTATTCCTCCCCCTATCATCCTGAGGGAAATTTGATAGTGGAAAGGAAAAACAGTAATTTAAAGCAGTCTTTAATTGCTAGAGTATTAGATTTAGGTCATAGTTGGATCCATCACTTTTTTGGAGTATAGAGAACTTTAAATAATCTGCCTAGCCGATCCTTGTGTCTCCGGACTCCCTATAAAACCCTCTTTGGAGTCCAGATGTATGTTCCAGATCTCGACAACCCTGGTGCAATGGTGGCAGACACCCTTTTTTTTCATCAATGAATGTTTCGCTGTCTTACCGGAACTACAAGACTTCCAGGATGAGCGCTCAAATTCAATTTCCAAACATTCTGCCACTGATGAAGTGAAGGTGCACCCAGCAACTTCTGGCCGGTTTCCTCAACTTGGGGAACTAGTTAGAGAGAAGATTGCAGGAAAAAAGAATTTGGCCCATCCTTGGCATTGCAGGTACCAGAACTGTGATTTTGCCACTTCTTGCTGGTTGTAGAAACAAACGGTTTGTGTCAATTTATCTCATCAAACCACACCATGTGGCAAGTCCTACACAGTAAGCCACGAAGCCTCCTTGGTGGCTTATCTCGCTAACAAACAGGAAATTCCTCTACAACACATAACACCTGTTTCCTCACGTTACCATACAGTAAATTCCTCTACAAATACATAATATTACAAGTGTTGGGGACTTCAGATGCTGAAGTTTTGCTACTTCCTGTTACTACTGCTGATACAGGATGCACATCAGATGTGAATTTACAGTTTTCTACTGCTGTTGCTAACAACAACATTGTTTATTACCAACCACCTTTGGAGGTGTCAACCAGTTCTCCTCTACCACGTGAGGCTCCTGTTTTTAAACAAACTGCCTCTGGCTACTTTGCCGACATTGATGATTTTTCTTCTGATTATTCACATACTACACTATATAGTGCACATATATCCCTTCTTTGGCTGAAACAAACATATCTGATTCCTCCATGGTCCTAGCATTTCACTACTTTTCCTCTTCGCTTGGAGTGGATTTGTTACAGTATTTTTCTTGCTTTCAAATGGCCATTACCTTCCAGAACGCTCTGCTGTCGAACCGGTAGATGGTGTATTAAAGCCTCATTCTTCTTCTCACAAAGCATCTTGTGAAAATTTCAACATTTCCTGTCTCTGTAGGAATTGTGTGGGATAAGGTATCATTGATATTTTTGGTCTTACAGAAACACTGCAGATTCCTTATGTTTTTTAAGTGTCTATGGACGATGCTATTAATCCTGGATCCAACTCCGATGAGTGCGATGTGGACACTGTCAAAAGCATGCTTTCTGAACTAGATTAAACAGGATTTGGAACTGAGGATATGTATTTAAATTCTGCTAATTATGGTGAAATGTTTTGCTATCAACACTAGGCCCATCACACAGAGCTAGTACTTCACGTACAGTTTTTGATTTCCACACAATGGGAACATTGCCCGACACTACCAGTGGGTAGTTTAAAAACATACATGAAAAAGTTTGCATATTATTCTGATCACATTGCTTTAAGACCCAGTTTCTTATTATTATAGGCTTACCCCTTCCCCAGCGAAGAAAAATATGCTGAGCCACGTAAAATGAATCAATTCAGATTCATTCATTCACTCATTTCCCAGTTGACTATACAATACTAGGAATATTGGAAGGAAATCAATTTGGGGAACACAACACTGGCAAGTCCAGGGCAATGAGTTTTTATTTAGAGCTTGACTGATCCTTGACAAATGATTTTTCTGAACGAAACAGTGCAGCAAACTACCTATCTAGGTTTGCCTAAAATTAAAGAAATGACCACACCTAGCTTTCCCTCTATTGCAAATTTTGATAATTGGCAATACCTTGCAAGTTTTACAGAAAAGCAGCTCAATAGTAGTGCACAGAATGGTACATATAACTCTTCAATTTCAGGTTCAGAAGGGTGGTTAATGTGACCAGTTGACACTAATGATTTTAATGTATGTTTTTTAAACTCCACTATGGGTTTTAAAGCTAGCAGACAAGACTCCATTTAGGTGCAGTCCCAACATTCAGGGGTACTTACCACCTATAGTGTAGGAAAGTTGTAGACTGACCCAATGACAAACTGTGGGTACGGTGAGCATTGGAGCTGGCAGGGGGCCCCCCTCCCTGCCTGGGATTCCCCTGCAGACCCTTTTCCTTTTCCCCTGACAGACTCCTGTGTCCCTGCACCATCCTGCACAGAATAATAGTTAATAATTAGTTGCTCTCTGAGTTACAGAATCTGGGTCATTTACCCTAGGTGCTCCCTTTCTCATACTGAGTGGCATATAAATATAAACTACAAGCTGCATACATAATAGTCAATGCCCTAGGCTGCCACGATTATACAAAATTGGTCATGGACTCTGTCCCATGAGGTAATACCACGTATCAGGCTGTTAAGGATAGTGCTATATAGAAATTGGAGATGGCGGCCTAGCCATATCTGAATACAGCAAAGGCATGCTATATTTTGAACTGTACACCATGAATGCTATGAGCTGATATATTGTCAGATGTTAAATTAATTGTTAATAAAAATATGTTTTTGAAAGAAAATAGCGTAGGAAAGTTATGCGAGCAATGGTTATCTGCAGTTAAAGAACATCCTTCTCTCTATTCTCATTACATGGATTTACAAGATTTCTTTTTGGGTCCTAGTTCACCACGTTCTAAAAGATTTACATCTGCCACTTACAATGAATTGTGGAAACTTTCTCAGCGAGAAGCCACGGAACGCTTAAGACAAATTGACAGGATACATTTGGAAAAGCTGTTGTAGATAATGGCAAGGCTACATTGTCGACTTGTATTTATTCTTTGAATAATATTGTATCATCTGCATTCAATATAATACAGAATGAAGTCACTCCTCCAGCATGGTCAAAGTCAGCTGAGATAGATTATGCAATTGAGTTGCACATTGCAGGTTTTAAAATCAAACTGTGTGCCTTGGAAACACTTGGGTGCAACAGAACTGTTTTTGCCACACAATTTAACATGCACACAAAGGCTAATGGCTAAGAAAGATGCGACATACACAATGCTGAACATCGAGCATTTAGAGAAACTTTCTTACACAGTAGCCAAAACACCATCTGCTGCATGGTTAATCCACAGCTTTATTTCATTACCAATAGCCACATTTCAGTTTACATCTTGCCTGAAACACTTTCAAGTAGGCAGATATGAAGCCTTAGGGGAGAGTTTTGTTCATAAAACCTGGGTTTTATCCTTTGATTACAAATGTTGGAGTGGGGAAACTGAAGTATTTATTAGCAGAAGTGAAACTTCGCTCAGCCATTCATTAGTTTGTAAAAAGGTGACACTTCATGGAGCATGCAATCCATCCATAGGCAATTTGGCGTGTATCTGAAGGGCGTCCCTGCCTTCTTAATTAGGTCAGTGTTCAATTTACTTTCAAATGGAAGTTATTTGACCCTGAATGATCAAGGTTGTTCTGGGATGAAACCGGGAGTGCCATATGTAGTGACAGTTTCCAGGGTAGTGACTTGCTATAATAAGTGTTATTTCCTCCCTCTCACAGGATTAGGGAAGTTACGTTTGGCCCTCAATTCCAATTTTAAATGTTAACTTTGATAAGTTAAGTCGACTGAAAGCCTTATTGTTTCGGAAGGACGTGGCCTTAACACCTGTTCAAGAAACGTAGGAACTCCGAGTTGCAAGGTCTTCCTCTGAAGTACAATCACCATTGTGCACAAACCTACCACAACATTTTGGTGATCTTGTGCACTGCATATTTAATGCATCAAATGCCGCGGGAATTGTACACTTTTTTTAAAGCTTCCAGACAGTGTTTGGAGTGGTTCTGTCCTTATTACACTATTTGGGTTCCAGAGTATTTGGAGGCATACTGCTAGTGTTATTTCTCTTCATTGCTGTTGAGGACCTACTCATGCTGTTCCGCAATGGATGTTCACTATATCACGTTGGTGTTTTTCAATTGATAATTACTTCTTCATGCTTGTTTAACCCCTTCCCTGCTCATGACGGAACCACTCCGTCATGAGCCACGGTCGCGCTGTGCTCATGACGGAGTGGTTCCGTCATGCTGCGGCCGTTGGCGGTTGCTCCGCCCACGCGGCGCCTTTTCCCCGCCTGTGCGGGCGTGTAACGTAAGAGGGCGGCGCCGTGACAGAACCACTCCGTCATGAGCACAGCTCGCACGTGACTCATGACGGCGTGGTTCCGTCATGAGCACAGCGGCGCCGCGCTCACCGAAAAACCCCCCAGCGCCGCGGCGGAGTTCGCGCCGCGGCGAAGGGGTTAATCTTTCTTTCACTGATACTAAAAACTTGTTTACCTTCTCTTGATCTGTTTCTTTTGATAAATCATCAATTATTTTTCTATCTGTCATGATTGTTTGTCTGTCAATATCTGTGTGTTTTATCAAAATTTGTATCAACCACAGGGTTAGCTGTGATGCTCTGTGCCCGTTTCTTTAGGATTTCGGTGTGCAGATTTTCAAAGCTAGGTGCTACTAAAATCCGTAGTCCTCTAGGAATTCTGCCCACTTCGACATACTTTTCTAAGGATTTGCTTTCCCACCATTTTGTTAAATCATTGCTAGTTCATTGTTCCAAGTTTCTTAATTTGACCATCAGCTCACCTCTTTGGGTTAAATTTCGCTGGTTTTTATCATTTAAAACGGTATGTTTTAACTGTCATTTTCACCTAACTATAATGTCCTTTTAACCTTTGTGTTTTTTCAGTGAATTTCTAAAGTTTATTTGAATACCTAACTATTGCTATCACTTTAAACTTTGTTTTTTTCAGTGAATTTCTAGGGTTTTTCTTTTTAAAAAGTAGGTCACTGTCAATACATAAAAGGCAGGTCTATTTTTTTTCTCAAGGGGTCATTGCAATGACTGTCAATAAACATTTAAATGCAGCATTTATAGTCAAAACAACATTGTTGTTAGAGTCATTATGTTACATTCTTCAAGGCACATAATGAAGTCATAACACCAACCACAAGGAGTGCTGTGAACACAGTGTCTTATCAGAGTCTTATAAAGCACGACTACTCACCCGTGAGGGTCTCAAGACGTCGGGGGGGGGAAGGGGGAGAGAGGCTGGTTCTTTAGTTCAGTCGAATAGCCTGGTCTTGAGGTCCTTCCTGAATTGCAGCAGCGATGGTGATTGCCTGAGGTGCACAGGAATAATCTATTCTATTTGCAGGAACAAGATGCCCTTACTAATGGTATTTTAATCTCTGTTAAGATGTTACTGCATTCTTGAGGTAAATTTAGATGTCCGTATTGCACAATCTCAAAATCTATGCGACAAAATTCAAGGACAGCAGACTGCAATGGTAAAATGTCCTTGCATCCTGGTCAGCATTTTTGGTTTAGATGGCAGCCTCATTTGTGGTCCTATCGACAGGTGAAGGAGCTCTAGGAACCACCACTGCCTTGGGCCATTTGGAAGCAATTAGAATCCTCTTAGCCGTAACTTTTTGCAGTATTATATACAGATCTATTTGAGGAAGATCTCAACCTGAGGATCTTGTAGCATGGCATCAAAAACTAATTTCTGGGTCTCTAGGTAGAATCTGTAGGCGAAGTATGCATCATTTTGCAACATTGTAGATAGATTTATTTGAGGGTGCTCGCAATCAGAGGAAATTGCACAGCTTCGACAAGAATCCATTTGTGGTTATCTATGTAGTCTCTGTAGAGTAGTCAGCTTTATAGTTTTAGAGGCCCTAAGGAGAATTGCTTTTTTAGGAAGGGTGCTGGATCTTGTATTTCCCTCACTTGCTGAGGTGGTACACTCTGGTCTAATAGTCCATTTGAACTGTTTATCATCAGGAATGTAGGAAGGTTTTGAGAGTAAGAAGGTCTGCCCTCCTCTCTGGTACACTGATCTGATAAAGACATTCATCGTATGAGGATATGCCTTGCACTGTCAAACTCTGAAGATGAGCTCACCTTCCTGTAAAGGAGGGAGCAGTCATGATAGTTTGAGATTAAGTATCTTTATAAAACTGACCTCTCTTCAAGAGATTCAACTTCTTGAACCCATGAACACACTACTGGCTGCTAGAGTCCAAAGTATTTTACTTTCCTAGTCAGCTTCCCATTGATACCGCTGGTCTTCAAGCATTGTTGCAGAGGTTTCATATGGAGCCTTGCAATCAGACAATGACAAATACGCTATCAATCCCAGTAGGGAAGATATCTTGACAGGAGTTGGTGAAGAAGTCTGTTAGAAATTAGGTTTTTGGTTGGCTAGGGTATACACCTAAGCCAGGCAGAACCCACCATTCAAGTCAGGGTAAGAGAGTTACACGCCCAAGATATCCCCTGCTCACCTCCTTGGTAGCTTGGCAGAGCAGTCAGGCTTATCCCAGAGGCAATGTGTAAAGCGTTTGCGCAACACACACCCCCACCAGTGAAACCCTAGGCACACCACAAAAAGAGTCTCCACACAAGGTTATATAAAAATACCCTTTGTATCACGTATAGTGCAATAAAGTAAATCATTGTAAATCATTGTAGGTGGTGCATGTCATAAAAATACCATGGAAACATCAATACTTCACTGGTAAATGCAACTTCTGGAAAGTATACTTATTATATGGTCTTAGTAAGGCATAACACCTGCATTTCCGAATATCCCTGTACGTGAAATTCCATAATCATCCATGGAGCCTCCTCTGCGCTCCTAATGAACAAGTTACTTACCTTCGGTAATGATATATCTGTAAGAAACATTAGTAGTGATCGATTCCTTACCTTAGAATTACCCCAAGGCGTTAGACTGGATCCGTAAAGTTTCCGTCAGCAGTACCCATGAGAGCCGTAAGGTGGCGTTGTGAGGCTCCACGTCCGTCGTTAGTGTCGTGGTCGCCGAGATGACGTCGTGGCAGCTACTTAGATGCCGCCCTCGCGCGCTGACGTCAGTTCTGTACACAACTTTCCGCGCCAGGAACACAGAGCCATGCAAGAGACTAACCACTGGTGCATTGAAATTAGGGCCCTAAAAGGGATGACCTTAACCCTAGAAATCAGTTCGCAGAACGGGGAGGATGAGTGGGGCGGTAAGGAATCTATCACTACTAATGTTTCTTACAGCTATATCATTACCGAAGGTAAATAACTCGTTCATCTGAAAGAAACACATAGTGATAGATTCCTTACCTTAGAATAGATACCCCAGCAATACCAACCCTGGTGGTGGGTCTGCGAACCAAGATCACACCAGGAAGGTCCGGAGAACAGAACGGCCAAAGAAGCCGTCTCTCCGGACTTGGCTGTCCAGGCAATAGTGCTTAGTAAAAGTGTGCAGCAATGCCCACATAATTGCCTGACAGATGTCTTGTAAGGGGACACCACGTCCCAACGCCGTAGTGGCTGCCGTCGCCCTGGTGGAATGGGCGCGCAGCCCCAACGGAGGGTCATTTTTAGCCAGAGAATAACAGGCTTTAATACACAAGACGACCCATCAGGAGATAGTCCGCTTGTGTACGGCCCGACCTTTCTTGGCGCCAACGTAGCCAACAAAGAGCTGGTCATCCACCCGGAACTGTTGTGTGCGGTTCAAGTAAAACGAGAAGGCACGTTTTGGGTCCACACGGTGCAGCCTCTCTTCCTCTCTAGAAGGATACGGAGGTGGAAAGAAGGTGGGCAAAGTGATGGTTTGCCCGATTTGAAAAGCTGTGACAACTTTTGACAGAAAGGATGGACGGGTTCTGAGCACAACCTTGTCCCGATGGACAGACAGAAAGGGAGGTTTACAAGAAAGAGCCTGGAGCTCACTCACTCGCCTAGCGGAGGTGATGGCAGCCAGGAAAGCAGTCTCCAAAGTTAAGAGACGTAGAGGACAGTTGTGAAAAGGCTCAAAGGGAGCGCACATCAAATATGTGAGAACCAGGTTCAAGTTCCACTGCGGCATCACAAAAGGAATAGGAGGGAAAAGGTGAGTAATGCCTTTGAAGAATCTATTTACAACAGGGGACTTGAAAAGAGAGGGCTGATCAGGGAGCCTAAGAAAGGCTTAAATAGCAGAAAGGTAGCCCTTGATAGTGCGCAGAGCAGAGCCCTGCTGGGCCAAGGAAAGAAGGAACAAAAGGATTTCTGAAAGAGGGTCAGAAAGGGGATCCACAGTCTTTGCTGTGCACCATGCCACAAATTTGTTCCACCTGCAGGCGCATACCAAATTAGTGGAGGGACGCCTGGCTGCCAGAATGACATTACAAACTTCAGGAGGCAAGTCGGAAGGAATCAACTGCCGCCGCTCAATCTCCGCGCAAGGAGGTGGGGACTGGACAGGTTTGGGTGGAGGACCATCCCCTGCTGCTGCGACAGAAGATCCTCCCGAAGAGGCAGTCGGATCGGGGGATTGATGGTCATACTGAGTAGCTCGGGATACCATACTCTTCGAGCCCAGTCCGGAGCCACAAGGATTACTTGTGCCCGGTCGTGCCTGATCTTCTTCAGCACTCTGGGCAGAAGTGGTATAGGCGGAAATGCGCACAACAGACTGCAACTCCACTCGCGACAAAAAGCATCATCGAGCGAGCGCCGCCTTGGAAATTCCAACGTGCATAACTGCTGACATTGCGCGTTCTCTTCGGTGGCGAATAGATCTAACCAAGGCTCTCCCCACTGCTGAAAGAGACCTTGCGCCACGTCCGAGTGAATGCGCCATTTGTGATCCATCATGCACCTGCGGCTGAGTTCGTCCGCCATGGCGTTCAATGAACCAGCCAGGTGTTGAACCACCAGGGAAATGCCCTGATGTTCCAGCCATGTCCAGAGGTGCAGAGCCTCCTGACATAGGGTCCACGACCACACCCGCCCTGTTTGTTGCAATACCACATGGCGGTGGTGTTGTCTGTGAACACCTGCACTACCCTCCCCTTGACAGAGGGAAGGAATGCCTTCAGTGCAAGTTGGATCGCCCGGAGCTCCAGAAGGTTGATATGAAGCTGGCACTCCACCGAAGACCAGAGGCCTCTGATCTTCGCCTTTCCCATGTGGCCGCCCCATCCCAGACGCATCCGTCACCACTGTGTACTCCGGTTGGTGAAGGGAGAGGTTTCTGCCATTGATCCAATTCCGGTTTGTGAGCCACCACTGCAATTGTCATGCAGTGCCCTCTGAGATCTGGACGGACTCGGACAGGTTCCCCTGATGCTGCGCCCACTGGAACTTCAGGTCCCACTGCAGAGCCCACATATGCCATCTGGCATGATCGACCAGCAGGATGCAGGAGGCCATGAGGTCTAGCAGCCTCAGGGTCAGCCTGACCGAAACCCAGGATAGAGGCCGAAAGATCGGCCTGAATAGCCTGGACTCGCCGTTCGGGAGGATATACCCGAAAGAGCGTCGTATCCAGAACCGCGATGAAGAGGAGCTTCTGAGAGGGAATCAGGCACATTGATGGAGAACCCCGGCAAATGCAGGAGTATGGAGGTGGGAGACGACTGCCTGGGGCGATCCTGCCTTCAACAGCCAGTCGTCGAGATAGGGGAAGACTGGAACCCCTGATCTGCGCAGATGAGCTGCGACCACCGCCATCACTTTCGGGAACACCTGAGGGGCGCTGGAAAGGCCAAAGGGGAGCCCGGTAAACTGAAGTGCTCGTGGCCTACCGTAAACAGCAGGTAACGCCGGTGGGCCAGCAGGACGGGAATATGGAAATACGCGTCATGCAGATCCAACGCTACCATTCAGTCTCCGGAGTCGAGAGCAGACAAGACCTGAGCCAGAATTAACATCTTGAACTTCTACTTCCGGAAGAAGCGATTGACATTCCGGAAGTCTAAGACAGGACGCAGACCCTTGTCCTTCTTGGGCACCAGAAAGTAGTGGGAGTAACAACCACAACCTACTTCTGGTGCAGGAACACGCTCGATGGCCGCCTTGGCCAAGAGGGCCACAACTTCCTGTTGAAGAAGTGCCAAGTGATACCCTGACATGCGGTGGTACTGGGGTGGCATGGCTGGAGGGGTAGTCTCGAAGGGGAGGGAGTAACCTCTTCGGACTATTTGTAAAACCTACCTGTCCGTAGTGATGATGCGCCAGTGGGGGAGGTGATGGTGAATCCTGCCACCCACAGGCATTTGATGGGCCTGAAAAACAAGACTAGGAAGATTTGGCGGCAATGGTGGCCTGGGTGGAGGTGGACTGACCCGCCTGCTGGCCCCCTGACACACCTCGTCGGGTCCCGTGGCCGTGCTGGGACTGTTGCTGCACAGGCCTGTGGCTCTGAAGTGAACGTGTCGGGCGGCCCTTCCGTGTCCACGAAAGGAGCGAAAGGCAGAAGGTGGAGGAGGCCGAGTGGCCAAAAGGCCCAAGGACTTGGACGTAGCCCGTGAGTCTTTAAAAAGCTCCAACGCACTATCTGCCTTGTTGCCAAAAAGGCGAATGCCATCAAAGGGCATGTCCATGAGAGTGTTCTGGATATCCCCAGAGAAGCCAGTAATCCTCAGCCAGGCGTGGCGACGGAGCGCCACTGTCGTGGAAATCGCTCTGCCCAGCGAGTCGGGGGTGTCAAGGCCACATTGAATTGTGGACTTGGCTGCATCTCTCCCTTCAGCAATAGCCTGAGAGAGCACTGTCCGGCCTCCTCCAGACACTGAGGCAGCACTTGCGCCACCGTATCCCACACAGAGTGGGAATAACGGCCCAAGAGGCAAGCAGTGTTCACAGACCACAGCCCTAAACTGGCGGAAGAAAAAATCTTCTTCCCAAACTGATCCAGTCTCATGGATTCCCTATCCGGGGGTGCGGTAGGGAATGCGCTTTGGGACATGGAGGCTTGGACAACCAAGCTCTCAGGGGTGGGGTGTTGAGAGAGGAACAGGGGGTCGCCCGGGGCGGGCGATGGCGTCGGGCCATGTTCCTATCCATAGGAGCCCCTGTGTTGGGCCTGGACCAGTTGCCCAAAAGAACGTCAGAAAGTGCATCATTAAAAGGCAGCAGTGGCTCCGCAGAGGTAGCCGCCGGCTGAATCACTTCTGTCAGGAGGTTAGTCCTGATGGCCACTGTAGGGAGTTGGAGGTGGAGAGCCTCAGCCGCCCTACGCAACACCACTGCGTAACTAGCACCCTCCTCCGTAGCCACGGTAGGAAGAGTTAGCATGCCAAGGTCAGGAGAGGTGTCAAGACCACTGGCATCCCCCAGCTCCTCTGCCCAGTCCGGTTCATACTCACACTGAGCTGTGAGAGGGTCCTCAGACCCCTCCCAGTCCTCCCCTTCCTCCAAAGGCTGATGTACAGGTAAAAAATACGGAGGGTGGACATAGGGAAAGAAGGGTCCCATCGGCGTCGGAATCGTCGTTGAGTGACGCCGTTCTGGCTTTGTGTCCACATCGAGGCTGAAACCGGGGCCGACGTCGTCCAGTGCCATGGGCGACGTCGGAGGTGGTGCCGGTGGGGTCGACGTCGGTGGAGGTGTGACGAGGTCAACCGGCGTCGACCGGGATCCAGGCCTGGATCCATGGGGGCCCTGTGGCGCCGGGGCCAAAGCCGACAGCGATGCCGGAGCTGCTGACAGTGAAAGACGAGGACCCCAATCGGGCCCGCAGTGCCCGAAGGTGCGCCAGTGGGGCCCGACGGCCCAAAGAGGCAGGCCGTGGCTGACAGAAATTCCTGCACCTGGGCCGGAGTCGCCGACGGACCCAGGAAGGGCGGGTAGGCCGACGGCGACTGCATAGGCTCTGCCGGAGCCACGGGGGAGGCACCACCCGCACCCTCAGGCGCGACGGGAAGCTGGAGAGTGATGGCGCTTCTTCGACTACTTGTGATGCTTCATCTTACCTGACCCCGAGTGCTAAGACTTCGATTCCGACGAACGATGGTGATAGCTCCGCGACCGGTCCCTCAACCTCCCACGGGACTGGGACCTTGAGCGGTGCGGAGCTGACTGCCGGACTTCAAGCAACTTTCGGGACCGCTCCCGTAAAGTTTTCGGAGCCATGGCCCGGCAGTCGGGGCACGACTTGGGGTCGAGTCGCGCCCCAGGCAGTAGAGACACACGCGGTGCGGGTCCATCATCGACATCATGCGATGACAGTACCCGCAAGACTTGAAGCCAGGCATCCCTACGGCACCAGGAGTCGATCGACTCAAAAAAACAGAGACAAAATGCCTCAAAAAACTCAGTCAAAAAATGACTGGGGGTACTGCTCTCTCCGGATCTGCGCTTGCTGGCGCGAAAAAAGAAAGAACTCACGTCAGCGCGCGAGGGCAGTGTCTATGTAGCTGCCGCGACATCATCTCGGTGACCACAACGTGAAAGACGGACGCGGAGCCGCACGATGCCACCTTCCGACACGCAGGGGTACTGCTGACGAAAACTTTCCGGATTCAGTCTGAAACCTGGGGTAATTCTAAGGTAAGAAATCTATCACTACGTGTTCAGATACCAGGACTACAGTAATCCCAGGAATGTTTCTTTCCATGCGGCCAGTTTCCACATGCGGGGTGGGGGAAGGACCTCCGTTGAGGATTCTTCCCATGTTGCTCCAGTGAACGAAGCAATGTACCCAAGATATGGCTAAGTCGGCCCAGGCCTCCCAGCACGCTGAACTGGACTGCAGCAGCGCAGCCCGCCACCACACTAAGGGGCTGCTGTTTTGGCAAGAGCTGCCACTGCCGGTGGCTAGACCCTTCTGGGTCTCTTTTATAGCCACGCAACTCGGGCCTGGACGCAATGGCTCTTCCTGCTACTCACCTACTCTCTGTTACGGCGGTCGCTGGCCCAGAGCCCTAAATGGGCTCTCGGTATCATCACACTGCTGGCGGGCGTCCGGCCCTGCCCCTAACGGGACAGAGCGCTTACGCTTCCTCCTCGACTGCTGCAGCCAGCCCTCCACGCAGCTTCTCCTCGATGGTAGGGCCCTGCCCACTGCTGATGTGGGCGGAGGTCCCTCGGCCCTTCTCTCGCTGCCTCCTGGGGTTCCTCCTGGTCGATGGACCCAGCCCAGCCTCACGTATCCCCCCTCCTTCACCGAGGGTGATGGAGGCACGGCAAGCTGGTGCGGCTGGGGCTGCGGAGCCTCTGTGGTTTCCGGGGGCATGTCTCGGATGGTGCCAGGGATCCTGAGTTGCTTAACCAACGCCCAGGGTTTCCTTCACGCCGGCTGTGCAGTTGCTGGGCGATTCCTCTCTGCTCACGGTTCTGTTAGCAGCGGGTGAGGTCTCAGCCCAGAGACAGCACCGCAAACTTGATGCCCACAGAGGTGTTGCTTAGGCAACAAAAATACACAGGGCTTTCAGCCATTAAAGCCCCAATGAATCCTCTTACCCAATGTACGCTGGAACTTCCACTCAGGGAAGCGCACAGGAGCTTCTCCAACAATAAAGCGCATGGAGGCTTTTCAGCCCATAAAGCCTCAGGTAATTCTTTAGCCAATGGAAAGCCCACTGGATACTTCGATGTGCCTGAGTTTCCTAGAACAGGAGGCCAGCATACACAGGCCCTTGGAGATCCTTCTTCAAGTAGGTTCACAGCAGTTTCAGTCTTTGTCCTTTCCTTAGCAGAAACAGCAACTGCAGGCCAACCCAAACAGCACACAGCAAAGCGGCAGTACTCCTCCTCAGAGCTCTTTGGCTCTTCTCCTTGGCAAAGGTTCCTCTTGAGTCCAGAATTGATCTAAATTCTTGGGGTTTTAGGTGTAATACATGTACCCCAAAAAGTCTTTGTTCTCTTTGTGGCAAGAGTCTCTGTACCCAGTCCAAACTAGTTCTGCCTTCACTGGTGCAGCATGGCCACAGGGGGCGGAGACAGCATTGTGCAAAAGGAGACACAGCCTATTCAGGTGTAAGTACTACTCCTCCCACCACTCTAAATGCAGACCAGGTCTATTCAGCCCTGTGCTGAGTCACCCAGGCAAGACAGGGCACACCTCAACCCTGCCGCCACCCCCCCCCCCCCCCAGTGACTGTCTAGAGAGAATGCACATCTCAGCTCCTGTCACTCATACACCAGACACTAACTACACAAACAGCCAGAGGCACCCAGAATGGTAAAGCAGGAAAATGCTCACGTTCTAAAAGTGGCATTTTCAAACACAGGATTTAAAAAACATCTTCATCAAAAGGTGCTTTAATAAATTCTGAGTTCAGAGAGTCCAAACTTCATTTTTCTATCTTGTCCCTATTGCAAGTCACACATGTAAAAATGGTACAGTGCAGCCCCAATGATAAGCCTAAGGGACAGATAGCCTTTCAATAGTGAAAAACGAATTACACTGTATTTCACTATCAGGAAATGTCACACACACTAGTACATGTTCTACCTTTCACATACACGTCACCCTGCCCATGGGGGTACCTTGGGCCTACCTTAGGGGTGCCTTACATGTAAGGAAAGGGAAGGTTTGGGCCTGGCAAGAGGGTGCACTTGTCAGGACAACCTCGCAGTTTACAACTGCACGTGCAGACACTACGGTGGTAGGTCTGAGATACATTTACAGGGCTACTCATGTGGATGGCACAACCAGTGCTGCAAGCTCACTAGTAGCATTTGATTTACAGGCCCTGGCACACACAAAAAAATGCAATTTCCACAAGGCAGACCAATTATTTCCAGCATTGGAGGACCCACAGAGAAATTCTCTCAATACGTAGACCTATCCCTACAACCAATAGTAAAAAATCTTCTCTCCTATATCAGAGATACTAACACATTCTTAGTATTCTTGCAGACATAGTTTGGGAGGATGGCATGATCTTGGCTACTCTGGATGTGAATGCACTCTACACGAGCATCAGAACTGACTTGGGAATTCGGGCAGCCAGAAAATATCTGAGAAGAAGACCTGCTCAACAATGGGAACATGTGAAAATGTTAATTAACATGATTGAAATAATTATATTTGAAAAACAACGGTATAAACAGATACAAGGGGTTGCCATGGTCTCCAGATTTTCCCCTTCTTACGCCAATCTCTTTATGGGATGGTATGAGGAGGAGTGGATCTGGGGCTCAAGAGGAACCAACTGGTCCGAATCCATCATCTACTGGGGTAGATACATAGTCGACTGCATTAAGATATGGTCAGGAACAATGGAAAACTTGCGGTTATTCTGTGAATTTCTTAACTCCAAAGATATGGGCACCAAATTCACATGCCATTACGGTCAAAAAGAAATTGAATTCCTGGATGTTGTATTATACATTGAGAACAATCAGATACACAGTAAGCTACATCGAAAGCCCACTTCATGAAATGCTGTACTGCATGGTAATAGTGGGCATCCAATGCACCAAATAGAAGCAATCCCTTACGGAGAACTAGTCAGGACCAGGAGAAACTGTAGTGATTATAAGGATTTTAGATATTGTGTGGTCAATATCAAACAACGCTTCCAAGCAAGGGGCTACCACACACATACAATCATCATAGCAGAACGCAAAATATCAACAGTCAGCAGAGCAGACACCTTAAGAGACAGACAGTTTAAAGATAAGGCACCCACCAAACTAAGACTTATCACGGACTATAATGAAATGTCGATAGTCCTAAGAACAGCTTGAGGAGACATTGGCATTACTGGTGTACCACGCATTACATATAGGAGAGGCAAAACCATCAGATCAATACTAAGCCCAAGTTACCCGAAACACAAACCTAAAGATAATTGGCTGTCCCAAAGATGCAGAGGGTTCCATAAATGTGGTAACTGCAGGATATGCAAACTAGCATTGGACAACACAAAACACTTTGAAGGCACCAATGGCAGACTTTATGAAATCTGACAGATGATCAATTGTAACAGTAAATATATTATATACATGTTGAAATGTAAATGTGGTAAATTCTATGTTGACAGTACAATCAGACCACTAAAGGAACGTATCAGTGAACATGGGGGAGCCATTAAACATCGAGATATCAGATATCCCACAGCTATACACATAAATGAATGTACGTCTCAGGGCCTACGCAAAACACTCACCTTTTGTGGCATAGATCATGAGGAGATGGATCCCAGAGGTGGCAAAAGGGAACTGTACCTTAAACGCAGAGAGGCTACCTGGATTATGAGATTACGAGCGGTAGAATGAGGGTTAAACTTGGACCAGGAATTACACTACCTTTTGGGTGAATAACAACTTTGTATGCATATATGTTTGATAACCTGCGATGGCTGTATGTGAGATATGCATTATCCAGACTGTGATAACAATAACTGTCCATGTACATAATGTCCCACTGTATTTTATTAGGAGCTGCTCATGTACCAAATGGAATGCGGCCAAAGTAAGAATTTATTCTGAGATATTTGTGATTATACTCAGTATATCCACTGCAAATAAGATATATGTTATCACCTCATATTGTGTAATGTGACGCACTATCACATCCTGCTGGACTACTTTATTGTACTGGATTGCCTCCCCTTCCATTTACTATTTTCATTAGTTTATCGTTGTTGCTACATTTACTTTTCTCCAGGACCTAGCATCCGCTTAATACAATTTCCATGATCAGCTTTACCTGATTCAAATTAACAATCAGTTTTCCAGTATAGTCTCATTTCGAAGTTTCCCCATCCTTTTATCATGTCCATCTTACTTCGTATCGTTCACAAATTCACTCACTTGAAACGTTAAACAATTAAAACAATTTTTACCTGGGTAGACAATATGATACCTTTACCAAAATGACGCTTTCCCACCATCAAGGTGAGATACCAATATGGCGGATTTTTTGCCGGAGAATCAGGAATATATGCACTAGCATTGCCTCCCCCCTTTAAATACACGTGATTTCCGGTTCCCCGCACACACAGCGGCCATATTTGGAGCCGTGTTGGACGCGGAAAGACGTCCATGCACGAAAGGTAAGATTGGAGAACTTTAGATGGGATATATTCCCATGTAGTTAGCATCTTATGGATACTGATTCCTCTGCTCTACATTGCAGTGCCAATACAGGTAAATACTGGATGCCCGTCAACCCCTTATTCATAGACACTACGCGAAACGGAGTGGATGTCTTTTTCTCTGTCTTTTTGAGTCTAGCACGTAGCCTAGGGAGCATTTGGCTGACCTAGCATATTGGAGAATTTCTAGCGCTGGGGTATCTCTGACGTGGCCTTTGCACGTTACCTTAATGCAGGGGTTTTTCTAAAGTGACTGGTGCACAATATATGTTATGAGATTATCTGTGATTTAAATGCAGGATTCACTCCTTCATGACCTGCACACTGTATCATACTATTGCCCTGATACCTATTAGGAGATTTACCGACTTAAAAAGTACCTGTCTGTACTCAGTGACCCGGGTACACTACATTTGGGGGGGCCGAAGTTTAGTACATGATCTGAACTTACAAGTTCTTCTGATCTTAACGTTACCCAATGTACGTAGACGATAGAATAACTGCCACTAATTTGGGATAGTTTATATAAATAGGAAACAAGGAGACCCTACCCACAAGGAGCCTGGGTATTATGTGTTGTGAGGAAACAATAGCTCGTGTGGATCAATGATTTATCAATGCAGTATATAGTATATAATAATAAAAATGAAGGGGGTTTAAACGAGATGTCAGAAGAAAAGGCAAAGCCATACACAGTGGGTCTTATTGTAAAGAATGTTTTTCCTTTATATTACAAAAATATTCTCATAGAAAGTAGACATAAATACAAAATACAAATTGACATTATACATACAATTTACAAAAATAGTGTCCCAATGAAAAAAATAATAATCAACCTAAACAAACAATTAACAAAGTGCAACATACAAAAAAGGTTTTCAATTTTCTATTCCAAGGCAATCATAAACAAATAATGATTTAAGTTAACACTCAAGCATTCTGAGTGTTGCTTTATAGATTTGCCTTTCAAGTCAACGGCGTTTCGACCCTGTTCCAATTTAAAGGGTCTCGTCAGGACAGTCTAATAAGGGGGACACCTTATCGTCCGGGGCAGGTCTAGCGTTTAAATATACAGTGACACCGTGTTTTAAGGTGAAGGTTTAAATACTCACAGGTACTCAGCCGGGTACCCTGTGAGGACGAACCCACACGGAGGCAGTTGCCCAATGTTTGTATGTCAGCTGTTGAAGTAGCTCGATACAGGAATTAAGTATTATAGCCAGTCTGCCGAGGCTCCAAACTGCTAAATAGCTGTCGTTATATTTCCAAGAGTCCAGTCAACTCTTTTCTTTACTTCCAGGGTTACGAATATCCCGGAGGGTGCTACAGCAGGCGATTGATGTCCTGTCTGTTTGGTCCTGACGAGACCCTTTAAATTGGAACAGGGTCGAAACGCCGTTGACTTGAAAGGCAAATCTATAAAGCAACACTCAGAATGCTTGAGTGTTAACTTAAATCATTATTTGTTTATGATTGCCTTGGAATAGAAAATTGAAAACCTTTTTTGTATGTTGCACTTTGTTAATTGTTTGTTTAGGTTGATTATTATTTTTTTCATTGGGACACTATTTTTGTAAATTGTATGTATAATGTCAATTTGTATTTTGTATTTATGTCTACTTTCTATGAGAATATTTTTGTAATATAAAGGAAAAACATTCTTTACAATAAGACCCACTGTGTATGGCTTTGCCTTTTCTTCTGACATCTCGTTTAAACCCCCTTCATTTTTATTATTATATACTATATACTGCATTGATAAATCATTGATCCACACGAGCTATTGTTTCCTCACAACACTAATTTGGGATAGGACATATTGTGGAGGACACTCCTTACCGTCATGTCTACTTTGCATATGTATAAACTGCGAACAACAATAATGAGGGAACATATTAATTAGATTTCAGATCCTATCAAGGACTATAACATACACAACTTGGAGCAACATTACCATTTCCCTCTCTCCAAACGGCCGGGTGGGAATTATAACCGCCACAGAGGTAGGACTAGCCCTATTTTATCAACCCCATTTAATGTAATTGTGGATATCAAGAATGAATCTTTATATATGCTTACCCAGCACTTATATCACCTTTATAGGTTTACCATGTTTTTTCGCATCCATACAGGTATGCTCCCATCAAGTATTTCTCATGAATTTTTATCATAGTCACTCGCACCATGAAGATATCTGATATGAGCACTCCCCATTCCATCCGAACATATTCTGTGTTCTACCACCATTTTGTTGCACTGGCAGTGATACTGATAGGTGCACCACGGCCTACAATATTATCTCATGCTTGATGTACATCAGGCCACTAGCCACAAACTTACAGTGGCCTGCAAGGTCATGAAAAACACTGAATCACAATTCCTGACCATTTTGCGGGTGTCAATGGATACGAATTGAAGTGTGGGTTTCCACCAAATCACTAACGTACAATGTAATGATCTTGCACAAGATACTATTGTGTGTTCATATAATTGCCTTTCCAGCCCTGAGGAAGTCGTGGGTTAACTCCCGGACGACGAAACACATGTTGGCTGGATCAACCAATGGAAGAAAATAAAATTACAAGAATCTAAATCCGATCAATATTGTGAAATGCATGTGTTGTAACTAAGAAAAGGTCAACTGATTTGCGTGTGCTCGGGCATGGTCCTACTTGTCAGTTAGATCCCCAGGGGTCACAGATTTAGGGGATTGAGTGGTTCCCCCTCCCTTGAGCGACATATTAACTCGTAACAAGGCAGAATATTACCGGTAATAGCGAGCGCCAACACCACACAGGGCACTATAATTCAACGCAGAGTGTACGGCAATCATGGATAACCAATCATTGTTACAATTTATACAGAGAGCATATGCACTTTAGCACTCGTCAGCAGTGGTTAAGTGCCCAGAATCCTATAGCCAATGAAAACAGGGTCAGAAAAATAATGGCCAAAAGGAAATTTGGATACATGTCTGGAACAGGAATGCTATAATTCTTCTTGTGCATCAAGGGTGGCCTCTAGGTAAGTCTGAACTTGCACTGGAGCCTTTCTGGGTATTTGTAAGTCGATATGAATGCATAAACAGTGAAGTAGACCTATGGTTTAGCTGAAGTCCTGGGTAACTTTCTCTGTTGTGTGATCCTTTATTAACCAGTTGTCAAGATAAGGTTAAATGAAATGTATCTGCTTGCAGAGAAAAGGCACCACCGCTGCCATACACTTTGAAAAAGTCAGAAGTATTGATTTCAGATCAAAGGGTAGTGGGATTTGTCGACTATAAATCTCAGGGCCTTCCTGTGTGTCAATTCTAAAGAAATATGGAAACATGTATCTCGCAGGTCCTCAATAAACACCCTGTCTCCTTTCTTGAAATGGTGAAATATTGATGACAAGTCACCATTCAAATGTTTTGCTTTATAAGTCATTTGTTAGCTAACTTGAGGTCCAAAATCAGTCTGAATTCCTACTTAAGACCTTCATAAAAAATAAATATCTTGGACAGATCTATTTTCCTTTTCCTTTCTGAATGGAAGGAACATGCTCTTTTGTGCACTTCTGTAGCAGTGTGGCACATTTCTTCCCAAGTAAGTGCAGCTAATGTTTTGTAATAGGTTTTGGAGGAATGAAAAGTGGTGGAGTAGGTCTTAAATTGAAGAGTGTAACCCCTACGACTGATTAGTAATGCCCGTTTGTCAGACGTAGCATCATGCCTCTCCTTTAGATGGTATGAAACAGTTTCTTACATCAGAGTGGTGCACAGTGGAGAGGAAATAGGGGCAGTTATTTTCTGGAATGAGACTGCATTCTCCCTGACGAGAAAGACTGTTGTTAGTGTGGTCTACCTCTGGAAGATCTTTTATGGTATGTCGATGTTGATCTTGGGGTTACAGGAGATATGCCCACCAAGAAGATTGAAGCCTCTGACTTGGATGGTAACGGTGGTCCCATCATCTGATACTCGGACTACTGCCTTGGAAATATTAAAGTTACTTACCTTCGGTAATGATGTATCTGTAAGAGACATTCATTAGTTATAGATTCATCACCTTAGAATTACCCCCAGGCGTCAGACTGGATCCTGAGAAAAATATTCTTAGCAGTACCCCCCTGCGTGTCGGTAGGTGGGTGGTCGCCGGGATGACGTCACGATGTCTACTTAGATGCCACCTCTGCGTGCTGATGTCAGTTGTGGCATGACTTTCCATGCCAGAAGTGCAGAGCCATGCAGGACACTGACCAGTGGTGCACAAAACTAAGGCCCTGGAAGGGAGTCCCTATCCCTAGAAGTCATTTCGTAGAAAGGTGAGGATGGGTGGGGTGGTAAGGAATCTATAACTAATGTTTGTATCTTACCGATACTTCGTTAATGAAGGAAAGTAACTTGTTCATCTGAAAGAAACCATTAGTTATAGATTCCTTACGTTAGAATAGATACCCCAGCAATACCAACCCCAGAGGTGGGTCTGCGAACCAAGTTTACACCAGGAAGTCCTGGAGAACAGAACAGCCGAAAAAGTGTCTCTCTGGACTTGGCTGTCCAGACAGTATTGTTTGGTAAACATGGGCAGGGATGCCCACGTGGCTGCCTGGCAGATGTCATTCAACAGAACTCCACCTCCCAAAGCAGTAGTGGCTGCAGTCGCCTGGTAGAGTAGACGTGCAGTCCTACTGGAGGTTCCTTTTTAGCCAAAGAATAACAGATCTTGATGCATAGGACAACCAACCCAAGAGATGGTACCCTTGTGCACTGCCCGACCCTTCTTGGCGCCCACATAACATACGAAGAGTTGATCATCAACCTGGAAATTTTTACTGCAGCCAAGTTAGAAGGACAGCGCACGTTTTGGGTCCAGACGCTGGAGTCTCTACTCCTGTATGGAAGGGTGCAGAGGTGGGAAGAAGGTGGGCAATGTGATGGTCTGACCTATGTGGAAAGAGGTAACCACTTTGGGCAGAAAAGAGGGCCTTGTGCGAAGAACCAATTTGTCCGGATAAACAGCCAAAAAGGGAGGCTTGGAAGATAAGGCCTGAAGCTCACTCACCCTGCGAGCAGAGGTGATGGTAAGCAAGAAAGCAGTCTTCAAAGTAAGGAGAAAAAAAAATCAGTATTTGTAAAGCGCAAACTACTCACCCTTACGGGTCTCAAGGCGCTGGGGGCCGTTGTGGAAATTAAGTGAGCTATTGCCCAGAGTCACATGGTGCTGAGCTGATCTGCCGCTGGAGCCAGGCATCGAACCGTGACCCCTGTGCTCCGAAGTCAGCTGTCCTGGCCGCTGCACCCCACCTCTCCACCGAGGATAATTATGTAGTGGCTTAAAGGGAGCACACATAAGATAAATGAGGACAAGATTTGAGTCCCACTGGGGCATTACGAAAGGAGAAGGAAGAAAGAGATGTATCATCACCCTGCATAGATTTGTTGGTTCATCCAAACTACAACATCGTAAGGCTGGACAGACAAATTAGAAAAGGGGGTGGTATCGCCTGCATCCACCGCTCCGACCTCATCATTACCCAACTTCACTCTGATCCCCTTGACTCCTGGGAATACCTCGCACTCTCCATAAGCAACAACTTTAACCTACTATGCAAGCTGCACACCAACCACCCCCCCTGGCAACAATGACACATTCATCGACCACCTCATGGAAATAATCACAGCAAATGTCTCCCGCCACTCCAATGATATATTCCTAGGGGACCTTAACCTTCATTGGAAAGACCTTAATGACAATCAGGTCAACATCTTTAAAGATTTCCTAGCTGACCACTTATTCAAGCCTGCACCTTGCCAACTCACACAAAAGGCTCTACACTCGATTGGATTATCTCAAAGAGAAAAGCGGTCAGGCTAACCTTGATTGCTCCTTGCAACTGGTCAGACCACCACGCTATTACCTTCCTAATACCTGGCACACTTAAAAAAAAGACCAGTGCAACCAGTGAAACCGAAACTATGGCGTAGGGACACAAAAAACTAAGAACTTGAGATACTGGCAGCTAGTTGCTTAAAGGATCTCCCCCCTCGCCCCAAGCTCTCTAACTTCAGTGAACTTACTGAGCATTACAACGCAACAATGTCTGATATAATCGACTCTCTAGCCCTGTTAAAAGTGAAAAGAATCCAGGTTAAAGACAAAAATCCCTGGTCTAATGGGTCCCTAAACAATGAAAGGAGAAATCTACGGCTAACGGAACGGAAATGGAGACAACACCCCACATCCCCCATCTAAATCTTCTTAGAAAGACCAGGAATGCATACCTCAAAAGCATTCTCAAATCTAAAAAAGAATTCTTTTAATTGGAACTGGAGAACACTAAGAACAGACCTTGCAAGCTCTTTGAAATGGTAAATCAACAATCGAACAAACTGGCCAAATCCGCTAAAGAAGCAACAAAATCCCCAATAACCTGTGATGAGTTCCCCTCCTTCTTCTAAGCCAAAATCGACGCGTTGGGAAATGAGCTGAAGTCCGCCGGTATCATCCAGTCTCATCCATCGCCAGCACAAATCAACGTATCTACACACACCTGTCAGGCAGCACCCAAAAATGAAGCTCACTGGACCACCTTCTATCTATATGATGACCACAACATTTCGAAAATTCTATCGTCCATAAAACCCTAAACCACTTCAATGACCCACTCCCCTCCAATTGTCTATGTGCAACCTACCAATTTATCCTACCCTTCTGGAATACAATAATCACCGCTTCCCTAATGCAAGGTTCCATGGCATACTCTCTAAAAACTGGTCAAGTCATCCCCATCTTAAAAAACCCCCATTGAACCCTGCTGAACCGGACAATTTCCGACCCATTCTAATATTCCCCTACTAGCGAAAGCGCTTGAGAAATGTGTGCAACAACAACTTAGCCAACACATCGCCAAATTCAACCTGCTAGACAATTGCCAATCTGGTTTCTGGCCAGACCACAGTAATGAAACTACTATTCTTCATATAGTGGATGATGCCCTTCAAGCCCTAGACCAGGACAAAACCTGTCTCTTAATTCTTCTGGATCTTTTATCTGCGTTCAACACAGTTAATCATGAGAAGTTACTAGACCGGCTCGAAAACAGGATGGATTTAAGGGGAACCGTTCTCGAATGGTTCAAATCCTGCTTACTGGACCACTCCCAAAGATTCTTAGTTAATTGTAATCTATCCTCTCCCTACCCAATTACTATCGGAGTCCCACAAGGCTCAACACTCTCCCCAACTCTTTTTAACCTCTATCTAGAACCTTTAACTGAAATTCTGTATAATGCCAACATCTCTTTCCATATGTATGCAGATGACACACAGATCTAAATCAAAGTTTAATCCGCAGAAGAGATCAAAACAATGAACAAGGCCCTTAAGCTGATGCAATGGCTAGCTAGCAACCATCTCAAACTTAATGCGCAAAAAACTGAATTTTTACTAATTTCCCTGCCCAAAAGCTCCACTGACATAGTGGAATGGACCAAATCGATCTCCGCACTGAACTGCACCCGATCATAGTGAACTCACCCAAATCACACTAGACAAGAACCTGAACATGCAAGCCCACATTAACACACTTGCAAAAAACGCCAGGTTTCAAATGAGCTACCGTAGAAAGCTAAAACCATTCCTAGATACGGCTGACCTCAAAATGGCAGTACAGGCTTTAGTTATCTCTAGGATCGAATACAGATGTGCAACCCTCTCGGGTCTTCCCAAGATCTCAATGGCTCCCCTGAAAGCCTGTCTCAACGCAGCCGCAAGACTCCTACCAGGCTCAAAAAAATTCAACCACATCTAACCGCACCTGAAGGCCCTGAATTGGCTTCCTTACAAAGCCAGAATCCAACACAAACTGGCTTGTATCACACACAAAGTGCTACACTCTAAGTCACCTTTGTATCTTGTTCATAAAATTGAGGTATCCGGTGGAGGTAGGCACTCCCAGAGTGCCAGGGATCTTATGCTGAAACCAACCTCCTCCCGGAAGAAGAAAACTTACAACAGAGCTTTCTCTGTGGCCGCACCTAGGATCTGGTACCCGCTGCCGCCAGTCATCAGAAGAATAACATCTCTGCCTAGATTCAGGAAGGAAGCTAAAACTTTTGTAATGGGCAAATTCCTATCATGACCCCTCTCAGAGCACTTTCGGAATCTGAGACTTTGCAACACTTTATTGCTCTCAATATGATCATCACCGGTTTTAAGCCTCACTAGACTGTAGATGTAGCTTACGCGATTCTGGTAGCATGGACACTGTTCAGCATAAGGCATACTTGTACCTCTCTGTTACTTTACTGGGCAGAGGCTGATGTTGTGCAATCCCCTCTTGCTGTATTTTCTCCGTCAAGTGTATTGATGATCGTCTGCTCCTAATCTTTGCTTTTAGCTTGTTATCTCTGTAAAGCGCTCTGATACCGTAACAGGTCACGTTTGCGCTCTATAAAACACTAAATAAATAAATAAAATAAATAAGATGAGTAATGCCCTTCAGAAATCTGTAAACAATCGGGGACTTGAAGAGATCAGGATGGCGAAGAAAGGCCGATATGGCTGAAAGATAGCCCTTAAGAGTGCCCAGAGCCCTGCTGGACCAAAGAAAGAATGAAGAGGAGAACCTCTGAAAGAGGGACAGAAAGGGGTTCCACAGCCTTTGCTGTGCACCATGTCACAAATTTGTTCCATCTACAGGCGTATTCTGTTTTAGGGGGGGGACGCCTGGCTGCCAAGATGGCATTACAGACTTCGGGAGAAAGGTCAAAAGCTGTCAACTGTCGCCGCTCAATCTCCATGCAAGGAGGTGGAGACTGGACAGGTTTGGGTGGAGGACCGTCCCCTGCTGCTGCGACAGAAGATCCTCCCGAAGAGGCAGTCCGATCGGGGAATCGATTGCCATGCTCAAGAGCTCGGGGTACCAGATTTTTTGTGCCCAGTCTGGAGCCACAAGAATGACTTGGGCCGGCTGAGCTTGACCTTCTTCAGCACTCTGGGTAGAAGTGGTACAGGCGGAAAAGCTTACAGGAGGACGCAATTCCACTCGCGACGAAAGGCGTCGCCGAGCAGGTCCCACCTTGGAAACTCCAACTTGCAGAACTGCTGACATAGCGCATTCTCTTTGGTGGGGAATAGATCTAACCAAGGCTCTTCCCACTGCTGAAAGAGACCTTGCACCACCTCCGAGTGAAGATACCATTCGTGATCCATCATGCACCGGTGGCTGAGTTCGTACGCCCTGGCGTTCAGGGAACCCGCCAGGTGTTGAACGACCAGGGACATGCCCTGGTGTTCCAGACATGTCCAAAGGCGGAGAGCCTCTTGACATAGGGTCCACGACCCCACTCCGCCCTGTTTATTGTAATACCACATGGAGGTGGTGTTGTCCATGAACACCTGCACTACTCTTCCTTTGACTGAGGGAAGGAATGCCTTCAGTGAAAGACAAATCATTCGGAGCTCCAGGAGTTTGATGTGGAGCCCGGACTCTACCGCAGACCACAGGCCTCTGATCTCTGCCTCTCCCATGTGGCCGTCCCATTCCAGGAGTGACGCATTTGTCACCACTATGAACTCTGGTTGGGGAAGGCAGAGGGATCTGCAGTTGACCCAATCCTGGTTCGTGAGCCACCACTGCAACTGACGTGCAGTCCCTTCCGAGATCTGGACGACATCTGAAAGATTCCCCTGATGCTGCGCTCACTGGAACTTCAGGTCCCACTGCAGAGCCCACATATGCCACCTGGCATGATCCACTAGCAGGATACAGGAGGCCATGAGGCCCAGCAGCCTCGGAGTCATTCTCACCAAAATCCGGGATAGAGGCTGAAACATTGGTATCAGTCCAAATATCCCAGACTCGCTGCTCGGGAGGATTGACCCGAAACTGATGAAAAGGAGCTTTTGGGAGGGAATCAGGTGTGACTTCAGCACATTGACTGTCCATCTCAGCGAATGCAGGAGGTCCCCTGTAGTCTGGAGGTGGGGGACAACAGCCTTGGGCAAACCCGCCTTCAACAGCAAGTCGTTGAGATAGGGGAAGACTGGAACCCCTGATCTGCACAGATGATCTGCGACAACCGGTAACACTTTCGTGAACACCCGAGAGCGCTGGTAAGGCCAAAGGGAAGCACGATAACTGAAAATGCTCATGGCCTACCGTGAACCACAGGTAATGCCGGTGAGCAGGCAAGACGGGGATGTGAAAGTAAGCATCCTGCAAGTGCAACACTACCATCTAGTCTCCAGGGTGAGGGCAGACAAGACCTGAGCCAAGGTTAACATCTTAAACTTCTCATTCTGGCGGAAGCGGTTGATGTCCCTGAGGTCTAAGATAGGACGCAGGACTTTGTCCTTCTTGGGTACCAAGAAGTAGTGGGAGTTGCAACCAAGACCTACTCCTGGCACAGGGACACGTTCGATAGCTCTCTTGGCCAAGAGAACGGTAACTTCCTGGGGGAGAAGGGCCAAATGATCCTCCGATATGCGGTGGAGTGTTGGTGGCATGGAGGGAGGGGTAGACTTGAAGGGGAGGGAGTAACCCCTTCGGACTATGTGCAAAACCCACCTGTCTGACGTGATGTGCTAGTGGGGGAGGTGATGGCAGATCTTGCTACCCACTGGCAACTGGTGGCCCTGGAAGGTCGGACTAGGAAGGTTTGGAGCCTGCTACAGGGGGGGAGGTTTGGTGGACTGAACTGGCCCGCCCGCTGGCCCCCAGACCCACCTCCCTGACCACACAGAGGCTGGGTAGCTTGCGTGGCTTTGGGTGGAACATGGTGGGGCACCCATTCCATAGCCACGAAAGGGGCAAAAGGCAGACTGCATGGGGTGAGAAGTTGATGCGAAGCCCAAAGATCTGGCTGTGGCCCTAGAGTCCTTTAAGCACTCAAGCACGTTGTCCGCCTTGTCACCAAACAGGCGACGGCCATCAAAGGGCATGTCCAAAAGGGTATATTGGACATCCCCAGAGAAGACCGACGTTCTCATCCAGGCGTAGCGCCTCAGGCTACTGCCGTAGAAACCGTTCTACCCAGCGAGTCGGCGGTATCAAGACCACACCGGATGGTGAACTGCCCGGGCCTCCTCCGGGCACTGTGGCAGCACTTGTGCAACTGGATCCCACACCGTGTGTGTGTGTAACAGCCCAGTAGACATGCGGTGCCCACCGGCCGAAGTCCTAAGCTGGCGGAAGATTCTTGGATTCCCTATCTGGGGGAGCAGTGGGGAATGAGCCCTTAGAGGATGAGGCTTGAACCACCAAGCTCTCGGTGGTGGGGTAGTGAGAGAGGAAAAGTGGGTTGCCTGGGGCCGGGCGGTGGCATCAGGCAATCATCCTGTCTACAGGAGCCCCTGTGCTGGGGTTGGACCAAGTGCCCAGAAGGATGTCGGTGAGGGCCTCATTAGAACGCAGCAGGGGCTCTGAAGAGGCCGCTTCCGGGTGAAGCACCTCAGTCAGGAGGGTTGGTCCTGACAGCCACAGTAGGAAGCTCAAGGCCCAAGGCCTCAACGGCCCTACGCAACACCACTGCGTAAGAAGCTCCCTCCTCTGTAGCCACGGTAGGTGGGAAAGGCATACCAAGGTCTGGGGAAGTATCCAGACCATTGGCATCATCCAAATCCTCTTGCCAGTCTGGCTCTTCAAGTTGGTCTGCTAAAGGGTCAATAGACTCCTCCCAGTCCTTCTCACCCTTCTCTGGCTGCCACTCAGGGCAGTAGGGAATGCCAGGGATGAAAAGCGGAACAAAATTACACCCCAGCGCAGTTACCTGCGTCGAGCGACGTCGGTCCAGCTCCGTGTCCATGTCGGTGGTGAGGCTGAGGTCGATGCCGGTTGGAGGCCCATTGGAATCGGCGCCGGGGAGGGCACCGTGAGGTCGACCGGCACCGATTCAATCCAGGCCTGGATCCTTGGGGACCCTGCGGCGCCACAGCCGGAGCCACAGGCATCGAAGGCCTAGGGCCCCCAACCGAGTCCGTGGGGCCCGAAGGTGCACCTGCGGAGTCGGGCTGTCCAAAGATGCTGTGCAGCGCTTCGTAAAATTGACGAAGATGGGCAGTAGATGCTCTGGGTCAGGGAAAGGGAGGGATGCGCTGAGCCGTCCCAGCGGGCTCGGAGGAAGGAGCCGGAGAGCGGTGACGCTCCGGGTGTCGTGTCGGCCGATGGATGGGGAGAAGGTGAAGAGCAACGATGCTTCTTCGCCTTCTTCTTGTGCTTCGATTTACAGGAGGAGTGCGAAGACTTCGAAGAGTAATGGTGATGACTCCGCGACAGGTCCCGCAACCTTCCTCTCAACAGGGACCTCGAGGTGCAGTCGGAGCATGACTTCGGATCGTGGTCGCGCTGCAGGCACCAAAGGCACACGAGGTGCGGATCAGTGACCAACATCAACTTGTGACAGGAGTCACACGGCTTGAAGCCGGTCCAACGATCGGACATCCCTCATACTACCAGGATTCCGAAGAATCAAAAAAGAGGTTGAAAAAAGTCGAAAAGGATTTAGTCAAAAAGTGACTAAGGGGGCACGCTCTCTCTGGATCTGTGCTGGCTGGCGCGGAAAAAGAAAGAACTGACGTCAGTGTGCAGGGGCTGTGTTTAAGTAGACACCGCAATGTCATCCCGGCGCCACGATAGCAACGACGGACGCGGAGTCGACTGGCGCCACCTACCGACACGTTGGGGTACCGCTAAGGAAAAAATTCTCCGGATCCAGTCTGACACCTGGGGGTAATTCTAAGGTAAGGAATCTATAACTAATGGTCTCTTTCAGATACATTGCATCTCATCATTCGTGTGAGAACCAAACAGGAAAAAGCCAGTGAAGGGATGGTCATGATTTTTTCTACCCGGCATTCACTTTTAAGGAAAAAATTCTCCGGATCCAGTCTGACACCTGGGGGTAATTCTAAGGTAAGGAATCTATAACTAATGGTCTCTTTCAGATACATTGCATCTCATCATTCGTGTGAGAACCAAACAGAAAAAAGCCAGTGAAGGGATGGTCATGATTTTTTCTACCCGGCATTCAGTTTTAAGGAGTGCGATGCAGCCATGAGGAATGTCTCACAGAAATGCTCTGGCAGACTTTGATATGGCTAAATATGTTGCATGTATGGAGGTAGTGATTGACTGATGGGAGTCTAGAAACCCCTACAGCACAATCTACAAGAAAGCTTGCCTTTGTTCCCTGGGAGAGGTCATAAGCGAAGTCCAACAGTTTTCCAATGCTCTCTGTCATATCTTCCCAAAAGCACAGAAGAACAGGCCATTTTGAAGGTTGTCACTGCCATGCCACAGACATTCCTTCCTACTGCAGCTATCCAGTTGCTCTCCTTGTTAGCAGTAACAGACGTCTTTGGGCTGGAGCTTGCTTTCTCCTTACTGCACATACTATACCCAAGTCCAGTTTGGGATCTTGATGGAGGAAGATCCAATCTTGCTCTGGGGATTTATATCTTTTGGGAAGTCTTGGTGTTGCAATTTTACGTGTTGCTGGTGAAAGCAATTTTTCTTTTGCCAATTCAGCAAACCCACTTGGCAAATGTAAAAATGGCCTAAATGATGAGCGAGGCTGAAGAGTTTCCATTGAAACCAAGACCAAGGTGGGAGGTATCTCGACTGGTATGTTTTATTATACTGCTCGCCTAAATAAAACATTCTGAAAGGTTGGGATGTGGCCTATAGGTGATGACTTTGTTGCTGAACCCATTGATTAGGTGGAGTATGTGAAGAATGCCTCAATGACAAATCTGACAAATGAACTCTATACATAGAAACAGATAGACATTGCTCCCTCTTGTGTCAAGGAGGGGACTTAACAGGAGGTGATTGGTCAGCTATAGGGGAGATTGGCACTGGCACACCTCTATGGCCGTCACCTTCCCAGCCAGACTTCAGACATTTGTCTCATCGTTTTCTCCGCTCCTGTCTCCTTCATGTGGACTCCCAGATCTCCTTGGTCTTTTTGGGTCCTGATTTTCGTGTCCAGAATCTAATTGTAATTTTGTAACCGCTGTTTTAATGTTTTAACTTCCTTATGTAAAGCGCTTTTTTACCCCCCGGGTCTAGCCAGTGCTAGCGTTCTGCGGAGTCCGAGAATCATTGGCCGTTGCCCAGTGGAGCTGACTTATGCAGCTATAGAGGAGTCTGGCTTTGGTTCACCCCTCAGCCGTCACCTACCCAGCCGGACATCGGACATTGTTTTTAACAGTTCTTCACGGTCTTGTCTGTCTGCTTCTGCTCTGACTGCTTTGTCTCCCCTGAAATACAATACCCCTTCTGGTCTACCTGACTTTCAGCATTCTTTCCCTTTTTACCTTTCCCCCTTTTCCTTCCATTCCTCATAAAACGTGTTGTCTTGGATATACTACGCGCTAATAACCTTTTGTTATTGTGCATCTCATGTTCTTCTCCTATGCCTATACTTGTAACTGTAACTGATGTGATTTCTTATAACTGTAACTGATGCACATTTTGTAACTGTAACTGATGTTATTTTTGTAACCTGTAACTCACTGATCCTCATGTAAAGTGCTCTGATATCGCCGGGTCTAGCCAGCGCTATATAAAACTTTTTTCAAATCAAATCAAACCTGACATGTTCTCAGATGTACGAACAGGAAGGTACGGGTAAGCCATCTTTCTAATGGGTAACACAGAGGTATGTCTTTTCAACATTTGCAGCTTTTGAGGAAGGTGTAAAGGTTGCAATGGTTCCTGAAGTGAGTATTCTTCATTCTAATCATCACTGGAGGTCTTGATGGCAATAGGGATGTCTCCGAAGATAGCTAAAATACAGTCTACCATACAGAACCTGAGACAATATCGTTGATGTTGAATGCACAGATGTGGATCTCTGACAAATTCAAGCAATTAGAAGAAGAGATCTAAATGCTAAGTGTTTCAACTAGTGGTGTCTTACTGCGAAAGCATGGACAGCGGATGAGAAAACAACAAATGCTTTGTTGTTGACAGATTGTGGAAATTCTACTTCGTCACTGAGGTGTCTTTGTGTTTCTGCACCATGATCCAAACTGCAGTGGTGAGGGTTATTGATGGCAAACATGCAGTAGTGATCCCGAGCTTCAAAATCGAAACGTACACCTAGCCAGGAGTCATGGGAGTGGAAGAAATGGCCTATATGGCAGGAATGGTGATCTCCTTCTGTGAGAGTTGTTTGACAGAGAAGCTCTCAGTGTAAGGGGTACCTTTAATGGCTATCCTGTGTTCTTTTTGTATTCCTCCTTTGCCTTGAGCTATTTAAAATTTCATCTGAGGTGGATCCCTTCTCTGGCCATAGGTGTTCTTTAAGATATATTTTTGCCGAATCTAGAATTTTTGGTCAAATGTGAAGGTGATAAACGGACCACACATTTATTATGCGGTGTTCTTCCCCCCACAAGCTTCAGAAACAGTGAGGGCATAAAATCAAAATTTCAAACACTCAAAAGATGATGGAAGGAATGCTTGCAATAAGTTTAACCACTAGCATATGTTTGGGTAGCATTCCAATCTGTCATTCTTTTGTCTACCATGCCTCCTCAGTTTAGACCCATCTATTAGCAAACTAGTTTTGACCTTGCTCCAACAGGAACAGTCCATCCTAAGCTGCCAGGCCAGGTTCTTCATAAAGAATATAAGCAACCCAAGATCAGTTTAGATCTGATTTGGGTTCATCTGTTGTGTGTAGCTTGGTTCAAGTACCAGAGTGAACACGCCCTGAAGTGGGCAGGGCATACCCTTGCCACTTAGGGCGGTACATCAAAAACACAAAAGGCGATGAGAGGAATGCTTGCAATGAGTCTGACCACTGCCAATTGCTCTAAGTAGCATTCCAACCCATTCTTCTTTTGCCCATCATACCACCTGCGTTTGATAACTTCAAAATTTCCTATCAAATGAACTAAAAGATGGGGGGGGCATCACACAAGTAAAAACATCAAATGAATAAAAACATTTCTGGAATTTGAGGCAAAAACCTCCCCAGCATCATTGAGATATAGGAGCATGTGATCTGTGTAAATTGATGTACTGTGCTCACCACCATGTAGTGGGATGCCGCCACCTCGTCACTCTGTCCTCACTATATTGGCAAAAGGTTCCACCACCAGTGGGCGATTGGGGCACACCCGCTTAGTCCCTCTAAAGACTGTAAAGGGTGTGAATGTACACTGGCTTGTCCTGACTCTCCAGCGTGCATCCATACATAATAAGGTGACCCACTTATCCCACTTCTGTCCCAGGGCCATGCTATTCATTACAGTGAGAAGGTTATTCCAAAGTACAGTATGAAATGCCTTGTGAGCACACAAAGGGGCCTATACTAGGATACATAAAGTACGTCTCTCCCCGGCTAGGGTATACGCACAATTGGGGCTTCCCTGGTGGAGACTGGGAGGAAGCCTGTTTCTAGCGCCACCCAATATAGTTAAGCTAAACACAGAGCAAACAGAGATGCATATGTCTGGCAAATTAGGCAGGCAGATGATCCATGCCCGGGATTTTTTCCATGCTAGGTCTTTATTTCTGCCTTATTTACAGGTACCCTTCAAAGCCTCTCCTGAGTCAACTGGCAGGCACGACAACGTTGCCCTGTCTAGGAAAGTTTTGATCTGTTTCCCTGTGACCTGACGATACTCTCTGTACAAATATTCATAGTGGTCTACAAATTGTCTGTGTATGTTAAATTTTGTGTGCACTACAGTCCGACCCAATTTCTAATTCAGGTGATTGCGATGTTTCTGCCCTCTGATTGTAATATCCAAGCTGGCAGCCTGCCTGCCCAGTCCACCTCTGCATGATTCCACTAGGATAAATTTGCAGTGTGTAAGAGTGTGTGGATGTTCCAAAACAATGGTGAACTTTTCTCTCTCTGATAAGATGGCTGCTCTGGTGTGCGGGATGCAGGAAGGTCTCCTTCTAATCTATGGATGCTCCCTTCTACAGCAATGAGCTCTTTCTCCAGTGACCTCTTAAAGTCTGTGGCCTGACTCAAGCAGTGGCCCTCCACTACAATCTTAAAGGCCTCTCACTCAGTGTCGACATGGTCAGTGGTGTGGCGATTGACCAGGTGGTACTCCTGTATGGTGTCCTTGAAGGATTCTATGAACATAAGGTCCTACAAGAACTGTGCCAGTAATCTCCAAGTGGGCATTGGAGCTAACCTCTGCCACTACTTCACAGATACCAGCAGAGGATTAAGGTCCGATATAGGAGCTCATTATGATAGCGGATGGACCGCCACCGTTGGGCCGACGGTGGCGGTCCTTTCACCATCACAATGAGATGTACCCACCGCCATATTTGGATGGCAGTGGGTATCGCGGCGGACGCAAAGACTGTCCACCGCATTTCCGCCGGTGACAATCGCACAGATTGCCTGGCGGACGGTAAAGGGCCACTAATATGGTGGCAGTGCCTAATTGGGTTGGTGGGACCACCGCACGTCTGGCGGGTGGTCCCAGTACCGCTATGATGGCGGGCGGACTGATGTACGCCCACCATCATAATAAGCCCCATAGTACGGTATAAATACTTACCATTTGTGACCGTTTTACGAACTCTATGGGAAGACATTTGTCCAGTTAATCGAGCATGTCATAAATGGGGAATAAAAAGAATATTCCTTACATCCGTTGTTTCTGTGTTTACAAGTCCTAGTTCTCTGTCCATGACGTTAACTCCTGTACTGACTTAAACATTGGGGAATCCATTTGTGGTGAGGTTGAGTGGTTCAAATCCACGTCTGCCTCGCAAGTATAGTCTCCCCTCAGAATCCCGGAAACTTTGTATTCCCCATACGGAAAGAACAGGATGCCCAAGGGGCCAAGAACTGTATCTGCCCCATGTTCAGAGAAAAAACGTAGCCTGGCATCACACAAATTCCATCTGTTCTCCCCATACACCTGCCGTCCCAATCTATGCATGTGACCTCCTTTTCAAATGGGACTCCCAGCCTTACAAATCAGAGAACTTCTGGTATCGTAGGAGAAACCTGTGGGAGGCACCTGACCGCTTCCATTTGATGAAATCTTGAAGCACCAGTTGTGTTTTCTGAATTAAGGGTAAGCCCACACCCCACCTCTTAAGGTATGCTAAGACCTTGTATTTCTTTGGCAACGTCCATATACCGCTCACATTCCATGTGAAAAATTAATATTTGTTTATGTGTTTTTCCATGATACGTATGTAAAATTCCAAATCAGATTTGATAACAATAAATCGCGGTACACGTCAAGGTTGTCCTTGTTCCCCAATCCTCTTTGCGTTATATATCGACCCGTTTATCCAAAAGATCATAGGCTGTCCGGGAATTAGTCCAGTGATATGTGAGGGATTCGAAACTAAGGTTTTGGCATATGCGGATGACCTGGCGGTGACCACAGTGGACCCGCATCAGGCACTTCCTGAGCTGATACAAATGGCAAAGGATTTCGGTGAAGATTCAGGATATTTATTAAATGAATCCAAAACACAAATAATTTGTACTGAAAATATCAGTAAAATAGATGAAAGATTTGTTGACTCAGCGACATACTTGGGGGTCAGAATTAATGCCGTAACAGCGAAAACTGTTGCTGAGAATTTTGGATCATTGAGCAAATCCATAGAAACAGATCTAAAAAGAATCGATGTTCTACACCTTTCATTGATAGGAAGGGTCAATGTACTAAAAATGACTATGTTCCCCAAAGTTCTTTATTTATTTCGTGCCATACCCCTCTTAATAGATGAAACAGTAATTAAAGGTCTGGAATCTATCTTTATAAAATTTGTTTGGCAATATGGGCGAGTCAGGCGTTCTACTAATCTACTGTCTCTCCCCAGGGATAGGGGAGGTCTGGCATTACCGAATCTGAGGCTATACCATTGGTCATGTTTGCTGTTACATATGTCTATCCTCTTTCAGTCAGAGGCCAAACCCACCCAGGGGAATTTCGGTACTCAGACGCCTCCCTCAATTTACGAATTATTAATTGGCCGTAAAGCAGTAGGTTTACTTATGCGGGAAGTAGATCGTAGATATTATAGAAAGGCTCGCTTTAAGGTATTGGAAGGGGCATGGGGGGTCTGGAGGGCAGTCTCAAAGTTTTGTGGAATTCCTAAAGTAAATCGATATCTTCACCTCCATAACTCTAGGATATTCCCTCAGATGGTAGACGATAGAAATCTGCAGGTATGGGAAAACCTAGGAATTAGGACGGTTAGTGATTTAATGAGTGGAGAGGAGATCTTGGGTTTTGAGGCACTACAGCACAGCGTTGGCATTTCTCGAAAACACTGGCTACAGTATATAAAATTGATTAGCTGGCTGAAGGCAGTAAGACCTAGGACTTTACTGGTAGACGAATTCCCCATTATGGACCAGCTGGTTAAGGGGAGCGAGAAGATTAAGGTTTTCTATACCCTATTTAGCGGTGCAATACAAGATGATTTGGAAAACACAGAATCCTCTTTGGCCATAAAACTGGGAAATCCTGATGTAGATTTAGATCATGCCCTTCTCTTACAAAAGAAAATATTCCGCTCCTCTAATCTGAAGGCGCAGCATTATAAAACTTTGTTCAATTTATACCATACGCCTGCAAAACTTTACGCTTGGGGGATAAGGGAAGATGATAGCTGTCCCAGATGCAAGGCAGGCCAGGCAGATCTGCTTCATATGTTTTATGATTGTAAGTCCTTGGTGGGAACACAGAGGGAAATAGAAAAATTCTGGGAGGGGCTGTTAGGCCAAAAAATCCTATTGTCACCCACCCTTATGATATTAGGCACTGATAATAGGTTAAATCTGGGGAAAACGGAGGAGGCCCTGGTGTTTATCTCCGTTGCAGCACTTCGGATATTAATTTCTGCAGGATGGAAAGACACCGTTGCTCCTTCTTTTCAAATGTGGCTCACTAGACTACTTGGTCTACATAATATAGAGATCTTGTTGTATGCTCAGAAAGGGAAAAAAATAGGTGATTTTGGGGAAAGTATCTGGGCTCCCATTACAAGGTGGAGGAAGGCAAGAATAAGAGAATAAGAGAGGAGGAGAGCAGGTGATAGTGAATGGAAAGAAGGAATTTAATTTTTTTGTTGATCCCGAGGGGGCAAAGGATCTATGAAGATTATGCTACAACTGGAAGTTCAAAATTTGTGTACTGATTTCTGATTTATTATGATGTCATTATGTACCTACTGCAAATAAAATAAAAAAATAAAAAAAAAAAAGAACCATAATATTGTTTCACATCATAATATTTAAGGCACAGCATTTGTGTCTCACAATATTTTTTTGACTTTATTATAGACAGTATTGTTAAATTCATAATGCTGACTGCATAGAAAATCAAAGCCAGTGGAAGCTGATTTTTAAAACTGATCTGTAGCAAAAATATGAAGCCATGAAATATTGATCACCAAACTGTGTTTGTTGAAATGCTATTATATGGTCATGTTTCTAAAGGATTTTGTTCATGAGAATGTTTGCATTTGTAGAACTGAATGAGAAGCAAGTAGAAAGAAAATGATAAATAAAGCTGTTAAAACCCAAAAAGATACGTATGTAAAATTGCTGGCTGTTCTGTTAGGGAGGCCTGCTCTCCCTGCAGGCAAGGTATTGTTATAGACGATGTGATGTGGAACAAGTCTGCAGTCACCCACTGCCAATCAATAGGTTTGGGGTCAGGCCTGTGCTGTAGTTTCCTTGCCAGGAGAACATAGTAAAACTTTCCCTGACTCCCACACCCCAGGTCAGAGTAGCAACCGCCAGCTGTTAAAAGAACTAAACTGTAGAACAGAATCTAGCTTGTGCTTCAGTGTCACTTCCGGCAAAGGGAGTATTACGAGTTAGTGGCATTAGTAAATATTGCTCCTCACCCACCATCTGACCAAGGAAACCTACATAAAAATTATAACTTAAACCTGTGCTTTGGGCCCTTTAGGTCCCCTTACGGTCTCACATGGCCCCCTCTACATAACTGACCTTGGTCATCCGGGGAGTTCAGCACTTCGCAGTTCACTTATCAGGAGAAAGTGGTCATAAGTAATTGGCAGACCTAGGTGTTCACTGAGGCCTATTCTGGGCCTCCTTCAAGAGAATGTCTCGGTCTGAGCCGCCTTATGTACCCTCCAATGTGTTCCTGTTTTGCCCTAGATGAGCCAATGCGTGGAATGTTATCGCCATCTCCACAGCTGTCGCCCTTTCCTGCATTGCCTTTTAAATATTAAGATGCACTCTGGCCAGCTTGGGTATCACCTTCTTTACAGCCATCTGTACTGCCAGCATATAGTCAGGAAAAATGGCTACTTGGCAGTTCTCAACCTAGAGGCTCCCCAGAAAGAGAGTGCTTTGCAGTATCAAGTCTTTGTCTCAATAATGAATGAGGCACACCACCACAGGGCATATCGGTCCTCCAGGCGGAGGGCACCTAGAAGACAACCTGTTTGTTCCATGGTGAAGTAGGAAGACAGGCCTTGCAGAGAAATCCACTTTTCCAAATATGCAATCATGTCGAGCCCCTCCACTCCTTCCAAGAGGCCCACCACTTGGATTTTATTCGGCCTATTCCAGCTCTACTCATGCTCAGCCCTTCAGTCCAGAGTATCCATCCTTTCAGTAAGGATTGACAATTCACTGAAGGGCCACCTAACTCAGTGTTTCTTCATATTGCTTAACTTTATCAGCTAGTCTTTTATGATCTTCTGATAGTACGCAAGAACCAATTGTAACTTTATCAATTTTTGGCCTCTTGGACCTTCGTGGAGGAGTTATTAGCCAGGAGTATTTGGTTTACTTTGTACACCAAGCTCATTTTTATTGTGTTTCAGGCATGTCCCCAATGGTAGTCTGGTCATCTAAGTGCAGGGGTGTGTCGTCCAACACCGACTTTTGACCCCTAACTGCTTCTTTCACAGATCTGTTCTTACCCATCCTCGTCTGCGTGTGATGGGGCGACAGCGGGGGGCGGGGAAGCTTATAGTGTGGGTTGCCCCAGTCACATCTTTCAAAGAGTCTTATGTTGAGCAGGCCCTCTGGGAAGATAGATGCCTTGTCTGCAAGCATCTTCAGGTGATAGGCATGCCCTATATGGTAGTAGCAGGGGAAGATAGGAATGCACCTCCTTCCGGTGTCGCTCCACTCAGTCATTCAGTACAAAGAAGGTACTCGTGCCGCATTTGACATTACATGCAACTCTCTTAGACTCAGTTGTAACACTGGGAAATTATGCCATTGCTTCTCACTAGCCGTGCTGGTTCTGAGTGACAGTGATATAGCCTACTCCTCACCTGTTGTTTGGTTGTTACAAATCACTGTTGCGCCTTTCACCTCAGGAGGGGCTCTTTACATGGGATGCCCTGATCCTCAACGGTCCCTCCAGCAGGATACTTGTCGGCAGCAGAGCTTAGTCCCTGTCCTGTCTTTAGATGTGGGGGTCCTCAAGTAAGCCGGGCAGCCACAGCCCTCAAAGCCGGGTCCAACATCCTGGTAAATTACCTCGCTCCATCAGCCATCTTCCAAAAGCATCCTGTGCCGGGCAGCAGCCTCTCCCAAAGCATTATGACAGCAGACACTTCAGCCCATGTGATGCCACAACGCTCTGCAGAGGGAGTTGGGTTCTTTCACTGTGAAGTTGCAGCTGCCATTTTGAAGACTGTATGGCTTAGCTCTTGTTTTGTCATTTTCACAGTTGTGCTTTTCCACCAATGGCGGCTGGCAGCTTCACTCCTTTAGCAGCCTTCACTCCTTTAGCAGCCTCCACAGATGGCAGGGATGGTAAACTGTTTCGTCTGTGGGTCCTCATTGCTACAGGATGGCGAGGGATCTGAAGCAGTCGGCCTCCCGCTTCCTGAATCGAGGCCATTTTGCACGCAGTTAGATATACTCCCAGGATCACAAACAAATATATATATTCCCTAACAAAAACCCAAGTTAAAGATGTGTTATACTTACGATTGAAAATGTCAAAACCACAGTAACTCTTCTGTAAAGGTTAGCTACACAACCACAGCACTACTTTCCCATACTGTTCCTGATATCATGCATGACTTCACAAGTAGTAACATTGTGAATTATGTTCTTCAAATACATCATTGTCCTTACAATTATTACACGCACTTGAAAGCCATTCAAAGGCACCAGGTGCACCCAGAAAGTTGATGTAAAAACTTAAGGGTTGCAATACACAAAAGTAAATATCTGATCTTAGAACTATGCACGTGTAGAAGTACAACAGCCTGTCGCTCGGTTCCCTCACTACTTCTTTTACCCATTTGAGTCAACTCCAAAGTTCACCACAAAGGCCTCCCAAAACACACAACTACATCATACTATCACCATCAGGGGACAAGCTGTTAGCCAAAAAGATAGCATTTTTACCAACTGTTCATTCTAGTATTTGAAGATTCTCAACTACCTCACTGAAACATTCATTCAATTCTCATATCCCAAGCCAAGCCTTTCAGAACCTAATTGTCACATAATAAACTTCTTGAGTGAGGTTCTAGTCCTTAAAGTTACCAGTGAACCACCAATGTTACCATCCTCCTGCAGAACTGTGTGGAAACCCATTTCTTACCACTATTCAAGACTGCTCTCATAGCTCACGCCCCTAAAGGAATGCAATATTGACGAATAACATTTCAATCATCTTCCTACTTACATCACTCCTTCTCTCTCCAGTAAAACCTACTGCTATAAATAGACACTACGCAAATATTGCAAAAATGTTAGGGGGAGCTTTTGTCTCATCATCATTTACCATTCATCATACCTGCTACCTTTCCTATATCAATTCAAGTTGAAAAAAACATATGCATATTATGTTGTTGCTTAGCACAACGTTTCTTGTGAAACTGTCCCTGTTGCTCAATAAATACAAATACAAACAAAAAAAAAACAATTAAACCATTTAAACAAACTTACCTAAATGTTAACTTATTTCTGTTCTCTTTATTTTCCTCTCCATCGTCTTCATCACTGTGATCAGAGAACTGACAGTGAAGAACTTCATCATTCTCTTCTATATTACCTAATAGCATCTGACTGCGAGTTCGAAATCCTGCTACTACTCGCTCCAATGAGTAGGTAGGAGGACTTGTATGAACCTTCAAGAAAAGATTAACAAATTATTTGATTTTATTAGCTATAGTCATCTTCTACAACACTGTGAAACAAATCAAAATGTGCGCATTTGTATAATAATATATTCTAACACACATGAAAAGTGGTCGAGGCAGGAAAGTTCACACGGATCATGAAATGTTTATCTTTATAGGAAGGGGTTGCAGTTACTGCTGAATCCTGGTACAGAAAGACGGTTAAGAGATAAGGTTTTAGGCATTTTCAGAATGGTAATGTCAAAGGGAACAGTCTGAAGCGCAAGGACAGCTCCTTAAACAATCTTCGGTTATAGGTGGTGAAGGCCTGCTTCCATGCTCAATATTTGAGAATCTTTTGAGTTTAAGTCTGGGAAGGGAATCGCTGAAGGTGTTGAATCAATCGGCCACAGATGTGGGGTGACTGTCCATTTAGTTCATGTAACATGTCTTAAACAGAATCCATGCCTGGAAGTAGATATTTGAGAGTAGTGGAGAAGTTTTTTGTTTTTCCACTGATTGGTGAACAGACAAGCCATCGTCCATTTTCATTTGTGGAAGGGGGGAGTGAGGAAGGCCAGTCAGCAACAGAGGACTGACCTATCAATGTTAAAAAAAAGACAAGGGCTTGGAGTATGGCTTTGAAATGGTTGCCTGGTGGGTTGGTACTCAGGATGTGTGAATGAACTGTTGTGTCCCTCAAAGAAAAGTGATACCCAGATGTGTACAGTTTCAGTGATATGCATGCTTGATAAGAAATCTTTTCTAGGGAAGAATGGTCAATAGTGTTGAATGGTCAAGGTGTATGAGGAGGCAAGGAACCCTGTTGCCCATGCTCATCAATGCATCACCTCCACCCCCAGAAATGTGCTCTAAGAAACTCTTCCAAAACTTCAGGTACAAAATGTCAAAACAGCACAACTTGTTTCAGCCAAACAATCCTAAGTAGATGGGATTCTTGATAACACTCAATGTAGGTTTAGTTGATGTTGCTTTTCAGATTAATTAATGGAAACCATTCTTTCAGCCAAAAGGCGGTGAATGTTCAAATAATTATGTATAACTGTGGGAGACCCTACATTGAAATTTCGATGAAGTCCATTTTGTCACTCCTCCTAAGGATTTCATTTCGGTGGTGGATGTTTCTCTAATTTGATTAATTTTTCCTTGGCTACTAATAACACGAAACAGTTCCCGACTAACTTCCAGCAATGTTTATCGATACAATGATACTTATGTTTAAAAATCATCAGATGCTACTTCTAATATAAACATCGTCTCTTTCTGCTCCAATAATTCAGTATCAGAAACAATTGTGAGTGCCATGATTCAGAATAATGCACCTGTGTTATTCTATAGCTACATGGCATGCAAACATTCAGAGCCCTCCTAGTGAAGGATTTGAAGTAGGTGGTGAGTCCCTTAGCTCAGTGCATGGCCCTTTGATGGCAGTATTCAGAATACCCTCACTCCCATACCTGTACATCACTACCTAGAAGACAAAAGAACACAAGGCAAATATACTGGTGTTATTCTGTACTCACTATTCTGTGATTTCACACAGAATGCATTAAGTAATATGCTTTTAATAATAGTACCTCATTCTGTGTTTCCCTGACTGTTGTTGTTAGATCATTTCACTGTTCTACTGCTTCACTTAACCACGTTAGGAAAATCTTGCACGTGTTACTCTACTGCAGTTTGAGAAAGTGTAAATGAGAGACGCACATGGCTATGAATTTAGGCTCATTTTAGAGCACAAATGATGCATTTCTAATAGCACAGAGCCCTTTCTTTTTTTAAATTAGGTTTGTTAGCCAATCAGGCCTGAAGTATTTACTCTCTCCGAGTATCAACACGGATTACTATTTTTTAAACATTGGAAATTATTTTGTGAAATCACTGGAAGCATGAAAAGACGGTATTGACAAACTGATGAAAGTGACAAGGCAATATAACACATTACATGGATGTAGTGGGCAGAGCAAAGGAAGTACTTTGAATATCACCTGTGTTCATACCTTTCTAGGCTCAGTTCGGCCTGAGAGGTGATTGGACTGAGCCATGCTGAAGGAGAAGGGTTGAGAGGTGTTGGTAAGTGGAACACTGTATGGTCTCCTGCTAAAGGGGATAGGGTTCGAGCCATCACCCTCTCCATGTGCGGATGCCATCACAAGCGTCATCTTCTCGAGTTCGTCTTGCATATGATTTATCAGGAGATGCTGCTCAACCATTTTCTCACTCTAAAAGCACAGCAACATTTTAATATGTCAAAACAATGTTCACTGTAATATATTTGCCTGATAATTTTTAAAACATTATTAAACATATTTGTTTACTCGGCAAGAATAGATTATGACTTCCACTGACTAAGCATGATAAATACATTTTGGCATCACACAGTCAAAGGACTAACAGATTTTCTAAAACTAATGGTTCTTTGAACTCCAATAAAACACAACACAACTTTCTGTAATATAAGTCGTTCAGCACAGGCAGTCATTAGTATGAGATTTCAAGTAACTGGACGTACTGGAGGAGGTCAACAGACCATTCAGAAAAGAAACCTGTGGCTGAGAACACACCCAGGGCTACACCCACCTAACCCACTTCGCTTTCTTTAGTAGGCCCTTCACTCCATCCATGAGTAATAGTATATTATGGGAAGGGCAAGACTCAGGGTACTGATGGTGCTTCATTTAAATGTCTTGTCCTCTTACATTCCAACCCTATTGATGTAAAAATATACAAGTGCTATCTATGAGAAGATTCCAAAGCATAACTCAGAGTGGGGTGTAGTCGTATGACATTCAACAATAGTATTTAACAAAACATTTTTAGGATGGTCTGGCTGTCCTGGGATTCATCTCTGAATCTAAAATCACACACATTTTGTTCATTTCTGGCAGCTTTTGCTTCCTTATAGCTTTTCCAGAGCAGAAAATGAAGATGCTGCTCAGCTTTTAGAAAAGTTTATACTTTCAAATCCTTGTCTTCGGTTTTTGAATGTGACGCATTTATGTTGGTTAATCTGTCTTTTAATCTGAATTATGCTCTTTTTCTGAACTGTTGTGAAGTTTGTGGCTCAAGTAAGACATTCGTTTCAGCAACAGAGGCAGGATTCTAACCCTTACCAATATCTCAGCTTTACTTGTAGCCATCATTTTATTTCAAATGATTCCCTTTTTCTGGGAATATCTCTTTAATATTTGTAATTGATGCATGAGAACCTGTCTCTACAGAGCGACTGAGTGGCCCTAACTATGTGGACATGAATACCTACCTGACGCAAGAAAGAATTCAATGGGCTATTCAGACCTCTGCATTCTCTTTCCTTAGAAATGAGTCAACATATCAACATGTAGCTTCTTGTGCCTCCTGAGTCAGACAGCTCTGTACTTAAGTAATACTTGTATATCGTTTCAACCCAAATGCCTATATTATTCACTATCTCTCGAATCAAACAAAACGGTATTTGCTTCCGAAAAATGATAATAGAAAGGTTTTTATAAGATTCTTGTTTAATCCTTCAGAGTAAGTGTATTTTTCTGATATATTCACTGTATCGCTCTATTGCATATTAAATTTTTTCTTATATGTCATATTTGTCTATATTATGTTACAAAACTAAAAAGAAATGCACTGAAATAAAAAAAATAGTGTGTTGAATTGACAGAAAACTTTAGTCATGTTCAAGCAGAAATTAAGATTTCTACAAGCATTTAGGATAAGGAGAATTCTCTGAAACCTGTAGAAAGATTTAATCGTAATTCTTGCAAGATACGTTGCTTGGTTCAGATGAAAATCTGGAAAAAAAACTGTTGAAAATGAAGGAAATATCTTCAGGCCACCTGTGTGTCTGCACCCTGGCGGACGCCTTTTGTTTGGCAAGTGCAAGAAGAAAAATTCCTTAAATAATTGCTCTACTCAGAAAGGGTAACAGTGCATCCATTTGTTCTGGCCAATAGAAGACTTTGCCTGGAATATTTTTGAATGGAAAGATAAGGGTCTGAAGGGAGGTTTTTTGATTTTAGTTTTTTATTCAGCTAAATAGACTATGATGTTATATTACTCTGGAAGAAGTGGCTGAGCTCCGAAAAGAATAAAGGGCATTTAATAACACCATTAACATAAGTCATAAGAATATAGTTTCATTGACGACATAATTTCATTGGAGAAGAAAAATAATTTAAATTCAATTTGGAATACGTAATGGTTTAATTAAAATGAAAATTCTGCTTGCCATCATGGACAATGATAGATTTTTCAGATTTGAGCACAGTTTACCTTTACTTGTTTTGGATATTTTATCTAGGCAAGCCAGAATTTGTAACTCATATCAGATACACAAGTGCCCAAAAACCTTGTTACTACAAAACTGAGAGCAAACTTTGGGCAAAATGTTGTGCCTTGCAGACAGCCATGTTATCAGATGGGCAATTGAAGGGTATATTTCCAAATGGAAAGAGGAATTCCCATTTCTGGGAGATTCCAACTGGGTACTTTTGAGGCTAAAAATATGACCATCAGAGTTAGGTTTTTCTCTATGAAACATTAAGATGTTATCTCTTATATGAACACTCTGTGGTACGCAAGTCTTCTAGCCAGTCCTGTCCCTAAGTGCTAACCATAAAATGATGCATGTATGTATGTATGTAATAACCATAAAATGATGTGTGTAACCATAAAATAATGTGTGTACGTATATTGAAGTTGTGGGACTAGTCAAGCATCTAGAAGCTCTCAGAAGCATTGCTTGGTATGAATGTGCCCATCTAGTCCTGAGGGAAGAAACATCTGTCAGCTCGACAAAGCAAGTTTTGGCAGATACAGAGCACAGGCATTAAGGTGGCGCGTTTTTTAACTGGCAGCCAGTGCAAGCTGCTATGAACCTTTAACACACAACTATCTTAAAAAGCTACAGGTCACTCTTACCTCAAAGTAATGAATTCTTTGGAGCACTGCCAGTCAGTCTACCAAAATATCAAGATAAAGGTGTCTGCTGTAATCAATCTTTGACAGAACACATAATGCTACTAAAACGGCATTCTTCTTCCTAGAAAAATAGGCAAGATCCTCCTTATCAGACAAAGTGTAGAAGTGCAGTTGGAGGCTACTGAATTTAGCTGTGCCATCAGGGAAAGCTTATGATTGATTACCACCCCTAGGGATATAGCCCTTTCCACAGGGTAGGAGGGTCTTCCAATGAGAGATGGTACTATACAGCACAAGGAGCTCTGCTTATCAGCGTTAACCAGAGATAGCTGTAATTCATCCATTTCTGAGCATCAACGAGTCAATGAATTTGCCCATTGATGAAGGACCATTATTGTCCAGTAAAGGATAAATTGAGAATCATGCAAAAAGGCCCTGCCAAAGGATTCAATGAACGAAGTAGCGCTATTGGTCTATAATTGTCAATTTCTGTTGGAGTAAGCCTGGCTTCTGCAGGATCATACACTGAGGGTGCTAGACTTGCCTGTAATCACAGCCTAGACGAGGAGGGAGATGAATTATTCTCAACTATTGGGGAGAAGGTAGAGGGAATTATACTGTGGAGGAAGGTTCTTAATAGCACTAAGGAAGTGAAGATTGACATGAGGTGTGAGAGGGCAGTGAAGTGACATGAAAACATACTATGCTCTTTTGGGATTTCAAGGGGCTTAACAGCACACAAAACAGAAAAGTGGCCACAGACTTAAACCTCTCCCTTGTACCGCAGGTTAGTCATGGGAGACCTTTCCACATTTAGGATTATTTTCACACCTAGATTATGCTTCAATTTATGGCTCCGTTGTACATACTGGCAAATTCACAAGGTTGTAGCCGGACAACTTCTACACGATGATGTGCATCCAAATGACTCCGGTCCTTCAAGCTCTCCAAGGGCTGCCTGTGGTAAGAAATATCTCATTCATGACTCTCTGCACCCCCCTCAGAACCATCCATGGTAATCTTCCTTTTCCTTGAGCTTTGCATCTACTACTAAAAAAGAATGCTCCCGACCAGCCTTTCTTTCAGAAAGCCTTTCGAGGTAGTAATTCATCTATGTTGAGATGGCCAACTCTGGAACTCGCTTCCAGTTACAATAATGATGCTGCATTAGCACTCTGAATTGGAGAAAGAGGTAAAGGCTTGGCTTTTTACAGTCAGTTAATGCCACTGAATACATTGCCGCACGGATGACCTAGATGGACACAAAAGAGGTTTTGTGTACCATCTCCTGAAAGTCCTACCTATGGTGACTCAGTAGACCATCAGCAAGGGATTTAAGACCATATCAGATCTCCTGGTAATAAAAGCCTAGGAGAGTAGTGGCACTGGCTTTTGTTACAAATATGTCTGCTGTTCCAAACATTATTTACCAGCTGCATGCATTTGTGTTCTCTCTCTGTAAGGTGGTCCAGAAGTTTATGGAGTTGACCCATGTCTTTTTTCTAACAGCCAAGACTATTACACAGTCCAACTTGGATCTGCTTTTTTGTGCATGCCCAGTCTTACAGAAATGCAGCATTCTCCTCTGGTATTGAGTCCCAATTAATACAAAAGATAATAGCTCATGTTCTAAGTAGCATAAGCTCTGTGGATGGTGCAATTCTGGGAGTGCATGGTAGAATAGCGAGGTAACACTATCCACTGGTGCTATCTTGATAATGTTTTGTTCTGGCATGCACAATAGAATGTTTTGACATCCAGCAACTCTGCTGCTGTTACTCATCCCTACGACCCCACCTCCAAAGACAGCACATTCTGTCAAGATCTATGGCTTCAAATGTACAGCACTATATGGAAGGCCAGAATCACTCTCTTAACAGTCTGTCACTGCCATTCCCAAACTCCACCCAACACCCCCCTACCCATCCCAGTTGCAGAATGGTAAGGCAATAGTCCCCATTGTCTTTGAAAATGGGGATTCGGCAGTTGGTGCATCAAGCAAGGACTTAGATGTAACTAACAAAGGGGATTTCAGAGACAAACTAACACCTAGGGCCTTATTAAGAGTACCATGGTCCACAGAACCGCTGTACTCGCAGCCGTGGTCTGACCACTGCCATACTGCAGGACCGCCTGCAGTATTACATGTGTGGCAGTCGGACCGCCACATGGCCGCTGCGACCACCGGGGATCATGGATCCCATAGCAGTCGTGCAGCGGTCAGAGGCTGAAATATGCTGGCGGTGCTGCAGGTGCAGTTGGTGCTCTGACAATGGTAGTCTGGGTGTCAGGCTCTCCTATAAGCCTAACAGACTGCCACACGACCGCCCGTCGGACCAGGATTGAAGTCCTAATCAGGCGGGCGGCAGCACCACGGCTTTGGCCGTCCTACAGCAGATCTCCAAAGTTGTTATAAAGCCGCTAGTCTTGTGTGAAAAAGAACACCAAAGGTGTCTGCCCAAACAAGCCTGAATGTTGCAACTAAGCATTTCTAATGATTACAGGGCTATCGTATAGATTGATTGGAAAACAAAGATAGCAGCCTCTAATGGAATAGGTCCATAGGGCAGTATAGGAAAAAAAGATGACCAACACACAGGATTTGGAGTTGCAGGGAGTTCAGTTCAAGTCAGTAGCTGGGAATTTGCAGATCGTGGGTGAGGCAGAGGTTGGAGAAGTACAGGCCCTGAAGCAGACAAGAGAGACAGAGTGGTCCCCTAGCCCAAGCCAGTTTAGGTCTGTGGAGGGGCTACCTGAGGGAACGAAGTGAGAGAGAACATTACTAAAATACAAATTAGGTAATTACAAATCATGCCAAAATGGGGAAAAATGAAATGAAATTGTAAATTTGTTTATTTCCCTTTTAGAATTTCGATGGAAGGTTTTCTGGGGGTGGGAGGGATTCTGTTTACATAATTTAAATAACACTACCACAGAATAGGATAACTTAATATTCCACACTCATTTCCTAAATTATATATCTGTGATTTTGACACAGAACTCTATAAAAACTGTCCAAATATTATAAATCAGACTCCGCATAAGGGCATTGTTTGAGGACCACATGGGAGTCCAAATATATCTCATGAGCTTCTATGATGTTGTGCTATATTTTTATAATTATTTTAAATACACAAACTTTCACATAGGCTTCAGCTTCCAATTAGAAAAGATAAAGGAGAAACATACTGACTGTGTTCTGCATTGAGCTTTAAAAAGCAGCTTCTAGTATAAGAAATACATTGCAACATTTGGTGTCAATTAAAGTCAGGAATGGTATGTCAGGTATAATCTTTTTTTTTATAATGTCTTCATTAAAGCATAATATGCATACAAACACAGGCAATACAATTGATATACTGGCAACAATTTTGAGTTAGACTTGTACGGCAGTAGTATCAATTTTGAGAATTGGTGAAACAAAACTTCACTTTTCACCCAACCCCCTCCCCCATCCCAACAACCCTGTAACCTAACAAAGACGGTGAGAAGCAATACATCTCTATACAGATCAAAGTGCAGTAACAGACCTAAAAATGATCATGACATTGGTACAGCATTAACACAACCAACAGGCTAGCATGTATAAGCTACACTAGATCAGGGTGCTCAAGTAGATACACAGTAAGTGGCGCCAAAACGTCTTTAGGTCTGGAGGCTGCAGGTAATTCTTCAGCATATTCTTTTAATTGCTCCCTGCAGAACACAAGGTCACAAATCCAATTAACTATCGTAGGCACTGCCAATGCATTGCAACAGCCTATTTAGTAAATAGGGTGGCAACAGCCACTATACGTCTATTACATGGCTTCATTTGTTTTAACAATCCCAACAGACATACCTCAGGTGTACAGCCAACCACTTCCATTGTCATATCCGTGAGAACTCCTGTTACACTCTGCCAGAACTTTAGAATACCAGGACATCCCCTCGCCAGATGGAAAAAATCTGCTCCAGCTTGTCGGCACCTAAGGCATCAATCATCAACCCGTAGCGCAGGTATAATCTTTAAGAGACAGAATTCTATTGACATGGTTCAAAGTTCGGATCACTGACATAATATCGATCCAACAAATATCAAAACACCAAAATATTGGAAATAAAATATCAATGACAAAAATATTGATTCGACTATTATTAAAACCACAAATATCAAGAATACAAATATAGTTATTAAAAACATTGACTTTACACTTATCGAAAACAAAAATATCGGAAACAAAAATATTGTTACCTTATAATAAACATAGGATATGTAAAAAAAAATCGATTCACACAATATGAAGTACAATATAATTGCCAAAATAATTACTCATTAAAATATACTGAAAAAAACTTTTCACACAAAACACTTACTTTAAATAAACCCAAACCTTATTATACACATATTTAATTTAAATTAAAATATATTATATCAACAAAATATTTACCAGTCACGTCAAAAATGTACAAATCTAAAATACATAAAATAAAACCTTTCAAAAAATGATCATTAACTACAAACAAGTAAACATCATCCCAAATATTACTAAATATACATATATTATTAATTTTATAAACAAAAATATGAAACTATATATTAAACATAAATAGTAAAACACAAATTAACGTTTACCATAGAAAGATTCAACTGAAAAAAAAATATTTAATCACTAAACCAACCAATAAAATGAAACTATAAACAACTTTAACCAATAGAATCAAACAAACAATTAACTCAACAATATAAAAGGCACACTAATTAGAACAACTAAATACTTCAAATGACAAACACTGCAAGACGAGGAAAATATGCAAGATTCTTTCTATAAACCATTAAAGAAAAATACACATCTCAACAACTACATATCCAAGTAATATTTATATTCAAACTAAAACTTAATTGTTAACAAACTTAAAAATATAAAATAGCAAATTGCAAATAAATATTTACACAGTTTTCAACCTTTATCTTTTTTACACAGACCTCCTGAAGGAAAAAATCTACAACTTGAAAACCAGTAAACTGCCAGAAAATATTAACTCTCACAAACCTGCAAAAATGAATAAGAAAGTAAGTATACATAAATAAATAACTAATGATAAACTCACCCAAATAGCAAACAAAAACAAACCTAATGGCCTTAACCCCTACAAACTATCAACAAAGTACTATTTAAAATGTAACTTACGTTTTTCTTTTTCAATCAACAGAATTAAAGTCACCTACTGCACATTAAAACACCTCCAAGGGAAAAACTGCTAAACCAGGTGAAACATCTCACCAGAACATACATATAAGTACAAAATACAAGTTACTGCATTTTTAAACAGGTTAGTAACAAAAATGCAAACGTTTAAAGATATTATATATTTATACTATTCCAATACCCACTGATACAATGACAGAGGCTGCCAAATGTATCACTTCACAGACATGAAAGCAGTTACAAAATCACATGGGCTACAACTACAGACAAGAAAGTGCATCATCCAAAACTATATCCTGGAAATATGCTAAATATTATTCTAAGGTATGTTATATAGGAGAGCCACTACAACAAATGATTTAGTAATTCATGTGAAAGAGCATTACCACCCCCAAATGTAAGAGAAATAGAAGTACGAGAAATAGTGCAAGATATAGGAGAGGCAAGCACCAACTCCCAGTAAACCACAAACAAAATCTGAAAGAATATTTTACTTAGAGCTCCCGAACACATAACAGGGCGACTACCACCTATCCCCACTTTAAAAAGATTAATTGCACAAATTAATAAAGCCTCCAGCGATACCCCACATGCCCCTAGAAGACACCAAGATATAAAAATACCTGAACAATTAACAATTACACATAATGAGGAACCTTTCCATATACATGACAACCTAAATAATGAGAAACCAATTTTAATATTCTCTACAGCAGACAACTTAATGAAACTTAGCCAATGTCAAACCTGGATGATGGATGGGACCTTTAAAATGTGCCCCAAACCATTTACTCAGATATACATCATACATGGTGAATATCAAAACACAAATATCTCTTTTCTATATGCCCTGTTATCAAATGAACAAAAACGCATGGAGACATCTACAAAAAACGAACCAAGTGTAGAATATTCCACAAACAGCCAATTTGCCTTTGAAATTAAAAAAAATGATAGAACTAGCCTATGTCCCTGTCACAGAGGTAGCCAATCAATACAATCTACTAATAGAAAGCCCTTTCTACCAGTAAAATGAAGACAAACTTAGTCCCCTAATGTACTATTTCGAAGACACTTGGGTTGGCAGATTGCACCGCTTCAGACACAGACATCAACCCAAATTCCAAATACCATGGTAGAAATGTCTAAGACTGCACCTTGGCACAGTAAGCCAAAACAAACAAGGCAGTGGAAGGATGGCATAATGCCTTCCAATGCACACTAGGCAACATTCAACCTACACTATACAATTTTATAGAAGCATTACAAAAAGGCCAAAGCTACTAAGAATGGAATAGTCTATTAGTCAAATTGGCCCTAAACGTATCAAACAAACCAAAAGAATGTAAGGCATGCTATAATATAGTCAAACTCTTCATAAATTCTGATTTTCCATAGTTTGAATAGGAAGAAAATCATGATTTTATTAAAGACACAGAGGCTAATATTATCCACAGTCTCCTTTATTGCCTCATACACAGCAGCAACATAGAACGTATAATTATAATAGAACATCTTTAAACATTCTAGAACACTAAGAACATACATATAACCACAGAACTCGCAGCCATCTTCCTTCTTTTTTGCTACAAATAACTCAAAGTCCAAACTCAAGGGGAAACCTGTAAACTGCAACAGTCATAAATCCAAATTCGCTTTCCAATTCACCATGTTCCTCCTCTGTTATCATCTTCTTAGCTTTGTCCTGAAAAACAAAATCCAACACATCGATAGGGCTGGGCATTAACTTTAGGAGGGATAACATTAGCCTTCGTGTCTTTCAGAAAATCATGATTTTCTTACCATTAAAACTGAATTTTATGGCAAGGCACGGAGGCCAATATTATGCATATTCAAAGCTCAATCAATACTCTCTGTGCAGCAGTTTCCACAGGTTTAAAGTAAAAAGCTTTAAACATAGAATCAGTTGACCAATCTGCTGCCTTCATGATGCTAAGCAAACTCCTACCTGACAGAAAAGCTTTACTTGCCATACCCCCCTTGTGAATGGCTCAAAATACACTCACATTACAAAATACAGCCATCTGCATGACCTCTTTAACCCATCTTGCTAAAGTAGGTGCAGACACTGACTTGAAAGGTTTCCTAAAAGAAATTAGCAACTGAGAACATCTGAAACCCACAGTCCTTTTCTGATGCTCCCTCAATCATCGCAACACGCACAAATGATCATGTTACACCATTCTAGGATAAAATACCATCCTGGATGTAGTTTTTGTACATTTCCGTATATCAAAACACACACCCTTCAGTAACCTCCAAAGCTCTTATATTTGAAACTCTCCTAAAATACACCAACCACAGTAAAACAGCCATTTTCCATGATAGTAACTTCAATGGGAAAAACTCATTTCCTCCCTATCCCTTAACCACCTTTAATACCTTGGACACATTCCATAAAGAAGCATACTTGGCCTTAGGTGGATTCTCTAAACGAACACTCCTAATAATCCTTTTCACTAAAGCATGTTGTCCTACCGGAATCGTATTCACCAACTCATGGCCTTCTGAAATTGATGATCTGCTCAGACTCACTGAACTGTAAGCCAAACCTTTCCAAAACAACTCTGTCAAATAATGTACAACTTCAACTACATCTGCTGATAAGGGATCCAGAGTCCTTGCAAAACACCAATGACTTCATCTTCTCCATACCGTCCTGTACGCTTTTGTTGTCCCTGGAGCCCAGGATCCCTTAATAAGTTCTGCAGCTTCCTCCCATAATCTGGCTACTTGCCACACTCACCTGAGATCATCCAACCTATTTACAACAACTCTCCCTCTTCTACCAACTCACAGCACTCTCCTTGGGCACCCACCAGTAACTGCGGAAAACATGTTAACAAGACTGGATCGTCTATCAACAAGTTCATCACACCTGGAAACCACACTTGTGATTGCCAAAACGTGGTGATCAACACTAACTCTGCTTTCTCCCGCTTGACCTTCATAATAACCCTCTGAATCAATGAGAATGGAGGAAACGCGTACAACCCCCCTTCCCCCAAATTTGTAGAAAAGCATCCACTGCTTTTGTGTCTGGATCCAGTCTCCAGCTATAGTAGTTCTGCAGCTGCACATTCAACCTGTCTGCAAACAGATCAACCTCTAACGGGCCCCATCTCCTCTCTAGACTCAAAAACACTCTGTTTAACCTCCAATTGCTTGCATCCCACAGATTTTGTTAACTCCAATCCACCTCTAAATTCAACTTCCAAAATTCCTTTGTCATTTCTGCTAATGCCCTTGACCAAGGGTGCCCCATCTTGTTGGCATACCGAACTGCTGGCACATTGTCCATTTTTCAACAGGACACAACACTTTACTTGGCCCTTCACAAAGCACCCCATTGTGAATGACCCTGCTAACAGTTCAAGACAATTGATGTACAGCTCCCCCTCCGTGACTGACCAATGTGACCCCGCTGTCAGAGACCCGCATCTGGCCCCACATCCATACAGACTTGCATCTGACTCGATTACTACCTCTGGGACTTCCCCAATAATTGCCCTTCCATTCCATGCTTCCATGTTTAACAACCACCAGTCACCTCCTGCATTGCCTCCTGTTTCAACCTTATTTTCTGAAAATACTTTGCTCCAATGCGCAAATGATAACCCTTCACCGTCTGTAGTGCCCTGCAATGCAGGAGCACCAGAAAAATGCCTGAATAGCCTCTAATAGGGACCCTAACAACCTTGCTATCTGATGCAAAAAAATCCATTCTGCTCGATTCCCTTTCTTCAACTCCGTGCAAATTTTCCGCACCTTCTCCATAAGTAACTTTAATACACCCTCCAAGGTCTGTATCCGAAAACCTAAAAAATGTATCTCCTGCGCGAGTATCAAACAAGACTTTTCCCTCTTCACTACAAATCCTAAATCTTCCAACACTTGCACAGCCAACTCAGTCTGCTCCGAAGCCAACTCTCTTTTCTTTGCCATAATTAACACATCCTTCAGATACATTTTCAGACGTACACCCCTTAATCTCAACCATGCCATCAGCGCTCTCATGACCTTTGTAAAACACCATGGTGCTGACGTAAGCCCGAATGGCAGACTCTTGAACTTCCATCTCACACCCTTCCAGCAGAACTGAAGGTAATCTCCGTGTCCAACACATATTGGAACCGTCCGATACACATCTTTTAAATTCAACCTTGTCATCCAATCTCCTTAACAAATCTCTCAATATTTGCATCTCGATGTGATTGTAACCCAACCACTAGGAAAATATTGCTCACAAAACAAGTCAGGCTCTTGTTCTCTCTCTCTATGACCCCTTTCCTTAGAAGTGCCTCCACTTCCTGAGTCACTACATTCTCGTGCTCCTCTGAAAAACTGAATAACCTTGGATAAAACTCCTAGGCTAGCTGTCCTATAAAATCTATATGATAGCCCTGTACTGTCCTCAACACCCACAGATCCTGCGTAATTTCTCTCCATCTTGGAATAAACTGGGCTAGTCTGCTGCCCAGCTGTACTTCAGTAGATATAAGGTAGTCCACTGTTCCACCTCTTGCTCTTCTGTCACTCCACATTCCTCATGACCTTGACCTCTGTCTCTGTGAATAAAATCCACTTTTATTCAGACCATAGGGTCTGAATCCTCGTGTGAAGGAGTCACGAGTGATTCCATGTCCACAGCCGGGGAATCGACCTGCATCCTCCCAGCCCCACCAAAAACCTTAAGCATGTCCTTCTGTGCCTTTTGCCATTAACTGAACGTGCTAACATATATGGCCATGTCTTTGACGAATTCCTCGCCAAACAATATCCCGTTATTCTCTATGCCAAATTCCTTCCTCGCCATTTCAGTCAACTTTGGGCCTATTTTCATTCAAATGCTCTAACGCCTCTCCAAACACAATGCGGCATTTGTATTGCCTAAAAGGCTAAGTGCCCTTTGCACCCACTGGCGTAAGTAACTCTACCACATCAACCCCAATGTTGCTGGTGTACGTCTCCTCACAGATGTCAAAAACCTTTGTTAGGGGTCCTGGGATGTCTAATAGAAAAAACCTGACACCCCTTCAATCCTTTATCCAACCCCTTTCTCAGATCTATACCACAAAGCAAGGGTTTTATGGACAGGAAGAAAATGGCGCACACATTCAATATACGCAATATTAATACAAATACAAAGTAGGTATGGTGCTAACAGGGAGGGGAAAGCCCTCAACCCCTCAATCAGTATGGGAAAACCCACACTTGAAACATGCAAGAACAGTCCCGTGCACTCATTGAATTATCAGTTCCACAAAATATGTGTGTCTTCGGTATGACATGAAAATACTGAAGCTTCGCGATTTTTATGTATCCTTTAATGGGTCATCAGGCGAGAACACAAACAGCCAGCCGACACGTGTTTCGTCAGAGAGCAAGTCAAACTCTGACTCTTCAGGGCTGGAAACAATACAAACACATAATTGGACCAATACAGTGTGAATTCTCTTTTCACATTTATTGAAAACAACAAAACTGAGAATGGAAGGGAAGCAAAGAAAAAGACGAAAAGGGATAGGCCACCATAAATCCCACATAGGTGACAAGTATCATAAACGACAAGGTTCTCAACTCGTGAGTAGTGCCTATCCATCCTGTCGGTTGATCATGTGTAGAAAGATAGAAGACACCGCTGCCATAACATGAACATGTGTTGACATGCCACCACACCTGGTGCGCACAAAAGTAGTCACCCATTGATGTCAACACTGAGATGATAATACAAATGAAAAAAAGGACCAAACAAAGCACAATTCCTCATACCAAAAAAATATCCACATCCCCCGACATCTTACCTAAAACAACCGGAAATCATCCAAAACAGCAGAAAATATAGTACTCATACGTCCAATCCAGACACGTATAGTCGTTCAATGAGACTAGTTAGATCAAAGACTTCATATATAGCTATGGGCTACAATCCTGCAAATAAAGAAAGAGGTACAGACACTCTAACACCTGCTGCACATATTAAATATTGCCACTCTAAAACGCCCGAAAATCGGTTCAAGGTCCTAGATAGTCCCACCGATGTGCTCGTCACACACACAAGCACGACTTACCTACAATGAAAAGATAATCATCCACGTGAGTCACGCCAGTGCAACACATGCACATCACAGATCCTTTCCAATGTATGTCGATATCTAGAACAAGTAAAATTATATATACCAATCCAAATGACCATATCTATGTGAAATACCACGTGTGCACCCACACCCTGTGTCCCCTTCACCGGGCAACTTACATATTTCGAGATTACAAGGTTCTTTGTATCACTAGGAGACACGTGTGTGTGTCTACCAAAACCTATGGAGGAACCAAAGATAAAAAACACATAAACTCCAATTAATCACCTAACCCATATTACTCAAATTAATATTATCGTCAAACGACCAATTGAGCTAAAACATGACAAGAGGCTGCTGCGAAGGCAGCCAGGATAACTTACATCCCTCCGACACGGGTACGCGTCCTGGCGATTCTCACTCCGACCGGTGGTGGAAATCCGGCATATGCGAACCGGAAGTATAAACACTCTCGAAGGACTCAGTAAATCCCAACCACTAGACCGCGTCAATTCAATTGTAAAACACATCAATAGATCCCCGGAAAAAGAACACTAGGTCTTCACTGATAAAATGCAGGAATACAGCTGGAAAGAGTGGCTAAGCTCTCATTGGAATTGCGAGTGCCAGTTCGTATAAGCACATAGAATTACTCAAGTTGTGAGCCTCATCCAAATAATGGTAAAAAGTCGGTGGTCGTGGCGTTCAGCAACTCGCCACCCTTAAATCACCTCATAGTCAATGCTACATGCGTACTGGGTATTGCTAAAAGAATAAAACTGCAAAAAATGTCCCAGTTATCATGAAGAGAGCAAATACCAATTATAAAAGGCACAGAATTCGCTAAAACTATAAGCTTCTCAAAGTGATGTCGATCAAACTGGGAGTGACGTTACTTGTCTTGCAAGTAATTTTCAGAATTAAAATTCTAAATAAACTGACCTGAGTCCGTGTTAATATTAAATCACTGATAGTAAAAAACCCCAAACAAAGATTGACAGAAAAAAGATTCAAAGACACTCAACACTTGTCAGCAGAAAGTATAGTGTGTGCACAGTAGAGGGAACACATCATTAATGTACAGGCAATGAGAGCCCCAGAATCAACGCAAGACACATCACATCCAGATCAAAGCCAATGGAGGTAGAGACTCCCCGCCGTAAAGAGCAATTGGAAAGTAGTGAAAATGCAACATGATGCCAGTATCAGGGAAAGCAGAGCAGAATAAAGGAAAGCACCTGTCGGCAACCATATAAGGGCGTAATGATCTGCACATTACAGAGGTAAGGAACCTCACTCAATATGTGATCATAATGTGGCTATCAGCCACTATGAGCATCAGCAGACACACACAACATTTTCGGAATCAGAAATGTGACTGTGCGAATCATACCAATATACACAAACGTCACATAATATGCGCAATCAGGAACACATAATTTCAAGGTAAAAACACACAATGAATCATAGGAAACTAAAGGTTCAGAAGGATATCACAACATAATAACATCAATTTTTCATTGACCAAAGCAAACTTCAGAAAACCAGATATTTGCAAGTACACCAATAGCTCGGTTACTTGCTATACACAGTGAGCTAACATTGTACATTCATTGGCAGCAACAGAAATATCATAACAGTATGTTAACACTTGACATTCATGCAATTGCCCCTCATTAAGTCTGACGGATCAAACCATCAATATTGACCGGGCGCTTAATCACCCAGAAAGTATTGCATCTCTGAATCACAGTTGAGACCATGCTCTACCGTATGTAAACGCATGATCCAGAATGCCTCTGTTCTCCTTAGTAGCAGCTCCCTGTTACCTCCACAACTGCTGGGGTCTATTCTTTCAATACCAAAGAAACGTATTTCTTTGTGTGGGCCCTGTGATGGACAGGCCCATGCATGCGTAGCTACTGGATACCTAACATCCTGTTGATGGAGTGCCCTGACATGCTCACTGATTCTCTCCTTAAGGGGTCGGATAGTGCTCCCCACATATTGTTTACCACATTGGCATTCAATAATATAAATCACAAACTTAGTCAAACAGTTGATGTTGGATTTCACTTCATAGGTTCTATTGTTAAAACCCTTGAAAGTTTTGACCTTATGTTGCACCCACCTACACACCCCACATGCTCCACATTTATGAAAACCCGTACTGAGTGTGGAGAGCCACGTCTCTTTGGGATTGGTCTTAGGTACCGTAGGGCTCAGTCTGGCGCGGAGAGTTCTCCCCCTTCTGAACGTGATCAATGGAGAGTTGGTAATGCAACCCGACAAAGAATTATCTGACAAAAGTAAACCCCAATGTTTCTTGAGGCTTTTGCGCAGAATTTGATTGAGATCAGTATATTCTGTGATCAATCGGATTTTCTGATTATCAGCCCTGTGCTTATCCTTGGTCAAAAGTGTATCTGCACGATTCATACTGAACACCCTTTTTTCTGCTCTATTGAGATGGGTCGATGCATAACCCCTTCTTTGAAATCTAGTCCTCATATCCTTAATACAATTACGGAATTCGGTCTCTTCGCTGCAGATACGCCTAGCCCTAATGTACTCGCCATAGGGAATAGAACTAATTTGATGTGCTGGGTGATGACTATCTGCGTGTAAGACAGAATTGCATGAAGTATCTTTACGAAAAAGACGACTATGTAAATGACCGTCCTTAACGTACAGTTCAATATCAAGAAAGTTGATTCTTGTAGGGCTAGATTCCATAGTGAATTTCATGCCAACATCGTTGGTGTTCAAAAAGTGGCTGAATTGTTCCAATTCCGTTTGTGAACCAGACCAACAGAGAAGGCAGTCGTCAATGTACCTGCCCCAAAAGATGATATGGTCCACCCAAGATGCTCCCTTGTCGCCCCATATCCACTCACTCTCAAGTCCTCCCATAAACAAGTATGCAAACGAGGGCGAGAATTTAGAGCCCATTGCGACTCCAGTAATCTGTTTGTACCACTTGTTGTCAAACAGAAAAAAGTTGTTATCCAAAATGAGTTGCATCATAGTTATTATCATCTCATTATGCAGCCATTGGGTAGCTGGTCGGTTGTTCAGTAGTCGTGTCACTACCTGAAGTCCCAATGTAGGTTGAATGTTGGTATAAAGTGATACCACATCTAGTGTCGCCAGAATCATCCCTGGATGCCAATCTAAGTCTATGAGTAGACTCAAGATGTGTTTAGAGTCTCTGATATAGCTCGGTAAATTACAGACTAATGGGCCCAAAAATAAGTCTACATACTCTGAAAGTTTTTCTGTGGGACCCCCTATGCCCGAAACGATGGGTCTACCCGGTGGAAAAGGTTGGTGTTTATGTACCTTGGGCAGGGTGTACAGACATGGATAAGTAGGTCTGAAAACTTTAAGATAAGCCCACTCATCATCATCTAGAAGGCCCTTAGTGTGCCACTCAGCCAAATGTTTGTTGATCAAGTTGCTGAGAGGACCCATCGGGTTATAAGGTACCTCTTCATAACAGGTCGTATCTGTGAGTTGGGACATGATTTCCTTATTATAATCCACTCTATTCATTATCACCACGTTCCCACCTTTATCAACTTCTCTAATGAGAATCTCCTACTCAGTACTCAACAATTTAAGGGCCTGTCTTTCACCAGTATTGAGATTATCACGTGAGAAGTTGTTTTTCAATGAATGTTTCAGGTCATAATCATTAAGGTCTTGTAGCACCCGTTTATGGAAGATGTCAATATTATTCCCCCCTGGCAGAGTCGGGATCCATCTAGATTTGTTTTTCAGACCACTACAAATAGAGTAGTCCAATTCAATATCAAGCTCTCCCAATAAGCCAGTCATTGTGTAAGGAGAATCTTCCACCTCAGTGATTGACAATAGGAGTCTCGTAGCCTGTACATCTTGTATGCTCGGCACACCAACCACACCACCCAACTGAGTGTTGCTCACATTTTTATTTACAGTAGGATTACAAGAAAAATGTTTTTTCAATTTAAGTCCTCTCACAAACTTGAAAAGATCCACTTTCAATCTACATACATCTCCCCACTCTCGTGGATTGAAACTGAGTGCCTTACCCAAAAGAGAGATCATATCAGGAGTTAGTACTTTGGAAGAAAGATTAATGACCTGCAAGTTGTTAATGGAGGTGTCTATTTGTTCCTCTCGTTCCCTGATCTGAGTTTTCTCTTGTATTCTTCTTGCTTTCCCCCTGCGGCCTCTACGGGTTTTGGAGTTACCCCTGTGCGTGTGACCTGGGATCTGTTCCCCTTGCGTACTGTTTGTACCTCTCGTAAAAAAGAGGACATTGTCGCTCCATCCCCCAGATTATTATCCAATTCACTGTCACTGGATACTGGGGCACTAATGGAAGTGGAGCTGGAATGTATGGAGGTTGAGTTGGCTCTAGATGTTGTATCATTTTTCATGCCCAATTAGATTAAGGCATCGTATTTCCTCGCATAAGTGAAAATTCTACCTGTGGTGTAATCAATTTCATCCCGTTTCAATTGTCGGGATTTCCTGTCCTTAATTTCTTTCTGATGGTTTGCTAGTACCTGGTTAAGGATCACATAATTTTTTTCTGTAGCCTCTTTTAAATTCAGATCCTTGATTTCTTTTTCCAAAATGTCAATCTCAGCTTGTAGTTTGGTCATCTTTCTATCTGCGCTATCGATCAATATTAACATTAATGTCTGTGAATTTACGTTGAGGGCCTCCTCCCATTTTACTAAGAGGTCCTCATCCAGCTCATCATATGTAGGTAGGATTTGAGCTCGTAATCCCCTAGGTATCCTTTTTAATCTCAAGTATTGTTTGAGAGTAGCTTTGTCCCACCATCTAGCGTTTTCAGTTTTTTTCAAACGTTCCAATTTAACAAATTTGTCCCTGAGGCCCTCATTGCGGACAGTATTCCCACTAGTGGTCGGGTTGCTACTATTCAAGCCTGTTGCTAAGTTCCCAAACAGTTCCTCTGCTTCCTTGTCTCTGTCCATTTTAATAGATGGACCCAATTATTGATCAATTAGAGTACCACAAATTACGGCGTTGAGGCTGCCCTTCCTGAATACTACAGCTGAATACCAAAAAGCAAGGGTTTTATGGACAGGAAGAAAATGGCGCACACATTCAATATACGCAATATTAATACAAATACAAAGTAGGTATGGTGCTAACAGGGAGGGGAAAGCCCTCAACCCCTCAATCAGTATGGGAAAACCCACACTTGAAACATGCAAGAACAGTCCCGTGCACTCATACAATTATCAGTTCCACAAAATATGTGTGTCTTCGGTATGACATGAAAATGCTGAAGCTTCGCGATTTTTAGGCCACCATAAATCCCACATAGGTGACAAGTATCATAAACGACAAGGTTCTCAACTCGTGAGTAGTGCCTATCCATCCTGTCGGTTGATCATGTGTAGAAAGATAGAAGACACCGCTGCCATAACATATCGGTGGGACTATCTAGGACCTTGAACCGATTTTCGGGCATTTTAGAGTGGCAATATTTAATATGTGCAGCAGGTGTTAGAGTGTCTGTACCTCTTTCTTTATTTGCAGGATTGTAGCCCATAGCTATATATGAAGTCTTTGATCTAACTAGGCTGATTGAACGACTATACGTGTCTGGATTGGACGTATGAGTACTATATTTTCTGCTGTTTTGGATGATTTCCGGTTGTTTTAGGTAAGATGTCGGGGGATGTGGATATTTTTTTGGTATGAGGAATTGTGCTTTGTTTGGTCCTTTTTTTCATTTGTATTATCATCTCAGTGTTGACATCAATGGGTGACTACTTTTGTGCGCACCAGGTGTGGTGGCATGTCAACACATGTTCATGTTATGGCAGCGGTGTCTTCTATCTTTCTACACATGATCAACCGACAGGATGGATAGGCACTACTCACGAGTTGAGAACCTTGTCGTTTATGATACTTGTCACCTATGTGGGATTTATGGTGGCCTATCCCTTTTCGTCTTTTTCTTTGCTTCCCTGCCATTCTCAGTTTTGTTGTTTTCAATAAATGTGAAAAGAGAATTCACACTGTATTGTTCCAATTATGTGTTTGTATTGTTTCCAGCCCTGAAGAGTCAGAGTTTGACTTGCTCTCTGACGAAACACGTGTCGGCTGGCTGTTTGTGTTCTCGCCTGATGACCCATTAAAGGATACATAAAAATTGCGAAGCTTCAGCATTTTCATGTCATACCGAAGACACACATATTTTGTGGAACTGATAATTGTATGAGTGCACGGGACTGTTCTTCCCTTTCTCAGATCTCTTCCCGTTTTATTGAGGATACTCAACATTTTGGGGTCCAAATCAGGTGTGTACGCCACTTTGGATTACAAGTTAGGTCTTGGACTCTCAGAACGTAGACAAGTCCAAACCTCCTTTGGTATGTCTCTGCAAATCCAGGATGATATATACAGAGCCACATGCTCAGCCGGTGTCCACTGTGGCGAAAGTGGATGTTGTATTAAAAGAGGATTGAATATCTCGTCACCCAATGAATCTACAAAATCACCCATTTCGGTTTAATCTTTCTTTTTCTTCAACTTCCTTTTCTTACATTTCTCACTTTCTTACTCAGGCTCATCAAAATCTGATGAACACACCAATTCCACATCCCCACTTGTCGACGATTTATCATAAGCCATCACATAGTGACTTTTCTCTTTTGCCACTAAAGCATCTGCTTTTGCCTCTATAGCCACTCCTGTATCTAGTAACTTACGCCCAAACCTTCTATTTTTCTCTTAACACCTCTACGTGTTTCCTCTTATGTGCTCTCGTGGATCCCTCAACATTAGATCCACAGGCTACAGGCTCAATCTCCTCTGTAGACCAGTATTTTTCATCTTCAACATTTTTCTGGACACCCCTTTCTTTAATATGTCTTTCTACACAGCTGTCAATCTTTTTATCAATTTTTCTGCTGATTCCCCAAACATCCTTTCCATGTATTCCAACACCTTTCCTTCCATCACATGTTCCACTAGCTGTTCCAACTGTCAACAGTGCACAAAACATTTTCTCCTCAGACTAACGATCGCCTCAATAGGCGAATGTAATTTCCCAAACTATGGCCGCTAAACCCTTTACAGAAATCATGCGTTTGCTCCCAAACTGTTAAATGGCTGCTGCACGTACCCGGGTATGGTGGCCCCTTTGTGACACCCTTCATTCTCTGCGCTGCAGAAGTTTCTGCAGTGCGCGTCAGGAATCCTGTTTCGGCATGCCTCCAGCGCCTCGATCGCGGCTACTCAATTGCCGCCCCCCTCGTGCTGCAATGATAAGCTCGGCACAAAGCAATTCTAGCTTGTGGCAGACCATGCCCCGCCCCCTCGCGCTACCACCGCCTAATTTTTTTTTATTGTAAACGTCCAAACCTGACTTGCTTGCTTCACATAAATTGTGAAAAATACACTTGAAGCTCAACTTCTGACTCACGCAACATGTCTCGGTACCCAGCAGCAGTTATTTAAAAAAATATTTACCCTTTTTTCAATGACAATTAGCATTCTTCACACCCTCTTTAAAGAAATACAATGTACAACAAATTCCAAACAGCAAGCTAAGTGCTGCCCTGTTTCAATGCTCCTCATCGCTTTTTGTGTATCCTGAGCCTTCAAATGTATACAGACCCACACTGCTCAGCTCCTTTCTACTCGTAATGCTATCTGAAAACCCATTCTCAAAGTCAATTACTTACTCCTCCTATTAAATCAAAAACCATACATCACTCATACCATAAACCAACTTCTCAACTCTCATAAACTGCTTAAGCAACAAAAGAGGGAAGATGGCTGGAGTTCTGTGATTATATGCATGTTCTAAGTGTTCAAGAATGTATAAAGTTGTTCTATTCTAATTCTACATTCTATTTTGCTGCTGTGTATGAGGCAATAAAGGAGATAGTGTATAATATTGGCCTCCGGGCCTTGCCATAAAATAACAAAGAACTACATTACTTAAAAATGATAGCCAAAAGCATACACTAAAATAAATTTGAACCTAAGAAAACCTTGAAAAAGTACAACAAACTGTAAACCAACATACCAAATATATTTTTTTTATAAAAAATATATTTTGTTAGATCAAACTGTTTAAAATAACAATATTAATAAAGACTGATATCATAAAATGATATATAAATTCTTATTTAATATTTCTAGGCCCCAGGGGTTTTGAAGGCGCACTCGACAGTGCGTGCAAAGCCGTGAGGCTTTATTGATAAACGAGAGCAGGCATCTCCAGTGAGGTTAAAAGTCCGACGCGTTTCAAGGCAAGCAGCCTCTTCTTCATGGACAAAACGGCACAGATGGCTTCCATCCCCTTTTAACCTTAGTAAGGCTCATGCAAAAGTCCGTAGTGGATTTGGTCTAGTACAATGCATGCTGGGACTGGAAGTAGTGATTACCTTCGTAGGTTCTGTGTTGTGTCATTTTAAAGCTTTATTAAGCACTTCAGTGTGCCCCCATCTGTTGTGCTTGCTGATTCCCTCGCAGGCGCTGTGCTGTAGGCAGTTGCGGTATAGTTCCTGTACTGCGCAGCCTTTCATCTTTCTGAAATGGTGCAGCCTTCCACGGCCGGGCAGCCGTGTTGAATATTTTGTATTTCTAGGCCCCAGGGGTTTTGAAGGCGCACTCGACAGTGCGTGCAAAGCCGTGAGGCTTTATTGATAAACGAGAGCAGGCATCTCCAGTGAGGTTAAAAGTCCGACGCGTTTCAAGGCAAGCAGCCTCTTCTTCATGGACAAAACGGCACAGATGGCTTCCATCCCCTTTTAACCTTAGTAAGGCTCATGCAAAAGTCCGTAGTGGATTTGGTCTAGTACAATGCATGCTGGGACTGGAAGTAGTGATTACCTTCGTAGGTTCTGTGTTGTGTCATTTTAAAGCTTTATTAAGCACTTCAGTGTGCCCCCATCTGTTGTGCTTGCTGATTCCCTCGCAGGCGCTGTGCTGTAGGCAGTTGCGGTATAGTTCCTGTACTGCGCAGCCTTTCATCTTTCTGAAATGGTGCAGCCTTCCACGGCCGGGCAGCCGTGTTGAATATTTTGTATTTCTAGGCCCCAGGGGTTTTGAAGGCGCACTCGACAGTGCGTGCAAAGCCGTGAGGCTTTATTGATAAACGAGAGCAGGCATCTCCAGTGAGGTTAAAAGTCCGACGCGTTTCAAGGCAAGCAGCCTCTTCTTCATGGACAAAACGGCACAGATGGCTTCCATCCCCTTTTAACCTTAGTAAGGCTCATGCAAAAGTCCGTAGTGGATTTGGTCTAGTACAATGCATGCTGGGACTGGAAGTAGTGATTACCTTCGTAGGTTCTGTGTTGTGTCATTTTAAAGCTTTATTAAGCACTTCAGTGTGCCCCCATCTGTTGTGCTTGCTGATTCCCTCGCAGGCGCTGTGCTGTAGGCAGTTGCGGTATAGTTCCTGTACTGCGCAGCCTTTCATCTTTCTGAAATGGTGCAGCCTTCCACGGCCGGGCAGCCGTGTTGAATATTTTGTATTTCTAGGCCCCAGGGGTTTTGAAGGCGCACTCGACAGTGCGTGCAAAGCCGTGAGGCTTTATTGATAAACGAGAGCAGGCATCTCCAGTGAGGTTAAAAGTCCGACGCGTTTCAAGGCAAGCAGCCTCTTCTTCATGGACAAAATGAATCAGCAAGCACAACAGATGGGGGCACACTGAAGTGCTTAATAAAGCTTTAAAATGACACAACACAGAACCTACGAAGGTAATCACTACTTCCAGTCCCAGCATGCATTGTACTAGACCAAATCCACTACGGACTTTTGCATGAGCCTTACTAAAGTTAAAAGGGGATGGAAGCCATCTGTGCCGTTTTGTCCATGAAGAAGAGGCTGCTTGCCTTGAAACGCGTCGGACTTTTAACCTCACTGGAGATGCCTGCTCTCGTTTATCAATAAAGCCTCACGGCTTTGCACGCACTGTCGAGTGCGCCTTCAAAACCCCTGGGGCCTAGAAATACAAAATATTCAACACGGCTGCCCGGCCGTGGAAGGCTGCACCATTTCAGAAAGATGAAAGGCTGCGCAGTACAGGAACTATACCGCAACTGCCTACAGCACAGCGCCTGCAAGGGAATCAGCAAGCACAACAGATGGGGGCACACTGAAGTGCTTAATAAAGCTTTAAAATGACACAACACAGAACCTACGAAGGTAATCACTACTTCCAGTCCCAGCATGCATTGTACTAGACCAAATCCACTACGGACTTTTGCATGAGCCTTACTAAGGTTAAAAGGGGATGGAAGCCATCTGTGCCGTTTTGTCCATGAAGAAGAGGCTGCTTGCCTTGAAACGCGTCGGACTTTTAACCTCACTGGAGATGCCTGCTCTCGTTTATCAATAAAGCCTCACGGCTTTGCACGCACTGTCGAGTGCGCCTTCAAAACCCCTGGGGCCTAGAAATACAAAATTCTTATTTAAATAACTATAACCAACCATAATAGATCAAATAAAATTCAATCCATCACATATTAATATCAACACATAATCTAAAGAATTTCACCTAACAGTCACATATGTTTAATATAAACAACGTGACATTTGATTTCCCAACCAAAATAAATGACATAATTAAATCTTACTATTCTGTAGCTGCATATCTTTCTCTGACTCCATGTAACAAAAATTAGTTATCCATCAAAAATAACATAAACAAATCCAAATAATCCCCCCCAAAAAATGCACAAATAAAAGGATTCCATCAAAATCCCTCAAAGTAATCCAGAGTATCAAGGGCCCATAAAAACACCTGCAAAACTATTGTAAAAACCAATGGTTTATTATAAACCAAACTGATTTCCTTTAAGAAAAAATCAACTCCACATGCTCATTGAACGTGTTCATTAACAAAAACCTGTAAAAGAAATTGACAAAACCCACTTGCAAAACACACATTTCCAAAAGTGCATATACATAACAGCTAATCATCAAAACATAACTAACACCACACAATTTAACATAAAATATTAATACATTATTAAAATAGTGTAAAAAACGCAAACTAGTGTAAAATAGTAACAGCATTAGATCTAAATATACCAATCAATCAATCAATCAATCAATCAATCAATCAATCAGAGTATTTGTAAAGCGCGCTACATACCCGTGAGGGTCTCAAGGCGCTGAGGGGAGGGGGGAGGGTGTTCCAGGTCTTGGCGGCGAGGTAGGAGAAGGATCTGCCGCCGGAGGTCGTTCGTTGGATGCGGGGGACAGCAGCGAGGGCGAGGCTGGTGGAGCGGAGCTGACGGGTGGGGGTGTAGAAGCTGAGTCTGCTGTTCAGGTAGGCTGGTCCGGCGTTGTGGAGTGCTTTGTGTGCGTGGGTGAGGAGCTTGAAGGTGATCTTCTTGTCTACGGGGAGACAGTGTAGGTCTCTCAGGTGGGGGGTGATGTGGCTGCAGCGGGGACGTTGACGATCAGTCGGCCAGCGGCGTTTTGGATGCGTTGTAGTCGTCGTAGTTGTTTGGCTGGGATCCCTGCAAAGAGTGCGTTGCCGTAGTCCAGTCTGCTGCTGACGAGGGTCTGCGTCACCGTTCTTCTTGTTTCGGTCGGGATCCACTTGTAGATCCTGCGGAGCATGCGGAGGGTGTTGTAGCAGGAGGAGGAGACGGCGTTGACCTGCTTAGACATGGAGAGGGAGGAGTCGAGGATGAATCCTAGGTTGCGTGCATGGTTGGTGAGTGTTGGTGCTGTTCCCAGTGTTGTCGGCCACCAGGAGTCGTCCCAGGCTGAGGGGGTGGGTCCGAGGATGAGGACCTCCGTCTTGTCCGAGTTCAGCTTCAGACGGCTGTTCCTCATCCAGTTGGCGACGGCCTTCATACCCTCGTGGAGGTTGGTTTCGGCAGTGTGTGGGTTCTTGGTGAGGAAGAGGATGAGCTGGGTGTCGTCGGCATAGGAGATGATGTTGAGGTCGTGATGGCGGGCCACTTGTGCGAGGGGGGCCATGTAGACGTTGAACAGCGTCGGGCTGAGGGATGAGCCCTGGGGGACCCTGCAGATGATGTCGGTGGCTTCGGATAGGAAGGGTGGGAGGCGGACGCTCTGGGTTCTGCCAGAGAGGAAGGACGTGGTCCAGTCAAGGGCCTTCTCTTGGATTCTGCCTTCTTGGAGGCGTGTCTTTAGAGTGCAATGGCAGACCGTGTCGAAGGCGGCTGACAGGTCCAGGAGGATGAGGGCTGATGTTTCGCCGTTGTCTAGTTGGCGCCTGATGTCGTCTGTGGCGGCGATGAGGGCAGTCTCGGTGCTATGGTTTCGTCTGAATCCGGACTGGGATGGGTCCAAGATGTTGTTGTCCTCCAGGTGGCGGGTCAACTGCATGTTGATGATTTTCTCGATGACCTCGAACGGGAGCAGGGAGATGGGCCGGAAGTTCTTGAGGTCCTTGGGGTCCGCCTTGGGCTTCTTGAGGAGGGCGTTGATTTCGGCGTGCTTCCAGCTTTCCGGGAATGTAGCTGTTTCGAAGGAGATGTTGATGACCTTCCGTAGTTGGGGTGCGATGGCTGCGTCTGCTTTGTTGAATACGTGGTGTGGGCACGGGTCTAACGGAGATCCTGAGTGGATGGAGTTCATGACCTTGCGTGTCTCGTCGTCGTTGATGTTGGACCAGGAGGTCAGGCGGTTGGTGCTGGTGGTTATCCCAGAGGAGGTGGGGTCTGGCGTAGTCGAGGCGGTCGTGGTGTTGAAGATGTCATGGATGCCAGCGATCTTGCGGTGGAAGAAGACGGCTAGTGAGTCGCACAATTCCTGTGAGGGCGGGATGTCATTGGCGCTGGGGTTGGAGAGTTTCTTTACGATGCTGAAGAGCTCTTTGCTGTCGTGTGCATTGTTATCTAGGTGGTCTTTGAAGGAGGATCTCTTGGCTAATCTGATGATGTGGTGATGTCTGCGGGTGGCTTCCTTGTGGGCTGCGTGGTTGTCCGGTGTGCGTTCGTGGAGCCATATCTTCTCCAGTTTCCGGCATGCGCGTTTGGAGGTCTGGAGCTCGTCGGTGAACCAGGTGGCTCTCCTGCTGGCGTGGCTGTTGGAGGGTTTCTTGAGTGGGGCGAGGGTGTTGGTGCAGTCGTCGATCCACTGTCCTTGGTTGCGTGCTGCGGCGTCTGGGTCGGTGGGTGGGTTCTGGGCAAGGGTGGTGATCAGCTGGTCTTCGGTGACTTTGCTCCAGCAGCGGCGAGGTAGCTGTTGGGTACGGTGGTGCGTGGTTGGTTTGTTGAAGGGGAAATGGATGCAGTGGTGGTCGGTCCAGTGGAGCTCGGTGGTGTGGTTGAAGGCGACGTGGGTGCCTGTGGAGAAGACGGGTTCCAGCGTGTGGCCGGCGGCGTGGGTGGGTGCGGTGACGAGCAGGCTGAGGTTGGCGAGGTTGTCGATCAGGGTTGCGGAGTTGGCGTCGTTGTTGTTCTCGAGGTGGAAGTTCAGGTCCCTGAGGAGGATGTAGTCCGTGGAGGCGGACCAAAAACCAATAAAAGAACAACATAACTAACTTTTAAACTTCCCTCCAAAATACCCGCTATCCTCAAAACCCTTGAAAAAATCCTTCAAAACATATCAAACAATGTTAAAAATGATTTATGAAAAACTTTCAAATTATAAATTAAGTAATAGTATACAATATATGTAATTATTTAATATATACTAATCAAACATATGCGAAAAATTTGAAAATATATATAAAAAAGTTAAGAAATGTTACAAAAAGGTAAAAATTATTAAACATAAAACAAACCAATACATTTTTTAATAAATTATGAAGAAATTGCAATTATTTAAGATATACTAATAAAACGTGAAGATAATGTTGAAAAAATGTATGTATACAAGATTAATTAACAAAATAAAATGGGAATGTATAACATACACATGTATATAAATATTATTTACATTATATTTTATTTTTTTAAATGTGTAATCTACTTAATTTTATAATTTACTTGAAGTATATATAATACAAATTGTAAAACTATAAAGTAAAAAAAAACTAAACAAAAACTGAAAAATGTGTGACATGTTTTTATTATGTAAAATTTGGGGACACTAAATAGGTAATCTTTACTATTCCCACGTCAATCTAACCATTTTGGGGAAAAGTGTTGGACACTAAAGGGGTGCCATTTACTATTTTTAATCCAATCTAACCATACTGGGGAAGGTGTTGGACACTTAAGAGGTGGCATTTACTAATACCACACCAATCTAAACCATATTGGGGAAGGTGTTACATTACTGGTCCCATTCAAATCTAAACCAATTCAAGGAAGGTCGTGGACACTAAAGGGGTTACATTTACTATTCCCACTCTAATCTAAACCAATCCCAGGAAGGTGTTGGACACTAAAGGGGCGAAATTTACTGTTCTCACTCCAATTTAACCATATTCTCCTGTGCCCCTTTTTTCTTGTACTGCTGCCCCCTGATTCTGTCCCCGTTTTTCGTGTACTGCTGCCCCTTGATTCTGTGCCCCTCTCGCGGACTTCTGTGCCCTCCTGACCCCTACCCCTGCCTTTCTCCTCCCCGCTGTCGCTCCGCTCCACGGCCCCCGTCGCTGCTTCCCCTGCGGCCCCGCCCCCTCTGCGCCCTTTCGCTGCGCCTGCAACACACCTCCCTCCTCCCAGCCGCTCCTTCCTCCCCACCTCCCCATATATGGCGGCCGCTGCACGGTGAGGAGAGCGACCCTTGACCTTCCTGGTAGGTCGCTCCCCCCCGCTGCAGCTCCGCCTGCACACCCGCTGAAAGTGTCCTGATTGCCGCCGAAGTCGAGGCCCTCCACCACCCGCAGGCCTCCACCTGCGCCTCATCCCTGGAGGCCAGTGGTGGCATTGGTTTGCATCCACTCTGCCGTGCCTTCTCTGCCTGTCCGCTCCTCTCCTGTGCCCCCCCACCCCCCGCTCGCCGGTCTGTTCTGTGGCCCTTCTTGATTCTGTGCCCCATTTCTTCCGCTGCTCCCCCGTCTGATTCTGTGCCCCATTTTCTTGTACTGCTGCCCCCTTGATTCTGTGCCCCGTTTTTCTTGTACTGCTTCCCCCTTGATTCTGTGCCCCGTATTTCTTGTACTGCTGCCCCCTTGATTCTGTGCCCCGTTCTCTTGTACTGCTGCCCCCTTGATTCTGTGCACCGTTTTTCTTGTACTGCTGCCCCTGATTCTGTACCCCGTTTTTCGTGTACTGCTGCCCCCTTGATTCTGTGCCCCTCTCGCTGACTTCTGTGCCCTCTTGACCCCTACCCCTGCCTCTCTCCTCCCCGCGGTTGCCCCGCTCCGCTCCCCGGCCCCCGTCGCTGCTTCCCCTGCGGCCCCGCCCCCTCCGCGCCCTTTCACTGCCCCTGCAACACACCTCCCGCCTCCCAGATGCTCCTTCCTCCCCACCTCCCCATATATGGCAGCTGCTGCGCCCGTCTGCGGCCGTCCGCGCCTGGACCGCGCCCAGCACCAGAACCCCTGCCCCCCGCACCAGCCAGGAAGTCCGCCTCCGCTACGACGCCAACACCCTCGTCACTCTCAACCCAGGAATGACCCACACCTGCTGCAAGGCCGCCCGAAGCGCACCCACGGTCCCTTCACCTGCCTGAACTGCAGCTTCTCATGCCTCGAAGGAACGAAGATACCCGCCACGACGGAACCCAACCAGCTCAGAAGCATCCTGATCAAAACTCGCTCCGCACGCAAACACGCCGTCGAGCTCTGGGACCTACTCGACACCGCATCCCCGGACGTCGCCTTCCTGACCGAGACCTGGATGAACGAAGCCTCCTCACCGGACATCTCCATAGCCATCCCTGACGGCTACAAGATCACCCGCAGAGACCGCACCAACGGGCCGGAGGAGGTATCGCCATCATCCACAAAAACACCATCAGGGTCTCAACAAACACCAACGACACCCTCATCACCGCCGAACACATGCACTTCCAAATCCACACGGACCCTTAAGACCACCCTAAGAGGCACCCTCGTCTACAGACCACCAGGACCCTGGCCTCAATTCTGCAACTCCATCGCCGACCTCATCAGCACACATGCGCTGACCTCCACCGACTACATCCTCCTCGGAGACCTGAACTATCATCTGGAGAACAACAACGACAACAACGACTCCACCCTGATCGACAACCTCGCCAACCTCGGACTTAAACAGCTCGTCACGACGCCGACCCACATCGCCGGCCACACACTTGATACCATCTTCTCCTCAAGCCCCCACGTCACCTTCAGCCACGCTTCCGAACTCACCTGGACAGACCACCACTGCATCCACTTCTCCTTCCAAAACCCCCCCCACACACCACCACACCCTACAGATCCCCCGCCGCTGCTGGGGCAAAGTCATTGAAGAACAACTACAGACAAGCCTAACACTCAACCCCCGACCAACCCCACCAACCCCGATGATGGTGCACTCACCCTCGAACGCTGGATGAACGACTGCGCCGACACCGTAGCCCCGCTGAAGAAACCCACCAACAGAGACACCAGCAAAAGAGCCAACTGGTTCACCCCGGAACTCCTCGCCTCAAAGCGCACCTGCCGGAAATTGGAGAACATGTGGCATAATGACAAGACGCCGGACAGCCGCGCTGCCCACAAAGACGCCATCCACAACCACCACCCCCTCATCAGGCCCACCAAAAGGACCTCCTTCACAGACAGCCTTGACAACAACGCCCACAACAGCAAGGAGCTCTTCAACATCGTGAAAGAACTCTCCAACGCCAGCGCCAACGACATCCTGCCATCGCAAGTCCAATGCGACTCCCTCGCCACCTTCTTTCACCGAAAAATCACCGACATCCGTGACAGTTTCAAACCCCGGACAACCCCTGCGGGCCTCGTCGCACCAGACCCACCGCACCCCACCGTCCACGACTCCCTGACAACCTGGGCCAACGTGAGCATCGAGGACATAGGCAAGACCATGGGCACAATCCACTCCGGATCCCCGTCCGACCCTCTCCCACACCACATCTTCAATAAAGCCGGCAATTCCATCGCACCCCACCTGCGCAACATCATCAACCTCTCCTTCGAGACCGCTACCTTCCCCAAGAACTGGAAGCACGCAGAGATCAACGCCCTACTAAAGAAACCCAAGGCGGATCCGAGCGACCTCAAGAACTTCCGGCCCATCTCCCTGCTTCCGTTCCCAGCAAAGGTCATCAAGAAGATAGTTAACATCCAGCTCACCCGTCACCTCGAAGACAACAACATCCTGGATCCCTCCCAATCAGGCTTCCGTAGCAACCACAGCACCGAAACCGTCCTCATCGCCGCCACAGACGACATCAGGATCCTTCTCGACAACGGCGAGACGGCGGCCCTCATCCTGGATCTCTCCACCACCTTCGACACCGTCTGCCACCACACACTACGCACGCTCCTCCACGACGCAGGGATCCGTGACAAGGCCTTGAACTGGACCGCCTCCTTCCTCTCCGGCAGAACTCAGAGAGTCCGCCTCCCCCCATTCCGATCCGAGGCCTCCAAGATCATCTGCGGCGTCCCTCAGGGATCCTCCCTCAGCCCAACACTATTCAACGTCTACATGGCACCACTAGCTTGCACCACCCGACAGCATGACCTCAACATAATCTCCTACGCCGACGACAAGCAGCTGATCATCTCCCTCACCAAGGACCCTCTCACCGCCAAATCCAACCTCCACCAAGGAATGAAGGCCATCGCCGACTGGATGAAAGAAAGCCGACTTAAGCTGAACTCAGACAAAACGGAGATCCTCATCCTCGGGTCCAACCCCTCAGCATGGGACGACTCCTGGTGGCCCGCATTACTGGGGACCCCCCCGGCCCCCACCGACCACGCACGCAACCTGGGAGTCATCCTCTACTCGAAACTCACCATGACCAAACAAGTCAACGCAGTCTCCTCCACCTGCTTCAATACCCTCTGCATGCTCCGCAAGATCTACAGATGGATCCCGACAAACACGAGGAAAACAGTCACCCAGGCCCTAGTCAGCAGCAGACTCGACTACGGAAACACCCTTTACGCCGGATCCTCGTCCAAGCTCATCAACAGACTACAAAGAATCCAGAACGCCTCTGCACGCCTGATCCTCGACGCAACGCGCCGCGGCCACATCACCCCCCCACCTGAGGAACCTTCACTGGCTCCCCGTCGACAGAAGGATCTCCTTCAAACTCCTGATCCACACACACAAAGCACTCCACAAAACCGGCCCAGCCTACCTCAACAGCCGACTCTCCTTCTACGTACCCAACAGGACACTCCGCTCCGCCGACCACGCCCTGGCCACGGTCCCACGCATCCGTAGAACCACTTCCGGAGGCAGATCCTTCTCCCACCGTGCCGCCAAGACCTGGAACACCCTCCCCCTCTACTTACGACAAACCTAAGACCTACTGACCTTCAGGAGACAACTCAAGACCTGGCTTTTCAACCAGTAGCAACAGCAACCCCCAGCACCTTGAAACCCCTACGGGTAAGTAGCACGCTTTACAAATTTAATGATTGATTATTTGATTGATTGTCAGAAAAACCGGCATGGAAAGGCTGCCGAAACCAAACATCATAATCCCAAGGGCGGAAATAGCCACCCTTGGGATTACTGGCTCCATTCCGACTGGCGTATGGGCTCTCCGAGTCCGTCGGAAGCCAGCCGGAATGACAAGAAGGATTCCTTTTTTGGCATATTATGATGCGGTCGGAAAGGCTCCAACCGACGGTCGGAGCCTTTTCCAACTGCATCGTAATCGCCCCCTAGGTTTTAAAACAGCCATGGTAAGACATTGATTTGGAGTAGAAGCCCATAATGATGGGCCATTTAGTCAACACAAGCAACAGCAACCATATTTATTTTGGCTGTCTGATAAACCTCTCGATTGTAAAGTGCAAAAGATGCAAAAGTCAATAAGATACAAACATAATTTAAAACCGCAATGTTACGAAAGAAACGACCTCCACTATGTAAATCTAGGAGTATTAAAAATATCTGAGTTAATACATGGGTTCTACAAGCAAGTGGATTCTAGCAGCTTCTCTCCCTTCTTTAAAAGTGCCAATGTTCAATGAGTGCCAAAGTGCACAAGCAATATAAAATGCAGCACAATTGCAAACCAGTTAAAAGAAGAGTAGAGCATTCAACAAAATCTCAGTTGGTGCCACATAAGCTAAAATGAAAATGAAGAGGACCACAGCTCGACTCAGCAAGGGACTTTTGTCAATGTGCTCACTGGAAATTTTTTGAAGCATTTAGACCCCGGAGCCCACTTTGCTAAGGACATGGAAGCGACAACCACTCACTGATCTGTATACACTTGCAATGTCTAATCCATACTGAGAACAGAAATTTGGCCATGGAGAAGACTATCACTCTAGAGGTGACAACACTAAGCATCCATGTGCCATCTGGTACCCAAGTTCCTACATAGTGGAACTATCCATTTTGCTCTTTAGGTACAATACATTGAACAAAAGAATAGGATGTGTGTAACAGATTTGGGTGCCCCTGCACGTAGGGCAAAGATCCCCCCAAAAGGAATCGGATGTCCACCTACTACGAAACAGTTTTTTTGGGAGTCTTGCATCCAAACTGGATGTGTAATTTGAGTGCCAGAGGGGAGTAATTCCATCAATGGTGGACTCCTAGTACGGACAAGGTTTTAAATCTACGAATTCCAATGTTAGATTTCCTCTGTACTGGTTCACCGTTTGGTCAGCTACATACTCCCAATACAGTCCTTTTAGATCTGCTTTAAATGTGGCACACATCCCTGTGGGGGAAGACCAACATTTCTCTAGACCCAGTTTCCCTAGTAATCTCTTCACACAAATCAACCAGAAGATTTTTCTTGCACATGCCATAAACTTTAAAAAATGTAAAAGAAATATGAAATTAACAATTCATTTTGAAACAAATTGCATACATTTCATATTAGTAACATTTATTAAAAAGAATTAACAAATATTACAAATAGTTTTTAATGAATGTATTTTTAATATACAAAAACATCTAAATATTCTATTTATTTAAAATAAATCTATACGTTATATATATATATATATATATATATATATATATATCCAAAGAAAAGCTTGCTCTAAGCAATGAGGCGCCTCACACTCCGAGCTTTTTAAATCCCATATATATATATAATACCATTAACATATATCTAAATTACCATCAAATTAAAATGTATTAAAATATTAGTATCAAAAAATAAATTTGAAAATGATAAATTATTAATATGCATATCATTAAATGAGTTACTTTATATATTAAAAAATAAATCCTATAAAAATCTCTCCACCTTTATCCCCTAAAAGCCCAACATCCTGCTACTAAGGGGCCGATTCCGATCCGGGTCGGAAGGGCACCGAACGCGATCCGGCCGGAAAAACTACGAGCCGTATGCGTGTTTTCCGCCCGACTCGTACAGCTGTACGAGCGAGCCAGTACGATGCGAGCTACATGAAATTCACCAACCAAGTCGTTTCCGGGTCCGAACAGCTCCATATGTCTCGGTCGTAAGCTAACCGTGGCGTGCAATGGATGCGATTCTCGACCGAGCTAGTACGATGCACGCGTCGGACAGCCTGTGCGAGCCAGAGAGTATGGCTCGCAAAAACTCCCGGAGTCGGACCCCCCCCCCGACACCCGCAGCCGTACGACTCGCACACAGGGGGAGACCCATGGGTCTCCCCCACACAGGCATGTACGGCGTGGATGGCACCGACGCATACCCACTGTAGGGGGCGCAATTGTTCGAGACGTACCCATTCAGTCAATGGGAGCCCACGGACACGTCGTACGACCGGCTCCCATTGACTTCTATGGGAGTCCGACAGCATACGTGTGTATCGTACTCGCTCGGTCGGACTGTAGGGGTCCGGCTCGGTCGGAAAACCCTCCGGATCCGACTCGGTCGGAGTGCTTTCCGACCCGGATCGGAATCGGCCCCTAAAAAGAAAAAAAACAATTAATTATAAATGTTATTACAACTAAAAACACAAACTTCAACATTTTCATACAAAAAAAACATTACTAAAAAATGAATTAAAAAAAAATTCAAACACACTACAATACATTAGATACTAATTAACACTTACAAATGATATTACATATAGCAATATTTTCAACATCGATATTTTTTTACAACAATAATAAAAGCAGCACTAAAAAAAAATGTTTTACCTACGATATTCCTGTTGACGATATTTTTGATGTCTCGATATTCTTGACACAATATTTTTGTATCACAATATTTTATTTCCAATATTCTGTCCAAACACCTCAAAGTTTAGTATAAAGGACTATCGTGAACGATCAAATTCCAGACAGGTACACATTCTAGAGCGGAGACTGGTAACTGGGAGAGGTTTGGACGTGAGCACCACATGGCTTTGTCCAAATTTTTACTGTCTGATGCAGTGGGTCTTAACCTTTGGTCCGAGGACCCCATGTGGTCCACGAAATCTACTTAGGGGGTCCACAACGGCTTACAAAATTAAATCATATTAACAGATTATTAAAGTATATGTAAATAAAGAAGCAAAATTTACAATAGAAAATGTTAAAACAGTGTGAAGGAATTTGAAATTGATGTGAATAATTACGTTAGTATCCTCAGATTGATTCTTGGGAGCAGTACAGGTGCATCAATCAGAATATAGTAGGGAAATATAGTGTGGCCTCAATTGAATTTAGAAAAGATACAACCTACGCATGAAAATCAAATTGTATAATAATTTTGTGAATTAAATAAAATAGTTCATCATTTGTATGATGAATGCTTGTCGCTGTATTTTTTCTGTAGTGTTTTGCGGTTCAAAATATCGAGAATGCTTGAGCCGGGGTCTTCTGCTTCTAGTAATTACACAGTAAGGGGTCCCCAGATTCCAATAATAATTCAGTAAAGGTCCCCAGGTTCTGGTAAGGATTAAGTCAGGGTTCACAGAAATCGAAAGGTTAGGAGCCACTGGTCTGAAGCAAAGGTATTTAAACTTTTTTTTTTACAGTTTCAAAGAAGACAATGAAACAAAGTGATTTCTTTGTGGACGAAACGTTTTGCTGCACTGTAGTGGAAGTGGCACCGTTGAATAAAAGCTTTCTTTAAGTTTCTAGAAAGCATTGAACTTCATAATGTTTCAGATGTGTGTCTAATCTACACAGAAAAATAGAGGGATTTATTTTGATGCGCTAATCGTCCAGAAGCATATGTGACATTTAGATTGTTTTGATGGTTAATAAAAATGAATATAGTTTGGAAAAGTTATTTGGTCGGAGTGTGTATGAGGTAATGCTCCAAAAGAATAGTTGGCATTATAAAGTGTACGCAAATATTAGGACATATTGTCTTTCATGATTCACAGCAGTCATAACTGAGGGTTAAGTGAGGGTACGAGTCACTATTTTTTCTAGCGATAGTGATACGGCATATTTTCACCTAACACGTTTGGCTGTGGGTGGGAAAATAAATCCCAGATCTGAAAGAGAGAGAGGGACAGAGCGCAGTCACAGAGCTCACTAATAGTTGATGAGAGCTAAATAAGCCCCAAACCATCGGCTACGATTCTCACATAGCCAGTTATGTTGTGAAAAAGCACTCTGTTTTTTTTTTCTTTTGCCATTCATTCAATACTGATTATTCGTTTTTCCTATGACAATCCTCCTCACAATGCACCAATCAGCATTATACAGCCCAGGTGGCGCAGGGGGTTGCTCGCCGCAGGACACAGCTGCACCCCCAAACAGCATATTCACCGAGGTGGATTTGGCAAAAGCAGGCTAAACTGCAGTAATATGAAGTTACGGGGGAGCAAGAGTCTCCTGTGCCACCACCGTAACATGACACTTGGTATGGCTGAGGCTACCTTCTTCTGAAGAGGACAGCTTTACCTTTCAATGCTTATCATTTTCCAATGCACACTCACAGATAGCAATGGAAAATGCTGCCACTCAACATGACTGACACTCCTGTCACTGAATGGCTGGCCTGTGGGTTGATCTGAAATATGAATGGTACTGGTAATAAACCCAATGGTGGAAGTAGGCTTAACGATAGCCCCGCATTAAGTATTACAATTGTGGGCTGGTACAGTGGCGTAACGTAACCTTCGGGGGGAGTGTTTGATTCTTAGATGTAAAGGTCACAGTAACCAATAAAATCATAACTACTTCCCTATTACGAAAGGAGACAGCTGGCAATACCCTGCTTCATGCGTCTAGTGCACATCCCCCTCATTTAATTCATAGCATGCCCTACGGGGAAATGCTGCGGTTACGCAGGATTTGCAGTAACATCTCAGACTTGGAAAATACACCAATCTGAAAGCAAGACGCGTATTCTGCAGCGGGGATACAGCGTTAAAACCATTGATGCAGCCATCCGTAAATCAAGGGCCCTAGCCATGGAAGATCTGTTGCAATACAAAGACACGTCTCAAAAAACTCGGGATGAAAGTCTAGCTGCTTCTACAGAACCAGTAAGACTCATCTTGACATTCTCCAGACAGGAACAGCAATTGCACAAAATCATCCAGCGCAATTGGCCCATAGTCAGGGATGACCCCATCATAGGCAGCTCCCTTCCTAGATTTCCTTCAATTACATATAGGAAATCAGTGTCTATGGTAAATGTTCTGGTAAAAAGTAGTCCAGAACACAAGGAACGGGAGGGCTGGCTAACTGCAAGGAAGGGGTTCTTTAAATATTTCAATTGTAAAGCATGTGTATTTGGAAGCAACAGAACATCTTATTTGACTGCTTTCAGTGACAAGCCTCAGATGATCAAATACCATCTCACATGTAGAACTGACTATGTGCTGTATGTGTTAGAATGCAGCTGTAAGCTGGCATACATCGGGAGTACAAAGCTGGCAGCACATAAAAGGGTTCTCCAGCATATTAGGGCAATTACAAACAATGACCCTAATTATCCGGTGGCCAGGCATTTTAAAGAGCACCACGATAGTAATTTAAAACATCTGAGGTATTATGTCATTGACACTGTTCCACCACAAAGGAGAGGCAGGGACAGGGAAGCTAAGACGGTTAGAGACTCACTACATCCTCGAGCTCGATACCAAACAGCCAGGGGGGCTCAACATGAGCGAGGACCTCTATACATATCTTTGAATAGTGAGGCTAGCTTCCCAATGAAGCAACATGATGAGAATAACCTGTTTTACTTACATAGACTTTCATGTATTATTAGATGTAATTTGTTGGTTGATAACACATTTTATAAGGAGTATGTCCCAAAACTTCGCACCTTTTCTTCAATGAAATGTTTTGATATGAGTTTTAGAATGGAATAACATCCTTTTTAACATTCAAGTTTTCGTACAAGGTTTTAGGACAAATGAATTATATTTATAGATTTTATATGTATTTATTTATTAATTAATTATTTGCATATTTAAAAACAATATATTTATGATTGTGGGAATCATTTGTCTCAATACTGTAGAAACTTTTGGGATCAGCCCACATGAAAACTCAATTTTGCACATGCTGTCGTTTGCACATGTTTCTGTATGCCAGAATAGTAAACTAACGGATAATGTATTCGCATTGTACTATTTCAGACAATAGATATGACGTCTTCTATTTTGCACTAGCACTTTACATTGGAGGCACTGGTGGGGCACTGTTATAGTACAAGTTAGAATTTAGCGCACTTCATCTATTTTATATTTTCTGCTTCTTTCTTTCTTCTCTCCCTTTTTTTTGCTTTATTGATTAAATTAGTACTTACATAGTTTTGATGGAGGTAAATGAGAATACCGCATTTGAGCAGAACAATTTCTAAATTGGATTGTTCAGAAAGAAATGCTAAGCACCATTTTATCTTAAATGATGTAAGACACAAATGTATTTAAACATCGTATAAGTGTATGCATTGAGGCACAAAATTACTTAGTATTTCTTTTATGTTTAGTACCAAGTACTCGCACTGTCACTTTAAAAAGGAGGTTACACAATGCAATGTTGTCATGTGATCATGGCAGGGATCTGCCGAAACGCGTCATGGCGACTGATGGTGTGTTGAAATAAATATAATTGCACCAAACCTGGGTCTATGTTCGTTTGTTTTGGAGAAGACAGTAAAGCGAGGTTTGTGATATATAGCGAGACTTGTTTGCGGTAAATAAATCAAGAAAATCTGCACTTATCTCTGGGTCCGCTCTCGTTTGTTGGCAGCAGGCGACAAATAATTCGAGTTGTGGCAATATATATATATATAGTCGCCGGTAGGTAGTTATAGTTAGGACCTATTATCCATAGGAAATCCGCAACATTCTATTTGGAATAACTTTGGCACCGGTTGACGAATCTTTCTGAAATTATCAAAACTGGTGGGGCGCTCCGGTCCGCTCCTATCCTGAAAGTCTCGGGGTGATTCGTCAAGCGGGGGCTGAGAAAAAAGGGGGGTCCCAAAACGTGTTTTCCCCATGCAATTTTCCATAGGAACCGTTAATCGCAGCTACAGCCCGAACTGCTGAACGGAATTACACCAAATTTGGCAAAAAGGTAGCCCTTGGTTTACACTCGTGCCTTTTGCTTAAATGGTGTAAATCCGTTAAGTAGTTCCTGAGAAAATCAAAAGTAAAATCATAGATATATCTATGGGCGCGGTGGATCCGCGCACCCTGCCGAGCATGAGCTGGATGCTAATTGACTGTCAACACTCCAAACCAGGAAGTGTTGGCAGCCATCTTGTGCCTCGGAAGAACTGAGGCACAAGAAAGCACAAAAACAAACGCGCAGAATGCAAAAAGGGGGCAGGGTAGAAACACCTTGACCCCCTAGGCCTGCTCAGGGGGTCCCACAAGGACCCCCAGGGCCACAAAAAGTATAATTCCTTTATAAAAATCGGCAAAATCCGCGCAGGGTGCGCAGATCTTGCCGATAAAAAAACAAAAACGAAGCGCTGTCTCCCGCGCTTCGATGCCAATTAGCCCCCGGGGGGCCAAGTCCCGGGGGCATTTGGAAACTAAAGTGTAGGGGGCCAATCCCCCCACACTGCCCCGGGGACCGCCACCCCCCCGGGGCAAAGTATGAATCATTGCGGGGGGCACATGGCCCCCCGCAGCCCCGGGGACCGCCACCCCCAGGGCTTAAAAGTTTAATGATGCGGGGCCTCTAAGGCCCCCCTGAACCCCAGGGACAGCCACCCCCCGGGGCTTTTTAAAAATAAATGAATACCCTGTTTGGGGGGGCTCAAGCCCCCCCCCCACACGCCCCGGGGACCGCCACCTTCCTGGGGCACTAAAGATTGAAATTGGGGGGGTCCGTGATGGACCCCCTCAGCCCCAGGGACCACCACCCCCCCGGGGCTTTGTAAAATATGGGAGGGGGGCCTCGCGGCCCCCCTCCTGGAGCCATTGATGGCCCTGGGGACCGCCACCCCCCCGGGGGGCCGGCTCCTGCAGTGTCCTGGGGTGCCCACCCCCGGGACACTGTCGCGGCTCCCACCCTGTCATTGCAAACTGCTTTGCTTCATTGAAGCGAGAGCAGGAAATCCTGCTCTCGCTTCAATTAAGCAAAGCAGATTGCTTTTCCACATGGGGAGCAGCATGTTAGCTGCTCCAAATGTGGAAAAGCAATGCCGGCTCCCGCAGGACGCGGGGAGCCGACTGGGACTGTGGGGGGATTGGGGACCCCCCACGGTACCCAAAGGAAAGGGCCAGCCCCGGGGGATGGGGTCCCCGCGGCTACAAGTGGCCCGGGAGGGGGGCCATGCAGCCCCCCCTCCCCAAAAGTAACAATTAAAAAAAAAAAAATAGAAAGGCCGGCCCGGGGATGGGGTCCCAGGGCCATAAGTTGCCCCGGAGGGGGGCCACGCGGCCCCCTTCCACATTTTTTTAAATTAAAAAAAAAAAATTAGGGAGCAGGCCCTGGGGAATGGGGTCCCCAGGGCCAAAAAATAGAAAAAGAAGGGGGGCTACACAGCCCCCCTTCTTAAAAAAATAAAATAAAAAAAGACCGGCATCGCACCGGAGGCCACGCCCCCTCCTTTCATCATTCTGCAAACGCGCCCCCCTGCGCGTTTGAATACTGGGGGTCCCTGGGGGGCAACAAGCCCACCAGGAACCTCCAGGATGGGCAAGGGGGCTGCGTTGCAGAGAGGTTTTCTGAGGCCACGCCCCTTTTTACACCTCTCTGCAACGCAGCTCTGTGGCACTTACTGGAGGTAGCTGGTGGGCTAATTGCACCCCAGGGACCCTCAGTATTCAAGGGGAGTTTATCCCCCAACTTAAAACGCGCCACGGGGCGCGTTTGCACAGTGGTGAAGGGAGGGGTGGGGCCTGAGTTCACATGTGTGCAAACACACCCTGTGGCGCGGTTTAAGTTGGGGAATTAATTCCTTGTCAATCCTGAGGGTCCCTGGAGGCCAACTAGCCCACCAGGTACCTCCATATATATATGATAGCTTATATTAAGTAGATGCATTACAAACTTCTCTTGACATTACCTCGTGGCAGATATTGAAAGATGTGCCATAGCTATAAGTTGTACGTCCAAATGTGTATATTTATATGTCAGAAGCTAGAGGAGGGCGGTCACTGAAGGCTATAGCCAGATGCCTCGCTATGGCTTAGCTTAAGGTCCCCTTTAGAACCTCTGTACAACCTTTAGCTGAGCCTTCATGGTATTTCTGTTGACCCCATCATCATTTTTTATTAAGCCTTTTCGTTTCAACTATCAATCAATCAATATTCCTTTATTTCGCATTATTTCTATTGCATATAAAGTACATATATGAAAATCATTTAATCGCATATAAAAATATATTTTAAAATCGACCTTCCGTCTTGAAAATGCATGAATACAGTAAAAGAGAAAGATAAAATGCCCTCACAATAATATACATGTACAATATAAAGGGTGATAAAAGACGTTACATTTAACTACTGACTAAAAGTCCAGAAATCAATTGGGTTCGTCTTCGCCTTAAGGCTGACCACAGGTAGGAGACTTGAAAATAACACACAAATGCGTCCCCAAGCATCTGGATAAAATATAGAGCTATCTGACATTGCCTGAAATTGTATTACCGAAGAAGGAATAGAATAAATCTTTTTCTTGGCTCTTCATAGAATTTACAGAAAAAGATCAAGTGTAGATCTGTTTGGGAAGATGAGGCATCACACGGACATAGAGTTAGTTCTTCTAGTGCGTACATATTACCCAGGTAATCCAACATCAGGGGGAATCTGTTCTGAGTGGACTTCAGGCAAAAGGCCTCTTTCAGTTTGGCTTTAGAAATCAGTTTACAACTAGGTGGGTTCTCAAAGAGTTCAGAAAGGCCCAATGCTCTCAAAGTGTTTTTAACATAATGTAACCATCTAATTTTTCCAACACAATACAATTTTAGACAATCACTCAGGATGGTTTGATTTAATTCAATCGACTCCCTTCTCCATATAGAATGCCACAATGTGATTGGTGCTAAAACGAATTATATTAGAAATAAATAGAGTGCCCATTTCATTGTGACAGGTATAATTTGAACAGGTAGAGGGAGGGAAAGTAGTCTTTTATAAAAGCCGTCCTCAATGCGCTAAAGGATGCCGATATTTGACATAACCCAAACCCGTGACCTAATGAGGCCGCTGCTATTGCTTTGGTCTTGTAAACCTTCATGATTTTCGGGATAGGTTTGGATCTCGATTTTTTAATGAAGGTGAACATGGCTATAATGTTCTTTTCGAAAGACAGTCCTCTATTAACTACCATGCTACTCCAAGTTAGTTTCATTTCAACTAGATTTATTATGTAATATGTGCATTTATTTAACAGAAGGTACTGAGATCGCTCCTCCAGGAATTAAGGGCAAAACATTAAACTTTGATGTGAAACAGGAGAGAGAGATACCCATCTAATGACTGAATTCCACAACCAGGAACCTAGGAATCAATCTCTGCTTTATTGCATGACCAAATTGTGTGATCCTAGGCTATTATATCATTTCACGGTGCCCCGTTTTCCTTCATCACATTTGAGAGCACCTTGAAATACATCAGTTTAGGATTTGTGCTGAACAAAATCCACTCTTGCAAATGTTTTTATAGACTTTAATATTGTTTCATCAATAAAACTAACCTGGACCGCCAGTAAGATACACATGCCCATTGGTTTACTAACAGCTTCATCGTTAAGGCGGGGAAAGGGGTGTAAATATTTCTAAATTCATGATTAGAAACTATCACTTCTAAAAAAAAAAAATGCTACTCAATGCAGTAATCTTATGTTATGTTATGTTATATTTAATTTATACAGCGCACGGCTACTCAAGAGTGTCCCGGTGCTTGCTCCAGAAAGAAAACAAATGCACACAGATCATAAGCTAAAAGAGCAGTGTTTTAAGTTTTTTCTTAAAAAGCAATGGATGCTTGGTGCTCCGCAGCGCCAAGGGCAGCATGTTCCAGGCCAGACCAGCTTTCCGAACAAAGGAGCTCCCACCGAGCCTTTGACGATTGAACCTGGGCGTCTGTATCAGTAGCTGAGCAGACGAACGCAACTGTCTCCCTGGTTTATAGAAAGCAAATCTCTTCTGAAGATAAATGGGGCCTAAGCCATAGAGGGACTGATGTGCGATGGACAGCATTTTGAATTTTAAACGAGATTCAACTGGGAGCCAGTGCAAGGAGTGCAGGTGGGTGCATACACTATGTCTGGATGACAGACCCAATAGCAGCCTGGCTGCTGAGTTTTGGACTATTTGCAATTTCTTTGCAAGAAAGCCCGGACTACCAGCCTAAAGGTCGTTGGCATAGTGCAAGCGGGACAAGATCAGGGTGCAGACCACAGTTTCCTTGGCACTTCCAGGCAGAAGAGGAAGAAAGTTCCTCAAGATTTTCAAAGTGCCAAGCAGGTCCCGGCCAATTTCTTCACTTGTGTCGAAAAGTTCAGATTTTCATCGAACCAGACGCCACGGTTTTTTGCGTAATACACTCTAATGCTTAAAAGTTAAATGCTTCTGAAAGTTACAGAAATTCACCTCTTTGAATTTTGAAGACACTTTTATATATTTTTACGTGACGCTTGTTGCACAATTTACATGTCACATATGTTGGCGATGAGGCCCGTGTATGGCTGTTCGAGCAAAGTCAGACCATTGGCTTTGCTATGGCTTGACTCTCCCTCATTTATGACGTGAGTCATGACCCCTCACACACTTCACTCCACTCAGCTTTCATTTTTCCCCAGACTTTATGTAAAGAAAACGGAAAAGATGCATGAAGCTGTAGGGCATGGTTTGTGTCAGACACAAGGTGGGGCCTGTAGCAGCTTTCCCAGCACAGGAGCATGCAAATGAAATATGTCATACGGAAGCTGCAGTCAAATTCTTCTTTATTCCTCAGCATACACTTACACACTGCGCGTTATATCATACTCCACGTTAACCACACCCTAACACCTCCCCGCATATCACGTGTTTCCTCTCCAGAGTGCGCCCAGAACCACAAGGCTCCTTGAGCACATTACATCAATAAACTACAGTGCACGACCAATGCGATAGAGGAATTGAGATTGAGGAAAACATATGAAAGAGTAGCTGGTGCATACACTTACTTGTAATATGTTAGTTTGTTCTGCTTCTGCCAAACAAAGTTGTTGTTCTTGGTTTTCATGTATCAGTGCTTGTATTTGATCTAGTAGATCCTTCCTTTCCTGTTCTTTTTGACTAAATACTTCTTCATCTGCAGCCAATGCGTCCTAAAATAAATCAAACAAAATCATAAAAGGAATGTACAGCCAAGCGTCAAACATATTTATCTAAACACTAATACTTCAATAGGTTTAGCAAACAAGTACTGGCAAAGCCAAAAGGTGGCCCCTTTGGGACTTCTTGGCAATTGCTTTTGGCAGTGCAGCACCTTACCCCCAAAAAAATAGGCACAATGGCAGTCGCTTCTTTTCACGCAAGCGTGCGTGTATTAGACTGTATATGCGTGCTAGCAGAATAACGTGGGCTCCATTCAAGATGACAAACGCCACTTGAATCAGTAAATTAAAAAATTACGTTTTTAACCCTGATAGTGCAAAATAAAAATAAAAGGCACCAAAGGTGTTGGGTTTGTGGGGGTAAGGAAGGAGCGGGTGTTTGGCGAAAAGCAGCACACAGAGGGAGGGGGTACCACAATTGGAAGGGGACACCAAAGGCATGAAAGAGCAATTAACAAGGAGGGCTGGGTGGGAGAAGAGAAACAAATGGGCAATAGAGAGCAGCGTGGTGTGGGGGTAGGAGGCAAACAGACCAAAGACAGCAACAGGGAACAGTAGAGGGGAGAACACATGGTAGACAGCTGGAAAACACATGATTTGTGTATTGCTTGCCCAACAGAAACAAGAGAGAGCAGCGCAGGCAGCGAAAAGAACATGGACGAGAGACAGCAACACTGAGCCGGAGGGTAGAGAGGAGCACATGTGGGAACCAGCTGGAAAACAAATGCACTCTTATGGATTGTTTAAGCAAAAAGAGAGGAATGGAAAGACAAAATTAAAAAGGCTATGCTCCAGGGGAGGAGCAGAAGCAAGATGGACAAGGGAAGACATTGAATAATAAGGAATCAAATGAGAGTGACAATAGTGAAAACTAATTGTAAACAATATACAGGTTTGAATCCAAGCCTTCTGTAAGATCTGCTTAGCTGCCGATAGGTCTTTTCCAACCAGACAGATTGCACTGTCTGGTAGGCTCAGCCTAAAAAGCTACCCCTTAAATGTCTAGACATACATATTGCGCCTCTAGCAGATCGAGGACATGACAGTTATATCCATGTGGCTAGGTCTATGATATACAAATATCTTTAATATATAAATAAGAAATATGAAATGTGTGCTTCTCCTCTCATCTCTCTATGCTGGTATTTTAGCGACGTTTTCTCAGATACTTGTGAAGCACTGTGAGTGTCCATATGCTCTGTGAATTGGAAGTATTGTGAGTCAGTTCCAGATTTGAACTCCAACTACAAAATGTTTAAAACATTAGATCTTCACTCAGTCACTACAAAAACAGACTACAAACTTGGTACTCCACAATTTGTTTTTATATTGATGTTAGAAACATGTCTCTAGAGCAGTGCTTCTCAAACTTTTTAGAACAACAACTCACTTTTTTGTATGACAAACCTTGGATACCCACCGAGCCTTAATGGACAAAGTGGGTGATTTTCTTAATGTAACTAAAGCATCATGTGGCAGCACATTGACATTTACAGACAGCACATTTTCTTGAATTCAAAAAGCTTTATTGGTTTTTTCAGACACAAAATAAATAAAAGATACAGAACAGAGGGGTAGAAGTACGGGATTCCATCAATGCACCTTGGATAAAGATATATGAGTAGTTTTACAAGTATTACAGTGCTGCCGGTTAAATAAATTGGCTAACCGATCTGGCAGAGGTACAAATATTGCATAGTGAGCTAAGCATAGAGTTAATGTCACCTTGGGACCATCAGCCAGACCTTGTTAAAGAAGAAGGAAAGACATGTGTGTATCCTAGCGTAGATAGTTCTGTTAAATATCCTTATCCTCTTTTCAGCATGGGGAAAGTCAAGAGAGAAGAAAAACTAATACAAATACTACTACTACTAACTGAAAAGATAAAGATAGTAAAGGAGAAAGTAGGAGAGAGTAAGAATAGGAGAAGAGTAAGACTAGCACATTTTCCATTGAATTGGTCACTAAATTTGCACAGACATAAGTTTTACTGATGCCATGCCTGACTAGGGTAGACAGAGATGCTCTGGATGCCCCACTAACCAAAGACGAAATTATTGAGGCAATGAAAACGATGAGAACCATGAAAGCCCCAGGCGGTGATGGCTTAACAGCCGAGTTTTATCACACTAGGCAGCGTGATCTAGCTGACCGACTACTGGAAGTCTATAATGATGCATATGAGAGGGGACTGCAGCCCGAGTTGATGAGGGAGGCATTAATAGTCATGTTTCCCAAACCTGACAGGGACAGCTCAGAGGTTCCCACTTACCGTCTTCTGTCTATGTTAACCGTGGATCTGAAAATCTTAAGTAAAATATTGTCCACAAGACTGTTGCCCCATTTACTGCAATTGATTGATGAGGATCAATGCGGTTTCATTCCAAACAGGAACACTCGGCATAATTTACACAGGCTCGCTCTGGTTATGCACTCCCCAACTTTGCTACTGGATCAATATGCACTTGCACTATTGGACATCGCAACAAGCTTTCGATTCACTATCATGGGATTTTCTCTGCCTGGTTCTACATAAAGTGGGTGTAGGGGATACTCGCAATTACATGGGTTCAACTGCTGTATAGAGACCCTGCAGCAAGGATTCGGGTGGGCGGGACCGTATTGAGGAGATTTTGGTTGTGTCGGGGGACATGCCAAGGATGCCCCCTCTCACCACTACATTTTGCTATGGCTTTAGGGCCACTTGCTTGCCGCCTAAGGGCGGCACTGCATGGACGGGGTATACAGGTTGGGGAGACCACCCATTTGGTCTCCCTTTACACAGATGTCCCAATCTGTCCCCATCATGCTAAACATTGTGACTGAATTTGGGGAGCATACCAGAATAAAAGTCAGTCTTAAAAAGTTCAAGCTATTTCCCTTTAAGACCCTGGTGGGCGAACGGAAACTGATATGCCTCCCCTGCATCTCCCGTGAGAGACCAAGATGGTCTGTTATCTGGGGATCCGGGTCACTCATGGGGCACAAGACTTCGAAAGGGAGAATATGGACAGGATCGTTGAAGGCTTAAAACACAGTATACAATTCTAGAATACATTGCAGCTATCCTTAATGGGTAACATAGCCTTAACTAAAGTAGTCATTCTGCTCAGATGGTTGTATCTCTTACAGGGGACCCTGTTTGACATCCTGAGACGTGTCTTTGTGGTCCTAGATAAACTGATAGTGGAGCTTCTTTGGAAAACAGAAGTACCTGGAGAAGGGGTGGGTTGGAGGTCCCCATGCGTGGAGTACTACTTCTTGGCCTCGCAATTCCTACATGCAATCCATTGGTTGGATGACCATAAAAATTGGAAACACAAGCTACTGGGGCGTTTAAACGGACAATACTCACTCCCGGAGGTGCTCATGATGGGATCAAAAGCACTGATGTGGATGCCTTACATAGACCGCATGGTATGTGAAGCCTGGGAACAGACAGTTAAAACGGTGATAAAGAGAGTGCCATTCGCTCCTGACATGAATATCTGGTCTCTGCGCACATTCAAACTTATTAACACTATGTCCCTACGAAGGTGGAGGGAGAGTCGATGGGAGGTGCTGGGGGACCTCTACCCCAATAACCAGTTTATAACTATGACGGACGCCTTAAATACGTTTCAGCTAGGAAATGGGCAGTTCCTGCAGTACATTAAAGTAGCAGCAACAGCATGAGAGATTTGGCCTGGGTTCCCGGAGGCCCCTCCGGTCTCCCATACACTGGAGACACTGCTGTCGATGTAGGGTGGCTGGAAACTGATATCACACCTCTTTAGGGCCCTAAGGGAGGATACTCCCACGACAGCGCTCTCGGTACAGGATAAATAGGAGTCCCAATTGGAGATGCCTCTTGGCACACACACTTGGGAAGTTATACATCAAGTCAAGTCTACCTCCACCAGTGTCCGATTTAAACTACTCCAATACAATATAATACATCAGGTCTACCTAAGCGGCGTCATGCCATAAACCCTGAGAAATCATCCAGTTGCCCTAGATGAGGGGAGCAGGAAGCATATTTCCTACACATGCTCTGGAGGTGCCCAGATATAGATGGATTCTAGGAATCTACGGGTTGGGAGGTCCCCAGGGAGATGACCCGTAGTCTTTTGGGCCATTTCCCTTTTTGTAAAAATAAAAACGCTGAGCCAGAAATTCCCTATCATCGGGTTAGTACTGGCTAAACGCAGAATCGTAATGGGGTGGTTGTCTCCTCGATGCCCGAAAATAGACGACTGGCTGAAAGATATGGCGGACTGGATTAATGAAGAGGGGTGCCATATGAAGCTAACAAGAAGGGATGAGAAGCTAGAGGAGGACATGAGAGCATGGGCAGCTATGCTCATTGAATTGCTGACACTAGCGGGTGAATTACCTCTATAGGCTATAAGGTCATACGCTCCAGTGAGTCCGATGTATGGTATTAGAATGGGACACATAAAGCCGGTAACGCCTGGTTGAAATCAGGGGGGGTAGGGGCTCGACTGAAAGGAGCACTTGTGCTGTTTCACCGTAATACTGTATTGAATTGTTGTGAAACTCACTCACTAGGGGCCCTGAGCAGGGGGGGTTGGAAGGGAGGGGGGGAGAGTCGAATGATTAGCGAAATGTACCAACTAGGTGTGCTCGCACCACCAGCTAGTTTGTTGTATAATGCACAATGTATTTTTCAATGAAATGCTAATAAAAATAATACTTAGAAAAAAAAAACTATATTGCTCACAATAATGTGCGGATATCGGGTTTCAGTAAATAATTATTATTTGTGCATCACCAAGTAAAGTGTCTTGATTTGTTCTAATCCTATTAAAATTTTTGTTTCCATAACACTTCAGAACTACAAACAAATGAGCGAAATTTTTGCTTTCCTAATCGCTGGTTATTACGTTTTGTTGTGTGCTACGAAAACATGACATCCTACAGCAGCAGAGACATAGACTAACATTTGACCTCTGTCATTAAAGTGCTGCAAATATGACAAGAAAATACAGAATTTAAAGGCAGTTTTATTTATTGCTTGGATTTTCGTCAACCCACTAAACTGTGGTGCCGCCACACACAGAGTGAAGGGAGCGGGAGCTCAGGACAGGGGGCGGGGGAGGCGTGGTGGGGGGCATAATAAGAATAAACATTTAAAAAAAGATAAACTTACCTGCTGCTGGCCGCCTCCCCTGCCGCGCCTTGGTGCTGGGACCTCCTTGTCCCAGCAGAGACCGCAGACTCGTCACAGCCTCCCTGTCCAATCAAGTAAGATGCCCTGCTCAGACCAGGGAGTCTGTGGGGTTTCTCTATCTCAAATGTTCAATACAGCCACGTTAGAGAAACCCAAATGCGCATGTGAGTGTTAGTCAGCCTGAGACGGCTTGCCAAACACACATGAGCACTTGGAGACTGCACTAGCACTCCTCCTCCCACCACCCCCTCCCATGCCTCAGTCCTGCTCATCCCTGCACACGCTGGCTGAGCCAGAGGCTTAAAAATAAAACAATACGTTAATATTGTTTTATTTTTTTGCTGCTGGCTCTGAGCTAGTGGGGCGAGGCTCCTCTGCCACTGCGGAAGAGCCGCCCCTGCCACTGTCGCGACCCACAGTTTGGGAAACACTGCTCTAGAGGAATACATCCGGCAAGCGGCAGCTGTAAGCATTGTTCTGAATATGTGGACAATAATATTTCAACAGAAATTAATGATAAATGTAAGGAGTTTGAGATATCAAGTTTACCAACTATTTGGAATCTAAGATCATACTGTGACTTTGAGAATTCTAATGTACCTACATGTAACGAAGAAGACTATGGTTGCCACTGACAGGTATTTTACTGGCCTTGCCAATATATTTATGCCATGACAGGTAAAATCCTTCAAATCTGGAATTTTCCCCTTGGAAATATAAACTGAAAGCATCAGTTATAAGTTTAAAACATGATAACATTTTTTAAAGCTGTCTATTCCTAAATGTTTATGTCACTTGCAAACATTCGCTCAAAATAGTAAATTTTTCCAACCAGGTCAAAGGAGGAATAAATTCTGAACCACTGAAAATAGATAGTTCTCCATAGAAAGTTAAGACAGAATTGGAGGGTTCAGAATCAGTTTGGAGGAAACAACATTATAGGAAGACCAGACGGAACAGAGAGGGAAGTGAAAGAAGCAAAAGAAACTGGGTCTTATTGCCAGCACACCCAGACCAGCATAAGAAACACAAGGGCCAGCAAAAATATTTATGAAGGATGGTGGACCTAAAAATCAAACAAGATTAGTAAAGAAAAAAGACGCCATGAACACAAACAAGAGAAAGTAGTGTGATCTATATCTTCAGAGTATGCTATGTTATATTATCCAGGAACAACATAGGAGGAGGCTCACCCACTGGATGTGGTTTTCCGTATGGGTTGGATTTATGCAAGTAGTAGTCCAGACGGGCAAAGGTGTCTGGAGTGTTTGTGAAAGCAGAAGCGATGATTGAGTATGCTGGCCCAGTGTTAACAAAAGGCTGAATTGTGTTTGTTTGTGAATGGGGAACCAGTGGAGCTCCTTCAGCTCTGGTGTATTGTGAATGCATCGTGGGAGGTTGAGAGTGATTCTGGCAACGAGTTCTGAATTATCTGCAGCCTTCTGTTGAGTTTTTTGTTGATCCTGGCATAGAAGGTGTTACTGTAGCCCAGCTTGCTTGTGACCAGGGTGTGTGCCGGGTGCTAACGGGGAGCCAATTGAAAATCTTTCTCTGCATCTTCGGGGTATGGAAGCCTGAGTTAGTGACAGCACTGACTTGGGCGGTGATGTCGAATTTTCTGTCAATAATTATCCTGAGGTTCTTAGCATGGGTGGGCGGGGTGGGTGTCAGTCCTAGCTCTCTTGGCCACCAGCAGCCCTAATACAGATAGGGCACACTTTTCCCGTTTGTGCAGCAGTGCACCTTTAAGCAGGTGCGCCAGGTGCAAACTGGTATAGTGCGCCCAATTATGGTGAATGCACTGCCCTCAGGGCAGTCTCGAACTCGACTTCCCCCATGGCAGCATATTCAAGAGAAATAAGGAGCGAAGGTTTAAAAGTTGCCCTGTGTTTTTCTGTGCAGACGGCAACCCGTCTCTTACTTTTAAGAACTATTAGAGATCCTCTTGCAGGCAAGTGCAGTGAGTCACTACGCTCGCCTGCAAGGGAATGCCTGGGGGTCCATGGGACCCCCTTTCATTCTTCCAGAGGGCTTCCTTTATGAAGCGCACTTTCAGTGGGCCACCTTTTTGTGGATGATCCTGGCTAGCAGGGCCATGTATGCATTGAAGACGGTCAGGCTTAAAGAGGATCCTTGAGGAACTCTGCAGATTAGGTCGTGGGCGTCTGAGGTGAACTGGCCAGGCTGACTTATTGGGTCCTTCAAGTCAGGAAGGACAAAATCCATAGGAATGCGTGTCCTTGGATTCGGATGTCGTGTAGGAGTTGAATGAGTATAGGGTGGGAGACTGTGTCAAATACTACAGAGAGGTCCAGAAAAATGAGGGCCGTCGTGTCTCCTCTATCCATAGTCATGCGAATGTCATCCATGGTGGCAATGAGGGCACTGTCCATGCTGTGGTTGGGTCTTAAACCAGACTAAGTGCTGTGGAGGAGTTGGTGGTCACTGAGTGTTAGAAATGGGGGTCTCTAGTTGGCAAGGGCTTGCACCTTTGTCCAAATAGGGACCCTTCTTCCTAGTCAGGATAAGGGAGTTACACTCCTAAAATAACCCCTGCTCACCCCCTTGGTAGCTTGGCACGAGCAGTCAGTCTTATCTTAGAGGTAGTGTGTAGAGCATTTGCACATAACCAACAGTAATACAGTGTAAGCACTACAAAAGGACGCCACACCAGTTTAGAAAAAATATCCAATATTTTATATACTTAAAAGACCAAAACGATAAAAATCCACAATACAGTATTTAAAAATCGTCAGTTATCAAAATAACCTTGAAACACAGACCGCGGTGTCGCTGGCCAGCTACGGTGTCAGGAAGACCCACAAACAGTACCTTTCAGAAATGCAGGGCGTCGATTACCTCTCGTTGAGCTTCCGAACACACAGCGTCCGCAGGCGTCAGTTCCGGAGGTCGGTGCCAGAGTCGTCGGGGCCATCGAAGTCACACGCGTTGCAGGTCGATCTCCTCTCTGATGGAGTCAGGAGCGCTGGCATCGGCAGGCGTCAGGTACTGCGGTGCGAAGTGCAGCGGTGCAGCGTGCGATGCCTCAGTTTGCGGTGCGAGCAGCGGCTCAGTGGCGGCGTCAGATGGCGTCGTCGGTGAGAACAGGGTCGCGGTGCGAGATGAAGACGGTGCTCGTCACGGTGCTAGCAGGTAGCGGTGCAAGCAGCGGTGTTGTCGTTGCTGAAGTGCTGAAGTGCTGTCGCCGGCTGACGAACTGGAGTCGATTGCACCGGCGTCAGTATGCCAAGGCTGCGGTGCGGGATAAGGGCGGTGCATCGTGTAACTTTACGAGCTGTGCCCTCGAACCAAGGTGCAAGCAGCGACGTTGCTTTTGACGTGGAGCGGCGGCGTCGGGGATACCAAGGCATCGTCGTGAAGTGAGGCGGTGCGGAGTGCGGGGCCCACAGGTCAAGCAGAAGCTCGGTGGCGGCATCAGGCGTCATCAGTGAGACCAGGGTCGCAGTGCGGTGGCGGTGCTGTTAGGACACGGAGTTGGCAGCGGCGTCGTAGATGTCGTCGAGTTGCTTTTCTCCTGTTGCAGCACAAAACACACAGTCCCCAGTGATGAGGACAGAAGAGTTCGAAGTCTTTGCTGTTCCTGAGACTTCTTGAACAGGGGTCAAGCTCTACCTCAAGCCCTTGGAGAAACTCACAAACGTAGATTGCAGAAAGTTCAGTCCAGTCCTTTCACTGCCCAAAACAGAAGCAGCCACTACAGGCCCACACAGCTCAGCAAACAGCAACGTGGTAGTTCCTCCTCACAGCTTCTCCAGCTCTTCTTCTTGGCAGTCTTCTTGGTCCAAAAGAGTTCTAAAGTTCTGGGGTTTGGGCCCCAATATTTATACCACCAAATCCTTTGTTCTCTGAAGGCAGAGAGTGTCTGTACCTAGTCCAAACCAGTTCTGGGTGCATTCTGCCAGTGCACAACATCTTCCTTTGTCAGTGTGGGCCAGGGTCATCAGACGCACCACAGTAGGTGGAACCAGCATTGTGGAAGGCAGGCACAGCTCTATTAAGGTCGAGGTGCTACTCCTCCCACCAATCCTCATGCAGCTAGGTCTATTCAGCCTTGTGCTGACTCACCCTGTGTCCTGGAGCCACCACAGCCCCTGTCACCCACAAACCAGATATGCAATACAAAACCTAGCAGAGACGGGCTGGATGGTTAGGCAAGAAAATACCTACTTTTTGAAAATGATATTTTCAAACACAGAATATTAAAACCAACTTCACTAAAATATGTATTTTATCATTCTGGATTCAGGCATACTAAATTAAGTTTTTCTACCATGTTCCCTGGGTCATTTAGGATTATAAGATGTTATAATCAAACTGCCCATTCTGGCCTATGCGAACAGGTAGCCTTACAATAGTGAAAAACAACATCGGCTGTAATTCACTATCAGGACATGCCATACACACCAGGGCATGTCCTACCTTTCACATACAATGCACCCTGCCCACAGGGGTACCTTGAGCCTACCTTAGGGGTGACTAACATGCAGAAAAGGGAAGGTTAGGGACTGGCAAGTGGGTGCACTTGCCAAGTCAACATGGCAGTCCCAGACTGCACACAGGCTCTGCAATGGCAGGCTAGAGTTACACTTTACGGGCTGTTTGCGTGGGTGGCACAATCCAGTGCTGCAGCCCACCAACAGCATTTGATTTATGGGCCCTGGCACGCGCAGTGCACTTTACTAGGGACTGACACATAAATCAAAAGTTGAGGGATAACCCTGCAAAAAAGGCCATCTCCAACAGTGAGGTATTTGGTGAGGTGTCTGGTAATGATTTTCTCTAAGACCTTGGCCAGGAATGGTGGCAGATAGACTGACCTGTAGTTGGCAAGCATTGAAGGGTCCACAGAGGGTTTCTTCAGCAATGCAAGGACAGATGGGCGTTTTCAGGCATCTGGGAAGGTCGCAGAAGAGATGGAGGCATTCAGAATGGGTCTTGAGCATGGCGTTGATGAGTTGCAGTTCTCTGTAGTAGGTTTGGAGTTGGCAGGGGTCCGATTGGGCCCCTGAGTGAATGGATTTCATGATGCGGCCAGGTTCTTCCGGGGTAATGATGTGACATGTGGTTAGCGTTGGGTCTTTAGATAAGATTGGGAGGTGTTTAGCGTGCTCTATTGGGTCGGGTTGGGGACTGAAGTTGCTGTAAATGGTGGTGATTTTGTTGCTGAAGAATTAAGAAACAATGGGGGTGGAGCTTGGCTCGCGGCGAAGATGGCCACTTGAACCACGAGCTCCAGAGCGCAGATAAACTATCCTGTCATTATCCTGCCTCACACCGCTAGAATTCCGGCTGGTGACAGTGACCCAGTCGTGGGAAGTTGGCGGCAACACAGGACTTTTATCCCGGACCCTGAGGCCCCTCCCGAGCCGAGGATGCAGCAGCTGACTGCCACGGAGTGCGAGGCCGTCGATCCCCGTGCTGCAGTGAGGAGCGGGGCGGAGCGACGTCGCAGTGCGTGCGGCGTCGTGAACTTGGATGGGCCGGTCCCCTCTAAATTCGAGAACCGGACCTGAGTGGATCGAAGCGCAAAGTGCTGGCATCGTTTGTAGTGCTGCTGTGGACTGGTAGCGGGAGTAAGGGACTGCTACCTAGGTGAAGGGAACGCTTGACTGCCTCTCCCAGCGACGGCGGAGAGCCCGTCCACCCTCTTCCCCCCTCACTCTCCCAATGAGAACGGGGCGACCGGAGCCGCGATCATCACAGAGGGTGCCGGCAGTGGAGGTACAGGGCAGAGCGGATGAGCGCGCATGAGGGTGCGGGAGGAATAGCGTCCCGCTGGAGCTCTGAAGGCTGAGGCACAGTTTAGTGGATGGGCGGAGCCTCCATTTTACCTGCAGCCGGGAGAGTCACAAAAGTCAGCCAACACGTGTGCCTTCACGGCCGGTATGGCCTGTACTACATAGCTTACTATGGAGGCAGGCGCTAGCAGTGGAGAACTGTAGGGGCGCAACACCTGAGGGCAGGAACTCGGTAGTCTCCAGCAGATAGCGTCGTCTACTTGCATCGTGGCGCAGAACAAAATATTGTGCCAGGGGCACCAGGTCACTCCTGCACTGTCGCTGCAGAGGTTGGGACACAGAAAGATCGCGTAGAGAGTGTGACTTGGCTGGAGCGGCTGGCTGGTGTACTCCTAGCTGGAACTTGCACATTGCTCAACTCAAGGCACTGCAACAGGTACGGGGCCAACGATTCTGCGGAGAGCTGCTCTGACCAAAATTGGTGTTGGGTGAAAGGCGGCTAAGGTCTTAACCAGACAAAAACAGGGAGCGTGCCCAGGCATAACAATTCCTCTGGGGTGAGGCCTGGGGGACCGAGCTGAGCAGGACAGAGGTGGAAGCCACGGTAGGGGCGCACAATGGGAGTCAGACTTCCTCCACACACCGAGACGTGCCTGGCTGCCATAGTGTTATTGCTTTGGGCCCCAGCTGAGGGGTGTAACTGGAGTGCAGCACAGCACAGAGCTCCTTGCAGGACAACCTTGGTCGTCCAACCGCGCAACCGCAAGTGGAGTGGCACAGTCTGGCAACCCCTGGGGAAGAGGCGGTGCAAAGTCTGGAGGAGCGGCAAGTAATAATAGGTGAAGCTCTTTGCGGCAGGATCGCTTTGCAGCGCTGCAGTCATATATCGCGCAGCATCTTCAGGACGGGCGGGCACCACGGACTGCAACTCAAGGGGGGACTTCCGGTCAACCTATTACGTCTGGCACCTGCAGGGGTGGTCAGCACCGTCTTGTGTATAACCGAGCTACATCAGTAAGGAAGATGGGCAAATCGGACAGGACTCAGTCCAAGCTGACCTTTAACCAGAAGCGCTCTAAAACCCACGACCCTGCTTTAGGGGAGGAAACCAGACCCACTCCCCCGACAGAAGACGAGCAGGATATCCGTAGTTTGTTGCTATCAATGGAGAAGGGATTGCAGAGCGGCATCTCTTCCCTGGGCACAAAGATTGATGCCCTCTTGTATCGGATGGACAGGATGGAGGAATGGCTAGACAAGCATGCCGAGAGGCTTGACATGTCCGAACGACGACTCACAGAAGTCGAAGAAGCGCAGACTACGTTGGACACGGACCATAAAAAGCTCGTCAGGATCATGCAGGTGCTGCAGGACAAAACAGAGGACCTTGAGGCCCGTTCAAGATGCTGCAACTTACGGATTACGGGTGTTAGACCTGTCAACCCTTTGGGTGGTCCCTCCTCATCATTATTTATTTTGTCCCACTTCTGCCTCAAACCCTGTTATAATTTTTTCCTTTTTGGGAACCACCAGACTTGTTAGTGTTGATGCAGGGTCAGGGAGCCATTTTCCCCACCCCTGGAACTTCTGTCTGAGTGCCTGAGACACAAAATGGTGGCCAACCATTGTCACCTGTGACATAACCAGAACTTACTGGAGGTTTCTAGAACCTCCTGGAACATTCTAGAATCCTGTGATAGTGGGAGGCAGTTTAGAATGTTGGGAGGCCATCTCAGAGTGGCAGTTGGCATCTGACTGGAGAGGAGAGAGGACACAGATATAGAAGGAGGTCGGAGTAAGGCAGCAGGGGTGGAAACCAGTGCTTGGAGTGGGGTCCAGAAACCCACCCTTGATGCTAGTCCCTACTGACCAAGCCCAGCCTAAAGCCCTGTGTGGGACCAAGACCAGAAGAACCATCTTAAGGATCTGAACATTTGGAACAGGCCTTAAAGAGGAAGAACAGCAAGCTCCTGACCTGTTCAGCGGTGTCCTCCTGAAGTCCTGACGTCGAGAAGCCTGGAGACCTGGGGCCTGAGGTAGAGAAGCGGCGCTGACAGAAAGCAGACTTCGTACCCGGAGCCGGCAGAGGTCGAGTGAGGGCGCCGACGGAGGTCGTGGAGAGGCGCCGGAGGTCGAGTGAGGGCGCCGACGGAGGTCGTGGAGAGGCGCCGGAGGTCGAGTGAGGGCGCCGACGGAGGTCCTGGAGAGGCGCCGGAGGTCGAGTAGGGAGTCACCTGAGGTCGAGGTGAGGCGTCGATGGGGGAGTGAAGTCCGCCCACCGGAATCTCCGGAAACTGAGGTGAAGCGCGCCGGAGGTCGGGAGTGGAGATCGCACTCCGGAGACACCCGGAAGCGGGGAGACCGTGTCCCTGCGACGCCGGAAGGCGACATCGACTCAAGGCCGCCCAGCGACATCGAGTCAAGGCCGCCCAGCGACATCGAGTCGAGACCGCCCAGCGACATCGAGTCGAGGCCGCCCAGCGACATCGATCCGGAGCCGCCTCACAGCGTCGACACGGCGCCGAGCGGAGCCGATCATCGAAGAAGGGACAGTAAGTGGTAGAGGGGGCGTCTGAGGCCCCGTGGAGCCCTAAAGACCATCCTAGGGGTTAGAGGGGTGTTAGGACCAGCCTGGGAGTGCCAGGGGTGAACTGAGACTGGTACAGTGACCTCCATAAAGGGCTGTGTAGTTTGGAGGGCCAGATCTTTAGGTTACCCTTGTTCTGCCTCAGTTTAAGCCCCAGCCTTGACCAATCTAGGTGGGACACCCCCATGCCATCCAAATGACCACAAGCTGGGTATGGGCAAAGTAAGACCAAGTGACCTCATGAAAGTGATCTGATCTGTAATTGTCATTGATTGCTTTACCTTATTTATTGAAGGTGCTTTATTTATTGTCTTCCACTAATTTATTCTTGCACTGTATTTATTGTCTGACAGTATTTATTTGCCGTCTGTATTTATGGCACATCTATTTATTCTTTGCTTAATGATGACCTGAACCTATTTGTTGAAATTCCGAAGTAGCATTGTTTATTTGACCTGCTCTTTTGAAGGAAAATCCTATTGTATTGTATTTATGATGTGAAGCCTGCAACTAAGAGAAAATAAGATAAAGACATATATATTTTCATCTTGACTTCCATAATTTTTACGGTGTAGTGTCGTTTTTGGAACGGATGAACGCATGGTTATTGTGAGGGTGTGACGTACGCTTAACACGGTGCCTGACCCCCAACCGCTCGAGCCAAGCTACCACAGTGCTGGGAACCTGGTGACTGCTAACCCGGTTGCCCGGTTTCCAACATAAAATTGGTGTTCAGCGGTGGGATAGAGCTGTGCTTGCGTCTACTCGACAATAACTTTGGGTAGTCCATAGGCCTACACTGGGAGTTTTCTCCAAGCGGACTTCCTAATTTCGAGTTTTGTTTTTTCCAAATTTACTTCTGGTGGTGGGAGGAGGTATTACAAAATGTACCCCCTGCATAGCTTCTGTAAGCAACTGTCTTCTATCCTGAGTGGGCAAAATGGAGTTTGTGTTGGAGGATGTGGAAACTTACACTGTGGCCCAACTCAGAGAGTTTTGTCAGCGAGAGGGGGTGTTTTGTCCCCAAGGTGCAAAGAAGGGTGAGCTCCAGACCAGCTTGAGGGCTTGGGGGGAGGCACGACGAGAAAGTAAGGTTGAGAAGGAGGACAGGGATGGAGAGACTGACAGCGAGGGGGCTGGTTTGTACCAACCTGAGGTGGGGAACCTAGTAGCGGGGCCCAGAACACTTTCAAGGAAGGGCAGCAGTGTCTCCAGCAGCGGCTTATCAGAAGCAGAATTAACTGACCGGAGGGAGAAAAGACAGCTCACCTGGGAGTTGGCGAAGCTGGAGAAAGAAAAGGAGGAACGGAGGATGGCTCACGAGTTGAGGCTCAGGGAGATAGATCTCCAGATTCTACGGGTCGGGGCACACACTGTTCCTAATGGTGGCAGCGAAGAGAGAGAAATCACCAGGGAACCCAAACCCTATGTGCCAAAAGACATAGTAGCCAGCTATAGTGCGGGAGATGACATCGCCAAGTGGCTAGCGGCCTATGAGGTCTCTTTAAGAGCCCATGGGGTTCCAGAGAAATATTGGGGAGGGGGATTGTATAAATACATGCCTCCAGCTGGCAGGGATACATTATTGGCCCTGGAGCAGGATGAGCAGACCCACTACCCCACCATGAAAGTGGCGCCCGTGAGGAAGTTTGGACTAACATCCGAGAAGTACAGACAGAAGTTCCGGGGTAGCCACAAACTGGGCACACAGAATTGGGTGGATTTCCTGGACTATGCAAAGAAGGCATTAGAGGGTTGCATACAGGGCAGCGAGGTGAGGGACTACGAGGGGTTGTTTGATTTGATGTTGAAGGAACACCTGCTCGAAAAATGTTTCCCTGAACTGCGTCAACACCTGGTGGATAGCAAGCTGACCAATCCCCGGAAGCTTGCTGAGGAGGCGGACATTTGGGCTAGTACCCGGGTGTCCACAAGGGGGACTGGAGGGGACTCTCAAGAGACCGGACAGGGCGCCCCCCAGAAGAAAGAGGGAGGGGAAAAGAAAACGGAGTTCTCTAAAGGCCCCCAAAATAGTTTCCAAGGGAAGGGAACGGGATTCACCCCTAGGGCTAACCCACCCAGAAACCCTAATCCTGGCCAGAGTCAGCAGCCAAGGGTTGTCCATTGCTTCGAGTGCGGTGGTGTCGGACACTATAAGGGAGATGTGAAGTGCCCGAAAAGACCACCCCCTCCCATCGGAGGAAAGGCCCCCGGAGTAGCTAGTGTAGTGCTCGGGGAGGAGATGCCTTTAGATAAGGGAAGGGAGTGGGCGGGTGTCACTTTAGTGTCCCTGGGAGAACGGGAGATGGTTCCTAAGATCCAGGTGCCCGCAAATACCACAAAGTATGGGCAGTGGGTCACCATCAACGGCCAAAGAGGGGAGGCTCTGAGAGACACAGGAGCCAGTATGACTATGGTACGTAGGCAACTGGTGTCTCCAGAGCAGGTGATTCCCGATGTACTCCACCCTGCCGCGATGGCTGACGGCAGAATGGGCCACTATCCGGTGGCCGAGGTTCCATTTGAATGGGAAGGGGTTGCAGGGTTGCTTCGAGTTGCCGTAAGCCCTGCCGTGCCAGTCGATTGTCTGCTGGGGAATGACATGGAGCATAATGCTTGGAAGGAGGTGGAATACCGGACTCATGCGGAGATGCTGGGTACACCTGACTGGGCCTGTGTCAGCACAGGGTCTGCGACTACCCGGAGAGGGAGTTCGTTTAGGCTGGAGCCTGGAACAAAGCCACAGCCGGCTGCCGACCAAGGGAAGAACCGAGGGCAGGAGGAGCCTGCCTCGGCATCCGCGCCCCGTGTGACGGATAGGCCACCGGAGGTGGTGGACCAGGAGTCCGCGGAGGGGGATGTTACCGAACTGGAGAACCTACCCATCCCGGCCGAGTGGCACGTGGAGGGAGGGCCGACCAGGGAGGAATTCTGCAAGGGCCAGAAGGAGTGTCCTACCCTTGAGGGACTGAGGCGACAGGCCGAAGCCCAGGCAGCAGGGAACGTTGAGGGGAACTACAACATTTACTGGGAGGATGGCCTCCTCTACAGTGAACCCAAGGCACCCATGCACGGATCGTCACGAGCCTTGGTTGTCCCTCAACGTTATCGAGCCTTTCTCCTGGAATTGGCTCATGAGATCCCCTTGGCAGGACACCTAGGGCAAGACAAGACCTTTGCCCGGCTTGTCCCACACTTTTATTGGCCTCAAATGAAAGTGTCGTCCGACACCTATTGCCGGACGTGTGTGTCTTGTCAAGCCAGTGGGAAAACAGGGGTGAAGCTGAAAGCTCCCCTGGAACCACTTCCTGTCGTTAGCACCCCCTTTGAAAGGGTGGGCATCGACATTGTGGGTCCGTTAGATCCGCCTACTACAGCTGGTCACAGGTTTATCCTGGTTCTGGTGGATCATGCCACACGGTACCCAGAGGCTATACCTCGGAGGACCATTACTGCACCTGTTGTGGCTAGGGCCCTGATGGGAATCTTTACCCGAGTGGGTTTTCCCAAGGAAGTTGTGTCTGACAGGGGGACCAACTTCATGTCAGCATACATGCGGGCCATGTGGAAGGAGTGTGGAGTGACCTACCGGTTCACCACCCCTTACCATCCCCAGACCAATGGTCTGGTGGAGAGGTTCAACAAAACCTTGAAAGGCATGATCAGAAGTCTGCCTGAAAGCCTGCGGAGGAAATGGGACGTCCTCCTACCCTGTCTATTGTTTTCTTACAGGGAAGTGCCCCAGAAGGGAGTGGGCTTCAGCCCCTTCGAACTTTTGTATGGGCACCCTGTGCGAGGACCTCTCGGCCTGGTGAGAGACGGATGGGAAAGAACTCCCAGAAAGCTTCCCCAGGACGTGGTGAGCTACATGCTGGCCTTCCGGAGCCAAATGGCTAAGTTGTGGAAGCAAGCTTCTGACAACTTGGAAGCCAGCCAAGCAGTGATGAAGGCGTGGTATGACCACAATGCTCATCCGGTGGAATTGGAGCCTGGCCAGAAGGTGTGGGTGATCGAACCAGGAGAGCTTAGCGCCCTCCAGGATCGCTGGTCAGGACCCTTTGAGGTGTTGGAGAAGAAGGGTAAGGCTACCTACTTGGTGGATCTGAAGACCCCTCGCCAGCCCCTATGGGTGCTGCATGCCAACCGCCTCAAACCCCACCATGAGAGGCCCGAAGTCATATTGCTGATGGTGACTGACGGAGCAGAGGACGTGGAAAGCGAGCCTCTCCCCGACTTATTTGCGTCTCAAGAGAAGGATGGGTTGGTGGAGGGAGTGATTCTCTCCCCGTCCCTAACTCCTGAACAGCAGGAGGACTGCCGCCAGGTCCTGGGGCAGTACTCTTCGTTGTTCTCCCTTGTTCCGGGTAGGACTCACCTGTGCGTCCATGACGTGGACACAGGAGACAGCCCACCTGTGAAGTCAAAGATCTACCGGATGACAGACAAGGTGAAGGCCAGCATTCACAGTGAAGTCACTAAGATGCTGGAGCTAGGAGTGATTGAATCTTCCAGCAGCCCCTGGTCCAGTCCGGTGGTATTAGTACCAAAAGCTGTACCACCGGGTGCCCAACCGGAACTGAGGTTCTGTGTGGACTACCGGGGACTGAACTCAGTAACCAAGACTGATGCTCATCCGATTCCGAGGGCGGATGAACTGATTGACCGGCTGGGAGCTGCCCAATATCTGAGTACCTTTGACCTTACTTCCGGGTACTGGCAGATTTCTCTGACTGATGGAGCTAAGGAAAGGTCAGCCTTCTCCACGCCCAAGGGCCACTACCAGTTCTGCGTGATGCCCTTTGGGCTCAAGAACGCACCTGCCACGTTTCAGCGTCTGGTGAAACAGATCCTCGCTGGAATGGAGGGTTTCTCTGCTGCTTATCTGGACGACATTGCTGTCTTCAGTAACAGCTGGGAGGATCACTTGCGTCACCTGCAAACTCTTCTCCAGGCCCTGAAGCAAGCTGGGTTAACGATTAAGGCCAGTAAATGCCAGATCAGGCAGGGGTCGGTAGTGTACCTTGGACACTTGGTGGGTAGGGGAGCGGTGCAACCCCTCCAGGCGAAAATCGAGGCCATCATGGCCTGGGAACCCCCCAAGACTCAGACTGAGGTCCGAGCTTTTCTGGGCCTCACCGGATATTACCGCCGCTTCGTGAAGGGGTATGGTACCATTGTGACCCCCCTCACGGAGCTTACGTCCAAGAAGCAACCTCGACGGGTAGTCTGGACGGAGGCTTGTCAGCAGGCCTTTGTGAAACTGAAGCAAGCCATGTGCGAGGCCCCGGTCTTAAGGGCCCCAGACTTTTCCAAGGAGTTCATTGTCCAGACGGATGCATCGGAACATGGCATTGGGGCAGTGTTATCGCAACTCAATGAAGAGGGTCTGGATCAACCCGTGGTCTTCCCATCCCGGAGACTACTTCCCAGGGAACAGAAGTGGAGTGCAATAGAGCGTGAAGCCTTTGCAGTGGTATGGGCTCTGAAGAAGTTGCGGCCATACCTGTTTGGCTCGCACTTCCTAGTTCAGACCGACCACAGACCCCTTCGGTGGCTGATGCAGATGAAGGGGGAGAATCCCAAGTTGCTAAGGTGGTCTATCTCCCTACAGGGAATGGACTTTCAAGTGGAACATCGGCCTGGAGTGGACCACGCCAATGCAGACGGTCTCTCAAGGTATTTCCGCCTTAGTGATGAGAACTCCCAAAGGGTTGGGTAGCTCTCCCCACTTTCAGCTGGGGGGGACGCGTGTTAGACCTGTCAGCCCTTTGGGTGGTCCCTCCTCATCATTATTTATTTTGTCCCACTTCTGCCTCAAACCCTGTTATAATTTTTTCCTTTTTGGGAACCACCAGACTTGTTAGTGTTGATGCAGGGTCAGGGAGCCATTTTCCCCACCCCTGGAACTTCTGTCTGAGTGCCTGAGACACAAAATGGTGGCCATCCATTGTCACCTGTGACATAACCAGAACTTACTGGAGGTTTCTAGAACCTCCTGGAACATTCTAGAATCCTGTGATAGTGGGAGGCAGTTTAGAATGTTGGGAGGCCATCTCAGAGTGGCAGTTGGCATCTGACTGGAGAGGAGAGAGGACACAGATATAGAAGGAGGTCGGAGTAAGGCAGCAGGGGTGGAAACCAGTGCTTGGAGTGGGGTCCAGAAACCCACCCTTGATGCTAGTCCCTACTGACCAAGCCCAGCCTAAAGCCCTGTGTGGGACCAAGACCAGAAGAACCATCTTAAGGATCTGAACATTTGGAACAGGCCTTAAAGAGGAAGAACAGCAAGCTCCTGACCTGTTCAGCGGTGTCCTCCTGAAGTCCTGACATCGAGAAGCCTGGAGACCTGGGGCCTGAGGTAGAGAAGCGGCGCTGACAGAAAGCAGACGTCGTACCCGGAGCCGGCAGAGGTCGAGTGAGGGCGCCGACGGAGGTCGTGGAGAGGTGCCGGAGGTCGAGTGAGGGCGCCGACGGAGGTCGTGGAGAGGCGCCGGAGGTCGAGTGAGGGCGCCGACGGAGGTCGTGGAGAGGCGCCGGAGGTCGAGTAGGGAGTCACCTGAGGTCGAGGTGAGGCGTCGACGGGGGAGTGAAGTCCGCCCACCGGAGTCGCCGGAAACTGAGGTGAAGCGCGCCGGAGGTCGGGAGTGGAGATCGCACTCCGGAGACACCCGGAAGCGGGGAGACCGTGTCCCTGCGACGCCGGAAGGCGACATCGAGTCAAGGCCGCCCAGCGACATCGAGTCAAGGCCGCCCAGCGACATCGAGTCAAGGCCGCCCAGCGACATCGAGTCGAGACCGCCCAGCGACATCGAGTCGAGGCCGCCCAGCGACATCGATCCGGAGCCGCCTCACAGCGTCGACACGGCGCCGAGCGGAGCGATCATCGAAGAAGGGACAGTAAGTGGTAGAGCGGGCGTCTGAGGCCCCGTGGAGCCCTAAAGACCATCCTAGGGGTTAGAGGGGTGTTAGGACCAGCCTGGGAGTGCCAGGGGTGAACTGAGACTGGTACAGTGACCTCCATAAAGGGCTGTGTAGTTTGGAGGGCCAGATCTTTAGGTTACCCTTGTTCTGCCTCAGTTTAAGCCCCAGCCTTGACCAATCTAGGTGGGACACCCCCATGCCATCCAAATGACCACAAGCTGGGTATGGGCAAAGTAAGACCAAGTGACCTCATGAAAGTGATCTGATCTGTAATTGTCATTGATTGCTTTACCTTATTTATTGAAGGTGCTTTATTTATTGTCTTCCACTAATTTATTCTTGCACTGTATTTATTGTCTGACAGTATTTATTTGCCGTCTGTATTTATGGCACATCTATTTATTCTTTGCTTAATGATGACCTGAACCTATTTGTTGAAATTCCGAAGTAGCATTGTTTATTTGACCTGCTCTTATGAAGGAAAATCCTATTGTATTGTATTTATGATGTGAAGCCTGCAACTAAGAGAAAATAAGATGAAGACATATATATTTTCATCTTGACTTCCATAATTTTTACGGTGTAGTGTCGTTTTTGGAACGGATGAACGCATGGTTATTGTGAGGGTGTGACGTACGCTTAACACGGTGCCTGACCCCCAACCGCTCGAGCCAAGCTACCACTGTGCTGGGAACCTGGTGACTGCTAACCCGGTTGCCCGGTTTCCAACAACGGGCCTGCCGGAGACGACACAAACTGGGAACATGGAACGTTTTGTGGAGAAGCTACTGGAGGATCTGTTGGGCGCGGATGTGTTCTCAAACATGTTTGTGGTGGAGACAGCGCACCGCTCCTTGGGACCCCGACCCCAGCCGGGACAGGAATGCAGCTCTACGTGCGGCGAGGGACAAACAGACGCTGCCCTATGAAGGGTCGAACATCTCACTCTATCCGGATTTCACCGCCCGAGTGCAGGAGGCTCGTCGGCAATTTGTCCCCATGAAGAAGCAGTTGCGGGAGTTGGGTTTAGACTATGCGATGTTGTATCCAGCCAAGCTGCGGGTGGATAGGCAAGGCACATCTTCGTAGAACCAAAGGCTCTGCAGAAGGCGCTTAAAGACTGGAACAAAGAGCAGAAGCAGAGCCCGGAGCGACAGCTTCAGGATGAAGCCGCTGGGGGATCACTTGAGGAACAAGACTGAGAGCGGTTCGACGGCAAGCATTTGTTAAGTATTTTGTGAGCTAGGGGGTCGGGGGGCGGGCGTTAGTCTGCTGTTATTGTATATAATGCTGTACTGAAGCGGACAATTACTGGTGCACCACTGTGCATATCTACCGTTAGACAAACCACTGCCATTAGGTAAGCGGTCAATGGACAGTAATCGGAGATTTTGTAACAGCTTCTGTGTGAGTCACAGGACGTAACCATCAGTACGTGCAATGTCAGAAGGTACACGACACTACAATGGGGGTCACACACTGATGTGTGTAGTATTCCATTGTGGATTGGTGATGGGGGATATAATAGTATTCTGCGCTCGGAGGTCGAGACAGTGCACAAATTGGCATCTAATTAACGGTTGAGCACATAGCGACCTCCGCCCGCAAGTGAAAACCACCACTTCTGTTAACTAGGCTGGGTGTGGGAGGTGGGAGGTGTGGGAAATCCCTATACGGGATGCAGCACGACCGTGTTGGGGGTGGTCAGCTGTGGGTGGGGGATGGGGGGAAGGGTTGGGTCACAGTTTTTTGTTAAGAGGTTAGCTAGGTCAGACATATTGTCATACATCTCACAGTACACATGCTACTCGCAGGACTCAGGACGCTATGTAACATACGATAGACAGGATGGTAACGACTAGAGAAGCCACTTCCCAGAAGCCAGTGGATTCCCTTAGAGCGGTGACATGGAATGTAAGGGGCCTTAATGGCCACCGCAAATTGCGAAAAGTGTTGAACTACCTCACTAGACACAACGTAGACATTGCCTTCCTGCAGGAGACGCACCTCCCGCTCCGGAGCCCAATGATGCGTTCCTGGGGCCTGATGGGAAACGTTAACGCTGAAGGTTTCACAACTCACGCTAGGTTAACCCCAGGTCCGACTATAAGCTACAATTGTTGACGGACGATTTGGGTGGTAGGTTTGTGATATCCCGCTGTCAGGGTAGGGGACTTGGCTTGCTATTGGTTAATGTATACGGCCCCAATTATGACTGCCCGAAGTTCTTTACCACACTGGCCAACATAGTGAGCAGAAGCGGGACGACTCAAATGCTATGGGGAGGTGACTTCAATCTGGTTAGGAACCCGAGCCTAGACAGATCAGGCGGGCTGTTCAGGCGGCCGGCGACGGCAGTTAGAACGATAGAAAGGGCAATGATCAGCATGGCACTCATGGACGTATGGTGTTGCAGGGATTCTGCTTATGCACAGAACTATGCGCAGGAACCCTGGACCTCAGTGAATTGTGGTGTACCAAAAACTCACCTCAGAACCCAGAACCCCTATCCGGCCAGCATCAGTGTCCCATTCGTTATCCGAGATCTAGCTCGGCGGTCCCAATGTATAGACAACCCAGAACAAGCGACTTAGAATATTTCTCAGGAGTGGTGGGGATCAGAAATACCGTTTCGTAATTATTCTTACATCAGTCCACAACAGAATAAACAGAGACGCTGTAAAAGTTCAAAGAGTTTATTTTATAAACCTCGCATTCTAAGATGCAGTACTTTGGCTAACATAAGCAGACAAATGGTCAAGTTCAGAACCATCAGCATTGTTACAATACCATAGAAAATGAAAGGAGCAATCATAATAAAATGACAGTGGCAATCAGCCACCTTCCTTTCTCTAGCAAACTAATATTATTATTATTATGCTAATAAAAGGTCTCTAGGCTTGAATGGGGAACCCCATACCGTAAGGATCAGCTTAGTGGAATCACATCACAGGATCAGCAAGGCTCTCTCCTGGGAATGCTCTTCTTCTGAATGCATCTAAAACATGCTGCACTGCAATATTAAAAAGCACTCGTCTTTCAGGTATCTGCAGCTGCGTGCGTGTTATGGCTAAATAGTGGGACGATCAACCTGTACCTCACAACATGCACCGTCTAGTGACCCAGACTGTTTCTTTACACAATGTACAGACCAAGGTCGCTGCTCACTGTTAAGGATGTTAACAACAGACAGTTCTCATGTGAAGCAAAGCCGAGTAAGCATTTCTCAAATAATAACATGTAACTACAGTGTTGTGTGCAAAAGCAGCAAAATGGCTTTCTAACATTTACGCGGTTGTGCTAACTTAGCATTGTACATAAGGAGATAGTAATCTTCACTACACCCCCCCTTGATCGAACCACTAACCACTAGGGGCGCACTTGCATGAAGGCAGAGTTCAAGTTCGAAAGAACGGAACCAAGGGCCTGAATCGTGAGTCCAAATAAAGTAAGCGGAAAGTTAGAAGAGAAAAAAGAAAAAAGTTTAAAATGAGTTGAGAAAAAACCCATGTACAGGGAGAAAAATCTCATTGTTGGATGTGCCATGAAACGAAGGGAAAAAACTCAATCCATCAATGTATATGCGCAATAATTCGCAAAAGCTTCCAAGAGGAAATCATTGGAGCGGTCCGCAAAATTAACTGCCATCCAGTTCAGCAAGGAAAAGGAACACACGTGTTCCTCGACAACCGGAGCCTCTAGCACCACGCGAGGACAACTGGTGTGAACTTCAAGATAACTTCTTTCTAAGAATTCAGTAGCAGCCATTCCGATGTCCCAATTCCCAAGGACTCCATGTGCGGCTGCGCAGGCCATAATCCTGACACCAGAACAGTCCAACTCATGAGCCACTAAGGGGCTCATTAGCCGATCATAATCCGGGGCAGGAGACACCAGGGACGACAGACACAAATCCAGAGCCCATTGGAACGGACAATCTAGGCAATGAAAGACAGGCTGCACACAAGTAAAGTAGGAAAACTGGAAGGACAATCCATAGGCTACGCTTAAAGTCGCCAGTGGCAAAGTGCCATAGTATTCAAGCATCCAGGTGCGAAGATGGAGCAGCCGGGGCATGCGATCTTGCAACGCAAGTTGTGCATCCATAGCGTAGCACGCAGATCAGTAAAAGTACTCCAGCTACTAGGGCGAGGAGCAACGGGAGACCTCCGAAGACGCTGGAAAAAATAGAATGAAAAAATGCCGGGATCACACCAAAAATAGTTTGAAAGGAGGTCACGAGGCCGGAGCCCACAATTTAAAAACAATTAGCCAGGCCACTTGTTGACGAGGCATTACAGATAGTCTGTATCAGTGCCCCAAAATGAAGGGGGAGATCAGTATTCATAAGCGCCTGCACCTCGGTGTGCATGTTTGCTACGTGAAGGACAAATGTTTCCCGGGATGAAGTCAACGCGACTTCTTTTTGAGACAATAGAGCCCTTATTCTGCTCATCTTGTTGAACTCTGCTTTCAAGGTTGGGATGGAAGGCCAGATGGATACATCGAGCCGTCCATGCGGGGGTGGGAAAAGGACGTTATTGCAGCAGACTACTCTCTGTGATACGGTCACTATGTAGGGAATTCCCACTAACATCCCACAGCAAGCTTCATTATTCAACAGCAAATAACTACCATTAGCAAGCAGCGCAAAAGACGGTGTTATAACTGGCACCGGAATCCCTTTTAAAATGCAAGCCAAATTAGGAGCGTGCACATTACATGCACCATGTAATTGAATGTGCCTACACACCACAGAATGATCTGGGGTCGTAGTGCACTCTTCACCTTTTAAATAAACCTCCTTGCCATCCCTCACGCATCTGTACGTGAAAGGGAGCGACCAAACTTCGTGCAGGAAGGCACTTCCTAGTTGTTCATACCTGCCTAGGGCATAATGTTTCATGCACAAACTGAACTTAAACAGGGGAAACGGTAACGTGATCAACCCGTGTACAAGCCACACAGCGGAGTTTAATTCAGCAATGTGCAGCAATGAATATGTAGCATCTTTCATGGTCATGAACTGTTGTTTTGCAGTTAAATTAAAAGGCAGGAACAAAGATGAAGTATTCATTTAATCCCAGGGGACTTTCCCAGCCTTTAACGTTTGCAAAGTCCATGCAAACTGCATAACAGAACGCAATTGATTTTGACCATGATACAATACAGGCAAATCATCTTGCACAATGTCTACAACAGATGAAACAATATTATCTAATGTATATATTCTGGAAGACAAGGTGTTAATGCTATTATCAATTACAGCCAATACTTTTTCCATATTGGCCTGGTCAATTGCTCGTAATCTGGATGCAGCCTCAATTTGTGAAAGCCTCTAGATTTCCTTGTAAACCGCATACACCCATCTCTTGGACCTGCCAACTGCAGGACCCTTAACAAAATCATTCAAATCTATTTTGTCGTTCAGTCGTGATAAATGAAGTTAAACAGACGCTAAGGTGGAATGTTGCAGCCATGACTGGCATAACTTACCTACCGAGTAGGTAGTAACTGTGTGAGAAGATTCAAAACGGGGGTCCACTCGAACCTGAGTATGCCCCGGAGTTAAATCCAGAAACCTATGTTGACATGAATCCGAGCTCGTTTGCCACATTAACCATCCTTCAGGATTCAATGCAGAAATATTGAAGGATGTGTTGGAAACATATGACTGCAACTTAGTAAGGGACAGATCTGTATGGTTAGCCCAATTAGGATAAGCACCCAGATCCGGGATAGAGGGAGATTTTAATTTTTGAGAGGTAGCCAATCCGAAGCAAGTGGTCTGAAAAATTGAGGAATTCAAAAATAACATATGGTTCGGAATGAGGCAGGCACGATGCAAAGCTTCCGTTCCTTGTACCTGCCAAGGTTTAGAACCCCAAACCGATTTAAGATCGATAGTAGCTCTCCATATGTCATAACCTCCGATAGCCAATTTGTCCATAAAGGACTTAGAAAACAACAATTTGGTGTGTGTCAGTCTTACTTTGGAAGCAGACTCAGGGGCAACCCTAAAATAAAAGGAGGCCGGATTAGACACACTAAAATCTGAAGAGTATGTGAACTTGTTCACCAACGTAGTGGAGCTTCCAGACATAGGGGCTGGACAATGTTCCCATTGTGTAAAATTTACAAAATTTCTAAACGTATTTGCTCTGTGTAGGAAATGCGTGCTATGATGTTGATAGCAAAATTGCTCATCATAATTTGCAGTATCTAAATACAAATCTTCAGCATCAAATGCAGCATAATATTTCAAATCAGAAAACAGTGCTTCTATGGCTTGTACATCCCAATCATCCGATTGGATGTTCTGTTTAACGACATCACCCATAAAAACACGAAATACATTTGGCACATTGATTACTTCAGTGGGACCATGAATTTGGAATTTTACAGCATCCCAAGCAATCCCATCACGCACAGGCCAGGCAGTAATGTTCACAAAAGTCTGGTCCCTCTTCATAATGTGCAATGACGAGTGGGGGGCCAAAGTTTCATCAATTAATCCAATTGTAGATCTTTCATTCAGGTAGTGTCCATTGATAAGTCTAAAAAACACTACCACAAAGCCAATGGACATAAACAAAAAGATACATGTGAGCACCAGCCAAATGTAAATCCAAGGAGGAATTAAAAAATGTCTTTTGAACCAGGCAACAAAAATAGAAACTTTGGACGGGGCACTGGAAGTCCTTGAATTAGTGTCAAACGAATCATGTGACTGGTTAATTGCGGTGGATTGCAAAAGAGGCACCGGGACCTCCGCAGGATAAGTGTACTCAGGATCTTCAGGTAGACCACCAGACGATGGCGGCAATAAAGGACCAGTAACTGTATGCATCTCGACGGCAACATCAGGCAAGGTGTTAGAAGCCGGGGCCACAACAGAATTTCGCAGTATCGAAGGGCAAGAAATCGCTGGTGTCATACTAAGAAGTATCGGCCACTCGCTGTAGCTTGACATTGTCAATAGAGATGTACCTGTTATCCTTGCGACAAGGAAGTGGAGGTAAAATGACTGTACGTGTACCCTGTACCCCAAGCACCGGAACTGGTGCGCGATATGAGGGGCCAAACTCTTTTTTGTTCTCCACCTTCTCTCGGACCAGGTCACCAACTCGAGGTAGCCAGCCGACTACCGGAACCTGCAGCTCTGCGTCAGGCGAGGAGGGTACGTGTTCTTTTGCTAGAGTGTCTCTGGCTTCTTGAAGATTCTGCAATACAGCACAGTGATCATCTAGGTCAAAGGGAGCGGCAGCCGCCGCCATGTCTAGACCGTCAAGGTCTGGGACAAACATTTGAATACCAAAGAGCATCATGTATGGGGTCCGTCCACCCAGAGACCTTCTAGGGAGATTATTAAGTGCACGTTGCACGTCATACAAGTGGGCTAGCCAGTTCCGGCCAGTACCTAAAACCCTGGCTGTCAAAGATTGCTTTAAGTCACGGTTCATTCGCTCCACAAAACTATTGCCCTCAGGCCGGTATGGAGACGAAAATTTGACTTGGACCCAAAAAAATTTCATTGCTTCTTTGTACGCCCTAGAGGCGAACGCAGGGCCCTGATCAGAATGAAAGGTACCACATGCAAAACTTCCAACAAAGACACGCAAATCCTTGATGACAGTACGGGCATCAGCACTCCTTTGTGGCCACACCCACAGAAAACGTGTGCACGAATCCACTGCAACCAAGATGTACTTGTACGCAGTATCAGAGGTAAAAGGACCGCAGTGATCTAAATAAACACAACCAAGTGGTTTATTAGATATGTACAACTGAGTTTGTGGTGGGCGCGCCGCAGATGAAGGCTTTATCTGCTCACAAATGTCACAATTAAGTACATAGGCGCGGGTTTGTTTGTATAACCCAAACCACCAGTAATGTTGTTGTAATAAAGATACAGTAGCCGCAACGCCGGCATGCGCGGAAGCCATGCCCTCGTGGGCTGCTGATATCAAAGATGGTCTGCAGTCCGCGTTGGGAATCAATCTGTCACCAACGTCGTTAATCCTCACTAACGGGACGTTATCGGGACTTAAGCGATAATGGTAACGAGAAGGGAAACCTCTCGGGAATTTCGTTCCCTTCTCAGTAGCAGCAATAGCTGCCAAGATGTCATCATCAATCTTACTTTTGGATCTTGTAACTGCTGGTACTAAGTATGTTGCCACTGCGGTTTTTTCTGCCTCATCAGCTAAGCTGTTTCCCACAGCATGGACGCCAACTCGTTGGTGACCAAGAGTGTGAATAACATTCACAAGGGGCAGACCTTCTTTAAGTTCTGCCACTCGAACCCAAAGCGTTTTATGCTTTATTGTGCTACCTTTGGAATCACAATATTCATTTTGACTCCAGAAGTGTAAATTGTCGTTGTAAGCTTGTACACAATAGAACGAGTCACTCACTATAAGAGTAGTGACCCGAGAATCAGCAAACTCCAGTGCAAGCACTAGAGCACGAAGCTCCGCCAATTGAGCGGTACAATCACCCAATGACTGCGTATGCACGACATCGGACTGGAACTCACCGTTCACGAAAGTACCGACAACAATAGCGCAAGCCGCTGAGTAGGCATGCCTCGATCCAGTAGCCGGTTGCGCAGAACCGTCAGTGTAAATGACACAATGGTAATCCTCGAGCCGGCGCAAAGACAGAGGAGCTGGATGAACGAATTCATACTGTAAGAACTCCTGAGTCTGTAATGCCGCGTCAAAGATATATGTGATGTCAGGCGATGTCAAGGAAGTAGCCCATTGTATCCACCTTGGATGCAAAGCTTTAGAATTTGGTACACTAGCTTTTGTCACCGCCTCAAGGGCAGGATACGGTCTTACCACCAACATGCGTTTACCCTGTGATAGCGCTCGTTCTTTCAGAATCGCCATTTGCACAGCCGTCAGAACTTTCTCGACAGCAGAAAAACGCAGTTCAGCTGAAGTGTACAGATGTGATTTGTAAGCAATGGGGACGGTGTCGCCCTCATTGAACGTTAAGTACGTGAAACCCACTGCTCCTGGCACAATTCTAATGACCAGGTTGGTGTGGTTGTCACGTGTCGGTAAGTATTTTGAAGCAAGAAGATCAGCTTGCAATGACTGCAAAATAGCTGAATGCTCCGGCAGCCAACAAAATTTGGTGAAAGTAGGTTGTACCAAGGCGTAAAGCGGCTTGATACGCTGGGCATAATCAGGAATGTAAGTCCGACCGAAATTCAGAAAGCCCAGCAAGGATTGTAATTTCTTCAGTGATGTAGGAGCACGGAGGCATGCGCATTTCTCTAGGAAGTGCGGGGCCAACCCACGACCTTCGTTGTTGAGTTCGTACCCCAGGAACAACACTGTGTATTCTGCAATGTGTGACTTCGCAAAGTTAAATTTGTAACCGTAGTCTGCAAACAAAACAATTATGTGATCCACACGACTCAGATGCGCCATCAACTCATCATCTGTGAGATAAATATCATCCACATACGAGTACGCATCAGGGTCTATCGTCTCTAACAGAGAGACAACACGAGCGGCAAAGACGCCAGGGCTGTTCTTATAGCCCATTGGCAATCTTTTAAACTGTTTTTGTTTGCCACCCGAGGTAAACGCCGTCCAATCACTACTGAGAGAGGACAGGTTATGGCTATAAAAGCCATTGGAAATGTCAAGTGTCGTTTTAAATCGTTTTCTCACGAGACAATCGACGAGAGCCGAACTGTGAGTATTCTGTACCGCGCATGTACGGCAATTGGAGTTAAGATGCCGATAATCCAAAACTAGGCGGTACGACCCGTCAGGCTTCGTCACAGTGAATAAAGGGTTTTATCATTGGTGACACACATGTTTCAATTACTCCTTGATATTCCAATTGTTCAAGGATAGACGCGACGTGAGGTCTTGCTTCGCGACGCATGGGGTATTGGGGTTGTGGCTGGGGCGTGGACCGCAACGGAATTTCATGACTGGGAGACAATTTATCCCATCCAACCTGATTGCGATACAATGCAGGCGCAAGCACCTGAGCCCACTCCCCGGCGAACTTATTAGCTTGGACCTTCGGCACCGTGTGCGCAAAGGACGGGAGGATTACTTCCTCCCCTCTCGGAGCTTCTAATACGAAAGCCGGGGGCCAATCAGCCTCCGCCAATAGAATATCATAGGAAGTGGTCAGATTGTCCCAAAAAACCCCTTTAATTTTACGTCGTATGTCACCTTCAATACAAAGGACTATATCATATAGCCTATCAGGGGGAGCTACGCGAGTGTCAGCAGTTTCAATATTTACAAATGTATTAGTTGCTGTCGCCGCCAGAAATGGACGCAGTGCTTGTCGCACTACTGTAACTTCCGCCGCGCTGTCTAGCAGCGTTAGCGCCCATGTCAGGTTCAGAAGTTGCGTCCGTACCATCTGAGGCATACCTCGCTGTTAGAGCAGCCACTTTCTTCTTTTGAAACGGGGGTCTTTGACGTGCAGACTCGTCTTGCTTGCTTTTGCCGTCAGTCTGGCGGGGTTGCTCACGACCTTGGGCACCCCTTCCTTTCCCACGGTCTCCGCCACCGGAGTATGAAGCCGATGTTTCCTGTGAAGAACGAGGAGAGCGTTGTTCAGAAACCTGAAATCTATCAGGAGACTTAATATGAGATCGATCGCGCAGATCATATGTGCGGTCGCTAGACGACTGAACGGGTGAGGCAGGACGAGACTCCTGTTTCTGTTGCTGCTTCCCCTGTTTTTTAGCTCGCCAACTTTGCTTTGGAAAATTGGGCTTTTCGTCTTTAGTAGACGAACTCACCTTAGTGTGCTGCACTACATCAGGAATGATTACGGTGGGTTTTACGCCCAAGGCGCTGCGACCCACCATTCTGTAGGCTTTCGCAATTATTTTTGCGAATTCCCTGAGCCGGTCGGCCACATCCACGAGTTCCAGCATATTTGCTACTTGGAACTGCATGGCATCTCCTTTGAGGTTGCCCATTACCATGGAACTCACCACATCGAAGCTGTCGACCAGCCGCATTCCCAATCCAATAGCCGCCTCCACACCATGATTCTCCTGAACCTTCTTGATGACGGAGGGTAGTACAGACATAGACGGAGTGCCATAGCACTTCGAATAGGTCGCAGCAAAGACCTTGCCCCAATTGTCACAATCGACAATATCTGGGACCAGGTCCTTTGGCAAAGTAATGGTGAGTATCCTGTGCTTCTCCACAGGAGTGGTGTGCGGAAAAACCGCTTCCAGTTGATCAAATTTCTCAGCAAGCCAGTAAGGGAACTCATCCCTACTCTGGGGGCGCTTGCCCACAACCGAATTAACCATAACAGGACTAATGACCACCGCGTGGTGGTCAGTCGTGTGACCCGCAACCGCAGGAGCCCCCGCCTGCACGTTGCGTGATACGTACTGCACTAAAGCCCTATGGACTGTAATGAGGGCTGTGTGAAGTACTCGTAACTCAACCACCCCTACCGTCAAGTAGCGGGGATGAGGTGTAAAGCCGGCTAGCACCGGTCAAGTGGCCCCTGCAATCGACAAAGGGCCCATTCTCGCCGGTGCAACCGCATGGGGAAGGGAGCCATTAAACCAAATGGTATGCTGCCAGGCAGTAAGAGGAATTTCCAGAGTCCTATATGGGGCATAGACCGCAGGGACCTGTGTGGCAGTATAGGTGTGGAACGTATCATCGTCTGCATCCACTGCCGGAAAAGTCACCCACGAGTAAAACAACTCATATGGGTAGGCTGCATCAGCACATACCACAAAAATAACAGTCATCCCATCATCAGGCACCCCAAACGTCATCAAATGACGGCGCAGAGGGGTCCGACTATGTGCGGCTATATCGACCGCCATTAGGACACAAAAGAGAAACAACGATATGTACAGTAGCACTGGGGTTCAGAAAAAATAAACCTTTTTAATGATCAAGCTTGAAAGAACCTATTAGTCGAAACTTAGGTAGGTTAACCCGTCACTCCCGTTATCCGGAAACTAGAGTGAGGGGGTTGTGGACTAATATAAGCACTACTAAGGCGTTTCAAATCAAAAGACCAAACGTTAGGTGCGCCATGTTGCAGGGATTCTGCTTATGCGCTGAACTATGCGCAGGAACCCAGGACCTCAGTGAATTGTGGTGTACCAAAAACTCACCTCAGAACCCAGAACCCCTATCCGGCCAGCATCAGTGTCCCATTCGTTATCCGAGATCTAGCTCGGCGGTCCCAATGTATAGACAACCCAGAACAAGCGACTTAGAATATTTCTCAGGAGTGGTGGGGATCAGAAATACCGTTTCGTAATTATTCTTACATCAGTCCACAACAGAATAAACAGAGACGCGGTAAAAGTTCAAAGAGTTTATTTTATAAACCTTGCGTTCTAAGATGCAGTACTTTGGCTAACATAAGCAGACAAATGGTCAAGATCAGAACCATCAGCATTGTTACAATACCATAGAAAATGAAAGGAGCAATCATAATAAAATGACAGTGGCAATCAGCCACCTTCCTTTCTCTAGCAAACTGATATTATTATTATTATGCTAATAAAAGGTCTCTAGGCTTGAATGGGGAACCCCATACCGTAAGGATCAGCTTAGTGGAATCACATCACAGGATCAGCAAGGCTCTCTCCTGGGAATGCTCTTCTTCTGAATGCATCTAAAAAATGCTGCACTGCAATATTAAAAAGCAATCGTCTTTCAGGTATCTGCAGCTGCGTGCGTGTTATGGCTAAATAGTGGGACGATCAACCTGTACCTCACAACATGCACCGTCTAGTGACCCAGACTGTTTCTTTACACAATGTACAGACCAAGGTCGCTGCTCACTGTTAAGGATGTTAACAACAGACAGTTCTCATGTGAAGCAAAGCCGAGTAAGCATTTCTCAAATAATAACATGTAACTACAGTGTTGTGTGCAAAAGCAGCAAAAGCAGCAAAATGGCTTTCTAACATTTACGCGGTTGTGCTAACTTAGCATTGTACATAAGGAGATAGTAATCTTCACTACAATGGAGAGAACTTCACCCTATGGAGGGTGGTTTTACACACTACTCCGCTTACTATAACCTACATACACGTATTGATTATTGGCTTGTTTCATTGTCTCTTATGTCCCAGATCCGTTCGTGTCAGGTTCTGCCGCGTACTCTGTCGGATCACTCGCCTATCCTGCTGGTCTTGTCCACTCCTAAGAAGACTATCCCTCCATTCACATGGCGTTTCCCCCTTACTCTCTGTTGGACCCCCTCTTTAAAGAAACGATAGCAGAAGCGATAGAGACATTCTTTGCCACTAATATAGGTTCTGTGGATAGTTTCCATATGGTTTTGGAAGCGTTTAAGGTGTACATTAGAGGGGTGGCCATGTCTAAGCACTCCAGGGTACTTCGGGACATCCGACAGAGACTGTCGAACCTGGAGCGCAAATTGGGTGATTTGAAGGCCAGGCAGCAGTCAGGGATAGATGGGGAAACCACAGGGGTAATGAAGATGTTGTTGGAGGAGTATCATGATGCAGCGGACGGCGGAAAATATGCCCCAGCCCGCGCGTACGGAGAGGGCGATAGGCCTGGATCAGTGCTGGCTAATATTTTGAAAGCTAGAAGGGGAAAGACCTCCATAACCATGGTCCGTTTGGAAGGGGGTGATCTACTTACTGAGGAAGCAGACATTGCTAATAGCTTTAAACAGTTTTATTCAAGCCTGTATGCTTCACGTCAGACAGATATGGATGGGGAAATATTGAATTATTTGGAGCACATTAAGTTACCCTTCCTGACTAATTCGCATAGGGAGTTCCTGTCTCTCCCCATAGAAAGGGATGAGATTTTGGAAGCATTAGCCGGAATGAAGGCAAACAGTGCCCCAGGATAGGATGGCCTTACAGTGATTTTTTACAAGACCTTCATAGATCTTTTGCTCCCGCACATAGCAGAGTTGTTTGACGATATGTGTGTAACGGGACAGATGCCACAATCAATGCAAGAAGCCACTTTGGTGGCCATCCCCAAGCCCGGTAAACCCCCGGAGGAATGTTGATCTTACCGTCCGCTCTCCTTGCCAAACGTGGATACTAAGCGGTTTGCGAAAATCTTAGCTACACGCCTGGCCCTTTTGACCCCGGAACTAATAGCCCCGGAACAGGCAGGGTTTGTACCCGGCAGAAACATCACTTACAATTTGCGTACGGTCTTTGGCACAATTCAACATGTCCGGCGGGATACTAAGGTGCTCGCCGTCTTCTTGGACATGGAGAAGGCGTTTGACTCGGTGGAGTGGCCCTTTATGCGGTAAGTATTGACTAGAATGGGACTTGGTTCTGTCTTTTTGCAAATGATTGGGGTACTATACAATGCGCCTTCTGTGCGGATCCCACTGGGGGACTTAGTCACAGACGCTATCTCCACCTCCAGGGGAACACGTCAGGGCTGTCCTTTATCACCGATACTATATGCATTGCTCGTCGAGCCCTTAGCGTGTGCACTCCGGGAGTACTACAGCCTCAGGGGCGTAAGTTTTCCCACCTACAAGATAGTGGTCTCCACGTACGCGGAGGACACCCTGCTTTATGTGAGAAACCCCGAAAACAATCTATCCCCAGTCCTAAGAAAGGTGGTACACTTTGGGGCTCTTTCTGGATCAAAGGTCAATTGGTCTAAGTCCATAGCTTTCCCGCTCACCCCGTCCACTTCCCCATTTGAGATGGAGTACCCACTGCAGTGGTCAGAGGATTCCGTCAGATACCTTGGGATAAGGTTACATACGGACTACGAAACTGTTTTCAGAGAGAATTATGGGATTGCGGTTGACTAACTAAAGGATGATGTCGAAACTTGGATCGGGCTCCCCCTATCGCTGATCGGTCGGATATCTATCATGAAGATGGTAGTGCTACCTAGATTTCTATTTCTGTTTACTAATGTCCCGATAGTGTTGCCGCGCTCCTTTTTTCGCCAGGCTCAATAAATCCCTAGTGCGGCTGGCATGGGCGGGCAAACAGGCTCGTGTCAAATGGCGAGTTCTTACTTTGCCTTACCATCTAGAAGGGCTGGGTGCACCAGACCTGGAGCTGTACTATAGGGTGGCGCAAGGGGCGCAGGCACATAGCTGGATTCACAGCGCAGACTCCATACCATATCTCAAGCTTGTGAGATTGTTTGTTGACCCTCTCCCCCTCCCGGCTGTTATCTTTGAGCGAGTCGACCACAGAACTGGGATTCTGGACGCCTTAAATTCGACTCGGCATGCCTGGAACTGCATATTGCAGCAGACGGCGGGAGCTCTATTATACTCCCCGGAGATGCCTCTGTAGGGGAACTGTTTTCAGACGGTGTCGCCAATATATGGGATGCAGTCGCGGACACTACGGAAACTCCCACTATGCTATAGAGTTTTCAGTTCCATAGGGTGAGTGGAGCACTGCGGCAACACCTTGGGGATGACATGGACAAGCCCCCTGAGGTCCTAGAACCATCATACCTCATCAAAACTAAATCTCCCCGTAAACTAATTTCCAATTTATATAAACTGGCGATGTCCCAGAGATCCAATCAGTACACCAAAGCCAGACTTGCCTGGCAGCGAGACTTGGACATCACAATTGACGATGCCATGTGGTCATATTGCTGCGCCATTACGAAGCGAATATCTCTGCATGGCAAACACAGACTGATACACTTTAAATACATTACTAGAGTGTCCTATACGCCAGAGAGATTGCGCAGGTATGGCCTACGAGAGGACGCGGCTTGTGAAAGATGTCACTTCCTGACGGCGGACTTTATTCACTTAGCGTGGAATTGCCCTGGTGTCTCTAAATTCTGGGAAGATGTATTCCGGGAGATAAGCACTGTTGCAGAGTTGGAGATCCCCCTGACCCGGCGGTGGCGCTGCTGGGTTATTCCAGAAAATTGCCGAAGGCTGCACTCAGACTGGTAGACTTATTTGTATTTGCTTGTGCTCTTGACATATGATCTTGGCCAGAAACCAAAAACCTCAATGGTGAGGTAAGGATAAGGGGCCTGGAATAACACCACTGAGTCAGCCCCTTCACACAAATGAGAATGGTGTGGATAGTTGCAGTAATACTAGTAATTTAGTGCATTTACTAGTTAAGGTATACTCTGTTTTAGATGAGTTTTTTTAGTCAACATGATTACATAGACAGTGCAAAGAGGAGACGGATAGATATGGGCTTGTTTCAAGAGAGAAGGGGAAAAGGATCAATGCAGGAAAGGTGCACAACCTTAACTAAGCTTGCAGAGAAGGCATAATGTACAACAGTTCATTGAAATGGGGAGAGACATAATCTACCAAACCAGGATGTATGACGTTACAACGCACACTTTTACAACGCATGCACTTACAACGCATTTTTTACAACGCATAATCCATTACAACGCATGACATTACAACGCATGACACTACAACGCATTTTTAAAAACTACCTTTACAACGCATTTCCATTACAACGCATACTACCTTTACAACGCATACCATTACAACGCATAATATTAAATTGCATTTAAGGTAAGTATTAGATAGTATAGGGGTAAAAGTTACTTTTCTAACTCCAGGGGGTGCAACAGTAGGGTAAGTGTTGGATAGTATAGGGGTAAAAATTACTATTCTAACTCCAGGGGGTGCAACAGTAGGGTAAGTGTTGGATAGTATAGGGGTAAAAATTACTATTCTAACTCCAGGGGGTGCAACAGTGGGGTAAGTGTTGGATAGTATAGGGGTAAAAATTACTATTCTAACTCCAGGGGGTGCATCAGTAGGGTAAGTGTTGGATAGTATAGGGGTAAAAATTACTATTCTAACTCCAGGGGGTGCAACAGTAGGGTAAGTGTTGGATAGTATAGGGGTAAAAATTACTATTCTAACTCCAGGGGGTGCAACAGTAGGGTAAGTGTTGGATAGTATAGGGGTAAAAATTACTATTCTAACTCCAGGGGGTGCAACAGTAGGGTAAGTGTTGGATAGTATAGGGGTAAAAATTACTATTCTAACTCCAGGGGGTGCAACAGTAGGGTAAGTGTTGGATAGTATAGGGGTAAAAATTACTATTCTAACTCCAGGGGGTGCAACAGTAGGGTAAGTGTTGGATAGAATAGGGGTAAAAATTACTATTCTAACTCCAGGGGGTGCAACAGTAGGGTAAGTGTTGGATAGTATAGGGGTAAAAATTACTATTCTAACTCCAGGGGGTGCAACAGTAGGGTAAGTGTTGGATAGTGTAGTGTAATATTATGCGTTGTAATGGTATGCGTTGTAATGGTAGTATGCGTTGTAATGGAATGCCTTGTAAAGGTAGTTTCTAAAAATGCGTTGTAGTGTCATGCGTTGTAATGTCATGCGTTGTAATGGATTATGCGTTGTAAAAAATGCGTTGTAAAGGTAGTGCGTTGTAAAAGTTGCGTTGTAAAGGTTGTTCCCCACCAAACCAATATAATTGATTGATCCACTGACAATAGTATCACTAAATTAAGTAGACTTTAATTCACCGGTAAAGCCAAAAGTAGTGCTACAATGGTTGAAAAACAAGGAAGTTGATATAGCTTTCTTACAAGAAACCACTTACTCACAAAAGATATACCACGCCTATGTTCCTACTGGTTTCCCTTGTGGTTACACACCACTAATAATACTATAACTAATTGGGTAGCTATTGCCTTGTGGTGTGGTCTTGACTTCGCATAGAGGGCAGATTTATAGAAAACAGTGACAAGGTGGGGTAATTGAATATAATACTCATCTCGCTATATGCACCTAAAGAACTAAAGGAACAATTTTTTTAATTCTTTCCTAAAGTAGCACAATTTATAACAGGCAGGTTTATTCTCAGAACTAACATTAAAGCTATATTGCATATAATGCTATGCTGCATTCAACACAAGACAGATCCCCCCAGAGACAATGCCCTACCATCACTAATACAAGGCATAGAGGGCCGGATGTACGACAATGTCATTTAGCGACTCGCAAATTGCTCTCAATTACGAGTCGCAATTTGTGAGTCGCTAAATGCCATGTACAACAGTGTCTGAGACACTGTTAGCGATTCCTAACGGGGTCTCAAATTGTATGCCTCATGCATATTAAAGAGGCACTTGCAATTTGCAACCCCGTTAAAAATGGCTGGCCCTCCCAGGTATGGTGGCCTGCTGGGCTCAGCAGACCTCCATGTCTGGGACTGCTTTTAAATAACGCATTTCTATTTTTTTAAATGCAGTCCGTGTTTCTTATAGGAAAATAGGATGCATTTAAAAAAAGAAAACATGAAACGTTTCAGTTTACATTTTTAAGGGCCGGTAGTGGTCGCTGGGACCACTGCCTGCCCCTAAAAAATATTTCCCCCTGCATTCACAGAGCGAAAGGGGTCACTTAGGGACCCCTGGCTATTTGCAAGTGCTTTACCGCCCTCTTGAAGAGTGTTTTGTGACCGCAATTGCCGTCGCAAAAAAACATTCTTACATAGGCCTCTGACTCACTATTAGGAAGGGACGCCTTTGTAATGCCCCTTCCTAATAGCGACTCGCAATTCCTATTTAGCAAGTAGCAAAAAAATTGTGACTCGCTCAATAGGGATTGTACATGGCCCTATTAGATTTTGCATGAGCAAACGGGTCACAAACCCGTTTGTGCATGCAATATAGGGTCGTACATCTTGCCCGGAGTCTTTTAAACATCTGAAGGCAACAATTAGGGGGAGTAGAAGGACTTCACATTTTTCTCCGTTGTTCAAAAATCATATCCACAACAGGTTTCTTCTTACTCTTTAGAGATCTAGCCCCGAAGATATTAAATTCCTCCAATTGTATCTGGGCTCTTGCTGATTATGCCTGGATCTGGCTTGACCTGGACCCCCACGATACCACAGAGACCCCATTCATGACCTTGAATAAACAATGAAATGGCATTATGTGATCCAATGGTTAGAGAAAGAATACAGGAATTAAAAGAAAAATATTTCTGGGGAAACTATGATGGGGATGTAAATTGTGGATTGGTATAGGATGCAGTGTAAGCTGTAATATGAGGGAATTAATTTCCCATATGTTCAATTTTGGAGCCAAACAAAGGAAACTGGATTTGGATACTCAGCTTCAAACCTTAGAAGCCAGTCATAAAATAAACTGTTTGAGGCATGCATGTAGCAAATTAAGAAAAGAGAGAGGTGAAGTGAACGAAATATGTAGCTAGAAAACCATGGTATATCAAACAAGCATATTATGGAAAGGGGGATAAAGCAGATACTTTTCTGGTGTACAAATAAATGCAATTGCACATGTGGAATTAAATCAAAGTAATAGAAGAGTAAGAAGGAACCACATATACTAGGATCCCTGATATTTTCAAGCTCTTACTACTTTCGACAGCCACACAAACAAATTGACTAATTGGCATATTAAAACATCCCCAAATAAAAGTTACACTCTGAATCTCTAGAAGAGGACATTTCAACAGAAGAGGTGGCAGTAGTTATAAAAAGAACCCCAAGAGGAAAAACACGGGCTCAGATGGTTTTCTGGTGTCCCTATGAAAGGTCTACATAGACATTCTGACAGGTCTACTCACACAGGTGTTCAACTATGTTCTGTCCCCTGGCATAGTGATGAATACTATGCTTGAATCCCAGATTGAGAGACCCAATGTCATGTTGCTTATATAGGTCCATTGCGCTCCTTAACTGTGATGCAAAATTGTTCACATCTCAGCTGGTTAGGTTACCACATTACATTACATTTAGCCTAAGCTAATATCAATTTTAACAATCGGGCTTCATAAAGAACAACACACATGTGACAATACCATGCTGTTGGCTACTCTCATAGAGCCTACAGATATGAGAAATCAATGGCCCGGCTCTTGCTTGATGCAGAGAAGACCTTTGATAGGATCCACTGACAATACGTCATAAAAGGTGCATAGGTCCGATCATGAAAAGATATATCCAATCCAACTATGAATGATGACTAGCCTACCAACATCCCAATTACAAGAGGGCAAAAAAAGGGCTGCCCTCTTTCGTTCTTATTGTTTGCTTTATCAAAGGAACCTCTGGTTCAAAGAATCCCATGCAAGCCAAATAAAAAAGGCCTGACCCTAAGTAATACTGAACACAAGTTAGCATTATTTGTTGATGCCAAGCTGTGCTTTATTGCCAACCCAGAGACTTTATTCATCTCTGGCTTTAAACTGCATTTTTCAGAGTCAATGGGGATGGGTGTCTGATGCAAGAGATGAATGTCATGAATCCTTACTACACAATGGCTTTAGTTGGCCTGAAGGTCATATCCAATATCTTGATGTAAATCTGCTGCAAAGGGCTGCTGCAATGTATGAATGAAATATTCCTCCACTGCACTCCTGCAGACACTTTTACCAATACCAAAACCGTGAGATACCCTGGATGGGGGAGGGCAACAAGCTTAAAGATTGATTGCCTACCTTAACTACTATTTCTAGCTAAGACCATAACCCTTAAATTCCATAAGGTAATACTAGCCAAATCCAGGAAAAATTCCTTTGTAGGGAAAAGCAAGAAACTCAAAGTCACAAGCACCTGCTATATCAATCTACAAGGTAGGGAGTTTTGGAACTTCCCAATGTAAAGAGTTGCGTACATGGAGCCTGCTCAGATGCGCCTATCTCTGGATTTGAATCATAATTCAAAAAGAAAACTATGGGTACAAGTGCAAAAAGAATTTTGTCAGGTTTCGTTGCAGTATTTATTGTGATTCCCTTCCGGAGCTAAACCCAAAGTACATACACGTCTAAAGTCAGGATTACTCATAGCAGACTACTGCAACCAGCCGCGGTCCGTGCAGGTAACAGCGGTGAGGCGTTGGGCCGGGTAAGGGGGGATTTCGCGGGATGATGCAGAGGGAAAATTAATTATTTATTTAATTTTCCCTCCGCATCGTCCCTCGAAATCCCCCCTTACTGTGCCTCACCACCATTACCTGCAACGACCGCCGCTGACTGCAACAGATAGCAAGAAAAAATGATACTCATCACACATAACCGATTTCCAACCAAGGATTCTGGCCCCGGATTTAGAAAAAAGAGTCATAACAACCCACCAACCATAGGTGATCTTTTTACAGATGGTGAACCTTTTACGAGACAAAAAATTCAGGGTAATCTGGGCTTGACCCAAGAAAATGCACATGAGCTAACTCAGTTATTACACTTGGCAAACAGCCGGGAGGTCAGAGAGTTTGTAGCAGAGAAAAGACATATCTGGAGTTTATGTTCTCCAATATGAGGCGGAGTGACATCACATGTTTCTACCACCACAAACAAGACCTATACGCAACACATAAGAAAAAGAGTTACTTACCTGTAACTACGGTTCACCAGTATTGGTATCTTTAATAGATTCACATGCTTGAATCATCCCCGTCATCACTGTGGGAGTCCCACTGTATTATTCTAAAGCAGTAAATATTATAACCATAGGCTACAATGCAATGTACAGTCACTGCAATAGCCTATCTACCTTCTTTTGTAAAAAAAAAAAAAAAACAATAAGCAATCTATAGAATACTCCAAAGAGAGGCTGAGTACCTCAGATTTTCAAGCACAAGTGTGAGGTTATATACTTGAGGAAATAAGGTAAGCCTCTCAGGGGAGGAGGGTGGGTGCATGTGAATCTATGAAAGATACAAATATTGGAGAACCGTAGTTACAGGTAAGTAACACATTTTCTTCTCTAGTATTGGCACTTTCATAGATTCACATGCTTGAAGCAGAGTAGACAGCTGTTGTATAGAAAAACTTTTGAGAATATAAATACCCATAGTTGATGGTGGGTAACAATATACATATAAACATATATATATCTATATATATATATATATATATATATATATATATATATATATATATATATATACACACACATACATATATACTCACTGAAAAAACCATAGGTTTCAGGGGCGTTATAGTTAGCTGGACATTTCCCTCATACAAAACCCTTGAAATTCCCCCGTTATAGTTAGTTCAGCTAACTATAACCCGCGCCCCCGCAATGCACTGCTGATGACGTCACATATTACATCACTCATGACATGGTCAGTGACATCACTGATGACATCTGAATTGACATCACTGATGACATCACTGATGACGTCATCCAGTGAGTGTGTGTTTCCATAAATTTTAAATATGTTTAATATATATATAGGGAAGAACCTATGGAAGAATGAGTGGGTGTATAAGTGTGTGAATGGATGATTTAGTAGGTGCGTGACTGACTCTATAAGTGAGTCATTAAACGTATCTTACTGCAGACTAGTGACTAAACTGTGTGAATGTCTGTATCTGTCTGCCTGTTGGTGTATAAGCAGCTGCATGGTTTTGTGAATAGCTATATGAGTGTCTCTATGGGTTATTGATTGGTTGTCTGAGTATCTGTTTGGGTGCCTGAGTGTTTGTGTGGGTGGGGTGTGTGTGACTCTGTGCATACATGTGTGAGTGGGTGATTCTATGGGTGCATGGTTTTAAGAGTGCATCTGTGATGGACAGTATGGTTGGGTGAAACGGTAAAAAATCTCCGCGAACACGCAGAAATTCCGCGAACACGCGGAATTGCTTGTTCGCTATGCTTTTTTCATGTTCACAATCGCTGTTTGCGTGCTCGGGGAGAAATATCTCGCGAACACGCATTTTGAGAACGCGAACAAGCAAAAATTTCGCGAAGTCGCGGAAAGCGGAATTTTGGGCAATTTTGCGTTCTCCGCGGAACGCGAAATTACCCAAATTCCGCAAATTCCGCGAACGGAACGGAATTTACTGCCCAGGCCTAATGTATGGGTGTGTTAGTGATTAAATGTATATCTCAGTGGTACATGTGGGAGTAACTACATATGTGAAAGGCAGTATATATGTGTGTAAGAGTATATAAGTGGGTATATGTGAGAGTGTGTGTTAGACCTGTCAGCCCTTTGGGTGGTCCCTCCTCATCATTATTTATTTTGTCCCACTTTTGCCTCAAACCCTGTTAGAATTTTTCCTTTTTGGGAACCACCAGACTTTTTCGTATTGATGCAGATTCAGGGAGCCATTTTATCTACCCCTGGAACTTCTGGCTGAGGGGCTGGAGCACAAAATGGTGGCCACCTGTGACATCATCAGAACCCACTGGAACCTACCAGCACCTTCCAGAACATTCCAGAACCCTGTGACAGTTGGAGGCGGTTTGGAATGTTGAGAAGCTAAAGCCAGAATTGACAGTTGGAGCTGGCAGTTGGCACCTGACTGGTGAAGAGAGAGCAGCAAAAACCTGAAGGAGGAAGGAGTGAGGCAGCAGGGGTGGAAACTTGTGCCTGGAGTGGGGTCCATAAACCCACCCTTGATACTAGTCCCTACTGACTGAGCCCAGCCTGGAGCCCTGTGTGGGAAAAAGCAAGAAAAACCATCTTAAGGACCTGGACAGCAGGAACAGGCCTTAGAAGTAAAGAAAAGCAAGAATCTGACCTGTTTATTGGTTTCCCTGGATTCCGACGTCGAGAAGCCTGAGACCTGGAGCCCCAGGTGGAGAAGCGGCGCTGACTGGAAAGCAGACGTCGTCCCCGGAGCCGCCAGAGGTCGAGAGAGGGCGCCGACGGAGGTCGTGGAGAGTACCAGAGGTCGAGGAGGAAGACACCTGAGGTCAAGTGAGCGGCGTCGATGGGGGAGTGAAGTCCGCCCTCCGGAGTCGCCGGAGACCGAGGTGAAGCGTGCCGGAGGTCGGGAGTGGAGATCGCACTCCGGAGTCGCCGGAACCTGAAGAGAATCGTGCCGGAGGTCGGGAGTGGAGGTCGCACTCCGGAGTCGCCGGAACCCGAGGAAAGGAGCACCGGAGGTCGGGAGTGGAGATCGCACTCCGGAGCCGACGGAAGTCGACATCGAGCCAAGGCCGGCCGACGTCATCGAACCGGAGCCGCTCGAAGTCGTCATCGAGCCAAGACTGCCCGACGTCATCGAATCGGAGATCGACATCGAGCCGAGGCCGCCGACATCGAACCGGAGCCGCCTATCGACGTCGTCAAGAACTGACATTGCGCCGAGGCCGCCGACATCGAACCGGAGCCGCCTCACGGCGTTGACTCGACTCCAGCGACGTCGGAGCTACATAAAAAGGGCAGTAAGTGGAATAGAGGGCGCCTAAGGCCCTGTGGAGCCCTGCGAGACTAACCTAGGGTGCTGGAACCAGCTTGATTGTGCCAGGGGTGAGCTGAGACTAATACAGAGGGGTTGTGTAGTGTGGGAGAGCCAGATCTCTAGATCCCCCCTTTATCTACCTCAGTTTAGGCCTCAGCCTTGTCCAAGCCAGGGAGTATACCCCTCAGGCCATCCAAATCTTTACAAGCTGGGATTGGGTCAAATCATCCCATAGTACCTCAGGAATGTGAACTGATTTACAAGTGTCACTGTTGGCTTTTATTATTTATTGAGAGCACTGTATTTATTGTATTTAACCTATTTATTGCCTCACAGTATTTATTGTTTCACAATATTTATTGTCGTACAGTATTTATTGCCTCATAATATTTAATTGCCTGTAATGTAATGCACTTATATTTATGCCTTGATTATCTATGATCTACCTTATTTATTGAATCGTTAAGACAGTATTTATTTGACGTACCCTTCCACAGAAAAAGCCTTGTGTACTGTGATTGTCTTATTATTTATTTATTTAATCAGCAACCAAGAGAAAAGAAGATAAAGAGATATATTTTCAGTATAATTTTTAAGGTGTAGTGTCGTTTTTGGAACGGATGCACGCATGGTTATTGTGTGGGTATTGCGTATGCTTAACACGGTGCCTGACCCCTGACCACTCGAGCCAAGCTACCACTGTGTATGTCTGGAGGGACCCCGTTACCACCACCCTTTCCGGTGTGGGAGTGGGGTTTTTCTAACAGTGTGTGATTGTGAGAGTGGCTGTATGGATGAGTGTGTGCTTGTATCAGTGATTGTATAAGAGCGTAAGAATGTGGTACTATTTTTATGAGTAAGTGACCTTGTGTGTGTATAACTGTATAGGTGAGTAAATGGGAGTGTGATTAATTATTTGCATGACTGACTAAGTGTGAGAGTACCTCTATGGATGATTGGTGGTGTGTGAGTGTCTATGTAGGTGTATAAATGCATATGATAGTCCTGTACTGAGTGACTGTAAGTATGAGTGACTGTACAGGTGAGTGAGTGGATGTGTGTGTAGATGTAAGAGTCAATGAGTGGGTATGTAGTTATTGGTATTGGAGTATCTATGGTTTTGAGAATGGACGTCTGAAATTTTGATTGAGTATATCAAAGGGTGTGAGAAGATGCACTAATTTATCACATGGATGACGTCATCAGTGATGTCATCAGTGATGTCATTTCAGATGTCATCAGTGATGTCATCAGTGATGTCACTGACCATGTCATGAGTGATGTAATATGTGACGTTATCAGCAGTGCATTGCGGGGGAGCGAGTTATAGTTAGCTGAACTAACTATAACGGGGGAATTTCAAGGGTTTTGTATGAGGGATATGTCCAGCTAACTATAACGCCCCTGAAACCTATGGTTTTTTCAGTGAATTTCAAAGGTTTTTTAAATGCAAATTCCTAACTATAACGCCCCTGAAACCTATGGTTTTTTCAGTGAATTTCAAAGGTTTTGTAAATGACAATTTTGAATGTATTAATTGTTATACTGATTTTTTTGATACTGATTTACTACATTTTTTAAACTATTTATTTTTAGATATATTTTTTTAAATTACATTATACATTACAATACAAAATATACTTTCTCAGAATGAATTACTTTAGTTTAAATACTTGGCAAATAGGCAACAGACTTTTAAGTACAGTAGTTACAGTTGTTGCAATGGGCAACACAATTTCAAACACAAAGCAACATTGAGCTCAATGTGAATTTCTACTTAAATGCAATTAGTTACTTTATGGATTACTTTTCTAACCACAGTACTGGACCCTAGATTCAGTCCTTGGACATCTCCTGTAAACAGTTGAGTAAAAGCGCTTTGTTTACAGTAGTAATTTTTAAGGAATATTATTGTATTTTAAAAGTTGACACTTAGAAACTTTTTCCCATAGAATCACCAATGTTATCCTACGGCAGAAAATTCACTTAGCAGTTAAGTAGTGTTATCGTTACTTTTTCTTACTCAGTGGTGGATCCTGGATCCAGCACTGGCCAACCTCCTGTAAACAGTTGAAAGAATGTGTTTAAGTCATACAGACGATTTTTTAGGAATATTCTTAGTTTGTGAAAATAGACACTTAGAAACTTTTCTGGTGAAAACCACACAATGGATTCCTATGGAAGGAAATACAAGTTACTGGTAAGTACGCTTAGAATTACTTTTCAGGGTCAGTGCTGGGCTAAAAGATGCAGCCCTGGGTTCTCTCCTGATAACAGGTGAGTAAATAGGAATTCGTAGTTCGACTTAAAACGCGCCACAGTTTGCACAGATCTCACCTCAGGCCCCGCCCCCTACCTTCACCACTGTGCAAACGCGCCCCGTGGGGTGTTTTAAGTTGGGGGATTAAGTCCCCTTGAATCCTGAGGTCCCCTGGCGGCCAACTAGCCCACCAGGTACCTCCAGTATGTGCCAGGGAGCTGTGTTGCAGAGAGGTGTTCAGAGGCCACACCCCTTTTTACAACACTCTGCAACGCAGCTCTGTGGCGCTTAGTGGAGGTACCTGATGGGTTAATTGTCCCCTAGCGGACCTCTGGATTGAAGAGGAATGAATTGCCCAACTTAAAACGCGCCACAGGGTGTGCTTGCACAGTATCACCTCAGGCCCCGCCCCCTACCTTCACCACTGTGCAAACGCGCCCCGTGGCGCGTTTTAAGTTGGGAGATTAAGTCCCCTTGAATCCTGAGGTCCCCTGGCGGCCAACTAGCCCACCAGGTACCTCCAGTATGCGCCATGGAGCTGCATTGCAGAGAGGTATTCAGAGGCCACGCCCCTTTTTACAACACTCTGCAACACAGCCCCCTGGCGTATACTGGAGGTTCCTGGTGGGCTAGTTGGCCCCCAGGGACCGCCAGTATTGAAGGGGAATTCGTTCCCCCTCTGCAAACGCGCCAGGGGGCAGAGTGATGAAAGGAGGGGGCGTGGCCTCCTCCCGATCCCGTTTTTTTTTTCTCCTTTTTCCAATTTTTTGGCCCTGGAGACTCCATCCCCCAGGGCCTGCCCCCAATTTTTTTTTTTTTTTTGTTTTTGTTTTTAAATCGGGAAGGGGGCCGCGTGGCCCCCCTCCCGAGGCCATAATTTGCCCCGGGGACCCCATCCCCCGGGGCATGGCCCTTTTTATTTATATTTGTTTTTATTGAGGGGGGCTGCGTAGCCCCCCGCCTGTGGCCCATTTTGGCCCCAGGGACCCCATCCCCCGGGGCCATTTTTTTTATTTTTTATTTTTATTTATTTTGGGGAGGGGGCCGCGTGGCCCCCCTCCCGGACCACTATTGGCCCCGGGGACACCATCCCCCGGGGCCTGGCCTCTGTTGGGGGCCGTGGGGGGGTCCCCAATCCCCCCACAGCCCGCCGGCTCCCCGCGTCCTGCGGGAGCCGGCATTGCTTTTCCACATGGGGAGCAGCTAACATGCTGCTCCCCGTGTGGAAAAGCAATCGTCTTTGGTATTTGGAAGATAGAGCAGGTTCTGAACCTGCTCTCTCTTCCAAATACCAAAGCAGTTTGCAATGGCAGGATGGGAGCCACGAGGCTCCCACCCTGCCATAGCAAACAGCAGTGTCCCGGGGTGGGCACCCCGGGACACTGCAGGAGCCGGCCCTGGGGGGTGGCGGTGCCCAGGGCCACGACAAGGCTCCAGGCGGGTGGCCGCGCGGCCCCCCCTCCCACTTAATTTTAAGCCCCGGGGGGTGGTGGTCCCCGGGGCTTCTATTTAAATATTTAGTGCCCCGGGGAGGTGGCGGTCCCCGGGGCGTGTGGGGGGGGCTCGAGCCCCCCTCCCCCCCCCCCCCCCCCACACTGCTATTTTTTTTTTTTTTAAAACAAGCCCCGGGGGGTGTCGGTCCCCGGGGCTGCGGGGGGACCGTGAGCCCCCCCGCATACATTCAGTTAAGCCCCGGGGGGTAGCGGTCCCCGGGGCTGGGGGGCCCCTCTGGGCCCCCCATTATGATAAACACATTGCCTCCGGGACTTGGCCCCCCCGGGGGCTGAATACAAACGAAGCGCGGAAAATTTTTTGGGGGGTCTTGGGGGTCCTTGTGGGACCCCCTGAGCAGGCCTAGGGGGTCAGGGTGTTTTTACCCTGCCCCCTTGTCTCGTTTTGCCTCTTTGTTTTTGTGCTTTCTTGTGCCTCGGTTCTACCGAGGCACAAGATGGCTGCCAACACTTCCTGATTCAGAGTGTTGGCAGCCAATTAGCATTCAGCTCGTGCTCGGGAGGGTTGGGGGAGGGTGCGGGGAGGATCCGCGGATCCTCCCCGGCCATAGATATCACTAACTTTTAACTCTAGCCCGAACCGCTGAACGGAATGACACCAAATTTGGCAAAGAGGTAGTCCTCAGTTCGGACTCGTGCTTTTTGCTTAAATTGTATAAATCCGTTCAGTAGTTCCTGAGAAAATTAGAGTTAAAAAGATAGATATATCTGGGCGGAGCCTAAACACATCTCATCGCGAGATCTGATTGGCTGTCAGTACTTCATCCAAGAAGTGTTGGCAGCCATCTTGGGACCAATATACATGATGGCATCTCTTTAAAAAGCATTGCAGTTAATAGAAGGTTTTAAGACTTTAGTTACATTATAAATCATTTGTCGATGGTACCATACTCATTTTAGGAATTGTGGTGTGTTCTAAGGTGATTTTACCATGTGAGAAAGCCTTCTGCTGTGATATCATGAATCATGTTTGAGAGAAAACTATTTTCTCATGCTTTTCCCACAGAGGTTTGGAAGGTGATCTATAAGCTAAACTGAGGGCATATTTTCTGTAAATTCACATAATCTTTCTCAGTCATGTGAGAATGAAGTCTGACATTCTCAGTAAAACATGTACATCCAACAAGGGCAGAGACTGTCAGTTGATTCCTTTGTGTTCTACTGCAGCTTCCCAGAGTTTTCTAAAGAACAACTAGAGCGCTAACAGTCCTACTTATGACAAACGTATTTCACACCTGAAGCCATCTTGATTGGAATAAAGTGGTAACTCTTAAAACATTTAATTTAAAAAGGAACAAAATGAGGGGGTTCATTTTGCCATAGAAAGTAGGATTAGTGCTGCAGAAAGAAAAATTAGGGCACATTTTGAGTGACTTCTCAAATCCTCTTCTATGTCATTAAAAAATCCTGACATGCAGACTGAAACATGCACTTTGAATACCAGCAGCAGACTTCCCTGGTGAGCAGTAGCTTTACTACAGTGATCTAATGAGCAACTAGAGTGCTAACATTTAGAATTTATGGCAAATGTGTGACACATCTGAATGCCTTCTTGATGGAACCAAAGTAAAAAACTGAAAGTATTTCCTATTGAGGAGACTGCTGTAAATGAGGAAATTAGAAAACTTCATAACAAATAAATCTCCCAAGATGGCCACCAGAGACAAAAGAGCCCAAATGTAGCCCAAATATCACCCATATGTAGCCCAAGTATAGCCCAATGACAGAATGTCCCAGAGTGTTCTAACGAACAACTAGAGCGCTAACAGTCTTACTTATGACAAAAGTATGGCACACCTGAAGCCATATTGATTGGAATAAAGTGGTAACACTTAAAACATTTAATTTACAAAGGAACAAAATGAGCGGGTTCATTTTGCCATAGAAATTATGATTAGTGCTGAAGAAAGAAAAATTAGGGCACATTTTGAGTGACTTCTCAAATCCTCTTCTATTTCATAAAAAAATTCTGATATGCAGACTGAAACATGCACTTTTAATACCAGCAGCAGACTTCCGTGGTGAGCAGTAGCTTTACTACAGTGATCTAATGAGCAACTAGAGTGCTAACATTCAGAATTTATGGCAAATGTGTGACATATCTGAATACCTTCTTGATGGAATCAAAGTAAACAACTGAAAGCATTTCCTACTGAGGAGACTGCAGTAAATGAGGAAATTAGGAAACTTCATAACAAATAAATCTCCCAAGATGGCCACCAGAGACAAAAGAGCCCAAATGCAGCACAAATATCACCCAGATGTAGACCACATGTAGCCCAATGACAGAAGTGTGCAAAACATTTATTTTTTGTGTATTTGCAGTTTTATATAGTGCAGACTTGTCAGGTATTGGAGTGCTTTACATGAGCATTGGTTACATCAAACAATATCAAATTCATTTTGGTTGTAGACATGGGGAGATTAAGTGATTTGACCAGAATCACAGAATGCTGAGCTGAATCAGAAACTCCAACCTGGTTCCCCAGTTGCAAAGTCTGCAGCTCTGGAAGTAACACCACATCCTCTCCCCTAGGTGCAACATTTAATCAAGTGGTCAACTGGATAAAAAAACATAAAGATTACAAATAATTTAAAAGTTTATTGTCGCTATTTGAAAACTCAGAAAATATGTCCTCATTTTTGTTTTTTAGAGCACTAACCATAATTTTGATGCAAATAAGACCCTCTCATATATGTAATTTCTAAAGGAAATGCTCTAGGTATTACAGTTTTAATTACATCAAGATGACGTCAGGCGTTCCACACTTTTGTAATAAATATAGAATGTTAGCAATCTAGTTGATCATTGGGATACTGTTGAGAGGCAGAGGCCAGGGACACGGACTCTGAAAATTGAAGGCAGGTAGGAGAGTGCAGAGGCAACAATTTGACCACACTGGGCAGGCAGGAAGGGCAGTGGCAGCACGACAGACTATGGAGGGCAGTGGAAAGGGGGGCAGGGGCAACAAACCAACAATACAGGACTGGCAAGAGAGGCTGTAGCAATATAATAGACCATTGTGGGCAGAAGGAAGAGGCAGTGGTAGTAACACCATACATGCCAACAGACCCGTTTCAGCCAGGAAACGTCCAATGTTTTTAAGCTCAAATGGGCTTTATTTGATCTTTCTCCTGTCTACAATCTCCTCTTTTTCAATGTAACTCAAAGGGGAAAATCAATACCCCAGTTGTTTTTCAAAATCTCCCTCTTACCAAGTTCAAAATGTTCGCAAGTATGGTACATTGGATCATGGTAGGCAGGAGGAATTGGGGTAGGGACATGGACTCGGATAACAGAGGACAGGAGGGACATGGAGAGGTGCACCAAACTGACCCTACAGGGCAGGCATCAGGGTTTGCAGCAGCACAATACACCACACAGGGCATGCGGGACGGGAGTGCAGCACAACAATCCATAGAAAGCAATAGGGAGGGGACAGGACCATGCACATGGACAACAGAGAACATAGGGGCAAGAGGCAATGGTAGCTAGCTGACCATAATGGACAGACAGGAGAGAAAGCTGCAGCATAACAGACCATAAAGGGCAGGAGGGACGGATCAGGGGCATTACAATGGAAAAGACAAGCCAGGAGGGAGGGAATAGGGGTCTGCACATGGAAACAGAGGGTTGGGGGCAAGGGGGCAGGGCAGGAGCAGCAAGATGACCATGGAGGTCAGGCAGGATGGGCACTAGAAACAAGACACACCATGGAGAGCAACAATGAGACTATGATGGCATACACACAGACCATGGAGGGAAGGTGGGAGGGGGTCCGGGGCAGCTAGCTGACCACACAGGGAAGGTGTGAGGGGCCATGGCAGCACAGAAGACATTGCATGGCAAGCAGGAGGGTTAGTGGCAGCACAATGGCTATAATGGGCAAGAAGTAGGGTGCAGGGGCATGCCAAAGGACCATGGAGGATAGAAGGGAGGGTCAGGACCTGGGCACAGACAAGAGAGTTCAGGGGAAGGGGCCTCACGACGGACCGCACGTGGGAAGGCAGGAAGAGCAGTTGCAGCACAACAGACCAGGGAGGGCAGAAGGGTGTGGCAGTAAAATGGACAATGGAGGACAGGAGGAAGGGGGTGGGGCATGGCATGTGGACAGGCAGGGTGGAGGTGGCAGGGACAGGTTACAGTCATCTGACAATGCTAGGCAGGTGGTAGGAGGCTAGTCCATGGATTCAGACAACAGAGGATAGGGAGGAGGTGGATGGGGCAGCAAGCTAACTGTTCAGAGAAGGTGGGTATTGGGAACTTTATTGTTTTTAAAATGTGTGTCTGTGCGAACTACTTAAAATATTAACAAGTATGCAGCATAATCTCACTTTTATTCAGGAAGAAGAGGACGTTTGTGACTGTGACTCCGGGCTCACTTGGCAGAAACACCCCCTGACCCTCCACCCCCATCACAAAATGTAATGCACGTGAAAAGGGTAGGTGGACGCAGTGTTATATAGAACATAGTCCTGAGAGCACGATTGAAAATGAAAACTAGATATAGTATATGGTATAAACTATGCACCAAAAAGTGTGATATAAGATGAACCGGGGCGTGAAATATAATATGCAATACATTGTGCACAATGACAGATTCATTAGAGAGCACGAGATAGCACAGGCACTAGCGCGTGCTATGCGATATGCGCCTTGGAGTATAATATGCACTGGGCAGTGTTGTGTAACCTAACTAGTCTCTAAAGTTGTAATAAAAAATATGTGCTGGAGAGTGTAACGTTGCATATGCACTGTGACAAAGATATGGATCCCAGATTGTAATATGTATGGCATAGCGCTGTGCGTTACAACATAGGCATCGAGGAAGGCACGTTAGATGGGGCAATATAACCCGTGCGAAGGCAAGTGTGGCATGACATATTCACGGGGAGGTGTTACAGTGCACATGGGCTAGAGAGTGTCAGCATACGCACTAGCTAGTGGAATACAACACAGAGGTGTGTGGCACTCGGCGGGCACTGGTGGGTGTAACACAGCATTGGGCTCAGCCAGGAGCACGCTGTGACTCTCAAGTGAGGTTCGTCTCCTTTCCAGAGAGTAAAATAAAAAGTATTACACATCCGGCAGTGGATGTGTGTTTTATTAACCGTGAGGGGGGTTTCTTGCATAGTTTGGTTGAATTTTTGTCGAATCCCCTTTGAATGGCTTGGTGTGCGTGTGTATTAAATGTGCCCGTCAATAGCTACCCATGTTTGAATAAATAAACGACAAGGGTGTCTACTTGGAGAGTACCCACCGGCGGGGGCGCCGGGATTAGGCACGGTAGGGCGTCAGACACGTCAGAGCTTCACTAGCGGTGTAAATACATTCCACTTGGATTCATTGTATGCATAGTCGCCTTTTAATGAATATCACGCAAATCGTCATGATGATAGGTACATACGGTTTGTCCAGCATGTCCTAGGTGTTTCTATAAATATATATTTTTTAAAAATAATAAAAAACAAAGGCCAGCCCCGGGGGATGGGGTCCCCAGGGCCATAAGTGGCCTGAGAAGGGGGGCAACGCAGCCCCCCTCCTAAAGAATTTTTTTTAAAAAGGCCATGACCCGGGGGTTGGAGTCCCCGGGGCCGATTAAGGCCTTGGAAGGGCCAAATTAATATTTTTCAACAAAAAAAAATTAGGGTGCAGGCCCTGGGGGATGGGGTCCCCAGGGCCAATAAATTACAAAAAAAAAGGGGGGCCACACAGCCCTCCTTCTTAAAAAAAATAGGACTCTGCAAACGCCCCCCTGGCCAGTTGTAAGTTGGGGAATTAATTCCCCTTCAATACTGAGGGTCCCTGAGGGCCACCTAGCCCAACAGGTATCTCCAGTATGCGCCAGGGAGCTGCGTTGCAGACAGGTGTTCTGAGGCCACGCCCCTTTTTACACCTCTATGCAACGCAGATCTGTGGCGCTTACTGGAGGTATCTAGTGGGCTAGTTTGACCCTAGGGACCCTTAGGATTCAAGGGGACTTAATCTCTCAACTTAGAACGGCCACAGGGCACGTTTACACAGTGGTGAAGGGAGGGGACAGGGCCTGAGGTGACATGTGCAAACACGCCCTGTGGCGCATTTTAAGTTGGGGAAATAATTCCCTTTCAATCCTGAGGGACCCTGGGGGCCACCTAGCCCACCAGGTGCTTCCAGTAAGTGCCACTGCTCTGCGTTGCAGAGAGGTGGTGCAGGCTGTGCCCCTTTTTACACCTCTCTGCAATGGCGCTTACTGGACCTACCTAGTGGGCTATTTTGCCCCTAGGGACCCTCAGGACTCAAGGGGACTTAATCTCCCAACTTAAAAAACGTCCACAGGGCGTGTTTACACAGTGGGGAAGGGAGGGGACGGGGCCTGAGGTGACGTGTGCAAACACGCCCTGTGGCGTGTTTTAAGAGGTAGTTTTAATCCCCTGCCCTATTATTTACTAGGGGCTTACAGAGGAGGTCATGCTAATCACAGGGGGACCCCAACGCATAGTGTTCCCTAGTGTATGTAGGTGTATTCTGAGTGTCTTTTAACATAGCACTGGCTCTAGGACTGGTTAGTCAGACTCAGTTATCACCAGTATCCGTCTGAAAAAGTTGAGGGTACCGGATGATTTTGCAACAAGGCTTCTTTCTGCTCTTCTGTTTGTTCTTTCTGCACATTATCCTTCTTCCTGCACTTTTCTTCGTCTTTGAGGACTTCTGTTGCTTCTTTCTGCATTTCTTTTTTTTCTTTCTGTGCGTTTTTTCTTCTTTCTTCACATGTCCTATCTCTGTAGGCATAGTTAGAAATTAGCATTTAAAAAACCTTTGAAATTCACTGGAAAAACCATAGGTTTCAGGCACGTTTTAGTTAGGAATTAGCATTTATAAAACCTTAGAAATTCACTGAAAAAATCATAGGTTTCAGGGGCGTTATAGTTAGCTGGACTTTTCACTCGTACAAAACCATTGAAATTCCCCCGTTATAGTTAGTTCAGCTAACTATAACTCATGCGCCCGCAATGCACTGCTGATGACGTCACATATTACATCACTCATGACATGGTCAGTGACATCACTCATGACATCACTGATGACATCTCAAATGACATCACTGATGGCATCACTGATGACATCATCCTTGTGATAGAGTGGCAGACCTCCTCTCCCCTAATATAACCTTTGATACACACATTCAAAAATAGAAACTAAAATTTTCAAAACAATGGACATACCAATACCAGTTACAACAACCTATTCAGTAATTCTAAGATCCACATACACATCCACTCATTCACCAACAGTCCTATACAGTCACTCATATATGTACTCACTCATCATATGTACTCATACACCTATACGTCCTGTTACACAACGCCACTCATCCATAGAGTTACTCACACACATAGTCACTCATGCTAATAAAGAATCAAACATCCATTTACTTGCATATACAGTTATACACATACCACCGCACTTACTTCTACATAAACTTACACATACTTAGTCTTTTAAACAATCACTTATAGAAACACATACTTATTCATACAAGAACTCTTTCAATCTCTCACTCTCACATATACTCACTTATATACACCAATAGTCACATATACTAGTTTAAAACATATGTAGTTACTCATAAAGACACTATTGAGACAGTCATTCACTCACTAACACACCCATGCACACACTCATCCACCCATACAGTCCTGCACACATGCTGTCCTCAACACATACAAACAGTGAGTCACTCATTCATGCACCTATGCGCTACATAATACCCCCAGCGAACCACTCAGACACTCATACTGATACTCAAAAAACCAACTAATAACCTATATAGACACTCATGTAGCTACTCACCAACCCATGCAGCCACTTATACACAAAGTGAGAGACTGATACAGATATTTACATATTTAAACATTACTCACTAACCCATGTATTCACTAAGATACACTTAATCAGTCAGTTATAAAATCAATTTTTCAAAAACAAATCATCCATTTAAACACTTATATACCCATTTATTCTTCCATCGACCTTGAGATATACATATATAAAACATATGTAATTTTCAGAAAAACACACATTCACTGGATGATGTCATCAGTGATGCCATTTGAGATGTCATCAGTGATGTCATGAGTGATGTCACTGACCATGTCATGAGTGATGTAATATGTGACGTCATCAGCAGTGCATTGCGGGCACACGAGTTATAGTTAGCTGAACTAACTATAACGGGGGAATTTCAATGGTTTTGTACGAGTGAAAAGTCCAGCTAACTATAACACCCCTGAAACCTATGGTTTTTTCAGTGAATTTCTAAGGTTTTTTAAATGCTAATTCCTAACTATAACGTGCCTGAAACCTATGGTTTTTTCAGTGAATATATACATATATATACATATACATATTTGCGAAGTATAGGCGCCCTTCCTGGGAACTCCGCCCGTTGAACAGTGGCGCGTGAAGCCAGTAAGGCACGGCTGGCAAATTGTAATCCGATACACATAAATTAAGTACGCGCTCTCAGAGTAGAAAAGTGTCGGCCATCTTGTAGTGTCCGAAGGTACATACAAACAAACAAAATGTTGATTAAACTGGCATGAATACAAAATAGGATAAGAGCATAGTGCGCCAAAAAGTAAAACAAAGGAAAAGTCCTGAATTACATTGTTCATGCACAACCTACTGCTGTTTACCTCATAGTGAGTGGTAAAATGTAGGATATAAGTAAGAATAGAATTGACTGCCAAATGGCTTATTCATGCCCAAGTAAAGGTCAAATATCCTAGCCTCAATGTGTTAGAGAGTGGAATAATCAAGAAAACCGAACTCAAAGCTGAAAGCCCATACATTTTGTATTCATGCCAGTTTAATCAACATTTTGTTTGTTTGTATGTACCTTCGGACACTACAAGATGGCCGACACTTTTCTACTTCGAAAGTGTGTTCACAGCATTATTGTCCCTTGTCTATGTCTAGCACCGTAACGATGAAATGGGTGTTCTGCACTTGGTTCTTTGTGTGACCAAGGAAGTTTACTTCCGAAACGCGTAACCTGAACTTTAATAAATATCCTCCTTTGGACCTCTGAGAGCGCGTACTTAATTTATGTGTATCGGAATACATATACATATATATACATATATATACATACATATACATATATATATATTCACTTAAAAAAACATAGGTTTCACACATGTTATAGTTAGGTGGATATTTCACTCGTAAAAAACCAATGAAATTCCCCCGTTATAGTTAGTTGAGATAACTATAACTCGCGTGCCCGCAATCCTCTGCTCATGACGTCACATATTACATCACTCATGACATGGTCAGTGGCATCACTCATGACATCACTCATGACATCATCCTTGTGATAGAGTGGCGTTCGCGCGAGTTATAGTTATCTCAACTAACTATAACGGGGGAATTTCATTGGTTTTTTACGAGTGAAATATCCACCTAACTATAACATGTGTGAAACCTATGGTTTTTTCAGTGAATTTGTACGTTTCTTTAAATGCTAAGTTATGTATGTATTATATATTTTTTTATATATTTTTTTCAATAAACTATGTATTACATTTTTTTTTTAAAAATTCAATGGTTTTTCACCGTGCACGCACCTCCGCGATTTAAAAAAAAAAAAAATTAAATGTTTTTTTCTGCCTTCGGGGTCCTTCAGGGACCCCCTGACCAAGGCTAGGGGGTCAGGAACTCTCTACCCTGCCCCCTTTTCACGTTCGCCACCTTCCTTTTCCACTCTCGCACTGAAAACAAACAAAATGACGGCCGACACTTCCTGATTTCGACCGATTCGAACGTTGACTGACATGTAACAACCAATCAGAATTACGCTCGCGCACGTTAGGGTGCGCGCACGGTGCGCGGCTATAGATATGTATGTGCTTTTAACTGCAATTTTCTCAGGAACTACAGAACAGATTGACTCCATATATGCAAAAGGCACATCCCTGACCTGAGGACTACCTCTCTGCCAAATTTCAAGTAATTCTGTTCAGCCGTCCGGGCTGTACCTTCGACTAAAGGTCCTATGGGAAAATGCATGGGGAAAACGCGTTTTGGGACCCCCCTTTTTTCTCGGCCCCCGCTTGACGAATCCCCCCCGAGACTTTCAGGTTAGGAGCTGAGCGGAGCTCCCCATTAGTTTTGAAAATTTCGCGAAGATTCGTCAACCGGCGCCAAAGTTATTCAAAATAGAATTTTGAGATTTCCTATGGAAACACGGTCCTAGCTATAACTATCTACTGGCGACCGCCAGTAGATAATATATACACATATATACATATATATATATACATATATACATATATATACATATATATATTCCAATTCCTCGTCTTGTACCCCATTCCTTTTGTGGAAAACAGACAATGCGCACCAAATTTGTGGTGCTAGTAATTTATTTTAGTTTTAGTGCCCCGCACCAACCGCCATTACGCGTTTCGGTCTCACACAGACCTTGATCACATGACGCGCATTCTTTTTCCTGAGTGCTTTTTAAAGTGACAGTGCAAAGAAACTTCAAACATAATAGACATAGAAGAATGATTCGAAGCAGCAAGGCATCACCAATCAAATGATGATAAGTGCAAATAGATGTCAAATGCATACATAATGATAAAATATCATATAGAATAACATCATTATAAATAAATAAATAAATATTTAAATAGTTGAAAGGTTGCTAAAATATGCCCATAAACAGCAGATTTATAGCTAAAAAGGGTAGATATACATTAAAAAGAACTAAATTCATAAAATATGAAATCATCTTTTTATCACTGAATATTTGTAATCAAATACCCATAAGTGTATAACTATAACTATCTATTCGCCAAGCTAGCTGCTAAGGCTATTGCGCCCAAGTGGGCCTTATGGAACCATCAAGTCTATTAAAGTCAAGTGCAACTACTATTGATATCAGTGCCACCATATGTGCAAATGTGCAGAAATTATACAAATAAGTTAAAAAAGAGAAAAAGTTAATAAATTCCTGGGTAAGCGGACAAATATTTCTTTTGATTATTTACAAGCAGATAGGATTGAATACTATATATTCACAAATTATAAACAGGTAAAAACATCTTCACTGGAGTTAAGACCCTGTGGTGTCTTGCAGTCTAACTCTGATATATACCTGGTTTCTAACTGTCTAAGAAGAGCCTCACGGTCTCCACCTCTCCTTAAAGGGGGGACTGTGTCTACCACAAAATATTTTAAGACACTAACATCTTTATCATGAGACTCTCCAAAGTGCCTGGCAACGGGGTAAGCCTGATCACCATTGATTATTGCTTTAATGTGCTGGAGTATCCTTTTGTGTACCTTCAACTTGGTACTGCCAACATAGCGCAGGCCACAAGGACATTCCAGCACGTAAACCGCAAAATCCGTTTTGCATGTTAGTTGTACAGGTTCCTTCTTAAATGGAGTTGTATATTCCAATCGATTTATCCCGTATTTACAGGCTTTACAAGTGGAGCACTTTCGAAAACCCTTGCTTGTATCTAGGCTTCCCTGTTTTCAGTTTCTATTTTTGGTAAATTCTGGTGATGTTTTTTCAGTGTTTTCCAGTAAATTCAATACCTTAAAAAAACAGTGGTTATCAGTGATTACCCATTTTCGCGCCATTAAAAACAACAGAAACAGTGTTTTTCCAGAGTTTATGCGATGTTTCGCTTTTATTATTGCTTGCTTTCCGCACTGATAATGCATGACATATAGAAAGTGTACGCACAGTGTATGTGAGGTACAAATACATTTTTACAAATCAGTACACCATAAAATACGTTCTTCAGTGAGTCTTTCGTCATGCACACTCACTCTTTCCTTCCCATGTAAACTTCTATCTGTGAAAAGGCCCTCTCAACATTGACAGATGCACGATTGTTTCACAGGAAGGAGCATGTGCTCCAAACCATCAAACCAGGGCCGCAGCAGGCTGTGGCCAGATCATGCCTCAGACCAGGGCACATGGGAAGGGTTCATCCACAGCAGAGGCAAGGAGGGGCCCTCAGTGAGCACCATACGGCTGTCCTACTCTAGCGACAGCTCTTGCGCATGTTTTACCAAATGTATTTGCTCCCGAATTCTCAATTCACCTCTTGATTGCAGTAACATTATTACTGCTGGGGGGCCTATCCTCCAAAGGTAATGCCCAACTGTAGATTAGGGCCTCAGTAGGGTCTGTCTACAGCATGCACCTCTACCAACCCTGCGGTCATACACAACAGAGTAGCTACTTAATCGATGAACCAGAAAGCATCTTGGGGCCTCTACAAGAGGTAGGAGAGCGCTATGGCAGCACGATTGCAGTGACATGCTGAATTTGTAAGAGCAATATCAACATATGCCTCTTAATGTTCAGTGGAAATTGGTATTTTGTGCTCACTTTGTGACTGCATCAGCTTTGTAGAGCTGCTGCCAGACCGCTAAGATCACAGCATAGTGCTACCTGACTCTGAATACCAGTCTCAGGTAGCTCAGGGAGTGAAGCAGACCAATCAGCAATGTATGCCTGATGGTGCTGACATAGTAGCTACACCACACAAGGCCTAGTTGGATCCCGTCTGCTTTTCTGACACATTTCAGCTGGAGACCACTTTGCTAATGTAGTCCCTGAGGGTACGCCAAGTGTCAAAGTACTGTGCAGAGCGACATTATATGGTCTCTCCATGACTGGGTTGGTACGATCACAATCTAGTACCACCTGACTTAAAATCCTTGTTCCTCATAGAGCTGAGACAGGAGTGTAGTCAGCATAAAAACACCCACTCTATGCACAGGCCCACAAGTGAGGCACCAGCTATCTTGTTCAAACTTCTAGTCTTCTGGCTTTTCTGTTGCCGCCAGAGAGGCTGTTTGTTCCAGGAATGGACCCTGATAGAGGCTGGTCAAGGAAGAGGGTTGACAAAGATCTGACCATAGTTGCCAGATGTGTGTATGAGCTGAAAATGGATAATACATTTGGGGTTGTTCAGTGCAGGGAGCTCCAAAGAGATGCAAGGCACTGTGCCAACAGATCTAGATTCAAGGTACACCATTAACATATATAAGCACTCAGCCAACAGATAAAAAGTGTAGCAGCATATGAAAGGGGCATTGCTACAAATACAAAGGCTTGTTACGGCACCTAGTTTGTTGATGCCAGATGATGGAGTGGTTAGACATTGGTAGCAGCCACCATGTCCTCTCAAGGAACGAGTCAAGTACTGAGAGCTCCGAGACACTCCTACCCCTCTGCGGTCTTGGTGGTGACTGCTGGAGGGTGGACAGCATCACTCACACGCTTTATCACTGCTGCCTTGTGAGAACCACTTGATGGGAATTCTGAAATGCTACTTTGGAACAGAAAGTGGCAAGTGCTCTTTAAAAAAACTAGCCCGCTTGGCCCATAACCAGCCCACCCACAGAACCTTCCTTCTTCCCCTCTCCTATTTATGCAGCTTTCTGGAGAGATTTGCCTTCGGTAATTATCAAGTGCAGTTAAAGGAAATGTAAGTGTGTGGGGGCGGGGCTGTGGTCTTTCTTCCTAAGTGGTGCTGAGCAGCCAGGCTGTTAATTTTAAAATTGTCAAAAGGCACTGACCCACCTCTCTGTTAAAGAAGAGGGAAGATTTGTGCTCCCCAGCACCACACAAATGGATAGCATAGGAGACAGAATTTTGAAACCAAACTGTGTACATAAAGGCAAAATGTGCGTGTGAAAGGGGTCCACGGTTGCAGCTTGACAGCCACCTGCCCCATAATGCCCTTCCTGTAAGCAATAAAGCGGCCCTTTTGTGACTTTCCCTATATTTGAATGTACCCCTTTTCAGTGCCCTTATATAGAATGTGCCGCTTTTGAGGTTTTCTCTTCAGCTATGAAACAGCTAGTTTTGTGCTCTGCTTGCGTGTTATAAAGATCTTCTTTTGGGGTTGCCAGCATATTGTTTAGCACTCCTCTTATGACCTGGCCATATTTCACAACTAACCCCCCAATTGTTATTTACGTGGATATTGTGAGGCACTCCCTTTTGTGACGTGCCTCAATGCTACAATGCTCGCCTAAGTGACTTGCCTATATGTTGCACTACACCCCTATTTTCTGACTTGTGTGTTTATTATTTTTTTGTAGTAGGGATTCACTTCCCTGCTGTGTTTGTATGTTTGGCTTGTGTGTATACTCTGAGGCCAATGCGGCTGCCTGCTTAATGTGGCCCTGAGGACGCCTCAAGGTACTGTAGAATGTACAGATGTCAACTTAAATGTACCAAAGCTCTGCCTACACACGTTATTAATATTTCCTAACCTCAGGTTTTTATTCACGTGACAAAAATAGGCGAGGTTTATATTGAAATTTATTTATATTAGAGGCAGGGGATAAAAACAAAATACAATGAATGTTGAAATACTGAGCCAACCAGTATTAACAAACATGTTAAACCCTCCTTCTTGTAAAACGTACATAAGATTGATGAAATGCTGAGCTAACCATTACCAACTAAAACATGCTTTGCCTTCCTGGAAGACGTAGATAGACTGCTGAAATGTTGATCCCATGATGCATAACTAAAAGGACCCATCCATACCGCAGGACGAGCATAAGCAGCTGAAATGTTGAGCCAGTTTTACCCACTGAATCACGTTGCACCTCCCACAAGATGCACTAGTGCTTCATCTGTCTTTGCCTTGAGCCAGCAGCCCAAAGAAGTATCCTGGCCAGTGAGGCGAGCCGAGGACTTCCTTAAATTATCTGATTAATTTAATGACCTGGTCACCTTCACATAAGGTTGCATTGCTCTTTGTAACATGAGCCCCGATTTCAGTAAATGCCCCAAGGGATTAACTGAACCGAAGCCATTGTGCTGCGTACGGTTCCTTTCCTAACACCAACACGGAGCCAGCAGCGATTCCAAATTAACAATAATTTGCGAACTAGCCCCAGAGATTAAATGTTGCACAAATAAAAAAAAAATAGAATAGTGAATACGATTGTTGCATCAACAAAGAAATAGAGTGGTTTTAATTTGTAACAGAGCCATCAGTCGGGGGTTCAATCAAGTACCTTTCCTCAGATGTTAATGTTGAGGACTTTGCTCCCAGCAGAGAATGGACCCACTGGAGGGACAAATGCGCCTCTCGTAAATGAAACTGGGGGCAGGAGAGGAGGAAAGTCGACTGCACAGCTAGAAGCACTCCAATTAAGTGACCAGAAAGCAGAGCAGAATTGTGATCAAGGCGCCTGCTGCAGTTATGTGTGCATCCGGCAGGCCCGATTCGAGTTAGGCGAATGCATAGATTTTATTTTACCAAAGGTGAGATTAGTCGGCATAGGTTGGGAGGGGAATGGTGGGCAGCAAAGCTACGGACACTTGGGGGGGGGGCGGTATGAGCAAGCATGGCCTGGGATAGCAGGAGGAGGGGGGAAGGGAGCAAAGAACACCATGAACAGCGGGAGGAGGGTGAGATAGTACATTGGAATTACCGATGCGTAGCTTGGGTGCTGTTTTGTACTGCTTTGGCTCCCTCAAGTGGCCAAGCAGTGCAAAAAATGTAAAAAATCAGCGATACTCGGTTTAAACCGGGTCAGCTGATTTGCAGCCGGTAGGGTCATGTCGGGCACAATCGGTTTTAACCGACTTCCGGACAGCCTACTTGTATCCAACCAAGTTACACTCGATCTCAACTCGGGACTACTTCTCACTAACGAGTTACTCATAGATTTAGCCTTCCTGAATGTAATATTGGGTGACCTTGTTAACTCACTACCCAATATCGGATCATTTTTCACAAGTACCCAGTTTTTATTCACTATCCTACAGATAGTCTTGAGCTGGTTACTGTAAGTCAGGATAAGTCTCAAGGGTTGTTCCATTAGTTTTGGTAACTCAGTAGCTTTTGTGGGTTTTTTCTATGGCTAAATTTATTTCACTCATAGAATAACCCCTAGCTAAGAATCTCATTTTACTCTCATGTTGTGCTCTCGCACACTCTGAATCAGTGCTACAAATTCTTCGTATTCGCAGCATCTCCCCATATGGGATGCTGCGAATTAGGTGTGCAGGATGGTGGCTGGTAGCATGTAATAATGTGTTGCCAGATGTAGGTTTTCTAAATAATCTGGTCTCAAGATTATTATTGACAACCATTATTTCAACATCCAAAAAGAAAATGGATTTCCTACTGAGATGACCGGTAAACTGTAAATTTAAGTTGTTAACATTGATCTGTTCCATAAAGTGGAGGGCACCTGCTTCGGTGCCCTTGCAGATTATGAACAGATCATCAATGTACTGATACCAGTGCATAACATGATTAGACAAAACATCCGCAAAAATGATTTTTAAAACCATCTCTTCCCAGTAACCCATATGTAAGCAGGCGTAGCTTGGGGAAAAGCAAGCCCCCATGGCCACGCCTCTTACCTGATGGAAGACTTGATTCTGGAAAAGAAAATAGTTATGATCAAGGCAAATAGAAATCATGGACAATAACATCTTGTTATGTTCATGAAACAATAATGGTCAAGTATTTAAATAATACTTTATCGCCTTTAGACCATCTCTATGATTGATACTTGTATATAGAGATGAAACATCAAGGGAAATTAAAAGATACTCCTGTTTCCATTTGATGCTTGTCAGTTTTCTCAGTAGGTCGCTAGTATCTTGCACATAAGAAGGAAGATTTTTTACATGATCCTGCAGGTAATAGTCAACAAATTTAGATACGTTCTCCAGTATGCTTTTACAGGCTGAGATTATTGGCCTGCCTGGTGGAGATTTTATATCTTTATGAATTTTTGGTATAAAGTATACCACCGGCATAACTGGATGATCGTTCTTTAAAAATTTAAACTTATCATTAGTAAGAAGACCAGCGTTTTTCCACGCAATCAAGTTAGTGTAAAGTAAGTTCCATGAGGACCTGACAACCAACATGGTACTGCGACGATAGCAATCCCGGTCATTGAGTTGTTTCAATGCTTCATCGATATAGAGATTGCGTGGCCACAACACCACATTTCCTCCTTTGTCTGCCTGACGAATGATGATATCCTCATTGGCCTGCAGTTTCTTCATAAGTTGATAATACACATTATCTTGCTTTGTGTAGTGCTTAGTAATGGTCAATTGCTTTATATAAAGGCTTTTAAGTTCTTGAGTTACGTTGTCATTAAAAACGTCAATATTGTCTCTTAGCATTACTGGACAGAACTTTGACTTAGGTTTGAACAGAGTGTTCACTGTTGTTAAAGCCATAGTCTGTTCTTGACTAGTTCTTTGACTGTTGTTATCAGAGTCACGCTGGAGACAAATAAGATCATTCAATAGGTCAGTATCACCTGCTGTTAATATTGATGGACTAAGTACATCACTTGATGGTATTATTCTAGGATTTGATTTGACTGGTCCTTGCAATAGGTGATATTTACGTAATTTTAGCTTTCTTATGAACCTATATAGATCAATTCGTGTTTGCGAATAATTAAAATCACATTGTGGACTGTATGACAAGCCAAGAGACAAGATCTTGTGTTCATCTTCACTGAGTTTCATTGTTGACAAATTAATCACAGTCATTGCAGGAAATCCCACTTCCTGTGTTATTTCTAGCGATTCCATTTTTTGGTGCGATTCTTGGTATATTTTCTTGCGCCATTGGTTACAGCGTCTTCTCTCACCACGTTTTCTGATGTCCCTTTGTTGTTTTGAACATTTTGGACACGTGGGCGTAGGGTTTGTTTCCTGTCCTGGCGCAGGCAGTCGACTTCCTGCGCCAGGGAAAATTTGGTAAACCCCAACCTCTGTATGCGTAGTTGCTCAGTATCAGATTCACTATCAGGAACTGAACTGAGGTCTGAGGCTGAGGTTGCAGGTACACTCCCAGTGCTGGTAGTTGCTATGATCGGGACAATAGGTGCCACTTTACGTAATGATTTTACTTGATCAAATTTATTTGCAAACGTGAACACCTGACCGTGTTCATAGTCCAGTTTATCGTGCTGGAATTTGAATGCTTTTCGGTTTTTTATCACGTCTTCTTCACGTTGCAGACGTGATATCATTTCATCCCGATATTTTTTCAATGTGGCAGAGTCCTCAATCTTATTAATCTCTTCATTAGCCTCCTCAATCTTTGCTTGGAGTGCCAGCCGGTCACTCTCAGCATATTTGACAAGGATCTCCACAAGTCCCCGGGAAGAATCTAAATTGGTCTCAGCCCATTCTGCCAGCATACGAGGGTCGGGATTTTCGTAGCTAGGAGCTACCATAATCCTCAAGCCGTGTGGAATCCTGCCCACCTCCAAATAGCGGGAGAGAGAGCGGTGTTCCCACCACTTAGCCTGCTCAGATTTCATTAATTTTTCAAGTTTTTAAAAGATTCTTTTATATTGGGGCTATGCTCTAGTGCGCCACTTGCTTGCAAAATAATAGTCTTTTCCCCACTTGGGGTATCATCAAACATATCCTGGGCCGCTGCCTCACGGCTTTTCAGCGCGTCCGTGGTTATGGTGCAATAATAGGGGCAAAATAATAGTCTTAATGCATACAGTGAATTATCTAATGCAGACACCGCATACAAAAACACTTCTCCACTGGTACGATTTAAGGACTCCTACCTCCGTCAGAATATCAAAAAACGCTGCTGCTGTCATCCGACCCTTGCCGCGTTATCCATTCCGCTGTAGGAGTCAATCCACAATGTCCGGGGGCTTTGGCGGCTACTCCTTGTAATATATATATGCATTAAAATATACATTGAAATATATAGACATTGATACCGCTTCAGAAGATGGACCCCATAATGCTGCAATTCCAATTTACCTGCCTTCCTTAATAGAAGAGTTTGTTTTTTTATATCTAGACCGGACTCAGAGCACCAGACCAAATACTCAAAGTCAAAGAAAAGAAAATCAAGGAAACGAAAAAACAGATGGGGTGGGAATGGAATTGCGGTCAGGGACAAGGAAGAAGGATTCGTATCAACGCAGGGGCTGGAAGAAACAAAAATAACGGTGATTAACCTCATGGATTTGACACTGACGGATGAAAAAAAAAATCCTATCATTGGGACTCTCATTTTGCAAACGTACTAATTTCAATTACACACAAACGCGTATTGATTTTTAAAAATTCATACAAAAGTTAAAGCTTAAGAAATTCTTCAGCACCAAAACTGCGAACCAAGAAAGAATACCAGCTGAAAGAGAGGAACCAGGGAATCTGGAGGTTGGAGATATGGAGGCATTGTTTGAGTGTCAACAATTGTTTAGAGGGTGAGGGATTTACTACAGTGGGATCTGTCAGTCAAACTACTGATCTATTCTGTCTAGATGTGTATGATAGCTCTACAACTTTATTTAAACCGAATTCGACATTCACACCCAATACACCCAAAGATGCAATTGACATGTTTTCTGACCTTGTTATCAAGGATTTGAAAGAATTATCAATAACCTCCAGTAAAGAATATGTAAAAAATGAAAGTAACTTTGAAAAAGAATATCAGGCCGTAATGACTAAAATACAAAACAGACAGGATATAGTGGTAAGACAGGCGGACAAGGGTGGGAACCTTGTCCTCTGGCCTCTAGAAGCTTACAAAAGTGAAGCTATGTTACAACTTCGGGACAAGAATTGTTATCTAAAGGTCCCACAAGGTAATCTGAAATAAAGTACAAATATTCGAAGGATCTAGCAAGGTGGCGAGGACTAGGGTTAATTAATCAAGCAGAGTATTCTTTTTTTAAAGTTGAAAACCCCGGTGTTGCCTACCTTGTATTTAATACCAAAGATCCACAAACAGAAACAGAAACCACCAGGGCGGCCCATTATTTCTGCTATAGGCAGTTTATTTGAACCGACTTCTAGATACCTAGACTCTTTTTTGCAGACTTATGTAAAAGCATTACCTGCATATATTTAGGATTCAAAAGATTTCCTGAATCAGATTACAACTCTAACTTGGAAAGAAACATATCTTTTGATCACATTAGACGTCGTCAGTCTGTATACTAGTATTGCCCATGAGGACGGTTTACGGGCAATAAGACATCTTTTGAATATGAGACCAACATATTTATACCAACACACCAATTTGCTGGTCGAGATGTGCAGACTATGTTTGACCAATAATCATTTTATGTTTGAAATGCTGTCACTGGGGTTTTAGGTTTAGGTAAAGGCGCCACAGGGAAACTTCACATATATTATCAGGTTCTGACTAAATAGATTGACGGTGCTATAAGGTGGGAAGTACCGCCTAACTTCCCAGAATTAAGAGCCTCTGCTCAATACAGTTATGCAAACAATCCTTAGCACACGTACTCGTATCACATAGTAAAATTATTTCGTGTTTTCACAGTACAATTCAATCCTTTTTGCCGAAGAAATGATTTAGTCTTTTTCTTCTAGATGGTTCTTTATTCATTAGTAGTCTTCTCTGTGGTACATAACAGCCAGCCAACACGTGTTTCGTCGCAACTAGGGAATGTAGTCCCGCGACTTTTTCAAGGCTGTGTTTGCAAAAGAAATTGAAGAACTATATTGTATTTAACTTAAAAAACATGTTGTACTTAGTGGTAATGTCCTAGCAACACGGTAGTGAGAATCCAGAACCAACGTAAAATAGGTGAAACTTGTAATCCATTGAGATAACAAAGTGTATGAACAATGACCATATCACCATGAATTGTGAATTCATACAAATAGTTCAAAATTTTCTAAGATTCTAATTACGATGGAGAGAGCTGATATAACGTGCTTAGGTGGGCAATCACGCCGAAAAATTACGCGGATCCTAATTGTGAACGGCACACCCACGTGCATATTGTCGTGGTGTGATAAGGCGGGTGTGACTCGCTATATTTAGACTCTAAAGTGTGCGTCTCCATATGTGCTGAAGTGAAGAAAAGGTTTTTGTGACGTATAATGGTGACAGTATAGTGAATGTAATACCAAAAGGCATCCGGTCATATCTACCTATTCTTGGCTTGGTAGAATTTTCTGGAAAGAATGTATATATCTATATTAAGATATAGTCACAGTGGATTTAACGTAACAGGAATGATTAAAAAAGAGCAGTAATTATTTAAAGTAAAAAACCTACTTAGTAGGTGGTGATAATTCCAAACCACCTATGGTTTCTGCAGTAATGGCGTCACTTTTCTTTTGGTTATATATTCCTTGGCCAGATTCAGTAACTTCTCAGTACTGTGAAAATAAGTTAAACTAATTAGCCTTAGTCTTAAATTCCAAACAGTTTAAATTACATGTGGTACGCGGTGAAGTACTAGTGGAGCATGACGTTAATGCCCAGTTTAAACTTCCGTATTAGTCCTTAGACTGGATTAGTCAAGTACTACTGTAACCAGGGAATCTCACTAAGTCTGTGATAGACTCCCAGTCTGTCAAGTCTCGAGTGGAAGTCACTTTAAACATCACGAGTGCTAATATGTTTAAAATCATCCAATCGGGCTGGTACCAACACGAATGGATCCCTGAATTTATAACAGTTAGCGTCACCACCAATGTATAGACTATCCATATTTTGAGAATCAAGGATCTTAGAAAACATCATATGCTCCTCACCCTATTTTATTAGTATAAAGCAAATTGTATACTCGTCAGGTGTAACCACATAAAAAGTCTAATCTATAAGAATGTATTCGGATACTACTCTGTCCGTTTTTCAAGTAGAACAAATATACTATACTCAGTCTCGCATCATGCTCAGGCAGAGCTTACCTTATACGACTAAGAATAGAAGCGATGTGACGCCCGTCTCTGGTTTCCCGGTTCGAGTGTGTGTATACGAGTGGTTTCCCTTACGAATATATTTCCGGTTTGGTGACGTGAAGTGTAGTCACGTGAGTAGTTCTATCTCGTGCATAATCACATACCGTGAATAGAAGAAGGACTAATATCAAATTGCAAATACGGCGGCCATTTTGAAGCATGTTCGACCTATCGTAATATTAATGGTCTATGTTTTTATGTAAACCAGTAAGAAGTGCACCAGCTTAGTGTTTGGTGAATGTCAAAAACTAGTATTTATCGTGTTGTTCTCTCCATCTATTAGATTCAGCACAAAGCCTTTCCATGTAGTGACGTGAAAAGAGCAAAACAATGGGAACTTAGAAGCATGATATACAAACAATAAATATCATAGACCATTAATATTACGATAGGTCGAACATTATTTGTTCTACTTGAAAAACGGACAGAGTAGTATCCGAATACATTCTTATAGATTAGACTTTTTATGTGGTTACACCTGACGAGTATACAATTTGCTTTATACTAATAAAATAGGGTGAGGAGCATATGATGTTTTCTAAGATCCTTGATTCTCAAAATATGGATAGTCTATACATTGGTGGTGACGCTAACTGTTATAAATTCAGGGATCCATTCGTGTTGGTACCAGCCCGATTGGATGATTTTAAACATATTAGCACTCGTGATGTTTAAAGTGACTTCCACTCGAGACTTGACAGACTGGGAGTCTATCACAGACTTAGTGAGATTCCCTGGTTACAGTAGTACTTGACTAATCCAGTCTAAGGACTAATACGGAAGTTTAAACTGGGCATTAACGTCATGCTCCACTAGTACTTCACCGCGTACCACATGTAATTTAAACTGTTTGGAATTTAAGACTAAGGCTAATTAGTTTAACTTATTTTCACAGTACTGAGAAGTTACTGAATCTGGCCAAGGAATATATAACCAAAAGAAAAGGGACGCCATTACTGCAGAAACCATAGGTGGTTTGGAATTATCACCACCTACTAAGTAGGTTTTTTACTTTAAATAATTACTGCTCTTTTTTAATCATTCCTGTTACGTTAAATCCACTGTGACTATATCTTAATATAGATATATACATTCTTTCCAGAAAATTCTACCAAGCCAAGAATAGGTAGATATGACCGGATGCCTTTTGGTATTACATTCACTATACTGTCACCATTATACGTCACGAAAACCTTTTCTTCACTTGAGCACATATGGAGACGCACACTTTAGAGTCTAAATATAGCGAGTCACACCCGCCTTATCACACCACGACAATATGCACGTGGGTGTGCCGTTCACAATTAGGATCCGCGTAATTTTTCGGCGTGATTCCCCACCTAAGCACGTTATATCAGCTCTCTCCATCGTAATTAGAATCATAGAAAATTTTGAACTATTTGTATGAATTCACAATTCATGGTGATATGGTCATTGTTCATACACTTTGTTATCTCAATGGATTACAAGTTTCACCTATTTTACGTTGGTTCTGGATTCTCACTACCGTGTTGCTAGGACATTACCACTAAGTACAACATGTTTTTTAAGTTAAATACAATATAGTTCTTCAATTTCTTTTGCAAACACAGCCTTGAAAAAGTCGCGGGACTACATTCCCTAGTTGCGACGAAACACGTGTTGGCTGGCTGTTATGTACCACAGAGAAGACTACTAATGAATAAAGAACCATCTAAAAGAAAAAGACTAAATCATTTCTTCGGCAAAAAGGATTGAATTGTACTGTGAAAACACGAAATAATTTTACTATGTGATACGAGTACGTGTGCTAACGATTGTTTGCATAATCATTTTATGTTTGCAGGGGACACCTACAAACAGCTGCAAGGTACGGCGATGGGCACCTGCATCGCCCCCAGCTATGCTAATTTGCATATGGGCTGGTGGGAGGAGCAGCTGCTCCAGACCGAGTATGGCAGAGAATGGAATGATCACATAATAAAGTGGATCAGATTAATTGATGATCTCTTTATACTATGGGACGGGTCAAAAGAGTCAGCTCAGATGTTTATAGACAATAGAAACAATCTTAATCTAAAATTCAGACAGCATATTAGTGTGACAAGTGTGACATACTTTGATCTTGAGGTATATGTACCACAGGGGGTAATCCATACCCGCACATACAGGAAGCCAACTGCTGGCAATACAATCTTGCACGCAGGAAGTTTCCACCCTCCAAGACTAAAAATGAGCATCCCGTATAAATAAAACCTAAGAATGAGAAGAAACTGTAGTGAGCCAGGTGCTCTAGAGGAAGCACAAACAGCTTTAACAAAAAGGTTTCTGCAAAGAGGGTATAGGTATGACACACTAAAGCAAGCAAAAAGAAAGGTGGACACTGTTGAGAGAGGAACATTGTTGAAACCTGATGCGGAAATAATCAGAGAAAAGTAGAAGAATACTGAAAATCAGATTAGGATGATCACTGGATACAATGCCTACCAGGCTAAAGTGAGACATAGCCTGTGTAGGCATTGGTGTATAGTGAAACAGGATCCAATACTGCAAGGAAAGGTGTCACGGAGACCTATGGTGACATTTAACAAAGCCAAATCTATGAGGAATGACCTGTTCAACACCAATCCAGAAGTTAAGAGAGGAGGAGGTTGGTTGAAAGTAAACCCTGGCTTCCACAAATGCTATAAGTGCAAGGCATGTAGATTTGGAAAAAACGAGCAACAGGTTGTATCACCATTACTAAGCAGTCCTTGGAAGATAAGAAGTCCACTCAATTGCAAAAGTGAATTTGTTGTTTACATACTAAGATGTTCATGTCACAAAATGTATATTGGAAGTGCAATCCATATGGTGCATGTCCGTATTCTCCAACACCTCAGGGCAATAAAGAATAATGACAAATGTTATGTGGTGGTACACCATATCAATGAAGTGCACAAAGGAAATACCAATGAATTAGTCTACTTCGCTATTGACCAAGTACAAAATTCCACAAGAGGGGGTGACCGAGAGAGAAAATTACGTCAACCTGAGTCAAAATACATACTCTTGTTCAATACTAAGAATCCTCATAGATTAAATGCTAAGGAAGATCTGCATGTACATTTGATGTAAATAGGTATTGCATTGCAGTAAGATTTTGAATTTTGATTTTAAGTAACACAGGAAGGAAGTTGACTCAATGCTATGTAGATACACAAAAAGGATTTAAGCAATTATGGAATCCTAGTCAGGAAGGCTTGTAACTTTTTACAAATTAATAGCCAATAACAAAACCTTTCAGAAAAGTATAAGGCCATTACAACAACAGAACAATTTATTGATATGTACTGCAAAGCATTTTGCACTTTTCGCGATATGTTGCACATCAAGTGAAATAGTACTGTGAAGCACTTGCACTTTACTCATTAGATTGCGATATTTGCATGTAAATTGAACAGCATAGCACCTTTGCACTTTATTCAAACATAAGACAAGGTTGTTCTATTCGGATGGCTATAGAGTTTATTAAACTGTAAAATAATTTTATAAAAACTTTTTTCTAAAAACTTTTTTTGTTAATATGTTCAAAAAAGCAATGTTTTTGGTTTATTGGCAGAAACAAAGATGAATTGGAAAGGAAGTCGTTCCATGATAATGCTGAAATTATGTGAGGAAATTGGACTCCAAAATTGGGCACAAGCCCGTTATTCTTTTTGTCTCTATTTGTGTGTTGATCAATGGGATAACAAGACTGATTATGTTTGAGTTCTTCCACGCGTGTATTTATATTGGGAAAATACAGAGAAATTTATTATTGACAAGGTTAAAATGGAGAAATCCAATAGAGACTTTGATCCATGGAATCAAGATTCAATGTAACTCCAATGAGAATTTATCAAAGGATGATAACAGATATCATAAGCTATTGTATCTGCAAATGCATGATTTTAAATGCAAAGATATAGTAGCTTGATAACTAGATCAGTGAACTCCATGGTACGAGATAAATTTAAATATTTTTAAATGCCATTTTAATGTCAAATTACAAAGTGATAATTGATGTTAAGTGAATCTGCAATATTTTTGTTAATACACGTGATGGTCAATAATGGTTTTAAAGAACATATTATGCCTTGTGTATAAGCATAGTCTCTCTTCCATATCTTTTGCAAAAGGATCATGTGACTATAGAACTCTGTTTTAAAAAGCATTCTGTTTTATGCGACTGCCTGTGTGAACAAGGCAGGTGTGCCGAAACGCGTCAGAGCGAAGTTTAATAAACCAAAAGACTGAATGGCAAAGCAACTCCAGTGTCGGTGTCCGATTTTGATAAGGAAGTTGGAAGTGGTTGGGATATATATATATATATATACTTATAGAGAGAGATAGAAATTCGAGGACGGAGTCGATCGCGGATGCAGGAGATAACAGATCCTGTGCGACTCTTTCTTGCGTTGCTTGCAGCGCGAGACTTTCACACATATATATATATATATATATATATATATATATATATATATATATATATATATATATATTCACTGAAAAAACCATAGGTTTCAGGGGTGTTATAGTTAGCTGGACTTTTCACTCGTACAAAACCATAGAAATTCCCCCGTTATAGTTAGTTCAGCTAACTATAACTCGCGCGCCCGCAATGCACTGCTGAAATCACTGATGACATGGTCAGTGACATCACTCATGACATCACTGATGACATCTCAAATGACATCACTGATGACATCACTGATGACATCATCCAGTGAATGTGTGTTTTTCTGAAAATTACATATGTTTTATATATGTATATCTCAAGGTCGATGGAAGAATAAATGGGTATATAAGTGTCTAAATGGATGATTTGTTTTTGAAAAATTGATTGTATAACTGACTGATTAAGTGTATCTTAGTGAATACATGGCTTAGTGAGTAATGTTTAAATATGTAAATATCTGTATCAGTCTCTCACTTTGTGTATAAGTGGCTGCATGGGTTGGTGAGTAGCTACATGAGTGTCTATGTAGGTTATTAGTTGGTTTTTTGAGTATCAGTATAAGTGTCTGATGTCTGTATGGTTCGGTGGGGGGTATTACGTAGTGCATAGGTGCATGAATGAGTGACTCACTGTTTGTATGTGTTGAAGACAGCATGTGTGCAGGACTGTATGGGTGGATGAGTGTGTGTATGGTGTGTTGATGAGTGAATGACTGTCTCAATAGTGTCTCTATGAGTAACTACATATGTTTTAAACTGGTATATGTGACTATTGGTGTATATAAGTGAGTATATGTGAGAGTGAGAGATTGAAAGAGTTCCTGTATGAATAAGTATGTGTTTCTATAAGTGATTGTTAAAAAGACTAAGTATGTGTAAGTTTCTGTAGAAGTAAGTGTGGTGGTGTGTGTATAACTGTATATGCAGGTGAACGGATGTTTGATTCTTTATTAGCATGAGTGACTATGTGTGTGAGTAACTTTATGGATGAGTGGCGTTGTGTAACAGGATGTATAGGTGTATGAGTACATATGATGAGTGAGTACATGTATGAGTGACTGTATAGGACTGTTGGTGAATGAGTGGATGTGGATGTGGATCTTACAATTACTGAATAGGTTGTTGTAACTGGTATTGGTATGTCCATTGTTTTGAAAATTTTAGTTTCTATTTTTGAATGTGTGTATCAAAGGTTATATTAGGGGAGAGGAGGTCTGCCACTCTATCACAAGGATGATGTCATCAGTGATGCCATCAGTGATGTCATGAGTGATGTCACTGACCATGTCATGAGTGATGTAATATGTGACGTCATCAGCAGTGCATTGCGGGCGCGCGAGTTATAGTTAGCTGAACTAACTATAACGGGGGAATTTCTATGGTTTTGTACGAGTGAAAAGTCCAGCTAACTATAACGCCCCTGAAACCTATGGTTTTTTCAGTGAATTTCTAAGGTTTTTTAAATGCTAATTCCTAGCTATAACGTGCCTGAAACCTATGTTTTTTCAGTGAATTTCAAAGGTTTTTTAAATGCTAATTTCTAGCTATGCCTACAGAGATAGGACATGTGAAGAAAGAAGGAAAAACGCACAGAAAGAAAAAAAAGAAATGCAGAAAGAAGCAACAGTAGTCCTCAAAGACGAAGAAAAGTGCAGGAAGAAGTATAACGTGCAGAAAGAACAAACAGAAGAGCAGAAACAAGCCTTGTTGCAAAATCATCCTGTACCCTCAACTTTTTCAGACGGATACTGGTGGTAACTGAGTCTGACTAACCAGTGCTATGTTAAAAGACACTCAGAATACAGTGAAAACATCTACATACACTAGGGCACACTATGTGTTGGGGTCCCCCTGTGATTAGCATGACCTCCTCTGTAAGCCCCTAGTATATAATAGGGCAGGGGATTAAAACTACCTCTTAAAACGCACCACAGGGCGTGTTTGAACACGTCACCTCATGCCCCGTCCCCTCCCTTCCCCACTGTGTAAACACGCCCTGTAGCCGTTTTAAGTTGGGAGATTAAGTCCCCTTGATTCCTGAGGGACCCTAGGGTCCAACTAGACCACTAGGTACCTCCAGTAAGCGCCATAGAGCTGCGTTGCAGAGAGGTGTAAAAAGTGGCAAGGCCTGCACCACCTCTCTCCAACGCAGAGCAGTGGTGCTTACTGGAAGCACCTGGTGGGATAGTTGGACCCCAGGGTCCCTCAGGATTGAAAGGGAATTATTTCCCCAACTTAAAAACGTGCCACAGGGCCTGTGGGCGTTCTGAGTTGAGAGATTAAGTCCCCTTGAATCCTAAGGGTCCCTAGGGTCAAACCAGTCCACTAGGTACCTCAAGTAAGCGCCACAGAGCTGCGTTGCATGGAGGTGTAAAAAGGGGCGTGGCCTCAGAACACCTGTCTGCAACGCAGCTCCCTGGCGCACACTGGAGATACCTGTTGGGCTAGTTGGCCCTCAGGGACCCTCAGTATTGAAGGGGAATTAATTCCTCAACTTACAACTGGCCAGGGGGCGCGTTTGCAGAGTGCTGCAAGGAGGGGGCGTGGCCTCCGGCGCGATGCCGGTCTTTTATTTATTTATTTTTAAGAAGGAGGGCTGTGTGGCCCCCTTTCTTTTTCTAATGTATTAGCCCCGGGGACCCCAACCCCCAGGTCATGGCCTTTTATTTATTGTTTTATTCTTTAGGAGGGGGGCTCTGTTGCCCCTCTCCTCAGGCCACTTATGGCCCCGGGGACCCCATCCCCCGGGGCCGGCCTTTGATTTTTTTTATTTTTTTTTTTTAAATATATATTTATAGAAACACCTAGGACATGCTGGACAAACCGTATGTACCTATCACCATGACGATTTGCGTGATATTCATTAAAAGGCGACTATGCATACAATGAATCCACGTAGAATGTATTCACACCGCTAGTGAAGCTCTGACATGTCTGACACCCTACCGTGCCTAATCCCGGCGCCCCCGCTGGTGGGTCCAAGTAGACACCCTTGTCGTTTATTTATACAAACATGGGTAGCCAAGCCATTCAAAGAGATTCGACAAAAATTCGACCAAACTATGCAAGAAACCCCCTCACGGTTAATAAAACACACATCCACCGCCGGATGTGTAATACTTTTTATTTTACTCTCTGGAAGGGAGACAAACCTCACTTGAGAGTCACAGCGTGCTCCTGGCTGAGCCCAATGCTGTGTTACACCCACCAGTGCCCGCCGAGTGCCACACACCTCTGTGTTGTATTCCACCAGCTAGTGCGTATGCTATGACACTCTCTAGCCCATGTGCACTGTAACACCACCCCGTGAATATGTCATGCCACACTTGCCTTCGCACGGGTTATATTGCCCCATCTAACGTGCCTTCCTCGATGCCTATGTTATAAAGCACAGCGCTATGCCATACATATTACAATCTGGGATCCATATCTTTGTCACAGTGCATATGCAACGTTACACTCCCCAGCACATATTTTATATTACAACTTTAGAGACTACTTAGGTTACACAACACTGCCCTGTGCATATTACACTCCAAGGCGCATATCACATAGCAAGCGCTAGTGCCTGTGCTATCTCGCGCTCTCCAATGAATCTGTCATTGCGCACAATGTATTGCATATTATATTTCACGCCCCGGTTCATCTTTTATCACACTTTTTGGTGCATAGTTTATACCATATACTATATCTAGTTTTCATTTTTAATCGTGCTCTCAGGACTATGTTCTATATAACACTGCGTCCACCTACCCTTTTCACGGGCATTACATTTTGCGATGGGGGGTGGAGGGTCAGGGGATGTTTCTGCCAAGTGAGCCCGGAGTCACAGTCCCAAACGTCCTCTTCTTCCTGAATAAAAGTGAGATTATGCTGCATACTTGTTCATATTTTAAGTAGTTCGCACAGACACACATTTTAAAAACAATAAAGTTCCTAATACCCACCTTCTATGAACAGTTAGCTTGCTGCCCCATCCACCTCCTCCCTATCCTCTGTTGTCTGAATCCATGGACTAGCCTCCTCCCTCCTGCCATGCATGGTCTGATGTGCTGCCACTGCCCTGCATTTAGCATGATGTACCAGTCCACTCATCCTGCCCTCCATTGCCCAATTCTATGGCCCATCATTGACCTCCTGCTTAGCCTCTGTGCTTTGCTTGCTGCCCCTATTCTCCTTCCCCCTGCCCTCCGATGTCTTTGTGCATGCCCCTGCTCCATCCTTTTTGACCACCATGTTCCATGGACCTGCCACTCCTATCTACTCTGAGTGTTCTGTTGAGCTGCCACTCCCCTACCACCTGCCTAGCATTGTCAGATGACTGTAACCTGTCCCTGCCACCTCCACCCTGCCTGTCCACATGCCATGCCCCTATCCCCTTCCTCCTGTCCTCCATGGTCCACTTTACTGCCAGACCCTTCTGCCCTCCCTGGTCTGTTGTGCTGCAACTGCTCCTCCTGCCTGCCCCGCGCGGTCTGTTGTGAGGCCCCTTCCCCTGAACTCTCTTGTCTGTGCCCAGGTCCTGACCCTCCCTTCTATCCTCCATGGTCCTTTGTGCATGTCCCTGCACCCTCCTTCTTGCCCATCATAGCCATTGTGCTGCCACTAACCCTACCGCTTGCCATTCATGGTCTTCTGTGCTGCCATGGCCCCTCCCACCTTCCCTGTGTGGTCAGCTAGCTGCTCCTGACCCCCTCCCACCTTCCCTCCATGGTCTGTGTGTATGCCATCATAGTCTCACTGTTGCTCTCCATGGTGTGTCTTGTTTCTAGTGCCCATCCTGCCTGACCTCCATGGTCATCTTGCTGCTCCTGCCCTGCCCCCTTGCCCCCAGCCCTCTGTTTCCATGTGCAGACCCCTATTCCCTCCCTCCTGGCTTGTCGGTTCCATTGTAATGCCCCTGATCCGTCCCTCCTGCCCTTTATGGTCTGTTATGCTGCAGCTTTCTCTCCTGTCTGTCCATTATGGTCAGCTAGCTACCATTGCCTCTTTCCCCTCTGTTGTCTGTTGTCCATGTGCATGGTCCTGTCCCCTCCCTATTGCTTTCTATGGATTGTTGTGCTGCACTCCCGTCCCGCATGCCCTGTGTGGTGTATTGTGCTGCTGCAAACCCTGATGCCTGCCCTGTAGGGTCAGTTTGGTGCACCTCTCAATGTCCCTCCTGTCCTCTGTTATCCGAGTCCATGTCCCTACCCCAATTCCTCCTGCCTACCATGATCCAATGTACCATACTTGCGAACATTTTGAACTTGGTAAGAGGGAGATTTTGAAAAAAAACTGGGGTATTGATTTTCCCCTTTGAGTTACATTGAAAAAGAGGAGATTGTAGACAGGAGAAAGATCAAATAAAGCCCATTTGAGCTTAAAAACATTGGACGTTTCCTGGCTGAAAAGGATCTGTTGGCATGTATGGTGGTACTACCACTGCCTCTTCCTTCTGCCCACAATGGTCTATTATATTGCTACAGCCTCTCTTGCCAGTCCTGTATTGTTGGTTTGTTGCCCCTGCCCCCCTTTCCACTGCCCTCCATAGTCTGTTGTGCTGCCACTGCCCTTCCTGCCTGCCCAGTGTGGTCAAATTGTTGCCTCTGCACTCTCCTACCTGCCTTCAATTTTCAGAGTCCGTGTCCCTGGTCTCTGCCTCTCAACAGTATCCCAATGATCAACTAGATTGCTAACATTCTATATTTATTACAAAAGTGTGGAACGCCTGACGTCATCTTGATGTAATCAAAACTGTAATGCCTAGAGCATTTCCTTTAGAAATTACATATATGAGAGGGTCTTATTTGCATCAAAATTATGGTTAGTGCTCTAAAAAACTAAAATGAGGACATATTTTCTGAGTTTTCAAATAGCGACAAAGAACTTTTAAATTATTTGTAATCTTAGTTTTTTTATGCAGTTGACCACTTGATTAAATGTTGCATCCAAGGGGAGAGGGTGTGGTGTTACTTCCAGAGCTGCAGACTTTGCAACTGGGGAACCAGGTTTGAGTTTCTGCTTCAGCTCAACATTCTGTGATTCTGGTCAAATCACTTAATCTCCCCATGTCTACAACCAAAATGAATTTGATCTTGTGTAATGTAACCAATGTTCATGTAAAGCACTCCAATACCTGACAAGTCTGCACTATATAAAACTGCAAATACACAAAAAATAAGTGTTTTGCACACTTCTGTCATTGGGCTACATTTGGGCTACATCTGGGTGATATTTGGGCTACATTTGGGCTCTTTTGTCTCTGGTGGCCATTTTAGGAGATTTATTTGTTATGAAGTTTCCTAATTTCCTCATTTACTGCAGTCTCCTCAGTAGGAAATGCTTTCAGTTTTTTACTTTGGTTCCATCAAGAAGGTATTCAGATATGTCACACATTTGCCATAAATTCTGACTGTTAGCACTCTGGTTGCTCATTAGATCACTGTAGTAAAGCTACTGCTCACCACGGAAGTCTGCTGCTAGTATTAGAAGTGCATGTTTCAGTCTGCATATCAGAATTTTTTAATGAAATAGAAGAGGATTTGAGAAGTCACTCAAAATGTGCCCTAATTTTTCTTTCTTCAGCACTAATCATAATTTCTATGGCAAGATGAACCCCCTCATTGTGTTCCTTTTTAAATTAAATGTTTTAAGTGTTACCAGTTTATTCCAATCAAGATGGCTTCAGGTGTGCCATACTTTCGTCATAAGTAAGACAGTAAGCGCTCTAGTTGTTCTTAAGAATACTCTGGGATATTCTGTCATTGGGCTATACTTGGGCCACATCTGGGTGATATTTGGGCTACATTTGGGCTCTTTTGTCTCTGGTGGCCATCTTGGGAGATTTATTTGTTATGAAGTTTCCTAATTTCCTAATTTACTGCAGTCTCCTCAGTAGGAAATACTTTCAGTTTTTTAGTTTGATTCCATCAAGAAGGCATTCAGATGTGTCACACATTTTCCATAAATTCTGAATGTTAGCACTCTAGTTGCTCATTAGATCACTGTAGTAAAGCTACTGCTCACCAGGCAAGTCTGCTGCTGGTATTTAAAGTGCATGTTTCAGTCTGCATGTCAGAATGTTTTTATGAAATAAAAGAGGATTTCAGAAGTCAAAATGTGCCCTAGTTTTTCTTTCTGCAGCACTAATCATAATTTATATGGCAAAATGAACCCCCTCATTGTGTTCCTTTGTAAATTAAATGTTTTAAGTATTACCACTTTATTCCAATCAAGATGGCTTCAGGTGTGCCATACTTTTGTCATAAGTAAGACTGTTAGCGCTCTAGTTGTTCTTTAGAGCACTCTGGGAAGCTGCAGTAGAACACAAAGGAATCAACTGACAGTATCTGCCCTTGTTGGATGTACATGTTTTACTGAGAATGTCAGACTTCATTCTTACATGACTGAGAAAGATAATGTGAATTTACAGAAAATATGCTCTCAGTTTAGTTTATAGATCACCTTCCAAACCTCTGTGGGAAAAGTAAGAGAAAATAGTTTTCTCTCAAACATGGTTCGTGATATCACAGCAGAAGGCTTTTTCACATGGTAAAATCACCTTAGAACACACCACAATTCCTAAAATGAGTATGGTACCATCAACAAATGATTTATAATGTAACTAAAGTCTTAAAACCTTCTATTAACTGCAATGCTTTTTAATGAGGTGCTATCATGTATATTGGTCCCAAGATGGCTGCCAACACTTCTTGGATGAAGTACTGACAGCCAATCAGATCTCACGATGAGATGTGTGGTTAGGCTCCGCCCAGATATGTATGTGATTTTACTTTTGATTTTCTCAGGAACTACTGAACAGATTGACACCATATATGCAAAAGGCACATGCCCGACCTGAGGACTACCTCTTTGCCAAATTTCAAGTAATTCTGTTCAGCCGTTCGGGCTGTACCTTGGACTAAAGGTCCCTATGGAAAATTGCATGGGGAAAACGCGTTTTGGGACCCCCTTTTTTCTCAGCCCCCGCTTGACGAATCCCCCCCGAGACTTTCAGGGTAGGAGCGGAGCGGAGCGCCCAACCTATTTTGAAAATTTCGCGAGGATTCGTCAACCGGCGCCAAAGTTATTCCAAATAGAATGTTGCGGATTTCCTATAGAAACACGGTCCTAACTATAACTATCTACTGGCGACCGCCAGTAAATAATATATATATATATATATCAAGGTTCACACTGTGCTCACAGCTCGGGGCGCACTCTACATCCAGCTTGTATCAGGTCAAGGAAGAGGCCAGGTCACTCAGCGTTAGCAGAGACCTAACGAGTTTCAGGCATGCGCCCTTCGTCAGAGGTGTATCTGCTACCAAATTGACTGCTCACTTCAGGCATCCATTGTTTCTCCCCCATTTTATTTCGGTTGAATCACACTCAGGTGAGTATACAATCAGATGAATTCTGGGAACAGAAGTCCTGCATAATAATGCAGTGTCCGCGAATCCTGCCGATTTTATTTTTTTAAATGAAGTGCAGTCTCCCGCGCTTCATTTAATTGAGGCCCCCGGGTGGGCCAGGTCCCGGGGGCAGCACGCCTCCCCTACAAACATTTCTTTAAAAAGGCAGGCCGGCCCATAATTGGCCTGAGGAGGGGCCACGCGGCTCCCCTCCGAAAAAAAAAAAAAAGCAATGGCCTGGCCCCGGGGGGATGGGGTCCCCGGGGCCAGAAGAGGCCCGGGAGGGGGGCCACGCGGCCTCCTATCCAGTAAAAAAAAAACGAGGCAGAGTCCCGGGGGATGGGGTCCCCGGGGCTAAAAGAAGCCTCAGGAGGGGGGCCACGCAGCCCCCCTCCTTGGTAAATAATTAAAAATATATAGTGGCCATGCCCCGGGGGACGGGATCCCCAGGGCCGAAAATGGCCTCGTGAGGGGGGCCGCGCGGTCCCCCTTCCATTTTAAAATAATAAAATAGAGAAATTAGGGTCAGGCCCTGGGGGGATGGGGTCCCCAGGGCCAAAAATACAGGAAAGGAAGGGGGCCACACAGCCCCCCTTCTATAAAAGAAAATGTTAAAAAAAGGCCGGCATCGCGCCGGAGGCCCCGCCCCTTCCCAGCAACACTATGCAAACGCGCTCTGTGGAACGTTTTAAGCTGAGGAATTCATTGCCCTACAATCCTGAGGGTCCCTGGGGGCCATCATCCCACCAGGTACATCCAGTTAGCGCCACAGGACTGCGTTGCAGAGAGGTGGTCTGAGGCCATGCCCCTTTTTACACCTCTCTGCAACGCAGCTCTGTGGCGCTTACTGGAGGTACCTGGTGGGCTAGTTGGACCCCAGAGACCCTCAGGATTGAAGGGGACTTAATACCCCAACTTAAAACGCGCCATAGGGCGCGTTTGCACAGGGGTGGAGGGAGGGGGCGGGGCCTGATGTGACATGTGTGTAAACAGTTCCTGTGGCGCGTTTTAAGTTGGGGAATTAATTCCCCTTCAATCCTGAGGGTCCCTGGGGGCCAACTAGCCCACCAGGTACCGCCAGTAAGCGCCACAGGGCTGCATTGCAGAGAGGTGTAAAAAGGGGCCTGGCCTCAGACACCGCTCTGCAACGCAGCCCTGTGGCGCTAACTGGAGGTACCTGGTGGGCTAGTTGGACCCCAGGGACGCTCAGGATTGAAGGGGACTTAATCCCCCATTTAAAATGAGCCACGGGACGTGTTTGCACAGTGGTGAAGGGAGGGGGCGGGGCCTGAGGTGACATGTGTGCAAACACGCCCTGTGGCGCGTTTTAAGTTGGGGATTTAATTCCTCTTCAATCCTGAGAGTCCCTGGGGGCCAACTAGCTCACCATGTACCTCCAGAAAGCGCCACAGCGCTGTGTTGCAGAGAGGTGGTCCAGGCCACGCCCCTTTTTACACCTCTCTGCAATGCAGCTCAGTGGCACTTACTGGAGGTACCTGGTGGGCCAGTTGGACCCCAGGGACCGTCAGGATTCAAGGGGACTTAATCTCCAAACTTAAAACGGCCACAGGGCGTGTTTCCACACATGTCACCTCAGGCCCCCCCTCCCTTCACCACTGTGCAAACGCGCCCTGTAGCGCGTTTTAAGAGGTAGTTTTAATCTCCCTGCCCTATTATGTACTAGGGCCTTACAGAGGAGGTCATGCTAATCATAGCGGTACCCCAACGCATAGTGTTCCCTTGTGTATGTAGGTGTTTTCACTGCATTCTAAGTGTCTTTTAGCATAGCACTGGCTCAAGGCCTGGTTAGTCAGACTCAGTTACCACCAGTACTCGTCTGAAAAAGTTGTGGGCATAGGATGATTATGCAGCAAGGCCTCTTTCTGCTCCTCTGTTGGTTCTTTCTGCACATGTCTTGCTTCTTCCTGCACTTTTCTTCGTCTTTGAGGACTTCTGTTGCTTCTTTCTGCATTTCTTTTGCTTCTTTCTGTGCGTTTTTTCTTCTTTCTTCACATGTCCTACCTCTGTTGGCATAGTTAGAAACTAGCATTTAAAAAACCTTTAAAATTCACTTAAAAAACATAGGTTTCAGGCATGTTATAGTTAGAAATTAGCATTTAAAAAACCTTTGAAATTCACTGAAAAAACCATAGGTTTCAGGGGCGGTATAGTTAGTTGGACATTTCACAAAACCATAGAAATTCCCCCTTTATAGTTAGTTCATCTAACTATAACTCGCGCCCCTGCAATGCACTGCTGATGACCTCACATATTACATCACTCACGACATGGTCAGTGACATCACTCATGACATCACTGATGACATCTCAAATGACATCACTGATGACATCACTGATGACATCATCCTTGTGATAAGAGTGGCAGACTTCCTCTCACCCTGCTATAACCTTTGATACACACACTCTAAAATACAAAATACAATTTTCAAAACAATGGACACACCAATACCAGTTACAACATACCCATTCACTAATTCCAAGATCTATACACACATCCACTCATTCACCAAAAGTCCTATACAGTCACTCATACATGCACTCACTCATCATATGTACTCATACACCTATATATACACTTACACACCACCACTTATCCATAGAGTTACTCACACACCTAGTCACACATGCAAAGAAAGTACCAAACATCCATTTAATTGCGTATACAGTTATACACACACCACCACACTTACTTCTAAAGAAACTAACACATACTTACTCTCTTAAACAATCAGTTATAGAAACACATACTCATTTATACAGGTACTCTTCCAATCTCTCACTCTCACATATTCTCACTTACATACACCAATACTCACATATACTAGTTTAAAACATATGTAGTCACTCATAAAGACACTAATGAGACAGTCATTCACTCATCAACACACCATACACACACTCATCCACCCATACAGTCCGGCACACATGCTGTCTTCAACACATACAAACAGTGACTCACTCATTCATGCATCTATGCACAAAGTAATACCCCCAACGAACCACCCACACACTCAGACACTCATACAGATACTCAAAAAAACAACTAATAACTACTCACCAACCCATGCTGCCACTTATACACAAAGAGAGAGACTGATACAGATATTTACACATTTAAAGATTACTCACTAATCCATTTACACACTTATATACCCACTTATTCTTCCATCAACCTCGACATATACATATATAAAACAAATTTAAATTTCACAAAAACGAAGGAGGAGCCTAGCGCGCATCCAAGATGGTCGCGTGAGCACAGGGCTCCCCGGACCCTCGCTGCTCCTCGGAATTTATCCTGACATTATCCTGACTTGGCTGACGGAATCTGGAAGGCGAACTCTGGCTGAACGTTGACCTTCTTTCAGAAACCGAATCGGACCTGGGAATCCTGATCTACGGTGGCTGGAACTTTCGAGGCCCAATCGATGGCTGTGCCCGGTGCGAGGGTGACCTGTGGAGCCGGGGTGTAATTGAACAACAGCGGCAGCGGATCTGTGCCAGTGGCCGCTCCATTACTTTCGGTTTCACTTTTGGATCCCTGAGGGGCTGGAGATCGTAACTGATTGGAGCGGCTGGGTGTTTATCTCTGCTGGATGCCCTTGTCTCCGCTTGCCGCCAGTGTGCCCGTTGACTTTGGTTTCCTCGCCCGGCCGCATCACGGTATCTGGTGCGGCTTCTGACTGAGTGGCCGGTGCCCCCTTGACGCTGGGCCGGTGGTCCCCGTTGGTGAGCGTGGTTCTCATGGGTGGCAGGGGGGGCCCCGAGGGGCGTAAGACTAAGACATCCCTCCGCGGGGGTCCGGTCCAGACGAACAACATGGACCGCTATACTCAAGGAAGAGGGTCCCCCGGAGCGGCTGGAGCCCCCTCGGACAAAGCTGGTGGTGGCCCGTCCATGCCCTCGGATCCGTCCCTGCAGGACATTATGGGCGCCATTAACGGCATCAAGGAGACTATTGCTACGCAATACGAGGCCTTGGCCCGTAAAATCGACACGGTGGCTATTGATGTCGCACTGATTCGGGCGGATCTCTCCAAGACCAACGAGAGGGTTCAATCGCTTGACGTGCGGACGTCCACCCTGGTTGCGGATGTGTCGGACCAGCGGGCCACTCTCGGCGACCTCAAGTCGGCCAACGATCTGATGGCCCGGCGGCTGGAGGACTTTGAGGGACGGGCCCGCCGCAATAACATCCGCGTCGTAGGCGTCCCGGAGTCCTCCGACAGCCACCCGGTGGATCTCTTGGTGGAGGAGCTCATCCTCAAGCATCTTGCCCCCGCCGGCCTGAGTAAGTTCTTTGCCGTGGAGCGGGCCCATCGAGTTCCGGGCGGTCGGCCGCGGCCGGAGGCCCCCCCGAGGCCCATTGTTGCCAAACTTTTCTACTACAGAGACCGAGATGTGATTTTGCAGGCCTCGCGGGCCCATGGCCCGGTCCGCCATGAGAATGCGTCTATTAACTTTTTCCCGGACTTCACCCAACTTGTCCAGAAACAAAGGATGGGCTTCCAGGGGGTAAAGCGTCGCCTCCGCGACCTGGGTCTCAAGTACTCCAGGCTTTTTCCTGCTAGGCTCCGAGTGGAGCACGAAGATCGGACAACCTTTTTTGACTCTCCCGCAACTGTGAGTGACTGGCTTGACTCGCTGCCGGGCCGCGGGGACCGGCCTGGGCCCTCTGCTGGTACCGAGGGTGGCGGGTCTCCCTCGGAGTGACTTTGGTCCTTGATTTTGCCATTTTGTACTGTTCGGCTGGGTTCAACTTCTCTTTTGCATTTTGTTTCATTATGATCAATGTGGGGGGCGGTTGGGGACGGGTCCCTCTCCTCCTCCGGGGTCTTTCCGTAGAATGGGGTTTATGGGGCGACAGGCACACTGCAAGTTGGGGTGGTTTTTTGGGTCGCAGGGGTGCAGGGTGGGGGGAGTTGGCAGTTGGGGGGGGTTGGGGGGTTTTGATTTGTGTGTTTTGTTTTTAATAAGAGGTCTTTGTTCTGTTCCAGTCTTGGGCGTTGCGCTATCTGCTGGGGGACCCTTGATCGATTGGAGGGGATGGGGGGGGACGGGTTGAGGTTGATGTCATGGAACGTCAATGGATTGGGGGACCGTATCAAACGGGGTGTTGTGCTGCAGTATTTGCGACGTATGTCTCCTGATGTGGAGTTTTTACAGGAGACGCATCTGGTGGGTAACGTTTGTCATGCCATGAACAGGGGGGGGTACCGACTCGTTGCCCATTCTGGTTTCACCACTGGCTCTAGAGGGGTTGGCATTCTCCTGCGCTCTTCACTTCCGCTGGAGATCACCAGGGTAGTCCCGGACGATAGAGGGCGCTATGTGGCTTTGACTGGGCGGTGGGAGGGGCAGTCCCTTTCCCTGGTCTCTGTCTATGTTCCCCCGGGCCTCCAGAACTCCACCTTTTCAGACTTGGGTCGAATGCTGCTTGAGCTTCCTGACAGTCTTCTGCTTATGGGTGGGGATTTCAATTCGGTGGTCTCGGGCGACCGGGATCGCCACCCGCCTAGGGCCCTCCCTGCTGCGCAGGCGTGGCTTGGCGGATTCTTGGAGACCTTCGGTCTGGTCGATTGCTGGAGGTTAATGCATCCTACACAGTGTCAGTACACTTTTCACTCTGGGGCGCATGGGAGTCTCTCCAGATTGGATTACTTTCTTATGCCCGCGGCCCAGACTGCCCGGATTCGAGAGGTTAAGCATCTGGCCCGGGGTATTTCTGATCATTCCCCACTGTGGTTGCTTTTTGACACTGGGACGCGGTCTGCTGGGCGGATCGCTCCTATTAACCCTTGGTACCTGCGGAACCCCACGATCCGCTATAGTCTGGTCAAGTCGATTGACCAATACTTCCTTGAGAATGATGGGTCGGTGATGTCCGCAGTGTCCCTGTGGGAAGCTTTTAAGGCAGTACTCCGTGGGCAGGCCCTATCCCAGATTGTGGCGGCTAAGAAGGTTAAGATGGAGGCGGTGGTGAAGCTGGAGACCGACATCTTGGGGTTGGAGGCGGCCTTGGAGACGGGTGTCACTCCGGATGGGCTACATGCCCTCAGCCTGAAGCAGTTCGAGTATAAGTCCCTTGTTACTGACGCTGCCCGGACCATGTATAGGGAGCAGCAGGGTAGGTTGTATGATGCTGGAGACAAGGCTGGTAAATTGATTGCTTGGCTGGATAGGAAGGAGAGAGTGAATCGTGTGGTCCCAGAGCTCCGGGTTGCGGATGGAGTGTGTGTGACTGAGCCTGGCGAGATTGTGGAGTGCTTTGCTGACCACCTCCGGACGGTGTATTCCCCGGTGTCTGACAGAGATGAAGACGACTCTCGTCTTCTACTACGGGATATTGTCCTGCCCGGCTTATCCGTCGAGGACCGTGAGCGGTTGGATGCCCCCTTGGCCGTCGATGAGATTGCTACCGCGATTGGCTCCCTTCGCTCGGGCAAAGCCATGGGCCCCAATGGCCTGCCGATCGAGCTATACAAACTACGCCCGGATAAAATCGCGCCCTTCCTCCGTCGTATGTTTCAGGAGTCGAACGAGAGGGGTTCCCTTCCCGCCGACCAGCGTCTGGCGACTATAGTCGTGATTCCTAAGGAGGGTAAACCACGTGACCGCTGTGCTTCATATAGGCCTATCTCCCTCTTAAACGCAGAACCCAAAATCCTGGCTAAAGTCCTCGCCAACCGCTTGCTGAGCGTTATCTGTGATCTGATTCATCCGGATCAATGCGGCTTCATCCCCCACCGTAATACCGCTCTTAATCTGCGGCGTCTGCACGGCGTCCTAGCTAGGGCGAAATACTTTTCTGAACCAGCCGTATTGGTTTCCTTGGACGCCACCATGGCCTTTGATACCATCGAGTGGCCATTCCTCTGGGCGGTCTTGGAGAAGTTTGGCTTTGGGGAGGGATTTCTTAGCTGGGTGAAGCTTCTTTATGCCGGACCAATGGCTCAGGTGGTTGTCAATGGGCGGGCTTCCCGGCCTTTTGCTCTCGGGAGGGGCACTAGGCAGGGGTGCCCGTTGTCCCCTCTGCTTTTTGCTCTTGCCTTGGAACCGCTCGCCGCCTGGCTCCGCTGGGAGCCCTCTATCAGAGGGATCCGGTGGGCCCCGGGCTTCGAGGATCGGGTCTCGCTGTACGCGGATGATATTCTTCTGTACCTCACCTCGCCGCGACAGTCGCTTAATGTTCTCTTTGATGTCCTCACCTCCTTTGGGAAAAACTCGGGTTTGATAATTAATTGGTCCAAATCTTGCGTGTACCCTATCTCCGGTGGCCCTCCCATTTTGCCGCCTCTACTTCCTATCCAAACGTCCTCATCCGGCATTAAGTACCTGGGGGTATATGTTTCGTTGGACCCGGCGGTCCGCTATGAGCAGAACCTCCTGTCTCCACTCCGACGTTTGAGGGTGGATACGGCTCGTTGGTGTAGGTTGCCCCTGTCTCCGCTTGGTCGCGCGGCCCTGTTTAAAATGATGTCCCTTCCCAGATTTCTTTACGCACTTCAGAACTCATTTGATGTCATTCCGGTGGCCTACTTTCGGGAGGTGGAGAGTCTGCAGAGGAGACTGGTCTGGGACGGGCGGGCGCGTATCGCTCTGGCAAAGCTTACTCTCCCCTGGTACGACGGGGGCATCGCGCTTCCTGACATTAGACGGTACTATTGGGCCTCCCAACTGTCGGCAATTAACCATGCCACGTATGCTCCTGGTCTGAACCCGGCGTATGAGATGGATAAATTCCTGCTTCCCGGCGGTAATTATAACAGAGCGCTTTACTCCCGATCTGCTGGTAGGACCCTCACGGGCCCTACCAAGATTGCGGTACGGGTGTGGAAGGCGGCGACTGTAGCGATGGGCTGGAGTGAGCGTTTAACGTGTGCTACTCCCTTGTTTGCCTCAGACCGCCTGGGGAGCCTTTGGACGACGAAAGGCTTTGAGCACTGGGACACGATCGGCATTAGCAGAGTGGGGGATTTGTGGGTTAAAGGCGCGGTCAAGACCTTCGCGGCGCTCCGGAGCGAGTATGAGCTTAGTGAGAGGGAGTTTTTTCGCTACGCCCAGGTTCGGCATGCCCTGCTCTCGGTTTTTGGGGAAGGGTCCACGGTCCCTGTTTCTTCGCCCCTCGAGGACCGCATACTCGACGGTCACGTCCCCGATAGTACTATCTCTTTGATCTATAAAAAATTGATAAATAATCGGGCTGACCTCTTGGTGCGTCTACGGGAGGCATGGACGGGGGATGGGGTTGAGTTGGACGACGAGGACTGGCAGTCCGCGCTGTCATCTCCTAAGGAGGTGGCCATCCCGGCCCGTCTCCGTTTGGTCCAGCTTAAGATCCTCCATCGCGTTTACGTGACGGGTCCCCGATTGGTCTCGATGGGGTTTTCTGAGGACGGGCTCTGCAAGCGTGGCTGTGGGCACAGTGCCACCTTTCTCCACATCCTGTGGGAGTGCCGCGAGGTGGTGGAATACTGGCGTCAGGTGCATGAGGTTATGAGGCGAGTCACCGGGGTCACGCTGTTGCCGGAGGTGCGTCGTTGTGTGCTGAATGTGTGGGAGCCCAATGACTATAACGCGGCCCAGACTCGGTGGGCGGCCCTGGGGAACATGATAGCAAAGAGGGACATAGCGCAGCTTTGGGGTTCGCAGCGGCCCCCCACCGTGTCTGTCTGGAAGGAGAACATGGACTGGTGCATGTTCAGGGAAAAGACTGTGTATGTGGCTCGTGGTAAACCCGGGGCTTGGAACAGAATTTGGGGGCAGTGGAATGTGTATCGTGGAAGTATTTGTGCTCCCCCCCTGGTGGAAACGTCTGATGTAGCCTTGTCCCCCTGATCCTTGATGGTTCTTTACTTATCTGGCACATCTGAGTATAGATTTGGTATTCCCGTCCCTCCCCCCCCCCTACCTCTTTGTTTCCCTTCTTCTTGACTGCCATCGGGTGGTCGGATATGGAAGCGCCCCTGCTGTGGCCCGACGCCCATCTTATGTTTTCTTGCCTCGCTTTTGTTTTAAGTTGTTATTTATGTTAAAAGGGTGTATCCTGATTTCCTTTATGTGCAGTCTGCTCTTCTGTAGGGTGCGGAGCCCCGGTGGGCCAGTCATTGTGATTGCACTGTTTGATCTTTTATCTACTAGCGGCCGGCCCTGGTGGTTGTAGGCCCGTGCTTGTAACCTTCTTTCTGCACAATAAAAAAAAATTTCCCCAAAAAAAAAAATTTCACAAAAACACACATTCACTGGATGATGTCATCAGTGTTGTCATCAGTGATGTCATTTGAGATGTCATCAGTTATGTCATGAGTGATGTCACTGACCATGTCATGAGTGATGTAATATGTGACGTCATCAGCAGTGCATTGTGGGGGCGCGAGTTATAGTTCGCTGAACTAACTATAACAGGGGAATTTTTATGGTTTTGTACGAGTGAAATGTCCAACTAACTATAACGCCCCTGAAACCTATGTTTTTTTCAGTGAATTTCTAAGGTTTTTTAAATGCTAATTTCCAACTATAACGTGCCTGAAACCTATGGTTTTTTCAGTGAATATATTATATATATATATATATATGGAATTCCAATCCTGGCAGACGAAGAGCAGACAGGCACAGACTCCGTGAAATACTGGCAAAAAGAAGTTTAATCCAACAACAGCAAGACGCGTTTCGACGGCGAACCGCCTTGTTCACTTGTCTGATATATATATATATATATATATATACACATATATATCCTACTGGCGGTCGCCAGTAGGTAGTTATAGTTAGGACCTTGTTTCTATTCAAAAAGCGTTTTTTCTTTTGCCAATATCTTTGGCACCGTTTCATGAATCAAACTAATGGTTCACTCAGGTCAGCTTCTGTCTTGGAAGTTTCGGGGTGATTCATCAAGCGGGGGCCGAGAAAAAAGGGGTGTCCCAAAACGCATTTCCCCATGTTAATATCCTTAGGAACTTTAGACAAAGCTACAGCCCGATCTGCTGAATGGAATTACACCAAATTTGGCAAAAAGGTAGATCTTGGTCCAGAAAGCGTGTTTTTAAATGGTGTAAATTCGTTCAGTAGTTGCTGCGAAATTTAAAAAATTAAAATTTATTTATCTGAGCACCGAGGAGGATTTGCGAACCCTCCCGAGCACGAGCTTCATTCTGATTGCCTGCCAACACTCCAAACCAGGAACTGTTGGCAGCCATCTTGTGACTTGGTAGAACCGAGCCACAAGAAAATGAAAAACAAAAGTTAAAAATGAAGAAAAGGGGGAGGGTAGAAACACCCTGACGCCCTAGGCCTGCACCCCCAGGCCCCAAAAAAGCATATTTTGTTTTTATTTTCGGGCAGAGTCGCGCTGGGTGCGCGAATCCGGAAGGACATTTTTTTTTTAACCAGGTGCGGTCTCCCTTTGTCAAGCTTACTGTGCTCACCATGGTATTCCGCCTCGCTGTGAAACCCTCTTCACCCAAGGCTCCTTCTCTAGTCAGACTCAGTGAGGACAGGCCAGGTAAGGAGCCGCGTCTGAAATGGCTGCCTTTAATGGCAAGGCTATAAGACAGCACGGTGTTAAACACTAGCTCCAGTACCCCCTTACTTAAAGAATGGAAACGCGCACTGCGGCACCTCCCTGAAATGAGGATTACACAATAACCACTCCCTCTCCCAAGACGTCTTAGATTGTTCTCTTTCCTTCTGATGCGTCAAGTCTTGCTCTTTTTTTTCCCGAGTAGAAGTGATTTCTATCCTGTGTCTGTGGGAGATGCACGGGAGAGAGGGAATGAGGGAAGGGTCTGCGGGGCGAAGGACACGGAGCTAGAAAAAATGAATGAGGAGAGGGGTTGAGGGAGGGAATAGACTCTGGGAGGAGTAAAGGGGAGAGAGGCGCGCAAGAAGAAGACCAGGCATCTGGAAAAAAGAATTACAACGTGAAAAGGGGGCAACGGACGGTTAAGGGGGAAAAAAGTAGAAATTGAGTCAAAACGGAAATGTGTAAGACAAAGGGCAGATAGTGGTGAGAAGGGATGGGTCTGGAAGAGAGTGGAGGTAGAGAGGGAATGGCATGAGGAGAGCTGGAACAGAAATGTTTTTAGAAATAGTAGAATACGGGTGAAATGGCAAAGCTAGGGGTGGGGAATTGGGAAAAGTAGAGGGCAGAGACGCTAAAGGGGCGCTAATGTGAGAACATGCACAGAAGGAGCGAGAGAGAATAAAGCAAGGAGTGTAAAAATAGAAATAAGGAGAGTGAAAGGCTTTGACAAAATGATATCCGATATATATATATATAGATGTATCTGAAATGACAAGAATGGATATGTGCACAGAATGAAGCAGAAGCGAAGGCAGGAGAGTGCTAACAGAAGGCAGAAAAAACACGTGTTAAATGTGGAAAGAGGAGAAGTCTAAAAAGTGTGTGTAATGGGTGAGGAGAAGAGCGCCAAAAAGACAGATAACGAGAAGGTCGAAGGAAGGGGAAAGAATGAACGCGAAAATTTGTCAGAGAGAGAGCGATTGAAAGACCAAAAGAAGAGAGGGAGAGAGGGGAAGTAAAGAAGGAGAGGAGCTAATGAGGGAGAGATGGGGTGGGAAGAAAGCTTGGAGAGAGTTAGAGAGAGGGGCAGGTTTAAAGGCAAAACCGGGGAGTAAAACAAGGAACGAAAGAGCTAAAGAAGAAGGGAGGGACGAAACATAGAAGAGAAAATAAAAAGACTGGGGCGTCAGGAAACAAGGTTGAGGAAGAGAAAAAAGGGATTGAGACAGAAGGGAAGCAGCGGACAGGTGGCAAACATGATCCATCAGGGGAGAAGGAGGGGAGGAGAAGCAGGTGGTAAAGAGATGGAGGGCAGAGGAGAGTAAAAAGAGGAAAGCGAGAGGAGACAGGGCAGAGAAAGAATTAAATAAAATTGAAGCAAGATTGTGGGCATGACAAATGAAGGAGGAAATTACAGTAAAGGAGAGAGCACGTCACGTTGCAGGTATTGCTTATAAATGTGTGCAAGAGGCGCTGTACCGCCATCATTAGAAGGAACCCACGGCCACAGCTTACAAATGTGTGCGTAAGACGCACTATGAAGAACTGTACCTGACATTACAGTTAGCAAGTTCATCTTACAAAAAACTGATAGATGGAAAGGGGTACATACTAAAAAGCAGAGACGTACAGGTACGATAGATAGATAGACAGACAGACGAGTGGAAATGTTAACAATTGGATAAGACGGGTAGGAGATGAAAGGCGAGGGGGAAAAAATAAACAAGTCAGAAAATTTAGTGATGGAATAGGAGACTGGGAAAGGGGCACAGGGAGGAGGCTGTAATGGACACCTAGAAGGGAACTGGGGAAACAAGAGCAAAGAGTGATTCACGCAATGCAGTCAGGAGAGGATGGAGCAAGGGTAATAGGAGCGCAGGAATGAAAGAGCCTTGAAAGGAAAACATGGCTGCGCCTTTAAAGAGGAGGAGGTGGGTGTCGCAATAAGCTTTGTGATGATGAAATGTTTTTTTAAAAGAAACTTTCTTTATGTATTTTTCAAAAAATAGCAAAAAAAAGTGGCTATGTTTACAAACAAGTGAATTAAAAATATTTAATATTTTTGATAAATCTTTCAACTTGTTGGTAATCATCTTCTTTGTTTACAGACCCACAGTTGTAAAAATGATTCTACATGTAATGTTGTTCCTTAATGGAACTAAAGCGTAGGTAACGTAATGTGCCTAGGCGTCAAGTGAATGTATTTGTATCCATGGTCTCAGGGGCATTCTTGTTTCTTGCTTGTAGTATTCTTAATTCCAGCCCCTGTTGTTCCTCAACTGAATTAGTCCCCCCCCCCCCCTTTTTCCTGACATCATCCAGCAGGCATCGTAAGCCACATTAGGAAGCTGCATTCAGCCAGCCTTTGAACGGCGGCTTCTCCGCCATTCACAGGTTGGCGGGGATTGACTTTGGGGGCCTGTTGCGGGCTTCCCTTTTGCAGGGGCAATGCAATTGTGCACTTGTGCCCCCCTACAGTTCCCTACACCATGTGGCAGGTACGGTAGTGCAGGGAAATGCACAACATGCATTTTTGCCATTGTGGTGGGTGCTGCAGCCAGCAGCAGGCTGCAGCACCTACCGCAATGGTAAACATGCACAATACGATCGCCACAGTGGCGGTCGCATTGTAATTGTATGTGCGGGACCGCCGCCATATGGCCGGGTGGTCCCGATTCCTGTGACGATGGCAGACGGACCATCGTAATGAGCCCCATTATTAGTATACCAGCAGAAGAACATATAAAAGCAAGAAGCATTTATATCTTAATAATAGAAAAACATATGAAATCAAAGGTAAGGACATCTCTAAGAGTAGAGGCTTACCCTATTGGAACAGATGTCGTAAGACCACCTGTCCTACAGCCAGTGCCGGCTCTTGGGCGGTGTAACCGGTGCCACTGCATCGGGTGCTGACTTTGCATAGGGGCGTGCCTGTTTGATAGTTTATATTGTGCTTAAAAGCACCTGCTGCCGCGTTCAGCAATTTTCAGGCAACAATTAATATGTCAAGTAAACTCCAGTGATTAATGTTCTTCCAGGCAAGATCGAAGTTGGGTCAAGTAGAAGTTTTGACTCATGGAAGTTTTGTTTCATGGTAAGGTAGTGCAGAGGGTTAATATGGCTGCTGCGAAGAACATGTACCTGCATGTAATGTAAACAGGTCAGTGGGTTACTGCTTTTGTCAGAGACTTCCTTTTGTTAGTTACAGTTTACAGTGAGCTATTAACTGTTATCAAAGAACTGCGTGCAGTCTTTAAGGTATAGATTAAAGCGTATGGTTTTTTCCCCAGACTTTCATTATTCTAATGTTGCAGAAAGGGTTCATTTGGGTACAAATCAGTTCTTGTTATTAAAGAGAGCCCCAATCCATTGTGTTACATTTTAAATTCAGCGTTTGTGTGTCTCCAGACCAAGTACACTTCAACTATACTGCCGACCTGTATGGATAATTTGAATCCACCCCTTGTTGTCCTCTGTCTTATGCAACATTTCCTATTCACTGATTTATACACCTATGATTGATAGTCTCTGTGTAATGTGTGTGTTATATAAAGTGCTCTGACACCCTTCACTTTTATGTGTGACGCTATAAAATTAATTAAATGCATCTGAGAGAGAGTGGTTATGGAGACTGTTAAGGGGTGGTAGGGAGGGAATCCGTGGCGGAGGTGGTCATTGCGGAGCGCCAAAAAACACTGTTGCACTGGGTGCCACCAGTGCTAAAGCCGGCCCTACCTACAGCTGCGTCACCGCAAGTCACCAAATCCAAACAATAGTGCCACGTGAAAGTATGTATGTTCTTCCATGTTGCGGCAAGGCCAATCTTGTCTTGCGGGACACCAGCAAACAGGGCAGCAGAAGAGGATATTGCCCTCGTGGAATGTGCTATAGCCATGGTCGTGAGCGGTTTACCTGCTTTACTATGGCAGAGTTGAATAGTTTAGCAATCCATCGTGCAATAGTTCTCTTTGTGAGTGAAGCACCCAGTCTTTGAGGCCCATATGAGACCAGCAACTGATCTGTTTTCCATATTTGGTTAGTCTGTTGGAAATAAAACTTAAGACATCTTTTGACCTCTCCACTGGTGTGGATAGATTTGGAAAAAATGTGCAGAGGAAAAGTCGGTCACTAAGGTGAAAGTGAGGTTGGAACTTTTGGAATAAATTTAGGATTTGTTCTAAGTAAAATGTAGTTGTCAGTGAATCGTAGGTAGGGCTCTTTTAGAGTGAAAGCTTGAATTTCACTTACCCTCCTTGCAGAGGTAAAAGCGAGAAGTAATGACACTTTCCAAGTAAGACATTTGAGCTCTATTTTGTGAATTGGTTCAAATAGTGGTTTCATCAGTTGAGAAACAACTATGTTGAGACGCCATTCTGGTGGCAGAGGTCGAATGGGAGAAAAAGTCCTGAACAATTCTTTCAAGAATTGTTTGATGATACGAGAAGAACAAAGGGATGAAGAATTGGAAGTACGCCTGTATCGAGAGATGGCAGCGAGGTGGGCCTTCACAGATGCATACACCAGTCCTGATTTTGACAGAGAAAGAAGATAAGGCAAAATTTGTTACGGAGATGAGAGACGTGGGTGGATTTTGTGTTAAAGGCACCAAGAACAAAAATGCTTTCAATTCAATCAATGTGTTTTGTTAGTGGACTCAGCTCTAGCTCTGGACAAAACATCCCTTAAGTCCTGAGGGATATCTAGATCCTTGAACTCATTGAATTCAGGTGCCAAACATGCAACTGAAGAGAGGCCAATGCGGATGCAGGATTTGTACTTTGTTCATGGTCAATAGGATTGTGGTCACTGGAAGGCGATAAGTGGACAGAAGGAGTTCTGTGAACCAGTATTGGCGAGGCCAACATGGAGCAAAGGGGATCAGCCGGCACGGTTCTCTTTTCATCTTTTCATCTTCATTAGTACCCTGGAAATGAGATGGTATGGGGGAAAAGCGAAGGCACAGATTCCTGGCCATCGTATCAAAAACGCATTCCCCCATGACCCTCTAGGAGGATCCCAGCGGGCAAAGAACCAGCATTTTTGGTTCTCTTGAGATGCAAGGACGTCTAAGTTGGGTGTTCCCCATTTCCGGAATATGAAGTTGAGAATTAGCTGATCGAGTTCTCACTCATGACATGTCTGATCTATTCTGTTCAAGGTAACTGCTAGATTATTCTTGACGCACGGAAGATGTTCCGCTTTGATGGAGTTGCGGTGTTGTAATGCCATTTCCAGATTTTCTGAGCTTCTAAGGATACAATTCAAGACCTCATCCCTACCTGCTTGTTGAGTTTGTGCATGCAGGTGGTGTTGTCTGTTCGAATAAGGACAGAGGAAGCTTGTATCCTTGGAAGTAACGACTGAAGAGCTAGGAAAATTGGCCTCAATTCCAGGAAGCTGAAGTGCATCTTGGAGAAAGACTCCATTTGCCACTCACTTGGAGGTCCTGGAGGTGAGCTCCCCAGCCCTCCAGTGAGGCATCCGTGGTCAGAATGAAGTTTGGAAGTGGAGAGAGGAACGTTAGACCCGCAGAGAGATTGCTGGTGGACTGCGACCAAGGAAGTGCTTTTTCATGGTCGGAATGATCCGAATAATGTCATAGAATGATCCGGTCACTTGAAGCCATTGGTTGTCCAACTGTTCTTGAAAAGGTCTCATTCTGAGATGTGAGTGGGGCACCATGAGAATGGCTGAGGGCATCATGTAGGGAAAGGATTTAAGGGGACGAACAGAAGCGAACTCTTTTCTGAATGGTTTGCGAGACAGCGACCTCATGGTGTTTTGCCTTTCTTCGGACAAGAATGCCTTGTTTCGGAGAGTATCCAAAGTTGTTTCAAGAAAAGTTATCTGTTGAAAGGGAGTGAGAAGGGATTTCTGGTCATTGACTGAAAGTCGCTGAGAGGGAAACAGTTGTAGGCAAATTGATATGGCTTCCGAAGTGTGTTGAAGAGAAGGAGCTTTCACAAACCAGTCGTTGAGATACGGGAAGATCTGTAGATTTCATAATCTTGGGTGTGCTGCCATAGGAGCAAGACATTTGGTGAATACTCAAGGAGCTGAGCAGAGACCGAGGAGGAGGACCTTAAATTGATAGTGATGCCTGCCACCGTGAAATGGAGAAACCTTTGGTGTTTGGGATGGATAAGAAAATGGAAATATGCATCCTGGAAATTGAGACTGGCCAGAAAATCTGAATGGTTCAGCAGCTGCAATATCTCCTGGAGACTTACTATGTGGAAGGATTTTTTCTGTAGGTATTTGTTGAGCTTTCTGAGGTCCAGAATGGGACGCCATTCTCCTGACTTTTTCTTTACAAGAAAACAGTAGGAGTAGAAACCCATTTCCTTTTGAGAGTAGGAACTCTCTCAATGGCTCCTTTTTGCAGCAAGGCGAATGCCTCCTTCCTGAGTAACTGAAGATGAGATGGCAGAGATTTTTGTGGTGGATGAGGAGGTAATACTGTGACAAACTCCAGGGTCATACCTTATTATATCCAGTACCCATTTGTCTGCAGTCATTTTTTGCCATTGGTTGTAATAGCGAGTAATGGGTGCTCCTTTGGAAGGTAGGTTAGGGGGAACTGTTTTCTAACAGCATCTATGGACTGTACAGGCTGTTTACCTCTTGGTTGTCTGGAGTATGCAGCCTGTGGTGGTGCATGATAAGCTTGTTGTTGGTAGGAGGGACGAAATTATAGATAAGATTGAGGCTGGTATCTTTGGTAGCCTCCATGAAATGAATAGGCTCCTCATCCCCGAGCTCCTCGAAAGAGGATCTTTCTATACTTGAGCGTTCCCAAGGATCTAGCAGTCTCGGTGTCTGCCTTGATGGTCTGTAAGGAGAAATCTATGTGCTTTGCAAAAAGCGCATCACCATGAGAAGGCATGACCAGAATTTTAATATGCACTTCAGGGCAGAATTAGTTGCCTTCAACCAACCCTGACATCTAAGGACAGCTGCACCAGCAAGCTGACAGAAAGCAAGGAAAGCTACATCCATCGAAGCATCAATGATCTCGGAAGCAGATCTTTCTTCCTCTAACAATATCTTCCTTGCCTCTAGCTTTTTGTCTTCTGGAAGAAGGTCCAAGTATGGCGCGATATCGGACAACATCTGGTGGTCGTATCTTCCCAATATCGCATAGTATTGGCCGAGCATACAGTAGTGCCTGAAGTGGTAGTAAACCTCTTGCTGATGTTATCCAGACGCCTGCCTTCTTTATCCGGTGGAGCGGTGACAGGTGCCGAAGGATTTTTTGACCTTCAGTGCGCGACTTGAGTAACCACTGAGTCTGATTTTGGGTGTTCTACCAGACAGGCTGGCATGTCATCAGGGGCCTTGTATTTTTTGTCTATTCTAGGAAGGACTGCGATAACCTGTGCAGGTGCTCTCATAGCGTTCACTCCTTCCGCCCAAATATTGTCAATTATAGAGATTGCCTTTACAGTTTTTCACGATTGTTCTTTAAAATCATAAAGAAAGCAGTCAGACTGCTTGACTGTCATCGGCAGTTGAAAACAAAAGGCAGCTCTTTCAATTAATGTGTCGGAACCACCTATGTCCTCCAGCGGAGAATCTGCTTTTTGAGGTGTTAGAGAAGCAGGTGTAGAAATTATGTATTCTTCCCACTCATTACCAGTTGGTCTAGCACTCTGAATTTCACTTTCCTCTAGGTCATCATCAGAGGAAACATCCTGCTGTGGAGGAACAATAATATCTGTTCTCGGCGTCATCCTAGACGTAGGAGGAGGCATGAGCGGTGGAGATGCTGGCGTATGTGACGGTGCACCCCTAGATGAAGAGAAACAAGTGTTATAATCCTGCAACATGGCTGGCAAATCCTGAATTAATGCTACAGGAAGGTGAACCATGGGCTCATGAGCAGGTTCAATAAACTGTACGGTCTTGGCATGTTGGTGATGAAACTCCTGTAGATAATAGTCCTCATTTTCATCATTATACTCCTGATATTTTACATGAAGTTGTGAAGGACTAGGTGCGGGGCCAAACAGACCATCATCATCCGACTCTTCCAAGAAAGTTGCAGGAGGTAAAGGTGAAACCACTGCAGGGTCCTGAAGAAAATGCCTCATTGACTGTGTCATCGACGATTACTATAAAGGAGTACGTTTTTTAGTGATCTGTATCTTCACTTGGGAAGGTTCTGATGAGGTTTTTTCATGTTTTGAGGCCAGATGGGATTTTTCCTCAGTAGGAAATGATCACTTTCCTTTTTGTGAGGAGCTTAGAGCCTCATGGCGAGACTTTTTTAGAGGCTTTTTATGGCCTTCAGGAGATTCCTGTGACCTCTCTCTCCTTTTGTATTTCTCCGGAGAGGTGTGAGAGGTATTACTTTCCCCATCTTCAGAGACGACATCAGATTTACTCTTAAGTCTCTGTAACCAAATCAGCAACCTACCCTCTTTGTCTTTTAGGGTTTGTGTCGAAAAGGCCCTACAAATTTAGCAGTCCTTTACTTTATGCTGAGGGTATAAACAGTAAATACAGTCTTTATGGGGATCTTCAGCATGAGGTCTCTTCTTACGGCAAGAAACCACGATCTGAAGAGGCCCTTCTTAGAAGAATCTGACATGGTTTTCTGGAAACTGGAGAAAAAAATCAGGTGAATGAAAGGTAAAACGGAGCAGAGCACAGGGAGAATCCCGGTCACACTTGTGCTTGAAAATCTGAGGAACTCAGCGTCTCTTGGGAGTGTTCTACAGGGTGTGTCACCTGATTGGTTATTACGTAAGTTTGTTTTTTTTAACAAAAGAAGGTCAATAGGCTGTTGCAGAGACTGTACATTGCATTGTAGCCTATGGTTATAATATTTACTGCTTTAGAATAATTCCATGGGACTTCCACAACGACGCCGGGGATGATTAAAGCATGTAAATCTATGAAAGATCCAACACTGGAGAAACACAAATACACAGTGAACTGGGTGTGAGACCTAGAGATTGAGATACCAAATGACACATTGATTAAAATTTTAACTAGGATGCCCATGTTGTCCATCTTCGTACAGCAAAAATAAAATGGATATAAAACTATGACTGGATAATACTTGTTTCCTACCCGATTGAACGCTATATTTGGTATGCCAGATATGTACTGGAAAGGTTGCAGTGACAGGGGCAAATTCCTCCATGCACGGTGGTCATGTATTCACATATAAACTTGTTGACGGAAGATACTATCTCTGATCAGAACAATCACATGGATAGCCCTGCCACTCCAGCCCTAATTACTACTCTTTTGATACCCAGGAAAAAATAATTTACACCCTTTACTGGCTGCTAGACATGCAACTGCTCAAGTTTGGAAGCTCTAGAGTGCTCCTCAAAATAAGCAAGTGCTGAGAGAAAGTATGGAATATTTAACTATGGAACCGTTATTTGCCATTAAACATGATAAATGTGACAGGATTTGGCTTCCATTTATGACACACACGAAAAGAACACTTTTGGGGGAGATCAAATTTCAGTGTTTGGCACATTAAACTGTTCGGTACTGTCTGAGATGCCGGTCTCCTCAGAAAGCGTAGAAGACACTGAACACCACCAAGAAGACATCCAATGAGAGATGGACTTATAAATGACCTTGTTGTTAGATGATCCACATAGTCTAGTAGCTAAATCCCCCCCATATTTGAACTTTCAGATGGCTGTAACATTAAGTTCATCACATTAATTTATTAAGATGCTGCAGAACGTGTGTCCATGTAACCATGTCAAGAACCTAAAATAATGGTGTTAAAAAACTAGTGTACTATGCCATGGCCTCAACAACCAAAATACCCTATGAGTGTTGCTCAACAAATCATTTGCTTAATAATTATAATTAGGTCTGGATTGCAGTGGTATATGTAATGGACCCAGGGAATACCATCCTAACACTTTTCCAAATACTGGGGGACTACGGTGCCCACTTGGGTTATATGGTCACTTTGGACAAATCAGTGCTTTGCACCCCTCACGCGATACGAACGCCATTGCCACTGCCCCAGGGGCTTAAAGAATCGGAGAGGGGCTATAAATATCTAGGGATATTCCTGACATTACACAAAGACCTATGCTTACATCACAATGTGGGAAGGGTACTGTTGGTCTTCTGGGCCCGACACGGCTCGGTGGACAGTCCTGCCTCTCTCTCTGATGGGGCGTGGCCCTCTTTAAAATGATTACACTGCTTCAGCTTTTGTATGTCCTCCAAAACTCGTACTACCCGGTCACACCAATAGTGTTTACTTGGATAAACAGTGAAGAGAGAACTTTTTTATAGACTGGGGGACACCCAGGATCTCGCCTAAGACTCTGAAACGCAACCAATATAACAGTGGTCTTGCACTCCCAGATATAGAAGGTTATTACTTGGCGGCACATCTGATTAATAATAATAACTGGATTTATGTCCCACAAGACCCCCCAACATTTAGGCTAGAACACAGGTATTTTGGAGGGAGAGAACCCAGATGTTACTTCCTGCAACACAGGTGGCATTGAAAGCCTGGGCCAGGGCCATGAGGAAACCTGGGTGGGCCCACAAAATAACCCGAGAAACATCCCTCTGGAAGGGATCTTGGTTGCGAGAGATCGCAAAACTGATGGGCTTTGGGGCATGGGATATGATAGCCATCTCCAGGGTGGGAGACATCCTTGAGAAAGGTGACTTCATGACCTTCTCCTCAATACAGAAACATTACCACATACACTCGTCCTAATTTCTTTGCTACGCCCAACCTCCGGGATTCACTTTCGAGGCTTTCATGGGAGAGGTACTGGGTGAGTAAAGCTGGGCAGAAAGAGCAGGATGGTGGCAGCGTGGAATCGTCCTGTGCACGGTGAAGCCTAGAAGGACATCAGAGAGGGCTTAATTGAAGAGCAGTAGACGTTCGGAGTGGGATAACCCAGCTGAGGCACCGCTGGCAAGACACTGATCTTGACCTCCAAGCAGGGTAACTGAAGTTCGAGGATCTTAGCTGGCCTGAATCTGTTATTGTTGACCTTCGGACTCTGAGAACTTTACCACTGCTAACGTGCTAAAGAGCGTGTGCTCTCTCCTTTAAACATGGTAATATTAGCTTCTACCCAAGTGGCATATTTTATTTACTTATGGGTCCCTTGTAAAGTGTACTAAATGTGCCCAGGGCCTGTAAATTAAATGCTACTGGTGGGCCTGCAGCACTGATTGTGCCACCCACTTAAGTAGCCCTTCAAACAAGTCTCAGGCCTCCCATTGCAGAGTCTGTATGTGCAGTTTAAACTTCCATTTCACACTGACAAAATAACCCTTTTGCCAGTGCTAAACCTTCCTTGTTTCATGCATATAAGTCAACCCTAGGGCAGGGTGCAATGTATTAATAAGCAAGACATTTATTTTTAAGTTTACATGCCCTGGTAGTGAAAAACTCTTACATTCGTTTGTCACTACTTCAAAGCTTATATCTCCCATTGGATAACATTGGGATTACCTTATTAAATCTTAGAAGTACAATTTCCAAATGGGAAGCTATAACTGGGTTCATGTTTTGTGTTTCTGGAATCATAATTTAAAATCCTAACTTATGGTGAAGTCAGAATTTTAAATTACAATTCTGAAAATACCACTTTTAGGATGTTGCCATTTTCTTGCCTTAGCTATTTGGTGCCTGCAGTTGGCCTTTAAGTATTCCTCCTAGACAGCCAAACACAATGGGAGCTTTGATGTGTCTCAATGGGCTATCACTGGCAGGATGGGAGAGAAGAGCTGGGCACATCCTCAATTACACCTGTGTCATGTTCCCATACTAAGGGCAGCATACCCCATATAGTTAGAATAGGGCCAGGGCAGGGAAGGTAGGACCTCTGTGCACTTCAAAGGCATGTCTTTTGAAGCCCTCCTCCCACTTGAAAGGCACCACTGGGACCTCAGACACCAACACATCAGTACACTTTTGAACCTGTGGATACTCTGCCAGGAAAAAGGACTGCTGTGCTGCTGAAGGACTGCACTCTTCTGGACTCCTGTGCTGATCTGCTGCCTCTTGCCTGGGGGAGAAGGACTGGACTTGCATCTCTTGACCCCATAACACAGAGGGACTTCAATGGTTAATTTGGATGGCCTCCTTATTTGAAGCCTAAGGCACTAACAGGCTTCCAACCCCTGCTCCTGGACTCTGCCCTCTGTAAGTCTAGCCTGCCAAGTGGTGCCACCCAAGTCCTGGACTCTTGGAAGTGGAATTAAGGTGCTTACCAGCTAAATTGAAGCATCTTCTCTGCTGTGTGGTGCATCCCCGAGCAGAACTGATGTATCTCCTCAGCTGAGCGGCTTATCCCCGAGCAGAACTAAAGCCTTACTGCTGCTGGGTGGATTGGACCCAACGCAAAAGACCAGCATTGCCACCGCAACCCTCATCTTAGGACCAAGCATCACTTTTGGAACCATCAGTGCACAACGCTTTCCGCAGCACAGCTCCTCGCATCTCTCGGCGATGGAAGCCTCAACAACAACATCAAAACGACATCGCAGCTTCACCGCACATCAGAATTTACATATCCCCTCAGCTGTGCATCACATCCCCCGACACCTGACTTCACATCGCAAGCCTGTACGACGGGATCCTTGATGTTGACGCAAAAGTACCTCGCACCGCAGCCTCACCGCATCACGGAACCGATGCATCGCCACGGCTGCACGACGTATGCTCGACGCGAACCCACACAACCAGGATTTAAGGCACTCTGTTCAGCTCCATCGCGGTCGGCCTGAACTTGTAACAGGCAAGACCTGATATCCCCAATAGAGCTTTATGCTTTTCCGCACTATTTATCACTATAAACTCCATAGTTCAATATTTCCAGTCATATTCAATGGATTTTTGTTGTTTTGATCTTGTTTTACTTATTAATTTAAGTTCTATTTTTCTAACGTTTGTGGTTGCTGCTTGACCTGGGCTCATACCCTAGTCGACCAGTAACCCATTTTCTAACAACCGGTATCAGCATCGGTCTGGCTTCATACTGGAGTCAGGAATGACTATGGGTTCGGCGCCAACAAGAGGCTACGGCGGTGCCAGGAACTGTACCATAGGGCAAAACCCCGGCAACGGTTGCGGATTTGTGACCAGAGTCAGTCCGGATCTGGAAATGCATCCAGAGGGCCTTGCTGGCGCTGAGGGCAAACCCGCTGGCAGTAATCCAGTCGGGCCACCTCCCGGACCCAGGAGGCCTAAAGACACTCCAAATAATTCAGACTGCCCAGATATGAGGTGCATAGCCTCATAAAACTCTTTGAGTTGGGCAGCGGTCACTCCAGCTCCAGGAAATTTAGGGAGGTACGGAGCAGACCTAAGCTCAGGCTCTGCAGGTGGAGTACGGGAGCGGTGCTTCAGCTTGTGGTGTCGTTCCCACGCCTCGTCAGATGACTTGGAACAGTGCTAAAAAGTCTAAGAGCGCTTCGACTTCTTAGATTTCTTGTGTTTTTGGACCTTACCTGATGACAACTTCAACTGCAAAGCCGACTGACAGGAATGACTCAGAGAGTGGGCCTGGCACCCTCCACACGACCGGGACCTGGAGCAGAGCGGAGTATTCCAATGTCGGGCCGCCAGTACCTTCATCTCCTGCTCCCAAATCATCTTCAGATTAATGGTGTGTCAGTCAGGACAATTGCAGGAAACGTGGTCCAGCTCCAGGCACCACAGACAAACCAGATGTGGGTCCACTACAGGCATATACCTGTGACAGACCCCACAGGGTTTAAGATCCACTGGTTTCTTAGAGGACATCCCTGAGGCATACCAGGTGCAAAATGCTCAAAATGAGGTTGACAAAATGTCAAAAAAAGTGGTCGGAAATTGACCGGGGTAGTTCATATGGATTTGGGCTGTTGGTGCAGAAAGAACGGAACTGGTGACAGCATTTTGGTGTGGTAGCTATATAGGCATTGCACACATCACATCTGACGCTGACTACGCCTACAACGCACATGAGGGTACTGCTCATGATTTTCCGGATCCAGTTTGATGCCGAGGAGATATTCTTAGGTAAGGAATCTGTGGCTAGAAGTCTCCATCAGATTGGCATAGACGCACATTTTAACTGCTTTATGTGCATTCACATTTTGAATATAAGAATTAGTGTGCTAGGCAGTCATGTAGAATAAAACAGTACAATCACATGCCAGATGCATTGTAGTTTAGTACACTGTGCTAATCTACAGCTATTTATATTCATAAGGATTCCTTATCCTCTTCTTTTTTTAGTTTTCGATGCTGTCAGTATACATAGCTACTTGCCAATAAGCCCTGGGTGACATCTTGGAGAGAAATGAAGGCCTAAGATCTGCATTAAAAAAATATATATAAATAGATATGAAACTGATTTTTATGTTTTTACTTGCATTCAAAAATCAGTAAAAACTGAAAACTGCCACCCTCAATATTTATCTCACAAAGCCTAACGTGACCACCTACCACCCTACAATGTGATATAACTGACATAGCACCATAACGATACATACATGTAAAAAATGTAAAAAAAATTAAAAAGAGTGACATCCATTTCCAGGAAAGTGAAAGCAAAGAATATTTAAAAAACATTTTAATATAAACTAGACCAAATGTTTATTTTAATATACACTAATGTTTGCTGGTGGTGTGACAATAAATCACAAAACCCAACAAAATCTTTGAAAGCATTAATGGCAGTGTTCATCCTAATCAAAAATAATAGAAAATGCAGCTAATATGTGCCAACTTGTACAACAGAAGGCTCATCACCTACTTATGAGTGTTTTGCCATCATGCTGGCACATACTGGTGAGAAAAATCTAAGTACTCATGGCCAGAGCCAAAAAGATTAGATTTGGTAATCGTTTGCTTTTATAATAGCATGCAATACAAATAGTGTTTATCTTGACAAAAATAAAAAATGCCAAAAAGATAGAATTCAGGAAACTATTTGTAAATACCTGGCATTTTTTCAGCTCCCTCTTCAGTTGGAGAATAGTTATATGATGTGGTTCATCTCTTCCACTACCAGTTTGGTTATCAAAACCAGAAACGTTTGGGATTTCGTTTTTTAGACCCTCGACCATATTCAACCAGTCCTGCAACTTCAACTGTTTACTCTTCGTTAAGGTGCAAGTATCCTTCACATCTGTCATGAATGTAAGGGCTTCTTCAATGCAGTTTCGTTGGTTGAAACACTCAGTCTGAAGCTGTGCAAGCTGTTCTTCAAGGGAACGGATTTGGGTTTTGTCCTGGCCCCATTCTTGAGATACCTGACTTGTACGGGCCATCACACTGGAACGCTGGTTCTGCAAGGCTTCTCGCAGAGCTTTGATTTCATGTTCCATCTCATCTATCCGGTCCCAGTCTGGGTTGTAGTTCACAATGGGTTTGTTTCTAATATTTCGAGCCCTGTTGGCGTATTTGAGGGAGTTTAAGGACTCATCAAAGTCAGAGGAGGACGGGCTAATGCAAGTGATCATAACGGTTTTGGCATTTCCCCCGAGCGAGTCTTTGAGGATACGTGTGATCTTCGCATCCCTGTATGGAACATGAGCACTTTTCCTCTTGGGATCTCCAAGAGCACTTATCACATTGCCCAGGGCTAGCAAACCGCTGTTTATTTGTATGGACTCTTTGAAGCGCTCACCTGTGTTCCCCGTTTTGGTCACTCTTTCGGACCCTGCCAAATCCACAAAGTGGAACTTTGAGAAGATCATTTGGACTGCTCTTGGGTCACTATTTTGAGCAGTGTCCGGAGAGTTCAGTGGTTGCTTTGGCCGCTGTTGACAAATACTGATGGTAAAAATGGCATGGGATCGACTGGAGTGTTCATTCATTTGCGTAGTGCCGGTATGACGAGCAGCATTTCCAATTTCTAAGAGGCTCATGACGTCCTCTGCACTCTCCACCTGGCATTCCTTGGCACCTATAATGACTTAGAACACAGAACAAAATGAGGCATGTGTTTCAATAGGTACTGCTCATCTACATTACAAGATTCTCACTATCCCTACCTACAGCTGTATCAAATGAATCATAAAATAAGAAATTATTTTGTTTGTTATCAACACAAATTCAGTACATACATTTTCATTACATTTCCAATGTGAGTGTCACTATTGTGTCAGCAAAACATGATTATGGAGTAAAGTATGAAAATACAATCAAGTAAAATAGGCATTAGCGTATGAGAGGACGGACTGGGTTACCATTTTGGAAGCAGCAGAAATAAACCATTTCACAATCATTCAAACAGAAGAGGAATTATTGGGTATGTGCAGATTTTCACTGGGAAGCGTCCATTTTTATAACTTTGGTTAGTCCAAGCAAAAGTGCAGAAGAATATTCATAATCTACAGACAGTTTCACTTTAAACAGTATGTTTCCCTTCGAAGACCAGCATCTCCAAATTATTCAATAATTACCAACAAACCTAGCCCCATTCGGGGCTCATTAGTATAACACAGACGGTCTACTGGGAAAATTAAGAAACTTGAATGCTACGTAATATTTTAAATCATCTTTTACATGTTGATTAAAAATATGGTGTGGTGCCAGACAGTCACACTTTTGGGACTAGTTCTCTTCTAGCTTGCTAGAGTCCTGTAAGAATTCTGCCTACTACATGCACTGCACGCATTTTTTAGGTCTCGCCTATAGGCAGCTATCAGCTGTCTGCTATCGAAGACCTATTGTGGACAATATCAATAGTTACAGTGGGCTTTGGCTCGGTCCATTATTTACCATTACTTGTTATGTTATGTTATGTTAGTCCAACTTGTATAGCGCAACAGCTGCCTCAGCAAAGAGGCGAACCGGCGCTTGCTACAGGCAGACTGCAAACTAGAGCCTAAACCACAGGGAAGAGATGGGTTTTTATTGCCTTCCTGAACAACAGGTAGTTCTACAGGCTGCGAATGTGAGGGGGAAGGGAATTTCAAAGCTTGGCCGCCAGACAGCTTGGCCGCCAGACAGCGAAAAGATCATCCCCCAGCACGTAAACGTTTTACCCTTGGGACACGAGCCAAGCATGACCCCATAGAGCGTAGATGGCGCGTGGGTGAATATGGGACCCGCACATCAGTCAAAATAGTGGGGGAAGAAAGTTTCCGGATTTTAAAGGCCAGACAGAGAGCTTTGAATTCTATGCGCTTGGCCACCGGCAGCCAGTGTAAACACCGGATTGCACCTTCTCGGGAGACCCAAAAGAGGTCTGGCACCCGCATTTTGGACCCTTTTAGGCGCATGACCTCAGCTTTATTCGCCCCCAAAAACAGCAAATTAGCATAATCAAGCCTTGATAATATGGCCGCCAAAAAGGGGTTTCAGTCCACGTAACAGACCGAAACACGTGGCAGCTAATTTCTTGGTGTGGTCCTGGAAACTGATGGTTGAATCCATCCATACCCCTAAGTTTTTCACCACCAATTTAGGGGTAGGTGCGGTCCCAAGGGAGTTGGCCCACCAGTTCTCACTCCAAAGTTTGATATTTTTTCCCACCAACAACACCTCAGATTTATTAGCATTATGCTGGAGGCAGTTATCGGTCATCCACTCCGCGACCACCGCCAGCCCGCTCCTAAATTAAGGGGCATCCTGCGTAGAGTCGTCGGAGAGAACCACTACTAACTGCGTGTCGTCAGCCCTAAGAGACAATGGAGAGACCCCTATCCCTAGCTATCACTGCCAGAGGTTGGACGTACAAATTAAAAAGAATTTAAAAAGTACGGGACTCAGGGCAGAGCCCTGTGGCACACCCTGGCCGATGGCCTGGACACAGGAAAGAAAAGGCGGGGCAGACACCTGAAAAGATCTTTCAGAGAGGAAGGATCTAAACCATTCCAAGGCAGAACCACCGATTCCTGCCTCCTCCAGACGGTTTAGAAGGATCTGGTGAGACACAGTGTCCACCGCGGCACTGAGATCTAACAAAATCAGTGCCGCGGTATTGCCCGCATCTAGAATGGTCCGCAGATGCTCGGCCACAGCGAGGAGCGCTGTCTCCGTACTGTGCCCTGGGTGGAAACCATTCTGCGTGGGATCCAGGATGCCATTGGTATTCAAAAATGCAATAAGGATGGTATTGATGTATGCCTCAGCGATTTTAGCAGCCCAAGATAGAAGAGAGATAGGGCGAAAGTTTTCTAATTTTGCTGGATCCAATGATGGCTTTTTGAGAAGGGGGACTACCATAGCCTGTTTCCATTGCCTCAGAACCGTAGCTGTGGAGAGAGAAGTATTAATCAACTGGCACAGAGGCGCCAAAACCACAGGTTGAGATTTTAAGAACTGGTCCGGCTTGAGCGGGTCTGCAGGGGAGCCAGATTTAATTTTACTGCAGAGTAGGCGGACCTCATCCTGATCGATATGAGGAAAAACTGTAAGAGTGTGAACGGTAGGGGGCCTGGATACAAGGCTGGGACAGGCGGGGGCCGGTGGAAAGGATTTGTATATAGTCTCAACTTTATTTACAAAAAAGGTGGCAAGGTCCTCATAGTGCTGCTTAGACGTGATCCCAGAGGTCACAAGAGTTTTCCTGAATTTAAGATAATTAAGTATTTTAAAAATGCATTTAGATGGATTGCTACTAGACTGAATTTCCTTAGCAAAGTAAGCAGCACGCTCAGCTTGAATGGCCCGATGATATCTTTTGATGGCAGTCTGATAACATCTCTTAGCAGACAGATCATAATCCCTTCTCCAAGCCCGTTCCAGTTTTTTACAAACTTTGCGCATATCAGCCAGTCTTTTGGAAAACCAAGGATTGGTGTGAGAAGTACGGCACTTGGACCAATTGGCCGGGATAAGAGAGTCCAGTACTTGGAGAATCCAGTCGCAAAAGATTTTATAAGCCGCATCTGGATCCGTAGGTAACTTGGGCAATTTTAGAGCAAGAAGGGCATTAAATTGCTCAAGGTTCAATTTACGCCAAGGGCGCTTATATGGGGATTTCTGGACACCTATGATTGGGGGTACAGGAGCTGAAATGGGACACTGAAATTAAAAAGTGGTCGGACCAACAGACCAGCCTAGGTGTGCTAACAGTCAGGAATGGAATGTTAGAAAAGACGGGGTCTAGTAAATGGCCTGCAGCATGGGTGACTTTCTTGTTAATCTTATTTGCTTGCATCATATTCAATGGTTTACCTTCCTCTTCTTGTGTTTGTCTCTCCCCTAGGTATAATTTCTTTGCAATGTTTTTGATTGGACAGCTTGTATCTTTGCACTGCTCACAATCATGGAACTACTCTTTATTTTGCCTCTAGCACTTCCTTGGAGTGCATGTGTGTTTTTTGCTCTCTCCTCCGTGTGTTACTTTCCCCCTTCACATCACCATCCCCGTGCCCTTTTTACCTCAAAAAAGCTTGTCCTTTGCTTCCCTCACCCTGCCGCTGAGCTTTTTTTTTTTTTTTTTTTTTTAATTAAGCAACCCCCTCTCCACCTCGTCCATTACTTCTCCAACCTTGTTGCATTTTAATCTTGCTGCTGTGTGGCATTTACTTTTCCTCAACCCAACACCCACTCCACAATTGTTCTCCATTTCCTAACCAGCCCTGTATTTTAATTGTATTTTCTTTTTTGTAGGGCAAGTTAGTTGTAATGTGCTCCTTTTCGAAAGTGAGCTTTCGCACACATCTAACTTATTTTTGTATTCATCTCCCCAAAATTGGAATCTGCCATTTTGGAATGGTACATAAGAAAAATTAAATCTCAGCCGGGACATTCCACAAGCATGAGTATTTGTCATTTTGGATCACGCTGAGCTGCTGTACCATCATGATGCATACTTTCGTGCACCTCATCATGTTTTTTTTGCCAGTGCTGTCCACATGGGCAAATAAGCATTTTTATCTTCTTTTCATCAATGCTGAATGGAAAAAAGCATTGGTAAAGCCAATAGCTGTGTGTTAGCAAAGCGAAAAGGCACGACCTACTGGCTTTGTGAATGCTACCTAAAGACTGGAGGTTGTTCTGTTTGTAGGATAGAGAAAGTGCAACATTTAATCCTTTGTGAGTCTGTTAATAGATCTTGACTTAGGACAGTGTAGGCCTAGCAATGTCAGACGAGTGTGGGGGGGGCCGTGCACTGAATGAGCCGATGTACGATAAAGTGCACAGAGTGAGAACGGATATAAAGTCTACAGGATGTGCCTAGACACAGAGTCACAAAATAGATCAGACCCATTTGTGCCAGAGTGCGTCTCTGATATTGTGCAAAATTGTCACAAAAGCATAGTATGTTATTCAGCAACTTTGTGTTGTGCCATCATTTATACAAAAGATATATGTCTCTTGACATAAAAAAGCAAACCTTCATAACTCTCATTATAGAAACAACATTTTCTCTCTCTACTCATGTTCACTCTACTGCAAGTGATGATATTGCCTTTCTGCAGTACCACAGACAAATACCATCTTCATGGACCAGCAGTTCCAGTCTCAATTCTCAATTCAATCTTTATTTCGGTTTAAAAAACAATAAAAGATATACAGTGACAATTAATACATTTAGAATATAAAAACTTCTTTAAAGGTAGCGCTAGACCATTGCATAAGTATTAAAATTCATATTTTCAATACATGACCTTTCACATTTATATTTCAGAAAAATAAGTACTGTTAGAATTTTAACTTTATAAATAAATAATAAGGCACAACAAATACTGTTATAGGTAACCAAGGATTAACACTAAAAAAACAGGTATTTAACTGGCATCCTTTAAATAAAACTTCTTAAAATGGAGTCGATTCAGGAAGTGCAGGTGCTTTAAATGATACTTTTAGATAGGGCTCCTTAAAGGGCGTCATTTAGAAACGTGCAAATGCTTTAAGTGCTACAACCATGCTTATTGTAACGTTCTACTAACAATCTCACTAGTTCATAAAGTGTGAATGCAAAACCAATGTAGCAGTGATGTAACTAGTATAGTATACTCAATAGTGCAAATGCTTAAAGTGCAATATATGTACTAGATATGACAATCTACTAGTGTTTTTTCTAAACTTTAAAAAAAAAAGCAGTTCAAAGCCAGTGTAGCAGCGGTATTACTAATATGGCAGATAAAGTGCAAGTACAAGACTAATATAATGACGATGTTGCAAATGTAGTACATTAAAATTTTAAACCTTCCTTTGTTCTTATTAGGCCTGCATCAAACAGGTACCTACTAACACTAAAAACGACCTTCTGGGAGGTATCAGTTCTCAATATTCTTGCTGACTCACAGCAAGACCTAATACCTAATGACCGACAGATGGGTTTAATACATTTCTTTCTTGGTTTAATGTAAGCTGGGCAGAAGAATAATACATGTAAATCATTTTCTATTGCACTGGATTGACAAAGTGCACAACACTCGGTATTTTCCTCCCCTTGCTTGCGAGCCCATTTCAGTGTTTTTGAATTCATTTGCAAAATACCATATCGAAATTTCATATATAGCGATTTTGCTAATTGTGACTGCACCTCATCTAAAAATGGCTCAAAACTCCAAGTTTGATTCATTAAGAGGAATCGTGTTGTTAATGTGCCAGTGGTTGAGTTGTGGGACACATTGTCTTGAATATAGTCCCAAAAGGTTAATTTTAATACTTTCTTAGAGGCGATGAATAATTGAACGGGTTCCTCCCAAAAATGCTTCAGCTCTAATTTAATGAACCAACCATGGACGCGCTTAAGCCACGGCAAACCTATGCCGTGGTTGAGCCATAGAATTTCCTTCAGCCCTTCTTTATAATGCACAAGCTCTTCTGTAGACCACAATCGTACCCAGAACAACAATGGTTTTAGAATTGCCTGGTGGTCCAAGCGGCATGCATTTAGGTCCATTACTATAGGTATTAGAGGAGTACGCATTGGAAGGCGTAATAGTTTCCTAAAAAACGTATTTTCACCTACCATGAAAGTGTTATTGGATGAGGGCCCCCACAATTCTGCCCCGTAAAGTGATGGCGATTGTACCCTGTACTTATATACTTAAAGGGCTGAGGATACTGCTTTAGATATACTGCTCTCATGTTTCTTAACTATTGGTAGGGAATTTTGGAGTAGAATAGTCTTATTTTTCTCCAGTTGCGGTTTCCATGACATTTTAGTGTCCAAAGTTATACCTAAATAATTAAAATTGTGCACACCTTCTAGCTTCTGGTTTTTAACAGTTAAGTTCTTTTTAAAAGACTTCTGTGGATTAATTGCCACATATTTTGTTTTGCTAGAAATTATTCCCAGGCCCTTAGTCTCACAATATGTACCAAAGGTATTTATTAAACATTGTAAACCTTTTGGAGTTTGGGATAATAAGATGGTGTTGTCTGCAAATAGGAGGGCGGGTACTGGCACCCCACCAAATTTTGGAGAATCATGTTCGCAGCCCAATAAATACTCTGGAATGTCATATACATACAGTGAAAATAAGGTGGGTACCAGCACACATCCCTGCCTAACTCCCCTATTTACGCTAATTGGCTCGGTGAGCTTCCCCCTCGGCCCCCATCTGACCTTTCCAAAATCATCCTCATGAAATCTTATAATTTGCAATAGTATTTCCCCCGGTACTCCTCGTTCTTTTAGCGATTTCCAGAGGAGACTTCTGGGGATGAGGTCGAAGGCGGCCTTTAATTCAACAAAGGCGATATACAGATGGCCCTTCTTAAGTACTGTATATTTCCAACTCATGCAAAGGAATCTAAAAACCTGGTCGTTTGTGCTGGTTCTGGCTCTAAAGCAGGCCTGATATTCTGATAAAATATTGTTCTCCTCAATCCAAGCATTTAATTTTGTTAAAATTTGTTGAGCAAAAACTTTTTGTAAAACATCTATCAGACTAATCGGTCGATAATGCAAAGGGTCCTGGAGATTACCTTTTTTAAAAATTGTTGTCATTTCAGCGCCTTTCCACGATTCCGGTATTAACGCACCTGCGGCAACTGAATTACATAAAAAATTAATATAAGGGCCCTAAACCTCTTTATCATGCCTTATAAAATCGCCCGGTATCTTATCAGGACCTGGCGCTTTTCCCGGTTTTACTGCATCTATAGCTAGCAGAGTATCTTCCAAATTAAAATGTAGCAGGGCTACAGTTGGCGCTGTTACATAATCTTGCATGTCAAGTTGTATATCACTCGTAGATTTAGAATAAAGGCTGGAGAAGTGACTGACCCATGTTTTAGCATCTAAAAAGAGGTCCTTGCAGCTACTCCCTGTCTTATTTCCTTTAGATATCAATTGCCAAAAACTAGAATGGTCCTTGGCTTTGGCTGCACTGATCAGTTCGGTCCAAATATTATCATCCCATTTTTTTGGTTTGTATTAGTAATTTTTTATATTTGGACCTTTTCTCCCTTAAGACCACTATGTTTTTAACTTTTGTTGCCATGATAAGTTCCTTTTTTGCCTCACGGCACTCTTTATTATACCAAGGATTATTAACATCAATGTTCCCCTTTTTACAGTCTTTAGGAATCCTACTCAAGGTAGGTGTCAGTGCAACTACCAATGCATGATGAATAACCATGTTTGGGCAATCTGGAGCAGGGAGATCTACATATGGAGAAATGATGTCTACAAAGGTTTTGTAGATCTGTTTCATGACATCTTCGTTTCCCCCTATAGAGGGCCAATTTAGGGATCTACGATTGTTATTTAGTAGTGGTTCGATGACAGTAAAGTTAATATCTCTATTATTCAAGGGTATTGATTGAAAACAAATTGACTGCTATTGTCAAACATAGGGGATAATGGTCACTGTGAGATCTATCCTCAACTACAAGATCATGTAAAATTGGCCAAAGGTCAATGGATACCAATATGTAATCAATACAACTCTTGCCATTACTCCTGCTAAATCTAGCAGCATTCGGGCTATCAGAAGGCAAACAGCCGTTGCAAGCTCAGAGACCATGTCCTGATACTAATGTTGTTAACTGTGCAACAGCAACTGAGCACGGTACTGCCGGGGTACTTTCCAATGGGGGAATATTATTTGCCATGTCTTCTTCTTTAAAAATATTTTCAAGTCCCACAACAGGCTCAAATTTATGATTAAAATCGCCCCCCACAATTACCTTAGCCCTTGGGACAATTGTGCTTAAAAATAGGTATAGCTGTTCTATTACCGGAGATTCTTTGCTAGCTAAACTACGTCTATTGTAAATATTTATTATATATACCTCATTTTTGTCTTGTGTTCGGATCTAGATCCTGTGATGAAAAATCCCATTGAAATATATCGATACATAAGGTCATTTTTATACAGATAACAAGGTCTCACTCTAGTCGAGGGAATAGCATTAACGGTATATGTTTTGAATCCTATTTTATGTGGGATGTCTAAGGCCCAGGTTTCTTGCAAGAGAATTTTTTTCACTTTGCCCAATGTACTCTTGCCACTCTACATCAACTTGTTTTCTTGACAGGCCAGCAATACTCCATGATGTAACAAGTATTTCTGGTTGCCCTTCATTCCCAGTTAGTTGATTAGGTGCTACTTCCAGCTCATTCCTAGTTCCTACAGTATCCTGCCCCATATTATCATCATTTGTACATTTGAGATTAAAATAATCCGCTCCTTTATGTTGTACTGACTGGTTAACCCCTTCTGTAACCACACTCTTGTCAGGCGAAGTCGCTGACAAAACCTCTGATTTATCATGGAGTGTGGCCGGTACTTGTACAAATGCCAGACGTATCCCGTCCTGATCCTTGTATAAATCTAATTGATCATTTTGAGTATCTATGGAAGCGGTAAATGCTGATAACTGCGATTCACACTGTAATACAGATGATTGTCAGTCTTGGGCATTTAAATCTGATAAAGCCTGAAACCTGTTGGAAAGAAGAATTGGAGTGGGATTATATGAAAAGGGCTCAAGTAGAGGTTTATAGAAGTATCCCAAAGGAAGGGCACAAATGCTAGTGTTCTGAGTACTGGGTAAGGGTAAGGCATAAGAATTTAATAAATTACGAACCATCTGTGGCCTGCAGAAATTAATCACAATGCAGTCACCATCAATACACTTGGGAGATGGACCAACCCACACAACTCTGCGGACCATTAAGATCTCCTTTATGGCGGACGGATGGAATCTTTTATGTTTTACTAACCAATCCATGGATTTATTACATAAATCGAACCACGTCTCCCTCTAAACTTCCTTAAGAGGAGGGACGCCTGACAGAATTAGAACATAGGGACACGTGGCTGGTGGTAACTTCAACACATCAGTATTAGGCTTCAAACAAACATTGGTTGGACCACTTGCTATATTGTTCGACCCAGTGTCTGTAGCTGAGCTTTGTGTAACAGTATTGTGCGGATCTACATATTTCATGTTCAAGCCTGTGGGTACTTCATGGGTTTTGCTTTTTGTTACATTGTGATTTATCAAAGGGGAATCATTGGCCTTACCTTGTAGATTTTGCAAATTCCCAAGCTGATTACCCTCTACTACTGCCTTCAGACCCTCTCTCACTGTTGCATTTGGTTGCTGAGTCATATTATTGCTACTTTAATTATTTAAGCTGCTTATGGCATAATTCATTCGATCTAGTTTTTCCCATAAAGTAGTCAGTTTCTTTTCTAACAATTCTTCAACACTTGCTAGCACAGTACTTAATACAGAGGCCTCAACTGTAGAATGAGGGGCAGTTGTAACGTCCACAGTATTATTGTGTCTTAGTGCAGGGAGCAAAGGGACCAGATCAGTCTGTGTACCAACCAAAGTAGTGTTCAACACGTCATGAGCAATTGCCTTTTTAACATAATTACCAGGTTGAGATCCTTTTGCGTTCTTGACTTCTTGGGCACCCTACTTTTGCTTTGTTGATGGCTCTGTAACCTTTCCTGCATCAGAGGTTCTGAACCCCTTGCTCTGGTGGCCATACAAGGAGCTTCCAAACCCGCAGGTAGTGTTGAGTCCGTTACTAGCGCAGGTGGATTCGGTGGCACATTTGAGGGCATTATAGATGGCGGTGTTTGTGCAGAGTCCCCCAAATTAGAATCAGAGACGCCCAGTGATAGACGTCTATGCAGGGTAGACGGATCCAAGGAGAGGCGCTGTTCGGTTAATTCTATTTCATGAGTCAGTAAGGACTCCGCCCTAACTAAAAAGGCGTCCAATGTGCCCGCAACTCCTTTATGCTTATTCATAGTTGAGCTGTAGAACACCAATCCCTGCACCAAACCCCACAAGTGTGTACAAATATTATGGTTTTGGTTGTAGATTTATAAATATACACCAGTACCTGATTACCAACAGCTTTAGACCTTGGCTGGTGGCCAAGGTGTCAGAAAGATGGCCCGGTCCAGCCTCCTCTGGGCTCTGACGGGCACAGACGGGCCCGCCCTTGGCCCGGGTATGCCTGCGTGCGTCCCACGCTCTGGGAGCCCTGTGCTCTTCTTAAGCGCCTCCTGGCGCTTGCAGCTGGCGTGGGCGGCATGCGCGCCACTAGGGCTGCAGGGGCTTGTAGTCCCTAACTAGCCTCCTCACTCGCGGCCAGGACCGGGAATTGAAATATCCCCGCTTGACTCTGTTGGCGGTGGTGGCAGAGAACACCAGTGGCACCAATGGCAGGCGGATTGAATGCAGGATCCAGTGACAGGCAAAGCACCAGGTGAGTTGAGCAGTTCCAGTCTGCTATACCACACTCTTCTTCTCCTCTGTCCTTACATGCTTTTTTGCTCTAATTCTATCCCTATTCTTCTTGTTAAAAATATCATCTGTAATGTTCATAAGATACACGCATGGTATACAATCAATCCTATTGAACAGTAATCATATAAGATGACAGAATACTATCACTTGCATATGTAACATTCTTAATTGCTTAAGTAGCCTGCTACTTTTATGTATTCAATACTATGATACATTCATGTACCGATGCTAAAAATACAATTCTTTAATATAAACTTCTGAAATGAAAACAAAAAATCAAGCACCATGCCCAGACAATGACCGGCTGGAGTTTACTGGTCACCCAGTGGAGCAAGATGGGGCAGTTCTGTGGCAGGAGTACCATCTGCAGTGCTAAAGCAAACATCTAAGATGAAGGGCTGTGATTAATGTAGCAGGCTATTTTAATTGAACCCCGCTCACATGACCCCTTCTTCCACGTTGTGCACAGGGGTTGACTGGTGAAACAACCTCCATTAGTGGTTTTCCTTCGAACTGGACGTCAACTCAGGAATCCGAGTCTGACGGTATCACGCACACCGATGCTCGGAGGCTACACATCATTCCTCCATCAGTGCGCGTCAAGGCTAAAAGAAGCAACGTGAGCAAGCCGGCTGTTACTCCAAAACAATGAGTTCCTTTCGAATAAATACAGTAAGTTTTGCGGGCCTGTCCCTTCTTTACTGTTGGGACGTTATATTATTTACTCCACTGGGAGTCATTTTTGGACCCACATGGCTTGTTAATCCGGTTCGGTTTACATGCACAATGGTGCAGTCTTGTGATTTACGTCTCTATCGGTCTGCAAATACAGACATCTATGTTTCGTTTTAACAAGGCACATTTTACATGCACATTTGTGTGTGAGAATAGTTTCCCGCTCATAAATTTAAGTATTTAAATATGCATTTGCACACATCGTGCCAACAGGAGAACGATTTCACTAGCACTGTGGCGCCGGCTATAGTGGTTGCAAACACTGTCCATAATTTATTTCTCTTTCCTAGTGAACCCCGACTGGGGTCCACGGTGCCATATATATCTGACAGGACACAACGGCAGAACTAGTGGGTTGGATCACCAAAAAAGAAGCAGATTTTCTGGTGAAGAGGGAACGAAGAACCCCGTACTTCTATATCCTCCCCAAGATATAAAAAGGGTTAAGACCGCCACCAGGACGACCAATCGTCTCCGGGATGGTTCACTTCTAGAACAGTTGTCACGGTTCTGCGATCACTTCCTTCAACCAATTGTACAAAAGACTCCGTCCTTTGTGAAAGACACTATGGACATCCTGCGCCTGATTGACAACTTAGACACTACAATGGAAGTCAATCTCCGGGTGACATTGGATGTGGAGGCCTTTTACACTAATATCCCCCAAATGGCAACATTGGAGGTGATAGAGGCTGCCCTCCACTCTGAGACATGGTTATCACCAACACCAGTGCACTTTGTTATGGAGAGTGCCACCCTATCCCTAGTTAAAACTGGAACGGCATGGTGAGCAAAAAAACGATGGATTTAGGCCCAGATCTCTGTACTGGGGTGAATGTATGACATTGTTCTGCATTCTGTACATCAACTGTTGTTTTTGCATTTGTCACCCCGAGTGCGCAGGGTATGCCCAAACGTGGGTCCCGTGCTCTCCATGCCACTGGAATCAAGCTATCCTGGCTGAAGAGGGGTGAAACCCCGAAACCGGTCCTAGGATGCTTGTTTCCAGACCAGGGAGGACCTGGCTTGGCTGTTCAGGCTGGACTGTTCCCATGAGGCACAGGGTCAAGACTGATTTGCATATGGCTGGGTTCAAACTGGAACGGCATGGTGAGCAAAAAAACGATGGATTTAGGCCCAGATCTCTGTACTGGGGTGAATGTATGACATTGTTCTGCATTCTGTCCATCAACTGTTGTTTTTGCATTTGTCACCCCGAGTGGGAAGGGTATGCCCAGACGTGGGTCCCGTGCTCACCATGCCACTGGAATCAAGCTATCCTGACTGAAGAGGGGTGAAACCCCGAAACCGGTCCTAGGATGCTTGTTTCCAGTCCAGGGAGGACCGGGCTTGGCAGTTCGGGCTGGACTGTTCCCATGAGGCCCAGGGTCAAGACTGATTTGCATATGGCTGGATTCAAACTGGAACGGCATGGTGAGCAAAAAAACTATGTATTTAGGCCAAGGTTTCTGTACTGGGGTGAATGTATGACATTGTTCTGCATTCTGTCCATCAACTGTTGTTTTTGCATTTGTCACCCTAGCCCTTACAGCAAATGTCTTCCTCTTCAAAACCCAACTGTACCACCAAACGCAGGGCACTTCCATGGGTAGCACCTTTGCTCCCAGCCTAGCATGTCTATATATGTCAGCATTTGAGCAAAGGGCCATCTTCAATGCATTCAACCCTTACACCCACAATATCCTGCTATGGTGTTGGTAAATAGACGACATAATAATACTCTGGAAAGGTAACAGTTCGTCATGTGAAGAATTCTGTGGGTGGGTGAACACCCTCAATACATTCCTGCATTTTACCAATACGATATCAGAAACAAGCTTACCCTTTCTTGACTTACTGATCACCCTCAATGAGGATCAATGAAAACAACAGTGTACACTAAGCCTACTGATTGCAATAGCCTTCTGATGTACAGTAGTCACCACCCAAGGGCACTAAGAGAAAACCTCCCTGTTGATCAGTTCCTAAGACTACGACGGAACTGCAGTACTGTCCAAGACTATGACACAGAGGCAGACAAGCTTGCCACTACACTGAAACAACAAGACAGGCCACATCAACAGAGCAAAAAAGTGTGCACGGAACAATAACAGGGAGGCACTGTTAGATTATAACACCAATAAACCTGCGACAGATGAAAACCTCACGTGTCATCACATTCAGGAATATATGTGGAGTGAAGAGAAAAGGCAGGGCATAGACATTTGGAACAATATGTAAGACCCATCTGTTGAATGCTGCCCCCCAATGCTTGAGCATCTACCACTATGGGCAAACTAAAGTGCTTTGGTGGCTGTTGTAGCAGAGGAAGAGGAATGGGAGGACTGATGCCCCCGCTAACCCGCACGTTGTCTGCCAGACTCGCATTCCCATCCATGGAAGGACTGGGGTTATGCAGCATCACTGGTTAGGAAAGCTGTCTCTGTTTAAATGCCAGCCCTCTGGAATAGACTTTAAACCTTTGAAATTGATGTGGAAACTTGTTTGGCAGGGGTCAACAACCAGAAGGAAAGTGCTGCAGCACTGCTGTCTTTAAAGCATTAGAATCTGAAGTCCTCCTTTTCATGGAAAAAGCCAGACCCATCAAAAGGCATTTCCATTAGGATGGCCTGTACACTGCCAGGGAATCCAGTGGATCACATCCACGCTTATCTACGAAGTATCAACTGCCATTCACAGGCAATCTCCAGTATCCAGACCTGTGCAGATAACATATTTGGCCACAACTTGTCATCATGGATTGTCTGTGCCAAAGAGGTCCTACTGTCTTCCAGGACTACCAGCAAAATCTCACTGATCATGTCCCAAACTGAATGTGTGTAATGGCCAAGCGGACAAACGGCATTTATAGACCACAGAGGAAGACTGCGGGAAGGAAACTTGAGCTTGTCAAAAGCATTCATCCTCTTGGATTCTCTATCCAGAGAAGTGGACAGAAATAATATCAGGTTCACCTTACTGACTGAAGCCTGTACTTTCTGGGGTGGGGTGGTTGGTTACAAATGGTGAGAGAATCTGGGTTACTGGGAACAGGTCTGGCCACCTGCCCATTTACATGAGGGCAAGAACAAGCCTTCGAACAGGTAGCCATCAAAGTATCAGTGAAGACATAATTAAAGGGAAATGCGGGCTCAGAACTGCGCTGGCACAGGCTTCTAAATAGCTATTAGAGCATTTGTTTTAGTCTCAATTGAAGATATTCAGCATTCTAGTGCCACTGCAAATGAGGCACTCTCTTCTGTTAGTGGCCCAAGCAAAGGCAAAATGGGAAGCTCACAACCATTCTATAAATCAATGTATAAGGCATAAACAATAGAACGACGGAGGAGCAAGCCATCCTCATCATTACCAACATCTTGGGGTACCCTCTGCTCTAGCATAGGATCAGAGGCAGAACCTAAGAAACAATTGAGCATGTGCTGGTAAGAGCACTGGAACTGGCATAGAGTCAGGTTGCTTGATGACCAGTTGTGCTTTTGTTATTTCGTAGCACATCATCGGGCGGGGGCTCAAACTGAAGTCAGCTAGGGGTCTGACATTGGCCTACGCACCAGATTATCTTCTGACGCTACTGGTGTTAGTAGTAGCATCAGGATAGCAGGGAATGGCATGGATCTCAGGGCTGGAGTAAAAGTCTGTACTGCCACTGGTACATACTCAGGAAGGGTCCTAATGGGACATACAGCAATAGAGAAGGACCCACCAGCAGTAACCTGACTGGGGCCCCCGCAGTTCCATAGAGTCTGCAGGGACACCAGAAGGAGCCAGAAAAGCACAGAAAATTAACACTATGTCCTCCTCAAAGGATTCCCCCTGCTACAGGGTCAATGACTGAGGAAGTTTACACCATGTCAGGACTAACATAGATATCTATTCCATGGCCAGAAATCTTGAAGGAGTGCAACTGTCACTGACTTGCCCTCCCACCTTCTTTTTTCTTGTGAAAGTGCTGGGATGGGGTCGAGTCCTGCTTTACTTCTTGCTTGTGCTTGCACTTCGACTTATCATAGGATTTAAGCTTGAAGTTGAAAGTATGCAGGAGAAGCATAGGGACTGGGACCCAGTCAAAACACTTGACTTCGATGAAGTCTCCAACTTCTTGTGTTCGGCAACATACCAATTCACTTCCTGATCTTGAATCTTCTTCCGGTGCATAAGAAAACACTTACAGCATGACTTAGAATTGTGTCTCGAGTCCAGACACTAAAGACACACCTTATACAGATCCATGACCGACATCATCTTCCTGCAGTTGCAGCTTAGCTTGAAATATGTCATTTTGGGTGGGGGCATCATTCCCTAAGACACTGCGAAAGTGTTAGAAGTCTTCAAAACACTGACAAAAAATTTAAGTGGAGTTCTTGATACACATCAAAAGGCACAGAAAGAAAGAAAGTAATGTCAGTGCGCAAGGGCGGTGGTTATATGCAGCTCTCTATTGCTTCCGGGTGCAGTGGGGAGTCAGAGTGAAGCCGCACAACCCCACCTAGCAGTGCGCAGGAACACTTCTATGAAAAAGATTTCTGGGTCAATCCTCAGTGTCCAGCTTCAATAAACAACACCTATTGCAAGGATAGGGCCTAGGAGATGGATTTATAGGCAATTGCCCATCCCTGTAGGTTCATTTGGAGCAGCTAAAACTGTAAGTGGGTTAGACAGCTGAACCAGAACTTGCACTGTTGGCTGTAACAAAGTGACTGGGGCCAGTAACTGACCTTCAGACCTTGAAATCTACACATGGGTGAATGAGAGGAGCAGTCAGGTTTGAGGCCGACGGATCAAGCTGGACTCCCTAGCCTTTAGTTTTGTACTATGTGTACTATTGTGTATTCAAGAAGTCAGAGCTGATGACTGAGAACAGCATGGAGGCATAACGTAGTCTGGTATGAGGAAAGTTGGAAGGGGTTTGGCAATTTGTGATTCGACTGCTCCTGGTCACACAGTTCTATTAGTTACGATCTCTCTGTATGTATTTGAATACCCTTGAGGTGAGAGAGCCTGATGGAGAGTAAGTGCTGGAGGGATTGACTACTGGTTACAGAATGGACTCTAGATTAAACTGCATTAGGGAGAATGGTTCCAACTTCTGAACCTTCAATATCTATACCAACAAAAAGTCTGTTAAGGTCACATACTCCTTAGTGTGATGCACCTTCAATATTGGGGTGACATCCAAACAGACTCTTGATGTCTCTAAATTTAACGATCATGTATAATACAAGATAAAATCTTACCTGTATTTCCTTTTTCATCCTCTCTAATGTGTAAATCTTTCATTGACGTCTCCAGCTCCAACAAGTCTCGCAGGTCTTCCTTGTACACCTCTATGTAGGACACTTTCACACTGAAGTCAATGTTATGGTTTTCAGAGATGCTCTCGAATAGGTCTTGAATAGCGTGTGGTATGATGCCTTTCTCATCTTCAGCCACTGTGGCTGAAATAATGGCAAAAACATACAAAGATTTAGCAGTTTTACTTATGATTCAGAACTGACATTGCGATTTAGGAAAAGGCTCAGGAGAAATATCAACCATAAATTGATGGAAACAATTGATATAATAAATATTTGTACTACTCATACTTTTAAAATCATATGTGATAACTTAGCTATTGCCATTAAAGGCAAGTGAAAGGAAAATCCATCTACATGCAACCTGTTTGATTATCAGCTGCATCAAAGGGGTCTTTAAAGATAGTACTTTTATAAAAATATTTGTATCTTTTGCCAGCTACCAGACATGATCATGAAGGAGACCTAGAAGACATCTGGTTTACAAATGAGCATACCTTCTCGTTTTGTATTAACCTTACCCCATCTGTCCATCTTGTATGTTTGGAGATTGACCACAGAGACATCTATGATTGCAATGAGGGCAGAATAAAATGGTGGCATTACCCATGATGGAGGACCACCATTATAGAAAAGGAACTTAAATGAATATCAACGAGAATCCAAAAGTGTACGGTAAGGTGCAAGTAACCCAGCTTATATTGAATCATTTTTGGGAAACAGACTTCCTCAAATAGTAATTTACTTTGAAATATTTCTTGACATGTAGCACTTCAATAGTAACAAAATATTCCTGAGCACTTAGATAACCGGGAATTTAGTTTCTTCTTCCTGCCTCCATCACTTCCTCTTACTCCTTCTCAAAACGCAGTTGTAAATATGGGCAACGAGCCTGGAGGAAGCCTGGAAGAAGCTTTATACCATTAGTTGGCAATAATGAGGCATAAGCATTGGAGGAAAAGGAGAAGCTAATGGAATAGGAGTACCAGATGTAACAAAAGCAAGGCACAGCCATTGCTAACATACCTTGCAGTCATTTTGGGCTCTAACACATAATCAAGGTAGAAGTCCTGATAGGTTAGTGATTGTTCGGGCTAAACAAATTACAAAGGTGTTATCTTTCAGCTGCCACTAGTATAGTCTATGCTCAAACATTACCCAGACAAGCTCAAACAAGCTCAAACTTAAAAATCAAACAATGTGCCAGCTCAAGAGACTTGAGAACACATAAACTTTTTTTTCCATTTGTCTGCTCAACATAATTTCATGTATCCAGGTTAAATCTTAAGGTATCACTGATCCCATATGCAGACTCAATCAGTGTGACTTTTTCATATGGTTCAGCAGTGTCCCACCTCTTGGCGCCATTTCCCATTCATTGTAAATAGCAGCTAAGATTTATGTATATTTACTTCTAAAATCTAGACTGTTCTAAATTACATCTTGGCTATGCTACACTGACCTACAGTCTAGCTTCCATTCTTGATGCACCACTTAGTCTGTACTATCCAGGGGGTCTTCAATACACTAAATATTGAGGTCCTCTTGTCTATTCTGGTCACTTGCATGGGGTTGTACAGATGGCTCTTTCAGATACTCACCCATCATAAAGGCATATTGAGTGCATCATCGTTCCATTCTATCGCCCATGTATTTCAATCATTACATAATATCACTGAGAGAGCTAACATGCACATATCCATATACTGGTAGCATGTAAATGGCACAGGTTATTTTTCTTCGTTTAGTCTCTTAATGCATGTCCGCTGCCAAAGAGACTGTCTGACTGTCACCAAGGAATGATCTTTTCGCTTAAAATCAACCCCTGCAAATAGAGTGTTTTCTTAATTTGTATTCCTTAAAAATGTATTTAGGAACTGCCTGAATTTCCTGTTTGGCTACAATATCCATCAGTCTTTCTGTATCACATTCTGTAAAATCCCTGGGCTCCACTCAACTCTTCATCGAAAGTTACACATCAGGAAGTTAGCCTTGTACCTAATGTTTCCTGGATACCAAAATACATATCAGAGGCGCCTGAGCCACTCTAAACCTTGGATAGACGTTATTATTTGGAACTGGTGGAACCATTCCTCCCATAATTAAGTCCAGGTGGTCAGGGTTATTCCTGGTCAGAGTGAAGCCTACCTCCAGAGTCCAGAGGAAGGGAGGAGGCATGTCTTTCCCCTCACCCGATGAATCTGAACAGAGGACAAACCCAGGGCCCAATTATTCATTCTCTTTCTTTCTTGCTGCCCTTGAAAAAGGCTGCATCTTGGCACATACCTGAGGGGCCTTGCTACACTTTACCTATCTCACAGGCTGGGATTCCGTTATGCCTGGGAGCTATCTTATGCATTTAGGAGAATTACAAGCATCTGCTTTGTGCTGTCCTCTTCACAATGGGCCTTGAGGGACTGCTTTTTCATTTCATTGAGAGGCCAAGATACAGTACCTCCAACCATGCATTCTATGACCAACCTCGACAACTAGGATTTTCCAGTAGTGGACGGTTCAGGCAGATCCCAGTGGTTCCCCTGTCCCAAGGTGGGTAAACTGGGGACATGCCAAAGGTCCTCACCTCTGTGTGACTTCTGGGATGGAATACGGAGAGAGAAGCTCTAGGTCACCAACCTCCCAGCAGAACGCGTCCCTCTAAGGGTGCCCTGATTTGGTATACTTGCCTGTGGGTACATGTCTTCCAAAGGAGTCAAAGTCAGACTCTCTAACTCTGGTCATTTCCTCGACTGATTTCAACCAGTTTATGTGCAGATGGGGAATAGGCTCATATGACTGGACACATTCTTAATGCAGTTCAGTCAGGAAGAGGGAGAAGATCTGCGAACACTCAAGCAGGTCTGACACCTCCACCCATAGGTCACTGTAACTCTATACACAATGAAATTAGAGAAGGTGAAGTAATGCCAAAACTGCATATTCCCAGCGGAAGCTGAGAACTGGGCAGCTGGCCCAAATCTCTCCACCATCTTAGATTGTGATACACACAAAGGAATGCTAAAATGGATTCCCTTGTGCACTCTGTCAGACATGCAAACAGGCTCTACCCTCATCTAAATCACACAGATGGATGGGAAAGACCCCAGTTAAGGAAGTCTGCCAGAATCTGAAGGAGGTAGGTTAAAATGCCTGTCCTTCACTACACACTATGCTGCCATCAAAGCAAGTCCCACAAAGGCCAGGTAGGGAGTGCAGTCACCACTCTCTCAAATAGGGGTCATTTTACGTGTCCACCACGACTTAAGAGCACCTCCCTGAACTCTTAGTCTATGTAACAGGGTGGCCCCACAGTGAGCTTACAACATTGTCTGGCTAACCCCTCTTCTTCGGATATGCATGTGAAAGTGGTAGAGCTAATTATCTACTGGCGGTCGCCAGTAGAGAGTTATAGTTAGGACCGTGTTTCCATAGGAAATCTGCAACATTCTATTTGGAATAACTTTGGCGCCGGTTGACGAATCCTCGCGAAATTTTCAAAATAGGTGGGGCGCTCCGCTCCGCTCCTACCCTGAAAGTCTCGGGGGGATTTGTCAAGCGGGGGCTGAGAAAAAAGGGGGGTCCCAAAACGCGTTTTCCCCATGCAATTTTCCATAGGGACCTTTAGTCCAAGGTACAGCCCGAACGGCTGAACAGAATTACTTGAAATTTGGCAGAGAGGTAGTCCTCAGCTCAGGGAAGTGCCTTTTGCAGGTCTGGTGTCAATCTGTTCAGTAGTTCCTGAGAAAATCAAAAGTAAAATCATATATATATGTGGGCGGGGCCTAACCACACATCTCATCCTGAGATCTGATTGGCTGTCAGCACTTCATCCAAGAAGTGTTGGCAGCCATCTTGGGACCAATATACATGATAGCACCTCATTAAAAAGCATTGCAGTTAATAGAAGGTTTTAAGACTTTAGTTACATTATAAATCATTTGTTGATGGTACCATACTCATTTTAGGAATTCTGGTATGTTCTAAGGTGATTTCACCATGTGAAAAAGCCTTCTGCTGGGATATCATGATTGAGAGAAAAATATTTTCTCATGCTTTTCCCACAGAGGTTTGGAAGGTGATCTATAAGCTAAACTGAGAGCTTATTTTCTGTAAATTCACATTATCTTTCTCAGTCATGTGAGAATGAAGTCTGACATTCTCAGTAAAACGTGTACATCCAACAAGGGCAGAGACTGTCAGTTGATTCCTTTGTGTTCTACAGCAGCTTCCCAGAGTGTTCCAAACAACAACTAGAGCGCTAACAGTCCTACTTATGATAAACGTATGGCACACCTGAAGCCATCTTGCTTGGATTAAAGTGGTAACTCTTAAAACATTTAATTTAAAAAGGAACAAAATGAGGGGGTTCATTTTTCCATAACAAGTATGATTAGTGCTGCAGAAAGAAAAACTAGGGCACATTTGGCTTCTGAAATCCTCTTTTATTTCATTAAAAAATTCTGACATGCAGACTGAAACATGAACTTTCAATACCAGCAGCAGATTTCCCTGGTGAGCAGTAGCTTTACTACAGTGATCTAATGAGCAAAAAGAGTGCTAACATTCTGAATTTATGGCAAATGTGTGACACATCTGAATGCCTTCTTGATGAAATCAAAGTAAAAAACTGAAAGTATTTCCAACTGAGGAGACTGCAGTAAATGAGGAAATTAGGAAACTTCATAACAAATAAGTCTCCCAAGATGGCCACCAGAGACAAAAGAGCCCAAATGTAGCCCAAATATCACCCAGATGTAGCCCAAGTATAGCCCTAAGACAGAATGTCCCAGAGTGTTCTTAAAAACAACTAGAGCGCTTACTGTCTTCATTATGACAAAAGTATGGCACACCTGAAGCCATCTTGATTGGAATAAACTGGTAACACTTAAAACATTTAATTTAAAAAGGAACACAATGAGGGGGTTTATTTTGCCATAGAAATTATGATTAATGCTGAAGAAAGAAAATGAGGGCACATTTTGAGTGACTTCTCAAATCCTCTTCTATTTCATTAAAAAATTCTGACATGCAGACTGAAACATGCACTTTTAATACCAGGAGCAGACTTCCATGGTGAACAGTAGTTTTACTACAGTGATCTAATGAGCAACTAGAGTGCTAACATTCAGAATTTATGGCAAATGTGTGACATATCTGAATGCCTTCATGATGGAATCAAAGTAAAAAACTGAAAGCATTTCCTACTGAGGAGACTGCAGTGCATGAGGAAATTAGGAAACTTCATAACAAATAAATCTCCCAAGATGGCCACCGGAGACAAAAGAGCCCAAATATAGCCCAAAATCACCCAGATGTAGCCCAAATATAGCCCAATGACAGAAGTGTGCAAAACACTTATTATTTTGTGTTTTTGCAGTGTTATATAGTGCAGACTTGTCAGGTATTGGAGTGCTTTACATGAGCATTGGTTACATCACACAAGAACAAATTAATTTTGGTTGTAGACATGGGGAGACTAAGTGATTTGACCAGAATCACAGAATGTCGAGCTGAAGCAGAAACTCCAACCTGGTTCCCCAGTTGCAAAGTCTGCAGTTCTGGAAGTAACACCACATCCTCTCCCCTAAGTGCAACATTTAATCAAGTGGTCAACTGGATAAAAAAACATAAAGATAACAAATAATTTAAAAGTGCTTTGTCGCTATTTGAAAACTCAGAAAATATGTCCTTATTTTAGTCTTTTAGAGCACTAACCATAATTTTGATGCCAATAAGAGCCTCTCATATATGTAATTTCTAAAGGAAATGCTCTAGGTGTTACAGTTTTGATTACATCAAGATGACGTCAGGCGTTCCACACTTTTGTAATAAATATAGAATGTTAGCAATCTAGTTGTTCATTAGGATACTGTTGAGAGGCAGAGGCCAGGGGCACGGACTCTGAAAATTGAAGGCAGGTAGGAGGGTGCAAAGTCAACAATTTAACCACACTGAGCAGGCAGGAAGGGCCGTGGCAGCACAACAGACTATGGAGGGCAGTGGAAAGGGGGGCAGGGGCAGCAAACCAACAATACAGGACTTGCAAGAGAGGCTGTGGCAATGTAATAGACCATTGTGGGCAGAAGGAAGAAGCAATGGTAGTACAACCATACATGCCAACAGACCCGATTCAGTCAGGAAACGTCCAATGTTTTTAAGCTCAAATGGGCTTTATTTGATCTGTCTCCTGTCTACAATCTCCTCTTTTTCAATGTAACTCAAAGGGGAAAATCAATACCCCAGTTTTTTTTCAAAATCTCCCTCTTACCAAGTTCAAAATGTTGGCAAGTATGGTACATTGGATCATGGAAGGAAATGGGGTAAGGACATGGACTTGGATAACAGAGGACAGGAGGGACATGGAGAGGTGCACCAAACTGACCCTGCAGGGCAGGCATCAGGATTTGCAGCAGCACAATACACCACACAGGGCATGCGGGACGGGAGTGCAGCACAACAATCCATAGAAAGCAAGAGGGAGGGGACAGGACCATGCACATGGACAACAGAGAACAGAGGGGCAAGAGGCAATGGTAGCTAGCTAACCATAATGGACAGACAGGAGAGAAAGCTGCAGCATAACAGACCATAAAGGGCAGGAGGGACGGATCAGGGGCATTACAATGGAACAGACAAGCCAGGAGGGAGGGAGTAGGGATCTGCACATGTAAACAGAGGGCTGGGGGCAAGGGGGCAGGGCAGGGCAGGAGCAGCAAGATAGCCATGGAGGTCAGGCAGGATGGGCACTAGAAGCAAGACACACCATGAAGAGCAACAGTGAGACTGTGATGGCATACACACAGACCATGGAGGGAAGGTGGGAGGGGGTCAGGGGCAGCTAACTGACCACACAGGGAAGGTGGGAGGGGCCATGGCAGCACAGAAGACCATGCATGGCAAGTGGGAGGGTTAGTGGCAGCACAATGGCTATGATGGGCAAGAAGGAGGGTGCAGGGGCATGCACAAAGGACGATGGAGGATAGAAGGGAGGGTCAGGACCTGTGCACAGACAAGACAGTTCAGGGAAAGGAGCCTCACAACAGACCGCACGGGGCAGGCAGGAGGAGCAGTTGCAGCACAACAGACCAGGGAGGGCAGAAGGGTGTGGCAGTACAATGGACCATGTAGGACAGGAGGAAGAGGATAGGGGCATGGCATGTGGACAGGCAGGGTGGAGGTGGCAGGGACAGGTTACAGTCATCTGACAATGCTAGGCAGGTGGGAGGGGAGTGGCAGCCCAACAGAATACTCAGAGTAGATAGGAGTGGCAGGTCCATGGAACATGGTGGGCAAAAAGAATGGAGCAGGGGCATGCACAAAGACATCGGAGGGCAGGGGGAAGGAGAATAGGGGCAGCAAGCTAAGCACAGAGTTTAAGCAGGAGGTCAATGATGGGGCATAGAATTGGGAAAATGGAGGGCAGGAGGAGGGGACTGGTACATCATACTAAATTGAGGGCAGTGGCAGAACATCAGACCATGCATGGCAGGAGGGAGGAGGCTAGTCCATGGATTCACACAACAGAGGAGGGGGATGGGGCAGCAAGCTAACTGTTCAGAGAAGGCGGGTATTAGGAACTTTATTGTTTTTAAAACGTGTGTCTGTGCGAACTACTTAAAATATGAACAAGTATGCAGCATAATCTCACTTTTATTCAGGAAGAAGAGGACGTTTGTGACTGTGACTCCGGGCTCACTTGGCAGAAACACCCCCTGACCCTCCACCCCCTATCGCAAAATGTAATGCCCGTGAAAAGGGTAGGTGAACACAGTGTTATATAGAACATAGTCCTGAGAGCACGATTGAAAATGAAAACTAGATATAGTGTATTGTATAAACTATGCACCAAAAAGTGTGATATAAGATGAACCGGGCGTGAAATATAAAATGCAATACATTGTGCGCAATGACAGATTCATTGGAGAGCGCGAGATAGCACAGGCACTAGCGCGTGCTATGCGATGTGCGCCTTGGAGTGTAATATGCACAGGGCAGTGTTGTGTAACCTAACTAGTCTCTAAAGTTGTAATATAAAATATGATTGGAAAGAACATAGATTTAGGAATATAGATTAAATAAGCAGTGTAAATTGAAGAACAGCGTAACTCTTGAATACAAAACTAAATAGTGCTAAAGTGCTTTTTATGCATTATTTTTATTTATGTTTTTATAGATTTGTAGCAAAAATATATGTATATCACCTTATTTACAAATACATGTTTTAAATTTCATTTTCAATTGTAAATCAATTATGGATAGGTTAACATGTTTTTCACAAATATTTAACAAAATTTACAAAAATTCCATTCTGTGTGACATAAATACAGAAATAATAAACATGGTACACCGATATCTAAGCAATGATGTGCAGAGGATGAAGTATAAATATGGCCTTAGGATGCTTCCACAATCCTACGCGCGTTTCGGCATGTGCCTTCATCAGGGGGCCATACATAGGTTGTCACTGGAATATTATATTAGGTGGATCCGCTTTGTGCTGGGTGTTACTTGTCCGTAATTGGGGTCCAATGGAATTTTAAAATGTGTTTACAGGTTCTCCCTGGTGTTCGTGACAAAGAGAAACAGGATTGATTGCTCTTGTATCGTAAGCGTATTCGGTTGACGGTGTAGACTATCTACGCGCGTTTCGGCATGTGCCTTCATCAGGGGGCCATACATAGGTTGTCACTGGAATCTGAGTAAGAACATGTATAAAAAATAATATCAAGAGTATGCTGTACAATGATGTGACCTAATACAGACCATAATTGACTATCGTGATTTCTATGGTCAGACAATTTACAACACTAGTCTATCACATCTCTTTTGACATATTTGTGTTTGAAAATTGACTTTTCACCTTACTTAATCCCTTCACCAAGAAAGTGACTTTTTTGCATTCTCGGAAAATAGCTTAATTATGAAACGATTCTACGAACTACAATATTCACTGTAAGAAGGGAAAGGAAGAAAGAAAAAGGGGGGGGGGGCCAAGAGAAACTGGAAAATCTAAAATGATTGAGCTGCTGGAAACCAAATTGTGAATTTTGATAGCGGATAAGACGTGCTGACCTAGGTGTTAGTTAACTTCAAAGTGATTTGCTAGGGGAACTATGATGGAGAAGATCTTTACCTAATTACTCTATTGGGACTACAACTCTTTCGATAAAATGGAGACGACTACAGACGGATGTGCTAAAACGAACCTGCAGATCTGTATTGCAGCTGCATTTTGTTATATATAGCATGACTCACATTATATTAGGTGGATCCGCTTTGTGCTGGGTGTTACTTGTCCGTAATTGGGGTCCAATGGAATCTGATATTGTAAACAATAGAAAATAAGCTGTAAATTTATGTCAAGTTGTTCAGAAAATGGTGGCGAATAGCAACTAGGATTGGCTAATGTCAGAACGCTTACTTTAAAATGTGTTTACAGGTTCTCCCTGGTGTTCGTGACAAAGAGAAACAGGATTGATTGCTCTTGTATCGTAAGCGTATTCGGTTGACGGTGTAGACTATCGGCTAATTTGGGCTTAAGCTAGTTGTCTGAAAAAAGTAGAGAATAGAACAATTGCAGTGGAAACCAATCATGTTTCAACTGGATCAGTCCAATTATGAATGCGATGATTATCTTACTTACATCTATAGAGAAAATAGGCGTTCCACTTAATTATGTATTCTTATGACCTCCGATCTTTGACTTGTGTCCTATCAAGGAAGAACTAAAAGATGGAAGCAGAGTATGTGTGTTAATAATGTTCTCTATCAAGTTTACTCTGTGATGGTAAGACTCGTGATTGAACGAACGCGTACTTACTAAGCGTCCGAGGTGGTGACCTCCGATCTTTGACTCGTGTCCTACCAAGGAAAAACTAAAAGATGGAAACAGAGTATGTGTGTTAATAATGGTCTCTATCAAGTTTACTCTGTGATGGTAAGACTCGTGACTGAATGAACGCGTACTTACTAAGTGTCCGAGGTGGTGTGTTTTCTACAGTGACGACTTGATTATGCTGGATATATCCTTAACGGAGCCCCGCCGTTCCTATGGTTAACTGGCGTGCGGTTCCTTGAAAGTCTAAAAAAGGAGGGAACAAGTATGAAAATACCTATTGTGAAGGAAACTAGTTAATCGTAATATAACTAGTACACGAGTATGGGCGTACTTACTCTGTGTCTTAAAGGTAGTTCATTCCAGCATAACCTCTCGGGCCGGCAAGGCGTCCCCGCGACGGCGTCTTTTTTCCCTCGTGTTTACGATCGGTTGAGGTTAGGGATCATGGCTACTACTTTTTGTATGCTTAATGTGTGTTTTGATTGGGCAGTCGTTTGATTGAAAATAAAATTAAGAATAATAAAAAGAGGACTGGCAATAACATGGCTTGTTGAAGACTGTGGCAATGGCGGCCATCTTAGAGTGGAGCTCAAGACCCAAAACTATTGGGTGAAGTGATCAAACACATTGAAGGTGGAATCCATAGTATAGAGTATTACATACTATGGGTGTTGATTTATTTAATGGCTTGTTCCCAAGGTATTTCACTGTTCATACCTTTGAGATAAGTATTCAAATGGAAAATCCAAAACACTTCTCTTTTTTTGCATATATTTGTACCTATATTTGTGGGATGATTTCTGATTTTTTCTAGAATGATCCACTTTATTTGATCAGGTGTATGATTGAATTCCACATAGTGACGCACCATAGGGGCTTGAATTTTCTTGGTCCGTATTGCTGACCTGTGTTCAGTTAGTCTAGTAGATAGCATGCGAGCTGTCTCTCCAACATAGCCTTGGTTGCAAGGGCATATTAACAGATATACGACGTTGGTGGTCTTGCAATTAGTAAAATTTGTCAATGTGATATTTCTGTTATTAAAGGTGAATTCTTTGGTTTCTATTGCTGAATCGCATGCTGTACAGGACATGCATTTAAAGTTGCCTGTCAATCTGGTGAGACCTGTACTGCACATTTGTGTTTGGACATCTATAGGTGTTGTTGTCAACCGCGATCTCACTACCAAATCTTTGAGGTTTTTATTTTTTCTGTATGCGTACAGAGGTTTTGGTAAAATTTGACCTCTTGACTTAGTAGCATTTAGGATATGCCAATTCGAATTGATGACATGGCGTACTTTGGCATTCATCGTGGAATGTCTAGATATAAATACTAATCTAGAATTTGGAACTTTTTGGCGTGATGTTAACAGGTGTTGCCGGTCATAGAATCTTGCTCTCTTGTAGGAGTCTCGTATTAGGCGTTTGGGGTAGCCTCTTGTTAGAAATTTTTGTTTCATTTCATCCGCTCTTATGTCGAAATCTCTCAAATTCGTGCAATTCCGACGAAGACGCAAGAATTGACTAAACGGTATGCTGGTCTTTTGGGTAGATGGATGAAAACTATCAAAGTGGAGAAGCGTGTTACGCGCTGTGGGCTTTACGTAAAGATCCACTTCTAGATGATCGATGTTATTTTGAATTTGTATGTCCAAGAATTCTACTTTGGCATTACTGGAGTTAGCTGTAAAGAAAATATTGTCGTCGCATAGATTCAACCAGGAGACAAATTGTGGAAGGTCTTCAGGTTCGGCTTCCCAGATGAAAAAAAAATAAAATATAAAATATGTGCTGGGGAGTGTAACATTGCATATGCACTGTGACAAAGATATGGATCCCAGATTGTAATATGTATGGCATAGCACTGTGCGTTATAACATAGGCATCGAGGAAGGCACGTTAGATGGGGCAATATAACCCGTGCGAAGACAAGTGTGGCATGACATATTCACGGAGTGGTGTTACAGTGCACATGGGCTAGAGAGTGTCATAGCATATGCACTAGCTGGTGGAATACAACACAGAGGTTTGTGGCACTCGGCAGGCAATGGTGGATGTAACACAGCATTGGGCTCAGCCAGAAGCACGCTGTGACTCTCAAGTGATGTTCGTCCCCTTTCCAGAGAGTAAAATAAAAAGTATTACACATCCGGCAGTGGATGTGTGTTTTATTAACCGTGAGGGGGGTTTCTTGCATAGTTTTGGTCGAATTTTTGTCGAATCCCCTTTGAATGGCTTGGTGTGCATGTGCATTAAATGTGCCCGTCAATAGCTACCCATGTTTGTATAAATAAACGACAAGGGTGTCTACCGGGATTAGGCACGGTAGGGCATCAGACATGTCAGAGCTTCACTAGTGGTGTAAATACATTCCACGTGGATTCATTGTATGCATAGTCGCCTTTTAATGAATATCACTCAAATCGTCATGGTGATAGGTACATACGGTTTGTCCAGCATGTCCTAGGTGTGTCTATAAATATATATTTTTTAAAAATAATAAAAAACAGTGGCCGGCCCTGGGGATTGGGGTCAAAAAAATATAATTAGGAGACAGGCCCTGGGGGATGGGGTCATCAGGGCCAATAAATTAGAATAAGAAGGGAAACCACACAGCCCCCCTTCTTAAAAAATTAAAATAAATAAAAGACTGGCATCGTGCCGGAGGCCACGCCCCCTCCTTGCAGCACTCTGCAAACGCGCCCCCTTGCGAGTTGTAAATTGGGGAATTAATTCCTCTTCAATACTGAGGGTCCCTGAGGGCCAACTAGCCCAACATGCATCTCCAGTATGCGCCAGGTAGCTGCGCTGCAGACAGGTGTTCTGAGGCCAAGCCCCTTTTTACACCTCTCTGCAACGCAGCTCTGTGGCGCTTACTGGAGGTACCTAGTGGTCTAGTTTGACCCTAGGGACCCTTAGGATTCAAGGGGACTTAATCTCTCAACTTAGAACAGCCACAGGGCGCGTTTACACAGTGGTGAAGGGAGGGGACGGGGCCTGAGGTGACGTGTGCAAACACGCACTATGGCACGTTTTAAATTGGGGATATAATTTCCCTTCAATACTGAGGGCCCCTGGGGGCTAACTAGCCCACCAAGTGCTTCCAGTACGCGCCACTGAGCTGCATTGCAGAGAGGTGGTCCAGGCTGTGCCACTTTTTACACCTCTCTGCAATGCAGCTCTGTGGCACTTACTGGAGGTACCTAGTGGGCTAGTTGGACCCTAGGGACCCTCAGGATTCAAATGAACTTAATCTCCCAACTAAAAACAGACACAGGGCGTGTTTACACAGTGGTGAAGGGAGGGGACGGGGCCTGAGTTAACGTGTGCAAAAACGCCCTGTGGCCTGTTTTAAGAGGTAGTTTTAATCCCCCTGCCCTATTATATACTAGGGGCTTACAGAAGAGGTCATGCTAATCACAGGGGGACCCCAACGCATAAAGTTCCCTAGTGTATGTAGGTGTTTTCACTGTATTCTAAGTGTCTTTTAACACAGCACTGGCTCTAGGACTGGTTAGTCAGACTCAGTTACCACCAGTATCCGTCTGAAAAAGTTGAGGGTACAGGATGATTTTGCAACAAGGATTCTTTCTGCTCTTCTTTTTGTTCTTTCTGCACGTTATCCTTCTTCCTGCACTTTTCTTCGTCTTTGAGGACTTCTGTTGCTTCTTTCTGCACTTCTTTTTTTTCTTTCTGTGCATTTTTTCTTCTTTCTTCACATGTCCTATCTCTGTAGGCATAGTTAGAAATTAGCATTTAAAAAACCTTTGAAATTCACAGAAAAAAACATAGGTTTCAGGCACATTATAGTTAGGAATTAGCATTTAAAAAACCTCAGAAATTCACTGAAAAAACCATAGGTTTCAGGGGTGTCATAGTTAGCTGGACTTTTCACTTGCACAAAACCATTGAAATTCCCCCGTTATAGTTAGTTCAGCTAACTATAACTCGCGCGCCCGGAATGCACTGCTGATGACGTCACATATTACATCACTCATGACATGGTCAGTGACATCACTCATGACATCACTGATGGTTACAAGAATGGCTGGCTAGCAGAGAGATACTAACTCCAATACAGGTGGGCTTCAGGGAGTGTACCAGCACCGTGGACCAGGTGTTCTGACTTCAATTAAAATTCTGGAAAACAGTGGTTCTGGTGGGCAGCTGGCTCAATGTTGTGTTTGTAGACCTACGGTCTGCGTTTCACTTGCTTCCCAGATCCACACTCTGGTAGGTGCTGGCAGATATGGGAGTTCCCAACTATCTTCTGTCCATTTTAATGAGGCTTCATGAACATAATTATGCCCACATTCGATGTGGACAATTGGGTGAGATGACTGAGCCATTCCCCGTAAACAGAGGGGTAAGACAGGGCGGTGTACTTGCCCCCTACTCTCTTCACTCTTTATGTCAATTAACTGATAGCACATCTGAATCAATGTGAAGGTGATGCCCCTTGTCTGATTAAAAATCCACAAAAAGTACGTTTGGTTATGTGTACAGAGCAACAAAATAAATACTGTATAAAAATGTTGTCGTTTGTTTTGCCTGTATTCAAGTGTAACACTACTGCCCAAAAAATGGGGGGGGGGGGGGGGGGGGGGGTTGAATCCCACCCTCACTCACACAAAGGTGACGTGCTTCATCATTGGGCTCCCTCCTCGTACCCGGACTGCAAGGTCCATGGTGTGGGCTACAACTTCTCTAGGGGTGGAGCTGAGGTGTTTTGCAAAGATGAGTGATGGTGTAGAGGTGGTAAGGAACAGAGTGCAAATAAAAGGTGTGATAGTGACAGATAAAACTATCTCCAGAGGTCGACGTAGACTTTATTAAGTGGCCTATGGGATAGACTTTAAAAAGAGTTCTAGGGATTAATATATCAAATCCCTCATGGGGGTCAACAAGTTTCTGCCCAATTATGATCCCATACAGTGATTCCAGGTCATTCATCAGGACCTCAAAGTTATATAGGCACTCTGCATCAATTCGTGATCATATGAAGTGTAAATATACTGGCCACCACTTGATCAAGGCTACCAGGATTGCGATGTTCCATATTATTCTGTGGGCACCGTCTTTCTAGTGATTAGGAGGTGGAGTCAACTCTCGAACCACTGGGTACGTCTTGTAGTGCCCAACTAAGTTGTCGGTGCTGAATCCCTACAGACGTCTCGGCGAGAGTCTGGCAAGCATTAAGGGTCCAGCCTTAATGTTTGCTGATGATACACTTTGTTAGAAATTGGATTTTTGGTAGGCCAGGGTATGTGCCAAAGAAAGGCAGAAACCACCACTCTAGTCAGGATAAGGGATTTACACTCCTAAGATAACCCCTGCTCACTCCTTGGTAGCTTGGCATGAGCAGTCAGGCTTATCTTAGAGGCAGTGTGTAAAGCATTTGCACATAACCAACAGTAATACTGTGTAAGCACTAGAAAAGGAAACCACACCAGTCTAGAAAAATATCCAATATTTTTATATGCTTGAGACAAGATCAAAAACAATAAAAGAATCCACAATACAGTACTTAAAAGTCTTCAGTTATCGAAATATGCTTGAAAAACAGTTCCTTGATGTCGATAGCTCTGTTCTGGGGCTATCACGGCGTCGTGACCAAACAAATCCAAACAGTTCTGGCTGACCGCTGCGTCGCGGGCCAGCTACAGTGTCGGGAAGACCTGCAAACAGTTCCTTTTAAAAATGCAGGGCGTCGGCGACCTCTCGTTTATATATTTATTTATTATGGGGTTTATATAGCGTCAGAATCAACTCCAAAGAGTATCTCTGCGCTTTTGTGGAGGCATATCAGTTGTATAACAAAGGCTGTAAGATTGATTTTATTTATTTTATTAAAAGCAGAACAAAATAGTTTTAAGTGATTTCCCAAAAGCTAAGTGATTTGAGCACTCTCTTAAAAGAAAGGGAAGTTCATTCCAATATTTCGGTCCAATGTATGATAAAGATTTCCCTCCTAATCTCGGTGCTCGTCGCGGTGCTTGCAGGTCGCGGTGCAAGCAGCGGCGTCGTCAATGCTGAAGAGCTGTTGTCTGGAGTCGATGGCACCGGCGTCGGTAGGCCACGGCTGCGGTGCGGGATGAGGGCGGTGCGTCGAGTAACTTTACGAGCGGAGCCCTCGAACCACAGTGCAAGCAGCGGCGCAGATTTCGGCATGGAGCGGCGGGGATACCAAGGCGTCATCATGAGGTGAGGCGGTGCAGAGTGCGGTGCCCACAGGTCACGGTGCGCGCAGCGGCTTGGTGGCGCCGTCAGCAGGTGACGTCGGTGAGACCAGGAACACGGTGTGGCGTTGCGGCGGTGCCCTCTGCGGTGAGTTCAGGACACGAAGTCAGCAGCGGCGTCGTAGACATCGTAGAGTTGCTTTTTCTTCTGTTGCAGCACAAAACACACAGTCCCCAGTGCTGAGGGCAGAAGAGCTTGAAGTCTTTGCTGTTTCTGAGACTTCTTGAACAGGGGGCAAGCTCTACCTCAAGCCCTTGGAGAAACTCACAAAAGTAGATTGCATAAAGTCCAGTCCAGTCCAGTCCTTTCACTGCCCAAAACAGAAGCAGCAACTACAGGCCAACACAGCAACGCACACAGCAAAGTGGTAGTTCCTCCTCACAGCTTCTCCAGCTCTTCTTCTTGGCAGTCTTCTTGGTCTAAAAGAGTTCTAAAGTTCAGGGGTCTGGGACCCATTATTTAAATAATAATAATCACTAAGAGGTAGCTGTTCCTAAAGAGAAGAGGGTAGATCAACCTATCATGGATGGGAAAGTATGAATCTCTCAGTAAGGTTGGATATTGGAAAAAGATGGCTCCTGGGTATACATATTTTCTCCTATGGCCCCACCATTGTGCCCAAAGCCAGGTATCTACTAACTTGGCATTCCCCCAGCACGCCATTATGTACTGGATTTATAATATCATATACCAGAGGAATCACATCGCATACCACAAGAAAGGCCTCTCTAAGATGGCGCCCAGATACACAAGCCTTTTTCCACGTCACACTCCAGCTCACTATTTCCCCCATGATTGGCGCACCATGAGTGACACGCTGTCCTTGAACAACGTAAATGCCCAAGATGGCTGCCAAATTCGGCCGTGATACTGGGGAGTTGCCCTGCTAACACTTCCCACTCTGGTCAAACATGCTACCCCCCCGCACGTCACTTCCGCAGATGACCGTCTATATTTCCACATCCCAGCTTCACCGCGTTTACCGGTGGCGAGAACGGAGGGGTAGGCACACGGCACCCTGCGGAGTGATTGACTGTGAGTATTTTGCTGCTGCTAGAACTACGGCTCAGGTGAGATGAAGAATGCAAGGTGGGTGAGCGATCGGCTGACCAACTATTTTATAACAATATTCCACAGATTTTCACGCGCATCTATTGTTGACCGCCGGCGTGGCCGATCATCCTTAATACAGGGGTAGGCGGTTTCCTCGTATTTCCATTAGACAAGCGCGACATGATACATAGGGGCACCATGCAAATTCTTAAAAAATAACGATTGTAATCATAGCAGTTTTTGATTTTATGGGGGCATGACAATCTCGGTGGCAGTCTTGCCACCTGGGTCGTTTCCTTATGACCACCACTAACCCGTGACCATGGGTACCGTAATTCAAAGTTGTATGCATGCATAAATGATAACCACCCTAAGCGTGTGCAGCCTCACTAGGGTGATGGAGCACCTGTATGTATGAGCACACAGGTCTACAAAAGGCGCACTTGTATGTCACTGGGCATCTGACACCGAGCATGCCCTTTCACAAGAATACACGATGCATGAGAGCATCGCGCGCCTCACATCATGATGAAAATGTTACTGCATTGTTTTAATATGCATGTGTTTCTCTATTTGGCTCTATTCTTTTATTCATTTTTTCATCAGGTTGGAACACAGGATTCTATTGGGAATTCTAGACAGTGGTATTACGCACTGTAACCAGACTGTAGGTACAGTAGGAGTATAGGGCGCCTCTTCCCTGACTCCTATTTTTATTATCACTTGATTTATCACTTTTGCACCTAGTCCTGATGAAGCGCTCTTGGATCCACTAGGGACCGTCTGTAGCGCGAAACATGTTGACCTAAACAACACTTTTCATTCACATTTTACTTCAGGGATGCGAGAGCAGCAGTAAAATACTCACCCCTCCTCCACATTTGTTTTAAGGAGGATCTCAACATCCTATAGATATGTTAACCTTGTCTTCGGGACCCCTGAATAAAACTAGGTTTGGCTACCACTGAAGATAATTTTAACCCGCCCACTCACTTATCTAGGCCCACACACCCACATGCACAACTGCGGAATCTCCTTAAAAGATCTCCGCTAAAGAGCCCTCTTGCAGGGCCTGTGGGGGACAACAGCGCCACCCCCACGAGGAGCAACGCCCGATGATGAAGCATGACACTCGCAAGGGTGTGTGAGGGCACTAAGTCCAAAAGGAGAAATTCCCCCACTTTTTCCAATATCCAACCTTACTGAGAGATTCACACTTTCCCAACCATAATGGGTTGATCTACCCTCTTCTCTATAGGAACAGCTACCCCTTAGTGATTATTATGTTTGCCTTTGGGAACTTGGGTACTGGACCTTCCATTTCTAATTTAGTTCCCTGTCCCCCCTCTCCATTACTCTTTGTGCCCAATATTTATATCCCAAAATCCTTTGATCTCTTAGGCAGAGAGTGTCTGTGCCCAGCCAGAACCAGTTCTGCCTTCTCTGGTGTGACTTCCTGGCAGGAGGTGGAGACGGCATGGTCAGAGGCAGACCAGACCCTTAGAGGTGCAAGGAAATCTCCTCCCCCTTCCCCAATTGCAGCCCAGGTCTATTCAGCCCTTTCCTGACCCACCTAGACTATCTGGAGCCACTCCTGCTTCCCAGCCTTCTGTCATCCAAAACCTAGACAGGCAATCCACATTCCAGCAGAGGCACACAGGATGGCTTAGCAAGAAAATACCTACATTCTAAAAGTGGTATTTTCAAACACAGAATGTAAAAATCACCTTCACTAAAAGATGCATCTTTAGATTCTGAGTTCAGGCATAATAAACTTTATTTTCCTACCTAATTCCCTGGGCCAGTTATGTTTATAAGATGTTATAAACAAACTCCCCATTCTGTCCTATGGGGAACAGGTAGCCTTGCAATAGCGAAAAACAAAATTGGCCGTAATTCGCTATCAGAACATGCCACACACACCAGATCATGTCCTACCTTTCACATACACTGCACCCGGCCCACAGGGGTACCTTGGGCCTACCTTAGGGGTGGCGGATATGTAAGAAAAGGGAAGGTGAGGGACTGGCAAGTGTGTGCACTGGCCAAGTCGACATGGCAGTTACAAACTGCGAGCAGACTCCGCAAGGGCTACTCACGTGAATGGCACAATCAGTGCTGCAGGCCCACTAGTAGCATTTGATTCACAGGCCCTGGCACACTCAGTGCACTTTACTGGGGACTAACAAGTAAATCAAATATCCAATCATGGAAACACCAATCTATAACACAATTTACCACAGGAGCACTTGCACTTTACCACTGATCAGCAGTGAGAAAAGTGCGCAGAAACACAACGCCAGCAAAAACAGAGTCAAAACCAGGAGGTCAGAAAGCAAAAACTCCGGGGAAACACGCCAAAAGATGCCAAGTCTAACACACTTCTACTATCTAAATCACCAAGGGGCTACAAAAAATCCTAGATTGTTTTGACATTTTCTGCAGTCAGAGGGGCTTGGAAATTAATGTGGCGAAACAAAATATATGGTCCTAAACCCTTGTCATTCCACAAGATCTAACCCCAAGCTTAAAGGGATCCCCTGGAACATGTACACACCTTTGAAGACCTCGGGCTGATCCTTGCACAACAGCTAGATTGGCTGTGCCATATAGAAAGATGCATGCTTAAATTAGAACAACATACTGGGGGGTTGGCTAAAGTGCAACCAGGTTCCCAATATCGCCCAATTTCACTGGTGATCCAAATATACAAACAGCAGGCCCTGGGAGTAAACCTTTATGGTGCAGGCATTGGGGTCATAAGGACATGGCTAAAATGGTATCTGCGGAAAATAGATTTCTGCGTCAGTTGATTTACCCATCAGTATCCCGCTCGATATGGGGCTCAGGTCCATCTCTGATGGGATTGGACTGAGACTATTATACTGGTGAAGGATCTGGGCCACCCCCAAGCTCCACTCTTACCGTGAGGGGCTGGAGAAAGTCCTAGGTATCTCTGGCTCAGGTAGCATACCTTGGATCAAGTATGTTAGAGCAACCCTGGTAAAGGAGGGTGAATAGGAACTTCTGGGATGATCCGCTGGCTGCCTCTCAATTTATAAATCAATTATAAAAGATAACTATGGGCAGCACAAATTGAGCCAATTGCAGACTCAATCTTTTTTTAGCCCCCTGACCGATTCCTTTCTTCTGACGAAGGAAAAATTAAAAATAGAACAGTTCCTTGATGAAATCAAACCCACAACAGCTAGAAAGCTGTACCTCCAGTTTTGGTATAGTACTTTACCGTTCGCCTCTTCCTGCTAAATGGGCCCTTACTCCTGAGTCAGCTAGGTGGGCATTCCCATCTTGTGGGGACATTAAAGAAAAGGAGGAGCATGCTCTGTTTTTCTGCCCAGCCTACCTGAATGTGAGAAGAAAATGGTTAGCTCCAGTTTGCCGGAATATAGGTTTTAGGAAATATGCAGAGGCCCTACGAATTCTGAAATCTGATGTGCAGCAAAGTTCAGTCTTTGTTGTCTCACGTTATCAGTTATTTATGTGGAGTATTAGGCAAAAGATGAGTCTCCACACAACCGGCCCAGACACTATGGAGGTAGTGTGCCTCCTCTCATCTTTACCCTTCAGAAGCACTTAGCACTTTATTTGGTAGAGTTGGAAAGGATACATTCGTTCTTATTGGTGTGAATTAAACAATGTTCTAAGCATTTGTCATACTGTAGTTCTGTTTTGGTCAATTTTAACAGATGGAATTTTTAAATTGTGCTTTTACAGCAGATTGCCGAAATAAAGATTTGATGATGAAATACAAAATATTTTTTATTATGAGGTGAAGACATATGTATATTGCTAGTAACATAGCCTCCAGAGCTATTTAGGAGCCTCCTACAGGAACAGCTGTATTCTCCTTCTAGGTGAATCATATAATGTAAAAAAAAGGCACATACTAATCGTCCCCATAAACAAATTTCATGATTGGAAATTGGAACTTCAGGGGTTACAAGAACAACAGCTAAACTTTTCTCTGGCCATCAAATAGGCAGGAATTGTAGCCAGCAGCTCTTGCTCTTGTATTTTTTGTTTAAATGAATGGTATGTAACAACCAATAAGCCATGATAAATCACAAAATCCATAAGTAGCTACATGCCAGCCTTTATCCAAATAACGTCCTTTGTGAAATAACATTACAGATGTATAGTATGGGATTTATACAGGACCATGCGGTATACCGGCCTATACGATTAGCCTATACGATTACTTAAAAAACAAATGTAAAAACTAGATAAAAGCAACATTAATGTCTTCCACATTTTAGATTCCGTTGTTCACCAGTAGAACACAGCAATAAACACGGTGACTTACACATAGAAACAAATGGGTTCCAGCACAGACAAACTTTACAGGTGAAGATGTCAAAAAGTATTGTCCATCTGTAAATACCATTTCAGTTACTGCAATCGCTAGAAAACATTTCAGCTCTGGTAGGTTATCAATCATAAGAAAACAAACTAGCATAATTTATTGTCTAAATGAACCGTTAAAAGAATTTATCTGCAGAACTAATAGAATATTCTTGACTTTATTGAAAAGGCAATCTATAAAACCTGGCTCTACATAAATTAATTATTGGTGCTGCTTCTCCGTGTATGGCTTTTTTGTCCAGGACAGGGTGCCCTCACGGGTAACAAAGTGCTTTATAAAACCAAATAAATAAAGGAATACAAAATATAAATTCAAATAACATTAATAATAATTTTAAATACATACCTATGTGTCCACCTCCAATGGTGTATGTCTTTCCTGAACCGGTTTGTCCATACGCGAAAACTGTTGCATTATATCCCTCAACCAAGGAGACTACCAGAGGCTTTATGCAAGTTATGTAAACATCATCTTGGGTAGACTTTTTGCCAAAGACATAATCAAAAGTGAAGACCCGGTCCTTTCCAATGATGACTTGCTGAGTGTTAGGGACCAGCCTAACACACACTTGCTGGTTGTGCAGAATTTCCTTGGACAAAAGCGGCCTTACTCTCACAGCAACCTTCACTGCAGTCTCTTCCATGTCAGTGACCCAAGTCTTCCCTTGCTTAATATGGATTGCTGTAAGGGAGGGAGATGCCTTCTGTGCTCGTCTTCATAATATCGTTACACAATCTAAAACAAATAAAAATGTTTACTGTAGTGCATGAAATCTGATACAAGGTTTTTTGTCTTTATTGTTTTTGCAAATATTACTTGAAATCCTTTAAGAGTGTGGGACAGCATTAGGGCAATTTTACAATGATCAAAATACTTTACATGGATAAAACATAATTCTATGTCATAAAACATAATTCTATGTCAGGACTAGGGACAAGGATTATGCATTTCTTTCTCTTTTATTTCTCACAAGCAACCTTGATAAGAAAACCAAACTACATTTCCCAGAACACCAGGGAAAAGAAGTAACAAAATGAACCAATCAACAGTCTTTTATTCTTTGAACAGACATGTGGGCTTCCTACTCCTGCTCTGCCTTCGCTGCTCCGGCAGCAGATAAGTATCTCTACATGTCCTCTTTCGTAGCATTTATTAACGCAGTTGTTTATTTTATACTGTTTTTGGCACTTTATATTTCATGTTTTTTATATTTTTGGCACGTTAGAATTCATGTCCCACAGGTTTAACTTTTGATCATGGAAATTGACTTTCCGATCCCTGTCAGGAAGGGGCCGTTTACCCGTGCTGAGGTTCTCTGACCATTAGATGGCCCGCTTTCGAGCAGCCAGGTCCCTTGCTACTCTCCTCATTGGTCATGGGGCCGCAATTTTTTTAGCCATTTTTATATAGAGCAAACTTTACCCAGAGGTGTCAGAGCGCTTTACAATAGAGCGAAGTAACTTACATAAGGAATGAGAGTAGCATGGAAGTAGGTACATCCACTTATAGGTACTCATGGTGAAAGTTACAAATTAACAAGTTACAGATACATTCAAAATTATTAAAAAATACGAAAAGGTGGCACGAATAGGCTAATTATACAAGCACAAAATACCTAATTACATAATTGAGCACTCGTAGGTGTCGTGTGGCAGTCAGGGCCATGACCTGGAATGAGGTGAATTATTCATAGAAGTGTCTTTAAAGAGAAGGGTTTTACGATCTGTTTTGAAAGTCCTGAAAGAGGCGGTGGTCCGAATGGTGAGTCCCGGGGGAAGCACAGTTGCAGACTAGTCTTCCCCCGGGGTCTTGCGCGCAGGAGAGGACCAGGTGGGGTCAAGGTGTGGGGTTTTAGGGGGTGGGTATGAGAATGCAGGGGAGGAAGGTGACTTCCTCTTCCTGCATTCTCAGCATCATCGGGAGGGTGTAGTTAAAAAAGGGGCTAGTTAGTTGTTAGCAACAAGGGTCTTGCAGGTTTTCGAGCGGGACTCACCGGGTAGAGAGCCAAGAGCCACTGGCCGGTGGTTTTGGGTGTCAGCGGGAGCAGAGTTCCGGAGGCTCGGTCATGGTGGCGGTTTCGGCTGAGGAGGTGAGAGACCTGAGGCTTTTGGGCCGCGCCGGCCGGGTAGATCTCCTCCGGCCCGGTGTTTTCAGTCAGGCGTGGGTGGGGATGTCGCGTGCCCCGTGGGCGGCTTCTGCAGGTGTTGCGGCAGCGGTAGTGGCCTGTTTGGATGAGCCGCTGCCGCATGGGAGAGGCGCGTCGGGGAGGGGGAGGGGCGCGGCCAAAAGGGAGCCCGGGCGCGGAGGTCGGCGTAAGAGCCTGCCTCCTCGGCTTGATTACAGCATTCAGGAGGTGGGAGGCCCTCGGGGAGCGGTGGGGCCCTCTGGGGAATTACCAGGCCGGACTGGCCAGCAGGCATTTGGGGAGTTGGGGCAGGGGGAAAAGTGGGCACCCAGCTAGGCACAGCAGCGGTTATTTGTGCGCAGGAGCATGCGGAGAGGGAGCTGGAGGTGGGGGGGGGGCCCAGGGCCTCGTGGTACTGGCACCTGTTTTCGGGGGGGAGCTTTGGGGGTGGGGGATGACATGGGGCAATGGGAGGACGTCCCATTGACCTCTCCAAGGGGTCAAGAGTTGGCCCCCAGTGCCTGTGAAGGGAGTTGTGGTGACCCCATGGTTGAGGGAGCTGGAGAGGGGTGGGGGGGGGGGGCGTCTGGTCCTTCTATGGAGAGGAGACCTTGGTTGCAGCTGCCAAGTGTGGGGGCCCGGGAGTATTCCCCCCCCTCCTTCCTCGGTGGGAGTCATTGGCCTGGGAGGATAGGATTAGGGAGCAGCGTCTCCTGGTGCAGCAGACGGAGGCGCGTTGCGCAGAGTTAAATGCAGCACAGGGAGGGGCGGTCTGGGAGGACGAGGCTGAGGGGCCCCCCACGCCCACTTCGGAAGAAGAAAGGTGGGCTGAGCAGGAAGAGAGGGTTAGGGTAGGCCGGGACAAGTGGGGGTGGGGTGGCAGAACTAAGGGGTCGCGGGCCGAGACAGGGACGGCCAGGATGGCTTTGAGGCCCGATGGTGCCGGGGCTCGCCCAGGTTGGAGCGACCTGGTGGGTTGTAGGGGATCCAAGCCGGCGGAGTTCGGTAGAGTGCTGGGTGGCAAGGCGGGGCGCAAGACGGCCTCAGGACGCCGGCTTGAAGTAGCAGGGGGGTCCGCGACGGCCATCCCTCTGGCGCAGGAGCGGGCAACGGCGTCGTGTGTGGCGAGTGGGGGTGTTCTGAGTGGCTATAAGAGTAAGGGTGTGACGAGAGCGGTGAGAGAGGTGTTGTGGGCACCTGTGGATGTGGAACCTGAAGTGGAGCTGGATTATGATGAGGAGAGTGACGAGCTGGAAGATGAGGAGGTGAGGGATGACAATGACAGGACAGGGGGGGTGAGGTGCAACAGTGAAGTTGGTGTTTTGCAGGACCCCACGCTGTCGAAGGGTAAGGCGAAGGCTGAGACCACCAAGGCCACCAACACCAAAGGGCGGTCCAGAGAGGCGCACGCGTCATTGTCAGGTGAGGGGGATGGTGGGCAGCTTGGGATGGTGGGCCAAAAGGGGGGAGGAAGAAGGCCTGCAGGTCGGTGGGTGTGGGCGAGGGTCTGTGGAAGGTTGTTGAAGTGCTATCGAAGGTCAGATCCAAGGGGGGTGACACACTGGAAGGGATGAAGACGATGGCCACGGCGGGGGTGCAGACGGACAAGGCGGAAGGGAAGGAGGACAAGGGGAACAAGAGTGAGGACAAACACCAGAAAAAGTTACCTTACATGGGTTTGGCTATGCCCCTGGGGTCACATTTGTCTGAAAAGACAAAGAGCAGAATTTGGAAACACGAGTATGTAGATGTTTTTCAATTATTGCACAGGGAGGTGCAAGCGAAGGAAGGGGCTAAGGAAGAAGAATGGGAGCTGACTAGACGGCCCAGGGTTCCGGTAATCATGGAAAATTGGACGTCGGCGTTTCTTATTTATGCTAGTATTTACTGCAAGAAACACTTGGACAGGGCCATAGCACTCCTGAAGTATATGGACATCATTAGGAAAGCCCAGATGCATTTTGGGGGTTTTGCCTGGCTGAGTTATGACGAAGAGTTTCGAGCCAGACTTAGCGTGAACCCGGACAAGCCTTGGGGGGAGGTGGATCAAGAGTTATGGATGCAGTGGATGGCGTCCACGCACTCATCGGCGTCTACTCACACGGCCAGTGGCCTGCCGGTCACTTATCGGTCTTTACCGCCGTGTCCCGCCCATAGCGGGGCGGGAGAGTCTACCACCGGTACAAGAACCGCAGGTCCACACGCTAAGCCAGGTAGCAACAACACCGGTGCATGTTGGAGTTACAACAGGGGCTACTGCTCCCGGTACCCGTGCAAGTTCAAACATGAGTGCTCCAAGTGTGGAGGGAGGCATGTCCTTACCCAATGTTTCACCTTGGTCACGCCGTCAGAGCAGTGGTGAAATGCGAAAGGAAGGGAACAGTCTGGACAGAAGGGTGCCTACACCAGTTTAGGTGGAGGTGATGGCCCCATGGCCCTCGTGTTACCCAGACAGGAAGGCGGCTTTGCGGATTCGATGGGGTTTCACAGAGGGTTTCCGGGTGGGCTATCAGGGACCTCGGGTGCGGAGATGGGCGGACAATCTGAAATCAGCCAAGGAATTGCCGGAAGTGGTGGCGGCCAAGTTGCAGAAAGAAGTGGATGAAGGGAGGATAGCAGGCCCATTTGTCGACTGGCCAGTTGACGATTTGATCATCTCCCCATTGGGAGTGGTGCCTAAGAAAGAAAAGGGTGAGTTTCGCATGATCCATCGCCTCTCGTGGTCGGAAGGGCAGTCTGTGAATGACTTCATCGCAGAGGCAGACTCGAAGGTGATCTATGCATCAGTTGATGATGCGATCCGCCTAGTGAGGGTGTGTGGGCCGGGGGCGGAATTGGCAAAGTGTGATGTGAAATCTGCTTTCCGCCTGCTGCCAATACACCCCACGGATTTCTCTCTACTAGGGATGCAGTTTGCAGGGGCCATCTACGTGGACAAGGTGCTGCCCATGGGGTGTGCGATTTCCTGTGCGCTATTGGAGATGTTTAGCACATTCTTGCAGTGGGCTTTTACACAGATCAGTGGTCATCGGGACGTTACTCACTATCTGGACGACTTACTATTTCTGGGGAGGGCCCATTCTGGGGATTGTGGCAGGGCACTGTCGCAATTCCAGGAGATGTCACAGCGGTTAGGAGTCCCCTTGGCGCCTGGGAAAACAGCAGGACCTAGCTGCAGCCTGCCATTCCTGGGAATTGAGCTGGACTAAATTCATTGGATAGCTCGACTCCCTGCCGCGAAAGTGTCGGAAATACAGGCGTGCCTCTTGTGGGCGATCGGGGAAAAGAGGAACGCGTTGAGGGCAGTGCAACAACTGCTGGGGTTCCTGAACTTCGCATGCCGGGTGGTGAGGGCTGGACGGACGTTCTGCAGACGGCTCGGCATGGTCATGTCAAGGGCAGTTTTACCACACCACAGGGTCCGGATTTCCATGGGGGTCCGGGCGGACTTGAGGACATGGCTGATGTTCTTGAATGATTTCAATGGGGTGTCCCTGGATTTTGAGGATGACAGGATGGTTTGGCAGGTACAAATTTATTCCGGTGCAGCTGGAGCAGCGGGTTTTGGGATCTTCTGGGATGGCCGGTGGTGCTCTGAGGAATGGCCAGCTCATTGGGTAAAGCAGGGGAGGAGCATTGCGTTTCTGGAATTTTTTCCCTTGTTGGTGGCACTGGAGGTGTGGGGGTCCGAGTTTCGGAACAGGTCCGTGCTTTTCCATGTGGACAACATGACTGTTGTCGAGTTGGTCAATCGACAGAGGGCAAGGGATCTGAGAGTGCTGCGCTTGTTGTGGAGTTTCATGCTGAAATGTCTGAGATTGAATGTGGTGTTTCGAGCCAAGCATGTCCCTGGAGCGAATAACAACATTGCGGATGCTTTGTCTCGTTCGCAGTGGCAGCGGTTCCGGCGATTGGCACCAGGAGCAGATCAGTTCAAGACCGAGCTGCCGGACGGCATCTGGGCCTTGGGGGAGTGAGGGTAATAGGCCTGGTGGAGAAATCTATAGCCGATACCACAAGTCGGACCTACAGACTGGCATGGGCGGAGTTTGGATCCTTTATGGGATGGCGCGGGGATTCTGAATTTGGAGATCGCTCAGCTGTGGAACAAGGAGTGTTGCAGTTTGCATTATATTGCATTGACAAGGGGCTGTCTTCTGCGACGATTGCGGGAAAGTAGGCGGGAGTGTCTTTTTACTGTGGTTTGTTTTTTGTTTTTGACCCTACGAAAGATGTGATTATAGGTAGGGTACTCAGAGGTTGGGGCAGGGAGAGAAGGGGGAGGTGTTGAGGGAGGCGATTACTTTTGACTTGTTGGTACGATTGGTTGAGGCGTTGCCACTGTGTTGTTATGATGGTTTTGAGGTTAGGGTTTTTCGTTTGTGCATGTTATGGATGTTTTTGGGGGCCTTTAGTGTCTCTGAGTTGTTGGGGACAAAGAAGGTGTGTGGCAGAAGGTACAATGAGATCAGGTTGGATGCGGGTCGTCTGGGGATTTGGCTGAGACAGTCTAAAACGGATCAGTTGGGAAGAGGAAAGTGGGTCTGGTTGTGTGAGAGCGGTTGTGGGGGAGTGTGCCCAGTGGCTGAATGGCAGAACTTTTTACTGAATACACGGGCAGCGACTGGTGAGATTTTTTGTCATGCATCTGGGGCAAAGGTGACGGCGGCACAGTTATTGGTGGTTCTGCGCATGGCTTTGAGGCGGTTGGGTCTGGACCTGGCGGGTTTTGGGACGCATTATTTCCGTATTGGGACAGCGACAGCGGCAGCACGACTGGGTTGGTCCAGGGATAGGATTCGGCAGATTGGGAGGTGGAAGTCTAGGTCCTGTGAGCGATATGTCCGAAAATGGTGGTGCTTGGCCTGGCGCAGTGCCTGCCGGGGGGTGGATGAGGGCAGAGCGTTACAGGATGTGTTACTAACGCCTTTTTCTCCCGTAGGTTGCGTGGGTGGAGGGGGCCAAGACGGTCACATGGATCGTGGGGCATTCGTTCGTGCATTGGGCCTCCAAGTATGCAGAGCAACAGGTGTACAGCCATAACCTGGAACTCAAAGGACAATATCATGAGGTGCATTGGTGGGGAAAAGGGGGATGCGATGGGGGACACTATTGCCCTGGCTCGCGAAGATGGTCCCCCAGAAAGGATGCCCTGATCTGTTGATAATCGTTTTGGGAGAGAACGATTTGATTCGGCTGTCGGGTTTGGCGCTCTTACAGCTGAAGCAAAGAGACTTGGAGGTATTAAAATACAGGTTGGCCAGTACATGCATTGCCTGGATGGAATTTGTTCCTCGAAGAGTGTGGAGGGGGGCAATAAAACATGGGGCGGTTGAAAAAGCACAACGGAAATTAAACAGAGAGATGCGGGTTTTTTGTGGGAAAAAGGACATTCAAGTGATTGCTCATGCTGGACTGCGACTGGAGGATCCACTACTGTTTAGGGACGACGGTGTGCATCTTTCGAGGCTGGGGAACGCATATTATATGATGGAGATGAGGGATGTGGTCAGCAAACTGTGGAATGAGGCGATTTGGTGTCATAGGAATGCTTGAGTGGGGGCGAAAGATGCACAGATGAACCCCCGGGGTGGGGGGGCAGGTAACCGCCCTAAAATGGGAGGAAGGCGACTTCCTCTTCCTGCATTCTCAGCATCATCGGGAGGGTGTAGTTAAAAAAGGCCACCCACCCACCCTGCAGTTACTAGGGTTCGGGAATAGGGTTAGCGAAGCGTGCCAGTTTAGGACGGGCTGCAGGGTTAGCAGTACTTGGAGGGGTAGGGGAGTCAATAGCGGGTGCACCCATCCCTCGGGGGGGAGAGTGAATGATGGGGGGAGCTGGAGGCATGAGTGTAATGCCAGATGATACCGGGGAGGATGCTAGGAGAGATCTGTGGAAATGGATGAAGAACGGAACGGGTCATGGAGGAGAATGAGAGGTGAGTTTGGACTGGGTGAAGAGAGTGAATGGATGAAGAGTTGATGTTGGGGGTTTTGGTTATTGGTTATTTGTTGTTATTTGGTTATTGATTAGGTTGTGCAGCCTGGTCCTAATAAATGGCCTTTTACGCTCAAGACATCAGCGTGGTCTGTTTATTGCGCGAGGATTGAAGGTAGCGAATTCCAAATTATAATTGCATTACCTGAGAAGGATTGTGCCACAAGTCTTTCCCTTTTGAAAGCTGGAGGTTCGAGCTATACATTTTCAGCATTGCGTGAAGGTCTGGAGCCGTTTGATATTTTGAGTTTGTTGGAGTGAGTGACACTTTTCCCTCAAGAGAGTGGTGAGGGCACTCTGAGCGCATATCGGCAGCTCCGCAACCATTGAACTGAGATTTTCCCCTGCGGTCCACATCTCCCGGACGTTTTTTTTCCTCGCGCTGAGCGACCGCTCGCCAGCACAGAGGGAAACATTAGTAGGACCCATCCCCATAGACTGAAGCGTGACGCCCCATCTCGGCGTCAGTACTAACCTGATAATTGCATTAACCTCTGCAAGGTTTCCCATGCTTTGCCATTTTAACAACTGATAAAAAAAACCTTTGTCTCATTAAAATCCAGTCACCTGCACTACTAAATATTCCCACGGGGACCTAATATAGATTGGTTCAACAATCACACTGTTGCCTTCTGGCACCATTATATGTTAATCCAAGGCCTAAAATGTATGAAGAGCACAACAGTTCTTACCTCCAGGAGGACGAGGTGGAATTTATTCCTTTTGACCATAAAGTAGAGGCAGTGGATGCCCCAGTACAAAGAGCCGTATGTTCAGCCCCAGAGCCTCTAGAGAGGATATTACTGCAATTGGCAGCTTGCCGACCAGAACCCCTCCCTTGGAGTGAAGACAAATCTGCAAAGTCTGGGTCCTCAAGGGCAATCCCCCCTCCCTCTTTGAGGGAGAAGTCAAAGAGTCCCAGGTACTCAAACAACACTTAAGACGTCCTTGATTGCCTAAAAAAGACCTTTCTGGCCAACAACGTTAATCTTCTACGGGGGAATCTCTCAAAATGGGATCCCCATTACTATCCTCAGGTGTCCGTCTCTCTTAGTTTCTCCTCCTCCTGACTCTGACAGAGACAATGAATCTGACAGACCCTAAATATGACAGACAAGTCCTTGGTCCAGACACCACTCCAGCTGATTCTAGCCTAGTAGATATACTAGACCCAGATGATATCTACCACCCTTGATCTTCTGAATGGGTTTTGGCAGATAAAGTGGTCACCTATGTAGCAGATCACCTCTGGAAATCACTGGACAAGGAGGGGAGCGGCAGACTGCGCAAAGAGTGCCCTCACCCCTCTTTGGATGGTAAACCGTCACTCACTCCAGAAATAGATGCAAAAATTGCCACTTTTCTTGCTAAATATATTAAAGACCCCAAAAAGGGAATCAACAGTTTTTGACACTCCTGTTAAGATAAATTATTGGGCATTGCTGGCCCTCAATTAAGATTCTGAATATGGCAGAGGAGGCTAAACAATCGAGAACCCTCCTTTCCCCTGAGACTCTCTCTAAGTGAGCACAAAGAGCTATAGTTTTCCTGGGGAATTGTAATTGTGCCATCTCTATGGAAAGACGCAGATCCCACCTAATAAATATTACTACGATGGGGGACCTGGATCATATGGAAGCTAGTACTGTCGCCCTGGGGGATGGGGGCTTTTTGAAGACCCCTTCATAAAAGAGCTTGGCATAATTGTTGCTACATTTACTTCACTAGATACGGCCCAAGTGTCCATTAAAAGGTGTTTGCATCTAAGGTTTTCCCCAGGGCTGGCAGAGGAAGCGGGCACTTAGCCGGTAGCTTGACCTGCAGTGCTTCTCAAAGAGCCCAATACTCCTGGAGGAGAAATTGACAGGACCAAGCGAAATTCGTGGGTTCCATCCCTGTACGAGGCGCAGGCAGATCTAGCTAATCCAGACACATTTCACAAGGAAATTCCACGGCCAATTCCTTTTCTGGTAAGTGCATCAAACGCCCTTCAAACACCTCTGGGGGACAGACTGGCACTTTTTCTCCACAAAAGGAGACATTTTGCGGTGCAAGAGGGTACTTGCCACTCATATGCGTGCAACACGTGGTCGCGGCTTGACTACTGGCTGGCGACTACTGACGTCAGCACCTGGACTACGCGGGTGGTGCATCTCCCGCGCACACTGTCTGATCACTCCCCAGTGAGCTTCACTACGGCTATGCCCGCGTACCTATCTCCGCAATTCCAATGGCGTCTGCAGTCGACTGAATTGCTTGATCCCGTGTTTCGGGAGGGTGTTCGTGATGCAATTGAGCACTATTTTACGGAAAATGTGGGGTCTGTGTAGACGCTCGGCGTTCTGTGGGAAGCCTTTAAGGTGACCATAAGGGGGGTGTGTATAGGCCTCCAGGCTGGTGTGCTTCGGTCGCTTCGGGATTCCATGCGCCGTTTAGAACTTGAGCTGGGGCCTCTGGAGCGAAATTATGCTGAGTACCAAGATCCTGCTGTCTTGGCTACCCTGCGCTCTAAAATTACGGCGTACAACGAATTAGCAGATCGGGAGGTGAGACATATATCTCGACGATGGCAAGCTAGATGCTATGGGGAGGGGGGCCGACCTGGGCGCGCTTTGGCCAGACGCAGCACAGAACCGTGTATGAAGAGTTGTGCGGTGCACACTATAGTGGAAGGTGGGGAAACTCATTGTGACGCGCCTGGGATCCTTGTGGCCTTTGTGAGGCATTAAAAAGAGTTGTATGGTGGTCGTCAGACGGCTGCGGAGGATGAGATCAATCAGTACCTGGACGACGTAGCATTGGTATGGCTGTCACGGAGACATCAGGATTTTCTTATGCATCCGCTGACGTCTTATGAGATCAGGGAGGCAATCGCTGCATTGCCTAATGGTAAAGCCACTGGCACCGATGGGTTGCCTGCGGAGTTTTATAAAGAGTATGTGGATCTACTGGTGCCCCAATTGAAAGCCATGTTTGCGGAGGCGCATGAGAACCAGCGGCTTCCAGACTCACTTCGAGAGGCCTTGCTAGTAACTCTCCTGAAGCCTGGGAAACCGCCTGACAGCTGTGACTCCTACCGGCCCCTATCCCTGATGAATACTGATGTCAAGATACTTGCAAAGGTGCTGGCCACCAGACTGCGTCTCCTGATCTCGGTGATGGTGCTGCCCGACCAATCTGGGTTCATCCCAGCCCGTTCCACAGCGCACAATCTGCGGACATTGTTTGCGGTGATACATCTTCTGGAGCCCAAATTGCCGGCTGCGGCTGTCCTGCTGGATGCCGCGAAGGCATTTGACTCCATCGCTTGGAGTTATATGTTTGTGGTGTTGCACCGGATGGGGGTGCTGTACATATTTACAAATTGGATTAAACTGCTCTACACGGACCCGGTGGCCAGGATTCGGGTTAACGGGCGGACTTCAGACACGCTACCCATTCACCGCGGCACGCGCCAGGGCTGCCCTCTGTCGCCCCTGCTTTTTGCGGTGGTGATGGAACCATTGGCATGTATCCTGCGGCAGCGACATGCTGAGGCTGCTTTGCGTTTTCTGCAGCGGCCGTTAGCAGTATCTATGTATGCGGATGATATGGTCCTGTATGTGCGTGAACCGGCGGCCCACTTGGCACGACTGATCCGAGAATATGTGAGGTTTGAGTGGTACTCGGGCCTCGCCATCAACTGGAACAAATCGGTTGTGGTATCCCTAACGGCTAGCACTACGCAGGTTACTCTTGACTACCCTTTAGAATGGACGGATGAGCCCGTTAAGTATCTGGGTATCTGGGTGCATAGGGACCCTCAAGTAGTACTTCGCAGCAATTATGGTACGGCAATCTCTCGGCTTGAGGATCAGGTGTCTCGGTGGATCAGGCTGCCGCTTACATTTGCTGATAGGGTTGCTCTCATTAAAATGGTGGTCCTACCGAAATTTTTGTATTTCTTCGTGAATATCCCCATTTGCCTCACGCAGCACTTTTTTGCCACGCCGCGCTCCTTGCTCATCACGCTGGCTTGGGGGGGTAAGAAGCCGAGGATACGGTGGGAAACACTCACGAAGCCGTATGAGATGGGGGGTTTTGCTGTACCAGATATGCGCTTGTATTATCTGTGTGCTCAGGCACACTATGCATATTTACTGGCAGAATGCTCCACCATTCACGCCGCATGTTGCGGTGGAAGCGGGTGCAACCCACCCTATCCCTCTTCGGGCGATCATTGTGAACAGCACCACGGTTCTTGAGCGGGGTGAAATAGACACGGTGAAATGTACCTATTTAGCCTGGCAGGAGCTCGGACGCCGGTCTGGGAGGTTGCCGCTGTATGCGCCGGCGATGCCATTGGTTCACCACATGGCTATATCGATGACTGGGGAGGCCGGCTCCCTTAAAGAGATGCATACGGCTGGAGCGCACACTATGGGCGACGTCTTCCCTGATGGGCGATTCATCTGCCTTCGGGACTTTGTGGGGGATAGGGAGCGTATCTCCATGCTGACTTTCATTTACTGCAGACTACGGGCTGCGTTGCACTCACATTACCCCGGCTTCCCAGACGAACCACTGGCGCTTGGCGCCCTGCAATTGTTATACACCACACAAACCAGTACGAAGTTGGTTTCCAGATTATATAGTGCCTCACAACAAGAAGAGGGGCCTGCGGAGTCGAGCTCACTGGCCAGGTGGAATGCTATCCTACCGCAACCGCTCACAGACAAAGAGTGGGAGGTTTGTTGTTGGATGACGGCGCAGTTCGCTGCGAATGGCAATCTTAAATATATACATTTAAATATCTCCATCAGGTATATTATACACCAATGCAACTGTATAGGTGTGGATTGCGTGCCTCGCACTGTTGTAAACGCTGTGGGGCTGACGACGCAGACTTTCTGCACTTGGCATGGTCCTGTTTAAAGGTGGCAAAATTTTGGGGTGAGGTCACAGATGCATTGACGAAAATGGTTGGTGAACATATTGAATGTATTATGAAAATTTGCCTACTAGGTAATGTGCTTCATATTAAGTCTGCAAGTCGTAAATTTGTGGCACTGACGTTGCAATTGGCTAAGCGCAGAGTCGCGCTCCATTGGGATGGGCGGCCGGCGCCGCGCCTGACATGTTGGCTACAGGACATCACTTATTGCCGGGACCAACTTACCTGCTATGCTGAGGAACTGCCAAGTGTGTCCCGCCCACGGGACATATGGGCCCCTTTTACTGCTTATATGCTGGCACATGATGTTACCTGAGACATTCCGAATGCCTGATTTGTCCCATTTCTTTGCATATGGCTATATTCATATTTCAATACTGGTTTCATTTGCTTGGTACCCTGCTGATTGACCAATATGTATTCTGTAGGTTTATACCAAGGATGGCATGTTCCTTTGTTGGTTGTTTGTATGCCAAAGTATCAATAAAAACTCAATAAAAAAAAAAAAAAAGGATGTAACAGATTTTAAGCGGCTATGGTAGGGAAAACCTCGAGGTCTTGAATTTGTTGCCTGTGTTCTAGACAATCATTGCCCACACATTCATGGTCCAATTCAGAAAGTGCTGAACGAGGGCCTGCCACTTCTAAACAGATCCGAACGGGTCTCCTGCAATAAAGATTCCAAGAGTTGCAGCTTCTTTTTGAGGAGCCTTCCTGTGACATAATTGATATTTCTGGAATTGTTCATGCACCAGTTAACTCTTCATATGAAGTCTTTCAGTTTAAACAAATAAAAAAATGAAAGGCCCTTAACTGAAAAAAAAAGGAGACATTTTACTTCTGATGCTTGGGTACTACAATCACAGGGTTTCAGATGCAGTTCTGCAGATCCCCTTTCAGGCTAGACAAGGAAGAGGTGTGGTGCCGCGGCCAGGGTGACTGACTCCGGAAACTGGGGATCACGGTTTGATCCCCGGCGCCGGCGGCAGATTAGCCCAGCACCATGTGACTCTGGGCAATAGCTTGCTTAATCTTCCCGACAGCCCCCAGCGCCTAGAGACCCTTACGGGTGATTATTAGCGCTTTACAAATGTGGATTATAAGAACCTCTTGCCCATTGGTGTTTTCAGAGGCACAATCCACTCTTATAGATCAAGAGGTGAGGGAGTTAAAGGCAAAGCATGCCATTACAAGGTCCTAACTACATCCCTGCTGGTTTCTCAGCAACCTCTTTGTGGTGGAAAAGAAGGATAAGGCTTTCCACTTGTGAGAAATCTGCGAGATTTCAACTAATGTGTTGTTTAATGTCACTGCAAGATGGAGGGACTTTCATCTACTTCAGGATATACTTCTTCCAGGGCATTGGCTAGTTTGCTTAGACCTAAAGGACATGTATCTCACAATACCCATTTTCAAACCTCATCCCAGGTTCCTTCAGTTCATTAAGAGGGAACAGCTCTATGAATTCCAAACTTTACCCTTCGGCCTTTCGTCGGCACAGTGGTGCTTTACGAAAGTCCTCAAAGTGGCAATGGAGTTACTCAGGATGCAGGCATTCGCATGATCGTCTATCTGGACGACATTCTTCTCATGGACCAATCACGGGAGAAACTGAGGTCCCATCTTGCAATAACAACTACACTCCTGGAGGAACTGAAGTTTGTCATCAACAGCAAAAATCCTCCATGATCCCTGACAAATCTGTCAACTTTCTGGGCTTTGCCATTGCCAAACAAGAAGACACCAAGATTTGCTAAGAAATCAGGAAAACGGTGGCCAGACAGAAGTCCTCCCAAGGCATCTAGCGAGGATTGTGGGATTACTCTCTTCCTCCATCCAAGTGATCTCCATGGGACCTCTACACTACAGTAAGGGCCTCACATACTCCTCACAAGTCATACTCTCAGATGATGCCAAAGAGGAGCTTCAATGGGAGTTGAGCCACATAAAAGCATGGAGCGGGAGAGCTATCTTGAGCTCAGACACGGACTCATGATAGAGTCGGATGGCAGCCATTTTGGAATGGGGCACCACTTGTAGCGGATTATCTACAGGAGGAAGCTAGTCCAAGCAGAAAAAATTATTCCATATTAATTGCCTGGAACTTCTTGCTGGATCATTTGCTATCAAATGCTGGACCAATGAGAGGGCCTAATGCTGAATACTACTGAAGATGGAAATATGTCCGCAGTACAGTACATAAACCATCTAGGCTGTTCTCGATCCAAGATCCTCACGGACATAACGAAGAAGGTCGGGTACTTCTACCTAGTCAATCAGGTCTCAGTGACAGTAGAATACCTGCCTGCGAATGCCAACAAAGTGGCTGATTGATACTCAAGATTCCTTAGGGACTCAAGCGGATGGCAATTGGACCCAATAATATTTCAGTCTAAGCAAGATCTGGGGTCCCTTCTCGGAGGACCTCTTTGAATCCTGGCTAGATCGTAGGATCCCCAGGTATTTCAGTTAGAGACCAGATCTAGAGGCGACGGTGACAGATACCTTCCTTCAGAATTTGCAACCAGAGAAAGGTTGTGCCTTACCACCATTCAAGATGATTAAGAGAACATCAACACAAATCAGGAGCCAACAAGCGGATGTCATCCTTATCACAACGATTTGGAGATTTGAGATTTGGAGATCTCAAGTGTGCATTCCAGCTCTTCTGGAACTTTTCTGGGATTCTCCAATCTGACAACCTCGCCATCCTCATATTCTGAGGAGCCTGGAAGGACTACCACATCACCTGGTCCTAGAAGGCAAAGTGTATCTGATGGCCAGGAGGATTACCAGGGACAGTGGAAAATCCGAGGTCTTTCGGAACATGCTCAGACACTCATCCTTAAAGAATGGGCTGACAACACTACCAAAAGGTATAAGTAAGCCTTGAAAAGAGGGCTGCATTGGTGTGTGCAACAACACCTGGATCCTGTGCGGTCCTCCACTGTTCAAGTGCTGAATTTCCTATCAGATTTGGTGCTACAAGGTATGGCTTATAGGTCAGTAAACACCTTTTGATCAGCCATATCAGCGAGGCACTTTCCCATTGATGGAATACAAGTGGGGGAATACCCATTGGTAAGGAAAATTCTCAGAGGTATCAGATTGTCTCTTCCCAAGAACCAAGATTCTCTCGTCTTTGGGATGTTTATAATGTCTGAAACCTGTTTTTATCGTGGCCTCAACACAAATACCTGAACAGGAAGAAAAAGACTAGCAAATTGGCAATGTTGCTGTGCTTGGTGTTCTACAGAGTTTCAGATGTTAGAGCACTGGATATATATTGCCGAATGTATACTCTTGGGTTATGTTTACTGTGTGCAGGAGTAGAAATACTCATACGAGTCATTTCACACCCAGCGTTTGATGAGTGCACAAAAATTGTGTGTTGTGCAATGCCTGAAAGCGTAAGACTGGATGACTGATTAACCAGACCCATGGAAGAATGCCAATTGCTCATTTCAATTTTTAAAAATTTCAAAGCCGTCTCATCTTCTTGCATGACCCTCCAGATGGGTCAGGTGGGTCATGCAAGAAGCAGGTATAGATACCAAACTTTTTGGAGCGCACTCTGCGCAAGGTGCCATGGCCTCAAAAGCCTTTCCTGTTGAGGTGAGGATTGAGAGCATTCTGAATTCCGCTGACTAGTTTTCATATTCAACATTTAAGAGGTTTTATTTCACATCTATTGTGGATGTGGCCACTCTAGTGGTAAGTAAGCTCTCAACATACATAACCCTTGTCTCCAGTCCAGACATAAAATGAAAAACGTCCTAGCAAACATAAAGGAAAATTTCAATTCTATTAAGTATATGGAGGCGAGGATTATCCCTCCACTTAGACTTGGGATATTCTAATTTCCCACCTGTATACCTCAATCTGTTGTCTAACTATGGGTTGGGAAGTAACTTTGTTTATCAGTAGGTAAAAGAGCTATACCTTCTAATGGCATTGTATTTCATTATATTGGAAACAAATAATGATTTCTATTGTAGCGAACTATTATCGGGAACTGAACAGAAGACGGAGTAAGTCTATGTTTGGGAAATACAAGACAGCTGTCATGCAAAGAAAGAGGAGAGGTAGGCAGCTCACTCACCATTTCAAAGGATGAAAGTCTGTTGATTGATTCATGTTGTTACTTATTTTAGTTTGGTTTTCTGATCAAGGCTGCAGGAGAGAAGTAAAGGAGAAGGAAATGCCTAATCCTTACCGCTGTGTCCTTAGTAGAATTGAAACTTTTCTTTGCTAGGAAATGTTTCATTCATTATTACATACCTATCAAAGTCTTTCATAGACAGTAAAATAGCTAAATACACTTACAAAAGCATAAAAACAAGAAAGAATGGAACGAGATGAAGGATTGGGAAACTAATCGTTTGGTTGTTTCCTAATAAGCAGAACAGAAAGAGCATTTAAGTGAGAAAATAACATATCCAAATAGAGAGAAGAGTTATGAAAAAGGAGCAGGTAAGGGTAAGACCTCCTGCTCATGTATGTGACTTCTAGTCTGAACTTCATCATACTCCACTGCCACTGCACATTTCCAAAATCTTTTGTTGATCAGTCCCATAATACAGTAAGCAGACATATATCACTTTGTGAGTAATAACAGATCCATGCAAGTACAGTGAGCCTGTAGTTATTTTAGGACTGGAGTAATATTGTTATGTGGTTATAAAGGCCTAAGACGAGGGAAACCACCATATTACATGTGTTGGAATTCCAGCCCAGGAGAGATATTAATGTGGCTGGAGTTCCTCTGTATTGCAACTTTAACTACAGGAACAGCATCTTGGATTGCTTTCAACTTCACAATGAATCCGGTTTACCTTCCTGAGAAGGATGATGGCCTGCTCTACACAAGAACGGGCTTCCAGATGAAACATACACACAAGTAATTGGGGAGTTAGATCACCCTATGGTATTCTGGCAGAACCACACCCCCTAAGCCCACTAGGTTAGGAAGTGCTAGGTAAGAGTATACTTATGATTATACATGTATGCTTATAATCAATGTAACAACACAACGGTTGAATTGTTCATCTTTTTTTATGATTCTAGAAATGCTGATTACTCTGTTCTGTTTCCTTCTATTAATCATTGCAGCGCACGTATTTTATACATGAATCACAATGCTTCAACAAATGATTGAAATGCCAATTTGAGTATTTCTTGGGTGTCCCTTTGGGCATGCATAAGTTACTAACAAAAGGGACTGATCTGTTTCCACAATTTCCTTGGGGTATCAGAGTTGTCTTATTCAAAGGTTGCACATGCCTTCCGGTTCTTTGTAAGCTTTAGAGGTCCAAAGAGTGCACTGTGAGTTAGCCAAGAATAAGGCCAACATATCCTGATGGTGTGCATGGAATCAGTCTTGCACAGGTTTTAATGTTAATGTTCTCCAAATGCACAGTCCTACTGATAAAGTATGAACCATACAACAAGGCGCCACCAACGTTCTAGCTTGGGTTCTTATTTAATGGGTCTCCCGAGTAGTTTTTCTTTATGTGCCCAAAGACCCTACTTACCAGTTAACCAGAGACGTCTGTGGTGTTAGGGAAATAATCTTCCTCGGCAAAGTAGGGAACCCGTATTTCTGGCTGTAGGTTTTTTAAGCTTGAATCTTTAAAAGGATCACCCCACAGAGGTACTCTCTCTGAATTCCAGATTTTCACATGGCTAATCCAGCACAAGTGGCTCTGCCACTAAATTGCAGACATGAACTCTGACAAATGTTATTACACCATGGGCTCACCCTGACGGATGGAGATGTTAGCTTTGTGGTAGAAGCCCACGAAGCATAAAGAACAGCGGTATACTATTCCTGAATCACATTCCCGGCAGTAAATGCAGACACACCGACTTTTCACACATAAACTGAAGCACAAGTACCAAACAACTATAGACCATATGAGGACTTAGAAATACCATTGACATATCAGGAAAACATTAATTGGGTGCTAGACGCCCTACCACATACAATAAAAAATGTCACACTAGGTCCCCTCAGTAATGAGGGAGCAACATGGCCAGTCCTATCCAGTTACACACCTTATCCGGATATAAGAACCTTTACAGCTCCAGAGCTACGTGTACTATACACAGGTATAGTTACATTATATCAGCGACTAATACAATTTGTTATGTGAACCATTACAGAAAACCCAGCAAGGGCTGTTCAAGCTGCTCAACCACAATTGGCGATACCTAGAATTAGTCCAGTAACTATTAATGCAATAATGGGTAAAGGTCCTGTCAGGCAGGATGAGATTCCGTTCTGGATTGCAAACATAGAATTCTCACAAAGTGCCTACCATTAGGGATGGTTCCCCCGATGGAAGACTGCGTCACTTGGGGCACAGTCTTTACTGAAGTATATATCATAACACATGGTACAACATCATTATCTGTCTTGCCAGAGGTGCTAAAACATATTCAAAATGAATATGGGGCAGTCCCTGCCCTGGATTTGGGGATGAAATTAATGGGTAATCTTGCTACAGTATCCTCAAATATATTAAGTAACATAAAAGAGAAAGCAGCTGCATTAGCGGTCTGCTAGCAACTCGTGCAGGTTCCTCCAGTAGACCAAGAGCACAAACTACCTAAAATGATTGCAGAAACCTATTCTTCAATAGGTCAAGATAATTTAGGGGCCAAACCTAATGAACCACAATTAAAGGGGAATTCTGAAAGATTAACTCGAAACAAGCCCCAGAGTCTTCAAACAAAAAACGCTGGGGGGAAAAAAAAGAAATGACTAAACCATAGGGTGGATCTCCTCAACAGGAGTCCTCTGATAAGCGCTATAACTTGCGCAACTGTGGTACAATTAAACAGCCTGATAGGTATCAGGATACTGATACTTGTCCTCGCTCCTTTCAGAAATCCTCCAAAAAATGGTCGGAGAGAGGAGGACATTCATAGCGCAGATCAGAGGAGTATGTGAAACCAAAGAAGGACTCACATCGCTCTTCTGACTTCATAATAAAAAATGAAGCAAAAAACCTAAATTTACAAAGAAGTAGGTGGCTGGGATAAAAGTTAAACATGCCACAAATATTGAGGACCCTGCTTCTGAACAGGGAGTGGACTCTGACTCTGCTAGACAGCATGACAGAAGTCACAATAGATCGCCATAATCTTAAGGAGTGTCTGGTGGCAGTAGCAAAGAGTGACTACATCCAGGTGGAAACACAAGACCACAGACTAAGTGTCTCAAGTCAATTATATGAATTGCACCCGCTCGTCTCCATTGTGAAGTTGAAAGCAATCCAAGATGCTGTTCCTGTAGTTAAAGTTGCAATACAGAGGCACTCCAGCCACATTAATATCTCTCCAATCCAGCCTCCAACTATCATCTAGTTCGAACATTCAAATAGAACAGTGGCCAGGATAATGCAAATGGGAGATAGATAAGGGGGGGACATACCATAAAACATAACTATATACACAAACAATAATCCTGTACAATACCACAACTTCTCAAATGGGTTTTTCTGCAAAAATATTGCACCTGTAAGCAGGTATCTGACTTCATTTAGTGCCCTTGGCTCTCAAAAACCATTTTGCCGATTGCCACAAGGGCATAAGAATAGCCCTGGGCTGTTCTCAGTCTGTGAAACAGAACTATTGCATGACTTTAATGGACAAGCATTGTCCTATGTTGATGATATAATATTGATGGATGATGATTTAGCAACTCATTTGGCCAGAGAGGACCGCATAATTCTAGGGTTTGCTCAAATGGGCTACATATTCAATTTGAAAAAATCAAACATTACTTATCTCAGTGTCCTGTTCTTGGAATACGAATTGTCAAGTGAAGGTAAAAGTCTAGTGACACATTTCCTAGAGAAGTGTGCGCTGTTACAACCACCAAACACATTGAAAAAACTCCAGTCAATAATGGGTTTTCAAAATTTAGGCACAGTATACATACCAGATTATGCACAACAGGTAATAACGTTTTATGATTTAAGTCAGCCAGACTTTTTAAGCACACATTGGACATCAAAACAAACTGAGATTTGCGTACAGTACTAGCTGACATGCTAGCTTCAAAACAAGTACACATACGTGCTAACACCACATTTGGTAATGTGCGTAATCGCTGGACGCTCCGGTTACACATATGTACATTGAATGAGGGTGACACTGTGCCAATTGCATATATATTGCACCTATACACAAATGCAGAAATGTGTTTTGCGCCAACAGAAAAGATATGACGGCAGTACAGACTGCTATAGTGAAAAATAGATCAAGGGCTCAGGGAAAGCAAATTGTCGTGACCACCATTCCAGCCTTAGAGGCTGTCACAAAGGTAAGTTTTCCTAACGCAAAACCTTTACATAAGCAATGGATACAGTGGTCCAATTCATTAACAGCAATGGATGCAGATTATGTCTTTGACTCTATACTACAAACACAAGCATTTCTCCAATATGAATCTGCCCAGTGAAATAATGCCTCTAGATTAGTATGATTTCATAATGTATGCTGAAGGTTCTGCCCACCCTGTAGTTGGAACAAAACATCAATACTCTGCTGCTTGCACAGCGGTTAAGGGTAGAATGAGGAGTGGAGAATTTCAACCTCATAAAACATACAGTCACTTGGCGATTTCACTGTACAGCTGGCAGAACTGAGAGCTCTAATTCTGGCACTTGAGAATACAGATCCTGAATTCCCCACACGTATGGTGTAGGATTTGTATTATTGTGTCCAGACTTATAATCAGTCTCTACACTATTGGAGCCAAAATGGATTCAGAGATTCAAAAGAGTACACAATTAAGCATAGAATGTTATGGAGACAGGTGGTGAAACTCAAAGAGAGTTTGACCCGGGCTCATGTTATTCACGCGCTGATCCACCAACGTGTACGAATATATATTTTATATAATTCACTGGCTGAAGAAAGCCACAAAGGCAACTGTGCAGACTGCTGCTGTAGCTGCAGTGACTTATGAAGACTGTCCCGGCTTCGCGCTGTGCCCCCCTTACCGAAAGGTTTTCAAGCTAAATACTCTTACTAGTTGAGTACGTAAAACATTCCGTTTACTCATCTTCCCGGAGTGCGGATAGATTAATCCCTAATTCTGATCACAGGTTAGAATTAATCCTAGTAACACATGAGGGTCTATGAAATAAGCCAGTCGGTATCGTGGTAAGTCCTTAAAGGTTTATTCAGTTCACAGAAAACACTCCACCCGTGACATGAGCGCCCGCTCACATAGACGTCCAGACGGCAACTGACCTAACACCATCGGAACGCCCGTGAGCCGAACGCCATGCCCCGAGCCGTATTCAAAAGTACACTAATACATTATCCACATTACCTAGCAGCATCGCGCGCCTAACACTCTACCCGGCGCGCGATACTAAATTTCCCATACTACATCACCTTCCCCCTTTTACAAAACAAAGAAAGTAAACATACAAAAACTAAATCTCTACAGTACAAATAACATTTCAAACATCCTATTTTTCTTTCTTAAAAAAAACTTGGCAACTCATATCTAACACACATATTATTTAACAAAATCCATAAGTCTCCTGGGAATCCTAGAAACACGACCCCTAGAAGTATGGACACTGCTCATGCCCCCATAAGACTGCGTTGAACTCTTATACCCACTAGAGCGCAAATCCTGCCCAATGGACCCCGAACCCGTGTCGTGAGAATTATGAACAACATCAGGCGAGGCACATGTACCAGACTGGGGCTTACTCGGCTCTAACCAATGCTCCCAGTGGAGTTCATCACCCTCGTTATCCTGTCTCTTCAACAAGATATTGGCTTGTACATCAGAAATCTTAACGAGCTGCCTTTTGTTCCACCACCCTTTATTTTCCACAAAAGCGGCCCCCTTACTTACATTGCACACTCTTTCAGGTCTCAAAAACTTTGATTCCCCTTTCCTCACTCTAGTTGGTTTCCTGATCAGGACCCAATCTCCCACAACTACGTCTTCCGCTATAGGGTGTTCCCTTTTTTCAAAATTTTCCTTCATCAGTAACTGCTTAGAGTAAACCCTCTTTGCAACATCCTCAATATCTATCCTTTTTTCAACAGACCTTTCCTTTAACCAAGACGGAAACAGAGACGTGTGAGCTTCTCTACCTCTTAACAACGAAAAAGGTGAAACTCCGGTCGTACAGTGAGGAGAGGTATTATAGCTCCATAATTTTTCCACTAAAAATGCATTAACATCCAAACCTGCCGCCAAAGCAGTCTGAATGCCCTCTTTCACAATTTTATTCCCCCTTTCAACCAATCCGTTGGAAGTTGGAGAATACAGTGCCACCCTAAGATGTTTCACATCAAGCTGTTTCAAAAATTCACACATTTTTTCCGACACAAAATGTGTACCATTATCAGTGACAATAACCTTTGGGGCGCCCTCGATTGAAAAAATGTCCCTTAAAAACGTCAAAGTTGACTCCGTATCAGGAGACTCAATGAAACTATAGTACATCCATTTCGAAAAATAATCCACTGCCAATAAAATGAATTTTTTATCCTGATTAAGCACAGAATAGGGCCCAGAAAAATCCAGACCAATTTTTTCTCAAGGGGCACCCGGGAATTCAGTAGGATGGAGCGGGGTTTTCAACGTACGCCAATGTTTATCTGACAATAAGCACTCAGGGCAGTTGTCAATAGTAGATTTCACCTGTGCGTCAATAGCAGGCCACCAATAATGCTGCTTAATCTTCATAGCAGTTTTAGTGGACCCTAAATGACCAGCATGGGCATTATTAATAATCGTAGGACGCAAACCACACGGAGGGACAAACTTGTCACCCCGCAGAACAACCCCGTTTTCAACTGACAATTCACTTGCCACCTGGGCGAAAACCCTAAGATCTCCGACTAGATTTCTTGAGTCAGGCCATGTACTAGATGAATACTCAACCACCTTCCTAAGAGTTGCATCCGAGTCACACGCGTCTTTCCACGCACTCTCAGACAAAACCGAATCACACACCTGAATCGCATCCACCACCGCCACACATTCCACATCATCCAACATCACATCATCTACATCATCCTTCTCCATAGACAGCCTAGACAAACAGTCCGCTCTAAAATTCTTCCCACCTGGAATATGTTTAACCGAAAAATTAAATTCCTGGACTTTGGAAACTAACCGCATCAACCTAGCTGACATGCTGGACGAATTGATATTGTTAAAAATATACACCAAAGGCTTATGGTCCGTAATCAATTCAAACTTCCGTCCCCAAATATACATTCTGAACTTATGAATGGCCCACGCACACGCTAGCGCTTCCCTCTCAATCGTGCTGTACAATCTTTCGCACTGTTTCAACGACCGGGAAGCAAATGCCACAGTCTGTTCACGTCCGTTTACCCTCTGACTCAACACAGCTCCTAATCCGGACATACTGGCATCTACGGTTATAAGGGACACACAATCGTCCCTAAAGGCAAACAAAGCCTGAGCAGATACAATCAGCTTTTTAACATTTTTAAACGCCGATTCCAAGTCATCGTTCCATTTGAAACTGCGTCCCTTTTTAAGCAACTCACGCATTGGCTCAACCGACTGCGCATAATTAGGCACAAACCTAGCGTAGTATTCTGCCAACCCCAGAAATGAACGCAAAGCGTCCTTGTCGCTTGGAGCTCTAGCTTCCTCAATTGCTCTAATCACAGAGAACTTGGGTTTAATCCCATTCTCAGATACTAAGTGTCCTAAATATTCCACCTCTTGTACTGCGAACTTGCATTTGTCTGCCCTTACAGTCATTTCCCTGGACTCAAGAACGGTCAGGACTTCCCTCAAGATTTTATCGTGCTCTACGCGAGACTTGGCATAAATTAAGATATCATCCAAGTATGCCTGGACCCCCACAATCCCCCCGAACAGGGTATCCATTAACTTTTGAAACACGCTCCCTGCAGATGCCAATCCAAACGGAAGCCGAAGGAATTTATACGCCCCAAATGGTGTCACAAAGGTGGTAAGCTCTTGAGATTCCTCTGACAATGGCACTTGGTGGTACGCAGATCTAAGATCGATTAATGAAAACCACTTTGCGCCACCTAGATTCGCTAGTAACTCATGAATTCTGGGCAGTGGGTGGCAGTCCACCACAATATTCTTATTGAGGGTGCGCAAGTCAGCGCAAAGCCTAATCTCGCCCGATCTTTTCCGAGCGACCACGATGGGAGCCACCCACTGAGAAGAATCCGTCGGAGTTATAATATTCTGCTCACATAAGTTTTTCAGCATAAGTTTAAGGTCCTCACGAACGCTCATAGGAACCGAGCGAACCTTGTGAGAAACGGGTTGTGCCCCCGGAACAAGCTTAATGTGGTGCACCACCCCCTTAACTTTCCCAACTACCTCTCTAAAAACCAGTTTAAATTCCTTGAGCAACTCTTGTACCTCATTGTTACAATCTGTCTCTATCATCTTGATATCAGACATGGGCATCTTTCCCAATTTAATCGGGTTCTCATCACCCGGAACCAAATACAACCCCATTCGGGCTAAATCCTTCCACCCGATTAGGTTCTTGCCCTTTATTGCCACATAAATTTTTGTCATGGTTTCTCTACCTAGACATTTTACCATGCCCGTGAAATACCCCAACATATCTATGTCCTTTTCCCCGAAGGCTTTGGGGTGTACATCAGATGCAAGTAGTTCTTTGTTCTTCCAACATTCATAAAAAGTTGTGTCTCTCAAAGTTGTTATGGGCGACCCTGAATCCGCCATAACCTGTAATGAAACATTATCAATGTCCGCTGAACATAACGGACCCTTTATACAACACGTTCCACATTCTAAAGTTACAATAACATTGTTTAACGAACTTGTACACTCATCAACTTCAGACTGTAAGTACCGAATGATAATTGGCTTCTTAACGTTTCTGCAAACCCCTTGAAAATGGCCCACTTTTTTGCAAATTACACAACGCCTTGAAATTGCAGGACATCCTGGAAAATTACCGATGTGATTTCTAGATCCACACCTGTAACAAAATATGTTTTGTTTTTTCTGTACAAATTTTGCTCCCTTAGGCTTAACATTAACTAACGCTAAAGAACTATCTTGATCAGGTTCAATCGAGTCCATAGCGTTGATACCTAGTTTTGCGTCAGCTTGCATAACCTTACTTGTGATTGTTGACCGCTCAATGCTAAGAGCCAGCTCAATAACCTCAGACAAAGGAGGATTTTTACAACTCAAAATCCTTTGTCTAATTTTATAAGATACGCAATTAAAAACAAATTGATCTCTAATATAATCATCGGAAAGGGGACCAAAACCACAGGTGGTAGCCAAGACTCTAAGAGCGGAGACGTACTCCTCCACCTTTTCTTCCTCCTTTTGCTTACGAGCATAAAAGTTATGCCGCTCCAACATAATATTAGGCTCGTCATCAAATTGTTTTTTGAGTCTAGCGACAGCCTCCACATACACATTCCATCGGTTATCCCCAGACTGAGCGGCTGGTGGAGGAATAGGAACAATGCTATGGAAAATTCTCTGTGCCGCTTGACCCAGGCAACCAAAAAGAATAGCGAACTTTCGTGCGGGAGAATAACTGTCAGCATCTATGGCCACCAAATGGTTCTCGAACAGTCTAAACCATTCCAACCAGATGATGGGTGGGCTACCAGGTTTGCTTAGAAAAGGTGGTGGTTGAGTAAAACTGAGGTTACTTTGTTGGTTGCTTGTAGACATTTTTTTTTTTCCCTTTAAAAATAAATAAATGAATAAGTGTAAAGAAAAATAAATTTATGCCTCTCCAGTATCCTCAAACACGTTGAAAAATGAAAATAGTACAGTCTCCTTGAATGTATGGTGGATTTAAAGCAAAATCACCAGTTATGACGTGTGGTCCCGAAACACACAATATGACGTGTGTATCGTCGAAGTAATAAAGAATCTTGAAAACAATATCAAAATGACGCGTGTGTCGTCGAATCCGACACACACAGGCAGTAAATGGCCGGTTTCCCCTTTGTACCGGCGGAGTTGCAACTTTTTCAATCCCAATCCAAAATGGCGCCGCGCTAATCACGCGCTGACGTCACCCAGAGGGTATGAAGTCCGGCGAAAAGCTATGCGCATGCGTGGAGACTTCGATACTCCCACTTCGTCATGCGCGAGGAGCGCTCGAACACTTTACCTCTGTATGCCAGTACCTCCGTATGCCTGCACCTCACCACAGCAATCTTTGAAGAAACGGCAATGTCGAAGGCACAGCAGACGTCGAAATCGAGTGATGGACGAGGTCTCAACGTTCCTCCAACTTCCGAAGTCAAGTTGAATTTCATGAAAACGCCCTCAAAGTCTGCGTGGTCCGACGGGTGGAGCAAATCCCAATCGTCGCCAGATGAAATAAGCCAGTCGGTATCGTGGTAAGTCCTTAAAGGTTTATTCAGTTCACAGAAAACACTCCACCCGTGACATGAGCGCCCGCTCACATAGACGTCCAGACGGCAACTGACCTAACACCATCGGAACGCCCGTGAGCCGAACGCCATGCCCCGAGCCGTATTCAAAAGTACACTAATACATTATCCACATTACCTAGCAGCATCGCGCGCCTAACACTCTACCCGGCGCGCGATACTAAATGTCCCATACTACAGTCTAGCATCTGCTCATGCAGGGGTGACAGCTACAATTTCACTATTGCAGCAATGCCATTGGTGGCCAGGTCTATACAGACAGACAAAAGACTATTTCCTCAAATGTGACATTTGTCAATAAATAAAGGTATCCACCGCAGCTCGACCCACCGAAGACACCTCTCTTGATCACCAACAAGCCTCTCGTTTATATTTATTTGGGCCACTGCTGACCCCCTCAATTCCGATGGGTCTTATAAATACATCATGTTAGCAGTGGATTACAGCTCTTGATTCCTATGGGTTTGGCCACAGTGATCAGCTGACACCAAACTATAAAGGACTTGCAAGTCTTCATCGCCTCATATGCACTAGCCGCACTTCATTCAGACCAGGGTCCAGCGTTTGCCTTTAGGGCTTACCGAGACACCATGGGAACATTGGGTGTGACTATGCACTTCTCCTCCCCATACCATCCTGAGGAAAATGCGGTTATGGAGAGGAAAAAACGTGACTTAAAGCTGTCTTTAACAGCTAGAGTATTAGGTTCAGGTTGCAGTCGGGTCCATCACCTGTATGGGGTACAGAGAGCCTTAAACATTCTGCCAAGAAGATCCTTAACACAGGATAGTCCTTTTGGACTATGGGAACACACCTGATTCCTTGTCTCTAATTAATCCCACAGGCTGTCCACTACACCTCCCCCTCACAGTCCTAAAGAAGACCCGCCTTTGATGCGTAACAAGCTTTACTCAAGGGTCGAAACGTCGACGTTATTGTCACACTAGTCCATATGATCTCCATGGCCCCAACTTAAAATCACCTCTGGGTCATGTATTCAAGTGTAAACTAATGGACAGAAAGAAATAATTTCTTGAATCCACTACATATGTGTAACTCATGTTTGTCTTACTTTTATAGCCCTGTTAACTATACGTACCACTACATGTCACTTATCCTGCACTACAGTCACTACTGTTTCGCCTTACTTCAATGTTTCTTTGACAGCCAAATTTATTATTACTTTGTGTAAATAACAAATGTGTAAATAGTTCTACTTTTGACAAATTTCCTTTCCCTTGAGTGTGTTTCCTTTCCTTTTTTTTCTTTTTTCCCCTCTGTGAAAAAATCATTTGTGGACTATTCGGAAGTGCAATTCCGAATTGCATTATATGCACATATCAAAGTAATTGTAACTCCCCAACAGAACCACTAGTGAAGGGAAGGCAGCATTGGCAACTCCTGGTTAGATTACGAAGATGATTGATCTAGTGTGGGAAAAGATAGCCGACAAAAAGTAGAACTGTACATTTACCGACTCTTGCCGGCAGCAAACTCAAGAGACTTGTTTCAATTGATTTCATCAAACCAAAATATGTGTCCGGTTCGACATAGTTGCGAGGTATCCGAGATAGTTACCTGCCTCCTGTCACGACCATGCAGGAAATCTCTTTGCAAGCTTTAACTAACACTTACATTTCTTCTCCCCAGCTGGGGACAGGTAATACTGAAGTTTCACTACTTCCAGTTACATCTTCGAACACCATACAATCATCAGGTGTGACTACACAGATTTCAACACAACAAGCTAACAATGATAACATCTCACTAGAGGAGTTAACTACCAGTTCTATGCAGCCCCAGAAGCCACTGAAATTTGCATAAACTGCCTTAGGCTACTTCATCTACTTTGATGACTTTTATTCGGATTCGTCTGACCCACCTCCACAGCGTGGACCAGGTCCTTATAAAGACATACTTTATCTCACGCTGGGTATACATTTGGATTACAATTTCATTAATTTTCCTCTTCCTTTGGATTGGTTTTGTGACTGTATTTTTCTTGCTTCTGAACGGACACTATCTCCCAGAACGCTCTGCTGTTAAACTGGTAAACAAGGTTTTGAAGCCTCATTCTTCATCACACAAAGTGCGAAGAGACCAGTCCCTTGTGAACGTTTCAGCTGTTCTGGTTTCTGATGGAATTGTTCGGGATAAAGTACCCTATGATATATTTGGACCGATAAAAACTTTTCACGTCTCTCATGTATTTCGTACACATCGGGATGGTGTTATTCTCAAGAAAATATGAGGCAATATTTCCCTGAAGAAAAGATTCCAAAACAACTTTTCAAAATATAGTCATTAAGTGAAAATGACTCAAAAAGTGAGTTTGATGAATCAGAAATTTAGAAAACCACGACGAATTATTAAAATATTAAAGTGCAATACATAAATAATAAAAATGCAGCAGCAGTCTCAATAAATCAGTCAAAGGATATAGAGCTCAATTGACATGAAAGCTCTCATAATTTAAAGTGAATGTAACAATGAGCAAAATCCGACAAATAGACTAAGAGTCTGATTTAGACTTTAGCGGATGGTTTACTCTGTCACAACTGTGACGGATATCCCGTCAGCGAAATATAAATCCCAATATATCCTATGTGTGTGCATGCAAATGTGTGTCAAGAGTCACTGTTTAAGAAAGATGTCAACTTTAAATGTGAACATGTAAAATAGTGGTGTCCCTCATCCGAGGCCTATATAACCACATAACACCCATTCCTTGGATGTAAGGTGACTAAAAAACTTCCCAAAACATATGCTATAGTATAAGTTCAAATATGTCTTTAAGCCTAAAACCTTAAAACCAATGTGCTCTTTAATATTAAAAAGCATAAAGAAAGCCTATATATTGGTGGACAGAGTAACAGGTCCACCAAGATCTAAATCAGGCCCAAGTCCAAAGTGTGCGAAAAATCAATAGAAAATTGTCCCTTGTAAAATCTCAAGTGTCTAGTTAACCCCCAAACTTGAGGGTTGATATAGTCAAGAAAATGTGGGATTATTTTTCTCAGCATTATAAAAGGTCATATAGCCCTACCATTTGACACTATTCCACTACATGAATATTGAGACTACCCTTCTGACCAAATGTCATCCGGAGGTGTCGGAACAAACTAGTTACATAAACAATGGAAAGTCTCTTAAATAGATGTAATACAGTGTGCTAGCAAGAAGAGCCTTGGAATGTATGTAAAGGCTTCCTCAAGAGAGTGCTTTGAGAACATCATGTAATCCAAAATAAACTCTGCACCTTTTGCTGCATATGGTGATAATGAGAAATATAAAGAAATATAAAAATTGTGGAGAGGATGTGGCCTAACAACTAGAGCTGTTGACCTCGGAGCTGGGGAACGGGGTTTGAGCCTCGGCAGGGATGCTCATCATCCTGTGGTTCTGGGCAAGTTATTTAATCGCCCTGTGCCTAGTGAAAATGAATACGTCCGTCTGTAACTCAACTGGTGCTCATTTAAAGCGCTCTGATACCTTCGGGTCTAATTTGCGCTATATAAAACTAAGGGAAAAAAATGAATTTATAACGTCAGCAGCCATGGTTAAAAAGATGGAGTGAAGGCCTAGTTAACATTAGGCCATAAAAAAGTAACTATCATAGTTTTTCATTTCAATTGTCGACAACTCAAATTAATAAACACATATATATTTCTAATTACACAAAACACCAACAGTCATATCCTGGAACTGAATGGTAAACGCCATCTTGATTTAAGGCTCACTTTGACAGATGGTGATGTGATATTCAAAACTCAATAATTTATGCTTTGCTGTGAGGAGATTTGATAATACCTTTTAGATAGAATAGCTTATATCTCACTTTGGCTAGACCATCTCCGTTAGCCAAGAACTGTGATGTACCCCTTTATTTCCAAGGATATCCTTATCATCCAATGACCACTATTCACAGATTGACTGAGGTAATACCACATGCAGATACTTTGCCCCTGCAACATTAAATCTCCAATCTTTAGTTGTAATATCTCAATTAAGCATTCCACTCTCACTGACTGGAGGCTACTCTAGAACTTTATCTAATGCTGTTTAAAGACTGTACGCTTATTTTATTTTTTGTGGAGTGCATTTGAGGCTATACTTCGTGGTTGGAAGCTTTCATGTCACATCCTTCTAACTCACTTTTAGCATTCCATGACTCTAGTGCCGTGTAAAATGTCTTTAAACTACTGTGGGCTTCACAAGGTATAGAGGAGTGCTATATGTAAATGAGAATATAATACCATTCAATACAAACTGGCAAATATCAAGCCAACCTTGACCTTAACTGAATTATAATTCCAGTCCACTTGCTAATGAAACCATGCACCCCATCAAACTTTGCCCAATTAAGAAAACATGGTAGCTTACACCATACCTAACTCTACTACCCATTCTACTCCCATCTGCTGCTGTCTCCTCTTACACCTATCTTAATCCCAACACAGCATGCTACCCTCACCTCTAGACACCACCACCAGCCCCACATCTATATTACCTATCCTAACATACCTCAACTCACAACTCCATATCCTAATTGATACAACCCATCCCTCCACTTACTTCTAACATCTCTAGATATATCATCCTACATCAACTCTTAACATTACATCACCACCAAACACACAATCTTCCACTCACAAACACATTTCACATGTACTACCATTCACCAACAACCCACATCTAACAGCATAACCATATTTACCACCAAAATAGATCACAGATCTCCCCACCCACACCTCTCACAAACCACAACCTTGTAATCTCCCTCTTTATCTAAAAACGTAATCACTCAGCAGAACTTAACACTACTCAACACAGACAAACCAACTCATCCTCAACTTCCATATGCACCCATCAAAGGCTCACTGATTCTAGAACACTAAAACCAGACCACCACACTCCCCCACCACTCCTCACTCAGGCCCTTCTCACTTTCAACAAAAACAAGCATTGGCATAGCCAATAGGTCTTGTTTTTGGGACCTTATAAGTATTTAGTTATGCAGCACAATATCCTTGGTGCAACAACAACTGTTGCATGGCTAAACACTGATAAGGTCCCAAAGGCGAGACCTATTGGCTATGCCAATGCTTGTTTAAACGTATGCTGATACAATTTTGTACAATCTCACGCATACACACATTCAAATACACATACACTGGTGAAGGCTCGCAGACACACAGAAACAATATGTACATGCTCTCAGACATACACATCAGGTGAAACTTACCCGAGGCAGTCCTTGACATGCACTTGTATGTGAGGTTTTGTTGGTGTTTGGTTGCACCTAGTTCTGGGATGTAGTTGAAGGAGAACAGTGTACAGAATAGGGGCGTTGGGGCAGAATGAAGAGGCAGGACAAAATGGACGGGGTGAAAGTGAAGAGAGGGCAAAGAAGGGAGAATGGATTAAGATGCAGATAGAGAACAGAATAAGGAGAGTGAAAAGAAGGAGAGAAGTAATCCGAAAAGGTAGAGGGGAAGAATAAGAGAAAGAGATAGGTTGGGTGGAGGAGATTCAATAGAAGAACCAGGAGAACAAAGAAGGCACAGTTAGGCGAGAAGGCAACAATGAAACAGAAGAGGACAGGAAGCGTAACCGAATGGGAGAAGAAATCTGAATAGAGAGCTAAGGCAGAATTCGAATTGGGGTCAGAAACTAAAGAAAGAAATGGCAGAATGAAAGAGAGACAGAATACATACAAGAGAATAAGCCCACAAAGCAGCCAATACACAGAGCTCCAAGGTAAACTGCTGTCCAGCGAGTCCTTCAAAGCCAGAATGACTCACTGGGCAACATTAGAACCCTAAACAAAGCAGGATACTATGACCTCAAGGAATGTCAAGGAAAACCACATACTTAAAGAAAACATAACCCACAAATACAATATGCTGATACTCCTGAAAAGCCAGGAGGAATGCCAGTTAGATGTAAACCTAACCTTCACTGTCCTTTGATTCTGAAAAGCCAACACAGTTGTCTGTCTATTACATGTGCTTACCGGAGCTTCACTGTGCATTAAATATGCCACCATGTGTACACAATTAATTAATGGATTAGTCACAGAACAATAAAATGTAGTGCGCTTTGTTATATTAGTGAGGCATTTTATACAGGATGTATTTCATCAGAACATTAATATATAATATAATATGGGCTAAACATCTACTGTTGCATTAGTGTCACAACATATCAGTTGTTCAAGATATGTGACAAAGCAGTGTTTTAAACAGAATTATAGAAGTACAGGTACTCAGAATAGAAAGAAACGATTTGCTCTAAGACGTGCGGGCACTGCCTCATTACATATATTGCAGCAGTGCTGAGAAGTGCAGATACTCTACCATTCAAACTACTCAGTACCTGCCCATTAAAAGCACGGTGACAAAAGGACATCAACAGCAGCTCAGCATCCAGTGAGTCATCTCCCCATGCCTAAAAACATGATTCTGAACTTATGTAATGTAATATAGTGCTCATGTAAAGCGCTTCAATGCCCTTGTGCCGAGTTCGCGCAATATATAACTGTAAATGAAGGTCAGCAGTGCACCGCCTAAAATCGGAAGTCAAGAACAGTTCCTCCATGTGTTTCTGGCTCACTCGAGCATGCTTCAGTACTTCCTGCACTCGCCAGTACCGGTCTGGGCCTCTACTCCGTAACCAACGTGACAAACTAAGGAACACCATACTTCGGTCGGCAGGGACCACCGGTCAACAATTTCTCTTGACTGTACGGTATTCAATACCCTATTTTTAACGGACGGCGTTCGCCCAATAATTAAAGCGGACACAAACGGAGACAGGAACGCGCACAGCCAATGGAACAGAAAAAAACATTGCCTCTAGTTGGAGGGAGTGTTGTGATCTTGCATTGGTTAGAAGAGCTATGTATTGTTGGATTGGCTAGCTGAGCTCTGTCCGCTTTTTATGCGCTGGCTCAGGCGAGACCTAAAAAAGAAATACCACCAATCACAAAAAGTTGGCATCACTCATCCTACATCACAAAATAACGAAACTCTGTTTTAACAAATCACCAAAACAAAATCATACACCCACAACTACCTCACATACAAACTCTGATTCATATTCTACCTCGCATAAAAAAAACCTTAAATCTTTAGGACAGGAAAGGAAAGGAAAGCCACGATCTCAGCACCATCAGTCCTAGGAGCACTTTCTACCTCTTTACCTTCCCATACACACAAAGAACAAATCTTAATCAATAGTAACAACATAGCCAAAAAGAGCACTAGGCATAAAACCAGCAATAACCCAGACACATACCCTCCCTTCCACAAAAGAAAACCATCACATCTAAATTGTATGCTTACGAATGCCCGCTCAATGAGCCAAAATAAATACATCTTTGACATACTGACAAATACAGAACCAGACATACTAATCATCACTGAAACCTGGTTGGGAAAAGACATGGTCACAGTACTGCATGAAGTCATCCACCCAGTAATCAAGCTATTACCCATAACCTTAAAGGAAAAAAGGAGTCAACTAGCCATTGTATTTTAAGGTCATCATAACAATCACCAAGTAGGAACTATGTAGGGTAAAGCATTTCTTGCTAGATGTTAAACCAGCCCTACTTTCAATTGCTCTTGTTCTACATCCAACAACAGAGCTTTTACTGAGTCTTTCCAGGGCACGGACTCAGACCTATTAACAAAACTGTCCTATATAGGTACTTGGTGACCTAAATATCTGGTTTCATAAACCTCATATGCCACAACCAAAGTCTGCCATATCAAGTCTGAACACACCCATCTTAAGGCAGATCATCTCTGGACCCACCCACATAGCGGGACATATATTGCATGTAATTTTCTACGGTCTGGATCTAACCTTCTATTTAACAAAACTCACCTGTTATATTGACCAATCATCACATCATCACCTTCTCGTTCAAGATTCAAAATAAAATATCAACTAAACCCCGCCAATCCACTATAACCTCTAGACAGTGGAACAAACTAAACATGCAGGAGTCACACCTAACAAACACTCAACTGTAAGCAATAAACTCAGTGGAAAAAGTCTATGAATGGAAGTTCCCAGCTTTTGACATATTTATTCCAAAAACAACTTTGAAACAAGGCAAAAGGAAGAAGACACCTTGGATAAATGAAGAGTTGAACAAAATGAAAGGACAACTTTCAACACTTCAAAGCAGATGGCTCAAGTCCAAGAACTTGCAAGACAAAATGTGTCTACAGATAACACAGAATATACAAATCATACATAAAGAAGGTCAAGAAAATCCAAAACCCAAGAAGAATTGTCAATGCCAAATGTCCAGCCAAAGAACACCATAGAACTCCACCCCACTTTCACAAGATGTCTTCAAAAAACTAGCAACTCCTTATCTAAAAAACACAGCAGACATACAGGGTTCTTATCCAGCAACCAAGAGAAATAACTCCTTACGTACTATAGAGCCAACAACAATATCAGCCCTCAAAGAAATTGCAGCCTCAGAATTTGAAGATATAGTAAAGCTACCAATCCTGCCAGCAGCCCTTCCGACTCCTCCCCTACACATATTTTCAAAAAGATCCTTTAATCAACATTGGTATCTATCTCAGTCAGAAATATTATTAGCAACTTCTTAAAAATAAGAACTTTCCCATAGATATTAAAGGTGGCATACATACAGTCACTACCTAAGAAGAACAACTTGGTCCCTCAAGACCCCAACAGCAACAGACAGGTATGTTTTTGAAAATAAACAGGCTGTACGCAATCGGGAAGCTGGCAATGGATCATCATGTTTCTCCTGATCTGGACAGCACTCTCTGTGTACGATGTTAAGGGCAGGTGCACTGGTTATTTTCAATGAGGGCTGCAGTGAACACTCTGGCTAAGACTTGAGGCATGAAGGACAACGGGAATCTTGGGACACCAGCTTCTTGTGAAAGTCACTGCCCAAGCCTCACTCTGCTTAAGGATAACTAAATAAACGTAGGACAGGATGGATGCCTGGATTTACAGCAGCTGTGTGTCAGGTCTTGATCTGATGTGCTTATTACAACAAACAGAACAACAATTTTTATATACCTAAGTGAAGAAATCCGGCACTCTACACAAAGAATGTGCAAGGAGAGCTCCCCACTGTGGATCATGGACCTGCATTTTAGTCTCCTGACAATTCTTAGAGTAACAGGGGCTGGTTATCAGGTTACATTACTTGCGGAAGCTGAGAGTTGTTTGCCTTCTGATGTAGCATAATGTATTTTGATCTGTGATGTCTTTTTGTAAAGCTAGTTTTCAGTAGAATTAATAATATGCATTTTGGGGAAAATGATATGTATAAAGTTATAGCAGGAAAATGTAATACAAAGAAAAAGGTTGCATTTCTGCTAAATTCTCCTGTGTGGGAAAAGTCACTGGAAGCTATGTATTTATAGGATTATTCCACTATTCTTTCAAAATATACATTCAATGTAACGCTACTACATGGAAGTCCACCTATGTACGGTCGTATTGGGGATATTTTCATTATTTAAATTAGCTGTCTACTTTCAGCACACATGCTCATGTACTGTGATATATGCTGTGGTTGTGCGTGTCAAACTCTTATTTTTGTTAATATTCTTTGACATTGAGTTATGTGTTCTTTGTTATTCAGGTTTTGAGCTGACACCGTCAAATACTTATTGTGCTTCTTGCTTGGGTATCACCCAAACCTCTCTGCTATTCCTTGCCTGTGTGATAACAAAACAGGCCAAACTATGCTACACATTTAATTGTTTTGTAAATTTTATGAATTTTATACCAGGTTATTCTTGATCCCTCTTTTTAAAAAGAAATACCATGACATCAGGCAGTGTAGAGGCATCTTTTTATCAGTTATTCAATTGTCTGATAGCAAAACATGTTTACATATAGGCTCATTTTTAGGTCTCGCCTACGCAGCATGCATGCGTTGCATAGGAAAAAGACCTTTAGTAATTGACACAGCTTTGAGGGCAAAAATGTGCACGCGTTGCATTGCTTTCAATGGCACCGAGTGCACGTTTGGCGATTCCCTTGCGGGAGCGAGCTTTTGCGCCATGTGTTATCAATTATCGCTCCAGGCGCCGCTTGCTCCCGCAAGGGAATCTGGCGCAGGCCCCCTCCTCTCTCCCCTCCCCCTGCTGCCTCCTTTCAGCGTGAGTCGAGCGCGCTTGTTTTAATTAGCGTGTCCTTTTATTTTTTCTGTGTGATTCCTACGCTCCTCCACCCCACCTCTCTGCTTTCACTCCCCCTCAATCACAGAGGGGGGATTGTGCTGCTGTATGAGATATTTCTATCAGCGCGGAGCCCTTTCATGAGCGCCGCGCTGGTTCTGCTTTCATTTTCGTATTTACCCTGCTCCTCCACCCCACCGCTCTCCCTCCCCTTCCCTTTCAATCAATCACAGGCTTCAGCTTGCGCCTGCATCACAGCGGAGCCACGTGGACAGGAATGGAGGGCTGTGCAGGTAGTCCCCAATGCCCTCGCCATAAGGCTGAAGAGCTGAGGCAGAGACTGATGTCCCTGCCTCGCCCATTGCTGATTTTCACCGCTCGCAACGCTTGTTTAAATTTATCTTCAGCGCTGCACACCACTCGCGTGATGCCCGGGATTCTGCAAAGCCGAATTGGCTTTACTGTTATTTTGGGGACGTGGTGGAGGCCAGGCGCTGGGTCTGCTCCGGTGCCAGTGTTGCTGCTGTCCCAGTGACCTAGTATCACGTGACTGCAACATTGTATCCATTAATTACAGAGAGGCAGAAGGACTGAAGTCACTAGCAGTGGTCGGGTTCTCACGACGCGACTGCATGAGTTTGCCCACAGGAAAATGCCATTCAGTGGTAGTCCCTGTTGTGTCTTAGGCCCGTGTGCAAGAATGGATATTGTGTTTAGGAGGTTGGGTTGCATTTAGCGGCTCACATGTGCTACCTTAGCACCGAGCAGATGCCATGCTTTGGCGCTGGACGGTGGGGTAGGTGTTACACCCCCGGGAGGAAGGGATACTGGAGTCTACAGTACTGCGCCATATACTGTAACGCTGTGGCCAAAAGGTATGGCGTGTATCGAGTGTGGCAGGTTTCCCGGGGAGCAGGGTCTTTGTGTGGGGGGGGGGGGGGTGAGATGACACCAGGGCCCTCTGCCAGACAGGCGAGCCCTTTCCCTCTAGTGACTCGTATAGTGTATCGGGACGTGGGCTTCACAGTCACGATGTGAATGCTGTCAGTAAAGTCAGTATTAGCAGGGTATTTGCAGCTTGGTGCTGGCAGAAGTTTACTGCTCAGTGCTGACGTTATGACCAGTGTGTGTTTACTGCTCAGTTTCGTCAGCATTTGCTGTATGTCAAACTGGGCTGACAGTATCAGCAGTATGTTTACTGCTCAGTGCTGACAGTATTATCGATGTGTGTTTACTGCTCGTTGGTGACAGTATTAGTAGCATGTTTACTGCTTAGTTCCATCAATATTCGTATTATGTTTGCTGCTCAGGGCTGGCAGTATTAGCAGCATGTTTACTGTCAGTGCAGGCAGAGTGCCTGCTCCTCGGTGCAGGCAGTATTAGTAGTGTGTTTACTGCTTGTTGCTGTATCAGAAGTATGTTTACTGTTCTGTTCCGTCAGCATTTGCAATATGTTTTTACTTTCAGTGCAGGCAGTACTAGCAGTGTGGATACTGCTCGATGTAGGCAGTACTAGCAGTGTGTATACTGCTCGTTGGTGTGTTTACTTAACAGACTTAACAGTAAAAAAATATATATATGCTTGCCACTGACAGTGTTAGGACTCTGTTTTCTGCCAGTATTAGCAGTGTGCTTACTTCTCAGCGCTTTACATTATTAGCAGTCCTCTGGACTTTGCTCACAGTGTTAACAGTGTATTTAGTGCTCAGGGCTAGAAGTATTAGCATTGTTTTTTACTTCTTAGGGCAAACCTTAATAGTTGTGTGTTCACTGCTCAGAGCTAGCAGTATTAGTGATATTTACTACTCAGGGATAACAGTATTAGCAGTGTATTTATTGCTGGGTACTAGAAGTATTTGCATTGTAATTAGTGTTTCATGGTTGCCTTGTTAGCTTGCTGTGTACTGCTCACTTCGGTGGTATTTGCAGTGTCACAGTATTTATTTACTGCTTATTGCAGCCAGTATTATCAGTGTTTACTGCTGAAGGCAATACTAGTATTAGCAGTGTGCTTGCAGTATTTTTACATTGTGTTTAGCGGAAGTCTGTTTTCTTCTCAGTACAGGCAGTGTCAACAGTGTGTTTACTGCTCAAGCTAGCAGCTTTCTTCCTTCTATAAACAGGGTCTATTGATCAGGGATAGCGGTGGGCACAGTGCCCCCGTCTGGGATAAACCGTCTGGGTGGGTGAAGCAGGGTCTTGATTGGCGAGTAAGACCTAAAAGCTGCAGGGTGTAGAAGTGACATAAGTGCACAGACTCAGTATGCTGAAGGATGGATAAAATAGTACGTGTTAACTCGCGTGAATCAACATTCGAGCATTTAAACTGCCAGGCAAGCAAGATCACACATAGCGTCAGCCATGGTATACTCTGTTTAGCTAGTTTATTGGAAAGTGTGGGCTGGACCTGCATGTGTGTTACTTGGATGTAATATATTTGGTTTCTTCTATAAAAAAATGGTCATTGAATCAATATTTGAACAGCAGGCTTATCAATATTTGAACAGCAGGCTTATCACACGAATTCCCTCATTTTAATAGAATTCGACCCTAGATTATTTGGGCATGGCTGAAAAACAGCTTTATGAATGCATTTTGTTAACAGAATGTCGTAAGAGCACGCTGAGCTAGCTGCCTTCTAACATCATTTGTCTCTGAAATATTTTAGCAAAAAATAGACAGTTTTCTTAGGTTTATTAAACTGAATTGCTGACCTTCGACCCAGAGACCTCCACCAACTTAACAAAAGTAGTGTTACTGTGCAAAAAAAAGTTTCATGTAGTCGCGCAGAGTGAAAAAGAAACTTTGATGCAAATATTGCAGAACTCTTGCCTAATGTACACAGTTGTATCTGCCTCTTGTTGTCCATCATGCTTTTATAAATAAAATATGTATTAGCAGCAGATGAAGACCTCCAGGCTCACTGGTGTTCAGCCAACTCACTGAGTGCTTCTTCCTTTAAGTCCGTTTCATGGAGTGGCTCATCCACTGGGTAACTAAATACTTATAAGGTCCCAAAGGCGAGACCTATTGGCTGTGCCAATGCCTGTTAAGACATGCAGTGAGGGCATGTGGCACTTTATCATTTTAACAAATTGCTGCTATTTGTAATTTCCCTCTTGCTAATATTTATTAATGTTTTGAACTGGATGGAATGTTTACTTGTTATATGTGTGTTACTTTTATGGATGGAATACTTGTAAATAAAGTGTCTAAAGTGAACTGAGTTACGCGTTAAATTGTTTAACATCTTTCACATTGATGTGGTGTGTTTTATGAGCACGCCTGATGTATGTCTGAATGATGTATATTAGAATGCAGTTAGTTTCCACTTTAGTATTCAGAGATGTGCATAAGAAAGTGAATCTGAATTGTGGGAGTAGTGTAGTGTGGGTGTGAATATGAAACTTCTGGGGGGTTGCCATCTCAGAATCTGGTTCCATGTGATTTTTGTAAAAGTAAGGTGTGCTCTTCATTTATGTGTTGTTAATTGCAATTGTAGGTGCAGACATGAGGGAGAAGAGAAACCCCCAGGTCGAAAGAGGTTGAAGGGCTCGGTGCCCTGGGCTACTTAAGTGTTCTTTATCAGTGGCGACTTGTACTGTGTTTCTATGTGTGCGTGGCCCATTTGTAAGTGCGCAAACATGAAGAAATAGTAGCTCTCATTTACAAGCTAGCGGCATGGTTGCGGGTCGTTGCGAAGGCTATAATTCGCAACTGTTTCTTGTCTTGTGGTTTATGCTTAGACAAGAGGTTTAAAGAGCCTTATTGTCATTGAAGGGTCACAAGGTTTTCAACCCTCGAGGAGATTACTATCACCGCTTTTGTCCTTGTGGTCTGCGCGACTGTGATGGAGTGTGTGATGGTTTGTTGTTGGGTAACTAGTGTTTGATGATTGCTTAATTAAAGCACAAGTTTTTGGGGTCTTTGTCTTTGTGGTCCTTTTTATTTGCCCATAGTGTGTTTCTGTGTTGTATGTTTAGGGGTGTCTGAAAGGGATAAGTGAATGGCCGTACAGGCCAGTTGGGCAAGTTGGCAAACTCCCAGGAGGCTGGAGGCCACTCGTGACACTTAGCAGCTGGTTTTAACCTCCAGGAGTGGTGGTGCAAGTTACACGATCACAGGAACAACTTTAAATAGCTGCTCGTTTTGTTTTGATATTTTGGAGGTGTTTATAGTGCGCATGAGCACGTCTGCACATATGCACTAATAACAGCAACCTTGGCTCCTGCGCCCACCCTCATTAACAGAGCTTACTCAGGAGATGGTAGAATATATGACGGAGAGGAGAAGGCAAGCTAAAACAGCCATTTGTTGACAAACACACAAGGTATGTTCCTCTGAGCATTTATTCTCTCTTACAATTATTAGTTTCGGACTGACACAGTGGACATTTGAATGACATGTGGAGCTCAGGTCCAGCTGTGGGCCGTTTTTTTCCCCCTAGTTGGAGTACTGTCAGGCAACCTGTCTAAGCCAGACTGGGCCACTTTCGCACCACAAAAGGCTTTTGCAACATTTAAAAGTGCATGCATGATTACAGAGTCTGGTCATGCATTGGCTTGGTCGGGCACAGTTTAATGTAGGTAAGTGCAAGTGAGGCCCCGCGCAGGCTACTTTACAAGTAAATCTGTGGGGCGATCTACTACCCAGATGGCCTAGCTTTTCCATCCCTAGCCCTTCTGTCGTCTGATAAGTCTAAGCAATACAGTAGCATCATCAACAAGACAGACCTCACTCTTTTTTATGGGAAACCTGTCGCAAGTTTATTCATATGCAGTACACAGCTAGGATTAACTTACGGGTGATCATACGAGTGCAGCGCCGTTTAGTCCTAACTGCTGACACCCCTCCTGAAACAATCTTGAGCCACCCGGCATTACGTTGCTGTCTTATTATTCATCCGGGTGCTGTATACTTCGCTTTGGGGCTGCGGCCCAATGATTTTAATGGTTGCTGCACCCGAGCTACCACGGAGCAAGGTAAGGCCAACCCCTAGCTGTCAGGATACCAACTGTCCCTTACCGGATGAAGGGTTCGCCATTGCATTCTTCTCATGGCCCCCTATGGCCTAAGGATCTCATATTAAGCGGTCCATCTCCACCTGATGGGGTATTCGTCGCTTTTTGCCCTCATGTCGTGTAGCAGTTGTCCGCTGCCAAGTGTAGTAAGGTCATTGCCCCCTAAGTATATCACCAGTATGTCTGGCCCCTTCTCGCCTGCCCTCATGGTGTGTCTTAGTCTGGGTTCCAGCATCGCCCATGTCATGCCGGGGGTGCCGATCCCTGTCACATGCATACATGGGTGTGCGCTCCATCTTGCTGCCCTAGCCACGAAAGAGTGGCCAATAACCCAGATTCCTGTACCTGCGTGCAACTAAAAGAATACTTAGATCGGAGGGCTCGAGGTAATGGGGCCCCCCTTCCCACTCTTGCTTCGCAATGTGTCCTTGTTCACTGCACTGTTGTCCCTGATCACCCACAACTGAGCCTCTCCCATGGTGGTGGCGCACTCTCATCCATCATTTAACACACTTTTATGTTCAAACATTTATTTCTCATTGCACACACTAAAACATTTACATTGCTGATAATAGCTACTGTCTTTCACATTCTCATGCACATTTACCAATTGCATCACTGCCTTTGTCAAATTGTGAATTTACCACTGAATCCTTGCCGTTAGGCGGTGTAGCAGCTTTCGCTGGGGGATGCAAGGGCACGCATGGTTTCCCCCACCATGTATAATTCAAAATATTGCTACTTTGGACAATGTTTTTCTTTTGCATTCAACCACTTGCACCATCTTTATACTATTCTGTTCGTTCTTCATTGTGCATGGCATGTATACCTGGGACCTCAACCCCTGCCTATGGTCATACGTAAAGCTTGTATTTGTCAGACGCCCAGCAGCAAATGCATTTTATTCTATTGCTGGGTAAGCCTTCTTTGAATGTGGTTGTCGCTGCCCCAATCCTAAAACAGTGTGCAGAGTAGGCTCCTTTGGTGTAACCCGCCTTTTGCAGGGCTTTGACCAGGACTCTGCGGAACTGAAACATTGCGAGTGGTGTGCCATTTAAGTGTATGAAAAAGAAACCTACTCATGCTGTGCCCGGGCGTACTTGGGTGTACTGCTGCACTATTGCTACTGGGCAGTACAAGCTCCCCGCTATAAAATGTAGGGTGATAGTTGCACCGTTCTCTGCTTGGTCTATTTTGGAGCTCCTCACTGTGATGTGCAGCTGTTTGCCCATTGCTTCAACGTCCTGTACTGTCAGAGCTTTCCTCGTTGTGTCCCCTTTGGAGCGTACCACTAGCTCGCTGCATCCGAAGGCACCAAAGAATGCAAGTCCGAATGCTGCCCTGAACAGTGCTTCTTCTTCGTATCTTACAGTGCATGTGCCACCCAGCTCGTCGAATAACTTTTTTAGAGCTCCAAATTCTATTGGAAGCCTGCTGTCCACTGCCTTGGGCTCTTCCTGTGCCCACCCCTTCAGAGCAGCCCTTAGTGGGAAACTGCTAGTGGGGTTGGTATGCCCTGCTAGCTTGGTGAAGTATGCTATCGCTGCCACATGCCTGGATGGGATTTCCCGATGTCCTTTGCCCATAGCACAAATTGTTATACCCGGACTTCCATTTCCGCTGGACTTCTAATAGCCTGGCTAGATGTTACAGACATGAAGGTGGAGAAGCATTTCCTGTACCGCTCTCTGGTGCTGCATGCCAGTACTTGCTCACCTAGGGCCATTAGTTTGAGGTCCACTGCACCAGTCTCTACCATTTCTCTTGGAAGGGAGTTGTCTCCTCATCTGCATCCGGGCATGCCAGACGGAACCTCTCCTACTGTAAACGAGAAAGTGCATCAGCTGCTGTATTCTTTACGCCTTGCGCTCAGAAGTTGACACTGCCATACATGCATGTCTTGACCAGCCCTCTGATCCGGCCCAGCAGGATGGGGCATTTCGCTGTCTGGGCGTTAACCTCATGCACTACTGACATGTTTTCAGACCAAAAAAAACTATCTCCCTGTACTTCAGTTCCCTGTGCCACAACTAGAGTGCGAATGTTATGGGGAAGAGCTCGAGGACTGCTACGTTCTTATTGATGCCCCTCTTGTGCCAAGCATTGGGCCACTTTGCTGCGCACCATGGCGTTCCTAGTATGGCTCCGAATCCTTCGCGCCCTGATGTGTGCGTAAAGAGCCTAAGCTGCTGGTTGGTTGCCTGTGGGGCTCCCCAGATCAGGGCCCAATTAAAATCCCTCAGGAATGTGGCCCACATGGCCAGGTCTTTTTGATGCCCTGGTTCAGCTGAACCAAGTGGTACTGCCTTGGTCAAACTCCTAGCCAATCTGCGCGCCAAAAACCCTCCTGCCGGGATTACTCTTGCGTCAAAGTTGAGCCTGCCTCATAGGCTCTGGATACTTCTGAGTGTCACCTTTTCCCTAGACAGCATGTTTTGTTTCTCTGTGCAGAGACACTATTTTGTCCCACGGCAAAAGACACATCCCCTTTGCTGTATCCAGCTCTATACCCAGGAAGGTGATGGCAGGGGTGGAGCTTTGGGTTTTTAATGGCGCCAGTGGTGCCTCAAACTCATTGCACAGTTCCGGAAGGCCAAGAGGGTCCCTTGGCACTCGTGTGTGCCCACCTTCCCAAGCAAGATGTCTTCCAGGTAGTGCATGGCGCTCCTCAGGGGGACCTGTGTCTTGAGTGCCCACTCAAGGAAGGAGCAGAACGCTTCAAAGTATGAGTAAAAAATTGGTCTCGCCACTGCATGCTGAGCAGGTGGACCTGCTGGGGTGGACTGATGAAGGCCTGAATGCAGATTCTATATCTGCTTTTGCAGCTGTGCGAGTGGTCCTGCCTGGCGAACCAGTGCTAGGTGTGGCGCCCATTTAAATATCCCACCGACCTCCCGGAAGTGACATCATACCTGGGGGTCAAAGGGGAGGCGAGATCCCGCACTGGCCAACTTCCATACCAGGTGGCCACAGAAAAAATACTATCCCTGGGCAGTGAGGAAACACTAAGGAGCGGTCTCCTCTAGTGGCCATCCACCATCTCTTTAGCAGTCAACGTCCCAGAGAGACACTGCTCTTCCTATGGGTCACCCACTCAAGCCTTGGAACCCGATAGTAGGTTCTGTGGAAGGAAGCTGCTTTGGTTGGTTTATCTATCCATTTTCCTTGGCTGATAGGACAGGACCCCTCCTGAAATCATTCTCTCTGCATGCCAAGGGAAGCCAGTTAATAACAGAAAAGTATCCGGCCTTTTCAGACTCTTATCTTTTACTTCTTCCAGGAAAGAAAGACTTCTTGTGTCAGCTCCTGAAATATTTATGCATTACTTAGTGTCCTTTGGTGTTAAAAGAGAAGAAGATAATCATACAGTGCCACCATAGGGCAACATAAAACCAGAAAACATGTATTTAAATCCTGGCTTCTGCACTTAACCAAACTGTGTGATCCAAGGCAATCGTTTTACATCACTCTGCTTTATTTTCCTTCAGCTTCAAACTTGTGAGCACCTTGAAGTAATTCACTTCAGGAAGTGAGCTGGTTTAAAAGACAATAATGTTGTTATACATATACTAAACATGTTGACCTTATGAACTTCCACATGAAAAAGTGCCTTTTCTATTGTTTCACTGATGTCATGGTTGTCAGAGCAAGGATATGTTTTCCTGAATTTTTCTTAGTTTTTATTATGTACCAATAATTTTAATAAACCAGTCAATCCAATGGTGTAAGTCAATATTCTAAAACACAAATGCTAAATAAATACACTTTTTTTCAATTTTAAACAGCCATTATCATATTTTTATACAATGGTTGTCTCCTGTTTAACATGCAATATGTTAAGATGACTCGGCTCTCCTTATTTCTTTTCTGCCTTCCCAGCATCTATGGATGGCGAGAGAGTCAGATAGCATAGCACAACAGGTCGTTGCAGCCCTCGTTCTGGGAGCACTGCACATGAATCTCCGAGGATGAATAGCACACCATCTCATCTTATCTTGCCCCAGTTTCCACGAATGAAGAATGCTAGAAGGGAAGACTACCCACTTAACTAGATTCTGGTAATTATCCTACTGCACTGCTTGTTTTTAGGTCTCGCCTGGCGTAGGCTGTGCGCATGCGCAGTCTCTCTGGCGAGATTTAATGATATGAAGTATTTTCTGTAAGGGGCATTATGCCCCGCCCCTCTTTTCCATTGGCTGGCGTCAACGTTTATGCTAAGCGGTGGCCAGTCATTGGAAAAGAGATCCTTGTGACGTATTCGCTCGGCTTTTTCGGCCGTCCCATTTGGACGGCCTCGTCTGGTTTGCGTTCGTCACAAAAGGTTTCTTATCTTTATGGGGCCAAACACATGGCCCCATAAAGACAAGAAACCTTTTAGCAGGCGAGAAAGCCAAGCAATTACGTCATGGCAAGCGCTAGAAGCAGGTGTGTTTATGCAGCGGGTGGTAATCAACACTGCTGACTTCTCTTTCCTGGCTCATAAACTCCACGCACACTTGTGAAAATAAGGAAACACGCCCCCACCCTTGCAACAGAAATCGGGAGGAGTAGTGCCCCCCCCCCCACCTCCAGCCCCCTCTTGAGTTGAAGCACATCAGGGAAGGATGAAAGTCTTAAGAAGTTACAGAACTGCATGCTCTGAAGAAACAGGAGTGTCCTTCTTAAATCAGTGGAAGTGGAGAGTATATACGGTTAAGGGGGCGGGGCGCCAGCTTGTGACCCAACTGTAGGCACCGTCCGCGCCTGGGGTGATTAGTAAACGCCTGAAGAAGCAATTAGAACTTATTTATAAATCGTACTACACAGGAGCGGCTCCTACTAGTACTCCTGAGCAGGGAGAATGAGTAGACGGGGGGGAGTGTTTCCATACCTGGTATTCTCCACAGCAGGCCATATCGATGTCGGGTAGGAGCTCGGGTCACACCGGGGGAGAGGTGGTAGGTGCCCGGGCGACCTCTGCTCCGGCCGCGCTGTAGTGTGCGGAGGCGGCCCCCGGATGCTCCCAGCCTAGACTTGCTGCGTGCCCCCGGCACTAGGAGGGAGGGGTCATGGGACTGGGAGAGGCTGGTCATGCGCGCAGCCCTGGAGCCGCAGTGCCAGGGAGGGAGGCGCACAAGGCCAGCACATACCTGGCCATGCTCACAGGAGCTCAAGCACTTTTGGGGCTTCCGTGCATGTCTCTGCTGTGCGCGTACTTGTTGGGACTCGCCATATATCCGTTAATAGCAGAAACACACCTTACTGTGCGAGGCACTGGCACACCTCACACAGGACTGCAAGCGCACCTTTCGCAGAGATCAAGCACACCTCATGCTTGTGCCAGAAGGGGCACAATCAAACCTAAACCTGCGGCAGACGCATACTGTTTGAGGGGCTGGCAGGTTTTGTCCTATCAGGGGGCTCAAGCGTACCCTTCCCCCCCGAGTAAAGCACCTGCATATCACTCTCTAACCGACGCTTGAAGGTGTACATAGGTATATGCAGCATGGTATAAAGAAAGACGCATAGAACACAGCGCTGCTGGCAACTGTAGTGAGGGTAAATCCTTCCACCTCCCTTGTATTAGCTGGGTCCCCTGACACAGGTGTATATGGTGGTGTAAGTGGCAGTTCTCTGTGATGGAACTGCTCTAGAGCGCACCCCAGGGCTTTAAGTGGGATAAAAAAAACTTGAGGGTCTCTCAAAGGGGCGTGGCCAATGTAATCAAGGGCGTGGCTTAAAAACACTTAAGCTAAAAATCTGTGCTTAGCATAGTGTGCCACCGACTTGTATTTTGCTGTTTCTGTCATTGCATGATATATGATACAAGTAACATCGGGGCATATTAGCAAGAACCTCATTAAAATTATCGCCGTTTTAGCGGCAGGAAACTGCCGCTAAAACTGCGATAATGGGCTTGCTAATATGCGTTATAGAATTCCAATAGAAGCCCAGGTCAGATGTCCTGCACATCTAACCTGGGCTTCTATTGTAATTCTATAACGCATATTAGCAAGCCCATTATCGCCGTTTTAGCGGCAGGAAACTTTTACTGAAAATAGCCTCCATGTTGACACCAGGTGTGTGGTACATGCTGCTATAGAACACAATCAATTAAAGTAATACTGTCACGTGAGTTGCAATGTAACAGTATCTGCGAGCAGCAGATTTTGATTTTCTTTCATCATGCATTAAATAAAATCTGTTAGTCTTTTAATAAACAAATGTAAGCAGCATTTGTCACAGAGCCACTCACTGCGTGCGTATAGGGCTAGCTTTAGCCTAGCAGATTTGTTTTTAAATAGAAATACAACACACAGATTTTGTCGTGCTCAAAGTCCACAGGAAACACAGAGCAATCCCTTAAGGACAACAAGTATTTGCAATTCAATAGGTCTTGCATTTACGCAAGTTTAAGCTATTGGCATTTAAAATAACAATGCCTTTTATTTATGTTTTAAAAACCAAAACATAAATAAGGCATTTTCATTTACAATGCCAATAGCTCAAACTCTCGTAAATGCGAGACCTATTGCATTGCAAATGCTTGTTCTTTCTTACTTATGCGTTGCCTGGGACTCAGAAGTTAGAATGATATGATCAGCGGTTTACAAAACAACCAGATAAATAAATATATCACTAGCTCATCTGTGAGGAGAAGGAGGAGCTGGGTACAGCACCCAATACTGTCAAATGCCCTTCATGTGGGCGACAGGGGTCGAGTTGTTCGCCTCATTCATGCTTCCATACGGAGAGTGAATGGGAGTAGAGAGCTGTAAGGACCGGCAGGACAAGGCTTACCATGTAGCAAACTGTCACATTACTACAGACTCTAACAGCCTTATCCTATGAAGCAGGAGGATAAGGAACCACAGCACCACAAATAGCAAATGTGTGATCCCATAAAGGGAAAGTGAGCTACTTTTTAAAAGTACATATATTAGGACTATAAACCCTATCACATATATGAAAGCTAGACAAAGAGTTTGGGGTTGTCTGCTAAGCAATGGAGCTTTTGGTTGTCATATGAATGACTAATTCATTATTAGTTATTTATTCTTTCAATTCTGGTACTGCTAGTGAAAGTGGTCAGGCTAGCAAAGCAATAGTGATTTGAATTGAAATTTGGCACAAAATACATGCTTTCCTTGGTATGTGCACCAGCTTTGAGGAAAGTGCCTGTGTTATCAGAAAATGTTGTGCAAATGCTTCATATAGGCATTTTCCAATAAGACATAAGGCAAACTACCAGTCGTGTTAGATTGCTTGAAAATGGACAGTGTGTGCATGTATTTGCTCAATACATTTAAAACATATTTTAAGTCTCTGTTGTCCTATATATATTTAATAAAAACAGAAAATAATTGAAAGATTTCCATATACATGTCCAACTTCCCCTTTCAAAAGCTGTACCATCTGATAATCAATCTTAACTTACATTTTTGCTATGGTCTGGTCTTTTAAAGAGTAGAAAGCTAATTGCAGAGCAATGTTATATAGAATTAGGGGACTGCATATTGTTTTTTTAGGCCTGTTTCATACCCTAACGAATGGATGAATGAGAAAAAAGCCTCTCATAATGGTACCAACATGTTCTTGTTCTCGTCAGGCACACTATTTTTGCACAGGTGTATGCAAGATTAGAATACTATGTAGAAATAGCTCTACGAGGTACTGATAATTAAAATCCTTTCAGAACAGCCAGTAAAACTAGCATATATAATTGAAAAAGTGCGCAGTTAACTTACACCGTTTGGTTTTACTTTTCCAAAATTATCCCAGGGAAAATCATACTGAGCAATGCGTTGGGGGTCACTCACCTGGTCAAATGGGGGCTGAATTTATCATTTTTGCCAGGACTGTTTTAAGTTTCTAGTCCTGCCCTGGAAGTGTGTAGTATTCTTTGTGACCACTGTCCTGGATGAGTGTTCTGGTGTATGAAATGTTGTCTGTGTGTTAAATATTTTCTTACCTTGATTCCACTAGTGTCTGTTGGAAGGGTCAGAGAGAATCTGGAGGCTGAGCCAAAAACATCAATAGGTCCTGGTGGGGTTTAGTGTTACATAAGGGCTTGAACCTTATATGGAACACTAAACTATAAATAAACTCACTATATGTTGTATCTGAACACACAAAGAAGGTTTCCTTCAACCAATGTTTGAAGAAAATAATATATTGAGAGAGTTAGAATGTAGAGTGAAAATAGTTAAAAGTTGGGAAATGTGCAGAAGCTGTTCATAGCAACTCAAGGTTTGTCCAAACGTTTCTAGATAGGAGTGTGGAAGGGCAGTTCAGGTTTAGAGTGGCAGATGACAGAATGAGAATCTTTTGATAAAAGTAGGATGAGAGAAGAAAGGCAACAGGTACAGAACACAGAGAAAGGTTATGTTTTTGACACGGATTGGTCGGAGCAAGATACCCGACTGGATGGTTGGAAAAGAAGCCTCAAGAAGCAGGAATGACGTAATTTAGATGTATGGGAGTGAAGTTTTATTAGAATACAAAATAAAATAGTTAAAAGAGACATGCAATGTTAGCCTGCAATTTAAATTGAACTGGCACAACATTAAAATGTGCAGAATCGCAGTATGTAACCATATCTATTCGGACAAGGCCTCAAAATGTCTAAAGCAAGCTTCATTTTACAAGCACACACCAATAAAAAGTTTGCGATTTGGTAATTTAAGGGAATAAAGTATTATGGGCTGTCGTAATACATAAGTTCAAAAGAGCAAAATATTGGTGACTTGTGGTGATAAAGTGACATGTGATGATAAATAGTATATACAATATATTTCAAATGCGGTAAAAGTGAATAAGTAGAATAGAAAGGTACATTATTTCTTGATATGTCTTTATGATTTTTCACATATGCTTCAAGATCCTATGTGAATTAATCTGTGATCAGAAGCATTGTGTAGACATATAAGGGTGCGTCGACGTTTCGACCCCGTGTACTGCGCAAAATATAATAAGCGTCACAGCGGGTCTTCCTCAGGACAGTGTAGATGGGTATACAGCCCAAGCGCAGATTTTGGTTAATATCTGCGGGCGAGAAGGTTTTCTCCGTCAAAGTTGTAGTCCTGGTGAATCAGGAGGAGGCCTTGAAGATTTTTGAGGTAAAAGGATGATGTCTTCAATAAATTTGGGGTTCTAAGCCAGTCGCATCATTTACGCGATCTGTAGTTCAGCACGTCTTGTCAGCTCTCAGTCTGGTGGAATATTCACAATTTACCCCATTATTTTTGCTCAATTCATTTTACAAGCAGCAAAGTTAAAAGTTCTGAGATGTGCACAAAATGCTTAAAAGCTGACCTTACCCTGACGTGTTTTCAGTGAAAGCTGCACAACATATTGCAGAATGTACATGCTTAACAATGTTTTAAAATGTTTTTGCTAGAAACACTTTATTATTGAATAGAATGACTTATTATTTCAAACACTAAATGCAATGCATGAAAAGAAAATGTTGATAGTTTAACATAGTTTTTTCATTATATAATGAAGAAGATGTGGTGCTAAATAATATTAGTTGCAGCTGATGTTTCTATTTCACATGGCCTATTATTTAGCCTAACATACAGTTGTTTCATTAGAAGCTTCATATGTGGTCATACCCATGGGAAAGGAGATCTAAGAATTCAAAGTCCTCATACGTAGACACAGTTTTATTAAATGTTTCTTACTACATAAAAAGTCTTTGTAAGCCCTTTGTGTGGGGACGCGGGAAAGGATAGGAATAGTCAGTTCTCAAAAAGAACACCGACAATTGATTAGACGAGACGAAGATACAACACGAACAGCAACAGTTCTTTCTACTGTTTATATTAGTGCATGTTTCCAGAGTAGCTTAACCCCACTATTGAGACGCTTTTCCACATGCCTTTTTCTCAGACACCTGCTCAATACGGCACCGAAGCAGAATGCTAACGAATTCATGCTGAAGGCTGAATGCTGATTTGCTATCTTACCCGACCCAATTGCAGTTGCTACTGCATGATGATTTCACTTATATTGCTGAGACTCTGCTGAGTTTTCATGAACCTCTCTTTATGGGAAATTCAGCTGATACTGATTGATCGGAATTTTGAGCTTCATGCTCTAACCCCACTCTTGCCTCTCGAACTTGAACTCTTCACGAGTTCCTGCTAACACCATTTTCACCCCATTCATTACAATAGGGATTCTTTCCTTTATGGAACGAGCTGAATGCATTATTTTGTTATGATTTGGTCTAACCATATTTTATTATTAACTCTGTAATTTTACTAATGCTTTTGAATAATTGAATAAAAGAGAAAAAGAGAACTTACTAAGCCTTTTAATGAAAATAAAACCCTTAAAACTAATCAAATCTCTCATTATTGACAGAAATTAGAAATAGTATTGTGATTACGATTTTGTGATGCATAGCACCCGATCTTCTCATAAACGATGTCAAATGTCTGTTACATAGAAGTAAGACTAACACTGAGAGCTCGGATCAACCCTGTGGGTGTGTGCTAGAGATGCCAAACTGTTTTATTGCAATTGATTCCCGCACTTGCAGAAGAGGTGCTGAAAATAGGTGTGTAACACTGTGGTGCATGATACTGAAGCACACCGATGCGTTCAGATACCTCCAGTTTTCCCAGGAGATTGAAAGATTATTTCGTATGCAATTAATTAATATTTTCACATTGCTACTGTACGTTTGATAAACGTTTTGTTGCACCTTTTCGCTATGGCATACTGGTAAGAACAAAATGTCATACCGTTCCTTTACTAGGGCAGAAGCAAGATAGGATGTTGGGTGACTTTGGAATGCTGTCCGATAAAGGAGGATGGGTGAGAGAGAGAATGCTCTGTGGGTGATTGTGGTACATTTGCTGGACCTCTGTTCCTTGTATCAACACCATTTACGTATCTCTGCAAGTGGCGGCTCACTTCAAACTGCCTTCTTGAAAGCCTACACAACCCTCCTAAAAACAGCTATTTAAAAAAAACAGGATCTCCCACTTAGGCAACTATCGCCATACTTATCGAACAGCTAACAAATTAATAGTTAAAACACTGTGAAGCATGTCAACACGCCAACATTTTATATAGCACTACAAATAAACAACTATTTTTGTCACTTGTTGTGGATTAACATTCCTATATTTCCCACACGATGTGCGACACCCAGCATCTTCTTTTTAGAGGAGCTGTCAGCGCACAGGTACTAAGTAAATTATTCGGGAGCTAAAGTCCACTTCCACCAATCAGTGCTCAATTTACCAACCACAAGCTTTATTTTTGTATTTTGTGAAGGGTACTGACGGTGTGAAATTACTGCACACCCAAAAGGGAACATCAGTCTGGGTTGAAATCTATGTGAAATGTGTGGTGTACATATCAATAAGAGCAGAGGTGTACCGCTATCAATATCCAAGACTGGTGTGCGGAGCTACTCAGACGCTCCTTCCTACAAAGGGAAACAAAGACTCCCACCTGTAGTGCTGTCAATGCGCTTCCACTTCGTGCGATGCTGTAAAGCAGCCTCTTTGCGAATGCGAGGTAGATGACTTCCCCAGATCCCTCTCTGTTTATGACACAATACAAATCTACTTCTGCATGCCACACCAGCACTTCTAGTACTTTGTTTTCGTCTATTTCCATAGCAACCAACGAACGTTGCGTGACCTTTCACCCAAACTGCCGAAGCTACAGCGCGTGTGTACAAGAGAGAAAACGCTTGCTTACACCTAGTAAACTATCGTCCTCCGAAATCACAGCGCCACTCAGTGGATCTGGGGTTCTATGCAATCTTAGCCAGAGACGCCCTTACTGCGGCGGACATGTTTGGGTCAGGCATAACGACCTTGATTTACTGTAATTGAATTTTATATCTCGCTTGCTATCACTGAGGAGGCGTGGAAGCGATTTACGCAGCACTCTGCTTCGGAATCCAAGGATTATTTTGCAAGACATCTAACAAACAGCTTCCCAGCTGCTATTGCCATCCTTCCAAAAGAAAAATACTGCCCATTTATTCATATTTTAAGCATAGCTACCAAGTTTCCAGATTATGTGTGACATTTCCATGGTTTCAGTGGATTTATGAGTGACATTCAACTGTCAAATGTGTGACACTTAGAGTGACACTTTCTCACAACTAAAACCAAGCAATGAAGTGCATGGAAAGAGACAAATACCAGAAATTACACCTGTTTGAGTACAGAGTAGCTCTAAAAATAACTTGAAACTGCTGCAAAACCCTTAAATAGAAGGTTAACACCTGTTTTATAATGAACAGCCCATCTTATCCCGTGTGTAATAGAGTTTTAAAACAATGTGCATATTCATAGTCATTTCAGTAGCACATGCATGCCAACCCTCCCAATACAGGCGGGACACTAAGGATTTCAAGGCTAGTCTCCCACGTCCATATTCCGGCATGCAAAAGCCCGATACCTCTGTGGGCTTCTGCCAACAGAGACTGGTCTTGTGTGACTCGGAGAATGCACTGTCAGGAACCTGCTCCTGCAGGGCAGTGCACAACATTGTTGTCACGCTCTCTCTGTCTGCCATAGCGCTTTCTCTGGGCTAATGACAGACAAGAAAAAATTAAACATATATTTCTGATATCCGATGCTGCTGCAGCACACTTACAAATCCCATATATGACAACAGATTCAGACCTCAATCGAAGTCAGTGATAGGAATATATTCTCCCGATCTTTTTTTTTGTGTTTAAATGCTTTATTGAAATTATATGGAGAGACACACAAAGCAAACACAATATTCAAAACAGTACAATTTAAGCACAGTGAATAAAAGAAATATATGCAAGCTTAACAGTTCAATATACCAAGCTCGAATTGAAAAATATAAACTATTTACAAAACAATATGCATTTTTAAGAGATTTTGTAAGAGAAGAAAAGAGAGAGAAAGAAAAGGAGAAGAGAGGAAAAGAAAATGCAGATGATCTTTTTTTCATATCTCACTCTTTTCTCTTCTAAAATGTTAGTATGTATGGTAGCAGGCTGCAACCTCATAGCACTATCATACAGAAGTCTCTATTTCCCACTGCACCAACCAGTTTTCCAGGGTGCAGGCTAAGCTGTGCAATTCTTCAAGTAAATTAAAAACTGACTCTCTGTTCCAGTGAGCAAAGTCTTTTTTATTTAAAAATGAAACCCAGACGATTTGGCTTTGTAAATATTTATATCTGGTGCACTAATGATAAGTACTGTGAAGAGAGCCAAGATAAGTGATTGTCATACGCCTGAGCACTCATGCCCCTGCAATGATTTCCCAAGCAGTCAATCACAGCTTTGCCCCTTAAGAGGAAACACGATATAGCTGGGAGGGAGAAGCCTCTGCAGCAGTCAGGTGGGTCCAAAGTATTGTCTATAAGATCAATGCTTACATTACAAAATGGTTGTAAAATAGTGGGGCTTTGTATAGAAGCTGGCTGCTGGACACACCTCAACTCTGCACTAGAAAACTGAGCAACAACCGAGGCTTAGATATTTTTTTTAAGCTACACAAATTACGTTAAATGTAAGGTAAAAGGCAAAACGGGCATTCCCAAGTTCCAACGCCAGAGGTTAAAAAATATAAGCATAAGCAAATTAGGGTATGGTTATAACTCACATTTTTTGCCTATGATATGTAAAGTTTATGCTTAAAGTTGCGTGCGAGAGGGGCCAATCTTGGACTTTTTATTACACTTGTGAGCGCAACATCTCTGATGATGGGCAGCAGAAAGGAAAAACTGAACTGCATCCCACTGCATCAGTGTCTGCTCTGGGAGACGCTGCGGCCAATCCGACACTGTAGTCACAGTGGGGCCATCTCCTTGCCGTAAAATAACAACAGACAAGTTTACGCCCCTGGATTGTGTTGATTACCAAGGGCTGCGCTGATAGAGACCACGTGGTCAACGCACTCTGAGATGGGCTGGGCAGTCCAACTTTATTGAACTGCCTAGTGAAAATTAATTAGCCGCCCCATGGCGCAGCGCGACCCCTAATAAAGTGTTGATGGCCAGCTAGTCAATAACAATCATTTGCAATGCAGTAGGTCTCGCATTTGTTAAAGTTAGAGATGTTGTCGTTTAAAATGGTGCTTTTACTTATGTTTTTTTAATTGCAGTGTAGTAATAATATTTGCATTGCACTATTGCTATGAGTATAAAAAAGCAAAAGTAAAAAACATTGTCATTTAGAATGTTAATATCTCTAACTTAAACAAATGCGAGATGCATGGCAGTTAGATACCCCCCTTCCCCCCCCCCCCGGAGGTCGCAGTCTAATGGACCGGTGCATTCAAAGGACATGAGGTGTAAGTTAGAGCTATTTATTGCACAGGTCTTTCTACTTTCAAGAATTATAAAAGTGCCAAAACACTGCAGGGAGGGCTCGGGCAGACGGCGGAGGAAGGCAAGAATGTTAGGAATCTACAGGTTTTGTTTGCCGTGAACAAAATAATTACAGTGGGCATTATGGCACAGACAAAACCATAGCTATTAATCAACACTAAAGATTTTTTTTTAAGTAGCCAGCGGAAAACAAATACACAGCAGCTTGCTTTTAAACATTGGTGCGCCGCATTGACTGCACACTGTATGTATCCACCGGATTATCTGTAGTGGAGATTGTTGAGGCAAAGTGTTGTTTCTATTGCAGTGTTCAGGGTGCTGGCTGCGGGGTCTTCCTATAGTGCAGGCTGATTCTATTGAAGTGTTCATGTGCTGGTGATGGAGTTTTCCTACAGTGCAGCCCCCAGCTTTGCAGGCAGCAAGAGGGCGGAAGATCCTAACCTCTACTGCATTGCGGTGGCACAGTCGGAAGCGCTATCTTCCTCTTTCTTGTTCTGTAGCAGGCCTGATGTTTACCACACACAATGTATGTTAAGCAGTGCACCCCCAGTGACCTTTTTGTGTTAACAAGTGAGTGAAACCAGCCACCCCCTTCCCACCTGAGACAGCAGTAATCTGCTGCAAACTGTTTAAACTGTGTTTAATAGGGACTGTGCACTTCGTTTTTTGGCCAGGAGAGAGATTAAAGCATTATACAAATAGTGTTGTTGGAGGACAAGTTTGTCAGGGCCTTACCAAAGTGTGGCTTGAGTCTGTCTGTCTCATAGGAGACCTCTGAATAGAGCAGCTCCCCAGTCCCAGCCCCACCCCCAGGCCTAGGACTGCTATTGGTTGTCCCCAGCTCCAAGCAAATCTGAGCCCTCCTCTCTCACCACCCCAGATCCCTTAAGGCTTTGCTGGGTGCAAACCAAATCATTCTCCTCCATCTTGTGAGTTGCAGCCTACCTGTGCCCAGATTGCAGTGAGCAGAGTCCAGGAAGTGGTAAGGAGGCAGACCACTGCTGTCTCTTTACTAAAAAAGTTTTTAAACGATTTTTCCTACCTGTGATTGCATCACCTTATTTTTTTCTTTTTAAATTTCTTTACCTGTATTTGCCTGTGGTTGTTAGAGTTAACAATTGTAGTCTTAACCTACCAGTGATTGCATAATTTATCCCATGTTTTTGTTTTTAAACTTGTGGGTTTTCCTGCCCGTGACTGCTTCCATTTAACCTGTTGAATTGTGGGATTTTCAGTCCAAACTCTGTAGTTTTTCCCTCTCATTCCCCGTGACTATCAGTTTTCCCCTCCAAATGTCTCCTTTGCTCTGTGCTAAGACCTGTATGTTAAGCAGTGCACCCCCAGCGACCTTTTTGTGTTAAGTGAAACTAGCCCCCCCCCTCCCCCCTGAGACAGTAGTAATCTGCTGTAAGCTGTTTAAACTGTGTTTAATAGGGACTTTGCACTTCGTTTTTGGCCAGGAGAGGGAGTAAAGCTTTATACAAATAGTGTTGTTGGAGCACAAGTTTGTCAGGGCCTTACCAAAGTGTAGATTGAGCCTGTCTGTCTCCTAGGAAATTTCTGAATTGAGGAGGAGCTTCCAACTCCCTGACCATCAAACCTGATATTGTTTGGTACATGTGTACACTGATTGGTAGTTGTATCTGATGTTTCTATTGGATTAGGGTTAGTGTCCTCATTGGTTGGGTATTTGAGGCTTCTGATTGGTTTCTGGGTCTGTGAGTCAATCAATGTAGGGTTGGAACTAGGTCTAGGGTTAGGGTTAGGATTTCTATTGGAAGTAGGGACTAGGGCTTCCTGTGTTATTGGTTGTTGGGACTAGGGCTAGGGTTAGGCCTTTAATTGGAAGTAGCGATTAGGGCTTCTGGTGTTATTGGTTGCTGGATTCAGTGTGGGACTAAGAGTAGGGTTAGGCTTTCTATTGGAAGTAGGGACTAGGGCTTCCTGTGCCATTGGTTGCTTGGACTAGGGTTGGGACTACTGGTAGTGCTAGGGCCTCTATTGGACGTAGAGATCAGGGTTTTTGAAACTGATTGGGTGCTTGGACTAGGGCTAAGATTGGCTGTAAGGTCTCCTATTGGTTCTAGATTTTAGGGCTAGTGTTGTGATTGGATAGTGTTAAGGCTAGGGTTCCCATTGGCTGAAGGGGTCACCTGACTACTAGGGCTATAAACGGCCAAGGCTTACGACGTCTCAACCCGGGCGTCGAGGTTAAGGGTGAGTGCCTGTTTAAGCCTGTTCGAGACTGGTCGGGAACGGGGGCAGAAATGCTGCCCATTTTCTCATTCATTAATACCCACCCTATGTATGTGTCCCTCTGTATATAAGCATTAATTTCACTATAGATATGTACCTATTTTTGTGTATTGCTTTGTATAAACATGTAAAATAATTATGTTGTTATAAAAAAAAAATATATATATATATATTTGGTCTACATGTACTTGCTTCCATTGTGCACCTATGTACCTCCATGTACTTGGATCTGTGTGTCTGTTACCTTTCTCCTGAAAAAGCATATCCAATGCACTACCCTATTTCTCATCCTGTACCTCTATCAATATCTTTAATCTGCATATACTTACCTCCTTTATGCATCTATATACTATCAATGTACTTGTGGATCTATATATTTATCACTTTCTTCCAATTTAGCATTTCCAATGCACTACCCTATTTCTCAGCCTTTACTTCTCTCAGTATATCTTCCAGCCCAACTTTCTGACTCATCTCAATCTTCTTTCTACTACTCTTTCCAATGCACTACCCTATCTCTCACCCTATACATCTATCATTACTTCCTCTACACCCACTCTCTAATTTATCCCTAACCCCATACCACTACTATGTTCCCCAAAATAACCCTTTCTTGACTCTTACCTACTCTACCCCTCCTTGCATCATCTGATACTTCTTTTACTATACCTATCCCCCACAACAAACCTTTCAAAACTCTTCCCTCTGACTCCCCCCCTCCAAAAACCCTTTTTACTTATCCAAAAGCCTCCTCCTACTGCTATGACCTAAAAAAACGAAATCCTTCACTCTTCTATCCCTCCACTATCATTTTCAATCAAAATAACAGACTAACATGTTCACTTCTCAAATTCCATATTCCACTATACCAATTCCCCACAACTCCTTTATGGGTTCCAGAGTAGTGTGCTACTCGCCAACAAAGCGTTTTAACACCTCATCAGGGTGACAAGCGCTATATAAATGCAAACCCTTCTCCCTTTTTTACCCCTCCCCAACCCTTCTCAATCCAAATAACTGACTAACATATCCACCACTCAAATTACTTCATATTTCAATATACTAATTTTCAACACTAATCCTTTATGGGATCCGGAGTAGCCTGCTACTCACCAGAAAAGTGCTTCAACACCCCATCAGGGGTAACACGTGCTATATGAATGCAAACCTTTCTTTCCCTTCTATCCCTCTGCTATCCTTCTCACTCCAAATAACTGACTAATATCCACCACTCTAATTATTTTCATATTTTCATCATACTAATTTACCACTACTCCTTTATGGGCTTCCGGAGTAGCAGGCTACTCGCTAAAAAAAACGCTTCAACACCCCACCAGGGGTAAGAAGCGCTATATAAATACAAACCTTTTTTCCTCTTCTATCCTTCCGAATCCAAATAACTGACTAACATATCCAACACTTAAAAATTACTTGCATGTTTCACTATACTAATTCAACACTAATCCTCTATGGTCCCAAAGTAGCATGCTACTCGCCGAAAAGCGCTTCGAGGCCTCCTCAGGGGTAGTAAGCGCTATACAAATGCAATTACAAAAATTACAAAATTAAGGCATGTGCCCACTTGATCCAACTAAAAGCTAGGCATGGCGCGGGCCAAAAATGCAGTGTGCATAAAAAGCATGTGCTGTTTTTATCAAAGTGAAAGTGCAGAACGACGCAGGTGCAAAAATGGGATGTGTATAAAAGTAAGGCGTGTGCCACCTTTATCAAACTGAAAGTGCGGCATGGCGTGGGGGAAATATGCAGTGAAATATGCAGTGTTTTATCAAACTGCTGTCAGGACAGCAGGGGGCGCAATTCATAGAAACAACTCATTCCTACGTATTCCGGTCCATGTTATCAAGAAAAAAATGAGAAACGAGGACTTTAAACAGACAACAGGTGGGACCGGAAAACAGGCAGTGAGTATAGTGACGCAGGGGATCAGAAGACAGGTAATACAAAAGACAGGCGTTGTGTGGGACCGAAAGATGGAACCGGAAGGCTGGCAGAGGGTAGGTCCGGAAGACAGAATACACATGGGACCAGAAGATGGACAACTTGGAGGACCAGAAGGCAAGCAACTCTTAGGACCGAAGTCAGACAACTCGTAGACCAGAAAACAGGCAAGTCTTAGGACCGGAAAACAGGCAAAGGAGTTCTAACTGCTTCCTCATACACCTACTTTTCGGTGTATTTCACTTTACTCGGCTAGTGTGGCAATGTGTTTGCAGCGATTCCTGCAGTTAATAAACTTCTACTTTGTGATTTGAAATTTCTGTATAGACAGCCTGCATTTTACAGCAGCTCATGTTTTAAACTCCGGCACTTTTGCTTTTTTGAAGTAGTCCCCAAAGGCAGAAGTAAACAGCTACATTGTAAGGAAACTATAGTTGGCCAGTGCTCGCGAGTGAAAAACGAAAATTATGTACCGGGAGTGCCCACCAATTCGGAGCCACTAAAGAAGACCTACAGAGGAGTGAACCAATGGTAAGCAGCAGGTGAGAATACACTGCTGTATAGTGATTACAACAAGGTCTTGCAGACAGCGCATGCGCACTACCAAGGCTCGACATAAAAACAAGAGAGAAACTCTCTGGTCTACGGGTGAATGCGGCCAAGTCGTGCCTTTACCCGTTCCGAGCTGCTACTCTGGATCCCCAATACCGCCTGGGAGGCGTGCCTGTTAAATGGCAACCGGACACATTCCGCTACTTGGCCATCCAAGTGTATAGGCAGCCGGCTGACCTGATTGAGGGTAACCTGGGCAGGGCAGTAACGGCGGTTAGAGCCCAGATGCGCTTTTGGGGTACCCTCCCCCGAACGGTCACGGGACGCATCGCCTTAGTTAAAATGGTGGTTCTGCCCAGGCTCCTCTACTATTTTGCTAACCTACTATTCTACATTCCGGCATCCTTTTTTGCAGCCTTGGAGCGCTCACTCCGGGACTTTGTGTGGGGTGCTGCGCGCCACATGGTGGCACTATCCAAGTTATATCTTCCTACGGGTCAAGGGGGCCTCGCGATGCCATGCTTTGCGCATTATTACCTGGCAGCACAACTACAATGGGTGGCCAGGTGGTTGGCAGATAGAGAACGGGACGACACGGCGTCCACGGAGCCACCTATCCCTCTGACGGCTGTCAGGGCATTGTTCCACCCGACTGCCAGGGTGGTTAAGCCGGGGCCCCTCCTGGTAGGAGTGGCCTATAAGTGTTACCGACCCGGAAGAGTGTCCCTTACGCTCCTGCCATACCGATTGAGGGTTCCCCTAGTGAGCGGAGGATACTGCGCTCGGCTGAGCTTGCAGAATGGCATGCGGTGGATATTCACACATTAGGGGATCTCTACCGCGATGGTGCTCTTATCCCATTTGCCCTATTGGCGGAGGAGACGGGGTTGCCAGCCGGCCAATTCCTCTGTCACCGTTCGCTAATATCGACACTGGCGAGCCGATGGGGAGCTCTTCAAGAGGAGCCGGAGCAGCACCTCACAGTGCAATATCTACATGTCATGGGACGGGGGTGCCACATGATACGTTGGTTCGCAGCTTCCCTGCGCACGCAGGCAGCGACCGATTTGTCTCCGTTGCGACGTAAATGGGAAGCGGACTTGGATCGCCCACTGGCTGACAAGGAATGGAGTAATGCGCTACGGGGGCCGACACGTATTCCCAGGAACATGCGGTTTCGCCAAATTCAATACTTTATACTACATAGAGCGTATCTCACTCCCGACGCTATAAACCGGTATTTCCATCGCACAGATGCAAGCTGCCCGCGCTGCAGGGCTCTGGATGCTGGACTGGTTCACATGCTATGGAGCTGCCCGGCGCTGGACTCATATTGGCGGATGGTGCACAGTGTATTAAGTAAATGCGCGGGCCACCAGGTGCCGTTGGAATGGCCGGCATGCCTGCTGCACTTGTTTCGTAGAACCCCCTCCACGAAAGTCGCCTCTTGTTTTTTCGACTTGGGTTTGGTGGTGGCGAAGCGACTGTTCACCAAACGCTGGAAGGCGGCAGAGCCCCCCCGAGCGCAGGCGTGGCGAAGTTCGCTGCTGGTGTGGGCAGGGGCAGAGGGCACGGCCCTCTTACGGGAGGAGACACTGGGCCTAAGGCGAACACCAATAGCGAGCCAGTGGAGCACACATTTGCAGACCTTGATGCAGCTAGATGGGGATGCCCTGGGACTCTGTGGGGCGCACACTGGGGAGGCAATTACCGTGGGAGAGGAGGGCGGAGGTTCGGCTGGGGGTCAGGCTTGGGAGATGTTGCAGGGGCCTTAACTGACACAGGTGATGTGCGGGGGAATGGAAAGTTGCCATCAATGGGGTGGGCTGTACTGGGGGGCGGGGAGCCGCTGGGGAGGGTCAGATCAGGGGACGGAACATGGCGATTTTATAGTACGGACCGAGCCTGCTGCTGTGGTTATGCTAGTGCATTTGTTGTTCTGCTTCTTCCCCTTTTTTTTTATTGTTTAAATGAACTGTTTAGATGACTATACTAAGGAAAAACGGGTGTAATATGAGTGGCTCCCCTGGGACACATCCCCTGGTGACGTGAGACTAGGAGGGGTGGTGAGACAATGGGACTGGTTCGGAGATTCATAACACTTGTCTTTCATAGCAAACGGGTGCGACACTGGATCCTGTTGGTCACCATGTACACGATTGGAGAAGTGTCATTGGGCCTGTTGACTCATTGTCTGTCAGTTCACTCGAATGTACTGTGTGCTATGTTTATATTAACAGAATGCCAATAAACAGATTTCATAATAAAAACAAGAGAGAAATCCAGTGGTAGGAGGACAGAGCTTGCAGCTCTCCTTTGGGAAGCACTGTATGCTCGCTGGCTAAATCGTGGAGCACACCTTGCAGTGGTCCTTGGGAAACTATTATGCGTGACTAAGGCATTTTAGTGTGGTGATGCGGACACCAGCACTAAAATGTGTTAGTCTAACTCCTGATGCGTGGTACTTGGCAGGGCTTTTTAAGAGTCTGCAAAGGCTCCGGCGAGGTACTTGAGTAGTGTTGTAAAATATATATGAATATCCATATCAATTCATGTGTATTCACTTCAAAAGATATCATGCTTAGATATATCATATTAACATTAGACCTGGAGCTCCAAAGGGCTTCCTATCTGACCTAGACTGGACAAGCTTCAACAAGCTATTCTGTACCCCCTTAGAGCTCACTTTGCCTGTCCTGACTACATGATATTTCTTAATCTGGTTGTGCAAGTTGCTTACACAGTACGGAGCCAGCCTTTCTAGTCTGCCCATATCTGGCTGTTTATAATTTGCATGGTGCAGACATTGCACATCCATGTTAGCCATATTTGGCTTGGTGCCTTATTCTAGTTCCGCTGACGTGGCATTACTAAACTACATAGCACCCAGAAACCAGCCACTCTGGGAAGAAGCAGTCTGAGAGCCCCTAAGGTGGCAGGTCTGACTTCTTCCTTGCTAATTAGCAATGATGCATGCTTTTGGTACCAATAAATAAATATCACTCTGTTTCTGAGCAAACCTGCTATGTCTGGTGAGTTTCATTCATTTGCTCCTGGGAGGGTGCCAGTATTCCCCCATCAGAATGGTGGCAGAAAGTGGGACATTGGAGGACTGTGATGTCACCAGTCGGTAAGTGAGATGTAAGCTAAATAACTAACTTGCCTTGCTGCAAGTGATCTTTCAGTCTTTCAAATGTGTATTTAACCCATACTTAATAAAATGGGCATTAACTGGCATTTCAAATAAACAGGGGACTATAGAGAATGTTTTTAAAATATTCTCTGTACCAATACACTAATTGATATGTGGCATACACTGCAGGGGAGCCTGGGTTAGAGAATAATTTATGTGTACCTACACATATAAGAAGTAGTGAAAAAGGTGACTGATAAGTAACTAAGTTACTTTATGTCAATAAATATTGACAAATGGCTAGACCCTTTGGGGGTTTTATAAAAAACCATTGCAGGAGACCCTATGCTAGGATGGGGTATTGATTTTACCCACAAAAAGAAACCCTCCCAGAATATAGTGATTGGAGCTTCTGATTTGCGGGTTGCACCGGAACACAGGGAAATGATTTTGAAATATGCGTAGTTATGTCATGGATGAATGACTGCATTTGAATAGGGTATTGATCTTCAGTACTGGACCTCTATGTTTCCTTGAAATGTTTCTTTGATTTATATAAAAAATGGAGTGCATTAGTGCATTAGACAAGCAAATGGGTTTTATGTGATGTCTCTGGTTGGTCCAAAACTGCTGATTTTCCACTTTTTAACACATTTTATCCACTACCTAACAACTTTTCCTTTGTAGGAGACCTTTTGTATTATCTTTCAGGGCGAGTGCACATTGTGAGTAAACAAAACGCATTTCATGAGAGGGGATCTCAGAAGAAAATCATGGTAAGCCCACAAGAAAATTATTTTAAAACTGGCAGGAGGAAAAAAGGTTCAAAACAAATCATCACCAGATAGCCCCGCAGATAAAGGTAAGAATTACACTTTAAATTTCAAAGAATGAATTATATAAAATATGCTAAGTAGCTGCACGCGATTGGAAAGTAAAGCAGTACCAAAGTGTAAGATGTGTAAATGTTCAATTATTATGTTGCCACAATGGTAAAAAAATAGGCCTCACAGAAAGAGAAAAAAACAGAATTTGTGTGTTTTACACAACTATTACTCAATACAAAATGTTACAGCATTCTCCTTAGATACATTATAATAAATATTAAAAGGCATTCATATTATCTGAGTAATTAGTTGCTGCTAAAATAAAAGCGTCTCTTTTACCATATTGCAAAACAATAGATTTTGACTGGCTTGGAATGCTTGGGTTTTAAATAGAATGAACTGTGCTCATTCCCGGCGCCAGAAAGAGAGCTTTTAACAGCTGCTCAAAACTGTCTGTTCGAAGCAAGCTGTCTGTCAGAGCGAACAGAGGTAATGAATGGTTTGTCAACTTTTTGGGGTTTCTGTGAGGACATTAGAATACAGCAAGGCTTTTTTTTCTCCTGAAAAAGCATGGCAGCTAACGCCTGCTGGTCGTAAAACAAAGCTGAGTAAATAAAACATGGCTATGCCCGGGCACAAGCTACAGATCAAGCTGTGGGGACTAGGTTTTAAGTTAGTACAAAATAGTATCAAAGCACGTGCATTAAAGACCACTGGTTTTGAAAGTTAGAAATACAGTTTCATTATTTTGGATAAAAGAGAAAGGATAAAAAGTAAAGACTTTCTTTCTTGTTGCTTTTCTACTAAGCACATCTGTGGATCCGATGGTAAATAATTACTGCCCTCTAAAAAGTGACACAAACTTTTTCAGTAAAAAGATTCTGTGCTTAGTGTTATAAATAAATGCATTTCAAGGTAAAAGGAAAGGAATAAGGGTTGCTTTTCATATGTAGAAACCACAAAAAGGGTTAGTGATCCTTATTCAAAAACTGACTGCATGTAAAAAAATTATTAAAAGTCATTGCACTAAAATCGTTTTTGTATAGTTATGATCCTTATAATGTCTAATAACACAATTGTGACAATTCAATAATATTTAGCACTGTAGAAAATTACCCTGTGCAAAGCATGTATTCAGATTTCAATGTGCACATTAAGATTTCTATCTCCAACTGGTTAAAATATGTTGTTGCACCACATTAAAAGGTTGAATATTAGTTTATCTATCAACACCAATATTTCTGTCTCTTAGTGACAAACTTAAAATGTAGTATGGCCTAATGGCTGCAGTGTCAAATACAAAGGCTATTAAAAGTCATGCAAAGGGTAGCTTTTGAGACATGTAAATTACATTGCGCTCCTTAATGCACAATAGTTCTGGGCGCATTATAGCATTCTGAAAACTGAAATTTTGACCCAGTTTTGTAGGTACTAGAAAAGCGCAGTACACAAGAATAAAACAAATAATAAAAAGTAAAAGTTACATCCTACCTTTAAAATATCACCACCGGAGTCAGCCCTTCAGTCCTACTTCTCAAAAGTTACTTTGAATTGTAAAGGCCGCATGGGAATAGCCTTGCTCAGACAGGGGACAACAGGTTTAAGGGTAAGAGGCCAAATTCTGTATTTAGAACTGACCACCACTACTGAAAGAAAAATGTCTACGCAGAGAGTTTTTGGAGCAGTTTTTTTTATCTGAGGTTAGCCACTGTGACAGTGTGTGATTTCTACATTACACTATGAAAGCATCACAGCGTTTTTTGATGTGTACATGTACATATAGAATTGTGTAAATGCAAGTTGTACTTTAAGCTATAGCCCTTGTAGTAATAATACAAATAAACAGGGCTGTATTTGATTGAGCGGATAACATATTCCTTTTCAGCAGATTTGCTTCTATTCTGGCCTACAGCACATAACACGTGTTAAGCAAATGCACACTCCAGTGCCACTTGTTCAACATAGAAAAAACATACATATAATACCTGCTTGTAATGTTGAAGAGTAGTTTAACAAATTGATTCCTTTGTGTTAATTAAATTTCCTGATTATAACATTGTAGGGTAAAACACTACAGGTAATGTAAACTTTGCTCTAATGATGTCTGAGGCTATAATGTGCCTAGGAAAATTAGGGTCAAATTAATTCTCAATTCATGTTAATAATATTTAGGATATCGTCATTAGTAATTTAGCTACATTTAGAAATGGAAGAATTTACTTATTTATTTCAATGAACTTATGGCCTTGATTAAGCCTTCCTGGAACAAGATTGGACACCACAGTTCTGTTTTAGGTACCATTAGCTAAAGGAAATATTGCATATTCTGTTAGGAGTAGATGGGGTTTATCTTACTGAATAACATTATCAAGAAGCACAAAGTAGATACCAGAGAGTACATAAGAGTAGGGTATCAGTGTTATTGGGTGCACAGTGTTTAAGGATGAAGGTATCAGACACGCCCAAGGAGAATGTCATGTTTCCACTAAGGTAGGAGATGTTTCCACTAAGGTGGGAGATAAAGGGATACATTTCACAATTGTTATATAAATAAATATAATTTTTTGCAGCAGTATGTATATATATATATATATATATATATATATATATTCACTTAAAAAAACATAGGTTTCACACATGTTATAGTTAGGTGGACATTTCACTCGTAAAAAACCAATGAAATTCCACCGTTATAGTTAGTTCAGATAACTATAACTCGCGCTCCCGCAATCCAGTGCTCATGACGTCACATATTACATCACTCATGAGATGGTCAGTGGCATCACTCATGACATCATCCTTGTGATAGAGTGGCGGTCGCGCGAGTTATAGTTATCTGAACTAACTATAACGGTGGAATTTCATTGGTTTTTTACGAGTGAAATGTCCACCTAACTATAACATGTGTGAAACCTATGGTTTTTTAAGTGAATTTGCAAGGTTTTTTAAATGCTAATTCCTAACTATAACTTGTGTGAAACCTATGGTTTTTTATGTGAATTTGTACGGTTTTTTAAATGCTAAGTTATGTATGTATTATTATTATTATTTTTTTTATGTTTTTCACCGTGCGCGCACCCCGCGATTTTTTGAAAAAAAAAAAAAATGTTTGTTCACCCTTCGGGGTCCTTTAGGGACCCCCTGACAAAGGCTAGGGGGTCAGGAACTCTCTACCCTGCCCCCTTTTCACGTTCGGCACCTCTCTTTTTCACTCTCGCACCCACAACAAACAAAATGGCGGCCGACACTTCCTGATTTCGACCGATTCGAACGTTGACTGACATGTAACCACCAATCAGAATTATGCTCGCGCACGTTAGGGTGCGCGCACCGTGCGCGCACGGTGCGCGACTATAGATATTTATGTGCTTTTAACTGCAATTTTCTCAGGAACTACTGAACAGATTGACTCCATACATGCAAAAGGCACTTCCCTGACCTGAGGACTACCTCTCTGCCAAATTTCAAGTAATTCTGTTCAGCCGTTGGGGCTGTACCTTCGACTAAAGGTCCTATGGGAAAATGCATGGGGAAAACGCGTTTTGGGACCCGCCTTTTTTCTCGGCCCCCGCTTGACGAATCACCCCGAGACGTTCAGGGTAGGAGCAATTAGTTTTGAAAATTTCGCGAGGATTCGTCAACCGGCGCCAAAGTTATTCAAAATAGAATTTTCAGATTTCCTATGGAAACACGGTCCTAACTATAACTATCTACTGGCGACCGCCAGTAGATAATATATATAGCAGTTACATGTTTTTTCCAGAGGCAGACATTTGCACACGGTTTCGCTATTTTAACATTTATTGAAGTGTGATAATGTGTATATTTTAAATTATTTATACATATTTATTTAATTCTGAAAACTTATTGACTTTTTTGAATATTTGACATATCTTAAAATATTTATTTAAGACACGCACAACAATAAATGCGAATATAGATGATTAACAGGTGTGCGACAAAATAAGGAGAAGTCTGTTTTCAGCCATTATGCACTCTGAAAAGATTTTGAGTATGCAACAAAAGAGAGTATTTCTTCACTGTCTATTACTACGGAGGTGTGTTTTTTTCACAAAGCATATATAAAAAAGATGGCGTACTGCAGTCTCCTCATGTGATCAAGGGCACTTGATGCCCGAAACGCGTCATGGAGATGAGGAATAAGGAACAATAAAAGAATATTGCCACTGATTTGTCCTGGTGGTCCGTTTCTGTCAGTTCGCCGGAAGGAAGTGCTGGGAGTTGTTTTGAATGCATCAATATACGGAAGTTTGGTTGCTTCTGTCAAACGGACCCCTCCCTTGAAGTCGGCAGCAGCCCTCAACCTATCGTTGCTTGGAATCCGAAAAGGAAATTTGGCTGTGACCCCCTACGAGCCGGGAGAGCGAACACCTGCGAAAGGACGCCGTCGATCGGGTCGGAGGACTCGCGAAGGAACGTCTTCACTGCTGGTGAGTGAGACGGCATACATGTGGGCGGGGAGACAGGACATTTGGCATATTAACTGTTAAGCACAGAGATCGCAGGGCTCTAAATACATTCAGAAATACGTCTGTTAATCCTCGAATATGTCCGAAGACGCAGTACGTGTACGTGAACGGGAAGCAGTAGCGGATGAGCTTTTTAGCAATATACCGAAAGTGAACGTTAACGCGCCAAACATCAAAGCGTTCGAAAGTAATTCAGACAACGATGTGAAAGTTCTGGTGAAAGAGCTGGAAAAGAAAATGAAAAATGAAATAACTAAATGGTGGGAGCACAAGTCCCTAACGAAATATGTAGAGGTTAATAGAATACCGCGAGGACTCAGAATACTGCTTGCTCCAAGCTTTGATAAGCCTAATCCCCACATACTTAGGGAGTGGGGCGAAAGTAATTTAGTAGCGTCAATGAATCTGGTACATATCTTAATCAAATACGCTGAGATTGATCGCCAAACGCTACTAGTAGACATTGATAACATCAACAAAGAATTAAGTATATCTGAGAAAAAAGACTTTATTGTGGCAAAACGGGAAGAGATAAATGAACGTCTTAAGAAGCATGAAGATAAAATTAAAGCGAGAAAAGTACATAAATTTGCACGCGACCAGGCCGATTATGAGTTAGGCCAGATTTATACCTTTGCCCGTAAATATGAAAAAGCCAAAAAATTAAAATTCAGTGGCAAGGGGAAACCTAATGTTGTAAATAGCGTGCAAGCAATACCAAGTGATGACAATGGTTCAAACATTGACAGTGAGTCTTTAACAAGTGAATCGAGCATGGAAGGGCTTAATATGGAGGACACAACCAATAAAATAATCCTAAGCCTTGGAGAAGAGATTGATTTTTTAGTGGAGGCAAACATTGAGACCAAGGAGCGAACGAAAGCCAACAGAAAAAGGCGGAACACCACTAGAAGAGCGCGGCGCCGTAGGTGTCAGCGCGAAGCCAAAAGAAAAGAAGAAAAGGAATCAATGGCACAAGTAACAACCGCTGACGATGAAAAAACCATCATCAACTTGACCACGACTACACTAACCAAGGCAGAGGAACAACTGCTTGCCCTAGGACTAAATTTCTGTCCAGAAAGCAACTTTGATTATGCCAACACTAGAGTGGATGTGTTTTGCTTTATACAGAAATTAAAACTTAGAAAATTCTTCACTATCAAAACAGGACTTGAAAAAGTAAAATCAACATTGCCATCGGAACTGAAAGGTCCACCAAAATTACAAGTATCGGACATTCAGACACTTTTAACCATGCATGACTTAAGTAATGAACCGAATACAAACAGTCAACAACAAGACTCTGTGAATGCCACCCAACAGAGGATACATAAAATAGATCTACTACAAAAAGGAGCAGGTGAAAGCCCTTACAAGCCTAAATCGACATTTCTCCCAATGATGGCCAAAGACGCAGTTGATATTTTTCACGAACGCGTCATAGAAGACATCAAGAAATTGCACCACCAAGTGAATTACAAAAAAAGTAAATTACAGCACAACAGAATACAATATCAAAATCTGATGAATAAGTTAAGTAAGGATTTAGAAACTGTCATAAAAAAATCAGATAAGGGCGGCAATATTGTATTATGGCCCAAACAAGACTATGTTCTGGAAGCAATGCGACAATTGAATAACGAGCAATGCTATGTAAAATCTACTATGAGGGAATACAACAAAGCGAAGGACTCCTTGAAAAAGTAGTTACAATTTTGGAAGCGGGAAGGACTGATCACCACGGAAGAGTTTTCATATTTGTTCAATGAATACCCTGTTCTCCCTTTTTTGTATCTTTTACCAAAAGTCCACAAAAATATAATACCAATTCCAGGTCGCCCCATAATTTCTGCGATCAACAGTATGACGGAACATGTGGCTGAATATGTGGACTTCTTTCTACAAGAACTGGTAAAATCATTACCCTCATATGTGAAAGATACTGGTGACTTTTTGAAAAAACTCAGTGATGTTGTCTGGACAGATAGTCTGGTTTTAATAACATTAGACATTGAATCACTGTATACCAGTATAGAACACACTACTGGCATAACTGCCGTGAATCATTTTTTGGAGTCCAGATCTTGTGAATATTACCAACACAATAAGATGCTAACCACCCTTATTACATGGTGCTTGAGCAATAATTATTTTCTGTTTGGTAAAGAGATTTACAAACAGATACAAGGTGTTGCTATGGGGGCCTGCTTCTCTCCTAGCTACGCATGCTTGCATGTGGGCTTTTGGGAGGAGCAGGTCCTCAGGAAGCAGCACCTTGAGATTTTTACAAACAAAATTGTTCACTGGTTGTGTTACATCGACGATGTGTTTATAGTGTGGAATGATAATATTGAGAGTGCCAAAAAGTTTGTGGAAACAATCAATGTCAACTGCATGAATCTACACTTTACATCGCACATCAGTCAATCTAAAGTAGAATTTTTAGATGTCAGTGTGTTCACTAATGAAGGAAGACTGGTTACCACTGCCTATAGAAAACCAACAGCAGGGAACACAATATTACACGCAACCAGTGCACATCCCAAGCACCTTATTAGTAGTATCCCATATGGGGAACTCTTGAGGCTAAAACGTATCTGCAGTACATCAGTTAACTATGAAAACTGTAAACAAGAAACTTTAACTCGTTTAAGGAAAAGAGGATACAATAATAAAATACTAACAGAAGCTGTGAATAAAGCTGATAAACGAACAAGATTATCACTGCTTCCACAAAACAACGAGAATGAGATTACTCCTGCAGAAACGATTGACGGCACACCGAGACTCATAACATCATATAGTCGACAAGAGAGGAAAATAAGATCAATAATCAACAAAAATTGGCCTATAATCCTTACTGACAATGTTCTCAGTTCTAGACTTCCGAATAAACCAGTGATTACTTTCAGAAAGACACAATCCATGGGATCCAAATTATCTAAAAATAGTCCAGAACTAGGCATTAATAAAACCTGGTTAAAACCGAGACAAGGCTTTTTTAAATGTACATCTTGCCGAGCCTGCAAATTTGGAGTTAATACAACTCAATACAACTCAATACAAGACGCCCTTCAGAGAAAATGAAATAATCATAAAAGGCAACTATAATTGCCGTACCGATCACGCAGTATATGTTCTCACGTGCACTTGCGGGCTTAGATACGTGGGGAGTACTAAGCTTCAAGTTCACGTGAGAATATTGCAACATTTGCGAGCGATCATCAATAGTGATCCGGCCTATCCAGTTGCCCGCCATTTTAAGGAAGTACATGACAATGATGTTAAATGTTTGTCTTACTTTGTTGTTGACTCCATTCCCGTTTTACGCAGAGGAGGAAATCGGGAAAAATTATTAAGACAGCGGGAAACTAAATTCATTTTAGAACTTGATAGTAAATTCCCAAATGGATTGAATAACACGGAAGATTTACATACTTTTTTATAATCTTGTTTATAAACTTCCTCATAAATAGGTTCCCTTACAAAGAATGATTTTTCGTTAAATACACTTCAAAAATGTTAAAGTTAGACTCAAACAAGTGGCACTGAGATTGTGAGATATTGTAGCTGTATGAAATTACCCATGGAAACTTCCTGTTACAGAAGCAAATATGACGAAGTCTCTAAAAAATCTATTATAGGATGATCCTGCCTTATATATTAAGGTTCATGTATATAACAAATCTTCGTTCACTTTATTTAGATACCAAAAATGTAAATATCATCTATAAACGCTTCTCGTTCTTTTAAAGAAAAACCTTTTTAACTAATTTTATATAGTTAAGCACTACACTTTTATTCCTTGGGTTATTTATTTATTGAAATGATACGCACTAGGCATTTTAAGTTATAAATAACACATAGGAACCATTTGCACAGAATTGCACAAGGCACTTTCTTTTGATAAATATTTGCTCTTTGAATAACATGTGTATTATAAAATAGTGCAAATAAGCTATAATGATAGGAATCGGATGGTTGAAGCATTTAGGTGAATACTGACACGGTTCAAACATTATAGGAATATAGGAGTCAACAAGTATTATGCTGAAATTAAATAACTAAACCTGGAATGATAAAATGCATTCAAGCAGTTACATGTTTTTTTTCCAGAGGCAGACATTTGCACACGGTTTCGCTATTTTAACATTTATTGAAGTGTGATAATGTGTGTATTTTAAATTATTTATACATATTTATTTAATTCTGAAAACTTATTGATTTTTTTGAATATTTGACATACCTTAAAATATTTATTTAAGACACGCACAACAATAAATGCGAATATAGATGATTAACAGGTGTGCGACAAAATAAGGAGAAATCTGTTTTCAGCCATTTATGCACTCTGAAAAGATTTTGAGTATGCAACACAAGAGAGTATTTCTTCACTGTCTATTACTACGGAGGTGTGTTTTTTTCACAAAGCATATATAAAAAAGATGGCGTACTCCAGTCTCCTCATGTGATCAAGGGCACTTGATGCCCGAAACGCGTCATGGAGATGAGGAATAAGGAACAATAAAAGAATATTGCCACTGATTTGTCCTGGTGGTCCGTTTCTGTCAGATCGCCGGAAGGAAGTGCTGGGAGTTGTTTTGAATGTATATATATATATATATATATATATATATATATATATATATATATATATATTCACACAAAAAACCAAAGGTTTCAGGCACGTTATAGTTAGGAATTAGCATTTAAAAAACCTCAGAAATTCACTTAAAAAACCATAGGTTTCAGGCGTGTTATAGTTAGCTGGACTTTTCACTTGTACAAAACCATTGAAATTACCCCGTTATAGGTAGTTCAGCTAACTATAACTCGCGCGCCCGCAATGCACTGCTGATGACGTCACATATTACATCACTCATGACATGGTCAGTGACATCACTCATGACATCACTGATGACATCTCAAATGACATCACTGATGACATCCCTGTTGACATCATCCAGTGAATGTGTGTTTTTCTGAAAATTAAATATGTTTTATATATGTATATCTCAAGGTCGATGGAAGAATAAATGGGTATATAAGTGTCTAAATGGATGATTTGTTTTTGAAAAATTGATTGTGTAACTGACTGATTAAGTGTATCATAGTGAACACATGGCTTAGTGAGTAATGTTTAAATATGTAAATATCTGTATCAGTCTCTCACTTTGTGTATAAGTGGCTGCATGGGTTGGTGAGTAGCTACATGGGTGTCTATAGAGGTTATTAGTTGGTTTTTTGAGTATCAGTCTGAGTGTCTGCATGGTTCGGTGGGGGGTATTACGTAGTGCATACTTGCATGAATGAGTGACTCACTGTTTGTATGTGTTGAAGACAGCATGTGTGCAGGACTGTATGGGTGGATGAGTGTGTGTATGGGTGTGTTAGTGAGTGAATGACTGTCTCAATAGTGTCTTTATGAGTAACTACATATGTTTTAAACTAGTATATGTGACTATTGGTGTATATAAGTGAGTATATGTGAGAGTGAGAGATTGAAAGAGTTCCTGTATGAATAAGTATGTGTTTCTATAAGTGATTGTTTAAAAGACTAAGTATGTGTAAGTTTCCGTAGAAGTAAGTGTGGTGGTGTGTGTATAACTGTATATGCAAGTAAATGTATGTTTGATTCTTTATTAGCATGAGTGACTATGTGTGTGAGTAACTCTATGGATGAGTGGCATTGTGTAACAGGATGTATAGGTGTATGAGTACATATGATGAGTGAGTACATGTATGAGTGACTGTATAGGACTGTTGGTGAATGAGTGGATGTGTATGTGGATCTTAGAATTACTGAAGAGGTTGTTGTAACTGGTATTGGTATGTCCATTGTTTTGAAAATTGTAGTCTCTATTTTTGAATGTGTGTATCAAATGTTATATTAGGGTGAGAGGAGGTCTGCCACTCTATCACAAGGATGATGTCATCAGTGATGTCATCAGTGATGTCATTTGAGATGTCATCAGTGATGTCATGAGTGATGTCACTGACCATGTCATGAGTGATGTAATATGTGACGTCATCAGCAGTGTATTGCGGGCGCGCGAGTTATAGTTAGCTGAACTAACTATAACGGGGTAATTTCAATGGTTTTGTACAAGTGAAAAGTCCAGCTAACTATAACACCCCTGAAACCTATGGTTTTTTCAGTGAATTTTTGAGGTTTTTTAAATGCTAATTCCTAACTATAACGTGCCTGAAACCTTTGGTTTTTTCTGTGAATTTCAAAGGTTTTTTAAATGCTAATTTCTAACTATGCCTACAGAGATAGGACATGTGAAGAAAGAAGAAAAAATGCACAGAAAGAAAAAAAAGAAGTGCAGAAAGAAGCAACAGAAGTCCTCAAAGACGAAGAAAAGTGCAAGAAGAAGGATAACGTGCAGAAAGAACAAAAAGAAGAGCAGAAAGAAGCCTTGTTGTAAAATCATCCTGTACCCTCAACTTTTTCAGACGGATACTGGTGGTAACTGAGTCTGACTAACCAGTCCTAGAGCCAGTGCTATGTTAAAAGACACTTAGAATACAGTGAAAACACCTACATACACTAGGGAACATTATGCGTTGGGGTCCCCCTGTGATTAGCATGACCTCCTCTGTAAGCCCCTAGTATATAATAGGGCAGGGGAATTAAAACTTCCTCTTAAAACAGGCCACAGGGCGTTTTTGCACACGTTAACTCAGGCCCCGTTCCCTCCCTTCACCACTGTGTAAACACGCCCTGTGTCCGTTTTTAGTTGGGAGATTAAGTTCATTTGAATCCTGAGGGTCCCTAGGGTCCAACTAGCCCACTAGGTACCTCCAGTAAGTGCCACAGAGCTGCGTTGCAGAGAGGTGTAAAAAGTGGCACGGCCTGGACCACCTCTCTGCAATGCAGCTCAGTGGCGCTTACTGGAAGCACTTGGTGGGCTAGTTAGCCCCCAGGGGCCCTCAGTATTGAAGGGAAATTATATCCCCAATTTAAAACGTGCCATAGTGCGTGTTTGCACACGTCACCTCAGGCCCCGTCCCCTCCCTTCACCACTGTGTAAACGCGCCCTGTGGCTGTTCTAAGTTGAGAGATTAAGTCCCCTTGAATCCTAAGGGTCCCTAGGGTCAAACTAGACCACTAGGTACCTCCAGTAAGCACCACAGAGCTGTGTTGCAGAGAGGTGTAAAAAGGGGCTTGGCCTCAGAACACCTGTCTGCAGCGCAGCTCCCTGGCGCATACTGGAGATGCCTGTTGGGCTAGTTGGCCCTCAGGGACCCTCAGTATTGAAGAGGAATTAATTCCCCAACTTACAACTCGCCAGGGGGAGCGTTTGCAGAATGCTGCAAGGAGGGGGCGTCGCCTCCGGCACGATGCCAGTCTTTTATTTATTTAAATTTTTTAAGAAGGGGGGCTGTGTGGTTCCCCTTCTTATTCTAATTTATTGGCCCTGATGACCCCATCCCCCAGGGCCTGTCTCCTAATTATATTTTTTTGACCCCAATCCCCAGGGCCGGCCACTGTTTTTTATTATTTTGAAAAAATATATATTTATAGACACACCTAGGACATGCTGGACAAACCGTACGTACCTATCACCATGACGATTTGCGTGATATTCATTAAAAGGCGACTATGCATACAATGAATCCACGTGGAATGTATTTACACCACTAGTGAAGCTCTGACATGTCTGATGCCCTACCGTGCCTAATCCCGGTAGACACCCTTGTCGTTTATTTATACAAACATGGGTAGCTATTGACGGGCACATTTAATACACATGCACACCAAGCCATTCAAAGGGGATTCGACAAAAATTCGACCAAAACTATGCAAGAAACCCCCCTCACGATTAATAAACATACAAGTCAAACTTTATTGCGGTTGAATTTACCATAAAAGCACAGAAAAGAAGAAAAAAACAAAAAAAGCACAACAAAGCGACAAATCGAGCAATCCATTTCAATGAAAATAATCTCAGATTTTTAGTTGATTGTTAGACATTATTTTTTTAAAAATTTTTTTTAATAATTCCCAGAATTCTAAAATTGATAAAACACAGATCAATCTAAAAATGATAAAATATTAACTGTTCACTTAATAGTCATTAACTTAATACTAAGGTACAACAACATTGTTTATCAAGTTCCTTCGAGTTATCCACATAGAATATAGGTATTTAGCTACTGCAGAGACAATCACTGCATCTGTATCTGTTTTCAATATCCTAAAAAAAAAACAAATATTGCTTTATACCCAAATTTTTACTCAGCTGAATTATCCATTTCTTCCTAATATAGGCATAAGCAGGACAAAAAAGGGTAACGTGTACAGGAGTTTCTTCCTCTGAGGAGCAACCTGGACAAGGACGTGCCGGACCCCCTTTCCACCTATCAATTTTGTGGAAAAGGGGCAAAGTACCATATCTAAATTGTAAGTACAGCTTCTTTGCTAAAGTAGGTTGGATTATATCAATCTCGGGCTCGAAGCTGTAAAAGGGCTTAACGTCCAAAAAAATGTCGGTTAAGCTTGATGTTTTTACAGAGCTAAAGAGATTCCTTAGATTAATTTATTTGACAGTACTTATCATAATTTTCTTAGAGATGGCTGGGCAGGAGGCCTCAGGATTAAACCAGAGTTCCTCAAACCCAGTCGATATAAGTGACTGTTTTACGAATCCCAACCAAGGAATCTTACCAGATCCTAATGAAGCCGTCACAACTTTAAGCTCCTCCTTATAGTGCACCAACTCAGGAGTGCTCCACAGGCGCTTCCAATATAGTAAGGGCCGGACAGCAATAACTTCTGCGATTGGGCAGATATTTAAATCTAGTCTTAACGGAACCAAAGGAGTGCTTTTTGGCAAATCCATTAATTGTCTTATGAAATTGTTTTCAGTTAGTGATAGGTTGCTAGCTGATATTTGTCCCCAAAGTTCCGCCCCGTACAGGGAAGATGCCCTAGCTTGGACTTTAAAAATTTCAAGGGGGCACTTATTATTTTGTGAGTGCAATTCTTCTGTACTTTCAAGATTCCCCCAGCTGCTTGGGTTAATCTTAAGTTTGCTTTGGCCACTTGTGGACCCCATCCCATTTTGTCGTTTAAAGTCAAACCCAAATATTCGAAGGTTGGGACCCTTTCGAGGGGTCTGCCTTCCATTATTGGATGTGGGCAATTAACAGTGTTAGCATTAAAAACCATGTACTTAGTCTTATTTATGTTAACCACCAGATTTCTTTTAGTGCAGAATTTGGAGAATTGATTTAACACGCGCTGCATCCCCATCGGGGATTTTGAAAGCAGAAGCGTGTCGTCCGCAAACATTAAGGCGGGGAATCTCCGGGCACCCAATTTGGGGGAGTCAATGTCGATTATGGCTAGGAGATCTTCGATAAGCCCGTTGAGAAAATAGAGTCGGGCCAGGACACAGCCCTGCCTGACACCTTTCTCGATCGGGAAAGGACCAGTTAACTGGCCTTGTTTACCGAAGCGTACTCTCGCGTAAGTACCTTCATGTAAGATCTTAAACTGGTGGCATAGATATGGTGGAACCCCCATTGTTAGTAAAATGGACCATAACTGGTTCCGATCCACCATATCAAATGCGGACTTTAGGTCGACAAATGTGAGGTAAAGGCTACCCCCTTCCAAGGTCACATGCTTCCAATAGAGCACTTGCAACCGGAATAGTTGATCAATGGTTGATGTTTTGGCCCGGAACCCCGCCTGTAGCGGTGTCAAAATGTTATTGTCACTAATCCAAATCTGTAGATGTTGTAACAGTAACCTGGCGTAGATTTTTTGTGTAACATCAATAAGGCTTATCGGCCTATAGTTAGAAGGTTGGAGCGGAGAGCCCTTCTTGTGTATTGGAATAATCTCCGCCCCTAGCCATGTACTTGGCAGTGGTGATCCCTGCAGTATCGCATTAAATAATACCAAAAGGTATGGGCCCCAAACTACAGGTTCTTCTCTAAATAGATCACCAGGGATCTTGTCGAGTCCTGGCGCTTTATTAGACTGAATGCTTAAAATGGCCAATTTTACTTCCTCTAATGAAAAAGGTTGCGCTGGCCAGATAGGGTTCGGGGTCAGAAGGCTCAAAGGAGCTTTGAATGTAGATAGGGGAGAAAGAGAATAAAGATCTTTAAAATAAGTAGACCAAGCTTCTTCAGATATGTTAGGGGCAATCGTAGTCCTACCTTCTGGTTTCCCAGTGTGAACAAGGTTCCAAAAGGTCCTTGAATCCTTTGCCGCAAGTGCAGATGTGATAGCAACCCAACGGTCAGCCTCCCATTCGGATTTTGCATCTTTTAGCAATTTTTTGTATTCTTTTCTGGCTACAATGATATTAGGCCTATTTCCTTGCCTTAGGGCCAGCAATAACGCTTTTTTTGCGTCCCTACAGCATCTGTTAAACCATAAGTTATTGTCATAATGTTGTTTAGGTTTAACAGTGCCTTTCTTGTAAAAGGTGTCCTTTAGTATAGCAACCATTCCACTATGAATATCGGCCATTAAGTCGATGTCCATATTCGAGGGATTGGTAAGGGTAGAATTTGCCCTTTCGAGCAGGGGGATAACATCTTGATATAGTTTTGCCATTGTTTCAGTGGATGAATTCGCGGCCGCCCATCGAATTCTTCTCCCACCTTGCACTAATCTTAGGTTGCTACTTGGGGAGCTAACTAGGGCACTATCCCCGCTGATTAATTGATAATCCATCTCGGTTGTCAGGGGATTATGGTCACATTCTATACGAGGGGATACACTAAAATCTAAAATTTTGGGCCAAGATGCCAAACTCACCAGGAAGTAATCTATTACGGATGTGTGCCCCAAACCATTATAGGTGTGCTGGGCTGGGGTATCGCTCTTAAAACGTCCGTTACAGGCTCTAACGGAGAACGTGTAGGTGAGAGAGGTCAACTGGAGGGCTAGGGCAGACCAGTTTTTTACAGGGTAAGCATTTGATGGCGGAACTGACCAAGTTTCATCCTCAGCCAATGTGATTGGAGGGACCCCTTGTAATGGTTCAAAATGGCAATTGAAGTCCCCTCCGATCAACAAGACAACATCGCCCCCAAGCGTATGTAATAAAGCGGTTAAATTATCCAAAGTTGTAGAAGTTCTACCAGATTGTACTGGCCGGGAATAGATGTTGATCAAAGCCATTTTTGGTGTTTTGTTGTGGGACATCAGGATGCATAAGAGATCTGGACTATTTGTGTCTAGCTTTTTTAGCGTAAATCCAAGATGAATACCCACCCAAATACACAACCCCCCTGACGGTCTTCCTCTTGTGCCTTTTATTGCAGGTTCCGCAAAGGTTACAAACCCCACTCTATGGGTAGAGCCTACCGCCCACGTTTCCTGGAATAGACAAATCCCATGGGAGTCCACAAAAGTGCACCAATCCGGGATATCTAAGTTGAATATAAGACCCGCTATATTCCAAGATAACATTTTTAGGGACCCATTTGGCAGTGCCTGCTTGTTTCTCAGGCTTTCCTTATGGGATAACCCGTCATGGTCAAATGTCCCAGGGCCAACTAAATGGGGAACTAAGTGTGCGTTGGCAGTCTGCAGTTGTGTGTCCAGGGTACGATTATCAATCGTGGAAAAAAGTAGGTCAACCCCTGGCTCCCCGGTAGTTACATAAGGCTTTTCCTTGGGCGTCATTCTGCCTGCTATAAGGGGCAAGGGGTTGATTACGACTTTTGCCACCTCCATGAGCTCCCTCCTGACGGTCTTCAAAGCTCCTTCCGTGTTGATAACATCTATTTGACAGGCCGAGGTGGAGCTGAGGGGCACAGGGAGTCAATCCACTTGGTCAAGCACACTATATCTATTACTCAATGGGATTCCCGTCACTTCTCCCCTAAGTTGACCACCTCTACTTCTATGAACATAATGCCATGAGTCCTCCTGCTGTGGCCTCAAAACATTCCTCCCATAATCAGACGGGAGATAAACATGATCTGTTGAATAACAATAGTCTAACCTCAGAGATTTAATCCTTGTGTTAAAACTTGTCTGTTGCCAACTGCATACATGATCAACTGCCCTATGATCCTCAAAGTTGATTATTACACAGTCCCCATCCACATTTTTTGGTTTACAGCCTACCCACCCCACCCTTCTAACAAACAAAATCTTGCTTTGGATGGATCTAGGCAAAGGTCTATGGGTGTTCAGCCAATGGATTGTCTTATTTTTGAGTTCCTCGTATGATTCCTGTTTGGAGCTCATCAGCTCAGGGACCTCCGTAAGAATCACTACAAATGGGGCACAATCCAGGGGTAAATTAATACATGGTAAGACTCGGGAGGTAATTTTTCCTCCATGGTGATTTAAAGACTCCTTCCCTGGGGTAGCGATATTTGGTAAATTTGCCAACAGTGGGGGATACGCTTTTTCCACAAGGGAAGGATTATTTTTTGAGCCAATTAAATTAGAGCCCGAGGTCGGCCCCTGTGTAGTAAGCAAGGTAGGTTGATCATTTGCAATAGTAGGCATTAACTTATGTTGTGGCTGTGGGGCAATATCTGTTATTGTTAGGGCTTCAACTTGGGTTTGGATAGCAAGAAGGTCCTTTCTAAGACCCATATTTTCCACGAGCAAAGCCTCCATTTTTCCCAGTCTATCGTCTAGGAGTTTCAATTTTTGCTCCACAGGCTGAATAAAAGAGGATAAAACCAGGCTCAATTTCCCCACCGATAAATCTAAGTCGAGGGGGTATGTAATTGCAAGGTCTCCGCCGGCCTTAACGGGACTATCTGTTAAGGACACAGAGGGGCAGGGCTCTATAGGCCGAGGTGCCAGAGTACTGTTAGATTTAGGCTGTTTGGGTTTTCTGCCCCGGGATGAAGTATCAGCCTTCTTCTTTTTTGGAATTGCACCTTCCTTAGGTCTTGTATCCTTCTGTTTGTTTGGGCTCACTTCAATTAGGACTGGAGTTGTATTTGTGGGCTGGCCAAGTGATGATTGATTTGGGCCGTCTGCCTGGGCACCTAAGTTGATCCCAATATCGTCTGGGTTAGTAGGGGGGTCCAAGATAGCTCTATTTGGCTGAGTAGAGACTGGTGAACATACGTGTGCAGCAGGGCCCAGAGAAGATCTCCTTTGAAAGATCGGATCTTGGGACAAACGGCGTTGCGTCAGTTCAATTTCACGTTCAAGGACCGATGATGCTCTTGTTATAAATTGATCAGGAGTTCCTGCTACCATCCCTATTGGTGTTGTTTTAGCACCCCTTCTGGCGGCCATTGTACAAGGATATTATGATTGTGAGGTGGTATTGTCTATACTCACGTTTGAGCTGAAAGTAAGAGGGCTGGCCCAGCCCAGCCTCCTCTGGCCCGGGACGGCCACAGACGGCCCGCCCTCTGCCCGGGCTCAGTCCGGCGCTGCCCGCGCGCGGTCCCGCGACGCGGAGGGTGGGCTCGATTTTAAAGCGCCTCCAGGCGCGTCCAGTGGGCGTAAACTTCCGCCCGCCCCAGGTGCTGCTGGGAAGTGTAGTCCCCCTCCTAGCCGCAACCGCTATCGTTCCAAGCACGGCGGCGGGAGGGAGACACACGCACGAACACAAACAGGCAGGCAGGCGGAAAGCTCCAGAGACCGCAGGGCAGCACGCAGGATCCTCCCGTGGACACCACAGCTTCAGGTAGGAGACCCCCGCTCCACCGAGGGTGGGCTCGGTTTTAAAGCGCCTCCAGGCGCGTCCAGTGGGCGTAAACTTCCGCCCCGCCCCAGGTGCTGCTGGGACACCACAGCTTCAGGTAGGAGACACGATTAATAAAACACACATCCACTGCCGAATGTGTAATACTTTTTATTTTATTCTCTGGAAAGGGGACGAACATCACTTGAGAGTCACAGCGCGCTCCTGGCAGAGCCCAATGCTGTGTTACACCCACCATTGCCTGCTGAGTGCCACACACCTCTGTGTTGTATTCCACTAGCTAGTGCATATGCTATGACACTCTCTAGCCCATGTGCACTGTAACACCACCCCGTGAATATGTCATCTCACACTTGTCTTCGTACGGGTTATATTGCCCCATCTAACGTGCCTTCCTCGATGCCTATGTTATAACACACAGTGCTATGCCATACATATTACAATCTGGGATCCATATCTTTGTCACAGTGCATATGCAACGTTACACTCCCCAGAACATATTTTATATTACAACTTTAGAGACTAGTTAGGTTACACAACACTGCCCTGTGCATATTACACTCCAAGGCGCATATCGCATAGCACGCGCTAGTGCCTGTGCTATCTCGCGCTCTCCAATGAATCTGTCATTGCGCACAATGTATTGCATATTATATTTCACGCCCGGTTCATCTTATATCACACTTTTTGGTGCATAGTTTATACCATACACTATATCTAGTTTTCATTTTCAATCATGCTCTCAGGACTATGTTCTATATAACACTGTGTTCACCTACCCTTTTCACGGGCATTACATTTTGCGATAGGGGGTGGAGGGTCAGGGGGTGTTTCTGCCAAGTGAGCCCGGAGTCACAGTCACAAATGTCCTCTTCTTCCTGAATAAAAGTGAGATTATGCTGCATACTTGTTCATATTTTAAGTAGTTCGCACAGACACACGTTTTAAAAACAATAAAGTTCCTAATACCTGCCTTCTCTGAACAGTTAGCTTGCTGCCCCATCCCCCTCCTCCCTATCCTCTGTTGTGTGGATCCATGGACTAGCCTCCTCCCTCCTGCCATGCATGGTCTGATGTGCTGCCACTGCCCTCAATTTAGTATGATGTACCAGTCCACTCCTCCTGCCCTCCATTGCCCAATTCTATGTCCCATCATTGACCTCCTGCTTAAACTCTGTGCTTAGCTTGCTGCCCCTATTCTCCTTCCCCCTGCCCTCCGATGTCTTTGTGCATGCCCCTGCTCCATCCTTTTTGCCCACCATGTTCCATGGACCTGCCACTCCTATCTACTCTGAGTGTTCTGTTGAGCTGCCACTCCCCTCCCACCTGCCTAGCATTGTCAGATGACTTTAACCTGTCCCTGCCACCTCCACCCTGCCTGTCCACATGCCATGCCCCTATCCTCTTCCTCCTGTCCACATGGTCCATTGTACTGCCACACCCTTCTGCCCTCCCTGGTCTGTTGTGCTGCAACTGCTCCTCCTGCCTGCCCCGTGCGGTCTGTTGTGAGGCCCCTTCCCCTGAACTTCCTTGTCTGTGCACAGGTCCTGCCCCTCCCTTCTATCCTCCATCGTCCTTTGTGCATGCCCCTGCACCCTCCTTCTTGCCCATCATAGCCATTGTGCTGCCACTAACCCTCCCACTTGCCATGCATGGTCTTCTGTACTGCCATGGCCCCTCCCACCTTCCCTGTGTGGTCAGTTAGCTGCCCCTGACCCCCTCCCACCTTCCCTCCATGGTCTGTGTGTATGCCATCACAGTCTCACTGTTGCTCTTCATGGTGTGTCTTGCTTCTAGTGCCCATCCTGCCTGACCTCCATGGCTATCTTGCTGCTCCTGCCCTGCCCCCTTGCCCCCAGCCCTCTGTTTACATGTGCAGACCCCTACTCCCTCCCTCCTGGCTTGTCTGTTCTATTGTAATGCCCCTGATCCGTCCCTCCTGCCCTTTATGTTCTGTTATGCTGCAGCTTTCTCTCCTGTCTGTCCATTATGGTCAGCTAGCTACCATTGCCTCTTGCCCCTCTGTTCTCTGTTGTCCATGTGCATGGTCCTGTCCTCTCCCTCTTGCTTTCTATGGATTGTTGTGCTGCACTCCCGTCCCGCATGCCCTGTGTGGTGTATTGTGCTGCTGCAAACCCTGATGCCTGCCCTGCAGGGTCAGTTTGGTGCACCTCTCCATGTCCCTCCTGTCCTCTGTTATCCAAGTCCATTTCCTTCCATGATCCAATGTACCATACTTGCGAACATTTTGAACTTGGTAAGAGGGAGATTTTGAAAAAAAAACTGGGGTATTGATTTTCCCCTTCGAGTTACATTGAAAAAGAGGAGATTGTAGACAGGAGACAGATCAAATAAAGCCCATTTGAGCTTAAAAACATTGGACGTTTCCTGGCTGAATCGGGTCTGTTGGCATGTATGGTTGTACTACCATTGCCTCTTCCTTTTGCCCACAATGGTCTATTACATTGCCACAGCCTCTCTTGCAAGTCCTGTATTGTTGGTTTGTTGCCCCTGCCCCCTTTCCACTGCCCTCCATAGTCTGTTGTGCTGCCACGGCCCTTCCTGCCTGCTCAGTGTGGTTAAATTGTTGCCTTTGCACCCTCCTACCTGCCTTCAATTTTCAGAGTCCGTGCCCCTGGCCTCTGCCTCTCAACAGTATCCTAATGAACAACTAGATTGCTAACATTCTATATTTATTACAAAAGTGTGGAACGCCTGACGTCATCTTGATGTAATCAAAACTGTAATACCTAGAGCATTTCCTTTAGAAATTACATATATGAGAGGGTCTTATTGGCATCAAAATTATGGTTAGTGCTCTAAAAGACTAAAATAAGGACATATTTTCTGAGTTTTCAAATAGCGACAAAGCACTTTTAAATTATTTGTTATCTTTATGTTTTTTATCCAGTTGACCACTTGATTAAATGTTGCACTTAGGGGAGAGGATGTGGTGTTACTTCCAGAACTGCAGACTTTGCAACTGGGGACCAGGTTGGAGTTTCTGCTTCAGCTCGACATTCTGTGATTCTGGTCAAATCACTTAGTCTCCCCATGTCTACAACCAAAATGAATTTGTTCTTGTGTGATGTAACCAATGCTCATGAAAAGCACTCCAATACCGGACAAGTCTGCACTATATAACACTGCAAAAACACAAAATAATAAGTGTTTTGCACACTTCTGTCATTGGGCTATATTTGGGCTACATCTGGGTGATTTTGGGCTACATTTGGGCTCTTTTGTCTCCGGTGGCCATTTTGGGAGATTTATTTGTTATGAAGTTTCCTAATTTCCTCATGTACTGCAGTCTCCTCAGTAGGAAATGCTTTCAGTTTTTTACTTTGATTCCATCATGAAGGTAGTCAGATATGTCACACATTTGCCATAAATTCTGAATGTTAGCACTCTAGTTGCTCATTAGATCACCGTAGTAAAACTACTGTTCACCATGGAAGTCTGTTCCTGGTATTAAAAGTGCATGTTTCAGTCTTTATGTCAGAATTTTTTAATGAAATAGAAGAGGATTTGAGAAGTCACTCAAAATGTGCCCTCATTTTCTTTCTTCAGCATTAATCATAATTTCTATGGCAAAATGAACCCCCTCATTGTGTTCCTTTTTAAATTAAATGTTTTAAGTGTTACCAGTTTATTCCAATCAAGATGGCTTCAGGTGTGCCATACTTTTTGTGATAATGAGGACAGTAAGCGCTCTAGTTGTTTTTAAGAACACTCTAGGACATTCTGTCATTGGGCTATACTTGGGCTACATCTGGGTGATATTTGGGCTACATGTGGGCTCTTTTGTCTCTGGTGGCCATCTTGGGAGACTTATTTGTTATGAAGTTTCCTAATTTCCTCATTTACTGCAGTCTCCTCAGTAGGAAATACTTTCAGTTTTTTACTTTGACTCCATCAAGAAGGCATTCAGATGTGTCACACATTTGCCATAAATTCAGAATGTTAGCACTCTTTTTGCTCATTAGATCACTGTAGTAAAGCTACTGCTCATCAGGGAAAACTGCTGCTGGTTTTGAAAGTGCATGTTTCAGTCTGCATGTCAGAATTTTTTAATGAAATAGAAGAGGATTTGAGAAGTCACTCAAAATGTGCCCTAATTTATCTTTCTGCAGCACTAATCATACTTTTTATGGAAAAATGAACCCCCTCATTTTGTTCCTTTTTAAATTAAATGTTTTAAGAGTTACCACTTTAATCCAAGCAAGATGGCTTCAGGTGTGCCATACGTTTATCATAAGTAGGACTGTTAGCGCTCTAGTTGTTCTTTGGAACACTCTGGGAAGCTGCTGTAGAACACAAAGGAATCAACTGACAGTCTCTGCCCTTGTTGGATGTACATGTTTTACTGAGAATGTCAGACTTCATTCTCACATGACTGAGAAAGATAATGTGAATTTACAGAAAATGTGCTCTCAGTTTAGCTTATAGATCACCTTCCAAACCTCTGTGGGAAAAGCATGAGAAAATATTTTTCTCTCAATCATGATATCCCAGCAGAAGGCTTTTTCACATGGTGAAATCACCTTAGAACATACCACAATTCCTAAAATGAGTATGGTACCATCAACAAATGATTTATAATGTAACTAAAGTCTTAAAACCTTCTATTAACTGCAATGTTTTTTAATGAGGTGCTATCATGTATATTGGCCCCAAGATGGCTGCCAACACTTCTTGGATGAAGTGCTGACAGCCAATCAGATCTCAGGATGAGATGTGTGGTTAGGCTCCGCCCACATATATATATGATTTTACTTTAGATTTTCTCAGGAACTACTGAACAGATTGACACCAGACCTGCAAAAGGCACTTCCCTGACATGAGGACTACCTCTCAGCCAAATTTCAAGTAATTCTGTTCAGCCATTCGGGCTGTACCTTGGACTAAAGGTCCCTATGGAAAAATGCATGGGGAAAACGTGTTTTGGGACCCCCCTTTTTTCTCGGCCCCCGCTTGATGAATCACCCCGAGACTTTCAGGGTAGGAGTGGAGCGGAGCGCCCCACCTATTTTGAAAATTTTGCGAGGATTTGTCAACCGGGGCCAAAGTTATTCCAAATAGAATGTTGCGGATTTCCTATGGAAACACGGTCCTAACTATAACTATCTACTGGCGACCGCCAGTAGATAATTATATATATATATATATATATATATATATTTATTTATTTATTTATTTAATAAATGGAATTTACTCACAAATACCTAAGGATAGGTTAGAACAGGGCACTTACTGCTTGCAGCTTCAGTCAGGATTCTCTGTTGTACGCACCCCCTGTAGAGCACGCGTGGATGTGTTGAGAGATGATGAATGATGCTGTTAGACTGCAGTCTGTTACATATGTAAAGGAAAGGGATGGATGTACACATAACTAACAATAAGGTTATAGAACTAGGGAACGGAGAGGTTTTGAAAAATGCCCTCTTGTGGTTCCCTTACAGCCTGTTGTGCCTGACACCAGTACTATATTATTATTTATACCTGTAGAGGCAGAGTATTTTTCTCTCCTCAGTGGGTTTTAGCATTAAAGTCCATCTACAGAGTGAAAGCCTCTTTGCCGTCGTGCTGGGATACCCAGTACACATCGTTCACTGTGAGTCCCAATGTCAATGCGTAGGCAGTAAAGAGAGACTTAGACCACCTATGCCTGGAAGGTGGTAGCATCGTCTTGCAGTAGGCTGATGACCTCCTTTTGACATCTCCATCACTTGAGACCTGTGAAAGCTTGTGAAAAAGACACTGTAGCTCTGCTGAACTACTTCCAGGAGAGAAGACACAAAGCCTCATTGTCAAAATGCCAGTGCTGCCAAAAAGAGGTGACTTACCTGGGTTTTGTGATATTCCAAGGTACACGCCGCATGCCACCTGACAGAGTAAAATTGTTTCAGGGCATTCAGCTCCTGCCCACCAAGAAAGGAATGATGTCCTTCCTGGGGATAATGAACTGCTGCCACCAATGGGTCCATGCATGCAGATGCTATGACTAATGAACTTGCAAACTGTTTCAAGAAATTGAAAGAGAGATTGTGTACTGCACCATCATGGGGACTGCCTGACTACAAACTGCCTTTCCATCTCTGTTTCAGAGCAAAATAACATTGCAAAAGAAGTGGTGTTGCACATGGTGTGCTGACACAGCTGGAAAAGAAAGGCCTGTGGGACACAACTATGTGACTTTGATTTCTGCAGTGATTAGGGGGTCAGCAGCTGTGATGGTGGAGAGGACGGCTCTCATTGTGTTGAACTATACTTGTATTGTCTAGGTGCCACATTTGGTGCAGATGCATTTGGTACGGTTGTTGTTGTTGTCTGGATCGACACAACATTTTTTGCTGGCAGGCACATATAATGGCACCATGTTGTCTAATTGTAATGTCATAATAAGATGCCCCCCTGTTAATTTGGCAAAAGTATTACCTGCAATATGTTATTATTATGAGATCCATTCTCTTAGAGACAAATGAGACCGGTAAGTAAGTTGGTGTTGAGATTATAGAAAACGGCACCACGCCAAGATTAGACACTATTAGTAAAGACATATCTGGCTGTTTATAATTTGCATGGGGCAGACATTCCACATCCATGTTAGCCATATTTGGCTTGGTGCCTTATTCTAGTTCCGCTGACATGGCATTACTAAACTACATAGCACCCAGAAACCTGCCACTCTGGGAAGAAGCAGTCTGAGTGCCCCTAAGGTGGCAGATCTGACTTCTTCCTTGCTAATTAGCAATGATGCATGCTTTTGGTACTAATAAATAAATGTCAATCTGTTTCTGAGCAAACCTGCTATGTCTAGTGAGTTTCATTCATTTGCTCCTGGGAGGGTGCCAGTATTCCCCCATCAAGTAGAACTTCACATAACATCGAATGTATTTGTATCACGACTTTTCCGTTTTTATTTATTGTACAGTCAGGGATAAGGTTGCCAACGTTCCAAGGTAAAAATACTGGCCATTTGTAGCTCTTTTAAGAGTCTGCAAAGGCTGGGACATTATACTAAATAAGACTTTAAACAAAATTATATGTACTCATTTGTAGCATGACTTTTCTGTCTTTTTTAACTTAAATTATTAGTCAGGGGTCGTTAACGCAGCTCTAGAACACATTTAAAAGTGTTTTCTGTTGATATGTTCAGTTTGAAGTATGTACAAACAAGGGCTACAAGTACTGTTATTCAGTATTTTTGTACTGACTGGGACAATGAAAATACCACTGTTGCCGGTAGAAAACCAGCCAGGTTGCCACCCTAGTCAGGGATTGTAGGAAGCTGGCTCTGTATATACTATACCAAAGTAAGGTATAGTGTGCACACAGTCCAGGGATTCCCTAGAGGTATAGCAGAGGCTAAATTAGACAAGTACTAACAGCTCTCGTGGTGGTAGTGTGGGCGAGCAGTTAGGCTTATCAGTAGGGTGTGTTAAGCATTTATTGTATTCACTCAATCAAGACTGATGGCACACACTCAGAGACTGAATCCAGACCAATTAGGTAAGTATAAAAAGGTATACTTATATTTTATTTTGTAGAACCAAGCAGTACTTGGCACAGGCAAGTAAGGAATACTTTCAAATGCCAGGCAGTACACTGAAATGCTATTGTGGATTTTATTTGAGTCGATTACAGGTTTGTATTACTTTAAAAAAAGTTCAAGGTACAGTAAGATTACATTTTATTACTCTTGGATTACTTCTCAGTTACTTTAAGTACTTGAGCTGATATGCCGAGATATGATTCACTGGAGCTTGTCGCTTACAGGTAAGTGCGAACAATCAGCTGTGTCCAAAAGCAACCAAGACAGTATGGAATACAAATGAGACAGTCAACACAATTATGAAAGAAGCCAATATATTCTCACAATGGGGGATAAGACTAAAACCTGAAATAAAACCAGCCTACCCAACGCCTTTCTTAAAGGTGCACAACAACGGACCACTACAAACTACCACATCAATCTTAAAGGGTGCTCGAAATAGTTCCCCAGGAGCCCATTGCACCCACTTAAAGGTCACTAATTTAAACTCGTCCCCCACGCCGAGAGACCAACCACTATTGTCAGCAGACGCCAGCTGGAAGCACATATACGGCGAACAATAACAACTGAGCGCACCCAATGACAAGGGATGTCCTGTCCTACACCACCCATGGGGGAGTCAAGGAAAACCATTATATGTATCTGGAACATCAATGGCTTGGCGAACAAGACGGAGGATCATGAGGTGCTAAACTATCTAAAGACATTTGAATTGATCTTACTCCAAGAAACCTGGGAGGACCATGCAACTGAGCTACAGAGGTACACATCACAAATCGTTCCAGCAAGAAAGGGATCTAACTTTGGCCATCGCTCATGGGGACTGATGATATTTGCCTCAATAAGAACAATAGGAGCAATTTCACCAGTTGAAGCACAAATTGCATCCCCAAGTGACATACAGGCAGTAAGGACATGACTCAAGTTTAAGAAGGAAGATCAGTCACTCATAATAATCAACACCTATGTGCATTCTAAGCACAGGCTAAAATCTGCAAAAGAGCTAATCAAAGAGCTGACAAGGATTTTAGAAGAGCAGAATACGGAGCACTACATCCTAGCAGGTGATTTTAATCTTCATCTCATTGGGACCGTGTCAAATGATGAACTAACAGAATAACTAATTACAGTGTGGGGGATACCAAATCAAGGCTCAGCATTCCCTAGCAAACCTACAAGATGCTCAACTTACCTACTCCAAGAACTCGAACAACTAAATATGAGAGCTCTAAATGGTCGATTCAAGGGGAACAATCCACCTTGCCCTACTTTCCACTCCACAACTGTATTTTCTTACTTAGATTTCACATTTGCAACTCTCCCTATGTTCCACAACATTGACTCCTTTAGAATAGGTGACAACGAACAAAATGATCATTCACCACAGGAAGTGACATTAAAAGCAAACAAAGGACAGCTAATAGAGGCACGCAAAATAATTGGCACAGACTATACCTCGCACTACAAACGGATAAGGTGCAAACTCAGCACAATTGAGGAAATATCCAAAACTGCTAATTCTTTACTCTGCCAAATAAATGACACTTCATCTCAAACCGCAAAAGCTTGTGAGAGCTTTACAATTGCCCTTAAGGAGAAATTCGCCACCAGGATACGTAGGAAAACAGGAAAAACAGTGACCACTCTGCCTAGGCAGGCAATCACACCGGAGACATGGAACCTCAAACATACAATAAATCAAACATTAAGGCAGCTTCGCAAAACTCCACATAATCTAGCTCTGCAAGGCGACCTGCGGAAGCTGAAGGCACTATTAAAAAAGAAGGAATGGAGTAAGAAAAGGTAAAAGAATTAAGAACTCTGGGCAAGAATACTCCACTACTCTAAACTCAAGAACAGTGCCAGATTTTGGCGGACGATTAATAGGCTCCAACGACCGAGCCACCAATGAATAAACTCGAACATAACAGAGGCTTCTTGGGCAAAATACTTATATCACCACTTTAACAATAACGTGGAAGTGGCGAACGAGTTGAAAGAGGATTCCTGGACCATCCAAAACAACAAAGGCATCTCGCCTGGAGGAAAAACAACACAAAAGGCTAGCGAAGCAAAGCACAAGGAGCCTCCCCCCTCCCCGAGTAGACAAAACCACCACAGAGTAGAAGTGGTAGCAAGCCCCGAACCACTACTGGATAGCAACAAAGATCGCTACAGAATAACTACAACGCAGATTAAGACACAAATAGCCAAAGGAAGGCTAGAAGGAGCTCCTGGCCCCAATGGAATCCCGGCAATGCTATACAAGCAGGACGTAGAATTTTGGAGCAAAGTACTGGTCCCAGCCTTCAAGGATATACAGGACTCACAAGTAATCCCAGAGTATTGGAAAGGATCGACAATCAGTCCAGTCTTCAATCAGGGCGACAGGAACACCCCAAATAATTACCAACTTGTTGCCCCAATTGACATAGAAGCTAAGTATTATGTGGGAATAATCCTTGAAGAGCTAACAGCCTGGGCATCAGCAAACTCGATCATCCCCATAAACCAAACAGGGTTCTGTTGAGGACAGGGAACCACTACTAATATTATGTCACCAGCTCTTTTGACGGATGCAGCTAAATTGGGAAAGTACTCACTATACATCTGTTTTATAGACTATAGCGCAGCTTTCGATCACGTAGACCGGGCTAAACTATGGAAGAAATTGGAAAATTAGGGGTTACCAACACCTCTTTTAAATCAGCTAATACTGCTACACACTGACACCTGGGTCAAGATTAAACTAGGAGCAGGAACGCACCTCTCAAGTCAAATCAACACCTCTCAACAGTTAAAGCAGGGGTGCGTTTTAGCACCCTTGCTTTTTAATCTTTTCCTGGCCGACCTTCCGGGGCAACTGGAAATGAGCACACCACACGCACTGAAACTGGGAAATATGCCACTGTCCAATTTATTATATGCAGACGATCTGGTACTGTTAAGTCTGTATCCCATCGGCCTGCAACATCTCTTGAATGCCACCAATAGTTTCTCTCAAAGCAATGCCCTAAACATAAATTTAAAGAAAACAAAAACCATGACAGTAAACTATCATAAGAGGAAAAGGTTCAACTGGTATTTGGATGGGCACCGTTTAGACGAGGTTAAAACCTACAAATACCTCGGAGTCTTGTTGGATGGTAGAGGCTCGTATAAATTGCAACTGGAGGCCTAACGCAGGAAGGTCACTACGATCTATTTAGCAATGAAACCTCTGAGGAAAGTGCTACTCTTGATCCCTTACTACAGGTGATTTGAGCAAAAGTACAACCAACACTAACATTTGGGAGCGAATCAATGCAAGGGAAAGATGCAGCGACCCTGGACAAAATAATCACTTGCACGTATAGAGCAATCTTCCATCTGCCAAATTACATGTCGCCTGCTCAAATACGTCTAGAATGTGGACTACAAAAACAATCAGTGGAAAGAAAGGGCACTTATATTAAAAGATCAGAGGCGCCGAAACAGGTTCCCTAAACTCACATCTCTGGGACGAATTGTCATGCCGTGGAAAATCACCAGCCAGGGAGCACTATTTTGACTCTCTAAATCCACTGGGACTGACAAACCTTTGGGCAATCTCTACAGATTACCAGAGTTTTTAAAAAGATCGTAACAAAAGCAACCCAAAAGCGGTATCTATCACAGAAGATAAGGAAACACTAACCAAAAGGGCTCATGGCTGGACAGTGCTCAGCGACTACAAAGTCCTCAAACCTCAACTATATTTAAAAACAGGAGTTAAAATGAGAACAAAAGAAAAGTTCCAAAAGCTCTGCTTTGGCATTCTACCAATCCTTCCGCACCTCCACCCTGGAAAAGGAGACCAGGAGAGCAGACTTGCCACCTCTGCGGGAAAGGGAATGAAGACCTTGTGCATGTCATTTGTATCTGCCCTAACCTAAAGGACATAAGATACACCTTACTCCGCCCAACGTCTAATCAGTGTGGCATTAGGACCTGCAGGCAGGCAGTAAAACTGTGTTTTAATCCGTTGGAAACACAGCTAAACTGCTGTATCACAAAATTCTTTGATACAGTGGCAGAGAGAATTAAATATGTATCGGAAGTGGATACTTAATAACAACATAGCTGGGCTGGTTATTTTACTGTGTTTCTATTGCTGCTTAATTTGACCAGGCTCTTGTTAGTCTACCTCTTGAAGCACAGGCAATTTTAAACCTGACGCACTGTATAAGGCCCAACCTGAATCTTATCACGATGTATTTTATGATGGTTTTAACTTTTTGTATCATGTAAATGAATTTGTTAATGACACGTGAAGGCAATAGTTTTTATTAATCATGTATATTAATAAACTAAACTAAACATAAACGAAACATACAGGTAAGTGCGACAATTCTTAAGTTAAAGCATAGTTACTTATTGTTCATACAAAACAGTAGGTTAAAAAAAATTCCAGGAACAAAACTTGCAACATTGGTTCCTATGGGAAAAGAGTGTTAACGGTTTACAGGTGAGTACATGATTGAAGAATATGGCTTTTGGGGGTTAGGACCAAGGTTCCCAAAGGTCCAGTTGGGCACTTAAATTGCACCACCAGCGGCACGAGGGTGGCTGGGTAAAGAGTGCAGGGCCCAATGTTAGCCAATGGGGCCTTTGGTCAGGGACTGCTTGCGAGCAAGCCGCTTGGCTGTGGGAGCAAAGCTCCTGGGGTTAGGATCAGTACTGCAGGGGCCAACAATCAGCACAGAAGCTGCACCACCAGCGGCACAGGGGTGGCCGGATGCAGAGTGCCAAGGAGACGTCGGGGACCCAGTGGATTTCAATTAAGATCTCTGGTTTGTAAAAGATGCTGCAGGGTTGGTCAGTAAGGCTTCCTGAAGGTGACCACCAGCTGGAGAGGCAAGTTGGTTTCTTGCGGGATGCCTGGACACTGTTGGTTGGGCCATCCAGGGCTGTGGGGCGTCTTTTGGCGTTGGGTCTTCTTACCAGCTCCGGTCTCAGTCAGGGGGACCCTTCAGGTTGAGGCTGAAAGCGTCGGCTTGAAGCTTGAGGTTTGTCAGGGATAACCAGATCCCAGGTCTGTATCGTTGGGGAGACGACCTCGTGGTGTTGGGCCACTCAAACTCGGGCTGTCGGCGTCGGGTGCAGAGTGGTGCAACAGCGTGGAGCTGTCTGGATCCTGAGATGTGTGCTTCACCTGGCCTCCCCCACCTGAGGGGTGGGGTTGGCAAAGGTGGGCACACCTCCCCTAACTTGGTTTTTCCACCAATTCTCCCGCCAAAAGTGGGGGTCAGAACCGGTGGGAGCCAGTTGCTGGGGACCGCAAAAGGCAGGGACAGCTTACAAAGGTGGCAGGCCTTTGAAGCTTCCTCTTCGTGGACCCAGCCCATCCTGTGGGAGGAGGCATTACACCTCTGCCCAGGATGGGCTTTGTTTCTGGACTCAGAGAGCGGAGGCTGTCTACCCAGGGGTCCAGAAACCTGTCTGGTGGTGGCAAATGGCGAGTAGCCATTTAGGAACCACACCAGGGCTGGTTGTTTTTCAGGGGCCATCTCTAAGATGTAAAGGAAGTGACCCGATTAGGGCCACCCGGGTCACTCGCGACCACCTCTCAGACATCCATACAATTGAAATCGGTCAGACAGTAGAGAATACAAACCAAAGCTATTTATTTGTCATGCACTTGAGTGGAATCCAGTCTGACCAGCCTCCTTGGATTGCTGCAGAGGGACAGACCCCCGCCAACATGGTAATACAAGATATACATTTCCAGCCAGGGCCGGACTGGCCGTAGCGGGCACCGGGCAATCCCCCGGTGCGCCGCACAGGTGGGGGCCGGTTTTGGGCCCCTCAGGGCCGTTTTTGTTACAGGGCCGTTCTTGCAGCATAGCTGCAAAATTGGCCCTGTAACAAAATCGGCCGAAAACCGGCCCTGGCACAGAGCTCGGCGGCACCCGAGGGGGCCGGTCGAGCACTTTGCCAGGGCCGGTTGTGGTTCCCAGTCCGGCCCTGTTTCCAGCACCCCTAAAGACCCGCCCAGACTGGAATTTTCCAGTCTGGGCGCTGATGAACAAAGAAGGTACAGAAGGATGGGCTACAATCCTGAGACTGGGTACTTGATATCTTGGTTTCAAGGTTACTCTGCCCGTGCTTGTCTCTCTGAGAGTGGAAGCAGGCCTACCTACTGAGAAAGGCATGCAGTGACAGAACGATCTATTCATTGTGCAGGAAAGCTCAACCTTGAATAATGAAGAGAAACAATCGAGACTGTTTTCTGCTGAGGCAGGCAGTATGAAGCAGAAGCTTATTTTCGATAATGGTACAAAAAGGCGGCTGAATACAAAATGGTGCCGTAAATGCTAACGTAACTCGCACAATGCTAGAAGAAGTCGATTAGACGCATTTTTCAGTCCAACAGATGCCCTCTGAGTGCCTTTTATATTAAATCCCACACTGGCATTAGTGTGGGTTTAATGTGCTTCCCAGTTTTCAGAGATGCCATTATGGAGCTGTGGAGTTTGTAATGACTAACTCCCAGACCATATACTCTTTATGGCTTTACTGCACTTACAATGTCCAAGAATAGACTTGGGGGCATATGTATCAAACGATTTTTTACTCGCAAACGCTGCGATTCGCAAAATAACAGCGTTTGCGATTAAAAAATCGGTAATCGGGATGTATGAGCCAAATCCCATCGCAAAATTAAGGAATTGCTAATTTAGCGATTTCTTAATTTTGCGTAAGCATTTAAGAAATTGCAAATTGCGATTTCTTAAATGATATGTAAGTAGCACCCAAGATGTGCAAAATATCCTTAAGAAATCGCAAATTACCACCAACTTCCAGTTGGTGGTAATTTGCGATTTCCTTTCAAAATGCACTTTTTTAAATTTTACAAAGTGCCATGTGGTGCTCATACATGCCCTTAGGGCATGTATGTGCGCCATATGCACACACATGCTCATTTCAGGGGTGCATCAGGGTGTCATCATGACACCCTTGCACCTTTGAAATTTTTCTCAAATTGCGATTAGCAAATTGCGAATCGCTATTTGAGAATTACTTCCCATTCATTCCTATGGGTCTCCTGGCCCATAGAAATTAATGGGCAGGTATTCCTTAATTGCGATTTCGCAATTTGCTAATCGCAATTAAGGAATTTTAAGAAATCGCAAAAATGTTGCAATTTTTTAAATACATCACGTTTTGCAATTCTCAAATAGCGATTCTTTAAAAATCGCTATTTGAGAATCGCAAATGGTGATGTTGATACATATGCCCCTTGGACACTGTAGGGGTTCAGTGGTCACTGGGATGTGTGCCATGATGACTCTCGACTTTTCTCTTCACCAAAATATGCAGCCTGCAATGGCAGTGTGTAGGTGTTAAGGTGAAGGGCCTCTAAGGGTGGCACAACAGGTGCTGAAGTCCTTAGAGGCCGTCCCTGATCGCAGTGCTCTTGGTACCCATGGTACCTTTTACAAGGGGCTTACCTGTAGTCAGAGATGTGCCAATTGTGGGTACAAAGGTACAGTTTTGGGAATGAATACAGGCCCTGGAAACCTGATTGGCATGGACCCAGGGCACATCAAGTCAAGTTGCATCAGATGTCAGGCAAAAAGTGTGGGGTAACCATGCAAAACGGGCACTTTTCTACAGGGATCATTAAGCAGGCCTCAAAAAATCATAAAAATGTTACTAGACCTTCAGTTCTAGCAACTTGAATAATCTGACATAACTGTAATGTACTTGACCCATAAACTTGTCTCAAAGTGTGTGATCCTAGGCAAATATTTTATTTTTTGCTATCGCCTTTTACTCCATTATCACATAAAGGAGCACCTTCAAATACGAGAGTGCAGCAGAAGTCCCCAAAACACGTTTTTTAAAATTTAATAGACTTAGTGTTTTTCTCCATGTAGAATAAGAATCGAGCCCACATATATAGTACACATGACCCCTTACTTGCCTCTTAGTTCACTAAAAGCATTGCCATCAGGGCTGGGGCAGGTATTTTTCTCAAAAGTTTGAAAAGTTACTTTTCATAAATATATTACTAAAGCACGATGTGGTAGTGCACTGCCATTTACAGACAGCACATTTTCAATTGAAATGGCCGCAAACTTTCCCACAAGTATTTTTATTGATTAAACTATATAGCGTAAAATGTTTGGAAATTGGGTTTCAGCAAAAAATATTTATCATTTGCACATCACCAAGTAAAGTGTTCTGATTTGTTTTCATCCTATACAAATCTTTTTTTCACCACACAGAAATACAAAAATATGCCTTCATAATTACTGAAATATATTTTGAAATGTTTGTACAGTTTACTTATTAGCTATTTCAAAGTTGTGTTAGAAAAAAAGCTTGACATCTCACAGCCTTATATTTCACACTCTTTGCACAGCACGATTGTCATACAGTTCACTTTACAAAATCCTCTAACTTCACAGTTGGAAAAAGAAAAGTAAATGTTGGAAGACAAACTAACTTTTGACCTCTGTCTCTGAATGCAGAGCAAATGTACAGATAAAAACAAAATGTAAAGGCATCTAAATTGCCCATTCACTTTGTGAGTGAACAGAACAGTTATTTGTCAGCTCGCCAAAACGGGCGGGTAGTCCCTAAATATAGCTCATTAAATCTGACTCGTCATAGCGAGTGGGCGAGTAAATGTCTTGATGCCTGCATTAAGGCAACACTGCAGCACATTCAAAAGTACTTTCGTCTATTTGCTATTCGAAGTATGTACTCATAAGGGGGAAAATGCTGACAGTAGAAGAGCTTCCTAATTTTATTACTGGCAGTGCAATAAAATATCTGGCATGTCGGTAGAAAACTGGCTAAAATGGTAACCCTTTTCTCTGCCCCTCCCTCCCATCTGCTAATATTCAATATTGGTTGGAAGGTACAAGAACCTATCCTCCACTACGGCTTCTATCACAAACACCTTTTAACATCCAATTCATTGCAGCAACACTAACATGAACACCCCTGCCCCACCTTCCTGTGATGTACTCCACCATTCATCGGTCTCTTCCTACCTGAGAGGACGTTACCCCCACGGCTTATCTGCAGCCTCCGTCGCGAATGTTTACATCAGAAACATCGCCACGAGAAAACCGACGAATCACAGTGCTTACTGGGAATTATTGCAACACTGTTTCTATTTTTTTCGCCACAAGAATCTTGATCGGCCATCTTTCCATGCTTTTGCAAAGACTAAAAGTTTGAAATCGTTAAAAGAAGCTACTTGCTAGCAATACAGAATCTCTGCCACTCTTAATTTGCTATCATCGTTGTTGGCGTTGTTCATCCTCATTTACCACCAAATCGTTAACCAGTTTTTAGACGTTTTGGACGCATCTAGTATCGATCCTGGGTGTCCATGACAACTTCACTGGTCTATAATATGGTTTAGTCTAGGCCCCTCGGACAACAGAAACTTATAATATTCATGCCCTGAAGAAGGTGGCACCCACATTTCCGGGTGATTGCACCGAAACGCGCGTTGGCGTGTCCTACTGTACTGTTTAGTTGTTTCCATCATCCTAACAGTGTTTACCAACTATTTGTGGAGAGTATTTCTGTGTGTATATTTTAATGTGGTGTATATGAAGGTGTAGTTTAATTTTTGGCTGTGTAAGATTGAATGTTTTGCCTGGTTAGTATAAATGTGATATGATTATTTTTATACCCCTTTGATTCTCCCGTTGGGGCCAGCATTAGATGTTGTAAATATCCTTTTAAATACCACATTGAATCGTGTTTGGATATTTTGTTTCTCTTATATGCATCAATAAAATCACCAATAAACATTATAATCTTCGATTATACATTTGGTGTGCTCTCTCTTAAATGGTTCAGCCTGAGTAACTTTGAGGGTTATATATCAGAAAGATTTAATCTTTGTATTATTATCTAGACAGGTAGAGCAAAACTTTTTTCTTGTTATTGGTTTTTCCCCCTATTGCTCTCCCTACTTTTGAATTGGGGTACCCCTATTATAGTGGGTACTCCACCATTCATGCCAATAGACCAGTTTCAGGTTGGAGACCCCCGATTTTTTAAGCCAAAAAGAATTTTATTTTGACTGTCCCCTGCCTGAAATTACCTCTGCTTCAATAGAAGTAAATGGAGGAAATACATTCTCCCGATTATTCTTTTTAAATCTCCTTCTTTCCTCTTCTAAAATGTTGGCAATGTGTGACCTCCATATGGCAGCAAGGCCATCCACAAGCAACCAATTCAACCTTTTACAACAACCAACATGCAAACTGGAAGGTGCATTGAAAAGCATGTCATGTTTGTGAGAATAATGAAGAATTTGAAACAGCATCACCATAACCTCCCTTTTGACAAACGCTTGAGAATATTGGATAGGTGACACAGACAATAGTCACTTACCAAGCAAAACAACACCTGCTTGGCCAGTGTTGCTGAAAGTAATCTGTGAAGACAGCCTTGGTCATACAATGGTTAGAACCTTTAGGTCTATATGTTCCATATGTTTATCTATTTATGCAGTTTCATATAGTGCGGTCTTTACCCAAAGGTGTTTACATAAGGCACATAGATTACATAGACATAAATAAAGAGTAGTAGAAAGAACACAGGTGCAACACTGGGAATGTGTCAAATAATATTGAGCTATTTTACTTGTTATCGTTACTGTAGTAGTACTCTCCCTTTCATCCTTTTGTAAAGCGCTCTGATATCCCTCGGGATTTGGTTCGTGCTATATAAAACTTTATCAAATAAAATAAATAAATAGAGCAGAAGGTTGCAGGGCCCAGAGGATCATTGTGGACATTCCCTTGAGCACTTTCTGTTACAGAGTATTGTATCTTGCACACAGATTGTGCAGAATGAAAATCAGTGCAGTGTTATGTGGGAGCCAAATCAAATCTAGATAGAAAATTGATTCTCCGGGCATCTATCATTGTGGAGTATCGCGCACTAAATGAGGAGTGAAGAACAGAATTAGCTAAAATGTCTCTTGAATAAGAGGGTTTTCAGTTCTGATTTCAATATTGTCAATGAGGTGGTGGTGCGTAGGTTCGGAGGTAGAGAATTCCAGACTCTGGTTGGACTCCCTGAAAAGGGCAGTGTCATACATCCTTCATTGTAGAGGTTGGGCATTCTAGGAGCGTTTCAGCATTCCTTGATGGTCTAGACCCACCAGACGTCTTGGGCTTGGCAACCAGATACTGTGGAGTAGTTGTGTGAAGAGCCTTGAGTGTGAAGAAAGCCATTTTGTACATAACTCTGACTTCATTAGGAGGTCAGTGGAGTGATAACAGTATCAATGCGATTTGATAATTCCTTTTGGCTCCAGAGACGCAAAGTGCTGCTGCATATAAAACTTCTTTCAGATGAGTGAGATGAATTTTGAGAAGGCCAGTTAAAAGAAAATTGCAGTATTCGATTCTAGAGAGTACCTATGATTGAGTTAGTGTTTTGAGATCTTGTTCTGAAATGAAGCAGCTGATTACCCATTAAAGACTCAATTGAAAGCATGCAGTTCTGATCAGGGTGTTTACTTGTTACTGTAGATTAAGTCTTTTTGTCTAGGATGACCCCAAGTGATTTGACACTGTCAACGATGGTAGGCTTGCAGTTAAGGACGCTGAGTGAGCCCAAGCGTGATTGCATTGATAGGGGCAATTGAGGTGGGTAAATAAGGAGAAATTCAGTTTTGGATGGGTTCAGCTTTAAATGGTGGGAAGTCTTGAACAGTGTTTAGAGTGTTGACTACGTGTAAAATGTCGCTTGGCGATTAGATCTTTGGCTACAGTTCGGTGTCAAAGATGTATTGACGGAAGGGGATTCCTGAGTTTCTTAGTAAGACTCCTAAGGGTTCAATGTAGAGGTTAAGGAAACCCTTGTGTAAGGGTGATAGTTTTAGAGAAGCATGGCTGTATTTTAGCCCCTATGATCTGTCCATGTGGTATGATATGAACCACTCCTTCAATGCCCGTCTGATTTTTGAGAGTTTCAAAAAGCGTGTTGTGAATAAGTGTGTCAAAATTCTCCGATGAGTTGAGCACAATCAGGAGGCATGAGGTGTCTGAGTCCAGGATGCAAAATGCATCGTCAACGATTTGTGAGAAATTATGTTTCAGTGCCACAGCCTTGATTGAATCCTGATTGGTATTCTTCGGAAAGGTTGTCGTCTTGGGTATGTTGGGTAAGTTGGTTCACTACAATCTTTCAATTGCTGTTGCAAAGAATAGAAGTTTGGAAACTCAACGAAAGGCGTTGTGGTTATTCGTGTCTGCCAAGTGTTTTTTTGACTAATGGGATGACTTGTCCACTCTTGAGGAAGTCAGAAACCACTCCCTGGGTAAGTAAGATAATTAATAGTTTGGTCCGGTATGAAAGTAAGTGTATGGCAATGTCTTTGGTTAGATTTCTGGGAACTGGTTACACAAAATGGTTTGAGGGTGTGGTCTTTGGGATAATCTTTAGTATTTTGTGGTTCCATATTTTGTCAAAGAGATGCCAAGTGGTTTTGGATTTGCAAGTCCTGATTCAGCTGGAGTGTTGATTTAGACAGCTTATCAGTGATTGATCAATCAATGTCACTTTAAAATCAAAGAACTATGCAAACTCTTTTGCTTTAGCAGCTGGGCTATCAAATGTAATTGCCTTGGAGGTGTTGCAAACTATTCTAACCAACTCGAAGAGCTCTTTGGGTAATTTTTTAGCTGAGTTGAATGATCTAATATGAACTCCTTTTGCACCCTAAGATGATTCTCATTTTGATGGATTTCGCAGTTCTGAGGTAAGGGAGGTTGGCAGTAAATGGTGATTGTTTACATAATTTTTTCCAGTAGTCTCAGAGCTTTGCTTTTACTTGACAAGAGCCTTATTAAACCAGGGAAATTATGATTTTGTTTTTTTCTTTTTGCATTTAAATGGTACTAGATCGTTAAACATTTCCAAAAGGCCATCGAAGTAAAGGACTGGGGAATGGTTAATGTCGGATTCAGAATTGATAGGGGAAGTACATTCTGCATCCTGCTTCCAAGAAGTCTGAGGTCCATATTCTATGGAGCACAAAACCATGTTAACTCCTTATTAGTTAACCTCTGGTAATGTAGTGGGAGAGCAACAAGGGGGAAAGTGTGAGAAAATGATCACACCAATCTATAGGTATGGAATCTTCTAGTACGAGCATGTCACTCTAAGATATAATTAAGTCTAGTGATGATCCTTTTATGTGGGTAGGTCTGAGGCTGTGTTGCATCTAATCATTTCCAGTGAGGAACAAGGAGAGGAGACTGACTGCAGAGTCATCAGTGTTGCCCCAATGAAGACTGAAGTCTCCCAAAAACTGACCTAGTCACATTGCATTTAATGGTTGCTAATGAGCTCCATGCTTTTTCACCTGGAGGGTGATAAATGACATTGAATTGAAGGAAGAAGTTCTGTTGTTCATGTAGTTCAAGTGTCAGGCAGTGGAATGAAGGAAGAGAACTATTTGGTATCTCTTTGCATTATGAGGTTCAGAAAATGACTGCAACTTCCTCTGCAGCCCTCCCTTCACGGTCGCATCTGATGATTGAGTAAATCGGAGGCAGCCGAAGGTCCATTATGTTCTGGGAACTATTGTGGAACCAGGTCTCAGTAAGGACTAGAATATCAAGGTTGTAGTGTCAGATTAAGTCATCGAGATCCAGTCTGTGTTTCATTGCTGATCTACAGTTACAATGCATGCCCGAAGGGCAGAGCATATTGTTTTGGTGCAGGCTTGTCAAAGGGTTCTGTCTAAATAGGCACAGTATTCCTGTTTGCCATTGTGTTTTGCTGAGTAGGACTTGAAACCGGTCCTAAACAACAAAATAGTGTTTTGTTTTTGTTTTTGTCAAGGTAGGTACAAAAACCAGGAGAGGTGTACAGGAGTATTGATGATAGGAGGTTACAAGGTGTTATAATCTGCCAGGAGGCTGTCAATGTCTTCTTGTGATAGACAGGGCTTAAGTATTTCAGGACATAGTAGTCAATTGCATCCAGGTCTGGAGTACCGTGTAATGTCAGATATTCACTGAGGGGATGGAGACCTTAAAAAAGAAGATAACTAGACATTTAAGTGAGTCTTAGTATCCTATATCCGGGATAATGTAGACTTGAGGGGATCTAGCTTATGTTCAAGAGGATTTTGGTCTGTCAAGTTTAGCAAGTGTTGATAATCACTATGCTTCTTTGCTACTGAGTTTGAGTGGGGATCCTGAACGGTAGAGCTCAGCTCACCCTGATGCTCGCTGCTCTCTTTTGTGAATGCGCCTTGGTCGTGATCTCCGTTTGCAGTAGACAGGAGTTCAAGGCAGCAGGATATGGATGACTCATTGAGAGGCTGTGTTGATGTTCACAACTTTAAACATCTTCATCTGGCACCTGTTAAAAGGTTTAATTGGGGTAGTGTCCGCTACAGGTTTGGGAGTAGTGCAGAAGTTAATGGGCTTAGTGAGGTCAGTGTTGGGGACAGAGAGGTGCCATGATTCTTATGTGGCGCTGTGGGGTAAAGGCAGCTTTTGCCATCAAATTTAGGGAATGAAAGGGAGAGGAGGGGAGAGTACAGGGATCTATTACTGTCAAATCAGGGGAGCAGTCGAGACAGCAAAGAGAGAAATTTGAGTAGTATTATAGTTCAAGATTGTAAGCTGGCTTTTAGGTGTGTTATAAGTAAATGCCTCTTTTCGCATGATCAAACCTAAAGTTTTGGACTTATGCTGCTGGTTTTTTGACTCTGAGAGTGGACAGAGTCCTGCTAACCAGACCTCAGTGCCACTGTTCTAACCTTTTACAAAGTATATGTTGAATTGACTTCCCCCAATTGACAGAATAAGTCCCTAGTATATGGTACCAAGGTTATCAGGGCCTGTAAGTTAAAGTGTCCACCTAGGGCTGCTGCACTTGTTGTGCCACCCTGAGTGTGACAAAGTACAACACGGTTCCCAGCCTGCCACTGCAGACTGGAAGAGCAGTTTTCAACTGCTGGTTCGACTTTGCCATTTAAACCCATGGCAAATCCAACACATCCCTTAATAACATATATAAGTCTCCCCCAAGGAAGGCCTATCAAGTCCTCAGGCAGGGAGCTGTATAATATTAAGTAGGACATGTATGTACTTATGTCCTAACAGTAAAAACCCTAAATTGTTGCTTTTACCCTGGAAAGGCCAGAAGGCCCATTGGCAAATATAGAGTTACAACATGATATCTCAGGCCTGCTAACTTCTGAATGGGACAACTAAAGTCGGTACTTTAAAATATCAAGTTAAACATAGCATTAAACCTGACTTGATGGTCAAATCGAATGTGATGTCAGTTTTAAGAGAAGGCAACACATAGAAAGTTGCCACTGCGGTGCTCAGTTATTCCATTGGCCTTTCGCAGATGCTGGCCACTAGACAGTCTTCTACCCTCCTGGAGAGGAGTGTGAACGACTCCCAAGGACAGGAACAATAGAGGCCTGCTGCAGAGAGGTGTTACCTCCCTCTTGCAGGAAGCCACACAGGGTGCTAGGCCTAAAGGCAAGCTTCAAAGGCGGAGCTGCGTTTGATGGGAAAATGCCAACCACACTTAAGAGAGGCTGCTCTTTTGTTCAGGTAGCCAGTCGTGTGGCAGGAACAGAGAGGGGAGACCAGTTGCCAAACTGGGTTTTTCGTGGGTGTGTAGTCCTCAGGTAGCCACACCTTTAGGCTGGGCTACCATGCGACCTACACCAAGAGAATGGTTCAGCCATCTTGGCAGTGGGCAGACTAGTACATTCTGGGATAGTTAGAGGCAACACATAGCTGGAAGTCATCATAAGGAAGGAGGAAACCTGGTAGCCCATTGGCTAGTGACTACATCATCCCCCCAGGGCACTTTATGGGCATAAATATTGCACAACTAGCACCCAGACCTCAGATCACATCTGGACTGGATACAGGACTGAAGAAGGATTGCACTGGTGACCCCTGGACTTGGCAAAAAAAGCTGCATCAACTGCCAGACTGCACCTGCTGCTCCTTGGGCTAACAAAGAGAGGACTGTGCCTGTGGTGCCTGCCTCATGGAAAAGTGGCTTCAGAGCCCTAGACTGAAAAGGTGAACTCCAAGAGTCAGTCGACTGATTCTCTGTTCTAGCACTAGGTCCATAAAGCTGAAGTAGCCCGTCCTGGCCAATCAGTAGTGACATTCATTGAAATGGCCCTGCCCGCCGATGTGGAGCCAAGAAGAGCACACCTTAACACTCAAACGTTGCACCTGAGACTGTGGTACCCAAGAGAGTCATCAGAGTGCAGATTGGTTGCCAAAGACACACACTTGCCCTCACCAAAGGAAACTGCTGGACCTGCTGTGACCAGAGATAGGTGGCCCAGTCATAATTGGACTTCTGCTGGACCAAAGAGGACTTCGAGCGACATTGACCACTGTGGCCAAAGTTGTCCCACCTGCACCTTGAACCAAGAAAAAAACCACAAAAAGCCTCTCAGTGACCGCACAGCACACACATTATACCACAGCAGTGTGTATCTCCAGCATCAGGACCATTCCATTGAAGTCTATGGCGGTCCAAGCATAAAGTGTGGGTGTGGTTTTGGTGACCAGGTAACCGTCCAAACACTCCTTATTGGCGCCTCTGGCCTTCTCCCCACCAGAAGTGATTGTCAAGTCTGGGCCGGAGTAGTCAAGCACAACTCTTTAAAAGTTTTACAAAGTTTCCAAACTTTATGCTTACCAATGCTTGTTTGCACTTTTGAATAAAAAGCTGAGATTTACATTTTACTTCACAATATATATCTCCTGAACCCACCAGTGGATTTTTCTCGTTTTGGTGTCTAAAATTCATAACAATATATACTATTTTTATAAATTGGTATCAGGTTTCTTTTGCGTGTTGTGACTTTCTTATTTCATTGTTTGGTGCTTCTTAATGTTTTACAGTAGTTCCTTTGTTTAAGCCTTGCTGCTCGAACCTACCGCTACCCAAGGTTGAGCTAGAGATTTTACAAACAAGCCTGACTGGTTCAAAAGGGTTTAGTGAGTGTATTACAGGGTGAGATAGCACAACCACACTATACCAAAATCCTCACAAGTGTGACTGAGGTATGACTTTGCAGAATTAGGTATTTATGTTCTTTTGCCAGTGGTGCTGCAGATAAGGCATAAGAGGACTAGAGTTTATCAGTTGTGGTTTTATACGGAATGGAAAGTTCTGTTTGAATGTTTTAGAGAGCGGGAGAGGGGTATGGGGCAGGGGAGGCCAAGAGGGCAGCATATCATATGAGTGAGTGGAAGGTGCGCTCAGATAGTAGATACATAGATTGGGCGTTATCAAAGACAGACCAGAGTGAGCTAGTTGAATATGTGGAATGTTCTGATTCCATTCAAGGGCTGCCTAGGTGAGGCGGCTCTCCATAGTACGTAGCTAGCATAATTGGTGGCGAGTTAAAGCATAGCCCTTCATTGGGATTTGGACTGATAGTCCCCTGATGGGAATTGGGAAAAGGAGGAAGTACGACTATTGGTATGTTGTTCAGTGACGAGAGTCAGAGCAGCTGAGAGGTCTTGAGCAAGAATTATGTTGTTATTAGGGCATACTTAGACAAAGGACTGCATGAGCTCAGGACCTGTAGAAGAATGCTGCGAGGGAGAAATTGTCGGGAGCATGTGTAAATTAGATGAGATCATATTAGGGGTGTTGTTCTATCTAGAATTATGTGAAGAGGTTTGCTACATATGGGGAGGAGAGGCAGAGGATAACCTCTCTACAGCATTGAGAAGAAAGGAGAATATGTGGTTGAATAGTGTCAGATATACATCCGTGGATCATTATCCTGCTATTGTTGTATATAGACATGGTTATTGATCCATCAAATGGAGATAAAGGAGCTATCTTTAGGTTGTGTCCATAATGTTTGTTTGAGGCCGAAATATCATTCAGTTCATTGAGAAGTGTCAGATCAAGACACTATTTTGGGTGAAGTAGTTTAGGTCTCTCTTGATCTTCCCACGCTGCCCAGCATGGAAATGATCAACAATGAGTGTCTCAGGGAATTCTTATAAGGTCCTGTGTTTGACATTTTGCTGTTTTTTAAGTGCAGAGAATTCTGTGGCTTCACAGTGCAGTGATGTAGCACAAGTTACTTACCTTCGGTAAAGATATATCTGTAAGAAACATTAGTAGTGATAGATTCCTCACCTTAGAACTACCCCCAGGCGTCAGACTGGATGCGCAAAAGTTTTCATCAGCAGTACCCCTGCGTGTCGGTAGGTGTCGTCGTGCGGCTCCGCGTGTGTCGTTGAAGTCGTTGGCGCGAGATGACGTCGCTGGAGCTACTTAGACACGCCCACACGCGCGGACGTCAGTTCTGTACACAACTTTCTGTGACAGGAACGCAGAGCCATGCAAGAAACTGACCACTGGTGCCATGAAACTAGGGCCCTGAAAGGGATAACCTTCACCCTAGAAATCAGTTCTCAGAACGGGGAGGATGGGTAGGGAGGCAAGAAATCTATCACTACTAATGTTTCTTACAGATATATTGTTACCGAAGGTAAGTAACTTGTGGATGTGAAAGAAACACATTGTGAAAGATTCCTTACCTTTGAGTAGATACCCCAGCAATACCAACCCCGGTGGTGGTTCTGCGAACCAAGATCACACCAGAAAATCCTGGCGAACAGAACAGCCAAAGAAGCCATCTCTCCGGACTTGGCTGTCCAGGCAATAATGCTTGGTAAACGTGTGCAGTGAGGCCCACGTAGCTGCCGGACAGATGTCATGCAAGGGAACTCCCCGTCCCGAAGCAGTGGTGGCTGCCGTCGCCCTGATAGAATGAGCGCGCAGCCCCACCGGGGGCTCCTTTTTAGCCAACGAATAACAAGCCTTTATGCACAGAACGACCCACCGAGAGATGGTCCGCTTGTGCATGGCCCGACCTTCCTTGGCGCCCACGTAGCCAACAAAGAGCTGGTCATCCACCCGGAACTGTTGTGTGCGGTTCAGGTAGAATGATAGCGCACGTTTTGGGTCCAAATGGTGGAGCCTCTCTTCCTCTTTTGAGGGATGTGGAGGCGGAAAGAAGGTGGGCAAAGTGATGGTCTGCCCGATGTGAAAGGCAGTGACAACCTTTGGCAGAAAAGATGGACGAGTCCTTAGAACCACTTTGTTCGGATGGACAGAGAGAAAAAGAGGTTTATAAGAAAGAGCCTGGAGCTCATTCACTCTTCTGGCAGAGATGATGGCCACCAGGAAAGCTGTCTTTAAAGTGAGAAACAAAGAGGACAGTTTCTGAAGTGGCTCAAAGGGAGCACACATCAGATATGTAAGAACCAGGTTCAAGTCCCACTGAGGCATTATGAACGGAACAGGAGGGAAAAGATGAGTAATGCCTTTCAAGAATCTATTTTCAACAGGGGACTTGAAAAGGGAAGGCTGATCTGGAAGCCGTAAAAAGGCAGAAATGGCCAAGAGATAGCCCTTGATAGTGCCCAGAGCAGAGCCCTGCTGAGCTAAATAAAGGAGGAATAGAAGGACCTCAGAAAGGGGGGCAGAAAGGGGATCCACAGCCTTTGCAGTGCACCATGCCACAAACTTATTCCACCTGCAGGTGTATACCGTCTTAGTGGAGGGACGCCTGGCTGCCAAGATTACATCACAAACTTCGGGAGGCAGGTCAAAAGGCGTCAACTGCCGCCGCTCAATCTCCACGCAAGGAGGTTGAGGCTGGACAGGTTCGGGTGGAAGACCGTCCCCTGTTGCTGCGACAGAAGATCCTCCCGAAGAGGCAGTCGGATCGGGGGATCGATAGCCATGCTGAGTAGCTCGGGATACAATACTCTTCGAGCCTATTCCGGAGCCACAAGAATGATTTGGACCCGCTCGCGCTTTATCTTCTTCAACACTCTGGGTAGAAGTGGTATAGGTGGAAAGGCGTATGGTAGACCGCAACTCCACTTGCGACAAAAAGCGTTGCCTAGCGATTGCCGCCTTGGAAATTCCAACGTGCAAAACTGATGACATTGCGTGTTCTCTTCGGTGGCGAATAGATCTAACCAAGGCTCTCCCCACTGCTGAAAGAGACCTTGAGCCACGTCCGAGTGCCGACGCCATTCGTGATCCATCATGCACCGGCAGCTGAGTTTGTCCGCCCTGGCGTTCAGAGAACCTGCCAGATGTTAAACCACCAGGGAAATGCCCTGATGTTCCAGCCATGTCCAGAGGCGCAGAGCCTCCTGACATAGGGTACACGACCCCACCCCGCCCTGTTTGTTGCAGTACCACATGGCGGTGGTGTTGTCTGTGAACATCTGCACTACTCTTCCCTTGACAGAGGGAAGGAATGCCTTCAGTGCAAGTCGGATCGCCCGAAGCTCCAGAAGGTTGATATGGAGCCAGGACTCCGCCAGAGACCAGAGTCCTCTGATCTCCGCCTCTCCCATGTGGCCGCCCCATCCTAGAAGGGACACGTCCTTCACCACTGTGTGTTCCCGTTGGGGAAGGGAGAGGGATCTGCCATTGACCCAATCATGATTTGTGAGACACCACTGCAATTGCTGTGCAGTGCCCTTCGAGATCTGGACGTGATCGGACAGGTTACCCTGATGCTATGCCCACTGGAACTCCAGGTCCCACTGCAGAGCCCGCATATGCCATCTGGCATGATCCACCAACAGGATGCAGGAGGCCATCAGGCCCAGTAGATGGAGGGTCATCCTGACCGAAACCCGGGATAGAGGCTGAAAGATCGGAATCATAGCCTGAATATCCCGGACTCGCTGGTCGGGAGGATAAACTCAAAACTGCGCCGAATCCAGAACCGCTCCGATGAAGAGGAGTTTCTGAGAGGGAATCAGGTGCGACCTCAGAACGTTGATGGAGAACCCCAGCAAATGCAGGAGGTCGGCCGTAGTCTGGAGGTGGGAGATGACTGTCTGGGGCGAGCCCGCCTTCAATAACCAGTCGTAGAGATAGGGGAAGACCGGAACCCCTGATCTGCGCAGATGAGCTGCGATCACCGCCATCACTCTCGTGAACACCCGAGGGGTGCGGGTAAGGCCAAAGGGTAGCACGGTGAACTGAAAGTGCTCGTGGCCTCCCTTGAACTGCAGGTAATGCCGGTGGGCCAGCAGGACGGGGATGTGAAAGTAAGCGTCCTGCAAGTCCAACGCTACCATGCAGTCTTGAGGGTCTAGGGCACACAAGACTTGAGCAAGTGTGAGCATCTTTAACTTCTCTTTCCGGAGGAAGTGATTGACGTTCCGAAGGTCTAAGATAGGACGCAGCCCTTGTTGTTCTTGGGGACCAGAAAGTAGTGGGAATAACAACCACGACCTTCTTCTGGCCCAGGAACGCGCTCAATGGCCCCCTTGGCCAAGAGGGCCGTGACTTTCTGCTGAAGAAGCCCCTGATGGTCCTCCGACACGCGGTGGTACTGAGGTGGCATGGCTGGAGGGGAAGTCTCGAAGGGGAGGGAGTAGCACCTTCAGACAATTTGCAGCACCCACTTGTCCGATGTGATGTCGCGCCAGTGGGGGAGATGATGGCGAATTCTGCCGCCCACTGGCGTTTGATGGGCCTGAAAGGTCGGACTAGGAAGGCTTTGCAGTGGATGCTGCGGGGTGGAGATGGACTGACCCACCCGCTGGCCCCCAGAACCGCCTCGACGGTTCCCACGTCCACGGTCGCGCTGAGGATGTTGCTGCGCAGAACTGTGGCTCTGGAACGAGCGTGTTGGGGCACCCATTCAATGGCCACGAAAGGAGCGAAAAGCGGTAGGCGGAGGAGGGCGAGTAGCCGACAGGCCCAAGGACTTGGCCGTAGCCCGTGAGTCCTTAAAGCGCTCCAACGCACTATCCGCTTTAGTGCCAAAAAGGTGAATGCCATCAAAGGGCATGTGTTCTGGACATCCCTTGAGAAGCCAGTTGTCCTCAGCCAGGTGTGGCGCTGAAGCGCCACCATAGTGGAAATCGCCCTGCCCAGCGAGTCGGCGGTATCAAGCCCACAATGAATAGTGAACTTTGCTGCGTCTCTCCCAGCTGCTATAGCTTGGGAGAGTATTGTCCGTGCCTCCTCCGAACAGTTGGGCAGCACCTGCACAACCGTATCCCACACGGAGTGGGAATAACGGCCCAAGCAGCATGCAGTGTTCACTGACTGCAGCTCCAAGCTGGCAGATGAAAACAGCTTCTTGCCAAGCTGCTCCAGCTTCTTGGATTCCATATCCGGAGGTGCGGAAGGGAACGCACTCTGGGAAGCAGAGTCTTGGACAACCAAGCTCTCGGGAGTGGAGTGTTGGGAGAGAAAGAGGGGGTCACCCGAGCCGGGCGATGGCGTCGGGCCACGTTCCTGTCCACAGGAGCACCTGTATTGGGCCTGGACCAAGTGCCGAAAAGAACGTCAGAAAGTGTATCATTAAAAGGCAGCAAGGGCTCCGAAGAGGTTGCCGCCGGCTGAAGCACTTCTGTCAGGAGGTTAATCATGATGGGCACTGTAGGGAGTTCGAGGTGTAGGGCCTCGGCTGCCCTACACAACACCACTGCGTAACTGGCTCCCTCCTCCGTAGCCACGGTAGGAGAGAGCATGCCAAGGTCAGGTGAGGTGTCAAGACCACTGGCATCCCCCAAATCCTTTGCCCACTCCGGATCCTAATCACACTATTGTGTGAGAGGGTCCTCAGACCCCCCCCAGTCCTCCCCTTCCTCTGAAGTCTATGAAACAGGCTGAAAATAAGGAGGACGGACATAGGGGAAAAAGGGCCCCATCGGCGTCGGAATCGGCGTCGAGCGACGCTGATCCGGCACCGTGTCCAGTTCAGGGCTGAAACTGGGGTTGACATCGTACCGAGGAGCAGGCGACGTCGAAAGTGGTGCCGGTGGGGGTCGACGTCGTTGGAGGTGTTATGAGGTCAACCGGTGTCGACCAGGGTCAGTTCCCGGATCCCGGGAGGTCCTGTGGCGCCGAGTCCGGAGCCGTTGGTGACGCCGGAGCCGCCGGCGATGCAAGGACAGGACCCCCAGTAGGGCTCGGAGGCACACTGACAGGGCCAGACGGCCCAAGAGTCGGGCCATGGCAGCAAAAACTCTTGCACCTAGGCAGGCATCGCCGACGGACCCGGAAAGGGTGGGTAGGCTGGCGGCGACATCGCAGGCTCCACCGGAGCTGCGTAGGTGGCACCACCCGCACCCTCAGCCGCATAACGGGCGAGAGGAAGTCGAGGAGCGACGACACTTCTTCGACTTCTTTTTGGAATGCTTCAACTTACCTGACCCGGAGTGCGAAGACATAGATCCAGAGGAATGATTGTGATGACTCCGCGACCGGTCCTTCGACGGGACCGGGACCTTGAGCGGCGCGGAGCCGACTGCCGGACTTCCAGCAACTTTCGGGCCGCTCCCGCAAAGTCTTCGGCGCCATGGCCCAGCAGTCGGGGCACGACTTGGAGTCGTGGTCGCGCCCCAGGAAGTAGAGACACACGCGGTGTGGGTCCGTCACCGACATCATGCGGTGACAGTCCCCACAGTTCTTAAAGCCGGGCATCCCTATGACACCAGGAGTCGATTGACAAAATGAGACAAAAGGCCTCGAAAAAACTCAGTCAAAAAGTGACTGGGGGTACTTGCTCTTCCCAGATCTGCGCTTGCTGGCACGGAAAATAAAGAACTGACGTCAGTGTGGGTCTAAGTAGCTCCAGCGACGTAATTTCGGCGCCAACGGCGCACGCGGAGCCGCACGACAACGCCTACCGACGCGCAGGGGTACTGCTGACGAAAACTTTCCCGATCCAGTTTGACGCCTAGGGTAATTCTAAGGTAAGGAATCTATCACTACGTGTTTCTTTCAGATATATCAGAGCAACATGTACAGATGCCACTGCTATTACACAGGTTGGTCTCCTTCCGTTTTAACTTATTCTAAGTGCCCACAGAGGGAGGTATAATATTGCTGAAAATATTAGCAGGGTGGGCGTCAATATCTTCTGATCCACCCCATCAAGAGGTTCCCTCTAAAGCCTGTGAATACTGGTGAGATATGTTAGTCTGGGGAGGCCCTCATCATCTATTACAGAGGAGCCCCATCAGTTTGTGTTATGCCACTGAATCTTTTTAAAATACTGTAAGGTAAGTAACAAGGGGCGTCATTAAAGACAAAATAGGCCATTAGGATGGTCTGCAGGTTTAGTTAAAAGAAAATAGCAATTCCTGTTTTCCTCATGTCTGCAAATTACATTTCTACATATACTGAATTATGTATTTTTTAATTAAAATCACTTCCTTATGTATTTTTTAATTAAAATCACTTCCACTTATACCGCTCCCTAGCTACAAACTTATGAAAACATTTTTTACCTCTCCGAAACATGGACTTTATTCAATGTGCTGGATCATACTACTTATTAAGCCAACTAGCCTTACATTTATTATTTAGTAGCACCATCTTAAGTGTGATAAATGGAAATGTACTGATCTCCACAATTTTAGAATGCATTAACTTTCCACATTGTTACATGTAACAAATACATTAACACACACATTGTTGATCGAAAACGTGATGTCCAGAGATTTGGTGTTAAACCAGCTATAAAAGAAGTTCAGGTCACCCATACTTCCTTTACAGATCATCGGGACGTCGTCAATGTACGTTTTCCACAATGATGTTATCCCTTGTTTATGTAAGTCTGTCTCTCTTCAAATTTTGCCATGGACAACACGGCCATTTCTGGTGTAAAGGGACAGCCCACTGCATTTCCTTTAATTTGTATGTAGAACTGCTTGTTGAATTTGAAAACGTTTCTTGTGAGACAGATCTTGGCTAATGTGATCACAAATTCTGAAAGGACTGTATGGGGTCCTGGTCTTGTTTCCACGTATCCTTCCAGGATTTCCAGAGCTGCTTCCTGGGAAACGTTTGTATAGAGACCCTCCATGTTTAAGGTAATTAAGAATTTCTCTTGATTGTTATATGGAAGCCCTAATCAGATTGATGATGTCACTGGTATCCCTCACATGGGATGGTGCGTACTCCATAAATGGTTGCAGGACAACATCTGTATTTTGCTAGTGGGTTAAGAATTGAGTTGACCCCTGACACAATTGGTCTTACTGAAGGGTTAGTAGCATCTTTTTGAATTTTTAGGAGGGTATAAATTACTGGAGTCTTTGCATGCCACTTGTCTAAGTAGTCTGATTCTTTCTTTGAAAGCCAGTTACTCTCCTCACCTTGCAAAATTAAACAGCACATTTCTTCTTGAATTAATTATTGATACGCGTGGGTATCCTTCTGTAGTTTTCCACATTACTTAGTTAATGTATGATCTCTAGACCATACTTGTGTCTGTCTTGAACCACTATGGCTCCACCCTTACCAGATAGTTTAAGTGTGGTGCCATCAACGTCCTTTTGCACTACAGTGTTCCAATAAGACTTCTCATGTAGGTTAGTGTTTCTTTTGGTCTCGTCGGTTTTTCTGATTCAGGGCTTGATTTATATTTTTTGCGGGCGGTCTGTTTGTCCTACAGGGAGACGGGGTAAATTATTCTGTCACCCTGCCGAGGTGCTGCCCGACAAATTTAGAAATGACTGCCAAGCTGGCAGCCATTTCTAAAGCATTGGCAGGAATTGCCATCACTGTGGTTCCTGTCAATGCTGTTTACAGTTTGGGTGAACCAAACAGTTTTCTTTTGTTTTCAAAATGAAAAGCTCACAGCAGTATTTTCTTTTTGAAAATAAACATTATTCCTTTAGATTGTCTATTGATTGTTGTGTCATACAACGCATTATGTGTCATTTATAAATGCTAATGAAACGTCATGAAACAAAACCTTGATAATATAAAGCATTGAGACATATTATCCGAAGAGCATGAAAAAGAAAAAGTAGATGAGTCATTGAAGTACCGTCTGACATAGGCAGACGTTGATATCAGAGATAGAACGCATGATCTGAATCTGTTATATTTAACTTATTCTTGTATAAAATCAGTTACAGCTAAGCCAAAGTGAGAAATGTATAGAAATAAGTATATCATTGTGGAGCCATCTGAGATAAACAGGCTTTTGATATCCGAAGATTAGACATGTGATTTTAAATATTCTATAGTTAACCTAGCTACGTTACATTGGTTAAAACTTGATTGCAAGACATCTGGATTGTAAAGGGCATAATGTCCATAGTGCGAAAAGTTTGTCAGTCAGCAATCATATCTGGGCTTTGTTATATGTTCTATAGAAGGTCCTTCACTGCTTTAAAGTTTTTGCCTCTTTATGTTTGAGACCTCCGCTGCCGGCCTGTATGGTTGTAGGCAAACAGCTGTGTAGTGCTTACAGGATTGTCCTTTAAAACGAATAAAAGATTGGTTCTAAAAAAAAAAAAAAATGCTCCCCTCGCCATGGAAAACCTCCCCCTCTGCGCCCCCATGCCAATGGCAGTAACAAGAGTTAAAGTTACTCTAGGGCATGAGTTATGAGATAACTATACCTGGTGAATTTCAGTGGTTTTGTTAGTTTAAAATGGTATGTTTTAACTGACATTTTCACCTAACTATAACGCCCCTTTAACTTTTGTTGTTTTCAGTGAATTTGTATGGTTTGTTATAATGGAAAGTAAGATATTATTCACAAAGAAGCCAATTGAGGCTCTATTCAAACAGCACAGCCGTTATCAACGAATGAATCTAATCAATCAAATTCAAATTCTACTCTTGACTCGCATCTTCCACTTCCACCAGTCTTGTGGAAGATGCGAGTCTGCCGACTTTTTTAGGAATATTAGCGGCTAGAGCCGACGAAATGATGAATGCAGTGGTGTGAACTTGGAAATGCAGACGGGTACAGGGTTACTGCGGAGAAAAAACAAAGCGGCTTAGATGGCAGATGCTGGCAGGTCCAAAGATACCCCTGAGGAAGGGTTGTCCCAAAATGCACTGGGTTCTTAAATAAATTGTGACACGGAAACATCTTGACTCTCCTGTGTTTGTATGGAAAAACGCACAAAAGAAGGAGTATAATGAATCAAAGAAAATTATGGATAAATATAGAAGAAACAATGGAGTAAAATAACGGAGTAAAAAGTGGATTAATTCAAGAGTGGAATTTGAATTTGATTGATTAGATTCATTCGTTGATAACGGCTGTACTGCTTGAATGGAGCCTCAATTGGCTCCTTTGTGGATGTTCTTATGATTGCAGCGCAATTGGACGGAGCGTGAAGCAGGCATGCACGCTGAAAATAGAGGTAGCATAAAGATGGAAAACAAAAGAGGAATGGTTAAATGATGGTGTGCATCTCACCACCCTTGTCTTTGATAACTAAGATATTATTACCATACCTAACTATAACATCACTTTAACCTTTTGTTTTATTCAGTGAATATATATATACATTTTTTGGGGGGTGAAACTTCCCCTTTTCTATATACCCTTTCAGCCTTAGAGTGCTGCATAAATTATGCCAAAAATGAAGCAGGGAACTCTGGGTAGCTCCCAAGTTTAAGATGGAGAGCAGCTCCTTTGTATAAAACAGTCTACAACACCACCAACACTCTAAAACATCTGTTTTTCAAGCAGAGTTTTAAAGCATAGGGTGAGGATAGTGCCATCCATCTCAAGCTAGAAAGGTAACAAAGCCCTTTGCCATTTTTGCAGCAAAGTCTTTAGGCACGGGATTAGCTAGTGCCATCTATGCTGAGCTGAAAAATGACAAAATCCTTTTAACACTCCAGACACAGTATTACAGCTTTGGATTGGTAAAACACTAACCTAGCCAACCTGGAATTAATAAAAGCCATCCCTGACACATGTATTTTGCTCTTATTAGAGCTTGTGAGAGAGACATAGCTTAGTTCAGACACAGGGGAGCATCCAGTTTAAGTCAAAGCAATACCCTTTCAGACTTAGAACGCCACGTAAATTATGCAAAAAAGGAAGTAGAGAACTCAGGTTAGTCCCCAAGTTTTAGATGGAGAGTAGCTTTTTTGTATAGAACACTCTACAACAACACAAACACTCTAAAACTTATCATTTTGAGGGGTGGGGCCAAAATGGTGCTGGTGTAGAAGCGTTTATTCCTTGCTTTGTGCCTGGACCTGGGGAAAAGATCATCTTCGTCCCTCCCATAATAAGGTCTGTTCACTGAACGGAGCAATGGTGCCCTAAGGCCCCGGCAACACTTTGGACCCCTTGGGACAGCTGTGTTGGGGCCCTGGTGGTGCATGGTGGTCGACAAATGAGGGCCTGGTCCTGGGGTCGAGGCAGAGGCCGCGGAGCACCAGTGGAGCCCTGAGTGTTCGAGCGGGACCATCACAAGCAGCAGGCCAGGAGAGAGACAAGCTAGCAGACCACGCCTGTGACGTGCAACACAGCAGATGTGAACTTGCGGCACCGGTCCTTGCTCTTACAGTGATGCAGGAACCCATACAGGGCTGCATCTCATGAAGTGAACTGACTGTCCAACGGCCCTGCAACGTGCAATGCCCATGGAGATTGAGGGGCTCAGGTGCCAGTGCGCCTGAGCTTTCATGCACCCTAGGCATGAGAGAATCAGATCTGCCCACTAAAGGGCCCAGATGCATGGCCGACTCAGATGAACCCCCACAGCAACTACCAATCAAAATATTGGTGTCTTGTTACCATCTCTACGCTGAACTTAGGGAGCCCATTAGCAAACAAATCACTGGTATGCCCCGACGTGAGTCTCTTGCTCACTAGGTCACTGGATTCAAGCTAGCCTGGCTGATGTGGGGTGTTACCCCGAAACCGGTCTAAGGATGCTTGTTTCCGGTCTAGTGAGGACCCGGCTTGACAGTTTGGGCTGGACTGTTCCCTTGAGAAGCAGGGTCAAGACTGATTTGCATATGGCTGGGTCCAAACTGGGGTGGTGTAGGGAGCAAAAAAACTGTGGATTTAACCCAGATCTCTTGACTGGGGTGAATGTTTGATTCATTCAGCATTCCGTTAATCATTTGTTATCCGCTGCACTTTTTGCCCTAAGTGGGAAGTGGGAAACAACCTTTACAATGCAGTCATTACATCGCACTACATTTACAAAGCAGTCATTACATCGCAGCATCCTTTACAACGCATGTCACTACAATGCAGCCATTACATTGCATGTCACTACAACGCATGACACTACAACGCATGTCACTACAACTCAGGCATTACATCGCATGTCATTAATATGCATACCATTACAACGCGTAGTACCCCTACACTATCCAACACTTACCCTACTGTTGCACCCCCTGGAGTTACAATAGTAATTTTTACCCCTACACTATTCAACACTTACCCTACTGTGCACCCCCTGGAGTTACAATAGTAATGTTTACCCCTACACTATCCAACACTTACCCTACTGTTGCACCCCCTGAAGTTAGAATAGTAATTTTTACCCCTACTCTTTCCAACACTTACCTTAAATGCAATGTAATCGTATGCATTGTTATGGTATGTGTTGTAAAGGTATAATGCGATCAAATGGAATGCGTTGTAAATGTAGTTTTAAAAAGTTTATTGTAGTGGCATGCAATGTAAATGTATGCATTGTAAAGAATGTTGCGATGTAAAAATTGCGTTGTAAAGGCATTCGTTGTAAATGTATGCGTTGTAACGTCATACATTCCCCAGAAGTGGGTAACTTGCTCACTGTGTCACTGGATTCAAGCTAACCTGGCTAATGAGGGGTGTTTTGCCGAAACCGGTCCCAGGATGCTTGTTACTGTTCTAGGGAGGACAAACTCGGCTGTTCGGGCTGGACTGTTCCCATGAGGAGCAGGATCAAGATTGATTTGCATATGGCTGGGTCCAAACTGTGGTGGTGTAGTGAGCAAAAGAACTATGGATTTAACCCAGATCTCTTGATTAGGGGTGAATGTTTGATTCATTCAGCATTCTGACCTTCATTTGTTGCCACTGCATTCTCTGTGATGATGTCACTGAAGATCTCAAAGAGATGCAACAAAACCTGGGGGCTTGGGCCAGTGAGTGGACACGGGAGATGCCAGGGAGGAAAAATTGTAGCCCTTAAGGAATGAAATCTTGGAACTGCGAAACCAGAGTATAGACCTACAGGGCCACCTTGACGACCTCAAGAACAGGTTGCGCAAATCTAACAACCATATTAGACGTGCCCTGAGGGAAACTGAACAGGTAGATCTGGAATCTTACGTGACACAACTGTTCCACAGATGCGGAGAAGGCATTTGACTGGGTCACTTGGCTGTTCCTACAAGTGATTCTAGCCAAAATGTGATTTGGTCCTAATTTCGCAACCTGGGGTCTTACCAGCTATAGGCACCTCACCACATGAGTCCGACCAAACGGTGCGTTGTCCGCCCGCCTCACAACTGGCAGGGGAATGAGGTAGGTGTGCCTACTGTCCCCCTTGCTTTTCGCCCTCTACATGGAACCACTAGCAGAACAAATATGACACACCTACACATCTCTGTATTTTAATGTACAAATCGCAAAATAATTGTATGTAGAACTTTAGTTAAGAAGACAGCCTGTTGTCAGCTCCAGAAGAGATGTTCAGAGTGGTTTTCTTCGGGTGAGTCACTTGTAAAATAACTGGCTAAGATAAACAATGAGTTGTTTGACCTTTGTGCTGTTTACCAAAATCAACTTAATTAAATCCCAGAACCATAAACTAGGAGTTAAAAGTACTGTATAGAAAGAGTTTATTAGGCGGAGCTGTTATGGTCCAGAATTTGGTCAAATCCAGTGGCAAAACTCTTTCAGCATTCCATAAGGAATCTACCAACCATGAAACTTATGTCATCTTCCTGTGATTCTGGCATATTCTGGTAGTTTTATTGTAAATTGTTTATTACAGGATATGGTCTAAGTTCATATAGGAATACATTTTGACCATAATCAAGAATAGATATTCAGAATTTGGGATCTGCCATTCACTATATTAGTGATACATCAGTGATAAGCATGGAAAGTTGTCTTGACTGGACGTATCCTTCACACCAGCGTTCGCCATGTTAAATTTAGGCTGAACATTATTCAGTTCATGCTATTTACTAGCCTAAATATTACTCCTTGTACTGCCTGTATATTAAAGCTGTGTTGTTGATAGATGAGGTGCATTTCGATTTCCGGTGCCTTTCTTAGTCTCAGGTTTAGCAGCTACAGCGGAAACTTCTGTTAATATCATGGGGGGTTTGAACGTGCGTGAGAGTCCAGACAACATAAAAACTCAAAGTTGTACTGCTAGTCGATATTGGGGTTAAAATCCGAAGTGGGGTTTTAAAAGTCCCTAAATGAGTACCCCGTTTACGCCACAAACTTGTAGTTTTAATGCATTTTATGGTGGTTGTACTTAATAATGGCATAACATGCGTTGATTAGTTTTAATTATGATGGCATGATATAAATTAATTTTGTATTATTGTTTATAGGCTAAGCAGGATCATGATTGCCTAAGTTTGCAAGAAAAGTATTAGGTGCAAATAAATCAGAGAATTGCGTGCCACACATTGTGTATTATTTCATTGTGTTTCCTGACGATCTGAACATTTTATAGACTTAAACTTTGTTAAAAAATTTCAAGATGTGCATATTGCTATAATTGTCTTTATCAGCAACACACAAATTAAAAAGACAGGATATTTGAATGAATGTGATGATCCAAGATACTAAAGCTCTGAATACAGGTTCAGGGCTAAATTCTGATTCCTGTGCAAACGGGAGTTTGCGCACGGATCAAAATTAGGAGTTGTATGACCATTACCACATTCTTAAAATGTTCTCCTGGTAGACTTGGAGGAACAAACTCGCAGAAATTTATCAGGAAAAAGGCCCAGAAAAAAAGGTAAAGCATGCGAAATTTGGTGTGTCAGATACCAATTATGCATGGGCTAATGGTACATCCCCTATCCTACTGCAGTCAACCACGTACTAAGGAACTAAGTAAAAGGTTATGTGGCAAAGAGATAAATACTTTGTGCAGAGACACCATTTTTATCCATCGCTTGAAGCTGTAGTGCATTTTGTGGCATAAACCAGCATGTCTCTTACAAAACATACGCCTTTATTAAAATAGACCAGGAAATTCTCAGCAGCAAGAAGGTGCACATAAAGGACATCTTAGGAATTCCAGGACGCAATTAAGAATAGAGAGGTAAAGTAGTAAATTGGGTAACTTAGAATACCATGAGATATGATGGTATAAGCACTATCAGAGACATGTACCAATGAAACTGAAAAATGTTATAAAATCATCTGAGATACTGTACTACACTTTGATTCACACTCTCAGTATTTCTGCGTATTGTGGATAATGTTTTATAAATATTCTCAATATTTTGACTGAGAGAAAATAACTTGATTCCTGCCATCTTAAGAAAAAACTAAAAAATGTCCATGATATGAATTACTGAAGTTCGGTCATAAAGCGAAGACTGCCCCAATGAAAATGTATTAAGAACTTTGGACTTGGACACTCTAATCAAACAGATCACAATTGCTTTCAACCTGACAAGTTCTCTCCAAACACCTTCATGTAGCGTTGATGACCATGCAATGTGGGGGAGAGGTTTAGAGCCTGTTAACGTTTCTGATGTAAGTGTGACAGTACTATGTAAGCCTCTTACATTGGAAAGGATGTTCTTTCTCAATACGCTCAATCTTCCTTGTTCGCCTACAAGCCCTGGTCACCAGTTACCAGTATATGTCAGCTCTGGCAGGTACCTCTGTGTCTCTACTTGTTCAGGTTTCTCCTCCCGCGCATCGGGGTTGCCAATCTCAGTGGCAAGCTGCCGCATGCCTCATATCTAGCTGCTGGTTGCAACTCTCTGATTTATCGACAGTCATTCAGAGTACCTCACTCATCTAGAGGAAGATACGATATACTATGTAATAAACATTGGTCAAGACTTCTTTTTCTTTTGAAAGTCCGGATGTGCTGAATATATGGTCCTCTTCCTCAGAGGTATCTTAAGAAGTTAAAACTTTAGAGTGACACTCAGAAAATAAGCTGCTAACTTGTGAAAACTGTTATTTGTAAAATTCCTGCTACACTACAGGGATTCTTAGTCCAGGCACCTGAGAGGTATTCAAAGAAAGAGTTTCTTGGGAGAGAGTCGGTCCTGTGAACAGACCAGGTTCTTTGAGGTTGCTCTTATATTGCTAGAATACACAATCCCCTTGTATTCACACTGTTACGAGTTATTTGATCTCCATATGGTTTTGGCTTCTCCTCAGGTCTACTGTGTCAGGCATATATTGATGCATGGACATGGCCGTTGGTTGACCCAAGAACTTTCTCTTTTTTTCACTCGCCATCTTCATCCACGGACCCTGTGATTTATTGGAGACAGTACTGGCTTTACTTCCGCTTGTATTTAATGTGCCTTAAACAAACATCTCTGAAGCCTGTAATCATATGGTCTTTTATACCCATAGTTCATAGCAATATAACAACAGCCTTTGGAGACGGATGGTACAATGGGACTGCAAGATGGAACTTTGATGGAAGTATCAGTTTCTTGCCCTTAAGTGCATTCATTAGTTAGGGGCAGAGAGCCGTTTTAGAATTACATGTAGGCCCGGACGGTGAACTGCGCTTCGTTTGCGCAGTTTTCTGCATTCTGTGGTCGTGGAGCAGAGTTTTATCTTTGCTCGCGCAGGAGCGTGGAAAATCCCACGCTAGACGATTTCTCAGCGCTGGAGTAGAAAATGTATTCGAGCGGCAGAAAGAAACAGTGCCTTCTTGCACTACGCATGGTGCAGTTTGTGCTGATTTTCCAGCGCGGGACAAACACGTGGTGCTAAAAACTAGTGCGAATGGTACGACCTAATGCATTACGCCACATGCGGAACTCCATGTAGCGTGGCAGAGTTTTTGGGTCACTTTGCAGAGTTCCGCTATTACATGCTTTAAGCTTAAGCTAAGGCATTAAGATAGCTGTGCCATTACCTGCTCTTATGTAGCTGTTAGGTGATGAAATATCTCAGAGAGATTATTGCTCATTGAAGGCATCAGTCTGTAACCTGAAGAAAACTGCTTCACATCGCGGCAAAGCCGGCTCCTCCTCTCATCCTTTAGAAGAGCAAAAAACTGTATGGCACTAAGTTTAATAATACTAACAACTTGCCAATCGCAGTGCTACGAAACAATATACTGTTATTTATATCATATAAAACAATTGTGAACAGCACTTATGAAAAGCACATAGGGCCATATGTAGGTAAAACGTGTTTTGCGATTCTCAAATTGCGATTTTTAGGGAATCGCAATTAGAGAATCGCAAAACGCGATGTAGGTAGGATTAGCAAAATATTTTGCGAAGGCCACCTATTCCTTATTTGCGAATCGCAAATTGAGATTCGCAAATAAGGAATACCTTGCCATTCATTCCTATGGGCTAGAAGGCCCATAGGAATGAATAGGAAGACATTCTCAATTTGCGATTCTCAATTAGAGAATCGCAAATTGAGAATACAATTTCAAGGTTGCAAGGGTGTCAATAGGACACCCTTTTGCACTCCTGAAATAAACATGTGTGCACATGTGGCGCACATACATGCGCCTAGGGCAAGTATGTGCGCCACATGGCACTCTGAAAAATGCAAAAAAGTGCATTTTTCAAAGTAATCGCAAATTACCACCAACCTAAAGTTGGTGGTAATTTGTGATTCCTTAAGCCAAAATCGCACAACTTGGGTGCTTTCTACATTGCATTTAAGGAATCGCAATTTGGGATTCCTTAAATGCATTCGCAAAATAAGGAATCGCAAATTTTGCGATTCCTTATTTTGCGTGTGGGTTTTTGTGTGCTACATAGCACACTGTCCAAATTGCGATCGCAAACGATTTCAGCATTTGCGATCACAATTTGGCTTCCTACATATGGCCCATAGTATGTTAATGACGGTCTATGAGTGGATTGTAAATGAAAAACACACACAGACTATGCACATAATCAAATATTTCAGTTTTACCAATAGATTTAAAGTCAACGTGTGCAATGCAACAACTGCTATAAGAATAGTTTATTTAATCCATCATGTACAGATTTAGAAAAAAAAGTATTGGTCCATCTGTTCTTGTCCTGTAAAGGAATGCAAATCATCTTCAACCAAGAAACAGCTTAGAAATGCCACCGATTATAGGGATAGAGATTCTCTCGTTCAGTCGCTCTAAGAAAGAAAGTCTGAATTCTTCCTTACTGACTCGGTCATGTCAGGATACTGGCAGCTAGATCTACACGTGGCAATACCTAATAATATATGCAGCGGATGCGGTGGATGGGGATCTGTTTCATTTCTTCAAGGTGGTCTCTGGCATAGTCCCACAAGTAGTGATCAAGTAGAACAGGATTTATGTCTTTGCTCTTCTTTTCTCGCTTTGCCTCGAAAAGTTCCAACAAACGTTCACAAATCAACTCGACACACCAAATGGAACAGCCTCTGATCTCTACCTCTTGGGCCTCTCCAGAATAAAACATCACTCCTGGGGGAGAGAAATATCCTTGTGAATATTCAAAATAATTAATGCATGGGAGATCAAAACTGCTCGATTTTAGTACTTATCTTGAAAATGATATACAACAACCTATTACATATACAGTTTCTCAAAAAATAGCTAGTGTACTACCTTTGAAATACTAGAATACTAGATACATTTCCTATGCCCACAAGTGTACAGCAACAAATTCCATGCACCGTAAACACCATTTTCTGTAATAAAAATAAGTAATAAAACAAAAATCCCCTTTCAGACCCTCTTCCTTCTCATTAGATTATATAAGTAATTGGGAATATGAAACTATACAGATGATCCAACGAGATTTATTGTAATAAAACATCAGTAGAAACTGATTGAATGTGGTCGCTAATAAAGTCATCGCCTCCGTGGAAGGGTATCTCTGCTAACTCTTGTTATGCTGAAATTCCAAGTGATGAGACTGGACAAAATATCAGGAAGGCTACATGAAGAACACGTTACTTACCTTCAGTAATGCTTCATCTGACAGCCGCAGATTTCTTACCTTAGAATATTCCACAGACTTCAGACTGGATCCGGAAACTTTCTTGAGCAGTACCCCGGCACCCCAGTAGGTGGCATCATTTGGCTCTGCATGGCGTCAGCAGCAGCATTCGTGCCAGAAGTACCATGTGCGGTGCCTATATAGGCGCCACCCTAGTGCACTGATGTTAGTTTCTTTTCTAACTTTCCATGCCAGAATCGCAGAGCCAAGAGGAACACTGTCCACTGGTTTGCAAATCAATGGCCCTTAGAGGGATTAATCCTTAACTCTATAATCCAGTTGCAGAGCTGGGAGGATGGGTGGGTCAGTAACGAATTTGATGCTAGACAGAGTTTCTACCAGATAAGGCGTTACAGAAGATTAGTAACTTGTTCGCTCATCTGATACAGACTTCTAGCCACAGATTCCTTACCTTGGACTAGATACCCAAGCAATACGTCCCTGGAAGTGGGGCTGCAATATGTATTATACTAAGTCATGTAGGATCGAACGGGCAAAATGACCGCCACACTGGACCATACTATCTAGGCAGTAGGGCTTCGTAAAAGTGTGCAAGGAAGCCCACGTTGCTGCCTAACAGAAATCCAGTACAGGAACTCTGCAAACTAACACAGTGGTTGCAACTTTGGCTCTGGTAGAGTGACAAAGCAAACCCTACTTGTTGGCCAATCCGTAGCAGATTGTGATGCAGAGAACTATCCATCACAAGATGGTCCGCTTCTGCAACCCATTCCGTTTCTTGGTTCCGACATACCCCACGAAGAGTTGATCGTCCACCCGAAAATCACGAATGCGATCAAGGTAGGACAACAATGTTCTTTTTGGGGCCAGTCGGTAGAGTCTCTCCTCTTCTGTAGAGGGATGAGGCAGAGCATAAAAGGTAGGCAGAGTGATGGAGTAGCCTACATGAAAAGGAGTAATGACCTTTAGTAAGAAAGATGCCGCAGTTCGAAGAACCGGTGTGGCAGAGTTGAAATTAAGGTATGGAGGATGCACAGAGAGCGCCTGTAGCTCACTGACCTCTGGAAGGCCTTTTGATGGTCAGAAGCCTGAGGGGACAGTAATGGAGCGGCTCAAAGGGAGCAAAGACTAGAAAACTGAGAGGTAGGTTGAGGTTTCACTAAGGTATTATAAAAAGCACTAGAGGGAATATGTGTTGGAGACCCTTCAGAAAACTATGTAGAAGAAAGATTTGAAAAAGGATGGCTGATCTGGCAGCCGCAGTAATGCCAAAATAGCAGAAAAGTAACCTTTCAATATGTTGGGCTACGTTAAGAATAAAAAGGAGAAAATGGGAAAGGGGTGCGGATTGAGGGTCAACATGTATGTCTGCACACCATGCCACATTCTTGTTCCAACGGCAGCCATATATTTTATTGGTGGAGGGATGCCTGGCTGCCAAAAAAACATTGCAGACTTCAGGCATTAGGTCGAAAGCTGTCAACACTTCTGCTCAATCTCCATGCATGAAGGTGAAGCATTTTCAGTTTCAGAACCCTGCCCTGCTGCTGCGACAGAAGATCCTCCAAAAGAGGAAGACTGATCAGTGGACCAATGCTCACGCTCAACAGCTCAGGTTACCAATCTAGGGCCACAAGAATGGCTTGGGCCCAGTCGTTCTTGATCTTCTTGAGAACTCTGGACAGGAGTGGTATTAGCGGAAAGGCGTACAGGAGGTCTGAACTCCACTCGAGACAAAAAGTGTCTCTGAGCAAGAACTAGCTTGGAAACTCCAGCACGCAATACTGCTGACATTACGCGTTCTAGGTGGAGGAAGACCGAACTAACCAAGGATCTCCCCACTCTAACAGAACTTAAGCCACCTCCAGATTGAGACGCCATTCATGATCAGCAAGGCATCAATAGCTTAGTTTGTCCGTTCTGGCGGTTAGTAAGACAGCCAGGTGTTGAAGCATTAGGGATATCCCCTGGTGTTCCAGCCATGTCCAGAGATGCACAGCCTCTTGACAGAGAGTCCACGACCCGACCCCGCCCTGTTTGTTGTAATACCACATGCTGGTGGTGTCCATGAACAGATTCTCTTGATTGAAGGAAGAAAGGCTTTCAGTGGAAGTCGGATCACTCAAAGCTCCAACAGATTGATATAGAGCCCAGATTCCACTGGAGACCAGAGATCTCTAATCTCCCAGATGGCAATCCTAACCCAGGAGTGACGCATCTGTCACTATAGTCAGCTCTGGATGGGAAAGGGGAGGAGTCTACCACTGACCCAATCACGGTTCTTCAGCCACCACTGCAGGTCTTTTGCAGTTCCCTCCAAGATCAGGATCGTGTCAGAGATGCTCCCCTGATGCTGCACCCACTGGAACTTCAGGTGTAACAAGCAGGATGCAGGAGGCCATGAGACCCAACAGCTTCAGGTCAACTTCACCACAATCCAGGATAGAGGCTGACCTATCAGTATCATAGCCCACAAATCCTGGACTTGCCGCTCAGGAGGATAGGCCCCGCAACTACACTGTGTCCACAACTGCTCCAATGAACGGGAGTGTTTGAGAGGGGGTCAGGTGGCATGTTGATAGTGAACCCCAGAGAGTGCAGAAGGTTCACCGTACTCTTGAGGTGAGCCTGCCTTCAACAGCTAATCGCCATGGTAGTGGAAGGCTGGAACCTCTGACATCCGGAGGTGTGCTGCAACCACCGCCAACACCTTGTGAACACCTAAGGGGCGCTGCTATGGCTGAAGGTGAGCACGGCAATCTGAAAGTGCTCTTGACCCACCAGGAACCGCAGGTAATGTCTGTGTACAGGCAGGACAGGGATGTGAAAATAAGCATCCTGCAAGTCCAACGCAATCATCCAGTCTCCTGGGTCAAGGGCAGACATGACTTGTACAGATGTGAACAGGAAGAGGTTGAGAAGGCCCAGGTCTATAATAGGATGAAGGCTTCCCCCCTTCTTGGGTACCAGAAAGTAGCAAAAATAGCAACCACAACCTACTTCTGATGTGGCCACCCTCTCTGTAGCTCCCTTGGCCAAGAGAGCCAGCACTTCCAGATGGTGCAAGAAGTGGTGGTCCTCTGGCAGCTTGTCATATGTGGGTTGCAGGGGAGGAGATGTGGTCTCAAAGGGGAGGGAGTGGCCCCTTTAAACGAGTTGCAAAACTCAACATTCGGATGTTATTGACCTCCAGTGGTGCAGGTGATAGCGTATCTTGACCCCCACTGGATGCCCATGATGGTGGGAGGGCGAAATAAAAGCGTCTGGAGGCTGTGTTGGCAAGGGGGTGGAAGACTGGCTTGACTTCTGGCTACCTGTCCCACGTGTCCTGTGAGAACCGCATCCTCGGCCACGAATAAATGGCAAAACTTGCTGGCTGTGGTGGCAGGGAGTATAGAGGGGCAGTTGGAAATCCCTTCCGTGGCCATGAAAGGGGCGGCAGGTGGACTGGGACTGGCAAGGGGCCATAGAAAGGCCCAAGGACCTGGTCGTAGCCCTACTGTCCTACAATGCTCTGTATTGTAGTTGGAAACGATGATGAGGGCAGCGCCGGCACCAGGGGCATCAGGCCACCCAAAGATGAGGTGCATTGGCCTCATAGAACTCTTTAAGTCGGGCAGGGGTCACTCTTGCTCCCAGAAACTCAGGAACGTGCAGAGACAGGCCAGGTGTAGCTTCAACTACAGAGCTAGGCCTCAAGTGCTGATGGACGGTGACTCATGCGAAGATTTGCGCAGCGAGGACACCTCTTCGAAGACTTCTTTTTGTGAGGCTTCCCCAACTTCCCTGATGAGTTGGAGTGGGACGACAAATGCAGGGTTCGACTTTGCGAATGATATTGGGACCTTCCTCATGACTTAGGATCTGGAGCATCACGGAGTCGTTCATCAACGGAAGGCAAGGAGCTTGAGGGATCACTCTCAGTGCCTTGGGATGCATGTCGTGGCAATCCTCACATGTCTGGGCATTGTGATCCCACTCAAGTCATCAGAGTTAAATCAAGTGTGGTTCCATCACTGACATCAGTTGGTGACAGGTGCTGCACGGTTTAAAACCTGCCTTTGTGGTGGACATCCTGCACACCAGGAGGCAAATTCTCAAACATTCTTTTACAAAAGTTCAAAAAAGAGTCAGTCAAAAAGTGATTGTGGTAAGTCTCTCCAGATCTACGCTGACTGACGTGAAAGAAAAGCACTGACGTCAGAGCACTGGTGTGGCGCATATACGCACCGCGCACATCACTTCAGGCGCAGACGAAGCCTACAATGCCAAGCAGAGACAAGCAACGCCACCTATTGGTGTGTAGGGGTACGTCTCATCAAAGGTTTCCGGATCAGTCTGACATCGGGGAATAGTCAAATGTAAGGAATCTGTGGCTAGAAGTCTCTATCAGATAGCAGGGTGGATTACGGGAATCCAAGGAGAGCAGAAATTAGAGAAACCCAATGTTGCACTGGTGTTGTGTACAGGACGAATGGCAATGGTTGTGTCAGAGTTCAGTCTGAAGAGGCCTTCAGTCCTATAACTACAATCCAGGACATGGTCTCAATGCAAAGTTTGGAGAATCACACTGCTTTTCTATTTGTATACATACTCTGTAGTAGTACAACATTTCATGTGGAGATTCCCAGTGGCCGAAATTACCAACACTGGACAGAATATCTGTATGGAAATCCTGTAAGTATGAGTTAAACCTCGCAGAAACGGAGACCTGGGTAGACCTGGAGCCATGTGTGTTAATTTTCCATTCACATAAACGACATAGGGAAAATGAAACCAAAAATACATAGTACCTGAATCAGATATTACAAGACTAGTACAAACCCTTCTTATTTCTATAGTTACCATGTCAGCACCAAGCAGAAGCAGCCTGGCTAGTAATATCAGACACAACATTTCCTGACTCTCAGCATGTTTGTATTCTGTGCTGGGGCCATTGCAAGTCAGACTAGCAAGACCCCACTCAAGATCAGAGCAGAACGTTTTATAGCTTGGAAGAGAGGGACAAAAAGACTGCAACCAGGGCACATCTTTAAACACTAACTAATGTGATTGTGGTAAGTCTCTCCAGATCTACGCTGACTGACGTGAAAGAAAAGAACTGACGTCAGAGCACTGGTGTGGCGCACATACGCACCGCGCACATCACTTCAGGCGCAGACGAAGCCTACAATGCCAAGCAGAGACAAGCAACGCCACCTATTGGTGTGTAGGGGTACGTCTCATCAAAGGTTTCCGGATCAGTCTGACATCGGGGAATAGTCAAATGTAAGGAATCTGTGGCTAGAAGTCTCTATCAGATAGTAGGGTGGATTACAGGAATCCAAGGAGAGCAGAAATTAGAGACACCCAATGTTGCTCTGGAGTTTTGTGTACAGGAGGCATGGCAATGGTTGTGTCAGAGTTCAGTCTGAAGAGGCCTTCAGTCCTATAACTACAATCCAGGACATGGTCTCAATGCAAAGTTTGGAGAATCACACTGCTTTTCTATTTGTATACATACTCAGTAGTAGTACAACATTTCATGTGGAGATTCCCAGTGGCCGAAATTACCAACACTGGACAGAATATCTGTATGGAATTCCTGTAAGTATGAGTTAAACCTCGCAGAATGGAGAACTGGGTAGACCTGGAGCCATGTGTGTTAATTTTCCATTCACATAAACGACATAGGGAAAATGAAACCAAAAATACATAGTACCTGAATCAGATATTACAAGACTAGTACAAACCCTTCTTATTTCTATAGTTACCATGTCAGCACCAAGCAGAAGCAGCCTGGCTAGTAATATCAGACACAACATTTCCTGACTCTCAGCATGTTTGTATTCTGTGCTGGGGCCATTGCAAGTCAGACTAGCAAGACCCCACCCAAGATCAGAGCAGAACGTTTTATAGCTTGGAAGAGAGGGACAAAAAGACTGCAACCAGGGCACATCTTTAAACACTAACTAATGTAGATGACAATTACGAACCCTGGAACTAAACAGAGCAAAGAGGCCCCATTTGTCCCTGAAAGGCAACATTTACGATGTCCGAGATACAGAGCATCACATACTGGCCTATTGACTTAAAGTTAGAGCCAATAGGAATAACACACAATGGGACTTAAGAACTCACGGGGCCTACTTACTTAAGATACCAAAGAAACAGCAAACCTATTTAGAACCTATTACACGAAACAATAAACGCCAGAGCAGCCTGGCGAAGGGGCGATTACCTCATTTTTAATACATTTTGAGTTTCTCATAATCTCACCAGAACAATGTCAAGAGCTAGAGACACCTGTGGAGGAAGGAGAAATTAGAGCCGCAATCAAATCCCTCAAATCGAATAAGGCCCTGGGTCTGGCTGGGTTTAGTGGGGAGTTTTACAAACTTCATTCAACAAAACTTGCACCAATGGTCAAGAAATGTTTAAGACTTCCGAATCACCGGTAGTTACTTAGTCAATAGTGGACACCACAATAGCGGTAATTCCAAAATCAGGGAGGACCATGCTGAGTGCTTGGTCTATAGACCTATCACATTATTGAACTTAGACGTGAAGATGTACATGAAAATATTGGCGACAAGACTGACTCCTATTCTCCCGTCACTTACCTGGGAAAACCAGTCTGGCTTTGGTACTGATAGACAAACCTTTGATAGCATACGCCGTGTAGCACTTTGTCGAAAAGGTGAAACATAAACAAATGAATGTGGCTTTTGTAACACTTGATGAAAAATCCTTCAATATGGTGTACTGGCATTTATGAGGGCAGTTCTGGGCCACTTTGGACTCGGTGGTACATTTATAAATATGATCATGAAAGGAAAAGGAAACAAGAGTGATGAATGGGGGCATACACTCTGACAGCAGGCATCGAGAAATCTACTCGCCCACTCGTTAAAGCGAGTCAGACTTTATCAGGGCGACCTAACTTTAGGGCCTACTCACCAGTTCTGGGAGCGGAAAATGAACAGGTGTTCTGTACACTCAGAAAGTGAAGGAGCAATAAAGATACCTTTAAATCTTGTTTTGATTTTTTGTCACATTTGCTCTGTGCATAGAGACAACTGCCAGGAGTCTGTTAATATCTTATTACAAATACTTTTCTTTCTCTGACAGCATATTTCCACGATTTTGTAAAATGAACTGTCTGAGGTGCTGAACAAAGAATGTAAAATGTAGGGCTGTAGGGTGTCAGTTTTTTTTCTCCAAACACACAACATTTAAATAGCTAATAAGTGAATTGGACAAACATTTCAAATATATTTTAATAGTTATGAAAGCCCATTTTTGTAATTATGTGTGAAGAAAAAAATATTTTAATAGGATGAAAATAAATCAGAACACTTTATTTGGTGATGTGCAAATGATACATTAGTTAGCTGAAACCCAGTTTTCACAGATTATTGTTTATACACTATATAGTTTTATCAGTAGAACTGCGTGTTAATGGAAAAATTTTTGGTCATTTCCATAAGAATTGTAAAGGACTATGTGCTACCACATCATGCTTTAGTGATATATTTATTAAAAGAGAGTTTTTAAAATATGAACTGAGAAACACTCCTTCCTGCCCCTCCCCTAATGGCAGTGCTATGAGTGAACTAAGAGCAGGGGATAATTTGCAAAAAGATAAGTGCTGGGGCTCTCGTCAGGAGGCAGCTTGCACCAGCACATTTCTCCTGTTAGAGCCAGCTTTTATTGTAAAACACTCCGTCATTCACAGGGTCAGCAATATGCATTGTGAACCAATACACAAATGAAAAGTAGGACAATTGAAAAACACTTTTCGAGAAAGATACATATACCACAGTCGACAGTACTATCCTTACTGCTATAATTCAGTTCATTTAGAAATCATACAGAAATGAGAGAGAGTGGTGTGTGGGGAGGAGGGGGGGTTAGTGGGGGGAGTAATGGGGAGAGATCACAATAAACTGCATAAATCTATTATTTATGGCGCAGAAAATGTTTCCCCCTACACCTAATCCCTTTAAATCAGATTCAGTGGCACTTTTCACTTCCGAAATAAAGATACATTGGCTTATTCGAGGCCAAAATTAGCAGGAGCAATTGAAAGAATAGATGGGCTCTATTTTTCGCAGAGTGCGAAACTCGTGTAGAATCGTGGGCCTAGGATCCTAAGGGGATCTTATGCCACAGTGGAAGCATTGCAAGGCACGAATACAAAAAGTGAACGTTCAAGTTTGCACTGCATGGAAATTAAATCACTACAAAAAAGTGGAGATTGTCTGAGAACGATTAACACAGGATGTGGACAGTATTTCTATGGGGTGCATGTGTGCACAAACTTTCCACCAGCCCATTTCTCCTGTTAGCGCTGCCTAAAACAGAACCAAAAATGAAAGTGGGAGAATGTGGCTTAATAGCCAGAGTTGCCAACTTCAGAGCTAGAGAACCAGGTTTCGAGTCTCGGCTTCTGCTCAACCTCCTGTGATTCTGGGCAACTCACTTAATCTCTCTGTGCCTACCATAAGTGCCGGTGTTGATGATTAAGAGCGAGTGCTGAGCACCAGAAACCACTGGCTCAAATTAAGCACTAAGAGGCAAATTAGAGATCGTGTGAACTACCCTTGTACAGCACAAATACTGAATTCACATATTTGAATGTGCTTCCAAATGTGATAATAAATAAAATGGCGGCTCTGTAAAATAAAATATTTGCCTCACATCACACAGCCTGTTACTTATTCTCTTATGATGAGGAATGAGGCAGGGGTGGTCGTTTTCTCTGCTGCTCTATGTTATTGTGAAAGAAACGCAAGCCATGAGAATCCACCTCTCGAATTACATTAAAGATTCACCATTTCAGGGGTGTAACTTACAAAGTATCGCTCTTTGCCGATGATGTACTCCTTTCAGTTCTCGAACTGGAGCAATCAATAGTGCCACTCCATCAAATTTGATTACAATATGGGAAAGATCCAGATATAAAATGAATCCATCCAAATCCGAACTTTGTCTCCTGGGTTTAAAGGTCCCCACAGGATAAGATAAGATAGCACAAGATTTTCCTGCACACTACCAATAAACGCTAGAGAGACTGTGATGGAAAAGAAACACGTTACATATTTGGTCTGATTGTGATGGAATACACATATTTTGGAAGAAGGCTCTAGTGACCAATAGGGAAATTGTAGACGATCCAATACCTGCAATCCAGACAACAAAATCCTGGGTGTGCAATGGCTGGGATGGGAGGGGGGCTCTGCTGGGGAATGGTAAGTTAAAGTACTAATGACTACTCAAGTCATGAATGACTCTTGCCAGGCACTGGAAACAAATGTCTACCCCAATTGTACATACGCGGTACTGGCGTATATGAGAAACAATGGTGAAAGAAATTTTGATATTCCATGTTATCAAGGACAAGGATTTTCTACAAAGTGTGCAACCAATATTAGCTTATATGGAAGAAGTGTGGGGAGAGCTGACATGTCCTCCTAAACTACGAGCCCTATCTCAGTTTGATTATACTTTATGGTTATAAACTTACCACTGAAGAGCAGGAAAGATGGATGTGGTACTATTACCAACTTGGGGCCTTATTACGATGTCGGGCCAACCGTTGCAGATACAGGTTTGACCGAACTCCGGTCCCGACCTCCAACTTATGTGCGACCGCACATGGTGCGGTCGCCAGCTCTCTTTTCTGCATGGGAGCTTGTGCTTGCGTCGGAAACCGGCCGTAGCACAAGCTCCCATACAGAAAAGGGAGTTTGTGTTCATCCTTGCACCGCGTGGCAGGCACCTCAAGGTGCCTGCCATGGTGCAGGGATCAACAGGGGGCACCATAGGTGCCCCCTCGGCCCCTAACCAGAGGCTGCAGTAAGAAGGGGGCCCTGCTAGGAGCCCCCAAATCACTTTCCGACAGGCTTTCCATGTTAGAAACCCCAGCATGGCAAGCCTGTCGGAAACCGAACATCGTAATCTGGATGGTGTAAAACGCCATCCATGTAGATAACGTGCCAGTTCCTTGAGCCAGTCTGGAACGAGCCGGAATGTCCAGCCAGTTTCAAAACCAACAGCCTCCATTGTAAAGAGGCTGTCGATTTTGAAACTGCGATGAGGCTCGGAAAGCCTCTGAACTGCGTTAGGAGGCTTTCCAAGCCTCGTCGTAATCGGTCCCTAGGTCTGGAAAATATTTTCAAACACAAATGTGAGGAAGACCAGGTGGTATAGGATGATGTTGGATCCGGGAAGATTATTTATGCTTAATTTGTATTTTAGCTTTTTATTCATGGTTTAGTGGAAGATACTAAGCTGTATCACGGTTATAGATGTTAAAAGAAAATGGTAATTCTTGGTCAATGAAAACCCAATAAAATTTGTTTGCAAAAAAAATGACCAATCTAAGATAGACGTAGGCGTCTAGCAAGTTCTGTCAGAAGACTACAGTGACTATGTAAATATTAACCGGCTCACTCACATGTACAGCAGCCCTGCTTAAGAAATCAGGTGTACTGCCTGCAAGACTAGTCTCCTGTGCGTTACCGTGTAGTCAGCCCTCAGTTAAACATGCTTGATGGATCAATCTGTGCACTACACATCAAACCTTTTTTTTTTTTAAGTTCTGTTCCTTCTTCCTGTACATCTTTCTGATGATAGTGTATTTTTAGGCACACATGGTCATCTATGGTGAAGCAAAGAGGTGCTACTATTTTCCAGGGAGGCTGCTATGTTTGTGGCCTGTTGACGGAGGACATGTTCCAAAGTGGTTATTCTTCTATTTATACTGCCTTCACCTTTTTCTCAGTACCTGGCTGTAGCGCCTTGGTGCACAATTAGACAATAGCAGGAGTCGCTAAGAAAAGCATCAGTTGTAGGAGAGCCCATTCACCGTAACACTGCCAGCATCACAGAAGATAGGGACATGCAGCTGACCAGAGACGTGCAATGAGCTGATTAGGGGCTTCAGATCTGACTGCAGGGCAGAAACCTTCAGATGCCCTTTACGTGTCTGTCGAATGGACTCTACTATACTTTACAACCCGAGGGCTGGGCATGCCCTGAGGGTACAAATAAAGGGAGGAGTTGTCGTTTGAGGCCACTCTGCAAGAGCTACTAGTCTACATAAGTGTGTGCATTTGGTGCTGCTGCAGCCTCATTGGCACAGTCTGCAGCGGACGCCACACTGGCGGTGAGGACAGTGGTGACACCAGCATGCTGGGCCCACCGTATCCTAGTGAGCAGTGCAGCTAGGGTGACCAACCGTCCGTAAATTTCACGGACAGTCCGTAATTTCGGTTGTCTGTCCGTTGTCCGTGAAGGATTCTTTAACGGACGCCATTTGTCCGTAATTTTAACCGGGCACCGGTCGCACCACCCTAGCTTCCACCCACCTCCCTGCTTCACTCCGATGCTGCTGAGGTGGGTGTAACAGACTCCAATGCTGTACCAAGGCTCAGATACCCAGCAGCATTGGAGAGGCACAGCGGGATGGCTACCCTCACACCTTCAGCCCTTGATGAGCTGTTAAGAGGTGCTTCAAGGTGACTGAGAGGGAGGGGCTGCAGCTTCAGGCGCAGGGGCATCTATTCAGATGCAAACAGCCCTGAATGAGGCATGGCTCTGCAATTTAGAGGGAGCAAGTGGTTCTCTGCACAGAGCTTAATTACTGTCACTAAATTGTAAGCAAACCTGCAGTCTATAATGTAATCATCATCAAATCTTTATTTCGGTCACTGTGGACCATAAAAGAATGCAGGTAAATACAATTATCACTTACACAATAAAACATAAAATACATAAAAAAATCATGTGCCACTCATATAAGACCTTTGGGATAAAATATAATATTATTTAGACATAATAAAACTATTACGAATGAACCACACTGCAGTTAAGTATTTGGCTACTGCGAATACAATTGGGGCAGATAGATCTGACTTTAAAATTCTGTATGCAGGGCCGTATTCTCTAAAACCAAAATTTCTGAGGAGTGGAACAAGCCAGTATTTCCGTGGATTATTATATGCAGGGCAGAAAAAAATGACGTGTAATTCATCTTCTCGCATGAGAGGTCACACTTGGCAATTTGGGGAAGTATGTGTTTTGAGCCAATGTTCTGTATGAGCCCTCAGAGGGAGAGTTCCATAGCGCCACTGCATGTACAACTTCCGTGTTAGTGGTGGGCCTACATCATCAAAGACCGATTCCAAATGGTATTGATCTTTGATAGCAAGAACATTTTTAGATAGCGAATCCTGGCGTAGGGGTTCAATTGCTGCCCGTAGCTTGTACTCGTAGTATGCCTCCGCCAGGGATCTACGAGAGATCCAAGGACAAGCACTCTGCGGGTCAAGCCACAGCTCCGGTCTCCCCATCATTTCGAAAGTGTACTTGATATATTTAAACCAGGATATATGTGACGCTTTTGGAAAGCGCAACATTTCTTCAAGTTCTACTCTGTAACTGGATAGCTCTAACGTACTCCGTATTCTGCGCCAATAGGTCAAGGGTTTGAGACCCAACTCCTCAGTAATTGATCTTAGGCCGAGGTCCAGTCTTAACGGGAGGAGTGGGGTACTAGATGGTAGTGCAGCCAATTGTCTAATGAAATTATTCTCAATTATCTGTAATTTCTGGCACACTATATGCCCCCATATCTCACCCCGTAAGTTGCAGCCCCTCTGGCCTGGGTTTTGTAAATATGGAGAGGTGGGCCAAATGGCTTGTACGAAGACCTAGTTATCATCCTGGAAATGCCACCTGATAATTGGGCAAGTTTCAGATTTGCCTTCATTATGTGCGAATCCCAGGTCAGGGATTGGTTTAGGGTTACACCCAAGTATTCAAAAGTGGAAACCCGATCTAGTCTATCGTGTCCTATCGTCGGGTTTGGGCGGGTTGTGGGGGGTGGGTTGAAAATCATGAACTTGGTTTTAGTCGCGTTCACTTCCAAACCACGCTGCTCACAGAAGTCCATGAATCCGTCCAAAACCCTCTGTAGGCCCATCGGAGATTTGGAAAGCAGCAGGGTATCATCCGCAAACATTATTGCGGGTACCCTGCTGCCATTCAATACCGGGGCATCAATATTGCTTAGCCCTGTCAAAAAATCTATGACCCCGTTCACAAAGAGGCAGAACAGGGTTGGTGCAAGCACACAACCCTGTCTAACCCCTGAGTCCACGGGGAAGCCATCAGAGAGAGCTCCCCCCCTGCCGCACCTGACCTTGGCAAAATTGCCCTGGTGCAGTCTCATCAATATTGATAAGATGTCAACCGGGACAGCTAGTTCTTTTAATACTGACCATAGTTTGTCCCTCGGTACCAAGTCGAATGCTGCTCGCAGGTCCACAAAAACCGTATACAGGGTGCCTCCACCTATTGACACAGTCTTACAATATAAAAATTTAAATCGGAAGATCTGATCTATGGTAGAGACCCCCTCTATAAACCCGGCTTGGTACGTGCTCAGTATTTTCCGCTCTGCAATCCAAGATTGAAGTCGGTTCAATAATAATCTGCCAAACAGCTTTTGGGGGACATCTATTAAACTGATAGGTCTGTAATTGGAAGGGAGCAGAGGCGATCCCTTTTTGAATATTGGGACAATCTCTGCGCCCAACCAAGTTTTTGGCACCTCCATGCCACCCAAAATGGAATTAAATAAGCTCAGTAAGTATGGGGCCCAAACAACTGGTTCTTGTTTAAATAGGTCACCAGGCAGGCCGTCTAAACCGGGTGCCTTACCAGATGCTAATCTATCTATTGCCTCTTGTACCTCCCTTATTGTAAATGGGGGCCCTTTAGAGTCATCATTATTAAAAGTAATCGAGTTTGGGAGAGCACCACCAAGTGTACTATACAGTGATTTAAAATGATTTTGCCATACAGTGGCTGAAATATTCGCCTCAATTGCATCGGGCTGTGATTCTGACCCTGTGTTCACAAGGCACCAAAATGTGCGAGAGTCCCCGCGAGCCAGAGTAATTTTAAGTTTCTCCCATTTATTGTGTTCCCATTCCTTTTTTGCAAGACCAATTAAACATTTGTATGCCGATCGCCTAGCCCTAACAACCTCAATTTCCATACCATCTTTTATTGCGTCCAGAAGGTCCGATTTGGCCTTCCGGCACGTGGGATTGAACCAGGTAGGACTGGAGTGGCGACTATTGGGTCCTTGCTGGGTTGAGAAGAGGATATCAGACAGTGCTTTAATTAGATCTTCATGAAGCATTCCCCACTCGTTCCTGTTGTCAAGAATACCATCTTGTTCAGTGACTGCAAGAGCTTTAGTAGGTATAGGGATAACCCGGGCATAAAGCCTAGGGAGATTCTCTGAATTTGAGAGTAATCTCTCCCATCTCACTCTCCGTCTGTTATTCACGAGAGTTAAACCCGTCCGAGATGCCAACATCTGATCCCTCGTGGCCTCGTAGTCAAGAAGAGTGTATTCCGTTTCCAAGGCATCATGGTCACTATCCAGCCTCGGCAATACCCGAAAATCTTTAATAAGTGAGCACGATGCCAAGGGAACAAGAATATAATCCAATCTTGATTCCCTACCACCTCTATTGTATGTGTGTTTGGGTGGGATGTCGGATTTTTTCCGACCATTACAAGCCCGGAGGCCAAATTTTAGGGTTAGTGTTGTAATTTGGACGGCAAGAGATGTCCATACTCTTGGGCCAGGCGCCTCCAAAGGAGGTATAGACCAGAGCGCATCCTCCTCATCAGCCAGGCCATCTAATGGGCCGTAAAGTGGCTCATAGTGACAATTTAGATCGCCCCCAATTAAATAAGGAGTGCCTGCGGGGATTTCACTTAAAACTAAAGCAAGTTCCTCTATAGTGGAAGATTCACAGCCACTTTTTACAGGGCGAGAGTAGACATTTACCAACATAAGTCTATTTAGGTTTGGCCATTCCAATAATACAACAAGTATGTCCTCCGTCGTGAGTGGATGTAAGATGGCACTACATCCCAAATCTGCTACCAACCAGGTTGCCAGCCCACCCGAAGGACGTCCCTTCCCTCCCCATTTCGCGTGTATAAAAAATGTTGCGTATCCTGAGTAAGTCACTTCTTCACAAGCCCAGGTTTCTTGAAACATACATATGTCTTTACTCCTGACAAATGTGTGCCACTCTGGGCAGTGCAACTTATTGGTAAGGCCCGCCACATTCCATGATAATATTTTTATTAAGGGAGAATTGATGGTAACAGTGGGTTCTTTTAAGCCAGAGGGGCTGGATACTTGATGCTCCGGAAGTATGCTGGTACCAGGGATGGGGGCTAGGGAAACCTCCACCTCCCGGGCAGGAATATTAAGGGGGGCAGGGAAGTTACCTGTCTGACTCGTAATATCAGCCTTTGCAAAGATGACTTCCTCAATTAAAGAGGGTATGGCATTGTCCTCTTTGCTAGCTGTCCTGCACTGTCAATCTACCATCTCTAAATTCCTGTATCTATTCTGGGTGGTGAAATAATCGAGACGCGGTATTTCCATCGTGCAAGGGATTCTCCTTCCCCTATTACCCCACCTACCACCTCTACTCTGTACTAATTCCCAACCTCCCTCTCCCTGATCTTGTAATGGGGGTGGATAGAAAAAGGATAGTGGTAAAGCTTGGATTAAGGTTCCCCTATCGTGGTAAGGCCAGTTGGATATATGGGAGACGGTCCTAGAGTCCCTAAAATTGACCAGGACACAGTCACCTTCGATAGATTTTTTTGTACCACCCAGCCACGGAACTCTTCTAACCATCAAAACTTCACTGCTTATCCCATCGGGAAGCGGTCTATTAATGGAAAGCCAATTAATAACTTTATTTTTGAGTGCTTCCGTCGACTCTAACATAGATTCTTTAAGGACAGGAATACCTGCAAGAATTACTATGTATGGGCTGGCCTCAGGTGGTAGGTTAATTATCCTTTGTTTATCAGGGATACTATTGTTCAAACCCTCATTGCCAAGCACAGCTGGCTTCACCTTCAGGCTTCTGTTTCATATCTGACCTATAGCTGGTAATTTAGAGTAAGAAGGGGAGGTGGGGGACTTTGAGGGGTGAGAAACAGGAATCATGTTTGTGGCTAGGGGAGGTATTTTGTTCATCATGCTACTAGACCCTATATCTGGCAAACTGCTATCGTTTGCGCGAGCAGTTGATATGCGTGCCATTTCTTTTTCGATACAGTATAGGGAGGTTTCGATCTTTCCAAGCCGTGCTTCCAATGGTTTAAGCATCAGCCTCATCAGATTACGAATATCAGAAAGTGTAATGTCCTCCTCCCCAGAAGTTAAACCACAATTGGGGGATTTCTGAGTTAATATATTAGATGGTAAAGGCCCATTACATTGTAGTGGGGTTTGCCGTTTTTTAGTTATCTCGATCTTCTCCCTCTCTGTTATAATTGGGATTTTAACATTTTTCACTTTTTTCCCCCGTGAATTCTGGGACCTCTTATATTTTTTTGGTATAGCTCCTTCTCTCACCCCTGGCTTGTGTAGGACAGACATTTTAGAACCAACAATATTTTCCTCCCTGCCCTGCAAAATGATGTTGGAAGTAGGATTAGGTTGTGAAAGCTTTGGTGGAGGTAGAGGTAAAATACTAAGATCTGCCTGAGACAAGATAGAACAGTCTGCATCAGGAATGCTGGATCTAATAGAACAGGGTAATCTAGCAACATGGGGCATATCGGCTGGATCATCTCGCCCAACTGCTAGTGGACTACAGCCCAGTCTATGGTCCGGAGTGGTCACAGAAGCTAAGGGGCCCAAAGACGATCTCCTTACCCATTCAATCTCTTGGGAGATACGTCGTTCTAATGTAGTAATGTCTTCGATAAGTAATGATCCAGCCTTTGCAAAGTAGGTGTCCAGAGTACCATGAGACTTCCCGGCAGCCATCAAAGTTTTGCTTCGGGTCTCTCTTGACGCCATTATCCGGGGACCTAATTAACACGAGAACCAGGGGACACTGGTGGGCACGATGGAAAGGTGATGGTCCAAGTCCGAACTCGTCCGTTCTCGAACGGCCTCAAACGGCCCGCTCTTTGCCCGGTCTTCGCCCCGAGCTCCGCCCCGCGCGCGTCCCGCTAGCGTGTAGGGAAAGGTATGTTAAATAGAACGTAAGAGAAGAGGAGGAGTTGGCGGGAAGAGGCCCCAGGTGCAGCGGTGATTACCGCGCTGAGCACCCTGGTCTTCGCAGTCCCGCCAGGTAAAGCTGCACACACACAGGCTCCCGCAATGCAAATGAGGTCTTTATCAAGCAGGAATTGGCTCCCAGCACTTTCCCAGCAACACGGTCCACGGTCCACAGGTTGGTAGGAGCGAGCGGCACCCGCGAAGCCGGGGCCGCGAGTCTTAAATGCAGAAGGTGTGGAATTATGGGAGGAGCTGGCGGGAAGAGGCCCCAGGTGCAGCGGTGATTACCGTGCTGAGCACCCTGGTCCTCGCAGTCCCGCCGGGTGAAGCTGCGCACACACAGGCTCCCGCAATGCAAATGAGGTCTTTATCAAGCAGGAATTGGCTCCCAGCACTTTCCCAGCAACACGGTCCACGGTCCACAGGTTGGTAGGAGCGAGCGGCTCCCGCGAAGCGGGGGCCGCGAGTCTTAAATGCAGAAGGTGTGGAATTATGGGAGTAGCTGGCAGGAAGAGGCCCTAGGTGCAGCGGTGATTACCGCGCTGAGCACCCTGGTCCTCGCAGTCCCGCCGGGTGAAGCTGCGCACACACAGGCTCCCGCAATGCAAATGAGGTCTTTATCAAGCAGGAATTGGCTCCCAGCACTTTCCCAGCAACACGGTCCACGGTCCACAGGTTGGTAGGAGCGAGCGGCTCCCGCGAAGCGGGGGCCGCGAGTCTTAAATGCAGAAGGTGTGGAATTATGGGAGGAGCTGGCGGGAAGAGGCCCCAGGTGCAGCGGTGATTACCGCGCTGAGCACCCTGGTCTCGCAGTCCCGCCGGGTAAAGCTGCGCACACACAGGCTCCCGCAATGCAAATGAGGTCTTTATCAAGCAGGAATTGGCTCCCAGCACTTTCCCAGCAACACGGTCCACGGTCCACAGGTTGGTAGGAGCGAGCGGCACAATCGCACCCACACTGATTAAAAAAGCATGGAGGACAATCAGTTAAATCAGTTCTCTTGGAGTATCTCCTTTAAGTACTGTACATCACAGTGGGGGATGGCAAAACTAACATTTTAGAAAGAGAGCCTGTCGTCTCGTTGTCTTGTCCAGGAGGGGGTGAGGAGCCCTACCCCACCCTGGTTAGAGACCAAGATGATACTAGAATACTGCATGCTCACCCCTATGCCCACCCTGTTGAATCCTGTTCCCCCTCCTGTGATGGCTCCTGCCCCCCCCCATCCCCCCAGGGATGGCTCCTCTCCCCCCTGTGGTGCATCCTGTCTCCGCCCTGGGTGGCGTCTGTCCCAGTCCTGGAATGGCTCCTGCAGCGAGGGTGAAGTTCTTGATGGGCCTCTTCTCAAAAAGGCTCAGCTCAAAATTAATATGAAAAGGTGGGCGAATGAGTAAGTGAAGGGAAGGGTGGATGGCTGGATGAATTAGTGAAAGGGTGAATGGATGAATTAAAGATTGAATAGATGGATAATGAGAGAGGATGAGCGGATTGATGAGTGAGTGGAAGGATGGGTGAGAGAAAAGATAAATAGCTGGGTGGAAGGGTAGCTGGATGGGTAAAAGGGTGGATGAATGAGTGAAAGGGTGGATGAATGAGTGATAGGGTGGATGAATGAGTGAAAGGGTGGATGAATGAAAGGATGGATGACTGAAAGGATGGATGATGAGTGAAATGATGGCTGGACTGATGAATTGATAAGTGCAAGGGTGAATGGATGGACGGATGAGTGAAAGGGTGGATGTAAGGATGGATGAGTGAGTGAAAGGGAGGGTATATGGACAAAAGGATGAATAGATGAGTGAAGGAGTGAAAGGATAGATGGATGAGAGAAAGTATGGATGAGTGATAGGGTCAATGGATGAATTCATGAGTAGATGGATGGAAGGAAGGATGGCTAAGTGAAAGGGTCGATGGAGAGAGAAAGGGAGGATGGATGGATGACTGAAAGGGTGACTGGGTGGATGGATGAGTAAGTGAAAGGATGGCTGGATGGGTGAAAGGGTAAATGGCTGGATGGATGAGTGAATGGCTGGATGGGTAGAATAGTGGATGGATAAGTGTACAGATGGATAGGGTGAAAGGGTGGATGGATGGATGAGTGAAAGGATGGATGAAGGGATGGATGTGTGAAATGATAGATGGAAGGATACATGATGGATAGGTTTGCAAATGGTTTAATGTGTTTGGATATGGCTGGGCTTACTTATATACTATTGCGCGACCTCCTTTGATGTGTCTGTAAAACGTACCTATTGTCCTGAAGTTTTGTCCTGAATTTTGACCTCCTGTCCTGAATTTGTGTCCTGAATTTTGACCCTTTGTCTTGAATTTTTACACTCACCGTCCTGAATTTGCACCAATGCCAGTTGGTCACCCTAAGTGCAGCCCGTGCCACCTCGTAGGAAGAAGCCGCATTGGCGGCTGCGGGGGACGCTGCTTTGGCTGATGCATGTGGAGTGCCTCGCCTCAAGGGGGAGAAGATGCACTCCTGGCCAGGAGGCCGTGCTTGCGCCTTTAGGGTGAGGCCTGCCCCACCCGTTACCTGCACGCTGCGACAGTCGCTCTCCGAGGTGGCAGCCCAGCACATGAACGCGAGGCTGAGCGCTGTGGTGAGAAGCGGCAACAGCGAGACCTGGCAGCGACTGGCCACACCACACCTGTCCGCAGGCCTACTGATGATACTTGTTGAGGCGCAGGGACGACGCCAAGCTCAGCTAGGAACAGCTGGTGAGTAGAGGGAAGCAGAGGATTCCATGGGGCACGTTTGGCAAAGCTTATTCACAGCATTAGCTAGAAAGAGGGGAAAAAAAGCCTAACAAGCACAAGCAAATGCGAAAAAAATGATATACTGAATAAAGACTAGGACATTGATGCATCTTGAGCTGCTCCAGAAAGGAAGTGAATAATTATGACTTTGGCTGGCCTACATGAAAGTGACGTGTAGAGAGAAGGTTCTGCAATAGAAGCCTCCCTAGGCTGTCTGGACTTGGGGGGGGGGCGCTCCAGCTGTCTGCTACAGAGAGGGCCCACACCAACGCCTGGTGCCCATGACTGACGCACCCAAAGAGAGGAGTGCGATCTGCTGATTTGAGTGGCGTGCAGTTGATAGCCATGCACGATGGTGGAACAGTCAAGGAACCCCACACCAACAGCCCATGCAAATTGTGCACACTGCTCAGCCACGGCGATGCCGCAATTCAGACAGTTGGTAGACCCAGCCACAGCCGCCCCGCGCTGGCACCAATGGATAAGGCGCCTGCAGCACTACTTTCGTGCCATGCGCGAAACGGATGGGGCAGTGAAAAGGTCAATGATTCTCCACATTGGTGGTGCAGAGCTATATGACTTATTCGAATACCTCCCCAACACAGATCAGGATGATGACTTTGATGCTGCTGTGATGGCATTCCATTGCCACTTGGATCCCCAACTCAACCCTGATTATGAACGATTCAAACGAAAACAAGCCCGGCAAGCAGAGGACGAGTCTGTGGATGTCTTTTATGCACGGCTCTTAAAGTTTGCGAGCACCTGCACCATCATCAACCAGACCGACTAAATCAGGGCTCAGCTGATTCAAGGCTGCCGGTCACTGTCCTGCAGAAGCTCATACTGAGTAAGCCAGGCATCTCGCGGGACAATATATTGATGCTGGTACGGTCCAATGAGAAGGCAGATTGCAAAGCCAAGAACACGGAGAAAGGCATTGGCAAGATGGATGAGTGAATGGCTGGATGGGTAGAATAGTGGATGGATAAGTGTACAGATGGATAGGGTGAAAGGGTGGATGGATGGATGAGTGAAAGGATGGATGAAGGGATGGATGTGTGAAATGATAGATGGAAGGATACATGATGGATAGGTTTGCAAATGGTTTAATGTGTTTGGATATGGCTGGGCTTACTTATATACTATTGCGCGACCTCCTTTGATGTGTCTGTAAAATGTACCTATTGTCCTGAAGTTTTGTCCTGAATTTTGACCTCCTGTCCTGAATTTGTGTCCTGAATTTTGACCCTTTGTCCTGAATTTTTACACTCACCGTCCTGAATTTGCACCAATGCCAGTTGGTCACCCTAAGTGCAGCCCGTGCCACCTCGTAGGAAGAAGCCGCATCGGCGGCTGCGGGGGACGCTGCTTTGGCTGATGCATGTGGAGTGCCTCGCCTCAAGGGGGAGAAGATGCACTCCTGGCCAGGAGGCCGTGCTTGCGCCTTTAGGGTGAGGCCTGCCCCACCCGTTACCTGCACGCTGCGACAGTCGCTCTCCGAGGTGGCAGCCCAGCACATGAACGCGAGGCTGAGCGCTGTGGGGAGAAGCGGCAACAGCGAGACCTGGCAGCGACTGGCCACACCACACCTGTCCGCAGGCCTACTGCCGTTACTTGTTGAGGCGCAGGGACGACGCCAAGCTCAGCTAGGAACAGCTGGTGAGTAGAGGGAAGCAGAGGATTCCATGGGGCACGTTTGGCAAAGCTTATTCACAGCATTAGCTAGAAAGAGGGAAAAAAAAGCCTAACAAGCACAAGCAAATGCGAAAAAAATGATATACTGAATAAAGACTAGGACATTGATGCATCTTGAGCTGCTCCAGAAAGGAAGTGAATAATTATGACTTTGGCTGGCCTACATGAAAGTGAAGTGTAGAGAGAAGGTTCTGCAATAGAAGCCTCCCTAGGCTGTCTGGACTTGGGGGGGGGGGGGGGGGGCGCTCCAGCTGTCTGCTACAGAGAGGGCCCACACCAACGCCTGGTGCCCATGACTGACGCACCCAAAGAGAGGAGTGCGATCTGCTGATTTGAGTGGCGTGCAGTTGATAGCCATGCACGATGGTGGAACAGTCAAGGAACCCCACACCAACAGCCCATGCAAATTGTGCACACTGCTCAGCCACGGCGATGCCGCAATTCAGACAGTTGGTAGACCCAGCCACAGCCGCCCCGCGCTGGCACCAATGGATAAGGCGCCTGCAGCACTACTTTCGTGCCATGCGCGAAACGGATGGGGCAGTGAAAAGGTCAATGATTCTCCACATTGGTGGTGCAGAGCTATATGACTTATTCGAATACCTCCCCAACACAGATCAGGATGATGACTTTGATGCTGCTGTGATGGCATTCCATTGCCACTTGGATCCCCAACTCAACCCTGATTATGAAAGATTCAAACGAAAACAAGCCCGGCAAGCAGAGGACGAGTCTGTGGATGACTTTTATGCACGGCTCTTAAAGTTTGCGAGCACCTGCACCATCATCAACCAGACCGACTAAATCAGGGCTCAGCTGATTCAAGGCTGCCGGTCACTGTCCTGCAGAAGCTCATACTGAGTAAGCCAGGCATCTCGCGGGACAATATATTGATGCTGGTACGGTCCAATGAGAAGGCAGATTGCAAAGCCAGGAACACGGAGAAAGGCATTGGCAAGATGGATGAGTGAATGGCTGGATGGGTAGAATAGTGGATGGATAAGTGTACAGATGGATAGGGTGAAAGGGTGGATGGATGGATGAGTGAAAGGATGGATGAAGGGATGGATGTGTGAAATGATAGATGGAAGGATACATGATGGATAGGTTTGCAAATGGTTTAATGTGTTTGGATATGGCTGGGCTTACTTATATACTATTGCGCGACCTCCTTTGATGTGTCTGTAAAACGTACCTATTGTCCTGAAGTTTTGTCCTGAATTTTGACCTCCTGTCCTGAATTTGTGTCCTGAATTTTGACCCTTTGTCCTGAATTTTTACACTCACCGTCCTGAATTTGCACCAATGCCAGTTGGTCACCCTAAGTGCAGCCCGTGCCACCTCGTAGGAAGAAGCCGCATCGGCGGCTGCGGGGGACGCTGCTTTGGCTGATGCATGTGGAGTGCCTCGCCTCAAGGGGGAGAAGATGCACTCCTGGCCAGGAGGCCGTGCTTGCGCCTTTAGGGTGAGGCCTGCCCCACCCGTTACCTGCACGCTGCGACAGTCGCTCTCCGAGGTGGCAGCCCAGCACATGAACGCGAGGCTGAGCGCTGTGGGGAGAAGCAGCAACAGCGAGACCTGGCAGCGACTGGCCACACCACACCTGTCCGCAGGCCTACTGCCGTTACTTGTTGAGGCGCAGGGACGACGCCAAGCTCAGCTAGGAACAGCTGGTGAGTAGAGGGAAGCAGAGGATTCCATGGGGTACGTTTGGCAAAGCTTATTCACAGCATTAGCTAGAGAGAGGGAAAAAAAAGCCTAACAAGCACAAGCAAATGCGAAAAAAATGATATACTGAATAAAGACTAGGACATTGATGCATCTTGAGCTGCTCCAGAAAGGAAGTGAATAATTATGACTTTGGCTGGCCTACATGAAAGTGAAGTGCAGAGAGAAGGTTCTGCAATAGAAGCCTCCCTAGGCTGTCTGGACTTGGGGGGGACACTCCAGCTGTCTGCTACAGAGAGGGCCCACACCAACGCCTGGTGCCCATGACTGACGCACCCAAAGAGAGGAGTGCGATCTGCTGATTTGAGTGGCGTGCAGTTGATAGCCATGCACGATGGTGGAACAGTCAAGGAACCCCACACCAACAGCCCATGCAAATTGTGCACACTGCTCAGCCACGGCGATGCCGCAATTCAGACAGTTGGTAGACCCAGCCACAGCCGCCCCGCGCTGGCACCAATGGATAAGGCGCCTGCAGCACTACTTTCGTGCCATGCGCGAAACGGATGGGGCAGTGAAAAGGTCAATGATTCTCCACATTGGTGGTGCAGAGCTATATGACTTATTCGAATACCTCCCCAACACAGATCAGGATGATGACTTTGATGCTGCTGTGATGGCATTCCATTGCCACTTGGATCCCCAACTCAACCCTGATTATGAAAGATTCAAACGAAAACAAGCCCGGCAAGCAGAGGACGAGTCTGTGGATGTCTTTTATGCACGGCTCTTAAAGTTTGCGAGCACCTGCACCATCATCAACCAGACCGACTAAATCAGGGCTCAGCTGATTCAAGGCTGCCGGTCACTGTCCTGCAGAAGCTCATACTGAGTAAGCCAGGCATCTCGCGGGACAATATATTGATGCTGGTACGGTCCAATGAGAAGGCAGATTGCAAAGCCAAGAACACGGAGAAAGGCATTGGCAGGAGGGGTGGCCCTGGCAAGTGCAGCTGGAATGGTTAAGGTGAAGGAGGAACAAGTGGATGCCATCCAAAGATGGCCTGCTTGATAGTGTGCAGCAAACGCACTCAAACCACCAGAGAAAGGGTGCAGTAACTGTGGTCTGATGCACCGGATGCCCAACGTTTGCATGGCTCAAGGTATAGCAAGCTCAAGGTGTGGGCGTATGAATCACTTCGCCTAGGTGTGTCGGACCAGCTGGCCGAATGCAGGGGCAAGGTACAGAGGAAAAGGGAGGGCGGCCCTACAATAGCTGCATCTGGAAGAGGTGGATACTGGAGGCCCCAGTAATCGGGCTGGCCCCACTGATCACCCCAAGGATGATGACAATGATGAAGTGTTCACCATCTCATTCACAGTCAGGGATGGTACCCGTAAGAGGCCCCCACGTTGACATCGGAGGCAACCAAGTAAAGGCACTAATCAACCCCCGGCGCCACTGTCAATATAATGGACTCCGCTCAATTCTGCAAGATCATGCTACAGCCCAAACTAGCACCGACTAAAGCAAGAATCTACACCTATGGGGGCACTGAACCACTGCCGTTAAGAGGAGTCATAGAAGTTGGGGTGAAGAGCAATGGTAAGTCGACACAAGCACGATTTCATGTGATCAGAGGTGCCACTGGCACTCGCCTAGTATATCACATCACTGAAAACCTGGGACTCGTCTTCTTTACATGGCAAGTGCATGAATCTCATGCTGCAGATATCCCACAAGAGTTCCTCACCTGTTTGAGGGGATGAGGAGATTGAAAGACCTTAAAGAAAAGTTACACATTGACAATACTGTGAGACCTATGGCACGCCGACACAGAAGGTTGCCGTTTCACCTTCAGCTGCTAGTGGAGAGAGAACTGGATGAACTATAATGACAGGGGTTGATCGAGAAGGTTTCTGGGCCCACTGCCTGGTTCTCACCCCTAGTGATAGCCCCAAACAATTCCTTAGGACACCTTAGGAATATACCTAGGTGCCAAACTGGGTCCAGAGCTCTTTTAGAGTAATGCTTCCGTGTGCCAGTAGGTGTCGCTATGTGGCTTGGAGTTGACTTCGTTCTGCCTAATAATGACGATGGAGCAGCATATAAGTTCCACACCTATACATCAAACGTTTCTTTCTTTGCTCTGTCCGCTCCCTTAGACACAGAGCCCAACAAGAATCAAAGATACCAGTGAGTAGATTCCTAATGGGACCTTTTTAGATTGAAAGGAGATCATTCCACACAACGGGTTAGTGGGGGGCAGTTCAGAATAAACAGTTAGAATTCTTTCCACACTGGAATGCTAAATCAAGTCTTGGGAGGGCATGCAGATAGGGGATTGAAGAAATTTGAAGAGCTCCAGGATGTATCTGGTTTAGCACTGAAAAACACACAAAAAGTGATTGAATAAATCTCATTCACTGGTAATTACTCTGGGCCACATCCTAGTCTATCATTCTAATGCACACCATGTCACCTTAGTTTGGAGCCAGCCATATGCAAATCAGTGTTGATGCTGCTCCAATGAGAACAGTCCAGCCCGAACTGCCTGGCCAGGTACTTCTTGAACTGGAACACAACCAACCGAGGACCAGTTTGACCTAGTTAGGGCTCATCAGCCAGGTATAGCTTATTTTCAATGACACAGTGTGCAAGGGACCACATCTGGGCATACCCGTCCCACTTAGGGTGACAGACAAAAGTATACAAAAAGTGATGAGTGATGTGCTCAAATTATTTTCAGTTCAGGCAGCATCTAATTCCGTGGTTCTTTTACGCACCATGCTACCTCAGTTTGGACCCAACCATAACCAAATAAGTCTTGGCCCTGCTCCAATGGGAGCAGTCCAGCCCGATCTGCCAGGCCAGGTCCTACCTAAACCATTAGACATAAACGTTGTCAACAGAGGTGTCTGCCATTTGGCCTAACGTCTGCTTACAATTCAGAGGTGCTGTCTGAGTAGTGGTGGCAAATATCTCACTTCAGGCAATACATCCATTTCTCTCCTTCAACATGCGAAAATTCAAAGTTCAATTTCCTAAGCACGTCTCATGAGAACCTTTATTACTTCTGCTGCATTATAATAATGTGTAATATTATAATAAATGTTGTAATTCCAGCGCTTTCTATCTATAGTAGCAGTGATGGTCTCCTCTGTTGGTCTCACATTTCTACCTGGGGCAAGCACTGAGGGTTAGAACTGGGTTCAGTTTATGAAACTCAGTACAAGAGTGTGACTCTTTCAAGCCAAGAACTCACTTCACTGTTGGTCACTAGAGAACAACATATTAGAGGGAGTCTTCATGTAAGCTCTGGAAGATGTTTCCTTCTATCATTACAGAGGATCGAACAGAATTTCACCAAAATCAAGAAATGATTTGTGCTATCTTTCAGTCAGTCATCTTCTTCCATCAGCTGAGGAAACATTACACATCTTAGGGGCCCATTATGATCACGGGCGGATCGCCACCGCCGGCCCGGCAATCCGCCCGCCAAATGACCCATTTTCACCCCGTCATATTAGTATGGCGAGGGGCAACGCGGCGGACGGAAAGACCCTAGTAAAGTGCACCAGGTGTGAACAGGGACAGTAAATCAAATGCTACAAGTGGGCCTGCAGCGCAGATTGTGCCACCCACATGAGTAGCCCTGAAAACATGTCTCACACCTGCCTGTGAATGCAGTTTTTAACTGCCATTTTTAACTGCCATTTCGACCTGGCAAGTGAACCCACTTGCTAGGCCCAAACCTTTTCTTTTACTACATGTAAGTCACCGCTAAGATAGGAATAAGGCAGCTCCATGGGCAGGGTGCAGTGTATTTAAAAGGTGGGACATGTACTGTTGTGTTTTACATGTCCTAATAGTGGAATGCTGCTAATTTCGGTTTTGGTAACATGGAAATTGCCTTGAAATATCTTTTATGTGTAATTTGGGAGCGGATAGAGATTTTTTAGTTTGGAGTTTGGGATCTTTGATCTCACAATTTAAAAGAACATCTTTTGATAAAGTTGGTTTTTAAATTGCGCTTTTGAAAATGACACTTTTAGAATGTGGGCATTTTCTTGCTTAACAAATCTGTGCCTTTTCCTGTCTGAAGAATCCAAGTCTGGGTTAGGGTGACAGTTGGGCTGTTTGTGCATTTACTCTAGACAGTCACACAAATGGAGCTGAGGTGTTCCCTGTATATCCTGATGGCCGATCATCAGGCTGATGGGTCTTCCTGAGCTAGAGTGGTGGTAGAAGTTGTCCCTGATAGATGAACAGGGCTGTGTCTGTCCTCACACAAAGCTGTCTCCACCCCCCTATAGTGTATCTGGAGCCAGGTCAGGCAAAGGCAGGATCTTGTGCACTACAAAGACTTTTCTCTGAAGTTTGTCTACTTCAAGCCAAAAGGGGAATAAGTATTGGACATCCTACACTCTAAAATCACAACACTTCTGGACTAAAGGACATTCTGCCAGGAAGAATAGCTCAATGCTGTAGAAGGAACTGACACGCTGCCTGTTGCTTTGTTGTGCTGGCCTGCTGCTTGCTGCTTCTGTCCCGGGAGTGAAAGGTCTGGGCTTTGCTTTTAGTATCCTGCTTCCAAGGTTCTCCAAGGGCTTGTACGTGCTTGCCTTGTAATTAAAGAAATCTCAGGGCCATCAAAAACTTCACCTACCAGTCCCTGGGCTCTTCCATGACTTGCCTAGTGGTGCAATATCAAGTTCCTGGGCCCTTGGAAGTGCAAACGGGTGAAAACATCCACACATCAACACGCAGCGCCCATTTTTTTCGACACAGCGCTGCGATGTGGCAAAAAAAATAAAAAATTGAAGTAGCACCACTGTGTGGCCGAAGAATCGATGCTGCGCTGCTGTGGAGCTGAAATACCACCACAGCCTGAGTCCCAGGCACTGTGCCACCGAAGTCTGTGGAACCCACTCTGACTCTCACGCAGCCCCTGCTTTGTGGATGGAGAATCAACACATCGCCTGCTTCATGGCTGTGAAATCGACGCAGCACCTGCTTCGCTGCCACCACATCGACAAAGTGCATCTGGATTTTTGACACAACATAGTTCGATGCTGTCTCTTCATCGACGTTGCCCAGCAGTAAGGAACCGAGGCTGCGTATCCGGAGTTCGATTCATCACCTCTCCTTCCACTAAGGAACAGACGCATCACCTCCCCTGACTGTAAGGAATCTACACATCACCTCCCCTGGCAGTAAGAAAGAGACGCATCACCTCCCCTGGCAGTAAGGCAGCAACGCATCACTTCCCCTGGGAGTGAGGAACCAACGCATTGCTGTGTTTTTCGGGCACCTCACCTCCCCTGTGCCTATTTTCATCTTTGAATTTTGATGCATCCCAGGTACTTTGTGTTAAAAGTGACACATCCATAGATTTCTATGGACTACCTTTGCTTAACCTTAGAGAAGTGACATCTTTACTTGTGCATACTGGATTTTTTTCATTTTGGTCTTGTTTTAATCAGAAAATATTGGTTATTTTTCTAAACTGAGGTGGACTCATTTTGTGGTGTTTTCACTGTGTTACTGTGTGTGTATGTACAAATGCTTTACACATTGCCTCTGAGATAAGCCTGACTGATCGTGCCAAGCTACCAAGAGGGTGAGCAGGGGTTATCTTAGCTGTGTGACTCCCTTACCCTGACTAGAGTGAGGGTCCCTACGTGGGCAGGGTGCAAACTACTGCCAACTAAAGACCCAATTTCTAACAGTATCAATAACTGGGGACTATAGTTTGCGGTCAGATCAGCCATAACTTAGGAGTTTTATGTTTTGTTTTGCAGTGAGCCCGCCATGAAAAGGGTGGTGGTGAGAAAATTTAGGGGGCCCTACAGAGTACCCTGTTCCCTCAAGGCCTTGGGATGCATGCAGGGGGGCACATGGTGTGCCCCCCGTCTGCATGCACCTCCTTTCATGCACGCCATGGACTGTACAGCCCATGCTGTGCAAGAACGGGATTTGGCATTCCCATTGCAGTGCCTTTTTAATAGGTACCAATGTGGGAATGCCCACCAGACCACAAGATAACTCGTAATCTGGAGGGCGGCCTGCTGTGATGTTTGGCAGTGTGGAAGTGAGGCGGTCGCATGGCGGCCCGCTTCCACACCGCCAAACTCATAATCAGGCCCTAAGTCTTCAGCACGTGAGGAGGTGGTAAGGCTCGGTATCAATGCATACATTTTGCTGCTCTTTTCACTTTGCACTCAGTTCTGGTTTTTGGTTTGGAGAACCGAGTTATTTGTCATGCATACAACTGGCAGTGAAGAGATTATGAAATCAATGTAATGGAAAGCACACAGGGCACCATCAACCTCCAGCAGAACCAGCAGCAGAATAATGTAGTAAAATGAAAAGAGAGTGAGCGGGGTGTGGCTTCACCAAACATCATGGCGGATGCGCTTTCCTAGAGCTCCGTGATTCCGCCCACCCAGATCCTGTAAAATCTCTACCCGGGGCCCGCCTGAATGTGCCATCCTGTGACTCAGCCCATTGAAGGAGTTTGGGGGTGTTGATTTGGGGCTGACAGCAGTCAATTCCGCCATCTCCCGCAGCTTCTGTGGCACTACACTGACTGCGATGGCCTTCCTGACTCCTGCAGCCTGCAACCGGCCCACCACCTAGGGACGAACACCCCACACGACTTCAGGGCCCGCGCAACATCGGTGCTGCCTGCCTTGTCTTGGACTCCCTGAGCGGTAAGACCCAGCAGAGCATCTTCTTTCCCCATGCAACAACAGCCGCACAAGTGGGGAGGACTGCAGCGGCCCCCGCATGTGATCTACGCCAGGCCCAGCTGACGGCCAGCACCCTGCTTGAGAGGCCCCAGCGCCATCCTTTGGTAGGACGCCATCTGTGGCATCCTCCTTGATCCGCATGGCTCATGGTCAGCCTTCCCCCTGTGGGATGGCCAGTCTACACCACGTTGGGGCATCTATTACCCCCACGACGCCTGCCTGACTTAACCCCCTGAGGTGAGAGGAGCAGTGGGGCAATTTTCACCCTGAGACGCATTGTTTGATACATGAAGGGAAAACAGCAAGGATTTCTCTGCATGGCGTGCATTGTGCCCAGCCATTCCCCCCGCAGGGCCCCGACTTCAGCACCTAACGACGCAACAGTACTGAGACCAGTATCCTCCAGCTTGAGGTGTTTCTGCGCGGAGCGCCGCGCCATGCTGCCACCTTCATACCTTGCAGAATCTGTGGGACTGGTGGCTCCTCCAGTAGGTTACCCGGCCAGACCTACTGTACAACCAGAACCAGCCTAACAATAATTGGCACCTCCCCCGCACATTCCTTCTTCGTTCAGCACTACTTTCCCACATTCCGGGTCACTCTTCCACCAAGAACTATCTAAGGCCTGCAGCAGTGAACCCAAGGAGAGCTTACCATATTTTTAAAGCACTCTTAGCTGGAGCTCTTTGTTCTTCATCTGTTGTGCAAAGCCCCTTGTGGTTGGTCCGATAGCTGCACTTTGTAGCTTGAACATTATTTTTAAAAAGTCTCAAAGACATAATGATTTTTAAAAATAAAACTCAATACAATTTTTAACTGACAATCACTTGTATTAATAATTGCACTGTGTGAATCAATGAAACATACATTTTGTTATAATTAGTGGTGATTTCTTTTTTGACAATGGCAACAGGTGTGCTTTTTGTGTTTGGATATGCTGACTCCTTCATAAAGCCAATAGGCCCACTGTTTATATTTTTGAGTTTTGACCCACTGACAAAGTTAATAAGTCTGCCTTATTTTAGAATCAATCATTTTTATTATGCGGAAATCAAAATCAATGTACACAGCTTCCTGCCTACATCTCACGGACGGCAGAGCGATATATATAGCTTTCAGTCACACAGCCCGGAGGCCAACCACGCAAAAATCAGACGTGTAGGACGTCTGCAATGTCCCATATTTGAGAACATCCAGAAACAGATAAAATAAAACAGAAAAATAACGACAGAAGCAAACATCCATCCCAACCCCCTGACCCTCCCCCCACCCTCCTCCGCACCAGTTCCATTTTGAGATAAAGGCCCTTAATACAAGGCATCACGCTATCGCTCGCAACCTGGTATCTACTCAACCCTCCAGCTTCTGAGTGGAGCCCAGGGGCTCTAGTGGGAAGGGCCTGAGAATCTGTAAGTACTTTGAGCATGTCACTTCTCTCATATCTTTTGTCAGTCGGTGTAAAAAGGGGGCCCACAGTTTCGCATAATCTCACCCCTTCCCTACCACACTGAGCGACATGGGCTCCATCGCTTGGAGTTGCCATAAGCGATGTATCCATGCTAATCTGCCTTATTTTAAATAATGAAACTCTTTATGCTGTAACATTACATAGTCAGCCATGTGCAACTGCAGGGGTTTGGGCGCCAGGCCTTGTGCCCAACCCCCACCAGCAACAATCTCCCATCAAAGGCCAGGCCCTGCGGCCTACCTACACCGTGCACAACATGGCGTTGGAGACAAGTGCCCAACCATCCGCCACACAGGGCCAAAGTCAGTGTGTGGTAGAGCCTATGACCCTGAACGATTTGATCCTATTGACTATAATAGAGACATAGGCTAGGTAAGGCACGCATAATTGAGAGAGGCAGATTCCAGTTTGGGAGCAGGGCTTTTCAAAAGGCGGTTTCTATCGCCAAGTCACTTAAAGGGGGGTTCCTCAGGGTGGGTGATGGGGGATGGAGGGGTGTGGGGGTGGGGAGTGGGGTAGGTAAAGAAAAAAATCAAATTCCTCATAGAGCCAAAAGTGTTAGCAAGGTCATTAGCATGTTACAAGTTTTCTGGGGGGATTGGGCCAGGTCTTTTAATGAGTATGCCAATAAATATTGCACAACTCACTTGATAATATGATGAACGTCCCTAATAAAATCAAAATAATAAGCTGGAACATAAATGGATTAAGGGAGGGTAGGAAATTTAACAGAATATGTGAATTTTTGAGGAAATCAGGGGCACATATATGTCTCCTAGAAGAGACCCACCTCGAGTTCCAAGAATGCAAGTTAGGTGCAGGACCTTCTTTGCTCCCACCAAAATGGGAATACGAGGGGGGTAGCGATGTTAATCCGGGCAAATAGTAAGATTAGAGTTGAGAAATACGATACGGATACCTCAGGTAGATGGCTGACCGCATTGCTAGTAGTAGATAGTTTTCCTCTGACATGCGCTGTTTACTATGGCCCTAATCAAGATTGTTCAGAATATTTGGTTAAGTTGAAAATAAGTCTTCTTGATTTAAATGCCCCTATTATTCTGGGGGGTGATTTTAATTTAGTTTTTGATGAAAATCTGGATAGAACCTCTAGGGCTACTATTACTCCTTTACTTAAAATGAAATCAGAACTTAAGAATATAATGAAAGACTTTAATCTGTTAGACGTTTGGAGGGCTAGAAATAACAGTAGTAGGGATTATTCTTATTATAGCCACAGATGCAGACATCATTCCCGGATTGACTTTTTCTTGATTGATCAGAAGTTACTCCCAGTGGTGGATTCCTCCACTTATATTCCAGCTTCGCTGTCTGATCACTCCATGGTGGAGTTAACAATAAAAGTTGTAAAAGGAGTACAAATGAGAAGGTGGATCCTTAATAGGTCAATATTACTAATTGATAAAGTAAGAGCACGATTAATAACGCAGATTGAAGAATATTTTAGGTTTAACTGCGGGTCTGCAGGTTCTCAGATTGTGTGGGAGGCTTTTAAGTCCTTTTTGAGGACTTCCTCAGTAAGATAAAGCAGAAAGAACAACAACTTCAACTAGCATCTCTAAAGCAACATCTTAATTTCGAGATAATACTAAATGAGTTGAACTCTTTAAAGGCAGAATATCAGGCCTATCTTGATAAAGTAATCAAAGATAGGTGAGAGGCGAGTAGACCGCAAAATCTTTCATTCGGGGAGAAATGTGGGCGTCTCCTAGCTTGGAAGGCGAGAACTGACAGAGCCAAAAATCAAATCGCAAGTTTAATTATACAAGATACAGGGGCTTTGACATATGACAATGGTCAGATATTAGAGGAAGTCCAAAAATATATGTCAAAGATGTATGCTGAGCGTGGTGACTTCTCCCCGGAAAAAGCTGAAATTTGGTTAAACCAATTAGAGCTACCTCATCTTACTGAAGCAGATAGGGCTTTTTTAAGTTCGGCCATTAAAGAGGGAGAAGTATATAATCAACTAAAAAGAATGGCGAAATGTAAAGCAGCGGGACCAGATGGGCTCCCAGTAGTTCTGTATCAAATTAGTCCAGAATTAATTGTACCGGTTCTCACAATTTTGTTTAACAAGATACATCTTTCAGGTGAGGCTGCTCCACAAACCTGGACGGAAGCCACAGTAGCTTTAATACTAAAATCCAATAAAGACCCTCAGATCGTTGAGTCCTACCGGTCAATCTTGCTGCTAAATACTGATTATAAGATCTTTGCGGGGGTGTTGGCAGCGAGATTGGCCAAAGTTATTAAATCAGTGGTGCACGGTGATCAGAGGGGCTTTATGCCGGGTCGGCAGCTGAATGAACTTACGTTTCAGGCCATTGCTGCTATAGATGTCGCCATTGATGAGAAATCCCCCTTGACCATTGTGGCTATCGATGCCGCAAAAGCTTTCGACCAAGTGAACTGGTTTTATTTATGGGAAGCATTGGCCGCATTTGGTATGCCAATGAACTTTATAGCATCGATTCGATCTTTATATAATTGTCCTAAAGCTAAAATTCTTGTTAATGGCCATCTCACAAAGTGGGTACAAATATTTCGCGGTACTAGACAGGGATGCCCCCTTTCCCCCCTTTTGTTTAATTTATACATTGAACCTTTCGTTATCCAGCTGGGAGCAGACCCCTCTTTTAGACCCTTTAATATTGCGAACTTAGAACTAAAATTTGCTCTTTATGCGGATGATCTTCTAATGTTCACTTCGAATCCTGAAGAGGCTATCCCTAGACTTTTTGATCGGGCAGAAGACTTTGGGGCGATCTCTGGTTACAAAATAAATAAAGAAAAGACTGAGCTTATGCAGTGGAATCAGGTCAAGGAGTTTCCGGGTGTCAAACCAAAGATGAGATACCTGGGAATACACTTAGTCCAAGATATTAATCAGCTAGCTAAAATAAATCTGGATAGAGTCTATAAGGAGGTCTGTCACCTTTTACAACGTTGGTCTGGTCTTTCGCTTAATATATTCGGGAGAGTGAACTTAGTAAAAATGGTCATTCTACCTAAAATCACTTATTTATTAAATTCTATTCCGTTAACCTTTAATCCAAAAGATATGGCTAAAATACAGGGGAAAATAGGCTCATTTATATGGAACACCAAGTCATCGAGAATATCGTGGAAAAAATTGAGGAGGAAATTAAAATTAGGTGGTCTTGCCCTGCCAGATATACTCATCTATTGTCATTTATTTCAATTAAAAAAAATTAGACTAATGGCTGATAAGGCAGATACCTCTGTTTTAGGCTGTCTGTTTCAGGCATTGCTACATGGTATACCCCAAGGCCAGAAATATTTTCTGTTTAAATTCGGCGATCCCAGGTTTTATAAAAAAGTGAGATTAAAGATCTTAAGAACAGTCAAAATAATTGGGTATTTTTCAGGAAAAAATTGGGAATTCCCTACTACGCTGCCCAGGCTCCGATCTGGGACTCCCCAGGGACTCCTGAGTGTTTGAAGGACCAACTAGCTCGCCCCTTGAGGTTAGCGGGCATAACACACTGGAGAGATTTATTAAAGGATTCACAGCTTATTGATTGGGACTCCCTTTCTAGATTGACAGGGGGAACACTTACCAGGTTTAAGTACTATCAATTATTGGGTTGGTGGGCATCTCTGGCATTGATGTCATGTTCACCAAATAAAAAATTTGAGCTAGTTAATAGGAAGGGGACATGGAAAAAAAAGTTAGCCTTTTGGTATTGGACCATGATGGAGGTAGAAGGGGTAGCAGAGGTTGAACTCAAAAAAATATGGGGTGACGAGGTCGACTTAGATCATAACCATCTTCAGGACCTGTGGGTGGATTCCTTTACAATGTTGCACTCTGTGGTTAAGCCAGCTTCACTCAAAAGGAATCATCTGTTCACCCTGTATAGAGTATACATTTCACCTAAGAAATTAGCAAAAATTACAAACTTAGAACATCGCTGCCCCCGTTGTAGGTTCCCCGATGCTGACGATTTACACATGTTTGTAGGGTGCCCAATGCTTGTGAATTACTGGGCTATAATAGGTGAGTTTATCGCTACAGTATTGAATATACAATTCACAATAACTTCAAGGATAATCTTGTTTGGGCTAGTTAAGGAATATCGGCTAAATGACATGGCATCTAAATTTATTTTTTATGTGATGATATTGGCTAGGCGGGAAATATGTAGGGCATGGAAGAACGAGAAAGCACCTACTTTCTCAGATTGTTTGAAACAGGTTATTTTTGTAAGCGAATCCGATATCGCCTGTGATACGTCGAGTGAAGTAAAAATCTGGGCAGCTCTAGTGGATTGGCGGAACAGATGAAGGTATTCCGATGATTTCACCTGGGTACTGTTGGGGCTCAATTTCCAATATCGCTAATGGGCCTTTCAGTGAGACTGAGTTGGAGTGGACTGAGCAAACAGTATGATGCTAGTGGGGTTAGAACCTTATCTCTCTCCGCCTGGGTGTTAAGTATCGAAAATGGAACATGTAAATTAGGGGGAGAGGGGGAGGAACTCCCCATCTAGAATGCCCTTTGTATTTTGGTATATGAGGAATACAAAAAAAAAAAAAAAAGTGTGTGGCGGGGGTCAGTTGCCCACAGGTGGTTTGCTGCAGGGACTGGCCGCAGGTGAATTTCAGTGGATTAGTTAGTTTCAAACGGTATGTTTTACCATTTTAAATTAACGAAACCACTGATTTTCACCAGTTCTAGTTTTCTCAAGAAACTATAACTTGTGCCCTAAAGTAACAATAACTCACGCCCGCCATACACTGCTAATTACCCCACCTAATACATCACTTTCACTCATTAGAAGATCACTGTTAACATCACTGCAACATCTGAAATAACATTGTTAATGAATGCATGGCAGGGGCGCGAGATATAGTTACTCGTTTTTCTCGGCCCCCGCTTGATGGATCACCCCAGAACATTCCAGGAAGGGGCTGAGGTGGATGAACTTGTTTTCTGGAAAGGTTTGTGAAAATTTGTCAGTCAGTGCCAAAGTTCTTAGCAAAACAAAAAACGCTCATTCTATGAAAACTCTGACCTGACTATAACGATGCAGGGACGACTGCTCTATACATAATATGAGAGGTATGACTTTTATGAAAATTGACCATTAGGCTAGGGTTTTTTTCTGCACTCTCTGTTTAGTGTGCATTATGTAATGTAAAGTATTGGCTTCTGAAGTATCCATTTTGAAGTATGTTGAATAATGCAAAAGTTGCTCTAAATGTGTAGATTTAATTTATGACACAGTAAAACAAAGACACTTTGAACTGTATAATCTACAAGGAATGTGTAAATTGTGAAAATAAATGGTTGTCATAGATTCCGCTTCAATCTTTCTAAATACTCAAATTATGTTGTATTAGTGCCACCGATGTTTTATTAAGGTAGGCAGCCTGCTGTTTTGATTTGTTCCAAAGTGTTTGCTGGGGATTGCTTTCTTGAGTATCAGGGCAGTTGTAGAGCAGAATGTCCCCTAAGTGTGTACCCCATTTCAGTGCGAACAATGGCTTCACATACATTAAATCCCCACAGTTGAGAATAGTCTATGACCAGTTTTAATTTGCTCAATGTGGCAGGGAACATGAGATGTTCACTGAGTGTGATCCTAGTGAGGAAGGTGCAAGTATAACATGTATTACAAAATGACAAAGATGTGATTAATATACCTCAACTGCAGCTCTATTCGTTCCGTGAAGGGTTTTACCTGTGTTCAAAATTATTTTCTGTTTAGAAAATGGACATGTAGATTTGCCAAGCTAAAGGCGAAATTCAAACCAATTAAAACTCCCACAAAATGTAGGAAAATATTTTCCTGAAATTGGAATAATGGACTTGTTAGTGAGAACTCAGCAAATTCCATAACCAATGACACTGAGGTGTTGTGTGTCCAGGCAGTATCCAGCCAGTCCCTCCGAGACTCACCTCAATGGCTGCGAGTTTGTCTACAAGTGGTACTGTGTATAATACTTCCATATCGAGGCTTAGCAGTGTCTGTTCTTAGCTCAAATCAGAGAGCCCTAATGAGGTACAAGACGCCCCAAAAACCCAGATGCTGACTCCGAAGACCTTAACAACTTCCATCCCATATCCAACCTCTTCTTCCCCTTGAGAGAAACTAAAAAACACATACAAGAAAATAACCTCCTTGATGACGGCTGGTTGGGTTTCAGGGCTGGCTGCAGCACAGACACAGCACTGTAATATTTTATGGATGATGCACTGCCCATACTTGACAGCAGCACTCCACATGGTCAATCACACCTCCTTTTTAAAATGGAATAGTCCTTAGATGGTGTAAGTCCCATCGCACAAATTGCTCACCGCATATAAAATTGTGAAACCCTCTCACTAGTCCCTCGTCTCTTCACGAAAGAGTACCCCAAGGTTTCATCGTCTACCACAAAACTTCAGTTTGTTGCACCCTTCAGCTCTCGCCTGAGAAAATCCAACATCTCATTTCACCTACACGCAGATGGCAAGCAGCTGTACACGAAGGACTCCACGCCAAAGAACTTAACCAATCATGTAGAGACCCTTAGTGACCCCCAATCCCTGATAGCATGCAATCATCCCAAACTGAACACCACCCTGCCCCCTGACAACCAACTTCCTTCTGCTCTCTCGACCACACTGCTCCACATCAGTGTAAGCCCGGCTGGGTACTTCAGTCCTGCTTGACTGAAAGCCATCCACGGTGGAAAATGCCAGATCTTTAGGATTTACTCAAGACGAAAATCTAAATCTTCACATGTCCACGGTAATGCTGTAGCGAAGTCAGCTCAATACCAAATTACATTCAATAGGGGATGCATGTCTTTTATGCCAGCAAATAAATGGTCTAATCACAAGTTTCAAGTTTCAAGACTTGATTATGGCAATTTCCTTTAGACTGATGTACCCAGAGTTCACATGGTATCACCAAAGGCAGACCTTACTTACGTGGCCTGACTAGTCACCAGTTCCAGAAGATATGGGAACATCGACAAAGTCTTCAACCTACTAAAATAGCTTCCCATAGAAGCTACGAGGATGTTCAAGCTTGCCTGCTTAGTTCACAAGGCAATGCATGCGGGAGCAGCTAACTATCTGACACACAAACACAAAACACACAACAAGCCATCTCAGAGGTTTCCCGATGTCTCCGAAGCGCAGATTCTCAAGACTAGAAACACCCTTATTCAAGAAAGCAAACACCCTAAAACAAGCTTTCTAAGGAAATCCTCCCACAACCTAGAATGCCATCCCCACTACCACTAGAACGCGTCTCATGAGATCTTCAAGAAAGAGTTTAAAATCCTGCTCTTTCAGCAACATCTGCAACAGTGACTGGCACAAACTCCTAATCCAAGGCCATTATTGCTGGTGCATGGCCATTATACCATAGGTTACCCTATATTTTATTGTCTTGCTGTGATTGTATTCTGTCTACTATCCCTGTGTACTGCTACCCTTGAGGGCCTGATTTGCGCTATAAAAACCTGCACATACATAAATAAACAACCACTGTTACAAACCAAAAGAAATAAAGAAATAACAGCTGTTACAAACCGTTTCTAAGTTTCTCCATGAGTTCCTCAGAATATCTCATTGCCCCTAAGTGTACCAGGGCTTGTGGAATCCTGTAGTCAGCAAACATGGTCACTGTAGAAATATCGTGAAAACACCCATCTCCTTTTCCCTCCAAAACACTCCAGATATCAGCGACAAGAATCTGGGCCCGTTTGTAGAAAGTCACTCTTCTCCCCTAGTATAAAGAAGTGACAATTTTCAATCACACTTGTACTCTGAATTTCATGCTTTTATCACACAACTCATCACAGCAGTACTGTTAACCAAGTCCCCTTAATATTCTTTACAGTGGATCTCCTTAAAAATCCTCATGATCACTTAGAAGAGTGGTAATATTGTGAATCATAATGAAGCCAATTTGTTTTGCACTCCTAAAAACAACAAAGATGCAAAATAATTCTTCTCAAACTGTCACTGACTTTTCCCGACTACATCATTTATCTTCAGGGTTTTTAACTTATTAAAAATGAGCAGATGTGATTAACAGATTGTTTTCCTAATAGTAATTGCTAGTGACAACAAACATACCATCCTTCAAGAACGACACTTGGGACCAATTTTGCAGCGCACTTCAACACATACCTGGCATAGTGCAGTTGGCAATACTAATACAGAAATTATCAATGGACCTCTGGAAGTTTTAAAATGCTGTTACATAATAAGTGCACTTTATTGAAGTTGTCAATCCAAAAAGTGCTGGCTGTGGAATGCTGCCCTGTGAACATGTCACTGAAACATTAATCTGCTTACATATTATCTAACACACCATGTATCTGATTGATATAAACAAAGTGATCAAACACATTAATCTTGATTTATTCTCAAAATGTTATACATACCGAAGTTGCTTTCAAAGAATAATCTTGGGTAATGGACGTGAATCACTCAGTCCCAATGCATTTCGGGTGCTGTGTACACCCTTCTTCAGGAGAAGGGTGTACACAGCACCCGAAATGCATTGGGACGTTATGTATACATTTTTGAGAATAAATCAAGATTCATGAAGCAATTAATTGAAGAGTTCACGAACATGTGTTTGATCACTTTGTTTATATCAATCAGATACATGGTGTGTTAGATAATATGTAAGCAGATACATTTTGTCACTTTTAGATTAATTTTGGTGTGACGCTATTTTGAGCGCAGGAGTAGTGCACACTCTGTCTAAGACTTTTTGTCCTAGTTGTTTCAGTGATTTAGTATGGGAAGGGGGGGGGGGGGTGGTACCGACTCAGAAGGTGCACACTGAAATTGAATATTATTTGTTTCCATGGTTGAAATTTTGTTGATTGTGACAATATTTTGAGTACAACACAGCTGTTGAGCATGTGGCATTTGGCCTTGTAAATCAGATTAGAAGTTCCTCCAATATTAACTTGAAGCTTGCAGAAAATTGATGGGATTTAGCTAAAGGAGGGAAGGCAAAGATGATAAATGGATTTATGATCAGATGTGCTAGACAGGTACTTTTCCTACTGCTGCCCTTGCCTGGGGATCGCCATGGGAGGGCGATCCTCAAACAAGGATCCACCCACTAGACACCAGGGAAGGGGGGACCGGCCTACCAGATATGGGCAACTGCGCCTGCTGTGGATCAGCGAGTTGAACTGAAAGGGTGATAGGACACCAGACATTATTTTATAGAAAAAAGAATGGGGTGGAGGTGGCATCTCATGGTATGGGCCTGATCTTCACCCATAAAGGACTCCACAGAATTTCTGACCTCCTCATTTGCAGATTGAGTGTTTACCACTAGACTATCCTTCTTGGGGATTTGGGGGATGGATGCAGAAAGTCAACTAGATATCAGCTAATCCCCCCAAATCTGACGCCGGGGCAGAGGGGCAGACGTTCCACTGGATGCCAGAGGCCAATGTTTTACCACAATGCATTCCCACACTCCTCCCGATTGAAACACCACCTCCCATGTGTGGTTGGAACTTACACATGTTAACCATGTGAAGACCTCATTGACACCACATGGACTCCTAACAGTCAAAGTTTTGACTTGTTCCTGTCATAGGGAATAGGTGAAAAGTTGGTTAATGTTTTTTATCAGAACTGTTCTAATTCCTGGTGGTAGGAATTTTGTGAATGCCTGCAAGATCCATGAACTTTCCTTCTGACACATTGGACGACAATCTGTGATTTTAGCCAAACTTTGATGGCATGTTTAGTTTTCAGAAATGTATTTATGCGATTATCAATTGAACTTCGTCCATTTTTAGTTTCCAAATGTGATCCAATGTGGAAAAAAGAACACTTTTGCAAAACACCCTCTAAATCACATGAAAGTATGGGTAACTTCCAATTCAGAGTTGTACAAATAATCACTATTCCTAAACTCAGTATCTTAGACACATTTATAAACATGCATATGTCCATCATATCCATTTTTCACTCATTAGAATGTAACATATGAGTTGATGCATGGTCAGTACACAATGAAAAATCCTGATTAGCTGCAGCTCGATTGTTGGCTCTGGGTATCACGTTTTTGGACAATCAACAACCATTATATATCACTATAACCAGAAGTATACCACGGGTATAACAGTACATTACTTCCGTAAATCGGGGCAAAAAAGTACAGATGAAAATGTCACATATTTCTATTTTTTTCCTAATTATTTTCATTATTTTTTTTTATTTCAAAGATTAGTTTCATTGGAAAAACTGTAAGTGATTTATAGAAATGAACCTGTGCTGAATTCGGAATTTTGTCTACTTTTCATAAATGTATAGGTTTCTGGATTCACTTATGGATTTCACACGTTTCACAAATGTACACCTTACAAGATGCAGGAGGGTAAAAAGTACAAAAAGGAAAAAACAACCGAAAGCCACTTGTACAAAATGAATAAGCTGTGATATAAAAATATATTTTTTACAACTCTGACTGTACCTGAAAGCTGGTAAGAGGATAATCTTAAAACAGCAAACCTTTTGTTGATGCAATTTTAGAAAAATAAAACACATTTTCTTGCACAGCATTTTTACCAATGTTCCAAAAAAAAGCAACCCACACATTTTGCAACTTTTATGCAATTGTCTTAGTTCTCTCTAGGGGAAACAACAGACATAGGGTATCTTTACAATCTGCAACATGTGGGGATAAACTACACACATATGACTTGGACTCGTGTGTGGAGAGTGTTATGATAGCTTAAGCACACAGTACCCCAAACATCAAAAAAAGATTATCACTGTGTGTGTGGGGGTGGGGAGAAGCCTCAGCAGTTAAGGGATTAAACGGACTGTAAAAAGGAATGATATAGTGGTCAATACAATGACAATGGTGTATCTGGACCAGCTTCTACAGCATGCCATCCCTACGGTAGACACATTTACCAACTCTCAATATGAAGACTATAATTAAATAAATATGAATTTATTTGACTATCTAGTCTTATCATCAGTCATCATTACTTTTAAGGCACAGAGGAAAAAAAGGAAATGAGTTAGCAAAACTGACCTGAAACATTGCCTCATCTCTATAAGAAGGAAAGTTTTCGACCACAATTTGTATTAGTTTCTGTGCACTGTTTTCACTTGCTTTAACACAGTTCAGGAATGAACCTCCAAAGTTCTTCAGCAGAATAGCTCCAGTTTCATTGAGGACCCGATGTCTCTCTTCAATCATAGGCATGGGCTCATCACTATCAGAACGAAGTATGTGCTTCAGCTCATCAAGGGTCATGGTAGCGAAATATGACGCTTTGGTGAAAGGTATACCTTAGAAAAACAAATTATTTTTTTAAAGAAGACATCCTAGTCCTTCATCCACTGATGCCACTAAATAAAAGTATTGACAATTAAAACAATAACATGAGTTAGAGGAGTTAAATATATTTAATTTGATGGCAGAGAAGGAACATCAGGCACATCCATTGTACCAATTTCGCTCACAACTGTGGTAGCAGAATTAACATGTGAAAGACTTTAACCCCCGCTTTCCTGCCCTCAAGCTTGCCCTATGATCGAGTCCTTCCATTTTCTGTGCAGAAAGGGTTGTATTCCCCATTACAGGATGCAAGAAGTTGTTGAAGAGGAATTTACCACCTTTGGATGCAAGAAAAACATTGGGCCCGATTCCAAAGGCAAACTGAGACAAAAGTATAACTTTACAACTTTTAGTATTCACAGAGGTCATTAACAAGTTGTATCTTTACGTTCGCAGTCGGGCCGTACTCTCCGCACCCGGACCGTACTCTCCGGCTCGGACAGGATGAGGTGTAATCAATGTGCCGGAATGCTAATAATTACAAAAAGGAACATTAGCAATGTGTGATGAATGGTAAAGGAGGTCTTGAAAATCAGTGTGGGCAGGGAAAAGTGTGTGGCCGGACACTACATCGCATTCCAGAAATGTTTGCTCCTTTCCATCATGGTACACGCAGTCCACAATTTGCGTTTCCCTCAGTGTTGACTGTAGTGTCAACACTACAGTCAACACTACGGGGAATGTTGCGCTTTGAATATTCTCTCTGAAACATCAGTCATACAATACGCACCTTCCAGAGCAATATGGAAATATGGACATCAGGCTTCTGGCTGAAACTAAGGAACTCGCTTTTTGTTAGGTGGGACTGCTGGTGTGACGTAGGCACATTCGCCACACCAACCAAAAGCAGTGGTCCTGCTTTGGAAATATTGATTCATACAAGCTAGTTATCTCCCAGCAGGTGGGAACATTTCACTGTTTTTTCTGCAGGTGACTGTGTGGCGCTACACAGAAATATGTTTTGCAGTTTGCAGAAACAGACAAAGAACCTGGAGAAACTGAGAAGTCTGTTGGCAGGCCTGGAAAAGAGGTGTAACACCAGTAAGTGGGATCAATATGAAAGAATCAATGAAGTGATTTAAAATATCCCTCGGAAACAGTGGTGAAGCACAGACTGATGGTCATTTTTTCCAGGTACCTGAGCGTACTCTGTGAGACAAGGGATCATTGCCTCCTTGAAGGAGTCTGCTCTGTGCCTCTTCTTGGTATCAAATAATTTGTGTAGTCTGAATAAAAGTCTCTAGAAGAAGATGGCATTCTCCACAATTACCAATGTGCCTGCCAATCAATACCTTTTGTGGCTACTGAGTAAGGACAAGTGACTGAGAGCTATGGTAATAAGGTATGAATGGAGCCTGACAAGGAGAAAAGTGATGCAGTTGAGAGGAGAGTAAAAATAGAAAAACAGGTAGCAGAGTTAAGAGAGACATGCATAAGCTTCAAAGGAAATCAGTGCTACAATGAAGTGTTCCATTGTGGGCAAGGAGGAATATAAGGCAATCTTTTTAAGGCACTCTGCATTTCACTAAAAGTAGCATGTTCCAGAGGTCACTGCAGAGCTGTCAAGGCTAGAGGGAGTGTGGTTAGTCTGGTTTAATATTCAAAACACTGCAAAATTCTCACAAAATAATCTAGATGTCCATGTCTCATTGCTGGTTGGGAAACAGCATTTTATTCATGAAACATGTGAAGCAAAATGGTACAAACACCTGACAGAAAACGTAAGGTAGCATTGTGTGATTTGTAGCTAAGGAAACAATATATTGTGTAGCTAGAGTTCTAGAACTTGCTGGGGCTCAGATGGGGACACACTCCTGTTTTTCCATCGAGAAGTATAAATAATATCTGAAATGGTATTATGACTTTAGGAGTGTTCACTCTCTTTATAGAGCAAAGCTGACACACTACTTTAAGTTCAAAATTATTTTTCAATCAGAACTCTGACCAAAGATAGAACATAAGGTGCCAGATCACAAAACATGTTGTGACTGGCACTGTCCCTTGGTGGTAAGGCACTGCATGTTGCAAATCCCTTTGACATTATATTATGAGAGCAGATCTGTGGAGATAGTAATGTGTCTGAGAATATTTGTCATTACTTGTTATGCATTTTTGGGGTGTTTTTGTGCTAGGTACTGCACTATTATTGTGTTTTATTGTGGTTGCTTTATTGTGTTCTGCTTTGCCTGATTTGTTGTATTTTGCCATGCGATGTTTCTGTTGTGTTGTTATTTGCTTTGCGGAATATTGATGTCTATATTGTTCTGCTCTATTTCCAGCCAAAAACATTACATTCCCCTAAAGTTTTAGAGACAAGCAGCCATTTAACATTGTCATGTAGGTAAAACCACGCAGTCCTAGCTCCCGAACTAAGACATAAATCACTTAACCGTCTTAATTTAACACTTCCATTACTCTCAAAAGACAATACTGCCCAAGGCCAGCATTTTGTGCTGCCTTTTCTTTAATTCAGTAACTACAAACATAACCATTGTGCCCTACACAATTCGAACATATATTGTTGCAGGTATGTAATGTGACTACACGCGTTTTGAGATAATAATCAATTGTGTACCTTCATCCAGAGCTCTGTTGAGTGCAGCACACAGTGACCAGTACCCGCTGTACATTTTACCCTTGTATGCCACCAAACATTTGTGCTCCTCACTTTCTGACCAAAACGAAAAGTTGAGTGTATCACAGAGGAACACCCAGTTCACTGAATCCTCATCCACTGCTTGAGGGTTGAGTTCATGAAGAGATTTCCAACCTGCCAAAGTGAGCTGATTGTTAGTGATTTTGGTAACCAACATTTCTGCAACCTTTCTCACGCCTTCATGGTCGACAAACACATCTTTGCTGTTTTCTGCAATGAACTTTCCAGAATCTCGAGGGCACATCGGAGTTTCCATGTTTGCTCTAAGTAAAGACAAAATTAGAATGTTATGACACAATACAATTCTAGGTAAATACTTTTATGTATAAAAAAAACAATGACAGAAGCGTGAAGTGTTAGCATTAACATGGACAACCACATCCAAATGAAACTGGTTTACAATGTAAATACTTCTTATTTCTATTAAGCTCTCATCCTTAAATATTATGACAGTGACGACGATGGATTCAAGGAGACAATAATGGCAATCATGGAATGATGGGTCTCATAGCCTAGAGGAATGATCTTGGATTCCTGTGACAATATATTATAAAGGTAGGATTTCACATGCCCTCAAAGCTACAAAGATGATCCATCCAACAATGGTTTCATCAAACATCACAGACCTTAAGAGCTGCCTACAGAAGTTTGATTATAACTGTTTTATTAGATAATTTGAAAAGAATTTACAGACACAAAACCTAGCTGAATGGGCTACTAGTCATTGAGGATTAACAAATCATCCTGTCTCACGCAGCAAACAGGCTACATAGTAGCACCTGGCAGGTTTATTAATAATAATCTTCGTTAAATTGGAATTGAAGCATGATTGGATGTGCAGCTCTTGTGAACGGTTAGCAGTTTAACTGTGCCTTCCTCACTTGACTAGTTCAGCTAGTCACACTAAATGATTGTAATTAATACCTAATTCCTCCAGGGGAAAAATACATTACAAAATTACAAGTCAACTAGAATATGTGCTGGAATTACTTGCCATTGTTCACACTTCTGCTAATTACTTCAATGACAAAATGTTAAAATCTGTTTTATTGATTCCGCCATTTAAATGAGTGAACAGTGGCATAGTCCTGAATTCTAGATCGGAATCCTGTAGTAAAGACTTACTACAGCTCTTGAGCCATTATAATTACAGAATACTAAACAGCAGCGTTAAGGGAGTTGTTGACACTCAGCCAATGGGTGCAAATGCTTCTGTGTTAGATTATACATTTACTAAGGATGAATACTCTGACGTATTTAGACAATGCAGAATTTTGAATTATCATGAAAGCTATATTTTTCCACAAGGCACCTATTTATAGATGGGGAACAAATCCAAAGTCCAGTGGTCCAAAGGAATAAAATACTAATGGTCTGCAAGTAGTCTTACACCAGAGAAAATTTGATCAACTCTGAGCTATTACGAGCACTGTAGATCAAGAATGTGCTCTTGAATAGTCAGAGGGGTCATCAAGGCTGCATATTATTAGGCACCTCTACTATTCACACTCTATATTAATGGGCTGGCCGACTATTTAGTCAGCCACAGGAAGGACCTACTGATTCCTGTGTTGCCGTATGCAGATGATGCAGTTCTGCTAGCCAGAACTGCAAATGGCCTTTAGGTCTTTTTAAATAATTTTACACTTTTTATGTTTTTTTAAAATATTACTAATAACATTACCAAAACTTTTATTATGATCTGTGGTTCAAAGAATACAAAATCACATTTACATGTAATAGACGATTCTGTAGTAGGGTAAGTTAGGATTTTTACATATCAAGGTATCCCTTTTAACTCCTCGCTTACTTGTCACCACTTGATTAACATTAGATCTCAGCAATTTGACAGATCCCTAATGGTGATTTTTAGATTTGCATAAAAACTTGGCCACAAACCTATTAAAGAAATGCTTACCCTATATAGGAATAAATGTTTGTCCATTGCCACATAAAGAGCTGGCCTGTGGGGATATGATGAGGTAGACCAGCTGCAGAAACTAGAGCATGGGTACTCACAAACTTTCTCTCGGGGGCCAAATTTACAGTGTGGTTTGTGGCCGAGGGCCACACCGGTGGGGGTGGGGGCGGGGTCAGAGGGGGAGGGGCAGGGCTAAAGCAAAAAGAATTGTGACCATGAGGTTGAACACAGGTCCCTGCAGCAGACGCCTTCGTCCACTGAGCCACCTGACCCAGCATACACAGATCTCTCTCTCTCTCACTCCCTCCCTCTCCCCCTCCCTCCCTCCCTCTCCCTACCTCTCTCCCCCTCCCTGCCTCTCTCCCCCTCCCTGCCCCTCCCCCTTCCCTCTTTCTCTCTCTCCCTGTCTCTCTCCCTGTCTCTGCCCCTGTCTCTCCCCCTGTCTCTCCCCCTGTCTCTCCCCCCGTCGCCCTCCCTCCGTCTCCCTGCCTCCGTCTCCCTCCCTCTGTCTCCCTCCGTCTCCCTCCCTCCGTCTCCCTCCCTCCGTCTCCCTCTGTCTCTCTCCCGCCGTCTCCCTCTGTCTCTCTCCCTCTGTCTCCCTCTCCCTCCCTCTGTCTCTCTGCCTCCGTCTCTCTGCCTCCGTCTCTCTGCCTCCGTCTCCCTGCCTCCGTCTCCCTGCCTCCGTCTCCCTCCCTGTCTCTCTCTCTCCCTGTCTCCCTCTGTCTCCCTCCCTCCATCTCCCTCCGTCTGTCTCCCTCCATCTCCCTCCATCTGTCTCCCTCCCTGTCTCCCTCCGTCTCCCTCCCTCTCCCTCTCTCCCTCGCTCTCCCTCCCTCCCCTCCTTCCGTCCCCCTCCATCTCCCTCCCTCCGTCTCCCTCCCTCCGTCTCTCTCTCTCTGTCTCCCTCCCTCTATCTCTCCCTGTCTCTCTCCCTGTCTCTCTCCCTGTCTCTCTCCCTCCCTCTGTCTCCCTCCCTCTCCCTCTGTCTCCCTCTCTCCGTCACCCTCTGTCATCTCACCCGTGTGTGTGTCAGCCCTCAGCCTGGGCTGAGACAGCTTCCCAGCGCGCACACACAGCCGCCCGAGACAGCTTCCCAGCACTCACACACAGCTGCACCCGAGTACTTCACAAGTCTTTAAAAGACCATTTACATGTTAATAAAGCTTTGTTGTATTTCACCTCTTAGGCCCCTGCATCTCCACTTTGACAATCACTGGAATCTCCCGGCCCCTACAGAGTAGAGTCTCAGAGTCCGGGCTGCTGCAACCGGCAGTATTTACACTATTTAATTTTTTTTTAAAACACATGTAGGATGTCTGCAAGGTCCGCGGGCCGCCGAGGAAGGCTTGCCGGGCCGCTGGCGGCCCGCGGGCCGTACTATGAGTAACCCTGAAGTAGAGAATACATTTTTTATGGCGAATGCTAACGGTTCCACAAGGCTGTTCTACTTACATAGTTCACACTGAGCTAGGACTATCTTTTGTTGCGGGTCAAGTAAAGATCTTTCTGCTCCTATTGTAGGTTTCTATATGGCATAGCAAGGAACTGTGCCTTACGCAACAGATTATAACAGATTGCCTAAATCTGGATAAGGCTCTGATATCCCCTGGCTAGCTTATTTAAAGAATGCATTGTATCAGCTTGGGATGCCAGACGCTTATAGCAACTCAGATCAAGCTATGTCAACAAGTAAGACTAAGGTACAACAAATAGAGAGAACGAAGCTGGAGGAAGTTAGACTAGCACAGGAATAGAGTAAATACTCAGTTCGGTATCAACTTGACTTACTTACAGGGAGGGGCCCAGAACCCTATCTTTTAACGGTCAATAATCTCCAGCATAAATTTTACTTAACACATTTCAGACTAAGTACAGTGCTCTTGTTGGTTGCGTTCCTAGCTGAAGCACCTGGTTTGAAGATCTCATTCAATGTCTCTGTGATAGTCATACTGTACCAAGCACCTTGTCATCTTTTGTAAAATGTTATATTGCCCCCAGGAAACACTATCTTTTGCCGTTATTACACAATCTTAAGATAAGGAGGCCTAAACAAGCACTATTTGTTTTACCCCTGACATATTTGCACCACTGCGTACCCAATGCAAGGGTGGGTTGGGCCCTTAGAAGAAGAAGATTAGAACAACACTAGGATGGCTCCTCGCACCAGAACAATTTCATCCAAATTACGATTAGTGCAAGTGTATGAATGTAATTGTGCCAATCTTCCCCCCGCTCACCTGCACAGTGCAGGTCTCCTCTATAATCCCACGTTTTAGATGTTCTTACTTGCCTGCAGACTTCTAACATATGGTGTAGACATGCCTCCTTAGTGCCAGCTTCTGGGACAAAGTGGCCCAGATGCTCCCAGATGTGCTGGGATGGGAACTGGAATTATCCGCACAAATAGCTCTACCGTGGTTCTTCAAAGGGATTCTTGTTATGGTGGCTATGTGTAGCAATTTGTTGCTTTTGTTGTCTTGTGCAAAAAAATTATAAATGTGGTTACAAAAAAAAAAGATTAGCCATCCATACCTATGAGCCAACATGGGGAGTAAGGCCACTAACAAAAAGTATTGGCCATTGCCCAATACTAAGCTGAGACAGGGACAGGAAGAACAGAATAAGGCTAAGAAACTCAAGGAGCTAAAGAGTAAAGTGTTGCTCCAGCAAATACAACAAGGGAGAGGCAGGTCCACATTCTGGGGACAACGGGGAAGGGGGACAAGGGGATACTCTGCACCAACTTACAGGCCCCAGAATGTCCAAATAGATAATGTGTGCCACAATTGCAAAGATTCTAATCATTGGATTAGAGAGTGCCCGTTACTACAGAAAACTAACCGAGGGTGCTCCATGTCATGAGGACCTGCCCAAGGGGGATACAGAAATTATTATAACAGAGGGTCATAACAACATAATGATATGCCTAATAATGGCCCCCATGCCGAATATTATGCTAATGACTCCAATGACACCACTTATCGGGGACACCAACAAAACTACTTTGACAGAATGGCTAATGGATCCTAGATGGTAACTGTCCGCTTGTCTGATTATGATTTTGCCCAATAGGGTGGCCCGGGAGGGAGAGAGGAACAGGTAGAAATTCCAGTAGATCCAAGAGGGCCATATGTTGAATCAATGATGCAAGGACAGAAGCTGAAATGTATTGTGGACATGGGCTACTAATTCCTCCATTTCTTGAAAATGTATGTCACATGCACTCCTCTTTTGCCTGCGCGCTGTTCAGTCTCCACCCCATTGACATATACCATAGACCCAATAACTGAAAAGCATTGTTTTGTATTGACAGACAACTGCGGCCTTAACTTGTTGGGCATAGACTTACTTCAAAAATGACACGCATCAATAAAATGAACCGCCAATGGCATATATCTTCAATGTACAAAAAACTCTCCTTTCCAACTAATGTCTACTTCGCCAGACACCAAACTACAGTATCTGAATGGGTGTTCGACTAAGTAGACAACAATGTGGGACATGTGACAATAGCACCTGTACAAATAACTGTGAAACAAAATGCTCCTCTCCCGCAAGGGCCGCAGTACAAAATATCAACAGAAAGAGAACAGGGAATGAAAATAGTGTTACAGGACATGAAAATGGGGTGATAAGATAGATACAGGGTTCCCCAGGTAATAGCCCGATCATCCCTGTATTAAACAAGCATTGGCATAGACACTAGGTCTCGCTTTTGGGACCTTATAAATATTTAGTTACGCAGCACAATATCCTTGGTGCAACAACATTAACTGTTGCATGGTTAAACACTTATAAGGTCCCGAAGGCGAGACCTATTTGCTATGCCAATGCTTGTTCTGGGTAGTGGACAATTTCACTAGGCCTGACCCATGTACATCCCCGTTCCTTGTTAAGGCCGCCTATCTTGTCCCCCCCTTTCCCTTTTTTTACATGGCTGCATTGCTTTGCAACTAGCGTAATTAATTAGCTTTATTCTTTATGAATCCCATATACATGCCATGCATGTGCACAAATGTAGTTTTTTTTTTTTATGGCTGCAGCATATATTACAATTTTTATTCAAAAGATCGATTTGCATTGATATGCAAGTGCATCTATTTAGTGGTTCATAGCCCTGAAAAAGCCTCAAAGCGCTTTAGGTTTAGGTAAAGGGTATCATCGGAGTATTTAAGATTCAGTGTAACTTTTTAAAAAAAATTTATGCATATGCGCGCGGGAGACGGAACCTGAAAGCCACCAAGACAGCAGCGCTATAATGTTTCATAAAAGAAGGCCACATGAATCACCCCTAGGGAGCCGGAGTGGGTACGGGATGAGGTCAGCACACAACAGGCCTTTTAACCTTGAACATTGCATCCTGTGGTGGAGACAGACACTTTTATGCTATCTTGTTGCCAGAGCCTTTCAGAAGGAAGAACAGTTTCAATAAAATCCCCTGTTTTGTTGTGTAAGCATTATACAATAGCCAGATTGCTGGTGCCTCCCGCTGCTAGCGTGCACATTTCTTTAAAATATGCGTTGGGGGCTAAAGGATGTTTTCTTATTTTTTTTATGTTTGTCGTCTTCACTGAGTTGTTCCTTCTGGCAGAGAGTGATATGATATAGTCTGATGCATCGTGGTTGCCTCATAAATGTTATCTCAGCAAATTCATGGCTGTTTGTGGCAAAAGGAGATTTAAAAAAAAAGTTTAGCCTGATCTTGGCAAAAGAAAAGAACAATTGCTCGCCATTGCGGGTAGGCAGGGGGCCATCTGCTTTCACTCAGCCGTGTTTATATCTGCATCGCACTTTCACTTTAAGTGAAAGCGCGATGCAAAAATAAACACGCGGCTGAGTGAAAACAGATGGCCCCGACAAAGATAAGAAAATGCTTTGCGGCAGCCGCAAAGCAAACGAGACAGTCCAGATGGGCCGGACAAAAAGGCGAAAGGGCGGAAACAAAAAGACCTAATTTCCAATGGCAGGCCTCTGTTTAGCATAAACGGTGATGCCAGCCAATGGAAATGAGGGGTGAGACTTCAAGTCCCCTTCTGAAATCTGCTCTCTTACAATATCTCTCGCCCAGCGAGCAGCACTTTGCGCTGCAACGCCAGGCAAGACCTCAAAAGGGTGATGACTCCACTACAGTAGATGTCTGGAGGTTTGTGGTTGACCTCTGTGGGATTAGTGAAATAGTGGAACCACGTTTCCTCGGGGTAGCTAACATTGCCACTGTGTTAGCAGACATTCCTCCTAAATCATGTTACTTTTCTGTCATTGATTTGAGAAACGTTTTCTTTTCCGTTACCCTACATGAAGACTCATAACACCTATTCAGTTTTTTGTTTAAAAAACGCTTGTTACTGTTTTACACGTATCCCACGGGGCTTGAGAGAAAGCCTTTCCATTTATTCACAGGCACTAAAAGCACAACTAGGCACCTTTCAGTTAACACCAACCGCCACTCTCATACAATACATAGATGACGTATTATTGGCCAGCACCAGAGAAACAGACTGCGCTTCTGACATATTGCATTATTAAATGTCCTTGCTTATCATAGCCACAAGGTATCTCCCACTAATTTGCAATTTGTTAAAAAGGAAGTTGCCTATTTAGGACACCTTCTGTCAAAGGGAGGAAAGGAGAATTGACACTCAAAGAGAGAAAGCTATTTTGAATATTCAACCCCCAACAACACAACAAGTACGAGTCTTCCTGGGCATAGCAAGTTATTGCATACAATGGATCCCTAACTTTTCCCTTATTTCAAACCGTTGCTAAACCTCATGACTAAAGACAGCCCACAATCTTTACCATGGTTAACTGAACACCAGAATAGTTTTCTGCAAATCAAACAGGCACTTTGTGACGCTCCTGCTCTTGGAATGTCTGACTATATGAAAGAATTTCATCTTTTTGTACATGAACAATATGGTTGTGCACTTGCTCTTCTGACACAACAACAGGGCGATAGAAAAAGACCCTGTGCTTATTTTTCCACCACCTTAGGCATGGTTGCTTTAAGCTTACCAGCATGTCTGCATGCAACGGCAACAGCTGTTTCGCTAAAAGAAGCAGACATAATGATTCTTGGACACAAAGTGCATCTGTATGTACCTCACTCTGTAGGTATACTGATAAACAACACACAAACTCAACATATGACAAGTGCCAGACTAACACATTATGAGTTATGTTTGTTCAGTCCTCATGTTACCATACATTGATGTAACACACTTAATCCAGTGACCCTCTTGCCCCTTCCCCAGAATGACACTTACACACCCCATGATTGTATACTGATCACAGGAGAACAGACCAAAGAGACAACAGATTTACAGAACACACCGATGGAAGAAAGAGATGGTGACTTGTGGGTCGATAGCTCTTGCTTTAAGCCCAAGGATGGGACAACTACTGCAGTCTATGCTGTTACCACCTTACACAATGTCATTAAACTTACAGGATTTTAGAATTATCCACACAAGCAGCCAAATTAATAGTATTAACAAGAGCCTGTGAGCTGAGCACTGGATTAACTGTGAACATATATACTGATAACCAATATGTGTTTGGAGCTGGCCATAACTTTGGCAGTCTTTGAGAAGAAAGAGGTTTCCTCACGTCTCAAGGAATAAAAATACAACATGGTCCACTGATAGTTAAATTACTGAATGATATATCATTGCCAAAAAGAGTAGCTATCGTAAAATGTAATGCACACAAAAAGATAGTAGATGACATAGGCAAACAGAATGCTTTTTCTAACAAGATAGCCAAAGAGACGACCCAGAATGTTACGTCATTAACATGTTTCCCATTGAATGTTAATTGAAGAGAAAGAAGTACATATAACTTAAGTGATAGGGGCATAGCAGATTTGCAAAAACAAGAAACTAAAGAAGAGTTACAAAAATAACAACAATATGGTACTCTGGTGAATGGCTTTTGGAAGGATCAACATGGTTATCGATTCAAGCTATCACAACACTTCAGATAGAGGGTCTAAGGGGAAAGTTTAGAAACCAGCATGGATTCAATCCCCAAATACAATACTGAAATAAACTAAAATAAATCCGCAGGTCTAGCTCGACTTCAACAAGCTCGGGAGCACAAACAGTAAAGGTTTATAAGTCCCTCTTAAATCAGAGTGGAGTCCTTTATAGAGGACAGAATCCCATCAGCCACCGAAGTGGCATGCTTCATCATCTGGGATCTCTTGGTTACAAAACCTAGTGCAACCATGGGCTACAACCCCCTCCCTGGGAAAGAGGAGCTCAGGGATGTTTTTAGTGATCAGAACTAGGATCTACTAGAGTCCACTAGAAGTGAAGCGATAGAGATGGTTCCGGTAATGGTTGCAGTGCGTGTGGTGATAAAGTGAAAGGTGAGTTCAAATTGGCTACCAGGAACAAAACACCTTTAATTTGATCTAGCCTGGTGTAAAAATATAAAACCAGTGCGTATGCAGTTTAGAACAAATAACTGCATTAGTCCAAAAAAAACAGCTCTACATGTTTCAGCCACATCGATCAAGATATGATCTCGCCTTCCTCAGGACCTAGATGTTTTATCGCTACTGCAAAAAAAGGGTGTGTGAAGAAAATGTATATATTAATACATAAATACAAATGTCCAATAATTCAATATATGTGGTTGGATCCAATACAACCTACATAATCCTGTGGCTTCAAGGTTTGGAAAGATGTTACAGAAATTTGGACGATACCCGTTGATATACGGGTGCACTCCTCACCTCACCTGGCACCGCTCTGTCTGTCGGTACCCTGGGCCGGACACGAGCTGGGTCCTGAGGAAGGCCGAGATCATATCTTGATCGATGTGGCTGAAACATGTAGACCTGTTTTTTTCAGACTAATGCAGTTATTTGTTCTAAACTGTATACGCACTGGTTTTATATTTTGACACCAGGATAGATCAAATTAAAGGTGTTTTGTTCCTGGTAGCCAATTTTAAATCACCTTTCACTTTATCACCACACGCACTGCAACCATTACCCGAAACATCTCTATCGCTTCACTTCTAGTGGACTCTAGTAGATCCTTGTTCTGATCACTAAAACATCCCTGAGCTCCTCTCTCCCAGGGAGGGGGTTGTAGCCCATGGTTGCACTAGGTTTTGTAACCAATAGGAGATTCCAGATGATGAAGCATGCCACTTCGGTGGGTGATGGGATTCCATCCTCTATAAAGGACTCCCCTCTGATTTAAGAGGGACTTATAAACATGTACTGATTGTGCTCCCGAGCTTTTTGAAGCCGAGCTAAACCTGTGGATTTTCTTTCATTTATTTCAGTATCGATTCATGCTACCTAACAAACTGTTATATCCTATAACATTGATGATGCACGGCCCTTCCCATTTGAAAAGAGATGGCATTGTAAACAGCATGAAACTATTTAGGAGAATGCTAATATACAAAATATGCAGACACAATAGGTTGAAACTGCATAGCGTGCACACAGTATAATGCCGGTAAAGGAATTCCTAACCCTATAGGGCATTTTGCACCTGCTGAGGCACCCTTCGAACATTCGCAAATGGGCTTTGAGCTGCCTTCTAAAAATAGGTATTGGCATGTTCCTACTGTGGTATGTATTTTCAGCAAGTGGATTGACGGCTACCCTACTAAGCCATGCAATGCTAGGACCACTTCCTCAATAAGGTAATGGAATTGGTCTGCAAAGTAATGGGAGTACAACAGAGGTCTCATTGCATCAAAAGACGAAATGGCATCCTGAAGACCAAGATATCTAAAAATGTGTGCAGAATCCACATTGAATTGGGTGTATGACTTGCCACTTGCCCTTCTGAGTATGCAAACTGCCCCAGAAACTGTAACACATCCCAGTGCTCATAAAATATCGACTGGACGGACTCTCGCCTATTGGGGGATCCCAAAAAATTTCTAACAACACAAATAACTGAAACATCGACCTGTGAGTATTGTGTTGAATTGACAAAGCATGTTTCTGCCATTAATAAAGAAGTGAAAGACGCCTTGCCATTGACTTTGCAGGGACCTGGATACTATCTTCACCCTGGGTGATGGTTAAGAACTTTCAGAGATCTAACTGTCTACAACCATGCTGGAAGAGCCCCATACATGTTTTACTGGCAACACAAAAAGCTGTGAAGTGTACAGGATATAAGAATTGGATTCATGCCTCAAATGTGAAAACAGCTCACTTGCCTCAGACTTCGCCACCAGCTGCAGCACAAAAGATTGCCCTGACTGCCAGCTCAGCCCATCAAGGACACTGACCCTCGATACAACCTGCACCCACACCCTACAGTAAGTCCATCTTCTTGACCCAACCAACAATAGTTTACTAATGGGTCCACAGCCGCAAAGTACTGATGACATCTCCCGGCATAGTGATGGTGAAAAATGGGTAACAAAGGATCCCAACTGCTCAGAAGGAACAATTAGGATGGCAAGGAACCATGCTGATAAATAAATTGTGCATACCATTTGCGCTGATCATTACTACTCGAACAGCCTTCGTCATCTACTTGTATGATCTATACTTCCCAAAATTACTGGGTTTAAATAATACCACACTTACTGAAGATCTGCACGACCACCATTCCAAAGAGTACCATGAAAATGTTGCTATACAAATGATGAACGCCTATCACAAGGAATTAAATGTCTCAGATTGTTGGATCTGTCTGAAATTTCCTTCTGTACCACAACAAACGATGTGTTTGAGTTTGACGCTTAATGATTTTTGTTATATTCTACTTAAAGCAGTGATCACTTGGTTTTCTGGCTCGAGGGGTACTGATGTCAGACGCAAATACAGAAATGAAGTAGTGATACCATTAGGTTGTTCCGTCAGTGGTGAAGGTTCAACCTACAGAGATGCCTTCAATGATAGCATCATGAGTAAAAGATATAAACAATTCATCCTAGGGATGAATAGTTCGATTTCCAAAACGTCTGCCTTATTTAACAATCCCCGGCTTTATAGGTAATGGGTAACAAAAGGACATGGGCAGTTATGTCTCACATAAAGTGGAACATACAGATGGGATGGAGTAACTGCACTCATGTATTCAGTCTGGCCGATGCCTCTTGGTCCTCATTATCAGTAGCATCAGGTGAGGGCATTTATTTTGTCTGTGGACACAAAGCATACCCTTGGGCCTAGTGCTTCCCCATATTAGGCAACATACTAAGGAACAAGTTAGCAAACATCTGCCAACAAATAATGTAGCTAGAGTAAGAAGGAAAATAGATCAGATGGATACCTCTGCCCAGGAGTTCGGTTATTTGGCACTAGAGATACTACCTATGCTAAGGTTAGAAATGAATTCCTGAAGAATAATACAATTAGGCTGTTTGTTGGAAGCAACAATAAATGAAATAACAGGAGCCCTAGGTAATATTACAATAGAAATGGTAGCTTTGAGACAGGAGTATTTTTAGGGTTCTCCAAAATTGCAATAATCGCATGGTACTTGGTATGGTCCTCTCTGAGAAAGGGGGCGTTTGTAAAATGATACAAACTGAATGCTGCACATTGATCCCCCAAAATGCCATGAATGTTTATAAGGCCATGGAGAATTTACATGACATAGGGATATAAGTGCACAATTTTGTTGAACGAAAGATGTGCGATGATATTTCCTCACTTTTTGGAGCCTAGGGTTGGACTTTATTAGAGGTGATAATAGTTACAGTTATTGCAATATTAGCTGTTTGTTTATGTGTACATATGCTTCCTATTTGCTGTCAGACTTGTACCAAATTTTGCATTCTCACACCACATAATGTTCAGGTTCCAAGCATCATGATACAGCAAGAAAAAGAAGTGGCTTCACTAATGTAAATAAATATTGAATAGCAAAGTTATAACAACATGTTGAACAGTTGTTCAAAAGGTGGTTTGTAAGAGTATAAACGTGATATTTAGCAACTGTTGTCTATCATGTTGTGCTGTCGCTGTGACTTCATTAGCCATGCAGCTGAACAAACCCTTTCTTCTGCACTTGGCAGGATGAAGGGAGGGTAAAAGTGCGTGAACTATTTGTTTTCAAGAGCTGAAAGAGCCAGTAGATAAGAAGGAATGATAACAGCAGATGTTTAAACCACATCTGTCCACATACTGTGAGAATATAATCATGCGTTAATAAGATTCCTGTTAGTCTTTTTATAAAGATCAACTTACAAAACTTATGTGCACACATGTCTGACTCAACTACTCCAATATATGTCAATGTAGTTCAAACAGTATGGAAGGATTGAGCCGGCTGCCTTTAGCAGAGCATACTTGGAAGCTGACTGCTCTGTATCTCTCAAGCTTAAACCTAAATACACATACGTCCATGACTGTGCTTGATTGCTGTCTCTCATTAACAGACAAGTGTACCTGAATTGTGCGTACACGCTTATTTATTTATATACACTTTATTAATCTGTTAGTTTTATTTATTGTTCTGAGCAGTTGCAGATCCTCTGAGTAGGTGCCGCAGACTCCCAGTGGTCCCCAGACCACAGGTTAAGCATTTCTGCTCTAGAGTGAACTTCATATTATTGCCTGCGAGAATCCAGTCTAAAAAGAGGTGACAGAACTCCAGTAACGCTTACCAGTCCCTCCAAATGTGTCCTGTTAGTGTAGAAAAAATATTTGGCACGGTTTTTGTGATGGAGGCGTTTGTTGAGATTAGTAAAGTTCCTATCCATGTCTACTTCTGTTTGTGCAACTTCTACATTGTTAACTAGAACAAAGCTTAATAACTAGAGATCCTAAAAATGGCTAGTGACATTGAAAAAGAAAAGTGCCATCAGTCCAACTAACTGATTACTATATTGAGGTGTGGCCCATAGAAGGTGCTATTCTACATTGTCTTCTTTACTTTGATAAACAGAGAAAATAAGCCATTAAATACTTTTGTATTTTACTGTGCATATCTTAGTACCTACTACCCTAGTCAGTTTATTGACCCGTGTTACAACATTTTACTATATTAGGGAAACATTTTAGAACACACACATGTCCATTAAATGTATTTCCTTTCTTTTCCATCAATCCAATTGAGTAACATGCTATTTATCTGTGGATATCTTTCTGCAAAAGGAACCTTTGCCACCTAGGAAGTAAGCACTGGCGTCGCATCTCAGTGGCAAAACAGACACATTAGTTCTAGTACTGCGTTTCAGGATGCAGTGTTTATCAATGTCAATGGATTTATCTCCTTTTCCACAGCACAATCTCTCTCTATGGAAGGGTATTTCACTCAGACTAAGAGGTTCCAGAAACCTTGAAAGTGGTGTGATTATGTGCTAAACAAGTGAGGTCATGTGTGTGAACCGACATTCCATAAATTATTTTCAGCCCCTTCCCTAAGGAGCATGTACAATGGCTCCCCAAGAGAGGTGCCTTTGGAAAGCTGGGGCTCTCGTGAGATACCTCTCATTTTGCACACACTGTGAGGTAATCACAATAGGATGTGATGGCCCTGTGGCATGCCTTATGCACCATGGATTTTGTACAGTGGGAAAGTTAGTAGTGATGGTCAAGGGGGCACCAAATTGCTCATATCCCTCCTCTTGTCTGCACTACACCCATGAGTATTATTTTTCCACAGCGTACCATGTATATGCCAAACTAAAGTCAAAAGAAAAAATGAGTGAATGTACAGAGAGTTTCACCTGGTTACAGAGTGATGTCCTAACTGCCAAGCAATGAGTGATTTTCCTTATACTATAAGGTAGAAGACCTCAATCAGATGATGGGGCATTCACCAAAAATTAGTGGATGTGCTTTCTGCCTCTCAGTTCCACAACGTTATTTAGGACCAGGGAAAACTCTTTGTTTCCGATGCTAGAGACCCAGCCCGCTCTGCCATTGGAAAAACCTTATCAGCAGGCCAGCATTCACAGGACTGTGAGCTGAATGGCATTGGAAATCTTGGCCTTTTTTGGGAATGTGTTTCATTGTCTGTCCCAGGAGTACCTTTCCTGCAAAAACCACTAGGTGACTGCAAGATGATTATACGACCTAGCAGCATGCAACAGGCACCAAAGTTTTTTAGGGTGGGGGCGTATTAATGGCCAAGAGATGGCCCCCACTGCCTTGCATATATGCATGTGTGTCCGCCTTCTTCCTGGTTCATGCAAGCACCAATTACTGTAACCCCCAGTTTAACGCAGAAGAAAGATAAGCAAATGCACATATTACCTGCATTCCAGTTGGCTGCTGGGCAGGAATAAATGTAGCCTGCTCTCAATGCCTGATGAAATCCAGAGACAAAAGGACTTCAATGAATTACTTATTTTGGCCTGTGCTTGCAGGTAGAGGGCACCAGCACTTATTTTTGGATACTGGGACTTATTTTTCATCAAACGTCTTTGGCCAAGCGAAAAGGAGATAAAAGTTGGAAAGTAAAAGTAATAAAGGGTAATATCAAGAACACAAAAACTAAATTAAGAAACAGAAAGATTAAGGAGGTGTAAGGGAGCAACCTGCATTCAGCAGCAACAAATCTCTGTAACGCTGAACTTGTTTATTTTTACAAATTAGAGATGGTAGCACTGGTAAATAAATATAGCAGAAAAAAATTAAACTTCTCTGGTAATGGCAGCTTGTTGCAATCTTTGGTGCTTATATGCATAGATGAACATTGCCACGCTCTCTCCTCTTCTGATTGCTTTGCCAATGTTTTTTTTTCTGATGCTGTTCAGCAACATATTTTTTTTTAACTGCTGATGCAGAAAAGGTTTGGCAAAAAAAAAGTGCAGTGCTGCATATGCGCCTATGTATGCATCATGATGCTATTGTGGCCCTAGTGTTACCACATATTCACTGAATACATCACCACAAGGGGCACTTACAAGAGCCATAACGTGGCAGCCATTTTTTTTTCATTAACCATTCCAAGATGGCGGACACTTATCTTGGAGCAGTAGATCTATAAAAAAATTAAAAGTGCTGCATAGCATATTACAAAGTAAAAGTAGTCTGCAGCAAATTGCAATAATTGGACACTTCAAAACATTTTAAATAATTGTTTTTATAAATGTTTAAAAAAAATAATTTTGAGCGGGCAAAGCTGAAGGGGTTAAATGACCCCTAAAGAGAGGCAGACACAGTAGAGGAGCAACATTGGAGCTCAGCGTTTGGTGTCAAAATTTAAAACAAATAAGAGAATCCCACGCTGGAAGGGGAGGTGTGGGGGTGCAACATATGAGCTGGGGGATGTAACATGAAGAGAGCCACGGGAAGGGGATTTGAGTGAGAAAGATGCACACGAGAAAGACAGCAAGAAAACACATGCACTGGCATGGAGTGCTGATACAAACAGAAACATTTTTATTCACTGAATGTAGGTAGTGGAAGGATGGAAGTCATCCAATCAAAAGGATGGCAAAGAAGCAATACTGCAAGGCAAAATCAAACACAAAAAGAGTAAGGAAAACATTCAAACAAGAAGCAAGCAAATGACATTGACAAGAACGCCAACAAATGGTAAGCAATGAGCTGACCCAAAGCCGGCTGCAACTACAGGTATTGTCCACAATATGTATTACAAAATAGACAGCTAAAATCTGACCTAAAAAGCACCACTGTAGGTAACTAGTGATGTCACAATAGCCTCCACCTAGCTTTAAAGGTGGACTAGACACTGAAAGCTCAGGGGAGTGCCTGGCTCGAGTTCAGCTTGAGGTCTTCTTGAAACCGTGAGCCTGCTCTGGTCTCGACACTTACCTGTAATCCTATCCAGGCCTCCGCTGTCTGATGTACAGATGACTGTTTCCAGAAAGTACGATCTCACAACACAATGGAATATGTGGTAGGCGAGTTCATTGAGAAGCTGCCACCTTCTCAGGTGTTAAAAGTCAAAGGCATAAAAAAAACCTCTGTGCTAGACAAAGTCTACAAAGGATTGAAGAAAACGAGGAATCCGGAATCCAACAGTGCAATTCTTCAGGAGTAAAGAGTCGGGTTAAGAAAGTGGAGGGAGAGAAGAAACAAGCAAAGGAACACACCCTTCATCCAGACTACAGCCTTTATATAGGAATGGAACAGGAAAAGGAAATGCCATGATTGTTAAAATGTAAAATCTGATTCTTTCATTTTTTTGATTAAGCTGTGCTTCATCCATTTTCACCCCTGCCCTACTGTCAACCTAGCTCTCTTTTTGACACCGCATCTGTATAAACATGAGTAAAGAATTGCAGGTTGGGACATTGTACGCTGTGTAAACATGCAGAGTCAGCTTGCTCGAAGGTTTTCAGGCAATGGTTAATCCTCAAGTAAAGTCTACTCAGAATAGCATATCTTGTTGCCCAGCTTTAGGACATAGCAATTGCTCAAGACACCGAGGCTGTCGATTCTTGCCTTGCCTCATTTGTGTGTTCTTTCCAAAGTTCTATTTACCTCTGGGCGTTCCTTGTTTGTGATCTTCCCTATAAAAACTCATGTAACCATCGTTTAAGTGTGCTCTCTCCTCGGGTATCTTGATGGTACTTGTCGGATGGAGACCCATTCAGCAATGATTAAATGACCTATGGGTTGACTTCGCTCCAGTTTTGTTTCCTCTTTACTTGATAAGAACCCGTGGCGAAGTGGTGTGACCCTGCACCAGCAGATTATTAATAATTTGCTCCACAAATTGGCGCCTGAACGCGGGGCCCCATCAAAGGCTTGCAGTCGGACCAGAGGTGGAGATTGTGTTGGTAAGATGAACTTCGCTGAGGGGTGCCCCACCTGAAGAGACTAGTGTTGCTCATGGTCCAAGGTGATTTCTCAGCTCTCCGACTATTCTTCCTGGTGGCTGCTGGCCTTGACTGGGACCTTCGGATGGTCATTTTTGGATCAGGGAGGATCGACAGGTGGGAGTTGAAGACTACGCATGAGGTGAATCTGTATTGAACCGGTTCATTTGTTCATTTGGTTAGGACTTCTTTGATATTTGCTTAACTTGGTATTCGTCTTGACTTGGTATTTGTTTGGTAATCTGTTCAGAATTGGTACTCCGTTCGGAATCTGTTTGGAATTTTGAAACCTAGGATCTGTTTGGTATTATGAAACTTAAACTCTGTTTTGGAACTTGCTATTTGTTTTTGCTAACATTTTTTCTTACAGGTAATGTGAGAATATTTTTTATTTCTCTCTGTTTATAAGTTTTTTTATCTTATATAACAAGCCTGTGTTGAGCACCCTTTGGAAGTTTTGTTGTTGCTGCTGCGATAAGCAGGGCTTTTTGGAAGGAAGTCAGCCGGCGTCACCAGAAGGTACGCCAAAGTTTGAGATGTACATCAAATATGGTATTTGTCCCATCATGTATAATGCATTATGGAACAAATATACAAAAGGGGATCCCCAGTTAGAATGGCCATTAGAGGGAACCATGGACCCTCACAAACTCGAGTATTTAGAGAAACAATTGTTTTTAACGAAAGTTAGGACAGCTATGTTTGACAGTTTGCGTATGTGGAGGAAAGAAGTGAAGGAGCGGCAGCTCAAGGCAGAGAAGGTACAAAGGAAACAGGAAAGGAAGACAGAGTATCAGAAGTATAAGGAATTGAAGGATAAGGAAATTCAGGAAAAAAAGGAATGTTTAGATAGAGAGCATATATTATTAACATCTAAAGAATATATAGTTAGACCAATAGTAGCAGTAGAGGTCCACCAAGAAGATGTGGACTCAGATATTGATGGATTGTTGATAGAACGACCCCCGCTCCCATATGTACCCTTAACACCTCATCCCCCTGGACCTCCAAATGTCGCCCCCCTGTACCCCCGGCTCCCCCTTCTTTGCCTGCGGTTCCCCAGCTCCCTATTTTCCAACCAGTACCGGTACATCCCTTACCTCCCCCATCCCAAGTTACTGCACTTCCTGTATCTGTCTCCACCCCTTGAATTCTTCGTTCTACTAAACCTTAGCTTCATCAGAACGCAATAAGGTTGACAGTAGTGAAGTGGTTTAGTGATTTAGAAATGGAAGTAGAAGAAATGATAGATCAGCTACAGGATTTTTCAGAGGGCGGACTTCTTTGTCTGATAAAAAGCTTTCTCATCAATTTATGGTTCAATGGGAGATGACTACAGGACAGAATGGCCCAGATGATATTAGAGCTATTAATCAACAATGTCATATAGGGCCTTCCCTGTAAATAGAGTTAATACTGCCATAGCAACGATAATTGGATACCGTAATGAACTCTCTTCCTCTCCCCGAATTAGACCTATGAGGGAAGCTGCGCCACAGTTCATTCCTGGAAGAGGGAATGCAGACGATGATGACCCATATAGTGCTAATGCTAGAGCCCATTATCTGCATAATTGGATGTATACGCCCTGGAAAAGGACGGATGTACTCACTTTAAAAGCCTCCTTACCAGACATACGGAAAAATCCTAGAGGTTTTATGATGATGTACAGGCAGCCATTGATTCCTGTATCATGACTTTAGCAGATATTGATATGTTTTTTTTGGTATGATCCTGCCACCAGATATGTGGCGACTTAACCGGAAACAGGATCATGCTGTCGATTTGGGAGGAGATTGGACTACCATAATAGCACATGATATGGATAGGAAACCTGGTCAGAGACCGAGTCAGCTCATACTGGACCTCCCTGGCAACATACTAACTTATATAAAGACGATAATTCTGACACGGAAAATAGATTGGACACTCATTACTGCTTGTAAACGAAGATAGGGTGAGTCTGTCCCTGATTTCTTTACTTGCTTTGAGGTAGTTTCCTCTAATGTATGTAATAGCCATATTCCTCCTGTCCTTAAAAGAGGGGATGGAATACAGGATAATATGTTTATCAATTTGTGAGAGAAAGTAACAAGATAGCAGTCCCTCAATATCCTGTTGTTTCTCAGGTAAAGTTAATACACCTGTGGGATTTTCTGGCATCCAGGTTCAAAGCCCTATTTCACAACAACTGAATGTTAGTACAAGGGTCTCCAACATTTTCTGTAACAAAAGTCCCTAGTGATGAAAAAGTGACCATCCCATCCAAAAGTGTCAGTAGTGATCACATTGGTGCATTAGCCACGGTTTTCAGTAGTAAAAAACAAAGCAAAAGGGGCTTTGACAATTTGAACTGAAATATTACATGGGTACTAGATACAAACAATAGCTGCAATACTCCCTTGCGCCAAGATATAATTATGAGTAATAAATATCTCCAACTGAAATAATAGCTGTAAGTACATTTTCAAAATGTCAACTATTTTTCTGTAGACATCAGTTTATGAGATGTGAAAATACAAAAGAAATGTTGTCTTGAATGCATGAGTTTTGTTTTTAAAATATAGGTTGAACTGCACACAGGAGAGCTACTCACAGGGACCTGGTGATCTACTAGTAGCTCACAAGCCACTCATTAGAGACATAGCAATGCAGCAGAAGATTGCAAACAGACTACAGGGAAATTATTGCATCACTTAACCTCCTTGGGACAAAAGTATCTCTTTTCCAATTACAGTATTGTCAACAGAAGGTTACCTATTTAGGTCTCTTCCTGTCGAAGAGTGGTAAGACGCTACACCAACATAGGATATAATTGGTGCAGAACTTGCAGAAACCACTGACTCAATCTAATATCTGTGCGTTTGTTACCAGATTTTTCACTAATTGCAAAACCCCTGCTTGCTTTAACATTAAAGCATGTATGCATGCCGCTTCCTTGGACTAATCAGCGTGAAGCTGTCTTTTTGCAATTGAGAAATTCTTTATGTAATACTCCTGCTTTAGGTAAAACCTGATTATTACAAATGTGTGCATGCAAAAGATGGTTGTAGCTTGGCACAGTCCCATGTAGGAAGGAATAGTTCATGCGCATATTTCTCCTCCACATTGGACTCCACTGCAATAAAGTAATCTGAAATGTATATTTAAGGTCACTATTTGAAAGTTATGGTACCACATTTGGTGGATATCTAAAAAAATAATTCAGACCCAGCACCCGACCAGTGCGATATTAACAGGGTATGAGTTGACACTTTTTGCTCCAAACATCACTCTGTAATGCTGTAACATTTTTAATACAGACACTGTACTGCCCCTTTCTGAGTCCCAACAAGATGAGAAACATGATTGCATATTTATTACTGAGAAGGAGACTAAGGGACGGGTAGACCTGACAGATACCCCTATATCTGACCCACTGGGGGAACTGTCCGTGGATGGTGCACAAACTACCTGATGGCTCTAGTACAGCGGCCTATACAGTTACTCCCTTGAAATCTGTGGTTGAGTTATGTAAAATACAACAAATGTCAGAGCAATCTGTGGTGCTGACAGCTTGAATGTAAATATCAATATATATGCCTTTGGAGTTGCCCACTCATTCGGATGACTCTAAGAACAAGGGCTTTTTGACTTTGCATGGTGATAAGATACAGTATGGGGAATGAATAGTAAAGATACTGGATACCTTGATGTTACCAAAAAGAGTTGCTATTGTTAAATGTTTTGGCCACAAGAAAATTATAGATGAGGTCATACAAGGAAATACTTTTGCCAATGAAACAGCTAAACGATCAGCCTATTTAGAGTATAGTTTAATGTATATTGTAGGGACAGTTAAATGGACACCAGAAGTGACTATGTTTAATCAGACTCTAGATTGCATTAGGGAAATACAGGACGAAGCTACGGAGGAAGAGAAGGAACAGTGTAAAAGATATGGGTGTCAGGATGCGACAGGATGTTGGATAGATCTGTCAGGAAAGCAAAGATGAATGCTTCCAAATTGTTATGTGAATGCTATTGTTACCATGGCCCACAGTTCAGCCCACATTAGTTCTAAAGGAATAGTGGCCATGTCAGGTCATGGTTCAATAATCTGATTCCCAGGGTGGCAGAGTTCTATGTCAAGAGGTGCATGATGTGCCATACTTATAGCACAGGAAAGGGTACCCTGTTTCAACAGGATATTTTGCACCCCCAGATCTGCCCTTTGAGGTCTTGCAACCAGTTGAGGTGGTTATGGGGAGGCCAGCAAATGTATGGGGTGTACCAAGATCAAGGACAATCTGACATTAAATTTACCATTCTTTTTGATTACTGTGTTGACTAAAGATTTGCATTTGATCCATTCACAGGTGAAGGCCAGTCTCTCTCCCAGTCTTAAAGGTCCAGGTCACAAGCTGAGGCCTAGAGACGGTGTCTTTACCCAACAGTTTCAGAGGCCCGTGCAAGTTTTCTTCACCACTCAGACTGCTGTTAAATGCACAGGGCACAGACACTGGATCCATGCCAATGACGTGGAGAAAACAAGCACCACTCCCTTTGCCTTATAATCAGTGGATAACAAGAGGAATACCTGATTCTGAATATGATCAGATCTCTCAGCAAGTGCTTTTTTAGGGATGGTGATCTTTTTGAAACATGGTGAAATGGTGTCATTGGAACAATAACTTGCTGACATCATGCCTGACCCAGATGAACAGATTCTTTTTGAACATCCTTACATTGTTCAGCCCTGATACAAAATGCAGCCAAGGGCCAAAAAGAACTATAGACTTTGATTGAAGAAACTATCTCTGGAGAGATAGCAACCCATGCCAGTGGTCAAGACCGCCAACGTCTGGACCAGTACATAACCCTGCCAGTGAGGCTTTGAAGCAAAAGACACTTGGGACTTAATGCTCTCTGATAGTGTAGTGAGGGAATTTTGGGAGAATTGAGATTACATTGCTGTGTTTCTGGCTGATCGTTACGCTACTCTTTGTTACCTTGGTAATCAAACAACAAATACTACAGTAAGAGGAAGGAAGGTTAAGAAACATACAGGTTGAATATAAAAGATTAGTATAGGGAATAGTATTAGGTGTTCTTCTGAAATAGGTATTTGTATATAGATTAGGTTGAAATGGGTAGAGTTGTCGATCTGCCATTAAGGCCCTTTGTGAAGTTTTTTTTTTTACCTATTAGGAGGAATAGAAGTACTTCTCCCGAATGCCCCCGCTAAAAGCTGACAGTTTTGGATTAGAAAGAGAAAAATAGGGATATGTGTATGTTTTCTATTGTTAGTATTGGGATGTTTGGTTCTATTTTGGAGACTTGAAACATATCACCCTGTTCATAGCATAGTGCCCCCTACTCCTACCGCATCTGAACATTATCACTTCACCTTGTCCTCTCTTAAGTATTCACTGCCAAATATAAAAGCACAATACATTTGTTCAATATTTACATAAAACACCCTTAATGTGAATTGAGCCACACAAAAGCTTCACCAAATAGCTGCAGAAAAACACCAGGAAAAAAAAAGCATGGACTTGGTCAGAATGGTTATGAGGTATTGTTTCTGCTTGGGGCTGGAAATTATTAATGGGAATATTGATTGTAAGAACCATCTTTCTCACCTGCTGTTGCTGCATTCAGCATGCCCCTGTGTTATGTACAGCTTATGTAGCTACTTGTAAACAGTATGTTAATGTTCATGAATTGAATAGAAAAATTATGATGCATACTGAAATATATGAATTGATGAATATTAATGTACACAATTATTACGTGTACCTCTTAGAATGGATACAGCACAGCTGAAAAAGAAGGGCTGTTAAAATGTAAAATCTGATTCTTTCATTTTTTTGATTAAGCTGTGCTTCATCCATTTTCACCCTTGCCCTACTTTCAGCCTGGCTCTCTTTTTGACACCGCAAATGTATAAACATGAGTAAAGAATTGCAGGTTGAGACATTGTAGGCTATGTAAACATGCAGAGTCCGCTTGCTCGAAGGTTTTCAGGCAGTGGTTAATCCTCAAGTAAAGTCTACTCAGAATAGCATATCTTGTTGTCCAGCTTTAGGACATAGCAATTGCACAAGACACTGAGGCTGTCGATTCCTGCCTTGCCTCATTTGTGCATTCTTTCCAAAGTTCTATTTACCTCTGGGTGTTCCTTGTTTGTGATCTTCTCTATAAAAACCCATGTAACCATTGTTCAAGTGTTCTCTCTCCTTGGATATCTTGATGGTACTTGTCGGATGGAGACCCATTCATGAATGATTAAATGACCCATGGTTTGACTTCACTCCAGTGTCGTTTCCTCCTTACTTGATAAGAACCTGTTGCGAAGTGGTGTGACCCTGCACCAGCAGATTATTAATAATTTGCTACACATGATGGAAAAGAAAAGAGAATGAAAACCTGAACTAGACTAGCTGCGGAGCAGCTTTAAAAGGCAGTTACAAACCCTCAGACAGATGACTGTAAGGGTGTTTTTAGGATTTAGGGGTAGGTAGGGGTATTGGGTAGGAAGGTTATTATAGGGTTGGGGTTAGGGGTATAGGGTGGTAAAGATATTTTTAGGGTTTTGGGATGGGTAGGGGCAAGGGGATGTAAGGGTATTTTAGGGATTAGGGACGGGTAGGGGTATACGGTGGTAGGAGTATTTTTTGAGTTTAGGGATGAGTAGGGGCAAGGGGTGGTAAGGGTATTTTAGGGATTAGGAATGGGTGGTGGTATACGGTGGTAAGGGTATTTTTAGGGTTTAGGAATGGGTAGGGGTATAGGGTGGTATGGGTATTTTAGGGTTTAGGGATGGGTAGGGGTATATGGTGGTAAGAGTATTTTTAGGGTTTAGGGGTGAGTAGAGGTATAGTGTGGTAAGAGTATTTTTAACAATATGGGGTGGGTAGGGGTATGGGTGGTAAGGGTATTTTTAGGGGTATGGGGTGGGTACAGAATAGGATGGTATGGGTATTTTAGGGTTGGGTAGGGGTATAGGGTGGTATGCATATTTTTAGGGTTTAGGGGCTGGTGTATATATATATATATATATATATATATATATATATATATATATATATATATATATATATATATATATATATATATATATATATATATAGCGTGCTGTGTGGGTGCTGATTGTCATTAAAAACCTGTGAAGCACGAGTTGGTGTCCGTGTGCTTTTTCCTCGCCGGTTGGAGGTGGGAGACAGCCTGTTGGATTATATATATATATATATATATATATATATATATATTCACTTAAAAAACCATAGGTTTCACACAGGTTATAGTTAGGTGGACATTTCACTCGTAAAAAACCAATGAAATTCCCCCGTTATAGTTAGTTCAGATAACTATAACTCGCGCGCCCGCAATCCACTGCTCATGACGTCACATATTACATCACTCATGACATGGTTAGTGGCATCACTCATGACATCACTGATGACATCATCCTTGTGATAGAGTGGCGGTCGCGCGAGTTATAGTTATCTGAACTAACTATAATGGGGGAATTTCAGTGTTTTTTTACGAGTGAAATGTCCACCTAACTATAACCTGTGTGAAACCTATGGTTTTTTAAGTGAATTTGCAAGGTTTTTTAAATGCTAATTCCTAACTATAACGTGTGTGAAACCTATGGTTTTTTAAGTGAATTTGTACGGTTTTTTAAATGCTAAGTTATGTATTTATTAATATATATATATATTTTTTAAGGTTTTTCATCGTGCGTGCACCGTGCGCGCACGGTGCGCTTCACGCACGGTGCGCGCGCTTTGGGCACGCGGTGCGCTTCGCGCACCGTGCACGCGCGTTGGGCGCCCACCCGTGCGCGCACCCCCCGATTTTTATAAAAGAAAATAAAATGTTGATTTCACCCATGGGGGTCCTTCTGTGACCCCCTGACAAAGGCTAGGGGGTCAGGAACTCGCTTCCCTGCCCCCTTTTCACGTTTTCCACCTTTTTCCCCCCTTTCCTTTTCAGTGCGAGAGACAAAAAGGCGGCCGACACTTCCTGATTTCACCCGATTCGAATGTTGACTGACATCTAACAACCAATCAGAATTTCGCTTGCGCACGGTGCGCGCGTATAGATATTTATATGATTTTAAATGCGATTTTCTCAGGAAATACTGAACAGATTGACACCAGACCTGCAAAAGGCACTTCCCTGACCTGAGGACTACCTCTCTGCCAAATTTCAAGTAATTCTGTTCAGCCGTTCGGGCTGTACCTTCGACTAAAGGTCCTATGGAAAAATGCATGGGGAAAACGCGTTTTGGGACCCCCCTTTTTTCTCGGCCCCAGCTTGACTAATCACCCCGAGACTTTCAGGGTAGGAGCTGAGCGGGGCGCACCATTAGTTTTGAAAATTTCGCGAAGATTCGTCAACCGGCGCCAAAGTTATTCAAAATAGAATTTTGAGATTTCCTATGGAAACACGGTCCTAACTATAACTATCTACTGGTGACCGCCAGTAGATAATATATATATATATATATATATATATATATTCACTAAATAAAACAAAGGTTACAGGAACGTTTTAGTTAGGTTCAGTTTTTACACATACAAAACCATACAAATTCAGTAGATATAACTTGTGCCCTAACTTAACTATAACTCACACATGCACAGTTTTCGCATCAATTTGGCAGTGATCTTATCAATGATATCATAGAAGATGTTATGAGTGATGTAATATGTGGAGTAATTAGCAGTGCATGGGGAGGGTGTGAGCTATAGTTACCTTAGGGCATGAGTTATAGTTAGTTGAGATTACACTAACTATAACTGCTGATTTTCTATGGTATTATGTGTGTAAAATCTGAACCTAACTAAAACGTCCCTGTCACCTTTGTTTTTCTTGTGAATTTCTATGGTTTGTTACATTTTATTTCCTAACTATAAAGTCCCTGTAACCTTGCTTTTTCAATTAATTTCTATGTTTTTTTAATGCAATTTCCTAACTATAACGTCCCTGTAACCTTTGGTTTTTTAAGTGGATTTCTAGTGGTTTTTTTTGCATAAAGTAATATTTAATTGCTATATGTTAACCCAACTGCCGCTGTGTATGGCCACAAGGCCTGGCCTGCGGCCACGCCCTGCAGCCATCCCCTGCATGCAGACAACCCACACAGCTCTGCTCCATGGCCTGTATTGGCACTGGGGACCCCAGCCCTCAACATTTCATGGGAAAGGGGGGCAAATGTCCCCCTACTTGGGCCAATTTTGGCACCGGGACCCCATCCCTTGGGACCCAGTGTATTTTTTTATTTAAAAGGGAGGGTGTACGTGGCCTTCCTCCCTGGGCCTCTTTGGCCCGAAGCACCCCATCTCCTGGGGCCCGGCCATATCGTAACCGGGGAGGGGTGCATGCAGCCCTCTTCCCTGGACCAATTTCAACCCCGGGGACCCCGCCCCAGTGCCCTGCACTTATTTAAATGGGAGGGGGCATGCAACTCTCATCTCCTGGGGCCCGGCCAACTAGGGGTGTACCCAGGGCACCCACCATCTCCTTGTTGGGGCCGCAGGGGCCCTAGGTCTCCCCCGCGGCCCCATATATATCTTACCTTTGTTATACTTACCTGTGTTGTAAAGGCATATGTGTGGTAAAGGCATGCACTTTAAAAGATTTGTGTTTCAAGGCATGCATGGTATTTCCCTGCGTTGTAATGACACACATCTAGGAGCTTGAGGGAAGGCGGCCCCAGATGAGTTAAGCTTAGTCTGTAGCTGCAGGCTTCATGGGACGTCCTCTGAGCCTGGGGAACAGCAGGACCACTCAAGGTACCACGGTTCTCAGGCATGTGGGCAGCAGAGTCGCTGCGACCACAACACAGCCTGAAATGAGCCAAGGCTCGTGTCTGGCACACACTTCCTAACCTTCAAATACATAAATTCAGGATGCGTGCTATACAAAAACATTGAGTGTTCCAATTAATAGACTATAGTGTGGCTCCATTTAGAATAAGAATCTAGGCCACATATAGAATGCACATGACAGCTCACTTTGACTCTGAATTAACTAATGACATTGTTGTGAGGGTGAAGGGCAGAAACGTTTCAAAGTTCAGGTTTAAAAATCACTTTTAATAATTATGTCTTAATGTATTGATTTTATTTGATGTCCTTAGGTGAAACGCTTCTGCATGTTAAAGAAATACACTTTTTGGAACTCTGAAGAGACTTTATCATACTTTTTATATGGTGTTTGTTGCATGATTTACATGCCAAGTATTTTCACGAATCGGCTTATTAATGAGCTCTTGGTGCCAAGCTCTGGCTCAACTCCCCCTGTTAATTTGCTGGCTTGCCCACCTCTAGTCAGAACACATGTCCATCCTAGCTAATTGATAGGCAGGCTGCAGCAATCTGGCAAGCTCTTGTCCTACTTTCATTTCACATTTCTCGACAAATCAAAAAATTAAAACACAAACTCAAATAATACAAGAAGAGCACACTTACAACACTGAAACACTGCTCAAAAATAATGCTGTTGTATGTGGGTGAAGTGTCTTTGATAAAAACAAATAAATGCATCAAACGCCCAGTTTCAGGGCAATTCCAAAGGTAGTTTAGTAGCATTTACCAATTGTCTGGATAGAACAGACTTCCACCATATTAAACAGGAAAGGTGCTGGTTAAGGTGGAGGCCACAAGGCATAACTAGGTCATCAATGTGCAGTCTCACAGTGTAAGGAAATGACTCTTTTTGTATGGTCACCTCTAAAGTTTTGGACTGATGTTACAGGTTTTTCGACAATCAGAGTGTACCGATATGCTAACCAGATCTCAGTGCCTGTGCCCTGGCCTTAAAGCGTGTATATATGACGGGTTTATACCCAATTGGCATAAGCTAACTTACTTGTAAGTCCCTAGTATATGGTACGCAGGGTACCCTGGCCTTGTAAGTTAGAGGGTCACCTCATGAACTGCAGCACTGACTGTGTCACTGTGGGAGTGACATGGTAAAATATGGCTCCTAATCTGCTACTGCAGACTTGATGGGCAGTTTTAAACTGCTAACTTGACTTAGCCATTTAAAGTAATGGCAAAGCCAAGTGCTTCCTTTTTAGGTCGAGCCTAGTGCAGCGCGCATGCACTGCCCTGCTCGACTTTATGTAAGGGGCTTCAGAAAGCTCAGCACACGCTTGTGCGTGTGGTCAGCTTTCATTACAGGCTATTGGGCTTTGCGTGCGTCTTTCTAAGAAAGACAGCACGCAATTGGGCAAAGGCGTGTGTGTGCATGTCCTGCCTTTGCTCCGCCCACGGCCTATTGCTTGCGGTTACCCGCACGGCCCACATCTGTTTTCAATTATCGTGCCCAGACACGGGCGCAATAATTGAAAAGAGATTGCTCGCTGTGGCGCGCGCGCACGCACCACTAGCGGGCTTCTTTTCAGTGACTTTATCGCACATGATGGCAGAGACGCGTTTGCTCACAGCTAGAGTAGCGATGCGGCCCAGCAGCCATGCCTGCACGAGCACGGGAGCGCCTTCCACTACAAAGGAAACAAATAGGCCCCCCCCCCAGGTCTCGTGGCGGGCATCGCCTCGCAGCTCTGAACTCGCTAAAACCAGCGATCTGCACTTCCGATAACAAAGCCTCCTCCCAGAAACAAACTGCAGGGGTCCTTCATCAGTGACTGCTGGCCCATGACCCTTGACCTTCGTCTGAAGGTTGTATGCCTCAGCTGCTCACCTGTTCAAGTAGTTAATGATTTTTTCACATCCCTCCTTCTGCCACCGTCTCTAAACAGACTTTATCTCTTTATTGCACATGATGGCGGAGACGCGTTTGCTCACAGCTAGAGTAGCGATGCGGCCCAGCAGCCATGCCTGCATGAGCACAGTAGCTCCTTCCACTACAAAGGAAATGAACAGGCCCCCCCAGGTCTCGTGGTGGGCATCGCCTCGCAGCTCTGAACTCGCTAAAACCAGCAATCTGCACTTCCGATAACAAAGCCTCCTCCCAGAAACAAACTGCGGGGCTCCTTCGTCGGTGACTGCTGGCCCATGACCCTTGACCTTCTTCTGAAGGTTGTATGCCTCAGCTGCTCACCTGTTCAAGTATTTAATGATTTTTTCACACCCCTCCTTCTGCCACCGTCTCTAAACAGTTTTTGGGTAAAATAATCCATAACAACCAGATTTGTGAATAGGCATATGAATACAAAGGGGGCTCCGACTTTTATCCTAGCCTAGTGTGCAGGTGCAGAATGCGAAAAAGTACAGTAAATGTGGATATGTTTATATGTAGTCTGCCTCACTGGGTTCGGCTATCGGCAGAGAATGGGACAGAAGTCGGAACTGGTAAGTGGAAAAGCGCAGAATCACTCAGCGCCAAAGTACGGTAGCCGTGATTAGCAGCCAGCCTCGGCTAGTTTCTGTGTTGGGGTGCCAGCAAAGGCCCGGTGGGTCAGGAGCCCCCGCCACCGTGACTGATTCATGTAACGGGGGTGCTGCGGGCTCCGCCACTTACTTCTACCACCCCTCCCACATCTCTTATACAGTTATATTCACAGAAACGTATCACTATTAATATTTTCAGCAACGACTGACTCTTTAACGCTGGGTGGTTGCTTTCGGGTGTGTGTAGATCATGAACAGCTCATTCTTTCATCATTCCATGAACGGATGTTTCGAGGTGCGGATTATAAATGTGTGGGTGAGGTGAGTGCACAGCTAAACGGAAGGTTAGGGTTATTGTGTGTGCCACTGACAGAACCCGGTGGAGGGTATTTCTGCTGCATACATTGTTGATAACACCCATGCCCGATAGAGGGGTGGGCAGCGAGGGAAGACATTTAAGTGGCGTGTCATGATTCTAAACTACAATGCAAATACAGGTGTGTAACTGCAATGTGTCAATTCATGAAACACATCCGTGGTACAGCTCGTGTGTAAAGTGAGTATAAACGATAACACCTGGCACATAGGAAGCAGGCCTGAAGAAACATGAACTGAACAGCAGAACTACTGGCACTGTGCAGTTCTTGTGATAAGTATTGCTGGTGTCCTTGGAACGGAAACAAGCATTGGCATAGCCAATAGGTCTCACCTTTGGGACCTTATAAGTGTTTAGCCATGCAACAGTTGATATTGTTGCACCAAGGATATTGTGCTGGATAACTAAACACTTATAAGGTACCAAAGGCGAGACCTATTGGCTATGCCAATGCTTGTTATTATATGTAAGTAGCCTCTAAAGTAGGCCTAGCGAGCCCTAAGACAGGGTGCTGTATATTAAGAAGTGGAACATGTATTTCTACAAGCTCAAACAGTGAAAATCCACAATTGCTTTTACTGTGGAAAAGGCTAGCAGCCCCATTGGCGTGTTCAGAGTTGCAGACAAATAAAGTCGATTCTGTACGTTATAAAACAACTCCTCACATTAAGCCCAACTTGATGCCCAAGTCAAAATCAATGTAACTTGTTGCAGTGTGCAACTTCTACAAAGTAGCCACTCTGTTGCCCTAAATCCTCTGTGCCCGTCCACGGTTACACACGGGGTCTGTCCCTGAAACAGCTAACTGCTCTCCAGGGGAGACATGCAAATAACTCCCAGAAATGGAGACAATAGAAGCCTGTGCGGGAGAGAGGTGTTACTTCTCCCTGGCATAAACCCACATGGGTGTTAGCACAAGAGGCGAGCTTCAAAGGAGAAGCCGCCTTTGAAGGGCAAGTGGGGAACAGTTGGGAGAAGGCCTGCCCTACTGTTTAGGTCGACAGCTGGCACTCAAGAAGAAGGGAAACCACTTGCCAAACCGTTTTTTCAGGATTGTGTAGCCCCCTTGGTAGCCACACCTCTGGGTTAGGCTAGGGAGCTCTACATGTCATGAGAAGGGTTCTGCCACATTGGAAGTTGGCAGAATGGAGATGTCTGAGATAGCCAGATGCCACAATTTGCAGGATGTTTTATCAGGAGGGAGGGAACCTAGTAGCCCATTGGTTACTCAACATGACATACCCTGAGGGCACTTACTTTCTGGGAATATTAAGGGCTCCCTAACCTCAAATCTCGATTGACTGGAGAAGAGGACCAAAGAAAGAGTGCCCTGCTAGACCAAGGACCTGGCGAAGAGAGGCTGCACCGACGTGGACTGCACCTGCTGAACCTTGTGGCTAGCAAAGGAGAAGGGACTGTGCCGGTTGTGACCTGCTTGTGGAGAAGGCAACTCCTGAGCCCAGCCAAAGCAAAGAGACTCCAAGGATTCATTCGCTGATCTCTTGTTCGCAGCACAGCGCCACAACAGCTGAAGAAGCTTGCTGGGGTGAGTTGGTAGCCCAAATCTTCTAACCGATGCTCCTCGCTGCTGTGCAGCACCAAGGCCCAGAAATCTACATTCAAAGTTGCACCCGAGCCTACTGGACCCAGGAGAGTCATCGGAGCGCAGATTGGTTGCTTTGAAGGCGGGATACCGCCCAAGGAAGGATTTGCCCATGACTGCGATACTGGGCGAGTGGCAGCCCAAGGGTGACTGGACTTGTGCCAGGACGAGAGGTTATCGACCCCTGTGGCCAAGATCGCCTCACCAAGCCAGTGGACCGAGGACTAGCCACAGGAAGACCCCCGTATACTGCATTGCATCCACAGCATCCTTGAGCATCTTCAGTATCCTGTATCCCTTGCATCAGGACGACTTCCATAGGAGTCTATGGCAAGGAGATAAAAGTGTCTGGAACTCACTGAAAACTGCTTCTTCCTTTGAGGTAACTGTTCCTGTGAACGTTGCTGGTTCCCCTGGCTGGCTCCCTGCCAGAGTAGGTCATCTAAAGTAACTGCATTGATACTTATCCAAGTTTTTCTTGAAAAAGTTTGTCTGTCAAATTTGGCGAATTTGCCAATGCTTGTTCACTATTAAGTAACAAGTGGATATTTACTATAACCTGTAAAATTTGTATCTCTGGAATCCTCCAGTGGATCTTTTTCATTTTAGTATCTAAACATACATATAAATACAGTCTATTTTTAGGTCTCGCCTGGCGTTGGCAGCGCGCATGCGCGGCCCTCACCATGCGAGGGCCTCCTGGAATCAATACGGATTTCGAAGGGGACTTGAAGCCCCGTCCCTTCTTTCCATTAGCTTTCGTCATAGCTTATGCAAAACGCAGCCTTTCTATTGTGAAGGAGGCTTTTTAATCCCTCCTTGTTGCCGCTCTGTCCGCTTTTTGCCCCGCCCACCGGGACTGGAAGCTTTACTCGCGGCGTGAGACGGTCTCCTTCATTAGCCGGGACGCACTATATTTTTCACAATGGCGACAGCTTGTTATTAGTTCTCAAGATATGGTCACCCTACCACCTCCCGCTTTCTTTTTTCTTACACGCACTTTCTCCTTGTTCTTAGTTCTCAAGATCTGGTCACCCTACCACCTCCCGCTTTCTTTTTTCCTCCACGCACTTTCTCCTTCACCCGAATTTTATCAAAACTCTTATCGGTGCATCCTGGTTTTATCCCCTGTCGCCCCCCTTTTCTGCTCTTACTCCTCCATGTACTGTGAACTCGATATTACCTTCCCCCCCATTTCTGCTCTTACTCCTCCATGTACTGTGTACCATCCCGTTAATATCCCTAAGTTGTTTCTCCCTCCCCCTTCGTTTTATGTGTCTAACTGTCGCCCCGGTTCTTTTTTCTTATGATTTATTTAACCCCCGCCTCCTTCCGTGACCCCTCCTTTGTGCTTCTTCGAATCAGATGCCGCTGCGGGCAGCCCTATCTCTGCCGCCGGGTTCCTGGCAACCCGTGCAGAGAGGCCCAGGAGAGCCTGTGCTACCACCGCCGCTCAGACACCACGGTGAGTGCGAAAGAGCACGAGACGCTAAGGGTAAGCCCAGTGCTGGGAGGGAGGGTTAACAGCTCCCACTCCCTGTGGGTGAGAAGGCCCAGCCTTCCTTGAGGGAAGAGGGTATCAGGCATACCAGGACAGAGGCCCCTGTGTACATATCAACACCACAAGGGGGCTTCCTAGTACCAATATCTGCAATACCTTTAGTCTTCCACACGCCCCTAAACCGGGTTGGAATTATCACCGGTTCCATGGGGCCTGCATAACTTCTTATCCACTCAAAATACAGCCCTGATGAGTCACGGGACCTCTCCTAGTGACGAAACACGTGTCGGCTGGCTTTGTTTTGTTCAACATAGTCGTTGCTTCAATATAAAGAAACTTTTCGAACTTATACTGGCGTCGACCACTGCATTTATAGAACGCTTTGAGACTGAATTTAACTCTGTAATATCCTCATCACGTGTGCCCAGGACAGTGTCCTCTGTGTATCATTCGCTATAGACCACAGGCGCCTGCACCATCCTGCACGCACACTGTGCGCAATTCCCAAAACTTTTCCCGCACCTGGACTCCACAAGGCCCACCGCCAACCCAGCGTCTTTACCCCGCCACGCCTCCGGACACTGGATCTCCACCTTTTCGTAACCCCAGGCATCATCTTTCACTCCACCGCCTCGGCGCACCCGCCCCGGCCTGTCGTTCTGATCACGCCACACAGCTTTATTCTAGCCTGCATCCACCGTTATTCATCCGCATCTCATCTCCAACGCGGCGTGCTTCCTAGTGCCGATATCCGCAATACCTTAAGTCTTCCACACGCCCCTAAACCGGGTTGGAATTATCACCGGTTTAATGTGGCCTGCATAACTTCTTATCCACTCACAATACAGCCCTGATGAGTCACGGGACCTCTCCTAGTGACGAAACACGTGTCGGCTGGTTTTGTTTTGTTCAACCTAGTCGTTGCTTCAATATAAAGAAACTTTTTGAACTTATACTGGTGTCGACCACTGCATTTATAGAACGCTTTGAGACTGAATTTAACTCTGTAATATCCTCATCACGTGTGCCCAGGACAGTGCCTAAAATATTTTTGCAGTTAGCCAATCTTTTTTTCATTGATGAGGGCCCGGCAGTTTTGCCAATGCTTTTTTATTTTATTTTATTTAGTGCGTTCAGCCCGTTGGAATAAGTCACTTTTGTTAATATTTTTGTAAATCATCAAAGACTGAAAAATGCTTTAGTTTGCTTTCAGCCTTGGTGTAGTGTGACTCGCATGCAAAAGATCATCATTTAAAGTAACCACGTTTTTGTTACGGAGATAAAACACTATATTTGGATCATTAAAACAGGTTTTTCTTTTGTACAGCCACCTGCATCTGCCTTTAGTCCTCAAGTCCTTTAAAGTAAAGCAACCTATTATTGGCCACTTTGTTGTTCTATTTTTTGCATTTTGATTTGAATAAAACATGTTACCATAAATAATAGTTCTGGCATATACAGTGGGCGATCGATGTGTGCCCACACTATTACCATTAGCTGATGGGCATTGAGCTAGCACCGGTGCTTCATTAGTAAAACAAGAAGTGCCAGGGCCCTCATCAGTAGGCCACTGCACTTCGCACCACACATTGCCCCTCCCATCGCAATCTGAACGCAGCTGTGCCCCCACTACCGAAGTTGCTTCTTGGCGACTCACATTTCAGTTTCTCTGCTGTATTGAAGTGTTTGAGAGGATTGTTCAGGGCATGCAATGCAAGAACCTTTTGGGCACGGTTTTGGGTGGGGGGGGCTCGTTTTGGTCAGAGATTGCGCTCAATCGTTTAACGCAATTCGACCATTTCTTAATTAAGTACGGGGTCTGGCCTTGATTTGACTGACCAAAACTGTGTGATTCTCACCATGTGACGTCACCTAATTGCTCCGAATTTTTTATTCTCAATATGTGCAACAAAAAAAATGAAATGTCTAAGACCCCACTTGACATACATGACCCTCATTTGTCGACCCCGACAAATGTTCTGAAGAAGTTCCAGTGCATACAAACACAAGCATTAAAAATGCAATCGGTCTCGCCTTTCATTAAGTTAAAGCCATTTGCTTTGCTATACGATACCATTAGCAAAGCAAATGGCTTTAACTTAATCAAAGGCAAGACCTATTGCATTTTCAATGCTTGTTATAAACTGGTATCAGATTTCTTGAGGCTATCATGCATTTCCTAAGCAATTGTTCTGGTGCTGCTTAGATGCTTTACACTTGTTCCTTTGTGTAAGCCTGAGTGCTCAGAGACACAGCTACCCAGGTTTGAGCTAAAGGTTTAACAAAATAATCTACTGGTCCTACAGGGGTTGGTAAGTGTATTACACAGTGAACTTGAACAACCACACCATATAATACACCCCATTTCCTCACTGGCTGCTACTGCACTCCTTCTTTACAAGTGTAAACAGAAAAGGCACAAATACACTTCCGAAAATATATCTTCTTGCTTTTTTAAGTCTAGTTTCTGCCAGAGCACATGTCAACAATACAAAAAACATATACCAAGAGAGACTTTGGGTCAGCCACCTTAAACCATTGACTTATTTGGGTCAGTTGTCTTCAAAACAGATGGTGCAACCTCAACGCAAAATCTAGGCCTCAACTAATACATTTATGTTCATTTTTAAAACCCTGCCACAAAAAAATTGGCAACAAGGAGAAGCATGGTAGTAGATCAGTTCTGCTTAATTGGTTGTAAAGTTTAAAATATTTTATGGGGTTTAGACATGTCTCAGAGAATAATAATGGTGAGATAACTCTGGAAGCTAACGCATTTGTTGGAGAGATCTGTGTTTTGTGTAGTCCTAGATTTGAATCAAAGTAGCATATATGGTTAATGTGTCTCCTGCAAAGCACATCATGTAACATGCAGATGACAGATTTGTATTTTATGTAGATAGGTAAGTGGGTTACTGCTTTGAACACAGAGATCATTTTGTTACTTGCAGTTCATAAATGGCAATCCTTCTAATATAGCACAGTGACTCCTACACCTTGAAACCCGCACTGTCTCATGTAACACACCTTGTACATTGATTTACTCATTTACATGATTGTCAATGTATAATGTGTGAGTTAAGTAAAGCGCTCTGACACCCTGCATCGGGATGAGTAGCGCTACAAATAAATAAAACAATGCTATTTAAATTATTTGAGCAAATACTAGGACAGACCAACACATCTGATTTTCTTACAGTGCATGCACTTATATACAGAGACTGAACAAAGTCAAGAGCATGCCCCTATTAAGTACCTGTGAAGAGATAACAAGCTGTGAGCCTTTGTTTCCCCTCTGTTGCATTTGCATTTAAGTGTGAGGTTCCAGGCCACCTCCAGTCAGGATACTCGATCAAAGGTAGGCCTGATGGCCCCTTCACTTCGTCTTTATCTTTGGCCCAGATAGAGGTAAAAATAAAAAAGCCCCCCCTTGTGCCTTCATGTTGCTGCTGGGAATGGAAAGCAGACAACGTGCAGACGCTGCTGAATGTATCCGGTGTCGGAAAACTACACCAGGACAAATTCAGCATATTTCTGTGGGGTCCAGCTTCTTGGCAGGGTGGAAGGCGTCCACCCTGTGAAAATAGTGGATGGACGCTGTGTACCCACATGTACCCCCGACTTGTGCCCTGTGCACAAACATAACATTTTGCTCCTAAGAGTTATTTTACATCTATATGTGTTTTTGCTCTCTATATGCAAGTAGTACTCCAAAAGGTGTTTACACACCCAGTCATCTATTCATCTTGTTATCCAGGCTTTATGTGGGCCTGGTCCTGCTGGTGCTCAGCACTGGCAGCTCTAAAAAGCAGGTGCGGAGACGGGTCCCTATAGGGCTCTCTATTTTTGCCCTGGCTTCATCCTCAGGGTGGGGGAAAAAAATCTTAACTTTGCAGCAGTAGCTTTCTTCACTGCCTTTGATGTAGCTTCAAAGATACTCGTTATAGTTATTTTACAATCTTATTTCAAAACTGAAGCATGTTCAATATTATATTCAAAGAAGCCATAGTTGTTGCCCATTTATCTTATGCAACCAACAACCATTGACAAAGACAACAGCCCTGGCTTGTTGTAGGTATAATGTTACTTGTATTATATATCTGGATGCAATGACAGAAACAACAAAATACCAGTCGGGCGGCACACTATGCTAAGCACAGATTTTTAGTTTATGTGTTTAAGCCACGCCCCTAAGTACATCGGCCACGCCCCTTTGAGACTCCCCAGTTTTTTCATCCCACGTAAAGCTCCCTTATCTAACCATGGATGTATTCATCCATGCATGCATACATACATCAAACGGACATCCAGCGTGCCTGCACCTGCCCATGTGAATTGTCTGACTACACATGCATTTTTGTCTGTATACTTGTAGTCTCTGTGCGTGCGGCTGGGCATGATCCGTGTGCATATGGGCCCTTTTATCTGTGCTTTCCATTTGTGCATATCATTATATATATATATATATATATCCATTAAAACGAAGAACACATAAAACAAGTCAGACCTGTTAGCTTTGCCAGTGCTTGTGTTTGATCAGTGCCACGCTAAGAAAACTCATTTTAAATAACACATCCGCCCTAGGATCTTGGGGCACAAGTGTGCCACCTGGCCTCAACCTAAGCCCAACTGTGGAGTGTATAGGCTACCATTTCATTAACCACCTGAAAATATAGTCAGTACCAGGTAAAGCAATCTTTTGAGCCAGGGTATAAATAAAATCTCAACAAGTGAAAACAACAAACAAGAAGCCGTTCGACTCATTTAGCTGCCATCGCCTGCACTCCAGTCTACGTGTTCATCTGTGCTTGAGTACAGAGTCCGCAGCACACAGTTCACTACATCTTCGCGTGCCTCACCGCTGTTCTAAGTCCAAGGGGTGCTGGTTGAACATTAAAACTACGAATTCTCTTGCAACCCTATTTAAATCGTTGCCCAAGAAAAACTGACAGCACATTGCAGGGTTTAGCTTCCCAGCGATGCGACGCCCTCACCGTTCTTCTTCTCTGCCGTGCAGTGCGCCGCCGGCGCCTTGAAGTTTGTGGTGCGGGCAAAAAGTCACTTCCGGAAAGGAGGCAGGAAGCATCCCCATCATGCCTCAAATTGTAGTTCCTGATGTGGACTCGGAGACAGAAATTATTCTGAGACTACGATGAACCTAAATACTGCAATGTAAGCAGCACTTACAAGGTAAGGTCTTAATTAAATAACAAAACGATATGTTTTGAATGTATTATTGCAACTTGTATATTTGTAACTCCAGCCACTAGTATCTGTAGTAGATTTATGTACTTACTACCATTCTTATGTCAATTTAGAGTTTATCTGTTTGTATCTTTTCATTGAGTTAATTTGCAACTTTTATATATGTTGCTGTAACCGCTAGAATCTGTAGTAGACGTTTGTACTTACTACCATTCTAATGTGAATTTACAGTTTTTCTGTCTGTATCTTTTATGTAACTCATATACTCTGAAGTGCTTATATAATGTAACTGGTCCTTTTGTAAAGCTCTCTGACACCTTCGGGTAAAGTTTGCACTATATAAAAACGCATTAAATAAATAAATAAATACATTATTTATTTAAAATTCTTCGCAACATGGTCGTATACAGCGCCAGGGGGAAGAATTGGAGAAAAAAACGAAAGCATATAAACACATAAACATTCAACGCCTCGACAGGGGCAGTAAGCGCTATATAAATTCAATTACATGCACAATTGAAGACATCAGTTTAGAGTATCTTCTTAATGCTGAGGCTGTCATGCTTATTGCAGAGCACAGACATACATTTCGTATGTAATAAACCCAAGGGCACAAAGCTCAACAGCTTTTCCTTTGATTGTGGTATCTTGGTGTTATGAGGATTCTTACTTGTTCTGTATGAGTTTGAGATCCTATTTATAGGTCTCGCCTATCAGACCGCGCAAGCTGTCTGGTTGCGAAAGCCCTACAGTGGGCTTACAGTACACCCATTGCTTACCATTGGTTGGCTTTATTGTTTCTCTATTTCCATGGTTTTCATTCTATGTCTTGCCTTCCTCTTCTTGTGTTTGACCCTCCCCTGGAGCATAGCCTTTTTACAATCCTTTTTATTGACTGACTTGATTCCTTCCACTGCTCACATTCAAGCGGGGTAGCGTAAACCCAAGAAGGACACTCAATATAGTGTGGAACCCGCGAATCGCGCTGCAAAAGCTCACTAGGGGAGTGTACGACGGGGGGCTGGCCCTTCCAGACGTCCGGCTTTACTACTGGGCCTCCCAGCTGCAGGTGGTCAATGAATGGGTGTACGCAGTGGGGTCGGAACCGGCGTATAGGGTGGACCGACAGGTTATGCCAGGGGGCAATTGTGAGCAGCTCTTGTACTCGCGGAAGCGGTGTAGGGACCTCCCATCCCATACCGGGGTAGTGATACAGTGCTGGAGGGAGGCCAACAAATTCTTGGGGTGGGCAGGCACCCTTACCGGTAGGACACCGCTCTGGTTCGGAGTCCAGCTGACAGAGGTCTCGAGACTGTCAGGCTTCAGGGGGTGGCGGCTGATTGGGATCGACTATCTGGGTGATGTGTGGAAGGGGGGTGCCCCCAGATCCTTTGACTACCTCCAAAGGGAGTACCATATGCATGACACCCAACGGTATCAACACCTGCGCCTCACTCATGCCCTGCGCTCCCATATACATTTGGGCTCTTCGCTCCCGGAGTGCTCTCCCCTGGAGGACAGGCTCCTGCTTGACCCTATCCCGGGCAAACTAACTGCTACCATCTACCGTAAACTGATCAACAACATGCCAGACCCCTTGGTGTCCCTGCGTGAGAAATGGGAGGAGGATATTGGTGGCCTGGAGAACGAGGACTGGCAGGAGGCCCTGCAGGGCCCCCGTGAAATTGCCATCTGGACGCGGTTTCGCCTCGTACAATTTAAAATTCTACACAGGGTTTACTACTCGCGTACCCACTTATACTCCTGGGGCAGGACCTTGTCCCCCCTGTGCGTTCGAGGGTGCCAGGAGGAAGGCACGTTCTTTCACATCCTGTGGGAATGCCCGCATATTGTGCCATTCTGGACCAAGGTGGCAAACACAATGGCGACGGTGGTGGGAGCACCGGTCCCACTGGAGCCCCGGTGGCTGCTCCTGCTGATCCGGGGTGCCACGGACTGGTCCAGGTACCACGAGATTTGGTTGGCCACAGCGGCGGGGGTGACAAAACATAACATCGCGAGCAGCTGGGGCGCGCCCGCCCCCCCACAATGGGACCAATGGCTCAAAGACCTGGATTGGTGTCAGAGGGCAGAGGAAACTATCTATAAGTCCAGAGCTTGTGTGAAGAAATGGAGGAGGGTGTGGGGCCCATGGGGCAAGTACCGAGCCTTGGGGGGGGACAGCAGTAGCGGGCCCCGTTGGTAGTCCCTTTGATCCTCATTTGTGGAATGTCATGTTGTTGGTTAAAGTGCCTTCTGATCACTGCTATGTAATGTATGAGACCTTGAGCAAAGTTAATAAAAAGAATTAAAAAAAAATAAATAGTGTGGAAAAGGCCCATTTACTGAAGCAGGTATGCATTACAATTACATACAACCCTGGCATATGTCTTAAAGGCTAAACTAGTTGACATCATTACCCATCACCCATCAATGTACAACCACCCAGAAATTCGCCCACCCCTAAACTGCTACTCTGCCCAAGGGCAACACCTTTTAACCCACTTCATCTTGATTTCATAACTATTTTCCAACTCTTCCAGACCGCACACCCCCGTAGCCCCTTCAGGTGACCCGCCCGACCTGTAATAAGTTCAACCATCAATGCATCCTCAGTCTGACATCTTACCATCTGCCCATAAACAGCGCACCTGTTCATCAGTGACTAAAAAACAAAAACTTGTATTTCATACACACCTGCCTCATTAAATACAGACCTGCCCATGTGAAAAGAACACCCTCTAAACTAACAGCTGCAACAGTTACACGTTTATTCTATTTAGCACAGTTACTTAAAACCATTGCTACAAAATGTCTCCTTACATATCATCAATTTTTTAAATATTAAAACCAGTTAAAAATCAATACAAACTAATTGATGTTCGCAATACATTGAAAAAATAAACAGTTATTTAGCAGCGTCCGACCTTTCCTTGTCAGCTGTATTGCTGTTCTGTCTAGGCATTTTCTTCTCCACTTGTTTCAAAAATGTTACAAAGCAGCAGTTAAGCTGCGTGTCCCCGGGTGCAAAACACATCAGCACAGCCTGTCTCCGTGTGCGGATACCTCTCTGATTAAAAAGTGGTTTTAAAAGCTGTTACCTTTCCTTTGTTAGTTCTTTGCATGTACAGAGAAGGTGCAGCATATCTTCTTGCGATATACCACATAGGCGACAGGTAAAATCAGATTGGTTTTCCAGCCAGTGTGGAAAGTGCTTTATGCATGGCAATAGGCCTAATCTGTATTTTAAAATGTTAATTTTAGTATATTTGGCAAACCCCAAGGCTAGATACTTTTGTGCAGCCAAGGAGGAATACGAGCTCAAGATCATCCAGCCGTGCGACCTTCTTGTTAGGGCTGCCTTGTCTTCAATCCAAGATTGATTCTTTACTATTTTCTTTGTTGCTTTTTTAAGGAGGCAGTGACTTGTTGGAGTTACCCAAAGATCGGTAAGACATAAAGTGGACAGAGTAGTTGCTAAGTATTTTGCCGCTGGTGATGCTTCTTTCTGTTGTAACTCAGAGCACAAATGCCAATAAAGGGTGCCTGGTTTGGATTTCTTTACTTTGTCCCAGAAGATGACTATCGCACCTTTTATTGCAATGGTCTGTTTTTGAACACCAAACTCGAGCCTCATTTGTGCTGGGGAGGCTCGTGTTGGTAAAACAAAAATTATTCTATGCACTTTTGCGACCACAACATCCAAGAGCGTCAAGTCCCTTCCCCTCTGTGCCTCGCTCCCATAGGTTATTGTAGGTAGAAGTTGTGCCCGTATAACTTCAACCAATGGGGCAGGTGAGGGGCCCTTCAGTTTGGAGTTTAGCTTTCTCATTGAGGCAGCTAGGGCTATACCCTTCCTTTTAATTGTATCCCTTTGGGTTACAAAATGCCCACCTTTGTCGATAATCACCCCCAGATATTTATACTCTGTAACTGAGTCAATGCGAGTCATGTCTCTAAACCAACCTCTTTTCTTAAGGCTCTTTTTAATTGTCATGGTTTTGGTTTTTTCCAGGTTAATATTTAAATTGTTAGCCTCAGAGTACTCAAACGTGATATGATGCTGTAGACCCACCTTCGTTTGGCTGATCAAAATTAAGTCATCAGCGTAAAGTAAGCATGATAGTACTAGGTTCACAATCTTTGGAGAGTGTGAATTACCGGCATTTAATAGCGGGATCAGATCTGCAAGAAACAGATTGAATAGCGTCGGGGCAATACGCAGCCTTGCTTGAGGCCTTTCGTTGTTGGGAATTTCCTCGATAGAGTTGACCCGTCACCCAGCTTTACTTGAACCCAGGTCTGAGTATGCAGATTAATTAACAGATTCAGTAAAGCCTGGGGAATGCCCCAGCCTGCCAGTTTCGACCACAATCTATGACGATTTACATGATCGAAAGCCGCCCGGTAATCAATAAAGCACAAATATAACGGCATTTTTTTAATCTCGGCCTTATCAATTAACAGAGCCATAGTTTTTATGTTTGTTATGGTCCCAACAGATTTGGAGAAGCCAGTTGGATTTAGGGGGATGATCGAGTTATTTCCATAAACAGAGGACTGAGTGCTTTCGCCCAATATTCTGTATCTAGTTTGTAAAGCACAGGTGGAATTCCATTGGGTCTCGGTGCCCCTTCTTGCCTTCCCTTCTTGATGTAACAGTTGATTGATTTCATGTAATCATTTAAGGGTGTGACTCCCGGTGATTAGCCTTCTGCTAGAAACGGGGTAACGGGGTGCAGAGCGGGTAGGCCAAACTCCAGGGCATTGTGTAAAGCATCTGCGCAGCACACTCACAGGCGACACACCAGGCACACTACAAAAAGAGGCCACACCAGGTGATGTAAAAATAATTTGTGCATTGTGAAATAAACACGTCAGAATGTAATCACAGTTACATATGCATGGTGCCAACCGGCACTGGGTAGCAATTTACACAGAGATTATTTATAGGGCAGCGCCAATCGGGCCGCTGCCAAAACCATCGCTCGTAGAAAGGGATGAAGGTAAAATCCATCAATAATAAATGTATATCAACGAGTAACCTCTGGCAAGATCGTGCATTTAGCGTCAATGCAATAAACATTAGACATAAACCTAAAGCATCAATACATTAGCACAAGGCATGACAACCTCATTAGGCATAGTGTGCAGAACACCAACACTATACACATTAGAGGCAGAACATTAGGTATCAACCTCAGGCCTAGACCAGCCATGTAGTCATTAGGGAAAAAGCATTATGCATCTTATTGACGTAAGTCCCATTGCAGAAGAAAATCCCATTAGGGCTAGGCATAGATCACACTAGTATAAATCACATGAGCATTAGGCATAAGAATAAAGCATCATTGCAGTAGCCTGAAAACATGAGCCACCCATTAGGCCAAAAAAGACATTAGGCATAACTCCATTCAGATGAGGCCTACACCATGAGCATGAATCACATTTGCATAAATCAGATTCGGACTAAACATATGCATGTGACATAGTATGACATTCATGAATAGCACAGTAACCCAAGTACCCTCCATCACTGCTCTAGGCATAACCAGATAAAGGTAGTAGGCATAGCACGGGGCATCTCATTAGGCCTACATTCCAACACCATTAAAAGTGTAACAGCCAGCAGCTACTGGCAAGACCACGCACGTGAGCCTAAATCACTTTAGGCATATCTCAAGTTAGCATTAGACATGACCCTCATTAGCATAAATGTATTAGGCATGAAAACAGTACCTCATCTCAGGCATGCACCTTAGGGATGAAAACCCCCACAGCATGAAGCAATCCACATGAAATCAGCAGGCCACACCACGTGACCCCAACAATGCACAAACTGGAGCCCCCATTCCGGAGACTCTCATGCGGAGGAATGCCCAACCGTGGCAGCTGCCCACTGTCCAGCGGGGCAGTTGAGGAAAAGAAATGCAGCGCTGTCCGTGGGATGCAGGACTAAGAGTCCTGGGGGCTGGAAAACAGTTGTAGCACTTCACGAGGCGCTAGACAGCAAGCAGAGCACAGTCAATGCAAATATAGCACTCTGGCAGCACAGCGCTGCAGGACTCTACTACCTTCTTCTCCTGGGCAGGGGCTGGAGGCAGCACTCACGAGGCGCTAGATGGCTCATAGTCCCAGGGTCCCACCCGAGGGAGTAGCGCCCATGCTCCTCACCTCCTTGGAGTGAAGGCAACCAGAAGATAGCGCTCACGGGGCGCTAGGCGGCAGGAAAGTTCTTAGGGGCTTGGATAGTGCTGCCGCCCTCACAAGGCGCTAGGCAGCAGGAAGAGCCCAGTCACTCCAAATATAGGGCCCACGAGGTGCTAGGGGAACTTGCAGGGGGACTCCCTCACCAGACATCCGCAGCAGGATCCACGCTCCTCCTCTCTTTGGGGATGGAGATAGAGCGATATGACAGCACCACGCTGCAGGCGTCAGCTCCTCTTCTGGCAATCAGGAAAGTAGTGCCTCCCAGGCGCTAGGGAGCTGGAGAGGATCCAGAGTCCCACACATGGAAGTAGTGCCCACACTCCTCACCTCCTGGGAATACAGGCAGTCCAAGTATAGCGCTCACAAGGCGCTAGGGCAGCAGAGCAGGCAGGCCAGGCCGGGCAAGATCAGCAGACAGTGGGCACTCATCAGTACAGGACAGCAGCTCCTAGAAGCAGTCATCTCCCATAAAGTGGCACTCCTCCTGACATAGCAGTCTTCACTCCAGCAAAGGCTCTCACTGGCCCTGTGGACGGCAGAGGGGTACAGATGGGCTCAGGGGCCAGCACACATGCCCTTGCGGCGGTACCTCCTGGCAGAGTGTCCCCTCTCAATCAAGTCCACGTTCAGTCTGAGCACATGGAGGCACAGCTCCTCTACAAATCCACCCCTCACCCCACCTTCTAGAAAAGGCCAGAAGCTTCTAGAAGGCTCTCTGGTAGTTCCAGTCCCAACTGTCACTGTGGGGGAAGTGTAGAGCACCCTACCTGCCAGGCTTCCCTCCAAAAGCTGGGGGTGCTGGGAGACAGACAACTAGACTGCCAACCCACCTCAGGGAGGCAGCACAAAGCACACAGCAATGGCGTCCATTTTAAAAGTGACATTTCCTTCACTGGTGAAAATGAACTCACGTACACCATTGCGCAGCTTTTATTATTTTCATTCCACACCACACATGGCCTCTAAATTTTCTACCATGGGGGGGTACCTAGGGTAAGCCTATGTAAGACAGAAAGCACACACACTTTGCACTGCTAACCAGCGCCAAAGTGTCCAACATCCTGAACCCACCAATTCCATCACAGCGAAAGGGCTAGGGAAAAGGCAAAAAAGTTCAGGATGACCCCGCAAGCAGGGCCAAGTCCAACACCTTCATACCGTTTCTCTCATATTGCATTTCCCTCGTTGGGTTTATGTTTCAAGGTGATAGGCCTCTGTGTTGAATCCATGCTAGTTTCTGTGTGCAATAAGGGTTTTTTCTTGATGAAAGTGATTTCCAAGGTAAATGGCCCAATCTTCCTTGGATATATTTGAAGACAGACCCTTGTGCATTGGGTGGGTGGATCTTTTTATTGTTTCCCAGAATCTCGCACTGTTTTTTATCTTGGAATCCGCATGTAGTTTCGCCCATAGAATATCCTCATTGTCATGCCTGGCTTCCCAAATTACTTGCTTCAGCTGTGTTTTCTGCTGTCGCAATACAGCTAGTTTTGAGTTGTTGGTTGGAGACTGGCGCACCTGCTGCAGGGAGTAATTAATAATATTTTTGATGGATTTTTTCTTGCTGTTTTGCGGCATGGTGAAGTTAGTGTGGCCTCTATAACCATGCTGTGATTTAGATTTAATTGGGGCGAAGAAAGATGTTGCCAAGGCATTTGTATAATTTGTCCATCTCTCTATTTCATTGTCCCCTTCCCCTGATTCAAATAGAAGTTGTGTGAAGTATAAGCTCCTGAGGCTGGTGATCACTATCAGCTTTGTCGCCCATACTAAATGAGAAAATTTCATTAAAGAGGGTTAGAGACACAAAGGTATAGTTCAGCGTTGAGTTTTTGGTTGACGAGTGATAGGTGAATGCAGGGGGCATATCACCTCTACTTCTGCCATTCACTGCTCTGAGCATGAGATGTTCGAGATCCTCTATAAGGCGCTGGCTGATTTTTGAGGGTGCTGCTGATGAATTGGTGCCCTGTGGCGGTATATTCCATAACTGGTTATGTGTAGAAACTTCCTCTTTCGATGGGCCAAGTAGATGTAAATTAAAGACCTCTGTCAGTATCATATCTGGTGTGTTGACCTCACTCATGCATGACTCTACGAAGTTGACCAGTTGTTTTGCATCGTTAGATTTCCTGTTAGGATGTATGTACGTGTTTATTATTACTATGTCCTTGTGCCCATTCCCTGATGGCTCCTTTGCGGTGGAGATTTTTATAGCGATGGATTCTGGTGTTGTTGAGCCAACTGTATGGACTGAGGTTGCGCAGATGTTATTTACATAGATCACCAGGCCTCCCTGCAGGTGACCAAATCTTGCCCTTTTGAGGGCCGGTGCATAGAAACGTAGATATCCTTGTAGATGCGGTAGAACCGTCATCCATGTCTCCTGAAAAGCAATGATGTGGAATGACTTTTGATAGTTCATGAAGGCATGGCCTGCCAGCTTGCTGTTTAGCCCATTGATATTCCATGAGCATATCCGTAGTAAGTTTACTTCACCTTCTGAGCTGCAACAGTGAAAACCAGACACCCGTTCCCAAGACTGCTTTGGGATAATAAAGCATTGTCTCCTAAATCAATGAGCAACAGATCCTGGCACCATGTGCCCTTGCATATATCTACCAAAGAAAGTAGTAACTCCCACCAACGCTTGGCCCCCTACACTACCAATGAATTTGTTCTTTGGTATCATCAAACTCCAAATGCTTCCACAATTTCTCAGTTTCGCATGTTTGATGACCAATTTACAATGGAGTGGCTGCAAATCCACACCAAAATTACTGCAGGCTTTGGACCGGAATCACAACTTAAAAGAAACAACAAAGGCATGTTATTCATGTGTTACTGTCCAATGTGGCCTCACGTACCACCTATAACAGTCAGATTTCCTCCTTCCCAATCTCCTGATGGCCTCCCCAGAACTCCCTTATTCTGATAAACTAAACTGCCCTCCTAAGCTTTTGCCCAACTAGGTCTAAACAAACTCCTAAACTTACCACTAAGGTCCGGCTTGTGACTCAGTTCTCCAGGAAGAGGCCCTCCCTAAAACTGTTCCTCAAAGTCCCGTAACCCTGCCCCCCGCCCCCAAATCTCAGCCACCCCTAGTCCTGTATTCCCTGGGTATCCACCAGTTGCCCAAAAATCCCAGGAAAACCTCCTTACTTTTTCTTCCCTCTAAACCCCTGTTTGGGAAATACTTGTTTCTTTTTCATTCAGTACAACATCAAAGTGCATGTGTTTTCTACATCTCCCTTGTGTGCTGTTTCCTCCCAAAAATGTCAGCCCCATGCTGTGTTGCTCCCTATCCCTCCTAACTTGCCTATAAAAGCACAGCAACAGAGATTGTTTTACTATGGAATAGATGAAGAGTGTTCCACATATTGCATGAAAGAACAAGTTTTGGCACACAAAGGTGTGGGTGAATGTTGTTATTATTACTTAGTATAGCGCAACGACTCACCCCCAAAGGTGTATCTCAGCACTTCGCTAACACAAGGACCAGCATCAAACTGAAACAACCAGGTCCTCAAGAGTTTTTTAAACTTTGCGAAGTCCTAACAGGTGCGGATGTAGTATGGAATTTGATTCCAGGCCGAAGGGCCGATAAAGGAAAAGGATCTTCTGCCAAATCTAGAAGTGCGGATGCATGGGACGGTCAGCAGGGCTTTGTCACTAGATCTGAAGTTTCTAGCAGGACAATAGTGACACAGTTTCCTCTTTAGGTAAATGGGGCCCCTGCCCATCAGAGACCTGTGGGTGAGGCAGCAAAGCTTAGGTTCTCAATGTAGAAGCTGAGGGAGAGGCGGCCAGGAGGTTACAAATCAGGTGTGCAGCAGTATTTTGCACCACCTAAAGTTTAGATAGTAAAGTGTCATTGGCGGCCACTAGCAGGGCCATGAGCTGCACTCACCGAGCAGGCTTCTGAGGCAGAGGAGGAGCTTATCATGCCACCTATCTTGGAGACACATACATTTCTCCCTTGGAAAGTATAGAGAAGCTGTATCCTGTGGAAAGTAAACTAGGCCTTGGCAAGCATTCCCTTTTACATTCTGACAATTCCTTATACTTATACATTTTGCTCAGAGTTTCCTGAGTGGAAAGTGTTTGAAAATAAGCCATGCCTTTCATAAAGATTGAAAATATTGAATTAAATGTCCAGTGTCAGATACAATAAGATATGTGTTTCCTTTTCAAATGTTTTTTGTTTACTCTTTTTATACCATACTTTACATACAAACATTGGCAAGGCCAACAACTTGGCACTCACATTACAACGGCGTGACCCACTGGCATTGTCCATGCTTTTTTTGAGGTATGCCAGCTCTAGTGCCCAGACTTCCACCCTGACTTGGGTGTCTTTTCTGGCTATGGAGAGGAACTGCCCCTGTGTGCGGTGAAGTGCGTTTGTGCAGATATAAGGTGGGATTGGCAGAAAGCATATGAGTGCAAAGCTCACAAGCGTCTCTACATGGAGCTCTGCATGCAGTATAAAAGGAGTCTTGTGCCAATCTGCAGTTTTCATTTGTTATGCTGAGATATGATGCCGCTCTTCTTACCTAACTTGATGTGAGTACTGTTTAATAGTATGACAATTAGACCTGCCTGATCTCCTGTGCTGTATAAGCTGTGGTCGTTACACCAGTCTTATTCTGAGAAGGGCCCCCTGGCTGATGCATAGGGGTTTGAGTTTGATGCATTTGACAATGGGGAACCAATTGATTTCTTTCATGTCATGGCTCATTGAATCATGTGCTCTAAACTGAAGATAAACTATACTGTTTGTACTGAATGATTGTATGCTTGTCGATAAGAAACTGGTAAGCTAGGGTAAAGAGAGCTAGAATAATGGCACCTGGATAGGAAGTTTGCTTGTAACAGGGAAGGTGTAAGAAATTGAAGTATTAGCTGAAGGGGGTGGAAACCAGCCTCAAATAATACTCACAGCCCCTGTCAGGGTGAACTACGAAAGTCGCTAAATAAACCTGTGGTTAACCCTCTGGTAGCTTGGTACAAATGAAGTCAGGCTTAACTTAGAGGCAATGTGTAAAGTATTTGTGCAGTACTCAAACAGTTACAAAAAGAAAACACAACAAAAATCTAAAACCAATTTAGAAAATTGAAGTACATTTTTTATATATAAAATGCCACCTAAACAAAAAGAAATCTGAGATGTAGAACTGGAGTTATGAACTTTTAACGTTCAGAAAACCACAGTCATCTGGTTGCGCTTGACCAGGGAAAAGTGAAAAATTAAGTCCGACCGCAATGAAGCACGGGCCGGATACAGGGATCGTGTTCATTCTGGTGTAAAGTTTTACCTTCAGACTTAGTCTCTGGAATGGAAGCCATAAATCCTCAGCCGGACAAGGCAGTAGGCTGTGACTGAAGAGGGCTTCATGTTATCAGATAGCGGCTGAACAAGTTCTTGGTGAACCCGTTTATGGGAAAACTACGAGTGGGCAAATATTGAATTTCGTGTCCAGAGAAGGGCACTCGCTGGCAGGATAGTTTTCATGCCTTTCTCCGCTGAAGATTTCTATCTTCAGATGTAGTCACTTTTTTGTAGCTCAGATTCTTTTAGCACGGCAAGGCTGCAGGCTGTAGCTGAAGCGTGCTCTACGAGACTGGACACCTTCTCCATGAAGTCCTGCCAGATCAAATTTGCGGCTGTGGAGAAAAATGGAGCAGGAGCAACCCGAGTCTTTGGTCCAGCTGTGATGCACCTTCGAAGGACCGGATAGGCAGGTTGGTCCTGGGCTTCTCTCGGGTCTCAGAGCAAAATGGTGTCAAAATGTTTATAACTCCCAAGCTTTAGGAAACTTTATAAGGAGCATACTTTGACACTAAGCCTAGGGACTCGGATCTTAGGAAAAACGTTTTGGGATCCAGATTTACTATGGCAGAGATCACAGCAGGGTCCCAAGCAGGTCAACTGGGAAATTGCAAGAAAGGCCTCTGGTGTCCCTGTACATTAAACAGGTCAGCCAACTGATCCGTGGAGTCACTTCTAGTGTCCTGTGTTCATGTCAAGCAAGTTCAGTCTTCCTTCATGTTCTTCAGATTTCAGACCAGTCTTTCTTCTGATTCTCACAGGTCCAGGGGTGTTCTTAGAGAGGTATTGGTATGTCACTCACTTTTATGCCCAGTACCAGCCTGTAGGTGGGGAGAATTCCTGGCCACTCTCAAACCAATGGGGTAAAAGTTCCCCGGGTGACCCTTCCCACTCTTGCAGTATTTCTTGTGCGTTTTACTGTAAATTATTCCACAGTGTTCCTCTCTAACTTAATCCAACATGGCAGAACCTTTTCTCCTCTGGTCAGGGCTCCCTGTGTCCACTCAAAGGTGTGGCTATGGTAATCAATAAAGCCTCCCTTGTGGTCACTCCAAACTAGTTCTCAGACAGCTCCCCACTTCCAATACGTTTGGAGCCAAGCTGACTAGAAAGATAAAGGGAGGCAGAATTAGGTGTGAGCTGCATCTGTCAGTGACATGGTAGGTACTATTTGAAGCTCAGAAAGGGGCTGGGCACAAGCCCAGGCCACCCTGTTCAAGGAAGAAAAACACCCATCCACACCCAAGCCTTTTGTATGCTGTCTGCGAGCAATACACACCGCAGGAAAGCCTTTAACAGTCAGGTGAGAGTGGACACTCTCAGAAAGGCACATTTGACTTAGGCAGAGAAATGACAACTTTCTAAAAGTGTAATTTCAGAAATCGTATTACAAAATCCGACCTGACCATTAAGTTGGATTTTAAAGTAGTATTAAAATGAGTCCTTGAATAATGGTTCCAGCTGCCCCCAAACTAAAGTTAAGCATTGTACATTGTTATAATGTAACCGAGTGTTTTCCTATAGGAGGGCCAGCCTCACTACAGTAAAAAGCGAGTTTGCAGGGTTTTCACTGTCAGGAAATGTAAAACTTTAAATATACATGCCCTACTATTTTAAATACCATGCACCTTGCCCTATGGGCATTTAAGAGCTGCCTTAGGAGTGACTTATAAGTACCAAAAGGGAATGTTTAGGCCTGGTAAAAGGTTTATGTTGCCAAGTCTAAGTAGCAGTTTAAAACTGCGCACACAGGCTGCAAGTGCATGCCTGGAGACATGGTTTACAGTGCTATCTTAGTGGGTGGCATAATTTGTGCTGCAGTCCACTTGCAGCATTTAATTTACAAGCCCTAAATACACGTTGTACCATATATTAGGGACTAGTAAGTACATTAAATGTTCCAATTAGATGTATGCAAATTTTACTATATTCAAAGGAGAGAGCACATGAACTTTTCACCATTGACCAACAAAAACAGGTTCAGTTAAAAAGAGGTAAAAATCTGGAGAAATACTGCACTAAAGATAGTCATTTTCAAATGAGGGGCACTTTGCATTTCTTACCTTCTTTAGTGTATTGCCAGTAGCAGAGGAAAAAGATATTCATGACTCACCGATGGGTCGCAAGCTGATGGGTTGCGAAAGTCCAATCAATAAAAAAAAGATTGCTTTAAATTCTGTATTTATCTTGCCACATTTGCTGCACTTTAAAAACAGAGGTCAATTGTCTGACTGTGTCTTTTGACAAATTCCTGCATACATGAAGATTGGTATTTATAAACTCCTCTCACTTTGCAGTCAGAGAAAGAAACATAAAGTGAATTATGTGATAGCCTTGCTGGGGTACAGATAGGGTGAAATGAAAGGCTGTAGGATGTAATTTTTTGCAACATAAAATGGAAATAACCTTGAAGGAACTGTACACATTCAGAAGTTAGGGAAGCAAAAATTAAGCACATTTGTTTGTAATTCTGAAGTGTGATTAAAACAAAGATTTTAACAGGATCAAAACAAATCAGGACACTTTACTTGGTGATGCACAAATGGAATGTATGACGTTACAACGCATACATTTACAACGCATGCCTTTACAATGCAGTTTTTACATCGCAACATCCTTTACAACGCATTCTTTTACATCGCATGCCATTACATTGCATTTTCAGAAACTACCTTTACAACGCATTCCATTACAGCGCATTATACCTTTACAACGCATACCATTACAATACATACCATTACATCGCATTTAAGGTAAGTGTTGGATAGTATAGGGGTAATAATTACTATTCTAACTCCAGTGAGTGCAACAGTGGGGTAAGTGTTGGATAGTGTAGGGGTAAAAAATACTATTCTAACTCCAGTGAGTGCAACAGTAGGGTAAGTGTTGGATAGTGTAGGGGTAAAAATTACTATTCTAACTCCAGTGAGTGCAATAGTAGGATAAGTGTTGGCTAGTGTAAGGGTACTATGCGTTGTAATGGTATGCATTGTAATGACTTGCGATGTAATGCCTGTGTTGTAGTGACATGCGATGTAATGACTGCGTTGTAGTAACATGCGTTGTAATGGATGTTGCGATGTAATGACTGCTATGTAAAGGTAGTGCGATGTAATGACTGCGTTGTAAAGGTTGTTTCCTGCACAAATGAAACATTTTCACTGAAAAACAATTTCCATGCATTAACATTTGTGTGCATATTATTTTATCAGCTAAAGCTGTATATCTGTGCATATTTAGTGGCTAGATTAATGGAAAATGTTCTGTCTGTAAATGACAGTGTGGTACCACATTATACTTCAGTTACATAAAAAAATCGTCCTGCTCATGCCCATTGAAGCTAGGTGGACCGTGTAGGTTTGATATTCTAAACATTGGGTCATGGTTCAACAGTGTTTGGGAAGTGCTGGTTTAAATACATTAAAAGCAAAATATCTTCAGATGATATGTTTTATACAGTGCTTGAAATATCAATGTGTTTAATTGCTAAGCACTTACAAATAAAGTAACCGTACTCAAACCAGTAGCCTGAAACTTACACCAGAAGTCAGTCAGCAGGGTGAATTTCTCTTGCCAAGCCATTTCTGGCTATAGCCTTTGTAACCAGGAGGTCCCATCTCTGGGAGGACAGGTGTATTTTTGTTCTCCCAAGAAAAGTTAGAGTTTGCTCTATACGTTTCATAAAGGAAGCAAAGATTCCAACAAGGGGTGGCCTTTGGTAACCTGGTGGGTGTGAATCGAAGGTGTACCCAGGTATGCAAAAGCAATGCAGGAGTTGTATTTACTTGCAAGTCTTAAGTCTGAAGGCTGCTTGTCAAAGACAGAGTATAGTGAGAAAGGTGGGGGACATTGAGGGGAGGTGATCTAAGAAAGTGGTTATAGAGAGAGGCAGAAAAACAGTGTTGCTGGAGTAGCAGGTAGTCCTGATGAGAGAGACAGGTGAGTAGCAGGGATGAGGGCATGGGTGAGAGAAGTGGAGGAAAGAACTATGAAGAAAGAAGTTGAAGAGAGCTGAGGGAAGAATTAGAAGAGAGCTAAGGGAGAGAAAGCAGGTGGGAAACAAAGGGAGAAAGTAAGGAAGATGATTTGAGAGATGGGCCAGAAGAGACCTGATATGGTCTCAAGTCAGATGTGAGTTGCTCACCAAGTCTCGGTTTTCCTTTGAATTCTGTAAGTTCCACTTTTTGATCTTCATGTAGGTATTTATTAATTTTCAAATGAAGCAGTGTCACATCTTCACATAACTAGGTTGTAAAGTGCAGATCTATTACAAAGATGAGTACACTGAATCCAGTATTATAGAAGGGTATTATCAAATAGCAAACAAGACTGGCTAGTGATCTATGCAAGATGGTAGCCGCATTCTAAGCTGTTGATACAGCGCGTACACAAGACACTGGGAAAAGGGCATGTATTTACTGAGATTTGATGGGTTCTAGTAAGAAAAAAAAGAAACAAAGGGGGTGATCACTACACACCCTGAAGTAGAAACAAAAGTTGGGCAACCATATGTCCAGGAATTTCTAATTGTCAATGTAACCTTCTTGGGCTCTGCACACCCACACCAACATGGACGACACAGACACTGGGCTACAAAAAGGCACACAATTGATCATCTCCACAAGATGTTATGAAATATAGAACACAACAATATTGGGGTATAGAAATATCATTGTAAATATATCACAAAGAAATTAGCGACTTTACAGACATATAAAGTAAAGAAATATCCACTGCCAAAATACAGTGGACCAAAATATCGAACTTGCATCAGCAAATATGTGTATTAGAATGAAAACGCATTGTCATTTTTAAAAGAAGTCAGATTATTTTTTTAACAAATGGAATTTATTTTTAAAAAAATTTAAAAAAACATAATTGATTGACGTTTAAGAAATGCAATTCTAAAAACATGTAACTTTAGCATAAATGTACAATTAATATTTATAAAAATCTAATTTTGAAATATAAATTACAATATATTTATCATACAAATGTTAATTTGTAAATATAAATAAAATTCATTCATGTTACATAATGAAACACAATATAAACATAAATATTAATCAGGATGGGAAAAAGCTAATTGGAATAAACTACTTGCTGCTGTAACGAACAAGGACCAACAAACCTTCTGGAAAATTCTGATTTTCCACAGCTAGGATGGGTAGAAAATCATGATTTTATTAAAAACACGAAGGCTGATATTATGTATATCTCTTTAATTGCCAACTCACAGCAGCAACTACAAAACAATTGAAAAGAACTTAGAATAGTAAACCTAACATTCTAAAATCTATTTCATCCTGTGTGTGGCAGCCATCTTCCTTCTTTTTTGCTGCGAGCATTCCGCCACATCTAACCGTGAATGAAAACGGTTTAATAAACCAATCCATAAATGTCCAAGAGAACGAATAAAATCCAATTTCTTCTTTTCCAAATACTTCTTGAAGTCTCCTCCTGAAAAGAATCACAAACAATTTATTAAAAGGTGGGAATTAAAAGGGAGGGATAATATCAGCCTCGTGTCTTCCTCTGTGTCTTTAAAAAAATCATGATTTTCTAATCATCCTAGCTGTGGAAATTGGATATTCCTTACAGCACAATCCACAGGTTTAAAATAGAATTTCTTGAATACGTAATATTATGACCAGTCGGCCGCAGCTAATATGTCATGCAAACCTCCACCAAAAAGCAGTACCTTAGAAGCCATAGCCCCTATAGCAGAGTGAGCTCCAAACCTAGATAAATCTATACCAGCTCTTCTCATGACCTCAGTGATCCAGCAAACCAAGGTAGATGCAAACACTGCCTTATGCTGGGTTGTGAAAGAAATTATAAGCTGGGAGCCCCCACTGCATCTCAAACATTCTGTTCTCTCATGCTCACGTAAACATCTCACCACGCACAACTTTCTACACTCGTCCAAATAAGGGTAAAATATAGTTCTAGACATAGTTTTCGTTCTCTTAGTGACATAGAAGCAAACCCCCTCTGGTGCAAAGCTACACCCTGAAATTTCTAGAGCTCTAACATCCGAAACTCTTCTAAAAGAAACCAAACATAATAACATAACCAACTTCTAAGAGAGCTCCCTCAAGTCTAAAAACTAATTTTCACTCCAAGTCAACAGCTCTTTAATGACTAGATCAACGTCCCATAGGGATGAATATTTCGCCCCCGGTGGAGCCTTTATTCTTACACTTCTCAATAGTTCCTTAACCACATCATGTTGACCTACTGGCAAACTGTCTATTAAATCGTGACCTGCTGAGATGGCAGACCTAGCGATGTTAACTGCACTTAAGATTTTCCTTCAAGGAAAAACTCTGTCAAATAATTCACTACTTACACCAGAGGTGCTGAAACCGGATCCAGACCTCTCGCAGAACTCCAACAAACCCATCTTTTCCAGACCAACCTGTATGCTTTTGAAGTCCCTGGAGCCCATGACTCTTTAATGAGTTTCGAAGCCTCCAATGATAAGCCTGACACTTGCCAGGCTTTCCCAAAACCAGCCACGCCATCAAGCTTAAATGGCCTTGAAGAACCAACTTGGGTTCGTCAACAACTCCGGGACATTCGGTAGAAGTACCGGGTTGGCGATCAGCATTTCCAAAATATCGGGAAACCAAACCTGGGAAATCCATAAAGAAGCTACTAGCACTAATTCGCCTCTCTCCCTCTTTATTTTCAGTAATATCCTTTGAATTAAGGCAAAGGTGGGAAATGCGTAATTCCGTAATTTGCCCCAGACCTGCAGAAAAGCATCCACGGCTTTGGCTGTGGGGTCTGGCCTCCAACTGAAGAATCTGTGAATCTGAGCATTCACCCTGTTTGCAAATAAATCCACTGCCAGAGGACCCCATATCTTGTCTATAGAATTGAACATTTCCCTGTTCAACCTCCAATCGCTGAAATCTACCAACTGTCTTGAATTCCAGTCTGCAACGGAATTGTCTATTCCCAGAAGGTATGGAGCTAGAATCATAATGTTTCTGCTCAGACAATAATGCCAAAACTCCTTGGCCAAATCTGCTAGAGCTTTGAATGAGGGCCCCCAAACTTGTTACATATCTCACCGCAGAAATGTTGTCCATCTTTAAAAGAACACAATTTTGCCTGATCTTTGACAAAGCTCTTTATCGCAAAGTAACCTGCCAGCAACTCCAAATCGTTGATGTGCATTTCTTTCTCCTGACCTGTCCATCTCCCACCAGTTGCCAGAGAGCCACATCTGGCTCCCCAACCTAGCAAACTGGCATCCGATTCTATTACCACATCCGGGCTCGGTCCGAAAATCGCCTTTCCATTCCAAGCCTCTAGATTTTCCAGCCACCATCTTAACTCCTCCCCTGTCTCCAAGTCCAACTAAAGTTTTTGAGAATATCTCACCCTTTTGTGCAAATACATAGTTTTTTGTCTTTGAATAACTCGATAATGCAAGGGAGCCGGGAAGACTGCCTGAATGGTAGCTGAAAGGAGACCCTGAACTCTTGCTATCTGTCTCAAAGTTACCCGCTCGCTTACTAACATCCTCTTGATCTCCTTGCAAATTTTCTTCACCTTTTCCATCGGTAACTTCAACACACAGTCCAACTTCCAAATCGGAAAATCCAAGAAAACAGTCTCCTAACTCGGCTCCAAACATGACTTCTTTCCGTTTACTACAAAACCCAAGTCCTCTATTACACGAATTGCCAACGTGGTGTGCTCCTGAGCTATCTCTTTGCGTTGAGCTATAATCAGGATATTGTCTAAGTAGATGATCAGCCTGACCCCGCTCGATCGCAACCATGCCGCTATCGGTCTCATTACCTTTGTAAAGCACCATGGAGCTGATGTTAAACAGAAGGGGAGGCTTTTGCATCTCTACATGGTTCCCTTCCATTGGAATTTCAAAGGATATTTGGACACCTGATCCCTTGAGAAGCAAGATGGTGGCTGCGTAGCGGCCGGTGCAGCGAAGCAGTGAGGGCAGGGGAGATGAGACCGATGGGAAATTAACGTGCACGGATTTGGATTTTTAGACGCTTGGAATCTCACCCCCTCCGGAAGGATGCTGTTGCTGATAGTGCCCACCTCAAATAGCTGTGTTCGTCGGCTCGCCCGGGTAGCGGTGCTCGCGTTCTCAGCTCCTTCCCTCGGATACAGACTCCGCGGGAGTACAGGAGGGCGGAGTCCAGGCAGAGTGGCGCGGATTCGGAGAAAGTGGAGCGAAGCTGAGTCTAGGGCGAGCAGAGCGGACTTTCACTATACTTGGAGGGGAGACAGCGGAGGGTGCGGCGGCTTGGGTCTTTTAAAACGGCTCGGTGAGAGACGAAAAGGAGAGATGGCCCCGAAAATAGCGGCTGGGATAAAATCGGCATCCCAAAGGAAGAAAGCATTACGGGAAGACGTCGGGATCGAGACGGAGGGAAATGAGGATTTATCGGCAGGACTAATGCCTACAGAGAAATCGAAAAAGAGCCAGCAGAATACAGGAAGGACTCGCCAGGCACCCACCTCAATTGCGAACATCTTCTCCAAAGCCGGTAAGGAGAAGGGGAAGGAGAAGGAGGCGATAAAAGAGGTGGATGGCAGTATCTCTCCAGTGGCGAGAAGTCAAAAAGAGAATTTGAAACCTGGGAGTAATATCGAGGGGTATTCCCCGTTTAATGTTAATGAACTCTCTGGCCAGACACTCCCCCCTGTATCATGCCAGGTTAAAGATATAATGGCGGCTATTGATCCCGCGCCTCAATCTCAAGCAGGGGTGAAGGAGGTGATAAAGGAGGTGATAAAGGAGTCGCTCCAGGTTGGAAATGTGCTGTCACTCCAGAATATAATAACTGAGGATGCAGGCGAACCAGTCTTAGGTGTTAATACGACCAACGTAGGGGCACAGTCACAGATTTAATCGGGGGCTCTACTTGATATGGGGCTCCCGAGTGCCGAGTTTGATCTAGACTTGATAGGTCTATCTAGCGAAAAGGAGAAGGATCCTAGTGAGTGCTTTTTTTCAATGTCCGAAGGGGACGGTTGGTCCGAGGATAACGAACGTAGTTCCAACTCTGAATCAGAGGGAGATTCGGGGAGTAACCCAGAACTAGATCTGCCAGCAACAGCCTTAAGGCCTCCTGTGGGGGCAAGGAGTCAGGCCCAGAGTCACATACATCGGAACTTAAGCTGCGATCAATCTTCCGTTTTGGCTCTCCAGGGAAGTCCTGGTGGTGATAGTACCCATCTGTTGCTCTTGGAGACAATACACCAAGAGATAATTGCACATAGAGAAGAGACCCGCCAGGATAATCGTGAAGCTCAGGCTGCGATGAGGAAGATGCAGGGCGTGGTTAGGAAACTCTCTAAGGTTTGTGCTAATACTGGAGACAGAGTTTCGAATTTGGAAGAGAGACTTGTAACAACTGAGACCGAGGCAGCCGAAGCTTCTTATAAGGTTAATGCTCATTGCGCTCAGGTGGTCGATCTGCAGTGGAAAATGGAGGAGATGGAGAATAGGCTCCGCCGGAACAACCTGAGGGTACTGGGTATCCCGGAGGGGGCTGAGGGCTCCGATATAAAGGCCTATATCATCAAGCTCTTTGAGCAAGCGTTTCCAGAGCTCTCCAGTTGGAATTGGACTACCGAGATACAGCGGGTCCATCATACCCCCTTTAAAATCCGTAGGAATGCAAGGGAAGGCGATAAACCAAGAGCTGTATTGGTGTTTTTTGGAAACTTTATTTTGAGACAGTCCATCGCCGAAAAAGCGAGACCAGATGCCAGGAGATCCAGTGAAGGGGTCTCGTTCTTTGTTCGTCCAGACTATTGCCATACGACTGTAGAGCGAAGGTAGAGACTGAGGGAGATGATCAGAACCTTTCAGGACAAGAAGATCCAAGCCTTCCTGATAAATCCAGCTCAGTTAAAAATAATTAATGATGGCAGGATCTTATTCTTTGCCTCAGAAATTAAAGCAAAGGAGTATCTGGACTCTTTAGGCAAATAGACTTTAAACTATTTAACGGGGTGGTTTTTCTTTTTCTTCAGGAGATGGCGTAATCGAATGCTATGTAGTGCTATGTAGTGTTATTTTCCGGTGCATGTTGTACTTGTCTGATATTGGATTAAGGGTCCTAGTAGCGATACTGTTTTTTTTCTCTATAGTTTCAAAATGGTTGCCCTCACTGCAAGCTCTGCTAGACCATAACGTTCACAGACTAGGTCTGAGCGCTTCACAGAGTGTGCCACGTTGGGGCGGTGTAGGGGGGTGCGGGATGAGTGGGAGGGGCTGGAACAGAGGGCGGGAGGGGGGGTGGGGACGGAGGGGGGGGTCAAACTAGGAAATGGGGGAAAAAGATGCAGTTTGGATTATTATGGATGTTTTAATAGTCAGCGTAAGGATTTAGTAATTCACAATCTGTCAAGAATTCAGGAAGATCTAGGTGCTCAAGCAGACCCTCAGGATGGCGAATATTAGAGTGTGCTCAATCAATATCGGCGGGCTGAATGATTGGAGGAAACGCCAAAAATTGGCCCATTTTCTGAAGTACAATAGATTGGACGTCCTCTGTCTGCAAGAAACTCACCTCCCTTGGGCTAAAAGGAACCTCATGTCTGTGAGTGGTTATGAGCTAGTGGCTTGTACAATGCAATCTTCAATAAACAGGGGCGTTGCAGTATTAGTTAGAACATGTTTGGGAGGGGTCAGGCAGATCAAAGTGGATAGTAATGGGAGATGGGTTTTAGTTGAGTTGGAAAAGGGTTTTACGTTGTGTGTAGTTTACGGATCCAATAACGACGATCCTGAGATTTATGATTTTCTTGAAATAGAGTTAGCCACTTGGTTAACCCCCATAATTTTCTGTGGTGACCTGAATATCTCAGCGGATTGGGGTCCTAATGTAGTGTATTCAGGACGGAAGCCAAGAGTTTTTAGGGCTGTTAAGTCTCTTATCAGCTCGCAAGGGTTGCTAGACGTATGGGGGGTTAAGGAGCCTCAAAACCCAGGCTTTACATATTTTTGAAACCCTTTTCAGAGATACACCAAATTGGATTATTTTTTTGTGTCATCCTCAGAAATAAATAGGGTAGTAATAACCAAACTCCCGAAGTTATTATCGGATCATAATCCGCTGGTATTAACTTATGAATTGGATGGGTCAGAAAGGATAAGAACTAGATGGACATTCGAAAGGAGACTGTTGGTGGATAAAAGGTTTGTAGAACATATTAGGAAATGGGTGGGGGAATTTTTTGCCGCTAATAGGTATAGTACGTCACGAAATGGGATCTGGGAAACGTTTAAGGCAGCCTTAAGAGGCGAATCAATAAGCTGTGCGGCTAGATTGAGAAGAGAGGATAGGAGCGAGGTGGAAAGATTAATGAGGGAACTATTAGTCATAGAGGAACAACATACCTTAGATATAGCACAAGGTGGGGATAGCATTGAGAGCCAAAGGAAATTGTTGGTAGCTAAAGCGGAATTACAGAAGTTGGTAATGCAGAGGGCGATATGTGAATATCAAACTTCTAGGGTCAAACAATATGAAACTGGCGAACAAGCCGGTAGAATGTTGGCACTACAAATTAGGCAGGAAAGAGTAAAAAATATTATTTCCAGGACAGAAGATAACGGGAAAGAGTACACAGAAGCCAAAGAGATCCTACAGGTTTTTAACAACTTCTATCAAAGCCTTTATACCGCGGAAAATGTAGGCGGTCATCAGGGCGAAGAGTATGTAGACAATGGTCCCCGACTTGACAACATAGCTAGGGAAGAGTTGGAGATGGATATTGATGAGAGCGAGATTATAGCAGCCTTGCAGGAATTATCCACGGGTAAGGCCGCGGGCCCAGATGGGATCCCTTTGGAGGTCTATAAATGCATCGAATCCGAGATCACTCCGCTTCTAATAGATCTATTTAATGGCATAGTTTGTACAGGGGTGGTCCCGGATTCATGGAGGGAAACAAATATAGTGGTCTTCCACAAGAAGGGGAAACCCAGGGAGAAACCGGGGTCGTACCGCCCCATTTCGCTAATTAATGCGGATACTAAACTCTATTCTAAGATCTGGGCTAAAAGGCTGGGCAGGATCATTGGCGGCCTCGTCTCCCCATGGCAACATGGGTTTGTACCTGGGCATGGTACCACGGATCATACTAGGAGGGCAATAGCTCTGTTTGATGCCCAGTCCACTGGGGGGGACGGGATGGCCATGATCCTGCTCGATGCCAAGAAGGCTTTTGACCGAGTGGTCTGGAATTATCTTTGGGGGATTCTAGCAGGGAGGGGATTTGGAGAGAAATTTATAAGAGCACTCAGGGCGATGTATGTCAACCCAGTCGCCTGAGTGGTGGTCATGGGTGAGAGCTCTGATAAAATAACTATAAATCGAGGCACGCGTCAAGGTTGTCCTTGCTCCCCAATCCTCTTCTCTCTTTATATTGATCCGTTTATTCAGAAGATATTAGGCTGCCCAACGATCAGTTCTGTGGTATGTAATGGGCACGAAACTAAGATTTTGGCCTACGCGGATGATCTGGCCGTGACCACTATGGATCCGCACCAGGCACTTCTGGTTTTGGTACAAATGGCAAAGGATTTTGGTAGACATTCAGGATACCTATTAAATGAATCTAAAAGACAAATAATATGTACTAAAAATATTATTAAAATGGATACTAGATTTTTGGATTCAGCGAGTTATCTGGGGGTTAGAAACAATGCTTCAATAGATAAAATAGTAGCCGAGAATTTCGGGCCCCTGAGCAAATCAATAGAAGCAGATTTGAAAATAATTGATGTATTACACCTCTCGCTGATAGGGAGGGTCAATGTATTAAAAATTTCGATGTTCCCCAAAATTCTTTATTTGTTCCGTGCCATACCTCTTCTAATCGAAGAAAAAGTAATTAAAAGTCTGGAGTCCATCTTTATAAGGTTTATCTGGCAATACGGGAGGGTTAGGCGCTCTACCAATCTTATGTCCCTCCCCAGGGATAGGGGTGGTCTGGCCTTACCAAACCTGAGGTTATATCACTGGTCGTGCCTATTGATGCAAATGTCCATTCTTTTCCAGTCAGAGCCACATCCTAGTGTAGGAAATAATGATATCCAGAAGCCCCCTTCAATTTATGAGCTACTAGTGGGGAGAAAAGCATTTGGCCTTTTAATGTGTGAAGTTGACCGTAGGTATTATAGGAAGGCTCGTTTTAAGATATTGGGAGGTGTATGGGGGTTTGGAGGGCTATTTCAAAGTTTTGCAAAATTCCCAAGGTAAATCAATATCTTCATATATATAATTCCAGATTATTCCCACAGATGGCAGCTGATAGGAATCTTCAGGTATGGAAAGATTTAGGAATAAAGACATTAGGGGACATAATGAGGGGAGATGAGATTTTGGGGTTTGAGGTTCTGCAGCGCAGTGTCGGTATTCACTCAAAACATTGGCTGTTGTATGTCAAATTAGTATGCAAGATGCAAGGTTGGTCATGCAGATTTGCTCCATATGTTTTTTAACTGTGGGTCTTTGGCAGGAATTCAGAGGGAGGTAGAAAAATTCTGGGAGGGGCTGTTAGGCAAAAAGATCGGTTTATCGCCTACTCTTATGTTATTAGGTATTGATGATAGGCTAAAACTGGGGAAAGCTGAGGAAGCTTTGGTTTTTGTTTCCGTTGCAGTACTTCGGATCTTAATCTCCGCAGGGTGGAAGGATACCGTAGCTCCCTCATTCCAAATGTGGCTTTCCAGATTACTGGGGATGCATAATATAGAGATCTCATTGTATGCACAGAAAGGGAAGAAGTTAGGAGATTTTGGGAAATGTATCTGGTCTCCCATCTCGAATTGGAGGGAGACTAGAACTAGAGAGGGGGAGAGAATTTAGTATTTTAAATGTTGTATATAAATTGGACTTTTGGTTTCTCTTCCCATTATAGTTGGTCTTGAGAAGACAAAGGATGTATGGCTATGGTATTATTTGAATTCTTACGCTGACGTTTTGATGCAACTGTATGTTAATATGTATAAACTGCAAATCAAAAATAAAAATAATTTTTTTTTTTTTAAAAAGGAATTTCAAAAGATCCCTCTGATTGTGGCAGACAAGAAATATGCGTCTTTTAGTTCTAAGCGGGTCAACCAATCTCCCTTCCTTAAAAGGTCCCTTAACGTATGGATACCCTCCATCTTGAAATGGTTGTATTCCACCCACTCGTTCAAATCTTTCAGGTTTATGACTGGCCTCATGCCCTTGTCCTTTTTCTCGACTAACTCATAATCAATAGGGAATGGATCACTTGTACCTGCAACCAGGGTCCAGATCGTTCTGTCCGTCAGTACTCAAGATCGGTACTTAGAGAACCCTCAATCATGTAGAATCAGTCGCAGGGCGGTTTATCTTGATTCTCCGCCTTTCTTTTAATACGTGTCAGCATTATCATTGGGTCTCTTTTTTGAATGCTTCCTCCACCTGGAGGGAACCACTGGATTTTACAGTAGTGCTCAGAGATTGGTAGTGCAAAAGCGCTTTGGTGAGAAGTGATGCTAAAAATATCTTTCTCATACTACCTTAGAAGTCATATTTTTATTCTATCCGGTGTATGAGAAGACTTCTTAAAAAAAATGAAAATCGTGCAGAAGGGTCTAATTATGTAACCACTGCACTGTTTGTGTCCAGATCTAAGGTCGACATGTTTCAGCCCTTCGGGTGCCCCTGGAGGGTCGATGGGCTTTCTTCAGGACCTAAAAATTGTGAGAACAGGTAGTGTCCGGTTCAAAAGGATTCAGAGTAAATACTCTGCAATATGAGGTCAAAAAAGTACCTAAAGGTTGGTGATACCTAAATGGAAAACATAAAGAGAGAGACGAACAACAATGCGAGTACTCATTATTTTCTTAAGTACACTTTGGCAATTTAAGCAAACTAAAATAAATGGCAAATCTTCACAATACTGCCAAAGCAAGTCTGTTAAAAATGGCAAATCTTTATAAGTCAACTGTAATTTCTGTACAGTTTGTAAATGGTGTGATAGAGGTTAGTAATCTCGATGAAGTTAAGTATAATGCTTATATAACTGTTAGGCGCTAAGAGAATCAGTGCCAGCCGCCCTTCGTGTAAGGACTTAAAATGGTTAGTCAGCTAGTGTCATGCTTGTTAATGCCCCCTTTATCAGCTGTACTTATATACCTGTCGAGCGCTTGGAAAATCTGTGGGAACTGAACAATTAAACGAGTTTCAAGCAAAGAATTATGAATACAGGCATACAATTCTAAAGGGCTCGTATTGTGCCTGAAAATGTAGAGTGTCACGTATCGATAGTGGATAAGCGAGACATTTCATTGCTGAGCCTGTTTTGTGCCAAGTGAAGCCGAGGGTAGGGAAGGAGAACGATCTCAAAATTCATGGGGTCGTTAAAGTACTAGTGCGGCAGTCGGGGGATCAACTATAAGATGCTTATGATAATTAGAGAGTGGGCGCCTCCTCATGCAGTGAGATGTGAAACATTACGGAGCGCACAGACACCATTAGTGAGCTCGTGTCTTGCCAGTATTATTTTGTACAACCCAACGGAAAGGTCAAGAGTGGTGTTTTGACGGCTCATAAAAAGTTACATGAAATACCTTGCAGCAGTCCCGATTCGGGCTTCTGCGGGGCCGCCGTGAGCGCGAAGCCTAATGTGATTACAAAAGATAGAAAGGAGAATATGGTACCGTCAGAAGGTGTTCTTCGCCGATAATACTTTACGTGTCTTCTAGAGGATGGGTGTTGTCCCGCGTTATCCATACCTCCTCTGTGAGCTATGCACGACTTGTGTTGACGCTGATCTGCGGGAACCGATTGGGGCGGGATCTCGTGTGAGCTCAGGATATTGCCAGGGGAATATGGAGATAGAAAAAATACTTAAAGGGGTCGTTTTCCCAATGTTGCTATGGTGGTGTTCTGATTTAATTAAATGAGATCAACTGGAAGAAATTAAATAAACTGGACAAAATAAAATTAAATAAAGTGGAATAAACTAGAATGGATGCTGTCTGTCTAGTGACCATCTGGAGGGATATAAAGCTTTTTAATGGTCACTGGGAGGTGGCAACTTATTCCTATATTGGAGACAATGGGTGCATACATTAAAGGAATTAACTACTTCTGGAATGAACAAAATATCATTAAGAGGCCCATTGATGATTGTGTTCATGACAGTGTGATGGTAGACACACGTTTGGTTGGTCATTTTATGCTCAGCCAGGGTATATTATCGTTCAGGCCCACAGTATCTGTTTTAAGACGGTGTACCCATCTCTGTTCTTTTTCAAATAAGACTTTTTCCGCGTTGTGGATTGTCCCTATCAGTGTTTCAATGATGACCCAGTTGAGGTCATCCACGGAGTGTTTATATTCGATAAAATGCCTGCTCATTTTTGTTGTTTCTCGTTTGCATTTAACGTTACTTCTGTGTTGACAAATCCTCTGCTTAACTTTCCTGCATGTCATTCGGATGTATCTTTGACTGCAAGGACACGTGATCATGTAAACAACATGGGACGTGTTGCAATTTGTATGTTGTCTTATCGTCCATGTTAAGTCTGGTGTTAGCCGCATGGTTTTCGTCGGTGCCGTCAAGTGGCACACTGAGCATTGCCCACAGGGATAGTGTCCTGTAACTGGTTGCATATCCCACAAGCTGTTGGTTATTCTGTGTTTTAGGGGTGCCAGTGGTCGTGTATGTACCAGTATATCTTTTATGTTCCTTGTCCTCTTGTTGGCGAATCTCGGTTTGGGCCTCTTTGATGTGCCTGAAGTCAGTGTACGCTAGTTTTTGTTGATTATCTTCTTTAATGCATTGCTCGCAATGCTGTAGGTAGTGAAACATGTAGGTGTATCTTGGGCAGGACTTTTTTGTTTTGTTTCTAGTAGGCTTTCTCGTGGTTGATTTCTTGCCCTCTTTTGGCATTTTAACACTACTCTTGTCGGGTAATTTCTTCTTGACAACTTGGAGCTTAGTTCATTAGCTTGTGTCTTATATTCAGTTAGTTCGCTGCAATTTCTCTTCAAGCGTAAGAATTGACTGTACTCTCAGCCATCTCGATTAGACGGAGGGAGCAACGCCGGCAGGTCACAACACTTGAGGCAGATCTGGAAGCTCTAGAGAGGGAGGCGCCAGAAAGCGGGGCCAGGGAAGTCAGACACAAAGTGCAGTTAAAGGCGGCGGAATACAAAGCACTGGTTACCCAAGAGGCTCAGACTGTGGCTCGGCATAAGATGGGTAGACTTTATGATCAGGGCGATAAAGCCGGGAAACTTATAGCCTGGCTCGAGAAAAAACAACAGGCCAGAAAGGTGGTGCCAGAAATACGCACCGAGTCAGGGATCGTAGTTACAGAGCCCCGGGAAATAGTTTGCGAGACATTACCAGCAGGTCTACAGGAGGGAGTCGGACCACCCGGAGGAGGACTCTATAGACCTCCTAACCGATATTCGAATGCCTTCCCTATCAGATGAGGATCGGGAGGCCATGGATAGCCCGCTTACCGAGGCTGAACTACAGCGTGCAATAGGAGACCTACGCCCTGGTAAGGCTCTAGGACCTAATGGCCTCCCAATAGAGATTTACAAGCTGCAGCCTGACGCCACCAGTAAGTATCTGAAACTCATGTTCGAACGGAGCAGGGAAATAGGGGTGCTGCCCCGTGATCAATGCATAGCGACCATAGTGGCGATACCGAAAGAGGGTAAACCCAAAGACTCATGTGCGTCATATAGACCAATTTCGCTCCTCAATGCGGAGCCCAAAATACTGGCCAAGACGCTGGCCAATAGGCTCAAATCGGTGCTTCCTTTGGTGGTCCACCCTGACCAATCGGGGTTCATGCCCCACCGCAACACGGCCCTTAACATTATATGGTTAAATGGCGTATTGGGGCAGCGCCACAGACTACAGGAGGACGCGGTGGTGGTCTCTCTAGACGCCACCATGGCCTTTGACACCTTAGAGTGGCCATATATGTTCGCAGTCCTGCGCAAACTGGGCTTTGGACCCCACTTTATAGCGTGGGTGCGTCTTTTATATGCCGAACCCCTGGCACAGGTGCTGGTGAACAGTAAGGTGTCCGAGGTTTTCACGCTTGAAAGAGGGACTAGACAGGGTGCCCCCTCTCTCCCCTTCTCTTCGCCCTTTCCCTTGAACCGCTCGCAGCCTGGATAAGGCACGACGTCTACCTGAAGGGTATAGCCTGGGCGGAAGGGTGGGAGGACAGAATATCCCTATACGCCGACGACATCCTCCTGTACCTTTGCAGGCCGCGCAGGTCGATAATTGCGGCACTCGACATACTGGCGAGTTTCGGTCGTAAATCTGGCTTCCGGGTCAACTGGAACAAATCATATCTCTATGTCCTACATGGTGCCCCTCGGAGGCTCCCAGACACGTGCCCTATCACGGTGGCAGAGGACGGGTTCAAGTACCTGGGAGTATACATCACCACTAACAAGGCCCTACTATATGATCGAAACCTCAAACCGCCGTTAAGTCGGCTCCAAAGGGAGGCCAAATCCTGGCAGCACCTCCCACTGTCTCTATTGGGCCGGGCAGCCCTATTTAAAATGCTAGCGCTACCACGGTTCCTCTATGCGCTACAAAATTATCCAGACTTAGTCCCTAACGCCTACTTTGAAGCGATTGAGGTGGCACTGCGCAACCTCCTCTGGGCCGGGTCGCCTCGAATCTCACTGACCAAACTCATGCTGGGGTGGTATGACGGCGGTATAGCCCTCCCAGACATTCGCAAATATTACTGGGCAGCCCACCTCTCAGCTATCAACCAAGGGACGTATGGCGAGGGGAATGATCCCGCCTACGGTATGGACAGATGGCTGCTTCCCGGAGGGAACTATGAGATAGCACTCTACTCTAAACGGGGTATACGTCAACTCACTGGACCTACACTACACTCGGTACAGGTATGGCACATTGCTCAGAGGAAGCTCGGATGGTCAGGAGTCCTTACAATGGCTACGCCACTTTGGGCCTCCGGAAAACTAGGTAATCTGGGCCGTACCAAGGGCTTCCGCAACTGGGACTTGATCGTAATCTCTCAAATCAAGGATATCTGGGGCCCTACAGGGATCCACACGTTTGCCCACTTACGGGACACGTATGAGCTGGCGCAAACCGAATACTTTAGATACTTACAGGTGCGACACTCCCTACAGGCTAATATCCCACCTGAGACCAAACTACCACAAACCTCCCCGCTTGAAGATAGATTACTGGATGGGCACCTTACAGAACACGCCATATCACTGACATATAAAAAATTGATTAATAATCCCCCCGATATGCGCCTACCCCTTAGAGAGAAATGGGTTGCCGATGGGCTGGAGATAGACGACGAAGAATGGCTTTATGCTTTGGCTTCACCAGGTGAGGTCGCGATATCAGCCCGACTGCGACTAATCCAACTGAAGATACTACATAGAATATATATCTCCTGTACTAGGCTACACTTAATGGGGAGGGCTGGCACGGGTACCTTCTTCCATGTATTATGGGACTGCCCTAAGATTCAACGGTATTGGAGAAGGGTGGTGCAGTGTATGCAGGAGGTAAGGGAGGTGGAGACTCGCCCAGAGGCCAAGAGGTGTCTCCGCAATGTATGGGAGCCAACGGACCTGCCACCGAAAGGGAGGCTCTGGGTGACGCTCGGACAAATGGTAGCCAAAAGGAATATTGCCAGACTCTGGGGAAGCCCTAATCCACCAAAACTGACGGACTGGCACAGCGATATGGACTGGTGTATGCTACAGGAAAAAACTGTGTATGTAGCGAGAGGGTGCCCCCGGAAGTGGGTGGAAGTATGGTCCAATTGGAACGATTTCAGGGGAGGCATCTGCGAGCCTCCGTCCACCACGCAAGACGGCTCAGGAGATATGTGAGATTCCTAACGCCCTTGTGGTTCCAGGTGCTTTAGAGTGGGGCACTATAGTTGCATCACCTGTACATAGGTGGACTTACTGTGCACAACGTGGTGACCTTGTTTAGTTAGTTTGGGGGGGGGGGGCTGTTCGATTGTGAGGTTCACTTGCGCTATTCTTGAAACATGTTCTTGTTTATGGCTGTAATAAGAGAAAAATGAGTCCTTCATTATCCTCCTTTAAACTGTGAGACACTTGCACCTTATAACGCCGCCGTACCCCCGGGTTGACGGCACCGGGCTGTGTAATATACGAAGCAATGCCTGTGTTACATGTTGAGCGGCCGGCCCGAGGGTTTGTAGGCTGGAAGCTGTGTATCGTGGAATACTGCAATAAAGGTCTTTCAAAAAAAAAAAGAATTGACAATATGGTAAATTTTCTCGTAAGGGGCGCGGGTGAAAACTGTTGAATGAAAGTAAGCTGTTTTTTGCTGTGGGTTTGAAAAATGTTCGTGTCTTGATGGTATTCTGTTCTATGTATATTGTGAGGTCTAGGAAGTCCAACTGTTTGCAGTTAGCTGTATAGGTGAATTTTAAGCAATCATCTTGTTTATTCATCCATTCATGGAAGCTGCTTAGACTCAGTTGGTCGCCTTCCCAGATTACCATGATATCATCAATATATCGCTTCCAGAATCGGATTTTAGACTGGTATGGATTTACTGCATTGTGTATGTAAATTTTTTCAAAGGTGCTCACGTAGAGTCCCGCCACACTAGGAGCCAATGTACTTCCCATGGAAGTACCGTGGCGCTGTTGATACATTGTACCTTCGTACTCGAAGTAGTTTTCAGTAAGGGCGATAGTGCAGCATTGTAAAATGAAGATTCGGGGTGTTTGGTAAGATCAGTTCTGGTCATAGAGTATTTCCTCGAGAGTTTCCAATGTTTTTAGTTGTGGCAAGCTGGTGTATAAACTCTCTACATCAAAACCCACTAGGAGCATAGTGTCGGTAGAGAAGGTCTCATCTTTGAGGTGGTTTAGTAGGTCACGAGTGTCCTTCAGGTAAGTAGGTGTCCTCTGTACCAGCGGTCTCAAGTATTGGTCCGCAAATTGTGAAAGTGGCTCCAGGACCGACCCTATACCAGATACTATTGGGCGTCCCGGAGGGGGTCTCCTCTCTTTGTGTATTTTTGGGAGGGAGTAGAAGTAAGGTACTTTGGGAGAGTTCGTTTTTAGGAAATCAGCTTCATTCCTTGATATCCATCTGTTGGTTTCAGCTTCCTCTACCAAGAATCTTATTGTTTGTTGTAGTCTAGGTGTGGGATCGGTCAGTATGATTCTATAGAACTTGTCATCAGACAATAGGTCTAGGCATTGTTGATTGTAGCCTTCTTTACTAAGCAGAACAATCCCTCCTCCCTTGTCTGCTGGTTTTATTATGATATCTTTGTTTGTCTTTAGTTCTTCCAGAGCTTGTTTTTTGGCTCTTATGTTCATGAATGGTTTTTTTGTGGACTTTTCCACCTCACCGACTTCTTTCATTATGGCTTGGTCAAAGGTCTGGAGCTCGATAGGGATTTGGTGGTTCAATGGGCAGAAAGTGGATTTTGGGCGTAGCGGTGTGTCACCCTCCCCGTTGTTAATGTCTTTTCCAGAGAAGAAGGCTTTCAATTTTAGCTTCCTGCAGAATTCGGCCACTTAGCACTTAAGTTTGAAAACATCCAGTGTTGGTGTCGGTACGCAGCCTAGTCCCTTATTGAGCACTGTCTCTTGGGCCTCTGCGAGAGTGATGTCTGTCAAGTTAATTACAAGCGAGTCGTGCTTGTTCCGAGTTTGTCCTTCAGCGTGCCTGACATGCTCCTGGTTTGGACTTGTCTCTCTTGGTCTGTCCATGTGACTCCTTTTCTTCGTCCCCTTTGGTTCGTCTGGCCTCATCCTAAAAAAGGCGGTTGTTGCATGTATGGTCCCATATATCGCCCCATTGGTGGTGGTCCTGAGGTATATGGGTTCATCCATCCATGGAAGTTGGGTGTGAACGGTTGGAAGGGGATTGGTTGTTGGTTCCCATATTGAGGGTTGCGCCAGATATTAGGTCTACGATGTTGTTGGCGTCTGTAAGGGCCTCTGTTTCTTCTGGGTTGTCTTTTATCGTCATTGCTCCAATCCGAATTGTCAGTTGAGTTACCACTAGTGTCAATGTCAGACTGATTCTCAGGTGCTTCGTAATCATCCTTGCTGCATGGATGCATTTTTTCCATAGAGAAGCATTTGAGATCCTTTCCCAGTTTCTGTATTTTATTTTGTGTTTTTCATTTCTCTATTGATTTCTTCCAGTCTTTTTTTATAAACAGTTATGTGTACCATATTCTTCAGCTTGGCCTCGCTTAGTTGAATTTTGATCGTTAATGCTTCTGTCAGTCTTGTTGCTGTTTTTTCTCGACTAGAAATAAATTGCTTACAAACTCGGGGGGGGTTCCGATGCTAACTCTATGGCACCCTTCTTCTCCAATGCCTGAAACTCCTGCTCTACAAATTTGTCTTCCTCTCTTGAAAACCTTAAGGCGGGAGGACGTCTTACCTGAATCGGACTCTTCACAAAATCTATTCGATAGCCACTTACAGTTTGTAATACCCAAGGATCGGAAGTAATCTCCCGCCATTTGTCTAAAAATGCGCGAGTCTGCCACCAAATTTTACTGGAAGAGACAAGGGTCGTTTGGCAAACATACCTTTACTCCTTGTCTTCCTTTATCCTCTAAATCGACCTCTTCCCCTCTGCCTTTGAGGGTAGAAACCGGGAGTATAGTTTCCGGCTTGGAAGGTTCCGGGTCTATACCCACGAGAGAAAGAGCTCCGTGAGAATCTGATGCCTCGGCCGGGAAATCGACCCCGCATTCTCCCGGCCGAACCAAAAACCTTTCTGATGTCCTACTGTACCTTCTGTATTGAATTAAAGGCCCGGCATAACAAGCAATTTCTCTAACAAATTCCACTCCAAATAGGAAACCGTTTGCCTCCATGCATGACTCTTTCCCAGCTACCTCAGCAAATTTTGGGTCAATTTTCATTAGTAGGCTCTTCCTACATTCAATACACAGGGATGCATTAGCGTTTCCCAACAAACAGACTGCTCTTTCTATCCACTGTCTTAACTCCAAACTATATACAGCAGACTCCTTGAGATAAGCCTCCTCACAGAGGTAAAAAGTCTTCGTCAAAGGTCCAAACACGTCAAGAAGGTGGTCCTGACACCCCTTCAATGTCTTATCAAGGCCCCTTCTTGGGTCCCTTCCAAATTTATTAAGGAAGGTAAGCATCTTTGGGTCCGATTCGGGTGTATAGGCCACCTTATTTGAAAGGGACGGTCTTGGACACTCCGAACGGAGTCTAGTCCTAACATCCTTAGGCATTTCTCTCCTTATCTAAAATCCCACATATTAAGCTACGTGATTAGATGGGACCCACTGAGGTGAGAGAGGGTGTTGGATAGTACTGGGGTCAAACATAAGGTCATCCAAGGGGTCTATGACTTGATCTGAACCTTATTTCTCACTCTTCTCCTTTTTAACCATTTTTCTCTTAATTTCATCCTCTGAGGAGTCAAAGTCTGAGGAACATGAAATTCTAATACCTCCACTACTGGAGAATTCATCGCAGACAATAGCCCTGCATTCCCTTTTTGCGGCCTTTATAGCCTTTTCACTCAACTCCTTATGAGTTGTCCTCCCAAAGCCTTTCTGATTAAAGGCCCCATTTCCTTTAGAAATCCTCTTTCTGAAGATGTTATCTCTTCTGGGTGACCTTCCTAGTACCTCCACTGGTTGAGGTGTTACCAACCACCTCTTCAACTGACCAGAACTGTTCCTCGTTATGTCACTCACTAAACCTTCCATCCAACCTTTCCATATATTCCCCAAGTTTTTTACCCAACTAAGATGCTAAGGCAGAAACTGCTTTATCCACACACTCTTGAACTTTTACTTCCATATCTGTTTCACTTACTTTATTCTACTCCATAGAAAACTCTCCAAAACCAGAAGATAAATACAAAGTACGCCAAAATTCACCTAGAACCCTAATAATCCGGTCCACCAAAATTCACTAAGAACCTTAATAATCCAGTACACCAAAATTCACTTTAAACCTTAATAACCCCAAAATACAAGGTATTGTTATTCTAATTACTGACCGAGCAGCTAATCAACTCTTGACCCTGACACGAGAAACTGTGAAGAAAAAATTATAATTCGAGCTCTCCCGAATCCCAAAAGATGGCCGATCAAAAAACAATGCATGCGTGTTTAACCTCACCAATCTAAGATGGCCGCCAAGTCATGTGAAGTCGGTATGGTGGCCCTGTAGTGATCAGAGTGGGTCGCAAAGCATGTAAGAAAACATCATGCCTAACAATAGGACACTGCCTTCCCCAAATAAATATACATTTAATTTCTACACTCAGTTCCGAGCGCGAGAACGCCGCTCGTACTCGCAACCAAAGTCAAAAGCCGAAGCAACCGATTCAGTCTCGAACGCGAGGGGAATCATCTGCTCCCAACCAAAAGTCAAAAGACAAAGCAACCGATTGCCTCAAGCACGAGGGAAATCATCCGCTCGCGCCCGCAGTATTTATCTAGAAACATTGGAGCGCACGCTAGTGCAACGCCTATGCGCTCATGCCTCTAACGACCGCAATGGTGAGGGAAAGTCTCATACAGGAAAGGATCCCCAAAATAGCTTTTGCGAGGGAGGAGTGCGAAAGACTTTCCGCCCGCGATTCCCACAAGCCGAAAGGGCATGCGTCCAAAGGATTCAAAGCATAAGATTCATACATCGACTAAAACATAGAAATAAGCACTTAATTGACAATATTATAAGACCAGAGCATACCATGGATCACAGACAAGCGAACCACTCAAGCTATAGTCATCCAAATGTACAAAACACACGTCAGCAACAAATACAGCAAAAAGCAAGCACACAAATTTAAATGAACTTATCTTGGCTGTGAGAAGCAACAAAGAAGGAAGATGGCTGCCACACACAGGATGAAATAGACTTTAGAATGTTAGGTTTACTCTTCCAAGTTATTTTCAATTGTTTTGTAGTTGCTGCAGTGAGTTGGCAATTAAAGAGATATGCATAATATTGGCCTCTGTGCCTTGCCATAAAATTATAGCTTCAGGACATGTTAAAAAATCCTCTTCCCCGAAGTCATGTGTAAGTCAGGATCAATGGCACTCACATTTCTCTGACTTATATTTCCGGTGTAGCCACACTGGAGCTCATGACCTAAGCCACTGGTTCTTAACCTTTGGACTTATGTGAATCCCCTGTTAATCATTACTAGAATCCCACTGAATAATTACTGGAATCTAGGGATCCCCGACCGAGTTGTTACTGGAAGGCAAGGACCCCGACCTAAGCAATGTTGATGAGTTGAATTACAAAACAATAAACAAATGATAAAATATTAAAAAAAATTCACAAACAAGTATTTAAAAATCACAATTTTAATTTTAATTGGAAGGTTTAATGCACTTACCCTCTCCCATGAATTAATCTAAAGCCCTCTTTACAATGAGGGTCGGAAAGCCTCCGACTGCAGGTCAGAGGCTTTCCACGCCTCATCGCGGTTTCAGTTTCGACCGCCGCATTACAATGCAGGTGTACGAAACTCAAACTTGCCGGTCATCCCGGCTGGATTTGGACAAGCTCAAAGAGCCTGTTTGGACAAGCTCAAAGACTGGCACGTAATCCCTATGGACGGCGTTTCCACCCTAGGGATTACCATGTCGGTTTCCTACAGGCTTTCCATATCGGGCTTTCTGACATGGAAAGCCTGTCGGAAAGCGACATTGGGGTCCCCTAGCAGGGCTCCCTTCATCTTGCAACCTTCGGTTGGGGGCCGAGGGGGAACCAATGGTTCCCCGCTGTTAATCCCTGCACTGTGTGGCAGACATCTCGAGCTGCCTTCCACTCAGTGCAGAGATAAAAAGATTCTCCCATTTGGCTATGGGAGCTTGTTCTATTGCCAGTTTACGGCCGTAGCACAAGCTCCCATAGACAAATGTGAGTATGCAACCGCACCATGCCCAATTGCCTTGTAATAGCGGTGTCGGGACCGCCGACCGGAGGTCGGTCAGTCCCGAGACGACATCCGCCCGACATCGCAATCAAGCCCTTCGTTTTTAGCCTAAAATGTAGAATTCCTTCACAATTACAGCACGTTTTCAATTTTACATTTTGCTTCTTTATTGATATACAATTTATTAATCTGTTAATATTATTTAATTTTCTAAGCAGTCACGGAACCCCTGAGTGGGCTTTGTAGACCCTCAGGGGTTTCCAGACCACAGGCTAAGAACTGCTGATCTAAGCTCCTTCTCACTGAAAGAGGTGATGGCAGCCATAATCAAGCAAAAGTCTGGAAAGGCCTTAGGCCATGATGAGATCCCAGGAGACATTTACAATTCAGATGGGGGCGCTTTAGTACCGTTTTTAAGCAGTGCAATTCTAGGAAATGGACCCAACAGATCAAGCATTCATGTTTTACCTCATATTTGCAATTTACCACATTTGTGGTTCTAAAAACCAACCGCTATATGTGGTCTTTTTTGATCTACGTTGTACCTTCAACTATCTTCCCTGCCATTTACTGTGGGACACTTTATGTGACCTCGACATTCCATCTGTAATCTTAACTCTACTAGTTAGCCAACATGAAGGGAATTTCACAAAGATTCATTGGGGCAATGTTGGTGAAGCCACTAGACTATTTCCAGTGTTAAGGGGGATCCAACAGGGTTGCTCCCTAGCTCTCATATTATTTTCACTTTATATCAGGGGTCGCCAAACTTTTGAGTACCAAGGCCACATTGTATATTTTACAAATATTCACGGGACAAGAAAAAACAGTTTTATAAGTGAATGAATAAAATTTTAATTAATGAATATGTATTACGTGGATTTTTTTTGTAATCAGCATGATATGATTGAGAACAAAAGAGAAATGTGACAATTACAAAGAAACAATGCAGTGCTTTAACTGGGAAATTATATATAATGAGTAAAAATGTCAAACATTAGCAAAAGCTCTGACAAAATAATCTAATACTCAACTGTAGATAAGAAAAACAGGCTCTTCATTTTTTTATTCATTTTAAATTCAAGTGGAGAGACTCTGCTGTCACTTACAGGCTGCCAAAGGAATTGGATATATATTTCCCCTTTGATCATTGGAACCTGAGGCTTTGGAAAACAACAGAGAAATTACATTTTAACCTATTAATGTTAAAGTTGCTGCGGGCCAGATAAAGTCTTGTACAGGGCCGGAGGTGGCATGTGGGCCGTAGTTTGGAGACCACTGCTTTATATTAATGGAGTGAACGAGTATGTCAAATCTTACATATGAGATGCCCCAGCTTTGGGTGGGACCAAGGTGGCAACACTTTTGTTTAACAACGACACGCTTTCAAAATTTCTTGCTGACCTTTAAAACATATTAAAACATTTTGGAGAATTCAGTTCCTCCAACATTGCAAAGACCAAATTAATGATGTTCCACCCACATAAGGGCATCAAGATTTTTTTTATCCTAAACTCTTCTCCTCTTGAACGGATCTCCTACTTTCTATAGCTAGATATAGCTTTTTAACAGGATGTGAGAAGGCAGCAGCTGATTTATATAACAAACCTAATGGGCTAGCAAATTGGGAGCACGCTTTATTTTTCCTGTACTAAAGTTGGCCACTTGATCCATCAGGCGTAAGAAGTGTGTAAGGCACAAAGCCAAAAGTGCAGCTATGTATGGTGTGGAACGGTGTTTTTTTTTCCAATATCCTGGACGTATTGCGCCATAGCTATGATTCCTCAAACAACTGCTGAAATTGCCACTTACCACACCAACTAATTGGTAGTCGGTATGCACCCTGTCCAAGTAGGGATCCTCACTCTAGTAAGGGGATCACACAGCTAAAATAACCCCAGCACACCCCCCTTGGTAGCTTGGAATGAGGAGTCAGGTTTATGTCAGAGGTAATGTGTAAAGTCTTTGTGCATACATACACAGTAACACAGTGAAAACACTACAAAATGAGTCCACACCAGTTTAGACAAATAGCCATTATTTATCTGAATAAAACAAGACCAAAACAACAAAAATCCAACATACACAAGTAAAAATATCACTTTGAAAATGTTAAATGGGGGGCATGGCCAAGATGGCGGCAAGGTAGGACACTGCTTTCAGAGCTCCTGCCCGCCGTCCGCCCAGCATCGCGTTCTATCGGGCTCAGCCCGGCCAAAGAGACCCTGTGTTTGGCACACCTTGCTTCGGAGGTGTGGGTGATCCTGTCAGGAGGCTTTGGGGTCTGAACGCCGCTCCGGACTGCTCTGCGCAGGGCCGGACGCCCGTCGGGGCCTGCTGACAACTGGATCTTCTCGAGGCGGTGGGCCGTGCGGAGCGTGAGACCCGCATTGCTGCGGCTCTCTCGGGGCCAGCTTCCTGAGCGCACGGCACACGCCTCCTCAGCATCGTCGGACCGGGCGACACACCCCTAGCAGGGTTGTGACTTCCCGATGCGACCCCCGCCGAAGAGGCTCGCACACGCCCTCGGCCTCCGCCTGTGCCCGGCGGCCACATCCGGCCTCGGGCTAAAGTAGCGGAGGGGATCCTGGATTCCATACCCCTGTGACGGCATTGTTGGCCTGGCGGAGTCATGAGCCCGACCTGAAACATGGAGTTTCCCCGACCCTCCACCTCTGTCGGCACCCCCCTGGGCACCACCAATGGCAGCGGACAGCAGGCGGCTCCAAGGAGCATCTCGGTGAGCCGACATTGATGGGGGGCGATTGAGGCAGGCGACATTGGGGCCCAACCATCTCTGCCCCCACCTCAACAAGATCAGTTTACTAGGGGGCATGCAAGCCCGACCCCCGTTAATTGGGGGCCGCCAAGAGCGGGACGCGACGGCTCACGGAAGCGGCCCAGCTAAGCCTGGGTACGGCTTGTGGGACTTTCGTGCTCCCCAGCCTGCCTTCCCTTCCCCCTTCAAGGACAGCACTAGTGCCTCACCTCATCCGAGCCACCCCACTGTGGAACTGGGCAGTCGGCGGGCCGCATCACTATCCCTGGCCGAATCGCAGCACCGCAGGAAAGCAGGTACAGGGGCTTGCTGGACTCAGGAGAAGGCCCCGGGCTGCTTTTCCCAGGGCCTCCATCACTGCCTGGGGACATCACTAACTATGGGGGAGGCCCTGTCTCGGGTACCAGCTTCCTCTACTCAGTGCTTCTCACCACGCAACGCTCCCGCGGGAGAGACACTGTGGGACGCTACACCCATCTCAGAGCTCTAACTGGGCGGTGGTTGACCCCGGGTGTCCCCTGCGCCCCGAGGGCCTTTCATCCCGTGAATTGGTCGTCACCATCCGCACACCGGGCAGTGATCCAAGGATCGTGCTGGGACATGGGGGGCGCTTGGCAGCCGGCTTCACATACGGAGGGACCTCGACTGGGAGTGTCTTTGAGCCTCAAGCGGTTCGTCGTCGCCTCATCTAAGGAGCTGCCTGCTCTGGACGCCACTAACCAGCTACTCTTACCCCATTAGCCTACCTGGACTGCCACGACGCGACAGGGAGTGGGACTCTGTCCTCCACGAAAGGGAAAAAGGAGAAATCCCTGAAAGATCTTTTCGCTCATCAACAAAGCAGCAGCGCAATGGAGCACTCGCATCAGGGGGATGCAGCCCACGCGAAAGCTGATAGCCCCTCTGAGGAACCAGTGACTCGGGCTTTTCTTGTATCGCTCTTCCTGACATTGCGAGAGGACCTCCAAACTGTAAAAAAAGGACCTTACGTCCGAGATTAAAGACATTAGGCGAGACGTGGATGGCATAGGTGAGCGAGTGGCCGCTGTGGAAGAGAGAGGAGATAATAGAGACAGTGAACTGCCCCCCTTTGCAGCAGGAGGTCATCCGCCTTCAGGATCAACACATAGATCTACACCTGGAGGACTTAGAGAACCGCTCCCTAAGGCACAACATCAGAATTCGGGGAGTGACAGTCGCGGCGGACACAGAGGACCTCTTTGCTTTTACCGGTGCACTATTCAACCACATCCTCGGCAACCCACCGGACACGGAGATACGGCTGGATCGCGTGCACAGGGTGGGCCACCCCGGTCTGGCAATGCTCCCCCAGCGGATATTTTGGTCTGTGTACAGGACTTCCAGACCAAATAAACGATCCTGAGCAAAGCTAGGTCCTTGCACCCCATCACGTTTAAAGGACAGTCACCTGTGCTTTTCCAGGACCTTGCCCTCCTCACCCTCCAGAAACGCTAGTAATTCTGGCCCATTACGGCTCACCTATGCCAACAAGGGACTTCCTACTCCTGGGGGCATCCATTTCGCTGTATCTTCCGACACAACGGCAAAGTCCTGCAGCTGCAGTCCCTCACGGAGGCCAGTCGGCTGCACGCAGTAAGGGCGCAGCTGGCGGCCATCGACCAAATCGGGCAGAATACGTGGCCTTGCGCCTACGCCAAGCATTCTATACAGGGGGGACAGATGTGGCCGCCTCTTGGCACACAAGCTGCGGGAGGCCAGACAGACTCAGGGTGTTCACGAATTGTGCAACGTTGCTGGGGGGAGGGTGTTGGAGGATTCGGACATAGCCGAGACCTTCCGCGATTTTTACGCGCAACTCTATACGGGACAACCGTTGGATAGCTCACTCGGTGACGCTTACATAGCGGAAGCCTGGCTCTGCTCCATAACTCGGGACCAAGCGGATCACGCGGAGAGAGAGATCAGGGTTGAGGAAGTCATAGCTGCCATCTCGCGCCTCAAACCCGCTAAGTTGCCCGGGCCCGACAGCTATTCAGCGGCCTTTTATGAACAGTTTTGCTCGACGGTGGCACCTTTTCTAACACACCTTTTTAACTCCTGAGCGCTCACCGGAGCAATCCCAGAGGACATGCTCGAGGCGGCCATAGTCGTCATCTCAAAGCCCAGCAAAGATAAGACTAGTTGTGGGTCATACCGCCCCATTTCTCTCCTTAACATTGATGTTAAGCTTTATACGGGGATTCTCGCCTCCCGCCTGGCGCCCTACATGCCTGGGTAAATAGACCCCGATCAGGCGGGTTTTATCCTTCAACCCCAGACGAGTGACAATACCAAATGGGTCCTTCACCTTATCGAAAAGACCTCTCGGATGCTTGGAGAATACATGCTCCTTACCATCGACGCAGAGAAGGCCTTTGATAGAGTCCACTGACGCACGTTGGGATGGGAGAAAAGCTGCGGACCCACATTTTCAATTGTTATCGATTTCCTTCAGCTTCTGTACTTGTTTTAGGATAGGTATAGGCACAAGACAGAGGTGCCCACTTTCACCCCTGCTCTTTGCGCTCTGTATGGAGCCTATGGCTCAACGGGTCCGGCGCAACCCTCTTATCACTGGAATTAAATTTGGCAGTTACACCCATACTATTAGCCTCTATGCGGACGACGTCCTGGTCACACTCTTGAACCCCTGTCCCCGCACTGAGGGCCTTTCTGGCAGAATTGGAAGACTTCGCACAGGTCTCGGGATTTAAGGTCAATGTGGAGAAGTGTGTTGCGCTCAATCTGTCCCTGTCGCCCTCCACACTGGCGCCCCTCAGAATTCAACACACTATCCAGTGGGCAGATGAGACTGTTACATACTTAGGCATTCAGATGGCACTTACGTTGCCGGAGATAGTCTCTACCAACTATGCCAAACTGCAAGTCGGATACACGCTGAATTGCGGCGGTGGAAACACTTCCCAATATCCTGGCTGGGTAGAGTGGCCGCCACCAAAATGACGATTCTGCCCCAAATACTATAAGTGTTCCAGACCCTCCCCCTGCGATCACCCCCGGGGTGGATTAAACAGATTCAATCTGAGCTTTAACAGTTCATCTGGCGAGGCCACAAACCTCTACTGAAGCGATCCATCACTGTATTGCCTCCTGAGGAGGGTGGGCTGGGGGTCCCTGACCTACAGCTTTATTATCAGGCGGCGCAATTGCGCCACTTGGTCGAATGGTACCGTGTTGAGTCCGAGAGACACTGGCTGTTCAGGACCGAGCAGTGGCATCCACGCCACTACAGAGGGTCCCTTTCCTCTGAAAGATACATAGACCTCCCAACCTCTTTGCCTCCTATATCACTCACACGACTCTGGAAACCAGGGATTAAACTAACTGGAAGCACAACCTGACTACCTTCCCTCCACCACTCACTCCGCTGTACAACAACCCCAATTTCTAGCCCGGTATGGGTGAGACTGCTTTCACACCTTGGCGTCCCACGGAATGCCACTCATTGGGACACTTATTCGACGCGGATGGGATCATCCCCTTTCCTCAGATCAGAGAATATTATGGAATTCCCGAGTCCGAGAGGATACAGTACCTTCAGCTCCTCCACTGGGCGCTACACCTGCACATTAGACCACATGCTCAACGCCACCTCACCCACTATGAAAAATGGCTCATAACACGCACAACGGACAAGAAATTAATTTCAGATCTTTATAAGATGCTACTCTCCCAGCACACACACGCGTACAACGTGGGTCGCGCGCGATGGGAGAGGGACCTTGGCCGTTCCCTCAGCCACAAAGAGTGGGAGGGGGTGTACTATAGGGCACGACACTCGGCACACACCATAGGGCTGACAGAAACACTGACGACAGTAATCACATATTGGTACTATACACCTGAGCACATCCATAAGACTGACCCCCCCAAAGTCCGGACTGCTGGCGGGGCTGTGGGAAACGGGGCACACTAGGGCACCTACTCTGGGACTGAGACCAAATACAACCCTATTGGTCCCAAATTCTAGACGAGATAGATAAGCACCGCGACACCCAAATACCGCGATTCCCCGTCTACGTTCTGCTAGGCCTACCAAACCCGCTAACATACCCACTTAAATCTAGGCGTGGCTGCCAGATCGCAATTGCTCTGGGTTCTGCCACACAGAACATCCTAATCCACTGAAAGACTTCCCTACCTTCACGGGTTGGTTGCAGCGCTTAAGGTCGGTTTTGGGAATGGAAAAGATGACACTCACCTTAGCAGGTAAGGGCTCCATCTTTGTAGACCTTTGGCAGCCTTTCCTCTCTATTCTGACATCAGAATTTCGTGAACTAATGTGTCCGAGGTACCTACGCCTCTTGCGTCTCTCTGCCCCACACACCGCAGAGAACCAAGATTCACAGTTGCAAAATGAGGCTTAGTGGGGCCCTTTATTGACAATCAATTTGGTGGTTGAGGGTCAGGGAGGGGGAGGTTGGGCTGGGTGAGATAAGTTTCCTTTTTTTGGTATTGGTTGTATTGTTTTTTATTGTTCAGCTCCACGCCAGACACCCAGGGCCGATTTCACCCACAAAGGAATGTATGTACGGCTCTGGTGTATCTTTTGTTTTTGTGTAATGAATATCAATAAAAAAGATTTAAACCTAAAAAGGTTAATCAGTTCAGTCCATAGGAATCAATGGATGCGTCACTTTTAGCACAAAGTACCTGGGATGCGTCAAATTTCAAAGACGAAAAAAAGGAGCTGGGGAGGTGAGGCGCGGGAAAAGCGACGTGTCGGTTGCTTGCTACCAGGGGAGGTGAAGCATCGTTTCCTTTGCTGACAGGGGAGGAGATGCATCGGTTCCTTATTGCTACGCAGGAGAGGTGATGCGTTGCTCCCCTACTGTCAGGGGAGGTGATGCATCGAATCCTTACTGGAAAGGGACGCAGCCGTGGTTTGTGCAGGTAGCAGTGGTGGGGCCGCTTGGGGGGTATTTCGAGGGACGATTGCGAGGGAAAATTAATTATTTAATTTTCCCTCTGCATTGTCGCTCGAAATCCCACCCACGCGCCCCTACTGCCCCACCACTGTTACCTACATGGACGCGGCTGAAAGGAGGTGATGCGACGATCGCCGGACACACGGCCTCTGTTCCTTACTGCTGAGCAACGTCGATGAAGAGACAGCATCGAAGTACGATGTATTGAAAATCCGGATGCACTGTGTCGATGCGGCGCGGCGAAACAGGCGATACGTCGATTTCACAGCCGTGAAGCAGGTGATGCGTTGATTCTTGAGCCGCAAAGCAGGGACTGCGTCAGAGCGCGACCCACAGATGTCGGTGATACAGTGTTCGGGACTCAAATCTGCTGTGATTTTTCTGTCGCACTGCAGGCGCTGCGTTGATTCTTCGGCTGCACAGCGGCAATGCATCGATTTGTCAGCTGCACAGCGGCTGCATCAAGAAAACGGGTGCTGAGAGTCGATTCGTGGATTTTCTCACCAGTTTGCACGTCAGAGGGCCCAAGAACTGGATTTGGCCTGGATTTGGCACCACTTTGCAAGTCAGGACTCTTAGCAGAAGAGCTCAGGCACTGGTAGGTGAAGTCTTTGATAGCCCTGAGACTTCTCAACAGGAGGAAAGCATGCACAAGCACTTGAGGAACCTCAGAAACAGGATTCAGAAAGCAAAGACGAATCCTTTTACTGCCAGAACAAAAAAAAGCAGGCCAGCACAGCAAAGCAACAGGCACAGTGGCAGTCCCTCCTACAACACCCAGTTCTTCTTCCTGGCAGACTGTGCTATAGTCCAGATGTGTTCTGATGTTATGCTATCACAGCTCCAGTACTTATACTATTGTCTGCCTTTAAAGTAGGCAAACTTCAAAGGAAAATCTTTGTAGTGCACAAGAACCTGCCTTTCCCTGCCGTAGCTCCATGTACACTACCGAGGGGCAGAGACAGCTTTGTGTGAGGACAGGCACAGCCCTATTCAGGTGTCAGCGACAACTCCTCCCATCACTCTAGCTGAGGAAGACCCATCAGCCTGGTGATGGGCCATCAGGATATGCAGGGTACACCTCAGCTCCCTTTGTGTGACTGTCTAGAGTGAATGCACAAACAGCCCAGCTGGTACCGTAACCCAGACTTGAGATTCTTCAGACAGGCAGAGGCACAGAATGGTTAAGCAAGAAAATGCCCACTTTCTGAAAGTGAAAAATTGAAATTTCCAGATAAGTACCTGGAGATACCGGGTGCACTACGTGGTGTCGCTGGAAAGCGTATTGACCGTATTCAAAATTACAAACAAATATTATGCAATCATGCACATTATAGTAGAGACAATGTTGGTACTCAGTCCTTTGTAAAATATGTCATATTTTCAAAAACACAACTTTGAACAAAAAGATGAAGTCTTCTGCCTTTATTTTTGATGATCGCAGATAGCTTCTCATTTGAGTAGAAACCAACAGAAAGTTGCTTGTAGTCAGCTTTATAAAGTTCTTAATCTTCAAAAATCAATCAGCAAAAAATCCCAATGCATTTCGGGCTGTCCACATGAGTCCTTCGTCAGGGGTATCTACAAATATAAGCATAACTATATATAGTCTGCAAGCATTACAATGTAGCGTAGAACAATTAACAGATGTCATTTAACAGATTCATTAGAGGTCGGGTGATACTTATTGTGATATTCAGAAAGAAAACCGCCATGAAAGTCCATCAAGAAAGTTAAGTGCCTAAAGGTTATTAAACAACTTGAGAAATAAACGCAGAATAGACAGAAAAGAGATTCAAAGCCAAACCACCCATGTGCACTTAACGTGTCGGCAACATCAGTGACAAAAGTAGCCACCCGTAACTAAGCTCTCAACTGCAAAAAATCGTAACCTAAAGAACAGGAGTTCGGAAATACGAAATCAAATGAAACCAACGAATCTGCACACGATGTCTTGAGTGTAAAAGGAAAATCGTATACCTGTCACTTTCTACAAACCATGAAAAAATCAATGAATGGAGTGTATCCAAAAAATAGAAAACTCAAAATCAGCCAGAACCTCACAAGACGCTTACCGATTAAATGCCTCTCGCTAGCCTTCACACGTAAACTTCATGTACAAGATATCTGTAACATAAACAACAATGCTGGCCTCTAATAAACGTAAAAATAAAATTTCAAGACGTAAAAACTGCGTGTCAATCAGAATAACTAACGCTTACCAACAAAGTAGAGATTTGGCTCGAACAAAAGAGACGCCGGTCACAAACTCGTGAACCTGCGCGTCTCCACGTTTATATGAACGTCATGTGATACCAAACATAGAAACAGGACTGTGCTAGTACTCCGTTACACGCCGAATAGCCGACATCTATAAACAGGAAACACATCTTGAAAAGTGGGTGAGTAAACGAAAAGAAAATGAAGAGAAAAATATCAAACAATATCAAAAAATATATCAAATGCTTTCACTGTTATCCAAATAAACACCATTAGTACAAAGAACTGAAAAATTAAGAAAAAGGTAAAAAGACAGGGCTCAAGCCACCCGAAAAAAAATGAAGGTAAAGTGACATGCATCATGGACAATCATGACATAATCGTAAGTATCACACAACATATAAAACCTAATCTAATACAAACAAAACCTAACTGTGTTTAGCAACCAATGCGCAGTAGGAACCATCAAGAAAATACAATGTTAACAATTCAGGAATAACTCTTAAAGGAAATAAGCAAGTTCAAATTTTTCATTTAACCCTCGTGGAAGTAGTTTGCATATACCAAATCCAGTGTGATTCACGCTGTGACAGGACTTTGGACATATCCCTGTCCAAACGCAATTCAACTTTTTCCAGAACACAGAACCTAAGCTGGGCAATAGAATGGTTCTTTTCTGACCAATGTTGTGCTAATGGCGAGCTTGTAGTCTTGGTTCGTATTCTACTCTTGTGCTCGGTGATACGAGTACGTAGTACCCTCTCTGTTTTACCCACATAATATAGATCACAAGGACACTTGATGAGATAAATCACATGATGACTATTGCAATTGGCATCAAAGTTCAACTTTATCTTTTTACCAGTCCAAGGATGTGAAACATGCCTGCCCGTGATAACATATTTACAATGGGAGCAATTCATGCACTTCATCATGCCTTTAAAAACAGTGTTCACATTGATTGCAGTTTGATTCTGGATTTCTTTAAGATTACTAGATCTTTTGTACGCAAACAGAGGAGGCTCGTCAAAAATTCCTTTAAAGTCGGATTCTAATTGAAGCAAATCCCATCTTTGTAGAATACTCTTTTTGACAAAATCAGAATTGGTGGAAAAAGTGATACGTATACTTCACGAGTAGGACCAGGTGGCTTAGCTTGCTTTTGTAATAAAACATCACGGCTAGTAATAAACGATCTTTTTTCAGCCTCATTAACCACTATAGCGGGATAACCCCTAGCCAAAGACTTGTCCTTAGAATCTTGAATTGTCTGCACGCTTGACTCCATATCAGAAGAAATACGTCTGATCCTCAAGAACTGTGAAAAGGGCAAATGTCTTTTAAGGGACCATAGATGGAAACTATGGTATTGCAAAGCGTTGTTGCGATCAGTGGGTTTCTTGTACACTGAGGTCTCAATAATGTCACCTGATAATTTCAACAGAACATCAAGATAGGCTATACTGTGGGACTCAATTTGATGGGTAAATTGAATCCTAGGATTTACAGCATTCAGTCTTAAAATCTGAGATTCAAGATCATGCCGTTACCCATGCCATAAAATCAAAATATCGTCGATGAAACGTCTATACAGATTAAGCCTAGATGTCCAGAGTGGATCAACTAAAATATTTTCAGATTCAAATTTGAGCATGAAAATATTGGCATAGCTGGGGGCTCCAGAAAAGCCCATTGATGTACCGTTAGCTTGAAGATAAAATTGATCCTTTCACTGGAAGTAACTGTGGTATAGGCAAAAATGCAAAAGTTCGGCAAGAAACACCTTATGAGCCCTGATGGGGTCATGCCTCAGCAAGGCCCATTCAATAGCATCAATGCCCTCATTATGCGGAATGGAGGTGTACAATGACACAACGTCAATTGTACATAACCAAATTTCAGACGACATAGGAACCCTGATGTCTCGAAGGATATTGAGTAAATGAGTAGTATCTTGAAGATAAGATGGACTTGATTGCACTATAGGCTGAAAAAATGCATCTAGATAACGACCCAACAAATCATAAAGTGACCCACACCCGGAGACAATGGGTCTCAACGGGGGATCAACGACATTCTTGTGAATCTTGGGCAGCATATACAATGATGGTCTTCGAGGAAAACGTGTAAATAAAAATTCTCTGGTCTTACTGCTAATCCATTGCATCTCAACAGCATGCTGGAAAATGGAGTCAAGTAAAGAGGAAAAAGAAACCGTGGGGTCTTCAGCTAATAAAATGTAAGTGTTAGAATCCTAAAGCATCAAGTGGATCTTTTGCTCATAATGAGTGCGGTCCATTACAACTAATGCCCCTCGTTTATCAGCTTTGGTACAATGTAAAGTGTTGTTACTCTGTAGAGATTTCAGTGCCATTTTTTCACTATTAGACAGATTGGAAGATGCAGTCTTAGAAGGTGAAATTTTAGCAAGGTCTTGTTTCACTAAATTTTCAAACAAATCAATAGTTTTATGTGAAATGGGCGAAATGAAGGAACTCTGAGGTTTAAATTCAAGGTATCCTTCTTCTTTTGCAGAATCTGAAGTCGTGTCAATAGTGGAAAAGAAATATCGCAACCGCAACTTCCTGGTGAATTTATATAGATCAACTTGAGAATCAAAACTTTTTCCATGATAAGTTGGAATGAATGAACAACCTTTATTCAAAACTGAGATTTGTTTTTGAGTTAAAGATTTGGAAGAGATATTGACCACTAATGTTTCTTCGCGAGACGCGTTGATCCTACTTTTGTGGAATCTGTGACCTCGGCGGGTTTGACTAGTGGTGTTGGTGTTTGCGTAGGGGGTTGGTTTGATGCTGGGCTTGTCTCTAAAAAGGAAACTTTAGAAGTGCTTGAACCAGCGATGACAGATTCACTAGCTAAGGATTGAGGAATAATAGGAGCAGGTGGTCGAGATAGTTGGGAATCAGTAACTGATGCTAAACTCTCTTCAGATGATGTGGTTCCTTGTTTTTGCCAACTGCGTTTTTGAGCATACACTTCCGCCCAAGTATATACCTCATCCAATTTATAATCAATTGTATCTCGACGAAATTTTCTGATTTTACGCTCATTGATCTCTTTTGCATAAGTGTCAAGCTTGAGGTTAATTTCATCTACAGTATTAGACCAAAGATCAGCTTCCATTTGAGATACTAAATTAGCCTGCAAATCTTTTATTTCGGATTCTAAATCCACTAAAACTTGAGAGAGCTCCTCGACTATTAATCAAATCAAATCGAGAGAGCACTTATTTAAAATAGCATACCATTTTTCCATGAATTTTTGGTTCATTTTAAACAACATAGGTTTTATCGCTAAACGTAAACCTCTTGGAATTCGACTGGCTTTGTGATACTGTATGAGAGTAGTCGCGTGCAAACGTTGATTGATTTCTCTGCGCATCAGGTACTCTAGTTGGCGAATTTGTTGTGGGATAGAACCTGAAGCAGTTCCATAAGACCTGACCTCTCTAATGAGCCCATAAATGTTGCTAGCTTCAGCAGGTGTATAAACTTTTGTATGAGCTTTGTTTTCGGTAAGATGCAATATATCATCAAATGACATAATTAATTAATCGTCTTAGACAATGTGGTGCAAAATTAACTGCAGAGCAGAAACATGTGAAAACAATAGAAAGTAAAGCAGCTGGGAATACACTCAATTATGCTAATTAGTCAACTTTTCAGATAATCATTTATATGAAAGAACAATAATCAATAATGTGTGCACCAGGTAAGTGGCTCTGCCAACCACCTAATTTGAACTGAAAAATTGAAATTTCCAGATAAGTACCTGGAGATACCGGGTGCACTACGTGGTGTCGCTGGAAAGCGTACTGACCGTATTCAAAATTACAAACAAATATTATGCAATCATGCACATTATAGTAGAGACAATGTTGGTACTCAGTCCTTTGTAAAATATGTCATATTTTCAAAAACACAACTTTGAACAAAAAGATGAAGTCTTCTGCCTTTATTTTTGATGACCGCAGATAGCTTCTCGTTTGAGTAGAAACCAACAGAAAGTTGCTTGTAGTCAGCTTTATAAAGTTCTTAATCTACAAAAATCAATCAGCAAAAAATCCCAATGCATTTCGGGCTGTCCACATGAGCCCTTCGTCAGGGGTATCTGCAAATATAAGCATAACTATATATAGTCTGCAAGCATTACAATGTAGCGTAGAACAGTTAACAGATGTCATTTAACGGATTCATTAGAGGTCGGGTGATACTTATTGTGATATTCAGAAAGAAAACCGCCATGAAAGTCCATCAAGAAAGGTAAGTGCCTAAAGGTTATTAAACAACTTGAGAAATAAACGCAGAATAGACAGAAAAGAGATTCAAAGCCAAACCACCCATGTGCACTTAACGTGTCGGCAACATCAGTGACAAAAGTAGCCACCCGTAACTAAGCTCTCAACTGCAAAAAATCGTACTCTAATGAACAGGAGTTCGTAAATACGAACACAAATGAAACCAACAAATCTGCACACGATGTCTTGAGTGTAAAAGGACAATCGTATACCTGTCACTTTCACAAACCATGAAAAAATCAATGAATGGAGTGAGTCCAAAAAATAGAAAACTCAAAATCAGCCAGAACCTCACAAGACGCTTACCGATTAAATGCCTCTCGCTAGCCTTCACACGTAAACTTCATTTACAAGATATCTGTAACATAAACAACAATGTTGGCCTCTAATAAACGTAAAAATAAAATTTCAAGACGCAAAAACTGCGTGTCAATCAGAATAACTAACGCTTACCAACAAAGTAGAGATTTGGCTCGAACAAAAGAGATGCCGGTCACAAACTCATGAACCTGCGCGTCTCCACGTTTATACGAACGTCATGTGATACCAAACATAGAAACAGGACTGTGCTAGTACTCCGTTACACGCCGAATAGACGACATCTATAACAGGAAACACATCTTGAAAAGTGGGTGAGTAAACGAAAAGAAAATGAAGAGAAAAATATCAAACAATATCAAAAAATATATCAAATGCTTTCACTGTTATCCAAATAAACACCATTAGTACCCATTGTCTCCGGGTGTGGGTCACTTTATGATTCGTTGGGTCGTTATCTAGATGCATTTTTTCAGCCTATAGTGCAATCAAGTCTATCTTATCTTCAAGATACTACTCATTTACTCAATATCCTTCGAGACATCAGGGTTCCTATGTCGTCTGAAATTTGGTTGTGTACAATTGACGTTGTGTCATTGTACACCTCCATTCCGCATAATGAGGGCATTGATGCTATTGAATGGGCCTTGCTGAGGCATGACCCCATCAGGGCTCATAAGGTGTTTCTTGTTGAACTTTTGCATTTTTGCCTATACCACAAATACTTACAGTGGAAGGATCAATTTTATCTTCAAGCTAACGGTACATCGATGGGCTTTTCTGGAGCCCCCAGCTATGCCAATATTTTCATGCTCAAATTTGAATCTGAAAATATTTTAGTTGATCCACTCTGGACATCTAGGCTTATTCTGTATAGACGTTTCATCGACGATATTTTGATTTTATGGCATGGGTCACGGCATGATCTTGAATCTCAGATTTTAAGACTGAATGCTGTAAATCCTAGGATTCAATTTACCCATCAAATTGAGTCCCACAGTATAGCCTATCTTGATGTTGTGTTGAAATTATCAGGCGACATTATTGAGACCTCAGTGTACAAGAAACCCACTGATCGCAACAACGCTTTGCAATACCATAGTTTCCATCCATGGTCCCTTAAAAGACATTTGCCCTTTTCACAGTTCTTGAGGATCAGACGTATTTCTTCTGATATGGAGTCAAGCGTGCAGACAATTCAAGATTCTAAGGACAAGTTTTTGGCTAGGGGTTATCCCGCTATATTGGTTAATGAGGCTGAAAAAAGATCGTTTATTACTAGCCGTGATGAAAGCAAGCTAAGCCACCCGGTCCTTCTCGTGAAGTATACGTATCCACTTTTTCCACCAATTCTGATTTTGTCAAAAAGAGTATTCTACAAAGATGGGATTTGCTTCAATTAGAATCCGACTTTAAAGGAGTTTTTGCAGAGCCTCCTCTGTTTGCGTACAAAAGATCTAGTAATCTTAAAGAAATCCTGAATCAAACTACAATCAATGTGAACACTGTTTTTAAAGGCATGATGAAGTGCATGAATTGCTCCCATTGTAATAATGTTATCACGGGCAGGCATGTTTCACATCCTTGGACTGGTAAAAAGATAAAGTTGAACTTTGATGCCAATTGCAATAGTCATCATGTGATTTATCTCATCAAGTGTCCTTGTGATCTATATTATGTGGGTAAAACAGAGAGGGTACTACGTACTCATATCACCGAGCACAAGAGTAGAATACGAACCAAGACTACAAGCTCGCCATTAGCACAACATTGGTCAAAAAATAACCATTCTATTGCCCAGCTTAGGTTCTGTGTTCTGGAAAAAGTTGAATTGCGTTTGGACAGGGATATGTCCAAAGTCCTGTCACAGCATGAATCACACTGGATTTGGTATATGCAAACTCTACTACCACGAGGGTTAAATGACAAATTTGAACTTGCTTGTTTCCTTTAACAGTTATTCCTGAATTGTTAACATTGTATTTTCTTGATGGTTCCTACTGCGCATTGGTTGCTAAACACAGTTAGGTTTTGTTTGTATTAGATTAGGTTTTTTATGTTGTGTGATACTTACGATGATGTCATGATTGTCCATGATGCATGTCACTTTACCTTCATTTTTTTTCGGGTGGCTTGAACTCTATGTCTTTTTACCTTTTTCTTAATTTTTCAGTTCTTTGTTCTAATGGTGGTTATTTGGAGAACAGTGAAAGCATTTGATATATTTTTTGATATTTTTCTCTTCATTTTCTTTTCGTTTACTCACCCACTTTTCAAGATGTGTTTCCTGTTTATAGATGTCGGCTATTCGGCGTGTAACGGAGTACTAGACACAGTCCTGTTTCTATGTTTGGTATCACATGACGTTCGTAGGAACGTGGAGACGCGCAGGTTCACAGGTTTGTGACCGGCGTCTCTTTTGTTCGAGCCAAATCTCTACTTTGTTGGTAAGCGTTAGTTATTCTGATTAACACGCAGTTTTAGCGTCTTGAAATTTTATTTTTACGTTTATTAGAGGCCAGCATTGTTGTTTATGTTACAGATATCTTGTACATGAAGTTTAAGTGTGAAGGCTAGCGAGAGGCATTTAATCGGTAAGCGTCTTGTGAGGTTCTGGCTGATTTGGAGTTTTCTATTTTTTGGACACGCTCCAGTCATTGATTTTTTCATGGTTTGTAGAAAGTGACAGGTATACGATTGTCCTTTTACACTCAAGACATCGTGTGCAGATTTGTTGGTTTCATTTGTGTTCGTATTTACGAACTCCTGTTCTTTAAGGTACGATTTTTTGCAGTTGAGAGCTTAGTTATGGGTGGCTGCTTTTGTCACTGATGTTGCTGACATGTTAAGTGCACATGGGTGGTTTGGCTTTGATTCTCTTTTCTGTCTATTCTGCATTTATTTCTCAAGTTGTTTAATAACCTTTAGGCACTTACCTTTCTTGATGGACTTTCATGGCGGTTTTCTTTCTGAATATCACAATAAGTATCACCCGACCTCTAATGAATCCGTTAAATGACATCTGTTAATTGTTCTACGCTACATTGTAATGCTTGCAGACTATATATAGTTATGCTTATATTTGTAGATTCCCCTAACGAAGGGCTCATGTGGACAGCCCAAAATGCATTGGGATTTTTTGCTGATTGATTTTTGAAGATTAAGAACTTTATAAAGCTGACTACAAACAACTTTCTGTTGGTTTCTACTCAAATGAGAAGCTATCTGCGATCATCAAAAATAAAGGCAGAAGACTTCATCTTTTTGTTCAAAGTTGTGTTTTTGAAAATATGACATATTTTCCAAAGGACTGAGTACCAACATTGTCTCTACTATAATGTGCATGATTGCATAATATTTGTTTGTAATTTTGAATACGGTCAGTATGCTTTCCAGCGACACCACGTAGTGCACCCGGTATCTCCAGGTACTTATCTGGAAATTTCAATTTTTCAGTTCAAATTAGGTGGTTGGCAGAGCCACTTACCTGGTGCACACATTATTGATTATTGTTCTTTCATATAAATGATTATCTGAAAAGTTGACTAATTAGCATAATTGAGTGCATTCCCAGCTGCTTTACTTTCTATCACTTTCTGAAAGTGGCATTTTCAAATATGCATTTTAAAACCAACTTCACCAAAAGATGTATATTTAAATTATTATTTCGTAGACCCCAAACTCCAAATCTCATCTTCTCTCAATGGGAAATAACACTTAAAAAATATTTCAAGACAATCCCCATGTTACCTAATGGGAGAGATAGTCCTTGCAACAGCAAAAACCGAAATTAGCTATATTTCATTATGAGGATATGTAAAACACACCAGTACATGTCCTACCTTTTAAATACACCGCAACCTGCCCATGGGGCTGCCTTGGGTCTACTTTAGGGATGACTTACATGTACTAAAAGGAAAGGTTTGGGTCTGGCAAGTGGGTGCAGTTTTAAAACTGCACTCACAGACACTGCAGTGGAAGGTCTGAGACATGTTTGCAGAGCTACTCATGTGGGTGGCACAATCAGTGCTGCAGGTCCACCGTTAGAATTTGAGTTACTGGCCCTGGGCACACCTGGTGCACTTTACTAGGGACTTACTAGTACACTAAATATGCCAATCATGGATAACCCAATCAGCAATGCATTTACACAGGGAGCACTTGCACTTTAGTACTGGTCACCAGTGGAAAAGTGCCAAGAGTCTTAAAACCAGCAAAAACTAAATGTAGCACACAGTCAAAAACAGGAGGTCAGAAGCAAAAAGACAGGGGAAATCATGCCAAAAGATGCCAGGTCGAACACTTGGCCTATAGGTCATTAAGTCTTTATTTTAAGGCAATCAGCTCCAATCTACAAACAACGCCTAGACCCAATCTCTTCAACATCCACCAAATCCCTCTCCCTCAAACTAAGACATGGACTCATTCCTTTGAAAAATTGGAGCCACTAGTGGGGCCTAGCTTGCACTCAAAAGTGCCTGGCTTGCGATATAGCGACAAGATACACCTTCTCTTTTTCTAACCCCACTTCTCCTCCCTTAGGTCAATCTGACCCAAAACCTTATTAAGATCTGTAAGGGGTGTAGATAACAGAGTATGCCCTAGTATAAATAAAATTCAATACCTCTCAATTGGTAGTGACGGTGATGTGATTTTTGCATGATGCCTGAAGACGGAAGTCTTATCTAGTTTCTGAAAGAATCAGGCAGAGGCTATGAGTTACTACTGTACAACACCAATTTTTTGCCAACGTGCACACTATTTTTTAATTTCAACAACCAAATTATGCAGAAGTTCAGTTGTGTGCTTCAAACACCATGGCGCCTGTCCGTAGGCATCTTCAGGGTAACATCCAAACAAGAGTGCGAGGGGGAACGACCCTTCTTGCTGGTGTGAGCAATTAAATGCTGTCTTCAGACTTTCCCTTGTAGAATTACACAAATTAAACTCTTAAAACGAATGTATCCAATATCTTCAATGATTTATTGATGATTCAGATGCATTTAACTCCATGCAAATTCATCCTTAGCAATCATAGATTGTAACCTTCATAGGTTCGATTGAACAATTCATGTTTGAAAACCCAATGCATTTCGGGTCGAACCATGACCCTTCATCAGGGGTCCTTCGTTACAGTGCTACAAATAAGAAGAAGAACAAAAGGTAGTTCATCTCTCAGTCCTAACAAAGTTAACAGTCTTGCACAATAATTTGAACGTCAAAAAATATATTGTCGAAAGATGCTGTGCATTCGTGTGAATATAAACAGTGATATGAGAAGCTTTTAGCCCGTGATTTAAGAAAATATATACCATGCTATGGAATCAATCGATACTGACGAATAGGAAACAGAAAAATCGTGCCCAGGTCTCCGTGACAAAACCATTGTGTGAATAAAGAATAATCGTACAATGTGGTGATTTCAACGAAACCCAAAGAATCAACCCAACAGTGGACACTTGGCGTGCTAGTTACTTGGAATGCGAAAAAAAGCGTGCCTTAGTTTCAGTGAGAAGCGAGTGCGATTGTTTGACCAAGTAATGAACTCTCAGCATGCTCGCGGCTAAGGCATCAAATGATTGAGGACATTTAGACTAGATCCCCAGTATAAACAGATAAAACTGTTCGACAGAGCAGAACGTTCGCTAATCTTACCGGGTTACTTGCTCATGTCTCCTGACACCGCACAGACGTCGGTGACGAAGTGAGACGTGCAGATTTTAAACTTAACTTTACATGCTTTATCTTAACTTAATAATCATTTTTAAAAACCCTTACAACATATTTTATATGTATAGAACCATTAAAAATTAATTTTATGACTCTACAAGAAAAACTAATATTTTTTAAATGCTAAAGGACTATGTTTTTGCAAATTGAAAATAGCAGTAGTTAACAAATCATTATTTCTGTGTTCCAAAATGATATGAAGAAAGCATAAACATTACCAAATAGCAATTTCCTATTATTCATTATAGCTAAATGATGAATTCCAATTTGCTTTTCGGTTTTCATCGCAAACTGTGAGATTTCAGGCACAAGTTGCAAATCTTCAGTCGTGAATTACCAGCATCGCAGTGACAGCAAATGATGACATAGAAGACACAGCATGTGCTTCAGAACCATTTATTTACAGATTTTGATAGGAACACACCTGGGGATTTGTTTCCTGCATTTTAGAAAGCTACAGAATGGCAAGCTGGAGCCAAAGCAGGAGGGGGTTGTGAGGAAGAGAAAAAGACAATTTAATGATAAAGAAATGGAGAACTTAGAAGAAGAATGTGTTGAAGATTGAGAAAGTGGGACACAATATTTGGCAAGGCCTTACTAATAGTTCCAGAGGCAATAAAAAACAAATATGGAGGAGAATACAAGACAGAATTAATGATGAGGGGATCACTAAAAGGAGTGTGGGGGGGATACGAAAATGGTGGTAAGACCTAAGGGAAAGAACCAAAAAAACATCTAGCCAGCAGGAGGCTGCTGCAAAAGGTGGACCACACTCAATAATACAACCACATGTTTTAGAGAAATTAATCAAATGGATTTTGTAGGTTAAGGCAGCGCCCGGAGTATCGTCCATTGACTCTGCAGCTCCAAAGAAGAAAACAACGTATATGTGAATTTTAAAATTGTTGTTTGATGCAAAACAACACATACTATAATGCAAACATATTATAGAAAAGAAACATGTTACCCAAAGAAATTAAATAAAACATTATGTCAGACTTTACTTAGGAAACAATCAATGGATTATAGATAATATAGTGCCACAAGTACAGAATTTAGAGATTGCAATTTCCTGATTATGATTCGTACTGTATCACAATTAGGAAATCGCAATTCCTAATGTACAAAACAATGATTTTTAAGATAGCGATCCCTAATGGGTTCGCAAATCATCTTACCTCGTGAATATTAATGAAGTAGGTCGCAATTTGAGACCCATTGGGAATTGCAGCCATCACCGGGATGGTTGCCTGCTGGGGTCAGCAGATGACCATGTCTGTGATTGCTTTTTAATAAAGCAAACCTTTTTTTGGGTGAAACCAGCCCATTTTTATTTAAAAAACGGCATGCGTTTCCCAACAAAATATTTAAAGTTGACTTTTTTTTAATAGTTGGCCGTGGTCACTTGGGGACCCCTTCCCATTTGAGAATGGTTACCACGTCCTTTGAGGTGTGAGTAAAAAATGTATGTTTTCGACCCTATTTAGGTCGCAAAGCATTCATACATGCAACTGTGACTCTCTATTTGGAAGAATTGCCCTAAACACGACTCTTCCAAAAACCAAATCACTTAACACAAATCCGACTCAGTAACATGTTACTGAATCGCAATTTGTGCTCTGTACATATAAAAAAGCATTTTTGTGGTCGAAAACAGCCCAATTCTCTGAATTGGCTAGTTGTTCTTTGGTTTTGCTTTGTACCTATGTCCTACAGTCAATGTATATTGTTTTTTGTTCATTTTCAAATCAGTAAATAGACAAAACCTGTAAAGTAAAAAATGAAAAAAAATTATAAGAATGAAATACTAAAGTGAATTACAACATTAAATTGAAAATGTATACCTATATTCATACACACAAATCTATATATACAAACATAAAACATTCATTAGGAAAAAACTTATAAAAGTCCTTTATCCCCAAACAGAAAGAGCCACCTATCCAGACAACCTAGGCACAGTTGAAGAAACATCAAACATAGAAGATATTGTTATGACGGAACGTGTGGCACTATAAGTTGCTCCTACCACTATACAAGAAGATAATCCAGAAGAAATTGAACCATTGGTTTTCCTTTCATACAGAATCTTTTGCTACTTCTTTTTGCAAAAGAACAAACTACGGCTGACCATAAGTTAAGCACTTTAAATCCCAAATTTTTAGTTAAAAATTCAGTTCCTGTGCACAAATCTTCCAGGAGCACGCCGTAGATCGACTCCACTGGAGACCAGTTGTGTAAGATAGAGCAGAAGAGGAAGGTGCACCAGTAAAAAGTCCAGGTCCAAACAATATTTTTGAAGTATTCTTTTAATTTTCTTGTAAAAAGACTCGCAGCCAACGCGTTTCGTTCCACACTGGAACTTCTTCAAGGCTGAAAACATGCAACATGACCACATTTAAATAACAGCAACACCACAGAACATCACATGACACAACGATATATTCTATCTGGTAGTTGATTATTTTAAAACTACCAGAGACGAAAAGTACATCAATTAATAAGAGTTGCTGAAAAAAGAGACGAAAAAGCGGACAAAAAAGACAATTTTACAAAAATAGCAACATTACAACATTTATATCATAAATAAATACAGTACAAGACAATATTTATTTCACATATATCATATACCATAAAATTACTGCATACACGTATGTAAACAAAAGGTATATATACAAAAAGTTAGGACATCGTCAGCACCGGTATTAAGGTACCTATCCCTAGTGTGTGACTGTGAGGAATTGATTTATATATAAGGCAAGAAATCATTCCCCAAAAGATAACCACAAACTACTATACAAGAAGTGAGAGAGAAAGAAAAGAAGGGGGGGGAGAGAAAAATAAAAGAAGGGAGGAAAAGAGAGAAAGGAAAGAAGAAAATATAAGGAAGGGATGTAAAGAAAAGAAAAAAAGAGAGAGAAAAGAGGTGGGACGCGACGGGAAAAGAGGGGGAAGGAAAGCGAAAATGAACGTATGTGTGGGGGAAAAGGTTAAAACCCAGTAAAAGTAGTCAACCAATAAGCAAAAATATAAGAAAAAAAGAAAAAACGAAAGAAAGAAAAAACATCAACAAACTGGCTGCTGTTGGAACAAACCATGTAGTAAACAAAACAGTGTGATGGTATCCCACATGTGTGGGGTTATAAAAGTAAATTATAGCAAAAACGAGACAGCCCAATATCACAAATACGACGTGCTAGTAGTGTCTCACAGTAATAGGCGTGGACTTACCAATGGTAAGAAAATAATGTGGCTTCGTCTAAAATTCGAGTTAGAAACAGGAAGGATAATCGCAACAGCGTGGGTAGCTCTAAATGGTGACCAGAGTGGTCAGAGTGACGGCTCCGTGATACGAGCACACAAGTTTCAAAGGATTCCAATACTCTAAATGGAAATGTATAACATGAAATTAATATGCTATTTGCACCTATGGGCTAAAAACAGTTTTTATAATATATATATGGTGCAAGTAACCGATAATGTATTAAATATATAAACACAAACTTCAAGGGGGTCCGCCCACACAAATCTTATCGAACGATGCCACAATAATAAAACACATTTATGGATATGTAATGCAAAAAGGTACACAAAGTCTCAAGTGCTGGAGAGCAAGTGACATGCCAATAGTAAAAAGTTTTATACAAAGTAAGCACCCAAGCGCCTGCTGTGTGCACCACGCAATGTCCGTTAGGAGAACATATCCAACATACATCTCAAAACGGCACAAGGTACACCATAATAACGAAGGAGAGAGGGAGCAACAAAATAAATTAAATAAACATTCGGCTGGGATGAGCGAATCTCGAGGGGTGAATCACTCGGCGGCAGCTGTACAATATAAGCACCGCCCAAGAACACAATAAACACATATCAGTGCACTAATAGGGGGGGAAACTTCCTGCAGTGAAATACTAATCGTTATATAACGCACGCACCAACCACGAAGTGGTAGGGCATGCGTTTCTATGTAAGAACTAGCGTATATGAAAGAAAACCGTCCATGTAAGAACTAGCGTATATGAAAGGAAACCGTCACAAAATAACTAAAGACAGATCTGCTTAAAGGTTAAGGTGCTCCTATTAAAATTCAAAAATACTTAGAACTCAAGCCGCTCGTACCTCGGAATCCACTGTCCCCAACCCGTCCTCGGAAAAAGTAACAGCAAAGTGCCGGAAGCTGGGGGAAACAGCACCGGGCCATGTTTAAAAGCCAAGCGTCAGGCGCGCATAGGGAGAATCACCTGACGTCTTGGGGCATCTGACATCACGAGTCATGTGATACAGCAAAAACACGGTAGAATCCAGCCGCCATGATAGACCGGTATGGTATGGTATGGTATGGTTTTTTTACGTGTGGGTGTTGCAACATTTGTGGAAATGGAAAGAATAAAACCAAGTCTTTTTCACACAATAGTCCACGGGTTTACACTATCAGCCACTTTATTAACTGCAATTCGACTTTTGTGGTTAATATTCTGGGATGTGATTGCAATATCATATATGTAGGCAGCACCATAAGATGTCTAAAAACCCGCATACAGGAACACAGGAGGGCCCTTCTGAATAGGGACATGAGATATCCCATTACTGAGCATTATAATGCCAAACATACTGGGGCTAACAATTTTTGGTTTTATGGCATTGACCAGGTACCTCTGGGTAAGAGGGGTTCTGATCGGAGACTGGCACTGAGAAAACTAGAATCCAAATGGATTTGCCGTCTACGCGCCACTATATTGGGACACAACTCCGATTCAGAGATGCATTATTTTCTGTAACTCAAATATAGCCTCTGTGATTCTCCCCTCCGCTAAAATGAAACATTAATAAACTACCACACTGCCCATGGACCCACAATCGTGTGGGGGATAAGCTTCTGTTGCATATAACCAACCTCGTCCTAGTTGGGCAGATATATGTGGGGTCTTCTCTTCTTTCTTTCTCTCTTTCTCCTTTTTGCTTTCTCTTTATTTTGTATCATTATTATTCTTCTTCTCTTTTTAAATATTATTTTCTACTTTCCATTATTCACTTGCTGTCTTCCCTAAGTATTTTTCAATTTCAGCTATTTAGTTTCATCTGTGTAAACCTTATAGTGTTTATCTCTTTAGCATTTTTATTTTCTTTGTAACCATCTTATTACGATGGATTAGCATGTTTTTCTTCTCTTTACCATTTCTCAGATGGGTTACCATACCGGTCTATCATGGCGGCTGGATTCTACCGTGTTTTTGCTGTATCACATGACTCGTGATGTCAGATGCCCCAAGACGTCAGGTGATTCTCCCTATGCGCGCCTGACGCTTGGCTTTTAAACATGGCCCGGTGCTGTTTCCCCCAGCTTCCGGCACTTTGCTGTTACTTTTTCCGAGGACGGGTTGGGGACAGTGGATTCCGAGGTACGAGCGGCTTGAGTTCTAAGTATTTTTGAATTTTAATAGGAGCACCTTAACCTTTAAGCAGATCTGTCTTTAGTTATTTTGTGACGGCTTCCTTTCATATACGCTAGTTCTTACATGGACGGTTTTCTTTCATATACGCTAGTTCTTACATAGAAACGCATGCCCTACCACTTCGTGGTTGGTGCGTGCGTTATATAACGATTAGTATTTCACTGCAGGAAGTTTCCCCCCCTATTAGTGCACTGATATGTGTTTATTGTGTTCTTGGGCGGTGCTTATATTGTACAGCTGCCGCCGAGTGATTCACCCCTCGAGATTCGCTCATCCCAGCCGAATGTTTATTTAATTTATTTTGTTGCTCCCTCTCTCCTTCGTTATTATGGTGTACCTTGTGCCGTTTTGAGATGTATGTTGGATATGTTCTCCTAACGAACATTGCGTGGTGCACACAGCAGGCGCTTGGGTGCTTACTTTGTATAAAACTTTTTACTATTGGCATGTCACTTGCTCTCCAGCACTTGAGACTTTGTGTACCTTTTTGTATTACATATCCATAAATGTGTTTTATTATTGTGGCATCGTTCGATAAGATTTGTGTGGGCGGACCCCCTTGAAGTTTGTGTTTATATATTTAATACATTATCGGTTACTTGCACCATATATATATTATAAAAACTGTTTTTAGCCCATAGGTGCAAATAGCATATTAATTTCATGTTATACATTTCCATTTAGAGTATTGGAATCCTTTGAAACTTGTGTGCTCGTATCACGGAGCCGTCACTCTGATCACCATTTACAGCTACCCACGCTGTTGCGGTGATCCTTCCTGTTTCTAACTCGAATTTTAGACGAAGCCACATTATTTTCTTACCATTGGTAAGTCCACGCCTATTACTGTGAGACACTACTAGCACGTCGTATTTGTGATATTGGGCTGTCTCGTTTTTGCTATAATTTACTTTTATAACCCCACACATGTGGGATACCATCACACTGTTTTGTTTACTACATGGTTTGTTCCAACAGCAGCCAGTTTGTTGATGTTTTTTCTTTCTTTCGTTTTTTCTTTTTTTCTTATATTTTTGCTTATTGGTTGACTACTTTTACTGGGTTTTAACCTTTTCCCCCACACATTCGTTCATTTTCGCTTTCCTTCCCCCTCTTTTCCCGTCGCGTCCCACCTCTTTTCCCTCTCTTTTTTTCTTTTCTTTACATCCCTTCTTTATATTTTCTTCTTTCCTTTCTCTCTTTTCCTCCCTTCTTTTATTTTTCTCTTCCCCCCCTTCTTTTCTTTCTCTCTCACTTCTTGTATAGTAGTTCGTGGTTATCTTTTGGGGAATGATTTCTTGCCTTATATATAAATCAATTCCTCACAGTCACACACTAGGGATAGGTACCTTAATACCGGTGCTGACGATGTCCTAACTTTTTGTATATATACCTTTTGTTTATATACGTGTATGCAGTAATTTTATGGTATATGATATATGTGAAATAAATATTGTCTTGTACTGTATTTATTTATGATATAAATGTTGTAATGTTGCTATTTTTGTAAAATTGTCTTTTTTGTCCGCTTTTTCGTCTCTTTTTTCAGCAACTCTTATTAATTGATGTACTTTTCGTCTCTGGTAGTTTTAAAATAATCAACTACCAGATAGAATATATCGTTGTGTCATGTGATGTTCTGTGGTGTTGCTGTTATTTAAATGTGGTCATGTTGCATGTTTTCAGCCTTGAAGAAGTTCCAGTGTGGAACGAAACGCGTTGGCTGCGAGTCTTTTTACAAGAAAATTAAAAGAATACTTCAAAAATATTGTTTGGACCTGGACTTTTTACTGGTGCACCTTCCTCTTCTGCTCTATCTTTTGCTACTTCTACTGTTATCCCAACGGTTGTCACAAAACCAACTGACACTTAGGTTTAGATATCAGTATTTAGGTAGACAGGGCCTCCGGGCACGTCCTTATTGCAGTTTTACAGAGTATTTCAGTTGGTGGTCCTAAGGCATCACAATGTTATTCTTTAGAAAAAGTGATCCTACTGATTGAAAGTAAACAGCACAGAATCGCTTGTGAGCTCAGTATAAGGGTTGAGAAGGTACAAAAACATGTCTGAGTTCAATTCCATTTTAAGAAAGGGTTTGCCTGACATTACTCATTGAGTGAAGGATCTATGTCGAACTATTGTTTTATTCATACAGACAAATAGGTTAGGCAAAGACAATCAGAAACTTGCCCACAGGCCTTATGCTGCACTGTCAAAAGACTGTTATTTGCTACTAGAGCAATGTGCAGATGCACAGCTAATTTGCAAGTAGAAAGGGTTAATCAACGTGGCATCGTAGGCTGACCTCTATCACACATAACAAATATAGGCTAGGAGATTCAGATACCTAATATGTCTAATAGATCAAATATTGTACATATAGAAGGTGTAGCTTTTTGCCTCCTGTTACACCCGAGCATGCACTACTAGCAGCTACAGTGGGCAGGGAGAGTCCAGCACAAAACCATGCCAGAGAAACATCTGTGACTAGATGTTCAAGACGCAAAAATTGCTTTTTGTTTATTTACGAAAACTACTTGCCCTTCTACTTTGCTACTCCGTATTTAGAACATATGTTGTAGAGCCAAATTAGTGGCATACATTTTGTTTACATTCATTTTAAAAACATTGCTACATTTAAGATCAGAAATGTATGGAACGGTACCAACAGAATAACAAAATGGTTAGCATCAAACTTACGTATTTGGCAGTTTTACCTCAAAAGTAATCTTTTGTTACATTTGTCCTGCATGCACGTCCTTCGGCGGCTTTGGAAGCATCCTGTCCTGGGGGTGGAAATCAAGGGAAATCTTCCTCTTCGTTGTCTGAGGCGTCAGAAACGAGATCATGTTTCATGTAGCATGCCTTGTTTTATTTTAACTGTGTGCAACATAACACACGTGGCTAGAATTTTACACCATGTTGTAGGATCTTATTCCAATGCACCCCATGCGAAACCTTCCTTTTAATGTACCTGGCTGGGGCTGTATTACAGAAGGTGCCCCGGGGACGCAACGGGCATTTGCGCCCACTCTGCGCGCCCCTAGGGCACCTTGGTATTATAGAAGGGGGCGTAGACACTTGTGCGTCCCCTTCTATAATACTGATAGCACTGGCTCACTTAATGTGCAAGCGCTACCTTCAGAGGGTATTCCCTCATTTGCATAGGGGCATGCCCTATGCAAATGAGGGAATTGCTTTGACAGTGCGCCTGCGCCATATTACAGGACCCATATTCAGTGGCGGTGCGTCCATTGGGGTGCAGGGGCGGAGCCCCCCTTACCGAACGCGCAAGCAAATCCGAGACCGGCAGCAACGGCAATGAATGCAATGATGATGAATAATTGCGTCGGACATGAAGGGGGTGGGGCCGGGGGGCGAGCACTGTGTGACTGACACAGTTGACAGGCAGCGGCTCGCAATTTATTTGCGCATGCTCAAGTTTGTCTCACGACAAGCACGAGCATGCGCATTCGCCGCACTGTCTGCCACTGATTACTACTGAGAGGAGGGGGCCGAGAGGCAGAGGGTTGCCTCATGCAGCAGCCCCGTCTCTTGGTAACCGGGCGAGCCCTATCCGTGCTCTTTCGCCAATCCAGGGCAGGCGCTGCTAATGCAGCGTCTCTGGATTGGCTGAGAGCCTGATAAAGTCTCTCAGACCCGCGGCAGCCTACAAGTAACTGCTAATTGGGTGCCTGCGCAACTATGGCCAATCACTGTGGCTTATGTCTGAACACAGCGACAGTGATTGGCCATGAGGTGCGCACTCCAGCAGTCGGTCGCGTCATCACGCACGCGGTGGTGCCACACTGTCTGCATGCATAACCTCGTGGCGGCGGTGCATACAGGACAGGAGGACCCGTCGTGTGACTGACTGATCGTGGTGTGGTGACAATTAATTCTTGTCATGTACTCTACTGTCCTGGACTTGTCCATTGGTGGTGACTGGTGAGTACTGCAGTGATGTATAATATCCTTATACCGGCAGTGGAGGAGGTGGGGGCAGCGGGAATTTTGTTTCGTTGTTGCTTGAAGTGATGCGCGTTGCTGGGTTTACAGATCCGGGAATAAAAACATGACTGCTGTTGCAGGGCTGTTTCAGAATGGGACCCTAGTTTAGCTTATTTCACATTCAGTTGCTTTGTGTGAACCATAAATGCAGGAATTGTACTTGGCACATTAACTGGATGCTGTGATCAGAATGTTCGAGAATGACTGAGTTTGGCTGAGATCTCAAGCAGTATTACATTCTGTAAACGTTTACAACAACCTCAAAAACAAAAAAAGTCCATGTGTACACATTCAATGTTGCTGGTGTCTTAAGAAGGCAGTAGCCGTGGAAATGTCGAATTATTGTTTGTAAGATCAAAGCACTGTGCAAAAAGTCGATTTGACGTTTCTCCCCCCTGTCCTCTGCTCGCTGGCCTGGTCTTTTCTTCTAAGGGGATAAAGGTCTTCTCTCGACTGTCTATCACTGTGTAGACTTCCATAGCTTTCTGAGTCACGAATTTTGCCTGAAAACATAATGTATTTATCAATACCATAATAATGGCTCTATCTACAACTTGTGAGCATCACAGATGTAAGATGAATGACTGTTTAAAAGTTGATAACAATATCTGTGGTTGACATTCTATTAACAGACGCGTTTACCATGGTAAAAAAATGTAGATTACCAGTTACAAATGACTTCACCGAAGTTGCACATTCCAGTTGATTTTAGTATCGTATTAGACTTTATTCTTGGTAGTTTTGGTTTGACTGTCTTACATCTCCTTATGAAAGCACCAACCACCGTGAAATGACAACCGTTTGCTGATATGTTTCTATAAACTGAGGAAATGGGCTATTTTGCGCGCGCAGAGAACGCCCCAGGGAGCGGCCATCTTCTCACCGCCAGTCAAAGCACACGCGATAGAGACCCACCCCTGGGTGAGAGCCTGGGGGTTAACAATAGCAGGCCCCAGGTGCCTGCCGTGTGTATGAATCAATCAATACGGCTATTTGTGGCCCAGACCACAGCGGTCTCTTCCGAGCGAGCTCCGATTACCGCCGAGCAGAGAGAGGCTCAGGCCTGATGAAGCAGGGGGGATCCGGGCCTGGCGCAATCCGCCCGACAGAACCTGGAATTAAGTAGCTGGCAGGGGCGGGCTGGCAGCGAGAGAGTGAGAGGCAGGGCGGGCTGGCAGCGGGACAGTGAGAGGCAGGGGGTGGGCAGCAGAGGTCAATTTTATATAGAGGAAGTAGCAGCGAAGCAAAGATGTCGTGTCCTCGTCACCTCGTGCAAGAAGGTAAAATAGCCACTCTCCTCATTTGATAGTAAAAAACAGTCCTAATTGGAGTTTAGTGGGCCACTCGCACCCCTGGTCCCGGTGCCACTAGCGGCACGTTATATAGGCAATCCCTTGGAGGGGGGGGCGAAAAATACCAACAGTAGTAACAAGTGCGCATTCACACCAGGGATGGCTGCGTGCACTGTTTCCCTCCTGATTGATAATTAACCTTCTGCAGGGGTAGATGTAAAAACTATTTTTTTCTGTGCTTTAAAGTGGCTTTAGGGATGTCTGTACAAATGATAACTTGTAACATGACACGAGCACCTAGCCTTATAATAGTGATATATATTTAATTTTCACGAGCACTTGTGATATTTATTTTTAGTTCTTCAGGGGTAAATGCTATTTGCGACCTCCAACCCAGTATCATGTCCTTCTATCTCCTTCTTCCACTCACCAACCGTTGTCATCATCCTCTCAGAGTGACACCCACCTTCCCTGATGGGCCTTACAGTTCACACCCTGAATCAAATACAACTAAGCGCTACCAAGAGGGCTCAAAGTGCAGGGATGGGCGCCTTACCAATAAACAGGTGTGGGGCAGTTCATCATCAGGGAATAGGGTTCTCTCCCAGGGCCCTGGCCAGTCTGCTTGTGTTTTTTTTTCTCACCTTTCAGAAGCATGGAGCGCAATGGCAGGCAGAGAAAGAGGGGGATGCAAGAGTTGTGCTGAGATAACGCTTCGAAACGTGTCTTTAGTAGAAACGTTTGAATTTAAAATTGTGATCTATTATATTCCATAAAGATACTGAAAGCTAAAAATCATATCATTATTACATTTAAATGTAAGCAGGTTTCAATGGATAATTTTAACGTAGCAGACTAAAAAAAGTCTGGTTTCCCCGAACATCAAACAAAATAAATATTTTAAGAACACTGTAGTTATTTTATGTTAACTTGAAGAACTGACGCTGGTAAAATTCATTGGGATTACTTGTATTTTAAAAGCAATGCTTGTCTAGTTACAGCACGTTATTTTTATTTTCAGCACCTTCTAAAGCTTGACAACCCTTACCAAATCTTTGGTCTTATTTCCGGCGAAGAACAAGACCTCCTTTGCTGCTCTTTCACCCCGGCTACGACCCAGCAAACACCAGAGTTAAAGGTAAGAAAACTGATGCTATTTTTTTTTTAGATTGGAGTTAGAGCTATGTGTGTGGTCACTGTACATGGTGGTTGGGGTAGGCACACATTCTGAACATTGTACCCTCAGTGGATGGAATTTACTAACAGCCTTAGCCCTGTGATTTGGGCAATAACGGTTGTTAACAGCACAATCTATCCCTTGCCTTGTTCAAGGCCCTCAAGCAGTGTCTGTTTCAGTGCCTTCAGCAACCACTATGGCACACAGAGGCAGCAGGCAGTAAGGCTGTATTTTTAGCAGTCATGTTGTGCAAAGGGGAGCTGTTGGAGATTTATTGCGATACTGCACAAGATATATGTATTTATACTGAAATTTGATATTATTGCACCACACCTTATATGTTGTACTTTGATTATTGGCAGGTTTCTTTAATATATATTGGAAAGGCCAGCATCGGCATCATGAATACAGTACAAGAGCTGATTACAAGGTCATTCCAGGCACGGCCACTTCAAGAGAAAATAGATTTAAAGCAATTGGGACCTCATCGGCGTGACCTAAAACTACAGCAAACTTCCCAGGACAGAGGAAAAATGTCCACACGTACATTCTCAAACGCCTGGTACACAAAAGCTGATTGGCTTACAGGGTGCCCTTTAAGAAATTCTCTGTTCTGCTTCCCCTGCTTGCTGTTTGGTGGTGAGTTTTCTTGGACAAATCAAGGAGTAACAGACTTGAAGCATTTGTCTGAAAAAATAAAGAAGCATTCACGCACAAGAAAGCATATGGAAAACCTGACTAGACTGGGAATGTTGGGGGAAGATGCTCCGATTGAGCAGCAGATAAGTGATGCATACCGCAAAGCAATACAGAAACACAATGAAGCAGTTGATAGGAACAGACAGATTCTATCCAAAATAATTGATTGCATTCTTTTCTGTGGTGCTTTTGAACTGGCATTGCGAGGCCATGATGAATCGGAAGGTTCCCCAAATCCTGGAATATTCAAAGGCCTTGTGGATTTGATAGCAAGCATAGACAAGGATATGGAAGCACATTTAGCACGTGCTACAGTCTTTAAGGGCACCTCTAAAACAATACAAAATGAACTTCTTGAGTGTATGCTCGAAATTATGAGAAGCCATATTGTGCAAGAATTGCAAAACACAGACTTTGTGGCTATTCAGGCTGATGACACCACTGATGTGGCCACTAAAACACAGTCCGTATTAGTGTTTCGATACATTGTCAATGACAGACAAGTTGTGGAGAGGTTCTATGGTTTCACACATTTAAGAGACTCTAGTGCAGAAACCATTACTGCAGCTATACTGCGTCAACTGAGCTTAATTTTTCCAGAGCTGCCTCAAAAAAAAAAAACTTATTGCGCAAAGCTATGATGGTGCGTCCGTAATGAGTGGAAGCCTTAGTGGAGTTCAGAAGAGAATTCGAGATGTGTACCCTAATGCTCATTATGTGCACTGTTACGCTCACCAACTTAATCTTATTATGCAACAGGCAGTATCAAAGATCACCGAGACACGGATTCTCTTTCAGGATATAGGAGGCATGGCAGCATTCTTCTTGCGTTCCCCCAAAAGAACAGAAGCACTTCATGACATTGTAGACAAAAGCGTTCCAAGGGGATCCTCAACTCGTTGGAACTTTAACATCCGTACAGTCAACCTAATCTATGAACATGAGAGGACCTTCTGAAATGTTTTGAAGCCATAGAAGCCAATGATGAGTTTGATTACAAAAGTCAGATTGAAGCCCATGGCTTTGGTAGAACACTACAAGACAGAGAGTTTCAGTTCTTACTGTTTTTATTTCATGATATAATGGTAGCTGTCGACCTGTTATACAATCAGTTACAAGCATGAGAGATAGATACTGTCAAAGTGCAAGTATATACTACTATGTTTGTACAAAGCATAAGCAAAGTGAGAGATGGGGTTGACAATTTAGACAGCAAACTGCCAGAGAAATCTATTTTCGCAAACCGCAGGAAAAACATCACCACTATGGTCCGAATTGCAAAGGAGATCTGTGACATTGTAATTGTGCAGGCAAAAGAGCGTTTTTCTTTCACAAAACATTTGGTGAGTGCCACATTATTGCAAAGTCAACAGTTTGCCAAATATGATGAATCCTTCCCGAAGCGTGCTCTGAATGAGGCTGTGGGAGCTTATCCTATGCTCAATAAAGAAGAGCTGAGAACTGAGTTGACTGTACTGTACGCAATGCCTGTGTATCGGAAGGCCACAAGTGCCTTGTCTTTGCTGGCTTTAATTCATAAACTTAATATGGAAAAGTCACTTGGAGAGACAGTGGCTTTCCTTAAAATTGTCATACCACTCCTATGACAACAGTCGAGGCAGAACGATATTTTTCAGCCATAAAGAGGATTAAGACATTCCTGAGAAACACCATGCTTAAGGAAAGACTCAATGCTTTGGCAATGCTCTCTGTAGAGAGCAAGCTAGTTCAGAAAATCCCGGACTTTAACACTAAAGTTATTAAAAAGTTTGCTGCTCTTAGAGAGAGACGTGCTGATTTCATTTACAAAAAGTAAACAATTTTGAATGCTGCTACTTTGCAACCAGTTTAGTTTGTTAAATAAAAAACATCTGAGTGAGGTACTCAGAAATGCATTGTATCTCGAAGTCTGTTATGAAGCTCTGTGGTTATACACTGAATAAGCAGCTACCTATGTTATATGACATCTCTTTATTAATGTTATAACTGCACTTTCACAATTGCTTTATTAACCTTCCTGCTTTCTCAAATTTGCTTGAAAATGCACCATTTCTCTTCTCTTTTTTCAAAATTTTCTCGGGGGGAGAACCCCCCTGAACCCTCCTTATAGGGGTTCGGGCTCGCTCGCTACGCTCGCAACCAACGGTGAAGTATAACAATCATTTTACGCCCCACCACTTTAAAATGTCACCAGCCGCCCCTGCCCATATTACAGACGCGGGCACAGAGTCAAAGAAGCGCATAGGTGGCGTACTGTCAGTGCGCCTCCTGACAGCAGCCCTCTGCAAGGGGTAAAGGGGGTCTCATGGACCCCCAGACAAGCCATCCCTTTGCAGGCGCAGTCACTGACTGCACCAGCCTGCAAGGGGATCTCTAATCCCCTTTGAAAGTGCAGGCGGGTGCCGTCTGCACTGTGAAAACACGGAGCAACTGCTCCGTGTTTTCACATGGCAGCGCAAGTTTGCGGCTGACCTGGGGCAGCGCATAGATCATAATAGGGGGCATTGGCATTTTTGCGCCGGGCACAAACAATGCCAATGCGTAATACGGCCCAGATGTTCAGTGTGTCACAGATGGTATTTGCTTGTGTGAGCATGATTGTATCTCCCCGCGGTTTGTGAATTTATGTATGGTGACAGTATCCACACTGCCACCTTTATTGCACACGACCTGCATATGGAGAGTGCTGACTTTTACGATTTCTATAAATGTATTCAGTCTCAAACAACAGCCAATAACGGTTAAAAAATGTGCAATATTCTAGAAATCTATATTTGTAGAATGTAAATCAACTAGGGGTGGTAGGGAAGAAAATATGTATATTTAATCTTTCCAGCATGGCAGAAAGTTCCAGATAATTCTAATCAGAGCACTCTGAGATATACCCCAACAACTGCTACTATGTGCTGTTAGGTCCCCGGTGCATGGAGGTGGTCACTACACAATCAATTCATATGACTAGGCAGAGCCTCAGGATGCTGGGTGTACTTTGTAAAACAGGCTGCAAATCTGCAATCATGCTAAAACTCATCTCCTTACTAAATCTATACCTAGTTCAAATCTCCTCATCAATTTCATGAAACAAGGTCATATTCTTCCTTAAAATTCTCTCTCTTTACCTTCTCCTCCATTTTGAAAGTTTCCATTTTATTTTGGGTGAGACAACATTTTATATTTTGTACCTGGGTACCACCTGTTTCAATGTAATGCTAAGTTTCAAATGTTGTTTGCTGTTTTTGTGGCTATTCAAAATTTGTAAATGTTCAGTTAATACAGAGGGTGAATAGTTAATTGGAAAATGTTAGACCCAGCTCTTTCAGGCTGGCTAAGACGCATCGAAGCCGGTCAGGACCCACCGTTTCAAATAGAATGAGTGCGATACACTTGTCCAAAAACCTGTGCTCACCCGCTGGTGGCTTTGCACTGACCAGTCAGGCTTATCCTCCGGGCACAAGTGTAAAGTGTAGGAACAACCCCCTCCCCTTGCAACTTTGCCACTTCCAACCCCACCATAACCATCCCAGAAAGGACCTTAAGAGTCAGAGGTCTGCAGTTTCCCATGAACCCCTAGTTTATTGCCCTCTATCAGGAATGCACACATGTGATCATTCGCCCTTACACCCAGTTGTGAATTAGTAGACAGACCGCCAGGCACACCGAGCCACGCACATCAAAATGCCCACTTTCCCAAAATGGCATTTCCTTCACAGTAATATCAAACCATCAATACCAAACATCATACAGTTGCTATTCTGCCCGTAGGAAATAATGCTAGACAGCCTTCTCCTACATCCCCTCATGCTAAACCAAGCAAGAAGCAGGCCCTATCGTACCGAACACACCACCCAGTGTCAGTCATGACTCTTGCAGGTAACACATACACACATCTGCCCAACCTCTTCCCAACACCGCACCCCGGCACCAGGGAAAACTCTCATATAGGAGGAGACATGCAGAACCTTGGCTCACAGTTTTTCAAACTTTAAGTTGAGTAACAGTAACCCGTGCACACAGGCCCCAGCAAACTTGTGGCACAATCAATGAGCTACCTAAGTGGATGGCACAACCAATACGCCAGGCACATTCAAGATACATGCCCCTGGTATATGTCTTACCCCACGACAAAGGACTTACAGCTAACTCGAATCAACCAATCATATATACACCGCTCCGCAGTATGTACATCATGAGCACAGCGCTTTGACACTGTACGGCAGTGCCAAACACTCCCAAGTCCTAAGGCTAGCATCCAGAGCAATGGAAAACTGGTAAGGAGAAAAGCAAAAAGTTGAGGGAATACACCCTAGAAAGGGCCATTTACAACACTACCCCCCCCAACCCAAAACCAGGGGAGTTTATTCAATACCTTGATGAACTTCCCTGCACAGAGCGATAGACCCTGGACAATGGCCCACCTCCCCTAGTGGACCCTGCCAGTCCTACACCCCTTCCCGGAACCTTGTTGGATCCGTTCCATCTAATCCATGGGCCCCCTAAGCCTCCCCTGGGAACCCCCAAGGTTCAACCCAGTGCCCCTGTTAGCCCTGGGGTCTGACTCAGGTCCTTGCCCCCGGGCAACCTTAGTTTACCAGTAAAAATCCAGCCAGTGTCCAGACCCAGGATCCTGTCCACCCCAAGCCCTCCGACCCGGGTGGTCCACCAGAAGGTGGGTTGATCAACCCAGGGACCGCACCCCCGCTATCCGCTCGCCCTCTCACCAGCTCAGAAACGGTCTCCTGAGCCTGGCCTTCCAGTGTAGGGTCGCTACCCTGGTGCTGGATAGGGACCAGGGGCAATCTCTTTTGCGCCGGTCCCCTTTCCAGTGGCAGCTCGCCAAGGGAGTGCTGCGGCGGGGCGGGTGTGGGAGGGGCAGGGTGGGGGGTAGTAAACTCTGGCATACGGCAGTAGGAGATAGGAGTTAAATAAATAAATAAAACAATTTACATTGCGCCCGCTGCAACGCCGAGTTGGCGTTGCAGCGCACGCAATGTAAATTGTTTTATTTATTTATTTATTAACCTAACTCCGTACCACTGTATGCTGGAGTTTCTCCCTTATCCTGCAGAAATACAGTCTCCGGTCTGAATTCTCGTATCTTCTGGAGAGTAATGGCTGACAGGTCCTCGTAAATTTTGGAGGAATAGAACTCAATAGTAAACTAATTTTATTTTTTTCGAAGACCTTCACCCACTCTACTAGTGGCATGCTTCATCATCGGGTCTCATCCTGGTCCCTATAATAAACCTGAATGCGCTCAACCATGTTTCAGGGAGAATTTTAGATATTACCAAACAGGTTTCCTGGAATAAAAATACCTAGGGGACACACAAGTTTCCCTTTTAGTATTCATTGCCCTTGGCATGATTATAAGAACTATGTGGACGTCAATGAACATTAGTGTCCATACACTCTCTTTAAAGTCAACATGTTTCATCCTACAGAAATGGCGTGTAAAATGTTGCAGGGCAAAGGCACTGGACCTGGGTGGGGGAGAGGATGCCAATGGAGTGTGTGAGTTGGAAGGTTGGTGGTGGTTTCCTATCTCTGTGTGGGGAAATACTTGTCTCTACTACCCACTTAATCCCACAAGGGGGATGGGTTGGTTTTGTTTTTTGGTTGCAAGAAACGGCGAATGCGGGGAGTTTGCCTATCCGAGGCTGGAGGAGAACCACCTGCCACAAGGGTTAGTGCTTATACTCCTCACCTTACCTTTTCAAGTACCTTAATAAATGGCTATGGTCACTCTTGTAAGCAGACTTGATTCAAACTTACACATACTTCTGACAATAAATAATGGCAGCTACCTAAAATAACAAGCCTCAATGCACCAGCAAAAAAGGCTTGCAGCACTCTTGTTCTTGAGGAACTCCAGAAGTGATATTTGTCTTTTGCAAGAGACCCATTTGATTAAGGAGGACTGACCCTGCTTGCACTTCAGATGCCCTTCAGATGGTTCCCATGACAATATCTATCTTACTACCACAAGAAAAGAAGAGAGGTTAAAGAAACTGTTACCAGTTGTAGTTTGAGGGCTCCCGCCATTAGAATTATCTGGTAGTGCAATGCATTTACTGTGGCTTCCACGGATGCCCCCAATTATGGTCAAGAAAGATTCCTGATGCCCCCGATCATTTCATCCCCAGACACTAACATACTAATATGATTAATAGTAAGGTGTGACCTTAATCTGGTCATGGACAGTGAACAGGACTGTTCAGTGTTGAGAGCAGGACATTCTGATGAGCTTTCTCAGGGTCGCAAAGCTTGGCTTAGAGACATTAGCCTAATGGATATCTAGAGAGTCATGATTCTGGAGAAGAGGGACTGATCTTTCTTTTCAGCAGTGCATAAATCATATTCTAGACTGCATCACTTTCTGGTATCTCCTAACCTTATTGATAGGAGAGAGGAGGTGGAGATAAGGATCAGGACAATTTCAGACCACGCTCACTTGGTTCTTCAATAGCCCTGGGCTCAGGCGATACTGAGGGGGTGGTGACTAAAAGATAGCCTCTTATGTAGTGACAGAAATAAATCCTAAATCGTGGATGCATTGGTGATGATCTTTAAAGATGCAGATATAGAGGGGCAGAAATACATACACTCTGGGACGCAGTGAAGGCATTTGCCCCTGGATTTTTAATATCCCTGTCAGCAATAGAGAGAAGAAATAAAAAAGTGAAGAGCTTGAGGTATAAATTGGGGAAGCAGAGGAGGTTGATAAGCAGACCAGGGCACAATGAATCTGGTACCAATTAAAAGGGGCATGTACCCATCTAAAAAGCCTTATACCCAAAACAGAGCTGAGTAAGCACTCCTCAGACTGAAACAGTCCTATTATTAAGGAAGTAATAAAGCTGGCAGGCTGCTTGAAAGCTGAGTGCCAAAAAAGCAAGAAAAAGCGTGTTGACTAAAAAAAAACTAGGGCAGGCTCTTGATAAATGAGGATAAAGAAATCAAATAGGCATTTTACAAAGAGTTGTGCACAGCGGAGCTGAGAAATGTAGAGATAGCCGAGGAGTCCCTCTAAAGCATGACGTTAACATGACTTACTGAAGTCCAAGCTGCCTCGCTAGAGAAACCCATCACTACAGATGAAGTTTTAACTGGCATTTCCAAAATGCATTTTTACAAGGCCCTCTGTCCTGATGTGTTTATGGGGATAGTTCATAAAACATTTTGTCATCCATTAGCTCCAGTTCTCATCCGTCTGTACAAGTCGTTTGGGTACGTAGGTCCAACAGCTGACTGAGGGAGGCACTAATTGTGGTCATACCACAACTTGGAAAAGATTTAACTTTGTGTTCCTCCCTGGACATTATTGTTTTTAAATATGCGTTCCAAGCTCATCACAGGGATTCTGGCTAGTAGATTAGGCTCCCGCATGCAAAGCCTTACTGACCTGGAACAGTCAAGGTTTATCCAAGGGAGGAACTCTTCAGACAATACTAAACTTATTCTCCATGTACTAGACACAGTTAGGAGGGCAAAGCCTTACTCTTATCAGTTTATACAGAGAAAGCATATAACAGAGTACTATAACCACTTCTCATGAAGGCTGCGGAAGCATTTGGATTCAACCCCAAGGTCCATACATGGATACTTGATGAGTATCGGGATCCTTGGCCAGGGAATATGTCATTTAAGAGGACTTGGACTTGCTTCAAATTGGGAAGAGAATTAGGAAGTGTTAGCCCCTGTTGCCCCTTGCTTTGCTATATATATAGAGCCACTGGCAGAACTTGTGGATACAGCTCTAGGTCTACCACAGAGAGATTAGTTAACTGTCAAGCAGGCTGTGAACCCCATTCGAGAAATAGCTACTTAGTTAGACTGAAGATGAGCACATCCTAGGTGAGATTTATAGGTTTCTCATGGTGGATTCACGCAATAGTACAACTGCAGTCCAAAAGAGGTGGTAAGCAGAGTTAAGGAGAAACCTGACCAATAAAGAGTGCATCTCAGGGAAGGCTCCGGACCCTGATGGGGTTCCTGGTGACCTTTTTAAATCATATATAGATCTTTGGGCACCCCTGGTTACACAACATTTGAATGCAGCAGCCCCTGAATCATATTCCAGTCTCGTGGAAGCAATCGATCATAATACCCGTTTTTAAAAAGGGGATCCGTGCGGACCCAGCGTGTTTCCGTCAGACGCGGAAATAAAGGTGTTGGGTAGGGTTTTATTGAGGCAGTTATTAGATTGGGCTAATGATAACAATATACTATCTGATATACAGTATGGATTCGGGCCGGGACGTGGCACGATTGAATGGAATTTGAATATATATTTGATAGTTAGCAAGTATACAGCGGCCAAAAAGGAGAGTATACACTTGGCCTTCATGGACCTCAGCACAGCATTTGACACGGTGGTTAGATCTAAGCTATGGGCTGTGCTGAGGGACATGGGGATGGATGAAGCTATAGTTGCACTTTTGCACAATCTACATATGGGGCTCGAGGCAAGGGTAAGATTTGGCCTATCAGTAGAATGCACTAAGCACTTTAAGCTGGGGGCATGGGTGTGTCAGGGTTGTATTTGAGCTCTTTTTCTTTGTATTTTATATGTAAATCAATTAGATCAATTTTTAAGAGATAACTGTAAAGATGTCTCAAGTATAGGACACAGAATGGTGCCCACCTTGCTGTATGCGGATGACACCATCCTTATTTACCAGACAGCTAATGGCTTGCAATCTTTACTGAACTATTTTTATGACTTTATGGAAAATTTGGGTCTAAAAATTAATTTTACCAAATCATATACTATGACTTTAGGACCTAGATGCACCAAGACTAGAACATTTGTGATAAAAGATAACAAAATAGATAAGGTGGATAGGTTTAGCTATCTAGGCATACTGCTGGATGAGAGACTGTCTTGGGCGCCCTTATTGAAATTACACACTCAATCTTTTAATAGGGCGGCTCATAGCATTGGTGCCTTCTCTAGGCGTTTAGGTCACAGTCACATAAAGTCCATACTACACCTTTACAACGCTAAGTGTGTCCCGGCTGTAACCTACGGGGCAGAAATCTGAGGTTATAAATCTCCTATAATAAAACAAACAGCAGGAAACAAATACCTAAGGAAACTGTTACGCATCCCACAGAATGTTCCATCAGAAATAGTTCACGAAGAGATAGGGGCAGGTCACATAGCTGACTATAGACGCTTGCTCCCGATACTACTATGGTGCTCTATATGGACTAAAAAAGAATTGGATTTTTATAGACTAATAGTAAGGGATTGTTTGAACTTGAACTTTAGTTATCGTATACCGTGGCTGAGCTATATAAAACTACCCTGTCTAATTTGGGCTTACTGCATGTCTTTAACTCACCTGAGAAAATAACTAAATCAGTTACTGCAGAAGTTAAGAAGATATTTTTAGAGCATACTCAAGAATTTAGACTGCAAGACTCACAGCGTAAACGCTGTTGCATAGATCACACAATGGTCAAAAGTAGTGAAAGAATGGAACTTTATCTAACACTGGACATTCCGGTGAACCATCGAAGACTTTTAACATACTTTAGACTGATTATGTTTCTGCAGCTTGTGGAAGGATGGCATAGGCAACAAAACCTTCCTGTATGTTCTTGTGATGAGTCTTCTGCACTAGACACTTTACACATTGTACAAATTTGCCCTAAATGGGCCAATTTACGTCAAAAGTATATACGCCCTTTATTTGCACATTTGAATTTTAAACAAGCGAGACCTGCCCTTTTATATGTACCATTTTTAGAAACTTCTTCTGTCTGCTGGTATGTGGCGAGCTTTTTAATAGCAGTGTATTATGCCTATGCTTGACATTGAAATGGAGTGTATTTACTTAGTGACATTATTTGCTGCTTTTACTATTTTTGTATGATTGTTTTATTGTCCTTTTATTATTGTCAAATAAAATCGAATAAAGTAATTATTGATTGATTGAAACAAAGATAGCCACATACTGTTATTACATACCGAAAAGGATACACACCATGGTCAAACTCTAAGGGTGAGAAATTCTGGATGGGGTGCAGGTGTTTCAACTCCTTCCTACACTTACTGCCCTAAAATGAAAAGAGGAGAAGAAGCCCTAGACCATGGGTACTTGCCGTTATATTATCCAATAGGCCCCCAAAGTAAGGCCTGTGGTATGACCAAAGGACAGATTTATGCCAACAGGGTGAGGGTGTAAGGTGAGTGTAGGGAAATCAACGTACGTACATGGTGTAGACTGTGGGTTGTAGAGTTGTTCCCTCCCTGTAAACCTTGCCCGCCCCACTCCCCAGGTTAAGCTTTCTCTGCTACCTTTGTCAATTCATATACAAAGGAAGTATCTTGATTATTGAATTGGGATGAAATAGAATCTTAGGCATCACAAGCTCCTTATGGCTTTAGTCTGTTATCTGCAAACATTTAGGAGTGCTTAGTAACAGGCTGAATAAAGGCAGTGAGTGCTATCCTTGACAAAGACCCCCAGCATGATGTGCAATTCACTTAGGTTCGCAGATAAATACACTCAACCTCCACCGGTAGACAAGGGACAGTGGAAAGGTTTTAGCCATGGCAGTTGTCAGACTCTAGTTACTGTACTCTACTACACAGGAACAGAGATGCTAGTTCCCAAATCCACCCCGACAGCAATCCAGAGCTTAGTGTGACAAGTCTCTAGAGTGGCTATCTTGGGGGAAGGGGGAAAATGGATAAAATAACAAAAGAGAGAAGAGACTGTTCTGTGGCTTCCTTCAGGAGTCCGTCCAGCAGACTTCTATTGCTGAAGAGGTAACCTGTAGACCAGAGTTATTGTTATCATAAACTTTTGGTCCTTAAACCTCTCTTATCTCTTAACCTCTATTGCCTTATTTCCTTACCATGCCAATTCCAGAACTCAGCTTCTCTTCTATTTCTTTTATTTCTTTTCTGTGTGTGCCTTTTAATTCCTTAACTATATTCTTCGTCTGTAATTAAAAAGGAAACAGCTAAAACCTAAAATTTATCTGCCTCATGTGAATCTTTCTCCCTGTGCTTCTTACTTACTTTCCTTTTTTTCGTTTACTCTCCTCTATGTTTTATCTTCCTTGGTATCTGCCTTAGTTCACAGTTTCTTTTTCTTTTTGCACACCTGCAATATATTTACATTTATCTGTTAAGAACTTTTGCTCTCTTTTAACTTGGTATTATTTATTTTAATTTGGTATTCTACTTACTGAGTTTGAGGTCTTTTCCTATTTGTAATTATTCATCTGTGTATTTAGTGTTTTCTCTTCTTATTCTTTTCGTGGTGGTATTTACTCTTTGTTCTTAAGCTACTGTGCGACGACTTATTTCTGTGGTAAGTATTGTTTTATCTTATTCTAATTATTTGTAGTTGCTCAAGCGTTCTAACATGTAATGCAATTCTCTCTTCGTTTTTTCAGGACTTGCCGTTACAACTCGTGACCTCTGTGCGGAAATACTGAAAAGCCACTTTCCTCACAGTAAGTTCTATAACTCTATAGCTATCAGTATTTTACTTCAGTTCTCTGACGTGACAAATATACACTTGTTAACTTAGCTTCGTTTTTCTTTTTCTTTCTTCAGATGCTCCTGTAGACGCTGATTCCTCTCCCTGACGACTCGGTACGAAATCTTCACAAAACTGACACTTGCTGTTCTCCTCAAACATCACTCAACTTCATTGAACTCGGCTTACTAACTCGTATCTACAGTCTTCCGAATGCCCTTCAGTCTTGATTATGAAAAGCCTTCAAACCATCACTAAAACTCTTTTTGTTAGCGCGCTCTGAAGTGCGCTCCTGACTCTCTAGAATTCTTGGTGAAGTGCGCAGTTCCTAAGCAGCGCGAGCCTCACCTAGGATTCCAGCGCGTTCTCTGCCAAACACTAGAACGCTAACAGCTACTCAGTTCCGGTGGCCTTTCCCGGCGCCATTTCCGAGTCAGCTCCACCCATGTACCTTCCATAGCTCGGGGTGTACAAACTTTGAGTCTTCGATGCGCAATTAAACCTATCTGTAATCTTGGAGTCCTGACAGTACCCTTCAACAAGGTAGGTTCTCTCCTCTGGGGTTTAGTTGGAGATCGTAGGTGAAAGGCCTTAACTAATCTTGGAGCATGGACATCTTCATCTCGTTCCCAAGATCTTTCCTCCTGCCCATAACCCTTCCAGTCCACCAAATAGTATAACTTCCCTTTTTGCATTTTGGAGTCTAGAATTTCCTTGACTTCAAATTCAGTACCAGTCTCTAGCTGAAGAGGCCTTGGAGGCAGGTTTTTTCGTAGGTTTTCTGGAGCCTTCTTCAACAGGGATATGTGGAAAACTGGGTGTATTTTCAACCTTGGTGGCAATTGAATTCGGTAAGTCACCGGATTTATTTTCTCCTCTACCAGATATGGACCAATAAATCTCGGTTGAAACTTCCCATTACCTTTTAGTCTCAAATTCTTAGTACTTAACCAAACCCTGTCTCCTATTTCCAATGAGGGGCCTAATCGTCTCTTTCTGTCTGCATAACTCTTATATTTTTCTTTAGCTAGTTCAAGATTTTCAATTGCCCTCTTATGTACCTGATCTAACTGTGTTATGATCTCCTCCACCGCTGGAACTGAGATCTCGGTTTGCCTGAGGGTTGAGTTGAGATGTCTTCCATAATTCATAAAGAAGGGGGAATACCCAGTGGAAACATTCTTTGCATTATTATGGGCGAACTCTGCAGCCCACAAATAGTCCGACCAATTTCCTTCTTGTTTCAAAAGAAACAATCTCAAATACTGTTCAAGTTCTTGATTCACCCTCTCGGTTTGACCGTCAGTTTCTGGGTGGTAACTGGTGGAAAAACGGACTTCTGTACCCAACCCTTCCATGAAAGATTTCCAAAAGTGGGAAATGAACTGTGGACCCCTATCTGTGATTACTATTTTAGGGATTCCATGTATTTTCACTATTTGAGCACTAAAATAAGTCGCCAACTGCTTAGCTGTTGGCACTCCCTTTAAAGCTGTAAAATGAGCCATTTTAGAAAGAGACTCTACCACTACTAAGATGGTATTGTAGCCCTGACTAAGGGGTAAGTCAGTAATGAGGTCTAATGTAACAGTGTGCCAAGGATAAGGTGGAGTGGGTAAGGGCATAAGTAAACCTTTTGGGGCCTGCCTTTCGGATTTTCCCTGAGCACAAATCTCGCAAGTCTTAACATATTGCTCAATACTCTTCGACATTTCAGGCCACCAGTAGTGTCGCTGGATCAGTTCTCTGGTCTTTGCCTCTCCCTTATGTCCTGCCAACTTTACATCGTGACATTCCTTGATTATCTGTTGCTGCAACTCTTTAGTGGGAATATACAGAGCTCCTTGGAAGTAGGACAACTGATTACGAACTTCCTTCCTTCTTCGCCCACTCTTTCAAGGTCTTTTCATCCATTGCGTCAGAGATACCATGTTCAAGATCAACTGAAGTGATTGCTCCAATAATCTTTTCACTTGGAATAAGGGATTGATTTCCTAGAGGTGTCTTTTGATTTTCTGTGTCTATCCTAGACAAGGCATCTGCTTTTCCGTTCTGGGCCCCTGGTCGATAAGTAATGACGAAATCGTAATCAGCAAAGTATAGCGACCATCGCAATTGTCTTGGTGTTAAGGTTCTGGCTGTTTTTAGAAATTTTAAATTTCTATGGTCTGTGTATACAGTGACTTGATGCTGTGCCCCCATTAAATGATGTCTCCAATCTTTGAATGCGTCTTTTATGGCCAATAGCTCCTTCTCTGTGATTGTATAGTTTATTTCTGCCGGAGTTAATTTTCTTGACCTATAGGCGACTGGATGCAGCTGCCCCGTTTGCTTGCTTCGTTGGGACAAAATTCCTCCCACCGCTTGATCTGAGGCATCGGTCTCCGCATAAAATGGTTCAGTCGGATCTGCATGTTGTAGGATTGGGGCTGATGTAAAACTTTCCTTTAGGGATCGGAAGGCTTCTTAAGCTTCAGTTGTCCATTCAAATTTGACCCCTTTTTTCAATAGACGGGTGAGTGGTAAAATCTTATGCGAAAATTCTCCAATGAATCTCCGGTAAAAATTGGCAAAACCAATAAAGCTTTGTACTTCTTTGACGCTCTTGTGGGACTTCCAATTTATCACCGCTTCGATCTTTTTGCGGTCCATAAGAATGCCCGTTGGTGAAATTACTAAACCCAAAAATTCAACCTGAGAGACACTGAAAGCACACTTCTCTAGCTTTACAAACAGTCTGTTTTCTCTCAACTTCTGTAAGACCCTTCTAACCTGATCCTGATGTTCTTCCTTGTTCTCAGAGTAAATAAGGATGTCATCAATGTACACCAGTGCACACTGGTCGATGAATTCCTTCAATACGTTGTTAATGAAGTGTTGAAAGGCTGCTGGAGCGTTACATAGCCCATAGGGCATAACCTGATATTCAAATAGGCCGAACCTCGTTCTGAAGGCTGTCTTCCACTCATCGCCCTCCTTCATTCTCACCAGATGATACGCTCCCCTCAGATCCAACTTCGTGTAAATTGTTGCTCCTTTCACTTGATCTAGCAAAACAGATATTAGCGGCAATGGATAGCGGTTCTTTTTTGTAATCTTATTGATGGCTCTGTAGTCGATGCAAGGCCTCAAATCTCATTCTTTTTTTGGCACAAAAAATAGGGGCGAGGAGACTGGGGACTGCGAGGGACGAATGAAGCCGTTTGCTAGATACTTATCCCAATATTCCTTTAGGTGATGGTGGTCTTTTTACGTAAGGGCATACACACGGCTGCAAGGTAGATTTGAACCGGGTTCTATCTCAATTTTACAATCATAAGGTCTGTGGGGTGGTAATTGTTCTGCTTCCACTTCATTGAATACGTCTTCAAAATCTCGATATTCCTCTGGTATGTCTTGTACATGGATTACACAAATTGATCCTCCCGTCTGACACAACGAATGTGCAGGATTCACCTCTTGCTCCTTCAGCTGACCTCTAAAACAATTTCCCAAACAATAATCTGATTCCATCTTAATGGCTCTGGTACTCCAGTTGATTGTTGGATTATGTTCAGTAAGCCAGGGAAGCCCAAGGATCAATTGGAATTGGGGGGCATCGATCAAGTTAAACTGGATCTTCTCCTCATGTCCGTCATTCGAGATCAGATGAATTAATTCTGTGTGACTGATTATTGGACCTGAGGACAGATTGGTTCCATCCACAGCCCTAACGGGCTCAGCTTTTAACTTTTTGATGGCTTCGATACCCACCTTGCTTGCAAACCTTAGATCGCAAAAGTTTCCGGTGGCTCCTGAGTCGATCATCACTGAGACTTCCCTTAGCGTCCCGTGTCGGAATCTGATTTCCATTGATAAAATTAGATGTGGCGCTGCAGACTGTAGAGTATTGGCCACTCTATGTTCTTTTGGAGTCTGATCGAAAATCGCATCCACCTGTTCAACTCCTCCAACAGATGGTGCCTTTAGTTTTCCTTCGGCTTGAAACTTCCCTTGGGTTTCTTTGGACAAGCACGTACAAAATGGCCTCCCGATCCACAGTACATGCAAAGATTGTTGGTTCTTCTCTTTTCCTTCTCTTCTTTGGAAAGAGGACCCCGTATAGTACCAATCTGCATTGGTTCGATGCCCTGCTGACCTTCATTGCTTCATCCTCCTTCCGACCTGACTCGATCAAATCTTGGAATCACTGACTTGAAATCTTTCCTCTTTTCACCTTTTCTTTCCCCATGACGGAAATCGATTTCCAGCACGAAGTCCACCAACGCTGAGATTTCTGTGGGTCTATTGGGTATTCCGGCCAGTGCATCCTTTAACTCATCTCTTAAACCTCGATAAAACACCGCTGCTCTCTTACTCTCAGGCCAGTTGGTTTCCACCACTAGTTTATTGAATTGAGCCAAATAAGAGACCACATCGCGGTTACCCCTGTTTCAGGTCGAGTAGCTCGTTGTCTACGGCTTGGGATATCCGCCTTCTGTCAAATATTCGAAGAAACTCTTCTTTGAAGTTCTCATAATTCCGCAATATGGGATCGTCCTTTGAAATCAGAGGCAAAGATCAGGATGCTGCATCCCCACTTAGGTATGACAACACAAAGGCCACTCGAGACTGAGCCTCTGAAAAAATGGAAGGGCGGCACATGAAGTGTAATGAGCACTGCGTAATGAATATTTGAGCCTTCTGCGGATCCCCACTAAAACGCTCGGGTGCCGCTAATGGAATGACGGGTGAGAGGGAGTGAATCACCTGAGTTGTCATCCTATTAGTCCCTTCTGTCAATGAAGCTTGAGCGTCCGACCCTGAACCAAAAGGTTGTCTAAGCCTTTGCGCCAATTCTGCGGTTTCTTTTCTAGAATTTACTACTTCTAATCTGAGGCTCTGGTTTTCCTCTCGGACTGCACTTAACTCTTTTTGTATGGTATCTAATATAGTTCCTAAACCTTGTACGTCTATTCCCTCAGCCATCTCTGTTCGGGTGTAAAATGCAACGTGGGCACTTCACTCTGTCAGACTCTAGTTACTTTACTCTACTACACAGGAACAGAGATGCTAGTTCCCAAATCCACCCCGACAGCAATCCAGAGCTTAGTGTGACAAGTCTCTAGAGTGGCTATCTTGGGGGAAGGGGGAAAATGGATAAAATAACAAAAGAGAGAAGAGACTGTTCTATGGCTTCCTTCAGGAGTCCGTCCAGCAGACTTCTATTGCTGAAGAGGTAACCTGTAGACAAGAGTTACTGTTATCATAAACTTTTAGTCCTTAAACCTCTCTTATCTCTTAACCCCTATTGCCTTATTTCCTTACCATGCCAATTCCAGAACTCAGCTTCTCTTCTATTTCTTTTATTTCTTTTCTGTGTGTGCCTTTTAATTCCTTAACTATATTCTTCGTCTGTAATTAAAAAGGAAACAGCTAAAACCTAAAGTTTATCTGCCTCATGTGAATCTTTCTCCCTGTGCTTCTTACTTACTTTCCGTTTTTTCTTTTACACTCTTCTATGTTTTATCTTCCTTGGTATCTGCCTTAGTTCACAGTTTCTTTTTCTTTTTGCACACCTACAATATATTTACATTTATCTGTTAAGAACTTTTGCTCTCTTTTAACTTGGTATTATTTATTTTAATTTGGTATTCTACTTACTGAGTTTGAGGTCTTTTCCTATTTGTAATTATTCATCTGTGTATTTAGTGTTTTCTCTTCTTATTCTTTTCGTGGTGGTATTTTACTCTCTGTTCTTAAGCTACTGTCCGACGACTTATTTCTGTGGTAAGTATTGTTTTATCTTTTTCTAATTATTTGTAGTTGCTCTAGCATTCTAACATGTAATGCAATTCTCTCTTCGTTTTTTCAGGACTTGCCGTTACAACTCGTGACCTCTGTGCGGAAATACTGAAAAGCCACTTTCCTCACAGTAAGTTCTATAACTCTATAGCTATCAGTATTTTACTTCAGTTCTCTGACGTAACAAATATACACTTGTTAACTTAGCTTCGTTTTTCTTTTTCTTTCTTCAGATGCTCCTGTAGACACTGCTTCCTCTCCCTGACGACTCGGTACGAAATCTTCACAAAACTGAGACTTGCTGTTCTCCTCAAACATCACTCAACTTCATTGAACTCGGCTTACCAACTCGTATCTACAGTCTTCCGAATGCCCTTCAGTCTTGATTATGAAAAGCCTTCAAACCAACACTAAAACTCTTTTTGTTAGCGCGCTCTGAAGTGCGCTCCTGACTCTCTAGAATTCTTGGTGAAGTGCGCAGTTCCTAAGCAGCGCGAGCCTCACCTAGGATTCCAGCGCGTTCTGTGCCAAACACTAGAACGCTAATAGCTACTCGGTTCTGGTGGCCGTTTCCGGCGCCATTTCCGAGTCAGCTCCACCCATGTACCTTCCATAGCTCGGGGTGTACAAACTTTGAGTCTTCGATGCGCAATTAAACCTATCTGTAATCTTGGAGTCCTGACAGCAGTAGAAGACTTGACGTTTAGTTCTGCCTTTACCGTTTTGCCAAAATATGCTGATTGTGAGCTCTGTGTTTAAGGTCTGGGTAGGTTCCACAGCACAGTGGCATTTCTTTAATGAACATAGTCCCTAAATCTCACCATTGGAATCCCTCCCACTACAGTTATTGTGTAATCAGCAAGATGGAAACTATGGAACCAGAAGGCATGTTTTTTGTTTTTTATTAAGGCCTCTCCTTCTGACAAATTGTGTACTCTTGGGTAATAACCTGCTGAACATATTTTTCTGCTTTTTTAACAGAGATAGGAAAATCTTAAACTAAACATTGGTAGTAAGTATGTGATAATAAATCAGAATTGGAATCATTTGATTGTACCCATGGAGGAGAGAACTCCCAGTCCACTAGTCCACTCATTAAAATATGCCATAGTGAGAAGGTTATGAATATTAAAACAAGGAGTCCTGGACTGTGGTCTTGGTACTCAGGCTACACCAAAATAGTTGATGATAGTCAAATTATAACCTTCTGAATCGTTTGTAGCTTTAATTGCCATTATGTGATAGGGGTGGGCAAGCCACTGAAGGCTCAAGCTAAGCTGGAGCCAGATGCCTGTCTCTGGCTCAGCTCAAGATTCACTTGAATCCTCGAGCGCAGACAGAACCGAGCCTTCATTTGGCTTCTGTCTGCCATACATGCTCGAACCTCATGTGCCAAGAATTAAAGACAAAGCATTAACTTTTGTTGTAATATAAGAGTGAGAGGAAAGGAGATGCCCATCTATTGGTTGTATTGCACAAGGTGAAACCAGAAAACCTTGGATCAACCCCTGCTTCCCAAGTTGACCAATTTGTGTGGTCCTAGGCAATTGTTTTATTTCACTTCGCTTTCATTTTCTTCATTATCGCATAAGAGAACACCTTGAAATACATGAGTTTGAGACGTGTGCTGCACAAAACCTTCTCTTGTGTTTGATTTAATAAACCCATAACGTTGTTCCATGTATAATAACAGCATACGTCATCCAGAGGGTCACATGGCCTTTTCTCTGAAGCTCTTTTTAAGGGGCAGACGTTTGCTAAAATGTTGATTATGCAACATGGTGGGTGTGAGGGGCAGGAGAGAGTTTGAAGGGAGCTTGTGTTCTTGATTGTTGTTGTTAGCCCTGGCCCTCTCTATAGGGACATCCTCAAATGTTTTGCCTTCACCCTCCTGTTTTCTGAACCAGTTTTTGTTGGCTTTTAGGACTCTGCACACTTACTCACATCTACCAAGTGTTTTTAAGTGCGAGTGCTCACTCCCTAAATCATGGTAAAATTGGCATACACCCACTTGGCACATTTAATTTACTTGTAAGTCCTTAGCAGAGTGGTACTACATATAACCAGGTTATATACATTAAATGCTGCTACTGGGCCCCCAGAACTGATTGTGTCAACTACTTAAGTAGCCCTTTTAAACATGCAGCCTGTGTGTGCAGTTTTAAACTGACATTTCGACCTGGTAAAATAACCCTTTGCCAGTCCCAAACCTTCTTTTTTAGGTCTCGCCTCAGGCAGCACGCATGCGCTGCTCTGGCGAGACTTTTAGTAATGGGGCTTCAAAAAGCTGACCACACGCTTTTGCTTTGGCCTAAAGCTTGCGGTTACGCGCACAGGCGCCATCTGGCTTTCCTCTCTAGTCATGGCCCATTAAGCGCATCGCTGGCGGGCACCCTTACAGCGCGCGCACATCGCACACCACTCGCCAGACGTGCCTCCTTCTTTTAAACTTTCAGCGCGGGGCGCATGCGCTTGTTATTCACGTTTCTCATATATTGAGCACATTTTGTTTACTATCATGTAGCAACACTGTCTTCATACTTTATTCATTTCTGGAAATTCAATATATTCAATTTTTTCACAAGCTTGATTTGTCAAAACCTGTGCATAGTTTTCTTTCAGACTGCCTGCTTTTCTTTGCTTATTCTGTGCATCCAATTCTTTTCCTCTTTATTTCCTTGTTGTGGTGTCCGACCTCTGTCGATCTTTAAATAATCAGTTTTGCAAATATCGGCAGGCAACTGGAAATGGGAAATGTGGCCTACGCTGTCCCACTGTTTGACCTCACAGTTCTAATAATCCATCCCTCTTTAAAATGGCCATTTCACATTTTGATTATAATTTAGATGTACCTGCAAATATTTATTTTCTGCATGAATGGCTGAGTATACAAACATAAGTATCTGTGTGATTACTGTGTCAAGCTGATGAAATGTGTGCCGTAGATATTGCTACAGCACATATAAACAGGAGAACATGGGAAATAAAGGAAGGTCACCACCTACTTTCCAGTGTTTCAAAAGCATCTGCTCTTCCTCTACTGATTCCCAATACTCATTCTCTGTGCTTGGCATGGAAGATCAAGTAGGATAGAGGAATAGTAGTCACAAGCTTGAAAACGAAAACCCAAGCTAATACCAGGGAACAGTATTTAAACTTGCCAGTGCTTGCTTGCGGGTACCAGTGCGTGTTTGCATCTGCCGAGAGGAACGCCGAGCTTCACACATGCCCTCTATATAATATGGGCTTTGGCATTGAGCTTCGCTGAGGAATCGCTTTAAATGGAGCTGAGAGAAGAGAAACAAGCATTTGCAATGCAATAGGTCTTGCATTTACACAAGTTTGAGTTATTGACATTGCAAATAATAATGCCTTTTTGTTGTTTTTGTTTTAAAAACATAAATAAAAGGCATTGTTATTTACAATGCCAATAGCTGAAACTCTTGTAACTGCGAGACCTATTGCATTGCAAATGCTTGTTAATACATGTGAGTCACCCCAAGGTTAGGTCTGAACAGCCCGTAGGGCAGGGTGCAGTGTATTTAAAAAGTTGAACATGCACTTTTAACTTTTACATGTCCTTATAGTGAAAAACTCTTACAATCGTTTTTCACTACTACAAGGCCTGCCTCTCCGACTGGATTACATTGGGATGCCATATTACATTAAATAAGTAATAACTTTCAATTGGGATCAGATAGGAATATCGAGTTTGTTGTCTTGGAAATTATCATTTAAAGCCCTCTTTAATAGTAAAGTCACGTTTTATGTCACAGTTCTGCAAATGTCACTTTTAGACAGTTGACATTTTCTTGTCCTAACCATTTGGTGCCTGCAGCCTTTATCCTAGGGCACATGACTAGGTGTGGGTGGCATGGTCTTTGTGTATTGCTCCGAGATAGTGAGACAAAGGGAGAATAGATATTGGCAGGATGGGCCATCTCCGACTTGAAGGAGGGGCGGAGCTGTCACCTACCATACTTACACATCACAGAGCCTCTGCCTGAGCACACTCTCAAAGGATTTGACACTAGTCTTTTGTGCCCCCAGAAAAGCTGGGGTGACGGCAGGGAATCAGGAAATTTCAAACACTGGTGGGGGTAGAAACCTCCAGAACATTTTCCTACTTAAAAGCTGGCACTAAGTATATGCATTGGATCCTTAGACCCAACTCTTCAGTAGACCTCTTGACCGGTGAATACTACAGAAGAAGAACTTGTGCCCTGCTGCCCTGTTACTCTGCTGCCCCGCTTGCTGAGAAGGAAGACTGGACCTGCACCCTTCATCCCAGGCTGAAGTAACTTCAAGGAAGTGAGTCAGCTGACCTCCTGTTCTGTGCTATACGTACATAACAAGCTCCAGAGGCCTTCCTGCATTTACCCAACATACCAGCAAGTGGATCTGCCTGAGCCCTTCTGACCTTTGCTGGAGTGAGTTTCTGATCCCTTAAGAGGTGGCCCTCACATCCTGGACCATTTGTGTGGCCGCACTTAAACTCACCCTTCACAGAAAGGAGAAATCCTCACGTTTTGGGCTCAAGGCAACCACGAACGGGCCTGTTTATGCCAATATCTTGCCGCTAAGGGCCTGACTGAATTAAAGTGCCGACCTGAGAATTGAAAGCTGAGAGAAGTGGCGCCTGATACCGCCAGCAACACCGGAGGTACAATTGCTTGGATGGGCAAGGGTACCCTTGAACTTCTGGCGGCTTAGTTGGGAGCTGTGTGCTGAAAGAACTGGCGGCGTCCCTGCACCTTTGCTAGGCTAGGGCAAATAATTAAAATAAATGTTTTACCATTTACTTACTTAGCGCTAGCGCAGCACCAAAATTATTCCGGCGGCGCCGGGCAGCACCCGACTTTATCGGGAGTGTGCAGGGGGGGGCGGGCTTGCTGGTGATTGAATGATTGACAGGTCTTTGAAAAAAACTTTTTTTCCCCCGCATGTATGCTTCGGGCAGCAACTTGCTCGAGCATGCGCACCCAGGCCGGCCCCATTAGCTAGTAGGGGGGAGGGGGGGTGTAGGACCTGCTGGCGGCAGCGCTGGCAGCACAAGGGCGACAGGGCGAGCAGTCACTGTGCCCTCCAAGCCAATCCTGGCACTGCATGCAGCGCCAGGATTGGCCGGTCACCGCGCAGCACAGCAGGGGCAATCCATATTGGATGCCGAGCGTGGGTGGCTCAGTCGCCCTGCACAATGACCAATCACTGTCTCTGACTTAATGTAGTCATGCAGTGATTGGCCATTTTGCGGCGCGCGACGCTGCAGCAGTGTCGTAAGAGTGCGTCGGATCCGGTAACGGTTCACTTCACTCGCGTCGCCTGAGCCTCATGGTCGTGGTTGTGGACGGTGTGTGGACACGCATCGGGCCTGCTGCTCCATCTCTTCACTCCTGGGGGGACACACAGGTATTATGCCGGATGCGTCTTCTGATGACCTCTAGAGAATTTATCAGCAAGCCTGTATGGTCCCTGCAGGTGTAGTGCAGGCTGGAGAGGGGGCGCAAACTCTGGAGCACTCCCACCCTCCCCACTGCTCTTGCCCATGACACTGGAGAGGACACTCTGGGGCTGAAAGTGCCTGCCACTTCGAGCGGGGTCCAGCTGTCTTAAGCACAGACCTTCGCACACGCTGTTTTCAGTGGCGGCCAGGGTTTGAGGGTATTATAGGGTTGTCATGATATCACACACACAATAGGACCCAAGTCACATATTAGCTTTCTTTGCGTGGTTATCAGACATCTTGCCTGTGTTTGTCTTTCACCGTGGTCTTCAAGCACTGCAATGAGGTGAATTTGTTTTCCTCTGATTGGCAATCCTGCTCAGAGGCATTTACCAGATGTGCTCTTGGTTTGTGTCCAGTTGTTTCACCACTTTCTTGGTCGGGTGACTGAGTGCTTCTTGATTTTTCGTCACTGTTTGTCAACCGGCAGACTTTCGCAAAGTGATATATTTCTCCTCATGCTGAGCGGGTTTTTCCTTTTGCTGGGCATGGACTGTCCTTGTGTGGTCTATGCCACAATACCCACAGACCTGCACACCGCTCCGCTTGCATCGTTATGCAGCTTCCGTAGGTTTGGCTTGTATATGCTTGGCACCTAGGGGTGCCTTCCTGAGGGCTGTCGATCCTCTGAAGTTCATGAGATCTAGCCCTGGCGTGAGTATGGCTGCCAGAGTCATATTGTCTGTTGCAGTATTTCCCTAGTTCTTGTGGTGAATGGCTGCCTTGAATGATCTGAGCCTTGAGTTCTTCGTCAAACCTCAACGTGTTCTCTACCCTGCATACTTGAGCACAGACGGTGTCCCTTGGGTCTTTAGGGTTCTGCTTGGCTTGTCGCATAGTCAACTGTTTATAGCTGGTGTTAACCTGGGTAATGGATTGGCAGTCCCTGCTGGCAGAGCAGCTTTGCAATCATTGTCTAGTCTGGTGTTGGGCAGTGTGAGAAAAATGGTGTCCGCCCCCACCCCATCCAATAGGCCCCACCCCACCCACACCCCCCGTAGCGTAAGGGCTTGTCTGATAGTGGGGTCAGTCTCTGGCTGCGGAGAGATAGTTTTCGAATCTTGCTACCCATGCTTCCCATCCGGTCACCATAGACGAAGGAGCAGTCATAGGTAACTCATAGGGGAGAATACTAGGTGACGATTGCACCCCTCCCCTCCCTAAAAGTAAGAACCCCGTGGCTTGCTGGACACAAAAATAACCATACCTCTTCAGCACTGACGCGCCATTTGATCTTGGACGAGGCTGACAGACGTCAGTGTGCAGCATCTGTTAGTGTCTTCGGAGGAGCCATAATAGATTTTAATGTGCATATCTGGTGTATAGATTCTCGTTTAGAAGAGATGCGCCGTGCCCTCATCTCTGATGCTAAACGCAGCCATGCGAGAGGATAGCTTTTGTTTCCAGAGCTCCGGCTTCTGGGCGGTGGAGCGTGCTGTCCCCACCTGCCTGCACGCCTTGTCGCATCTCTCCATCCTTGGCAAGCGCTGGAAGGCACGAACTGAAAGGTGGGGTGAGGCCGTGCACAAGAAGACCGGATGGATACTGCAGTTGCAGCCCGCGTCCAGCAAAAGCTGCGCTTCATTTCTTAATTTGTAAAAAAAAATAAGAAAAAAAGTTTTAAAAAAAGTCATTATGTCTTAGCACCCAAAGTATTTCTTAGGAGCCCCCTCCAGCTCTGCAGAGGGCCTGGGTCGTCAAATGTCAAGCGCCTAATCTCCATTCCTCATCGTGCCTCTTTCTTCGCCCAATCTGCCAACCTTGTTCTCCCTTTGTCACTGCCTTCCCGCGTTTCTCTTCCTCCCGTTTCCGGCTTTCTCTCTCTTGCTCTGGATCAAAGTCTGATGAAAAATAAGTCCAGGAAATGTGCGTGGGGCCCGGTGCCTACAACCACAGCACAAACTAGGAACTGTGGCTCAGATTCTTAGAGCGATGAATACATTATAAAAAGCTGAAAGAAGAACTCCAGGCGGTGGGAGTTTTAAGTGGTTAGCATTTTATGTGAAGCCCAATCAATCCACCAACATCTTTTTTGCCCTCTTAAATGCCTGTTTTCTGGCACTCAGAGTAGGAATCCGAATTTACAGAAATAATGGACGTGAAGTGAATGTGACTAGAGGCAAAGGAATGCATATTCGGGGAACAGGAGTGTAAAAGTCTTTCTTCCCTTCCCACAGAGGTGATTCAGGGCAGCCTATTTATCTTTGCTGAGGATTAGGCCGCTATAAAAACAAGCAATTGCAATGCAGTAGGTCTCGCATTTGCAAGAGTTTGAGCTATTGACAATGCCTTTTTATGTGTTTTGAAAACCTGAAAGCGGTGAGTAAATAAGCACTTTGTACTTGTAGTCCTTGCTTACGACAAGCAAGTCTGGCAGTAAACGAGGCGCAGTTACTGCCAGCCTTGGTTCTCGTAAGCAACGACGAAAAGTAGAAAAGTGCGTGTTTACAACCACTTGCAAGTTTTTACAACACATACATAAAATACATGCCCGATCCGATGTCTCGGGTCTACTTCGCTATATAAAACAAATAGAAACATCAGTTGTTGGCCTATATATGTAGGAGCGTTGGCAGTCTGCCAGACTATGTTTGTGGTCCCACCGTCCCAGTAGTGAACTAGCAGCAGGCGGCAGCGCAGAAGCTTAATGTGCCTGCTGCAAAGAACATATATACCTGATGCAGATCACAAAATGCATATGATGTAAATAGGTCAGTGAGGCACTGCTTTTGTCAGAGAGATCCTTTTGGTACTTGCAGTTTCTAAGTTAAAATCCTAACATACAACGGACTCTCAGAGAGCTATTAACTGTCATCTAAGAGCTGGATGCAAACTGCAAGGAAAAAATTGGAGCGTTATGTTTTTTCCCCACAGTCTTTGTTTCATTACCCTACTGTTTCAAAAATAAATTGTTATCTTTTCATTTTCAGCACCTGACAACCTGAAACATTAACGCATTTTGGGGCAATTTTCCAGCAAACAACAAGAGGAACCCAACCTCCTTTGCTGCTCTCTCACCCGACCCCGGCTACAACCCAGCAAACACCAGTGTTAAAGGTAAGGAAACTGATGCTATATATTTTTTTACATCGTAGTTAGAGCTATGTATGTGGTCACTGTAAAGGCCCTCAAGCGTCTTTCAGTGCCTCCAGCAACCACTATGGCACAGAGAGGCAGGAGGCAGTACGGCTCTATTTTTAGCAGTCATTTGAGATGTATTAGGATAATGCACAAGATATTTTTATAATGTATTTATACTGAAATTTGATATTATTGCACTGCACCTTATACGTTGTACTTTGATTATTGACAGGTTTCTTTAATATATATATATATATATATATATATATATATATATATATATATATATATATATATATATATATATATATATATATATATATATATATATATATATATTGGTAAGGCCAGCAACACACCATCATGAATACAGTACAAGAGCTGATTACAAAGTCATTCCAGTTGGGACCTCATCAGCCTGAAATAAACCTACAGCAAACTAACCAGGACAAAGGAAAAATGTCAAAACGTACATTCTCAAATGCCTGGTACACAAAAGCTGATTGGCTTACAGGGTGCCCTATAAGAAATTCTCTGTTCTGCTTCCCCTGCTTGCTGTTTGGCGGTGACTTTTCTTGGACACGGCAAGGAATGGTCGACCTGAAGCACATCGCTGAAAAAATAAAGAAGCATGCGCTCACAAGAAATCATTTGGAAAACCTGACAAGACTGGGAATGTTGGGGGAAGACGCACCAATTGAGCAGCAGATAAATGATGCGTATCGCAAATCCATTCAAAAATACAATGAAGCTGTTGATAAGAACAGACAAAATTTATCCAAGATCATTGATTGCATTCGTTTCTGTGGTGCTTTCGAACTGGCATTGCGAGGCCATGACGAATCAGAAACTTCCTCAAAACCTGGGATCTTCCGAGGCCTAGTGGATTTAATGTCAACCATAGACCAGGATTTGGAAAGACATTTAGCACATGCTACAGTCTTTAAGGGCACCTCTAATACAATACAAAATGAACTCCTTGACTGTATGCTCGAAATTATAAGAAGCCATATTGTGCAAGAGTTGCGAAACACAGACTTTGTGGCTATTCAGGCTGATGACACCACTGATGTGTCCACTCAAACACAGTCCGTGTTAGTGTTTCGGTACCTTGACAGTGACAGAAACGTTGTGGAAAGATTTTATGGCTTCACGCATTTAAGTGACTCTAGTGCAGCAACCATCACTGAAGCAATACTGTGTCAACTGGACTTAATTTTCCCGGACCTGCCTCAAAAACAAAAACTTATCGCACAAAGCTATGATGGTGCGTCCGTAATGAGTGGAAGCCTTAGTGAAGTTCAGAAACGAATTCGAGATGTGTACCCTAATGCTCATTTTGTGCACTGTTACGCCCACCAACTCAATCTTATTATGCAACAGGCGGTATCAAAGATCAGAGAGACACGAGTTTTCTTTCAGGATATCGGAGGCATAGCAGCATTCTTCACACGTTCCCCCAAAAGAACAGAAGCCCTTCATGAGATTGTGGACAAAAGCGTACCAAGGGGATCCTCAACTCGTTGGAACTTTCACATTCGTACAGTCAACTTAATCTTTGAACAGAGGGAGGGCCTTGAGAAATGTTTTGTCGCCATAGCATCCAGAGCAGACTTTGATCACACAAGTCAGAGTGAAGCCCATGGCTTTATTAGAACACTACAAGACAAAGAGTTTCAGTTCTTACTGTTTTTATTTCATGACATAATGATTCCTGTTGATGTGTTATACGATCAGTTGCAAAGAAAATACCTAGATTCTGTCTCTGTGAAAGCCAATACATCTGCATTTGTACAACAGATTATGAAAGTGAGAGATGGGGTTGAAGATTTAGAGAGCAAACTGCCGGAGCATTCTATTTTTGCAAACCGCAGACAAAACATCACCTCTCTGGTTCGAATTGGAAAGGAGATATGTGACATTGTAATTGTGCAGGCGAAAGAACGTTTTTCATTCACAAAACATTTGGTGAGTGCGACTTTATTGCAAAGTAAAGAGTTTGCACAATATGATGAATCCTTCCCTGAGCGTGCTCTGAATCAGGCTGTGGAAGCATATCCTATGCTCAAAAAATAGCAGCTGAGAACTGAGTTAACTGTACTCTACGGAATGCCTGTGTACCGGAAGGCCACAAGCGCCTTGACTTTGTTGAGTTTAATTCATAAACTGCATATGGAAAACTCACTTACAGAGACAGTGACTTTACTAAAAATTGTGATTACGACTCCAATGACAACAGTAGAAGCTAAACGATGTTTTTCAGCCTTAAAGCGCTGTTCTGCTCGATTTTCCCGGCCTTCTTGTCAGGAAAAGATGATTAAATGTGACTTCAGTCTCTTACCATTCAAGTCTAAGGGTTAGAGTAGTGAATGGAGCCTATTTACTAGGCACTTCGACATGATTCTGTGCTCTTCCCCATAGATCAGGGCTCGCACACATAGCCTAGGGGATAGATTCATTAGTATTAGGGATAACCTGTCCTGTAGTGAGGGTATTTCATGGAGCTGTGCTGAATTCAGGCCTGGTAGGCCTCAAACGGGAGAGACTCCATCTTTCTTTCTGCTCCGGCAGCTTGGGACGCTTCTAGGTCAAATGTAATGTTTTAGTTATGAGGTGTTATTCGCTTGGAGAGAACCGGTTCAGGCCGGCCCTTATCGAAGGATTGTATTTTTCTTCATGCCGAAGACACTACATCAGGCCGGCCGGCTGGGAACGTGTCCTTGGTACGGGGAGGTACAAGAATTTGGTGGGCGGCAGGTTACGGGCCGGAATTTTCCATGAGGAAACGCACCTCTATATTAGTGAAAGTCTGAGGCAGTTACATGTTCAGTCCGTAGGCGGCATCTAGCCGTAAGCAGTAAAGCTACTACTTATTCCAGGGAAGACAGACGCCATCTTGAAGGCGGAGAAGAACCGAGAGACAGATGCTTTCCTAGCAGAATAGCCAGAGAGGAGAGAGTAGCCGATAAGGAAGAGGTCCCAGTGACTCGGAGAAGGGTGATTCCAGGCGAGCCGAGGCACAGACGAGAAGGGAACCTAGATGACTACTGAGTGCAGGCTACATACTACCAAGGTGATGTCGACCCTTTCTTATTAGAGTGTACAACTTAATCTTTCACTTTTCTTTGCAGGTTATGTGTTATATCGTAATGTTATGTGATTGTGTATGTAATGAGTAATAAAGTATCCAGTTTGTAGTGAACCAACATGTGCTGCGTGTTCTTGTATAAGAGGGTAGCCTATTCTTCTAGTCAGCTGCGGCTACATGAACAGATGTTAACCCTGATCAGGTAAGTGGTAACTGAATAAGGAAAAGAGGAGCCCCTCGAACCTGAGAACAGGCTATGCTCGAACTGGCAATCCTTGTGTGATCTGATGAATAGTGAGACTGATTCCCTTTTTGTATGTTATGGTAATTATAGGATGAACTGTCGTATGAGACTGCCGTCTAGGTAGAGAGGTCTGGATTCGTATAGGATCGCGAGGCCGCCACTTGTGATACTGTCGTATGGGCAGAGAGGTCTGGATTCGTAGGGGATCGCAAGGCCGCCGATTGTGCTGAGACTGCCGTCTGGGTAGAGAGGTCTGGGTTCGTATGGGACCGCGAGGCCGCCACTTGTGATACTGTCGTATGGGCAGAGAGGTCTGGATCCGTATGGGATCGCGAGGCCGCCGATTGTGCTGAGACTGCCGTCTGGGTAGAGAGGTCTGGGTTCGTATGGGACCGCGAGGCCGCCACTTGTGATACTGTCGTATGGGCAGAGAGGTCTGGGTTCGTATGGGACCGCGAGGCCGCCACTTGTGATACTGTCGGATGGGCAGAGAGGTCTGGATCCGTATGGGATCGCGAGGCCGCCGATTGTAAGAGGTCTTGGTATGTATAGTAGGAATCCCCTGTCTTTAGGTGATAGATATATGTGGTTGCAGGATTGTAAATAGGTTCTAGGGAGGGGGTAACGTTCTGGCTGGGTTAGTGAGGCTCTGATGAGCGGGTTCTATCTGATCCGAAAACCCAAGCAGAACATTTGGCGTCACGAACCGTTTACGAAACCTGTGTGCGTTTTGGTTGTATCGTGTTTGCTTTCGGCGCGTGCGTGGTTTCGTTTGTATATTATTTCTATATAATTGTTTGTTATTTTCTTTTCTCTTTCTTCTTTTTCTTTTTCACTTTTTCTTTCTTTTCAAAGATGTTTTCTAGAAAGTCGAAATCTACTTTTAAGTTGCCCGTTGATATTCCCGGCTGGGATTCAACGCCTTATGAAGCCTTAGCCCGTGAGTGGGCTGATTCTACTGGTTTGAGTGAGAATTGGAATTCTTTTTTGGAGCTGGGGGAGCCGGCTAATGTGATTACTTGTTTACAGAAGGCGCCGGTTTCTAAGGGTGATGAGCTTCCCGTTTTGGGGCGCAGAGGTTGGATTGTTCTGTCTGCGTACAGAATTCTGCATGAGAGGTTGTTGAAGGTACAGAACTTGCATAAGGATTTGGAAGCGAACTTTGTTGAGCTTCAGAATGCTCATACGTTGTTGCGGTGTCAAAATAAGTTGCTTGCTGATAAACTTGAGACGTACCAAACTATTGCCGAGAGGGCGGCTGTGCGAATTGCCCGTTATAAATACAAGAATCGGCATGGTCGGGTTTCGACGCGAAAGGTGCGTCTGGTCGTGGCGAAAGCCGGACTGGATTGGAATCCTGATGAATGGGATGGTAATATCTGGAACTCGAGTGATTCTCCTTCCTCGGGTGAGGAGTCTGCCAAGCGCGAGTCCTCTTGCTCCGGCCGTGCTTGTAAATCTGCTTCTTGCGCCTCTGATGGTGCACCCCGTGATTGCGCTCGTCCTTCGAGCGGGGTCGATGCTTCTTCCACTGATTGTTCCTCTACGTGTACTGGTCGAGCTCCTTGTGATGCTCGTCCCGCGGTCTCGGTGCATCCAGTTTTTCGGCGGAAGGTGCAGCAGGCTCCCGGTGCTCCGAATGGTATTGCTTTAGACTCTTTGGAGGATTTTACTCAACAAGAAATTAGTGATATTTTGCAGCGATTTCGGCAGCGAGCTGGTGAGACCTTACTCACATGGATGGTGCGCCTTTATGAACTGGGCGCTGCTGGCATTATGTTGGATGCTGGCGATTGTTTGAAGTTTTGTTCCTTGAGTTCGGATTCTACTGTACAGGATCATTTTCGTAACTTTAATGGTGGTGGTCAAATTTCTTTGCTTCAATTGGCGACTGAGGGTTGTAATCAAAAATATCCTACTGAGTCTGACTGGCCTATGAATGACAAACCGTGGTATACTTTGCGCGATGTTGCACAACGTCTCAAAGAGGTGGTGATGAAAACGGCGATTTTTCTAAATACTGCTGACAGGTTGCTTGATGGTTTCTTGACATCTTCTGTGCGGAATCGTATTATTTGTTCTTCCCCTGTTGCTTATAAGCAGGTCATGATGACTTTATTGATTAATCAGACTGGTAACATGTTATCTGTGGTGCTGGAATCGGTACGCCAACTCGGTGAGTTGGGTGAGTGGTTTAAACCTGAACGGCAGTCCCGGCCTGACACTCGTACTCCTGGTGACAATAAACTTACTAGACGTGATATGTTTTTTGGTCTTATGGCCGATGGTGTGCGGAAGGAGGACATTGATGGTGAGACTACTTCTCGTTTGTGGGAAATGTTTCGCAAACGTGGCTTGGATCGAAAGGAGGGTGCCCGGCGTGTTCGGACAACTGAGTGTGATCGTGGTTTTTCTGACGGTAGCGGTGATGACGACCGCCGTGGGCGCTCTGATCGTCGTGATGATCGACGTTATGTACGTGATTTGTCCCCCCGTCGTGAGAGAGACAGGGAGAGAGAGGGGGAAAGAGAGAGGGGGAGAGATGATTATGTTAACAGCAGACGTAGAGATGATAGGGATCAATCCCCTGAGTTGAGAAGGAGAGAGGATCGACACATATTGGCCGATCGAAACTCGCAGTACAATGCAGAGAACAGTAATCCATTTCGTAATGGAAATGGATATGAACAGGAGGTATCGATACCTAGGAAACGTGAGAGTCTTTATCCTGATTTATCCTGGTACACAGAACACAGTAAAAAGGACTAGGAAATAGGTCAAGCTCCAGTACACAGATGGGCTCACAGAGATAATAGACCCTATGTAGATATTGATATTTATTGGAGACATCGTAATATCCAAAGGGCCCGAGCATTGGTAGATACAGGAGCGGAGGCCACTCTTATTCATGGAAAATCAAAGAAGTTTAAAGGTCAGCCTTTTACAATTACCGGATTAGGTGGAAAGGAAACTCCCGCAGTTCAAACTTTACTTGAAATGAGAATAGGTAGAATTCCTAGAAAAGAATACTCTGTATTAGTGGTGCCACTCTTAGAATTCATAATTGGAATTGATATTTTGAAAGGAATGACTTTGCACTTAGATGATGGATGTTACCAATTTGGAACTAAACATTATATATCGTCCAGGCCTGTACGGGTTGGTCGTTTAAGAATGCCCCCCATAAAAGTTCCCTAGGCGACAAAAGTGGTTCGTCAGAAGCAGTATCGTATTCCAGGTGGTCATGAAGAGATTAGTACCACTATTCAGGAGTTGGTGGATGCAGGAGTTATAACCCCAGTTACTTCTGCTTGGAATAATCCTGTTTGGCCTGTACGTAAGAGTGATAATTCTTGGCGCATGACTGTTGATTATCGAGAATTGAATAGACACACACCCTCTTTGACTGTTGCAGTACCGGATGTTATTACCCTAATTGAAAGAATTCAAAAACATCCAGGTACATGGTATGCGTCCATTGATATTGCTAATGCTTTCTTTTCGATTCCGATTGCCCCTGAGTGTCAGGAACAATTCAGTTTTACGTGGAACGGGCGTCAGATGACGTTTAGAAGTCTTCCCCAGGGCTATGTGCATAGTCCTACGATATGTCACCGGCTGGTGGCAGAGCATCTGGCTGAGGTACCGGTTCATCCGCAAATTCAGATATGTCACTATATTGATGATATTTTGATCCAAGGCGAATCACAAGAGGAAGTTCAGACCCAATTGGATAGAGTCATTGAGTGCTTGCGTGAGAAAGGTTGGGAAATCAACCCGGATAAATTACAAGGTCCGTCCCAGGCTGTGAAATTTTTGGGTATTAATTGGCATGAAGGGCACCGAGAAGTGATCCCTCAGGTTAAACAGAAAATTCTTGATTTTGCAGTTCCGAGAAATAGGAAAGAAGCCCAAAGCTTCATTGGTTTGTTTGGTTTTTGGCGCCAGCATATTCCTCATTTGAGTCAAATATTGGCCCCTTTGTACCAGGTCACTCGTAAAAAGAATGCATTTGAATGGGGTAAACCACAGCAAGATGCGTTCAGTCTGGCAAAAGAAGCAATTCAGCATGCTCTGGATTTATGGCCTGTATGTGATGGTGATGTGGATTTGAATGTGTCTGTACAAGGCCTTTATGCGAATTGGAGTTTGTGGCAGAAACAAGGCAAGAGTAGAGTACCGTTAGGTTTCTGGACTAAAAAGTTACCTGATGCTGGTGAGCGTTATACACCTTTTGAGAAACAGTTACTTGCATGTTATTGGGCTCTGGTGGATACCGAGCAATTGACTTTGGGACATGATATAGTTTTGCGACCTGAAATTCCTATCATGCAGTGGGTTATGAGTTCGCCGAAAACTCACCGAATTGGACACGCTCAAGAGGCGAGTGTGATTAAATGGAAATGGTATATACAAGACAGGGCACGTGTGGGACAAAAAGGAGTTGCATCTTTGCATGAGCAGGTGGCACGGGCGCCATCAACTGAGACTGAGAGTGAATGTTCCGTACCTTTAGTACAGGAGTCTCCTGTTAAGTGGGGTAAACCTTTTGATGATTTGTCCGCAGAGGACAGAAACCATGTCTGGTTTACGGATGGTTCAGCAAGGTTCATAGGGACGAAACGGCATTGGAAGGCAGTGTCCTATAATCCGATCACACAAAAATTGCTGAGTACAACTGGTGAGGGTAAGAGCAGTCAATTTGCTGAACTCTATGCTGTTTATCAAGTTTTGAAACAAGAGTTACCTGGCACATGTCATATTTTTACTGATTCTTGGTCTACTGCCAATGGACTGGCAGTTTGGTTACCGACTTGGCATTCCCATAGTTGGAAAATCCATTCAAAAGAACTGTGGGGAAAAGAATTATGGCAGGAGATTTGGGAAATGCTCCCACAGAGTACTGTTACAATCTTCCATGTGGATGCTCATACCCCGATAGACTCTCTTGACAAATTCTTTCATAATATTGCAGATGAGAAATCTAAAATTGCTGAGGCAGTGGTGGACACGCAAGATTCTGATATTGCGGGATTGGCGAAATGGGCCCACCAGAAAGCAGGACACTTTGGAGAGAAAGCCACTAGCAGGTGGGCTGCTGATCGAGGAATTTATATTCCCCTAGATTTAATCAAAAATGTTATTCTACATTGTCCCATTTGTCAGCATATCAGGCAGCGCAAAGTGCCCCAAATTGTTAAAGGTCATTTACATCGCGGGAAATTGCCCGCTCAAATTTGGCAGATTGATTACATTGGTCCACTTCCTATGAGTAGGAATTGTCAATATGTTTGCACCATTGTTGATACATACAGTGGCCTGTTGGTGGCCCTTCCCTGTAAGCAAGCTACCCAATTGAATACTATTAAAACATTGGAATTGATTATGATGTATTATGGTGTGCCATTCCAAATTCAATCTGATAATGCATCCCATTTTCGTGGAAGATTGGTACAGGAATTCTGTGTGGAAAACAATATTGAATGGGTGTTTCATATACCATATTATCCACAGGCCTCGGGTCTTGTGGAGAGGTTGAATGGCCTGCTGAAAGACCAATTGCGCAAATTAACAGATGACAAGTATAAGAATTGGCGAGACTTTTTGCCTCAAGCGTTATTGATTTTAAATAACCGTCCTTTTCTAAATGCTGAATCCCCACTTATGCGTTTGTTTCCTCCAAATGTTGATGCTAAGCCCAATGAAATCAGAGAGACTGTGATGTACTGGGAGATTACTCCCGGAGCTTTGGCTCCATGTAGAGCGACCCCAGGGTCGGCAGGTTTAGACTTGCATGCTATGAATGACACCGTTATAAAAAGTAAGGATCGAGTCATCATTGAAACCGGTGTTGGTGTTCATATACCAATTGGAAATTTCGGATTAATCGCCCCTAGATCGGGGCTGGCTGTAAAAGGCATTCAGGTGCTTGGAGGAATCATTGATAGTGATTATCAGGGAGAGATTAAGGTGCTCCTGCTGAATAGCAGTGAGGTTGACTTACTGATACATCAAACTGACCGAGTGGCTCAATTGCTAATAATGCCTGTTTTCAGTGGTGAGATGATAAAAGGCACTGCCCCAACGTTGCTAACTGTACGAGGCCAGAAAGGTTTTGGCTCCACAGATAATCCTGGGGCCAGAGTTTGGGTGCAGTCGCCTAAGAATCCCCCTGAACAAGCAGAAGTCATTGCAACCGGTCAAGACAACACCATTTTAGTTATGAGACCAGGGAAAGATAGCTGGGAAGCAGTCCCGGCTGACAAATGTTACTTACGAGAATGAATAATGCCTGTATTTGATTCTCTTTCAGATCATTCTTTGGACTGTTGCTGCAGGATGTGTCGGCGTTGGACTCCTTTTGGGCTGGTACGACGAGAGAGGAGGGATCCCATCAACCCGGGCTGAGTTGAGAACCCGAGTGTCGCGTTCCTTCGCTGCGTGGGATTCGTCGCCGAACTTTTGGATTACATTGGCCAAGCAAGTGACTAAAGCCCCTCATTTCTGCTTGACACCGATGAGATCGGTGACGGACATTTTGGCAACTTGTTTAGTTGCTGTCCCTGCTTCATTGGAGACTTTGACTCATATTTTTAATATATCAAATGCTCGCCCCAATGTTCTTCTGGGCGATTTCGCTGCCCATGAGTATTGCCCCTTGTGTACTGTACTGTCAGACCCGATACCCCACATCCAGTCCCAAATAGTTACCTATAATATCACACAAGGTGATTTATGTTTTTTCCTTACTTGTGATCCTAGTGCGATTTCTGAATGTATGCGTTTAAAATTGAAAGGTGCCACTTCATTCACCGCTCATGAACGGACTTTGTGCCTTCAAAGGACACCGAAAACATGTACTTCTGTTCAGAATAACATGACTTGCAAGAGTATGGTAGTTACCCCCAGTCACTATCGCACGATGTTACTACCTGCCGGATGGCTTTGCTCATGTGGTAATACTTCCTGGCCATATATCCCCGCAAATATTTCTGGAGGCCCTTGTGCCATTACTAGACTGAGCTTACTAATGTTTTCGTCACATCCGAATGCCAATTCTCGTGTGATTCGAGATACAGTGAGGTTACAGGAGGATTGTGACTCATCTTTGCATTTATATTCCAAGTCTGAATACCTTAGCCTGGCTGTTTCAATTGTTGGTGTTCCTGCTTTGGCAGTTTATAATGCCAAATCTATTGGGAAAATGGCCTGCTGGATGGTAAAATCCATCAATCATACTTCTACAGTCCTGTCTGACATGCTATTAGACCCCCAGGGTGAACGTAGGGCTATCTTGCAAAATCGAGCGGCCATTGATTATCTTTTGCTTAAACATGGACACGGTTGTTCTGATTTTGAGGGTCTTTGTTGTTTTAACTTGTCGGATCATACAAAATCCATTCAAGCTCACATTGATGAATTACATGACTTGACAGAAGAAGTTAGAAAACACATTGACCAGGGCTGGTTTGACTGGCTCTTTAATTGGTTACCTGATTTACATATGTTACGTCAAATATTAGGAGGTATTCTGATTACTATCAGCATTTTGATTTCTATCTGTTGCTTTATTCAGTGTATTCCTTCGCTACTTCAATTCTGCACACCTGGTACTAGACATAGATCAGTTAGTCTTGTTTCATATTATTCTTCCACAGATATTAGTTCCGTTTAATGAATGTATAATAGACTGAAGTCAAGGGTGAAATGTTCTGCTCGATTTTCCCGGCCTTCTTGTGAGGAAAAGATGATTAAATGTGACTTCAGTCTCTTACCATTCAAGTCTAAGGGTTAGAGTAGTGAATGGAGCCTATTTACTAGGCACTTCGACATGATTCTGTGCTCTTCCCCATAGATCAGGGCTCGCACACATAGCCTAGGGGATAGATTCATTAGTATTAGGGATAACCTGTCCTGTAGTGAGGGTATTTCATGGAGCTGTGCTGAATTCAGGCCTGGTAGGCCTCAAACGGGAGAGACTCCATCTTTCTTTCTGCTCCGGCAGCTTGGGACGCTTCTAGGTCAAATGTAATGTTTTAGTTATGAGGTGTTATTCGCTTGGAGAGAACCGGTTCAGGCCGGCCCTTATCGAAGGATTGTATTTTTCTTCATGCCGAAGACACTACATCAGGCCGGCCGGCTGGGAACGTGTCCTTGGTACGGGGAGGTACAAGAATTTGGTGGGCGGCAGGTTACGGGCCGGAATTTTCCATGAGGAAACGCACCTCTATATTAGTGAAAGTCTGAGGCAGTTACATGTTCAGTCCGTAGGCGGCATCTAGCCGTAAGCAGTAAAGCTACTACTTATTCCAGGGAAGACAGACGCCATCTTGAAGGCGGAGAAGAACCGAGAGACAGATGCTTTCCTAGCAGAATAGCCAGAGAGGAGAGAGTAGCCGATAAGGAAGAGGTCCCAGTGACTCGGAGAAGGGTGATTCCAGGCGAGCCGAGGCACAGACGAGAAGGGAACCTAGATGACTACTGAGTGCAGGCTACATACTACCAAGGTGATGTCGACCCTTTCTTATTAGAGTGTACAACTTAATCTTTCACTTTTCTTTGCAGGTTATGTGTTATATCGTAATGTTATGTGATTGTGTATGTAATGAGTAATAAAGTATCCAGTTTGTAGTGAACCAACATGTGCTGCGTGTTCTTGTATAAGAGGGTAGCCTATTCTTCTAGTCAGCTGCGGCTACATGAACAGATGTTAACCCTGATCAGGTAAGTGGTAACTGAATAAGGGAAAGAGGAGCCCCTCGAACCTGAGAACAGGCTATGCTCGAACTGGCAATCCTTGTGTGATCTGATGAATAGTGAGACTGATTCCCTTTTTGTATGTTATGGTAATTATAGGATGAACTGTCGTATGAGACTGCCGTCTAGGTAGAGAGGTCTGGATTCGTATAGGATCGCGAGGCCGCCACTTGTGATACTGTCGTATGGGCAGAGAGGTCTGGATTCGTAGGGGATCGCGAGGCCGCCGATTGTGCTGAGACTGCCGTCTGGGCAGAGAGGTCTGGGTTCGTATGGGACCGCGAGGCCGCCACTTGTGATACTGTCGTATGGGCAGAGAGGTCTGGATTCGTAGGGGATCGCGAGGCCGCCGATTGTGCTGAGACTGCCGTCTGGGTAGAGAGGTCTGGGTTCGTATGGGACCGCGAGGCCGCCACTTGTGATACTGTCGTATGGGCAGAGAGGTCTGGATCCGTATGGGATCGCGAGGCCGCCGATTGTGCTGAGACTGCCGTCTGGGTAGAGAGGTCTGGGTTCGTATGGGACCGCGAGGCCGCCACTTGTGATACTGTCGTATGGGCAGAGAGGTCTGGGTTCGTATGGGACCGCGAGGCCGCCACTTGTGATACTGTCGGATGGGCAGAGAGGTCTGGATCCGTATGGGATCGTGAGGCCGCCGATTGTAAGAGGTCTTGGTATGTATAGTAGGAATCCCCTGTCTTTAGGTGATAGATATATGTGGTTGCAGGATTGTAAATAGGTTCTAGGGAGGGGGTAACGTTCTGGCTGGGTTAGTGAGGCTCTGATGAGCGGGTTCTATCTGATCCGAAAACCCAAGCAGAACAAGCGCATAAAGACATTCCTCAGGAACACCATGCTAGAGGAAAGACTAAATGCTTTGGCGATGCTATCTGTAGAGAGCAAGCTAGTCCAAAAGATACCGGACTTCAACATGAAAGTAATTGACAAGTTTGCTACACTGAAAGACAGACGTGCGGATTTCATTTACAAAAGGTGAATGCTGCTACTTGTTTGTTGAATACAAGTACTTGCGTGGACCTATGTGAAGTGTGTGTACAAAGCTCAGCTCAACCAGAATCACGGTAACAGCGCATTGCGCTGCCTCTTTTATATTCAGTATATTGTAAGACTGTTTTCTTCCCCCGCCTTTCCTTGTTTTGTTTCCCTGTTTTCCCCTTGCTTGCCATTCGTTACTCTAGAGTCTAATATTCAGTATGTTGTAAGACTGTTTTTCTTCCCCCGCCTTTCCTTGTTTTGTTTCCCTGTTTTCCCCTTGCATGCCATTCGTTACTCTAGAGTCTAATAGAGTCGGAAGGCCGTAGGGGAAGACTGTGGACTTTTCTTCAAGTTCCTGACGCTCCTGCGGAACGAGCCTGGCAACCATTACACTGCTGTGCAACTTCTTCTACTCTTAGAGCTGAGATTTCCATGAGTCTTATAGTCTGAATTCAGCACCTGAGCATAATAGGACAGAATGTATGAAGCTCTGTCGTAATACTGAATAAGCAGCTACCTACGTTATGCCATCTATTAATGTAATAACTGCACTTTCACAATTGCTTTATTAACCTTCCTGCTTTCTCAAATTTGCTTGAAAATGCACGATTTTTCTTCTTTTTTTTCAAACTTTTCTTGGGGGGGGTAACCCCCCCAAACCCCCCTTTTGGGGTTCGGGGTCGCTCGCTTCGCTCGCTCGGTACGGTGCTGTATGCTAATTCGTTTGCGCCCCACCACTTTAAAATCTCACCCACCGCCCCTGGGCTAGGGAGAGCAACAACTGCCCAGAGAAGGGCTGATATCGCCGGAGAGGGGTGGTTGGGGATCACCACCCACCACCGCCCCTGTATGACCATTGCTGGCACACGGTACGTGGGCTGAGGCTCCATACCAGCGCTCTCCCTGGCCTCTGGGGCTCAGCCTGCCCGGTCTTGAGGACACACACCGGTAAGAGGAGAGGAGGTGGATGGCATTTACAGTTGGGGGCATATAGGGGCATTGAGCCCGCCTGCCGAGCCCGCTGTTAGGGCCCTAGAGGTCTGTAGAAACTGGTAGTGTGACGGAATCCACCACAGGGGACTTGGTGCATGCGGGCCTGCTTGTGCCCCCAAAGGCTGCCCACCCGGAGAGTGGGGGGGCCCAAGCCCAAAACTCCTGCTGCACTATCTTGACATGCTGGGGTCTTGCGAGAGCTAGACATCTGGAGGGTTGGCAACTTGGCTGACCGGGCTGATCTTTGCCCTGACTACCTGTTGACGCCCCGTGGAGGAGCCTGTTTATGCCCCCCTCCCCCGATCTAGATGGTCTGGGGGTGGGGTGGGGTCCAGAGCGGCAACGACGACATCAGAGAAAGAAACTATCGGTGGAAAGCTGGTTCGCTGTCCAGACCCCCACCCAGAACCAGAATGGGGAAAACAGACGCAAAGCAGCCCAATCTCTCCTTTAATCAGTGCCAACAGATGCAGGCAACAGATCTGACTGCAGATAATTCACAGTCGAGTCACGCTGTGGGAAATGGCCCATCCCAGAAGCCAGACATTCAGACTTTGTTTCTAGACCTTAAATATAGCCTCACTGCAATTGACACTAAAATTGATTTGTTGACGGACAGATTTGACTGCCTGAAAGATAAAGTCAACAAACACGATAAAAGGCTCAACCACCTTGAGAGGTGAACCTTGGAGGTGGAAGATTTACACCACTCAGCCGGAGAGAAACTTCTGCAAATGGAAAAAGTATTGGAAGTTAAATGCAACAAAAATGACGGCCTAGAGGCACAATCCAGGAGGAACAGTCTACGCACTCTTGGAGTACCTGAGGAAACAGCAATGGGCTGCATGGAGTACTATGTGGAAACCATGCTCTTCACCCTGTTTGGAGACGCCCTCTCCGCCATGTTTATAGTTGCGCAGGAACATAGATCGCTCAGCTAGCGGCCAGTATGGGTATGACTGCCTGTCCAATCATTGCCAGACTCCTAAACTATAGAGATGAAGAAGCAGTACTTAGTCTGGCTATAGAGCATAAAACCCTTCACTACCTGGGCAATGAAATATCAATTTCCCCCGATTTCCTCATGGCGGTGCAAGCTGCTTGGAGAGACTTCCTGCCAATTAAACATTCCCTGCAAAAGACAGATGCTAAGTACTCACTCATATATCCTGCCAAACTATGCATTCAGCATCTGGGGAAGACCCACTATTTCATGGACCCGAAGGCGGCAGCCAAATTCGTCAAAAACATTACAAGACTCGAGCAGCATCCCCACCCTGGAGGAGCCGTACTTGGGCCACCTCAGTGACAATGATTAAAGAGTGGGAAAATCTACGATTTGACCTGGGGTCGCACGTTATGACATGGCCGTATTAACATGGCCCCATTGTGGCACCACTTGAGATGCTGATGATCGTATTCCTGTTCGTGCGGGCCCTGGCCCCTTGCCTGATGCATCTCTGGCCGCCCAGCTGTTCCCTGGCTGAGAGCGAGTTGGACCTCTGGTTTCCTTCCTAAGGGATATTTCCCTGGTTGCTTTTATTGATTCTTCTTAGGGGGATGTTTAAAGGGTGGGGATGGGGTGATTTGACCTGATTGGGGGCCCAAAGTGGGTGGAGGGTGAATTGTTGGGTGTTTGCAACAGATTGCAGGTGCAGTCCCTTTCCTGCCACGCAGCCATCATATGATATGCATGCACGACTATAATTCAGCCCGTGCACAATTAAGTGCCACTATAACACTCATGAGCCTCAATGCAGCCATTTAAGTGTATGTCTTGGAATGTCCGAGTCCTTAACGATAGGCGCAAAGCACAACATGTACTGGCATACTTACAGCGACATCACATAGACATCTGCATGCTGCAGGAACTACACCTCCCTGAAAACACCCTGGTGCGGCTGCAATCTAGTTGGATGGCTATTTTGATCCCCAATGGCTTGTTCTGGCATATTCGGCGGGTTGTGTGTGACACCCCGGGCTGGTATTTCCTAACATCAGGCACGTTGCAGGGCTTCCCTATACGGCTGTTGATGGTCTATGGGCCCAATGTCGACACTCTTTTGACTGAGGTCTGTAGGATGGCAGGTGTTATGGGTCTGGAGGCGGTTCTGTAGGAAGGGGATTTCAATGTGGTGCTCGATTCGAGTGCTGACCGCTCTAGTGAGACTCGCCGCCTATATACTCGCTAGGCGATGCAGTTGCGTCTTCTCATCAAACCCAATCATCTAACTAACCTTTGGTGCTCCAGACACCCCGCCAGCGCAGAAGGCACCTGTATAGGTCTGACACACACCACCTAGTCACATGCTGATTACTTGCTGGTGACGCACGACATTGCTGCATGGACATCTAAGGTTGACCACCTCCCGCAGACCCTTTCTGACCATGTGCCGGTACTGTTGGAGCTGAGTCTGCTGGATAGTGCGCTGCATGCTTTCATGTGACAACTTCCCTCAGGGGCCTTGCTGGACCAGGTTTTTCGTGACGAGGTCAGGAACTCTGTAGTGGAGTACTTTGAGAAGAATGAACACTCTGTAAAGACACAGGCCTCCCTATGGAAAACATTCAAGGTTGTGATAAGGGAGGTATGCATAGCCAAACAGGTGGGTGTACTGAGAGTGCTGCACAATGACCTTTCGCACCTTGAGTGCAAGATCAGCGCATTGGAGCTATTGCATTTTGAAAATTGCTCCCCATCATTTTAGCAGACATCCGTGGCAAGCTAGCAGACTATGACAAAGCTCCTCAAAAGGAAACTCATTACTTGGGGAAGGAGACTCACGCTATGGGGAAGGGGACCGAGCCGGCAAGACTTTAGCTTCTCTATTGCGTAAGCCTTGGACAAGTGACTATATAGTCGAACTGCAAGATGAATTGCTCCAGGAGCATGTCAGGACAACTGCTGTGCAGGAGGAGATGATGGCCTACTACTCTTCTCTTTATGAGACCAAGCAAAACGCACCTCCTCCAGATCTTCTCTCCTATTTTGAATCAGTACGCTGCTGTGGCTTGAGGATGGGCGTAGGCACTTATTAGACGAACCTTTAACAGCGAAGGAGGTTCGCCAGGTTATCAGTGCATTACCAGGTGACAAAGCCCCATGTCTAGATGGCCTGACTGAGGCTTTTTACAAAGCATATGCTCAGATCCTTGTGTCCTGTCTCCTCGCAACGTGTGCGGAATCCCTTGCTGCGGGTGTGTTACCCCCTCACTGCTGGATGGACTGATTGTAACAATCCTTCAACCGGGCAAAAATACCCCAACGCTGCTAGTCCTATTGACCCGTATCTATGATAAATTTAGATAATAAAGTACTTGCCAAACTCAAAGCCTCGCTCCTGCTTCTTCTCTTACCATTCATTACGAGACCCAACCAGTTGGGCTTCGTACCTGGAGGTCAACGGCTCATAATTTGCACACTTTCTTTTGCACTAATACACACCGTTGACCCTGACATTCGCCCTCCTGCAGTATTATTTAGGCCTTTTATTCAGTGGAATGACCTTACTTGTTTGCTCTCCTCTCTCGACTGGGTCTCTGTCCTAAGTTCATCAGACTGGTCAGTCTATTATATGCTCAACCCACTGCCCGCTTGCGAATCAACTGGACCATTACACCCCCCTTCCTGGTGTCAAGGGGAAGCAGTCAGAGGTGCCCTCTGTCACCAATATCATTTGCCATAGCCATGGAACCATTAGCAGCACGATTAAGACAACATCACTCCCACAGGGGACTGGCATTCACGCCCGCAAGATTCTCGTGTCCATGTCCGCGGACAACATTACTATGTATGTTAGAAACCTGCGGGACAACTTGGACCTGCTGACCCAGGAGTTCACTAGATTTGGCAGCCAGCTCGGTATTACCATCAACTGGGCCAAGTCCATCCTGTTTCCTCTCACGGACACGCGTGAGGAATTCGAATCAGAGTTCCCTCTTTGCTGGGTGCAAAAGTCGGTGAAATATCTGGGGTTCTGGCTCAGCAGGAATCTGGATGACCTGTGGAGGTAACGTATGGTTGCCTGGTGACTTGGCTGGAGGAGCGGGTGGCAGGATAGTGCAGACTCCCGCTGTCACTAACTGGCAGGCTGGCTATCACTAAGATGTTGGTGCTTCCCAAACTCCTTCATCTGTTCACTAATTTGCTGCTTTTTTTTTCCCCGGAGTTTTCTATAGCGCGAACTTGACCTGAAGGTATCGGGTATCAGAACGCTTTACATGAACACCAGTTACGTTACACAACGAAACATTTATTTTTGTTAGGCACAGGGAGATTAAGTGATTTGCCCAGAATCACAGGATGTTGAGTGTCATTGCTGAGACTCGAAACTGGTTCCCCAGATCTGAGATCACCGCCCTAGCCCAATCGGTCTCATTTTACCCTACACATCTGTTTTCCCTTCCTAGTTGCCCATGGTCTCAAATAGATACCGTGGCGTGCACGGTTTGGGCCTGGAGTGTCATCTGGCAGCGAGACCAACTGGGGTCCTCTTTGTGCCATCCGTGCAGCTTACCGGCCACACTACCTTGCCGATAACGCGCGATGCTAGCACCCGCTTAGGTGGTGCGCTTTGCAGCTGACATCCCCCCATATTCTGGTACATGAATTGACCATTTCTACCCCCTCCTAGCGCAGTCTAGTTACTAGGCTGTGCGCGCCATTAATTCATTGGTTTATTTTATTATGGACTTAAAACGAATTATCACAATTGCCGCTTCTCGCATGCACTGTAATTTTAAGATTTAGTTTTAAATAAACTCTTGGTTCCTACCTCTTAATTTCCTGACATCATTCTCTCGCCCTCACTTCCTCCCCGGTCCACCACAGCTTGTTGCTAATTGAGTGGAGAGAGGAACAACGTCAGTTGCCCCCTACTTCTGCTTGCACATTCAGCGGTAGTCATCTTGAGAGAGAGACGGTCTAGTCTCTCTCCAGGGCCACCAGCATCACAGTACTAAAGCGGGGGATGGTGCGGACGCGCGTAGAGGGCGCGCCAATGGCAAGCCCGTCTGCGCCCGTCCGCGTCTGGCACGCCTCCAGGGCCAGAAACGCTGCCCTGTTTCCTTCAGGTCAGTGTCTTACTAGGGAATCCATCATAGCCCTAAATAGAAACCTCCCAAACTGTAAAAACTCTTTGGATGTAGCTAACTGGAAAGGGCCAATCTGTTGCAAGAATCGCAAACATGGTTCTTAGGCCTATACAGGATATTGTAGCCGAAAATAGCACCATACCAACTTGCTTACGCAGTGGGCTAATAAATGCTCGATCTATGTGCAAGCATGCCCAACATATTTATGACCTAATAATAAATTATAATCTCGACTGCCTTTTCGTAACTGAAACCTGGCTGAAGGCTTGGTGCAATCCAGATATAGTCAATGCCCTCCCCCCTGGCTATCTAATTCAGAGATTAGACAGACTAGAACAACATGGGGGAGACCTAACAATCATCTATCGTAGCTCTCTGAGGTGTTCAACATCTCAACTATCAGATATAAAAGGAACAGAGGGCATCAGCTTCTGCTTCCAATTAGAAGACTCCTTCGCGTTTGCAGGAGCATTACTCTAGCGCCCACCGGGGCCCTACAAGACCTTTCTGGGAAATATTTGGAGACATACTGAGCTCACTTACTCTTAGATTCTCCAACTTCACTCTGGTAGGAGACATCAATATTCACTTCGACACACATAACGATCCAGGGGCAACCTGCTTCAAGGAAATCAATTTGGACCAATCATAAGCTGATCCCCTTTGAAATCATAGCCAAGAGCTTGCCAAACACCAAGGGCCACGCCAGGCTCCTTCAACTAGACAAGCCTAGGTGGAAGAAGATGGCAGCTCACCCTGACCATCATCCAGTTGCACAAGCATGCACACCTAACTTGTCAGGAGATCCAACTGTAGACTACGAGCTCTTCACGCAGTGGATTTATACCCTGAGGGACCGTTTTGCACCCCCTGGAAACAGCTGCCCAAAGAAGAAGCCCTCTGCCCCATGGTATTCACAAACCCTGAAAGAGCTAAAAACCCACTGTAGGACCGTAGAACGCAGATGGCGTCGGAATTACAAGCAGACTGAACTAAGCAATTTTACAGTGTCCCTCAAAAACTATGACAACCAAATCAAAATAGCCAAAAAAGCATACTATACAGAAGTAATCAAAACAACCAACTCTAACCAAAAAGCTATCTTTAAGATAGTTAACACGTTCACCAATCCTAAAGTCTTGCAACAAGAGATCCCCCCCATCGCAGTCCCTTTGCAACAGCATAGCAGACTACTTCAAACACAAAGTTTTGACATTACAAAAAGATTTCTCTCCTCCCTTTCTTTCTTCCATTAACAACGATGCTGCTCTAGGCAAAGATAGAGCGACTCTGCAAACCTTTAAGCCGGTCACCCCTGAAGAATCACTTCAGGCGATCCTTACTACTAAATCAGGCTCTCCCTTTGATCCCCACCCCCCCGATCCTACATGTCATAATCGACACTGTAAATCCCATCATAAACAAAATAATAAACTCTTCCTTGTCAACTGCTAAGATCCCCGCAGAATGGAAGCTCGCATCTGTAAAGCCGCTACAAAAGAAACAACTTGCGGACCCCTCTACCCTCTCCAATCTTTGACCTATTTCTCTTTAACCTTACCCTAGCAAGATCACGGAAAAACTCATAAACATCCAACCTATCACATTCTTGGAAGAAGCAAATCTGCTTCACCCCAACCAATCCGGTTTAAGATCTTAACACTCAACAGAATCAGCCCTATTGTATACAGCTAAATCCCTCAGAGCAGCTCTGGACCAAGGAAAAAATGCTGTCCTGGTCTTATTGGATCTGTCGGCCCATTCGACACGGCATCACATGTCATCCTCCTAGACCTTCTGGCATCCTTCGGCATTTCTCATACAGTCCTGGCCTGGCTAAAAAATTCTTGCAGAACCGCAGATCAGTCATCACACTAGGCCAATACAAATCAGAAGAAAAACCACTGCTCTCCGGTGTCCCTCAGGGGTCCAGTCTTAGCCCCACACTTTTCAACGCCTATATGGCCTCATTGATCAGCCTGATATCGTCCTTCAACATAGAAGCTATTTCATATGCAGACGATACGCAGTTAAATATGGTTTTGGACAACAACACCACACAGACAGAAGAAAACCTACGCCTATGTCTCATTGCTACTTTCAATTGGATGAAAACTAACCATCTAAAGTGTAATTCAGAAAAAACGGAAATACTACCACTAGGGCAAGAGAATACTTTCTCTCCTAAGACTTGGTGGCCAGCTGACATCACCCCCCCCACCCAACACTGTAAAAGTGGTCAGAAACCTGGGAATTTAAATTTGACGCCAATATCTCCTTCAAACAGCAATTACTGGCAGTTGCTGGTACTTCTTTCCATATCATGAAAACACTCAAAAAAGTATTTGTTCCGATTCCCATCACAGCCGGACAGACAGTTGAAGTGGCCCTAATCATGTCCAGACTGGACTACTACAACAGCCTTTATGCAGGTACAAACAAGTCAGTTTTACACAGGCTCCAAATGGTCCAACATGCAGCAGCACGTCTAGTGCTGAAATGGCCTAGGAGGTCCTCTGCATCAGCAGCTTTAGAAACACTCCACTGGCTGCCAATTCACAAAAGGGTTCTGTTCAAGGTCATGATAATCACCTTCACGATAGTCCCCTCCTAAGGTCCCCACTATATCCAAACCAGATTCATCCGTTATACACCCTCCCGGAGTCTTAGGTCGTCCAACGCTAACCTGTTGAAAATACCAGCATTTAGACTTGTCTCAAAGGGAGGGAAATCCCTTTCAGTGATATGTCCTAAGGCTTGGAATAGACTCCCAAACCAGCTCAACATCTGACGCCCTATGCAGAACTCTGATCAAATGCCTCATCCTCGAGTATCGCAGCCACCCAGTATGTTTTCAACCCCGGGTTCCGCTTAGCCCCATGATGCTCCTCGGAGTGACAGAAGCGCTCTACAAGTGTTCAATTACATTACATTACAAGCCACCATGCCGGTATGCGTGCCCCGTGCTCGCACTTTGCCACTGGATTGAAGATAGCCTGGCTGATGAGAGTTATGAACCCGAAAACGGTCCCAGGATGCTTGTTTCCGGTCCAGAGAAGACATGGCTTGGCAGTTCGGGCTGGACTGTTCCCATGAGGCACACGGTCAGACTGATTTGCATATGACCATGTCTGAACTGGGGTCGTGGAGTGAGCTAGAGAATGATGACGGATTAAACCCAGATCAGTTGACTGGGGGTGAGTGTTTGATTTGCTCAAACGCTCCGTCCATCATCCCCTTTGGTATCGCAGGTAATGGGAAGCAGACCTACAGACCCCGTTCCCTGACAAACAGTAGAAATTCTGCTGCGCACATTCTCGGGGCCTCTCCCCTAACTGTCGCCTATGCCGATTGCACTTCAATTTCTTGCATCGCCTGTACCCAATCCAAAGAGGCGCTGCGTGGGATGGGTCTGATTGAGGAGGCACGCTGCATCCGCTGTTCTGTGCCTAGTGCTGGCTCCCTCTATCTTGCGTGGGACTGCTCTGGAGTGCAGAAATTCTGCCTGAGGATTTTGACACTATTGAGGCGATCACAGAGTGCACACCTTGGAGCTCTTGTCACGGGTTGCATTATTAAGCTATGTAAAAGATGTCCCATTGGACATGCGCAAGTTGAAAGCTAAGCTTCTTCTACTTGCAAAACCACAGGTTGCGATGCACTGGTGCTGGCAGCATCTACCACACGAGGCGGGATGGCTACAAGACACAGTTTACTGCCAGGGGCAACTATTTGCCTCACTGTTGGGTGACATGCTTCATCATAATGGTTCCCTCCTCACACCGTGGTGTGGGCGACGACTGGGCTACGACTGAGTGAGGGTTCTTGTCCTGAAGGACATTTCTCCCTCCTTTTCCTTACACACAACACAGACTCTGTTTTCCCTTTCCTCTTGTTCACATATAGCCAAACAGACTTTTTTGTGTTTAGGATTTCCCTCAAAAAACTGACATTGAGTCTTAAAATGAACTGGAATTTGAAGAGCGCACAGAGTACTGACACAAAAACTCCCTAACCAAACTCATCTACGACCAATTGTATGTAAACCACTACACTACCAGCACGTGGAGAAAATGCTAACATTCATAAGAAAACACAACCATATACAATGGAAGGGAAATAAGATTTTCATTTTGCAGGACTACTCTAAATCCTCAGTAGACACCAGGAAAGGTTTTCTAGCCTTGTGTCTGAAGGCAATGATCTGCCAGTTTTCCTTTGCAGGGCCGGCCAAATACCTAGTGGCAATCCAGGGCATCTTGCAATTTCAAATGACCACAATGCTCTCTCTAAGTTTCTGGATGATAAAGCAGAGTGTGAAATGGACACCTCCTAACATAAGGCCGCATTCAAAGCCAACAAACATCAGAATATTGCTATGCTCAACAGTGGTAAGTGTCTGTTTACTTACTAATTCAACACATTAAAGTTCCTAAGTGAACAACTTATAACCACTATATTCTTGACAGACACTGCTGATTTATGTACTTATCTCCGCTAACGATGTGTTCTGATGCTCTGATTGGTTTATCTCAGATACCAACAAGTTAAATATTCATTGCTATTCTGGTTCATTCCCAATTCACTTTCACTATGAGTCTATTATATATTCACCTGTCAATGTACCTACCCATGGTATTTCTCAAACGCTGTACGATATGTAAGTTCTCACTATGGTTTTAACGGTATTTAAGCAAGCTACTTCTAGCGTAATTTGTTTCCTGCTGAGATAAGGTAGGATAATTTCCCCACACAGCGAGGCTATGGGGCTTATTACTAATTAACATGACGTTGTCCCCGCATACACTACAATTTCAATGTAATATTAGTGAAGTATATTCACATTGGCTGTTTTCCAGTGTTCAATAGTGCAGTAAGGGCACTCTTACTAAGTTGCATACTTGAGGGGTAATATCAACCTTCTGAAACATGGCTTATTCATAACTGCTGTCATTTGTTTTTTTTAAACAAACAAGATCTTTATTGTTATCGTAGGCCATACAGCTCATCCACTGCCTACATCCCGTCGGGCCGGCAGGGCCAAAGTACCAGTGCTAGGTGGTATGTGGGGGGAGGTAAAATACACAGCAAGCCGCCTACAACCCCATGAGGGGCCGGCCGCGTCAGGGGGGCAGCGGTGACAACACAAGGTGACTTAGATCTCGTTTTTTGTTATTTTTACCTTTTAAAACAATTATATAACTGAGAAAAAACTAGGGAAGGGAAACCACTATCATCGAAGTGTGTGCTAGGGGATGTGCGTCGTGACAGACCGTGTTAGAATACGCAGCAGGGATGGGGGCTGGGGGTGAACCGGGGACGTCGTTGCTCATGTGATCACGTTGCGTCTACTATGGTGGGCCTAGACTCCGCCCCAGTGCTAGGGGCGCACCTGGTCAGTGCGAAGGATAAGTGTAATCCATTAGGTGTTGTGGTCAGAGTATCAGAGTCCGTGGGAGCTATTACCTTCCGAAACGGGATTTAAGGGGGGGGTGGCCGTGGGCGGTGATGGTGGCGTCAAGCGTGTCCCCGTGGGTGGCCAGGCTTGGGTGAATTGAAAGACTAGTTGGGTCCATTCCATTGCAAGCGGGTACTTTCTGCACCCCCGCGTTTCCTCCTCTCTAATTGCTTCCTCCTCCGCTGCTGCCCATTTCCTCACCGCCCCCGCCTCTCTAGATGGCCCTTGGGGGTCTCGCCATTTCATGGCGATGGCCCGTTTAGCTAGCAACAATGTGAGGGAAGCAAAGCGGGTGTGGGCTTTGAGCAGCTTAGGTTTGCGGAACAGTCCCAGGGCTACCGCCTCCCAGGAGCGCAGGTCTGGGAGCTTGGTTATCGCAGTGATAGATGTGAGGACGGCCGTCCAATACTGACCCAGTGACGGGCAGTCAGGCGTGCAAGGGTTTGATACGCCCTATGTAAGATATTATATTGGACGTTTTTGAAGTGCGCGTTGCGGGACACCTTTTTGGGGAACTCGAGGGCTTTCTCCCATTCTGTATCATGCAATTGTCTCCCGATGTCCTCCTCCCATTGGGAGCGAAGAGCGACCAGTGGTTGATTAAGAAGTTGTCTAATAGCCTTGTACAAACCAACGAACGAGGTGGCGACCGGAGCCCATGTGGAGGATCGTGTGGATGACCGGGTGCGTCTCCGGCTCCCCTTTGGAGAGGTCCGCATAGGGCTGGAAGTGTGCTATCAACTGCCTGTGGAGTAGGAATTGCCCCGGCGGCAGACCATACAAGTCCGTGAGGTGAGCAAAGGGCGCAAGCTGGCTTTCGTTAAATAACGCCTCGGCCTCTGTGATGTCGCACGCGGTCCAGGGGCCGAGCCGGGCCGACGGGAAATAGTTCTCCCGACATGGCCAGCCAACCAGGGGTAGCTTGGGAGAGTAGGCCGGCGCGTCGGGCGCCTTTCGGTGAATCCGCAACATACAGCGTCTGGCCACGGAGACCTGAAGTGGGTAGGTGCGTCGCGGTTTGGAGCCTGGAAGTAGCAGTCGGCACAATTCCGGTACGGGGACCTGGCCTTGCTGCGTATAGGTTTCTCCCATATGGCGGCCAGCTGTCCAATACGACAGCCATTGGAGCTGCGCCGCCAGAAAGTAGGATTCAAATACTGAGGCCCCTAGGCCACCCTCCGTGGTGGGTAACTGCAGTGTGCGTAAGGCGATCCGAGGCCTGCCAGCTCCCCAGATAAGGGAACACAGGAGTGTATCCAGGTCCCGAAAAAAGGCGTGAGGTGGGATCACCGGCAGGTTGGCGAAGTAATAGAGAAGGCGGGGGACCAGTATCATTTTTGCAAGCGCCACTCTACCTATGGGCGCTAGCGGGAGGGCTGTCCAGAATCGCACCGCCGATCTGATCCCAGCCAACAGTGCGCGATGATTGCCATCAAACAGGTCGGTTGGAGAGTGATATAGCCGTACCCCCAAGTATCGGGGGCTGCGGTACCCACCGACAGCGTTTTCTCGCCGAGGCAGACATCTCGCAGCTGGGACCCCGGGTGAAGAGGGTACACGATGGACTTGTCCCAGTTCACTCGCAGCCCGGAGGCCGCCGCGAAGTCCTGCAGCGCCGTCCAAATCGCAGTAAGGTCCGCTGTGGCATCTCGGATGTAGAGGAGCAGATCATCCGCGTACAGGGAGACACTGTGTATAGTACCTGCTATCGGAATGCCCCAGTCAATTCCTCCCTCCCGCAGACGTATGGCAAGAGGTTCCATCGCCAACGCGAAGATTAGGGGGGAAAGGGGGCAGCCCTGTCTGGTCCCGCGCTCGACCTGCAGCGGCGCGGAGATATATTGCCCTATCCTGACGCGAGTGGTAAGATTAGTATAGAGAAGTTGGGTATATCTAAGTAAATTGGGACCTATCCCCGCCCTCCGAAGAACTGCGAAGAGATACGGCCATGTGAGAGTGTCAAATGCCTTCTCAAGGTCCAAGATCAGGCATGCTGCGTTAGGATATCTAGTATTCACCTGATTCTGGACATGGAATAGACGCCGCAGGTTTTGGGAGGTACAACGACCAGGGACAAACCCACATTGATCCATGTGAATCAGGGGTCTGAGGATCCCTTCATAGCGCTCTGCCAGAATTTTCCCCAATATCTTGCAATCAGCCGAAAGGAGCGTAATTGGGCGGTAAGATGATAGCGATTGTGGGTCCCGATATGGCTTCACAAAGGACACGATAATTGACTCACGGAGAGAGCTAGGTAGTTCTCCCTTCTCAAACGCAGTTGCGTACATTGCGACAAGGCGCGGGGTCAGGAGGGAGGAGAAGGCGCTAAAATACACTAGGGGTAGGCCGTCCATCCCTGGTGCTTTACGACGTGCCATGGCCCGGAGAGCCTGCAAGACGTCCGACGCAGAAATCTTCGCTTCCAGGCTGGCATTGTCGGCTCTGGAGATACGTGGAATGGCTTCCGGGTCGGTCGATTGTGGGGCCCGGTAGACGGTACTATAGTACTGATAAAAACCCTGGAGGATATCTACCTGGGTCCGTACTACGTCCCCCGAGGGGGCCAGTTAACTCCGTGATAGGGTGTATGCCCGCATCCTGCTTCACCAGCCAGGCCAGGAGCGTTCCCGCTTTATCTCTATCTCGGTGCACCCTGGCTGCGTAAGCGCTGAACTTATATTTCCGCAGGGTAATTAACGCCTCAGTGTAACGGGACCGCGCTGACGCCGCATCCCTATCTTCGCGCTCGGTGAGTGTTGCCAGGTGTCGCTCCGTGTCCATGAGTGATCGTTCTAGTGTGCGCTTCACCCCTGCTATCTGTGTGATACACGCGCCTCGCACCACCACCTGGAACGCATCCCACTCTGCTAACCTTGACGAAGCCGTGTCGGTGTTATTGGTGAAGTAGTCTTGGATTGTGCGTGCATGATCATGTTTAAAAGCCGGATCAGTAAGGCAATCGCGTGGGAGGCGCCACGTGGGAACCGGAGGAAGCGGCGGTCTCCAATGCAGTCGAATGACATGTGCATCGTGGTCAGACACTACCCTACCTAGATAATCTGTCTCATGTATTTTTGGGATGAGCGTCGGGGAACATAAAAACTGGTCCAGTCGGACCCGTAAATTATGGGGAATGGAAGGAGTACAGCCTGGTGTGAGGGTGATGTGCTCTCCATGCATCCTCCAACGCCCAATGCGTCACCCAACTCCGGAATTGCTCTGCGTGTTTCGAAGCCGGGGAGTGGCACGGAGGCGGGTGAGATCTATCAAGGATGAGATCCAGTACTCCGTTATAGTCACCCCCTAGGATCCAGGGAATGGATGGGAACTGTCCCAATACGCCCGTCAGGACCTCCCAATATCGCTCTTGGACGGTTTTCGGCGCGTAGATGCTGCCCAATAGTATCGCCTGCCCATCCAATACCCCATGTAGTAGCGCATATCTCCCTTCTTTATCTACTACCCTTCGAATTTCCTGAAACGGGGCGCCCGGGCGCAGCCAAATGAGTGCCCCCGTGCGTAAGCAGAGAACGTTGTAGCACACAAGGTTCCCCTCCATTTCGCCTGTAATTTACCCACTTCTGTAGCCGTGAGGTGAGTCTCTTGGAGAAACGCTATGTGCGCACGTTGACATTTGATGTATGAGTAGATGGCATAGCGTTTACGCGGCGTATGTAGGCCCCTGGTGTTTAGCGTGAGGATGCTAAGTTCCGTGTTAGGCATTGGAGAGAGTTCTGGTGAGTGCGCAGTGGCCTAGTGGCGACGCTCGCGGGGAGTGTGACGGCCCCCGGGTGCCCTTGGCCCGACTGAAACGGTGGTGTGGGGTGTTGTAGGCGCCTCGGTGTCGAGCGTGTACCTCATGTGTGGTTTCCTTAGGGTAAAAACTATTATGGGTGGGGAAAAACAAATAAGTAACCAAAACCATGATCGGGAAACCGTCCCAATACTTGGGACCCATCAGCAAAGCCAATACGTCCAAACAGACTCTCCCCAATCTAGGGATCGTAACCATCAGAACAAAACAATGGGGGTGGCGGGCGCCGCCGAGGCTGGATCACGCCGGGCATTCGTAGGAGTGTTATTCGTCGCCTGGCCGAGTTGACAGCCCAGGTGTAAAGGTGCTGGAGCGGTGTGAACTGTTCAGTTCGCGTGGGTGCAGAATGTATGTCGTGCGGGTACCTGTGGGTCCATGTCTCTTCGGTATGGGTGTTTCTTCAGCCCGTATCCGGCTGTAGCATAGTGTCCGGGACTGTTAGGATGGAGTGCGCGGAGGTCCGAGCGGGGAGGGCCTCTTCCTCCTCCTCCGAGGTGAAGATATGGGGTGCTCCATCCAGCTCCTCACCAGTAGCATCGGGTCCCAATGCCGCCACCGCCTGCACGGCCCTGTTTCTCTCCCTGAGGATCTGATCCGGGCTCGGAGAATGCTCTGTACGTTGGTCGCGTAGATCTCGGCCGCTCTGCCATCGCTGGGACTGTGATTTTCGTGCCCTGCGCCTGCCGGGGTGCGACCTGGTCCGTGTGTGAGGTCTGGCTGGGGCCTCCCGTGGCCCCAGCCGGCAGTGGTGGTCCGCCCAGTCGGTGGCTTCCTCAGCAGCCATGAAAAAGTGAGTGGTGTCCTCGTGGACGACTTTGAGATGGGCCGGGAACAACAGTGAGTATTGTATGTTATTGTCCCGTAACCGGCGTTTCACCTCCAGGAATGATGAACGCTGTTGTTGTACTGCCCTGGCATAGTCGGGGAACACCATAACGTGGCTGTTTTCCACCTGAAGAGGGCCCGCGGTCCGGGCCGCTCGGATGGCCGCATCTCTGTCCTGAAAGTGTAGGAACTTGGCGAGCATCGGCCGGGGCGGAGCCCCGGGGCGCGGTCTGCCCGATGGCACCCGATGAGCCCGCTCTATGGTGAAAAAGGCCGTTCGTTCCGCCTGAGGGTCTCCATATAGTCCCGTGGCGTCGCCCCTTCAATTCCTTCCGGGAGACCGATCACCCGAATGTTGCATCTTCGGGATCATCCCTCCAGGTCATCGAGGCGCTCCACTATGGTGACCTGCCGATCCTGCAACGTCCGTATTACAGTCTTGTGGGCTTTTCACCACTGGTGCGAGTTCCGAGATCGAGGTCTCCCCATCCCTCACCCGGTCCGCCAGCTTCCGATGGTCATCACGTATCAGGCTAATGTCTGTGGTAATGGACCCAAGGCGTTCCTCCATGGAGATCCGGAAGACCTCGATGGCCGCCAGCACCTGGTCAAGCGTGGCTGTGATGACCGGGTCCGATTGCGTGGCCTTGGGCACCTCCAGCACCCTGGCTTGTGGTCGGTGTTCCGGCGCCGTCTCCAGTATCGTGGTCTGCTGCGTCGATCGGGGTTTCTCCATGTCCAAACAGCAACCGGCGATCTCTCGCCGTAAGGGCGTGGTGAGGTGCGGGTCCTCCCCGGGGGCCACCACCGTCTCCGGCGGTCTCCTGGCCGTTGTTTCGTGTATGGGATATAGTGTGTGCGTACATCCCCTCCTCTGCCCCGCCAGGGGCCGCTTCGCCGGGTCGCCAGTCACCCCGCCGGCGACTCCCCCTGTGGGAGTTGTTCAGTGGGAAAAGCGGGTGCCAGCCCAAGGGCCGCAGGGCCTCACGGCATCAAGCGATCACCTCCCGCTGCCGTCTCCGCCTCTGTAGCCCTTCGTCACCTGTCACCGCCGGCACTAGGTTTAGGGAGGGGGGCGGCCCCGACCACAGGGCACCCCTCCGAGTGTTCTGGGATGGTGTCCCCAATCTCCAAATGCTATGCGGCTCCCGTCCACTTCGCCCCCGTGGGGGCACCGCCGTGGCCCGTCCTCTCCAGTGCGACCGTGGGCTCTGGCTGCAGGTCTTCGGTCCGCCGGCCCAGGGGGGCGATCCGATGGTGACGTCAGGCAGCTGAGGGGGCCCCCCCTCGCCTCACCTCCCTGGTTGATGCGCGCGGACGTCCGGCCTATGGTCCCTTGGCAGAAGTCGGCGCTGCCCCGGTCTCGTGCCCCTCTCAGTGCTCGGCTGAAGCCTTAGATGCAGCGCTGCTGATGTCGTGTGGCAGCCATGTTAGGGTCAGGCAGTGAGCCTCGCAGCGCCCGGACCCCTCTGCGGTCCTCCCACGGCCCGACGTCTCGCGGCCATCCGCGCCTGTGGTAGCCCCAGGGGGCCTTGCGTCTTCTCCGGGGCCGCCTGGGGGCGTCGCTGATCCTGGGCGCTGGAGGGATCCCCCGTCGGGGCACGGTCAGTCCGGTCTGGGGGCCATCCGCCGCTCCTCCCGGGTTGGGGGGGGCATCCGTCCCTGTGTTGGTGCCTTCAGTGGTCCCCTCCAGGGGTGGCTGGCGCTGCCGGCCCGATTCTCGCACCCCGCCGGGTACTACGAGACGGCCGCCGCCATCTTGCCTCGAAGGCCCTGGTCGTCTCGGGGGTGGCTGGCGCCGTTGGGACGCCTCTCCCGGGAGTCGTTATCGCCCAGGGTGGCCCTCCGCCGTCCGTCGCCGCTCCGGTGTTGATGGCAGCGCTCACACCGCCATAGCGACGCTGTGTATCGACCTTTGGGCTGCCCGGTCGCGGAGCCCTAGCAGACTGCCTCCGCCATCGTGGCTTGCTTGGCCACGCCCCCTTCATAACTGCTGTCATAACGACATGTAAGATCCTACACCTAGTATTACAACTGTTTCCCTCGAGGAAGTGTTTTCTCCTTTCACCATTCCTGTTACATGCTTTGAGGGGAGTAGGAGGCGGGTCAGAAAAATGGGAAGGAATTTTTGATACTTTGATTTTGTTTATTCTTGTTTGACTATTGTTTGCTCCTAGTAATGTAATTTCACTATAATTTAAGGAATACTTTCTGCCTTATACGAGTAAGCACATCACACCTAAATGGTTTTGACACAGTTATTTGGTACACATCTTGTGTTTACATATACAACTACACCGCTATGACTACTCCTCAGCACGACCTGGTTGTTAAGTCTCATAGTACACTTATTTTTAGTCCTTACTTCTGCGGACAACATCACAGTGCCCTAGCTAAATCTGTTAAGTTCTGCAAAGGAACTAAGAACCCCCTGACCCATACAAATGACAAAAAGTAGGCAGAACATAAAGATAATATCTCTTAATGTTAAAGGGATCAACCACCCAGTTAAAAAAAGAAAATCATTGACTTCTTATACAAGCTACAGGCGATATTATCCTGCTCCAGAAAAACCAAGGTTGATATCACACATATCTCATCACTCAGAAATAACCAATTTAGTGATGTAGCTTGCTCTCCGGTAGTTTGGAAGAAAAATTGAGTTCTAACGCTAATTAAAAAAAGGTCAACTATAGATATGAGTTCCAACTTAACAAAAACAATAGTGACTTTTTTGTTGATAATGTCTACACATGCACAGATGACGACCCGTCTTTCTAGAAAGACCTGTCTACTCAACTTAGTTTGGCCCTAGACACAGCCATGATCATATTTGCACGTGATTTCAATCTCCTGCTAGACCTTGCACTTGACAGAAATTGCCAATGTGTATACTGTTCCAGAAAAACACACAAGGCCTTAAAAAAAACCTGTGTTCCAGACATAATCTAATTGACACTTGGAGGACCCAAAGCCCAGATGAAAGAGATTATACCTTCTATTCATCCTTGCACAATTCATTCTCTCATATAGATTGCTTACTAATATCGGGACACTTAATTAGCAAGGTTGGCCAAACGACGATTGAATAAAGAGTGATTGCCGATCACTGTTGCATCACTTGTCAATAACAGATATGTCAATGGATACCCAACAAACCCAGTGGAGTTTTAATGAGGAGATACTCAAACACCGACATAATGTCCAACTAACTGAGGAAACTATACTTAACTTCTTAGTTGAAAATGATAAAAATGACTCAACTGACCTCATCAGATGGTAGGCATTTAAGACTACAGTAAGAGGTGTGATTAGAAAAATTTGATCCAAAACTAAAAAAGAAGCTAATAACAGGGAACTAGAGAAACAAATTATAGAGTTCAACGCATCTCCTCTAAAGCTAACAACGCACTACTAGAGATTGTCAAGAAAAAAATAAGAAAATACAACAAAATTCTACGCACAAGAGCAGGCATTTTGGTCCACAAACAAAACCGCATTAGGCTATGCAAAGCTAATAAAGCCATCAAAACACAAGCATACTTAAAACACAGATTACAAAGATACGTTGTCAACACAATGAAGGACAATAAACGTTTCGTCCACACTAACCGAATGAAATTGCTGATAATTTCTGAAAGTTCTATCAAGAACAATATGCTAACAATACATTAATTGACCACAAGAAGTGTGACACGTATCTTCATATGGCCAATTTACCCAAATTAACAGAAGAAGAGATTCAACTGGTCAACTGTCCTATAGTGGAAGATGAACTTCATAATGCAATTAGAAAGCTCAAAGTAGGTAAAGCCCTAGGCACTGACGGGTATACAGCACAATTTTATAAAACATTTTCCACAGAAGTTATCTCACCACTATTTAAAAAAATGCCCACGTTGCCAGTACTGATCAGGTCAAAGGCATCCTAGAGGAGGCCATCATAACTGGGATCCCCAAAGAAGGGAAAGATGCAATGCTATCAAAGAATTACAGACCATCAGCAACTGGGGTTGAAGGTGTTGGCTTTGCCTAGGAGCATGATTTCAGTATTTTTTCGAGTTGCACTTCAAGTGATTCTGCTTCATCCAATGAAAGACCTCTGTGAGACAATGTTGGAAGTTTACTTCAGCATTGACAGATTGTTTATCTTATGTTAGAATCAGCTGAGTGTCATCTGAATAAGATGTAGTTTCGATGTTGAACGCCGATTTCAGAATGTCAAGAATTCCTGTCATGCGAGGGAAGGAAAACGGTAACCAGCGAAAACGGACTACATCTCCCAGGATGCTTAGCGGTTGAGAGGTTATGTAAACAGGAGAGCTGTTACATAACTCAAGGAAAACACGCCGTTATGTAAACAGGAGAGCTGTTACATAACTCAAGGAAAACACGCCCTTATGTAAACAGGAGAGCTGTTACATAACTCAAGGAAACACGCCCTTATGTAAACAGGAGAGCTGTTACATAACTCAAGGAAAACACGCCCTTATGTAAACAGGAGAGCTGTTACATAACTCAAGGAAAACACGCCCTATAAAGGGAGGAACCGGGAGGTACAACGCTGTCGGATATTGTGTTTACACCGACGTACCTGCTTAGTGAAGAGCAGTGTTCCGGAGTGGTGCTCCAGTAAGGCAAGAACGGAGGTAGGTCGAGTCGTTACTCCCTGGGCCGTGTCTTGCCCCATCGTCACCTGTGAAGGACCCGGAAGCTCTACCGGATAACCATTGAGCTTCGCTTTTTGACTCGGCTGAGTCAAAGCGCAGAGGCGCTTTTGCTGGTTGGAGTCGTAACTCCCAGCCCGACCAGAGATACAGGGACTGCCAGCTGTAACGCACACCAGGAGGTGTTTGCCGCGTTACAGACTCGGAAGTCCACAGGATCGATCGAGCGGCTGCTCTCGGTTCAGTCTTCTTTGCTTGTGATTGGGGTATCGGTGACGCATCACCAGGAGGTGACTCCGCGTCCCGGTGCAGTCTGAGGAAGAGGTTGAGCGGCTGCTCCCTTCAGGTAGAGACCCCGGCTGGGTGTTTCCCTGACTCCTCGATTCTCCCCAACACTCTTCGTGCCCCTCACAGCCTACCGATTGGCATTGTCGGCCATTTCATTTCTGCCCTCTGTTGGCATACGCCGGGATCAGCGTATATGCAGAGGACGGTTAGGACCATCCGTGCTGTGGGCTGGTAACGTACTTAGCCTGGAGGATTCCAGTGACTATAACCTTTGTTTATTCCTTGTATTATTTTTGCCTTCATTAAAATAACTAAACCGTCACAAGTGGTTGCGTTCTCATTATCGTGTCTGTTAAACGATCCTGAGACGTTCAGGGCGTTACACAGAACTATAAGTGGGGCCATGTAGATGTTAAACAGTACTGGACACGATATAGATCCCTGCGGGACACCTATATGCAGCGGTTTCATGACTGACTGGTAGGGCCCGATCGTGATTACTTGCCTGACCAAAGCCAGATGGGAGATACCACATGGGTTGAGGCGATGTAGCTCATTGAAGATGGTACGAATACCGCTGATAGGGGGAAAAAAGGCAAGTACTTTGGAATAGTATACTTTCTTTTCTAGTCTGATTAGGCGATCATTGGTTTTTAAGGCTAGTTTAAACTGGGAAAGATCTTCTGGTTTATAGTTTCTTCGCCATCGGCGCTCGAGCCGTCTACATTGGAGATGGTGATCTATCAATTTTTGTGAGAACCAAGGGGAGGTGGTTTTGATGATGGGGTTTTTCCTTTTTAACTTGACTGGGGGAGCTAGAATGTTATAGAGTAGGGACATCCAAGAGGTAAACTGTTGCGAGTCCCTAGCTTGGTCACCTGTTAAATTGGGTATGAGGTCTAGAGCTATAGTGTTGAGATCAGGGTTGATTTAACATTTTGTTCCATTTCTGGACCATGTTGGGAGGGCCATTTGCACGGCTGTTTGATGTTGGTGGACTTGTGATTTATATCAAGTGGGATAAACCAATGGTCCGTCTAGGCCATGGGTAGAGGGGAGTTGATTTTGAGGTAGTGGTAATTGGAACATATTCCATCCAAGGTATGTCCAGCGCTATGAGTGGGGGAGCCTACCAGGTGTTCTAGATACAGGGTGTTCAGTGAGTCTAAAAAGTGTGTACCTCCTGCTTTATTTTTACATTCTAGGTGTAGGTTGAGGTCTCCAAGGAGGGTAAACTTGTAGTGCCTGAGAATTAGAGGGCCAAGGGCATCACCCAGCGAATCTAGGAATTGAAATGAAATGAAATGAAAAAGGTTTTTATATAGCGCATGGCTACCCGGGAGCATCCCAGCGCTGCGGATTATCGCTAGAGGAAGGAAGACGTTACGGGAATAGCCAGGTTTTTAGGTGCTTGCGGAAGGTGAGGAGGTTGGGTTCCATGCGGATGGGGGGAGGGAGTGCGTTCCAGAGCCGGGATGCATTGTATGAGAAGAGGCGTCCGCCTGTCCGCGCCTTCTTGATTCTGGGTGTATCAGTTAGGTAGAGATCATCTGACCGCAGATTTCTGGTGGCTTTGTATGATTTGATCAGGTTCTTAATGATCGGGGGACCCTTGCCCTGCAGATTTTTGTGTGTGATGCATAGGGCCTTGAATTGTATTCTCTCCTGTATGGGGAGCCAGTGAAGTGTTTTTAGAGCGGGTTTTGCAGAGCAATGTTTTTTTGTATTAGTGAGGAGTCTTGCTGCCGAGTTCTGGACCACTTGGAGTTTGGAGATAACCGATACGGGGGCACCTAGATACAGGGCATTGCCGTAGTCCAGCCGGGAAAGAACAAGCGACTGAATCAGGAGCTTTCTTGAGTGGGCAGGTAGGAGGGGCAGTATTTTCCGTGTAGTTCGAAGAAGACCATAGCAAGTGGCGGCGGTTTTTCTGGCTCGGGTTTTAAAGGTGAGCTCATGGTCGAGCCAGATAAAGAGGCTTTTTATTTCTTTTTTGGGTATAGGAGCCGGTCCCATGCATGACGGCCACAATGAGTTGGGGTTGAATGATGGTTGATTCCCCAGCAGCATGAGCTCCGTCTTTTCGCCATTGAGTTGAGGAATTGGGTGCTTAAGCTTGCCAGACGGTAGACTAGGGCTCCAGGGAAAGAAGTAGACCCATCGATCTGAAGACAAAAACCTAAAATTTCTGCCCCCTTAAGATCCGTGATCTCAAAGGAGGCGCACATGAACGTATTGCAGTAGAGAATTCCAAGCCCACCTCCATGTGCATCCAATCTATATGGTCTGTGTATGGAGTACCCTTGAGGAAGGGCCTGTGCAATCTCTGGGCCACACCACTCCCGGAGCCATGTTTCTGTAACAAACATATCAAGGTTCTGATCCAGGATCATCTCATGAATGTTCTGGGAGTGCTGGGGGAGAGATCAAGTAGTCGTCCTAGGAGTGATTTGGGGAACCTTGCTGCTTTCTTGAGTTGTTCTGTTTGGGGTTTAGTGCACGTTTGCATTTCAAACATGTGATGGGTCCATTCCAATTTTCCAGTTGCAAGTAACTGTTGCACTTCTGTGGGGCTTTCTTCAAGCTTAATAAAACATCACTTGTTAATGGCGTACCGGGGTTAATAAGGGCAGCATGGCTGCGCCGACCGCGGACAGGCTTGTTGTAAGTGCCACCAACCACTAGGCCACAGGTAGACAGGAAGTGGCTATATTTCCAGTAAAACTACAAGAACTCTACTCCCCCTAGCTGAGTATCTGAGCGGGGAGTCTAGTTTTAAGAAAAAAATATGAAGCTCTCGGGGGGGGGGGGGGGGGGTGAAGAAAACCGGGCTCTCAGATCACTGTCCTCAGTCTTTCTTCCCTCGACAGGTCTCACAGCTTCCGACACTCAACTCTTACAGAATTGGCTGACTGATTGCATCCCTCAGCAAGCACTATGGTTTCTATGTATTTTATCTAGTCAAAACAGTTTATTCCAGCATGGCTAGACTTCAGGTTATGTCCCTTCACTTCTGGGAGGACCAGCACCGGTTGCACAGCTTTCTCGGAGTGCTCAGCAGAGCATGCCCCTCTTTGGTTAGAGAATTTGAAACGGAAATAACAAATGGATCAGAATTCCCACTTTTATACAGTGAAAGTCGTCAGAACATGTGGTGCTACTTTCTACATATCCAGAACTGCTTTGGGGGTGGTTTTTATTTCAAGTGCCCTCACAGGCTCCTTTCTGGACACTGCCTTTGTAGTGATGCTCCTCACAGAAGGGTAGTATCAAACCTGGGGTACCCACAAGTAAGGAACTAAGAGGTGTGGGCATCATTGGCCACACAGTCATCGGGGGAGGGGACAAAAGGATGACAGCCACCCAAAAGGTGAGTCTGCAGTCTCATCCTTTACCCTCACAACCCAACGTAGCAATCCTATTGGAAGAATAACGCCCATAATGCCCAATCAGATTTCTAAAGAACCTTTGATCCACACTCCCCCACTTCAGTGCCTAGGTTCCATTCCTTCAGCTTCAGGAATGTCACCAACCTCACCTTCATCTAGAGCACAGGAAGAGCCCAGGATTACCTAGATTTCACTCCTGAATTTTTTGGTTCACTCATACACAAACTATGCATTATACAGGCCACGAACTTACACTGGAGAGGTCAGTGCTAGGAGCTGGGTTAGGGTATAGAAACATAACTTTACGTGAGAGGGCCAGTAGTTTCCCACTTCACTGGCACAGATAAGCATTTGCAATCAGTCTTACATTTTTTAAAGTAGGAGCAATTGCCACTGTGAATGATATTTTTAACTATGTTTTGCAGTGGAGTAACAACTTGGATTGCAGCCGACTTTGGCATTGGTGAACTGAATTTTAAGATTAACCATCCTGTGCTTTATGTAAATTAAATGTTTTTCCTATTAACGGGTGTTGGACCTAGCGTCCTTTGGTAGCTTAGCTCAGGCTCACAGGCTTTCCTCCCAACACAGCGTCACGTGCTTGCATCACACCCAGCTCACAATTTCAACGTTACTTCACTCAAAAAGGACACTACACTGATTAAATTTAAGGAATACTCGAAGTCTTTATCTTTTCCTAACAAACTTGGTTATCCGGTTTCTCACTTTGGAGTGTAGCGGTTCATTACATTACAGGTTGAACATCTCCCTTCATTTAGGAATAAAACATGGCATAACAACTCAGAATACTTTTTCATCACAGTCCAAAAATTAACATTTCGTACGTTTCAGGTAGAACATTTCACCACATTTCAAGTTAAACCATTTCATTACGTTTCAGGTAGAACATTTCACCACATTTCAAGTTAAACCATTTCATTACGTTTCCCAAGAACAGTCCCTTCGGGATAACTAACACAGCAGGTCTTTATACCCACTAGGTGGTTCCACCCGGCGTCTTGGCTCTGAAGGGAATACTAATCCCTCACAGACTGCACTCTGAAGAACCCCCTGTTTCCACAATGCAGGGTCACCCCTCAGTCTCTTGATCTATAAGCATTAGTGGGACTCCAGGAGTACAGTTGACAGACAATGGCTACCTTCAGTTAGTTTATTGGTAGAATTCCATAACCCTGGGTCTACTCTGTCCCCGTTACGCCATACATCTAGGCGCTCTCTGAGGCTAGGGATCAACCTGTTACCTTCCTCACCAGACGTGAGCCTGCCAGTAACTAATCCTGGACACGTGCCTGGTTCTGCTAGGCTGCCGGTAACTACCACGACCTCTCATGGCCTTCCCCCTCAATTCTTGGTAAACGATCCATCAGGCCCTAGTTCTCTCCCCTGCCCCGCGCTGTGTTCCCAGCTTACTGTCTGCAAGCGATGTCCTCCTCCAGGATAGTTCTCGGTGCTGGGTCTCTCACCTCTGGCGCGGAGCTCGGGGGGGGGGGGGGGGGGGGGGGGCAAACAGCAAGGGAGTCCTCCCGTAAGGAGGGGAACGAAACAGCATGCACTTTCGGGCCACCTCCCCCAAGGGATTCCCCCGGGTGTACGCTCCCTAGTGGTGACGGACGCCTCTCCGCTTCACTGAGGCAGAGTATCACCACACGGGACACTTTACCAAGAGGCTTCGTTGTCAGCAGACGCTCCTTCTGCGGCCGATATCCGGGATCGTGCGTCCTGCGTGGGCGCGGCCTCCGCCTCCCTTACACAACAAGAGGGCGGCGCTCAGGCCCCTCTCATGTGACCAGGGCCGCAGCTTCACTGCCTCACTTCCTGACTGGGGAGAATCTCCGTCTGGCGGTCGCGCCGCTCCCTCACAGCTGACACACACCTGGAGCCAATTCCCCGCCTTCGGCCTCACAATGGCAGCGTCTCCTGCCAAGGGACCCTAGGTAACCTCTCAACTTCAGGTGGGGGGAAAAGAAATAGTGACGGCCAGGGCTCCGAAAATGGGTCTCGTGGAGGGGCAGGGTGAAATACAAGATGCCGGCTTCCACACAGGAACTGAGGCAACCAGACTCCTGGGGCTGGGGCACAACCACCTCTCTTCTTCGTCAGAGAGGGTGACACACCGGATCTGTCCAAAAATCCCAGATAACAACGGATTTGGGGAGAAGATGGCCCAGGCGCTGGCCCACTCCAAGGTCCAGGGGGTCAGGGGTTCAAACTACCTGGAGACCTCCTCAGGTACAAGGACCTCAAAAGTCACAGGCTGCACTCAGGGACCGGTCACAGGGTGAGGGGTGATGTTACTAGGTTTAGGACTCTGAGCAGACCCTTGGACCTGTCTGTTCCCCTCTAAGTACAACCACCTCCTCACACAGGCGCCTTACTCCTGAACCTTCCGCAGTCCCCACCAATCTCAAAATGGCTGCCCTCCTGCCACCTCTATTTATCACCTTGGGCCTGACTTGCCAGAAGGGCCCAGAAGGTTCCGGAACCTCTCATGGCAGTCATGGCCCAGGTGCTGAGGTGACAGTTGGAGCCACCATTTTGCGAATCTCCCCTATTTACCTCAGTGGAGCACCTTGCGCCTCTCCCTCAGGAAGTGAGGGTGAAGCGCCCAGAACCTCTACATCAGAACCCCAAAACGTTTGGTAGACAGAAAAAATGAGAAGGGGAAAAGGGGCAAAAATAAAAATATGAGGAGGGAACTGCCACAGGGCTGACAGGTCTAACAACGGGTATTGCGCAGAAGGTTCATAAAACCAAATAAAGCAAAACAGCGAAGTCACCCACTAGCTGGTTAGGAAGAACATGGGCTGTAGAGGGCTTGAACTGAAGAGAGAGTAAGAGAAAACACAGATGTCGACAGCACAGTGCACTCCGGAGTGTTATAAGGATGACAATTTGATAAAAGCAACCATGCCTGTGACCATGCAGTAACAGTGTCATGAAAACATGCATTAGACTGTTTAGGATAAACCCCAGAGTAAAGGCGATGGTAATAGTAGCGCGTCTCAGGAAGGTACAGGGGGGTGGGGGGGGTGTCACTGAAAAAAATATATTCAACTGGTAGGGAAGGAAAATGTGCCTTGTTGAAAAGGTGAGTTCTTAGCCTTAACCCCTAGGGGAAAAAAGGCACCCAGTATGTAGGTTTTATTCTCTATAATGATGCCTTTAAATTAAAGCCCCACCTGATGTAGCAACAATAGCTGTTAGTAGGTGGGAAAGAGGCACTCTGCCCAGAGATGTTCCTTTTTGGACGTCGGAGCTGCAGTATGTGTGTCTGAGCAGGCAGCTGTGCTGGATGGGGTCTGATTCTGGCAAATCACTTCTCTCCATGTGCCGAAAAAGGATTGTGTCCATCGGTAATAAAACTGGTGCTCATGCAAAGCGATCTGACAGAGTAGAGTAAGTGATAAAACTGCAACAAAAAAAAAAAAAAAAAAAAAAGGAGTACCTGGTCTCCTCCCACCCAAAGAAATTCACTTTGAAAGTCAAATGCATAGTTTGCATCTTTGACGCACCCATAGCAACACGCAGCCGCGTAAAATGTGGGATGCCATCGATACAAACCGCAAACTTGAGTAGGAAATTTAACATCCGCTGAGACAAAAGAAAAAGTAGCGCGCAACAGTAACCGTGAGCTAATGCATGTAACGGGCAGTCTCCAGAAGAGAAAAAGGAGGGACAAATGTAAGCCACTGACCAATGAACAGAAAGGATTTAAATACCCATACACAGGATACAGCAGGCCTTGCTACAGTGCATGGGTTGCCTAGGTGAGATCTTAAAATGGCCTGGCCACAGAAACGGATTCTAAAGACAGTACACTACCAGTCTACATAGTAAAACCGTGACAGCAAGCATTTACAATGCAATGGTCTCGGCATTGGTAAAGTTAGAGCTATTGGCATTGCTCATGACATTATTTTTGTTTGTTTTTGTTTTTAAAACATTTAACCCCTTCCATGCTGCGCAGATTCCGCCGCTGTGCTGACGGAATCTTGCGCGGGCGTGGTCATGACGGAACGGTTCCGTCATGAGCACAGCTCAACCGTGGCTCATGACGGAACCGTTCCGTCATGAGCACCGAAGGGGTTAAAGAAACGGCGAAAAGACCTATTTCAGCTTACAGTGGGTTTAGAGCTGCCCATTGCTTAACACCGATTATATTAATGTTACTCTCAGTAACTTGACTTTTTGTTAGCTTGTGTGTGCTTTTCCTTCCTCTTCTTGTGTTTGTCCATTCCCTTGGAACATTTGTTTTACCAGTATCTTTCCACTGCTTGCTTTTCAAGCACTACATTTTTCTTTAAGTTCGGCACTATGTTAAAGTGCATGTGTCTTCCAGTTGTCTTCCTCCATCTACGTTACCATTTGTTGTGTATGTGGTTCTTTCCGACCATTCACTGTAGCACTTGCCTTCGTGTACTTATCCTCCCACAATGCTTTAATCACCTGATCGGTTCTCCACAGCCTATTTCACGTCGCGCTCTCTCCCATTTATTCTCTCAGCCCCATTCTATGTTGCTTCCATCCCTCACTTTGTGTTGCTTCTTGCCTCTTGAGCCCTTCCACTTTGCTTCCTATCTTCCACGCCCTCCATGTTATTTCCCTCACACTACGCCTGTGATAATGCTTCCCCACCCACATCCTTTGTAAAGTTCCCCCATCTGTATTCTTTGAGATGCTTCCCCCCGCTTTAGTCTGCTTATTTTTAGAAATCTTTATTTACCGATCCAGCTTTTTGTTGTTGTTTTTTTGCCATGCCTCACGTTATTGTGCAAAGCCATTGGGACCCAAATGCGTGAACTATTGCCTTTGCCAGTGCTTGTTTTCTAGTTGCAGCAAGTAGTTTAAATTGTTGCTCTTGTGTTCAGACAGAATGTTATCTTTCTAGTTCTACTTACCTTTCTTCCAGCAGAGGGAGCACCGTGTCCTTTAGTTACAACACATTTCTATTTGTATGGCTTGATTGGACAAGACGCTTTCGAGATGCAATACACCAATACTTTAACAGCACTCATAATCTGCACAAGTTACAATGCAAAAAAACTTTTTTCCTTATAGGTACCCGGTATGTTAGACGTAGTTTGGGAGCGATTTCGCAAGAATGTGACTATTACTTGATGATTTCAGGTATTGTAGCAGCTTGTTCGACAGTTTCTTTTCATGGCTTCGTTTGCGCGGCATTGGACAGTAGGTGTGTTGGCACGTGTGTAGTACGGGATTGGGTCTCTTACCTTTTAATCCTGGCATATTCTCTGCTGAAATGGTTTGTTTTTTCCTCAAAAGATACTATTTTATATTTCTGTGACTGAGACCGAACCCGTTGAAATCACACTTTGTTCCCCATGAATCTGTTGGGTTCTCGAATAGAGATACGTGTACTTGTGGAGAAGTGTGGCTCAATGATTAGAGCGGCAGACCCTGATGCAGAGGTCAAGCCCGGGACCAGGGTTAAATTCCCCGCCTCGGCGGGTCTTGGGCTCAAAAATTCCACGGACCTGATAATTCTCGCCTCGGTGCCTATTCCAATCATGGAGTCCCACTCTGCAACTCTGGGCAATAGCTTGCTTAATCTCCACAACGGCCCCCACAACGGCCCCCACAACGCTAAGGATGCCTGGCCTCCACCTTGGGGGTGCCCAGGAGTGGACGCCTCACAGGGAAAGCCAGGATGGGTTCCACAGCGGTATTCGTACAAGCGCCTTGAGACCCTTGCGGGTGAGTAGTGCGCTATACAAGTATCAAATTTACATTTTATCAAATTTTTAAGCGGTTCCTCGCAACTCTACCACTGCTACTTCGGGTGTTGGAAAAGCGTCTGCAATTCACAGGGAAGGTAAAAAAAACATGGTTTTTAGGTCTCTAACCCCCCCTCCAAAAACAAGCTGAGGGCACCGGAAGACACCACCGCCTTTCTCCGAGGCAGAGCAGAAATGCCTCGGAGAAACGCAGCGTCCTTTTCGGATTCGGGGTCGTGTTTTGCTGTTATCTCCTCCTTGAGACTTCTTGCAAAAAACACACCCCCCGATCCGAAAAGGACGGGGCCTAATCTGAATGACTGACCTCTTCTCCAGTGGCTGGCCACCATTCAAGAGGCCAGCCAATGGAGAACAGGGGAGAAGAGGGGCTGGTTCAAGCCCCTCTTCTCCAAGTCATTAAATCTCTCGACTTCCGGTTCTGCCTTTGGCAGACCGGATGTTCCGAGACCTAAAAATGAGTGCACCCTTGGTGTTCCCCTCCAGGCCACAGAGAAGTTCAGGACCTTAACTGATGTCAGGGAACAGGCCAAGGCAGTTGCACTCAGTGTGATGCGAAGGTCAAAATCAAAACCCAGTTGGACATCAAGTAATGTAAACATTGAGGACACTAAAGAAGTCCGTACCACCTGTATCCTTGCAGTGGCATCAGGAGCCCAATGGAACGTCAAAGTGAAACATTAACCCACGTGAACCACTGTGGTTAGGTTCGGCAATAGACAAAGCATGCAACTCATGACGGTGTCAAACTGAGGTAATGTGATATGAAACTTGGGGCCACATTTCTCAAATATCCACAGAAAATAGGATGCTGCGTGGAAGTGAGAGGGCAAGGATTTTATTTATTTCTAAAGTTTTATATAGCGTGAACAAGATCGCAAAGGATAGAGCGCTTTACAATATGAATGGGAGGAATAACAAGTGCAGTATCAACAACCGAGCAAGTAGATGCATCCCTTTTAGGGTAAGAATTTGTTCATAAGGAATCATTTAGCTTCCAATTTGAAAGCCTTCGTTGAAGAGATTCTGCATACTTCCGGTGGAAGAGATTTGCAAATCTTTGGTGCAGCGCCAGAGAAGGCTCAGTGACAAGTTCTTTTTTTGTTCCGGATGAGTGGTTTCAGGAGGAAGGTAGTGGCACTTCTTGAGGCTCTTAAACCACAGGATAGTTCCAAGTTTTTGCGCAAAGTACCTGAGAGTATTGAAGTGAAGGGCTTTGTGAGCCGGAACAGCAATTTTTAACCGAATTAGTTTCGTAGGGTAGCCAATTGAGAGATTTTAGGACGGGGGATATATGACCGTATCTTTTGATGCCTGTGACCAGTCTAGCCGCCGTTTAGAGTTGACCTTAGTGGAGCCAGGGTGTATTTGGGAAGGCCACAGAGGCTAGCGCTGCCGTAGTCAAGCCTCGGCAAGACAAGCACTTGGACTATCCTTTAGTGGAAGGAAAGGTTTGATATTTGAGTGACCTCAACAAATGGTTTGCTCCCATACAAACATTGCTGATATGATTTCATATTCAGGTGCTTGTCCATGCTGACTCCAAGGGATTTGGACGAGTCTATGATGGAGTGCAATTGAAAGCAGCGCGGTGACTCAGCCATAGATCTATCTTGGGGATGTGGTTCGGAGGGAAGATTAGCAGGAATTCTGTTTTGAAAGTGTTAAGCAGGAGAGGGTTCTCCGGTAACCAGTTTTGAGTAGACGTTAAGAGTAGTGTTGAGGGAGATTGGGTTATCCAAGGATGAGATTTTCAAATAGTTGCGTGTCGTCTGCATACATGTGGAAGAGAATATTCATGGCGTTTAAAGAGTTAGCGAGAGGTTCCAGGAAAAGGTTGAATAGGATGGGAGATAGGGTGGACTCTTGAGATACCCCCATGAGTACAGGAGAGGGAGTGGTTTGCCTTGACTGATCTGAGATGAAGGAAAGACGAGAACCATTGTAACACCGGATCAGCAAAACCCATTCTATTTTGCAAGATGTCATGATTCACCGTATCGAAAGCGGAAGAAAGGTTAAGGAGAATAAAGAGGCAGGATAAGTTTGTCATGCATTTTTGAAAGGTCATCCATAACGTGAGTGAGAGCCAATTCGGTGCTATGTCCCTTCCAGAAACCAGATTGATGTTGGTCTACAAGTTGATAGTTCTCCATGTGCGCACTAAGTTTAGATGAACACATTTTTCTAGAAGTTGTGTTAGAGTGGGGATGTTGGAAATGGGGCGGAAATTGAGATCAGATGTCAGCGTTTTTTTTTTTTTTTTTTTTTAGAATAGGTGAAACCTGGGTTGCTTTTATGCAACTGGGGGATCGTGCCTTGTGAAAGAAGCGTTTACAATCCTTGTCCAGGTGGGGATGAGTGCATTCTTGATTTCTTTGAAGATAGCCGGGGTAACGGGTCACTGAAGTGGCTGATATTCTGAAGAATCTTGTGGATGTCATTTTCACTAAAAGGGGTATAAGTAGCCCAAGACGCATTGTTCTTGGTGTTCAGTTTGTCATCAAAGGGTTCGGGGGGGGGGGGGTTGGGTAGCACCAGAGGGAGGGAAAGGAGCCTTCTTAGGGGAGAGGTCAGCAGAGTCTTGATTTCTCCAAGAAGAAAGCTGCAAGATGGTCGCAGGTGGGTGGGCAGCCATAAAGTTCAGAGTGGTTTGGACCAAAAACTGCTCGCTGTTCGACAGATTCTAAAGTAGTCGGCATTGGCACTCCCGATTTGTTTATTGTAGAGGCTCCTGACATCTAAGGAGTTTTAGTTGGTCCGAAGAAGGATTGGATCGCCAGGCCAGGTCAACTGCCCTGAGGCTGCGTCGTTCAGTGTTTAAGTTGTAATTAAACCACGGTTTAGATATTTTAGTTGAGGCAGTGTTGGAGTGGAGCAATGTCATCCAGGATGTTGGAAATTGTCCAATCGTAGGCGTCGGTATGGGATTGCACCTCAACCAAATCAGCTTGGGCAGGGAGGACAGACATACATTGGGCACCTAGATCATCAGTTTATTGAGCTGAGGTCTCTTTTCCATATCTTCGATTTCAAAGGTTGAGCCTTCAACAATACCTCCCTGTTAATGTAAAAGAGGAAGCTATGATGGTCGGCCTAGTCACAAAGGGCAATAGAATCTAGGATGATGGTCTGCTCTTTAGAGATGTCTAGTTTCTCCAGTGTGAGTGTCTCAGTGCTGAGTCAGATCTTGATCAATGAAAATTTGATTTCAAGCAAGATACAGCAGTCATTGGGGTTAGACCAGTGAAGGTTGAAATCACCAAGGAAGATTAGGGCCACTGCTGAGTAGACCTTGCTAGTGATGATTTCGATTAGATGCTCAATGAAGGGGGAGATTGTCACCCGGATGGTGGTAAAAGGTATATAGTTTGCAAACCGGTAGGTTCATACTAGAGATGCTGACAGGTAATCACTGGAGGAAGGTGCAGAGGACTCCGAGAGAATTCAAGTGTGTTCCTGTGGAAACAGGCTAGGCCACCGCCCAACTTCAGAACTCTGTCTAGCCTAATTGTCGTGAGAGGGGTTGGGGAGGTACTAGGAGGTCAAAGATAAGGGGGGGGTGGACGCAGGATTTAACCAAGTTTGTGAGGATAATGTCCAACTCATTTTGTTGGATGAGGTCGAAGACATCGGAGGAGTGTTTACTGGCTGCTCTACAATTTAGTACACATTTAAGATGTAGTGGAAATGGGAGGAGTCTGGCAGATGCTCACGCGGGCGAGGTGGTCTTGAGTTGCTGCCTCTAGGATTGAGAGGAGGTTCTCCGTTAGGGTTGGAAAAGATGCGATGCATTTGTTTCGGCTGGACCATGTTAATTTGGAACAAGAACTAGAATTGAGACTATCCAGGCGATCAGTGGACGCCGGGCGTGTCCCAAATCCTCTGGGGCTGGCAGAGGCATTGGGTAGGGGAAAGAATTTCGAAAATGTGGGGGCTAGTGGCTGATCCATGTGGTCACAATCCCTGGTGGATGATCTAGGCCAATTCAAAAAGGTGAAGAGAACTGATCACTGGGAAAGATCATTTGAGGGGGATTTCCGGTCGTGTAGATCAGAAGTGAGAAAGAGCAACTGTCTAGAAATCTCACGGCGTGCAACCAGGTCTGAAAGATGGTCTAAGGGTGGAGGGTGTGAGGGAGAAACGATTGGTGATGGGGGGGGGGGGGGGACATCTGTCTAAGCCAGTTGAAGCCTGTGTGGGGGCTTGCCTGGTCTGTGGCAAGGTTATAGGGATTGGAGTAAAGGGCATCGTCAAGTAATCGAGCAAACTATGTCTTGAGGGAACCTCTCAGCTTGAGAGAAACCCTGTGACGGATCATCTAGAAGAGAGGGGTTGAGGGAAGAGTGGGGTACTGTTAACCCCTTTGCTGCTGCGGACATTCCGCTGCAGCGCTGGGGGGGGCAGCGCGGTGGGCCTGTGCTCATGACGGAGCCGCTCCGTCATGAGCCACAGTTGAGCTGTGCTCATGACGGAACGGTTCCGTCATGACTCCGCCCATTTGCGTTGTCCCCCCGCACAGGCGGGGAAACAGCACCGCGTAGGCGGAGCGGCCGCTAACAGGCGTGTCATGACGGAACCGTTCCGTCATGAGCACACGGCAACCGTGGCTCATGACGGAACGGTTCAGTCATGAGCGGGGAAGGGGTTAAGGAAGGGGGGTCAGCGTAGAAAATATTTCTGGTCTAGCTTTGAGAATGCAGTTTGAATTTGTTTTGCCAGTTTTAGAAATGTCAGTTGGATAATTGATGAAGTAGAATCCTAGAGAGGGTGGGATCACAGAGAAGAGATTAAGGAGCTGCGAGAAAAAGACAATGATCCTGGTTCTTTTAACAGAAATGTGTGGGGGCGGAAAGGCATTGAAGAGTTTGCTACGCAAAGCTGGCGACTACGGCCCACTAAGTTACTGCCATCGTGGGATCCCATATATTGTCTCAGCTCTATAAACTGGCATTGGCCGTTACGCAGAACATCAGTAGCATGGAAAGTGATACATTATAGGTTCTTGCAGCGGCTGCATTACACACCTGCCAAAAAATAGATTGAAGTCATCTGATGATAGGTGCGATAGATGTGGCTGGACTGGGGCGGGATTTCTGCACTTGGCATGGGAATGCCCAGCGGTGTGGGATTTTTGGATGCAGGTTTATATTGCTCTTGACAAAATGACAGATGGGACACTGGCGAGGGACCCACTGATGGCACTGCTGGGCTACACTGCACAGATACCCAAGAAGTACAGAAAGTTTAGTGCGGTGGCTCTGCTGCTTGCCAAGCGCAAAGTGGCTTGCTGCTGGGGTAGAGGGCGAGCCCCAAAGTTTAAACAGTGGTTAACGGACATGTTATACTGTCAGGAACAACTCTTGGTCTATGCACAAACAGCCGCTAGCCTCAAGACCAAGGGACATATGGGGTCCGCTTCAGACCTACCTCCTTGAGCGGGGATTTCTTTGGAGCCAGGCTGGGTGCTGCTTCCCTACTGTGGATGTGGGATTATAGTACTACTAATCAGCTCTGCTATTGATGAATGTTGGACTCCGTAGTCTTTAGTTTATCCAAGTATTGTGTATGGATCTGTATTGCTGGCTGTCCCGAGTAGTGCGTGTTTGGCATGTTGTCAGTCCTGCAAATCAGACCAGCATTGGCATAGCCAATAGGTCTCGCCTTTGGGATCTTATAAGCGTTTTGCCATGCAACAGTTGCATAACTAAATACTTATATGGTCCCAAAAGCGAGACATATTGGCTATGTCAAGCGGCGAAAGTGATCGGATCAAACATCAAAGCGGCTGTGAAAGTAAACAAGGCGCGCGCCCGCGCACATGCACTGTAGCTCTAGGCTGGCCTGGTAGCACTTTTTGGAGCCCTCTCAATACGTCTCGCCAGACCAGCGCATGCGCTGGGTCAGGCGAGACCTAAAAAATGCATATAGACCAACATTTTGCCTTGCTTTAACTGTCACGTGGATATCAAGCTGTTTGGTTATGTTCTGATTAGAAAACTTAAATAAAGGTTTTAAAAAACATCAGTAGCATGGAGAAAAGCTCCTCATGAGATGGCGGCATAACAGTAGGACCATTGATTATAAACAATCCAGAAAGGCGCCCGACAAAATCAAATCAAGACAGTCAATTCTTAGGGCTTTAACAACCCATATGGGCTTGAGACAGGCAACAATTACCAGCCACGAATTCCACTCAAAATAACTAGAGGGGTACATATTCAACATTGTTCACCGCAGACTATTGTCGCACTTACACAGGCACACTTGCACCAGGTGGCTAACTCACCAAGCAGTGCCTAAAAGATTCCAGAGCTTTAGCTGGAGTAAGAATGCACTAACCCTAAAGACTGCAAATGGTGACACTTAACTGGGACTAACCTGGATCCCATCCACACTGCATTCACAAGTAGTCTCAAATTTTGACTTCAACCTTGTGTATTGCACCTAGATTCCTGTTGGTGCTTTGTAGTACTAGATAACTCGCAAAAATAACATCCCCGTCCCCTAATGGTTTTTACGTTCATTTGCCCATTAAAACGTATACTATTTTTATTTGTTTGAAGGGACAAAGCATTTATCAGCACAAAGCAAGCCCGACCTTTCTGCCACCACCCCCCAGGACAGTTATTGTTTAAAGTGACCAGATACAGTCTGGTGACATTTTGTGAGGTCTCAACCAGGGCAGGGCTACTATATAGTTTCACACTACCCCGTCCAACCACTAATCTTAGAAGAGGATCAATTGCAATTGAAAGTGTTCTAGTCAGTACCCACACCCCAATGGGAAAAGGGCATCTACTTGTGTACTTACTTATCCCAAGGACTCCTTTTACTCGACACTCCATACTGGGGCGTAGGCCACTCAACCAGCAAATCGTGTCAGAGCACTCCCACAACAAACTTGCATGACATCATCCCACTGAACTGCCCAGGAGACAGCACATCACCAAGAAACCACCATCACAAGTACCTCTAGTCTGTGATAAATAGACAGCACTACCGAAACCAAAGTACTACCCTTTCGAGTCACACCTTCAAGGGTCTTATGGCATGCAGAGGGCTGCCACTAATCATGGGGATGCAGACATCCACGTGTTCCATCATCTCAAGGACTGGCTAGCACACAAGGACTGCTCTAACCCCTCTCCACAGAATAGGGGTCATCGTAAATACATAGAAATTTCACCTTCAGCCACAGCAGCCCTTTCTAGGGTTGGTTTTAAGCAGTAATGGGGGCGGCGGGGGGGGGGGGGGGGGGAGGGAGGTGGGCATTCCCAAGTAGCTTACAGGGAGGACATTCCAACAGCCGCTGCCTTTGAGTTTGCTCACCCTGTCAAAACTATTAATTGCTGGCATAAAAATTGTATCACATGCACATACTCCAGCAGTGCCTCACAAGTGGTGGGGAATACAAGTGGTGGGCCCATGGAAAGCTCTAGTGCTGCATCAACAGCCACAGAGTCCGCATCACTAACAGGATGAAGCACACCTTGAGACCAACAATCAGCATTTATCACCACTGGAGTATTTGGGCACTGGGGTGCGAAGGGTCAATCAAAAACCCAGGTCGAGGAAACCGCAGGATGAGACTAGCAGAAAAAAGGCAAACGGGGCAGAAAAGGCAAAACGAAACCAGCAGGAGCCACAGAATTCAGCAGGTAGACAGGGTAGTGGATTGTGGGCAGAACTGTTGCAGGACCTGCTCAATGGTGGTAAACAGTAGTTAGAGGGGGGGGTGGGGGGGAGACACGAGAAAAGACAGGGCATAAAAACTAGCAGTAAAGGCAAAAAGGAGTGCAGAAGGGCAGCGGACTGTGGCCAAGCTAGACAGGTGTTGCATGAGGACATGCTACCTTTCAGTGGTTGGCAACATCTTTAGAGACCTATTAAGCAGGGCATATTAACTTCATAATGGGTCCCCCCCCCCCCCAATTCCTACAAAAAGTACCTAAAGGGGTACCCAGTCGATAAACTGAACTGTGAAGGAATATTTGCAGATGCATCGCAGCTTCTCCCACTTGTTAAAAATTAGGTCTCCATTACCCTCATCCTAGTGGCACCAATGTTCACTTAGTAGGAAGTAGTCAGCCAACAGTCTGCAAAGCTCATGGGCACCGGCTTCACCTTCAACGAAGGGAGAAGTTACACCGTGACTCGAACTACTAGATGACAGGCACATGTGAACCTACAAAACTACACATTTCAAACTTTACAGGGCAATGTTTCCTTTACTGCTTACCACGCGTAAGAGCCCTAGTTTCCTTTTTAAATACATGTCTCTAGAACTAAGTTTCAAGCGCCTTGTACTGCTAGTGGGAATCCAACATGCTTGCTTGGTTCTAAAACTAGTATAAATTCTATATTGGGTTAACAGTTTAACGCAGCACAAAAAGGTCCTTGGTGGCAGCGTCTCATTATTTTATCGCTTGCAAACACAAACGCAGCTACTTAAGGTTAAGTAGCCATCATTTGCAACGGTTTGCAGCAGTAACTTGACCCATTTGACCTAGTAAAATAAAAAATAAAAGCTGTAAAAAAAAAAAAAACATGCTCATGGTCGGTTATGCAGAGGCACGACCAGATTCCAGAGACAGATTAGGAGCACGTATAAGACTAGTTTCACTGTTACTGAGCAGGAGGGACCCATGGGTTCAATCTGGTGCACTATATTATACGTTCGAAAGACAAAGAAAGCCCCGCAGATGTGCGTACATGCAACAGCCACAAGACCAAGTGGCACTAACATAGGCCAAGTTACTTGTTCGGCCGTCTCAAGCCACCAGTAGGAATTACCAAGAGAGCTAAAACGGGACCGGGACATTACTGATCTAGCTTATTTACAGGAAATTCAGAGCATAAAATTAACAGGTCATAGACACCAGAAACCTTCCAATAAAATTAATTTTATTTGTGAGAATAGAAAACAAGCGTTTTAATTTTAAAATTAACAGCCACAAAGGGTGAACTCGGTACTGCTCATTCTACATCCCCTTCCTCTAGTAGTCCTAAATGCACGGCAGGTATACTGTTAGCTACAGTACACCTAAAACGCAAACAAAATTAATGAGCATGAAGTGCTCAAGCCACATACAAATTTAAACAGAATTCATTCTCACCACCCCTCGGCCTCAGACTCCTGACAAAGGTGGACACCTGCCCACTAGGCTCTAGTATAGCTACAAGATGCCTACTTGTAGAGTTGACACTGTTAAACAATAGTTTTTAATCCTCACAAAACCAGCAATTTATACTCACTATACAAGTTTCAACAAGACACAGAAGGTTCTCGGAAGTTTATTTTTTAAAAATAATAAAATGTTTACAAAACATCACATTCTGCACATTGCTCATGGCAGGACATACTAACTTTTTCAAAAAGATGCAGTGTACATCAGTCTTCACAATAGTTACATTTTAACAGGACAATTTACAACCAAAATAAAACTCGTTCAGACACTTCCCTTCCCACTTCACGTAAGAACTAAGTGTTGGGTTAACTGGAAAGGTGCTGCTACACCTCAAACGCAGATGACCTAATGAAGCAGAGGAATGATGGCTTTACCAGAAGCGCAGAAGAAAAAAGGTGCAGGATTCCTTCATTCTTCACTAGTCTTATAGAAAAGGTGCCAAAAAAAACTGCTTCACACTAAAATAAATTGTACATTATAACCCTTGAGCATGTGCCTCAATTGTTTAGAAGTCAAAACCCATAAGAATAGTCTTCGGAATACTGCTTCACACTACAAAAAAGAAAGGAAAAATTTGCATCAGTAATCGAGGTATGCATGCACATCAAGCTAAGGCAGAAGTTGAGACAAGAAAGCCAAGGCCATTTTTTTTAAAGGAACAGTGCATAACTAATCAGGTTAACAGCAGAAAAGGCAAGCAAAGATGTTAATATAGCAGGAAAAGTGCTAGTTGTGAAATGCTGCAATGAACACCAATCAAAACCAACCCATTTGAGCTTGTCCTGTAGAGGCATGGCCTGTGCCATATGGCAGACTGCGATTTGTTGTCAATTTAGTTATCTAAAAACAACAAAATCACTAGTCTTCCACACAGAACTAGGCCAAGATCCACTGAATCTTCTACTTTTTTCTACAGGCTCAAGTAAATTGAGTTTATACAAGTTGATTTTGCAGCAGTTCCAAAGAAAGCTTCCATTCCAGGGAGGTTAGCAGGTACGTTTAGTAGGAAATGTATAGAGAAGTTAAAACGAGCAAAACCGGTGTTAGAGCCAGTACGCTAAGGATAGCTCGATGAGTAACTGTTTTATGTACCTGTTTTGGAGCAAGTACTGTGCGTTCTGAATCTGGTCCTGTGTACCAATGATAGTAATTATCCGATCTTCTGATCCTTCCAAAGGTTCGTCTATTTTAATGGAAGCTCCCGATTCATGCCGGATTTGCTTTATTCTTTGTCCGCCTTTGCCAATAATCGAGCCAGCTAACTGTAAGAGCAAGAGAAAAGGACTTGAACATTTTAAGATTTGAAAGGAAAGACGGTTAACACTTAGCCGCAGCTCTTTAAGCGAGCTCCATTAGCACGATTTATTTTTAAATCAGAAACTAGTTCCCAGAACTCTGCAACACCCTCCAGCAGCAAATGCCGCGACTACCAAGTCGAGCACAAGAAACATTATGCCCAATACAGGGGTTACTCCATGCTGCCCGAGTGGATTACGTAGTGCATCCTGCAGATCAAGTCTCGCGAGAATCAAGACTTTACAGGGTGTCTCAGAACCATGTTGCAACCCCATATAAATTAGCCGTTATCCGTCAGTTAGGGCTTAGGTGAATTACTTAACCAGGTTATTTCTTAGCGGTATGGGCAAATTGGTCCTACTCCCCCATTCCTTCAGATGTTAGGTTTTAACCGCGAATCGTCATGCTCCACGACAACGACCTAACCAGAATGTCAGTTTACAAAATGTACTTCCTGTCAAGAGCTCAGATTTTAGAATGAGAAGGAGCTGCTCTGTACTACAATGGATTTGGAAGTATTTATCATGACAGATTTTTGCATCAGTGCCCTATCCAATAGAAGGAGGGCAATTTTACTGAACATTTGTATATATTCAATGGTTCTACATAATTATGGCAAGGCCCATAATTTGATTCTCGGTGGAAAAATCATCAACTAAAAAGTGCAATGCGTGCTAACTTAAATACAAAGCCTGAAAATCAGTCAAGCAATAAAGGGGAAAAAAACGACAACTTACGTCTTTAGGAATTGTTACTTGTGTGGTGATGACTGGCCCACCAATATCACCATAAGAACCACGGCCCCCTACATGAGAAAATTAAACAAGATCAGCCTCCAAGTTGATTTACACTAACACTACATCATTCTATCAAACTAAACAGGAAGGGCACCTACCATATCCAGATGCACCCTGAAGATAGCCACGAAATTTGGGAAGCGAAAGGAAAAAAAAAAAAAGACACATTTAAAAATGCTGTACAGGAAAAGCGTTAAATGTTAAAACAGCAGAGTTTGCTTTTAAAAGCCAATACACTCAGGGCTCGAAAGATCCACTCGCATTTAGGACGAGCTATTTTTAGGGACTACTCAAGAGCTGAAAATCCTACAACTTCGGAGTTAGACAAACTGACTTATGACCGATCTGTGAAAGTGGAACAGATGTGACATGACAAAGGTGCTCACAAAGTGAAAGAGCGATAGAGGCCTTTAAATCTCATCTTGTCACATTTGCTGGCTTTCAGACAGGTCAAAAGCCTTTCAACATTTTTTTCTGCGACTTAAGTTATGAAAGGATTTTGAAAAGTGAACTGTTAAAATGGAACTGTGCAAAGCATGAAAACTGGCAAGGCTGCAAGAGGTTAGGCTTTTTTCTAATAAAAATTGAAATAGCTAGGTGAACTGTTCTGAGTTCAAATACATGTGAAGACACATTTTGTAGTTGTTAGGCAAAAAAAAAAAAAAGGCGCTTTTATGCGATTAAGAAAAAGGCGGTTCCATGGACAAAATATTTGTCTATTGTCGCACTTTGAGACCAGTTCACTGGGTCAAGTATTATTCAAGTTACTAGACCTATTGTACCGATTATACATTACGGATATATCTTTATAAGGGGGCGAATGAATTAAAGCCACGCTTTACAGAACATAAGTACCTAAAAATATTAGAATAGGCCCTTAACAGTGCCATGCTAGGATACTAAACATCCTGCCACGATCAGTCACTTAAAAGTCTAAAAGTAACATGGCCAGACTAAAGTAGGTACAAGTAACAAAAAACCTTCAATTGAACCTCACCATTGCATCATATTCGCCAGGTCGCCCTGCGTCATAATATGTTTGGGAAGACTAGAATGAAAGCAAAAGGTTTGTTAATCAAAAGTTGATCTCGAAACGTTACACAAAGCCCTAAACACTCATAACAAACATAACACTGTATGCCGCAAATATTTTCTTTAACTACTAAATGTCGGTCGCACTTCACCCAGGATAGCTTGACCAGAATCTATGCTCAGATATCTCCAATGAGATTAAGCGCGATTTTTTCCCTCATACCTATCAAACACCATCGTGCATACATTCACACCGCCATTCAGGGGCTTAGTACGTTGAGGTAGATTGCTGTCAGCCATTTTTTTTTCGGGCGGACTACAGGTATTTTCTGCAGTGAATGGAAGCTGTGCACAACATTATAGCTACAGACCAGGCAACTTTAACTAGTAGCTCGCGAGCTACCAGTCGCACACAGTCCTTGCGAGTAGCTCTTTTGTGTGCAGCCCAGCTTACTTTAATGGAAGTTTTTGCTGGACTGAATTATTTGTACGCCAACATTAAAAAACATCCAAGCTATTATTTTCAGAACTTCTAAGCCGTTGCTTGGAGAAAAAGGGTTTCAAATCCAAAACATTTAAAAACTATAATTTGAGTTGGGGAGCTGTAATACTCTATTCTTACACTGGTACCAGGGGGTGCAGATATGGCTGTCATGCATTACCCATGTAGAGGGTCATACTGCTGTTAACTCTGCATAATGTACTGATGTGATCATTGCGGACAATCTTGGATGGCCACAACTAGGTCACTTAAAGACCCCTGTTAGACAGTTTATACTGTAATCCGATGCATAATGATATGAGTGCCATGAAAAAGAACAGTCTAGGGCAACTGGAAAGATACTTTAGCCAACATAAGCTTTGACTCTACTGTGCGCCGTACTGAACGGCTAATACACATTAGTCGTATTAATATCCTGCCATGTTCCCCTGGATAGTCAGAGCGTAATACACGCGAGAGGGTTAGAATCATTTCACCTGAGAAGATTAACTTACCATTGCGTCATATTCGCCGGGACGTCCTCTTCTGTCACTAAAGAAATAAAGATCGATATGTAATGCCACCTGAACAGCCACCACCAGAAATTAAGGGTCTCTAGATAAATAAAGACAACTTACCCTCCTCTGGGAGGTGGTGGTGGTGGTAGAGGAAGATTGCGGGCTCTGCTACCACCCCTACCCCCACGGCCAGGAGGTAACGGAAGAGGCCCCCTGCGAGGACTCATGTCGTCATAATCTCGTCTCGACTGCTGCATGGGACGCCCACCGCGGCCAGGGGGCATACGGTCGAAACCGCCTCTGCCTTGCATAGGAAATCCCATAGGACGTCCCCTTCGGTCATCAAACATCATTGTGAAGCCACCATAATCGTAGGTTTCGTCATAGAAATTTGGATCATACGGCTGAGCACGGCCTTTGATAGGAGACTGGAGATGGGAACCAAGAAGAGTTAGAAAATAAGCAAAAACAAGTAAAACAGACCAACAGGACATGCATCCAAAAGGTAGATACTAGGAACCTAAACCAAATCAATATTTTAGGCAGTTTAAGCTATTTTTACCGCACAGGATAAACGACAGGGGCCTCGTGGGCGTTGAGTTATACACTTTTCTCCTTATAGTTAAGGAGTCCATTAGCGACCGCGATTCTCACATGGGGCCTTGCATATCTACCTTCCATTGTGTACACCCCCATCCATGGATCTCATAACACCTCCTGCTGCAGTTGGGTGCACATAAGGCTATCCCCCTCCTCCCACTATGATGAATACCATACAGCACGCCTCCTCAGATTTATTGTGGGCTCCTAATCTAAGGAGGTGCTCCATTCGGAAAGCTATTAGACGGGATAGACAATTACCTCCGATATAAGGTCAAGAATAACTTTGATGCATTCAACAACCCTGTCAGGTTTTCCACCGATTAGAACAACGCGATCAGTTGAGTGAGGACAGCACTCCTGGAAGAGCTTAATGGTGGTCTGGGTGTTCTAAAGAGAAAAAGCAAGTTGATTTTAATAGTCTTAGTACAATAATACTCATTTATAAAGACATGGGTAACCTATAGTGGAGGGGGAACATGTGGATTAAAAAAAAAACTGTGGGCTAATTGCAAACTATGCGGAATCAGAAATTACTTGGAGTGAGCCCAATAAAACAGTATCCATTGTAGGTCTTCTAAGCAAAAGTGACTCGCAGTTACCAACGTAGGCTGCACCAGTGACAAATGAAAAAAGAACGAGTATAAGATAAAGTAACAGCTCAGTACCTCTCTGAGCTCCTTGATTTTCGCACCCTTCACACCAATAATTCCACCTGCGAGACTCTGGTGAATCAATAGTCTTAGTTCACAATCAAAGTCGCTTCCTTTGAAGTGTTGGTACTGCAGATTAAATAGAGACTATTAGAAAGTTAGTTGGTAAAAAAAAAGTGAAAACTCCCCATCAATACAGTTCATTTTATATAAAACTACAACAGCTTTAAGAATGCAACCGAAGGCATTATAGGCAGGTCATACAAGTACGATATTTAAAACCTACCTCTTCCAAGGTGGGAATAATTTTCTTCAATATTTCTCCAATTGTTTCTATGTCCGCGCTGATGCTCAATATGCTGAAAACGGAAAGCACCATAAAGCAGAACAGAAAAAAAAGTAAGTGTGCAGCAAGAGGCCTTTTCACGTGTCGCAACCAATAATTTTACACCCACCCGGAAGTCTAGTAGAACATGCATTATTAACGCCTACATAGTGATATAGTTACGGATTTGTGGAAGGGCTCAGATTAAATGGGCAATAAACTAGCGCAGAACGAATAAGCAGCGTTTATTCATTTCCCTTTTACTAAATTGGAATTCCCACCTTTCTACCAATGGCACACCTGACAATTTATAGGTAAGTGGAATGTGCAAGTGGCGGAACAGAACATTATATCCTGAGCAAGGAAATGGAGATAAGTCAGAAAGTAGGTTAACTAATGGGCTCTGCAAGAACAGAAATGCAGGACACGAGACAAACAAACATGAGAAGTGAAAGTGATCCAGACTTAGAATTCGCCAGAAAGATGTTGGGAGGGAGAGCAAGGTGGGCCACAAAGACAGAGCAAGAAAATATAGAAATAATTTGATGTATGATGCAGCAAAATGCAAAACTTTAAACTGTGCTCCTTCCATTGAAATTAGTGGATTTTGGGTGGGAAACTTACGTAATAAAAAGTTCAGTGACAATATATACTTATGGGGAAAAAAAAGACAAAATCGATAAAGACAATCACATTTTATACGGGGTTACTATTTAATAAAGGCAGGTAATAATAAAACACATTTCTCTTGCTAATCAGGCAGTGAGGCATAAACTGTGGGACATACCGCTCGGGGCCACTGCTGTCTGGGACTGAAACACTGGCATTGTACTGCATTGGTCATTGGCGGTCGTGGATGTTGGCATTGGGTATGGGTATTCAGAAGTTGTCAGGTATAGTGCCCGTTAAGCAACAAGCACATTTTTGGGCAAAGCCAACCAGGGTTCACATGGGCGTTCAGGGGTGGATGGGCCAACGTCATGATGGGCAACGCAGGGACAGGTCGATCCAGTACATGGGCAACGGAGATATATGGCCAAAAAAACAAGGAGAGGGAAAAGGGGGAAAAGCAACACATTTTAATGTAATACAAACTATACTCAATAACTCATTAATGAAACAAGTTGTACTATTGGTAACCGTATACTGGATAATGCTTTAACATTTGTGGACCTAAGTTACAGATTCTAATTAAAATATTGGCATTCAAAGCAGACAGGTTTTTATCAGGATAGGGATATTAAAGCGCACCAATTTGGGCACGAACGGTCTTGTAATCAATACAAAAAATACTGATTAACAGACCAGGATCTATTCGTACCGAAATCTGAATACTGCCCACAATGGTTTAGCTCCGACAGTAGGAAAGACCCAGGTCACTTCACAAAATGTACATGTAAGAGCAAAACCCAACGACAATAGGTCGTATGACCTCGCATATGGCCTGCGCATTGCTCACGCTCCAACGAGGTAAGCACGCATAAGTTACAGGTTATGTCGCTGAGGGTAATGGCAATGTGAGATACAGTCGAATAGGCAGACTTCTGGGAGTGCACGACTGTAGGCAACAGAAAGGGCTAGATGTAATGTGGGTAGTTTACTGTTTTCAGTAATCTACCAACTATCACCCTAAAATAATGTTTTTACGTTACAAAAGCGTGTTCACGTGCGGTTCCGAATAACTTTACGATAACGGATCTTTCTATGAGCGGTATTAATAACATTCTATCGGACTCGTGGTCAAGGATATTTACATTGCTCGAGAAACTAGATTCATACAACTCAATACTATGCTAGCTAGCCACGCTTCCAGTAGTAGATATGCCCTAACCAATGTAATTACTAATTACTCACGTCTGTCCTCAGTGCTTTGATGTTTTTGCCACCTTTTCCAATTACTGCCCCGGCATTCTGTGTTTAAATAAAAAAAAGAGTTCCCGATATAAAACAGCACAAATATAACTAGGAGGAATACGTTCAATAAAAGTACGGTCAGCGGCCATTTCTATCGATAATATACCTTGCTTTGGAGCAGAATGCGCAATTCTACCATCTCGTCTGTATTTCTGGATCTTTTGAATGCTTGTTCTTCCTCCATGTCCTCTGCTGGGCGCTTTCCTATATAATAAATGAGTGTTTACGTTAATGACTGGTACTATTCTTTGACTGCCCCTAACATTCCGGGTAACCATCATCGCTACACAGGAAACCCTATTATAATATAGCGTAAATCGCATTACCGTTGGTTTCTGTGTTAGAGAATTCAACTTCTTGTTCAGTCTCCATTTTCTTGGGCACCTTCTGGATGTAAACTTAACCTGTTGTAAGTAAAACGTACGGTTTAGATTAAAAATAGCCTAAGAGGAAAGCGCATACTTTACAAGCGAAGTACTGTAAATCACATGTAGAAAGACTTTTAAAGCATCACATCGCAACACCCAGGCAGACCTTTAATGTACCGATCAGACGGCCCTACTATATACAATCTCCTACACCGTCACATGGCGCCATTTTGTCTTCATGCAGGCGGCAATAATGGCGGCTTCAGTAACCACGACAGTACGCTTCAATAAGCGCCGCGTTCGAACTGCTTAAGCAGTGGCATTAGCTGTATCCAAAACCGACATCATAGAAAACACCAGTAGTGAGAGCAGGTTAATTACATGAACAGCCTCAGGGGCGTATCGGCCGCGGGACGCCTTGCCGGGCTGCTGTCTACACACTGAAGTAACATGGCCTCCGACGCCATCTTGCGTTACACGCACTGCACCAGCGCCTCACGCAATCTGCCCGGCAACACAGGCCTCGCGACCCGTGAGCACACACAAAAAACGGAAGAATTGTCGACTGGTGGTTTAATCACCTACGTCCCGAGGAGGCAAAAAAAAAAAAATTGGAATGCGTTAAAGGAATTATAAACACCCCATGTATACTAGCGAAACAATCACCGCCAAACGGAACAGGAATAATTTAAGTCTGAAATACACCCATGAGCGTATCGTCCACCTACATACACCTACTCCGCATTACTCAAACACCAATAAAGAAAAAAAAAAGCCTTCGCGATCTTGCCAAAGTCTCCTTGAAAGCATTCGGGCTAGAACAATATTAAGTACGACTTATTCCTCTTTCATAGCAGCGACGAAACATTCCCAACAAAAACGTTATCTCTCTCTTACCTTGCGCACTCACTTCGGCCCACACGCTCTCAACACGGACTGAAGTAAGAGGAAATGCTACTGCACCCTACTGTAATATCTACTCAGAGAGCCTCCGACGCTCAGCAGGTGCGATCTGATAGGCTGCCAAATAAACCCTCCTTCTCCGTGTGCGCTAGTCTATTGGCTAGTTAGAGTGCTAGTCAACTTTTGGGCGTTCCTATTTAGTCCATCCCTTGTTTTCCCAACCCCTTCCTGTGACCGCCTCTTGTTCCTGTTGTGTGTTATACAGTAGCGGCTTGGGTTGGTTATTATTAGTTTCAAATCTGAAGACTACTACGTTATAAAAAACGTCTGAAAATATAATTACGTTAAAGTTATGAACCAACGGATCGATGCGTGATTTTAAACTAGGTCTCAGAAGTAATCATGTGAATTAAGTTGAAAGTGCACGAGGACGGCGGTTTCCTTATTGTTCCCTTTCGGTAGGAAACAAACTCGTAGTCATGACGCTTTATGTTGCCGAGGAGCCCCGGTATACACGTGACACTGCATAAAGGACTGCCGGTTGCCTGGGTTATACTGTGCAGTGATCGGTTTAGAAACACGACCTGTATTATTTAGTTACTGCAGGCATACGTTATAGAAACATTTACTTCACATCAGAGAGTTTTTGTCATCAGGCTTGTAGTAGTAGGAAATATGGCGACGAGTAAATCTCGCGAGGTGAGAGCGAGCACAGTTGGATCTGGCGGGCTGTTTCTTTCCTCAACGAAAGTTCGCCGGCTTCGCAGCCCCCGACATCGTGGAGCAGTGGCTGACATCTATAGGGCCAGTAACGGGCGCAAGCTGTGCTCTCGCACCGGTACCGAATTGCTCTTTGTTGCTTTAAGCCTTCGCAAATGTTAGTGACCTGCCATGTTGGGTGAATAGGGGGGGCTACAATGAAGCTTCTCGTTGAAACAAAGGAGCCGAGACAGCTGCATCTTTTTGCTTGTTACATTTAGGATGGTGTAATGGTGGGCTTTCGTAGACAAAAATGACGCCATAATCATTCGCTGAAGGCGTCAAAAGCCGTTTTTAGCTCCTTAAAACGTAGTCAAGTTTTCATCTTTTTCTTAGACAAGGCTCTGTGGAACACACACACCTTATTCTGTTTAGTATAACGTAATACGCCAAGAAAACAATGTATTCTTACAATGAACACCCAGTTCTTAAAAACAAGAAACCGCACGTTTATTTTTCCATGGCCGTTCTACAGCTGTACTTTTTTTCGGCATGTCCCTGAAACCCGCCTGCATTTATTGTAAAAAGAATAGTACCTTCTCGACGCCATGTACTTATTATAGAGTCTGGGGGTTGTTGCTATCTATAATCGATTCAGAATAGCGACAATGGTTGCATTCTAACCACCTGTGTGTCATGGGGAAACATTTTTTCCTGCAATCCGTTGATGTTTGTTCCGTAAGCGTTTGTAGCCTAATCTAGTTTGTTTTCTATCTCCGGTCCGGACAAGAGCTTGTATTACCAGCTCTTCTTCCTGTCTACAATTGCCTCACTGCTGGGTTTGCTTACCCTCACTAAGATGGCGCTTTTATCACAGCAGACCTGTAGAATGCCCCTCAAAACATGTCTGCCAGGAAAAACGCGGCTCTTGGGAGACTCGTGATGTTAAACACCTGAAATGCTCCGCTGTCATAGTGAACGGTTGCTGTATTGAATAGCTATAACAAAACACGTAGCCTTTTCTGCTGTATGGTTTTCAATGTAAATCAACTTGCCCGCTCTAGCACTTGTAACATAGGGATAACTTTTAGGGTTAGTTCAAGTAATCATAGAACGGAGTGAGCGATGTATATTTGAATTGTGCCTAGCAGATGCTGTAGGCTAATATTGCTGGAAATTTTCTGGTTCGGTGACTTTGTTACCCCTGGAACATACGCTACAAGACTGACTTAGTTTAATCATCTCCACGTAGGGTTGCCACCTTTTCCGAAGGATAATATCGACCATTTGCTCATCAATTTAGAGACCCGCCTAAATAGAAATGTATGTAAACCCCTCTGTATTTTTAATGTATTTTCTCTATATTTAATTATTGGGCAGGGTTCTTTTAGGCAGCTCTGGAACACGTTAAAGTTATTTCTAATTGCAATTGTCTTTAAATGTGCACTGATATGGGGAACGTTTTGGTGATTTCTTTCATTGTTTTTTGCCATCATGAGCATGAAATACTGGTAATTTCAGTAAAACCCTACATATACACTTGGAAGAGACCTTTGCAGAAATTAAGTGTTGGCACAGCCAGTAGGTTTCACCTTTGAGACCTATTGGCTTGCAAATGGTTTTAACCATATAGCAAAGCATATCCCCAATGCTGTGCTGCATGGCTAAATAGTTATTTTTAACAAAAAACGTTTTGATGCTTCCCTTTGTAAGCTTGTGCATCGTCCGTGCGGGTGCTGACAACATGGCAGTCATGTTTTTTTTTCTTCAACTGAACCCAGTTGGATTGGTAAAGAAAAAAGAAGCTAAAGTGTTGTTGTGGTGTGTGTTATTTTTTTAAGCGAGTAGTGGATAGCAGCACTTGGGAAGGAACCAGTACAGGGTTTGTGTAGGGGCAACTGACAGAAACAAAACGGTGCTGGTAGGGGGGATAAAATGAAACGCCACAGCATGGAACTGGCAGGGAGATAGCACACAGGCGAGACAGCAATGCAGGAGTAGTGGAAGAGAAGCACACCGATGAGAGACAGGAATGCTGAGTGTAAGAGGGGGTGAGAAGCACATGGAGGAGGTAGCTAGAAAATATGTATTCTTTTTTTTTTTTTGTATTTTTATTTTATTAGAAACCGTTAGCACACAATAAAAGACATACAAGGGCCTACAACCACCAGGGCCGGCCGCTATAGAGCCCGAGGGCCCGCAGTGTAACGCCATACATTCAAATGAACCAGCGGCAAAGTACCCGGCAGTCCGTAAGCACCTATAACAGACCATGGCCATAGGCCAGGAGCGGGTTAAGACAACGGTTTCATTTTTTAATAAACCTAACACACACTCAAGGCAATGAGAGTCCGAGATAGCAGCGTGCTCTTCCCAGGACGGGGAACAACATACAGTGTCCAAAACGATTCTGGTCCAGAAGCGGTGAAGGGGGGCAATGGGAATACAAAGCATGGAACACACATTACACACCCGCAGAATGCGCAGCTAGGGGGTCAAAGCAATATCGACCTCTAACGGCACAGGCGGGGCGCAGATATGGCCTCGATATAAATTCCACGGACCCCATACCCTATTCCATTTCCCTGGCTTACCTCTCGCCACATACACCGTCTTTTCCCTAAACATACACCAGTCCATATTCTCCTTCCATACATCAACCGTGGGCGGCCTCGGGGAGCCCCATAGCTGTGCAATGTTACGCTTAGCCACCATATACCCCAAGGTCACCCACTGCGTCTGTGCCGCATTGCAATCATTCGGTTCCCAGACATTCAACAAACACCTCCTAGCCTCTGGCAACAGGGCCACGTGCGTGACCCCCTCCAGTACAGTATGGAGACCGTTCCAGAATCGCACAATCTCCGGACATTCCCACAATATATGAAGGAACGTGCCCGGCAGGCCACATCCACGCTTACACAATCCATCCATCGAATAACCCATACGCAGCAAACCGTGCCCTGTGACATACACTCTATGGAGGATCTTCAGCTGTACAAACCGGAGGCGGGCCAGGATCGCCACCTCCTTCGGGGAGGCCACCGCCGACACCCAGTCCTCATCATCCAGCTCTAAGCCATCGCATGTCCATGCCTCTCTCAGACGGAGCAGCAAGTCCGCGCGATCGTTGATGAGTTTCTTGTAAATCAAAGAGATAGTGCTGTCGGGCACATAGCCATCCAACACTCTATCCTCCAGTGGAGAATACTCGGGGATGGCAGCAGCGTCCGGAAAAACCGAACACAGCGCATGGTGGACTTGAGCATATCGGAAATACTCTTTATCGTTCAATTTATATTCCTGTTTAAGCATTTCAAACGTTTTGAAAGCTCCCTTCACCCAAAGATCACCCACCTTACATATACCAATCATGTCCCATTTCTCAAAGCCTTTCGATCTCCACAAACAGCCCAACCTCCCAGAGGCATACAGCGGCGGCGCCCGAGTCAAGCGATCCTCCACCCCATCGCAGCATTCGCCGCGTGCCTCACACGCACCGCCACCCGCGTGGGTCCCGTCAGCCGCGTGTCCGGGGTCACCGAGTACAGCGCCCTATTATAATCCCCACCTGGAAGCAGGAATTTATCCATCTCGAACGCCGGGTTTAAGGCAGGACCATATATCCCGTGGTTCACAGCCGCCAACTGAGACGCCCAATAGTATCGTTTGATATCAGGGAGTGCAACCCCCTCATCGTACCAAGGAAGCATTAACTTGGCGAGAGCAATCCGCGGCCGCCCGTCCCAAAACAGTTGACGCTGGAGACCCTCAACCTCCCGGAAATAGCGGGCCGGTACGACATCCAGAGTATTTTGCAAGGCGTACAAAAAGCGAGGCAGCGACATCATTTTGAACAATGCCGCCCGTCCAAGCGGTGAAAGCGGAAGTCGTCGCCATCTTGCGACGTCGGCCCTCAGCCGCTGGAGGGGCGGGAGAAGGTTTCGCTCATAGCGGACCGCGGGATCCAGTGAGATAAAGATTCCCAAATATTTGAACCCCAGGGTAGCAACCTGAACAGGGCAGTCTTGCGGCAGGAGGGGGGCTTCCCCGGAGAGGACGTAGACGCACGATTTGGCCCAGTTGATAACCAGGCCGGAGTTGCGGCCAAAGGAAGTCAACACGTCCACCAATACCATTAGTGACTGCCGGGGGGAAGTGAGATATAGAAGGATGTCGTCCGCGTAAAGGGAGACACGGTCTTCGAATTCCGGCGTCCATCTAATACCTTGCAACGACGGCTCCCAACGCAGCCAGGCGGCGAGGGGCTCCAAAGAAAGCGCAAAGAGAAGGGGTGATAGCGGACATCCCTGTCGCGTACCCCTCCCCAGTGCGAAGGGAGCCGACACCCTCCCATTCACCACCACCTGAGCCAGTGGGTCAGCGTATAACAATTTTACCCAACCAATAAACTCGGCCAAATCCAAATTTCGCCAAAACGGCCCAAATATATGGCCACTCCAAAGTGTCGAACGCCATAGTAGCATCTAGAGATGCCAAGATGGCCGGCTCCCGTATAAACTCGGCTGTAGCCAGCACACCGTGTAACCGCCTCAAATTTAGGGCGGTATTCCGATGGGGTATAAAACCGGCCTGATCCTGATGAATCAAGTCGCCCGCGACCCGAACCAGTCGGTTAGCCAACACCTTAGCCAGAATTTTGGGTTCTGCGTTCAACAGCGAAATGGGCCTATAGGAGGCGCAGTGGTCTCGCGGCTTCCCATCTTTGTGTATCACCACTATGGTGGCGAGGCGTTGATCAGGGGGAAGGAATCCCGCCGCACGTGCCGCCGAAAACATGTCACGAAGATACGGCGCTATCTTATCAGGACGTAACTTATATAGTTCAATGGGAAGACCATTAGGACCACCCGCCTTACCAGATGCAATCGAGCGAATGGCCAAAGCAATCTCATCTGACGACAACTTCGCCTCCATCAATGTTGCGTCCGCCTCCGATAAGGTTGGCAGTGCGATGTCTCGAAGCAACAGATGAGAATCCTCCTCGGAACGCACGGAAACCGGAGAGTATACCCCGCGGAAGTGATCCGCGAAGCAGTCAACAATCTCAACAGGGTCAGTCACACGAACTCCATCCATTCTCTCTACAACGGGCACCACCCTGCTCGCTCTCTCCTTCTTATCCAACCAAGCAATCAACTTCCCGGCCTTATCCCCCACGTCATACAGACGCCCTTGCTGTTCTCTATACATCCCTTTAGCAGCTTCCGTGACTAGCGCTCTATAATCTGACTGTTTGAGGCTGAGAACATGCAATTTCTCATCAGTAACTCCACGCTCCAAGTCCTCCTCCATTTCAGCTATTTCAGTCTCCAGGCGAATCACCTCAGCTCTCTCGCACCTCTTAGTATGGGAGATAAGAGACAAGGCCTGCCCCCTGACCACCACCTTATAAGCCTCCCATAGGGAGAGGGCCGACGATACCGACCCCACATTATCAGTGAAGTAGTGATCAGTGGACTTGACCAACTCCGCGCGGATCTTAGGGTTACGAAGATACCAGGGGCCAATAGGTGCCACTCTTCCCTCTGTGCCAGGGTCAACCCTCAGTTGCAACCATATAGGGGAATGGTCAGAAATACCTCTGGCTACGTGACGCACCTCCCCAATCATCCCCGCTTGGGTCGCCGGCATGAGCATATAGTCGAGTCTCGAGAGACTCCCATGGGCCCCCGAGTGAAAGGTATACTGCGCTTGTCCCGGGTGCATCATTCTCCAGCAATCTACCAACCTCAAAGGGTCCAAAAAACTCCCCAACCAGGCCTGAGCCCTAGGGAGATCCCTGGGGGGGGTGACGGTCCTCCAATCCAGAGACCACGGCATTAAAGTCTCCACCCAACACCAAAACCCCCCCAGGAAGCCCCAGAACCAAACGCCCCAAGTCAGCAAATGTAGTCGTCTGTAACCCCGGGGGCACATACACAGCCACCAGTGAGATGGTTCTACCCTCCCATCTTCCCACCAGTGCCACATATCGCCCCCTATCATCGTGAAGCACCTCGTCCACTGCCAGTGGGAGGGAGGTCCTAACTAAAATGCCCACTCCCCTAGAGCCAGAAGTGAAGCCAGAGTGAGCGGCCAGGCGATAGCCCCTCCTATTTAGGGCCTGGAAGGAGTTCCCAACCAAATGTGTCTCCTGCAGGAAAACGATGTCGGGCGAGAGCCGCTTCAAGAACTGTAACACCACCCCGCGCTTGATCCTGTCCCCCAGACCATTCACATTCCACGAAAGGATTCGCAATCCCCCATCCCACTCCGGCACATGAATCCCACATCCCAGAGAGCACAAACCGGAGAAATCAGCAAACAACTTCACATTGCCCTGCGAAACGAAAAAACAACAACCATCCCCAACAACCCCCCTCCCCCACAGACCCAAAACCACAACTCCCCCCTCCCTGCACCCCTGCTTGAGCCCGAACAGCCCCCCCAACTTGCAGTGTGCCTGTCGCCCTAACATGTACCACAAAAGAACCCCAGAAGGAGGAAAGGACCCCAAAAAGCTCCCCGCAACCCCCAGACATTTGAAGGGCATGATGTGCCGGATTAGAGTGTAATTGAGCCAAGGTGCAATGAATAGTCAATCTAGTCCATCGCCAGGAACCAAGTTCTAGTCCTGCTCCACCACATCCCGTCCGCTCTCCTCCGCCCGATCGTCTCGATCCTGTCCCCGCGGCAGGGCATCCAACCAGTCACCAACCGCCTCCGGTCGGTCAAAAAAGTGGGAACGACCCTGGAACTCAACCCGCAACCTCGCAGGAAATAACATCGCGTATTTCAGCTCCATGTCCCTCAGGCGCCGCTTGACACCCAAAAAACCCAGCCGCTGTTTCTGGACCGCTTGCGTGAAGTCCGGATAAAAGCTGACGTTGGAGTTCTCAAACTTCAGCGGCCCAGCCACCCGCGACGCCTGAAGGATAGCATCTCTATCCCGAAAGTTAAAAAGTCGAGCGATTATAGGCCGCGGGGGAGCACCCACTTTGGGCGCACCACCCGGAATCCTGTGGGCCCGCTCCACCGCAAAGAACTTGCTCAATCCCTTGGGCGCGAGACGGTTGATCACCAGATCCTCCACAAAAAGAGCAGCAGCAGATTCCTCCGATCTTTCCGGCACTCCGATGATACGGACATTGTTCCGTCTAGCCCTGCTTTCCGAATCCTCAAGTCGACGATTAGTCTGGTCACTGGCTAGCCGCAACCGACGGACCTCCGTCTGCAGGGCGGCCACGTCCACAGTTAGGCTCGACGCCGCTTGTGACAAGGGAGTCGACCCGCTCGTTGGTTTTGGACAGATCTGCCCTGACCAAATTTACATCGATCAGTACCGCGTCCAACTTATGTGCCAGGGTATCAAATCGCTGACCCACAGCAGCCTTCATCTCCTCAATGGCGCCCATAACGTCCTGCAGGGTAAACTCCGACGCCGGGCCCGCCAGCTCTTTAGACCGCTCAGGCGATTTATGCAGGCCAGCGGGGGATCCCTTTAGCTGCGCGTAACGGTCCATGTTGTTGGCCTGAGCATAGGATCCCCTCCGGGTTGACTTAGATTTCGACTTGTCCCCTTCGAGTCTCGCCGCCATCGTCCGGAGGCCACCAAGGTTGGCACCCGCCAGCGCCAGGGACAGGGACCCGTTGGCTAAGTTAAGCGGACACTGCAATCGCAGGCAGGACGTCCGTGGATAGTCCGAAGAGCGGGCCAGACACTCCGTTGTCCGCGTTCCTCTGAAACACCAGGGTCCCTCAGCCGATCTCAAACAGCAGACTTGAAAACGAAAGTGAAAGTGCGGGGTACGGGGCAGGTCAAGCCCTGCATGCCGCTGTTGTTCACTTCGTACCCGGGCTCCTCACCAACTTGTGACCGGGACCTAGGCACCAGCAGGCCGCAAACTTCGGAAGGCAACCATTCGGGTTCCCGGCGTCCGATCAGAATTCGGAAAACGGGTGGCACCTCAGCGCGAATGCATCAGCAAAAGCCCGTCAAATTTACCAGGATTTAGTCAGGATAGACGTGGGAGGTTGCGGAGGCCCTCGAGAGCCTTAAGCCAATGCGGCCATCTTGGTTGCGCGCTAGGCTCCTCCCTCGAAAATGTGTATTCTTGTAGAATGTTTAAATGAAAAGAAAAAATATGTGCCCGAAAAAGGCGAATAGCAGAAGGACACAGTAGAATGTCGATGCTGTATGGGTGGGGCAAACACAAGAAGCGTCAGGAAAGCCCACACATGCTAATGAAATAGGAGCAAGCAAATGAGTGATGATGAAGCCAACCAATAGTAAGCAGTGGGCTACGCCTACTGTAATCTAGCAATATGTCTCACAGCAGACAGTGCATGTCCTGTCTTAGTGAAGACCTAAAAAGTGGGTGAATCTGATTTCCCTTTTGACTTTCAATGGAGTGGATGAGATTTTAGGCAAGGGTAGGGTGAAATGGCATTTTGTTTAGCATGGGAAAAGCTAAACTCCTGACTAAATAGAGAGTTGACGTAACACTACAACATTAACTGATAGTACCTATTGATGATATTCATAAGTATAACATGGCAGACTGTATTAAGTAGCTTTCCAAACAGCCAACTTTGTCCATGTGATAACATTAGGTGAACTGAGGTCTGCCTTTTGCATAAGTTAGATTTTTGATTCTGGCTCATCGTTCCATCAAAGTTTACCCATAACTTGCAGAATAGTGGCGTAGAGTAGTCTTGTGGAGTGGAGTGTTGCGGAGAGGAAGAGAGTGTTGTTAACTGGAGTAAACCAATTAGATCCTTAATGCAAAACTCCTTCATATGAAAGAGCTAGTAAGGCCACAGACATGAAAGTGTAATCCATAGCGTGAAACGGACACACCAAAAAGCAAGTAGTAATTTATTTGATGCAAACATACATTGGAATCAGTTTAATGTAAATCGTGTTAAAAAGTGGCTGTAGCCCAGAATGAGTCGTATACAAAAGTAACAATGGTTCTGTCGGGTAAAGATTATTTCTTAAACCATTAAACCAATCATTGGTTTATTCACAGGAAAGACAATTTACCATAAGCAACACACATAGAGAGACCAAAAAGGTATTCAAAAGTTTTATAAATTACTTCATTTATAAATACCTACATTAAATTGCATGGCTGTCAAGACATAAGAGTGAAATCTAATTTGTGACAAAGTGACATGTGGTGCTCAGTGCTGTAGTGAGGGTGCGTAATATATACAAGGTGACTTTTGGCGATATTCACATTTTACAAAAGGCCAGAAACACAGATATTTGAATCGGTCTGCAGACTGAATGAGTAGGTTTTTTGTGCAGAATCTTTCAACTGGTCCAGGGGATATATGTCGACGTTTCAACCCGGGGGGGCATTACTATCTTAGTCAATGCGGGTCTTCATCAGGACGGGGGTATTAGGGTGACAGCCTAAAAGAGCCCAATGTGGCTCAAGGGGCGTAATAAATCTCTTCGTTTGGTGTGGTCAAAGCTCACACAGGAGCGGAGGTCAACTGTGCAACGTTTCTCAACGGGGATATCCAATCATGGGATTCAAATAGCCTCTGGCATTCGTTCTTAAGATTCTCAGTATAGTAAAGGCACAGGCGATCGTCCAATCTCCTTTGATCGTATTGATCACTGTAAGGTTCTTAGAATTCTCAATTTACTTCAAGCAGGAGGGCGCCGGCATACGTCCTGTCTCCTCCGATACTACGGAGGAGACAGGACTGTGAATAATACAGTACTATTTGTATATCACCTAGTATGGGTTGCCGACACATGATCTGTTATGTTATGTTGATTGTGTTATGGCCTACGTTGATGACGAGTTATTTCATGCAACTGTTTGAAATGAGCCTACAGTGAAGCAATGTGATAATCACCTAAGGTCGCCATGTTGTTTGCAAATGTTCACAAACATCTTGGCTTAAAAAAATGTATATATAGTCCTTCATCAGCATCATCATGTACACTCCATGCATTTAAATGACCATACCATATGTCTACCATTCCAAAGACCTCCTACATCCCCCTACCGTTTACTCTACACAAATGCTATACCCTCCCCCTGACTTGCCCTGGCAAAACCATCTACAGGACAACATCACCCACATCACCATAATCTGCAGCTCTGTTCGACAGTAAAACAGCATATTTTATTGTTTATTTTATTTTACATGTTTTTTTAGAGTATGTTTTATATCTCTAGTCTGGTTCGTGTAGAATAAAGCCAGCAGTTGGAAAGCAGAATGTCAACCTGTTAAAATATATACTAATGCAAGTATTCACAGTTGAAGATAATTAACTATGCTAAAATAAAAATGTAATTCTTCTGTGTTTTATTTCAGAAACTTCATGCAAATAAATGTCTAATTTTAATTAAAAGAAAATGAATGGATCTAATGTCACTCCAAGAGTGAAAGCTTGGCTTTCATCCACATGGCATGTTAAAGTTCCCGACCACTGGGTGGAAGCATGTGTGGACTGGATCCAACAAGAACATAATAGTGTTAGCTTGCCACCAGCACAGATTAACAAACTGGTATTTGAGCAGTGGCTTCTCACTGACCTGAGGGACCTGGAATATCCGGTGCTACCAGATGGCATTTTAGAGGACCTGAAATGTGAACTAAATGGATTTTATTCTGTCCAGATCGATTCTCTTGTAGATGTCAGCCAACCTGCCTATTCACAACTTCAAAAGCTAAGAGGAAGAAATAACCAAAATGAGCAAGTGTCAGACGCTACCCAAGTATCACAAAAACCATGGGAAGCAAGGCCAACTCGTATGTTAATGCTTCAATTAACTGATGGGATACAGCAAATTCAAGGCATGGAATATCAGCCTGTACCCGTTCTTCACAGTAACATCACTCCAGGTACCAAAATGTGTTTGCAGGGGAAGATTACTTGTCGTCTTGGTGTACTTTTGCTGAAACCAGAAAATGTGAAATTACTTGGTGGTGAAGTGGAGGCACTGTTTGAGGAAAATAACCAGGAACGGGTCCTGGCTGGACTAATTGGAGAGACTGATTTGCCTCCTCCAAATAGAGTAAACAACCAACAAGCTGTCCCAACAACTGGTGACGAAATAGGGCAGGCTCTTGGACCTTCAGATGAAGAGCTGCTTGCTAGTCTTGATGATAATTTGGAATTTCTAGCGAACAATGAAACTGCTTCGGATAGTGGATATGGTAGCAGAAGCAACATCACTAGCTACAGCCCAACACAGTCACACTCAGTGACTAATGGACGTTACAATCAACAGCCAGACCCAAGGGTTGTTTCATCAAATGCAAGCGAAGAACTGGGCCAGGATGATGATCCTGATGATTACTTCCTTGATGACGATTTAAATGAAGTAATGGGTGATGGACATGATTTGGAGGATGACCTTCTTTTAGAAGAAGAGATCCGGCGAGAATGTGCCGAAGCAGAGATGACACACACTCAGCTCAACAATGACCACAAAGACATACCAACTGGAAGGTTCACAGAGTTGTCTATTTCTTCATCTTTAGCTAATCGTTTCTCTGAACTGATTGGTCAGAAGGACCCACAGGAGGATTTTGATCAGTCACCTTTTACATACATCTCACTCTTACTTGCTAATAATACTGAAACACTAAAAACTGTACAAATCAAAGGATTTATTGTAACTCTAATAGGAAATCTCACAAACACCAATGGCGTGTGGTGTATAAAAGCAACAATCTCTGATGGAACTGCTTACCTGAATGTAGATTTCAGTGACAGTGTTCTAGCTAAGCTAATTGGGTTTTCGGTTCTAGAAATGAAACAGTTAAAGAAGGATGCAAAGCAGCGTGAAAAACTTGCAGCAGGCCTGCAGAAATGCCAAAGAGAACTCACGGATCTATGTGGAATACTGACCATTGAATTTAATCCATCTACAGCAAAAGCAACTGTAATAAATATTCAAGATGTAAACCTCGAAGTTTTGGAAACGCTGAAGAAACGTTTGAATAGCTGAGGGATGATAGCAAAAATTATAGTTTTGTTAAATGTACTGGTAACGTGACCAGATTTGGGATTCCAGTATATTTTGTGACTCCATTTGATGGACATTTCAGTATCTTAAAAGCAAACAGTAAAGTGAAAACACTTTTATATTGAATGTTTTAACATGAATACAGGCAAATAAAGATTTCCTATAAAGTAATGTTAACTTAAATGGTTTCCATATTGGTACTTATAAAATAAGGATGCTTGTGATGTTGTAAGTTGCGCTATCTAAAAAAATGTATGCAGGGGTGAAAGGAATTATGATCACACACAGGGCAGGGACATTCTCTTCATTTTTGTGACCACGTTTATAATGAGTGGAGAATGTGGTGTTCCTTCAAGAGTTCTTTTCTGATGCTTTCTGAAGTGCAGAGGAGAGCAGGAGATTGTGTTTAGGGGTTGCAGGTGGTATGTATTAGAGAAGTGTTTACTACCTTGGGTGCATAGCTTTAGATGGCATTCTTATATATTTTCTTTCTCATTTATTAACTTCCAGTCCAGTGATCACAACAAAAGAATAAATGACGCCTTGACATGTTTTTTGCCAAGTAGGTTAACACATTTTTCTGCACTGGCTTGCAGGTGATACAGCCAGACTTGAAGATTATGTAATCCTAGGCAGGCTCAAATGCATGATTCTGAAGATGGGCGTTTATACGGTTATAGCTGTTTAGTCATTTGAGTTGAGCGGCGGAGGAGCTAAAGGAATGTTCTGTAAGAGAGTGGCTAGGACAACCAATTAAGAAAACATAATAACAATGCTTTGGTTGTAGTTTTGACATCTCATTTGGAGATCTAGGGTTTAATTCTTTTATGCAAGAGCTGCATTTTTACTGGGGGATGAGATTTGATGCAGTTTTTATTGATGATAAAACAAGTGATCTGTTTTTTGAGGAGAGTTGGGGGTGTGAATCTTATCAGTGTTTGTTGGAGAGCCAAAGTTGAATCTTAGTTTGTCTGGTACTGTTGGCATTGAGGACATATTTGGTCTTTGTTGGGTTCAGTTTAAGGTTGCCATGTACCATCTAAACTTGATATTCCACAAGGTAGTCTTTCATATGGTGAAGGTCCTTCATTCTGGAGAATATAGGTTTGTGTATGCTGAGCGTATTGGCAAATCTTGACTTCCTAGTTGGCATTGAGGACTTCAAGAAGCTTCCTCTACTAATAGGGGTTCACAAGTGGAGACATGGATCCTTGAGGTGTTGTGCAAGCTAGTGGAAACAGAAGTTTCCATTTGAATAAGTTAATGTTTGTTGGATAGGCATGAGTAGGGCACGTGTAGTACAGTTATTTTGTATTTTATGCTTGCTTACAGGATGTTGCTCAGTGCTTGCTGGTTGATGGTATTGATGGCTGCTGACAGATGAATCCTAACAAGAAAGCAGAGGTTGAAGCTGTCTGACATCAGGGAAACCTTTGGCAAATTCAATGGACACCATTTTAGTGGTGCAGTATGGTCTCAAACTAAGCCAGCAGTTATGTAGGAGGTGTTAGCAGTTGATTTGGTGGCACTGGTACATGTCACTGCTTCTTGCAATAATTTTGTCGTCGAGGAACAGTGCTTGTGAAAAGTCAGTACTTGATAATGTTGTTGGGTTCCAGGATATTTTTTGGATTCAGTGTGTGTTTTGAATATACACCACCTGATGCACTGTTTTAATTCCAACTATTTATCTGTGATGTTGAACCTGTTAAGTATTTAGATTTATGAACTAAGATGATGATAAATTGTGTTTGATTTAGTCTTCTCTCAATGTTTGGGTGTGCAGATTATGGCCTTTATGTTGTGTTATAGATGAGGCAAAGTGTGACACTTTCTAAGCAAAGCACAACTTGTGAATAAAGCTACCCTTCAAGAGTATTGGCAGATAAACACGTGCAGTGTCCAAACTGTTGTATTGTAGCAACTGGTTGAGATGCTCAATTCATTCTTTTTTATTTCCTCCAACTGTACTTAAATATATTTTCATCAAATGCCCATGACCGAATTCTCAGACAGCCATATGAGTATTACATAGCGCATCCACTCACCCGTGGTAGCCATGAGTTGTTCGAAATAACTCCCCCCTTGCCCCATCTTGAAAACTAAATAATGAGGACAGATTAGGGATACATAGGCATATAGAGTCATCAAACCATTGTGTTGATGAGAGCTCCAAACTATCAATAGGGTCTCCAAACTAGCAATATGGTCTAATACTGGTCTCTTCCGCTTCAAGTTGACAAGCATAATGATCACACAGATCTGTGGCAGCCTAAGATAGGATGGACAAGTAGCCTAACAGCAGCCACCATTGGTTTTCAAATTTGTAGTCCATTTCCAGAAGGGACCATGTCAGTTTTACCATAGCCAGCAAGTTTTACTGCCCATTCCTGAATCCTCAGCAGAGGCAAAGATTTCCATTTCAATGCAATCAGTTGTTTCGCAGCCAGCACCATGTTTTGTTACAAGTCTCCAGTCTCCCTTCGAGGTGTGCTTCAGCTCCAAGGATTAAATGCCCAGAATGATCTCTGCAGGGTTTACTCTGATTGGATAGCCTATGTCATCCCTAAAGTGGCTAAAGATTTCTTTCCAGAACAAAGTAAATCTCAGGCATCGCCACCATACATACATGGTGTCCCCCTTTTGCCCACATCCCCGCCAACAATGATTCTCAGCAGAACAGTACATTTGCTTTGTGTGGTCTATGGACTGCTGTAGTGCGTGTAAAGCCTGTATTGTGAGCGGCACCAGGATGGTTTGGAATAAATACATTGGAAAATGTCGACCGTTCCATGTGAACGGTTGACATGTTTCAGCCCCATAAAATTGCCCTGACGGGTCGGGGGGCCTTCTTCAGGAGATGTGGAGGCTGGACAACACGACTTGTGCTCGCTCTCCTTGTGATCACCCGGGGCACCTCAAGGAGAGCGAGAACAAGTCGTGTTGCGCATTCCAACCAGGTCAGTACACCCGCCGGCACCCCGAGGGAGTCCGTAATTAGGGACCCAAAGGTACTTATTGACCACTACTTATCTAGGTGAGCCAATGTTGTACTCACCAAGGCTGTGACAACTCGCAACCTCCGCACCTTTTTAGGTCCTGAATAAGGCCCCCAGCCCGTCAGGGCGATTTTATGGGGTTGAAACATGTCAACTGTTCACATGGACAATCCAATGCGTTAGACTAATAACTCGTCTTCCCACACACAACACTGTTTTTACTTGCCTCCATTCCAAACTGAATAAAGGTACAGTTTAGGTAAAACATGGCCTTCCTTTATAATCTCACCTCACTTGAGCACTTCCACGTTTTCATCACTGATCACTACTGTAATAACCAGTGGTTTCTCCTCCTGGTGGAGGATAGCATACAAGAAGAAGAAACCCAATGATGATACTGCCTGTGTACGTGAATGAGGGTTTTTATCGAAAGACGGCAAGTACATTGAACCCTGGTTACTCAGGTCAAGTGATCCATTCCCCGCTGATATTTTGTAAAGTTTTCCACCACCTGTCGCTGTGGGATGAATCCAGACTGATCTTGGTCTACGAGGTATGGCATGTGAAGCAGCAATCTGTTCGCCAGTACATTTATGAAGATTTTCATGTCCATGTTCAATAATGCCATTAGCCTATAGGCCTTGCACTGGTTAGTTGGTTTGCCTGGTGTGTGTATAAGGGTAATATTTGCTTCTGCAATCGACGGGGTAACTATAGAGGATTGTAAAGAGGTGTTAGAGTGTGGGAGCAGTTCCTACTTGAAGTGTTTGTAAAAGGGGTTTGTTAGACTGTCTGGGCTTGGGGACAGATCAGGGTGTAAGTCTTGGATTGCTTTGGAGAGCTCTTCAACTGTGATGAGTTCTTCAAGTTTGTTGCTGTTGGCTTTGGACAGGACAAATATGAAGGGCTCTATCTCTTTGGGGAATACCTTTTCTGCCTCATATAAAGTGGCATAATGGTTCTGGAACATACCTACCTTTTCAGAGGTTGTAGTAAGCACATTGCCCCCTCTACATTAATGGTTGGTATAAACGTTTGGTCCGTTTGGGCCCTAATTCTTCCTTATAACAAGCACACCTCTCTGGTCCCTCCCACCAGATGCCTATCACTGACCCCCATGAAGACTGTTTATGGTGTTTCTCATCAGACTACGACATCGAGGAGTGTTCATCATGTAGGCACATGAATCCCACAGCGCTGAAGGAGAGGGAGGCCAAATTATTAATGGCCAAGGCCAACAAGCCAAAAAGGGGTTGTTAGACCTGTCAGCCCTTTGGGTGGTCCCTCCTCATCATTATTTATTTTGTCCCACTTTTGCCTCAAACCCTGGTTGAATTTTTCCTTTTTGGGAACCACCAGACTTTTTCGTGTTGCTACAGATTCAGGGAGCCATTTTAGCTACCCCTGAAACTTCTGTCTGAGGGCCTGGAGCACAAAATGGTGGCCACCTGTGACATCACCAGCATCCACTGGAACCTACCAGCACCTTCCAGAACATTCCAGGAGATTCTAGAACTCTGTGACAGTTGGAGACCGTTTAGAATGTTGGGAGGATAAGAGAGGCAGTTGGCAGTTGGAGCTGGCAGTTGGCACCTGACTGGTGAAGAGAGAGGAGCACAACAGTGAAGGAGGAAGGAGTGAAGCAGCAGGGGTGGAAACTTGTGCCTGGAGTGGGGTCCATAAACCCACCCTTGATACTTGTCCCTACTGATGGATCCCAGCCTATAGCCCTGTGTGGGAAGAAGACAGAAGAAACTTATCCTAAGGACCTGGACAGCAGGAACAGGCCTTAGAACCAAGAAAACAGCAAGATTCTGACCTGAGAACTGGTTTCCCTGGAGTCCGGCGTCGAGTAGCCTGAAGACCTGGAGCCCGAGGTGGAGAAGCGGCGCTGACTGAAGTAGCAGACGTCGTACCCGGAGCCGCCTGAGGTCGTGAGAGGGCGCCGACGGAGGTCGTGAGGAATACCAGAGGTCGAGGAGGAAGTGAACCGAGGTCGAGCGAGCGGCGTCATCGGAGGAGTGAAGTCCGCCCTCCGGAGTCGTCGGAGACCGAGGTAGAGGAGCACCGGAGGTCGGGAGTGAGGATCGCACTCCGGAGTCGCCCGGAACCTGTGAGGAGGAGCACCGGAGGTCGGGGGTGAGGATCGCACCCCGGAGTCGCCGGAAGTCGACATCGAGGCCAGGCCGGCCGACGTCATCGGAGCCGAGAGCGCCATCGGACCGGAGCCGCCCGAAGTCGACATCGTGAAGAGACTGCCCGACGCCGTCGAATCGGAGGTCGAGATCGAACCGAGGCCACCGACATCGGACCGGAACCGCCTACCGGCGTCGTCAAAGAACTGACATTGTGCCGAGGCCGCCGAGACCGAACCGGAACCGCCTCACGGCGTCGACACGACTCCAGCGGCGTCGGAACATCAGAAAAAGGGCAGTAAGTGGAGTAGAGGGCGCCTAAGGCCCTGTGGAGACCTGAGAGACTGCTCTAAGGGGCTAGGGAGGTGCTGAAACCAACCTGACTGTGCAAGGGGTGAACTGGGACTAACCTAGAGAGGTTGTGTGGAGAGAGAAAGCCAGGGCACTGGTATTCCCCCCTTTGATCTACCTCAGATTAGGCCTCAGCCTTGTCCCAGCCAGGGAGTAGCCCCCCTCAAGCCTTCCACAACCCTACAAGCTGTGCCTGGGCCAAATCAGCCCTTAAGAATTGAAGTGTCATCTGATTACATGAGTGTTGCTGTATACTTTTAATTATTTATTGGGGGTACTGTATTTATTGAGTTTTTACCTATTTATTGCTTCACTATATTTATAGGTCCACAGGACTTGATGGTGTACAATATTTATTGGTACAGTATTTATTGCCTCAAAGTATTTAATTGTCTGTATATATTGCACTTGTATTTATGCCCTGTTATTTATGATCACCCCTATTTATTTCATCAAACAGCCAGTATTTATTTGACCTGCACTATTGAAACTTGTATATTGTGATTGACCTATTTATTTTCCCAATCAGCAACTAAGAGAAAAAAAGATAAAGAAGAATATTTTCATAATTTTTACGGTGTAGAGTCGTTTTTGGAACGGATGCACGCATGGTTATTGTATGGGTATATTGTATGCTTAGCACTGCGCCTGTTTCCTGACCACTCGAGCCAAGCTACCACAGTGTGTTCGAGGAGTCCACCACCACCCTGCGGAGTGGGGGTGGGCTGTTTCCAACATAAATTGGTGTTCAGTGGTGGGATAGAGCTGTGCCTACATATACTCAACAATAACTGTGGGTAGTCCATAGGCCTACACCGGGAGTTTTCTCAAAGCGGCCTTCCTAATTGTGGGTTTTTGTTTTTTCCAAATTTACTCTGGTGGTGGGAGGAGGTATTACTAAAGGTACCCCCCTGCATTGTTACTACACAAAACCTGTCCTCTAACCTGAGTGGGCAAGATGGAGTTTGTTCTTGAAAATCTAGACACGTACACTGTGGCCCAACTCAGGGAGTTTTGCCAGCGAGAGGGGGTGTACTGTCCCCCAGGAGCAAAGAAGGGTGCACTCCAAACCAGCTTAAGGGCTTGGGGGGAGGCACGCAGGGAAAGCAAGGCTGAGGAAGAAGACAGGGATGGAGAGCCTGACCCCGAGGGGGCTGAGATGTACCAACCTGAGGTGGGGAACCTGTCCGCAGGGCCCAGGACACTTTCTAGGAAGGGCAGCACTGTCTCTAGTGGGGGCTTATCCGAAGTGGAGTTAGCAGACCGGAGAGAGAAGAGACAGCTCACATGGGACTTAGCAAGGCTGGAAAAGGAGAAAGAGGAGCAGAGGATGGCCCATGAATTGCGCCTGAAAGAAATAGATCTTCAGATTTTGCGAATCGGGGCACAACCTGTTCCCGATGGTGGCAGCCAAATCCAAGAGTCCACCAGGGAATCCAAACCTTACCTGCCAAAGGACATTGTAGCGAGCTATGGGGCGGGTGACGACATCGCCAAGTGGCTCGCAGCCTATGAGGTCTCATTGAGGGCCCATGGGGTTCCAGTGAAGTATTGGGGGGGGGGATTGTACAAATACATGCCTCCAGCTGGTAGGGATGCTTTATTGGCCCTCGAAGAGGAAGAGCAAACCCACTACCCCACCATGAAACTGGCGCTCATCAGGAAGTTTGGACTAACTCCGGAAAAGTACAGACAGAAGTTCAGGGGTAGTCACAAACTGGGCACACAGAATTGGGTGGACTTCCTGGACTATGCAAAGAAGGCACTGGAAGGTTGGATTCAGGGCAGTGAAGTAAGGAACTACGAGGAGCTGTTTGACCTAGTATTGAAGGAACACCTACTCGAGAAATGTTTCCCTGAACTGCGGCAACACCTGGTGGATAGCAAGCTGACCAGTCCCCGGAAGCTTGCTGAGGAGGCGGACATTTGGGCTAGTACCCGGGTGTCCACAAGGGGGACTGGAGGGGATACTCAAAAGGCCGGACAGGGCGCCCCCCAGAAGAAAGAGGGAGGGGAAAAGAAAAAGGAGTTCTCCAAAGGCCCCCAAAATAACTTCCAAGGGAAGGGAACAGGATTCACCTCTAAGGCTAACCCACCCAGAAACCCTAATCCTGGCCAGAGTCAGCAGCCAAGGGTTGTCCATTGCTACGAGTGCGGTGGCGTTGGACACTATAAAGGAGATCCGAAGTGCCAGAAACGACCACCCCCTCCCACTGGAGGAAAGACCCCCGGAGTAGCTAGTGCAGTGCTCGGGGAGGAGATGCCCTTAACTAAGGGAAGGGAGTGGGCGGGTGTCACTCTAGTGTCCCTGGGAGAACGGGAGATGGTTCCTAAGATCCAGGTGCCCGCAAATACCGCAAAGTATGGGCAGTGGATCACCATCAACGGCCAAAGAGGGGAGGCTCTGAGAGACACAGGAGCCAGTATGACTATGGTGCGTAGCCAGCTGGTGTCTCCAGAGCAGGTAATTCCCGATGTACTCCACCCAGCCGCGATGGCTGACGGCAGAACAGGTCACTATCCCGTGGCCGAGGTTCCCTTTGAATGGGGGGGGGTTGCAGGTTCACTTCGAGTTGCCGTAAGCCCTGCCGTGCCAGTCGATTGTCTGCTGGGGAATGATATGGAGCACAACGCTTGGAAGGAGGTGGAATACCGGACTCACACCGAGATGCTGGGTACACCTGACTGGGCCTGTGTTAGCACAAGGTCCGCGACTACCCGAAGAGGGAGTTCATTTCGGCTGGAGCCTGGAACAAAGGCCCAGCCAGCTGCCAGTCAAGGGGAGAACCGAGGACAGGAGGAGCCTGCCTCGGCGTCTCCACCCCGTAGGACGGATAGGCCACCGGAGGTGGTGGACCAGGAGTCTGCGGAGGGGGACGTTACCAACCTGGAGGACCTACCCATCCCGGCCGAGTGGCACGTGGAGGGAGGCCCGTCCAGGGAGGAATTCTGCCAGGGCCAGAGGGAGTGCCCTACCCTTGAGGGGCTGAGGCGGCAGGCCGAAGCCCAGGCAGCAGGGAACGTTGAAGGGAACTACAGTGTTTACTGGGAGGATGGCCTCCTCTACAGTGAACCCAAGGCACCCCTACACGGATCGTCACGAGCCTTGGTAGTTCCTCAACGTTATCGAGCCTTCCTTCTGGAGTTGGCTCACGAGATACCATTGGCAGGACACCTGGGGCAAGACAAGACCTTCGCCCGTCTTGTCCCACACTTTTATTGGCCTCAGATGAAAGTGTCGTCCGATACCTACTGCCGGACATGTGTGTCTTGCCAAGCCAGTGGGAAAACAGGGGTGAAGCTGAAAGCTCCCCTGGAACCACTTCCTGTCGTTAGCACCCCCTTTGAAAGGGTGGGCATCGACATTGTGGGTCCATTAGATCCGCCAACATCAGCTGGTCACAGGTTTATCCTGGTTCTGGTGGATCATGCCACACGGTACCCAGAGGCAATACCTCTGAGGACCATAACAGCACCTGTTGTGGCTAGGGCCCTGATGGGAATCTTTACCCGAGTGGGTTTTCCCAAGGAAGTTGTGTCCGACAGGGGGACCAACTTCATGTCAGCATATATGCGGGCAATGTGGAAGGAGTGTGGAGTGACCTACCGGTTCACAACTCCTTACCACCCCCAGACCAATGGTCTGGTGGAAAGGTTTAACAAAACCTTAAAAGGCATGATCAGAAGTCTGCCTGAAAGCCTGCGGAGGAAATGGGACGTCCTCCTACCCTGTTTACTTTTTTCCTACAGGGAAGTGCCACAGAAGGGAGTGGGCTTCAGCCCCTTCGAGCTTCTGTATGGGCACCCTGTACGTGGACCTCTCAACCTGGTGAGAGACGGATGGGAAAGAACTCCCAGAAAGCTCCCCCAGGATGTGGTGAGCTACATGCTGGCCTTCCGGAGCCAAATGGCTAAGTTGTGGAAGCAAGCTTCTGACAACTTGGAAGCCAGCCAAGCAGTAATGAAGGCGTGGTATGACCACAACGCTCACCCGGTGGAGTTGGAGCCTGGCCAGAAGGTGTGGGTGATCGAACCAGGAGAGCTTAGTGCCCTCCAGGATCGCTGGTCAGGACCCTTTGAGGTGTTGGAGAAGAAGGGTAAGGCTACCTACTTGGTGGACCTGAAGACCCCTCGTCAGCCCCTGCGGGTGCTGCATGCCAACCGCCTCAAACCCCACCACGAGAGGCCCGAAGTCATCTTGATGATGGTGACTGACGGAGGAGAGGACGTGGAAAGCGAGCCTCTCCCTGATCTGTTTGCGTCTCAAGAGAAGGATGGGTCGGTGGAGGGAGTGATTCTCTCCCCATCTCTAACTCCTGAACAGCAGGAGGACTGTCGCCAGGTCCTGGGGCAGTACTCTTCGTTGTTCTCCCTTGTCCCGGGTAGGACTCACCTGTGCGTCCATGACGTGGACACAGGAGACAGCCCACCTGTGAAGTCCAAGATCTACCGGATGTCAGACAAGGTGAAGGCCAGCATTCATAGTGAGGTCACTAAGATGCTGGAGCTAGGAGTGATTGAACCTTCTAGCAGCCCCTGGTCCAGTCCGGTGGTGTTAGTACCAAAAGCTGCACCACCGGGTGCCCAACCAGAACTGAGGTTCTGTGTGGACTACCGGGGACTGAATTCAGTGACAAAAACTGATGCTCATCCGATCCCTAGGGCGGATGAATTAATTGACCGGCTGGGAGCTGCCCAATATCTAAGTACCTTTGACCTTACTTCAGGGTACTGGCAGATCTCGTTGACTGATGGAGCAAGGGAAAGGTCAGCCTTCTCCACGCCCAATGGCCACTACCAGTTCTGTGTGATGCCCTTTGGGCTCAAGAACGCACCTGCCACGTTTCAGCGCCTGGTAAACCAGATCCTCACCGGAATGGAGAGTTTCTCTGCTGCTTATCTGGATGACATAGCCGTCTTCAGTAACAGCTGGGAGGATCACTTGCGTCACCTGCAAGCTGTTCTCCAGGCCCTGAGACAAGCTGGATTGACGATCAAGGCCAGCAAGTGCCAGATCGGGCAGGGGTCGGTAGTGTACCTTGGACACTTGGTGGGTAGGGGAGCGGTGCAACCCCTCCAGGCGAAGATCGAGGCCATCATGGCCTGGGAACCCCCCAAGACACAGACTGAGGTCCGAGCATTTTTGGGCCTCACGGGATATTACCGCCGCTTCGTGAAGGGGTACGGTACCATCGTAGCCCCCCTCACGGAGCTCACGTCCAAGAAACAACCTCGACGGGTAGTCTGGACGGAGGCTTGTCAGCAAGCCTTTGAGAAATTGAAGAAAGCCATGTGCGAGGCCCCGGTCTTAAGGGCCCCAGACTTTTCCAAGAAGTTCATTGTCCAGACAGATGCATCAGAACATGGCATTGGGGCAGTGTTATCGCAACTCAACGAAGAGGGTCTGGATCAACCCGTGGTCTTCCTATCCAGAAGACTACTTCCCAGGGAACAGAAGTGGAGTGCAATAGAGCGTGAAGCCTTTGCAGTGGTATGGGCTCTGAAGAAGTTGCGGCCATACCTGTTTGGCTCGCACTTCCTGGTTCAGACCGACCACCGACCCCTTCGTTGGCTGATGCAAATGAAGGGGGAGAATCCCAAGTTGTTGAGGTGGTCTATTTCCCTACAGGGGATGGACTTTCAGGTGGAACATCGGCCTGGAGTGGACCACGCCAATGCAGACGGTCTCTCAAGGTATTTCCGCCTTGGTGATGAGAACTCCCAAGGGGTTGGGTAGCTCTCCCCACTTTCAGCTGGGGGGGACGCGTGTTAGACCTGTCAGCCCTTTGGGTGGTCCCTCCTCATCATTATTTATTTTGTCCCACTTTTGCCTCAAACCCTGGTTGAATTTTTCCTTTTTGGGAACCACCAGACTTTTTCGTGTTGCTACAGATTCAGGGAGCCATTTTAGCTACCCCTGAAACTTCTGTCTGAGGGCCTGGAGCACAAAATGGTGGCCACCTGTGACATCACCAGCATCCACTGGAACCTACCAGCACCTTCCAGAACATTCCAGGAGATTCCAGAACTCTGTGACAGTTGGAGACCGTTTAGAATGTTGGGAGGATAAGAGAGGCAGTTGGCAGTTGGAGCTGGCAGTTGGCACCTGACTGGTGAAGAGAGAGGAGCACAACAGTGAAGGAGGAAGGAGTGAAGCAGCAGGGGTGGAAACTTGTGCCTGGAGTGGGGTCCATAAACCCACCCTTGATACTTGTCCCTACTGATGGATCCCAGCCTATAGCCCTGTGTGGGAAGAAGACAGAAGAAACTTATCCTAAGGACCTGGACAGCAGGAACAGGCCTTAGAACCAAGAAAACAGCAAGATTCTGACCTGAGAACTGGTTTCCCTGGAGTCCGGCGTCGAGTAGCCTGAAGACCTGGAGCCCGAGGTGGAGAAGCGGCGCTGACTGAAGTAGCAGACGTCGTACCCGGAGCCGCCTGAGGTCGTGAGAGGGCGCCGACGGAGGTCGTGAGGAATACCAGAGGTCGAGGAGGAAGTGAACCGAGGTCGAGCGAGCGGCGTCATCGGAGGAGTGAAGTCCGCCCTCCGGAGTCGTCGGAGACCGAGGTAGAGGAGCACCGGAGGTCGGGAGTGAGGATCGCACTCCGGAGTCGCCCGGAACCTGTGAGGAGGAGCACCGGAGGTCGGGGGTGAGGATCGCACCCCGGAGTCGCCGGAAGTCGACATCGAGGCCAGGCCGGCCGACGTCATCGGAGCCGAGAGCGCCATCGGACGGGAGCCGCCCGAAGTCGACATCGTGAAGAGACTGCCCGACGCCGTCGAATCGGAGGTCGAGATCGAACCGAGGCCACCGACATCGGACCGGAACCGCCTACCGGCGTCGTCAAAGAACTGACATTGTGCCGAGGCCGCCGAGACCGAACCGGAACCGCCTCACGGCGTCGACACGACTCCAGCGGCGTCGGAACATCAGAAAAAGGGCAGTAAGTGGAGTAGAGGGCGCCTAAGGCCCTGTGGAGACCTGAGAGACTGCTCTAAGGGGCTAGGGAGGTGCTGAAACCAACCTGACTGTGCAAGGGGTGAACTGGGACTAACCTAGAGAGGTTGTGTGGAGAGAGAAAGCCAGGGCACTGGTATTCCCCCCTTTGATCTACCTCAGATTAGGCCTCAGCCTTGTCCCAGCCAGGGAGTAGCCCCCCTCAAGCCTTCCACAACCCTACAAGCTGTGCCTGGGCCAAATCAGCCCTTAAGAATTGAAGTGTCATCTGATTACATGAGTGTTGCTGTATACTTTTAATTATTTATTGGGGGTACTGTATTTATTGAGTTTTTACCTATTTATTGCTTCACTATATTTATAGGTCCACAGGACTTGATGGTGTACAATATTTATTGGTACAGTATTTATTGCCTCAAAGTATTTAATTGTCTGTATATATTGCACTTGTATTTATGCCCTGTTATTTATGATCACCCCTATTTATTTCATCAAACAGCCAGTATTTATTTGACCTGCACTATTGAAACTTGTATATTGTGATTGACCTATTTATTTTCCCAATCAGCAACTAAGAGAAAAAAAGATAAAGAAGAATATTTTCATAATTTTTACGGTGTAGAGTCGTTTTTGGAACGGATGCACGCATGGTTATTGTATGGGTATATTGTATGCTTAGCACTGCGCCTGTTTCCTGACCACTCGAGCCAAGCTACCACAGTGTGTTCAAGGAGTCCACCACCACCCTGCGGAGTGGGGGTGGGCTGTTTCCAACAGGGGTCAAAGAAGATCGAGGTCCCACTCCAAGTCGCTGACTCCGCATACTTCGAGTTCATCGAAGAAGCACAAGATAAAGTGACGCCATGGGTATCGGCATCATAAGTCGAAGGATGCAAAATCGCTGTCCCCAGTTCCCAGGCGTCATCGGAGAGATGAAATCTCTCCTTCTTCCTCTCTTGAGGTGACTCTGTTTCCGGCTCCAAGAGAAGCAACGCCTCCACAGTTGTCGACCGCTCCACCTCTGGCTCCACAGCCGGAACCAAATGTGCTGCCTCCTCAAGCGGCTTCAGAGCCTGCAGTGCTGGATCCAGTGTATCCTACCTTCCCGACTCCGGGTACGGATGCGGCGTGTTCTTTAAAACAATGATTGGCCTGTTCGCCAGAGCGGCAAACCCTTTTGGTGCGCCTGTTAGCCCCATGGGTCCGCTGGCATTTTCCTTGAGAGGTTTGCCACCTCATTTCCCTCCGGCACCTTTTATGCCGATGGCTCCAAAGAGTTAGCCTCTTCCGACGCCGAGATTTTCAACGCCGGTACAATACTTGGAGGGGCAAGTGCCACTGGATGGATCTTCTCCGGTGCCATCTGGTTCTGAATCTGCACCGATTCGGCCGGCGTGGACTACTGTTCCGTTAGACCTCCCTTTGACACTGATCCCAAATTCACAGGTGCCACGTCTGGAGTCATTGATGCCTGTTCCGAGGATGAGGTCTCGGAGAGAGGCACAGAGATTATTAGAAGAGGAAGAATACAAGGAAGAACATGGAGAGGCTGAGGAAGGGGAGATTATAGATCCTGATCAAGAATTTGAAGGTTTGCAGGAGGCTAGTGGCCTGGATACCTCTCCTGAATGGGAGCTTTCGTCTCCAAAAGGTCCCCCAACGCCGCAGGTGACCTCTACTGATACCAGGGTCTTATTTGATTTACCTGTCAGACCCTAGTACAGTGCACCATGTGTGCCCAGGGCCTGTAAATCAAATGCGGCTGGTGGGCTTGCAGCACTGCTTGAGCCACCCACAGAAGCAGCTTGTAAAGTGTGTCTCAGGGCTGCCATTGTAGAGCCTGTGTGCAGTCTAGTACTGCCATGTCGACTTGGTAAGTGCACCCACTTACCAGTTCCTAAATCTTCCATTTTCTACATATCAGACACCCCTAAGGTAGGCCCATGGGCAGGGTGCATTGTATGTAAAAGGTAGGACATGCCCTGATGTGTGTGGCATGTCCTGATAGTGAAAAACGAAATTGGCTGTAATTCACTATTGCAAGGCTACCTGCTCCCATAGGCCAGAATAGGCAGTTTGATTATAACATCTTGTAATCCTAACTATCCCAGGGAACATGGTAGAAAAACGAATTTGGTATGCCTGAACTCAGAATGATAAAATACATATTTTAGTGAAGTTGGTTTTTAACATTCTGTTTGAAATACCACTTTTAGAAAGTAGGTATTTTCTTACCTAACCATCCAGCCTGCCTCTGCTAGGTTGTGTATTGCATGTCTGGTTTGTGAGTGACAGGGGCTGGGGTGGCTCCAGGAGACAGGGTGAGTCAGCCCTAGGCTGAATAGACCTATCTGCATTCGAAGTGGTGGGAGGAGTTGCACCTGGGCCTGAATAGAGCTGTGCCTGCCTTCCACAATGCTGACTCCACCTCCTGTGGTGCGTCTGATGTCTGTGGCCCACAGTGGCAAAGGAAGAAGTTGTGCACTGGCAGAATGCACCCAGAACTGGTTTGGACTAGGTACAGACACACTCTGCCGTCAGAGACAAATGAATTGGGAGTATAAATATTGGGGCCCAGACCCCAAGACTTTAGATCACTTCCGGGAATCAAGACAGACCTTTTGCCAAGGAGAAGAACCAGAGAATCTGCAGGAGTTTTTGACTATCCCTCTGCTGTTGTGTTGTATGCTGGGGTTGGCCTGCAGAGGTTTCTTTATTGCCATGCATAGGAGAAATGTCTTTTATTGCAACTTTCTTCATCTTGAAGAAGAATCTCCAAGGGCTTGAATTGTGCTTGCCTCCTGCTGAAGTCTCAGGGATACAAGACTTCACCACCAGCTCCCTTCTGAATTCCCTTGCTGGAGATTCTGTCTGCAGAAGCCTGGCGTGGCACGGGGAGCTGGAAGCGCGACTCAACGAGAAGAAGCGTGTCGCATCCGTAGCTGTTGCATCATCGGAGAAGCGTGTCGTCGCCGCATCACCAGAGAGGCGTGTCTCCGTTGCAGCTGTTGGTCGTCGCATCACCGGAGAAGCGTGTTGGCACCGCAAGGGTCGTCGTTGAATCACCGTAGAAGCGTGTCGCAGGGCCTGTCGTGGCTCCAAAGTTAGAGTTCGCCGCACGGCCATCGGGCGTGCACGAATCTTCTTCACGTCGTCGCATTGCATCAATGGCGCCATCTTATCGTATCGCACCGGATCATTGCATTGAGGCGCCATCTTATCGCAACCGGAACACACCCGAGACCATCGCACCACCTACTCGCCGGTAAGGAACAGACGCATCGCCTACTTTGCGCAAGCACTGAGGAACCAACGCATCGCCTCCCCTGAAGCAAGGAACCAACGCATTGTTCTCCCTGCGAACCTTTTGCTTATTTTGCGTTATGCATTCAAGGTACTTTTGTGAGAAACGTGTCGCATTTACCATCAACTTGAACTAAGCTATTTCTACCATCTAAAAGCCTATTTTAATTACAGTATTGTGGATTTTTGTCGTTTTGGTCTTGTGTGAAGTCTATATAAAGAATACTTATTTTTATAAAACCTGTGTGGTGTCCATCTGTAGTGTTTTCACTATATTACTGTACGTGCTCACAAATGCTTTACACACTGCCTCTGAGATTAGCCTGGCTGCTCGTGCCAAGCTACAAAGGGGGTGAGCAGGGGTTATTTAGGAGTGTAGCCCCCTTACCCTGACTAGAAGCAAGGGTCCCTACTTGGTCAAAAGTACCTGTGCCTGCAGAAGGCAGGGTATATATCCCCAAGGATGTCATCAAAGATTTCCATAAGCATGAAGATATATGGGGAATGATTTGCAGCCTATGAAATAGCAATGTTGGCCCACCGGGTCCCTGAGAAGGATTGAGAAGCAGGGTTGTGGGGGCGCTTTGTGAGTGAGTGGAGGGATATTTTGTTAGACCTGCCTGTTGAGAATAGGATGTCTTATGCCCACATGAAGGAAGCCCTGCTGACCAGGTATGGGTTGACCCCCAAACTCTATAGACAGATGTTCAGGAATTGTAAAAAGCTGGAGGCACCTACTTGGGTTGAATATGTATCTTTCTTTTGCAGAGCTATGAATGGTTGAGTAAAGGGTAGCAAAGTGAGTACTTTTGAGGAGCTCTATGATTTGTTTGCATGGGAGCATTTGTCTGGTAATTGTTTTCCAGAGCTACGCCAGCACCTTATTGACAGCAGGTTAACTAACCCTAGGAAGCTTGCTGAGGAGGCGGACTGCTGGGTCAATTCCTGGGTCCACAAGGGTCATGTGGGAGACTTCGCCAAAGGTGGGAAAGTGTCCTCGTGGGGAGAGTGGGGGAGACGAGGGTAAACCGAGGGAGTTCCAGAAAGGACCCCAAAGTAATTCCCAAGGGAACCAAGGTAAGGGTTCCCAGCCTCCCCTTGAGAAGTAGACATAGCCCCCGACAGGTAAACCTGTTCACAGGGGGCCCCCCCTACATGCTTTCAGTGTAAGCAAGTGGGACACCATTGGTATGATCACCAGTGTCCTCAAAAGTGTCAGTATGCACCACCCTGTGCACCACCCCGCAGATGGTGAGTTTAGCCCTGGGGGGGGGGGTGGGGGGAATGGGTGTCCTAGGTGGTTAGGGTCCCACAGAAATGGTCCCTAGGACCCGGCTGCCTGATAACACTAAAAAATACAGCCAGTGGGTGACCATCAATGGCCATAGAGTGGAGGCTCTAAGAGACACCGGGGCCAGTGTGACAGCTGTTAGTTGTCGGCTGGCGTCTAAGGAGCAGGTGGTCCCCCCATGCATTCTTCCCTGTAGTTGCCGCGGACATCTCGAGCCAGTGTGAGGGGGCTCAGGTTCCCTTTGAGTGGGGGAGGTCTCCGGTACTCTTTAAGTAGCTGTGAGGCCAGCCATGCCTCTTGATTGTCTGTTGGGCAATGATTTAGAGAACTCCCCTTGGGCTAAGGTGGAGAGGTCTCATTTGGAGATGTTGGGTCTGCCTGAGTGGGCGTGTGTGACCACTTGGTCTATGCAAGCCAGTAAGGTTGTTCAAGAGGGCCTGGAGCCTGAACATATGTCCCAGGCACCTACCTTAAAGAGAAGAGGTAGGGGACGCGGGAAACCAGCCCCCGTAGTTCCCACGGTCCAGGAGGAGGCAGACCTTGAGGGGGATGCCCTGGAACCTACAGGGGAACAAGTGGCCGAACTGGGGGACCTGCCTGAGCTGACCCATTGGCAGCAAGAAGGAGGACCCTCCAGTGAGGAATTTTGTGAGGAGCAGAAGTGGTGCCCTTCTCTTGAGGGTTTGCGGCAACAAGCCACAAACCAGGCAGCAGGTGATCAGTCTGGATCACATTGGATCTACTGGGAGAATGATCTCCTGTATAGCGAGCCTAAGGTTGCTGAGCCTGGGTCAGCCCGTGTGCTGGTGGTACCCTAGCACTTCAGAGCCTTCCTACTGGGTTTGGCTCATGATGTGCCTTTGGCAGGGCATCTGGGGCAGAACAAGACCTTTGAAAGGCCTTTTCCCACTTTTATTGGCCTCAGATGCCCAAGAGTTCAGATACTTCTTGCAGAACCTGCCAGACTTGCCAGGCAAGTGGTAAAAGTGGAAGGAAGCACAAGGCTCCTCTCCAACCTTTTCCTGTAGTCAGTACCCCCTTTGAACGGGTGGGCATTGACATTGTGGACCCCAAGGCAGGTTTATCCTAGTCTTGGTGGACCATGCTACCCGGTACCCGGAAGCCATCCCGCTCAGGACAGTGACGGCCACCGTGGTGGGACGTGCACTGATGCGGATTTTCTCCTGTGTGTGGTTCCCCAGAGAGGTGGTGTTAGACCATGGTACAAACTTCATATCTAAGTATATGAAGTCCCTGTGGCAGGAGTGTGGTGTAACATACAAGTCCACCACTTGGTCTTGTAATAAGTTTATATTAAAGAATACTTTTTTTTATAAAACCTGTGTGGTGTCCATCTGTCGTGTTTCACTATATTACTGTATGTGTTCACAAATGCTTTACGCACTGCCTGGGAGATACGCCTACCTGCTCATGCCAAGCTACCAAGCGGGTGAGCAGGGGTTATTTAGGAGTGTAGCCCCCTTACCCTGACTAGAAGCAAGGATCCCTACTTGGTCAAAGGTACCTACCTCTGCCAATTAGAGACCCCCAGTTCTAACAAATGGCCTTGCATGCTGGCGGTGCTACGCTGAGTGGGAGTAGGAGAAGTCTACATTAAACTAGTACAAGTCTTGTACTCGAATCCCATGGCGCAGCTATACATGAATGAGATACTGTCTGCCCCTATAGTGATCATATGTGGATCCCACGCTACCTGCTAACCATGGCGCGGCGCAGGTTAAGAGTTATTTACCCTATAAGCACCACGAGTTATCTAATCCAGAAAACAGCTAATAAAAACCAGGCCCGCTACTATACTCCCCATAGAATGGTGTGCCTGGTTTCCATTGGGTGCTAATGGAGCAGTAAAGCGAGCACTAAAACAGGCAAAAATACATAATATGGGGGACGTTTTTTAGGTCGAGCCTAGAACAGCGCTTGCGCTGTTGCTCGAATTTTTGTAAGGGGATTTTCAAAGTGCTGCAGCCGCTGGCCTAAAGCCTGCGTGCATGTGCGCGTGAACGCGCGCATCCGCCATATGTCTCCTCACGGTACTGTACTTCATGAAGGCGCTTTTGCTATAATCGGGCACCGGCGCTTTACTTTTAGTGTTAAAAATAAAGCGCCGGTGCCGCGATTATAGCAAAAGTAAAGAAATAGATGCTTGTTTCTATTTCTTTACCTTTGGTATAATGGCGGCTCCGGCGCTTTACTTTTAATGTGAAAAATAAAGCGCTGGTGCCGCGATTATAGCAAAAGTAAAGAAATAGATGCTTGTTTCTATTTCTTTACCTTTGGTATAATCGTGGCACCGGCGCTTTACTTTTAATGTTAAAAATAAAGCGCTGGTGCCGCGATTATAGCAAAAGTAAAGAAATAGAAAAAGCATCTATTTCTTTTCAAAGAACAAGCATTGGCATAGCCAATAGGTCTCGCTTTTGGGACCTTATAAGTATTTATTTATGCAGCACAATTTCTTTGGTGCAACAGCAACTGTTGCATGGCTAAACACTTACAAGGTCCCAAAGGCGAGACCTATTGGCTATGCCAATGCTTGTTTAAGGATGGAACCCTACGACCCCGGGGAGAGGTTCTAGAATTAGTATCTTATACACCATTAAGCGTTACTTACAACTGCCATAGAGCATAGCAATCACTGTGCACGCAAATGAGGATGGACAAGACAGAGCCACCTGAAACAATTCCCCTCTCATACCTACTGCAGGTAACTTCCCCAGCCCAATTAATGCGTCAGAACGACGACTTAACTAGTAGGCAGGCAAAACTGGAATGCCAGGAAGACTTGGGTGTTACAATAACTGACAAACAGTGAACACACTGTTGCTCAGTGATTAAAACCATATCACAAAACGGCCGGCACTGACAAGTGCACTTTAAATACCTCAACAGAGTATACTACACTCCAGCCCGATTATGTCGATATGGACTGAGAGAAGGGGACAAAAGCATAAGATGCGGCGCTGGGAACGCTGGGTTTGGTCACCTTGCTTGGTTCTGCCCTGAGATGCATGCATTCTGGTTAAAAGTAGCAGCAGAGCTACAGGAAATGGTAGGTCAGGCAATACCAGACTCCCTAACACTGGCCCTATTAGGACTAGACTGAGATCCCAAAATCACATAGAAAATTTGTGACAACGGGCATGCTTCTGGCCAAGAGAAGAGTTGCGACGCGCCGAATGAAGGACCCAATACAGACAATTACGGAGTGGTACGCCGACATGACCTATTGTAACACCCACGCAGACACGTATAATGCCTTGATGCCAATCCGTAGTAGACCCCGTGATATATAGTGACCCTTTAAAGCTCACATGCATAGTAAAGTGGGAGTCGACACTGATATGGACAGTCAGCTCTCAGGAGTTCGGGTATGTGTTAAGAGCGGAGAGGGGTGCACGCATGCTGCAAGCCCAGGACCACAGCCCTGTGGATGCATAGTGACTTGATTTGTTTGGGTGAATGTCTGTGGGATATAGTCTCAACTTTAACGAGGTAAAATACATGTATACTCAGGCTCAGGGGTAGCGCCGCTGGAATATAATCCAATGAATGACCTCACATAGACAATTGTGTAAGTCCCTGTTCAGGAGTGAACTTCTCATGTGCCATATGTACACGCGTGATTTATGATTATATTGTTAAATATGCCACCAGCATGAAATGTACCTTTTTGAAAAGAAAATGATAACGTTTTTTTTAAAAAGCCAGTGTGTTCAGAGTAAGTTCACACTACTCTTGATGCAAAACTGCTGAAAATTACGTGCTTATGCCTGTTTGCATAATAATGAGTAAAGTGGTACAAAACTCCTACTGCAGGAACACAAGAACAACAAACTTAGTGAGCGGCTGCTTCTGTTTGTGTTCTTTTGCATTCAGTGCTATTTTCTTAGCACGAAATGCATTCTCAGGTCCATTTTGGATACAAGGATGTATTTTGTGCTAAGAAAATGGACTAATTGCTGGGTTACGCTCTTGCGTAATGTAGCTGTGATTTTGTGTAATTACTCTACAGCAAATTACGTGAGTTACACCCACCCTAAGTCAAAAGTACATCAACTGCACTTAGTATACACAGTAACTTTAAGAGTTCCAGCAGCTTCCATTGCCCAGCATGCACGGTACTGCCAGCTTGCCTCACAGTCAGTCCTGTTTTTTTCCAGCCCGCGCACTCTGGATCTCAGGACCCCTAAGAGGCTCTCAGCCTAATTGTCTGATAATTGTTCCTTCAGAAAAATATTTTTCCAGCATTCACTCAATATCCTTTGAAGAGTTAACAATATTATCTGTCTTATTACAGGTTTGGGGAATTATTTGCTCCATTATACTTTCACTATTTTTGAAGTGCATCAAATGTGGGAATCTGCTTCTAACCCCTAGGCCCTATGTGTGGTCGGCCATCCAGTTTATTATATTGTCAGATTTTGTCCTCAGTGTCAAAACATTCCCTTAATGACAGAGAAGAAATTAACCTGAGAGGCAAATTAGAAGATTTCATAGCAGAGGAGTGTAGGACCGGGGGTCACCAGGCCCTATGGGGATAGCGTGGCGCGAGCAGGTAGGCACCCAAAGGCTTACGTGTAACGTGACCATACAGCACACACATCCACTGACAGGAAACGCACGCAATAATTGACACCTCACCAGTAGGTTGAATAAAACCAATCGGCTTTATCTAGACCAACATTAGGATCGAAGCATTTCATCCAGAATAGATTTGGCAGTTCATTAAAACGTCAAACATGGCATCGAATCAAAACGTTGCACCTGGTGATTCCTGAGAGCGTCAAACACGGCATATACGCAAAGCGCTGCACAGGGCCATTCATTAGAGCATTACACAGGGCATTGTATTACAGCGCTAGACTGGGCATTGCATTAGAGCGTAAAACATTGCAATTCATTACAGCGCTAAACTGGGCATTTCATTAGAGCAGTAAACATTGCAGTTCATTACAAGCTAAACGGGGCATTTCATTAGAGCAGTAAACATTGCAGTTCATTACAGCGCTTAACTGGGCATTGAAGCACAGCGCTAACCATGACATTTGATCAGAACATTCCCGTGGGGCATTACAGCAGAGCATTCAATCAGAGCACTGCACACAGCCGGAAATCCAAGCGCTAACCATTGAATTAATCAAAAGCGCTCCGCATAGCCATTAAGCAGCCCTCTCCACTCCTCCGGGTATTAAACTTGGTATTCACCTAGGGCATACCCTAGGTCCCCCCAGGCGGTCGCTCCTCCCTTTGGCCTAATGAGGGTCTGCTAACAGTCAGGGGTGAACAACTTCTCCCACCGAAGCAGTGTGGGGCGCTGTCTCTATGCCCCCCAAAGTACTTGGTGCGGGGCGCAGTCACTACGCCCCTCAGAGGGCGATAGGGGGCGATGGCAAGGGTTCTGGGCTGCGCAAGAGCCTCCGGGTCCCAACGGTAGCTTCCCCCAGGGGAGGGGCGAACTCGGGGCCTCTCTCTGGCCTTCCGCCCTCCTCCCCAGGGGTTACCTTGTTGTCGGGTCTCCTCCTGGCGCTGGCAGTCGGTCGCTTCCGGGCGGGAGGGCTCACTGCTCAAGGTGTGGTAAATAATTTAATTACCGGGACTTAATTTGATGCTGAAAATCTATAATAATAGCTCAGTAAAATAAGAGGCAGAATCCGTGGTATTAGAGGTTCGGAACGGGCTTTATTCCAAAATCAATTCGAATTGAGGACTCCATATTCCATCACCACGAAGGTTCAGGAAGTGAAGGGCCCCCTTTATTGACAAGTAATCATTTATATACAACAGGCATTACAGTGAAACAGATGCCGGAGGCGTAACAGTTGATAATAAAGATAAGAACATACATGCGTAACTAAAGTGGGTGTAACTAAAGAACGTCACCAGGTATGATGTCATAAATGGGTGGTTCCATGAAAGAATTTCGCAATGTCAGCAGAAATACTTGGCAGAGATGCGCGCGCAGCAGCATGACGTGTGATTGACGTGTAACTAGGGGATGAAGGGGACTTGACATTTAGCTCTACATGTGGAGACAGAAGTCTGGGGTTATGTCAACCTAATCCCAAATCATATCTAATATCCTATGTTTAAAGAACTGTGTTATCCAGAAAGAAAGGTCTCTTAGGATAGAATCTTATTCTATACTGACTATACTGTCCGTTAGTGCGTGTACAAGCGTCTAAGTGTCTACACTAGATGCGAGGGCAGAAATCTTCCATAGTAATAGGGCTATTAATTCCTTGCATGAAGACAGAGAAGCCGGGCCCTTTGCTTGGTAGCTGGGAGAATGTTTACTTAAACTACTAGACAGGAATGTATTGGATAGGGAGCGGAGCAAAGCAGATAATCTTGAAGGTGAAATACAGTTTTTGGCAGGCAACAGGCTGGAGTCAGGCACCGTTAGCCGCGCAGGGAGTAGGACAAAGTTCATGGGTACAGATGCGAGCTCAGACTGGAGCTTTCAGAGGCAGAAGGCAGAAAAGACTTGATGGCAGAATCAGGGCCTACTCGTCTGAACTGTAAAATGGGATAAGTGAACCATATAAAGCCGGTGGCCTTTCATACTTAGGAATAGAATATCCGGCCCATTCATGGCGGATCTGAAAGAGGACATGTTGACGGTGGACACACATGTGTTTGCGTCTTCATAACTGGAACTGGAGGGAACATACATGTACTTGTGATTTATACATGAAACCGTTGGGGTCCAAGATAGGGGACATAACTGACCATAAAAATCCATATTTCCACATTCCCTCCTTGTCCCCTACTTGCCCTTAAGAGATATCAATCTTCATCAATCCGTTGATCTGTTCATATAGCATCATTTGTTCTTCTTTCTTCTTCCGGAGTCTTGAATGAAAACTTGGATGTGGGATACACGAGGTGGCACACAGACCACAAATCGCTGGTCCACATTGTAGGCATAAACAGCAACTGAATAGTATGAGAAAGCCAATTCCTAGGAAGGATAGGACCCTCCATCCAAAGGTAGATAATACACTCCAAAACCAACTGGACCAAGTCCAGGTGCCTGGATTCTGGTGTATCTGGCTTACAATCTTATGAAGGCGAGTTATGGCTTTATATACAGATGGCGAATTTTCTGGTATGAAAATGCAACAGCTTGATCCGATGACCCTACAAGCTCCGCCCCTATCGGCCAGGATGACGTCAAGGACAAGACGATTTTGAAGCACAACAATCCGCATAGCAGACTGCTCTTCTGTTAAATTGCCTAAGGCGGAAATAGTTTCGTTCACTACTGCTTCAAGGGTTCTGGTTAATCTACGTATCAGCTTACTATTGGTAACTGTACCTATATAGGGAAAGAGACCTTTATTGAAATCTGTGTATTTTTCCCATGCTGTCTCAGTGTAATCGACTATTGGGAGATCTCTCCGTTCTCTATTGTGTACTAAATGAGTATTTCTATGATAATCAGGAGGAGCTAGGAAAACAGGTGGCAAAAGGAATCCAATGTAGCAGGTACCATCCCAATCTAGAGGCAAACATATATATGCAGTCTAACCACATACAAAGTAGGAATGGCGAGAAGCTCTAAATGTAGACTTGCCTTGATCACTGAATTCTATTACAGTGGTGCATTTACTGTGGCCCATGTGTATAGAGCCATTCTTTCTTATACATAATTCACCTTTAACTGGAAATACTGACATAGCGGGCAAAATTGGTGCAGGTTCGGATTCGACATTCAGGATCATGAGATTAAGCGTGAAATTACCTAATCCATATACTTCATTTTCTAGATCAGTTCCTGTTCTTTTGGGAAGTCCCTTCTTGTCAGGGTAGCAGACTTTAAGTAAAACTAAGTGCAGGTTTCCCCATACCCAGTTGTCTTGATAAACTGCGGAATTCGAATCTTGGGAATTAATTAGACTAAACCATGCTCCACAGGAGCCATTGTGTGTGAACGGGTATGGGAAGAGAGGCAGAATTCCTTGATAGTTCTGATAGGGAGGGAGTCGGCCACATATCCAACAATTTGTAGCATTGCTAACCTGATGGGAATGATGTAACATACTAATAAAAGTGTTGTTGCGCAGCGCAAATCTATATGACAACTCATGCGGGGGAAGTTCACTAAAAGAATGTTCAGCAGTAACATTATGAACATGTTTAGAAATAGGATAATATATGTGCAACAATATACTTGCAACTATGATTAAAAGACATAAAAAAACAGAATTAATAACGTCACTGTGCAATGACTACGCAGTGATTTATAGTACGCATGTTGTTTCATTCGCTTCCTTCGGTGTCTTTCTCTATTCAGGTCTAGGGGATTCATGTCAGGGACAAATTTGACCGATTCACCTTGGAGAGGACTTAAACAATCAAATTGTCTGACTTGGTAGACCTTAATTTTAGTCTGTATTGTTCTTTGTCATTCAGTTCAACCAAAGGAAGCTTTGAGTCAATCGGTGAAGACACGCAAGGTGTGTCATTTACATCGGACGGTAGTCCATGAAATTTCTTGATATGACTTGAATGTATCCAGCCTTTTCGACCTTCGATCTTCACGGCTGTCCTCGTTGTTAACAGTACGAGTTGAGGCGATCTCCACCTAGGATCCAGCTGAGACTTTCGGTCAAAGTTCCTCACTAACACCAAATCCCCTGGAATTACGTCATGGGGTTTCACCTCGGTGTTGTCAGGAAAGGCTGCAGCTACCTGTGAACGACAAGATTGTAGTGCAGACATCAAGGAAGCCAAGTAATCTGTCAGCATGTTACAGTCAACATCAGTTATTTTTCGTGGTATAGGCGTCCCCCACATATTTGGTGGTCTACCAAAGACCACCTCATAAGGGGATAGCCCTGTTCGAGAGTGCGCTACCATTCTCATGTAAAAGAGTGCAACTGGTAAGGCTACTACCCAGTCGACACCTTTCTCTCTACTTATTTTGGACAATCTAATTTTCAGAGTTTGATTATGTCGTTCCACGAGACCTGCTGCCTCGGGGTGTCGGACACAGTGGAATCTCCACTGATAGCCTAACAAAAGTGAAACGTGTTTCATTAGTTCGGAGGAGAACGGCTGGCCGTTATCTGAGTAGACAACACGTGGTAAACCGTATCGTGGGAAGAATTCTCGAACCAACTGTTTGGCAGTAGTCGGGGCAGTGTAATCTGAAACCGGGTATGCCTCTGTCCAACGGGAAAGAGCACAGACAACTACGAGAACATATTTGAATCCTCGACATCGTTCCATCTGGATATAATCCATCTGGAGGACTTCAAAAGAGTGATCAGGAGGCTGAAATCCACCCTGTTCTACGGGAATGCTTTTACCTGGGTTAAACTGACAACAGATCATACAGGTACGGACTTTTTGTTTAGCTGCTGCTCGTAAATGTTTGTTGAACCAAATGTGTTGAATGCTGTCTAGCATAGCTTTTTCTCCTATGTGCGCTGGACTATGTACAGTGTTAATGATAACTTGGACCATTGAATCAGGAAGGAACCACACAGATTTTTCCTTCGTCATCCATCCTTGATCCGTTTGGGTCCCTCCTAATTCAGTCCATTTCTTTATTTCATCTGGTGTAGCATGTGTCTGTATGTCAATTACGTCAAGAGCGGGATCCTTAACCGTCATGCAATGTGTCGGAACTATTGTCTTTGTCATGTCAGACGTGTGGGTTTGAGCAGTCTGTTTAGCTGTTCTGTCAGCTAAATCATTGCCTTGGGAAATGATATCAGTAACTTTCGTATGAGCTTTACATTTCATAATTGATATTGCAGTGGGTAGATGTATTGCATCTAGTAAGGCATGAATAAGGGGTCCGTGCTGAATGTGGGTACCGTGAGAAGTTAAATAACCTCTCTCTCGCCACAGCACGCCGAAGTCATGTACAACTCCGAATGCATAACGTGAATCAGTATATATGTTGACTTTTTTATTCGTAGCTTGAATACAGGCTTGTGTCAGAGCGACAAGCTCTGCTACTTGAGCGGACAAGATATTTATGCGATTTGTTTCAATAACTTCAGTATCTGTTGTGACTGCATACGCGGCCACTAACTCTCCTGTACTTGTTCTCATACATGACCCATCTACATACAACGTCAGGTCTGGATCTGACAATGGGACGTCTGTCAAGTCTTGTCTAGGTTTCGTCGTGATAGTGATAACTTCAATACAATCATGTGCAAGTGGGTCTGTTCCGTTTACTGGTAACAGTGTGGCAGGATTCAATGTACTACAACGTCTGATTTCTATATGTGGCTGAAACAATGTTAATTCGTAACCAGTGAGTCGTGCTATAGTCAAGTGTTGTGTCTGTGTGCGGTTCAAGAGAACCTCTACTGCATGTGGTACTTGTACTGTCAATTGGTGTCCTAACACTATGGCATCGCTTTGTCTAATTGCTAAAGCTGTTGCTGCCACTGATTTCAGACACGCAGGCAGAGCCTGAGCTACGGGATCTAATGTACTAGAAAAATAAGCACACGGTTTGTGTGATCCTGCTTGTTCCTGAGTGAGTACTGACAAAGCAGTACCTTCGCGTTCTGTAACAAAGAGTGTAAAATGTTTATAGTAACATGGTGTTGCTAAAACGGGTGCTTGACATAAAGCTTTCTTTAGGCTTTCAAAAGCTTGTGTATGTTCCTGTGTCCAAGGGAGGACAGTCGATGTGGCTGCCTCCTGTGTTGTCAACTGAATGAGTGGTTTTGCTAGAAATGCATACTGAGGGATCCACTGCCTACAATATGAAGTGAGGCCTATAAAAGCCTGCACCTCCTTTTGTGTCTTGGGTATTGGCATGTTAGCAATTAACTGGATGCGATCTGGTGTAAGCTGCCTTCCCTCCTTGGACAGCGAGTGACCAAGGTAGACAACTCGCTGGACACAGAATTGCAGCTTAGAAGGGGACACCTTGTGCCCCTTTTCGGCCAAAAAATGTAAAACCGTCAGTGAGGCTTTTTCACATTCAGGTTCGCTTCTAGCGGTGATCAGCAGATCATCGACATATTGCAGCAGGGCAGTGTTGACTGGCATGTGTATACTGTCAAGTTCTCGTTTCAGTGCTTGGCTATAGATGCTGGGGCTTTCTGTGAATCCTTGGGGTGCGCGTGTGAATTTAAAGCTTCGTCCATTTAAACTAAATCCGAACAAGTATTGGCTTTCCGGATCTATTGGGACGCTGAAAAAGGCATTCTTGAGATCAATTACAGTAAAGAATGTTGCTTCGGAATCAATAGCTGTCAATAATGAAGAAATGTCTGGAACTACGGGGTATTGTGGTACAATACATTTATTTAATTCGCGCAGATCAATGACCAATCGATATACTGGCGGGGCCTTTGGATCAGTTCGTTTAAGAATCGGAATTATCGGTGAATTACATACATTGGAGTCTGTTTCCACAACCACTCCTTGGGTAATAAGTTCGTCAATGATTTGCAGTAAAGCCACTACAGCATCTGGTGGTAACTTGTATTGTCGCATTCGTGGTAGTACCACTCCTGCCTTTAGTGTGACTCGATATGGTGTAATGTTCATGCAACCAACATCTGTAGGGCCTTGTGCCCATAAATGTGTGGGTAAAGTCTGCAGTCGGTGATCCATGTCTCGGGACACATAGTGCCCTTTGAAATCACGTAAAAACAATCTTACTCCTTCCGGAGAACAACATATTATAGCTCCTAGAGCTTTCAAAGTTTTTATACCTAACAAGTTTTCTGGGCATGATTTAGTAAGCAATAAATCTGTAGTTCGTGTCAAAGGACCAATCGTAAGGGGAAGAGGCTGTGATACTTCGTTAACGATAGGTTTTCCTGAAAAGCCAAGGGAAATATTCTGTGAGCCTGAGAGGGGTGCCCCTGGAACTTCACTACGTTTTATTGTTGTTCGGCTTGCCCCTGTATCAAGTAAAAATTTTCTATCTTGGCCTAATAGTTCACTGTGTACATAAGGTCCTTCTTGATCTACAGGGACCTCAATAAGGGGTAAGCCAACTTCCCTCTCTAGGCTGTTTCATGAGTATCGTTGATAATCAGGATAGTCATACTGTGCGGTCTGGTACATCTGTCGTGTGGTTGTTTGTGTGGCAGCAATAGGCTGCGATGGTGGAGCCGGCAGAGACTGTTGCGGAGCTGGCATGGACTGTGCATGCTGCGGGGCTCCTTGTTGGTTCTGATCCTGTCTAGGTGGCCGTGGTCTTTCTTTTGTATTACCTGTGGCGATATTATGTTTTAAAACTGGACAATCGTGTACATAATGGCCTGGCTGTTTACAATAGTTGCATGTCCCTTTTACAGGACCTGTTGAAACACTGGACTGTGTCATACCCTTTTTATGACCGTCAGCTGGAACTGTCTGGGAAACTAGCATTTTCATTTTCGTGTCTTTCATGCATCTTTGTTCATGTTCTTGTTCCTCTCTAATTCTATTGTGATGGTACTGTAGCATTTGTAACATTTGTGACGGAGTGTTACCTTGCCAGGTACTCTCGAATTTCAATACTCTATTCTTAACTTGGGGCAAGGAATTTTCAACTAACTTTGTCACAAACAGATGTGGATACGACTCGCTACTTGCTTTTATTCCACTATTTATACCAAAACATTTTTCGAATCGGGCGTAGAAATCACTAGTGTCCTCGTCTGGTTTTTGTTTACAGGCTGAGATTGCACCCCAGTCTTCCTTTTTCGTAGTTAATAAACGTGGCAGTACCTGTACTAGTAAACCTGGTAGTGTTTTGGTCTTCTCCCCAAGCCCTGCACCTGGACCTCGAGCTTTTTCTTCGTTTTCTAATGCTGTCCAATCTATCTTTTGGTCTCCCACCTCCCAATCCTTTTCCTTGAGTTTTTCATAAATGCCCGCAGGCATTAATACCTTTAATATTGTCATAATGTCGGGGTAGGTATACTCTCCCATGAGCAACATGTCTTTAATTTCTCAGTGGAAACCCGCTGGGTCTTTGTCATGACTGGGTACCACCTTCTTCATTTCCAATAGTTCTATTTTAGATATGGGTGTGTATACAAACACACGTTTAAACTGATTGTCATCTCCTTTTATCGGGTGCACTTCGCGTAAGGGGTTCTGTCTATCCATATAGTACGTCGTTCTTTCCTTGATGGGCAGTGAAACATGTTCGGGACATACAAAAAGAATGTACTGTTTTCTGGATTCTAGTATTTCTCTAATTAGCTCAGTACCTGAACCTCTCCATTTATTCGTGAGTAATTTAGTCAAAATATCAGGTAAGGGACCAGGGTCGGAGTGTTGGCTTTTATATAATATAAGGAGTTGTTGAATCATATAGATACCAGCTAAACGCTGTTCATCTGGGGCGAGGTTCAAAAACGTGTGTGCTAATGTATCATCACTATATTTTCCGGGACTATCAACCCAATGAACGGCTGACCTGGCTAATTCTTGTTCGTCCATAGAATCGAGTATATGATAACCCCTTCGTTCTCGGAGTAGGTTGTCAGCGGCTTGGAACGAATGTTCGGGGGACCTTATATTTATTATAGGAGTTTGGAAATTTCTGCTATTATCTGGACGTACCGGTCGTATCGGATCAGTGAAGCATCTAGTATTATTGCAAGATCTTCCTCTACCTACATAGGCCATGGTTTCTAACTGTCCTGTGGGCAGTTCTAATTCTTCCTCGTCTTCGGTTTGTTCAGGTTCGTCTACTGCTAATCTTTCTTCGTGTATTCGTTCTATTTCTTTGCGGATCTTTCGGCACATAGCTACTATACATGATCGTTTATCATGTCTCCCCTCTGATATATTCTGACTCCATGTGGTAAGAATTTGCATTTCTTTCGGATTTACCCCTGGTTGGTCTTGATTTCTGATCACACAATTTATGAGGAAACGTAACAGTTCCCCCTGTATTTCCACTTTTTGGTACTCCATGGCTCTGTTAATACTCTCAGAATCTCGCCCTGACTGGACAAAGTGATATATATTTTCTAAGTGTGTAGTCATTCCTGGTAGCTTCCCTAAATATATAGCAGCTCGTCGGATACGTAATGATGCTAGCATCATTTCGTCCCCTTTTCCGGGCACAGGGTCATATCTACAATCTTTTAGAAGTTCCTTGAGCGTGTTGGGAGTTATTAGTTTGGGCGTACGTTGGTGGGCTAATTCTTGAAAGGAAAGTTTATTTACTCTGGGTGGCGTGGAAAAAATGTTTGATGTACCTCCGGTAGCCCCACCTGGGGTGCTGGATGTGAAAGGATTCGTCGAACGTGATATAGCAACTATAGGTGTGGATACAGATGTCGAAGCAGATGTGCTTGCCTGAACTTGTGTCGGAGTTTGCTGTTGCGGAGGTACAGACGGAAGAGGGTCTTGGCGTTGAACCCCCTCTGCAGGCGGTCTATGTGGCGCAGCATTAGCATACTCGGGAGCTGCGTCGTCTAAATAAGAGGAAAGAAAAACATCTTCTGCGGTTCTGGGATGCCCTTTGGGATGTACCTTTATCGGAAACAATGGGGGTGGCAAGTCTTTTGGTATCTCCGGAGTAGCCTTAGGTAATCCTTCGGCCAGGAGAGGATACATACCATTCATAAGGGCATTTCGTTGTCTGTCTACTTGTTCTGATTTTACTCGAGTACCTTCTTCAATTAATATATTTTCTCGAACTTTATTTAAATTCTCCTTACTCTTCTCTTCCTGTCTACGTGCTTTTTCTGTACGTCTATACGATTCTTTACGCCATAATTCAATGGCGTCTTTCTGTGATTGTCTAGCTTTCTTTTTCCATAATTCTTCCTCTACTTTCACGATGCAATCTGCATCCCAGGTCCCAGCTGCGGGCCACCTCTGACTTTCTGGTAATTCCTTGGTGTAGTCTACCCATAAATCAAGAAATAATATGGCGTCTAGGCCATGTTTATGATACATAAAGTACCCTGGAGTGTCCCTAGGAGGAATGGGAACAGCTTCTTCGAGTACCCCTTTTCTAGTTTTGATCTGTCTTAATTTCGAAAAGAGCGGCATTTTGAGAACTGATCTGATCTGATACCTAATTTTGAACACGTTTAATACAACGAAACACAATAATGAACAGTCATTCACACCACAATATGCAGAACGTATTTAAAACATTTAACATTTAACATTTAATGAACAACAATGATGGCCGTTCACTAAGCATAATACTCGATACTAACTAGATAATTCTGACTTCATATACTAGACATACTTGATATACTGCTAAACAGTACAGATACACTGCTGAAACAGTGCAGACCGGATTTGTGTACTCAAACCCGTCTTGACCGGCACAACCTATGTGCACGTCAGAACGCCTCCCCGACAATGGTACTCACCGGGTAGCTCGGAACGGAAGGCCTCGGAACTGAACTGAACTGGACTCGGACCGGACTGGACTCGACTCGATACTTCGGAACTTCGGAACTTCGGAACTGGTGGGCCTCTGTATACCTCGGATCTTGCTCTCTCAGCTAGGCTCTGGTCGGGATACTTCGCACTTCTCACCGCCTCGTCTGGGTGTTGATCGCAGCCTCAGTTACCCCCGCTCGGCAGGAGGGAGATACAGGAAATCCTGTGGGTACGCGTTGTTGTCCGTCCAGCTGTGACAGGAGACCGGGCCTGCAACGCACCTCAGGCGCGTGAGATGAGAAAGTGTCCCTGTTCGGGCGCCATATATGTGGTAAATAATTTAATTACCGGGACTTAATTTGATGCGGAAAATCTATAATAATAGCTCAGTAAAATAAGAGGCAGAATCCGTGGTATTAGAGGTTCGGAACGGGCTTTATTCCAAAATCAATTCGAATTGAGGACTCCATATTCCATCACCACGAAGGTTCAGGAAGTGAAGGGCCCCCTTTATTGACAAGTAATCATTTATATACAACAGGCATTACAGTGAAACAGATGCCGGAGGCGTAACAGTTGATAATAAAGATAAGAACATACATGCGTAACTAAAGTGGGTGTAACTAAAGAACGTCACCAGGTATGATGTCATAAATGGGTGGTTCCATGAAAGAATTTCGCAATGTCAGCAGAAATACTTGGCAGAGATGCGCGCGCAGCAGCATGACATGTGATTGACGTGTAACTAGGGGATGAAGGGGACTTGACATTTAGCTCTACATGTGGAGACAGAAGTCTGGGGTTATGTCAACCTAATCCCAAATCATATCTAATATCCTATGTTTAAAGAACTGTGTTATCCAGAAAGAAAGGTCTCTTAGGATAGAATCTTATTCTATACTGACTATACTGTCCGTTAGTGCGTGTACAAGCGTCTAAGTGTCTACACTAGATGCGAGGGCAGAAATCTTCCATAGTAATAGGGCTATTAATTCCTTGCATGAAGACAGAGAAGCCGGGCCCTTTGCTTGGTACCTGGGAGAATGTTTACTTAAACTACTAGACAGGAATGTATTGGATAGGGAGCGGAGCAAAGCAGATAATCTTGAAGGTGAAATACAGTTTTTGGCAGGCAACAGGCTGGAGTCAGGCACCGTTAGCCGCGCAGGGAGTAGGACAAAGTTCATGGGTACAGATGCGAGCTCAGACTGGAGCTTTCAGAGGCAGAAGGCAGAAAAGACTTGATGGCAGAATCAGGGCCTACTCGTCTGAACTGTAAAATGGGATAAGTGAACCATATAAAGCCGGTGGCCTTTCATACTTAGGAATAGAATATCCGGCCCATTCATGGCGGATCTGAAAGAGGACATGTTGACGGTGGACACACATGTGTTTGCGTCTTCATAACTGGAACTGGAGGGAACATACATGTACTTGTGATTTATACATGAAACCGTTGGGGTCCAAGATAGGGGACATAACTGACCATAAAAATCCATATTTCCACAAAGGAGCCCCTCCCGCTATGGATGCTGGCTCTCCGGCGGTGCCCAGGCCGACGAGGACTTCGCGGGGCCCGGGAATTCCTCGTTGTTCCGGGAAAGGCGCGCCCACAGCCGCCAATGACAGAGCGGCCTGCGGGGGCGTGGCCTGGACGGCGTATCACGAAGCGGCAGGGGCAGCGTTGAGGAGTCCGCCCCCGTCAGGTGACACGGGCCTCGGCTTCAGGGCCCAGCGCGACCTCCGCTGGATGGCTCAGGCCTAACGAGGTCTTCACGGGGTGTCTTCAGGCCTAACGAGGCCTACGCTGGACTCCGGTGGCCCTCTCCTTGTTGAGGGCTGCCACGGGAGGCACGAACGTCGGATCACCACCAGGGAATCGTGCCCTGTACGCTCTGGCGTCGGCGGGGCCCCGTAACTTGCAGCGGGCCCCGGGAGGGGAGTGTAGGAGAGTGGAATCTGACTAATGGTTGCCCCCAACTTTTTGCCTGGTATTTAAGTGGTTTTTGACTAGTCTGGCTGGGATCCTGCTATCCAGGACCCCAGCCTATCTGCTTTCTCCCTAAAACTGTTGTGAGTACTCTAGGTACAAACATAATTGGATGCTGGGCATGCCCTACCAGTCCCTTGTAGATGGTACCCTAGGTACCCAGGGCATGGGTCCCCTAGTAGGCCTACCAGGGCTGCAGCACTTATTGTGCCACCCTGGGACAGCCACCCAAACTGACACCACCAGGCCACTACTGTAGCCTGGGTAAGGTGGTGCTAGCACCCCTTACAGGGATGTAGGTACCCTATGTCCCATACCATACAACACATATACTCTCATAGGTCACCCCTATGGCAGGCCCTGGTAATCCTACAGGGCTGGGTGCTGAGGTATGTGTGAGGGGGGACCCCTACGTGAGTAGGACCTCTCTGCAACCTTCGTAAAATCGTTACTGGGTTGTTTGTAGTGTAGCCATACCATATACTCTTAACCGCATTATAAGTTATCGCGTCATCGCTGTAACTTAGGAATGGCTACACAGAACCATATCGTGTTTGGTGTCAAACATGAAGGAATCATACCCCCAGTCCAGCCATGGGCATAGGGGCACGATTCCCCCTTGCTAGGAGGGTGATATGGGAAAAGCGGTAGAATTTGGACACCAATTTAAAAGTGCACATGTACCACAAAATGGCTACTGTTCGCCACCTACACGACTCTGGCTGGCTGTTGCTGGGGAAAACCCCAGCCTCGCCATCTGGACAATAGGGCTCCTGTGGCAGGGAGGTGCCAGCACCTCCCCAGACAGGATATGTGGATTGGAACAGGGTGGGTGCACCAAATGTCCTTTCAGAGTTGCACGTAGGCAGCTGCAGAGCCCCAATTCTGCATACACCGCCTGGAACCGGTTCAGGGGCGTCCTGCCCCTCGCCCAGGCGGGAAACACACAAAGGGGAGTGGGTGTAGCCACCCTTTCCCGCCTCTACTCTGATTGGTAGGCTCTCTCTTGGACCATCCCCTAATCTTGGGGATATATGGGAATAACTTTGCCCTAGAGCCTTAGATTCGTACAGGACTTCACAGAACTGACCTTCGACGAGCTGCTGCCCAGCTGACTGAAGAAATCTCCCTTGGGATAAAGGAGTTATCCCCCTGCTTGGCAGGCACCTAAAAGACTACAAGATACCCGGTTGGAACTTCGTTGCTCTCACGACCTTCAACGCCTTCCAGCAACCTCGAGGTGGGTCTCCAGTGCATCCCAGCGTCCTGTGAGCGTGCCCAGCAAGTCTGAGCACCCTGGACCACGTGGGTGTCGAGATCCCCGCATACCCCGAGACACCGGCCACCTCTTTTCCAGCACACGACCCCGACCAGTGGGGAAGTTGTGCTTTGGCCCATTCTTGAGCCAACCTTCAAGCAGCATTTGTGCCGGCCCTCAGCTCCCTGGCCCGCTCCGGTGGCCCGTGGGAGCCCTTTTACGCACTCCATTTTGCTGCCTTCCGCGGTCCCTTGTCCCTCGACTTGTGGGCCCTGACGGAGGACAATCTTCTTTTCTAAGAGTTCCCCTGGTTGCTCCAGGCCTGCTCTACGCTCCCTACAAAGGAGAGCACCCTCAGACCACGTGGGTCTGCACCAGCAGCTGCTTTGTTCATCTTGCGTGGGTTGCGGTTGCCAATGCTTAGTGGATCCAATCGGGACACTAACACCGCAGCGACCCTCAGCCGACGTGGGACAGTCGCCCTCCAGAAGCTGGCCTTCCTTGAAGCCTCCCGGAGCCCGTGACTGCAGAGCCCAGCTGTACCTTCCACACCTGAAGCACCCGACATCCACGAGCTCCTTCCTGTGAGCTCCCTGGTCACTGTGCTGTGACCCAGACTCTGTCCCCTCTGCTTTCAGGTTCATCTTTGTCTTTTCTTCAACTTCAATCTTCACGACTTCAGCGACACTTCCAGCTAGCAGCAGTTTGGACTCCTTTTCCATAGAAAATCAGCCCGCGACCCGACACCAGAATCGACCTATGCACCCGGCTTCCCTGGGGCAGGTAACAGTGGTACTTCGGTACTCCCGTGGTGGTGGGCTCTCCAAAGCCTTAAGTCTCAAGCCTTAACTTTGTACTGTTGTTAGAAGTGTCCTTAAACCTTAAATATTCAACCGCGACATTCTCCATAGGCTAACATTGCGATCCCGACAGCAACTTCTCGCACTGCACACGCCTCCCGTGGGTCCCCTTCCTCTTAACTGTGGGTGGATTCTTAAGGGGCCAGCGATCCTGAATGCCCTAGGCATTGCCTGTAGAATTGTCGTGGTTCTTATACCACTATTTTAGTATATGGTTTGGTCCCCCCCTGGGGCCCATTGATTTCTGTGCTATTTATTGTGTTTATAAATGCTTGTTTGAAGTGTAACTTTGCCACTAGCCACATAAAGTGACTGTGGGATTCTATCTAGAATAAATACATATATTTTATATATATACCTGTGTGGGCTACTCTTTCATTTGGTTATTCAAGAGGTTATTATGGTAAAACAATAAGCTTAACACTCCTTCAAGACTTAGCCTGAAGGCTGCTCTCCACAGCTACCACTAGGATAGCTTTCTTTAAAGGTTGTCTTAAACCTATCATCAATAGGAGTCGAATTGGACTGGTGCAAGGTGTCCCTATAACTAGGAACAGCATATGCCAGGCCAACTTCTCACAGGGAGCTTCTGGGGGCCCAGGCTTAGTTCTTGGGGGTGTCGGGTGGGCGCCCAGCGGGGGCCAGCCACGGACAGGGGAGTTCAGAGGGGCAGGCCCCACGACGGTGATGCTTGGGTAAAGGGTGGGGGGATCCCAGGTGGGGCCAGGGAGCGCGGGGTGTCACAGCGCGGTTACCTGGCTGATCCCCCAGTAGTTCTGTGGCGGATTTAAAAGATCTTCTTCGGCGCTTGTTGGTTCTTGTGCCCTTGGTGGTGAGTTTCTTGAGGGGGGGGTTTTAGTTTTGAGTTGGTGCTTGACAAGAGTCCTTAGTCAGGCTTGGTAGGTTGTCCCTGGGTTCCCCTCCCGCTGGGCCAGATCAGTGGGCTAGTTCAGGATCCCTCACTCAACTTAAAAGGCAGCACCTAAGCCCTGTCACTTTCAGTGGCATAGGTCCCTGACTAGGCCCTACCGCCTAAAACTCCTGCGTAGGTTCCCCCAGGTCTGCGTCGCCCCAACTGACTGAAAAGTTTCCCTCCCTTCCTTAAGTATCCCTAGGTCAGTTGACCACTCTCTAAGGCGGCAAAAGCAGACCCCACCCTTATTCTAGAAGGTTCCAGCAAGTTCCAGGAGCTTCCCCACTCTAGCTATAGGAGAAAAAGGCGGGCTGGTGTCGCAACAATGTTGTAGGGTCCCAGCCAGCTCCTGGCAACTAGGGTGCTACTAAAAAGGCCACTCCGCAGTAGCAGGGGCCTGTGGCAGCCATCTTGGGGGAAGAGAGCACCTGCACCTTAACACTGATTAGCAATGGAAAGGCGCTCGGAGACCTAAGGCCAATAAAAAAGAGGGTGGAAAAAATGAGGCAAGAACAGGGAAAGACCACCCTAGGGCTAACAGGTCTAACATGCGTCCCCCCCCCCCAGCCGAAAGAGGGGAGAACTACCCAACCTCTAGGGAGTTCTCGTCACTTAAGCGGAAAAACCGGGAGAGACCGTCAGCATTGGCATGGTCAACTCCGGGCCGATGTTCCACCCGAAAGTACATCCTCTGTAGGGAAATGGACCACCTTAGCAACTTGGGATTTTCGCCTCTCATCTGCATGAGCCAGCGAAGGGGTCGGTGGTCCGTCTGAATCAGGAAGTGAGAGCCAAAGAGGTATGGCCTCAACTTCTTCAGAGCCCAGACCACCGCGAAGGCTTCTTGCCCGATGGTGCTCCACCGTTGTTCCCGAGGGAAGAGTCTTCTGGAGATAAAGGCCACAGGTTGATCTTGGCCATCGTTGTTGAGTTGCGAGAGCACCGCACGTATGCCGTGCTCAGAGGCGTCCGTCTGCACGATGAATTCTTTTGCGAAGTCAGGTGTTGCAGGCACCAGGGCAGTGCACATCGCGTGCTTCAGAGTCTCGAATGCCTCTTGGCAAGCAGCCGTCCAGATTACTTTTCGTGGCTGCTTCTTGGACGTCAATTCTGTCAGGGGGGCTACGATGGCTCCATATCCCTTGACAAACCGGCGGTAATACCCAGTGAGGCAGAGGAAAGCTCGGACCTCAGTTTTGGTCTTGGGGGGGCTCCCAGGCCATAATGGTTTCAATTTTGGCCTGGAGGGGTTGCACCTTACCCCGCCCACCAGGTGTCCCAGGTAAACGACAGATCCCTGTCCAATCTGGCACTTGCTGGCCTTGATAGTCAGACCAGCACGTTGCAGAGCCTGCAGTACCTCCTGGAGGTGCTGCAGATGGTCCTCCCAGGTGCTACTGAAGACAGCTATGTCATCCAGATATGCCGCTGAGAAGGACTCCAGGCCAGATAGCACCTGGTTCACCAACCGCTGGAAAGTGGCCGGGGCATTCTTGAGCCCGAAGGGCATCACTCTGAATTGGAAGTGGTCCTCGGGGGTGGAGAACGCTGTTTTCTCCCTTGCTCCATCGGCCATGGCAATTTGCCAGTACCCTGACGACAAATCGATGGTGCTGAGGTACCGGGCTGCTCCCAGCCGGTCCACCAGCTCGTCTGCTCGTGGGATCGGGTGAGCGTCTGTCTTCGTGACAGAGTTCAATCCCCTGTAGTCCACACAGAACCGCAGTTCTGGTGAGGTGCCCGGTGGGGCCGCTTTCGGCACCAACACCACCGGACTAGCCCACGGGCTGCTGGAAGGTTCGATCACCCCCAGCTCCAGCCTTTTCGCCACCTCACTCTGGATGCTGTTCTTCACTCGGTCAGATAGCCGGTAAGACTTGTTCTTTACCGGTGGGCTGTGTCCTGTGTCCACATCATGGGTACACAAATGAGTGATTCCAGGCGTGAGGGAGAACAACGAGGCGTACTGCCCCAACACCTGGCGGCAGTCCCTCTGTTGCTCTGGGGTCAAGGATGGGGAGAGAATCACGCCCTCCACCGATCCATCCTTCTCCTGGGCCGCCAGAAGGTCAGGAAGAGTCTCACTCTCTTCCTCCTCGCTCCCATCCGTCACCATGAGGAGAGCAAGCTCAGATCGCTCATGGTGCGGCTTCAGGCGGTTGACGTGGAGCACCCGATGGGGCTGACGGGGGGTCTTCAAGTCAATGACATAGGTAGTCTGGCCTCGTCGCACCACAATTTCGTACGGACCAGTCCACCGGTCCTGGAGGGCGCTAAGCTCCCCAGGCTCCATGACCCACACCTTCTGTCCAGCGTCCAACTCTACCGTCCGAGCATTGCGGTCATACCACTCCTTCATGACGGCTTGGCTAGCCTCCAGATTATCTGAGGCTGTCTTCCACAGCTTGGCCATCTGGCTGCGGAATGCCAGCATGTAGCTAACAACATCACGGGGAAGCTTCTTCGAAATCTTCTCCCACTCCTCCTTCACTAGGCTGAGGGGCACCCTAACGGGGTGGCCATAGAGCAGCTCAAAAGGGCTGAACCCTACTCCCTTTTGCGGCACCTCACGGTAGGAGAACAGCAGGCAAGGGAGGAGGACGTCCAACTTCCGCCTCAAGTCCTCTGGCAGGCTCCGGATCATCCCTTTAAGAGTTTTGTTAAAGCGCTCTACGAGCCCGTTAGTCTGGGGGTGGTAAGGGGTGGAGAACCGATAGGTCACTCCACACTCCTTCCACATGGCCTGCATGTAGGCCGACATGAAATTCGTGCCCCTGTCTGACACCACGACCTTGGGGAATCCCACTCGGGTAAAAATCCCCAATAGGGACCGCGCCACCACCGGTGCAGTGATGGTCCTCAGACGAATAGCCTCCGGGTACCGAGTGGCGTGGTCCACTAATACCAAAATGAACCGGTGTCCCGCTGAGGTCAGAGGGTCCAACGGCCCAACAATGTCGATTCCGACCCGCTCAAAAGGGGTCCCGACCACCGGGAGCGGTTCCAAAGGGACCTTCAGTTTAGTTCCAGTCTTGCCACTCGCCTGGCAAGACTTACATGTCTTACAATAGGTGTCAGAAGCAACTCTTATCCTGGGCCAATAAAAATGTGGGACCAACCGCGCAAAGCTTTTGTCCTGGCCCAGGTGTCCGGCTAAGGGTATTTCATGCGCCAATTCCAACAGGAAGGCCCGGTAGCATTGGGGGACCGCTAAGGCCCTCGAAGATCCATGCACCGGAACGTTAGGCTCACTGTAAAGGAGGCCATCCTCCCAATACACGTTATAACCACCAGTCTCCTGATTGCCCGCTTGGGCTTCGGCCTGCCGCCGCATGCCATCAAGCGTGGGGCACTCCCTCTGCGCCCGACAAAATTCCTCCTGGGTAGGCCCTCCTTCCACATGCCAGTTGGCAAGGGTCGGCAAGTCCCCCACGGGAACGACATCCACCTCCGCGGACTCCGGGGGTACCTCCGCGGGCTCCCCATCCATCACACGGGGCGTGTCCTCCACCACAGTCTCCTCTCCAAAATCGGCGTTGGGTTGGGCCATTATCCTAGGCTCCAACCCGGGTTGAGTTCCATGCCGGGCAGCTACGGACCTCGTGACTACGCAAGCCCATCCTGGTAACCTGTGGAAATATGGATTTTTATGATCAGTTATGTCCCCTATCTTGGACCCCAACGGTTTCATGTATAAATCACAAGTACATGTATGTTCCCTCCAGTTCCAGTTATGAAGACGCAAACACATGTGCGTCCACCGCCAACATGTCCTCTTTCAGATCCGCCATGAATGGGCCGGATATTCTATTCCTAAGTATGAAAGGCCACCGGCTTTATATGGTTCATTTATCCCATTTTACAGTCCAGGCGAGTAGGCCCTGATTCTGCCATTAAGCCTTTTCCTGCCTTCTGCCTCTGAAAGCTCCAGTCTGAGCTCGCATCTGTATCCATGAACTTTGTCCTACTCCCTGCGCGGCTAACGGTGCCTGACTCGGCCTGTCGGCCTATCTGCCTGCCAAAAACTGTATTTCACCTTCAAGATTATCTGCTCTGCTCCGCTCCTCATCCAATGCATTCCTGTCTAGCAGTTTAAGTAAACATTCCTCTAGCTACCGTGTAAAAGGGCCCGGCTTCTCTGTCTTTATGCAAGTAATTCATAGCCCTGTTACTATGGAAGATTTCTGCCCTTGCATCTCATGTAGACACTTAGACGCTTGTACACGCACTAACAGTCAGTATAGTCAGTATAGAATAAGATTCTATCATAAGAGACCTCTCCTTTTGGATAACATAGTTCTTTAAACATAGGATGTTAGATATGATTCGGGATTAGGTTGACATAACCCCAGACTTCTGTCTCCACATGTAGAGCTAAATGTCAAGTCCCCTTCACCCTCTAGTTACACGTCAATCACACGTCATGCTGCTGCGCGCGCATCTCTGCCAAGTATTTTTGCTGACATTGCGAAATTCTTTCATGGAACCACCCATTTGTGACATCATACCTAATTACGTTCTTTAGTTACGCCTAGTTACACCCATTTTAGTTACGCATGTATGTTTTTATCTCTGTTATCAACTGTTACGCCTCCTGCATCTGTTTCACTATAATGCCTCTTCTATAAATATGATTATCTGTCAATAAAGTATTGTCCTTCACTTCCTGAACCTTCGTGGTGACGGAATATGGAGTCCTCAATTCGAATTGATTTTGGAATAAAGCCCGTTCCGAACCTCTAATACCACGGATTCTGCCTCTTATTTTACTGAGCTATTATTATAGATTTTCCGCATCAAATTAAGTACCGGTAATTAAATTATTTACCACAAACCCCAGCATCTCAGTGTGAGCTCGAAATTCCACTTCCTTCCAGACGGTGTGCTCTAGATCGTTTCCTAGCAAGAACTCCACAGGCAAGGCAGGGCTCACCGCAACTCTTAACAGGCCTTTGACTCCTCCCCACTCAAAGGGAACTTGAGCCACTGGATAGTGACTCACACTGCCGTCAGCCAACACGGCCGGATGGAACTCCTCATGGATTACCTGCTCAGGGGACACCAGCCGCCTCACTACGGTGGTCATGCTGGCACCTGTGTCCCTCAGAGCCTCCACCTCCTCCCCGTTAACTCTCACCCTCTGCTGGTACTTAGCAGTGTTCGGGGGTAGGGACACCACTGGGACCATCTCTCTATCCCCGAGTGAAACCAGGGTCAGGCTTGTCCACTCCCCTTCCCTATCTAGGGGCAGTTCCACCCCAAGCGCTACACTAGCCACCCCGGGGCTCTTCCCGCCCGTTGGGGCTGGGGGACTCTTGCGACACTTAGGATCGCCCTTGTAGTGTCCAATCTCCCCACATTCATAGCACCGCACAATCCTTGCCTGCTGACTCTTGTCAGGGTAAGTGGGCTTTGGGGAATTGGACTGAGGGGGGTCCCTACTCCTTTCCCAAGCTGTCTAGTTTGTGGGCCTCGTGAGAACTCCACCTTTTTATCTCCCCCCCTCTTTCTTCTGGGGGGAACCCTGTCCGCCTTTCGGGCCTTCTTCCCCGGGGCCCTTGTGAGACACCCGGGTGCTAACCCAAATGTCCACCTCCTCCGCAAGCTCACAGGGATCAGTCAACTTGCGGTCCACCAGATGTTGGCGCAGCTCTGGAAAACACTTATCCAAGAGGTGCTCTCTCAAAAACAGATTGTATAAGCCCTCATAATCATGCACCTCGCTGCCACGCACCCAACCATCTAGAGCCTTACGGGCATAATCAAAAAAATCCACCCAATTCTGCGTGGACAACTTATGGCTGCCACGGAACTTCTGCCGATACCTTTCAGGGTTGAGGCCAAACTTTTTAAGTAGCGCCTCTTTCATGGGGGCATACCTGACCTGATCCGCCTTTGCTAGGTACAAAAGGGTGTCCCTGACATTGGGAGGTATGTAGCGATACAGGCCACCCCCCCCAGTTGCTTTCAGGTACCCCATGGGCTATCAAGGCCACCTCATACGCCTCCAGCCACTTGGCGATGTCATCCCCCACCGTGTAACTGGCAATCACATCCTTGGGTAGATAAAAGTTTGGCTCCTGTTGAGCCTTTGGTACGCTGCCACCATTATCATTACCTGACGCATTCAACTGTAAAGCTCGCAGCTCCAACTCTTTAAGCTGAAGCTCGTGCGCCAGCTTCTTCTCCTCCATCGCTAATCGTCTATTTTCCCTTTCGTGTTCTAGCTTAGCCAGCTCCCACTTCAACGGCCTTTCCTCCCTCCTGACAACATACTCCTCTGGCGACGCACTCCTCCTAGACCCTGCACTACTGCTTGCCCCGGAACGTCTCCCTGGTGGCAAGTTTTCAGAAACATCAACATTGAACAGGTCTGGCTCCTCCTGCGTGCTCTCCTCCTGAGGTGCACCCTGCCCCTCCTGTCCCCCATCCCCTCTACCCTCTGGGTGGGCCTCTACCCATGCCCTCAAGGCTGCACGGAGTTCCGGTCCTTTGGCTCTCCGCACCCCAGGCAACCCCATCCCCTGCCCGAATTCTCTCAGCTGCCTTACTGTATACACCTCAAGGTTGGCTAACTGGACCTCCATTGTGACAGGTGGGGACCCAGACATCAAGGCAAAAAAATACTAGGATGTGAGTAACAGTGTTAGGCTAACCAGGACTCCACACACTCAGTCTAGACAGTGGGGGGTCAATGAATGCAGCAATACAATACACAATAGGCGTCTAATTGCGGCGCCCCCCGTCTCACCGGAGGGTGCTGTATAGTCACAGGTCCTTATCCCACCGCTGGCCAACAATGTAGGACCCGGGGTCACCAGGCCCTATGGGGGTAGCGTGGCGCGAGCAGGTAGGCGCCCAAAGGCTTACGTGTAAAGTGACCATACAGCACACACATCCACTGAGACAGGAAACGCACGCAATAATTGACACCACACCAGTAGGTTGAATAAAACCAATCAGCTTTATCTAGACCAACATTAGGATCGAAGCATTTCATCCAGAATAGATTTGGGAGTTCATTAAAACGTCAAACATGGCATCGAATCAAAACGTTGCACCTGGTGATTCCTGAGAGCGTCAAACACGGCATATACGCAAAGCGCTGCACAGGGCCATTCATTAGAGCATTACACAGGGCATTGCATTACAGCGCTAGACTGGGCATTGCATAAGAGCGTAAAACATTACAATTCATTACAGCGCTAAACTGGACATTTCATTAGAGCAGTAAACATTGCAGTTCATTACAAGCTAAACGGGGCATTTCATTAGGGCAGTAAACATTGCAGTTCATTACAGCGCTAAACTGGGCATTGAAGCACAGCGCTAACCATGACATTTGATCAGAGCATTCCCGTGGGGCATTACAGCAGAGCATTCAATCAGAGCACTGCACACAGCCGGAAATCCAAGCGCTAACCATTGAATTAATCAAAGCGCTCCGCATAGCCATTAACCAGCCCTCTCCAATCCTCCGGGTATTAAACTTTGTATTCACCTAGGGCATACCCTAGGCCCCCAGGCGGTCGCTCCTCCCTTTGGCCTAATGAGGGCCTGCTAACAGTCAGGGGTGAACAACTTCTCCCACCGAAGCAGTGTGGGGCGCTGTCTCTATGCCCCCCAAAGTACTTGGTGTGGGGCCCAGTCACTATGCCCCTCAGAGGGCGAGAGGGGGCGATGGCAAGGGTTCTGGGCTGCGCAAAAGCCTCCGGGTCCCAACGGTAGCTTCCCCCAGGGGAGGGGCAAACTCGGGGCCTCTCTCGGGCCTGAAAGCCCACCTCACGGGGGAACCTTGTTGTCGGGTCTCCTCCTGGCGCTGGCAGTCGGGCGCTTCCGGGCGGGAGGACTCACTGCTCCACCTGGAGAACAACAAGGACTGCAACACCACCACCCTGCTGGACAAACCTCGCCAACCTCGGACTCAAGCAACTGGTGAACACCCCCACCCACTCTGCCGGCCACACGCTTGACCCCGGCTTCTCTGCCAGCAAGCACTTCTCCTTCAGCCACTCCACCGAACTCCACTGGACTGACCACAGCTGCGTCCACTTCAACTTCAGAAAAACCACGACCCACCACCACCCGCAACAGGCTCCTCGCAGGAGCTGGAGCAAGATCACCACCGAGCAGCTCACCACCTCCCTCAGCCAGAACCCTCCCGCCAGCACAACGGACCCCAACGAAGCAGCCAGCAACCTCACACAGTGGCTGACCGCCTGCGCCAATGACCTCGCACCACTGAAGAACCCTTCCAGCAGACCCGGCAGCAAGAAAGCCCCCTGGTTCACCAACGAACTCAAGGACTCCAAGAAGAACTGCCGCACCCTAGAGAAAGCCAGGCGCCACAACCAGACCACAGAAAACATGACCTCCCTCAAGCACGCCACCCGCAAGCACCACCAAGAAGACAGTATTCAAAGAAAGACTGGACAACAACGCCCACAACAGCAAGGAACTCTTCAACATCATCAAAGAGCTCTCCAACCCCAGCGCTGGAAACAACGACATCACTCCTTCACAAGACCTCTGCGACTCACTCGCCTCATTCTTCCACCGCAAGATCGCCGACATACACAACAGCTTTGGCGCTCCAACCACGCACCCAACCACCGAACCAACGCCCCCCACCACCACCCTCTGCGCCTGGACCCCGGTCAGCACCGAAGACACCACCCGCACGATGAACACCATCCACTCCGGATCTCCAACCGACCCCTGCCCCCACCACGTCTTCAACAAGGCCGACTCCATCATCGCACCCCAACTCCGGGACATCATCAACACCTCCTTCCACACCGCCACCTTCCCGGAGAGCTGGAGGCACGCCGAGCTCAGCGCCCTCCTGAAGAAACAAACAGCGGACCCCACCGACCTCAAAAACTTCCGCCCCATCTCGCTCCTCCCGTTTCCTGCCAAAGTCATCGAGAAGACCGTCAACAAACAGTTCGCCGCCTTCCTTGAGACGAACAGATCCCTCGACCCCTCGCAGTCCGGCTTTCGAGCAAATCACAGCACCGAGTCCGCACTGATCGCAGCCACCGATGACATCAGATCTCTGCTCGACAATGGCGAAACAGCGGCCCTCATCCTCCTGGACCTCTCTGCAGCGTTCGACACTGTCTGCCACCGCACCCTAGTACAGCGCCTCAGCAACATCGGGATCAAAGAGAATGCACTGAAGTGGATCATCACGTTCCTCGCCGGAAGAACTCAGAGAGTCCGCCACCCCCCGTTCAGATCCGACGCCACGGAAGTCATCTGCGGCGTACCACAGGGATCATCGCTCAGCCCCACCCTCTTCAACATCTACATGAGCCCACTCGCAGCCATCGCACGCCAACACAACCTCAACATCATCTCCTATGCTGACGACACCCAGCTGATCCTCTCCCTCACCAACTACCCCACCACCGCCAGAACCAGCCTCCAGGAGGGGATGAAAGATGTCGCCGAATGGATGAAGAACAGCCGCCTGAAACTGAACTCAGACAAGACGGAAGTCCTCATCCTGGGATCATCGCCCTCCGCCTGGGGTGACTCCTGGTGGCTCCATGCTCTGGGCACCACTCCCGAGCCAACGGACCACGCACGCAACCTGGGCTTCATCCTGGACTCCTCCCTCTCGATGACCAGACAAGTCAACGCCGTCTCATCATCATGCTTCAACACCCTGCGCATGCTCCGCAAGATCTTCCGATGGATCCCCATCGAAACCAGGAGGACGGTCACCCAGGCACTCGTCACCAGCCGACTGAACTACGGGAACACCCTCTACGCCGGAACCACAGCCAAACTTCAGAAGAGACTCCAACGCATCCAGAACGCCTCTGCACGACTCATCCTGGACATCCCCCGTCACAGCCACATCTCCGGCCACCTGAGAGACCTGCACTGGCTCCCCGTCAGCAAGAGGATCACGTTCAGGCTCCTCACCCACACACACAAAGCTCTCCACGACCTGGGCCCCATGTACCTCAACAACCACCTGACCTTCTACACGCCCATCCGCCAGCTACGATCAACCAGCCTCGCCCTCGCCACCGTACCACACATCCGCAGAGCCACCGCCGGAGGAAGATCCTTCTCCTACCTGGCAGCCAAGACGTGGAACTCCCTCCCCATCCACCTTCGGCTGACCCAGGACCATCTCTCCTTCAGGAAGCAACTCAAGACCTGGCTCTTCGAGCAGTAGCGGACCCCTCTCCCCCAGCGCCTTGAGACCCTCCGGGTGAGCAGCGCGCTATACAAATGCTATAATTGATTGATTGACTGCTCCGGGAGCCCCTCCCCCTATCGATGCTGGCTCTCCGACGGTGCCCGGGCCGACGAGGACTTCGCGGGGCCCGGGAATTCCTCCTTGTTCCGGGAAAGGCGCGCCCGCAGCCGCCAATGACAGAGCGGCCTGCGGGGGCGCGGCCTGGACGGCGTATCACGAAGCGGCGGGGGCGGCGTTGAGGAGTCCGCCCCCATCAGGTGACACGGGCCTCGGCTTCAGGGCCCAGCGCGACCTCCGCTGGATGGCTCAGGCCTAACGAGGTCTTCACGGGGTGTCTTCAGGCCTAACGAGGCCTACGCTGGACTCCGGCGGCCCTCTCCTTGTTGAGGGCTGCCACGGGAGGCACGAACGTCGGATACCCACCAGGGAATCGTGCCCTGTACGCGCTGGCGTCGGCGGGGCCCCATAACTTGCAGCGGGCCCCGGGAGGTGAGCTTCGTGGGGCCCACGCTTAGTTCTTGGGGGTGTCGGGTGGGCGCCCAGTGGGGGCCAGCGGGCCAGCCACGGACAGGGGAGTTCAGAGGGGCAGGCCCCACGACGATGATGCTTGGGTAAAGGGTGGGGGATCCCAGGTGGGGCCAGGGAGCGCGGGGTTGTCACAGCGCGGTTAACTGGCTGATCCCCCAGTAGTTCGGTGGCGGATTTAAAAGATCTTCTTCGGCGCTTGTTGGTTCCGGCGCCCTTGGTGGTTGAGTTTCTTGAGGGGGGGGGTTCGTTTTGAGTTGGTGCTTGACCAGAGTCCTTAGTCAGGCTTGGTAGGTTGTCCCTGGGTTCCCCTCCTGCTGGGCCAGATTAGTGGGCTAGTTCAGGATCCCTCACTCAACTTAAAAGGCAGCACCTAAGCCCTGTCACTTTCAGTGGCATAGGTCCCCAACTGACTGAAAAATTTCCCTCCCTTCCTTAAGTATCCCTAGGTCAGGTGACCACTCTCTAAGGCGGCAAAAGCAGACCCACCCTTATTCTAGAAGGTTCCAGCAAGTTCCAGGAGCTTCCCCACTCTAGCTATAGGAGAAAAAGGTGGGCTGGTGTCGCAACAATGTTGTAGGGTCCCAGCCAGCTCCTGGCAACTAGGGTGCTACTAAAAAGGCCACTCCGCAGTAGCAGGGGCCTGTGGCAGCCATCTTGGGGGAAGAGAGCACCTGCACCTTAACACTGATTAGCAATGGAAAGGCGCTCGGAGACCTAAGGCCAACGAAAAAGAGGGTGGAAAAAATGAGGCAAGGGCAAAAACACAGGGAAAGACCACCCTAGGGCTGACAGGTCTAACAAGGAGGAACATAAAAAAGAAGAGTTAAAAAAGACAAGGACCTCTTGACTGCCTTCGGCTCGTCCTTTGAAAAGGAAGCACACAAAGGTAGATCCAGGGAGAAGAGCTATCGGAAACACCACCCCAGTCATCATTCCAGGTATTCTCACACTTCTGGAGAGCACCAATAGACGTCAAAGCCAATGGCACTCGTGGTGTTCGGCATCCAGGGGTTCAACCACTCCAGCCATGTCGAAACCAAGCGCTCTGGTACCGACAACTCCATGGCACTTCTTCTGAAGACGTTGAGAGCGTTTTTTCCCAAAGGCAGCTGTTACACCATTGTCACTGTCATTTCATCGACTTTCAACCCCGATAATTCCATGACCCTAGACTACAACGCAAATCACAGTTCCATCATCAACGGCAAAACATCACATATTGGCACCAAGAATGTCCGTGATACAGCCACTAAATCTACCACCTTTGCCAGACACTCCGGTGCCACACTGTATCATTACCCAATCTGCACCATCACAGTCTCAAACACCACAAGGACTTCCAAGGTTACCAAGACTGCCAGAGCCTACAATGCCTCGTACATCGCATACTCAGGACAGACGTACATGGAGAAGAGTACCCTCCACATCTCCAAGTACATCAGGAGATTAGACAACGGATACTTTCTGTACTTCAACATCTCCTGCAGTGGATGATATTCTAAAATTCAAGGACAAAGTTGGTATAGGCAGGCAAACCTCAATATACAAATAGGGGTCCCTCACTCGTCTGTATCTGGTGATTAATGGAAACCTTACACCCCCAAGCATCATTGTTAGACGGACCGGGAGGGTCGGCCGAGGACAATGGGAGAGGTCTCCGGGGAGAGCCGTCTCCAGCAATCGTACAGATAAATAACTTCCCCCCCCACAGACAGACACCACACAAGGAGAAGATTCAGCGTTCTTTATAGGCAATTTCTTTACGGTACGATGAAATGGTACAAGGAGGTCTGGACTCAGGGGTCCCCTCGATTCAAGTCTCTCAAGGTGGGGAAAGGGTGTAGCGGGACAGTCTGGTTACCAGTCTGGTAGTTGAGATGGTATGGTGGATGGCTCACAATCCTCGAGCTCGGTGTTCTAGCTGGGACGGGCCGCGGCAGCGCCAGCAGGTCCCGGTGAAGAGGGTCGATACACGGTCCGCGGCAGCGCCAGCAGGTCCCGGTGAAGATGGTCGATACACGGTCCGCGGCAGCGCCAGCAGGTCCCGGGAAGATGGTCGTTACAACGGGCCGCGGCAGCGCCAGCAAGTCCCGACGAGGATGGATGTTGCAGAAGGCCGCGGCAGCGCCAGCAGGCAGGACGATAGTTCACAAGGTAGGGCTACGGCAGCGCCAGTAGTCCGTCAAGGCTGAGTTCTCTCGGTGTCTCTCGACTCCAGGATACAACTGTCGTCCTGCTCCGGAGCTGCCCTAGTTATAGGTCTGGCGCCCTTTGATGTCCGGACCCTCGCACTTGGAGGTCGGAGGGCCCGGGATGAAGGTGTCCAGACACCCAGCAGGGGGTGGAGCCAGTGCCTGGGGGAGCTGGAGGCGATCGGCACCTGGCGGGGGAGAGCCCTTGACGCTTCGTTCTCCCATTGACCTGCCAAGTGGTCCGCTCACCTCCTGGGTGGATGGTGGTGCCGGGATGTCGAGGCCGGCCAGGCCCAGGGCTAGGGTCGGGTGGAGGCCACGCGGCCTCGTGGTGCAGGGCCCAAGATGGCGGCTTGATCCGGCCGGGGGAGCCGGTGGTGGCTCGGTCCCGTGATACATGGAGGTCCGGGGGCAGGAGTTCCGTCGGGGGACGGGGTGCGGGTGATTCTTGTGGGTCACGCCTGGCGGGCCGGGGCTTGGGCCCTGTCGTGCGGGGAGGGAGCAAGCCCTTCGTGTGGCCTGTCCAACATGCGTCCCCCCCAGCTGAAGGCGGGGAGAGTCACCCATCTTCCTGGGGACTCTCCTCGTCGAGGCGGAAAAAGCGTGACAGGCCATCTGCGTTGGCGTGGTCTTGGCCCGGTCGATCTTCCACGGTGAAGTCCATTCCCTGCAGGGAGATGGACCAGCGCAATAGTTTTGGGTTCTCCCCCCGCATCTGCATCAGCCACTGCAGGGGTCGGTGGTCGGTTTGTACCCGGAAGTGGGTACCGAAGAGATAGGGCCGGAGCTTTTTGAGGGCCCACACCACTGCGAAGGCCTCCCTCTCGATTGTGCTCCAGCGCTGTTCTCGGGCCAGGAGACGTCTGCTGATGAAGGCCACCGGCTGGTCATGACCCTCGAGGTTTAGTTGGGAAAGAACCGCTCCGATGCCGTGGTCGGAGGCGTCTGTCTGTACAATGAATTCCCGACTGTAATCGGGGGCCTGGAGCACAGGGGCGGTGCACAGGGCGGCCTTCAGCTCTTCGAAGGCCGCTTGACAGTCGGGGGTCCAGTTAATCCGCTTCGGCTGGTTTTTGGACGTGAGACCCGTGAGGGGCCCCACAATGCTGCCGTAGTCCCTCACGAACCGCCGGTAGTAGCCGGTGAGCCCCAAGAAGGCTCGGACCTCGGTCTGGGTGACGGGGGGCTGCCAGGACTGGATGGCAGCAATTTTAAGTTGCAGCGGGGCCACCAGCCCGCTTCCCACCTGGTGCCCGAGGTAGGTCACGGACCCTTGACCAATTTGGCATTTGCCGGCCTTAATCGTGAGGCCGGCCCGCTGGAGGGCCTGCAGGACCTCTTGGAGATGGAGGAGGTGGTCGGACCAGTGGCGGCTGTACACAGCGATATCGTCCAGGTAGGCGGCGCTGAACTCTTCGAGCCCCGCCAAGACCTGGTTCACTAGACGTTGAAAAGTAGCGGGGGCATTCTTCATGCCGAAGGGCATGACCTTGAAGTGGTAGTGGCCATCGGGGGTAGAGAAGGCGGACCGTTCCTGAGCCCGGGGTGTGAGACCGATCTGCCAGTAGCCCGCTGTTAGGTCGAAGATGCTGAGGTAGCGGGCGGCCCCCAGCCGGTCGATCAATTCATCCGCTCGGGGGATAGGATGAGCGTCGGTCCGGGTGACAGCGTTCAAGCCCCGGTAGTCGACGCAGAATCTCAGTTCAGGTGTGGTGCCGGGGGCAGCGGCTTTGGGGACCAGTACAACCGGGCTGGCCCAGGGGCTGTCCGAGGGCTCGATGACCCCGATCGTGAGCATTTTGGCCACTTCCTCTTGGATGCAGGCCCGTACCCGATCTGGCACGCGGTAGGCCCGGTGTCGGATAGGGGGACTGTCCCCGGTGTCCACGTCGTGCAAGCACCAAGGGGTGATCCCGGGGGTGAGGGAGAACAGTGTAGCGAACCGCAGCAGGAGGTCCCGGCAGCCCTGGCGTTGCTCTGGGGTGAGGGCATCGGAGAGCCGGACCCCGTCCACGGAACCGTCGTTCTCCTGAGTCTTCAGGAGATCCGGGAGGGGTTCGGAGTCTTCTTCCGCCCCACTGTCCGTAGCCATCAGGAGGCTGAGTTCTGAGCGCACAAAGTGTGGTTTGAGTCTGTTGGTGTGGAGGACCCGGAGGGGGTTCCGGGGGGTCCCCATGTCGATGAGGTAAGTGACGGGGCTTTTGCGCTCGACCACTTTGAAGGGCCCCGTCCACTTATCTTGTAAGGCACATGGTTCGGTGGGGGACATCACCCACACTTGTTGACCATGTTCGAACTCGACGGAGGAGGCATTGTGATCGTACCATTTTTTCATGTCCTCCTGACTGGCCTCGAGGTTCGCCTTGGCCATCTCCCTGAAGCGCCGGGTCTGATTGCGTAGGGCCAGGAGGTACTTGAAGACGTCTGGAGGGGTCTTTAGGGGGGCCATCTCCCAACCTTCCTTGACCAGGCTGAGGGGCCCTCGCACAGGGTGCCCGTACAGGAGTTCGAAAGGGCTGAAGCCGAGGGACTTCTGGGGAACTTCTCGATAGGCGAAGAGGAGGCACGGGAGTAGTACATCCCACTGGCGACGGAGGGGCTCTTCCAATCCCCCAATCATCCCCTTGAGGGTGCGGTTGAATCGCTCCACTAGTCCGTTCTCTTGGGGGTGATAGGGGGTCGTGAATCGGTAGGTGACCCCGCACTGTTGCCAGAGGGACTTCATATATTTTGAGATAAAGTTCGTGCCTCGGTCGCTGACGACTTCTCGGGGGAAGCCCACCCGGGAGAAGATCCCCATTAGGGCCCGGCCAACCACCGGAGCTGTTACAGTTCGTAGGGGCACCGCCTCGGGGTAGCGGGTGGCGTGGTCCACCAGTACCAGGATGAACCTATGTCCTTGTGCCGTGCGGGGGTCCAGGGCCCCACAATGTCTATTCCTACCCTCTCGAACGGGGTGGTGACCACTGGGAAGGGTTGCAGAGGGGCTTTCAGCTTACGGCCGCTCTTCCCACTGGCCTGGCACGTGGGGCAGGACCGGCAGTGGTTAAGGACGTCGTTCCGCATCTTCGGCCAGAAAAAGTGAGTCACTAGGCGACTGTAGGTTTTGTCCTGGCCCAGGTGTCCAGCCAGGGGGACATCGTGGGCCAGAGTTAGTAGGAAGTCTCTGAAGCGGAGAGGTACCACCAGCACTCGACTGGCCCCTAGCTCTGCGATTCTTTGTTCGCTGTATAGCAGGTCGTTATCCCAATAGACCCAATGAGTTCCGGTGGAGTCCCCTGCGTTCTGGGCGCTGGCTTGCCGGCGGAGTCCCTCGAGGGAGGGGCAGGTCTTTTGCTCCTGGCGGAACTGTTCTTGGGTGGGCCCCCCTTCTTGACGCCACTGAGCCAGGCCGGGAAGGTCCGGGGGTTGCGCGACCCCTTCGGCCGTTGGTTCTGGGGGGTTGGCCTCGTCGTTGTCCTCTACTGGGGCGACCGGGGGCGGAGGTGCTGGCCATTCTGGGTCTTCTGATCGGGGGACGGCACGGGCGGCCATGGACCGGGTGGTTACGCAGGCCCAGTCCGGGAGGCCCAGCATCCCTAGGTGCTCTCTTCTTTCGACGGTGGCCCACGGGGAACTCTCAAGGTCATTCCCCAGGAGGCAGTCCACGGGGGCATCATCCCGGACCGTCACCTTCAACAGGCCGGAGACCCCTCCCCACTCGAAGGGGACGCAGGCCATTTGACACAGACTTTCGGAATTGTCGGCTGAGCGGACGGGGCAGAGAATGTTCGGAATGATCTGCTCGGGCTTCACCAGGTGACAGCGGACGGCCGTCACACTGGCGCCTGTGTCACGTAAGGCCTCGGCCCGACGTCCATTAATGGTCACCCACTGGCCATATTTCCGGGTGTTGGCGGGTAGGGGAGCCCGCGGGACCATGTCTTTTCCCCCTAGGCACGCTAGAACCATGGCGGCCGGTTCCCACTCCTGCTGGGCCGGCTCATATTCTTCCTGTTCCTCTGATAGTCGTTCTCCCCCCAGGGCGGCGGCAGCTACCTGGCGGGGTTTTGGTGTTTGGTTCTGCGGGCAGCTCGGGTCATTGGCGTAGTGGCCGACTCGCTGGCATCGGTGGCATGTGACGTTGGCTCGGAACCCCGGGCGCATCGGGGGGTTGCCCCGGCCGGCCGGGGGCGTGGTGCTGGCCACGGGTGTTGCTGGGATGGTGTCTCTCCCTCGCCCCTGGCCTCCTCCTCCTCCCCGGGGACGGTGCTGGCCTTGGTTGTTTCGGTTTTGCTCGTGTGGTCCTCTCCGGCCCACTCGGGTGCTTTCCCATCGGTCAGCTTCGGCGGCGAGTTGCCGGGGGTCAGTCAATTTACTGTCGAGGAGGTGCTGCCTGAGCTCGACGAAACACTTGTTCGACAGTTGCTCCCATACCATAAGGTTAAAGAGTTGCTTGTAGGTCGTTACATGGCTCCCCTTGATCCAACCCTCGAAGGCTCGGCTGAAATAGTTAACGTACTCCACCCAAGTTGTACCTGGGATCCGGGTGCAGTCTCTGAACCTCTGGCGGTACATCTCGGGCGTGAGGCCGTAGCGGGTGAGGAGGGCAGCCTTCATGTGGTCGTAGGACGACATCTGGTGATCTGGGAGCTGCAATAGGGCATCGCGGCCTTCGTTGACGAACCTCCCCCATAGTCCGGCTCCCCAATCACTCCGGTCGATCCGGTGGGAGGTCATGGCGATCTCGTAGGCTTTGAACCACTGTTGTATGTCGTCCTCTCGGACATATTCTCGGACAACATCCTTGGGGATGTGGACTTTTTTCTCGGTTGCTCCCGGGGTGTGCGGTCGCTCAGGCACCCCCGGTTCTTTATTCTGTTTCCGAAGTTCTATTTCCGCCAGTTTGCGCTCGTGTTCGAGTGTTATTCTTTTTTCCTCGAGCTCTCTCTGTCTCTGTTTTTCTTCTCGTTCTTCTCGGAGCCGCAGATGTTCTAGATTTAGTTTCTGCTCGGCTAACTTTAGTTCACCGTCCATCTTGAGTCGTGCCATTTCCAACTCATGTAATCTGGTTCTTTCTCTTTCTTGGATCTCCTCCTGCGAGAGGCCCGTTCCCCGCTCCTCGGGAGCCGTGGCGTTCCCCTCTGGTGCGACACTGTTTTGGTCGGGTGATCCGGCGACCCCAGTTTCTGCCCACGACTCAAGGGCGCGCTTCAAATCGTCTTTGGTACTCAGGCCGGTGGTAGCAATGCCTAGTTCCATGCAGAATTGTTTAAGTTCGCGGTGGCTATATTCTTCCAACGTATCCATTTGGAACTTTTCAGTGGAACCGCTATCTTTGGCTGACATCGTGGTTTTGTCGTGGGGTGAGCTACTCTCTGTACGATTACGCGTTGATTCGGATCGCGCCGCTGGCCACCAATGTTAGACGGACCGGGAGGGTCGGCCGAGGACAATGGGAGAGGTCTCCGGGGAGAGCCGTCTCCAGCGATCGTACAGATAAATAACTTCCCCCCCCACAGACAGACACCACACAAGGAGAAGATTCAGCGTTCTTTATAGGCAATTTCTTTACGGTACGATGAAATGGTACAAGGAGGTCTGGACTCAGGGGTCCCCTCGATTCAAGTCTCTCAAGGTGGGGAAAGGGGGTAGCGGGACAGTCTGGTTACCAGTCTGGTAGTTGAGATGGTATGGTGGATGGCTCACAATCCTCGAGCTCGGTGTTCTAGCTGGGACGGGCCGCGGCAGCGCCAGCAGGTCCCGGTGAAGAGGGTCGATACACGGTCCGCGGCAGCGCCAGCAGGTCCCGGTGAAGATGGTCGATACACGGTCCGCGGCAGCGCCAGCAGGTCCCGGGAAGATGGTCGTTACAACGGGCCGCGGCAGCGCCAGCAGGTCCCGACGAGGATGGATGTTGCAGAAGGCCGCGGCAGCGCCAGCAGGCAGGACGATAGTTCACAAGGTAGGGCTACGGCAGTGCCAGTAGTCCGTCAAGGCTGAGTTCTCTCGGTGTCTCTCGACTCCAGGATACAACTGTCGTCCTGCTCCGGAGCTGCCCTAGTTATAGGTCTGGCGCCCTTTGATGTCCGGACCCTCGCACTTGGAGGTCGGAGGGCCTGGGATGAAGGTGTCCAGACACCCAGCAGGGGGTGGAGCCAGTGCCTGGGGGAGCTGGAGGCGATCGGCACCTGGCGGGGGAGAGCCCTTGACGCTTCGTTCTCCCATTGACCTGCCAAGTGGTCCGCTCACCTCCTGGGTGGATGGTGGTGCCGGGATGTCGAGGCCGGCCAGGCCCAGGGCTAGGGTCGGGTGGAGGCCACGCGGCCTCGTGGTGCAGGGCCCAAGATGGCGGCTTGATCCGGCCGGGGGAGCCGGTGGTGGCTCGGTCCCGTGATACATGGAGGTCCGGGGGCAGGAGTTCCGTCGGGGGACGGGGTGCGGGTGATTCTTGTGGGTCACGCCTGGCGGGCCGGGGCTTGGGCCCTGTCGTGCGGGGAGGGAGCAAGCCCTTCGTGTGGCCTGTCCAACAATCATCGAAGCCATTTTTACCACTGGTTCCAGGCTTCTTGGAGCTCATGGAAGACGTTGTTTAACCCCTGCCACCTTAAAATAGACTACTCCATGTCACTGCCAAAATTACAAGCCGGTTCAACAAGATTCTGTATGTCTATGCCAAGAGTTCAAACCAGAGTCTGTTATTGTCTCTGCAGTGCACAGGAAACATTCATTGGCTCCAGAGACTTCAGTATTACCTGAGAGATAAAGTAAAAAGATGGATGTGGTGGGTAGAAAACATTTCGACTCTGCGTCCATAGCCCTCAAATTGGCAAGTGACTGATCTTCTTGGCAGGTATGACAGCATTATGGCAATCTCTGCTAACTTTCACAGATGACCTACAAAGAGATAGAAGACAAGACTTACTTCCTTCAAGCTTTGAGTGAGGGGCAGACTGTCTCCAATCAGGTCAGTAGCGCTGCCATAGATTCTATACCTACCAGCTACATCTTACGGTCATGGCATTCCTTTATATTGAGCATCAGGGCTGTGTATACCATCTCTAAAACATGATGCACATTTAAAAAATAATGAACTTGCCTTTCTCATGTCCTGCCATCTTCGTCCCACATATGATGATAAAGAGATGGAAAGAATGAAGAAAGAATCTGGCACTCTAAAAGCTGTGGGCATAGAAGAAAATAAACAGTCTATCGTTCTCACTTTAGATGGCGAGACATTAGGCTTCAACAGAGGCATAGAGTTCTATCCCATCAAGGGTCCTGCTATCACCAATCTCATGGGTAAGAGACACAACAACACCAGCCCCAGTACTACTGTAGACCTTCTCGAGGCAGACAACAGCAGTCTCAACAGACGTATAGATTCCACTCCAGGGAAATCACACTCCCACAACAAAAACAAAGAGCAGAACACTCCATCTTCTGTGTTCACCACTCTATTGGAAGGGAGTTTATCTGAACACCTGGAGCAGTGTAAACCCATTACCAAATGGGTCTTACAAATCAATCAGAGAAGGTACAAAATCCAATTAAAGTCTCCTCCATCCACAATAGCAACAAAGCTAGTGTCACAACATTAGCTCCTTCATCTACGAGTGAAAATAAAATCTCTAATCCAAAATTTTGCAATAGAACTGATCCCGCTCTCAGAGCAAGGGAAAGCTATTGATTCAAGATATTTTTTGGTTACTAAAAAAGGGCCATATAATATATTTAGACCCATTTTAGAGTGAAGCCAACAAAGCCAACACATCCATCAAATAGAAAAGTTCAGGATGCTATCTCTGCATCAAATTTATCAATAACTCATGAAAGGAGACTGGATGTGCTCTGTCAATCTACGAGATGCCTATTTCCGCATCCCAGTTAAGAAAAAAACACAAGAAAGGTCTTTGTTGACAGAACTCACTATCAGTACTAGGTACTACAGTCCAGACTAAAATCACCACCCAAACGTTTTCCAAGTGCATGTCAGTTGTTGCAGCCTTCCTCTGCGAAAACAAGTTTTTCCTCTACAAATACTTAGACGATTGCCTGATAAAAGGTCTTATTACAAGCCAAGTACAAAAAGATTTGTTTAACTGTCTCCATCAGATCGAATCTAGCCAAAAACAACCACATCCTCAGTTCAAATCCTATATTATTAAGGAACAGCTCAACACCATCACAGCATAAGTGTTTCTTTCAGAGGCCAGAGTGTGTATCATTTCTCAGAAATGTCACAAATTACCAAACAACAAAAAGCCATCAGTGAGACAGGTCTTATCTCTTCTAGTATCCATGGCTTTGTGCATTTTTCTAGTCCTCATTGCTTTTCTCCATACAAGACCATTACTACAATTCTTGGACGATCAGTGGTCAAAATACCACGGTGATTGGGAAGACAAAATAAAATTACCTGTCCATGCTCAACAACTTCTTCAGTGGTGCCTTAACGGACAATCATTTCAAAGGAGTTTCGTACCATCAAGACCTAACCGCTCAGACTATTGTGACCAACACTTCTCTCATGGGATGGGGAACTGATCACAGATATCTTTAGAATTCAGGGTCAGTGGTCTCTCATACAACAACTATACCACATCAGCGACCTCTGGTTAAAAGCAGATCACTTAGTTCTCATGGCTTTTGTCCTGGAATTCTCTACAAAAGAATTTGAGTGCAGACTGACCGTATCACCACCATGTACTATTTAAACAAGCAGGGAGGAACAAGATCACAAACACTATTGTTAATTGAATTTGAAATACCTTAAAAAACAAGCGACAAAAGGTGTTTGGCAAATTGAGAACAGTTTGTTTAATTAAAGATAGTGGCCTTGAGAACAGTTACAAGCACAGGGTCTGAGGACTGTCTCAATTTACTTTCAGTTGGGATACTTCTTTAATACAGTTTTCATCAGGTTATAAAAGTTCTCCGGTGAGCCATATATGGTGTGGAATGTTGGTTGCTGCCTTAGGGTCATAGATTAATGTTCAATGGTTACTACAGGTGGGCCTCGACCTTGTGTGGACACAATGTGGCCAGTGAGTAACGTGTCCGGATGTCCAGCATGGGGAGCACGCGATCACGACGTGTGCAGTGTTCTGATTGGCTTCGGTGTTCCTAACTCATGTGGCATGTGACTTATGGTGTTTTAGGAGCGCACGTACCCCCTCCGGCATGTGTGCTTTATTGGATCCATTCTCCCTTGACCTTTGTAATGTCGCTGCGCCTATCTGTGGGCTGATCTAGGGTTTCCTGTTCATGCGGTTATCTGGTAGCTATGTTCCATTCCATCTGTCACCTATAATTCAGTAACCTCAGGCCTGGGTCTGAGAGCTTGCCTGGCTGTGTATTTGCGAGTCGGGCTTGATGTGGCGTTCACAACGGGCGATTTCATTGATCGGGAAGTGATTTCATTTTAAAAAAATGAATGTATTGTTTTCCACATTCACACTATCATTTTCCATATTAACACTATCATTAAAAGTCCAAGCAATTGCCATTGATTAATAGTGCGAAATCTATCACTTCGAACTGTTCATCCACCAGGTCTGCAAAACCAACAAGCAGACCTACTCAGCAGATGGTTCTATAAAAATCACAAGTGGGAAGTTAATGAACATATCTTAGATTCTGTGTTTCGAGACTGGAGCTATGAGGAAATAGGCTTATTTGCCACCTGACAAAATGCCCAAACTACGAATCCAGAATATGGGCCCAATGGTCTATGGGCTGCTCTCTTTTGATGGATCGATTTCCATACACTTTTCCTCACAATGCCACTAATACCATTAGTGATCATCAAATTAAATGGTCACCCTTGACCATGATTCTTATATCCCAAGAGTGGCTGAGGTAACAATGGTTTACAGAGCTACTTTCTCTGTCAATCAAAACCTACAAGAAAGTTCCATGCAGCCATAATTAACTATCCAGGATTGAAGGAAAGATCTTCCACCCCAACATATCATCCTTGGATTTGGCAACATGGCTGCTGAAGTCATCCAGTATGACCCCTTAAATTTACCACCAGGCTGTTTGAAAATTCATATGGAAGAAAAGAGACCATCTACCAAGAGCATTTTAAGTGGAAAAGATTTGTTATTATGTGCCTTCATAGCAGTTGTGGCTGTCTCTTCTACCAGGAGAATGTCCTACTGCCTTACTGTGATAAGTTGGCCTGGCATATGCTGGTCACTAGTTATAGTGGCCACCTTGCACCAGTCCAATTCGACTCTTATGGTAGATAGGTTTAAGACAACCTTTTAAAGAAAGCTATTCTAGTGGTAGCTGTGGAGAGCAGCCTTCAGGCTAAGTCTCAGAGGAATGTAAAGCAGCTTGTTTTACCTTAAAATCTCTTGAATTACCAAATGAAAGGACACCACACAGGTATATATATCAAATAAATATGTATTTATTTCTAGACACACTCTACTAATCTCTTTATGAGATTAGAAGTCAGGAACACATTCAAATATCAATATTTCACAATAAGTTAAGCACAAATATGGCTGGGGCCCTAGGGGCGTACAAAACCATATACTAAAAAAGAGGTTTAGGAAAGTCGACTTGCAGAATGACAAGGCCTAGGGCCTGTAGAATCGCTGGGGCTTCACTAATGCAGCAAAAGCAGGTAAGTAAAAGACCCACGGGAGACGCGTGCAGTGTGAGAACACAGCCGCGGGTTCCCTATTGATTTCAATAAAGCAAGTTGCAGTTGGATTTTTAAAGTTTAAGGGTACTTCGAGGAAGTCTACAAGCAAGCCACTTACAAGGTAAGTAATTCGAGGGCCAACACACACTAGGGCACCGGATTGCACGAGTTACCTCACCCAGGGAAGCCGGGTGCATAGGTGTCTTTTGGTGTCGGGTCGCGTCGCTGTTTTCTATGGAAGCCAAAGAAGATTTGCTGCTTGCGAAGACTGAAGAAGTGTCCGGTGGAATCCAAGGCTGGATTGGAGATGACCTGAAAATTCAAGGGACAGTGTTCACAGTCACTTGCCAGTGACCCGGGGCCAGGAAGATGGATGCCCACGGAAGTCGGGTGATTTCAGGTGATCAAGGGTGTTTTGACTCTTCGCTCACAAGGACCAGGAGGCATCGATGATGACCAGCAGCTGGATTCGGAGTTTCCCACGACGTCTGCAGCTTACTGAGGTGTCGGCAACAGGATTGGAGCCAACAAGCCTTGGCAACAGCAAGTCTTGTGGAAAGTGAATAAAGTCAGCGGTGCAGACCAGCAAGGTCTGAGGGACTCACCCAGCGAGGGTGAGTGAGGGCAGGCCTGGAGCAACCTTTGGTTTGATCAGAAAGTCTTCGGGGGACCCACAAGCCAACGGGCAAGGGATCGCAAAGACACCTCATGAGGAAATGCTTCACAGGAGCCCACGGTCACTTGGGACGGGGTAGGCCTCTGATTATCGGTGCACAACCTGCTGGAGGCTTGGGCCACAAATGATCCAAAGCACAAGTTCGTAGAACGTTGTGAAGGGGTTGCACTCGACAATAGTGCAGAGTTACCAGGTATTGCAGTTCCTCGTCACTCGTGGTGTCCACTCGCCTCAGCTTTGCTGGGGACTCACAATGGCCATCGAGAATTCAGGAAATCCACTTCCGGGGCTGCAGGGACTTCGGACTCCGGCGGGAGCGGGAAAGTTTGCGACCGTTGATTAGAGTTTTTGGTGCATGCCAAGCAGGGGAGTCACTCCTTGACTCCAAGGGAGATTCTTCTGTCTTCCAAAGGTAGTGGAACGTTGAAGGGCCTGGATTCTTCTTGTAAAGCGTCGTCCAGGGATATCTAACTTGCAATGGCAAGGTTTCCCTATCTTATACTGAAGGTAGGGGAGGGACTAGCTTTATGACCACTCCTCTGGGAGGGTCAGGGTAGGGGGTGGTTACACCCACTTCACTTTGTCCAGTTTCGCGCCAGAGCAGGGACAGGTAGCCCCTGAACCGGTTTGAGCTGGCATATGCACAGAGGAGCCTACTGCTCCCCCAGTGCAGGACTTCATAGCACTCTAGAAGTGCACCCACCCAGCCCCAAGACACTAAATCCTGTCTGGAAGGTAGTGACCCCTCCCTGTGACAGGATGCCTATTGTTGGGCCTCCTCCACTGCGAGTTTCAGTCAGCAGCAGGAGGGCAGCCCAGTGTCTGTGCTGGTGGCATCCATTTTGTGATGCCAGGGCTCTTTCAGATTTTTACCGTGTTACCACAGTAGGTACATGTCGTCCCCTCTAGAAGGGTGCGATCATACTCCCACACCAGTTACTGGTGTGGGGGTATGATTCCAAGTTGTTTGACACCAAACACGACATGTTTTGATGCAGTCATTCCAAAGTTAGCATTTACCGGTAGGTTATTATGCACAGTATATGGTTTAACTGCATCCACAAACAGCCACAGAGAATAGACTCTGCCAGCTGCAGAGGGGTCCTGCTCATGCAGAGGCACCCCCTCACATTGTAAACCAAGCACCCTGCTCTCAGGATTGATGGGGCCTGCCATAGGGGTGGCTGATAGGTTTATATGTGTGTGTATGGTGAGATATAGGAACCTATACCTCAGTGAGGAGTGCTAACACTACCTCACCCAGGCTGCAGTACCATATACTAGGGGCTCATAAGGTACCACAGTATCCAATCACTAGTGCATCTAATATGCACACCAAGTCGTTTAGAGAGAACAGAGAGACTGGGGCCCTGATTAGCAGGGACCCAGCCAGACTATAGCCAGAAACCAGTGTATACAACAGAAAAAAAGTGGGGGCAACATAAGTGCAGATCCTACTCTCTTACACAACCCCCCCCCCCAAACGCAGGGACACTAAACTAACCTTGACCAGTTGAGTCTTCGTGTTCTAAGTGGAAATACCTTGAGAGTCCATCTGCATTGGCATGTTGGGTCCCAGGTCTATGTTCCACTGTATAGTCCATCCCCTGTAGGAAAATGGACCACCTGAGTAGTTTAGGATTTTCACCTTTCATCTGTTTGAGCCATAGGAGGGGCTTGTGGTCAGTCTGAACTATGAAGTGAGTGCCAAACAAGTATGGCCTCAGCTTCTTCAGGGCCCACACCACAGCAAAGGCCTCCCTCTCTATAGCTGACCAACGTTTCTCTCTAAGGTTCAGCCTTCTGCTTATGAAAGCTACTGGCTGGTCTTGACCTTCATCATTAAGTTGAGACAGTACAGCTTCCACACCCAGATCTGAAGCATCTGTTTGAACAACAAACTTCTTTTTGTAGTCTGGACTCTGCAAGATGGGGGCAGTGCACATTGCCTGCTTTAGGTCATCAAATGCCCTTTGACAGCTAGCTGTCCACTGAACCTTTTTTTGGCATTTTCTTAGAGGTTAGATCATTTAAGGGGGTCACTATAGATCCATATCCCTTAACAAACCTCCTATAGTACCCAGTCAGGCGCTACCCATTCCATTATGGTCTGGATTTTGCTCTGCAATGGTTGAACCTGGCTGCCACCTACAAGGTGGCCCAGGTACACAACCTGACTCTGCCCTATCTGGCACTTAGTGGCCTTGATAGTGAGGCCTGCTTTTTGCAGGGCCTCCAAAACATTTCTGAGGTGGACCAGGTGATCCTGCTAGGTGGAGCTAAAGACAGCAATCTCATCTAGATAAGCTGAGCAATAAGTTTCCATACCAGTCAGAACGTTATTCACCAACCTCTGAAAAGTGTCAGGTGCATTTTTCAAACCAAAGGGCATTACCACAAAGTGATAGTGCCCACCAGGGTTTGAAAATGCTGTTTTGGCTTTGGCTTAATCAGCTAACTTGATTTGCCAGTAGCCATCTGTTAGGTCAAATGTACTAAGATACTTGGCTGAGGCCAAAGTATCTATCAGTTCATCTGCCCTGGGTATTGGATAAGCATCAGTCCTGGTGAATGCATTGAGGCCTCTGTAGTCAACACAAAACCTCATTTCTTTCTTACCACCCTGGGTATGAGCTTTAGGCACAAGGACTTCTGGACTAGCCCAAGGGCTATCTGAAGGCTCAATCACACTTAGTTCCAACATTTTCTGGACTTCAGTCCTGATACAGTCCCTGACATGGTCAGGTTTCCTGTAGATTTTACTCTTGACAGGCAGACTGTCTCCAGTGTCTACCTCATGGGTGCACCAGGAAGTCTGACTTGGGGTCAGGCTAAACATATGTCTGAACTGTTGCAGAACTTGTCTGCATTCAGTTTGCTGATGATCAGTGAGGCTGCTTGCCAAAGCAACACCATCAACTGACCCATCATCAGGGTTCTGTGAGAGCAGGTCAGGGACAGGGTCATTCTCCTCCTCCTGTTCCTCATCCAACACCCATACTTTCTGGCCTGTCTGGTAAACAGTCAGGACAGCCTTTTGATCATGCCAAGATTTTTTTAAATCTTGGCTAGCTTCAAGGTGTTTTGTTGCCTTCTTCATGTACTCTGCCATCTGGGAGCGGAGACCAAGTACATAGTCTATCACATCCTGTTTGGAAGGTTTGAGAGGTAACTCCCAGCCCTCCTTCACCAAACATAATGGGCCTCTGACAGGGTGCCCAAACAGAAGTTCAAAAGGGCTGTAGCCAACCCCCTTCTGTGGGACCTCCCTGTATGCAAACAGAAGGCAGGGAAGTAAAAGGTCCCATTTTCGCCTAAGCTTTTCTGGGAGGCCTTTAATCATTGCCTTTAGGGTTTTGTTGAACCTTTCGACTAACCCATTGCATTGTGGGTGATAGGGAGTAGTGAATTTGTAGTTGACACCACACTCCTTCCACATTGCTTTTAGATATCCTGACATGAAGTTGGTACCTCTGTCAGATATAACCTCTTTAGGGAAACCCACTCTGGAGAAAACTCCAATGAGGGCTCTTGCCACCACAGGGGCTGTGGTGGTCCTGAGGGGAATTGCTTCTGGGTACCTGGGGGCATGATCCACTACCACCAGGATAAACCTGTGCCCAGATGCTGTTGGAGGGTCAAGGGGACCAACAATGTCAATCCCTACCCTTTCAAAGGGAACCCCCACCACAGGTAGTGGTATCAGGGGGGCCTTTCTTGTGCCACCTGACTTGCCACTGGCTTGGCAACTGACACAGGAACGACAAAACTCCTGTGTGGCCAATGAAAATGTGGAACAAGCCTGTCCCAGGTCTTGTTTTGGCCCAAGTGTCCTGTCAAGGGATATCATGTGCTAGGGTCAAGAGGAACCCCCTAAACTTCTGAGGTATTACCAACCACCTGGTGGCTCCAGGGTTAGGATCTCTAGCCTCAGAATATAGGAGTCCCTCATCCCAATAAACTTTATGGGACCCACTAGTACTCAGCAGCAGCTTGCTGTCTAAGGGGTTCAAGAGAGGGGCAGCACTGTTGCTCCTTACTCAGATCTTCCCTGGAAGGGCCCCCTGCCCCCAAGAACTCAACCTAACCAGGCTCAAGTTCCTCTGGGGCAGTTCCTTCTTCAGGCTCTGCTTCTCCTCCCTCGGGAGACGAATCTGAGATCTGAGACAGAGGGGAAGGCACTGTCTTAACCCTACTGCTCCTCCTCTTGGGTAGCATCTGGTCCATATTTTCAGGATCCAGATCTGGTTCAGCTTTATGCATTTTGGCCTGTGACCTGGTCACAGCAAATACCTCTGCAGGTATGCCCAACATCTCCGCATGAATTTATAACTCCACTTCAGACCAGGCTGAAGTCTCCAGATCATTGCCCAATAGATATTCGACAGGGAGGTCTGCACTGACTACTACCTTTGTGAGGCCAGTTATCCCTCCCCAGGAGAAATTCACAACTGCCAGACTATGGTTGGTCCTGACATTGCTTGCATTGGTAACCTGGTGCATTTCACCCAGGATGATCTGTGCAGGGTCCACTAGATCCTCTGCCACCATGGTGACACTAGCACTTGTGTCCCTGAATGCCAAAGCCTGTTTGCCATTTATTATAGGCTGCTGTTTGTACTTGCCCAGATTACTGGGGCTCACTAGGAAGGACATATCAAGGTCTCCCTCACAAACCAGCAATGCCTGTGTTGGTACTCTGACTGGGCCAGAGTCCACACCAGAACCCAGGGTCTACCCTACTACACCCTTATTCTGATTACCACCTCCACCAGTAGCTGTACTAGGGGGGACAGTTGCCTTAGGGGCTGGAGTGGTGATGGTTTGGTCTTTGGACTTGGTACAATCAGAAGTCCAGTGCCCTTTCTGTTTACAGAATTTGCACCAGGGCTTCTTTTGGCCTTTTCCCTTTGTAGACTGTGAATCCCCACCAGATGCAGATTTTTGAGACCCTTGTGAAGACTTCTGGTCTTTTGCCTTATCCCCACCTTTATCTGAGCCTTTAGGATCCTGCTTCTTAGTGTCACCCCCTTGTCTCTGGGTTTTCTGCCTCACCTTGGTTCTGACCCATTTGTCTGCCTTCTTTCCCAATTCTTGGGGAGAGTTCAGATCAGAGTCCACCAGGTACTGCTGCAACAACTGGTTTTGGCAATTATTAAGGATCTGTTCTCTCATCATAAGATTATACAATCCCTTAAAATCAGTAACTCTACTACCCCAACCAGCCGACCCTCAAGAGCCTTGGTTGCACAATCTACAAAGTCTGTCCAGTCCTGATTCTGTGCTTTTTGGGTGTCTTTGAACTTCAACCTGTACTGTTCAGTGGTTAAACCAAACCCATCTATTAATGCACTTTTCAAGACATCATAATCATCAGCATTCCTCTTCTCTAACAGTGAGGAGCTTGTCTCTACCTTTATCAGAAAAGGAGAGCCACAAGATTGCTGCCCACTGTTTCTGGGGGACCTGTTGATCTTTACAGGCCCTCTCCATAGCAGTTATCCATTGGTGGATATCATCCCCACTCTGGTAGGGAGGAACAACCTTGGACAGGTTCCTATGGTCTGGAATGTAATCTCTGCCTCTAGGGACACTGTTGCTGCCACCAGGGGGTTCTAACCCCTCTTTCTTAGAAGCTCTCTGGAGCTCAAAGGCTTCTCTATCTAAGGCCAATTGCTTTGTTCTGATGGCAAGCCTAGCTTCCTCATACTGGAGCATCTTGTACCTTCTATCAGAGGAGGTCTCTCTTCTATTAGAGTATGAGTTCCTCTGATGGAGAGAATCAGAGTGATATGAGTGGTTAGATTCCCTTGAAGGGGACCTAGGCCTCTCTTCCACTCTGTCAGCTCTCTTAGGGAGAATTCCTCTGTCCTGTGCAGACCCTTGTGGGTCTGGCCTTTCAATCACAGACTCCAGGCCATCTTGATTTCCATTATCTGACCCAGAGACTATGGCTGACCCACCCCCTGATCCAGATCCACTAGCTCCTAGAGCCAATCTAAGATCATCTGCTATAAGTAGATTTATCAGGTGTAGTGTGGAGGGACTCTGTCCTAAGCCCAGGTGTCTTGCAACACAAAGTCAAAGAAGGTCATGTCCTTATACTGAGGTTGGGTGGACCCACTGGCTCCATCCCTTGAGGACATTCTAGTATTATGCAGTGTTGCACTACCTACACTAGTTTGTGGCCTACTGATCCTAGCTTGAGCTGTAGCAAGAGTGTGTACTGCTATCCCTTCACAAACAACTCTAAGTTCAGTAGAACTTATTGATACTAAGCTTGACTTTTATATGTACCTTGAGTACCTTTAGTGGTTTTCAGTTAGTAATTCAAATAGAGATTTTCTGGTAAAACAATGGCAAGCTGGAATCCCACACGCTGCCCACCAATGTGAGAAGTTGGCCTGGCATATGCTGGTCACTAGTTATAGTGACCACCTTGCACCAGTCCAATTCGACTCTTATGGTAGATAGGTGTAAGACAACCTTTTAAAGAAAGCTATCCTAGTGGTAGCTGTGGAGAGCAGCCTTCAGGCTAAGTCTCAGAGGAATGTAAAGCACCTTATAATCTCTTGAATTACCAAATGAAAGGACACCACACAGGTATATATATCAAATATATATGTATTTATTTCTAGACACACTCTACTAATCTCTTTATGAGAGAATATGCAAATATCAACGTTTCACAATAAGTTAAGCACAAATATGGCTGGGGCCCTAGGGGCGTACCAGACCATATACTAAAAAAGAGGTTTAGGAAAGTCGACTTGCAGAATGACAAGGCCTAGGGCCTGTAGAATCGCTGGGGCTTCAGTAATGCAGCAAAAGCAGGTAAGTAAAAGACCCACGGGAGACGCGTGCAGTGTGAGAACACAGCTGCGGGTTCCCTATTGATTTCAATGGAGCAAGTCACGGTTGAATTTTTAAAGTTTAAGGGTACTTCGAGGAAGTCTACAAGCAAGCCACTTACAAGGTAAGTAATTCGAGGGCCAACACACACTAGGGCACCGGAGTGCACGAGTTACCTCACCCAGGGAAGCCGGGTGCATAGGTGCCTTTTGGTGTTGGGTTGTGTCGCTGTTTTCTATGGAAGCCAAAGAAGATTTGCTGCTTGCGAAGACTGAAGATGTGTCCGGTGGAATCCAAGGCTGGATTCAAGATGAAGATGACCTGAAAATTGAAGGGACAGTGTTCACAGTCACTTGCCAGTGACCCGGGGCCAGGAAGATGGATGCCCACGGAAGTCGGGGGATTTCAGGTGATCAAGGGTTTTTTGACTCTTTGTTCACGAGGACCAGGAGGCATCAACGATGACCAGCAGCTGGATTCGGAGTGTCGCACGACGTCTGCAGCTTACTGAGGTGTCGGCAACCGGATTGGAGCCAACAAGCCTTGGCAACAGCAAGTCTTGTGGAAAATGAATAAAGTCAGCAGTGCAGACCAGCAAGGTCTGAGGGACTCACCCAGCAAGGGTGAGTGTGGGCAGGCCTGGAGCAATCAGAGGAGTCCTTTGGTTCGATCAGAAAGTCTTCTGGGTACCCACAAGCCAATGGGCAAGGGATCGCGAAGACGCCTCATGAGGAAATGCTTCACAGGAGCCCACGGTCACTCGGGATGGGGTAGGCCTCTGATTTTCAGTGCACAACCTGCTGGAGGCTTGGGCCACACATGGTCCAAAGCACAAGTTCGTAGAATGTCGTGAAGGGGTTGCACTTGACAATAGTGCACGGTTCCCAGGTATTGCAGTTCCTCGTCACTCGTGGGGTCCACTTGCCTCAGCTTTGCTGGGGACTCACAATGGCCATCGAGAAGTCAGGAAATCCACTTCTGGGGCTGCAGGGACTTCGGACTCCAGCGGGAGCGGGAAAGTTTGCGACCGTTGATTAGAGTTTTTGGTGCCTGCCAAGCAGGTGAGTCACTCCTTGATTCCAAGGGAGATTCTTCTGTCTTCCAAAGGTAGTGAAACGTAGAAGGGCCTGGATTCTTCTTGTCCAGGGATATCTAACTTGCAATGGCAAGGTTTCCCTATCTTATACTGAAGGTAGGGGAGGGACTAGCTTTATGACCACTCCTCTGGGAGGGTCAGGGTAGGGGGTGGTTGTCCAGTTTCGCTCCAGAGCAGGGACAGGTAGCCCCTGAACTGGTTTGAGCTGGCATATGCACAGAGAAGCCTACTGCTCCCCCAGTGCAGGACTTCAAAGCACTCTAGGAGTGCACCCACCCAGCCCCAATACACTAAATCCTGTCTGGAAGGTAGTGACACCTCGATGTGACAGGATGCCTATTGTTGGGCCTCCTCACTGCGAGTTTCAGTCAGCAGCAGGAGGGCAGCCCAGTGTCTGTGCTGGTGGCATCCATTTTGTGATGCCAGGGCTCTTTCAGATTTCTACCGTGTTACCACAGTAGGTACATGTCGTCCCCTCTAGAAGGGTGGGATCATACTCACACACCAGTTACTGGTGTGGGGGTATGATTCTAAGTTGTTTGACACCAAACACGACATGTTTTGATGCAGTCTTCCAAAGTTAACATTTACCGGTAGGTTATAATGCACTTAAGAGTATATGGTTTAACTGCATCCACAAACAGCCACAGAGAATAGACTCTGCCAGCTGCAGAGGGGTCCTGCTCATGCAGAGGCACCCCCTCACATTGTAAACCAAGCACCCTACCCTCAGGATTGATAGGGCCTGCCATAGGGGTGGCTGATAGGTTTATATGTGTGTGTGTATGGTGAGATATAGGAACCTATACCTCAGTGAGGAGTGCTAACACTACCTCACCCAGGCTGCAGTAGCAGGCCTGTGGTGTCAGATTGAGTCTGCTTCCCAGGGGTGGCATAATAAATGCTTCAGCCCCTGGTAGGCCTGTGAATTGCCAATGCCCTAGGTACCTAAGGTACCATATACTAGGGGCTCATAAGGTACCACAATATCCAATCACTAGTGCATCTAATATGCACACCAAGTCGTTTGGAGAGAACAGAGAGACTGGGGCCCTGATTAGCAGGGAGCCAGCCAGACTATAGCCAGAAACCAGTATATACATCAGAAAAAAAGTGGGGGCAACATAAGTGCAGATCCTACTCTCCTACACTTACTTATTGCATTTGGCTCATTCCATGATGGAATGTTTGCCAATTAAAGTGCACCTAGTGTCATACACAACAGCTTATCATAAAGGACTAAACAAAACATCTTTCTTCACGATCCCAGTAATCGGAGATTTTTTGGGAAGGACTAAATAACACTTACTGTCCAGTTAGAAGGCCTGCTCCCCATGGGAGTTAAATTTGGTCCTCTCAAAACACATTCCTCACTACGAGCCTATTCATAAGGCTACATTGCAACATCTTTCAAGGAAAGTTGTTTTCCTAGTTTCTATTGCACCAGCAAGAAGAGTAAGTGAGATACAGGCTTTATCAGCTATTGAACCTCCATTATTTAGTGTAGTACTAAGAAAACATTCTTCCTTTCTACCTAATGTCAGATCAGATTTCTGTATTAACCAATCCATTTCTCTCCCGGTGGTTTTGTCCTGTCCATCATCACCAGTACATGGAGCGTTGCACTCTTTAGATCTGAGAAGAGTTATAAAGTTTTATCTAGAAAAGACTAAGCTCGTCAGAAAATCAAGTCATCTCTTCATAAATTATTGTCCGTTAAGAACAGCATTGCCATCCTCCAAGCAAACTATTGCTCGATGGATTGTATCCTGCATTACAATGTTATTATCAATTAACGAACAACCCACTACCTAGACAACCCAAAGCCCATTCCACGAGAGTAAAAGCACCTTCTGTCGCTTGGAGCAGGAAAGTCCCTCAGATATGTAAAGCAATGACCTGGAAATCTATTCATATTTTTACTAGACACTGTGTCTGAATGACGATTCTCAAACTGACACTTTAGTCGTACAAGATACACTATGCAATTTGTTTAATTGGTACAAATGAAACGTAAAGCAGTTGTGCTGCATGCCTCAATTACAAAAAGTAACCTCTCATATGCTTGCTACTTTATTCTACTTTTATGACTATCAGTTGGAATCCTATGATGCAGAAGAAAATGTTACTTACTTGTAATCCTGGTTCTGCATCGTAGGCATTCTCAGTGAATACATAAACCACCATTCCTCCTCCCAGGTTGTCCTTGTTTTTCACACAAAAAATGGCATCTCATATTCTCCTGTTCAAAAACAACTGAGGCTGTGAGGCAAACTTCCAGTACAATGCATGCTGGGTAATGAAAGCAGCTGGCTCCCTTAAAGTTACAGTGTATACTAAGTGCATTTGATGCATGTATGACCTTTCCCTTTATTTTTAGGTCTCGCTTAGTATTGCAGTGCAAATGCGCTGCCATTGCTTTGCGATGCATGCAGTATACACTATAGTGTGGAAGCTTTGTGGAAGCTCCGCCCACTCTCCGGCCCATCTTCTTCATTGGCTTAGGTTCTAAATGATGCCTTCCGATTGGTTGTAAGCTTGTAGTACCTCCCCATAACAGCCATGTCAGTCATTTGTGTCCTTCCACGACTACTATCCCCTTCACAGCACAGGCTACTTTCTTCTTCTTAGGTCTCTCCTAGCGTTGCAGTGCGAATGCGCTGCCATCGCTTTGTGTGGCATGCAGTATACACCATAGTGGTGAAGCTTTGTGGAA